>NC_133984.1:5000-2505000 GCF_047716275.1 Strix uralensis
CCTAACCCTAACCCTAACCCTAACCCTAACCCTAACCCTAACCCTAACCCTAACCCTAACCCTAACCCTAACCCTAACCCTAACCCTAACCCTAACCCTAACCCTAACCCTAACCCTAACCCTAACCCTAACCCTAACCCTAACCCTAACCCTAACCCTAACCCTAACCCTAACCCTAACCCTAACCCTAACCCTAACCCTAACCCTAACCCTAACCCTAACCCTAACCCTAACCCTAACCCTAACCCTAACCCTAACCCTAACCCTAACCCTAACCCTAACCCTAACCCTAACCCTAACCCTAACCCTAACCCTAACCCTAACCCTAACCCTAACCCTAACCCTAACCCTAACCCTAACCCTAACCCTAACCCTAACCCTAACCCTAACCCTAACCCTAACCCTAACCCTAACCCTAACCCTAACCCTAACCCTAACCCTAACCCTAACCCTAACCCTAACCCTAACCCTAACCCTAACCCTAACCCTAACCCTAACCCTAACCCTAACCCTAACCCTAACCCTAACCCTAACCCTAACCCTAACCCTAACCCTAACCCTAACCCTAACCCTAACCCTAACCCTAACCCTAACCCTAACCCTAACCCTAACCCTAACCCTAACCCTAACCCTAACCCTAACCCTAACCCTAACCCTAACCCTAACCCTAACCCTAACCCTAACCCTAACCCTAACCCTAACCCTAACCCTAACCCTAACCCTAACCCTAACCCTAACCCTAACCCTAACCCTAACCCTAACCCTAACCCTAACCCTAACCCTAACCCTAACCCTAACCCTAACCCTAACCCTAACCCTAACCCTAACCCTAACCCTAACCCTAACCCTAACCCTAACCCTAACCCTAACCCTAACCCTAACCCTAACCCTAACCCTAACCCTAACCCTAACCCTAACCCTAACCCTAACCCTAACCCTAACCCTAACCCTAACCCTAACCCTAACCCTAACCCTAACCCTAACCCTAACCCTAACCCTAACCCTAACCCTAACCCTAACCCTAACCCTAACCCTAACCCTAACCCTAACCCTAACCCTAACCCTAACCCTAACCCTAACCCTAACCCTAACCCTAACCCTAACCCTAACCCTAACCCTAACCCTAACCCTAACCCTAACCCTAACCCTAACCCTAACCCTAACCCTAACCCTAACCCTAACCCTAACCCTAACCCTAACCCTAACCCTAACCCTAACCCTAACCCTAACCCTAACCCTAACCCTAACCCTAACCCTAACCCTAACCCTAACCCTAACCCTAACCCTAACCCTAACCCTAACCCTAACCCTAACCCTAACCCTAACCCTAACCCTAACCCTAACCCTAACCCTAACCCTAACCCTAACCCTAACCCTAACCCTAACCCTAACCCTAACCCTAACCCTAACCCTAACCCTAACCCTAACCCTAACCCTAACCCTAACCCTAACCCTAACCCTAACCCTAACCCTAACCCTAACCCTAACCCTAACCCTAACCCTAACCCTAACCCTAACCCTAACCCTAACCCTAACCCTAACCCTAACCCTAACCCTAACCCTAACCCTAACCCTAACCCTAACCCTAACCCTAACCCTAACCCTAACCCTAACCCTAACCCTAACCCTAACCCTAACCCTAACCCTAACCCTAACCCTAACCCTAACCCTAACCCTAACCCTAACCCTAACCCTAACCCTAACCCTAACCCTAACCCTAACCCTAACCCTAACCCTAACCCTAACCCTAACCCTAACCCTAACCTAACCCTAACCCTAACCCTAACCCTAACCCTAACCCTAACCCTAACCCTAACCCTAACCCTAACCCTAACCCTAACCCTAACCCTAACCCTAACCCTAACCCTAACCCTAACCCTAACCCTAACCCTAACCCTAACCCTAACCCTAACCCTAACCCTAACCCTAACCCTAACCCTAACCCTAACCCTAACCCTAACCCTAACCCTAACCCTAACCCTAACCCTAACCCTAACCCTAACCCTAACCCTAACCCTAACCCTAACCCTAACCCTAACCCTAACCCTAACCCTAACCCTAACCCTAACCCTAACCCTAACCCTAACCCTAACCCTAACCCTAACCCTAACCCTAACCCTAACCCTAACCCTAACCCTAACCCTAACCCTAACCCTAACCCTAACCCTAACCCTAACCCTAACCCTAACCCTAACCCTAACCCTAACCCTAACCCTAACCCTAACCCTAACCCTAACCCTAACCCTAACCCTAACCCTAACCCTAACCCTAACCCTAACCCTAACCCTAACCCTAACCCTAACCCTAACCCTAACCCTAACCCTAACCCTAACCCTAACCCTAACCCTAACCCTAACCCTAACCCTAACCCTAACCCTAACCCTAACCCTAACCCTAACCCTAACCCTAACCCTAACCCTAACCCTAACCCTAACCCTAACCCTAACCCTAACCCTAACCCTAACCCTAACCCTAACCCTAACCCTAACCCTAACCCTAACCCTAACCCTAACCCTAACCCTAACCCTAACCCTAACCCTAACCCTAACCCTAACCCTAACCCTAACCCTAACCCTAACCCTAACCCTAACCCTAACCCTAACCCTAACCCTAACCCTAACCCTAACCCTAACCCTAACCCTAACCCTAACCCTAACCCTAACCCTAACCCTAACCCTAACCCTAACCCTAACCCTAACCCTAACCCTAACCCTAACCCTAACCCTAACCCTAACCCTAACCCTAACCCTAACCCTAACCCTAACCCTAACCCTAACCCTAACCCTAACCCTAACCCTAACCCTAACCCTAACCCTAACCCTAACCCTAACCCTAACCCTAACCCTAACCCTAACCCTAACCCTAACCCTAACCCTAACCCTAACCCTAACCCTAACCCTAACCCTAACCCTAACCCTAACCCTAACCCTAACCCTAACCCTAACCCTAACCCTAACCCTAACCCTAACCCTAACCCTAACCCTAACCCTAACCCTAACCCTAACCCTAACCCTAACCCTAACCCTAACCCTAACCCTAACCCTAACCCTAACCCTAACCCTAACCCTAACCCTAACCCTAACCCTAACCCTAACCCTAACCCTAACGCCCTAACCCTAACCCTAACCCTAACCCTAACCCTAACCCTAACCCTAACCCTAACCCGACACCCTAACCCGACACCCTAACCCGACACCCTAACCCGACACCCTAACCCGACACCCTAACCCGACACCCTAACCCGACACCCTAACCCGACACCCTAACCCGACACCCTAACCCGACACCCTAACCCGACACCCTAACCCGACACCCTAACCCGACACCCTAACCCGACACCCTAACCCGACACCCTAACCCGACACCCTAACCCGACACCCTAACCCTAACCCGACACCCTAACCCTAACCCTAACCCGACACCCTAACCCGACACCCTAACCCTAACCCGACACCCTAACCCTAACCCGACACCCTAACCCTAACCCGACACCCTAACCCGACACCCTAACCCTAACCCGACACCCTAACCCGACACCCTAACCCGACACCCTAACCCGACACCCTAACCCTAACCCTAACCCGACACCCTAACCCTAACCCGACACCCTAACCCGACACCCTAACCCTAACCCGACACCCTAACCCTAACCCGACACCCTAACCCTAACCCGACACCCTAACCCTAACCCGACACCCTAACCCTAACCCGACACCCTAACCCTAACCCGACACCCTAACCCGACACCCTAACCCGACACCCTAACCCGACACCCTAACCCGACACCCTAACCCTAACCCGACACCCTAACCCGACACCCTAACCCGACACCCTAACCCGACACCCTAACCCTAACCCGACACCCTAACCCTAACCCGACACCCTAACCCTAACCCGACACCCTAACCCTAACCCGACACCCTAACCCGACACCCTAACCCGACACCCTAACCCGACACCCTAACCCGACACCCTAACCCTAACCCGACACCCTAACCCTAACCCGACACCCTAACCCTAACCCGACACCCTAACCCGACACCCTAACCCTAACCCGACACCCTAACCCTAACCCGACACCCTAACCCTAACCCGACACCCTAACCCGACACCCTAACCCGACACCCTAACCCGACACCCTAACCCTAACCCGACACCCTAACCCGACACCCTAACCCGACACCCTAACCCGACACCCTAACCCGACACCCTAACCCGACACCCTAACCCCTAACCCGACACCCTAACCCTAACCCGACACCCTAACCCCTAACCCGACACCCTAACCCGACACCCTAACCCCCAGCCCCTCCCCTAACACCTGCCCTGTAACCCTAGGCCCCGCCCCCAGCCCCTCCCCTAACCCTAGGCCCTGCCCCCAGCCCCTCCCCTAACGCCTGCCCCCTACCCCTAGGCCCCGCCCCCAGCCCCTCCCCTAACCCTAACACCTGCCCTCTACCCCTAGGCCCCGCCCATGGCTCCTCCCCTAACCCTAAAGCCTGCCCCCTAACCCTGTGTTGTTGGGTTTGATTGTGTCCAGGTGGGTGTGGTTAGTGATTTATTGATGGGTATCAGGTGTGTTCTAGTAGTGTATAGGAAAAACAATAAAAATAATAAGTGTGGTGCAGCACTGGAATGTTGCCTCATTGCCTGGGAGTAATTTATTATTAAATTTGTATTTTACTTTTTTATTTTTTATTACTCCCAGGCAACAGGTGTGTTCTACTGCTGCTATTTACCACCCAAGTAAAGAGACAAAGAGAGCAATACAGAGAGGAAGACAAAGTCAGACAGAGACACAATGCAACACAGACACTAAGCCACAAAGTGACAGACAGACACAGTCAAAGTCTAAGTCCAAGACACTCATTCAAAGTCCAAGACAGACACACAAAGTCCAGGACAAAGTCCAACACAATCCAAGACTGTCACTCAAAGTCCAACACAGTCCAAGACAGTCACACAAAGTCCAAGACAGTCACTCACAGTCCAACACAGTCCAAGACAGTCCAACAAAGTCCAAGACAGTCACTCACAGTCCAACAAAGTCCAAGACAGTCACTCACAGTCCAAGACAGTCCAACAAAGTCCAAGACAGTCACTCAGAGTCCAACAAAGTCCAAGACAGTCACTCACAGTCCAAGACAGTCCAACAAAGTCCAAGACAGTCACTCACAGTCCAACAGAGTCCAAGACAGTCACTCACAGTCCAACAGAGTCCAAGACAGTCACTCACAGTCCAACAGAGTCCAAGACAGTCACTCACAGTCCAACAGAGTCCAAGACAGTCACTCACAGTCCAACAGAGTCCAAGACAGTCACTCACAGTCCAAGACAGTCACTCAGAGTCCAACAAAGTCCAACGCACTCACTCAGAGTCCAAAGTCCAACGCACTCACTCAGAGTCCAACAAAGTCCAACGCACTCACTCAGAGTCCAACAAAGTCCAACGCACTCACTCAGAGTCCAACGCACTCACTCAGAGTCCAACGCACTCACTCAGAGTCCAACGCACTCACTCAGAGTCCAACGCACTCACTCAGAGTCCAACGCACTCACTCAGAGTCCAACGCACTCACTCAGAGTCAAAGCCTAAGTCCAGCACACAAACTACAACACAATCAAAGTCTAATGCACACAGTCAAACTCCAACACAAAGTCCAAGTCAAATGCACACAATCAAGGGCAACATCCAACCGCAACTCTCACGATCAAAGTCCGACACACACAGGCAAAGGCAAAGAGACAAAGACGGACACAAAGCCAGAGACGGAGGGGCAAAGTCAGACAACAGCTAATGCAAAGGGGGGCAAAGTCAGGCAGGGAGAGAGACAAATTCAGACATCCAAAAAAACCACATGGGAGCCAACCCCAACATACACACCTTTATTACCCCCCCCAAAAAAACCACACAGAGCCAACCCCAACATACACACCTTTATTAATGCTACATTACAGAATAGCTTTTACTTACTTAATAACATAACAACCAACAGCTAATACCCCTTCGAGGAGCCTACACCACACAAACCCTTTCTTTCCTTAGTAAACCTTACAAGCATGGCAAATATGCCTTTGCTACAGCCACATTACAAACCATCTTTTACTTACTAATTAAACCTTAAAAAAAACAACAAATACACCTTCATTGAACCTACATTACACAAACACACTTATGGACTTCATAAACCCTAAGGGGTGCTTCACCTGCTGACATTTAGGGTCATTCCACACATCTATATTACCATCAGATCTTTACTAAATATATTCATAACTGTTCAGAGACTACTACGATATACATGATGCCAAGAACACCACTCCCGTCAGCCTCCCAAATCACCCCGCCTGTGAAAACCCCATCCCTGGACCATTCCATGCCTGAACCTTGGCAACAAGCATCGCTGCAAGGAGCAACGGGGGGGGGGGGAAACCCAGCTGGGATTTTTTTATTCCATATTGTTTTCTTGCCTTACTACTCCAAAAACTCTACCCCACCTGCAACAAAAAACCCCACATTACATTACACAGCCATTCTCACACAGACACATTCTAAGCATCCCACTCATTCAGCTACCATGATGACCACCCCCTACTCTCAGAAAACCCATCCCACTATCCCACCACCACATCCAGCCCTCTCACCATGGCTCCCCAGGAACGCTGTTCCCAGAGGCCTCCTGGATGGCCCTGCCTGCGAAAACCCCGTCCCTGCACCACTCCGCACCCAAACTTTGGCGACGATCGTCGCCTCGCGGACCGGCCGGGACCGGGGAAAAAAAAACCCAGCCGGGGGAAAAAAAAAAAAATCCCCCGGCTGGGGTTTTTTTATTCTATATTGCTTTTTGCCTAACTATACTCCACCTGAAAGAAAAAAAAAAAATTACATTGAACAGCCATGCACACACACACACACATTCCAAACACACCACTCACTCAGCTACTCTGCTAACCACCCCCTGCGCTCAGCAAACCCATCCCGCTACCCCACCACCACGACTGGCCCTCACCCCGTGGCTCCTCGGGAACGCCGTTCCCGGGAGCCTCCCGGATGGCCCTGCCTGAAAAAACCCCGTCCCTGCGCCGCTCCACGCCCAAACTTTGGCGACGATCGTCGCCTCGCGGACCGGCCGGGACCGGGGAAAAAAAACCCCAGCCGGGGGAAAAAAAAAAAATCCCCCGGCTGGGGTTTTTTTATTCTATATTGCTTTTTGCCTAACTATACTCCACCTGAAAGAAAAAAAAAAAATTACATTGAACAGCCATGCACACACACACACACATTCCAAACACACCACTCACTCAGCTACTCTGCTAACCACCCCCTGCGCTCAGCAAACCCATCCCGCTACCCCACCACCACGACTGGCCCTCACCCCGTGGCTCCTCGGGAACGCCGTTCCCGGGAGCCTCCCGGATGGCCCTGCCTGAAAAAACCCCGTCCCTGCGCCGCTCCACGCCCAAACTTTGGCGACGATCGTCGCCTCGCGGACCGGCCGGGACCGGGGAAAAAAAAACCCAGCCGGGGGAAAAAAAAAAAATCCCCCGGCTGGGGTTTTTTTATTCTATATTGCTTTTTGCCTAACTATACTCCACCTGAAAGAAAAAAAAAAAAGTTACATTAAACAGCCATGCACACACACACACACATTCCAAACACACCACTCACTCAGCTACTCTGCTAACCACCCCCTGCGCTCAGCAAACCCATCCCGCTACCCCACCGCCACGACTGGCCCTCACCCCGTGGCTCCTCGGGAACGCCGTTCCCGGGAGCCTCCCGGATGGCCCTGCCTGCGAAAACCCCATCCCTGCGCCGCTCCGCGCCCAAACTTTGGCGACGATCGTCGCCTCGCGGACCGGCCGGGACCGGGGAAAAAAAAACCCAGCCGGGGGGGGGGGAAAAAAAAAAATCCCCCGGCTGGGGTTTTTTTATTCTATATTAGTTTTTTGCCTAACTAGACTCCACCTGCAAGAAGAAAAAAATTTCCATTAAACAGCCATGCACACACACACACACATTCCAAACACACCTCCCATTCAGCTACTCTGCTAACCACCCCCTGCGCTCAGCAAACCCATCCTGCTACCCCACCACCACGACCGGCCCTCACCCCGTGACTCCTTGGGAACGTCGTTCCCAGGAGCCTCCCGGATGGCCCTGCCTGCGAAAACCCCGTCCCTGCGCCGCTCCGCGCCCAAACTTTGGCGACGATCGTCGCCTCGCAGACTGGCCGGGACCGGGGAAAAAAAAACCCAGCCGGGGGGGGGAAAAAAAAAAAAAAATCCCCCGGCTGGGGTTTTTTTATTCTATATTGGTTTTTTGCCTAACTATACTCCACCTGCAAGAAGAAAAAAAATTACATTAAACAGCCATGCACACACACACACACACACAGATTCCAAACACACCGCTCATTCAGCTACCCCGTTAACTGCCGCCCCGCTCTCAGCAAACCCATCCCCCTACCCAACTGCTACTACCGGGCCTTGCCCCGTGGCTATTTTATTGTTTTTGCCTAACTACTCAAAAAACTCAACTCCACCTGCAACAAAAACAACATTAATTTAAACAGTCACGCACAGGCAGACACATTCTAAGCACCCCGCTCGCTCGGCTACCGTGCTAACCGCCCCCTGCTCCCAGCAAACCCATCCCGCTACCCGATCGCTGCCGCCAGCCCTCGCCCCGTGGCTCCTCAGAACGTGGTTACTGAAGGCCTCGAAATTCACCCCGCCCGCTAACGCCATGGCCCGAGCCCGACCTCCCCCTGAACACCGGCTGTGAACGTCACCAGATGGAGCGGGTGGGACTAAGTGACTTAAACCTGGTCAAAGAGATTAAGAAATCCCCCTGCTCAACAGCTTCTTTACTATTTTTAAAAGACACTTTAACTCTTTCTATATCAATATACCCTGAAGTGAAAAACATCCTCACATACAATGATAAACACTTTCCAAAACTAACACTCGTTCCACATCTACTCTATCCAACCGTCACCCGCCAGAGTGGTGGATGGCCCCGATTCTGTAACCGTGCCCAGAATCGGAGATCGTGCGCTTCGAGCCGTCGCCGCCGCTCCGCTCGATCCGTGCCATGGGCCCTCGTCCTCAGAAGAAGAGGAATACGTTTCCCTCTGTGCGTCGCTCCCAGTCCTTCTTTTCTTCCTGTCGTACGCTCTGGCAAACTTCACGGAAGGATTCGCTTCTGGAATGCCGGTAGCCCCGTGGTACCTGCAAAAGACAAAAGAAGGAACTCTAGAGCCCGCTCGCCAGCACTTAGCATCCCCTCCTGGGACCGTTCTGCCCCATACGGAATGGCTACAAACGCGCAAAGCGGCTCCGCCGCTAACGCAGGCATCTACGTGCTCCGTAAATGTGACCCGAGGACGCGAGAGCGCCGCACGGGGTAGAGTTAACGCCGCACCGAAAGACACGGCCTGACAGCGCACGCAAAGACACCAAGACGATGTGACGCGTATGCCCCGGCGTGGCCTGCCGTGTGAGACGGCCGGAACTCCAGATGAAAGATGGGCGATAACATCCCGGGGACCGACAGAGACAAAATGCTAGGAAAGACTAAAGACTGTCATGACGCAAGGAAGAATCCCTCAGAAGACCTCACGAGACAGAGCATCACAGAGACTACGCATGCCGGTTAAGCCTGAGCGAGAGCTGCGTGAAAGACCTACCGATTCCACCTACAAGACTAAACTAGATCGGGAACGTTGATCTTCTACGCCACGCTTCTTAGCGGTACAGAATGAGACGGACGGCTGCTGCACGCGGAGCGGGATACGAGTATGCCCGAGACTCCTCGACGGTGAAGGCCGAGACAAACATCGACACTAAGAAACGCCCGCTAGGCGTACCGTACGGCTCTGCCCGCTCGGCCCAGAGCTGCTTTGCCAGGGCACATATCTCACGAGAAGTATCACTCACCATTTCTACAGTCTTGTTGCAAATTGCCTGCAAGAACAATGCAAAAGCTGACTTACAGGCTTCCCTCGTGTTACCTCTCAATTCGCTTGAGATCTGCTCGACTCTCGCTCACGTGAACGCTGGCTTCGCAAGCTCACGAAATACAGATATAGAGCTATGCGCCGCTCTTGCTGCTTTAATGCCAGACAGCGTAACACTCAGATCAGACACAACCAAACACAACGCCCAGAGACGCGCTGCTGCCCGACGCCGCCCAGAGACGCGCTGCTGCCCGACGCCGCCCAGAGACGCCCACAGACGCGCCGCTGCCCGCCGCCGCCCAGAGACGCGCCACCGCCCCGCACGGGCCCGAGGCCCGCTATCTGCCTCCAGAATTCACAAAACCTAAAGAGCCCTCCCACCGACCCCGATGTCCTACCCCCTCTTCTAGCCCCGCCCCACCCGCTGCTTTGGCCCCTTGACTTATCTTTCAGAGAGCACGGTCCAGAACTCATCCTCATCGGGAGCACGTCATCTAACCAGGGTTTCCCTGCGATCACCGCATTGCTCTTCACCTGTAACGCAGAACATCTCCGGTCACCAACACGCCGACATGTATCGACCTCTACCGCGGCGATGCCCTCCTCGGAATGGCCGCGCAGCTCCCGATAACCGTATGTTGTGCCCCCCCATCTCCCGTGGAAGCCTAAAAACTGGAGAAACACAGCCGCCGTCCTACTCGTAAGCGATCGCCCGCTCGGCGGCACCTGGCCTCCCGGTCCTCTCTTCCGACGACTCGCCTCGAAGCCTCCGCCGTTCGAGCGGATACCTCGCGACGCCCGCAAAAGCGAAGGCGAACGGTCGTTCGTATGGCCGCACAATCCTCGGCGATTCGGGTCCCGGCGGACCGCTTAACGACTCTCTCGCCTTTTCTCAAACCGCTCGTGACTCTGCGGCGTCAACACTCCGGGAAGGAGCATGGCACCTGCAAAAGAAAGAGGTAAAAGCGCGCGGCGAGATGCCGCCCCGATCCTCGGCTCGCTCGCGGAGCTTCCTCTCACCTGCTCGTTTACCTCGGCCGCTCGGAGACGGATTCTTCGGTCCGCTGTGCCAAGGCCCGGTCGCCGCCTGTGCGATTCAAACGGGGTATGATTTTAGCTACGATACTATTATGACACCTGAAGAACTGCCGCTCGGGCACGCCGGTCATCGCTCGCCTCGCCGAAGTCCGAGGGCGCGGGTATCCCGCTTCACGCATCGATTCGTGCCTAGAAAATAAAACCGGAATGGCGTGAGCCCCTCGGAGCCGCCGGTCCCGCGGATCCTCTGACCTCTTCCGTCGCCCATCGGGAAGCGGCTTCTCGCTTTGCACTTAAACGACCCGAACCCTGTAAGGAAAGGCATCTCAGTGTTAACCTAGACTTTTACGAGACCAAAGGTTTGTCTTTCCTTTCCATCTCCCTTCTGACTACTGCTAAAATACCCAAAATCCTAAGTACCGAGCCTCATGTGCAAGCTAGGGCTCGTTTGACCCGCTCGATCGCCCGCTCCCTGCGACCCGGAGTCCGCCCTCCGATGCCTGCCGAACGCGAGGAAAATAACCGTGGAGGCTCTCTACGGCTACTCGCCCGGAGATGGACCGCGTGGTCTTCGCCAAAAGCGTCCGGGCGGATGGATGCGTTACTACACGCTCCCCTCATCTTTACTATGGCTAAACCCCTGGGCGGGACGGGTCCGACCCGGACGCAGACAGACGCCAAACGCAGACGCCACAAGTGACGCGAGAAGACGGCGAGCGACGAGAACGACGGCCGTAGGGAAGATGCCGCCGGTGGAGAAGGCCTACGGAGCCGCGATGGCGGCCCCGAAATGAGAGGTGACCGCTGCGGCCCGTGAGACAAAGTTACCGTCAAAACTGGAACGACGGATGCGTGAGAAGCCAGGTTTTAAGTCATAAGATGTGGGGACGAAACCCCGGAAGACTACCGGGTGCCAAAATGACGCTCGAAAGCACGGCCTGGGGCGCCGCCTAGCTCGCCCCTGCGAGAGACGACCGCTCGAGAACGTCCTCGACGCGACACGCGCGGGACGGATCCGCGCTTCCGGTTATAATTGCGAGACGAGAAGGGCTCGACGGGTGCCATGCCAATGAGGGGACGTACTCGAGACTCTCGGGAGGGCTATCGAGATGCCTGACGATCGCAAAGACCTACAGAGACGTCTAGACCTGAGGACGGCACGGTATAAGATACGGAACGCAGAACACGCAAAGTACACGACGACACAGACGCGGGCTGGAACTGCCCTGACCACGGTACTCTGGTGCTGAAAAGTGACTCGCTCCCTTTACGGGCGCATGGGGCGCCGCTCCCGGACGGTCCTCTCCCCTACGCTACCTCGAAAAGCCCTCCCTGCGATTCCCGACCATGTCCCTTCCTCCTGGACCCTTCCCACCCTGGACCCTCGACTTAGCTTTGAGAGGGCCGGAGGCCAGACCGTCTTCCGTGATGACCGCGTCGGCTGACTGGGACGCTCCCGAGTCGCCGGGTTCCTCCGCGTCGTCCGCCGAACGTCCGCGAAGCGAGCGACCGGTCGGCGTCGTGTCGGCCGACGCGGCCCTCTTCCGCGACGCCCTCCTCCTCGAAAGCGTGGCCCTTTCGGCTCGCCCGCTCCGTGCCGGTTTCGGTGTTGGATGCCGTGGCCGTCGTCGCTTGCGGCGCCTGTGATTTCAAAAGATGGAATATTATATTTGTGCTCGGGGAAAACACCGGGCCCGTGCCCCTCCTCTCCGCTGCCCCGGTTCGCCTCAAATGCTCATCCTATTCCAAAGGCTGCCTACGCTGCGCCCGCGAGACGATACGGCGCTCTGCGGGCGATCGGGAAACGCGATGAGCCGTCCCGGATCCCGAAAGACTCCGTGCCTTACGTCCCTGCCTCTTTCCTGACAAATGCTAAAACGTCCCCACCATTTTTCTGAGAAAGGCTACAACTCCGTATACGGATGCTTACGAGATGCTCGCTCTGACCCTCGCTCCATCCTCTCCCCTTTGGTCCCGTTTATGTGGATGATATCGACGCCTTACGATGTATACACCGACGCTAGGGAAAAAACCGAGGTCCCATCTTCGATGAAGTCAGGAAAATGCAATGTATCTAGAATGAAAAGAAAAAATGCAAGTGTACGCTATTAAACTGTTTTACCCGCCCCGCCCCATGGATACAAAATTACTTACCTGAAAAAAAACCACTATGTACCTGTTTACTTCCTACTATACACACTGCTGAACCTTGACTGATGCTGAAACTCTTGTCTCAGGTACCTCTATTTCTGTGATTATTAAAACACACCTGCCCAAAGAGCTGCCTCGGCTCAAAATCTGCCACCAACTCTGAAGAACAGCAGAGCTCTGACCTCAGAGAGGCCCAAGAGCACAATGAAGAGCTTCCTCGGCTCAAAATCTGCCGCTGACTCTGAAGAACACCAGAGCACTGACCTCAGAGAGGCCCGAGAGCACAATGAAGATCTTCCTCAGCTCAAAATCTGCCGCTGACTCTGAAGAACACCAGAGCACTGACCTCAGAGAGGCCCGAGAGCACAATGAAGATCTTCCTCAGCTCAAAATCTGCCACTGACTCTGAAAAACAGCAGAGCACTGACCTCAGATAGGCCCGAGACCACAATGAAGATCTTCCTCGGCTCAAAATCTGCCACTGACTCTGAAAAACACCAGAGCTCTGACCTCAGAGAGGCCCGAGAGCAGAATGAAGAGCTTCCTCAGCTCAAAATCTGCCACTGACTCTGAAGAACACCAGAGCACTGACCTCAGAGAGGCCCGAGAGCAGAATGAGCTCCCTGATGAGAGGCTGTGGCTCATATACCCCAGGCCCCACCCACCACCCTGACCACGATCACCTGGGAAAGGGGAGGGCTGAACCACCAGAAGGCATAAAGGCACCTGTGGGAGCAGCTGGGAGTTTTCTCCTTTGCCTTAAGTTTGTGACCTGCAAAATGCCATAGGAAGAAAACGACCCTTACTGGATACGACGATATCCGCTCTTTCGCTAAGTCTATTGTGTCGGCGATGTGACCGGGAGCGGAATGAAACCTAGTTTTTCTGGGGTATAGATAGAAAAAGACAGATATCGTGCTAAGCTACGTGGGGAAGTAGTCGGCTAAATGCGATAATAATATCGTTATCCAAAACGAGGCGCTGTAGTTTCCTACGTGAAAACCGAAATGCTGCGGGGTGACTCGTCTTTTCTGGCGAGACCGCGCGTGCTGCCTAAGCCCCCCCGGTGGCGCTACGGGCTTGGGGAGGAGTGGCTGGAGAGCTGCCGGTCAGAGAGGGACCTGGGGGTGTTGATTGACAGCCAGCTGAACGTGAACCAGCAGTGTGCCCAGGTGGCCGACAAGGCCCATGGCGTCCTGGCCTGTATCAGAAATAGCGTGGCCGGCAGGGACAGGGAAGTGATCTTGCCCCTGTACTCGGCACTGGTAAGGCCGTACCTCGATTACTGTGTTGGGTTTTGGGCCCCTCGCTACAAAAAGGACATTGAATTACTCGAGCGTGTCCAGAGAAGGGTGACGAAGCCGGTGAAGGGTCCGGAGCGCGTGTCGTACGGGGAGCGGCTGAAGGAACTGGGGTTGTTCAGTCTGGAGAAGAGGAGGCTGAGGGGAGACCTCATGGCCCTCTATAGCTACCTGAAAGGAGGTTGCAGAGAGCTGGGGATGAGTCTCTTTAATGAAATAACAAGTGATAGGACAAGAGGGAGTGGCCTCCAGCTGTGCCACGGAAGGTTTAGACTAGATGTCAGGAAGTATTTCTTTACAGAACAGGTTATTAGGCAGCGGAATGGATTGCCCGGGGAGGCGGTAGAGTCCCCATCCCTGGAGGTGTTTAAGAGTACGGTCGACATAGCGCTGAGAGATATGGTGCACATGGGAACTGGCAGTGTTAGGTGAATGGTTGGACTGGATGATCTTCAAGGTCCTTTCCAACCTAGTTGATTCTGTGATTCTGTGATTCTGTGATAATGGAACCGTGTCCCGGAGACCGTTAAAGAACGAAGCGGAACTAGATCCTATAAGAATTCCTTCTCGGAAATATCACCGGTTCCGATATAAATTATTTACTGTGCGTCGCCGACGATTCGGAGTGACCTTGACCGTCTCTCCGACTGACTCCCTTAAGAGTCCCGAAGGACAGAAAACACCAAAAAAATGTGGAATTCCCTGAAATGTATCAGAAAGCGTATGAAGCGGCCTGACGCCTAAATTGCTAGAACGAAAAAAAAAAAATGCAAACTTAACAGAAAAAAACATAGGAGATGCCTAGACGATAGATGAAGGCGATCCTCTTCTCTGAAAAACTCGAGAAGAGATCTAAGCTGACGACGAACGTCTTTGGGATACCGGATACCGAAAAGAGACGTACGATAAGATGCCAAACAAATAGACGCCGCGGGCAAAAAGACGCCGATGCCGAACGGGACGAAGAACCAGAAAAGGAAAAAACCGGTGCTGGAGTACGGGAGAGAGACGGAGGATGAAAAAACGGAAGGAGAGGAAGCAGGACAAAGGCGTCTAGAGAAAAAGAAAAAGGGAGAGGTAGCAGAAGACAGAATAAGAGGGAGCGGGAGAGAAGAAGGAGAGCGGAGGTAAAGGGAAGCAACAAAATCACGGCAGTGTGGGAGACAGAGGGGGCCGGGGGAGAGCCCGAAACGCGTGAGAGCGGCGACGGGGCCCCGAAGGGAAGCCACGGCTTCCCGTACGCGTAGCCGCGCTCCCTCGTGTGCCACGTGGCCGTGTCGCGCTCTGGGTGACGCGCGCGGACCCTGCGGCGCTCGCTGGCGCTCTGGCCCACTGTGGACTGTGAAGAGGGCTCCTTCCTCGTCCGCAGAGCGGGGTCTCTCTTCCTGTGGTGGGAGGCGGGTGCTGCCGAGATGGCCGTGATTTTCTTCTTCTTTCCCTTTCTGGGGCCTCTCTGGATTCGGCTGTGGCGGGACCTCTCCGGATGTTTGAGCCCGGTTACCGTTGAACCCTCGGCCTTTGATGCCAGGAGTCCCGGGGGGACTCGGAGGGCAGAAAAGAGTGGAGACCGAAAATAGGTGACAGGCTGAAGGGCAAGTACAGGGCAGAAAACTGTGAAGTGCCAAAAGGGGTGAGAGAAAGAAAAAGGGCTCGGTGGGCGACAAAGTGTCGGAAGTGCAAAGAGCACATAAAAGCCTGAATAAAGGAGGGGGCGGAAAAGCTGCGGGAGGCCAAAATGGAAGGCTGGAAGGGAAATAGAGGCCAGAAAAATGTGGAAGCCAAAAAGGAGTGAGAGACCGAAACGGGGTGGGAGGATGGAGGGGAGTAGACGCCAGGAAAGGTGGAGGCCGAAAGGGGGTGGGAGGCCGTGGCCAGACAGAAGTAGAGGACAGAAAAAATTAGAGGCAGAACCATGGTGGGAGGCCCAAACAGGGTGGGAGCTAGAGCAAAGTAGAGGCCATAAAATAGTGGATGCTGAAACAGGGCAGAAGGCCAAAATATAGTGGGAGGCCAGAAGGAAGTAGAGGCCATGAAAGGTGGATGCAAAATCATGCTGTGAGGCCAAAATGGGGTGGAGGCCAGAGGGAAGTAGAGGCCAGAAAAAGTGGAGGTGGAAATGGGGTGGGAGGGCAAAAAGGGGTGGGAAGCTGGAGAGAAGTAGAGGCCAGAAGAAATTTCAAACTGAATCATGGTGGGAGACCGATACGGGGTGGGAGGCCTCTACATCCCTCCATCCTCCCACCCTGTTTTGGCCTCCCACCCCTTTTCAACCTCCACTTTGAATGGCATCTACTTCCATCCAGCCTACCACCACGTTTTGGCCTCCCACCACGTTTCGGCCTCCAATTCTTTCTGGCCTCTCCTTCCCTCGGGTCTCCCACAGGTTTTTGGCCTCCCACCCCATTTCAGCCTCCAATTTTTTCTGGTCTCCCACCCCTTTTGGGCCTCCCACCCCATTTTGGCCTCCAATTTTATTTTTTTAAACCCTAACCCCTCACCTTCACCCTCACCCTAACCCCTCACCATCACCCTAAACCCTCACCCCCAACCCCTAATCCTAACCCCTGACCCTCAGCCTAATCCCTAACCCCAACCCCTAACCCCTAACCCTAGAGTCCCCCCCAATTCTGCCCCTTAACCCTAGAGCCCACCCCCGACTCCACCCCCTAACTCTAAGCCCACCCCTGAGTCCACCCCCTACCTCTAAGCCCACCCCTGACTCCACCCCCTAACCCTAAAACCACCCGTGAGTCCACCCCCTAACTCTAAGCCCACCCCCGAGTCCACCTCCTAACTCTAAGCCCATCCCTGATTCCAACCCCTAACCCTAAGCCCACCCCCGAGTCCACCCCCTAACTCTAAACCCACCCCCGAGTCCACCTCCTAACACTAAGCCCACCCCTGAGTCCACCCCCTAACCCTAAGCCCACCCCCAACTCCACCCCCTAACCCTAAACCCACCCCCGAGACCACCTCCTAACCCTAAGCCCACCCCTGAGCCCAACCCCTAACCATAAGCCTACCCCTGAGTCCACCCCGTACTTCTAAGATGACCCCTAACTCCACCCCCTAACCCTAAGCCCACCCCCGAGTCCACCTCCTAACCCTAAGCCCATCCCTGACTCCACCCCCTAACTCTAAGCCCACCCCTGAGTCAACCGCCTAACACTAAGCCCATCCCCGATTCCACCCCTAACCCTAAGCAAACCCCCAATTCCACCCCCTAACACTAAGCCCACCCCCGAGTCCACCCCCTAAATCTAAGCCCACCCCCGACTCCACCCCCTAACTCTAAGCCCACCCCCAAGTCCACCTCCTAACACTAAGCCCATCCCCGAGTCCACCCCCTAACCGTAGAGCCCACCCCCGAGTCCACTCCCTAACTCTAAGTCGACCCCTGACTCCACCCCCTAACTCTAACCTGTAACCCTAAGGTGTACAGTGTAACTGTAACCCTAAGGTGTCAGTGTAAGCTGTAACCTACAGTTGTAATTGGAAGGTGTTACTAAGCTGTAACGTGTAATGTGGGTTTTAAACTCGAATAGAATCGGTGTGGAAATAGTGTGCAGGAGGAGGTGCAACCTGGAGTGCGCTCTGTGTGGAAACAGTGACCCGCGGCTGGTGCAACCGCGAATAGGGTCCGGGTGGAAACACTGACACGCGGCAGGTGCAACCGCGAATAGGGTCCGGGTGGAAACAGTGACCCGCGGCAGGTGCAACCGCGAATAGGGTCCGGGTGGAAACAGTGACCCGCGGCGGGTGCAACCCCCAATAGGGTCCCGGTGGGAACAGTGACCCGTGGCAGGTGCGACAGCGAATAGGGTCCGGGTGGAAAACCTAACCCGTGACAGGTGCGACACAGAATAGGGTCCGGGCGGAAACACCCGCGGCAGGTGCAACCGCGAATAGGGTCCGGGTGGAAACAGTCTCCAGTTCTCTCCAGCCTCCCACGATTTTTTCGCCTCCCACCCCTTTTCGGCCTCCAATATATTCTGGCCTCTACTTCTCTCCAGCCTCCCACCCTTTTTTGGCCTCCCACACCTTTTTGGCCTCCCACCCCTTTTCGACTTCTGATTTTTTCTGACCTCTGCTATTCACCGGTCTCCCACTCCTTTTTGGCCTCCCATTCCTTTTCGGCCTCCAATTTTTTCTGGCCTCTACTTCTCTCCAGCCTCCCACCCCTTTTTCGGTCTCCCACCCGTTTTATGCCTCCAATTTTTTCTAGCCTCTACTTCTCTCCAGCCTCCCACCATTTATCGGCCTCCCACCCCTTTTTGCCCTCCCACCCCTTATCAACTTCTGATTTTTTCTGGCCTCTACTACTGACCAGTCTCCCACTCCTTTTTGGCCTCCCACTCTTTTTCAGCCTCCAATTTTTCCTGGCCTCTACTTCTCTCCAGCCTCCCACCCTTTTTGGGCCTCCCACCCCTTTTTAGCCTCCCACCCCTTTTCGGCTGCTAATTTTTTCTGGCCTCTACTATTCACCGGTCTACCACTCCTTTTTGGCCTCCCACTCCTTTTCGGCGACCAATTTTTTCTGGCCTCTACTTCTCTCCAGCCTCCCACCCTTTTTGGGCCTCCCACCCCTTACCGGCCTCCCACCCCTTTTCGCATGTTAATTTTTTCTGGCCTCTACTATTCACCAGTCTCCCACTCCTTTTCAGCCTCCCACTCTTTTTCGGCCTCCAATTTTTTCTGGCCTCTACTTCTCTCCAGCCTCCCACCCTTTTTTGGCCTCCCACTCCTTTTCAGCCTCCAATTTTTCTGGCCTCTACTTCTCTCCAGCCTCCCACCCTTTTTGGGCCTCCCACTCCTTTTCGGCCTCCCACCCCTTTTCGCATGTTAATTTTTTCTGGCCTCTACTATTCACCGGTCTCCCACTCCTTTTTGGCCTCCCACTATTTTTCGGACTCCAATTTTTCCTGGCCTCTACTTCTCTCCAGCCTCCCACCATTTTTTGGCCTCCCACAACTTTTCGGCCTCCAATTTTTCCTGGCCTCTACTTCTCTCCAGCCTCCCACCCTTTTTTGGCCTCCCACTCTTTTTCGGCCTCCAATTTTTTCTGGCCTCTACTTCTCTCCAGCCTCCCACCCTTTTTGGGCCTCCCACCCATTTTCGTCCTCCAATTTTTTCTAGCCTCTACTTCTCTCCAGCCTCCCACCATTTATCGGCCTACCAGCCCTTTTTGCCCTCCCACCCCTTTTCAACTTCTGATTTTTTCTGGCCTCTACTACTGACTGGTCTCCCACTCCTTTTTGGCCTCCCACTCTTTTTCGGAATCCAATTTGTCCTGGACTCTATTTCTCTCCAGCCTCCGACCCTTTTTTGGCCCCCCACCCCTTTTCGGATGCTAATTTTTTCTGACCTCTACTATTCACCGGTCTACCACTCCTTTTTGGCCTCCCACTCCTTTTCGGCCTCCAATTTTTTCTGGCTTCTACTTCTCTCCATCCTCCCACCCTTTTTGGGCCTCCCACCCCTTTTAACCCTCCCAACCCTTTTCAACTTCTGATTTTTTCTGGCCTCTACTGTTCACCGGTCTCCCACTCCTTTTTGGGCCTCCCACTCCTTTTCGGCCTCCAATTTTTCCTGGCCTCTACTTCTCTCCAGCCTCCCACACTTTTTGGGCCTCCCACCCCTTCTCGGCTGCTAATTTTTTCTGGCCTCTACTATTCACCTGTCTCCCACTCCTTTTTGGCCTCCCACTCCTTTTCGGCCTCCAATTTTTCCTGGCCTCTACTTCTCTCCAGCCTCCCACACTTTTTGGGCCTCCCACCCCTTTTTGGCCTCCAATTTTTTCTGGCCTCTACTTCTCTCCAGCCTCCCACCATTTATAGGCCTCCCACCCCTTTTTGGCCTCCCACCCCTTTTCGGCTGCTAATTTTTTCTGGCCTCTACTATTCACCGGTCTGCCACTCCTTTTTGGCCTCCCACTCTTTTTCGGCCTCCAATTTTTTCTGGCCTCTACTTCTCTCCAGCCTGACACCCTTTTTGGGCCTCCCACCCCTTTTTGGCCTCCCACCCCTTTTCGGCTGCTAATTTTTTCTGGCCTCTACTAGTCACCGGTCTCCCACTCCTTTTTGGCCTCCCACTCTTTTTCGGCCTCCAATTTTTTCTGGCCTCTACTTCTCTCCAGCCTCCCACTCCTTTTTGGACTCCCACTCCTTTTCGACCTCCAATTTTTTCTGGCTTCTAGTTCTCTCCAGCCTCCCACCCTTTTTTGGCCTCCCATCCCTTTTTACCCTCCCACCCCTTTTCAACTTCTGATTTTTTCTGGCCTCTACTATTCACCGGTCTCCCACTCCTTTTTGACCTCCCACTCCTTTTCGGCCACCAATTTTTTCTGGCCTCTACTTCTCTCCAGCCTCCCACCTTTTTGGGCCTCCCACCCCTTATCGGCCTCCCACCCCTTTTCGCATGTTAATTTTTTCTGGCCTCTACTATTCACCGATCTCCCACTCCTTTTTGGCCTCCCACCCCTTTTCAACTTCTGATTTTTTCTGGCCTGTACTGTTCACTGGTTTCCCACTCCTTTTTGGCCTCCCACTCTTTTTCAGCCTCCAATTTTTTCTGGCCTCTACTTCTCTCCAGCCTCCCACCCTTTTTGGCCTCCCACCCCCTTTTCGGCTGCTAATTTTTTCTGGCCTCTTCTACTGCTCGGTCTCCCACTCCTCTTTGGCCTCCCACCCCTTTTCGGCCTCCAATTTTTTCTGGCGTCTATTTCTCTCCAGCCTCCCACCCTTTTTGTGCCTCCCACCCCTTTTTGGCCTCCCACCACTCTTCCACTTCTCATTTTTTCTGGCCTCTACTGTTCACTAGTCTCCCACTCCTTTTTGGCCCCCCACCCCTTTTCGGCTGCTAATTTTTTCTGGCCGCCACTATTCACCGGTCTCCCACTCCTTTTTGGCCTCCCACTCCTTTTCGGCCGCCAATTTTTCCTGGCCTCTACTTCTCTCCAGCCTCCCACCATTTTTTCGCCTCCCACCCCTTTTTGGCCTCCCACCCCTATTTGGCTGCTAATATTTTCTGGCCTCTACTATTCACCGGTCTCCCACTCCTTTTTGGCCTCCCACCCCTTTTCAACTTCTGATTTTTTCTGGCCTCTACTGTTCACTGGTCTCCCACTCCTTTTTGGCCTCCCACTCTTTTTCGGCCTCCAATTTTTCCTGGCCTCTACTTCTCTCCAGCCTCCCACCATTTATCGGCCTCCCACCACTTTTTGCCCTCCCACCCCTTTTCAACTTCTGATTTTTTCTGACCTCTACTACTGACCAGTCTCCCACTCCTTTTTGGCCTCCCACTCTTTTTCAGCCTCCAATTTTTCCTGGCCTCTACTTCTCTCCAGCCTCCCACCCTTTTTGGGCCTCCCACCCCTTTTTAGCCTCCCACCCCTTTTCGGCTGCTAATTTTTTCTGGCCTCTACTATTCACCGGTCTACCACTCCTTTTTGGCCTCCCACTCCTTTTCGGCGACCAATTTTTTCTGGCCTCTACTTCTCTCCAGCCTCCCACCCTTTTTGGGCCTCCCACCCCTTACCGGCCTCCCACCCCTTTTCGCATGTTAATTTTTTCTGGCCTCTACTATTCACCGGTCTCCCACTCCTTTTCGGCCTCCCACTCTTTTTCGGCCTCCAATTTTTTCTGGCCTCTACTTCTCTCCAGCCTCCCACCCTTTTTTGGCCTCCCACTCCTTTTCGGCCTCCAATTTTTCTGGCCTCTACTTCTCTCCAGCCTCCCACCCTTTTTGGGCCTCCCACTCCTTTTCGGCCTCCCACCCCTTTTCGCATGTTAATTTTTTCTGGCCTCTACTAATCACCGGTCTCCCACTCCTTTTTGGCCTCCCACTATTTTTCGGACTCCAATTTTTCCTGGCCTCTACTTCTCTCCAGCCTCCCACCCTTTTTTGGCCTCCCACTATTTTTCGGACTCCAATTTTTCCTGGCCTCTACTTCTCTCCAGCCTCCCACCATTTTTTGGCCTCCCACAACTTTTCGGCCTCCAATTTTTCCTGGCCTCTACTTCTCTCCAGCCTCCCACCCTTTTTGGGCCTCCCACCCCTTACCGGCCTCCCACCCCTTTTCGCATGTTAATTTTTTCTGGCCTCTACTATTCACCAGTCTCCCACTCCTTTTCAGCCTCCCACTCTTTTTCGGCCTCCAATTTTTTCTGGCCTCTACTTCTCTCCAGCCTCCCACCCTTTTTTGGCCTCCCACTCCTTTTCAGCCTCCAATTTTTCTGGCCTCTACTTCTCTCCAGCCTCCCACCCTTTTTGGGCCTCCCACTCCTTTTCGGCCTCCCACCCCTTTTCGCATGTTAATTTTTTCTGGCCTCTACTATTCACCGGTCTCCCACTCCTTTTTGGCCTCCCACTATTTTTCGGACTCCAATTTTTCCTGGCCTCTACTTCTCTCCAGCCTCCCACCATTTTTTGGCCTCCCACAACTTTTCGGCCTCCAATTTTTCCTGGCCTCTACTTCTCTCCAGCCTCCCACCCTTTTTTGGCCTCCCACTCTTTTTCGGCCTCCAATTTTTTCTGGCCTCTACTTCTCTCCAGCCTCCCACCCTTTTTGGGCCTCCCACCCATTTTCGTCCTCCAATTTTTTCTAGCCTCTACTTCTCTCCAGCCTCCCACCATTTATCGGCCTACCAGCCCTTTTTGCCCTCCCACCCCTTTTCAACTTCTGATTTTTTCTGGCCTCTACTACTGACTGGTCTCCCACTCCTTTTTGGCCTCCCACTCTTTTTCGGAATCCAATTTGTCCTGGACTCTATTTCTCTCCAGCCTCCGACCCTTTTTTGGCCCCCCACCCCTTTTCGGATGCTAATTTTTTCTGGCCTCTACTATTCACCGGTCTCCCACTCCTTTTTGGCCTCCCACTCCTTTTCGGCCTCCAATTTTTTCTGGCTTCTACTTCTCTCCATCCTCCCACCCTTTTTGGGCCTCCCACCCCTTTTAACCCTCCCAACCCTTTTCAACTTCTGATTTTTTCTGGCCTCTACTGTTCACCGGTCTCCCACTCCTTTTTGGGCCTCCCACTCCTTTTCGGCCTCCAATTTTTCCTGGCCTCTACTTCTCTCCAGCCTCCCACACTTTTTGGGCCTCCCACCCCTTCTCGGCTGCTAATTTTTTCTGGCCTCTACTATTCACCTGTCTCCCACTCCTTTTTGGCCTCCCACTCCTTTTCGGCCTCCAATTTTTCCTGGCCTCTACTTCTCTCCAGCCTCCCACACTTTTTGGGCCTCCCACCCCTTTTTGGCCTCCAATTTTTTCTGGCCTCTACTTCTCTCCAGCCTCCCACCATTTATAGGCCTCCCACCCCTTTTTGGCCTCCCACCCCTTTTCGGCTGCTAATTTTTTCTGGCCTCTACTATTCACCGGTCTGCCACTCCTTTTTGGCCTCCCACTCTTTTTCGGCCTCCAATTTTTTCTGGCCTCTACTTCTCTCCAGCCTGACACCCTTTTTGGGCCTCCCACCCCTTTTTGGCCTCCCACCCCTTTTCGGCTGCTAATTTTTTCTGGCCTCTACTAGTCACCGGTCTCCCACTCCTTTTTGGCCTCCCACCCCTTTTCAACTTCTGATTTTTTCTGGCCTCTACTGTTCACTGGTCTCCCATTCCTTTTTGGCCTCCCACTCTTTTTCGGCCTCCAATTTTTTCTGGCCTCTACTTCTCTCCAGCCTCCCACCATTTTTTGGCCTTCCACTCCTTTTCGGCCTCCAATTTTTCCTGGCCTCTACTTCTCTCCAGCCTCCCACCCTTTTTGGGCCTCCCACTCCTTTTCGGCCTCCCACCCCTTTTCGCATGTTAATTTTTTCTGCCCTCTACTAGTCACCGGTCTCCCACTCCTTTTTGGCCGCCCACTCTTTTTCAGCCTCCAATTTTTTCTGGCCTCTACTTCTCTCCAGCCTGACACCCTTTTTGGGCCTCCCACCCCTTTTTGGCCTCCCACCCCTTTTCGGCTGCTAATTTTTTCTGGCCTCTACTAGTCACCGGTCTCCCACTCCTTTTTGGCCTCCCACTCTTTTTCGGCCTCCAATTTTTTCTGGCCTCTAATTCTCTCCAGCCTCCCACTCCTTTTTGGACTCCCACTCCTTTTCGACCTCCAATTTTTTCTGGCTTCTAGTTCTCTCCAGCCTCCCACCCTTTTTTGGCCTCCCATCCCTTTTTACCCTCCCACCCCTTTTCAACTTCTGATTTTTTCTGGCCTCTACTATTCACCGGTCTCCCACTCCTTTTTGACCTCCCACTCCTTTTCGGCCACCAATTTTTTCTGGCCTCTACTTCTCTCCAGCCTCCCACCTTTTTGGGCCTCCCACCCCTTATCGGCCTCCCACCCCTTTTCGCATGTTAATTTTTTCTGGCCTCTACTATTCACCGATCTCCCACTCCTTTTTGGCCTCCCACCCCTTTTCAACTTCTGATTTTTTCTGGCCTGTACTGTTCACTGGTTTCCCACTCCTTTTTGGCCTCCCACTCTTTTTCAGCCTCCAATTTTTTCTGGCCTCTACTTCTCTCCAGCCTCCCACCCTTTTTGGCCTCCCACCCCCTTTTCGGCTGCTAATTTTTTCTGGCCTCTTCTACTGCTCGGTCTCCCACTCCTCTTTGGCCTCCCACCCCTTTTCGGCCTCCAATTTTTTCTGGCGTCTATTTCTCTCCAGCCTCCCACCCTTTTTGTGCCTCCCACCCCTTTTTGGCCTCCCACCACTCTTCCACTTCTCATTTTTTCTGGCCTCTACTGTTCACTAGTCTCCCACTCCTTTTTGGCCCCCCACCCCTTTTCGGCTGCTAATTTTTTCTGGCCTCCACTATTCACCGGTCTCCCACTCCTTTTTGGCCTCCCACTCCTTTTCGGCCTCCAATTTTTTCTGGCTTCTACTTCTCTCCAGCCTCCCACCATTTATCGGCCTCCCACCCCTTTTTGCCCTCCCACCCCTTTCCAACTGCTGATTTTTTTCTGGCCTCTACTACTGACCGGTCTCCCACTCCTTTTTGGCCTCCCACTCCTTTTCGGCCTCCAATTTTTCCTGGCCTCTACTTCTCTCCAGCCTCCCACCATTTTTTCGCCTCCCACCCCTTTTTGGCCTCCCACCCCTATTTGGCTGCTAATATTTTCTGGCCTCTACTATTCACCGGTCTCCCACTCCTTTTTGGCCTCCCACCCCTTTTCAACTTCTGATTTTTTCTGGCCTCTACTGTTCACTGGTCTCCCACTCCTTTTTGGCCTCCCACTCTTTTTCGGCCTCCAATTTTTCCTGGCCTCTACTTCTCTCCAGCCTCCCACCATTTATCGGCCTCCCACCACTTTTTGCCCTCCCACCCCTTTTCAACTTCTGATTTTTTCTGACCTCTACTACTGACCAGTCTCCCACTCCTTTTTGGCCTCCCACTCTTTTTCAGCCTCCAATTTTTCCTGGCCTCTACTTCTCTCCAGCCTCCCACCCTTTTTGGGCCTCCCACCCCTTTTTAGCCTCCCACCCCTTTTCGGCTGCTAATTTTTTCTGGCCTCTACTATTCACCGGTCTACCACTCCTTTTTGGCCTCCCACTCCTTTTCGGCGACCAATTTTTTCTGGCCTCTACTTCTCTCCAGCCTCCCACCCTTTTTGGGCCTCCCACCCCTTACCGGCCTCCCACCCCTTTTCGCATGTTAATTTTATCTGGCCTCTACTATTCACCGGTCTCCCACTCCTTTTCGGCCTCCCACTCTTTTTCGGCCTCCAATTTTTTCTGGCCTCTACTTCTCTCCAGCCTCCCACCCTTTTTTGGCCTCCCACTCCTTTTCGGCCTCCAATTTTTCTGGCCTCTACTTCTCTCCAGCCTCCCACCCTTTTTGGGCCTCCCACTCCTTTTCGGCCTCCCACCCCTTTTCGCATGTTAATTTTTTCTGGCCTCTACTAATCACCGGTCTCCCACTCCTTTTTGGCCTCCCACTATTTTTCGGACTCCAATTTTTCTGGCCTCTACTTCTCTCCAGCCTCCCACCCTTTTTTAGCCTCCCACTCTTTTTCGGCCTCCATTTTTTCCTGGCCTCTACTTCTCTCCAGCCTCCCACCATTTTTTGGCCTCCCACAACTTTTCAGCCTCCAATTTTTCCTGGCCTCTACTTCTCTCCAGCCTCCCACCCTTTTTTGGCCTCCCACTCTTTTTCGGCCTCCAATTTTTTCTGGCCTCTACTTCTCTCCAGCCTCCCACCCTTTTTGGGCCTCCCACCCATTTTCGTCCTCCAATTTTTTCTAGCCTCTACTTCTCTCCAGCCTCCCACCATTTATCGGCCTACCAGCCCTTTTTGCCCTCCCACCCCTTTTCAACTTCTGATTTTTTCTGGCCTCTACTACTGACTGGTCTCCCACTCCTTTTTGGCCTCCCACTCTTTTTCGGAATCCAATTTGTCCTGGACTCTATTTCTCTCCAGCCTCCGACCCTTTTTTGGCCCCCCACCCCTTTTCGGATGCTAATTTTTTCTGGCCTCTACTATTCACCGGTCTCCCACTCCTTTTTGGCCTCCCACTCCTTTTCGGCCTCCAATTTTTTCTGGCTTCTACTTCTCTCCATCCTCCCACCCTTTTTTGGCCTCCCGCCGCTTTTAACCCTCCCAACCCTTTTCAACTTCTGATTTTTTCTGGCCTCTACTGTTCACCGGTCTCCCACTCCTTTTTGGGCCTCCCACTCTTTTTCAGCCTCCAATTTTTTCTGGCCTCTACTTCTCTCCAGCCTCCCACCCTTTTTGGGCCTCCCACCCCTTCTCGGCTGCTAATTTTTTCTGGCCTCTACTATTCACCTGTCTCCCACTCCTTTTTGGCCTCCCACTCCTTTTCGGCCTCCAATTTTTCCTGGCCTCTACTTCTCTCCAGCCTCCCACACTTTTTGGGCCTCCCACCCCTTTTTGGCCTCCAATTTTTTCTGGCCTCTACTTCTCTCCAGCCTCCCACCATTTATAGGCCTCCCACCCCTTTTTGGCCTCCCACCCCTTTTCGGCTGCTAATTTTTTCTGGCCTCTACTATTCACCGGTCTGCCACTCCTTTTTGGCCTCCCACTCTTTTTCGGCCTCCAATTTTTTCTGGCCTCTACTTCTCTCCAGCCTGACACCCTTTTTGGGCCTCCCACCCCTTTTTGGCCTCCCACCCCTTTTCGGCTGCTAATTTTTTCTGGCCTCTACTAGTCACCGGTCTCCCACTCCTTTTTGGCCTCCCACTCCTTTTCGGCCTCCAATTTTTTCTGGCCTCTACTTCTCTCCAGCCTCCCACTCCTTTTTGGACTCCCACTCCTTTTCGACCTCCAATTTTTTCTGGCTTCTAGTTCTCTCCAGCCTCCCACCCTTTTTTGGCCTCCCATCCCTTTTTACCCTCCCACCCCTTTTCAACTTCTGATTTTTTCTGGCCTCTACTATTCACCGGTCTCCCACTCCTTTTTGACCTCCCACTCCTTTTCGGCCACCAATTTTTTCTGGCCTCTACTTCTCTCCAGCCTCCCACCTTTTTGGGCCTCCCACCCCTTATCGGCCTCCCACCCCTTTTCGCATGTTAATTTTTTCTGGCCTCTACTATTCACCGATCTCCCACTCCTTTTTGGCCTCCCACCCCTTTTCAACTTCTGATTTTTTCTGGCCTGTACTGTTCACTGGTTTCCCACTCCTTTTTGGCCTCCCACTCTTTTTCAGCCTCCAATTTTTTCTGGCCTCTACTTCTCTCCAGCCTCCCACCCTTTTTGGCCTCCCACCCCCTTTTCGGCTGCTAATTTTTTCTGGCCTCTTCTACTGCTCGGTCTCCCACTCCTCTTTGGCCTCCCACCCCTTTTCGGCCTCCAATTTTTTCTGGCGTCTATTTCTCTCCAGCCTCCCACCCTTTTTGTGCCTCCCACCCCTTTTTGGCCTCCCACCACTCTTCCACTTCTCATTTTTTCTGGCCTCTACTGTTCACTAGTCTCCCACTCCTTTTTGGCCCCCCACCCCTTTTCGGCTGCTAATTTTTTCTGGCCTCCACTATTCACCGGTCTCCCACTCCTTTTTGGCCTCCCACTCCTTTTCGGCCTCCAATTTTTTCTGGCTTCTACTTCTCTCCAGCCTCCCACCATTTATCGGCCTCCCACCCCTTTTTGCCCTCCCACCCCTTTCCAACTGCTGATTTTTTCTGGCCTCTACTACTGACCGGTCTCCCACTCCTTTTTGGCCTCCCACTCCTTTTCGGCCTCCAATTTTTCCTGGCCTCTACTTCTCTCCAGCCTCCCACCATTTTTTCGCCTCCCACCCCTTTTTGGCCTCCCACCCCTATTTGGCTGCTAATATTTTCTGGCCTCTACTATTCACCGGTCTCCCACTCCTTTTTGGCCTCCCACCCCTTTTCAACTTCTGATTTTTTCTGGCCTCTACTGTTCACTGGTCTCCCACTCCTTTTTGGCCTCCCACTCTTTTTCGGCCTCCAATTTTTCCTGGCCTCTACTTCTCTCCAGCCTCCCACCATTTATCGGCCTCCCACCACTTTTTGCCCTCCCACCCCTTTTCAACTTCTGATTTTTTCTGACCTCTACTACTGACCAGTCTCCCACTCCTTTTTGGCCTCCCACTCTTTTTCAGCCTCCAATTTTTCCTGGCCTCTACTTCTCTCCAGCCTCCCACCCTTTTTGGGCCTCCCACCCCTTTTTAGCCTCCCACCCCTTTTCGGCTGCTAATTTTTTCTGGCCTCTACTAGTCACCGGTCTCCCACTCCTTTTTGGCCTCCCACTCTTTTTCGGCCTCCAATTTTTTCTGGCCTCTACTTCTCTCCAGCCTCCCACTCCTTTTTGGACTCCCACTCCTTTTCGACCTCCAATTTTTTCTGGCTTCTAGTTCTCTCCAGCCTCCCACCCTTTTTTGGCCTCCCATCCCTTTTTACCCTCCCACCCCTTTTCAACTTCTGATTTTTTCTGGCCTCTACTATTCACCGGTCTCCCACTCCTTTTTGACCTCCCACTCCTTTTCGGCCACCAATTTTTTCTGGCCTCTACTTCTCTCCAGCCTCCCACCTTTTTGGGCCTCCCACCCCTTATCGGCCTCCCACCCCTTTTCGCATGTTAATTTTTTCTGGCCTCTACTATTCACCGATCTCCCACTCCTTTTTGGCCTCCCACCCCTTTTCAACTTCTGATTTTTTCTGGCCTGTACTGTTCACTGGTTTCCCACTCCTTTTTGGCCTCCCACTCTTTTTCAGCCTCCAATTTTTTCTGGCCTCTACTTCTCTCCAGCCTCCCACCCTTTTTGGCCTCCCACCCCCTTTTCGGCTGCTAATTTTTTCTGGCCTCTTCTACTGCTCGGTCTCCCACTCCTCTTTGGCCTCCCACCCCTTTTCGGCCTCCAATTTTTTCTGGCGTCTATTTCTCTCCAGCCTCCCACCCTTTTTGTGCCTCCCACCCCTTTTTGGCCTCCCACCACTCTTCCACTTCTCATTTTTTCTGGCCTCTACTGTTCACTAGTCTCCCACTCCTTTTTGGCCCCCCACCCCTTTTCGGCTGCTAATTTTTTCTGGCCTCCACTATTCACCGGTCTCCCACTCCTTTTTGGCCTCCCACTCCTTTTCGGCCTCCAATTTTTTCTGGCTTCTACTTCTCTCCAGCCTCCCACCATTTATCGGCCTCCCACCCCTTTTTGCCCTCCCACCCCTTTCCAACTGCTGATTTTTTCTGGCCTCTACTACTGACCGGTCTCCCACTCCTTTTTGGCCTCCCACTCCTTTTCGGCCTCCAATTTTTCCTGGCCTCTATTTCTCTCCAGCCTCCCACCATTTTTTCGCCTCCCACCCCTTTTCGGCCTCCCACCCCTTTTCGCATGTTAATTTTTTCTGGCCTCTACTATTCACCGGTCTCCCACTCCTTTTTGGCCTCCCACCCCTTTTCAACTTCTGATTTTTTCTGGCCTCTACTGTTCACTGGTCTCCCACTCCTTTTTGGCCTCCCACTCTTTTTCGGCCTCCAATTTTTCCTGGCCTCTACTTCTCTCCAGCCTCCCACCCTTTTTGGGCCTCCCACCCCTTTTTAGCCTCCCACCCCTTTTCGGCTGCTAATTTTTTCTGGCCTCTACTATTCACCGGTCTACCACTCCTTTTTGGCCTCCCACTCCTTTTCGGCGACCAATTTTTTCTGGCCTCTACTTCTCTCCAGCCTCCCACCCTTTTTGGGCCTCCCACCCCTTACCGGCCTCCCACCCCTTTTCGCATGTTAATTTTTTCTGACCTCTACTACTGACCAGTCTCCCACTCCTTTTTGGCCTCCCACTCTTTTTCAGCCTCCAATTTTTCCTGGCCTCTACTTCTCTCCAGCCTCCCACCCTTTTTGGGCCTCCCACCCCTTTTTAGCCTCCCACCCCTTTTCGGCTGCTAATTTTTTCTGGCCTCTACTAGTCACCGGTCTCCCACTCCTTTTTGGCCTCCCACTCTTTTTCGGCCTCCAATTTTTTCTGGCCTCTACTTCTCTCCAGCCTCCCACTCCTTTTTGGACTCCCACTCCTTTTCGACCTCCAATTTTTTCTGGCTTCTAGTTCTCTCCAGCCTCCCACCCTTTTTTGGCCTCCCATCCCTTTTTACCCTCCCACCCCTTTTCAACTTCTGATTTTTTCTGGCCTCTACTATTCACCGGTCTCCCACTCCTTTTTGACCTCCCACTCCTTTTCGGCCACCAATTTTTTCTGGCCTCTACTTCTCTCCAGCCTCCCACCTTTTTGGGCCTCCCACCCCTTATCGGCCTCCCACCCCTTTTCGCATGTTAATTTTTTCTGGCCTCTACTATTCACCGATCTCCCACTCCTTTTTGGCCTCCCACCCCTTTTCAACTTCTGATTTTTTCTGGCCTGTACTGTTCACTGGTTTCCCACTCCTTTTTGGCCTCCCACTCTTTTTCAGCCTCCAATTTTTTCTGGCCTCTACTTCTCTCCAGCCTCCCACCCTTTTTGGCCTCCCACCCCCTTTTCGGCTGCTAATTTTTTCTGGCCTCTTCTACTGCTCGGTCTCCCACTCCTCTTTGGCCTCCCACCCCTTTTCGGCCTCCAATTTTTTCTGGCGTCTATTTCTCTCCAGCCTCCCACCCTTTTTGTGCCTCCCACCCCTTTTTGGCCTCCCACCACTCTTCCACTTCTCATTTTTTCTGGCCTCTACTGTTCACTAGTCTCCCACTCGTTTTTGGCCCCCCACCCCTTTTCGGCTGCTAATTTTTTCTGGCCTCCACTATTCACCGGTCTCCCACTCCTTTTTGGCCTCCCACTCCTTTTCGGCCTCCAATTTTTTCTGGCTTCTACTTCTCTCCAGCCTCCCACCATTTATCGGCCTCCCACCCCTTTTTGCCCTCCCACCCCTTTCCAACTGCTGATTTTTTCTGGCCTCTACTACTGACCGGTCTCCCACTCCTTTTTGGCCTCCCACTCCTTTTCGGCCTCCAATTTTTCCTGGCCTCTATTTCTCTCCAGCCTCCCACCATTTTTTCGCCTCCCACCCCTTTTCGGCCTCCCACCCCTTTTCGCATGTTAATTTTTTCTGGCCTCTACTATTCACCGGTCTCCCACTCCTTTTTGGCCTCCCACCCCTTTTCAACTTCTGATTTTTTCTGGCCTCTACTGTTCACTGGTCTCCCACTCCTTTTTGGCCTCCCACTCTTTTTCGGCCTCCAATTTTTCCTGGCCTCTACTTCTCTCCAGCCTCCCACCCTTTTTGGGCCTCCCACCCCTTTTTAGCCTCCCACCCCTTTTCGGCTGCTAATTTTTTCTGGCCTCTACTATTCACCGGTCTACCACTCCTTTTTGGCCTCCCACTCCTTTTCGGCGACCAATTTTTTCTGGCCTCTACTTCTCTCCAGCCTCCCACCCTTTTTGGGCCTCCCACCCCTTACCGGCCTCCCACCCCTTTTCGCATGTTAATTTTTTCTGGCCTCTACTATTCACCGGTCTCCCACTCCTTTTCGGCCTCCCACTCTTTTTCGGCCTCCAATTTTTTCTGGCCTCTACTTCTCTCCAGCCTCCCACCCTTTTTTGGCCTCCCACTCCTTTTCGGCCTCCAATTTTTCTGGCCTCTACTTCTCTCCAGCCTCCCACCCTTTTTGGGCCTCCCACTCCTTTTCGGCCTCCCACCCCTTTTCGCATGTTAATTTTTTCTGGCCTCTACTAATCACCGGTCTCCCACTCCTTTTTGGCCTCCCACTATTTTTCGGACTCCAATTTTTCCTGGCCTCTACTTCTCTCCAGCCTCCCACCCTTTTTTGGCCTCCCACTCTTTTTCGGCCTCCATTTTTTCCTGGCCTCTACTTCTCTCCAGCCTCCCACCATTTTTTGGCCTCCCACAACTTTTCGGCCTCCAATTTTTCCTGGCCTCTACTTCTCTCCAGCCTCCCACCCTTTTTTGGCCTCCCACTCTTTTTCGGCCTCCAATTTTTTCTGGCCTCTACTTCTCTCCAGCCTCCCACCCTTTTTGGGCCTCCCACCCATTTTCGTCCTCCAATTTTTTCTAGCCTCTACTTCTCTCCAGCCTCCCACCATTTATCGGCCTACCAGCCATTTTTGCCCTCCCACCCCTTTTCAACTTCTGATTTTTTCTGGCCTCTACTACTGACTGGTCTCCCACTCCTTTTTGGCCTCCCACTCTTTTTCGGAATCCAATTTGTCCTGGACTCTATTTCTCTCCAGCCTCCGACCCTTTTTTGGCCCCCCACCCCTTTTCGGATGCTAATTTTTTCTGGCCTCTACTATTCACCGGTCTCCCACTCCTTTTTGGCCTCCCACTCCTTTTCGGCCTCCAATTTTTTCTGGCTTCTACTTCTCTCCATCCTCCCACCCTTTTTTGGCCTCCCACCCCTTTTAACCCTCCCAACCCTTTTCAACTTCTGATTTTTTCTGGCCTCTACTGTTCACCGGTCTCCCACTCCTTTTTGGGCCTCCCACTCTTTTTCGGCCGCCAATTTTTTCTAGTCTCTACTTCTCTCCAGCCTCCCACCCTTTTTGGGCCTCCCACCCCTTCTCGGCTGCTAATTTTTTCTGGCCTCTACTATTCACCTGTCTCCCACTCCTTTTTGGCCTCCCACTCCTTTTCGGCCTCCAATTTTTCCTGGCCTCTACTTCTCTCCAGCCTCCCACACTTTTTGGGCCTCCCACCCCTTTTTGGCCTCCAATTTTTTCTGGCCTCTACTTCTCTCCAGCCTCCCACCATTTATAGGCCTCCCACCCCTTTTTGGCCTCCCACCCCTTTTCGGCTGCTAATTTTTTCTGGCCTCTACTATTCACCGGTCTGCCACTCCTTTTTGGCCTCCCACTCTTTTTCGGCCTCCAATTTTTTCTGGCCTCTACTTCTCTCCAGCCTGACACCCTTTTTGGGCCTCCCACCCCTTTTTGGCCTCCCACCCCTTTTCGGCTGCTAATTTTTTCTGGCCTCTACTAGTCACCGGTCTCCCACTCCTTTTTGGCCTCCCACTCTTTTTCGGCCTCCAATTTTTCCTGGCCTCTACTTCTCTCCAGCCTCCCACCCTTTTTGGGCCTCCCACCCCTTTTTAGCCTCCCACCCCTTTTCGGCTGCTAATTTTTTCTGGCCTCTACTATTCACCGGTCTACCACTCCTTTTTGGCCTCCCACTCCTTTTCGGCGACCAATTTTTTCTGGCCTCTACTTCTCTCCAGCCTCCCACCCTTTTTGGGCCTCCCACCCCTTACCGGCCTCCCACCCCTTTTCGCATGTTAATTTTTTCTGGCCTCTACTATTCACCGGTCTCCCACTCCTTTTCGGCCTCCCACTCTTTTTCGGCCTCCAATTTTTTCTGGCCTCTACTTCTCTCCAGCCTCCCACCCTTTTTTGGCCTCCCACTCCTTTTCGGCCTCCAATTTTTCTGGCCTCTACTTCTCTCCAGCCTCCCACCCTTTTTGGGCCTCCCACTCCTTTTCGGCCTCCCACCCCTTTTCGCATGTTAATTTTTTCTGGCCTCTACTAATCACCGGTCTCCCACTCCTTTTTGGCCTCCCACTATTTTTCGGACTCCAATTTTTCCTGGCCTCTACTTCTCTCCAGCCTCCCACCCTTTTTTGGCCTCCCACTCTTTTTCGGCCTCCATTTTTTCCTGGCCTCTACTTCTCTCCAGCCTCCCACCATTTTTTGGCCTCCCACAACTTTTCGGCCTCCAATTTTTCCTGGCCTCTACTTCTCTCCAGCCTCCCACCCTTTTTTGGCCTCCCACTCTTTTTCGGCCTCCAATTTTTTCTGGCCTCTACTTCTCTCCAGCCTCCCACCCTTTTTGGGCCTCCCACCCATTTTCGTCCTCCAATTTTTTCTAGCCTCTACTTCTCTCCAGCCTCCCACCATTTATCGGCCTACCAGCCCTTTTTGCCCTCCCACCCCTTTTCAACTTCTGATTTTTTCTGGCCTCTACTACTGACTGGTCTCCCACTCCTTTTTGGCCTCCCACTCTTTTTCGGAATCCAATTTGTCCTGGACTCTATTTCTCTCCAGCCTCCGACCCTTTTTTGGCCCCCCACCCCTTTTCGGATGCTAATTTTTTCTGGCCTCTACTATTCACCGGTCTCCCACTCCTTTTTGGCCTCCCACTCCTTTTCGGCCTCCAATTTTTTCTGGCTTCTACTTCTCTCCATCCTCCCACCCTTTTTTGGCCTCCCACCCCTTTTAACCCTCCCAACCCTTTTCAACTTCTGATTTTTTCTGGCCTCTACTGTTCACCGGTCTCCCACTCCTTTTTGGGCCTCCCACTCTTTTTCGGCCGCCAATTTTTTCTAGTCTCTACTTCTCTCCAGCCTCCCACCCTTTTTGGGCCTCCCACCCCTTCTCGGCTGCTAATTTTTTCTGGCCTCTACTATTCACCTGTCTCCCACTCCTTTTTGGCCTCCCACTCCTTTTCGGCCTCCAATTTTTCCTGGCCTCTACTTCTCTCCAGCCTCCCACACTTTTTGGGCCTCCCACCCCTTTTTGGCCTCCAATTTTTTCTGGCCTCTACTTCTCTCCAGCCTCCCACCATTTATAGGCCTCCCACCCCTTTTTGGCCTCCCACCCCTTTTCGGCTGCTAATTTTTTCTGGCCTCTACTATTCACCGGTCTGCCACTCCTTTTTGGCCTCCCACTCTTTTTCGGCCTCCAATTTTTTCTGGCCTCTACTTCTCTCCAGCCTGACACCCTTTTTGGGCCTCCCACCCCTTTTTGGCCTCCCACCCCTTTTCGGCTGCTAATTTTTTCTGGCCTCTACTAGTCACCGGTCTCCCACTCCTTTTTGGCCTCCCACTCTTTTTCGGCCTCCAATTTTTCCTGGCCTCTACTTCTCTCCAGCCTCCCACCCTTTTTGGGCCTCCCACCCCTTTTTAGCCTCCCACCCCTTTTCGGCTGCTAATTTTTTCTGGCCTCTACTATTCACCGGTCTACCACTCCTTTTTGGCCTCCCACTCCTTTTCGGCGACCAATTTTTTCTGGCCTCTACTTCTCTCCAGCCTCCCACCCTTTTTGGGCCTCCCACCCCTTACTGGCCTCCCACCCCTTTTCGCATGTTAATTTTTTCTGGCCTCTACTATTCACCGGTCTCCCACTCCTTTTCGGCCTCCCACTCTTTTTCGGCCTCCAATTTTTTCTGGCCTCTACTTCTCTCCAGCCTCCCACCCTTTTTTGGCCTCCCACTCCTTTTCGGCCTCCAATTTTTCTGGCCTCTACTTCTCTCCAGCCACCCACCCTTTTTGGGCCTCCCACTCCTTTTCGGCCTCCCACCCCTTTTCGCATGTTAATTTTTTCTGGCCTCTACTAATCACCGGTCTCCCACTCCTTTTTGGCCTCCCACTATTTTTCGGACTCCAATTTTTCCTGGCCTCTACTTCTCTCCAGCCTCCCACCCTTTTTTGGCCTCCCACTCTTTTTCGGCCTCCATTTTTTCCTGGCCTCTACTCCTATCCATCCTCCCACCATTTTTTGGCCTTCCACTCCTTTTCGGCCTCCAATTTTTCCTGGCCACTACTTCTCTCCAGCCTCCCACCATTTATCGGCCTACCAGCCCTTTTTGCCCTCCCACCCCTTTTCAACTTCTGATTTTTTCTGGCCTCTACTACTGACTGGTCTCCCACTCCTTTTTGGCCTCCCACTCTTTTTCGGAATCCAATTTGTCCTGGACTCTATTTCTCTCCAGCCTCCGACCCTTTTTTGGCCCCCCACCCCTTTTCGGATGCTAATTTTTTCTGGCCTCTACTATTCACCGGTCTCCCACTCCTTTTTGGCCTCCCACTCCTTTTCGGCCTCCAATTTTTTCTGGCTTCTACTTCTCTCCATCCTCCCACCCTTTTTTGGCCTCCCACCCCTTTTAACCCTCCCAACCCTTTTCAACTTCTGATTTTTTCTGGCCTCTACTGTTCACCGGTCTCCCACTCCTTTTTGGGCCTCCCACTCTTTTTCGGCCGCCAATTTTTTCTAGTCTCTACTTCTCTCCAGCCTCCCACCCTTTTTGGGCCTCCCACCCCTTCTCGGCTGCTAATTTTTTCTGGCCTCTACTATTCACCTGTCTCCCACTCCTTTTTGGCCTCCCACTCCTTTTCGGCCTCCAATTTTTCCTGGCCTCTACTTCTCTCCAGCCTCCCACCCTTTTTGGGCCTCCCACCCCTTTTTGGCCTCCCACCCCTTTTCGGCTGCTAATTTTTTCTGGCCTCTACTATTCACCGGTCTGCCACTCCTTTTTGGCCTCCCACTCTTTTTCGGCCTCCAATTTTTTCTGGCCTCTACTTCTCTCCAGCCTCCCACCCTTTTTGGGCCTCCCACCCCTTATCGGCCTCCCACCCCTTTTCGCATGTTAATTTTTTCTGGCCTCTACTATTCACCGGTCTCCCACTCCTTTTTGCCCTCCCACCCCTTTTCAACTTCTGATTTTTTCTGGCCTCTACTACTGACCAGTCTCCCACTCCTTTTTGGCCTCCCACTCTTTTTCAGCCTCCAATTTTTCCTGGCCTCTACTTCTCTCCAGCCTCCCACCCTTTTTGGGCCTCCCACCCCTTTTTAGCCTCCCACCCCTTTTCGGCTGCTAATTTTTTCTGGCCTCTACTATTCACCGGTCTACCACTCCTTTTTGGCCTCCCACTCCTTTTCGGCGACCAATTTTTTCTGGCCTCTACTTCTCTCCAGCCTCCCACCCTTTTTGGGCCTCCCACCCCTTACCAGCCTCCCACCCCTTTTCGCATGTTAATTTTTTCTGGCCTCTACTATTCACCAGTCTCCCACTCCTTTTCAGCCTCCCACTCTTTTTCGGCCTCCAATTTTTTCTGGCCTCTACTTCTCTCCAGCCTCCCACACTTTTTGGGCCTCCCACCCCTTTTTGGCCTCCAATTTTTTCTGGCCTCTACTTCTCTCCAGCCTCCCACCATTTATAGGCCTCCCACCCCTTTTTGGCCTCCCACCCCTTTTCGGCTGCTAATTTTTTCTGGCCTCTACTATTCACCGGTCTGCCACTCCTTTTTGGCCTCCCACTCTTTTTCGGCCTCCAATTTTTTCTGGCCTCTACTTCTCTCCAGCCTCCCACCCTTTTTGGGCCTCCCACCCCTTATCGGACTCCCACCCCTTTTCGCATGTTAATTTTTTCTGGCCTCTACTATTCACCGGTCTCCCACTCCTTTTTGGCCTCCCACCCCTTTTCAACTTCTGATTTTTTCTGGCCTCTACTGTTCACTGGTCTCCCATTCCTTTTTGGCCTCCCACTCTTTTTCGGCCTCCAATTTTTTCTGGCCTCTACTTCTCTCCAGCCTCCCACCATTTTTTGGCCTTCCACTCCTTTTCGGCCTCCAATTTTTCCTGGCCTCTACTTCTCTCCAGCCTCCCACCCTTTTTGGGCCTCCCACTCCTTTTCGGCCTCCCACCCCTTTTCGCATGTTAATTTTTTCTGCCCTCTACTAGTCACCGGTCTCCCACTCCTTTTTGGCCGCCCACTCTTTTTCAGCCTCCAATTTTTTCTGGCCTCTACTTCTCTCCAGCCTGACACCCTTTTTGGGCCTCCCACCCCTTTTTGGCCTCCCACCCCTTTTCGGCTGCTAATTTTTTCTGGCCTCTACTAGTCACCGGTCTCCCACTCCTTTTTGGCCTCCCACTCTTTTTCGGCCTCCAATTTTTTCTGGCCTCTACTTCTCTCCAGCCTCCCACTCCTTTTTGGACTCCCACTCCTTTTCGACCTCCAATTTTTTCTGGCTTCTAGTTCTCTCCAGCCTCCCACCCTTTTTTGGCCTCCCATCCCTTTTTACCCTCCCACCCCTTTTCAACTTCTGATTTTTTCTGGCCTCTACTATTCACCGGTCTCCCACTCCTTTTTGACCTCCCACTCCTTTTCGGCCACCAATTTTTTCTGGCCTCTACTTCTCTCCAGCCTCCCACCTTTTTGGGCCTCCCACCCCTTATCGGCCTCCCACCCCTTTTCGCATGTTAATTTTTTCTGGCCTCTACTATTCACCGATCTCCCACTCCTTTTTGGCCTCCCACCCCTTTTCAACTTCTGATTTTTTCTGGCCTGTACTGTTCACTGGTTTCCCACTCCTTTTTGGCCTCCCACTCTTTTTCAGCCTCCAATTTTTTCTGGCCTCTACTTCTCTCCAGCCTCCCACCCTTTTTGGCCTCCCACCCCCTTTTCGGCTGCTAATTTTTTCTGGCCTCTTCTACTGCTCGGTCTCCCACTCCTCTTTGGCCTCCCACCCCTTTTCGGCCTCCAATTTTTTCTGGCGTCTATTTCTCTCCAGCCTCCCACCCTTTTTGTGCCTCCCACCCCTTTTTGGCCTCCCACCACTCTTCCACTTCTCATTTTTTCTGGCCTCTACTGTTCACTAGTCTCCCACTCCTTTTTGGCCCCCCACCCCTTTTCGGCTGCTAATTTTTTCTGGCCTCCACTATTCACCGGTCTCCCACTCCTTTTTGGCCTCCCACTCCTTTTCGGCCTCCAATTTTTTCTGGCTTCTACTTCTCTCCAGCCTCCCACCATTTATCGGCCTCCCACCCCTTTTTGCCCTCCCACCCCTTTCCAACTGCTGATTTTTTCTGGCCTCTACTACTGACCGGTCTCCCACTCCTTTTTGGCCTCCCACTCCTTTTCGGCCTCCAATTTTTCCTGGCCTCTACTTCTCTCCAGCCTCCCACCATTTTTTCGCCTCCCACCCCTTTTTGGCCTCCCACCCCTATTTGGCTGCTAATATTTTCTGGCCTCTACTATTCACCGGTCTCCCACTCCTTTTTGGCCTCCCACCCCTTTTCAACTTCTGATTTTTTCTGGCCTCTACTGTTCACTGGTCTCCCACTCCTTTTTGGCCTCCCACTCTTTTTCGGCCTCCAATTTTTCCTGGCCTCTACTTCTCTCCAGCCTCCCACCATTTATCGGCCTCCCACCACTTTTTGCCCTCCCACCCCTTTTCAACTTCTGATTTTTTCTGACCTCTACTACTGACCAGTCTCCCACTCCTTTTTGGCCTCCCACTCTTTTTCAGCCTCCAATTTTTCCTGGCCTCTACTTCTCTCCAGCCTCCCACCCTTTTTGGGCCTCCCACCCCTTTTTAGCCTCCCACCCCTTTTCGGCTGCTAATTTTTTCTGGCCTCTACTATTCACCGGTCTACCACTCCTTTTTGGCCTCCCACTCCTTTTCGGCGACCAATTTTTTCTGGCCTCTACTTCTCTCCAGCCTCCCACGCTTTTTGGGCCTCCCACCCCTTACCGGCCTCCCACCCCTTTTCGCATGTTAATTTTTTCTGGCCTCTATTATTCACCGGTCTCCCACTCCTTTTCGGCCTCCCACTCCTTTTCGGCCTCCAATTTTTTCTGGCTTCTACTTCTCTCCATCCTCCCACCCTTTTTGGGCCTCCCACCCCTTTTAACCCTCCCAACCCTTTTCAACTTCTGATTTTTTCTGGCCTCTACTGTTCACCGGTCTCCCACTCCTTTTTGGGCCTCCCACTCTTTTTCGGCCGCCAATTTTTTCTAGTCTCTACTTCTCTCCAGCCTCCCACCCTTTTTGGGCCTCCCACCCCTTCTCGGCTGCTAATTTTTTCTGGCCTCTACTATTCACCTGTCTCCCACTCCTTTTTGGCCTCCCACTCCTTTTCGGCCTCCAATTTTTCCTGGCCTCTACTTCTCTCCAGCCTCCCACACTTTTTGGGCCTCCCACCCCTTTTTGGCCTCCAATTTTTTCTGGCCTCTACTTCTCTCCAGCCTCCCACCATTTATAGGCCTCCCACCCCTTTTTGGCCTCCCACCCCTTTTCGGCTGCTAATTTTTTCTGGCCTCTACTATTCACCGGTCTGCCACTCCTTTTTGGCCTCCCACTCTTTTTCGGCCTCCAATTTTTTCTGGCCTCTACTTCTCTCCAGCCTCCCACCCTTTTTGGGCCTCCCACCCCTTATCGGACTCCCACCCCTTTTCGCATGTTAATTTTTTCTGGCCTCTACTATTCACCGGTCTCAAACTCCTTTTTGGCCTCCCACTCCTTTTCGGCCACCAATTTCTTCTGGCCTCTACTTCTCTCCAGCCTCCCACCTTTTTGGGCCTCCCACCCCTTATCGGCCTCCCACCCCTTTTCGCATGTTAATTTTTTCTGGCCTCTACTATTCAACAGTCTCCCACTCCATTTTGACCTCCCACTCCTTTTCAACTTCTGATTTTCTCTGGCCTCTACTGTTCACTGGTCTCCAACTCCTTTTCGGCCTCCCACTCCTTTTCGGCCTCCAATTTTTCCTGGCCTCTTCTTCTCTCCAGCCTCCCACCCTTTTTGGGCCTCCCACCCCTTTTTGGCCTCCCACCCCTTTTCGGCTGCTAATTTTTTCTGGCCTCTACTATTCAACGGTCTCCCACTCCTTTTTGGCCTCCCACTCTTTTTCGGCCTCCAATTTTTTCTGGCCTCTACTTCTCTCCAGCCTCCCACTCCTTTTTGGACTCCCACTCCTTTTCGACCTCCAATTTTTTCTGGCCTCTACTTCTCTCCAGCCTCCCACCTTTCTGGGCCTCCCACCCCTTATCGGCCTCCCACCCCTTTTCGCATGTTAATTTTTTCTGGCCTCTACTATTCACCGATCTCCCACTCCTTTTTGGCCTCCCACCCCTTTTCAACTTCTGATTTTTTCTGGCCTCTACTGTTCACTGGTCTCCCACTCCTTTTTGGCCTCCCACTCTTTTTCGGCCTCCAATTTTTTCTGGCCTCTACTTCTCTCCAGCCTCCCACCCTTTTTGGGCCTCCCACCCATTTTCGGCCTCCAATTTTTTCTGGCCTCTACTTCTCTCCAGCCTCCAACCATTTCTCCGCCTCCCACCCCTTTTTGCCCTCCCACTCCTTTTCAACTTCTGATTTTTTCTGGCCTCTACTACTGACTGGTCTGCCACTCCTTTTTGGCCTCCCACTCTTTTTCGGAATCCAATTTGTCCTGGACTCTATTTCTCTCCAGCCTCCGACCCTTTTTTGGCCCCCCACCCCTTTTCGGATGCTAATTTTTTCTGGCCTCTACTATTCACCGGTCTCCCACTCCTTTTTGGCCTCCCACTCCTTTTCGGCCTCCAATTTTTTCTGGCTTCTACTTCTCTCCATCCTCCCACCCTTTTTTGGCCTCCCACCCCTTTTAACCCTCCCAACCCTTTTCAACTTCTGATTTTTTCTGGCCTCTACTGTTCACCGGTCTCCCACTCCTTTTTGGGCCTCCCACTCTTTTTCGGCCGCCAATTTTTTCTAGTCTCTACTTCTCTCCAGCCTCCCACCCTTTTTGGGCCTCCCACCCCTTCTCGGCTGCTAATTTTTTCTGGCCTCTACTATTCACCTGTCTCCCACTCCTTTTTGGCCTCCCACTCCTTTTCGGCCTCCAATTTTTCCTGGCCTCTACTTCTCTCCAGCCTCCCACCCTTTTTGGGCCTCCCACCCCTTTTTGGCCTCCCACCCCTTTTCGGCTGCTAATTTTTTCTGGCCTCTACTATTCACCGGTCTGCCACTCCTTTTTGGCCTCCCACTCTTTTTCGGCCTCCAATTTTTTCTGGCCTCTACTTCTCTCCAGCCTCCCACCCTTTTTGGGCCTCCCACCCCTTATCGGCCTCCCACCCCTTTTCGCATGTTAATTTTTTCTGGCCTCTACTATTCACCGGTCTCCCACTCCTTTTTGCCCTCCCACCCCTTTTCAACTTCTGATTTTTTCTGGCCTCTACTACTGACCAGTCTCCCACTCCTTTTTGGCCTCCCACTCTTTTTCAGCCTCCAATTTTTCCTGGCCTCTACTTCTCTCCAGCCTCCCACCCTTTTTGGGCCTCCCACCCCTTTTTAGCCTCCCACCCCTTTTCGGCTGCTAATTTTTTCTGGCCTCTACTATTCACCGGTCTACCACTCCTTTTTGGCCTCCCACTCCTTTTCGGCGACCAATTTTTTCTGGCCTCTACTTCTCTCCAGCCTCCCACCCTTTTTGGGCCTCCCACCCCTTACCAGCCTCCCACCCCTTTTCGCATGTTAATTTTTTCTGGCCTCTACTATTCACCAGTCTCCCACTCCTTTTCAGCCTCCCACTCTTTTTCGGCCTCCAATTTTTTCTGGCCTCTACTTCTCTCCAGCCTCCCACACTTTTTGGGCCTCCCACCCCTTTTTGGCCTCCAATTTTTTCTGGCCTCTACTTCTCTCCAGCCTCCCACCATTTATAGGCCTCCCACCCCTTTTTGGCCTCCCACCCCTTTTCGGCCTCCCACCCCTTTTCGCATGTTAATTTTTTCTGGCCTCTACTATTCACCGGTCTCCCACTCCTTTTTGGCCTCCCACCCCTTTTCAACTTCTGATTTTTTCTGGCCTCTACTGTTCACTGGTCTCCCACTCCTTTTTGGCCTCCCACTCTTTTTCGGCCTCCAATTTTTCCTGGCCTCTACTTCTCTCCAGCCTCCCACCCTTTTTGGGCCTCCCACCCCTTTTTAGCCTCCCACCCCTTTTCGGCTGCTAATTTTTTCTGGCCTCTACTATTCACCGGTCTACCACTCCTTTTTGGCCTCCCACTCCTTTTCGGCGACCAATTTTTTCTGGCCTCTACTTCTCTCCAGCCTCCCACCCTTTTTGGGCCTCCCACCCCTTACCGGCCTCCCACCCCTTTTCGCATGTTAATTTTTTCTGACCTCTACTACTGACCAGTCTCCCACTCCTTTTTGGCCTCCCACTCTTTTTCAGCCTCCAATTTTTCCTGGCCTCTACTTCTCTCCAGCCTCCCACCCTTTTTGGGCCTCCCACCCCTTTTTAGCCTCCCACCCCTTTTCGGCTGCTAATTTTTTCTGGCCTCTACTAGTCACCGGTCTCCCACTCCTTTTTGGCCTCCCACTCTTTTTCGGCCTCCAATTTTTTCTGGCCTCTACTTCTCTCCAGCCTCCCACTCCTTTTTGGACTCCCACTCCTTTTCGACCTCCAATTTTTTCTGGCTTCTAGTTCTCTCCAGCCTCCCACCCTTTTTTGGCCTCCCATCCCTTTTTACCCTCCCACCCCTTTTCAACTTCTGATTTTTTCTGGCCTCTACTATTCACCGGTCTACCACTCCTTTTTGACCTCCCACTCCTTTTCGGCCACCAATTTTTTCTGGCCTCTACTTCTCTCCAGCCTCCCACCTTTTTGGGCCTCCCACCCCTTATCGGCCTCCCACCCCTTTTCGCATGTTAATTTTTTCTGGCCTCTACTATTCACCGATCTCCCACTCCTTTTTGGCCTCCCACCCCTTTTCAACTTCTGATTTTTTCTGGCCTGTACTGTTCACTGGTTTCCCACTCCTTTTTGGCCTCCCACTCTTTTTCAGCCTCCAATTTTTTCTGGCCTCTACTTCTCTCCAGCCTCCCACCCTTTTTGGCCTCCCACCCCCTTTTCGGCTGCTAATTTTTTCTGGCCTCTTCTACTGCTCGGTCTCCCACTCCTCTTTGGCCTCCCACCCCTTTTCGGCCTCCAATTTTTTCTGGCGTCTATTTCTCTCCAGCCTCCCACCCTTTTTGTGCCTCCCACCCCTTTTTGGCCTCCCACCACTCTTCCACTTCTCATTTTTTCTGGCCTCTACTGTTCACTAGTCTCCCACTCGTTTTTGGCCCCCCACCCCTTTTCGGCTGCTAATTTTTTCTGGCCTCCACTATTCACCGGTCTCCCACTCCTTTTTGGCCTCCCACTCCTTTTCGGCCTCCAATTTTTTCTGGCTTCTACTTCTCTCCAGCCTCCCACCATTTATCGGCCTCCCACCCCTTTTTGCCCTCCCACCCCTTTCCAACTGCTGATTTTTTCTGGCCTCTACTACTGACCGGTCTCCCACTCCTTTTTGGCCTCCCACTCCTTTTCGGCCTCCAATTTTTCCTGGCCTCTATTTCTCTCCAGCCTCCCACCATTTTTTCGCCTCCCACCCCTTTTCGGCCTCCCACCCCTTTTCGCATGTTAATTTTTTCTGGCCTCTACTATTCACCGGTCTCCCACTCCTTTTTGGCCTCCCACCCCTTTTCAACTTCTGATTTTTTCTGGCCTCTACTGTTCACTGGTCTCCCACTCCTTTTTGGCCTCCCACTCTTTTTCGGCCTCCAATTTTTCCTGGCCTCTACTTCTCTCCAGCCTCCCACCCTTTTTGGGCCTCCCACCCCTTTTTAGCCTCCCACCCCTTTTCGGCTGCTAATTTTTTCTGGCCTCTACTATTCACCGGTCTACCACTCCTTTTTGGCCTCCCACTCCTTTTCGGCGACCAATTTTTTCTGGCCTCTACTTCTCTCCAGCCTCCCACCCTTTTTGGGCCTCCCACCCCTTACCGGCCTCCCACCCCTTTTCGCATGTTAATTTTTTCTGGCCTCTACTATTCACCGGTCTCCCACTCCTTTTCGGCCTCCCACTCTTTTTCGGCCTCCAATTTTTTCTGGCCTCTACTTCTCTCCAGCCTCCCACCCTTTTTTGGCCTCCCACTCCTTTTCGGCCTCCAATTTTTCTGGCCTCTACTTCTCTCCAGCCTCCCACCCTTTTTGGGCCTCCCACTCCTTTTCGGCCTCCCACCCCTTTTCGCATGTTAATTTTTTCTGGCCTCTACTAATCACCGGTCTCCCACTCCTTTTTGGCCTCCCACTATTTTTCGGACTCCAATTTTTCCTGGCCTCTACTTCTCTCCAGCCTCCCACCCTTTTTTGGCCTCCCACTCTTTTTCGGCCTCCATTTTTTCCTGGCCTCTACTTCTCTCCAGCCTCCCACCATTTTTTGGCCTCCCACAACTTTTCGGCCTCCAATTTTTCCTGGCCTCTACTTCTCTCCAGCCTCCCACCCTTTTTTGGCCTCCCACTCTTTTTCGGCCTCCAATTTTTTCTGGCCTCTACTTCTCTCCAGCCTCCCACCCTTTTTGGGCCTCCCACCCATTTTCGTCCTCCAATTTTTTCTAGCCTCTACTTCTCTCCAGCCTCCCACCATTTATCGGCCTACCAGCCATTTTTGCCCTCCCACCCCTTTTCAACTTCTGATTTTTTCTGGCCTCTACTACTGACTGGTCTCCCACTCCTTTTTGGCCTCCCACTCTTTTTCGGAATCCAATTTGTCCTGGACTCTATTTCTCTCCAGCCTCCGACCCTTTTTTGGCCCCCCACCCCTTTTCGGATGCTAATTTTTTCTGGCCTCTACTATTCACCGGTCTCCCACTCCTTTTTGGCCTCCCACTCCTTTTCGGCCTCCAATTTTTTCTGGCTTCTACTTCTCTCCATCCTCCCACCCTTTTTTGGCCTCCCACCCCTTTTAACCCTCCCAACCCTTTTCAACTTCTGATTTTTTCTGGCCTCTACTGTTCACCGGTCTCCCACTCCTTTTTGGGCCTCCCACTCTTTTTCGGCCGCCAATTTTTTCTAGTCTCTACTTCTCTCCAGCCTCCCACCCTTTTTGGGCCTCCCACCCCTTCTCGGCTGCTAATTTTTTCTGGCCTCTACTATTCACCTGTCTCCCACTCCTTTTTGGCCTCCCACTCCTTTTCGGCCTCCAATTTTTCCTGGCCTCTACTTCTCTCCAGCCTCCCACACTTTTTGGGCCTCCCACCCCTTTTTGGCCTCCAATTTTTTCTGGCCTCTACTTCTCTCCAGCCTCCCACCATTTATAGGCCTCCCACCCCTTTTTGGCCTCCCACCCCTTTTCGGCTGCTAATTTTTTCTGGCCTCTACTATTCACCGGTCTGCCACTCCTTTTTGGCCTCCCACTCTTTTTCGGCCTCCAATTTTTTCTGGCCTCTACTTCTCTCCAGCCTGACACCCTTTTTGGGCCTCCCACCCCTTTTTGGCCTCCCACCCCTTTTCGGCTGCTAATTTTTTCTGGCCTCTACTAGTCACCGGTCTCCCACTCCTTTTTGGCCTCCCACTCTTTTTCGGCCTCCAATTTTTCCTGGCCTCTACTTCTCTCCAGCCTCCCACCCTTTTTGGGCCTCCCACCCCTTTTTAGCCTCCCACCCCTTTTCGGCTGCTAATTTTTTCTGGCCTCTACTATTCACCGGTCTACCACTCCTTTTTGGCCTCCCACTCCTTTTCGGCGACCAATTTTTTCTGGCCTCTACTTCTCTCCAGCCTCCCACCCTTTTTGGGCCTCCCACCCCTTACCGGCCTCCCACCCCTTTTCGCATGTTAATTTTTTCTGGCCTCTACTATTCACCGGTCTCCCACTCCTTTTCGGCCTCCCACTCTTTTTCGGCCTCCAATTTTTTCTGGCCTCTACTTCTCTCCAGCCTCCCACCCTTTTTTGGCCTCCCACTCCTTTTCGGCCTCCAATTTTTCTGGCCTCTACTTCTCTCCAGCCTCCCACCCTTTTTGGGCCTCCCACTCCTTTTCGGCCTCCCACCCCTTTTCGCATGTTAATTTTTTCTGGCCTCTACTAATCACCGGTCTCCCACTCCTTTTTGGCCTCCCACTATTTTTCGGACTCCAATTTTTCCTGGCCTCTACTTCTCTCCAGCCTCCCACCCTTTTTTGGCCTCCCACTCTTTTTCGGCCTCCATTTTTTCCTGGCCTCTACTTCTCTCCAGCCTCCCACCATTTTTTGGCCTCCCACAACTTTTCGGCCTCCAATTTTTCCTGGCCTCTACTTCTCTCCAGCCTCCCACCCTTTTTTGGCCTCCCACTCTTTTTCGGCCTCCAATTTTTTCTGGCCTCTACTTCTCTCCAGCCTCCCACCCTTTTTGGGCCTCCCACCCATTTTCGTCCTCCAATTTTTTCTAGCCTCTACTTCTCTCCAGCCTCCCACCATTTATCGGCCTACCAGCCCTTTTTGCCCTCCCACCCCTTTTCAACTTCTGATTTTTTCTGGCCTCTACTACTGACTGGTCTCCCACTCCTTTTTGGCCTCCCACTCTTTTTTGGAATCCAATTTGTCCTGGACTCTATTTCTCTCCAGCCTCCGACCCTTTTTTGGCCCCCCACCCCTTTTCGGATGCTAATTTTTTCTGGCCTCTACTATTCACCGGTCTCCCACTCCTTTTTGGCCTCCCACTCCTTTTCGGCCTCCAATTTTTTCTGGCTTCTACTTCTCTCCATCCTCCCACCCTTTTTTGGCCTCCCACCCCTTTTAACCCTCCCAACCCTTTTCAACTTCTGATTTTTTCTGGCCTCTACTGTTCACCGGTCTCCCACTCCTTTTTGGGCCTCCCACTCTTTTTCGGCCGCCAATTTTTTCTAGTCTCTACTTCTCTCCAGCCTCCCACCCTTTTTGGGCCTCCCACCCCTTCTCGGCTGCTAATTTTTTCTGGCCTCTACTATTCACCTGTCTCCCACTCCTTTTTGGCCTCCCACTCCTTTTCGGCCTCCAATTTTTCCTGGCCTCTACTTCTCTCCAGCCTCCCACACTTTTTGGGCCTCCCACCCCTTTTTGGCCTCCAATTTTTTCTGGCCTCTACTTCTCTCCAGCCTCCCACCATTTATAGGCCTCCCACCCCTTTTTGGCCTCCCACCCCTTTTCGGCTGCTAATTTTTTCTGGCCTCTACTATTCACCGGTCTGCCACTCCTTTTTGGCCTCCCACTCTTTTTCGGCCTCCAATTTTTTCTGGCCTCTACTTCTCTCCAGCCTGACACCCTTTTTGGGCCTCCCACCCCTTTTTGGCCTCCCACCCCTTTTCGGCTGCTAATTTTTTCTGGCCTCTACTAGTCACCGGTCTCCCACTCCTTTTTGGCCTCCCACTCTTTTTCGGCCTCCAATTTTTCCTGGCCTCTACTTCTCTCCAGCCTCCCACCCTTTTTGGGCCTCCCACCCCTTTTTAGCCTCCCACCCCTTTTCGGCTGCTAATTTTTTCTGGCCTCTACTATTCACCGGTCTACCACTCCTTTTTGGCCTCCCACTCCTTTTCGGCGACCAATTTTTTCTGGCCTCTACTTCTCTCCAGCCTCCCACCCTTTTTGGGCCTCCCACCCCTTACTGGCCTCCCACCCCTTTTCGCATGTTAATTTTTTCTGGCCTCTACTATTCACCGGTCTCCCACTCCTTTTCGGCCTCCCACTCTTTTTCGGCCTCCAATTTTTTCTGGCCTCTACTTCTCTCCAGCCTCCCACCCTTTTTTGGCCTCCCACTCCTTTTCGGCCTCCAATTTTTCTGGCCTCTACTTCTCTCCAGCCACCCACCCTTTTTGGGCCTCCCACTCCTTTTCGGCCTCCCACCCCTTTTCGCATGTTAATTTTTTCTGGCCTCTACTAATGACCGGTCTCCCACTCCTTTTTGGCCTCCCACTATTTTTCGGACTCCAATTTTTCCTGGCCTCTACTTCTCTCCAGCCTCCCACCCTTTTTTGGCCTCCCACTCTTTTTCGGCCTCCATTTTTTCCTGGCCTCTACTCCTATCCATCCTCCCACCATTTTTTGGCCTTCCACTCCTTTTCGGCCTCCAATTTTTCCTGGCCACTACTTCTCTCCAGCCTCCCACCATTTATCGGCCTACCAGCCCTTTTTGCCCTCCCACCCCTTTTCAACTTCTGATTTTTTCTGGCCTCTACTACTGACTGGTCTCCCACTCCTTTTTGGCCTCCCACTCTTTTTCGGAATCCAATTTGTCCTGGACTCTATTTCTCTCCAGCCTCCGACCCTTTTTTGGCCCCCCACCCCTTTTCGGATGCTAATTTTTTCTGGCCTCTACTATTCACCGGTCTCCCACTCCTTTTTGGCCTCCCACTCCTTTTCGGCCTCCAATTTTTTCTGGCTTCTACTTCTCTCCATCCTCCCACCCTTTTTTGGCCTCCCACCCCTTTTAACCCTCCCAACCCTTTTCAACTTCTGATTTTTTCTGGCCTCTACTGTTCACCGGTCTCCCACTCCTTTTTGGGCCTCCCACTCTTTTTCGGCCGCCAATTTTTTCTAGTCTCTACTTCTCTCCAGCCTCCCACCCTTTTTGGGCCTCCCACCCCTTCTCGGCTGCTAATTTTTTCTGGCCTCTACTATTCACCTGTCTCCCACTCCTTTTTGGCCTCCCACTCCTTTTCGGCCTCCAATTTTTCCTGGCCTCTACTTCTCTCCAGCCTCCCACCCTTTTTGGGCCTCCCACCCCTTTTTGGCCTCCCACCCCTTTTCGGCTGCTAATTTTTTCTGGCCTCTACTATTCACCGGTCTGCCACTCCTTTTTGGCCTCCCACTCTTTTTCGGCCTCCAATTTTTTCTGGCCTCTACTTCTCTCCAGCCTCCCACCCTTTTTGGGCCTCCCACCCCTTATCGGCCTCCCACCCCTTTTCGCATGTTAATTTTTTCTGGCCTCTACTATTCACCGGTCTCCCACTCCTTTTTGCCCTCCCACCCCTTTTCAACTTCTGATTTTTTCTGGCCTCTACTACTGACCAGTCTCCCACTCCTTTTTGGCCTCCCACTCTTTTTCAGCCTCCAATTTTTCCTGGCCTCTACTTCTCTCCAGCCTCCCACCCTTTTTGGGCCTCCCACCCCTTTTTAGCCTCCCACCCCTTTTCGGCTGCTAATTTTTTCTGGCCTCTACTATTCACCGGTCTACCACTCCTTTTTGGCCTCCCACTCCTTTTCGGCGACCAATTTTTTCTGGCCTCTACTTCTCTCCAGCCTCCCACCCTTTTTGGGCCTCCCACCCCTTACCAGCCTCCCACCCCTTTTCGCATGTTAATTTTTTCTGGCCTCTACTATTCACCAGTCTCCCACTCCTTTTCAGCCTCCCACTCTTTTTCGGCCTCCAATTTTTTCTGGCCTCTACTTCTCTCCAGCCTCCCACACTTTTTGGGCCTCCCACCCCTTTTTGGCCTCCAATTTTTTCTGGCCTCTACTTCTCTCCAGCCTCCCACCATTTATAGGCCTCCCACCCCTTTTTGGCCTCCCACCCCTTTTCGGCTGCTAATTTTTTCTGGCCTCTACTATTCACCGGTCTGCCACTCCTTTTTGGCCTCCCACTCTTTTTCGGCCTCCAATTTTTTCTGGCCTCTACTTCTCTCCAGCCTCCCACCCTTTTTGGGCCTCCCACCCCTTATCGGACTCCCACCCCTTTTCGCATGTTAATTTTTTCTGGCCTCTACTATTCACCGGTCTCCCACTCCTTTTTGGCCTCCCACCCCTTTTCAACTTCTGATTTTTTCTGGCCTCTACTGTTCACTGGTCTCCCATTCCTTTTTGGCCTCCCACTCTTTTTCGGCCTCCAATTTTTTCTGGCCTCTACTTCTCTCCAGCCTCCCACCATTTTTTGGCCTTCCACTCCTTTTCGGCCTCCAATTTTTCCTGGCCTCTACTTCTCTCCAGCCTCCCACCCTTTTTGGGCCTCCCACTCCTTTTCGGCCTCCCACCCCTTTTCGCATGTTAATTTTTTCTGCCCTCTACTAGTCACCGGTCTCCCACTCCTTTTTGGCCGCCCACTCTTTTTCAGCCTCCAATTTTTTCTGGCCTCTACTTCTCTCCAGCCTGACACCCTTTTTGGGCCTCCCACCCCTTTTTGGCCTCCCACCCCTTTTCGGCTGCTAATTTTTTCTGGCCTCTACTAGTCACCGGTCTCCCACTCCTTTTTGGCCTCCCACTCTTTTTCGGCCTCCAATTTTTTCTGGCCTCTACTTCTCTCCAGCCTCCCACTCCTTTTTGGACTCCCACTCCTTTTCGACCTCCAATTTTTTCTGGCTTCTAGTTCTCTCCAGCCTCCCACCCTTTTTTGGCCTCCCATCCCTTTTTACCCTCCCACCCCTTTTCAACTTCTGATTTTTTCTGGCCTCTACTATTCACCGGTCTCCCACTCCTTTTTGACCTCCCACTCCTTTTCGGCCACCAATTTTTTCTGGCCTCTACTTCTCTCCAGCCTCCCACCTTTTTGGGCCTCCCACCCCTTATCGGCCTCCCACCCCTTTTCGCATGTTAATTTTTTCTGGCCTCTACTATTCACCGATCTCCCACTCCTTTTTGGCCTCCCACCCCTTTTCAACTTCTGATTTTTTCTGGCCTGTACTGTTCACTGGTTTCCCACTCCTTTTTGGCCTCCCACTCTTTTTCAGCCTCCAATTTTTTCTGGCCTCTACTTCTCTCCAGCCTCCCACCCTTTTTGGCCTCCCACCCCCTTTTCGGCTGCTAATTTTTTCTGGCCTCTTCTACTGCTCGGTCTCCCACTCCTCTTTGGCCTCCCACCCCTTTTCGGCCTCCAATTTTTTCTGGCGTCTATTTCTCTCCAGCCTCCCACCCTTTTTGTGCCTCCCACCCCTTTTTGGCCTCCCACCACTCTTCCACTTCTCATTTTTTCTGGCCTCTACTGTTCACTAGTCTCCCACTCCTTTTTGGCCCCCCACCCCTTTTCGGCTGCTAATTTTTTCTGGCCTCCACTATTCACCGGTCTCCCACTCCTTTTTGGCCTCCCACTCCTTTTCGGCCTCCAATTTTTTCTGGCTTCTACTTCTCTCCAGCCTCCCACCATTTATCGGCCTCCCACCCCTTTTTGCCCTCCCACCCCTTTCCAACTGCTGATTTTTTCTGGCCTCTACTACTGACCGGTCTCCCACTCCTTTTTGGCCTCCCACTCCTTTTCGGCCTCCAATTTTTCCTGGCCTCTACTTCTCTCCAGCCTCCCACCATTTTTTCGCCTCCCACCCCTTTTTGGCCTCCCACCCCTATTTGGCTGCTAATATTTTCTGGCCTCTACTATTCACCGGTCTCCCACTCCTTTTTGGCCTCCCACCCCTTTTCAACTTCTGATTTTTTCTGGCCTCTACTGTTCACTGGTCTCCCACTCCTTTTTGGCCTCCCACTCTTTTTCGGCCTCCAATTTTTCCTGGCCTCTACTTCTCTCCAGCCTCCCACCATTTATCGGCCTCCCACCACTTTTTGCCCTCCCACCCCTTTTCAACTTCTGATTTTTTCTGACCTCTACTACTGACCAGTCTCCCACTCCTTTTTGGCCTCCCACTCTTTTTCAGCCTCCAATTTTTCCTGGCCTCTACTTCTCTCCAGCCTCCCACCCTTTTTGGGCCTCCCACCCCTTTTTAGCCTCCCACCCCTTTTCGGCTGCTAATTTTTTCTGGCCTCTACTATTCACCGGTCTACCACTCCTTTTTGGCCTCCCACTCCTTTTCGGCGACCAATTTTTTCTGGCCTCTACTTCTCTCCAGCCTCCCACGCTTTTTGGGCCTCCCACCCCTTACCGGCCTCCCACCCCTTTTCGCATGTTAATTTTTTCTGGCCTCTATTATTCACCGGTCTCCCACTCCTTTTCGGCCTCCCACTCCTTTTCGGCCTCCAATTTTTTCTGGCTTCTACTTCTCTCCATCCTCCCACCCTTTTTGGGCCTCCCACCCCTTTTAACCCTCCCAACCCTTTTCAACTTCTGATTTTTTCTGGCCTCTACTGTTCACCGGTCTCCCACTCCTTTTTGGGCCTCCCACTCTTTTTCGGCCGCCAATTTTTTCTAGTCTCTACTTCTCTCCAGCCTCCCACCCTTTTTGGGCCTCCCACCCCTTCTCGGCTGCTAATTTTTTCTGGCCTCTACTATTCACCTGTCTCCCACTCCTTTTTGGCCTCCCACTCCTTTTCGGCCTCCAATTTTTCCTGGCCTCTACTTCTCTCCAGCCTCCCACACTTTTTGGGCCTCCCACCCCTTTTTGGCCTCCAATTTTTTCTGGCCTCTACTTCTCTCCAGCCTCCCACCATTTATAGGCCTCCCACCCCTTTTTGGCCTCCCACCCCTTTTCGGCTGCTAATTTTTTCTGGCCTCTACTATTCACCGGTCTGCCACTCCTTTTTGGCCTCCCACTCTTTTTCGGCCTCCAATTTTTTCTGGCCTCTACTTCTCTCCAGCCTCCCACCCTTTTTGGGCCTCCCACCCCTTATCGGACTCCCACCCCTTTTCGCATGTTAATTTTTTCTGGCCTCTACTATTCACCGGTCTCAAACTCCTTTTTGGCCTCCCACTCCTTTTCGGCCACCAATTTCTTCTGGCCTCTACTTCTCTCCAGCCTCCCACCTTTTTGGGCCTCCCACCCCTTATCGGCCTCCCACCCCTTTTCGCATGTTAATTTTTTCTGGCCTCTACTATTCAACAGTCTCCCACTCCATTTTGACCTCCCACTCCTTTTCAACTTCTGATTTTCTCTGGCCTCTACTGTTCACTGGTCTCCAACTCCTTTTCGGCCTCCCACTCCTTTTCGGCCTCCAATTTTTCCTGGCCTCTTCTTCTCTCCAGCCTCCCACCCTTTTTGGGCCTCCCACCCCTTTTTGGCCTCCCACCCCTTTTCGGCTGCTAATTTTTTCTGGCCTCTACTATTCAACGGTCTCCCACTCCTTTTTGGCCTCCCACTCTTTTTCGGCCTCCAATTTTTTCTGGCCTCTACTTCTCTCCAGCCTCCCACTCCTTTTTGGACTCCCACTCCTTTTCGACCTCCAATTTTTTCTGGCCTCTACTTCTCTCCAGCCTCCCACCTTTCTGGGCCTCCCACCCCTTATCGGCCTCCCACCCCTTTTCGCATGTTAATTTTTTCTGGCCTCTACTATTCACCGATCTCCCACTCCTTTTTGGCCTCCCACCCCTTTTCAACTTCTGATTTTTTCTGGCCTCTACTGTTCACTGGTCTCCCACTCCTTTTTGGCCTCCCACTCTTTTTCGGCCTCCAATTTTTTCTGGCCTCTACTTCTCTCCAGCCTCCCACCCTTTTTGGGCCTCCCACCCATTTTCGGCCTCCAATTTTTTCTGGCCTCTACTTCTCTCCAGCCTCCAACCATTTCTCCGCCTCCCACCCCTTTTTGCCCTCCCACTCCTTTTCAACTTCTGATTTTTTCTGGCCTCTACTACTGACTGGTCTGCCACTCCTTTTTGGCCTCCCACTCTTTTTCGGAATCCAATTTGTCCTGGACTCTATTTCTCTCCAGCCTCCGACCCTTTTTTGGCCCCCCACCCCTTTTCGGATGCTAATTTTTTCTGGCCTCTACTATTCACCGGTCTCCCACTCCTTTTTGGCCTCCCACTCCTTTTCGGCCTCCAATTTTTTCTGGCTTCTACTTCTCTCCATCCTCCCACCCTTTTTTGGCCTCCCACCCCTTTTAACCCTCCCAACCCTTTTCAACTTCTGATTTTTTCTGGCCTCTACTGTTCACCGGTCTCCCACTCCTTTTTGGGCCTCCCACTCTTTTTCGGCCGCCAATTTTTTCTAGTCTCTACTTCTCTCCAGCCTCCCACCCTTTTTGGGCCTCCCACCCCTTCTCGGCTGCTAATTTTTTCTGGCCTCTACTATTCACCTGTCTCCCACTCCTTTTTGGCCTCCCACTCCTTTTCGGCCTCCAATTTTTCCTGGCCTCTACTTCTCTCCAGCCTCCCACCCTTTTTGGGCCTCCCACCCCTTTTTGGCCTCCCACCCCTTTTCGGCTGCTAATTTTTTCTGGCCTCTACTATTCACCGGTCTGCCACTCCTTTTTGGCCTCCCACTCTTTTTCGGCCTCCAATTTTTTCTGGCCTCTACTTCTCTCCAGCCTCCCACCCTTTTTGGGCCTCCCACCCCTTATCGGCCTCCCACCCCTTTTCGCATGTTAATTTTTTCTGGCCTCTACTATTCACCGGTCTCCCACTCCTTTTTGCCCTCCCACCCCTTTTCAACTTCTGATTTTTTCTGGCCTCTACTACTGACCAGTCTCCCACTCCTTTTTGGCCTCCCACTCTTTTTCAGCCTCCAATTTTTCCTGGCCTCTACTTCTCTCCAGCCTCCCACCCTTTTTGGGCCTCCCACCCCTTTTTAGCCTCCCACCCCTTTTCGGCTGCTAATTTTTTCTGGCCTCTACTATTCACCGGTCTACCACTCCTTTTTGGCCTCCCACTCCTTTTCGGCGACCAATTTTTTCTGGCCTCTACTTCTCTCCAGCCTCCCACCCTTTTTGGGCCTCCCACCCCTTACCAGCCTCCCACCCCTTTTCGCATGTTAATTTTTTCTGGCCTCTACTATTCACCAGTCTCCCACTCCTTTTCAGCCTCCCACTCTTTTTCGGCCTCCAATTTTTTCTGGCCTCTACTTCTCTCCAGCCTCCCACACTTTTTGGGCCTCCCACCCCTTTTTGGCCTCCAATTTTTTCTGGCCTCTACTTCTCTCCAGCCTCCCACCATTTATAGGCCTCCCACCCCTTTTTGGCCTCCCACCCCTTTTCGGCTGCTAATTTTTTCTGGCCTCTACTATTCACCGGTCTGCCACTCCTTTTTGGCCTCCCACTCTTTTTCGGCCTCCAATTTTTTCTGGCCTCTACTTCTCTCCAGCCTCCCACCCTTTTTGGGCCTCCCACCCCTTATCGGACTCCCACCCCTTTTCGCATGTTAATTTTTTCTGGCCTCTACTATTCACCGGTCTCCCACTCCTTTTTGGCCTCCCACCCCTTTTCAACTTCTGATTTTTTCTGGCCTCTACTGTTCACTGGTCTCCCATTCCTTTTTGGCCTCCCACTCTTTTTCGGCCTCCAATTTTTTCTGGCCTCTACTTCTCTCCAGCCTCCCACCATTTTTTGGCCTTCCACTCCTTTTCGGCCTCCAATTTTTCCTGGCCTCTACTTCTCTCCAGCCTCCCACCCTTTTTGGGCCTCCCACTCCTTTTCGGCCTCCCACCCCTTTTCGCATGTTAATTTTTTCTGCCCTCTACTAGTCACCGGTCTCCCACTCCTTTTTGGCCGCCCACTCTTTTTCAGCCTCCAATTTTTTCTGGCCTCTACTTCTCTCCAGCCTGACACCCTTTTTGGGCCTCCCACCCCTTTTTGGCCTCCCACCCCTTTTCGGCTGCTAATTTTTTCTGGCCTCTACTAGTCACCGGTCTCCCACTCCTTTTTGGCCTCCCACTCTTTTTCGGCCTCCAATTTTTTCTGGCCTCTACTTCTCTCCAGCCTCCCACTCCTTTTTGGACTCCCACTCCTTTTCGACCTCCAATTTTTTCTGGCTTCTAGTTCTCTCCAGCCTCCCACCCTTTTTTGGCCTCCCATCCCTTTTTACCCTCCCACCCCTTTTCAACTTCTGATTTTTTCTGGCCTCTACTATTCACCGGTCTCCCACTCCTTTTTGACCTCCCACTCCTTTTCGGCCACCAATTTTTTCTGGCCTCTACTTCTCTCCAGCCTCCCACCTTTTTGGGCCTCCCACCCCTTATCGGCCTCCCACCCCTTTTCGCATGTTAATTTTTTCTGGCCTCTACTATTCACCGATCTCCCACTCCTTTTTGGCCTCCCACCCCTTTTCAACTTCTGATTTTTTCTGGCCTGTACTGTTCACTGGTTTCCCACTCCTTTTTGGCCTCCCACTCTTTTTCAGCCTCCAATTTTTTCTGGCCTCTACTTCTCTCCAGCCTCCCACCCTTTTTGGCCTCCCACCCCCTTTTCGGCTGCTAATTTTTTCTGGCCTCTTCTACTGCTCGGTCTCCCACTCCTCTTTGGCCTCCCACCCCTTTTCGGCCTCCAATTTTTTCTGGCGTCTATTTCTCTCCAGCCTCCCACCCTTTTTGTGCCTCCCACCCCTTTTTGGCCTCCCACCACTCTTCCACTTCTCATTTTTTCTGGCCTCTACTGTTCACTAGTCTCCCACTCCTTTTTGGCCCCCCACCCCTTTTCGGCTGCTAATTTTTTCTGGCCTCCACTATTCACCGGTCTCCCACTCCTTTTTGGCCTCCCACTCCTTTTCGGCCTCCAATTTTTTCTGGCTTCTACTTCTCTCCAGCCTCCCACCATTTATCGGCCTCCCACCCCTTTTTGCCCTCCCACCCCTTTCCAACTGCTGATTTTTTCTGGCCTCTACTACTGACCGGTCTCCCACTCCTTTTTGGCCTCCCACTCCTTTTCGGCCTCCAATTTTTCCTGGCCTCTACTTCTCTCCAGCCTCCCACCATTTTTTCGCCTCCCACCCCTTTTTGGCCTCCCACCCCTATTTGGCTGCTAATATTTTCTGGCCTCTACTATTCACCGGTCTCCCACTCCTTTTTGGCCTCCCACCCCTTTTCAACTTCTGATTTTTTCTGGCCTCTACTGTTCACTGGTCTCCCACTCCTTTTTGGCCTCCCACTCTTTTTCGGCCTCCAATTTTTCCTGGCCTCTACTTCTCTCCAGCCTCCCACCATTTATCGGCCTCCCACCACTTTTTGCCCTCCCACCCCTTTTCAACTTCTGATTTTTTCTGACCTCTACTACTGACCAGTCTCCCACTCCTTTTTGGCCTCCCACTCTTTTTCAGCCTCCAATTTTTCCTGGCCTCTACTTCTCTCCAGCCTCCCACCCTTTTTGGGCCTCCCACCCCTTTTTAGCCTCCCACCCCTTTTCGGCTGCTAATTTTTTCTGGCCTCTACTATTCACCGGTCTACCACTCCTTTTTGGCCTCCCACTCCTTTTCGGCGACCAATTTTTTCTGGCCTCTACTTCTCTCCAGCCTCCCACGCTTTTTGGGCCTCCCACCCCTTACCGGCCTCCCACCCCTTTTCGCATGTTAATTTTTTCTGGCCTCTATTATTCACCGGTCTCCCACTCCTTTTCGGCCTCCCACTCCTTTTCGGCCTCCAATTTTTTCTGGCTTCTACTTCTCTCCATCCTCCCACCCTTTTTGGGCCTCCCACCCCTTTTAACCCTCCCAACCCTTTTCAACTTCTGATTTTTTCTGGCCTCTACTGTTCACCGGTCTCCCACTCCTTTTTGGGCCTCCCACTCTTTTTCGGCCGCCAATTTTTTCTAGTCTCTACTTCTCTCCAGCCTCCCACCCTTTTTGGGCCTCCCACCCCTTCTCGGCTGCTAATTTTTTCTGGCCTCTACTATTCACCTGTCTCCCACTCCTTTTTGGCCTCCCACTCCTTTTCGGCCTCCAATTTTTCCTGGCCTCTACTTCTCTCCAGCCTCCCACACTTTTTGGGCCTCCCACCCCTTTTTGGCCTCCAATTTTTTCTGGCCTCTACTTCTCTCCAGCCTCCCACCATTTATAGGCCTCCCACCCCTTTTTGGCCTCCCACCCCTTTTCGGCTGCTAATTTTTTCTGGCCTCTACTATTCACCGGTCTGCCACTCCTTTTTGGCCTCCCACTCTTTTTCGGCCTCCAATTTTTTCTGGCCTCTACTTCTCTCCAGCCTCCCACCCTTTTTGGGCCTCCCACCCCTTATCGGACTCCCACCCCTTTTCGCATGTTAATTTTTTCTGGCCTCTACTATTCACCGGTCTCCCACTCCTTTTTGGCCTCCCACCCCTTTTCAACTTCTGATTTTTTCTGGCCTCTACTGTTCACTGGTCTCCCATTCCTTTTTGGCCTCCCACTCTTTTTCGGCCTCCAATTTTTTCTGGCCTCTACTTCTCTCCAGCCTCCCACCATTTTTTGGCCTTCCACTCCTTTTCGGCCTCCAATTTTTCCTGGCCTCTACTTCTCTCCAGCCTCCCACCCTTTTTGGGCCTCCCACTCCTTTTCGGCCTCCCACCCCTTTTCGCATGTTAATTTTTTCTGCCCTCTACTAGTCACCGATCTCCCACTCCTTTTTGGCCTCCCACCCCTTTTCAACTTCTGATTTTTTCTGGCCTGTACTGTTCACTGGTTTCCCACTCCTTTTTGGCCTCCCACTCTTTTTCAGCCTCCAATTTTTTCTGGCCTCTACTTCTCTCCAGCCTCCCACCCTTTTTGGCCTCCCACCCCCTTTTCGGCTGCTAATTTTTTCTGGCCTCTTCTACTGCTCGGTCTCCCACTCCTCTTTGGCCTCCCACCCCTTTTCGGCCTCCAATTTTTTCTGGCGTCTATTTCTCTCCAGCCTCCCACCCTTTTTGTGCCTCCCACCCCTTTTTGGCCTCCCACCACTCTTCCACTTCTCATTTTTTCTGGCCTCTACTGTTCACTAGTCTCCCACTCCTTTTTGGCCCCCCACCCCTTTTCGGCTGCTAATTTTTTCTGGCCTCCACTATTCACCGGTCTCCCACTCCTTTTTGGCCTCCCACTCCTTTTCGGCCTCCAATTTTTTCTGGCTTCTACTTCTCTCCAGCCTCCCACCATTTATCGGCCTCCCACCCCTTTTTGCCCTCCCACCCCTTTCCAACTGCTGATTTTTTCTGGCCTCTACTACTGACCGGTCTCCCACTCCTTTTTGGCCTCCCACTCCTTTTCGGCCTCCAATTTTTCCTGGCCTCTACTTCTCTCCAGCCTCCCACCATTTTTTCGCCTCCCACCCCTTTTTGGCCTCCCACCCCTATTTGGCTGCTAATATTTTCTGGCCTCTACTATTCACCGGTCTCCCACTCCTTTTTGGCCTCCCACCCCTTTTCAACTTCTGATTTTTTCTGGCCTCTACTGTTCACTGGTCTCCCACTCCTTTTTGGCCTCCCACTCTTTTTCGGCCTCCAATTTTTCCTGGCCTCTACTTCTCTCCAGCCTCCCACCATTTATCGGCCTCCCACCACTTTTTGCCCTCCCACCCCTTTTCAACTTCTGATTTTTTCTGACCTCTACTACTGACCAGTCTCCCACTCCTTTTTGGCCTCCCACTCTTTTTCAGCCTCCAATTTTTCCTGGCCTCTACTTCTCTCCAGCCTCCCACCCTTTTTGGGCCTCCCACCCCTTTTTAGCCTCCCACCCCTTTTCGGCTGCTAATTTTTTCTGGCCTCTACTATTCACCGGTCTACCACTCCTTTTTGGCCTCCCACTCCTTTTCGGCGTCCAATTTTTTCTGGCCTCTACTTCTCTCCAGCCTCCCACGCTTTTTGGGCCTCCCACCCCTTACCGGCCTCCCACCCCTTTTCGCATGTTAATTTTTTCTGGCCTCTATTATTCACCGGTCTCCCACTCCTTTTCGGCCTCCCACTCCTTTTCGGCCTCCAATTTTTTCTGGCTTCTACTTCTCTCCATCCTCCCACCCTTTTTGGGCCTCCCACCCCTTTTAACCCTCCCAACCCTTTTCAACTTCTGATTTTTTCTGGCCTCTACTGTTCACCGGTCTCCCACTCCTTTTTGGGCCTCCCACTCTTTTTCGGCCGCCAATTTTTTCTAGTCTCTACTTCTCTCCAGCCTCCCACCCTTTTTGGGCCTCCCACCCCTTCTCGGCTGCTAATTTTTTCTGGCCTCTACTATTCACCTGTCTCCCACTCCTTTTTGGCCTCCCACTCCTTTTCGGCCTCCAATTTTTCCTGGCCTCTACTTCTCTCCAGCCTCCCACACTTTTTGGGCCTCCCACCCCTTTTTGGCCTCCAATTTTTTCTGGCCTCTACTTCTCTCCAGCCTCCCACCATTTATAGGCCTCCCACCCCTTTTTGGCCTCCCACCCCTTTTCGGCTGCTAATTTTTTCTGGCCTCTACTATTCACCGGTCTGCCACTCCTTTTTGGCCTCCCACTCTTTTTCGGCCTCCAATTTTTTCTGGCCTCTACTTCTCTCCAGCCTCCCACCCTTTTTGGGCCTCCCACCCCTTATCGGACTCCCACCCCTTTTCGCATGTTAATTTTTTCTGGCCTCTACTATTCACCGGTCTCCCACTCCTTTTTGGCCTCCCACCCCTTTTCAACTTCTGATTTTTTCTGGCCTCTACTGTTCACTGGTCTCCCATTCCTTTTTGGCCTCCCACTCTTTTTCGGCCTCCAATTTTTTCTGGCCTCTACTTCTCTCCAGCCTCCCACCATTTTTTGGCCTTCCACTCCTTTTCGGCCTCCAATTTTTCCTGGCCTCTACTTCTCTCCAGCCTCCCACCCTTTTTGGGCCTCCCACTCCTTTTCGGCCTCCCACCCCTTTTCGCATGTTAATTTTTTCTGCCCTCTACTAGTCACCGGTCTCCCACTCCTTTTTGGCCGCCCACTCTTTTTCAGCCTCCAATTTTTTCTGGCCTCTACTTCTCTCCAGCCTGACACCCTTTTTGGGCCTCCCACCCCTTTTTGGCCTCCCACCCCTTTTCGGCTGCTAATTTTTTCTGGCCTCTACTAGTCACCGGTCTCCCACTCCTTTTTGGCCTCCCACTCTTTTTCGGCCTCCAATTTTTTCTGGCCTCTACTTCTCTCCAGCCTCCCACTCCTTTTTGGACTCCCACTCCTTTTCGACCTCCAATTTTTTCTGGCTTCTAGTTCTCTCCAGCCTCCCACCCTTTTTTGGCCTCCCATCCCTTTTTACCCTCCCACCCCTTTTCAACTTCTGATTTTTTCTGGCCTCTACTATTCACCGGTCTCCCACTCCTTTTTGACCTCCCACTCCTTTTCGGCCACCAATTTTTTCTGGCCTCTACTTCTCTCCAGCCTCCCACCTTTTTGGGCCTCCCAACCCTTATCGGCCTCCCACCCCTTTTCGCATGTTAATTTTTTCTGGCCTCTACTATTCACCGATCTCCCACTCCTTTTTGGCCTCCCACCCCTTTTCAACTTCTGATTTTTTCTGGCCTGTACTGTTCACTGGTTTCCCACTCCTTTTTGGCCTCCCACTCTTTTTCAGCCTCCAATTTTTTCTGGCCTCTACTTCTCTCCAGCCTCCCACCCTTTTTGGGCCTCCCACCCCTTTTTAGCCTCCCACCCCTTTTCGGCTGCTAATTTTTTCTGGCCTCTACTATTCACCGGTCTACCACTCCTTTTTGGCCTCCCACTCCTTTTCGGCGACCAATTTTTTCTGGCCTCTACTTCTCTCCAGCCTCCCACCCTTTTTGGGCCTCCCACCCCTTACCGGCCTCCCACCCCTTTTCGCATGTTAATTTTTTCTGGCCTCTACTATTCACCGGTCTCCCACTCCTTTTCGGCCTCCCACTCTTTTTCGGCCTCCAATTTTTTCTGGCCTCTACTTCTCTCCAGCCTCCCACCCTTTTTTGGCCTCCCACTCCTTTTCGGCCTCCAATTTTTCTGGCCTCTACTTCTCTCCAGCCACCCACCCTTTTTGGGCCTCCCACTCCTTTTCGGCCTCCCACCCCTTTTCGCATGTTAATTTTTTCTGGCCTCTACTAATGACCGGTCTCCCACTCCTTTTTGGCCTCCCACTATTTTTCGGACTCCAATTTTTCCTGGCCTCTACTTCTCTCCAGCCTCCCACCCTTTTTTGGCCTCCCACTCTTTTTCGGCCTCCATTTTTTCCTGGCCTCTACTCCTATCCATCCTCCCACCATTTTTTGGCCTTCCACTCCTTTTCGGCCTCCAATTTTTCCTGGCCACTACTTCTCTCCAGCCTCCCACCCTTTTTGGGCCTCCCACCCCTTTTTGGCCTCCCACCCCTTTTCGGCTGCTAATTTTTTCTGGCCTCTACTATTCACCGGTCTCAAACTCCTTTTTGGCCTCCCACTCCTTTTCGGCCACCAATTTCTTCTGGCCTCTACTTCTCTCCAGCCTCCCACCCTTTTTGTGCCTCCCACCCCTTTTTGGCCTCCCACCACTCTTCCACTTCTCATTTTTTCTGGCCTCTACTGTTCACTAGTCTCCCACTCCTTTTTGGCCCCCCACCCCTTTTCGGCTGCTAATTTTTTCTGGCCTCCACTATTCACCGGTCTCCCACTCCTTTTTGGCCTCCCACTCCTTTTCGGCCTCCAATTTTTTCTGGCTTCTACTTCTCTCCAGCCTCCCACCATTTATCGGCCTCCCACCCCTTTTTGCCCTCCCACCCCTTTCCAACTGCTGATTTTTTCTGGCCTCTACTACTGACCGGTCTCCCACTCCTTTTTGGCCTCCCACTCCTTTTCGGCCTCCAATTTTTCCTGGCCTCTACTTCTCTCCAGCCTCCCACCATTTTTTCGCCTCCCACCCCTTTTTGGCCTCCCACCCCTATTTGGCTGCTAATATTTTCTGGCCTCTACTATTCACCGGTCTCCCACTCCTTTTTGGCCTCCCACCCCTTTTCAACTTCTGATTTTTTCTGGCCTCTACTGTTCACTGGTCTCCCACTCCTTTTTGGCCTCCCACTCTTTTTCGGCCTCCAATTTTTCCTGGCCTCTACTTCTCTCCAGCCTCCCACCATTTATCGGCCTCCCACCACTTTTTGCCCTCCCACCCCTTTTCAACTTCTGATTTTTTCTGACCTCTACTACTGACCAGTCTCCCACTCCTTTTTGGCCTCCCACTCTTTTTCAGCCTCCAATTTTTCCTGGCCTCTACTTCTCTCCAGCCTCCCACCCTTTTTGGGCCTCCCACCCCTTTTTAGCCTCCCACCCCTTTTCGGCTGCTAATTTTTTCTGGCCTCTACTATTCACCGGTCTACCACTCCTTTTTGGCCTCCCACTCCTTTTCGGCGACCAATTTTTTCTGGCCTCTACTTCTCTCCAGCCTCCCACGCTTTTTGGGCCTCCCACCCCTTACCGGCCTCCCACCCCTTTTCGCATGTTAATTTTTTCTGGCCTCTATTATTCACCGGTCTCCCACTCCTTTTCGGCCTCCCACTCCTTTTCGGCCTCCAATTTTTTCTGGCTTCTACTTCTCTCCATCCTCCCACCCTTTTTGGGCCTCCCACCCCTTTTAACCCTCCCAACCCTTTTCAACTTCTGATTTTTTCTGGCCTCTACTGTTCACCGGTCTCCCACTCCTTTTTGGGCCTCCCACTCTTTTTCGGCCGCCAATTTTTTCTAGTCTCTACTTCTCTCCAGCCTCCCACCCTTTTTGGGCCTCCCACCCCTTCTCGGCTGCTAATTTTTTCTGGCCTCTACTATTCACCTGTCTCCCACTCCTTTTTGGCCTCCCACTCCTTTTCGGCCTCCAATTTTTCCTGGCCTCTACTTCTCTCCAGCCTCCCACACTTTTTGGGCCTCCCACCCCTTTTTGGCCTCCAATTTTTTCTGGCCTCTACTTCTCTCCAGCCTCCCACCATTTATAGGCCTCCCACCCCTTTTTGGCCTCCCACCCCTTTTCGGCTGCTAATTTTTTCTGGCCTCTACTATTCACCGGTCTGCCACTCCTTTTTGGCCTCCCACTCTTTTTCGGCCTCCAATTTTTTCTGGCCTCTACTTCTCTCCAGCCTCCCACCCTTTTTGGGCCTCCCACCCCTTATCGGACTCCCACCCCTTTTCGCATGTTAATTTTTTCTGGCCTCTACTATTCACCGGTCTCCCACTCCTTTTTGGCCTCCCACCCCTTTTCAACTTCTGATTTTTTCTGGCCTCTACTGTTCACTGGTCTCCCATTCCTTTTTGGCCTCCCACTCTTTTTCGGCCTCCAATTTTTTCTGGCCTCTACTTCTCTCCAGCCTCCCACCATTTTTTGGCCTTCCACTCCTTTTCGGCCTCCAATTTTTCCTGGCCTCTACTTCTCTCCAGCCTCCCACCCTTTTTGGGCCTCCCACTCCTTTTCGGCCTCCCACCCCTTTTCGCATGTTAATTTTTTCTGCCCTCTACTAGTCACCGGTCTCCCACTCCTTTTTGGCCGCCCACTCTTTTTCAGCCTCCAATTTTTTCTGGCCTCTACTTCTCTCCAGCCTGACACCCTTTTTGGGCCTCCCACCCCTTTTTGGCCTCCCACCCCTTTTCGGCTGCTAATTTTTTCTGGCCTCTACTAGTCACCGGTCTCCCACTCCTTTTTGGCCTCCCACTCTTTTTCGGCCTCCAATTTTTTCTGGCCTCTACTTCTCTCCAGCCTCCCACTCCTTTTTGGACTCCCACTCCTTTTCGACCTCCAATTTTTTCTGGCTTCTAGTTCTCTCCAGCCTCCCACCCTTTTTTGGCCTCCCATCCCTTTTTACCCTCCCACCCCTTTTCAACTTCTGATTTTTTCTGGCCTCTACTATTCACCGGTCTCCCACTCCTTTTTGACCTCCCACTCCTTTTCGGCCACCAATTTTTTCTGGCCTCTACTTCTCTCCAGCCTCCCACCTTTTTGGGCCTCCCACCCCTTATCGGCCTCCCACCCCTTTTCGCATGTTAATTTTTTCTGGCCTCTACTATTCACCGATCTCCCACTCCTTTTTGGCCTCCCACCCCTTTTCAACTTCTGATTTTTTCTGGCCTGTACTGTTCACTGGTTTCCCACTCCTTTTTGGCCTCCCACTCTTTTTCAGCCTCCAATTTTTTCTGGCCTCTACTTCTCTCCAGCCTCCCACCCTTTTTGGCCTCCCACCCCCTTTTCGGCTGCTAATTTTTTCTGGCCTCTTCTACTGCTCGGTCTCCCACTCCTCTTTGGCCTCCCACCCCTTTTCGGCCTCCAATTTTTTCTGGCGTCTATTTCTCTCCAGCCTCCCACCCTTTTTGTGCCTCCCACCCCTTTTTGGCCTCCCACCACTCTTCCACTTCTCATTTTTTCTGGCCTCTACTGTTCACTAGTCTCCCACTCCTTTTTGGCCCCCCACCCCTTTTCGGCTGCTAATTTTTTCTGGCCTCCACTATTCACCGGTCTCCCACTCCTTTTTGGCCTCCCACTCCTTTTCGGCCTCCAATTTTTTCTGGCTTCTACTTCTCTCCAGCCTCCCACCATTTATCGGCCTCCCACCCCTTTTTGCCCTCCCACCCCTTTCCAACTGCTGATTTTTTCTGGCCTCTACTACTGACCGGTCTCCCACTCCTTTTTGGCCTCCCACTCCTTTTCGGCCTCCAATTTTTCCTGGCCTCTACTTCTCTCCAGCCTCCCACCATTTTTTCGCCTCCACCCCTTTTTGGCCTCCCACCCCTATTTGGCTGCTAATATTTTCTGGCCTCTACTATTCACTGGTCTCCCACTCCTTTTTGGCCTCCCACCCCTTTTCAACTTCTGATTTTTTCTGGCCTCTACTGTTCACTGGTCTCCCACTCCTTTTTGGCCTCCCACTCTTTTTCGGCCTCCAATTTTTCCTGGCCTCTACTTCTCTCCAGCCTCCCACCATTTATCGGCCTCCCACCACTTTTTGCCCTCCCACCCCTTTTCAACTTCTGATTTTTTCTGACCTCTACTACTGACCAGTCTCCCACTCCTTTTTGGCCTCCCACTCTTTTTCGGCCTCCAATTTTTCCTGGCCTCTACTTCTCTCCAGCCTCCCACCCTTTTTGGGCCTCCCACCCCTTTTTAGCCTCCCACCCCTTTTCGGCTGCTAATTTTTTCTGGCCTCTACTATTCACCGGTCTACCACTCCTTTTTGGCCTCCCACTCCTTTTCGGCGACCAATTTTTTCTGGCCTCTACTTCTCTCCAGCCTCCCACCCTTTTTGGGCCTCCCACCCCTTACCGGCCTCCCACCCCTTTTCGCATGTTAATTTTTTCTGGCCTCTACTATTCACCGGTCTCCCACTCCTTTTCGGCCTCCCACTCTTTTTCGGCCTCCAATTTTTTCTGGCCTCTACTTCTCTCCAGCCTCCCACCCTTTTTTGGCCTCCCACTCCTTTTCGGCCTCCAATTTTTCTGGCCTCTACTTCTCTCCAGCCTCCCACCCTTTTTGGGCCTCCCACTCCTTTTCGGCCTCCCACCCCTTTTCGCATGTTAATTTTTTCTGGCCTCTACTAATCACCGGTCTCCCACTCCTTTTTGGCCTCCCACTATTTTTCGGACTCCAATTTTTCCTGGCCTCTACTTCTCTCCAGCCTCCCACCCTTTTTTGGCCTCCCACTCTTTTTCGGCCTCCATTTTTTCCTGGCCTCTACTTCTCTCCAGCCTCCCACCATTTTTTGGCCTCCCACAACTTTTCGGCCTCCAATTTTTCCTGGCCTCTACTTCTCTCCAGCCTCCCACCCTTTTTTGGCCTCCCACTCTTTTTCGGCCTCCAATTTTTTCTGGCCTCTACTTCTCTCCAGCCTCCCACCCTTTTTGGGCCTCCCACCCATTTTCGTCCTCCAATTTTTTCTAGCCTCTACTTCTCTCCAGCCTCCCACCATTTATCGGCCTACCAGCCCTTTTTGCCCTCCCACCCCTTTTCAACTTCTGATTTTTTCTGGCCTCTACTACTGACTGGTCTCCCACTCCTTTTTGGCCTCCCACTCTTTTTCGGAATCCAATTTGTCCTGGACTCTATTTCTCTCCAGCCTCCGACCCTTTTTTGGCCCCCCACCCCTTTTCGGATGCTAATTTTTTCTGGCCTCTACTATTCACCGGTCTCCCACTCCTTTTTGGCCTCCCACTCCTTTTCGGCCTCCAATTTTTTCTGGCTTCTACTTCTCTCCATCCTCCCACCCTTTTTGGGCCTCCCACCCCTTTTAACCCTCCCAACCCTTTTCAACTTCTGATTTTTTCTGGCCTCTACTGTTCACCGGTCTCCCACTCCTTTTTGGGCCTCCCACTCTTTTTCGGCCGCCAATTTTTTCTAGTCTCTACTTCTCTCCAGCCTCCCACCCTTTTTGGGCCTCCCACCCCTTCTCGGCTGCTAATTTTTTCTGGCCTCTACTATTCACCTGTCTCCCACTCCTTTTTGGCCTCCCACTCCTTTTCGGCCTCCAATTTTTCCTGGCCTCTACTTCTCTCCAGCCTCCCACACTTTTTGGGCCTCCCACCCCTTTTTGGCCTCCAATTTTTTCTGGCCTCTACTTCTCTCCAGCCTCCCACCATTTATAGGCCTCCCACCCCTTTTTGGCCTCCCACCCCTTTTCGGCTGCTAATTTTTTCTGGCCTCTACTATTCACCGGTCTGCCACTCCTTTTTGGCCTCCCACTCTTTTTCGGCCTCCAATTTTTTCTGGCCTCTACTTCTCTCCAGCCTGACACCCTTTTTGGGCCTCCCACCCCTTTTTGGCCTCCCACCCCTTTTCGGCTGCTAATTTTTTCTGGCCTCTACTAGTCACCGGTCTCCCACTCCTTTTTGGCCTCCCACTCTTTTTCGGCCTCCAATTTTTCCTGGCCTCTACTTCTCTCCAGCCTCCCACCCTTTTTGGGCCTCCCACCCCTTTTTAGCCTCCCACCCCTTTTCGGCTGCTAATTTTTTCTGGCCTCTACTAGTCACCGGTCTACCACTCCTTTTTGGCCTCCCACTCCTTTTCGGCGACCAATTTTTTCTGGCCTCTACTTCTCTCCAGCCTCCCACCCTTTTTGGGCCTCCCACCCCTTACCGGCCTCCCACCCCTTTTCGCATGTTAATTTTTTCTGGCCTCTACTATTCACCGGTCTCCCACTCCTTTTCGGCCTCCCACTCTTTTTCGGCCTCCAATTTTTTCTGGCCTCTACTTCTCTCCAGCCTCCCACCCTTTTTTGGCCTCCCACTCCTTTTCGGCCTCCAATTTTTCTGGCCTCTACTTCTCTCCAGCCACCCACCCTTTTTGGGCCTCCCACTCCTTTTCGGCCTCCCACCCCTTTTCGCATGTTAATTTTTTCTGGCCTCTACTAATCACCGGTCTCCCACTCCTTTTTGGCCTCCCACTATTTTTCGGACTCCAATTTTTCCTGGCCTCTACTTCTCTCCAGCCTCCCACCCTTTTTTGGCCTCCCACTCTTTTTCGGCCTCCATTTTTTCCTGGCCTCTACTCCTATCCATCCTCCCACCATTTTTTGGCCTTCCACTCCTTTTCGGCCTCCAATTTTTCCTGGCCACTACTTCTCTCCAGCCTCCCACCCTTTTTGGGCCTCCCACCCCTTTTTGGCCTCCCACCCCTTTTCGGCTGCTAATTTTTTCTGGCCTCTACTATTCACCGGTCTCAAACTCCTTTTTGGCCTCCCACTCCTTTTCGGCCACCAATTTCTTCTGGCCTCTACTTCTCTCCAGCCTCCCACCTTTTTGGGCCTCCCACCCCTTATCGGCCTCCCACCCCTTTTCGCATGTTAATTTTTTCTGGCCTCTACTATTCAACAGTCTCCCACTCCATTTTGACCTCCCACTCCTTTTCAACTTCTGATTTTCTCTGGCCTCTACTGTTCACTGGTCTCCAACTCCTTTTCGGCCTCCCACTCCTTTTCGGCCTCCAATTTTTCCTGGCCTCTTCTTCTCTCCAGCCTCCCACCCTTTTTGGGCCTCCCACCCCTTTTTGGCCTCCCACCCCTTTTCGGCTGCTAATTTTTTCTGGCCTCTACTATTCAACGGTCTCCCACTACTTTTTGGCCTCCCACTCTTTTTCGGCCTCCAATTTTTTCTGGCCTCTACTTCTCTCCAGCCTCCCACTCCTTTTTGGACTCCCACTCCTTTTCGACCTCCAATTTTTTCTGGCCTCTACTTCTCTCCAGCCTCCCACCTTTTTGGGCCTCCCACCCCTTATCGGCCTCCCACCCCTTTTCGCATGTTAATTTTTTCTGGCCTCTACTATTCACCGATCTCCCACTCCTTTTTGGCCTCCCACCCCTTTTCAACTTCTGATTTTTTCTGGCCTCTACTGTTCACTGGTCTCCCACTCCTTTTTGGCCTCCCACTCTTTTTCGGCCTCCAATTTTTTCTGGCCTCTACTTCTCTCCAGCCTCCCACCCTTTTTGGGCCTCCCACCCATTTTCGGCCTCCAATTTTTTCTGGCCTCTACTTCTCTCCAGCCTCCAACCATTTCTCCGCCTCCCACCCCTTTTTGCCCTCCCACTCCTTTTCGACTTCTGATTTTTTCTGTCCTCTACTACTCACCGGTCTCCCACTCCTTTTTGGCCTCCCACTCTTTTTCGGCCTCGATATTGTCCTGGCCTCTATTTCTCTCCAGCCTCCCACCCCTTTTTGGCCTCCCACCCCTATTTGGCTGCTAATATTTTCTGGCCTCTACTATTCACCGGTCTCCCACTCCTTTTTGGCCTCCCACTCCTTTTCGGCGACCAATTTTTTCTGGCCTCTACTTCTCTCCAGCCTCCCACCCTTTTGGGGCCTCCCACCCCTTTTTGGCCTCCAATTTTTCCTGGCCTCTACTTCTCTCCAGCCTCCCACCCTTTTTGGGCCTCCCACTCCTTTTCGGCCTCCAATTTTTCCTGGCCTCTTCTTCTCTCCAGCCTCCCACCCTTTTTGGGCCTCCCACCCCTTTTTGGCCTCCATTTTTTCCTGGCCTCTACTTCTCTCCAGCCTCCCACCCTTTTTGGGCCTCCCACCCCTTTTTGGCCGCCCACCCCTTTTCGGCTGCTAATTTTTTCTGGCCTCTACTAGTCACCGGTCTCCCACTCCTTTTTGGCCTCCCACTCTTTTTCGGCCTCCAATTTTTTCTGGCCTCTACTTCTCTCCAGCCTCCCACTCCTTTTTGGACTGCCACTCCTTTTCGACCTCCAATTTTTTCTGGCCTCTACTTCTCTCCAGCCTCCCACCTTTTTGGGCCTCCCACCCCTTATCGGCCTCCCACCCCTTTTCGCATGTTAATTTTTTCTGGCCTCTACTATTCACCGATCTCCCACTCCTTTTTGGCCTCCCACCCCTTTTCAACTTCTGATTTTTTCTGGCCTCTACTGTTCACTGGTCTCCCACTCCTTTTCGGCCTCCCACTCTTTTTCGGCCTCCAATTTTTTCTGGCCTCTACTTCTCTCCAGCCTCCCACCCTTTTTGGGCCTCCCACCCATTTTCGTCCTCCAATTTTTTCTAGCCTCTACTTCTCTCCAGCCTCCCACCATTTATCGGCCTACCAGCCCTTTTTGCCCTCCCACCCCTTTTCAACTTCTGATTTTTTCTGGCCTCTACTACTGACTGGTCTGCCACTCCTTTTTGGCCTCCCACTCTTTTTCGGAATCCAATTTGTCCTGGACTCTATTTCTCTCCAGCCTCCGACCCTTTTTTGGCCCCCCACCCCTTTTCGGATGCTAATTTTTTCTGGCCTCTACTATTCACCGGTCTCCCACTCCTTTTTGGCCTCCCACTCCTTTTCGGCCTCCAATTTTTTCTGGCTTCTACTTCTCTCCATCCTCCCACCCTTTTTTGGCCTCCCACCCCTTTTAACCCTCCCAACCCTTTTCAACTTCTGATTTTTTCTGGCCTCTACTGTTCACCGGTCTCCCACTCCTTTTTGGGCCTCCCACTCTTTTTCGGCCGCCAATTTTTTCTAGTCTCTACTTCTCTCCAGCCTCCCACCCTTTTTGGGCCTCCCACCCCTTCTCGGCTGCTAATTTTTTCTGGCCTCTACTATTCACCTGTCTCCCACTCCTTTTTGGCCTCCCACTCCTTTTCGGCCTCCAATTTTTCCTGGCCTCTACTTCTCTCCAGCCTCCCACCCTTTTTGGGCCTCCCACTCCTTTTCGGCCTCCAATTTTTCTGGCCTCTACTTCTCTCCAGCCTCCCACCCTTTTTGGGCCTCCCACCCCTTTTTGGCCTCCCACCCCTTTTCGGCTGCTAATTTTTTCTGGCCTCTACTATTCACCGGTCTGCCACTCCTTTTTGGCCTCCCAATCTTTTTCGGCCTCCAATTTTTTCTGGCCTCTACTTCTCTCCAGCCTCCCACCCTTTTTGGGCCTCCCACCCCTTATCGGCCTCCCACCCCTTTTCGCATGTTAATTTTTTCTGGCCTCTACTATTCACCGGTCTCCCACTCCTTTTTGCCCTCCCACCCCTTTTCAACTTCTGATTTTTTCTGGCCTCTACTACTGACGAGTCTCCCACTCCTTTTTGGCCTCCCACTCTTTTTCAGCCTCCAATTTTTCCTGGCCTCTACTTCTCTCCAGCCTCCCACCCTTTTTGGGCCTCCCACCCCTTTTTAGCCTCCCACCCCTTTTCGGCTGCTAATTTTTTCTGGCCTCTACTATTCACCGGTCTACCACTCCTTTTTGGCCTCCCACTCCTTTTCGGCCACCAATTTTTTCTGGCCTCTACTTCTCTCCAGCCTCCCACCCTTTTTGGGCCTCCCACCCCTTACCAGCCTCCCACCCCTTTTCGCATGTTAATTTTTTCTGGCCTCTACTATTCACCAGTCTCCCACTCCTTTTCAGCCTCCCACTCTTTTTCGGCCTCCAATTTTTTCTGGCCTCTACTTCTCTCCAGCCTCCCACCATTTTTTGGCCTTCCACTCCTTTTCGGCCTCCAATTTTTCCTGGCCTCTACTTCTCTCCAGCCTCCCACCCTTTTTGGGCCTCCCACTCCTTTTCGGCCTCCCACCCCTTTTCGCATGTTAATTTTTTCTGGCCTCTACTAGTCACCGGTCTCCCACTCCTTTTTGGCCGCCCACTCTTTTTCAGCCTCCAATTTTTTCTGGCCTCTACTTCTCTCCAGCCTCCCACCCTTTTTGGGCCTCCCACCTCTTTTTGGCCTCCCACCCCTTTTAGGCTGCTAATTTTTCCTGGCCTCTACTGTTCACCGGTCTCCCACTCCTTTTTGGCCTCCCACTTCTTTTCGGCCACCAATTTTTTCTGGCCTATAGTTCTCTCCAGCCTCCCACCCTTTTTGGGCCTCCCACCCCTTTTTGTCCTCCCATCCCTTTTTGGCCTCCAATTATTTCTGACCTCTACTCCTCTCCAGCCTCCCACCCTTTTTTGGCCCCCTCCCCTTTTCGGCTGGTAATTTTTTCTGGCCTCTACTATTCACTGGTCTCCCACCCTTTTTTGGCCTCCCACTCCTTTTCGGCCTCCAATTTTTCTGGCCTCTACTTCTCTCCAGCCACCCACCCTTTTTGGGCCTCCCACTCCTTTTCGGCCTCCCACCCCTTTTCGCATGTTAATTTTTTCTGGCCTCTACTAATGACCGGTCTCCCACTCCTTTTTGGCCTCCCACTATTTTTCGGACTCCAATTTTTCCTGGCCTCTACTTCTCTCCAGCCTCCCACCCTTTTTTGGCCTCCCACTCTTTTTCGGCCTCCATTTTTTCCTGGCCTCTACTCCTATCCATCCTCCCACCATTTTTTGGCCTTCCACTCCTTTTCGGCCTCCAATTTTTCCTGGCCACTACTTCTCTCCAGCCTCCCACCCTTTTTGGGCCTCCCACCCCTTTTTGGCCTCCCACCCCTTTTCGGCTGCTAATTTTTTCTGGCCTCTACTATTCACCGGTCTCAAACTCCTTTTTGGCCTCCCACTCCTTTTCGGCCACCAATTTCTTCTGGCCTCTACTTCTCTCCAGCCTCCCACCCTTTTTGTGCCTCCCACCCCTTTTTGGCCTCCCACCACTCTTCCACTTCTCATTTTTTCTGGCCTCTACTGTTCACTAGTCTCCCACTCCTTTTTGGCCCCCCACCCCTTTTCGGCTGCTAATTTTTTCTGGCCTCCACTATTCACCGGTCTCCCACTCCTTTTTGGCCTCCCACTCCTTTTCGGCCTCCAATTTTTTCTGGCTTCTACTTCTCTCCAGCCTCCCACCATTTATCGGCCTCCCACCCCTTTTTGCCCTCCCACCCCTTTCCAACTGCTGATTTTTTCTGGCCTCTACTACTGACCGGTCTCCCACTCCTTTTTGGCCTCCCACTCCTTTTCGGCCTCCAATTTTTCCTGGCCTCTACTTCTCTCCAGCCTCCCACCATTTTTTCGCCTCCCACCCCTTTTTGGCCTCCCACCCCTATTTGGCTGCTAATATTTTCTGGCCTCTACTATTCACCGGTCTCCCACTCCTTTTTGGCCTCCCACCCCTTTTCAACTTCTGATTTTTTCTGGCCTCTACTGTTCACTGGTCTCCCACTCCTTTTTGGCCTCCCACTCTTTTTCGGCCTCCAATTTTTCCTGGCCTCTACTTCTCTCCAGCCTCCCACCATTTATCGGCCTCCCACCACTTTTTGCCCTCCCACCCCTTTTCAACTTCTGATTTTTTCTGACCTCTACTACTGACCAGTCTCCCACTCCTTTTTGGCCTCCCACTCTTTTCCAGCCTCCAATTTTTCCTGGCCTCTACTTCTCTCCAGCCTCCCACCCTTTTTGGGCCTCCCACCCCTTTTTAGCCTCCCACCCCTTTTCGGCTGCTAATTTTTTCTGGCCTCTACTATTCACCGGTCTACCACTCCTTTTTGGCCTCCCACTCCTTTTCGGCGACCAATTTTTTCTGGCCTCTACTTCTCTCCAGCCTCCCACGCTTTTTGGGCCTCCCACCCCTTACCGGCCTCCCACCCCTTTTCGCATGTTAATTTTTTCTGGCCTCTATTATTCACCGGTCTCCCACTCCTTTTCGGCCTCCCACTCCTTTTCGGCCTCCAATTTTTTCTGGCTTCTACTTCTCTCCATCCTCCCACCCTTTTTGGGCCTCCCACCCCTTTTAACCCTCCCAACCCTTTTCAACTTCTGATTTTTTCTGGCCTCTACTGTTCACCGGTCTCCCACTCCTTTTTGGGCCTCCCACTCTTTTTCGGCCGCCAATTTTTTCTAGTCTCTACTTCTCTCCAGCCTCCCACCCTTTTTGGGCCTCCCACCCCTTCTCGGCTGCTAATTTTTTCTGGCCTCTACTATTCACCTGTCTCCCACTCCTTTTTGGCCTCCCACTCCTTTTCGGCCTCCAATTTTTCCTGGCCTCTACTTCTCTCCAGCCTCCCACACTTTTTGGGCCTCCCACCCCTTTTTGGCCTCCAATTTTTTCTGGCCTCTACTTCTCTCCAGCCTCCCACCATTTATAGGCCTCCCACCCCTTTTTGGCCTCCCACCCCTTTTCGGCTGCTAATTTTTTCTGGCCTCTACTATTCACCGGTCTGCCACTCCTTTTTGGCCTCCCACTCTTTTTCGGCCTCCAATTTTTTCTGGCCTCTACTTCTCTCCAGCCTCCCACCCTTTTTGGGCCTCCCACCCCTTATCGGACTCCCACCCCTTTTCGCATGTTAATTTTTTCTGGCCTCTACTATTCACCGGTCTCCCACTCCTTTTTGGCCTCCCACCCCTTTTCAACTTCTGATTTTTTCTGGCCTCTACTGTTCACTGGTCTCCCATTCCTTTTTGGCCTCCCACTCTTTTTCGGCCTCCAATTTTTTCTGGCCTCTACTTCTCTCCAGCCTCCCACCATTTTTTGGCCTTCCACTCCTTTTCGGCCTCCAATTTTTCCTGGCCTCTACTTCTCTCCAGCCTCCCACCCTTTTTGGGCCTCCCACTCCTTTTCGGCCTCCCACCCCTTTTCGCATGTTAATTTTTTCTGCCCTCTACTAGTCACCGGTCTCCCACTCCTTTTTGGCCGCCCACTCTTTTTCAGCCTCCAATTTTTTCTGGCCTCTACTTCTCTCCAGCCTGACACCCTTTTTGGGCCTCCCACCCCTTTTTGGCCTCCCACCCCTTTTCGGCTGCTAATTTTTTCTGGCCTCTACTAGTCACCGGTCTCCCACTCCTTTTTGGCCTCCCACTCTTTTTCGGCCTCCAATTTTTTCTGGCCTCTACTTCTCTCCAGCCTCCCACTCCTTTTTGGACTCCCACTCCTTTTCGACCTCCAATTTTTTCTGGCTTCTAGTTCTCTCCAGCCTCCCACCCTTTTTTGGCCTCCCATCCCTTTTTACCCTCCCACCCCTTTTCAACTTCTGATTTTTTCTGGCCTCTACTATTCACCGGTCTCCCACTCCTTTTTGACCTCCCACTCCTTTTCGGCCACCAATTTTTTCTGGCCTCTACTTCTCTCCAGCCTCCCACCTTTTTGGGCCTCCCACCCCTTATCGGCCTCCCACCCCTTTTCGCATGTTAATTTTTTCTGGCCTCTACTATTCACCGATCTCCCACTCCTTTTTGGCCTCCCACCCCTTTTCAACTTCTGATTTTTTCTGGCCTGTACTGTTCACTGGTTTCCCACTCCTTTTTGGCCTCCCACTCTTTTTCAGCCTCCAATTTTTTCTGGCCTCTACTTCTCTCCAGCCTCCCACCCTTTTTGGCCTCCCACCCCCTTTTCGGCTGCTAATTTTTTCTGGCCTCTTCTACTGCTCGGTCTCCCACTCCTCTTTGGCCTCCCACCCCTTTTCGGCCTCCAATTTTTTCTGGCGTCTATTTCTCTCCAGCCTCCCACCCTTTTTGTGCCTCCCACCCCTTTTTGGCCTCCCACCACTCTTCCACTTCTCATTTTTTCTGGCCTCTACTGTTCACTAGTCTCCCACTCCTTTTTGGCCCCCCACCCCTTTTCGGCTGCTAATTTTTTCTGGCCTCCACTATTCACCGGTCTCCCACTCCTTTTTGGCCTCCCACTCCTTTTCGGCCTCCAATTTTTTCTGGCTTCTACTTCTCTCCAGCCTCCCACCATTTATCGGCCTCCCACCCCTTTTTGCCCTCCCACCCCTTTCCAACTGCTGATTTTTTCTGGCCTCTACTACTGACCGGTCTCCCACTCCTTTTTGGCCTCCCACTCCTTTTCGGCCTCCAATTTTTCCTGGCCTCTACTTCTCTCCAGCCTCCCACCATTTTTTCGCCTCCCACCCCTTTTTGGCCTCCCACCCCTATTTGGCTGCTAATATTTTCTGGCCTCTACTATTCACCGGTCTCCCACTCCTTTTTGGCCTCCCACCCCTTTTCAACTTCTGATTTTTTCTGGCCTCTACTGTTCACTGGTCTCCCACTCCTTTTTGGCCTCCCACTCTTTTTCGGCCTCCAATTTTTCCTGGCCTCTACTTCTCTCCAGCCTCCCACCATTTATCGGCCTCCCACCACTTTTTGCCCTCCCACCCCTTTTCAACTTCTGATTTTTTCTGACCTCTACTACTGACAAGTCTCCCACTCCTTTTTGGCCTCCCACTCTTTTTCGGCCTCCAATTTTTCCTGGCCTCTACTTCTCTCCAGCCTCCCACCCTTTTTGGGCCTCCCACCCCTTTTTAGCCTCCCACCCCTTTTCGGCTGCTAATTTTTTCTGGCCTCTACTATTCACCGGTCTACCACTCCTTTTTGGCCTCCCACTCCTTTTCGGCGACCAATTTTTTCTGGCCTCTACTTCTCTCCAGCCTCCCACCCTTTTTGGGCCTCCCACCCCTTACCGGCCTCCCACCCCTTTTCGCATGTTAATTTTTTCTGGCCTCTACTATTCACCGGTCTCCCACTCCTTTTCGGCCTCCCACTCTTTTTCGGCCTCCAATTTTTTCTGGCCTCTACTTCTCTCCAGCCTCCCACCCTTTTTTGGCCTCCCACTCCTTTTCGGCCTCCAATTTTTCTGGCCTCTACTTCTCTCCAGCCTCCCACCCTTTTTGGGCCTCCCACTCCTTTTCGGCCTCCCACCCCTTTTCGCATGTTAATTTTTTCTGGCCTCTACTAATCACCGGTCTCCCACTCCTTTTTGGCCTCCCACTATTTTTCGGACTCCAATTTTTCCTGGCCTCTACTTCTCTCCAGCCTCCCACCCTTTTTTGGCCTCCCACTCTTTTTCGGCCTCCATTTTTTCCTGGCCTCTACTTCTCTCCAGCCTCCCACCATTTTTTGGCCTCCCACAACTTTTCGGCCTCCAATTTTTCCTGGCCTCTACTTCTCTCCAGCCTCCCACCCTTTTTTGGCCTCCCACTCTTTTTCGGCCTCCAATTTTTTCTGGCCTCTACTTCTCTCCAGCCTCCCACCCTTTTTGGGCCTCCCACCCATTTTCGTCCTCCAATTTTTTCTAGCCTCTACTTCTCTCCAGCCTCCCACCATTTATCGGCCTACCAGCCCTTTTTGCCCTCCCACCCCTTTTCAACTTCTGATTTTTTCTGGCCTCTACTACTGACTGGTCTCCCACTCCTTTTTGGCCTCCCACTCTTTTTCGGAATCCAATTTGTCCTGGACTCTATTTCTCTCCAGCCTCCGACCCTTTTTTGGCCCCCCACCCCTTTTCGGATGCTAATTTTTTCTGGCCTCTACTATTCACCGGTCTCCCACTCCTTTTTGGCCTCCCACTCCTTTTCGGCCTCCAATTTTTTCTGGCTTCTACTTCTCTCCATCCTCCCACCCTTTTTGGGCCTCCCACCCCTTTTAACCCTCCCAACCCTTTTCAACTTCTGATTTTTTCTGGCCTCTACTGTTCACCGGTCTCCCACTCCTTTTTGGGCCTCCCACTCTTTTTCGGCCGCCAATTTTTTCTAGTCTCTACTTCTCTCCAGCCTCCCACCCTTTTTGGGCCTCCCACCCCTTCTCGGCTGCTAATTTTTTCTGGCCTCTACTATTCACCTGTCTCCCACTCCTTTTTGGCCTCCCACTCCTTTTCGGCCTCCAATTTTTCCTGGCCTCTACTTCTCTCCAGCCTCCCACACTTTTTGGGCCTCCCACCCCTTTTTGGCCTCCAATTTTTTCTGGCCTCTACTTCTCTCCAGCCTCCCACCATTTATAGGCCTCCCACCCCTTTTTGGCCTCCCACCCCTTTTCGGCTGCTAATTTTTTCTGGCCTCTACTATTCACCGGTCTGCCACTCCTTTTTGGCCTCCCACTCTTTTTCGGCCTCCAATTTTTTCTGGCCTCTACTTCTCTCCAGCCTGACACCCTTTTTGGGCCTCCCACCCCTTTTTGGCCTCCCACCCCTTTTCGGCTGCTAATTTTTTCTGGCCTCTACTAGTCACCGGTCTCCCACTCCTTTTTGGCCTCCCACTCTTTTTCGGCCTCCAATTTTTCCTGGCCTCTACTTCTCTCCAGCCTCCCACCCTTTTTGGGCCTCCCACCCCTTTTTAGCCTCCCACCCCTTTTCGGCTGCTAATTTTTTCTGGCCTCTACTAGTCACCGGTCTACCACTCCTTTTTGGCCTCCCACTCCTTTTCGGCGACCAATTTTTTCTGGCCTCTACTTCTCTCCAGCCTCCCACCCTTTTTGGGCCTCCCACCCCTTACCGGCCTCCCACCCCTTTTCGCATGTTAATTTTTTCTGGCCTCTACTATTCACCGGTCTCCCACTCCTTTTCGGCCTCCCACTCTTTTTCGGCCTCCAATTTTTTCTGGCCTCTACTTCTCTCCAGCCTCCCACCCTTTTTTGGCCTCCCACTCCTTTTCGGCCTCCAATTTTTCTGGCCTCTACTTCTCTCCAGCCACCCACCCTTTTTGGGCCTCCCACTCCTTTTCGGCCTCCCACCCCTTTTCGCATGTTAATTTTTTCTGGCCTCTACTAATGACCGGTCTCCCACTCCTTTTTGGCCTCCCACTATTTTTCGGACTCCAATTTTTCCTGGCCTCTACTTCTCTCCAGCCTCCCACCCTTTTTTGGCCTCCCACTCTTTTTCGGCCTCCATTTTTTCCTGGCCTCTACTCCTATCCATCCTCCCACCATTTTTTGGCCTTCCACTCCTTTTCGGCCTCCAATTTTTCCTGGCCACTACTTCTCTCCAGCCTCCCACCCTTTTTGGGCCTCCCACCCCTTTTTGGCCTCCCACCCCTTTTCGGCTGCTAATTTTTTCTGGCCTCTACTATTCACCGGTCTCAAACTCCTTTTTGGCCTCCCACTCCTTTTCGGCCACCAATTTCTTCTGGCCTCTACTTCTCTCCAGCCTCCCACCTTTTTGGGCCTCCCACCCCTTATCGGCCTCCCACCCCTTTTCGCATGTTAATTTTTTCTGGCCTCTACTATTCAACAGTCTCCCACTCCATTTTGACCTCCCACTCCTTTTCAACTTCTGATTTTCTCTGGCCTCTACTGTTCACTGGTCTCCAACTCCTTTTCGGCCTCCCACTCCTTTTCGGCCTCCAATTTTTCCTGGCCTCTTCTTCTCTCCAGCCTCCCACCCTTTTTGGGCCTCCCACCCCTTTTTGGCCTCCCACCCCTTTTCGGCTGCTAATTTTTTCTGGCCTCTACTATTCAACGGTCTCCCACTACTTTTTGGCCTCCCACTCTTTTTCGGCCTCCAATTTTTTCTGGCCTCTACTTCTCTCCAGCCTCCCACTCCTTTTTGGACTCCCACTCCTTTTCGACCTCCAATTTTTTCTGGCCTCTACTTCTCTCCAGCCTCCCACCTTTTTGGGCCTCCCACCCCTTATCGGCCTCCCACCCCTTTTCGCATGTTAATTTTTTCTGGCCTCTACTATTCACCGATCTCCCACTCCTTTTTGGCCTCCCACCCCTTTTCAACTTCTGATTTTTTCTGGCCTCTACTGTTCACTGGTCTCCCACTCCTTTTTGGCCTCCCACTCTTTTTCGGCCTCCAATTTTTTCTGGCCTCTACTTCTCTCCAGCCTCCCACCCTTTTTGGGCCTCCCACCCATTTTCGGCCTCCAATTTTTTCTGGCCTCTACTTCTCTCCAGCCTCCAACCATTTCTCCGCCTCCCACCCCTTTTTGCCCTCCCACTCCTTTTCGACTTCTGATTTTTTCTGTCCTCTACTACTCACCGGTCTCCCACTCCTTTTTGGCCTCCCACTCTTTTTCGGCCTCGATATTGTCCTGGCCTCTATTTCTCTCCAGCCTCCCACCCCTTTTTGGCCTCCCACCCCTATTTGGCTGCTAATATTTTCTGGCCTCTACTATTCACCGGTCTCCCACTCCTTTTTGGCCTCCCACTCCTTTTCGGCGACCAATTTTTTCTGGCCTCTACTTCTCTCCAGCCTCCCACCCTTTTGGGGCCTCCCACCCCTTTTTGGCCTCCAATTTTTCCTGGCCTCTACTTCTCTCCAGCCTCCCACCCTTTTTGGGCCTCCCACTCCTTTTCGGCCTCCAATTTTTCCTGGCCTCTTCTTCTCTCCAGCCTCCCACCCTTTTTGGGCCTCCCACCCCTTTTTGGCCTCCATTTTTTCCTGGCCTCTACTTCTCTCCAGCCTCCCACCCTTTTTGGGCCTCCCACCCCTTTTTGGCCGCCCACCCCTTTTCGGCTGCTAATTTTTTCTGGCCTCTACTAGTCACCGGTCTCCCACTCCTTTTTGGCCTCCCACTCTTTTTCGGCCTCCAATTTTTTCTGGCCTCTACTTCTCTCCAGCCTCCCACTCCTTTTTGGACTGCCACTCCTTTTTGACCTCCAATTTTTTCTGGCCTCTACTTCTCTCCAGCCTCCCACCTTTTTGGGCCTCCCACCCCTTATCGGCCTCCCACCCCTTTTCGCATGTTAATTTTTTCTGGCCTCTACTATTCACCGATCTCCCACTCCTTTTTGGCCTCCCACCCCTTTTCAACTTCTGATTTTTTCTGGCCTCTACTGTTCACTGGTCTCCCACTCCTTTTCGGCCTCCCACTCTTTTTCGGCCTCCAATTTTTTCTGGCCTCTACTTCTCTCCAGCCTCCCACCCTTTTTGGGCCTCCCACCCATTTTCGTCCTCCAATTTTTTCTAGCCTCTACTTCTCTCCAGCCTCCCACCATTTATCGGCCTACCAGCCCTTTTTGCCCTCCCACCCCTTTTCAACTTCTGATTTTTTCTGGCCTCTACTACTGACTGGTCTGCCACTCCTTTTTGGCCTCCCACTCTTTTTCGGAATCCAATTTGTCCTGGACTCTATTTCTCTCCAGCCTCCGACCCTTTTTTGGCCCCCCACCCCTTTTCGGATGCTAATTTTTTCTGGCCTCTACTATTCACCGGTCTCCCACTCCTTTTTGGCCTCCCACTCCTTTTCGGCCTCCAATTTTTTCTGGCTTCTACTTCTCTCCATCCTCCCACCCTTTTTTGGCCTCCCACCCATTTTAACCCTCCCAACCCTTTTCAACTTCTGATTTTTTCTGGCCTCTACTGTTCACCGGTCTCCCACTCCTTTTTGGGCCTCCCACTCTTTTTCGGCCGCCAATTTTTTCTAGTCTCTACTTCTCTCCAGCCTCCCACCCTTTTTGGGCCTCCCACCCCTTCTCGGCTGCTAATTTTTTCTGGCCTCTACTATTCACCTGTCTCCCACTCCTTTTTGGCCTCCCACTCCTTTTCGGCCTCCAATTTTTCCTGGCCTCTACTTCTCTCCAGCCTCCCACCCTTTTTGGGCCTCCCACTCCTTTTCGGCCTCCAATTTTTCTGGCCTCTACTTCTCTCCAGCCTCCCACCCTTTTTGGGCCTCCCACCCCTTTTTGGCCTCACACCCCTTTTCGGCTGCTAATTTTTTCTGGCCTCTACTATTCACCGGTCTGCCACTCCTTTTTGGCCTCCCACTCTTTTTCGGCCTCCAATTTTTTCTGGCCTCTACTTCTCTCCAGCCTCCCACCCTTTTTGGGCCTCCCACCCCTTATCGGCCTCCCACCCCTTTTCGCATGTTAATTTTTTCTGGCCTCTACTATTCACCGGTCTCCCACTCCTTTTTGCCCTCCCACCCCTTTTCAACTTCTGATTTTTTCTGGCCTCTACTACTGACGAGTCTCCCACTCCTTTTTGGCCTCCCACTCTTTTTCAGCCTCCAATTTTTCCTGGCCTCTACTTCTCTCCAGCCTCCCACCCTTTTTGGGCCTCCCACCCCTTTTTAGCCTCCCACCCCTTTTCGGCTGCTAATTTTTTCTGGCCTCTACTATTCACCGGTCTACCACTCCTTTTTGGCCTCCCACTCCTTTTCGGCCACCAATTTTTTCTGGCCTCTACTTCTCTCCAGCCTCCCACCCTTTTTGGGCCTCCCACCCCTTACCAGCCTCCCACCCCTTTTCGCATGTTAATTTTTTCTGGCCTCTACTATTCACCAGTCTCCCACTCCTTTTCAGCCTCCCACTCTTTTTCGGCCTCCAATTTTTTCTGGCCTCTACTTCTCTCCAGCCTCCCACCATTTTTTGGCCTTCCACTCCTTTTCGGCCTCCAATTTTTCCTGGCCTCTACTTCTCTCCAGCCTCCCACCCTTTTTGGGCCTCCCACTCCTTTTCGGCCTCCCACCCCTTTTCGCATGTTAATTTTTTCTGGCCTCTACTAGTCACCGGTCTCCCACTCCTTTTTGGCCGCCCACTCTTTTTCAGCCTCCAATTTTTTCTGGCCTCTACTTCTCTCCAGCCTCCCACCCTTTTTGGGCCTCCCACCTCTTTTTGGCCTCCCACCCCTTTTAGGCTGCTAATTTTTCCTGGCCTCTACTGTTCACCGGTCTCCCACTCCTTTTTGGCCTCCCACTTCTTTTCGGCCACCAATTTTTTCTGGCCTATAGTTCTCTCCAGCCTCCCACCCTTTTTGGGCCTCCCACCCCTTTTTGTCCTCCCATCCCTTTTTGGCCTCCAATTATTTCTGACCTCTACTCCTCTCCAGCCTCCCACCCTTTTTTGGCCCCCTCCCCTTTTCGGCTGGTAATTTTTTCTGGCCTCTACTATTCACTGGTCTCCCACTCTTTTTTGGCCTCCCACTATTTTTCGGCCTCCAATTTTTCCTGGCCTCTACTCCTATCCATCCTCCCACCATTTTTTGGCCTTCCACTCCTTTTCGGCCTCCAATTTTTCCTGGCCACTACTTCTCTCCAGCCTCCCACCCTTTTTGGGCCTCCCACCCCTTTTTGGCCTCCCACCCCTTTTCGGCTGCTAATTTTTTCTGGCCTCTACTATTCACCGGTCTCAAACTCCTTTTTGGCCTCCCACTCCTTTTCGGCCACCAATTTCTTCTGGCCTCTACTTCTCTCCAGCCTCCCACCTTTTTGGGCCTCCTACCCCTTATCGGCCTCCCACCCCTTTTCGCATGTTAATTTTTTCTGGCCTCTACTATTCAACAGTCTCCCACTCCATTTTGACCTCCCACCCCTTTTCAACTTCTGATTTTCTCTGGCCTCTACTGTTCACTGGTCTCCCACTCCTTTTTGGCCTCCCACTCCTTTTCGGCCTCCAATTTTTCCTGGCCTCTTCTTCTCTCCAGCCTCCCACCCTTTCTCCAGCCTCCCACCCTTTTTGGGCCTCCCACCCCTTCTCGGCTGCTAATTTTTTCTGGCCTCTACTATTCACCTGTCTCCCACTCCTTTTTGGCCTCCCACTCCTTTTCGGCCTCCAATTTTTCCTGGCCTCTACTTCTCTCCAGCCTCCCACCCTTTTTGGGCCTCCCACTCCTTTTCGGCCTCCAATTTTTCTGGCCTCTACTTCTCTCCAGCCTCCCACCCTTTTTGGGCCTCCCACCCCTTATCGGCCTCCCACCCCTTTTCGCATGTTAATTTTTTCTGGCCTCTACTATTCACCGGTCTCCCACTCCATTTTGCCCTCCCACCCCTTTTCAACTTCTGATTTTTTCTGGCCTCTACTACTGACCAGTCTCCCACTCCTTTTTGGCCTCCCACTCTTTTTCAGCCTCCAATTTTTCCTGGCCTCTACTTCTCTCCAGCCTCCCACCCTTTTTGGGCCTCCCACTCCTTTTCGGCCTCCAATTTTTCCTGGCCTCTTCTTCTCTCCAGCCTCCCACCCTTTTTGGGCCTCCCACCCCTTTTTGGCCTCCATTTTTTCCTGGCCTCTACTTCTCTCCAGCCTCCCACCCTTTTTGGGCCTCCCACCCCTTTTTGGCCGCCCACCCCTTTTCAACTTCTGATTTTTTCTGGCCTCTACTACTGACTGGTCTCCCACTCCTTTTTGGCCTCCCACTCTTTTTCGGAATCCAATTTGTCCTGGACTCTATTTCTCTCCAGCCTCCGACCCTTTTTTGGCCCCCCACCCCTTTTCGGATGCTAATTTTTTCTGGCCTCTACTATTCACCGGTCTCCCACTCCTTTTTGGCCTCCCACTCCTTTTCGGCCTCCAATTTTTTCTGGCTTCTACTTCTCTCCATCCTCCCACCCTTTTTTGGCCTCCCACCCATTTTAACCCTCCCAACCCTTTTCAACTTCTGATTTTTTCTGGCCTCTACTGTTCACCGGTCTCCCACTCCTTTTTGGGCCTCCCACTCTTTTTCGGCCGCCAATTTTTTCTAGTCTCTACTTCTCTCCAGCCTCCCACCCTTTTTGGGCCTCCCACCCCTTCTCGGCTGCTAATTTTTTCTGGCCTCTACTATTCACCTGTCTCCCACTCCTTTTTGGCCTCCCACTCCTTTTCGGCCTCCAATTTTTCCTGGCCTCTACTTCTCTCCAGCCTCCCACCCTTTTTGGGCCTCCCACCCCTTTTTGGCCTCCAATTTTTTCTGGCCTCTACTTCTCTCCAGCCTCCCACCATTTATAGGCCTCCCACCCCTTTTTGGCCTCCCACCCCTTTTCGGCTGCTAATTTTTTCTGGCCTCTACTATTCACCGGTCTGCCACTCCTTTTTGGCCTCCCACTCTTTTTTGGCCTCCAATTTTTTCTGGCCTCTACTTCTCTCCAGCCTCCCACCATTTTTTGGCCTCCCACTCCTTTTCGGCCTCCAATTTTTCCTGGCCTCTACTTCTCTCCAGCCTCCCACCCTTTTTGGGCCTCCCACTCCTTTTCGGCCTCCCACCCCTTTTCGCATGTTAATTTTTTCTGCCCTCTACTAGTCACCGGTCTCCCACTCCTTTTTGGCCGCCCACTCTTTTTCAGCCTCCAATTTTTTCTGGCCTCTACTTCTCTCCAGCCTCCCACCTTTTTGGGCCTCCCACCCCTTATCGGCCTCCCACCCCTTTTCGCATGTTAATTTTTTCTGGTCTCTACTAGTCACCGGTCTCCCACTCCTTTTTGGCCGCCCACTCTTTTTCAGCCTCCAATTTTTTCTGGCCTCTACTTCTCTCCAGCCTCCCACCCTTTTTGGGCCTCCCACCCATTTTCGGCCTCCAATTTTTTCTGGCCTCTACTTCTCTCCAGCCTCCAACCATTTCTCCGCCTCCCACCCCTTTTTGCCCTCCCACTCCTTTTCGACTTCTGATTTTTTCTGTCCTCTACTACTCACCGGTCTCCCACTCCTTTTTGGCCTCCCACTCTTTTTCGGCCTCCATATTGTCCTGGCCTCTATTTCTCTCCAGCCTCCCACCCCTTTTTGGCCTCCCACCCCTATTTGGCTGCTAATATTTTCTGGCCTCTACTATTCACCGGTCTCCCACTCCTTTTTGGCCTCCCACTCCTTTTCGGAATCCAATTTTTTCTGGCCTCTACTTCCATCCAGCCTCCCACCCTTTTGGGGCCTCCCACCCCTTTTTGGCCTCCAATTTTTCCTGGCCTCTACTTCTCTCCAGCCTCCCACCCTTTTTGGGCCTCCCACTCCTTTTCGGCCTCCAATTTTTCCTGGCCTCTTCTTCTCTCCAGCCTCCCACCCTTTTTGGGCCTCCCACCCCTTTTTGGCCTCCATTTTTTCCTGGCCTCTACTTCTCTCCAGCCTCCCACCCTTTTTGGGCCTCCCACCCCTTTTTGGCCGCCCACCCCTTTTCAACTTCTGATTTTTTCTGGCCTCTACTACTGACTGGTCTCCCACTCCTTTTTGGCCTCCCACTCTTTTTCGGAATCCAATTTGTCCTGGACTCTATTTCTCTCCAGCCTCCGACCCTTTTTTGGCCCCCCACCCCTTTTCGGATGCTAATTTTTTCTGGCCTCTACTATTCACCGGTCTCCCACTCCTTTTTGGCCTCCCACTCCTTTTCGGCCTCCAATTTTTTCTGGCTTCTACTTCTCTCCATCCTCCCACCCTTTTTTGGCCTCCCACCCCTTTTAACCCTCCCAACCCTTTTCAACTTCTGATTTTTTCTGGCCTCTACTGTTCACCGGTCTCCCACTCCTTTTTGGGCCTCCCACTCTTTTTCGGCCGCCAATTTTTTCTAGTCTCTACTTCTCTCCAGCCTCCCACCCTTTTTGGGCCTCCCACCCCTTCTCGGCTGCTAATTTTTTCTGGCCTCTACTATTCACCTGTCTCCCACTCCTTTTTGGCCTCCCACTCCTTTTCGGCCTCCAATTTTTCCTGGCCTCTACTTCTCTCCAGCCTCCCACCCTTTTTGGGCCTCCCACTCCTTTTCGGCCTCCAATTTTTCTGGCCTCTACTTCTCTCCAGCCTCCCAACCTTTTTGGGCCTCCCACCCCTTATCGGCCTCCCACCCCTTTTCGCATGTTAATTTTTTCTGGCCTCTACTATTCACCGGTCTCCCACTCCTTTTTGCCCTCCCACCCCTGTTCAACTTCTGATTTTTTCTGGCCTCTACTACTGACCAGTCTCCCACTCCTTTTTGGCCTCCCACTCTTTTTCAGCCTCCAATTTTTCCTGGCCTCTACTTCTCTCCAGCCTCCCACCCTTTTTGGGCCTCCCACCCCTTTTTAGCCTCCCACCCCTTTTCGGCTGCTAATTTTTTCTGGCCTCTACTATTCACTGGTCTACCACTCCTTTTTGGCCTCCCACTCCTTTTCGGCGACCAATTTTTTTCTGGCCTCTACTTCTCTCCAGCCTCCCACCCTTTTTGGGCCTCCCACCCCTTACCGGCCTCCCACCCCTTTTCGCATGTTAATTTTTTCTGGCCTCTACTATTCACCAGTCTCCCACTCCTTTTCAGCCTCCCACTCCTTTTCGGCCTTCAATTTTTCTGGCCTCTACTTCTCTCCAGCCTCCCACCCTTTTTGGGCCTCCCACTCCTTTTCGGCCTCCCACCCCTTTTCGCATGTTAATTTTTTCTGGCCTCTACTATTCACCGGTCTCCCACTCCTTTTTGGCCTCCCACTATTTTTCGGACTCCAATTTTTCCTGGCCTCTACTTCTCTCCAGCCTCCCACCATTTTTTGGCCTCCCACAACTTTTCGGCCTCCAATTTTTCCTGGCCTCTACTTCTCTCCAGCCTCCCACCCTTTTTTGGCCTCCCACTCTTTTTCGGCCTCCAATTTTTTCTGGCCTCTACTTCTCTCCAGCCTCCAACCATTTCTCCGCCTCCCACCCCTTTTTGCCCTCCCACTCCTTTTCGACTTCTGATTTTTTCTGTCCTCTACTACTCACCGGTCTCCCACTCCTTTTTGGCCTCCCACTCTTTTTCGGCCTCCATATTGTCCTGGCCTCTATTTCTCTCCAGCCTCCCACCCCTTTTTGGCCTCCCACCCCTATTTGGCTGCTAATATTTTCTGGCCTCTACTATTCACCGGTCTCCCACTCCTTTTTGGCCTCCCACTCCTTTTCGGAATCCAATTTTTTCTGGCCTCTACTTCCATCCAGCCTCCCACCCTTTTGGGGCCTCCCACCCCTTTTTGGCCTCCAATTTTTCCTGGCCTCTACTTCTCTCCAGCCTCCCACCCTTTTTGGGCCTCCCACTCCTTTTCGGCCTCCAATTTTTCCTGGCCTCTTCTTCTCTCCAGCCTCCCACCCTTTTTGGGCCTCCCACCCCTTTTTGGCCTCCATTTTTTCCTGGCCTCTACTTCTCTCCAGCCTCCCACCCTTTTTGGGCCTCCCACCCCTTTTTGGCCGCCCACCCCTTTTCAACTTCTGATTTTTTCTGGCCTCTACTACTGACTGGTCTCCCACTCCTTTTTGGCCTCCCACTCTTTTTCGGAATCCAATTTGTCCTGGACTCTATTTCTCTCCAGCCTCCGACCCTTTTTTGGCCCCCCACCCCTTTTCGGATGCTAATTTTTTCTGGCCTCTACTATTCACCGGTCTCCCACTCCTTTTTGGCCTCCCACTCCTTTTCGGCCTCCAATTTTTTCTGGCTTCTACTTCTCTCCATCCTCCCACCCTTTTTTGGCCTCCCACCCCTTTTAACCCTCCCAACCCTTTTCAACTTCTGATTTTTTCTGGCCTCTACTGTTCACCGGTCTCCCACTCCTTTTTGGGCCTCCCACTCTTTTTCGGCCGCCAATTTTTTCTAGTCTCTACTTCTCTCCAGCCTCCCACCCTTTTTGGGCCTCCCACCCCTTCTCGGCTGCTAATTTTTTCTGGCCTCTACTATTCACCTGTCTCCCACTCCTTTTTGGCCTCCCACTCCTTTTCGGCCTCCAATTTTTCCTGGCCTCTACTTCTCTCCAGCCTCCCACCCTTTTTGGGCCTCCCACTCCTTTTCGGCCTCCAATTTTTCTGGCCTCTACTTCTCTCCAGCCTCCCAACCTTTTTGGGCCTCCCACCCCTTATCGGCCTCCCACCCCTTTTCGCATGTTAATTTTTTCTGGCCTCTACTATTCACCGGTCTCCCACTCCTTTTTGCCCTCCCACCCCTGTTCAACTTCTGATTTTTTCTGGCCTCTACTACTGACCAGTCTCCCACTCCTTTTTGGCCTCCCACTCTTTTTCAGCCTCCAATTTTTCCTGGCCTCTACTTCTCTCCAGCCTCCCACCCTTTTTGGGCCTCCCACCCCTTTTTAGCCTCCCACCCCTTTTCGGCTGCTAATTTTTTCTGGCCTCTACTATTCACTGGTCTACCACTCCTTTTTGGCCTCCCACTCCTTTTCGGCGACCAATTTTTTTCTGGCCTCTACTTCTCTCCAGCCTCCCACCCTTTTTGGGCCTCCCACCCCTTACCGGCCTCCCACCCCTTTTCGCATGTTAATTTTTTCTGGCCTCTACTATTCACCAGTCTCCCACTCCTTTTCAGCCTCCCACTCCTTTTCGGCCTTCAATTTTTCTGGCCTCTACTTCTCTCCAGCCTCCCACCCTTTTTGGGCCTCCCACTCCTTTTCGGCCTCCCACCCCTTTTCGCATGTTAATTTTTTCTGGCCTCTACTATTCACCGGTCTCCCACTCCTTTTTGGCCTCCCACTATTTTTCGGACTCCAATTTTTCCTGGCCTCTACTTCTCTCCAGCCTCCCACCATTTTTTGGCCTCCCACAACTTTTCGGCCTCCAATTTTTCCTGGCCTCTACTTCTCTCCAGCCTCCCACCCTTTTTTGGCCTCCCACTCTTTTTCGGCCTCCAATTTTTTCTGGCCTCTACTTCTCTCCAGCCTCCCACCCTTTTTGGGCCTCCCACCCATTTTCGTCCTCCAATTTTTTCTAGCCTCTACTTCTCTCCAGCCTCCCACCATTTATCGGCCTACCAGCCCTTTTTGCCCTCCCACCCCTTTTCAACTTCTGATTTTTTCTGGCCTCTACTACTGACTGGTCTCCCACTCCTTTTTGGCCTCCCACTCTTTTTCGGAATCCAATTTGTCCTGGACTCTATTTCTCTCCAGCCTCCGACCCTTTTTTGGCCCCCCACCCCTTTTCGGATGCTAATTTTTTCTGGCCTCTACTATTCACCGGTCTCCCACTCCTTTTTGGCCTCCCACTCCTTTTCGGCCTCCAATTTTTCCTGGCCTCTACTTCTCTCCAGCCTCCCACCCTTTTTGGGCCTCCCACCCCTTTTCGGCCTCCCACCCCTTTTCGCATGTTAATTTTTTCTGGCCTCTACTAGTCACCGGTCTCCCACTCCTTTTTGGCCGCCCACTCTTTTTCAGCCTCCAATTTTTTCTGGCCTCTACTTCTCTCCAGCCTCCCACCCTTTTTGGGCCTCCCACCCCTTTTTGTCCTCCCATCCCTTTTTGGCCTCCAATTATTTCTGACCTCTACTCCTCTCCAGCCTCCCACCCTTTTTTGGCCCCCTCCCCTTTTCGGCTGGTAATTTTTTCTGGCCTCTACTATTCACTGGTCTCCCACTCTTTTTTGGCCTCCCACTATTTTTCGGCCTCCAATTTTTCCTGGCCTCTACTCCTATCCATCCTCCCACCATTTTTTGGCCTTCCACTCCTTTTCGGCCTCCAATTTTTTGGCCTCTACTTCTCTCCAGCCTCCCACCCTTTTTGGGCCTCCCACCCCTTTTCGGCCTCCCACCCCTTTTCGCATGTTAATTTTTTCTGGCCTCTACTATTCACCGGTCTCCCACTCCTTTTTGGCCTCCCACCCCTTTTCAACTTCTGTTTTTTTCTGGCCTCTACTGTTCACTGGTCTCCCATTCCTTTTTGGCCTCCCACTCTTTTTCGGCCTCCAATTTTTTCTGGCCTCTACTTCTCTCCAGCCTCCCACCATTTTTTGGCCTTCCACTCCTTTTCGGCCTCCAATTTTTCCTGGCCTCTACTTCTCTCCAGCCTCCCACCCTTTTTGGGCCTCCCACTCCTTTTCGGCCTCCCACCCCTTTTCGCATGTTAATTTTTTCTGGCCTCTACTAGTCACCGGTCTCCCACTCCTTTTTGGCCGCCCACTCTTTTTCAGCCTCCAATTTTTTCTGGCCTCTACTTCTCTCCAGCCTCCCACCCTTTTTGGGCCTCCCACCTCTTTTTGGCCTCCCACCCCTTTTAGGCTGCTAATTTTTCCTGGCCTCTACTGTTCACCGGTCTCCCACTCCTTTTTGGCCTCCCACTTCTTTTCGGCCACCAATTTTTTCTGGCCTCTAGTTCTCTCCAGCCTCCTACCCTTTTTGGGCCTCCCACCCCTTTTTGTCCTCCCATCCCTTTTTGGCCTCCAATTATTTCTGACCTCTACTCCTCTCCAGCCTCCCACCCTTTTTTGGCCCCCTCCCCTTTTCGGCTGGTAATTTTTTCTGGCCTCTACTATTCACTGGTCTCCCACTCTTTTTTGGCCTCCCACTATTTTTCGGCCTCCAATTTTTCCTGGCCTCTACTCCTATCCATCCTCCCACCATTTTTTGGCCTTCCACTCCTTTTCGGCCTCCAATTTTTCCTGGCCTCTACTTCTCTCCAGCCTCCCACCCTTTTTTAGCCTCCCATCCCTTTTTACCCTCCCACCCCTTTTCAACTTCTGATTTTTTCTGGCCTCTACTATTCACCGGTCTCCCACTCCTTTTTGACCTCCCACTCCTTTTCGGCCACCAATTTTTTCTGGCCTCTACTTCTCTCCAGCCTCCCACCTTTTTGGGCCTCCCACCCCTTATCGGCCTCCCACCCCTTTTCGCATGTTAATTTTTTCTGGCCTCTACTATTCACCGATCTCCCACTCCTTTTTGGCCTCCCACCCCTTTTCAACTTCTGATTTTTTCTGGCCTGTACTGTTCACTGGTCTCCCACTCCTTTTTGGCCTCCCACTCTTTTTCGGCCTCCAATTTTTTCTGGCCTCTATTTCTCTCCAGCCTCCCACCCTTTTTGTGCCTCCCACCTCTTTTTGGCCTCCCACCCCCTTTTCGGCTGCTAATTTTTTCTGGCCTCTTCTACTGCCCGGTCTCCCACTCCTCTTTGGCCTCCCACCCCTTTTCGGCCTCCAATTTTTTCTGGCCTCTATTTCTCTCCAGCCTCCCACCCTTTTTGGGCCTCCCACCCCTTTTTGGCCTCCCACCACTCTTCCACTTCTCATTTTTTCTGGCCTCTACTGTTCACTAGTCTCCCACTCCTTTTTGGCCCCCCACCCCTTTTCGGCTGCTAATTTTTTCTGGCCTCCACTATTCACCGGTCTCCCACTCCTTTTTGGCCTCCCACTCTTTTTTGGCCTCCAATTTTTCCTGGCCTCTACTCCTATCCATCCTCCCACCCTTTTTGGCCTCCCACTCTTTTTCAGCCTCCAATTTTTCCTGGCCTCTACTTCTCTCCAGCCTCCCACCCTTTTTGGGCCTCCCACCCCTTTTTAGCCTCCCACCCCTTTTCGGCTGCTAATTTTTTCTGGCCTCTACTATTCACCGGTCTACCACTCCTTTTTGGCCTCCCACTCCTTTTCGGCGACCAATTTTTTCTGGCCTCTACTTCTCTCCAGCCTCCCACCCTTTTTGGCCCTCCCACCCCTTACCGGCCTCCCACCACTTTTCAACTTCTGATTTTTTCTGGCCTGTACTGTTCACTGGTCTCCCACTCCTTTTTGACCTCCCACTCCTTTTCGGCCACCAATTTTTTCTGGCCTCTACTTCTCTCCAGCCTCCCACCCTTTTTGGGCCTCCCACCCCTTTTTGGCCTCCCACCCCTTTTCGGCTGCTAATTTTTTCTGGCCTCTACTATTCACCGGGCTACCACTCCTTTTCGGCCTCCCACCCCTTTTCGGCCTCCCACCCTTTTTCGCATATTAATTTTTTCTGGCCTCTACTATTCACCGGTCTCCCACTCCTTTTCGGCCTCCCACCCCTTTTCAACTTCTGATTTTTTCTGGCCTGTACTGTTCACTGGTCTCCCACTCCTTTTTGGCCTCCCACTCTTTTTCGGCCTCCAATTTTTTCTGGCCTCTACTTCTCTCCAGCCTCCCACCCTTTTTGGCCTCCCACCCCCTTTTCGGCTGCTAATTTTTTCTGGCCTCTTCTACTGCTCGGTCTCCCACTCCTCTTTGGCCTCCGACCCCTTTTCGGCCTCCAATTTTTTCTAGCTTATACTTCTCTCCAGCCTCCCACCCTTTTTGGGCCTCCCACCCCTTTTTGTCCTCCCATCCCTTTTTTGCGTCCAGTTATTTCTGACCTCTACTCCTCTCCAGCCTCCCACCCTTTTTTGGTCCCCCACCCCTTTTCGGCTGCTAATTTTTTCTGCCCTCTACTATTCACCGGTCTCAAACTCCTTTTTCGCCTCCCACTCCTTTTCGGCCTCCATTTTTTTCTGGCTTATACTTCTCTCCAGCCTCCCACCCTTTTTGGGCCTCCCACCCCTTTTCGGCCTCCCACTCCTTTTCAACTTCTGATTTTTTTCTGGCATCTACTATTCACCGGTCTACCACTCCTTTTTGGCCTCCCACTCCTTTTCGGCCTCCAATTTTTCCTGGCCTCTATTTCTCTAGCCTCCCACCCCTTTTTGGCCTCCCACCCCTATTTGGCTGCTAATATTTTCTGGCCTCTACTATTCACCGGTCTCCCACTCCTTTTTGGCCTCCCACTCCTTTTCGGAATCCAATTTTTTCTGGCCTCTACTTCTCTCCAGCCTCCCACCCTTTTTGGGCCTCCCACCCCTTTTCGGCCTCCCTTCCCTTTTCGGCTGCTAATTTTTTCTGACCTCTACTATTCACCGGTCTACCACTCCTTTTTGGGCCTCCCACTATTTTTCGGCCTCCAATTTTTTCTGGCCTCTACTTCTCTCCAGCCTCCCACCCTTTTTGGGCCCCCCACCCCTTTTCGGCCGCCAATTTTTTCTGGTCTCTACTTCTCTCCAGCCTCCCACCCTTTTTGGGCCTCCCACCCCTTTTCGGCCTCCCACCCCTTTTCGCATGTTAATTTTTTCTGGCCTCTACTATTCACCGGTCTCCCACTCCTTTTTGGCCTCCCACCCCTTTTCAACTTCTGATTTTTTCTGGCCTCTACTGTTCACTGCTCTCCCACTCCTTTTTGGCCTCCCACTCCTTTTCGGCCTCCAATTTTTTCTGGCTTATACTTCTCTCCAGCCTCCCAAGCTTTTATGACCTCCCACCCATTTTTACCCTCACACCCCTTTTCAACTTCTGATTTTTTCTGGCCTCTACTGTTCACTGGTCTCCCACTCCTTTTTGGCCTGCCACTCTTTTTTGGCCTCCAATTTTTTCTGGCCTCTACTTCTCTCCAGCCTCCCACCCTTTTTGGGCCTCCCACCCGTTTTTGTCCTCCCATCCCTTTTTGGCGTCCAGTTATTTCTGACCTCTACTCCTCTCCAGCCTCCCACCCTTTTTTGGTCCCCCACCCCTTTTCGGCTGCTAATTTTTTCTGCCCTCTACTATTCACCGGTCTCAAACTCCTTTTTCGCCTCCCACTCCTTTTCGGCCTCCATTTTTTTCTGGCTTATACTTCTCTCCAGCCTCCCACCCTTTTTGGGCCTCCCACCCCTTTTCGGCCTCCCACTCCTTTTCAACTTCTGATTTTTTTCTGGCATCTACTATTCACCGGTCTACCACTCCTTTTTGGCCTCCCACTCCTTTTCGGCCTCCAATTTTTCCTGGCCTCTATTTCTCTAGCCTCCCACCCCTTTTTGGCCTCCCACCCCTATTTGGCTGCTAATATTTTCTGGCCTCTACTATTCACCGGTCTCCCACTCCTTTTTGGCCTCCCACTCCTTTTCGGAATCCAATTTTTTCTGGCCTCTACTTCACTCCAGCCTCCCACCCTTTTTGGGCCTCCCACCCCTTTTCGGCCTCCCTTCCCTTTTCGGCTGCTAATTTTTTCTGACCTCTACTATTCACCGGTCTCCCACTCCTTTTTGGCCTCCCACTCCTTTTCGGCCTCCAATTTTTCCTGGCCTCTACTTCTCTCCAGCCTCCCACCCTTTTTGGGCCTCCCACCCCTTTTTGGCCTCCCACCCCTTTTCGGCTGCTAATTTTTTCTGGCCTCTACTATTCACCGGTCTACCACTCCTTTTCGGCCTCCCACCCCTTTTCGGCCTCCCACCCTTTTTCGCATGTTAATTTTTTCTGGCCTCTACTATTCACCGATCTCCCACTCCTTTTTGGCCTCCCACCCCTTTTCAACTTCTAATTTTTTCTGGCCTGTACTGTTCACTGGTCTCCCACTCCTTTTTGGCCTCCCACTCCTTTTCGGCGACCAATTTTTTCTGGCCTCTACTTCTCTCCAGCCTCCCACCCTTTTTGGCCCTCCCACCCCTTACCGGCCTCCCACCACTTTTCGCAAGTTAATTTTTTCTGGCCTCTACTATTCACCGGTCTCCCACTCCTTTTCGGCCTCCCACTCTTTTTCGGCCTCCAATTTTTTCTGGCCTCTACTTCTCTCCAGCCTCCCACCCTTTTTGGGCCTCCCACCCCTTTTTGGCCTCCCACCCCTTTTCGGCTGCTAATTTTTTCTGGCCTCTACTATTCACCGGTCTACCACTCCTTTTCGGCCTCCCACCCCTTTTCAACTTCTGATTTTTTCTGGCCTGTACTGTTCACTGGTCTCCCACTCCTTTTTGACCTCCCACTCCTTTTCGGCCACCAATTTTTTCTGGCCTCTACTTCTCTCCAGCCTCCCACCTTTTTGGGCCTCCCACCCCTTATCGGCCTCCCACCCCTTTTCGCATGTTAATTTTTTCTGGCCTCTACTATTCACCGATCTCCCACTCCTTTTTGGCCTCCCACCCCTTTTCAACTTCTGATTTTTTCTGGCCTGTACTGTTCACTGGTCTCCCACTCCTTTTTGGCCTCCCACTCCTTTTCAGCGACCAATTTTTTCTGGCCTCTACTTCTCTCCAGCCTCCCACCTTTTTTGGCCCTCCCACCCCTTACCGGCCTCCCACCACTTTTCGCAAGTTAATTTTTTCTGGCCTCTACTATTCACCGGTCTCCCACTCCTTTTCGGCCTCCCACTCTTTTTTGGCCTCCAATTTTTTCTGGCCTCTACTTCTCTCCAGCCTCCCACCCTTTTTGGGCCTCCCACCCCTTTTTGGCCTCCCACCCCTTTTCGGCTGCTAATTTTTTCTGGCCTCTACTATTCACCGGTCTACCACTCCTTTTCGGCCTCCCACCCCTTTTCGGCCTCCCACCCTTTTTCGCATATTAATTTTTTCTGGCCTCTACTATTCACCGGTCTCCCACTCCTTTTCGGCCTCCCACCCCTTTTCAACTTCTGATTTTTTCTGGCCTGTACTGTTCACTGGTCTCCCACTCCTTTTTGACCTCCCACTCCTTTTCGGCCACCAATTTTTTCTGGCCTCTACTTCTCTCCAGCCTCCCACCCTTTTTGGCCTCCCACCCCCTTTTCGGCTGCTAATTTTTTCTGGCCTCTTCTACTGCTCGGTCTCCCACTCCTCTTTGGCCTCCGACCCCTTTTCGGCCTCCAATTTTTTCTGGCGTCTATTTCTCTCCAGCCTCCCACCCTTTTTGTGCCTCCCACCCCTTTTTGGCCTCCCACCACTCTTCCACTTCTCATTTTTTCTGGCCTCTACTGTTCACTAGTCTCCCACTCCTTTTTGGCCCCCCACCCCTTTTCGGCTGCTAATTTTTTCTGGCCTCCACTATTCACCGGTCTCCCACTCCTTTTTGGCCTCCCACTCTTTTTTGGCCTCCAATTTTTCCTGGCCTCTACTCCTATCCATCCTCCCACCCTTTTTGGCCTCCCACTCTTTTTCAGCCTCCAATTTTTCCTGGCCTCTACTTCTCTCCAGCCTCCCACCCTTTTTGGGCCTCCCACCCCTTTTTAGCGTCCCACCCCTTTTCGGCTGCTAATTTTTTCTGGCCTCTACTATTCACCGGTCTACCACTCCTTTTTGGCCTCCCACTCCTTTTCGGCGACCAATTTTTTCTGGCCTCTACTTCTCTCCAGCCTCCCACCCTTTTTGGCCCTCCCACCCCTTACCGGCCTCCCACCACTTTTCAACTTCTGATTTTTTCTGGCCTGTACTATTCACCGGTCTCCCACTCCTTTTCGGCCTCCCACTCTTTTTCGGCCTCCAATTTTTTCTGGCCTCTACTTCTCTCCAGCCTCCCACCCTTTTTGGGCCTCCCACCCCTTTTTGGCCTCCCACCCCTTTTCGGCTGCTAATTTTTTCTGGCCTCTACTATTCACCGGTCTACCACTCCTTTTCGGCCTCCCACCCCTTTTCGGCCTCCCACCCTTTTTCGCATATTAATTTTTTCTGGCCTCTACTATTCACCGGTCTCCCACTCCTTTTCGGCCTCCCACCCCTTTTCAACTTCTGATTTTTTCTGGCCTGTACTGTTCACTGGTCTCCCACTCCTTTTTGACCTCCCACTCCTTTTCAGCCACCAATTTTTTCTGGCCTCTACTTCTCTCCAGCCTCCCACCTTTTTGGGCCTCCCACCCCTTATCGGCCTCCCACCCCTTTTCGCATGTTAATTTTTTCTGGCCTCTACTATTCACCGATCTCCCACTCCTTTTTGGCCTCCCACCCCTTTTCAACTTCTGATTTTTTCTGGCCTGTACTGTTCACTGGTCTCCCACTCCTTTTTGGCCTCCCACTCCTTTTCGGCGACCAATTTTTTCTGGCCTCTACTTCTCTCCAGCCTCCCACCCTTTTTGGCCCTCCCACCCCTTACCGGCCTCCCACCACTTTTCGCAAGTTAATTTTTTCTGGCCTCTACTATTCACCGGTCTCCCACTCCTTTTCGGCCTCCCACTCTTTTTCGGCCTCCAATTTTTTCTGGCCTCTACTTCTCTCCAGCCTCCCACCCTTTTTGGGCCTCCCACCCCTTTTTGGCCTCCCACCCCTTTTCGGCTGCTAATTTTTTCTGGCCTCTACTATTCACCGGTCTACCACTCCTTTTCGGCCTCCCACCCCTTTTCGGCCTCCCACCCTTTTTCGCATATTAATTTTTTCTGGCCTCTACTATTCACCGGTCTCCCACTCCTTTTCGGCCTCCCACCCCTTTTCAACTTCTGATTTTTTCTGGCCTGTACTGTTCACTGGTCTCCCACTCCTTTTTGGCCTCCCACTCTTTTTCGGCCTCCAATTTTTTCTGGCCTCTACTTCTCTCCAGCCTCCCACCCTTTTTGGCCTCCCACCCCCTTTTCGGCTGCTAATTTTTTCTGGCCTCTTCTACTGCTCGGTCTCCCACTCCTCTTTGGCCTCCGACCCCTTTTCGGCCTCCAATTTTTTCTGGCGTCTATTTCTCTCCAGCCTCCCACCCTTTTTGTGCCTCCCACCCCTTTTTGGCCTCCCACCACTCTTCCACTTCTCATTTTTTCTGGCCTCTACTGTTCACTAGTCTCCCACTCCTTTTTGGCCCCCCACCCCTTTTCGGCTGCTAATTTTTTCTGGCCTCTTCTATTCACCGATCTCCCACTCCTTTTTGGCCTCCCACCCCTTTTCAACTTCTGATTTTTTCTGGCCTGTACTGTTCACTGGTCTCCCACTCCTTTTTGGCCTCCCACTCTTTTTCGGCCTCCAATTTTTTCTGGCCTCTACTTCTCTCCAGCCTCCCACCCTTTTTGGCCTCCCACCCCCTTTTCGGCTGCTAATTTTTTCTGGCCTCTTCTACTGCTCGGTCTCCCACTCCTCTTTGGCCTCCGACCCCTTTTCGGCCTCCAATTTTTTCTGGCTTATACTTCTCTCCAGCCTCCCACCCTTTTTGGGCCTCCCACCCCTTTTTGTCCTCCCATCCCTTTTTGGCGTCCAGTTATTTCTGACCTCTACTCCTCTCCAGCCTCCCACCCTTTTTTGGTCCCCCACCCCTTTTCGGCTGCTAATTTTTTCTGGCCTCTACTATTCACCGGTCTCAAACTCCTTTTTCGCCTCCCACTCCTTTTCGGCCTCCATTTTTTTCTGGCTTATACTTCTCTCCAGCCTCCCACCCTTTTTGGGCCTCCCACCCCTTTTCGGCCTCCCACTCCTTTTCAACTTCTGATTTTTTTCTGGCATCTACTATTCACCGGTCTACCACTCCTTTTTGGCCTCCCACTCCTTTTCGGCCTCCAATTTTTCCTGGCCTCTATTTCTCTAGCCTCCCACCCCTTTTTGGCCTCCCACCCCTATTTGGCTGCTAATATTTTCTGGCCTCTACTATTCACCGGTCTCCCACTCCTTTTTGGCCTCCCACTCCTTTTCGGAATCCAATTTTTTCTGGCCTCTACTTCACTCCAGCCTCCCACCCTTTTTGGGCCTCCCACCCCTTTTCGGCCTCCCTTCCCTTTTCGGCTGCTAATTTTTTCTGACCTCTACTATTCACCGGTCTCCCACTCCTTTTTGGCCTCCCACTCTTTTTCGGCCTCCAATTTTTTCTGGCCTCTACTTCTCTCCAGCCTCCCACCCTTTTTGGGCCTCCCACTCCTTTTCGGCCTCCAATTTTTCTGGCCTCTACTTCTCTCCAGCCTCCCACCCTTTTTGGGCCTCCCACCCCTTTTCGGCCTCCCACCCCTTTTCGCATTTTAATTTTTTCTGACCTCTACTATTCACCGGTCTACCACTCCTTTTTGGGCCTCCCACTATTTTTCGGCCTCCAATTTTTTCTGGCTTATACTTCTCTCCAGCCTCCCACACTTTTTGGGCCTCCCACCCCTTTTTGGCCTCCAATTTTTCCTGGCTTATATTTCTCTCCAGCCTCCCACCCTTTTTGGGCCTCCCACCCCTTTTTGGCCTCCCACCCCTTTTCGGCTGCTAATTTTTTCTGGCCTCTACTATTCACCGGTCTACCACTCCTTTTCGGCCTCCCACTCCTTTTCGGCCGCCAATTTTTTCTGGCCTCTACTTCTCTTCAGCCTCCCACCCTTTTTGGCCCTCCCACCCCTTTTCGGCCTCCCACCCCTTTTCGGCTACTAATTTTTTCTGGACTCTACTATTCACCGGTCTACCACTCCTTTTCGGCCTCCCACCCCTTTTCAACTTCTGATTTTTTCTGGCCTGTACTGTTCACTGGTCTCCCACTCCTTTTTGACCTCCCACTCTTTTTCGGAATCCAATTTTTTCTGGCCTCTACTTCTCTCCAGCCTCCCACCCTCTTTGGGCCTCCCACCCATTTTCGGCCTCCAATTTTTTCTAGTCTCTACTTCTCTCCAGCCTCCCACCATTTATCGGCCTCCCACCCCTTTTCAACTTCTGATTTTTTCTGGCCTGTACTGTTCACTGGTCTCCCACTCCTTTTTGGCCTCCCACTCTTTTTCGGCCTCCAATTTTTTCTGGCCTCTACTTCTCTCCAGCCTCCCACCCTTTTTGGCCTCCCACCCCCTTTTCGGCTGCTAATTTTTTCTGGCCTCTTCTACTGCTCGGTCTCCCACTCCTCTTTGGCCTCCGACCCCTTTTCGGCCTCCAATTTTTTCTGGCGTCTATTTCTCTCCAGCCTCCCACCCTTTTTGTGCCTCCCACCCCTTTTTGGCCTCCCACCACTCTTCCACTTCTCATTTTTTCTGGCCTCTACTGTTCACTAGTCTCCCACACCTTTTTGGCCCCCCACCCCTTTTCGGCTGCTAATTTTTTCTGGCCTCTTCTATTCACCGATCTCCCACTCCTTTTTGGCCTCCCACCCCTTTTCAACTTCTGATTTTTTCTGGCCTGTACTGTTCACTGGTCTCCCACTCCTTTTTGGCCTCCCACTCTTTTTCGGCCTCCAATTTTTTCTGGCCTCTACTTCTCTCCAGCCTCCCACCCTTTTTGGCCTCCCACCCCCTTTTCGGCTGCTAATTTTTTCTGGCCTCTTCTACTGCTCGGTCTCCCACTCCTCTTTGGCCTCCGACCCCTTTTTGGCCTCCAATTTTTTCTGGCCTCTACTTCTCTCCAGCCTCCCACCCTTTTTGGGCCTCCCACCCCTTTTTGTCCTCCCATCCCTTTTGGGCGTCCAGTTATTTCTGACCTCTACTCCTCTCCAGCCTCCCACCCTTTTTTGGTCCCCCACCCCTTTTCGGCTGCTAATTTTTTCTGGCCTCTACTATTCACCGGTCTCAAACTCCTTTTTCGCCTCCCACTCCTTTTCGGCCTCCAATTTTTTCTGGCTTATACTTCTCTCCAGCCTCCCACCCTTTTTGGGCCTCCCACCCCTTTTCGGCCTCCCACTCCTTTTCAACTTCTGATTTTTTTCTGGCATCTACTATTCACCGGTCTACCACTCCTTTTTGGCCTCCCACTCCTTTTCGGCCTCCAATTTTTCCTGGCCTCTATTTCTCTAGCCTCCCACCCCTTTTTGGCCTCCCACCCCTATTTGGCTGCTAATATTTTCTGGCCTCTACTATTCACCGGTCTCCCACTCCTTTTTGGCCTCCCACTCCTTTTCGGAATCCAATTTTTTCTGGCCTCTACTTCTCTCCAGCCTCCCACTCTTTTTGGGCCTCCCACCCCTTTTCGGCCTCCCTTCCCTTTTCGGCTGCTAATTTTTTCTGACCTCTACTATTCACCGGTCTCCCACTCCTTTTTGGCCTCCCACTCTTTTTCGGCCTCCAATTTTTTCTGGCCTCTACTTCTCTCCAGCCTCCCACCCTTTTTGGGCCTCCCACTCCTTTTCGGCCTCCAATTTTTCTGGCCTCTACTTCTCTCCAGCCTCCCACCCTTTTTGGGCCTCCCACTCCTTTTCGGCCTCCCACCCCTTTTCGCATTTTAATTTTTTCTGGCCTCTACTATTCAACGGTCTCCCACTACTTTGCGGACTCCCACTCTTTTTCGGCCTCCAATTTTTTCTGGCCTCTACTTCTCTCCAGCCTCCCACCCTTTTTGGGCCTCCCACCCCTTTTTGGCCTCCCACCCCTTTTCGACTGCTAATTTTTTCTGGCCTCTACTATTCACCGGTCTACCACTCCTTTTCGGCCTCCCACTCCTTTTCGGCCGCCAATTTTTTCTGGCCTCTACTTCTCTCCAGCCTCCCACCCTTTTTGGCCCTCCCACCCCTTTTCGGCCTCCCACCCCTTTTCGCATGTTAATTTTTTCTGGCCTCTACTATTCACCGGTCTACCACTCCTTTTCGGCCTCCCACCCCTTTTCAACTTCTGATTTTTTCTGGCCTGTACTGTTCACTGGTCTCCCACTCCTTTTTGGCCTCCCACTCCTTTTCGGCCTCCAATTTTTCCTGGCCTCTACTTCTCTCCAGCCTCCCACCCTTTTTTGTCCTCCCACCCCTTTTTACCCTCCCACCCCTTTTCAAATTCTGATTTTTTTCTGGCCTCTACTACTCACCGGTCTACCACTCCTTTTTTGCCTCCCACCCCTTTTTGGCCTCCAATTTTTTCTGGCCTCTACTTCTCTCCATCCTCCCACCCTTTTTGGGCCTCCCACCCCTTTTCGGCCTCCCACCCCTTTTCGCATGTTAATTTTTTCTGGCCTCTACTATTCACCGGTCTCCCACTCCTTTTTGGCCTCCCACCCCTTTTCAACTTCTGATTTTTTCTGGCCTCTACTGTTCACTGCTCTCCCACTCCTTTTTGGCCTCCCACTCCTTTTCGGCCTCCAATTTTTTCTGGCTTATACTTCTCTCCAGCCTCCCAAGCTTTTATGACCTCCCACCCATTTTTACCCTCACACCCCTTTTCAACTTCTGATTTTTTCTGGCCTCTACTGTTCACTGGTCTCCCACTCCTTTTTGGCCTGCCACTCTTTTTTGGCCTCCAATTTTTTCTGGCCTCTACTTCTCTCCAGCCTCCCACCCTTTTTGGGCCTCCCACCCCTTTTTGTCCTCCCATCCCTTTTGGGCGTCCAGTTATTTCTGACCTCTACTCCTCTCCAGCCTCCCACCCTTTTTTGGTCCCCCACCCCTTTTCGGCTGCTAATTTTTTCTGGCCTCTACTATTCACCGGTCTCAAACTCCTTTTTCGCCTCCCACTCCTTTTCGGCCTCCAATTTTTTCTGGCTTATACTTCTCTCCAGCCTCCCACCCTTTTTGGGCCTCCCACCCCTTTTCGGCCTCCCACTCCTTTTCAACTTCTGATTTTTTTCTGGCATCTACTATTCACCGGTCTACCACTCCTTTTTGGCCTCCCACTCCTTTTCGGCCTCCAATTTTTCCTGGCCTCTATTTCTCTAGCCTCCCACCCCTTTTTGGCCTCCCACCCCTATTTGGCTGCTAATATTTTCTGGCCTCTACTATTCACCGGTCTACCACTCCTTTTCGGCCTCCCACCCCTTTTCAACTTCTGATTTTTTCTGGCCTGTACTGTTCACTGGTCTCCCACTCCTTTTTGACCTCCCACTCTTTTTCGGAATCCAATTTTTTCTGGCCTCTACTTCTCTCCAGCCTCCCACCCTCTTTGGGCCTCCCACCCATTTTCGGCCTCCAATTTTTTCTGGTCTCTACTTCTCTCCAGCCTCCCACCATTTCTCCGCCTCCCACCCCTTTTTGCCCTCCCACTCCTTTTCGACTTCTGATTTTTTCTGTCCTCTACTACTCACCGGTCTCCCACTCCTTTTTGGCCTCCCACTCTTTTTCGGCCTCCATATTGTCCTGGCCTCTATTTCTCTCCAGCCTCCCACCCCTTTTTGGCCTCCCACCCCTATTTGGCTGCTAATATTTTCTGGCCTCTACTATTCACCGGTCTCCCACTCCTTTTTGGCCTCCCACTCCTTTTCGGAATCCAATTTTTTCTGGCCTCTACTTCTCTCCAGCCTCCCACCCTTTTTGGGCCTCCCACCCCTTTTCGGCCTCCCTTCCCTTTTCGGCTGCTAATTTTTTCTGACCTCTACTATTCACCGGTCTCCCACTCCTTTTTGGCCTCCCACTCTTTTTCGGCCTCCAATTTTTTCTGGCCTCTACTTCTCTCCAGCCTCCCACCCTTTTTGGGCCTCCCACTCCTTTTCGACCTCCAATTTTTCTGGCCTCTACTTCTCTCCAGCCTCCCACCCTTTTTGGGCCTCCCACTCCTTTTCGGCCTCCCACCCCTTTTCGCATGTTAATTTTTTCTGGCCTCTACTATTCACCGGTCTCCCACTACTTTGCGGACTCCCTCTCTTTTTCGGCCTCCAATTTTTTCTGGCCTCTACTTCTCTCCAGCCTCCCACCCTTTTTGGGCCCCCCACCCCTTTTCGGCCGCCAATTTTTTCTGGTCTCTACTTCTCTCCAGCCTCCCACCCTTTTTGGGCCTCCCACCCCTTTTCGGCCTCCCACCCCTTTTCGCATGTTAATTTTTTCTGGCCTCTACTATTCACCGGTCTCCCACTCCTTTTTGGCCTCCCACCCCTTTTCAACTTCTGATTTTTTCTGGCCTCTACTGTTCACTGCTCTCCCACTCCTTTTTGGCCTCCCACTCCTTTTCGGCCTCCAATTTTTTCTGGCTTATACTTCTCTCCAGCCTCCCAAGCTTTTATGACCTCCCACCCATTTTTACCCTCACACCCCTTTTCAACTTCTGATTTTTTCTGGCCTCTACTGTTCACTGGTCTCCCACTCCTTTTTGGCCTGCCACTCTTTTTTGGCCTCCAATTTTTTCTGGCCTCTACTTCTCTCCAGCCTCCCACCCTTTTTGGGCCTCCCACCCCTTTTTGTCCTCCCATCCCTTTTGGGCGTCCAGTTATTTCTGACCTCTACTCCTCTCCAGCCTCCCACCCTTTTTTGGTCCCCCACCCCTTTTCGGCTGCTAATTTTTTCTGGCCTCTACTATTCACCGGTCTCAAACTCCTTTTTCGCCTCCCACTCCTTTTCGGCCTCCAATTTTTTCTGGCTTATACTTCTCTCCAGCCTCCCACCCTTTTTGGGCCTCCCACCCCTTTTCGGCCTCCCACTCCTTTTCAACTTCTGATTTTTTTCTGGCATCTACTATTCACCGGTCTACCACTCCTTTTTGGCCTCCCACTCCTTTTCGGCCTCCAATTTTTCCTGGCCTCTATTTCTCTAGCCTCCCACCCCTTTTTGGCCTCCCACCCCTATTTGGCTGCTAATATTTTCTGGCCTCTACTATTCACCGGTCTCCCACTCCTTTTTGGCCTCCCACTCCTTTTCGGAATCCAATTTTTTCTGGCCTCTACTTCTCTCCAGCCTCCCACTCTTTTTGGGGGTCCCACCCCTTTTCGGCCTCCCTTCCCTTTTCGGCTGCTAATTTTTTCTGACCTCTACTATTCACCGGTCTCCCACTCCTTTTTGGCCTCCCACTCTTTTTCGGCCTCCAATTTTTTCTGGCCTCTACTTCTCTCCAGCCTCCCACCCTTTTTGGGCCTCCCACTCCTTTTCGGCCTCCAATTTTTCTGGCCTCTACTTCTCTCCAGCCTCCCACCCTTTTTGGGCCTCCCACCCCTTTTCGGCCTCCCACCCCTTTTCGCATTTTAATTTTTTCTGGCCTCTACTATTCAACGGTCTCCCACTACTTTGCGGACTCCCACTCTTTTTCGGCCTCCAATTTTTTCTGGCCTCTACTTCTCTCCAGCCTCCCACCCTTTTTGGGCCTCCCACCCCTTTTTGGCCTCCCACCCCTTTTCGACTGCTAATTTTTTCTGGCCTCTACTATTCACCGGTCTACCACTCCTTTTCGGCCTCCCACTCCTTTTCGGCCGCCAATTTTTTCTGGCCTCTACTTCTCTCCAGCCTCCCACCCTTTTTGGCCCTCCCACCCCTTTTCGGCCTCCCACCCCTTTTCGCATGTTAATTTTTTCTGGCCTCTACTATTCACCGGTCTACCACTCCTTTTCGGCCTCCCACCCCTTTTCAACTTCTGATTTTTTCTGGCCTGTACTGTTCACTGGTCTCCCACTCCTTTTTGGCCTCCCACTCCTTTTCGGCCTCCAATTTTTCCTGGCCTCTACTTCTCTCCAGCCTCCCACCCTTTTTTGTCCTCCCACCCCTTTTTACCCTCCCACCCCTTTTCAAATTCTGATTTTTTTCTGGCCTCTACTACTCACCGGTCTACCACTCCTTTTTTGCCTCCCACTCCTTTTCGGCCTCCAATTTTTTCTGGCCTCTACTTCTCTCCAGCCTCCCACCCTTTTTGGGCCTCCCACCCCTTTTCGGCCTCCCACCCCTTTTCGCATGTTAATTTTTTCTGGCCTCTACTATTCACCGGTCTCCCACTCCTTTTTGGCCTCCCACCCCTTTTCAACTTCTGATTTTTTCTGGCCTCTACTGTTCACTGCTCTCCCACTCCTTTTTGGCCTCCCACTCCTTTTCGGCCTCCAATTTTTTCTGGCTTATACTTCTCTCCAGCCTCCCAAGCTTTTATGACCTCCCACCCATTTTTACCCTCACACCCCTTTTCAACTTCTGATTTTTTCTGGCCTGTACTGTTCACTGGTCTCCCACTCCTTTTTGGCCTGCCACTCTTTTTTGGCCTCCAATTTTTTCTGGCCTCTACTTCTCTCCAGCCTCCCACCCTTTTTGGGCCTCCCACCCCTTTTTGTCCTCCCATCCCTTTTGGGCGTCCAGTTATTTCTGACCTCTACTCCTCTCCAGCCTCCCACCCTTTTTTGGTCCCCCACCCCTTTTCGGCTGCTAATTTTTTCTGGCCTCTACTATTCACCGGTCTCAAACTCCTTTTTCGCCTCCCACTCCTTTTCGGCCTCCAATTTTTTCTGGCTTATACTTCTCTCCAGCCTCCCACCCTTTTTGGGCCTCCCACCCCTTTTCGGCCTCCCACTCCTTTTCAACTTCTGATTTTTTTCTGGCATCTACTATTCACCGGTCTACCACTCCTTTTTGGCCTCCCACTCCTTTTCGGCCTCCAATTTTTCCTGGCCTCTATTTCTCTAGCCTCCCACCCCTTTTTGGCCTCCCACCCCTATTTGGCTGCTAATATTTTCTGGCCTCTACTATTCACCGGTCTACCACTCCTTTTCGGCCTCCCACCCCTTTTCAACTTCTGATTTTTTCTGGCCTGTACTGTTCACTGGTCTCCCACTCCTTTTTGACCTCCCACTCTTTTTCGGAATCCAATTTTTTCTGGCCTCTACTTCTCTCCAGCCTCCCACCCTCTTTGGGCCTCCCACCCATTTTCGGCCTCCAATTTTTTCTAGTCTCTACTTCTCTCCAGCCTCCCACCATTTATCGGCCTCCCACCCCTTTTCAACTTCTGATTTTTTCTGGCCTCTACTGTTCACTGGTCTCCCACTCCTTTTTGGCCTCCCACTCTTTTTCGGCCTCCAATTTTTTCTGGCTTCTACTTCTCTCCAGCCTCCCACCCTTTTTGGGCCTCCCACCCCTTTTTACCCACCCAACCCTTTTCAAATTCTGATTTTTTCTGGCCTCTACTGTTCACTGGTCTCCCACTCCTTTTCGGACTCCCACCCCTTTTCGCACGTTAATTTTTTCTGGCCTCTACTATTCAACGGTCTCCCACTCCTTTTTGGCCTCCCACTCTTTTTCGGCCTCCAATTTTTTCTGGCCTCTACTTCTCTCCAGCCTCCCACCCTTTTTGGGCCTCCCACTCCTTTTCGGCCTCCAATTTTCCTGGCCTCTACTTCTCTCCAGCCTCCCACCCTTTTTGGGCCTCCCACTCCTTTTCGGCCTCCCACCCCTTTTCGCATGTTAATTTTTTCTGGCCTCTACTATTCACCGGTCTCCCACTCCTTTTCGGCCTCCCACTCTTTTTCGGCCTCCAATTTTTTCTGGCCTCTACTTCTCTCCAGCCTCCCACCCTTTTTGGGCCTCCCACCCATTTTCGGCCTCCAATTTTTTCTGGTCTCTACTTCTCTCCAGCCTCCCACCATTTCTCCGCCTCCCACCCCTTTTTGCCCTCCCACTCCTTTTCGACTTCTGATTTTTTCTGTCCTCTACTACTCACCGGTCTCCCACTCCTTTTTGGCCTCCCACTCTTTTTCGGCCTCCATATTGTCCTGGCCTCTATTTCTCTCCAGCCTCCCACCCCTTTTTGGCCTCCCACCCCTATTTGGCTGCTAATATTTTCTGGCCTCTACTATTCACCGGTCTCCCACTCCTTTTTGGCCTCCCACTCCTTTTCGGAATCCAATTTTTTCTGGCCTCTACTTCTCTCCAGCCTCCCACCCTTTTTGGGCCTCCCACCCCTTTTCGGCCTCCCTTCCCTTTTCGGCTGCTAATTTTTTCTGACCTCTACTATTCACCGGTCTCCCACTCCTTTTTGGCCTCCCACTCTTTTTCGGCCTCCAATTTTTTCTGGCCTCTACTTCTCTCCAGCCTCCCACCCTTTTTGGGCCTCCCACTCCTTTTCGACCTCCAATTTTTCTGGCCTCTACTTCTCTCCAGCCTCCCACCCTTTTTGGGCCTCCCACTCCTTTTCGGCCTCCCACCCCTTTTCGCATGTTAATTTTTTCTGGCCTCTACTATTCACCGGTCTCCCACTACTTTGCGGACTCCCACTCTTTTTCGGCCTCCAATTTTTTCTGGCCTCTACTTCTCTCCAGCCTCCCACCCTTTTTTGGCCCCCCACCCCTTTTCGGCCGCCAATTTTTTCTGGTCTCTACTTCTCTCCAGCCTCCCACCCTTTTTGGGCCTCCCACCCCTTTTCGGCCTCCCACCCCTTTTCGCATGTTAATTTTTTCTGGCCTCTACTATTCACCGGTCTCCCACTCCTTTTTGGCCTCCCACCCCTTTTCAACTTCTGATTTTTTCTGGCCTCTACTGTTCACTGCTCTCCCACTCCTTTTTGGCCTCCCACTCCTTTTCGGCCTCCAATTTTTTCTGGCTTATACTTCTCTCCAGCCTCCCAAGCTTTTATGACCTCCCACCCATTTTTACCCTCACACCCCTTTTCAACTTCTGATTTTTTCTGGCCTCTACTGTTCACTGGTCTCCCACTCCTTTTTGGCCTGCCACTCTTTTTTGGCCTCCAATTTTTTCTGGCCTCTACTTCTCTCCAGCCTCCCACCCTTTTTGGGCCTCCCACCCCTTTTTGTCCTCCCATCCCTTTTGGGCGTCCAGTTATTTCTGACCTCTACTCCTCTCCAGCCTCCCACCCTTTTTTGGTCCCCCACCCCTTTTCGGCTGCTAATTTTTTCTGGCCTCTACTATTCACCGGTCTCAAACTCCTTTTTCGCCTCCCACTCCTTTTCGGCCTCCAATTTTTTCTGGCTTATACTTCTCTCCAGCCTCCCACCCTTTTTGGGCCTCCCACCCCTTTTCGGCCTCCCACTCCTTTTCAACTTCTGATTTTTTTCTGGCATCTACTATTCACCGGTCTACCACTCCTTTTTGGCCTCCCACTCCTTTTCGGCCTCCAATTTTTCCTGGCCTCTATTTCTCTAGCCTCCCACCCCTTTTTGGCCTCCCACCCCTATTTGGCTGCTAATATTTTCTGGCCTCTACTATTCACCGGTCTACCACTCCTTTTCGGCCTCCCACCCCTTTTCAACTTCTGATTTTTTCTGGCCTGTACTGTTCACTGGTCTCCCACTCCTTTTTGACCTCCCACTCTTTTTCGGAATCCAATTTTTTCTGGCCTCTACTTCTCTCCAGCCTCCCACCCTCTTTGGGCCTCCCACCCATTTTCGGCCTCCCACTCCTTTTCAACTTCTGATTTTTTCTGGCCTGTACTGTTCACTGGTCTCCCACTCCTTTTTGGCCTCCCACTCTTTTTCGGCCTCCAATTTTTTCTGGCTTCTACTTCTCTCCAGCCTCCCACCCTTTTTGGGCCTCCCACCCCTTTTTACCCTCCCAACCCTTTTCAAATTCTGATTTTTTCTGGCCTCTACTGTTCACTGGTCTCCCACTGCTTTTCGGACTCCCACCCCTTTTCGCACGTTAATTTTTTCTGGCCTCTACTATTCAACGGTCTCCCACTCCTTTTTGGCCTCCCACTCCTTTTCGGCCTCCAATTTTCCTGGCCTCTACTTCTCTCCAGCCTCCCACCCTTTTTGGGCCTCCCACTCCTTTTCGGCCTCCCACCCCTTTTCGCATGTTAATTTTTTCTGGCCTCTATTATTCACCGGTCTCCCACTCCTTTTCGGCCTCCCACTCTTTTTCGGCCTCCAATTTTTTCTGGCCTCTACTTCTCTCCAGCCTCCCACCCTTTTTGGGCCTCCCACCCATTTTCGGCCTCCAATTTTTTCTGGTCTCTACTTCTCTCCAGCCTCCCACCATTTCTCCGCCTCCCACCCCTTTTTGCCCTCCCACTCCTTTTCGACTTCTGATTTTTTCTGTCCTCTACTACTCACCGGTCTCCCACTCCTTTTTGGCCTCCCACTCTTTTTCGGCCTCCATATTGTCCTGGCCTCTATTTCTCTCCAGCCTCCCACCCCTTTTTGGCCTCCCACCCCTATTTGGCTGCTAATATTTTCTGGCCTCTACTATTCACCGGTCTCCCACTCCTTTTTTGCCTCCCACTCCTTTTCGGCCTCCAATTTTTTCTGGCCTCTACTTCTCTCCAGCCTCCCACCCTTTTTGGGCCTCCCACCCCTTTTCGGCCTCCCACCCCTTTTCGCATGTTAATTTTTTCTGGCCTCTACTATTCACCGGTCTCCCACTCCTTTTTGGCCTCCCACCCCTTTTCAACTTCTGATTTTTTCTGGCCTCTACTGTTCACTGCTCTCCCACTCCTTTTTGGCCTCCCACTCCTTTTCGGCCTCCAATTTTTTCTGGCTTATACTTCTCTCCAGCCTCCCAAGCTTTTATGACCTCCCACCCATTTTTACCCTCACACCCCTTTTCAACTTCTGATTTTTTCTGGCCTGTACTGTTCACTGGTCTCCCACTCCTTTTTGGCCTGCCACTCTTTTTTGGCCTCCAATTTTTTCTGGCCTCTACTTCTCTCCAGCCTCCCACCCTTTTTGGGCCTCCCACCCCTTTTTGTCCTCCCATCCCTTTTGGGCGTCCAGTTATTTCTGACCTCTACTCCTCTCCAGCCTCCCACCCTTTTTTGGTCCCCCACCCCTTTTCGGCTGCTAATTTTTTCTGGCCTCTACTATTCACCGGTCTCAAACTCCTTTTTCGCCTCCCACTCCTTTTCGGCCTCCAATTTTTTCTGGCTTATACTTCTCTCCAGCCTCCCACCCTTTTTGGGCCTCCCACCCCTTTTCGGCCTCCCACTCCTTTTCAACTTCTGATTTTTTTCTGGCATCTACTATTCACCGGTCTACCACTCCTTTTTGGCCTCCCACTCCTTTTCGGCCTCCAATTTTTCCTGGCCTCTATTTCTCTAGCCTCCCACCCCTTTTTGGCCTCCCACCCCTATTTGGCTGCTAATATTTTCTGGCCTCTACTATTCACCGGTCTACCACTCCTTTTCGGCCTCCCACCCCTTTTCAACTTCTGATTTTTTCTGGCCTGTACTGTTCACTGGTCTCCCACTCCTTTTTGACCTCCCACTCTTTTTCGGAATCCAATTTTTTCTGGCCTCTACTTCTCTCCAGCCTCCCACCCTCTTTGGGCCTCCCACCCATTTTCGGCCTCCAATTTTTTCTAGTCTCTACTTCTCTCCAGCCTCCCACCATTTATCGGCCTCCCACCCCTTTTCAACTTCTGATTTTTTCTGGCCTCTACTGTTCACTGGTCTCCCACTCCTTTTTGGCCTCCCACTCTTTTTCGGCCTCCAATTTTTTCTGGCTTCTACTTCTCTCCAGCCTCCCACCCTTTTTGGGCCTCCCACCCCTTTTTACCCACCCAACCCTTTTCAAATTCTGATTTTTTCTGGCCTCTACTGTTCACTGGTCTCCCACTCCTTTTCGGACTCCCACCCCTTTTCGCACGTTAATTTTTTCTGGCCTCTACTATTCAACGGTCTCCCACTCCTTTTTGGCCTCCCACTCTTTTTCGGCCTCCAATTTTTTCTGGCCTCTACTTCTCTCCAGCCTCCCACCCTTTTTGGGCCTCCCACTCCTTTTCGGCCTCCAATTTTCCTGGCCTCTACTTCTCTCCAGCCTCCCACCCTTTTTGGGCCTCCCACTCCTTTTCGGCCTCCCACCCCTTTTCGCATGTTAATTTTTTCTGGCCTCTACTATTCACCGGTCTCCCACTCCTTTTCGGCCTCCCACTCTTTTTCGGCCTCCAATTTTTTCTGGCCTCTACTTCTCTCCAGCCTCCCACCCTTTTTGGGCCTCCCACCCATTTTCGGCCTCCAATTTTTTCTGGTCTCTACTTCTCTCCAGCCTCCCACCATTTCTCCGCCTCCCACCCCTTTTTGCCCTCCCACTCCTTTTCGACTTCTGATTTTTTCTGTCCTCTACTACTCACCGGTCTCCCACTCCTTTTTGGCCTCCCACTCTTTTTCGGCCTCCATATTGTCCTGGCCTCTATTTCTCTCCAGCCTCCCACCCCTTTTTGGCCTCCCACCCCTATTTGGCTGCTAATATTTTCTGGCCTCTACTATTCACCGGTCTCCCACTCCTTTTTGGCCTCCCACTCCTTTTCGGAATCCAATTTTTTCTGGCCTCTACTTCTCTCCAGCCTCCCACCCTTTTTGGGCCTCCCACCCCTTTTCGGCCTCCCTTCCCTTTTCGGCTGCTAATTTTTTCTGACCTCTACTATTCACCGGTCTCCCACTCCTTTTTGGCCTCCCACTCTTTTTCGGCCTCCAATTTTTTCTGGCCTCTACTTCTCTCCAGCCTCCCACCCTTTTTGGGCCTCCCACTCCTTTTCGACCTCCAATTTTTCTGGCCTCTACTTCTCTCCAGCCTCCCACCCTTTTTGGGCCTCCCACTCCTTTTCGGCCTCCCACCCCTTTTCGCATGTTAATTTTTTCTGGCCTCTACTATTCACCGGTCTCCCACTACTTTGCGGACTCCCACTCTTTTTCGGCCTCCAATTTTTTCTGGCCTCTACTTCTCTCCAGCCTCCCACCCTTTTTGGGCCCCCCACCCCTTTTCGGCCGCCAATTTTTTCTGGTCTCTACTTCTCTCCAGCCTCCCACCCTTTTTGGGCCTCCCACCCCTTTTCGGCCTCCCACCCCTTTTCGCATGTTAATTTTTTCTGGCCTCTACTATTCACCGGTCTCCCACTCCTTTTTGGCCTCCCACCCCTTTTCAACTTCTGATTTTTTCTGGCCTCTACTGTTCACTGCTCTCCCACTCCTTTTTGGCCTCCCACTCCTTTTCGGCCTCCAATTTTTTCTGGCTTATACTTCTCTCCAGCCTCCCAAGCTTTTATGACCTCCCACCCATTTTTACCCTCACACCCCTTTTCAACTTCTGATTTTTTCTGGCCTCTACTGTTCACTGGTCTCCCACTCCTTTTTGGCCTGCCACTCTTTTTTGGCCTCCAATTTTTTCTGGCCTCTACTTCTCTCCAGCCTCCCACCCTTTTTGGGCCTCCCACCCCTTTTTGTCCTCCCATCCCTTTTGGGCGTCCAGTTATTTCTGACCTCTACTCCTCTCCAGCCTCCCACCCTTTTTTGGTCCCCCACCCCTTTTCGGCTGCTAATTTTTTCTGGCCTCTACTATTCACCGGTCTCAAACTCCTTTTTCGCCTCCCACTCCTTTTCGGCCTCCAATTTTTTCTGGCTTATACTTCTCTCCAGCCTCCCACCCTTTTTGGGCCTCCCACCCCTTTTCGGCCTCCCACTCCTTTTCAACTTCTGATTTTTTTCTGGCATCTACTATTCACCGGTCTACCACTCCTTTTTGGCCTCCCACTCCTTTTCGGCCTCCAATTTTTCCTGGCCTCTATTTCTCTAGCCTCCCACCCCTTTTTGGCCTCCCACCCCTATTTGGCTGCTAATATTTTCTGGCCTCTACTATTCACCGGTCTCCCACTCCTTTTTGGCCTCCCACTCCTTTTCGGAATCCAATTTTTTCTGGCCTCTACTTCTCTCCAGCCTCCCACCCTTTTTGGGCCTCCCACCCCTTTTCGGCCTCCCTTCCCTTTTCGGCTGCTAATTTTTTCTGACCTCTACTATTCACCGGTCTCCCACTCCTTTTTGGCCTCCCACTCTTTTTCGGCCTCCAATTTTTTCTGGCCTCTACTTCTCTCCAGCCTCCCACCCTTTTTGGGCCTCCCACTCCTTTTCGGCCTCCAATTTTTCTGGCCTCTACTTCTCTCCAGCCTCCCACCCTTTTTGGGCCTCCCACCCCTTTTCGGCCTCCCACCCCTTTTCGCATTTTAATTTTTTCTGGCCTCTACTATTCACCGGTCTCCCACTACTTTGCGGACTCCCACTCTTTTTCGGCCTCCAATTTTTTCTGGCCTCTACTTCTCTCCAGCCTCCCACCCTTTTTGGGCCTCCCACCCCTTTTCGGCCTCCAACTTTTCCTGGCTTATACTTCTCTCCAGCCTCCCACCCTTTTTGGGCCTCCCACCCCTTTTTGGCCTCCCACCCCTTTTCGGCTGCTAATTTTTTCTGGCCTCTACTATTCACCGGTCTACCACTCCTTTTCGGCCTCCCACTCCTTTTCGGCCGCCAATTTTTTCTGGCCTCTACTTCTCTCCAGCCTCCCACCCTTTTTGGCCCTCCCACCCCTTTTCGGCCTCCCACCCCTTTTCGCATGTTAATTTTTTCTGGCCTCTACTATTCACCGGTCTACCACTCCTTTTCGGCCTCCCACCCCTTTTCAACTTCTGATTTTTTCTGGCCTGTACTGTTCACTGGTCTCCCACTCCTTTTTGGCCTCCCACTCTTTTTCGGAATCCAATTTTTTCTGGCCTCTACTTCTCTCCAGCCTCCCACCCTCTTTGGGCCTCCCACCCATTTTCGGCCTCCAATTTTTTCTAGTCTCTACTTCTCTCCAGCCTCCCACCATTTATCGGCCTCCCACCCCTTTTTGCCCTCCCACCCCTTTTCAACTTCTGATTTTTTCTGGCCTGTACTGTTCACTGGTCTCCCACTCCTTTTTGGCCTCCCACTCTTTTTCGGCCTCCAATTTTTTCTGGCTTCTACTTCTCTCCAGCCTCCCACCCTTTTTGGGCCTCCCACCCCTTTTTACCCTCCCACCCCTTTTCGGCTGCTAATTTTTTCTGGCCTCTACTGTTCACTGGTCTCCCACTCCTTTTCGGACTCCCACCCCTTTTCGCACGTTAATTTTTTCTGGCCTCTACTATTCAACGGTCTCCCACTCCTTTTTGGCCTCCCACTCCTTTTCGGCCGCCAATTTTTTCTGGCCTCTACTTCTCTCCAGCCTCCCACCATTTTTTGGCCTCCCACTCCTTTTCGGCCTCCAATTTTTCCTGGCCTCTACTTCTCTCCAGCCTCCCACCCTTTTTGGGCCTCCCACCCCTTTTTGGCCTCCAATTTTTTCTGGCCTCTACTTCTCTCCAGCCTCCCACCCTTTTTGGGCCTCCCACCATTTTTGGCCTCCCACTCCTTTGCGGCCTCCAACTTTTTTTTTTTTGGTCTCTTTTTCTCTCCAGCCTCCCACATGTTTTTGGCCTCCCACCACTTTTCTGCCTCCAATTTTTTCTGCCTTCTACGTCTATCCAGCCGAAATTGGGTGGGAGGGCAAAAATGGGGTGGGAGGCCGGAGGGAACTAGAGGCCAGAAAAAAGTGGAAGCTGAAACGGGGTGGGACACTGGAGAGAAGTAGAGGCCAGAATACAGTGGAGGACAAAATGCGATGGGAGGCAGAAACGGGGTGGGAGGCCGGAGGGAAGTAGAGGCCAGAATACAGTGGAGGCCAAACTGGGGTAGGAGGCCAGAGAGAAGTAGAGGCTAGAAAAAAGTGGACGCCGAAATGGGGTGGGAGTCTGAAACGGGGTTGGAAGCTGGAGGGAAGTAGAGGCCAGAAAATAGTGGACGTCAAAATGGGGTGGGAGGATCACAAGAGGTGAGAGGCTGAAGGGAAGTAGAGGCCTGAATAAAATGGATGCCAAAATGTGGTGGGAGGATGAAACAGGGTGGGAGGCCTTAGGAAAGTAGAGGCCAGACAAAAGTAGAGGTCAAAATGGGGTAAGAGGCTCATAAGGGGTGGGAAGCCGGAGGGAAGTAGAGGTGGGAGAAAAAAGTGGAGGCCAAAATGGGGTGGGAGGATCACAAGGGGTGGGAGGCTGGAGGGAAGTAGAGGCAATAAAAAAGTAAAGGCCAAAACGGCATGGGAGGCTAAAACGGGGTGGGATGACGGAGGGAAGTAGAGGCCAGAAGAAGTGGAGGACAAAATGGGGTGGGAGGATCACAAGAGGTGAGAGGCTGTAGGGAAGAAGAGGCCAGAAAAAAGTGAAGGCCGAAATGGGGTGGGAGGCTGAAACGAGGTGGGAGGCTGGAGGGAAGTAGAGGGCAGAATAAAGTGGAGGCCAAAATGGGGTGGGAGGATGAAACAGGGTGGGACGCCAGAGGGAAGCAGGGGCCAGAAAAAAGTGGAGGCTAAAATTGGGTGGGAGGCTGAAACGGCGTGGGAGGCCGGAGGTAAATAGAGGCCAAAAAAAAGTGGCGGCCAAAACGGGGTGGGAGGCTGAAATGGGGTGGGAGGCCGGAGGGAAATACAGGCCAGAAAAAAGTGCCGGCCAAAACGGGGTGGGAGGCTGAAACGGGGTGGGATGACGGAGGGAAGTAGAGGCCAGAAAAAAGTGGAGGCCGACATGGGGTGAGAGGCTGAAACGGGGTGGGAGGCTGGAGGGAAGTAGAGGCCACAAGAAAGTGGAGGACAAAAGGGTGGTGGGAGGCTGAAACGGTGTGGGAGGCCGCAGGGAAGTATAAGCTAGGAAAAAGTGGAGGCCAAAATCGGGTGGGAGGATCACAAGGGGTGGGAGGCTGGAGGGAAGTAGAGACCAGAAAAAAGTAGAGGCCAAAACAGCGTGGGAGGCTAAAACGGGGTGGGAGGCCGGAACGGTGTGGGAGGCCGGAGGGAAGTAGAGGCCAGAAAAAAGTGGAGGCCGAAATGGGGTGGGAGCATCACACGGGGTGGGAGGCTGGAGGGAATTAGAGGCCAGAAAAAAGTAGAGGCCAAAAATGGGGTGGGAGGCCGGAGGGAAGTAGACGCCAGAGAAAAGTGAAGGCCGAAATGGGGTGGGAGGATGAAACACGGTGGGAGGCCGGAGGGAAGTAGAGGCCAGAAAAAGGTGGAGGCCAAAATGGGGTGGGAGGCTGAAACGGGGTGAGAGGCCGGAGGGAAGTAGAGGCCAGAAAAAAGTGGAGGCCATAATGGGCTGGGAGGCTGAAACAGGTTGGGAGGCTAGAGGGAAGTAGAGGCTGGAGAAAAAAGTGGAGGCCGAAATGGGGTGGGAGGCTGAAACGGGGTGGGAGGCTGGAGGGAAGTAGAGGCCCGAAAAAAATGGAGGCCAAAATGGGCTGTGAATATTGAGGGAAGTAGAGGCTGGAGAAAAAAGTGGAGGCTGAAATGGGGTGGGAAGATGAAATGGGGTGGGAGGCCAGAGGGACGTAGAGGTCATAAGAAAGTGGAGGCCATAATGAGGCGGGAGGATCACAAGGGGTGAGAGGCTGGAGGGAAGTAGAGGCCAGAAAAAAGTGCAGGCCGAAAAGGGACGGAAAGCTGAAATGGGGTGAGAGGCCGGAGGGAAGTAGACACCAGAGAAAAGTGGAGTTCGAAAAGAGGTGCCAAGCTGAAACAGGGTGGGAGGCCGGAGGGAACTAGAGGCCAGAAAAGAGTGGACGGCAAAATTGGGGGGGGGGCTGAAACAGGGTGGGAGGCTGGAGGGAAGCAGAGGCCAGAAATAAGTGGAGGCCAAAACAGGGTGGGAGGCTGAAACGGGGTGGGAGGCCGGAGGGAAGTAGAGGCCAGAAAAAAGTGGACGCCAAAATCGGGTGGGAGGCTGGAGGGAAGTAGAGGCCTGAATAAAGTGGAGGCTGAATTGGGGTGGGAGGCTGAAATGGGGTGGGAAGCCGGAGGGAAGTAGAGGTGGGAGAAAAAAGTGGAGGCCAAAATGGGGTGGGAGGATCACAAGGGGTGGGAGGCTGGAGGGAAGTAGAGGCAATAAAAAAGTAAAGGCCAAAACGGCATGGGAGGCTAAAACGGGGTGGGATGCCGGAGGGAAGTAGAGGCCAGAAGAAGTGGAGGACAAAATGGGGTGGGAGGATCACAAGAGGTGAGAGGCTGTAGGGAAGAAGAGGCCAGAAAAAAGTGAAGACCGAAATGGGGTGGGAGGCTGAAACGAGGTGGGAGGCCGGAGGGAAGTAGAGGCCAGAAGAAAGTGGAGGCCAAAATGGGGTGGGAGGATGAAACAGGGTGGGACGCCGGAGGGAAGCAGAGGCCAGAAAAAAGTGGCGGCTAAAATTGGGTGGGAGGCTGAAACGGGGTGGGAGACCTGAGGGAAGTAGAGGGCAAAATAGTGGAGGTCAAAATGGGATGGGAGGATCACAAGGGATGGGAGGCTGGAGAGAAGCAGAGGCCAGGAAAAAAGTGGAGTCTGAAATGCGGTGGGAGGCTGAAACGGGGTGGGAGGCTGGAGGGAAGTAGAGGCCAGAAAAAAGTGTAGGCCAAAATGGGGTGGGAGGCTGAAACGGGGTGAGAGGCAGGAGGGAAGTAGAGGCTGGAGAAAAAAGTGGAGGCCGAAATGGGGTGGGAGGCTGAAACAGGGTGGGAGGCCAGAGGGAAGTAGAGGCCAGAAAAAAGTGGAGGCCAAAAGGGGGTGGGAGTATCACAAGGGGTGAGAGGCTGGAGGGAAGTAGAGGCCAGAATACAGTGAAGGCTGAAATGGGGTGGGAGGCCGGAGGGAAGTAGAGGCGGGAGAAAAAAGTGGAGGCCAAAATGGGGTGGGAGGCTGGAGGGAAGTAGAGGCAATAAAAAAGTAAAGGCCAAAACGGCATGGAAGGCTAAAACGGGGTGGGAGGCTGGAGGGAATTAGAGGCCAGAAAAAAGTGGAGGCTGAAATGGGGTGGGAGGATCACAAGAGGTGAGAGGCTGTAGGGAAGAAGAGGCCAGAAAAAAGTGGACGCTGAAAAGGGGTGGGAGGCCGAAAGGGGGTGGGGGGCTTGAGAGAAATACAGGCCAGATAAAAGTGGAGGCTAAAATTGGGTGGGAGGCTGAAACGGGGTGGGATGACGGAGGGAAGTAGAGGCCAGAAAAAAGTGGAGGCTAAAATTGGGTGGGAGGCTGAAACGGCGTGGGAGGCCGGAGGGAAATAGAGGCCAAAAAAAAGTGGCGGCCAAAACGGGGTGGGAGGCTGAAATGGGGTGGGAGGCCGGAGGGAAATACAGGCCAGAAAAAAGTGGCGGCCAAAACGGGGTGGGAGGCTGAAACGGGGTGGGATGACGGAGGGAAGTAGAGGCCAGAAAAAAGTGGAGGCCGACATGGGGTGAGAGGCTGAAACGGGGTGGGAGGCCACAGGGAAGTAGAGGCCACAAGAAAGTGGAGGACAAAAGGGGGGTGGGAGGCTGAAACGGTGTGGGAGGCCAGAGGGAAGTAGAGGCCAGAGAAAAGTGGAGGCCAAAATGGGGTGGGAGGCTGAAATGGGGTGAGAGGCCAGAGGGAAGTAGAGGCCAGAAGAAAGTGGAGTCCATAATGGGGTGGGAGGATGAAACGGGGTGGGAGGGCGGAGGGAAGTAGAGGCCAGAAAAAGGTGGAGGCCGAAATGGGGTGGGAGGCTGAAATGGGGTGAGAGGCCAGAGGGAAGTAGAGGCCAGAAGAAAGTGGAGTCCATAATGGGGTGGGAGGCTGAAACGGGGTGAGAGGCCGGAAGGAAGAAGAGGCCAGAGAAAAGTGGAGACCAAAATGGGATGGGAGGATCACAAGGGGTGGGAGGCTGGAGGGAAGTAGAGGCCAGAAAAAAGTGGAGGCTGAAATGGGGTGGGAGGATCAGAAGAGGTGAGAGGCTGTAGGGAAGAAGAGGCCAGAAAAAAGTGGAGGCCGAAAGGGGGTGGGAGGCCGGAGAGAAATAGAGGCCAGATAAAAGTGGAGGCTAAAATTGGGTGGGAGGCTGAAACGGGGTGGGAGGCCACAGGGAAGTAGAGGCCAAAAAAAAGTGGCGGCCAAAACGGGGTGGGAGGCTGAAACGGGGCGGGATGACGGAGGGAAGTAGAGGCCAGAAAAAAGTGGAGGTCAAAATGGGATGGGAGGATCACAAGGGGTGGGAGGCTGGACAGAAGGAGAGGCCAGGAAAAAAGTGGAGTCTGAAATGCGGTGGGAGGCTGAAACAGGGTGGGAGGCTGGAGGGAAGTAGAGGCCAGAAAAAAGTGTAGGCCGAAATGGGGTGGGAGGCTGAAATGGGGTGGGAAGCCGGAGGGAAGTAGAGGTGGGAGAAAAAAGTGGAGGCCAAAATGGGGTGGGAGGATCACAAGGGGTGGGAGGCTGGAGGGAAGTAGAGGCAATAAAAAAGTAAAGGCCAAAACGGCATGGGAGGCTAAAACGGGGTGGGATGCCGGAGGGAAGTAGAGGCCAGAAGAAGTGGAGGACAAAATGGGGTGGGAGGATCACAAGAGGTGAGAGGCTGTAGGGAAGAAGAGGCCAGAAAAAAGTGAAGACCGAAATGGGGTGGGAGGCTGAAACGAGGTGGGAGGCCGGAGGGAAGTAGAGGCCAGAAGAAAGTGTAGGCCAAAATGGGGTGGGAGGATGAAACAGGGTGGGACGCCGGAGGGAAGCAGAGGCCAGAAAAAAGTGGCGGCTAAAATTGGGTGGGAGGCTGAAACGGGGTGGGAGACCTGAGGGAAGTAGAGGGCAAAAAAAAGTGGAGGTCAAAATGGGATGGGAGGATCACAAGGGATGGGAGGCTGGAGAGAAGCAGAGGCCAGGAAAAAAGTGGAGTCTGAAATGCGGTGGGAGGCTGAAACGGGGTGGGAGGCTGGAGGGAAGTAGAGGCCAGAAAAAAGTGTAGGCCAAAATGGGGTGGGAGGCTGAAAGGGGGTGAGAGGCAGGAGGGAAGTAGAGGCTGGAGAAAAAAGTGGAGGCCGAAATGGGGTGGGAGGCTGAAACAGGGTGGGAGGCCAGAGGGAAGTAGAGGCCAGAAAAAAGTGGAGGCCAAAAGGGGGTGGGAGTATCACAAGGGGTGAGAGGCTGGAGGGAAGTAGAGGCCAGAATACAGTGAAGGCTGAAATGGGGTGGGAGGCCGGAGGGAAGTAGAGGCGGGAGAAAAAAGTGGAGGCCAAAATGGGGTGGGAGGCTGGAGGGAAGTAGAGGCAATAAAAAAGTAAAGGCCAAAACGGCATGGAAGGCTAAAACGGGGTGGGAGGCTGGAGGGAATTAGAGGCCAGAAAAAAGTGGAGGCTGAAATGGGGTGGGAGGATCACAAGAGGTGAGAGGCTGTAGGGAAGAAGAGGCCAGAAAAAAGTGGACGCTGAAAAGGGGTGGGAGGCCGAAAGGGGGTGGGGGGCTTGAGAGAAATACAGGCCAGATAAAAGTGGAGGCTAAAATTGGGTGGGAGGCTGAAACGGGGTGGGATGACGGAGGGAAGTAGAGGCCAGAAAAAAGTGGAGGCTAAAATTGGGTGGGAGGCTGAAACGGCGTGGGAGGCCGGAGGGAAATAGAGGCCAAAAAAAAGTGGCGGCCAAAACGGGGTGGGAGGCTGAAATGGGGTGGGAGGCCGGAGGGAAATACAGGCCAGAAAAAAGTGGCGGCCAAAACGGGGTGGGAGGCTGAAACGGGGTGGGATGACGGAGGGAAGTAGAGGCCAGAGAAAAGTGGAGGCCGACATGGGGTGAGAGGCTGAAACGGGGTGGGAGGCCACAGGGAAGTAGAGGCCACAAGAAAGTGGAGGACAAAAGGGGGGTGGGAGGCTGAAACGGTGTGGGAGGCCAGAGGGAAGTAGAGGCCAGAGAAAAGTGGAGGCCAAAATGGGGTGGGAGGCTGAAATGGGGTGAGAGGCCAGAGGGAAGTAGAGGCCAGAAGAAAGTGGAGTCCATAATGGGGTGGGAGGATGAAACGGGGTGGGAGGGCGGAGGGAAGTAGAGGCCAGAAAAAGGTGGAGGCCGAAATGGGGTGGGAGGCTGAAATGGGGTGAGAGGCCAGAGGGAAGTAGAGGCCAGAAGAAAGTGGAGTCCATAATGGGGTGGGAGGCTGAAACGGGGTGAGAGGCCGGAAGGAAGAAGAGGCCAGAGAAAAGTGGAGACCAAAATGGGATGGGAGGATCACAAGGGGTGGGAGGCTGGAGGGAAGTAGAGGCCAGAAAAAAGTGGAGGCTGAAATGGGGTGGGAGGATCAGAAGAGGTGAGAGGCTGTAGGGAAGAAGAGGCCAGAAAAAAGTGGAGGCCGAAAGGGGGTGGGAGGCCGGAGAGAAATAGAGGCCAGATAAAAGTGGAGGCTAAAATTGGGTGGGAGGCTGAAACGGGGTGGGAGGCCACAGGGAAGTAGAGGCCAAAAAAAAGTGGCGGCCAAAACGGGGTGGGAGGCTGAAACGGGGCGGGATGACGGAGGGAAGTAGAGGCCAGAAAAAAGTGGAGGTCAAAATGGGATGGGAGGATCACAAGGGGTGGGAGGCTGGACAGAAGGAGAGGCCAGGAAAAAAGTGGAGTCTGAAATGCGGTGGGAGGCTGAAACAGGGTGGGAGGCTGGAGGGAAGTAGAGGCCAGAAAAAAGTGTAGGCCGAAATGGGGTGGGAGGCTGAAATGGGGTGGGAAGCCGGAGGGAAGTAGAGGTGGGAGAAAAAAGTGGAGGCCAAAATGGGGTGGGAGGATCACAAGGGGTGGGAGGCTGGAGGGAAGTAGAGGCAATAAAAAAGTAAAGGCCAAAACGGCATGGGAGGCTAAAACGGGGTGGGATGCCGGAGGGAAGTAGAGGCCAGAAGAAGTGGAGGACAAAATGGGGTGGGAGGATCACAAGAGGTGAGAGGCTGTAGGGAAGAAGAGGCCAGAAAAAAGTGAAGACCGAAATGGGGTGGGAGGCTGAAACGAGGTGGGAGGCCGGAGGGAAGTAGAGGCCAGAAGAAAGTGTAGGCCAAAATGGGGTGGGAGGATGAAACAGGGTGGGACGCCGGAGGGAAGCAGAGGCCAGAAAAAAGTGGCGGCTAAAATTGGGTGGGAGGCTGAAACGGGGTGGGAGACCTGAGGGAAGTAGAGGGCAAAAAAAAGTGGAGGTCAAAATGGGATGGGAGGATCACAAGGGATGGGAGGCTGGAGAGAAGCAGAGGCCAGGAAAAAAGTGGAGTCTGAAATGCGGTGGGAGGCTGAAACGGGGTGGGAGGCTGGAGGGAAGTAGAGGCCAGAAAAAAGTGTAGGCCAAAATGGGGTGGGAGGCTGAAACGGGGTGAGAGGCAGGAGGGAAGTAGAGGCTGGAGAAAAAAGTGGAGGCCGAAATGGGGTGGGAGGCTGAAACAGGGTGGGAGGCCAGAGGGAAGTAGAGGCCAGAAAAAAGTGGAGGCCAAAAGGGGGTGGGAGTATCACAAGGGGTGAGAGGCTGGAGGGAAGTAGAGGCCAGAATACAGTGAAGGCTGAAATGGGGTGGGAGGCCGGAGGGAAGTAGAGGCGGGAGAAAAAAGTGGAGGCCAAAATGGGGTGGGAGGCTGGAGGGAAGTAGAGGCAATAAAAAAGTAAAGGCCAAAACGGCATGGAAGGCTAAAACGGGGTGGGAGGCTGGAGGGAATTAGAGGCCAGAAAAAAGTGGAGGCTGAAATGGGGTGGGAGGATCACAAGAGGTGAGAGGCTGTAGGGAAGAAGAGGCCAGAAAAAAGTGGACGCTGAAAAGGGGTGGGAGGCCGAAAGGGGGTGGGGGGCTTGAGAGAAATACAGGCCAGATAAAAGTGGAGGCTAAAATTGGGTGGGAGGCTGAAACGGGGTGGGATGACGGAGGGAAGTAGAGGCCAGAAAAAAGTGGAGGCTAAAATTGGGTGGGAGGCTGAAACGGCGTGGGAGGCCGGAGGGAAATAGAGGCCAAAAAAAAGTGGCGGCCAAAACGGGGTGGGAGGCTGAAATGGGGTGGGAGGCCGGAGGGAAATACAGGCCAGAAAAAAGTGGCGGCCAAAACGGGGTGGGAGGCTGAAACGGGGTGGGATGACGGAGGGAAGTAGAGGCCAGAGAAAAGTGGAGGCCGACATGGGGTGAGAGGCTGAAACGGGGTGGGAGGCCACAGGGAAGTAGAGGCCACAAGAAAGTGGAGGACAAAAGGGGGGTGGGAGGCTGAAACGGTGTGGGAGGCCAGAGGGAAGTAGAGGCCAGAGAAAAGTGGAGGCCAAAATGGGGTGGGAGGCTGAAATGGGGTGAGAGGCCAGAGGGAAGTAGAGGCCAGAAGAAAGTGGAGTCCATAATGGGGTGGGAGGATGAAACGGGGTGGGAGGGCGGAGGGAAGTAGAGGCCAGAAAAAGGTGGAGGCCGAAATGGGGTGGGAGGCTGAAATGGGGTGAGAGGCCAGAGGGAAGTAGAGGCCAGAAGAAAGTGGAGTCCATAATGGGGTGGGAGGCTGAAACGGGGTGAGAGGCCGGAAGGAAGAAGAGGCCAGAGAAAAGTGGAGACCAAAATGGGATGGGAGGATCACAAGGGGTGGGAGGCTGGAGGGAAGTAGAGGCCAGAAAAAAGTGGAGGCTGAAATGGGGTGGGAGGATCAGAAGAGGTGAGAGGCTGTAGGGAAGAAGAGGCCAGAAAAAAGTGGAGGCCGAAAGGGGGTGGGAGGCCGGAGAGAAATAGAGGCCAGATAAAAGTGGAGGCTAAAATTGGGTGGGAGGCTGAAACGGGGTGGGAGGCCACAGGGAAGTAGAGGCCAAAAAAAAGTGGCGGCCAAAACGGGGTGGGAGGCTGAAACGGGGCGGGATGACGGAGGGAAGTAGAGGCCAGAAAAAAGTGGAGGTCAAAATGGGATGGGAGGATCACAAGGGGTGGGAGGCTGGACAGAAGGAGAGGCCAGGAAAAAAGTGGAGTCTGAAATGCGGTGGGAGGCTGAAACAGGGTGGGAGGCTGGAGGGAAGTAGAGGCCAGAAAAAAGTGTAGGCCGAAATGGGGTGGGAGGCTGAAATGGGGTGGGAAGCCGGAGGGAAGTAGAGGTGGGAGAAAAAAGTGGAGGCCAAAATGGGGTGGGAGGATCACAAGGGGTGGGAGGCTGGAGGGAAGTAGAGGCAATAAAAAAGTAAAGGCCAAAACGGCATGGGAGGCTAAAACGGGGTGGGATGCCGGAGGGAAGTAGAGGCCAGAAGAAGTGGAGGACAAAATGGGGTGGGAGGATCACAAGAGGTGAGAGGCTGTAGGGAAGAAGAGGCCAGAAAAAAGTGAAGACCGAAATGGGGTGGGAGGCTGAAACGAGGTGGGAGGCCGGAGGGAAGTAGAGGCCAGAAGAAAGTGTAGGCCAAAATGGGGTGGGAGGATGAAACAGGGTGGGACGCCGGAGGGAAGCAGAGGCCAGAAAAAAGTGGCGGCTAAAATTGGGTGGGAGGCTGAAACGGGGTGGGAGACCTGAGGGAAGTAGAGGGCAAAAAAAAGTGGAGGTCAAAATGGGATGGGAGGATCACAAGGGATGGGAGGCTGGAGAGAAGCAGAGGCCAGGAAAAAAGTGGAGTCTGAAATGCGGTGGGAGGCTGAAACGGGGTGGGAGGCTGGAGGGAAGTAGAGGCCAGAAAAAAGTGTAGGCCAAAATGGGGTGGGAGGCTGAAACGGGGTGAGAGGCAGGAGGGAAGTAGAGGCTGGAGAAAAAAGTGGAGGCCGAAATGGGGTGGGAGGCTGAAACAGGGTGGGAGGCCAGAGGGAAGTAGAGGCCAGAAAAAAGTGGAGGCCAAAAGGGGGTGGGAGTATCACAAGGGGTGAGAGGCTGGAGGGAAGTAGAGGCCAGAATACAGTGAAGGCTGAAATGGGGTGGGAGGCCGGAGGGAAGTAGAGGCGGGAGAAAAAAGTGGAGGCCAAAATGGGGTGGGAGGCTGGAGGGAAGTAGAGGCAATAAAAAAGTAAAGGCCAAAACGGCATGGAAGGCTAAAACGGGGTGGGAGGCTGGAGGGAATTAGAGGCCAGAAAAAAGTGGAGGCTGAAATGGGGTGGGAGGATCACAAGAGGTGAGAGGCTGTAGGGAAGAAGAGGCCAGAAAAAAGTGGACGCTGAAAAGGGGTGGGAGGCCGAAAGGGGGTGGGGGGCTTGAGAGAAATACAGGCCAGATAAAAGTGGAGGCTAAAATTGGGTGGGAGGCTGAAACGGGGTGGGATGACGGAGGGAAGTAGAGGCCAGAAAAAAGTGGAGGCTAAAATTGGGTGGGAGGCTGAAACGGCGTGGGAGGCCGGAGGGAAATAGAGGCCAAAAAAAAGTGGCGGCCAAAACGGGGTGGGAGGCTGAAATGGGGTGGGAGGCCGGAGGGAAATACAGGCCAGAAAAAAGTGGCGGCCAAAACGGGGTGGGAGGCTGAAACGGGGTGGGATGACGGAGGGAAGTAGAGGCCAGAGAAAAGTGGAGGCCGACATGGGGTGAGAGGCTGAAACGGGGTGGGAGGCCACAGGGAAGTAGAGGCCACAAGAAAGTGGAGGACAAAAGGGGGGTGGGAGGCTGAAACGGTGTGGGAGGCCAGAGGGAAGTAGAGGCCAGAGAAAAGTGGAGGCCAAAATGGGGTGGGAGGCTGAAATGGGGTGAGAGGCCAGAGGGAAGTAGAGGCCAGAAGAAAGTGGAGTCCATAATGGGGTGGGAGGATGAAACGGGGTGGGAGGGCGGAGGGAAGTAGAGGCCAGAAAAAGGTGGAGGCCGAAATGGGGTGGGAGGCTGAAATGGGGTGAGAGGCCAGAGGGAAGTAGAGGCCAGAAGAAAGTGGAGTCCATAATGGGGTGGGAGGCTGAAACGGGGTGAGAGGCCGGAAGGAAGAAGAGGCCAGAGAAAAGTGGAGACCAAAATGGGATGGGAGGATCACAAGGGGTGGGAGGCTGGAGGGAAGTAGAGGCCAGAAAAAAGTGGAGGCTGAAATGGGGTGGGAGGATCAGAAGAGGTGAGAGGCTGTAGGGAAGAAGAGGCCAGAAAAAAGTGGAGGCCGAAAGGGGGTGGGAGGCCGGAGAGAAATAGAGGCCAGATAAAAGTGGAGGCTAAAATTGGGTGGGAGGCTGAAACGGGGTGGGAGGCCACAGGGAAGTAGAGGCCAAAAAAAAGTGGCGGCCAAAACGGGGTGGGAGGCTGAAACGGGGCGGGATGACGGAGGGAAGTAGAGGCCAGAAAAAAGTGGAGGTCAAAATGGGATGGGAGGATCACAAGGGGTGGGAGGCTGGACAGAAGGAGAGGCCAGGAAAAAAGTGGAGTCTGAAATGCGGTGGGAGGCTGAAACAGGGTGGGAGGCTGGAGGGAAGTAGAGGCCAGAAAAAAGTGTAGGCCGAAATGGGGTGGGAGGCTGAAATGGGGTGGGAAGCCGGAGGGAAGTAGAGGTGGGAGAAAAAAGTGGAGGCCAAAATGGGGTGGGAGGATCACAAGGGGTGGGAGGCTGGAGGGAAGTAGAGGCAATAAAAAAGTAAAGGCCAAAACGGCATGGGAGGCTAAAACGGGGTGGGATGCCGGAGGGAAGTAGAGGCCAGAAGAAGTGGAGGACAAAATGGGGTGGGAGGATCACAAGAGGTGAGAGGCTGTAGGGAAGAAGAGGCCAGAAAAAAGTGAAGACCGAAATGGGGTGGGAGGCTGAAACGAGGTGGGAGGCCGGAGGGAAGTAGAGGCCAGAAGAAAGTGTAGGCCAAAATGGGGTGGGAGGATGAAACAGGGTGGGACGCCGGAGGGAAGCAGAGGCCAGAAAAAAGTGGCGGCTAAAATTGGGTGGGAGGCTGAAACGGGGTGGGAGACCTGAGGGAAGTAGAGGGCAAAATAGTGGAGGTCAAAATGGGATGGGAGGATCACAAGGGATGGGAGGCTGGAGAGAAGCAGAGGCCAGGAAAAAAGTGGAGTCTGAAATGCGGTGGGAGGCTGAAACGGGGTGGGAGGCTGGAGGGAAGTAGAGGCTGGAGAAAAAAGTGGAGGCCGAAATGGGGTGGGAGGCTGAAACGGGGTGGGAGGCCAGAGGGAAGTAGAGGCCAGAAAAAAGTGGAGGCCAAAAGGGGGTGGGAGTATCACAAGGGGTGAGAGGCTGGAGGGAAGTAGAGGCCAGAATACAGTGAAGGCTGAAATGGGGTGGGAGGCCGGAGGGAAGTAGAGGCGGGAGAAAAAAGTGGAGGCCAAAATGGGGTGGGAGGCTGGAGGGAAGTAGAGGCAATAAAAAAGTAAAGGCCAAAACGGCATGGAAGGCTAAAACGGGGTGGGAGGCTGGAGGGAATTAGAGGCCAGAAAAAAGTGGAGGCTGAAATGGGGTGGGAGGATCACAAGAGGTGAGAGGCTGTAGGGAAGAAGAGGCCAGAAAAAAGTGGACGCCGAAAAGGGGTGGGAGGCTTGAGAGAAATACAGGCCAGATAAAAGTGGAGGCTAAAATTGGGTGGGAGGCTGAAACGGGGTGGGATGACGGAGGGAAGTAGAGGCCAGAAAAAAGTGGAGGCTAAAATTGGGTGGGAGGCTGAAACGGCGTGGGAGGCCGGAGGGAAATAGAGGCCAAAAAAAAGTGGCGGCCAAAACGGGGTGGGAGGCTGAAATGGGGTGGGAGGCCGGAGGGAAATACAGGCCAGAAAAAAGTGGCGGCCAAAACGGGGTGGGAGGCTGAAACGGGGTGGGATGATGGAGGGAAGTAGAGGCCAGAAAAAAGTGGAGGCCGACATGGGGTGAGAGGCTGAAACGGGGTGGGAGGCCACAGGGAAGTAGAGGCCACAAGAAAGTGGAGGACAAAAGGGGGGTGGGAGGCTGAAACGGTGTGGGAGGCCGGAGGGAAGTAGAGGCCAGAGAAAAGTGGAGGCCAAAATGGGGTGGGAGGCTGAAATGGGGTGAGAGGCCAGAGGGAAGTAGAGGCCAGAAGAAAGTGGAGTCCATAATGGGGTGGGAGGATGAAACGGGGTGGGAGGGCGGAGGGAAGTAGAGGCCAGAAAAAGGTGGAGGCCGAAATGGGGTGGGAGGCTGAAATGGGTGGGAAGCCAGAGGGAAGTAGAGGTGGGAGAAAAAAGTGGAGGCTGAAATGGGGTGGGAGGCTGAAATGGGGTGAGAGGCCGGAAGGAAGAAGAGGCCAGAGAAAAGTGGAGACCAAAATGGGGTGGGAGGATCACAAGGGGTGGGAGGCTGGAGGGAAGTAGAGGCCAGAAAAAAGAGGACGCCGAAAAGGGGTGGGAGGCCGAAAGGGGGTGGGGGGCTTGAGAGAAATACAGGCCAGATAAAAGTGGAGGCTAAAATTGGGTGGGAGGCTGAAACGGGGTGGGATGACGGAGGGAAGTAGAGGCCAGAAAAAAGTGGAGGCTAAAATTGGGTGGGAGGCTGAAACGGCGTGGGAGGCCGGAGGGAAATAGAGGCCAAAAAAAAGTGGCGGCCAAAACGGGGTGGGAGGCTGAAATGGGGTGGGAGGCCGGAGGGAAATACAGGCCAGAAAAAAGTGCTGGCCAAAACGGGGTGGGAGGCTGAAACGGGGTGGGATGACAGAGGGAAGTAGAGGCCAAAAAAAAGTGGCGGCCAAAACGGGGTGGGAGGCTGAAACGGGGCGGTATGACGGAGGGAAGTAGAGGCCAGAAAAAAGTGGAGGTCAAAATGGGATGGGAGGATCACAAGGGGTGGGAGGCTGGACAGAAGGAGAGGCCAGGAAAAAAGTGGAGTCTGAAATGCGGTGGGAGGCTGAAACAGGGTGGGAGGCTGGAGGGAAGTAGAGGCCAGAAAAAAGTGTAGGCCGAAATGGGGTGGGAAGCCGGAGGGAAGTAGAGGTGGGAGAAAAAAGTGGAGGCCAAAATGGGGTGGGAGGATCACAAGGGGTGGGAGGCTGGAGGGAAGTAGAGGCAATAAAAAAGTAAAGGCCAAAACGGCATGGGAGGCTAAAACGGGGTGGGATGCCGGAGGGAAGTAGAGGCCAGAAGAAGTGGAGGACAAAATGGGGTGGGAGGATCACAAGAGGTGAGAGGCTGTAGGGAAGAAGAGGCCAGAAAAAAGTGAAGACCGAAATGGGGTGGGAGGCTGAAACGAGGTGGGAGGCCGGAGGGAAGTAGAGGCCAGAAGAAAGTGGAGGCCAAAATGGGGTGGGAGGATGAAACAGGGTGGGACGCCGGAGGGAAGCAGAGGCCAGAAAAAAGTGGCGGCTAAAATTGGGTGGGAGGCTGAAACGGGGTGGGAGACCTGAGGGAAGTAGAGGGCAAAATAGTGGAGGTCAAAATGGGATGGGAGGATCACAAGGGATGGGAGGCTGGAGAGAAGCAGAGGCCAGGAAAAAAGTGGAGTCTGAAATGCGGTGGGAGGCTGAAACGGGGTGGGAGGCTGGAGGGAAGTAGAGGCTGGAGAAAAAAGTGGAGGCCGAAATGGGGTGGGAGGCTGAAACGGGGTGGGAGGCCAGAGGGAAGTAGAGGCCAGAAAAAAGTGGAGGCCAAAAGGGGGTGGGAGTATCACAAGGGGTGAGAGGCTGGAGGGAAGTAGAGGCCAGAATACAGTGAAGGCTGAAATGGGGTGGGAGGCCGGAGGGAAGTAGAGGCGGGAGAAAAAAGTGGAGGCCAAAATGGGGTGGGAGGCTGGAGGGAAGTAGAGGCAATAAAAAAGTAAAGGCCAAAACGGCATGGAAGGCTAAAACGGGGTGGGAGGACGGAGGGAATTAGAGGCCAGAAAAAAGTGGACGCTGAAATGGGGTGGGAGGATCACAAGAGGTGAGAGGCTGTAGGGAAGAAGAGGCCAGAAAAAAGTGGACGCCGAAAAGGGGTGGGAGGCCGAAAGGGGGTGGGGGGCTTGAGAGAAATACAGGCCAGATAAAAGTGGAGGCTAAAATTGGGTGGGAGGCTGAAACGGGGTGGGATGACGGAGGGAAGTAGAGGCCAGAAAAAAGTGGAGGCTAAAATTGGGTGGGAGGCTGAAACGGCGTGGGAGGCCGGAGGGAAATAGAGGCCAAAAAAAAGTGGCGGCCAAAACGGGGTGGGAGGCTGAAATGGGGTGGGAGGCCGGAGGGAAATACAGGCCAGAAAAAAGTGGCGGCCAAAACGGGGTGGGAGGCTGAAACGGGGTGGGATGACGGAGGGAAGTAGAGGCCAGAAAAAAGTGGAGGCCGACATGGGGTGAGAGGCTGAAACGGGGTGGGAGGCCACAGGGAAGTAGAGGCCACAAGAAAGTGGAGGACAAAAGGGGGGTGGGAGGCTGAAACGGTGTGGGAGGCCGGAGGGAAGTAGAGGCCAGAGAAGAGTGGAGGCCAAAATGGGGTGGGAGGCTGAAATGGGGTGAGAGGCCAGAGGGAAGTAGAGGCCAGAAGAAAGTGGAGTCCATAATGGGGTGGGAGGATGAAACGGGGTGGGAGGGCGGAGGGAAGTAGAGGCCAGAAAAAGGTGGAGGCCGAAATGGGGTGGGAGGCTGAAATGGGTGGGAAGCCAGAGGGAAGTAGAGGTGGGAGAAAAAAGTGGAGGCTGAAATGGGGTGGGAGGCTGAAATGGGGTGAGAGGCCGGAAGGAAGAAGAGGCCAGAGAAAAGTGGAGACCAAAATGGGGTGGGAGGATCACAAGGGGTGGGAGGCTGGAGGGAAGTAGAGGCCAGAAAAAAGAGGACGCCGAAAAGGGGTGGGAGGCCGAAAGGGGGTGGGGGGCTTGAGAGAAATACAGGCCAGATAAAAGTGGAGGCTAAAATTGGGTGGGAGGCTGAAACGGGGTGGGATGACGGAGGGAAGTAGAGGCCAGAAAAAAGTGGAGGCTAAAATTGGGTGGGAGGCTGAAACGGCGTGGGAGGCCGGAGGGAAATAGAGGCCAAAAAAAAGTGGCGGCCAAAACGGGGTGGGAGGCTGAAATGGGGTGGGAGGCCGGAGGGAAATACAGGCCAGAAAAAAGTGCTGGCCAAAACGGGGTGGGAGGCTGAAACGGGGTGGGATGACAGAGGGAAGTAGAGGCCAAAAAAAAGTGGCGGCCAAAACGGGGTGGGAGGCTGAAACGGGGCGGGATGACGGAGGGAAGTAGAGGCCAGAAAAAAGTGGAGGTCAAAATGGGATGGGAGGATCACAAGGGGTGGGAGGCTGGACAGAAGGAGAGGCCAGGAAAAAAGTGGAGTCTGAAATGCGGTGGGAGGCTGAAACAGGGTGGGAGGCTGGAGGGAAGTAGAGGCCAGAAAAAAGTGTAGGCCGAAATGGGGTGGGAGGCTGAAATGGGGTGGGAAGCCGGAGGGAAGTAGAGGTGGGAGAAAAAAGTGGAGGCCAAAATGGGGTGGGAGGATCACAAGAGGTGAGAGGCTGTAGGGAAGAAGAGGCCAGAAAAAAGTGAAGACCGAAATGGGGTGGGAGGCTGAAACGAGGTGGGAGGCCGGAGGGAAGTAGAGGCCAGAAGAAAGTGGAGGCCAAAATGGGGTGGGAGGATGAAACAGGGTGGGACGCCGGAGGGAAGCAGAGGCCAGAAAAAAGTGGCGGCTAAAATTGGGTGGGAGGCTGAAACGGGGTGGGAGACCTGAGGGAAGTAGAGGGCAAAATAGTGGAGGTCAAAATGGGATGGGAGGATCACAAGGGATGGGAGGCTGGAGAGAAGCAGAGGCCAGGAAAAAAGTGGAGTCTGAAATGCGGTGGGAGGCTGAAACGGGGTGGGAGGCTGGAGGGAAGTAGAGGCTGGAGAAAAAAGTGGAGGCCGAAATGGGGTGGGAGGCTGAAACAGGGTGGGAGGCCAGAGGGAAGTAGAGGCCAGAAAAAAGTGGAGGCCAAAAGGGGGTGGGAGTATCACAAGGGGTGAGAGGCTGGAGGGAAGTAGAGGCCAGAATACAGTGAAGGCTGAAATGGGGTGGGAGGCCGGAGGGAAGTAGAGGCGGGAGAAAAAAGTGGAGGCCAAAATGGGGTGGGAGGCTGGAGGGAAGTAGAGGCAATAAAAAAGTAAAGGCCAAAACGGCATGGAAGGCTAAAACGGGGTGGGAGGACGGAGGGAATTAGAGGCCAGAAAAAAGTGGAGGCTGAAATGGGGTGGGAGGATCACAAGAGGTGAGAGGCTGTAGGGAAGAAGAGGCCAGAAAAAAGTGGACGCCGAAAAGGGGTGGGAGGCCGAAAGGGGGTGGGGGGCTTGAGAGAAATACAGGCCAGATAAAAGTGGAGGCTAAAATTGGGTGGGAGGCTGAAACGGGGTGGGATGACGGAGGGAAGTAGAGGCCAGAAAAAAGTGGATGCTAAAATTGGGTGGGAGGCTGAAACGGGGTGAGAGGCAGGAGGGAAGTAGAGGCTGGAGAAAAAAGTGGAGGCCGAAATGGGGTGGGAGGCTGAAACAGGGTGGGAGGCCAGAGGGAAGTAGAGGCCAGAAAAAAGTGGAGGCCAAAAGGGGGTGGGAGTATCACAAGGGGTGAGAGGCTGGAGGGAAGTAGAGGCCAGAATACAGTGAAGGCTGAAATGGGGTGGGAGGCCGGAGGGAAGTAGAGGCGGGAGAAAAAACTGGAGGCCAAAATGGGGTGGGAGGCTGGAGGGAAGTAGAGGCAATAAAAAAGTAAAGGCCAAAACGGCATGGAAGGCTAAAACGGGGTGGGAGGCTGGAGGGAATTAGAGGCCAGAAAAAAGTGGAGGCTGAAATGGGGTGGGAGGATCACAAGAGGTGAGAGGCTGTAGGGAAGAAGAGGCCAGAAAAAAGTGGACGCCGAAAAGGGGTGGGAGGCCGAAAGGGGGTGGGGGGCTTGAGAGAAATACAGGCCAGATAAAAGTGGAGGCTAAAATTGGGTGGGAGGCTGAAACGGGGTGGGATGACGGAGGGAAGTAGAGGCCAGAAAAAAGTGGAGGCTAAAATTGGGTGGGAGGCTGAAACGGCGTGGGAGGCCGGAGGGAAATAGAGGCCAAAAAAAAGTGGCGGCCAAAACGGGGTGGGAGGCTGAAATGGGGTGGGAGGCCGGAGGGAAATACAGGCCAGAAAAAAGTGGCGGCCAAAACGGGGTGGGAGGCTGAAACGGGGTGGGATGACGGAGGGAAGTAGAGGCCAGAAAAAAGTGGAGGCCGACATGGGGTGAGAGGCTGAAACGGGGTGGGAGGCCACAGGGAAGTAGAGGCCACAAGAAAGTGGAGGACAAAAGGGGGGTGGGAGGCTGAAACGGTGTGGGAGGCCGGAGGGAAGTAGAGGCCAGAGAAAAGTGGAGGCCAAAATGGGGTGGGAGGCTGAAATGGGGTGAGAGGCCAGAGGGAAGTAGAGGCCAGAAGAAAGTGGAGTCCATAATGGGGTGGGAGGATGAAACGGGGTGGGAGGGCGGAGGGAAGTAGAGGCCAGAAAAAGGTGGAGGCCGAAATGGGGTGGGAGGCTGAAATGGGTGGGAAGCCAGAGGGAAGTAGAGGTGGGAGAAAAAAGTGGAGGCTGAAATGGGGTGGGAGGCTGAAATGGGGTGAGAGGCCGGAAGGAAGAAGAGGCCAGAGAAAAGTGGAGACCAAAATGGGATGGGAGGATCACAAGGGGTGGGAGGCTGGAGGGAAGTAGAGGCCAGAAAAAAGTGTAGGCCGAAATGGCGTGGGAGGCTGAAATGGGGTGGGAAGCCGGAGGGAAGTAGAGGTGGGAGAAAAAAGTGGAGGCCAAAATGGGGTGGGAGGATCACAAGGGGTGGGAGGCTGGAGGGAAGTAGAGGCAATAAAAAAGTAAAGGCCAAAACGGCATGGGAGGCTAAAACGGGGTGGGATGCCGGAGGGAAGTAGAGGCCAGAAGAAGTGGAGGACAAAATGGGGTGGGAGGATCACAAGAGGTGAGAGGCTGTAGGGAAGAAGAGGCCAGAAAAAAGTGGACGCCGAAAAGGGGTGGGAGGCCGAAAGGGGGTGGGGGGCTTGAGAGAAATACAGGCAAGATAAAAGTGGAGGCTAAAATTGGGTGGGAGGCTGAAACGGGGTGGGATGACGGAGGGAAGTAGAGGCCAGAAAAAAGTGGAGGCTAAAATTGGGTGGGAGGCTGAAACGGCGTGGGAGGCCGGAGGGAAATAGAGGCCAAAAAAAAGTGGCGGCCAAAACGGGGTGGGAGGCTGAAATGGGGTGGGAGGCCGGAGGGAAATACAGGCCAGAAAAAAGTGGCGGCCAAAACGGGGTGGGAGGCTGAAACGGGGTGGGATGACAGAGGGAAGTAGAGGCCAGAAAAAAGTGGAGGCCGACATGGGGTGAGAGGCTGAAACGGGGTGGGAGGCCACAGGGAAGTAGAGGCCACAAGAAAGTGGAGGACAAAAGGGGGGTGGGAGGCTGAAACGGTGTGGGAGGCCGGAGGGAAGTAGAGGCCAGAGGAAAGTGGAGGCCAAAATGGGGTGGGAGGCTGAAATGGGGTGAGAGGCTGGAGGGAAGTAGAGGCCACAAGAAAGTGGAGGACAAAAGGGGGGTGGGAGGCTGAAACAGTGTGGGAGGCCGGAGGGAAGTAGAGGCCAGAGAAAAGTGGAGGCCAAAATGGGGTGGGAGGCCGGAGGGAAGTAGAGGCCAGAGAAAAGTGGAGGCCAAAATGGAGTGGGAGGCTGAAATGGGGTGAGAGGCCAGAGGGAAGTAGAGGCCAGAAGAAAGTGGAGTCCATAATGGGGTGGGAGGCTGAAACGGGGTGGGAGGGCGGAGGGAAGTAGAGGCCAGAAAAAGGTGGAGGCCGAAATGGGGTGGGAGGCTGAAATGGGTGGGAAGCCAGAGGGAAGTAGAGGTGGGAGAAAAAAGTGGAGGCTGAAATGGGGTGGGAGGCTGAAATGGGGTGAGAGGCCAGAAGGAAGAAGAGGCCAGAGAAAAGTGGAGGCCAAAATGGGGTGGGAGGATCACAAGGGGTGGGAGGCTGGAGGGAAGTAGAGGCCAGAAAAAAGTGGAGGCCGATAGGGGGTGGGAGGCCGGAGAGAAATAGAGGCCAGATAAAAGTGGAGGCTAAAATTGGGTGGGAGGCTGCAATGGGGTGGGAGGCCACAGGGAAGTAGAGGCCAAAAAAAAGTGGCGGCCAAAACGGGGTGGGAGGCTGAAACGGGGCGGGATGACGGAGGGAAGTAGAGGCCAGAGAAAAGTGGAGGCCAAAATGGGGTGGGAACGGGAGGGAAGTAGAGGCGGGAGAAAAAAGTGGAGGCCATAATGGGGTGGGAGGCTGAAACGGGGTGAGAGGACGGAGGGAAGTAGAGGCCAGAGGAAAGTGGAGGCCAAAATGGGGTGGGAGGATCACAGGGGGTGGGGGCCTGTAGGGAAGAAGAGGCCAGAAAAAAGTGGAGGCCGAAAGGGGGTGGGAGGCCGGAGAGAAATAGAGGCCAGATAAAAGTGGAGGCTAAAATTGGGTGGGAGGCTGAAACGGGGTGGGAGGCCACAGGGAAGTAGAGGCCAAAAATAAGTGGCGGCCAAAACGGGGTGGGAGGCTGAAACGGGGCGGGATGACGGAGGGAAGTAGAGGCCAGAAAAAAGTGGAGGTCAAAATGGGATGGGAGGATCACAAGGGGTGGGAGTCTGGACAGAAGGAGAGGCCAGGAAAAAAGTGGAGTCTGAAATGCGGTGGGAGGCTGAAACAGGGTGGGAGGCTGGAGGGAAGTAGAGGCCAGAAAAAAGTGTAGGCCGAAATGGGGTGGGAGGCTGAAATGGGGTGGGAAGCCGGAGGGAAGTAGAGGTGGGAGAAAAAAGTGGAGGCCAAAATGGGGTGGGAGGATGAAACAGGGTGGGACGCCGGAGGGAAGCAGAGGCAATAAAAAAGTAAAGGCCAAAACGGCATGGGAGGCTAAAACGGGGTGGGATGCCACAGGGAAGTAGAGGCCAGAAGAAAGTGGAGGCACAAATGGGGTGGGAGGATCACAAGGGGTGGGAGGCTGTAGGGAAGTAGAGGCCAGAAAAAAGTGGAGGTCAAAATGGGATGGGAGGATCACAAGGGGTGGGAGGCTGGAGAGAAGGAGAGGCCAGGAAAAAAGTGGAGTCTGAAATGCGATGGGAAAGCTGAAACGGGGTGGGAGGTTGGAGGGAAGTAGAGGCTAGAAAAAAGTGTAGGCCGAAATTGGGTGAGAGGCTGAAACGGGGTGGGAGGCCAGAGGGAATTAGAGGCCAGAGAAAAGTGGGGGCCAAAATGGGGTGGGAGGCTGAAACGGGGTGGGAGGCCAGAGGGAAGTAGAGGCCAGAAAAAAGTGGAGGCCAAAAGGGGGTGGGAGTATCACAAGGGGTGAGAGGCTGGAGGGAAGTAGAGGCCAGAATACAGTGAAGGCTGAAATGGGGTGGGAGGCCGGAGGGAAGTAGAGGCGGGAGAAAAAACTGGAGGCCAAAATGGGGTGGGAGGCTGGAGGGAAGTAGAGGCAATAAAAAAGTAAAGGCCAAAACGGCATGGAAGGCTAAAACGGGGTGGGAGGCTGGAGGGAATTAGAGGCCAGAAAAAAGTGGAGGCTGAAATGGGGTGGGAGGATCACAAGAGGTGAGAGGCTGTAGGGAAGAAGAGGCCAGACAAAAGTGGACGCTGAAAAGGGGTGGGAGGCTGAAAGGGGGTGGGGGGCTTGAGAGAAATACAGGCCAGATAAAAGTGGAGGCTAAAATTGGGTGGGAGGCTGAAACGGGGTGGGATGACGGAGGGAAGTAGAGGCCAGAAAAAAGTGGAGGCTAAAATTGGGTGGGAGGCTGAAACGGCGTGGGAGGCCGGAGGGAAATAGAGGCCAAAAAAAAGTGGCGGCCAAAACGGGGTGGGAGGCTGAAATGGGGTGGGAGGCCGGAGGGAAATACAGGCCAGAAAAAAGTGGCGGCCAAAACGGGGTGGGAGGCTGAAACGGGGTGGGATGACGGAGGGAAGTAGAGGCCAGAAAAAAGTGGAGGCCGACATGGGGTGAGAGGCTGAAACGGGGTGGGAGGCCACAGGGAAGTAGAGGCCACAAGAAAGTGGAGGACAAAAGGGGGGTGGGAGGCTGAAACGGTGTGGGAGGCCGGAGGGAAGTAGAGGCCAGAGAAAAGTGGAGGCCAAAATGGGGTGGGAGGCTGAAATGGGGTGAGAGGCCAGAGGGAAGTAGAGGCCAGAAGAAAGTGGAGTCCATAATGGGGTGGGAAGCTGAAACGGGGTGGGAGGGCGGAGGGAAGTAGAGGCCAGAAAAAGGTGGAGGCCGAAATGGGGTGGGAGGCTGAAATGGGTGGGAAGCCAGAGGGAAGTAGAGGTGGGAGAAAAAAGTGGAGGCTGAAATGGGGTGGGAGGCTGAAATGGGGTGAGAGGCCGGAAGGAAGAAGAGGCCAGAGAAAAGTGGAGACCAAAATGGGATGGGAGGATCACAAGGGGTGGGAGGCTGGAGGGAAGTAGAGGCCAGAAAAAAGTGGAGGCTGAAATGGGGTGGGAGGATCACAAGGGGTGGGAGGCTGGAGGGAAGTAGAGGCCAGAAAAAAGTGGAGGCCGAAAGGGGGTGGGAGGCCGGAGAGAAATAGAGGCCAGATAAAAGTGGAGGCTAAAATTGGGTGGGAGGCTGAAACGGGGTGGGAGGCCACAGGGAAGTAGAGGCCAAAAAAAAGTGGCGGCCAAAACGGGGTGGGAGGCTGAAACGGGGTGGGATGACGGAGGGAAGTAGAGGCCAGAAAAAAGTGGAGGTCAAAATGGGATGGGAGGATCACAAGGGGTGGGAGGCTGGAGAGAAGGAGAGGCCAGGAAAAAAGTGGAGTCTGAAATGCGGTGGGAGGCTGAAACAGGGTGGGAGGCTGGAGGGAAGTAGAGGCCAGAAAAAAGTGTAGGCCGAAATGGCGTGGGAGGCTGAAATGGGGTGGGAAGCCGGAGGGAAGTAGAGGTGGGAGAAAAAAGTGGAGGCCAAAATGGGGTGGGAGGATCACAAGGGGTGGGAGGCTGGAGGGAAGTAGAGGCAATAAAAAAGTAAAGGCCAAAACGGCATGGGAGGCTAAAACGGGGTGGGATGCCGGAGGGAAGTAGAGGCCAGAAGAAGTGGAGGACAAAATGGGGTGGGAGGATCACAAGAGGTGAGAGGCTGTAGGGAAGAAGAGGCCAGAAAAAAGTGAAGACCGAAATGGGGTGGGAGGCTGAAACGAGGTGGGAGGCCAGAGGGAAGTAGAGGCCAGAAGAAAGTGGAGGCCAAAATGGGGTGGGAGGATGAAACAGGGTGGGACGCCGGAGGGAAGCAGAGGCCAGAAAAAAGTGGCGGCTAAAATTGGGTGGGAGGCTGAAACGGGGTGGGAGACCTGAGGGAAGTAGAGGGCAAAATAGTGGAGGTCAAAATGGGATGGGAGGATCACAAGGGATGGGAGGCTGGAGAGAAGCAGAGGCCAGGAAAAAAGTGGAGTCTGAAATGCGGTGGGAGGCTGAAACGGGGTGGGAGGCTGGAGGGAAGTAGAGGCTGGAGAAAAAAGTGGAGGCCGAAATGGGGTGGGAGGCTGAAACGGGGTGGGAGGCCAGAGGGAAGTAGAGGCCAGAAAAAAGTGGAGGCCAAAAGGGGGTGGGAGTATCACAAGGGGTGAGAGGCTGGAGGGAAGTAGAGGCCAGAATACAGTGAAGGCTGAAATGGGGTGGGAGGCCGGAGGGAAGTAGAGGCGGGAGAAAAAAGTGGAGGCCAAAATGGGGTGGGAGGCTGGAGGGAAGTAGAGGCAATAAAAAAGTAAAGGCCAAAACGGCATGGAAGGCTAAAACGGGGTGGGAGGACGGAGGGAATTAGAGGCCAGAAAAAAGTGGAGGCTGAAATGGGGTGGGAGGATCACAAGAGGTGAGAGGCTGTAGGGAAGAAGAGGCCAGAAAAAAGTGGACGCCGAAAAGGGGTGGGAGGCCGAAAGGGGGTGGGGGGCTTGAGAGAAATACAGGCCAGATAAAAGTGGAGGCTAAAATTGGGTGGGAGGCTGAAACGGGGTGGGATGACGGAGGGAAGTAGAGGCCAGAAAAAAGTGGAGGCTAAAATTGGGTGGGAGGCTGAAACGGCGTGGGAGGCCGGAGGGAAATAGAGGCCAAAAAAAAGTGGTGGCCAAAACGGGGTGGGAGGCTGAAATGGGGTGGGAGGCCGGAGGGAAATACAGGCCAGAAAAAAGTGGCGGCCAAAACGGGGTGGGAGGCTGAAACGGGGTGGGATGACGGAGGGAAGTAGAGGCCAGAAAAAAGTGGAGGTCAAAATGGGATGGGAGGATCACAAGGGGTGGGAGGCTGGAGAGAAGGAGAGGCCAGGAAAAAAGTGGAGTCTGAAATGCGGTGGGAGGCTGAAACGGGGTGGGAGGCTGGAGGGAAGTAGAGGCTGGAGAAAAAAGTGGAGGCCGAAATGGGGTGGGAGGCTGAAACGGGGTGGGAGGCCAGAGGGAAGTAGAGGCCAGAAAAAAGTGGAGGCCAAAAGGGGGTGGGAGTATCACAAGGGGTGAGAGGCTGGAGGGAAGTAGAGGCCAGAATACAGTGAAGGCTGAAATGGGGTGGGAGGCCGGAGGGAAGTAGAGGCGGGAGAAAAAAGTGGAGGCCAAAATGGGGTGGGAGGCTGGAGGGAAGTAGAGGCAATAAAAAAGTAAAGGCCAAAACGGCATGGAAGGCTAAAACGGGGTGGGAGGACGGAGGGAATTAGAGGCCAGAAAAAAGTGGAGGCTGAAATGGGGTGGGAGGATCACAAGAGGTGAGAGGCTGTAGGGAAGAAGAGGCCAGAAAAAAGTGGACGCCGAAAAGGGGTGGGAGGCCGAAAGGGGGTGGGGGGCTTGAGAGAAATACAGGCCAGATAAAAGTGGAGGCTAAAATTGGGTGGGAGGCTGAAACGGGGTGGGATGACGGAGGGAAGTAGAGGCCAGAAAAAAGTGGAGGCTAAAATTGGGTGGGAGGCTGAAACGGCGTGGGAGGCCGGAGGGAAATAGAGGCCAAAAAAAAGTGGTGGCCAAAACGGGGTGGGAGGCTGAAATGGGGTGGGAGGCCGGAGGGAAATACAGGCCAGAAAAAAGTGGCGGCCAAAACGGGGTGGGAGGCTGAAACGGGGTGGGAGGCTGAAACGGGGTGGGATGACAGAGGGAAGTAGAGGCCAGAAAAAAGTGGAGGCCGACATGGGGTGAGAGGCTGAAACGGGGTGGGAGGCCACAGGGAAGTAGAGGCCACAAGAAAGTGGAGGACAAAAGGGGGGTGGGAGGATGAAACGGGGTGGGAGGCCGGAGGGAAGTAGAGGCCAGAGAAAAGTGGAGGCCAAAATGGGGTGGGAGGCTGAAATGGGGTGAGAGGCCAGAGGGAAGTAGAGGCCAGAAGAAAGTGGAGTCCATAATGGGGTGGGAGGCTGAAACGGGGTGGGAGGGCGGAGGGAAGTAGAGGCCAGAAAAAGGTGGAGGCGGAAATGGGGTGGGAGGCTGAAATGGGTGGGAAGCCAGAGGGAAGTAGAGGTGGGAGAAAAAAGTGGAGGCTAAAATTGGGTGGGAGGCTGAAACGGGGTGGGAGGCCACAGGGAAGTAGAGGCCAAAAAAAAGTGGCGGCCAAAACGGGGTGGGAGGCTGAAACGGGGCGGGATGACGGAGGGAAGTAGAGGCCAGAGAAAAGTGGAGGCCAAAATGGGGTGGGAGGCTGAAACGGGGTGAGAGGCCGGAGGGAAGTAGAGGCCAGAAAAAAGTGGAGGCCAAAATGGGGTGGGAGGATCACAAGGGGTGGGGGGCTGTAGGGAAGAAGAGGCCAGAAAAAAGTGGAGGCCGAAAGGGGGTGGGAGGCCGGAGAGAAATAGAGGCCAGATAAAAGTGGAGGCTAAAATTGGGTGGGAGGCCACAGGGAAGTAGAGGCCAAAAAAAAGTGGCGGCCAAAACGGGGTGGGAGGCTGAAACGGGGCGGGATGACGGAGGGAAGTAGAGGCCAGAAAAAAGTGGAGGTCAAAATGGGATGGGAGGATCACAAGGGGTGGGAGGCTGGACAGAAGGAGAGGCCAGGAAAAAAGTGGAGTCTGAAATGCGGTGGGAGGCTGAAACAGGGTGGGAGGCTGGAGGGAAGTAGAGGCCAGAAAAAAGTGTAGGCCGAAATGGGGTGGGAAGCCGGAGGGAAGTAGAGGTGGGAGAAAAAAGTGGAGGCCAAAATGGGGTGGGAGGATGAAACAGGGTGGGACGCCGTAGGGAAGCAGAGGCAATAAAAAAGTAAAGGCCAAAACGGCATGGGAGGCTAAAACGGGGTGGGAGGCCACAGGGAAGTAGAGGCCAGAAGAAAGTGGAGGCACAAATGGGGTGGGAGGATCACAAGGGGTGGGAGGCCAGAGGGAAGTAGAGGCCAGAAAAAAGTGGAGGTCAAAATGGGATGGGAGGATCACAAGGGGTGGGAGGCTGGAGAGAAGGAGAGGCCAGGAAAAAAGTGGAGTCTGAAATGCGATGGGAAAGCTGAAACGGGGTGGGAGGCTGGAGGGAAGTAGAGGCTAGAAAAAAGTGTAGGCCGAAATTGGGTGAGAGGCTGAAACGGGGTGGGAGGCCAGAGGGAATTAGAGGCCAGAGAAAAGTGGGGGCCAAAATGGGGTGGGAGGCTGAAACGGGGTGGGAGGCCAGAGCGAAGTAGAGGCCAGAAAATAGTGGAGGCCAAAATGGGGTGGGAGGCTGGAGGTAATTAGAGGCCAGAAAAAAGTGAAGGCCGAAACAGTGTGCAAGGACTAGAAGGGGTGGGCAAAAGTCCGGCAAATACCCAAAGACCCGAGCCCTGCTTACAGGGAGGTCACCTGGCACAACGCCGGCCAGGGCACCAAAGGTCCTGGCGACACCCTTGCGCGACCGCAGCCCCGGTGACAGGGAGGTCCCGTTGCCCAGAGTGCCCTTCTCTTGCCTCCACTTGTTGCCCAGACTTCCTCCGCTCCTACCCCCACTCTTACCTTTGCAGGTCCTTTCGCACGTGGTGTTTGTCTCTTCCTTTTTCTCCACCACCAGCTGCTGCAAGGCCAGGACGCCACCATTGGGTCTGAGAGGGATGCCGGCCCCCGGACAGAGCTCGCCACAGCACCACCCGAATCCTGGCTGCCCTCCCACCCGCAACCCCCTATACCCTAACACCCCCCAACCCCCTCCCAGCAAAAAATCTCACAGATCTGCTTTTCTCATGCAGTCGGTGCTCCGGGGCTGCCACACGTGCAGTCCCAGCCGGCACTGGAGCTGGGCTCAGAGTCAGGCACTCTGGACAAATGGGAGCTGGGCACACAAAGCGGCAGCCAAAGAAGCTGCACCCCTGCTTACAGGGGGCTCGAGCCGCTGCTGGCACTGCAGAGTGCCCTGGCCTGCAGGTCACTGGCCAGCCCCGGACCTACAGGGCAGCCCCAGACTTATAGGGTAGCCCCTGCTGGCTGCCTACAGCAGCCTGCCCAGCCCTGATTACAGGGCAGCCCAGCTTCTCCTGGGGACAGAGGGCTCCACGGCTCGTGGCACTCGCCCCGAGTACAGGGCGGGCACGCTGGCAGGTCACCAGCAGGACAGGCGGCCACCCAGGCAGAGACCCGGGCCCTGACTACAGGCGGGTCGCACGTTGGCCATGCTACGGCCACGCGGCTTCGCTCTGTCCTTGGAAAGGAGGGGCAAGCCGGGACTCACCCTCCGCTCGCGGGCTCAGAGGGGACCGACCCCCTGTTGCTGCACAGAGTCCTTCTTTCCCTCCTGGGAAGTTTAAGCTAAGTACGCTGCAGTGATTTCAACAGGGGCCTAAACGAGAAGCTCATTCACTCGCTCACTCGCACCGACGCAGACACAGGCAGGCACACACACACAGACACACACAGGGACAAACAAAACTTCCCAGAAGAGAGAGCGAGCTCTGTGCAGCCAGTGTCTGGGGAGCCATCCCTTCCCACGAGCAGGAGAGCAGAGCCCCAGACCTGCCCCCCAGGATGCACGGAGGCCACAGGGACTCAACGTGCCGCGGGCCTTCACGGCTGGCCAAGGGACAAATGCCGTGACACGCCCCGACTCCAGGGGGTCACGCTGGCCAGGCCGCCAGCAGCCAGAAAGCCGCCAGGGCTGGGTAAACAGCCCTCCCCTGCTTACAGGGTGGGCGTGGGGTCTGGAGAGCCCCATTTCCCTCTCAGCACGGAGACAGCGCCGCTCACTCTCCTGACAGGGACGCCCTTCTCTCTGGGCAGCCAAACCGTGGGGCAAGGTGGCAAAAGGCTAGAGACCCGAGCCCTGCTTACAGGGAGGTCACCCAGTGCAGTGCCGGCCAGGGCACCAAAGGTGCCAGCAATGGTCTTGTGTGACCGCAGCCCCGGTAGCGGGGAAGCCCCTTTGCCCAGAGCTCCCTTCTCTTGCCCCGCTCCTCCCTTCAGCCCGCCACTCCTCATGATGCCTCGTCTTCTCCAGGAGCTGCTGCTCAGAAGGAGGGTGCAGTCAGGCAGCAGCTCCCCCACCCAGAGCACAGAAGGAAGCCGGCCCCTGGAGGGAGGTCCCCACAGCACTCCGTGCCCCCCCCCATACCCCCCCCCCCCGCCCCAGCCGAAAAAACCTCACAGATCAGCTTTTCTCACCTAGTTCGTGCTTCAGTGCTTCCTGCAGGGACGACTGTGATGGGCACTCGTCTGCTCCGGGCTCCTGGCTGCGTCCAGCGGGGCCTTGGACCCTCCTCAGCCCCTGAGGCGATGGCGCTCCCCCCCCAGGCAGCTCCAGTCCACCCCCACCCTGCCTCACGGTGACGGCGCTCCCCCCCGCCCGCAGGCAGCGACAGTGCTCCCCTTCCCCTCAGGTGGCCGCTCCGCCCCTCACAGTGCTGCTTTGCCCAGAGCACCCTTCTCTTTCCTCCACTTGTTGCCTAGACTTCCTCCACTCTTCCTGCCACTCTCTCTTGCCTTGCGGGTCCTTCCGCACGCCATGTTTGTCTCTTCTTTCTTCTCCACCACCAGCTGTTGCAAGGGCAGAAGGACGCCATTGGGTCTGAGAGGGACGCCGTTGGGTCTGAGAAGGACGCCGGCCCGTGGACAGAGCTCACCACAGCACCACCCAAATCCCGGCCGCGCTGCCCACCCCCCCACCCCCCCCCCCCGAAAAAACCTCACAGATCAGCTTTTCCCACCCAGTTGGTGCTCCAGTGGTTCCCGCAGGGACGACTGCAACGGGCATTCATCTGCTTTGGGCTCCTGGCTGCATCTGGCAGGGCTGGACCCGTCCTCTTCCCCTCAGGCGGCCGCTCCGCCCCTCACAGCGACTTTCCCGCCCTTCGCCCTTCCCACAGGCAGGTCCCGCCCCCTTCCCCTCAGGTGGCTGCTCTGCCCCTCACAGCGACTTTCCCGCCCTTCGCCCTTCCCACAGGCAGGTCCCGCCCCCTTCCCCTCAGGCGGCCGCTCCGCCCCTCACTGCGACTTTCCCGCCCTTCGCCCTTCCCACAGGCAAGTCCCGCCCCCTTCCCCTCAGGCGGCCGCTCCGCCCCTCATCGTGACTTTCCCGCCCTTTGCCCTTCCCACAGGCAGGTCCCCCCCCCTTCCCCTCAGGCGGCCGCTCCGCCCCTCACTGCGACTTTCCCGCCCTTCCCTCTTCCCACAGGCAGGTCCCGCCCCCTTCCCCTCAGGCGGCCGCTCCGCCCCTCACAGCGACTTTCCCACCCTTCGCCCTTCCCACAAGCAGGTCCCGCCCCCTTCCCCTCAGGTGGCTGCTCTGCCCCTCACAGCGACTTTCCCGCCCTTCGCCCTTCCCACAGGCAGGTCCCGCCCCCTTCCCCTCAGGCGGCCGCTCCGCCCCTCACAGCAACTTTCCCGCCCTTCGCCCTTCCCACAGGCAAGTCCCGCCCCCTTCCCCTCAGGCGGCCGCTCCGCCCCTCATCGTGACTTTCCCGCCCTTTGCCCTTCCCACAGGCAGGTCCCGCCCCCTTCCCCTCAGGCGGCCGCTCCGCCCCTCACAGCGACTTTCCCGCCCTTCCCTCTTCCCACAAGCAGGTCCCGCCCCCTTCCCCTCAGGCGGCTGCTCCGCCCCCCACAGCCACTTTCCCGCCCTCACAATCTATTACCTGGGCTACAGTACTTCATTTCTTGTGCCTCTTCTGAGATGTAAGCAGTATGCGTCAGGCATCTTTTTAGAGCCAAGGCACCTTCACACACACCAATAGCGAGCAAAACTCCAGGAGATGGGAAATTTAGAGCAATGCAGGTTAAGGAGATAAGAGAGAACATTATTACATAGCCGCGACTGTTGCGAGTGCAGTGGAAATCATATGTCAAACAGTGAGCCAAAGTCAGACAAGTAGCATAATGACAGCTGGGAAAAGCCCTGCAAAAGACACCAAGGACGAGATGATTGCTTTATCTCCACAGATCGGTGTATAGCTCGGGGGAATGTGGGTGGAATCACACCTAGCACCAAGAAGCCCAACAAGGAGGAGCGGGGAGGGGTAAGAATTGCACCACCACAATCCACCCCGTGACTAAAGTCAATTTATCTTGTCCATAGACTGGCAGTGTGGTTGCCTCTTGCCTCTATGCCTATAAACAGATGATGCCATAATCCAATTATAATTGAAGGGAATTTTGTGTTTTATTAGCTTCTATTAAAAAAAAATATTTTAGGGAAGTATACACACAGGGATACTTTTGTAACTGAGTGATCTGTTTAACCATCCTCCAAACCTTAATATACAATACTATTAGAAGTACTAAACATATTAAAGTTGGAATTAGGAAAATCAGACCGAGTGAAACATGGAATTAAACAGTCCTGTTGGTGGTGGTGACCATCCAAATAAGCTTTCCCACCATCGATGTTCTTCAAGGAAAGAAAAGAAAACTGTTTTGGGGGGGGGGGGGCGGGGGGGGGGGGGAAGACTTATTTACTTGTAGAAAACTGCTTAGCAACTTATTTCCTTACTTCTAGCAAGTTATAGTATTACTTATAGTATTTTTTAATATTGCTAACAATCCTGCTTGCCCGGACTGTTCTGTGGAATTTTACCAAGGACTGCTGTGTTCATCAAAACAAAGCAGTTTACTGTCAAAATCTACCAAGAACTGCAGTGTTCAGCAAAACATCATGGCTTTGTCCTTGAGGATCAGGTGTGCTCTAACTAGTTCGGCCTCAGTAATGAGTAAAGATAGCCATATACGGATGGCAGAAGTTTCATTGCTTCCCTTAAATAAGATAGCATGAGTAAACCAGCTGAAAAACATTTCTGTTGTTCAAGAAATTGGCTAAGAGAATCTGCGCATGCTCCGGGGAAAACACAAGGTGAGAAAGACTACGAGCCTTCCTCCCAAAGACCCCGAAGACGCCCCCCAGGAGGCAATGCGCAGGTGCAAAGATAACATAAACTGCTGGCACCAGCCTCTAGAACTAACCCAGCCTTACTCATGCATATGCATGTTTGTGTTATGTAATCCAGTGAATATGTATATCCACACTCTGTAAGTTTTTGGTAAAATGTGCTGGTGGTGTGCAAGCTTTGTGGAGAAATCCCCTTGCACCCCGGCTGGAGTAAAACATACCTGCTTTATAACTCCATTTCGAGTTGTAGAGTCTTTTTCCACGAATCAAAGGCCACTGCAGATCCATTGCAAGCAGCAGGGAAAACGACAGTACAGCGAGGCCTGTGCTGGTCATTATCAGCATCCCGTGGTGCTGACGGCTGCAGTCTCTGTTGTGGCATAACTTCGTCAGCCAGAGCTTTCTGGGGGGAGGCAGAGTAAAGTCCACGACCCCCACGGCTCCCGCAATGCCGACACAGCAGCTGAGGTACTGGCACCCACGGGCACACCGCCCCCCAGCCCGGGGCAGTCCCTTGCCAGCTCTAACCCGCCGCTTTCCTGCCTCCCTCCACCCTGCAAGGGCATTTCAGACACCTTCTCAGACTGTCCCTTCAAACCACCCAACCACGCAACCCACTGAGCACGACCACTGAGCCCTAAAAGCCCTGACCACTGCAAAATTATCTTCTCCTCTTCTTCAGGAGCGCTGCGGCCGGAGTAAAGCAGCAGGCGCTCGGGATGGCCTTGAAGCCTGGGGCAACTTTCTCACACCTGTGGTAGCTCACGGCCCTGGATGTGACAGTTGTGATTCCCGAACTGCAGAACGGTTTGAGGTGGGAAGGGAACTCTTGCAGGTCATCTGGTCCAACCATGCCCTGGAACTAAAAAGTAGCCACAGCGAACAAAAGAGGGGACGATTTAAAAAGACAGAGACGGCATTAAGGAAAGAGAATAACTCATTAAAAAGACACTGAAGGGAAAAAGAACATTTTAAAAGCAACAGGCATTGGTGAAATAAAGGAAAAAATGATCACACATGGACACCAAACTAGAACAGAGGTAGAAAAAAGAAAATTTAAAAAGTGACGGCCCTAAGGAAACACGAAATAACAACAGCAAACTAAAAGACGTAGAATGAAAATTTAAAAAGTGACGGCACTAAGCGCAGAGACAGAAGATGAAAAAAAGGAGGGAGAGGCAGGACAAAAGCGCAGAGAGAAATGAGAAAAGGGAGCAGTAGGACAAGAGAGAGAAAGTGAGAAAGGAAGGACGGAGGAGCAGGACAGAAGAATAAAGGAGAGGTATAGGAAAGGGGTGGGGGGGGGCAGAAATAACAGCAGCATGGAAAAGAGAGAGGTACAGGAGAGGGGCAGGAAGGGACCGGGACGCACAAGACGGGTGACAGGGCCCCGAAGGGCCAGGACTCACCGCAGCTCTCGCTCTCGGCACTGCCGGGAGAATTTGACGGGTCAGATGCTTCTTTCTCCTTCCTTCCTCCTGCCCCTCTTCTTCTTCTGAAAATCCAGTCGCCTGGCTGTCCTCCCCCTCAAAGAATACGCGGGTGTGTCTCACCTCTTACAAGACCAGCCTTCCGACACACGCAGCCTCGCTTGCTTGCGCACTACGCGGCCGTACTGCGCTTGGGGTGACGCACGCAGACCGTGGGTGCACGCTGGCGGCCTGGCCTGCTGCGGACTGTGAAGAGGGCTCCTTCCTCACCCAGAGAGGCAGGCTCTCTCTTCCTGCACTGGGAGGCAGGTGCTGCCCACATAGCCTTGATTTTCTCCTTCTTTCCCTTTCTCTGGCCTCTCCAGCTTCAGCTGCGGCAGCTCCTGGCCATGGTCCACAGCCGGGAAGGGCTCCGCCTGTCCCTTTTTGCCCCCGTGCTGTGAGAAGCACAAGGCCAGGCAGAGACACCCCACACAAGCCCGAGGTGGGTGCAGTAAACAGCATCCCCAGGACAGGAACAGACCAGCGCGGCCTCAGCACGGTCTCTGGAAGAGAGAAAGAAGCAGCACTGACCATTACTACCTTAGATCGCCCCCGGCCGGAGCCCCACCTTCCACAGAGGCTTCTGCAGGCGCACCGAGGACCAGCCTGCTGCCCTCACCACAGGGCTTGGCGGTGGCCTGGGGCTACGGGACAGGCTTCAGGGCAGGTGCTGGAGCTCGAGGCAGCTGCACTGGGTGAGCGGGGCCAAAGCCGGCTATGGGGGAGCTCTGGCGAGTTGCGGAGGCGCCCGGCAACTGCCCCTCTTCCCCTCTACCAGCTCTCGGGGAACTGCCCGGGGCTGCCCCGGCCCGCCTCACCTCCAGCGGAACAGGACCCTGCCGCAGCGGCGGAGTGAAGCTTCCCGTCCCGCCCCCACCAGGCGGCCGGCGGGCAGCAGACACCCCCGCCCCACCACTCCCCTCGGCCCTCACCCGCCGCCAGCAATCTCGCCCCTCCAGCCGCCATATTGCAGCGGCAGCACCGGGGCACCACTGCGCATGCGCACTGCTGGCGCACGGGCACACCGGTCCTCGGGGAGCCCCGGGCAGCCCGCGGGAAACCGCACGAACCCGCCACAAAACCGCCCCTCGCGCTGCGCCGCGGGGCCGCGCCGGTAGCGAGGACTGTGCCGTGCCGCGCGCGCCCGGCAGCGACGCAGCTGCCGGGCAGCAGAGTGCGCGAAAACTACAGCTCCCGCCGTGCCCCGGGGAGACAACATGGCCGACCGGAAGCCCCGATCACGTGACTACAGCACCCACACACACACCCCGCCACAGGCGGCCGTCCCGCCTTTCTGACCCTGCGGGGACACCGTCCTTCCCACCCCCCCCATCGCCCACGCACCCGGAAGCCCGGCCGAGCGCGGCCCCCGCGCGGCTCCGGGAAGCGCCGCTGCCGCCCGGCCCCGACCCGGAGCGGCTTCTGCCGCCGGTCCCGCCGCACCGCGCGGCCCCCCCGTCGCGGCTTTCCCCAGCAGCCGCCAGGCGAACGACCGCGCGGCCCCGCTCACCTTCTCTCTGCTGCTCCCTCGGCTCGCACCGGCTCCTCCTCCAGCACCGCCCGCTGGAGGTGGACAGGGAGGGGCCACTGCCCGCAGCCTCACTGCCCGCCCCGGGGGCTCCTCCAGCCCGGCCCACGCTCCCCCCCCCCCCGGTAACTATAGCGACCAGCACCGGGATTAACCGCGGCCGCTGGCAAGTGCAAAGCGCTTGGTAGCAATTCCCCCCCGAGAGGCTTACCCTGTTGTAAACAACGCAAGGCTCACACCGTTCTTTTCTAGGTTTTTTGTCTCCAAAGCGCCATACGCTGAATTAAGCAACAAGTTCCAATCACCAAGAACTGACGCTCAATACCATCTAATGGAAGCGCTCATAAACTTCCGAAGACTTTAATCTCCAACTCTGATGTCCATCCTTAGCACAGGTTAAATTCTCTGTACAAACAGGTTAATACGGCTATTCTCCCCACACTTGTAAGGATACAAACCAGAGATATTCCTTGTGTACAACCTAGATGAACCAATGTTTCAGCAGCATTGCAGGTGCGATTCGTTAACTGCATCTTAAAGTGAATTTCCAAGGTCCCTTAGGTACAGACGCCCCAGCCCAGGAGGTGTTTCCTTTACCCTCGTGTCATGGACCCAGGGTTCCACTCGTCCCAGCTTCACAGCAGCGCTCGCGGTTAGCAACACTCGATAGGGTCCCTTCCGCTGTTCATCAAGGGGATCGTCCTTCCACGTCCGTAGGCAGACCTGATCTCTGGCACAGAAAGAGTGTGCCGGGAAACCAAGGGGTACAGGTGCTCTTAAAAGGACACATTTGTGGATGGACCTCAATAACGTATTCGGTTCATACCTTTTCCCCTACGAGATGCAAGCGTTGGGGCCTCCCTGTCAGACTGACGTTAGAAGGTTTGCTGTATAGACTTTCACATGGGCTTATCCTTCCTCTAGTTCTAGGAGTCACTCTAATCCTCAGCAGGGCAAGTGGCAAAGCTTCAACCCATTTTCCTTGGACTTCCTGGCATAATTTAGCAATTTGTCAGTTTCGTGTTTGATTCATTCTTTCTACCTGTCCACTGGATTGGGGCCCCCAGGGGGTGTGTCGGTTCCACCCCATCCCTAGTATTTTGCTCATATTCTTGACAACCTCAGCTATAAAATGTGGACCTCTGTCAGAGGACATTCGTAAAGGAACCCCAAACCTTGGAATAATTTCTTTTAGTAAATGCTTTGTTACCTTGCTGGTTTGACATGGGAAAGCTTCAGGCCAACCGGAGAAGGCATCCACCAGTACCAATAAACATCAGTACTGGTTACACCTTGGCAATTCTGAAAAATCTACTTGCCAATACTCACTAGGAGTTATGCCTTTTCTTACCTCTCCCGGAGGGCGTCGGGCTTGTATCTTTGGATCGTTCCTAAAACAAATTTCACAGGGGTTACTCACACTTTTGGCAGTGAGCAACATTTTGACCCCGACTGCATAACGTCTTCCTGATCCGACCGCTGCTTCTGCTCCCACATGCGTTTCTTCACGGGTTTTAGTCGTTAACCTTTTCATGTTTTCAGGAGTCACTACGCATTGCCCGTGTGGGGTAATCTACCACCCTCCACCGTGCTTTTGTGCTTTAGTAACTCAGCCAATTTATTTTCTTTCTCTTTAGACCTCGGGGATTCTACTTGCATTTCCCTTGATGGAATTAGAACACAAGGAGCACTGAGCGTCACTGGTTTTGCAGCTTCATCTGCCCTCCGATTTCCTTTGATTACATCCGCATTTCCTCTCTGATGTGCTTTACAATGTATCACGGTGACTCCGGCTTCTGTACTGCTTCCAGCAAGTTTAAAATCTCTGCTCTGTGCTTTATAGGTGTGCCACTGGCAGATCAAAGTCCTCATTCTTTCCAAATAGCGCCATGGGCATGAACAACCCCAAAAGCATATTTAGAGTCTGTATAGATACTGACTCTTTTTCCTTTGGCTAATTCCAAAGGCCTGGTTGAGGCAATTATTTCAGCCTTTTGTGCAGAGGTATTTGGAGACAATGCTTTAGCTTCCCAATCCTCAGTTAGTGTCACCACAGCACAACCAGCCTTTCTTATTCCTTTCAAAACGCAACTGCTTCCATCAGTATATACAGTTCCTCAGCTGGAGTTTGGAGGGGAGCATCTCTCGGATCTGGTCTGCTGGCATATGCCTGTTCAATCACTTGTAAACAATCAAGGTTAGAGTCATTTTTCTTCTCTGTCGGCATTAAAGATGCAGGATTTAGTACCGTACTTTTTTCTAAGGTGATGTCGTCTTGCTCCAATAACAGGGCTTGATACCGTAACAAACGACTCGGCGCAAGCCAGTAACGTCCTTTGTGTTCCAGTGCAGTAAGTACAGCATGAGGGACGTGCATTGTTATCTTCTGCACCATAGTTAATTTTCTGGCTTCTTGCATAATGAGAACAGCAGCTGGGACTGCCCACAGACAGCCCGGCCATCCTGAACTCACCTGATCTAATCAGCTCCACATACAACACACCCTGGCAAGGCCGGAGCAATTTCAACTCCTCAAATCACCAGCAAGGCCAATCGATACGATCCCGAGCACATTCTGCCCATAAAAGCAAACGCTCTTGGTGGTGTTGGAATGTCTCATCCCGTCCTTACAGCAGGGCTGCAGGGAGGGAACCCTGTGAGGCTGCAGGACGAGGTCGTACCGTCATCACAACCTACAGCTGACGGATCCGCCGCGACAGCCGCAGCCCTTGCGCTGCTGCTGCTGCACATCCTGCTTGCTGGGTCAATAAAATCAGAAGTGAAGTGTAAAACTTTAAAGAGTAAAACAAACAATAAAGCTCAGTCCTTCACTCTTTAGTGTAAAGGTGGGCATACGCTTATAGAAGTGTTTTTATTAGATGTGTAAGTATTTGATTTTCCTTTTGCATTCCCTGAACTCGCCCAGCTGTGAGCTGATACCATTAGACTGTCTATCTCCAAAATACACCCGTACAACTTGACGGGGGGGGGGGGGGGTTTGGTGTGTTCCATAATTAGCAGGGATGTCGGGCCAGCTGCACCGCCCAAGAGTACTACTGCCAAATACATCATCTCTGAAGATCCACTCTGATGGAGAGTTCATAAAATGAAACTTCCTTGAGAAAGGTTTCCATTTTGTAAAGTCTCTTTATAACTGAAGTCAAGATTAGACACTGTAGGGCACTGGTCCCTCATCCCTCAACTCAGCTTTCAGAGGGCTGGGGGTCTGAATCCATCCTCAACAAAAACCACATCAGCTAACCGGGACATTCCTGCAGCTGCCAAGTTCCTCTTCATCATCTGCAAAAAAAACCAGTGCCAGCAGTCAGAATCACATCAGCTGACACACCTCTGCCACAACACCCTCCACCTCAACAGCCACGGGGCTTTCTGCTCAGCTGCTCTGCACAGAGTCCAGTGTTGGACGCTGCGGCCAGCGTGGCCCGTGGCACCTACGATACCAAAAGACACAGAGCTACCACTGTGCTTGTGAGAAATCACCAGCACCGTGCTCCTGCTCTCTACTACCCAGCTCACCTCAAACGCTCATCCGATTCCAAAGGCAGCCTGCCCGGCTCCTGCAAAACCAAAGAGAAATGCTTCATTGAGCTGCCACATGATTCTCTGCATGAAAACCCTGACCCAGCTGACAACCGCCTCATTGTCCTGGACTGCTCAGCGGCACACGGCTTCGCCCCTCCCAGCCTACATGTGGCACCTGCATAAACCAAAGCGAGAGGCACAAGCTGAACCTGCAGCCTGCCCACACCGACTGCCATCTCCTGCCCCGTTACCTTGGCCACTCACCCACCCTGCCTCTGACATTTACCGGTCGCCACGTCGAGGCCTGGGTACCACCTGTAAGACACAGACAACAGGAGATGCTTCTAGCTTCACCAACAGTACGACACATGAAAAATAACTGAAAAATAACTCAGCCGACTCATCTCACCTTGCCCGAGTCACCTCCGGTGCCGATATCCTGCTTTGCACCTTCAAAACAAAAAAACCCCCAAACCGATAAGCCAGTCATGTAGCAACCAGTCACGTCTTCTCCTCCGACACCACACGCTGACCCACCTTCTTACAGTGCCCTGCTCGCTGCCTCTGTCACTCTTCGGTGCATATATTGTCCCTCTGGATCTGAAAAAAACTTTTAAGCAAGTCACCTGGATGTTGAGTGACAGCTTAACAATTCCAGAGTTCTTGACTCCATGTAGGAACACCGTCTAGGGTGTCATTACAGCCTGCCATTAAAAAAAAACATAAAAATAAAACAGCATTAAGCCCTACACACAAGGAGCCTTAACACCTTTGAGATTCCATCTGTTCAACTACCACTCCCGCAGCCTCTCCCAGATAGCTCCTGTCATCCTCGTGACATCCTTGCCTGCTGCTGAGGGCTGCTTGCTGCGAGGGGGCTGTACGGGCTGTACCTAAACAGTCCAGGCAAATCAACATTAACTACAGACTCTTAGTGCTATTCTTCCCCTGACCGACATCGCTGTGCCCCCAGGCAGGGCAGTTCCAACCCACATACGTGTGCAGGCTGACACGCCAGAGAGTAAGAGTGCTCTGAACAGCGCCAAAAACCAAAATCCAAAGGGAGCTGAAGTGCCACAAGAGCGCGGTGGAGTACGCAAAAGGACTCGGAAGACACTGTTATACAGAATAGAGGAGTTAGGAGGAAGCACGGTAAGAAAAGAAGCCTTGCAGACACAGCGAGGGCCCTGGAGTCTCAGGAGGGCATCTGGGCAAACTACAGATGACTGAGAGAACAACCAAACGGAGACACCCTCGATGGCAGACAGAAAGAAAAAGGAGCGCTGCACAGCAAAGAAAGGAGGGAGGCTCTGACAGAACGAGAGAGAGAGAAAAGGAGATCGAGTGCCTCAAGGGGCTGCGGAGATCGAGGGAGGTCTCAGCAGGCACTGCGACTGTGAGGAGAGGGATCGTGGGGGCGGGGCTGATGGATAAACGAAGGCTGAGGGACAACCAGGAGGAACTCGGGTGATCACCTGAGCAGAGTACAGATGGTCTTGGGTGGCTGGGAACTAAACATGGGAATCCTGGCTAGCACAGAGGAACAAATGAGTTCGTGTGCGGCTCAAAGACGGCCCCACCTAAAGTGCTACAGGATGGAACCGGACCACAAGGAAGGTCTTGGGAGGCATCGTGACTGGGAGGAGAACTGTCCCAAGGGAGCCAGAGAGACAGAAAAAGGACTGGGGACATGACGATTAAATCCCGAGGGGATCTGAACCAAGTAAACACGTCATCAGAGGGCCAGGGAACGAACAGAGGCACGGCTAGAGGGAAGGGAGGACAGACTGACTGGGCTGGGTCACAGATAGCAGGAACACTCGGGAAGCCCTCTGAGGGAATGAGATGGCTGCGAGGTCTGCTACAAAGCTAGAAGTCTGCTAGGGGCATCCTTGAAGGCATCGATAGGCATCATGACACCCTTAGAGAGGTCCTGATTGGGCCAAAGACGCCAAAGAAGGCTCAGGGACATGAGAAAGGAAGTCTAGAGGGGATTTGAACAGTACAGATGTCATCGGGAGGCGGGGACCAAATGGAGACACCCTAGATGGCACAGAGAATGATTAAGAGTGCTCTGAGGTACAAACACACCTGAGGATGGGTTTCTGAGGGCATGAGAGAGAATCCAAGCCCGCTACAGAGCTAAAACAGGGCTGTGGTACACAAAGAAGGTCTGAGGAGGCATCCTAGGTGGCATAAAGAAGAAAAAGAATGCTCTTTTTTGGGAACAGAGATCTTAGGAGAGGTGCTATTGCGACAAAACAAGTCCAAAGGAGACTTACAGGGATAAAAGTGTGCTGCAGGGATCATCCAAGACCTCAGGAGGCATCGTGACAGCAGCAGAGGAGGACACCCAAAAGAATGCTCAAGGACATGATAAAGAAGCTCGGAGGGGATTTGAAGAAACTGCAGGTGTCCTCAGGGGACCAGGTAGGTATCCTAGCTAGCACAGAGGACAATGTGAGCGTTCTGCAGATGAAAGGTGGCATCAGGAAAGGGTCTCAGGGAGGAAGGAGGGTGCAGAGTGCGCCACGGTGCCAAAAGAGGGCTGCGGGGCACGAGGTTGGCCTCAGTAGGCGTGGTGACAGCAGGAGCAGGGTGCTGAGACTGAAAGAGAGACAGAAGGCGGCTCTGGGACACGGTGCAAAAGTCAAGGCGTTCCAGCAATGTACAGATGTCCCCAGGGGATGAGCGACTGAATGGAGACATCCAAGACAGCAGTGAAGACTGTGAGAGAGCTCAGGGGCACAGAGAAAGCCTGAGGAAGGGTTCTGTCTGAGTAAGAGAGACACCGAACCCCCAGCTGGGCTTCTTTTTAAACACAATTTTAAAAAAACATTTACTATCTCAACATTAAATACAACCTGAAATGAAAAAACCTTCACACGCACAAGGTTAGACACATTCAGAAACTGACGCTCATTCAACAGCCACTCGATCCACCCCTCACTCCAAACATCCGTTCCACTGCCTACCTGCCACAGTGGCAGATCACCCCCATTCTAAACCCACCCCTGGAACTGCCTCACCGTGCGCCTCGGCAGCGTCGCTGCTCCACACGCCCCCACGGTGTCAGCCTTCCTAACCAGGAGCCAAGGAAGATGTTTCGCAACGGGCCCCGCTCCCACTCCTCCTTCGCTTGCGTTTGTACGCTCCGGCAAACCTCGCTCAAGGATTTTCTCTGGGGATCCAGATGGCCCTGTGTCACCTGCAGAACACAAAGCCCTGCAAAGCAAGGCGTAGTCAAAACCGACAGCGAGTGCTGCAGTGCAATACACAACCAGAACAACCGACGTGGGAGGAGCCGGGCTTTAAGGCCGAGGCCCACAAGGACACGGGGGGTGAAGTGCTGTAGGGGAGGGACCTCTATGGAAACAGAACTCTGAAGAGCACAGCTGTCATTCTGGCCCAGATCTCCTCCACAAAGGCAACCCTCCACAAACATCTGTGATGCAAAAGACGCCGTAAGCTCCACTCACGAGACGGGGAGTGCTCAACGGGCTCTTTTCCAAAGCAGCAAGGCATCCGAGACCCTATGGACGCCTACCACGGTGCATGCGCCGTGCAGAGAGCCCGCGGGGCACCACAGAGACGTGGGGAAGGCACTGCATACAAGACAGAACACAGACACCACAAACGACACAAGTACACTGACACAGGCCAGAACATGCACGTCCTGTGCGACAGACCCTGCTCTCTTCCCACAGACTTAAGGAAGCTTAAATAGCCCTCTCCACAGCCCTGATGGTAGAGCCTCTGCTGGCCCCACCCTACCCACGGCTTTTGCCCCTTGACTTACCTTTCAGAGAGCATGCTCCAGAATCCATCCTCATCAGGAGCACGTCATCTCACTGGGATGCTCCCGCATTCACCAGGTTCCTCTCCATCACCTGCAAGACAGAGCGCCCCCAGTCACCGACATGCCAGCCAGCACTGACCTCTACTGCAACAGCACCCTCCTGGGAAGTGCTGTGCTGCCCCCAAAAAGCAGGTGTTGCAGCCGTCATCTCCCGTGGAAGCCAGAAAACCAGAGAGGTAAAGCATCCGTTGTACTCAGAAGCAATCACTTGCTCTGTGGCTCCTGCCCTACTGCTCCTCTCTCTCCCACCAACTCACCTCAAATCCTGCACTCTTTGAGAAGCCTCCGCCGTCGAGCCAAGGGGTGCTGCAGCCAGTCGGCAGTCCGGCTGCAGCTCCTGCTCCTCACAGCCGCAGAGAATCGTAGTTCTGGCTAATGCCGGCTCCAGACAGCGGACACCCTGTCTCATTCCAGCTCCTGCTGGCTACAGGTCTGGCTCGGTGACGCTTCAACTCTGCACTGAAACTCCGCTTGATTTCAGCTCTTTCTCCTCACAGGCTCCAGCTACCGGCAACAGCCTGAGCTTTTGACAAGGCTGTAAATCAATCACTGTCAGAGCTTGAGTATTAGGAGTAAACATCCACCTTGTACATTCTCTAAGCATTCATTACTTTGGATTATTAATCAGGTCATAATTATTCTAAGCAGCGTACAAATAATTGCTGAACTCAAAGAGGGCACGTAGGGTCTGAAAAGCGCGTTTCCCCCCCGAGACCACCTCAGACATGGAGTTTGGCCTGGTGCACGCCGGCCTCCCAAGCTTCGGGGTCCCATGCCACCCCAAACCCCACCCCCTCCTTTCCCCCGTAGCCCCCAGGGCCCTCCCACACCCCTCCGCCTCTCACCTGCCTGCAAAACCAGCCAAGCTGCATTCTGCTTTTGGCCCCCAAACCAGCTGCCTTAGTGCCTCTTTATGAGCCCAAAAACCTGCCTGCTGAGCCGCTTCTCAAGTCCCAAAAATTCACGACTTGACCTTTGTTTCTGAGCCAAAAGCCACACAACTCCGTCTGTTTCTGAGCCCCTCAATCAGCCACATGCGTCTGCTCTCAAGTCCCAGGAAGGCAAAACGTTGCCTCCATTTCTGGCCCACAGCACAGCTCACCCCGTCTGCTCTCTGACCCCCTCCGCAGTCCCCACGGGCGATGCCGAGGGTTGGGGGGGTGGGGTGAATGCAGCCACCCCACAGCCCTGCACTCCCAGAGCCCCACGGGCAGGTTTGGGGAGCGCTTGGGGATTGCAGCACTTCCGGGGGCCGCCACCGCGCATGCGCACTGCCGGGGCACGGGCACACCGGTCCTGGGAGAGCCGCGGGCAGCCCGCGGGAAACCGCACGAACCTGCCACAAAACCGCCCCTCGCGCTGCACCGCGGGGCCGCGCCGGTAGCGAGGACTGTGCCGTGCCGCGCGCGCCCCCGGGAGCGACGCAGCTGCCGGGCAGCCGAGTGCACAAAAACTACAGCTCCCGGCGTGCCCCGGGGAGCAAACATGGCCGACCGGAAGACCCGCTCACGTGACTACAGCACCTCCCACACCGCCACAGGCGGCCGTCCCGCCTTTCTGACCCTACGGGGACACCATTCTTCCCCCCCCCCACCCCGTCGCCCATGCACCCAGAAGCCCGGCCGAGCGCAGCGCCGCGCGGCTCCGGGAAGCGCCGCTGCCGCCCGGCCCCGACCCCGAGCGGCTTCTGCCGCCGGTCCCGCCGCAACGCGCGCCCCCACCCCGTGGCCGCTTTCCCCGGCAGCCGCCAGGCGAACGACCGCGCGGCCCCGCTCACCTTCTCTCTGCTGCTCCCTCGGCTCGCACCGGCTCCTCCTCCAGCACCGCCCGCTGGAGGTGGACAGGGAGGGGCCACTGCCCGCAGCCTCACAGCCCGCCCCGGGGGCTCCTCCAGCCCGGCCCACGCTCCCTCCCCCCTCCCCCCCCCCCCGGTAACTATAGCGACCAGCACCGGGATTAAGGCCAGGCAGCGTGTCCTCAGTGCAGCCTCTGGAAGAGGGCAAGAGGCAGAAGCACTGACCGTTATTGCCGTAGATCGGCACCGGCGCTGCCGTTCCGCGCTTTGCGCCCCGAGCACCCGCCGACAGCGCGCACGGGGGGGGGGGGGGGGGGGCGGCACTTCCCGAGCATGACCATCGGCACGGCCGTGCGCGGGGAAGGTGCAATTCCGAATAGGGTCCGGGCGGGAACAGTGACCCGCGGCAAGGTGCAATCCCGAATAGGGTCCGGGCGGAAACAGTGACCCGCGGCGAGGTGCAACCCCGAATAGGGTCCGGGCGGAAACAGTGACCCGCGGCGAGGTGCAACCCCGAATAGGGTCCGGGCGGAAACAGTGACCCGCGGCGAGGTGCAACCCCGAATAGGGTCCGGGCGGAAACAGTGACCCGCGGCGAGGTGCAACCCCGAATAGGGTCCGGGCGGAAACAGTGACCCGCGGCAAGGTGCAACCCCGAATAGGGACCGGGCGGAAACAGTGACCCGCAGCGAGGTGCAACCCCGAATAGGGTCCGGGCGGAAACAGTGACCCGCAGCGAGGTGCAACCCCGAATAGGGTCCGGGCGGGAACGGTGACCCGCGGCAGGTGCAACCGCGAATAGGGTCTGGGCGGGAACAGGGACCCGCAGCAAGGTGCAACTCCGAATACGGTCCGGGCGGAAACAGGGACTTGGGGGAGATAGTGTGGGAGGGGTGGGTGTAACTGATGTGGTGGGGTCGTGCGTGGGCGGTGAGGTTTCAGCTGTGAAGGGAGGTGAAGTTTTGTAGAGGGGGCTCGTTTGGGGGTGGTTCAGTGTGTAGTGGTGCAAGAGTTGTGTATGGAAAAGAATCAAAAATAGTAAGTCCCGAGCCATGGCCAAAATGCCTAGGACTAATCAGTTTTATTTTTTAAAACCAAAATTTTATTTATTTCATTACTCCCAGGCAACAACCATGTTACAGTGCTGCTAATTCCCTCTTAACTAAACAGACTGAAGGAGGCAGAGAGGGACTGAGGGAGGCAGATAGACAGAGAGGGACTGAAGGAGGCAGACAGACAGAGAGGGAGTGAGGGTCAAAGCGAGACAGAGAGATACAAATACAGACAAACACAAAGGCTAAGGCAGAGAGTCAAAGTCAGAGAGACTCTAAGACAAGAGTCAGACCTAGACAGAGAGAGAGTCAAACTCAGGCATAGAGGGGCAAAGTCAGACAAGGAGAAAGACAGAGGAGCAGAGTCAGACAGAGGTAGAGAGAGAGACCAAATCACACATCCAAAAAACCCACACTGGAGCCAACCCCAGCAACTACACCTTTTTTAAAGCTACATTACAAAACAGCTTTTACTTCTTTATTAGAGTTCGAACCAAGAGCACATACACTTTCATTGAGCCTACATTGCTCAAAACCCTTTATTTACTTTGGAAACCTTCCAAGCACTGCAAGCACCTTCGCTACATGCACATTACAAACCACCTTTTACATACTTATTAAACCTGGGAACCAACAGCAAATACACCTTTATTGAACCTACCTTACACAAAAACTTATGGACTTCAAAACCCCTACAACCATGATGAGTGCTTTACCTACCACTATTACCTCTCACAGCATTTATGGTCATTTCACACATGACCATTAGCATCATGTCTTTACTAACTAGATTCATAACTGTTTAGAGACTATGACATACATGACTCCAGCAACACCATTCCCAAGGACCACACAAAACCACCCTGCCTGCAAAAATGCCATCCCTAGACTGCTCCATGTCAAAACACGGGCAACAACTGTCACCTCGCTGAGTGGCTAGGACCCGGGTGAAAAATAAAATCCCCCAGTTAGGGTATTTTACTTTTTTCCTTAACTACTCAAAAAAACACCACCTGCAACAAAAAAACCCACATTACATTACGCAGTCATGCACAGGCAAACACATTCTAAACACACCATGCATTCACCTACCCCACTAACCCCCCCCTGCTCTCAGCAAAGCCATCCCCCTCCCTGACCGCCACAACACGCCCTCACCCCGTGGCTCCATGGCTCCTCAGGAATGCCGTTCCCAGGGGCCTCCAAAACCGCCCTGCCTGCAAAAACCCCATCCCTACACCGCTCTGCATCCAAACATTGGCGACGATCGTCACCTTGCAGAGTGGCCGGGACCGGGGAAAAAAAAAACCCAGCCAGGGGAAAAAAAAATCCCCCGGCTGGGGTTTTTTTATTCTGTTTTTTTGTTTTCTACCTACTCAAAAAACACCATCTGCAACAAAAAAAAACCCAGTTACATTAAACAGTCATGCACAGGCAGACACATTCTAAACACACCACTCATTCAGCTACCCCACTAACCACCCCCTGCTCTCAGCAAACCCACCCGGCCATCTGACCCCCACAACACTTCCTTGCCCCATTGCTGCGGCACTCCTCAGAACTTGCTTCCTGAAGGCCTCCAAAATCACCCTGCCTGCGAACACCACGGCCTGAGCCTAACCTCCACCCAAACGCTGGCCATGAACATCATCCGACAGAGCAGCCAGGACTAAGTGACAATAAACCAGGTCAGGGAGATAAAGAAGTCCCCCTGCTCAACAGTTTCTTCACTGTTTTTAAAAGACGCATTAACTCTCGCTACATTCAATATACCCTGAAATGAAAAACATCCTCACATACAAGGATAGACACCTTCTGAAACTAACACTCATTTAACATCTACTCTATCTAACCATCACCTGTCAGTGGGGCAGATCACCCCAATACCATAACCATGCTTGGAACCGCACCATCATACACCTCAAGCCATCACAACCGCTTCACGTGATTCCACACCACAGGCCCTCATAGCTGGAAGAAGAGGAATATGTTTCCCTCTGTGTACCCCTCCCGGTCCTTCTTTGCTTCATTTTGTACACTGCAGCAAACTTCATGGAAGGATTTGCTTCTGGAATCCCGGTGGCCCTATTGTACCTGCAAAAGACAAGAGAGGGAACTCTAGAGCCTGCTTACTGATAACTACTGGCCATCTCCAAAACCAACCTACACCACCTCCACCCCAACAGGCCACATTCACCAGCACATTATCATCCCCTTCTGGGACCTTTCCACCCCATCGAGAATGGCTACAAACACACAAATCAGCACCACCTCAAACACACACATCTACATGCTCACAAACATGGCCTAAGGATGCAACAGTACCACACAGGGTAGACTTAATGCCAGTCCAAAAGACACAGCCTGACAGTACACGCAACGATGCCGAGGTGACGTGACACAGACACCCCCGTGTGGCCTGCCGTGTGAGAATGCCAGAACACTGAATGATATATGGGCGATAACCCCCCAGTGAGCAGTCGAGACAAAATGCTGTGAAAGACTAAAGACTACAAAGACACAGGGAGGATTCCCTTGGAAGACCTCACAAGAAAGAGTCACAGAGGTGAGACCTGGTGGTTTAGTCTGAGACTAAGTTACATGAAAGACCAACCAAATACATCTACAATGCTGAACTGGATCAGTAACATTGAGCTTCTATATCACACTGACTACCAAGACAGAATGGGCACTGTGCCAATAACTCAAGGCTGCAAAATGCAATGGATGGTGACTGCACGCAGAGTAGGATGTGAGTATGCCAGAGGGTCCTCAACAGTGAAGGTCAAGACAAACATTGACACATCACATAACTAAGGCACACTAGGCATACTACACAACTCTACCAACTCATCTCAGAGCTGCTTTGCCAGTATCACTCACCATTTCTAGTTTCTTGCCACAAGGTGCCTGCAAGAAAAATATGAAAGCTATTGCTGATGTACAGGCTTCCCTCGTGCTACCTCACAATTCAGTTGAGATCTTCTCAGCTCCCACTCACATGAACACTGGCTTGACAAGGTCACACAATACAGATATAGAGCTACGCAATGCTCTTGCCACTTTAATGCCATACAGCGTAACACTCACATCAGACAAAACCAAACAGAACGCCCAGAGACGCACGCACTGCCATACACAGGCCCCAGGCCCACTATCTGCCCCCAATTTAACAAAACCTCAAGAGCCCTCCCACTGACCCTGATGTCCTACCCCCTCTTCTCACCCTACCCCACCCACTGAAAGGTAAGTCAAGGGACCAAAGCAGAGAGCACAGTCCGTAGTTCATCCTCATCAGCAGCACATTATCTAACTGGGGTTTCCCAGCATTCACCAGGTTCATCACCTGCAAGACAGAGCACCACGTGTCACCGACACGCCGACCTGTATCAACCTCTACCGCAATGACACCCTCCTCAGAAGAGCCGCACCGCTCCCAATAACTGTATGCTGCACCCCGCCCCATCTCTCATGAAAGCCACAAAACTGGAGAAATGCTGCCACCATCCTACTCAGAAGCAATTGCCCACTCGGCATCTCCGAGCCTGCTGCTCCTCTCTTCCACCAACTCACCTCAAATCCTCTGCTGTTTGAGCAGAGACTTCACAATGCATGCAAAAGCAAAGAAAATGGTCATTCCAATTGCCACGTGATCCTCAGCAATTCAGGTCTGATCAGACCGATTAACAACTCTCTCACCTTTTCTGAAACTGCCCTTGACTCTGCAACATCAACCCTCTGGGAACGAGAGTGGCACCTGCAAAATAAACAGACAAAAAAGCATGGAGTGAGATGCGGCCCGAATCCTCAGCTGGCTCACGGTGCTTCCTCTCCCCTGCTCATTTACCTCAGCCGCTCAGAGATGGATTCTTCCATCTGCTGTGCCAAGGCCTGATCACCATCGAAAGAACTAAAACAGGATATGATTTTAGCTACAATAATATTATGACACCTCAAAGAACTGCTGCATCAGCACACAGGTCATCACTCACCTTGCCAAACTCCAAGGGTGCAGGTATCCCACTTCGCACATTGATTCACACCTAGAAAATAAAACCCGAGTAAGCCCATCAGAGCCACCGGTCACACAGATGCTCTGTTATCTTCCACCACCCTCCAGGAAGCAGCTTCTCGCTTTGAGCCTAAACAACCCAAACAACATAAGGCAAGCCACCTCATTGTTAACCAAGACTTTTATGAGACCAAAGGTTTGTCCTCCATTTCTGTCTCCCTTCTAACTACTACCAAAATACCCGAAACCCTAAATATTGAGCCCCACATACAAGCTAAGAGTCATTCAATGTTCAACCCACTCAACTACTGCACAAACTGCCACTCCCAGCAAGTCCACCCTCCAGCACCTGCCAAACACAAGGAGATTAACTCTGTGGCAGCTGTCTACAGCTACTTGCCCGGAGATGGACTGTATGGATCTTTGCCAAAAGCATCTGGGCAGATCCAGGTTATTACTACACAACTACAAACCTACACTCCCCTCATCTTTACTACAGCTAAACTCCTGGGCAGGACAGCTGCACCCCTGGCACAGACCTACACCACACACAGACACCACAAGTGAAGCGACTGTGAGACACAAGAAGACCACAAGCGAGAAGAACGATGACTGTAGGGAAGATGCTGCCGGCAGAGAAGCCCTACAGCACCACGATAGCACAGACGCATTGAAGCGGCCCCAAAATGAGAGTCGACCGCTGCAGCCTGTGAGACAAAGCTACCATTGAAACCAGAACAACGGATACAGGAGAAGCCGGGCTTCAAGGCCTAAGACATGGGGATGAAATCCCAGAAGACTACCACGTGCCAAAAGAACTCTCAAAAACACACAGCTGCAGGTGCCATCTAGCTCGCCCACGCTAGAGACCACTGCTCAAGAACATCCTCGATGCAACACGCACCTGATGAATCCACGCTTCGAGTTACAATTGCAAGACAAGAAAGGCTCGACGGGCACTAAGCCGATGAGTTGATGCACGTGAGACTCTTGGGAGGGCTATTGAGATGCCAGCTGATCATAAAGAGCTACACAGACATCAAGACCTGAGGACTGCATGGTATAAGATACATAATACACAACACAGACACAGGCTGGAACTGCCCTGCCCAGCACACAGTATTCTGGTGCTGAGAATTAACTCGCTCCCTTTGTGGGCACAAAGGGCACTGCTCCTGCACAGTCCTCTCCCCTACGCTAACATGAGAAGGCCTCCCTGCAATTCCCAACCCTGTCCCTTCCACCCAGACCCTTCCCAACCCTGGACCCTCAACTTATCTTTCAGAGGACCAGGGGCCAGAGTCGTCTTCCACAATAACCACATGGGCTAACTGGGATGTTCCTGAGCCACCAGGTTCCTCTGCATCATCTGCAGGACACCCACAAAGAGTGCGACCAGTCAGCGTCATGCCAGCCGATGGCAACCTCTTTCATAACACCCTCCTCAGAAGCGCCGCTCGCCTCCTCGTTCCAGAGTCAGACACTGCAGCCATCATTGCTTGTGCTACCTAAGATACCAAGAGACACAAAATCACCGTTGCACTTCTGACAAGTCACCCGCCCCTGCTCCTCCTTGTTACCGCCCCACCTCACCTCAAATGCTCATCCGACTCCAAAGGCTGCCTGCACAGCACCTGCAAAACCAAAGAGAAACATTTTGCTTAGATGTCATGGGACGCTTTGCTCTTAAACGCAGACCCGGCCGATGCCGCCTCACCTTCTCAGACCGCTCGTCGAGCATGCGGCTTCACCCTTCCAAGGCTACGAATGTCACCTGCAAAAACCAAAGTAACACTTGGTGGGATGCTGCCCAAAACTACAGCCCACCCACACCAATAACCCTCTCCCACTCCTTCACCTTGTGTGCTCACCCACCCCACCTCTGCCAGTCACGGGTTCTCCTGTGGAGACTTGGATACCGCCTGTAAGACACAAACAGGGGATGCTTCTTACTTCACCAACAATACGATGCCTGAAAAATAACTGATATTTGAGCACACTGGTCATACCACACCTCATTCGACTCGCCTCTGGTGCCGCTGTCTTTCTTCACACCTTCAAAACAAGACATGCTTATAGCCTACTCACATAGACACCGGTCACGTCGTCCCTCTGACGCCACACATCGACCTACCTTCTCACGGTGCTCCGCTCACCTCCTCTGTCACCCTTTGTCCCACGGGTCACCCCTCTGCACCTGAAAAAATAGCATCGAACAAGTCACCTGCATGCCGAGTGACGGCTTAACAATTCCAGAGGTCTCCTTTAGGTATGCCATCTAGATTGTCATTGCAGCCTGCCATTAAACACAACCTGGTCATCCCCAGCATCTCTGCATAACACTACAGAGAAAAGTTTTACGCCTGCTGCATATATGGCTACTTGCTCTGAAACAGACTGCACACCTTGGCCTACAAAACCTAGCCTTATCACCCTATTAACTATAGATTCTTATTGCTATTCTTTTGTTGGCTATCACTGCTGTGCCCCCAGGCAGAGCAGCTCCAACCCAGACATAAACAGGCACAGACCAACACTGCACACATATAAGACAAATGCTGTGACCGACACATTAAAACAAGCTCTCTAAGAATGACCCCTCGGCCACAGACAGTGCCAGATGAGAAGACCTAGGGGGCCAAGAGGAAGAATCCATGGCAGGCTGAGAAGAGCCAAACACTGTGGCCCAAGACGAAAACAGACAGGAGCAACTGGGATGAGTCATATGCAAGACAGCTTACTTCAAGACCTAAGCATAGAAAGATGCAGGGAAGAACATCCAGAAAAGGTCTTTGCAATGATGGACCGCTCGAGATCAAAGATGTTAATACAGCCTAGAACAATGCTACAAAAGCAGACCGACCTGAAACTTCCGAGACCTATCCATGCTTTAGGCTTGTAACGCAATAAAAGAAGCACCTGACCGGCATTCTGCCGATGACTCCGGGCATTCTAGACCCTAGGGATGGTGCCTGAAGCGCACACTGCGCTACTTCGGCACAAAGAGCAACAAGGATGTCGTGACCTGAGGAAGCTCTAGGACACGTAAAACAGAAAACACAAACTACACAACAACATAGCCATAGGCTAGAACTGCCCTGCCTGGCACATGGCAGTCTTGGGCAGAAAGTTAACCTGCTCCCTTTCCCTGCCCAAAAGGCACTGTTCCTGGACGGTCCTCTCCCCTACGTTAACTTGAAAACCCCTCCCTCCCATTCCCAACCTTGGCTCGCCCCAGAGCCCTCTCCCAAACACCAGTCTCTCAACTTATCTGGGGGCTGGGGGTCTGAAGCCATCTTCAACAGCAACCGCATCCGCTATCCCAGATATTCCTATAGATGCCAGGTTCCTCTTCATCAGCTGCACAAAAACAGCACCAGGAGCGAACATCGTGGCAGCTGACGCGACCATCTCCCACAAAAAGCTCCTCCTCAAAAACATCGGACTTTCTGCTCACCTGCTCCATGCCAGTTTGGGTGTTGGACACTACGGCCATCATCACTTGTGACACCTATGACACCAAAAGACCAAACAGTCTAGTTGTGTTTCTGTGAAAACGCCTGGCCCTCCTCTCTGCTATCCTGACTCACCTCAAACACTCATCCTATTCCAAAGGCTGCCTAGACAGCACCTGCAAAACAATATGTTGCTCTGTGGACAATTAGGAAAACACTACCATCCCATATCCTGAAAGACACTGTGCCTTACATCCATGCTACTTTCTTAAGCAATGCTAAAACCCTATATACAGATACATACAAGATGCTCACTCTAACCCTTGCTCCATCACCTCAGCATTAGTCCTATTTAGACAGATAATATCAACGACTTCCAATGTATCCAGTAATACTAGGGAAAAAAACAAGATCCCCTCTTCATTAAAGACAGAAAAAGCCAGGAAAATGCAGTGCCTCTAGAAGGAAAAGAAAAACTGTAAGTGTACACTATTAAACCATTTTACCCACCCCACCCAATCAATACAAAAGTACTTACCTGAAAATAGACCTCTACAGACCAGTGTATTTCATATTATATACACTGCTGAACCTTAACTGATCCTGAAACTCTTATCTCACAGACATCTCTTTCTGTGATGATCAAAACACACCTACCTAAAGAGCTTCAACACCTCAAGATCTGCCACTAACTTAAGGAACACCAGAGCACTGACCTCAGAGATGCCCAAAAGCAGAATGACCTCGCTGAGGAGAGGCTGTGGCTCATATATGCCAGGCCCCACCCACCACCCTGACCACAATCACCTGGCAAAAGGGGAGGGGTGAACCACCAGAAGACATAAAAGCAGCCAGGGGAGCAGCAGCAAGTTTTCTCACCTGCCTTAAGTTTACAACCTGCAAAATACTGACTGAAGAAAGCAACCTTTATTGGAAACAACATCTGCTCTTTCACTACATCTATTGCATCAGTCACGTGACTACAGCACCCGCCACGCCGTCACAGGTGGCCGTCCCACCTTTCTGACCCTGCAGGGACACCGTCCTCCACCACACCCACCACCCCCCCACCACCCCCACACCCCCCCGTCACCCACCCACACCCCTCCGCCTCTCACCTGCCTGCAAAACCAGCCAAACTGCATTCTGCTTTTGGCCCCCAAACCAGCCGCCGTAGTGCCTCTTTCTGAGCCCAAAAACCTGCCTGCTGAGACTCTTCTCAAGTCCCAAAAATGCACAACTTGACCTCTGTTTCTGAGCCCAAAGCCACACAACTCCGTCTGTTTCTGAGCCCCTCAATCAGCCACACGCGTCTGTTCTCAAGCCCCAGGAACACAAAACATTGCCTCCATTTCTGGCCCACAGCACAGCTCACCCCGTCTGCTCTCTGACCCCCTCTGCAGTCCCCACGGGCGATGCCCAGGGGTGTGTGTGGGGGAATGCTGCCACCCAACAGCCCTGCACCCCCAGAGACCCACGTGCAGGTTTGGGGAGCGCTTGAGAATTGCAGAGGGCCCAGCCCCACCTCTCTGCGGGGCCGCACCAGCACAGGCAGGGCATCACTTCCTTAGTGCCGCTTCAGGTTTTCTTTCTCCAGCGCTGTCAGCACCACACCCCAAACCCCCCAGGCTGAAGGACTCCCGTGGGGAGCCGTGCCTGGCCACGTCCCCTCCAAGCACAGCACAGCCCGGCCCCTCTCCACGGCCATTTTCCCAGGGCCACGTTTCCATTTTTCCCACAGGCCGAGTTTCCCCTCGGTGCGCGGTCACCCCCGTTCCCTGCACAGTACAGCCCCCAACACGCGATCCCCCTACTCACGCAGCCTCGCTCACTCACTCACTACGCAGCCGCACCGCGCTGGAAGAGGAAAAGAGGCGGCAGCAGCACCGGCCATTGTTGCCGCAGATAGCACGCAACCGGAGCCCCACCGGCCACCTCCCACCGCTCATGCGCACTGCCGGGGCACGGGCACACCGGTCCCGGGAGAGCCGCGGGCAGCCCGCGGGAAACCGCACGAACCTGCCACAAAACCGCCCCTCGTCCTGCGCCGCGGGGCCGCGCCGGTAGCGAGGTCTGTGCCGTGCCGCGCGCGCCCGGCAGCGATGCAGCTGCCGGGCAGCAGAGTGCGCAAAAACTACAGCTCCCGCCGTGCCCCGGGGAGTCAACATGGCCGACAGGAAGCCCCGCTCACGTGACTACAGCGCCCGCCCGTCGCCCACGTACCCGGAAGCCCGGCCCCGCGCGGCTCCGGGAAGCGCCGCCGCCCGGCCCCGACCCGGAGCGGCTTCTGCCGCCGGTCCCGCCGCACCGCGCGGCTTTCCCCGGCAGCCACCAGGCGACCGACCGCGCGTCCCCACTCACCTTCTCTCTGCTGCTCCCTCGGCTCGCACCGGCTCCTCCTCTAGCACCTCCCCGGACAGGGAGGGGCCGCTGCCCGCAGCCTCACTGCCCGCCCCTGGCGCTCCTCCAGCCCGGCCCACGCTCCCCCCCCCCCCCCCCCCCCAGCGGTAACTATAGCTACCAGCACCGGGATTAACCGCCTGACATGCCCCTCAGGCCCCCGAACTTGCGCTCTATGAGCTGCCAGTCCTCCAGTCCCGGGACTGCCACCGCGCATGCGGGGGGGGGGGCGGGTGTGTGTGTGGCCAGCCGCAGCAAACAGGCGGAGGCGTGGCCAGCAGCCGCGAATGCGCGGTGGGCGGGGGCGAGGGTCTCCCCGCCAAGAGTCAGCCAGTCGCTCCAGACAGGGCGTTACAGCCGTCCCATCTGGGTCGCCAAAAAACTGTTATCCCAAAACAGGATTCCTGCCCGGCGTGCAATAAACCCATCTGAACACGCTCAGGAGAGATAGCGTATTTCTTCAGGCCTGGCTGCTTGGGGGACTTTTCCACAAATCACGTACACCAACAGCAGGTTTTCATGCTTCTCTTACACACAAAAATCAGATCTTAGTGCTTTTCCAAACACACCTATTAGATATTGATTGCTAGTGATTAACATGCATTTAGAATATGGCTTACGTAATGCTTCTATGACTACACATGCTCAGGGAAAGGGTCTTAACCTGGGCAGAGTTTTCATTCTTATAAGGAAGGTAGTTCACTGTCAGGACACTCAAAAATTAGTTTCATTGTCAAGTTAATTAATTGATTAGTCCGTTTGCCAGGTTGTCAAATAACTCATCCTCAAAAGTGCAGACAGAAAAAGAAAAGGGAACACCAGGATGAAAGAGTAAGGGGGAGCAGGACAGAATAATAGAAAGAAAAGGTATAGAGAAGAAAAAAAAATAAATCACAGAATGGGGAAGAGAGGGACAGGAAGGGACTGGGACATATAAGGGGGGCAACAGGGTCCCAAGGGCCTGGGACTCACTGCAGCTCTCGCTCTCAGCAGTGCCCGGAGAATTGGACAGGTCAGACGCTTCTTTCTCCTTCCTTCCTCCAGCCCCTCTTCTTCTCTCGAAACTCCAGTCGCCTGGCTGTCCTCCCCCTAAAAGAATAGGCGCACGATAGCGGACAACAGTGTGTGCTGCAGCCCGTTATTGGCGCATGCGCACTGGCGCCGCCACTTTCTTGCTCGCTGCTGCCGCCATCTGGCCAGAAGCCACTACTGCAGCCCGCGATTCGCACAAGCCCCAATCGTGGGCTGCAGTACCGGCTTTTGGCCACTTATCGGCAACAACGAGCACGGAAGCGGCGGCGACACTGCACATGCGCCAATAACGGGCTGCAGTACCCGTCTTTGGCCACAGGGCGGCAACAACGAGCACGAAAGCGACGGCACTAGTGCGCATGGGCCAATAACGGGCTGCAGTACCCGCTTTTAACCACAAGGCAGCAGCAGCGAGCAAGAAAGCGGTGGCGCTAATGCGCATGCACCAATAACGGGCTGCAGTACCTGCTTTTGGCCACAGGGCGGAAGAAACGAGCACGAAAGCGGCGGCCAGACTCCACATGAGCCAATAACGGGCTGCTATACCTCCTTTTGGCCGCCCTGTGGTCAAAAGCAGGTACTGCAGCCCGTTATTGAGCATGCGCACAGGCGCCGCCGCTTTCGTGCTCGTTGCTGCCGCCCTGTGGCCAAAAGCGTGTACTGCAGCCCTTTTTTCACGCATGCGCCCTGGCGCCGCCGCTTTCTTGCTCGCTGCTGCCGCCCTGTGGCCAGAATCGGGTACTGCAGCCCGTGATTGGCGCATGCGCATTGGCGACGCTGCCTTCGTGCTCGTTGCTGCCGCCCTGTGGCCAGTATCGGGTACTGCAGTCTGTGGATGGCGCATGCGCACTGGCGCCGCCGCTTTCCACCTCGTTGCTGCCGCCCTGTGGCCAAACACAGATACAGCAGTCCGTGATTGGCGCATGCGCACTGGCGCCGCCGCTTTCGTGCTCGCTGCTGCCGCCGTCTGGCCAGAAGCCGCTACTACAGCCCGCGATTGGCGCTTGTGCTAATCGCGGGCTGCAGTACCGGCTTTTGGCCACTTATCGGCAACAACGAGCACGGAAGCGGCGGCGACACTGCATATACGCCAATAACGGGCTGCAGTACCCACTTTTAACCACAGGGCGGCAGCAGCGAGCAAGAAAGCGACGGCACTAATGCGCATGAACCCATAACGGGCTGCAGTACCCACTTTTAACCACAGGGCGGCAGCAGCGAGCAAGAAAGCAGCGGCGCTACTCCCCATGTGCCAATAACGGGCTGCTGTACCTGCTTTTGACCGCCCTGTGGCCAAAAGCGTGTACTACAACCCGTTTTTCGCGCATGCGCACTGGCGCCGCCGCTTCCTTGCTCGCTGCTGCCGCCCTGTGGCCAGAATCGGGTACTGCAGTCCGTGATTGGCGCATGCGCATTGGCGGCGCCGCTTTCGTGCTCGTTGCTGCTGCCCTGTGGCCAGAATCAGGTACTGCAGTCTGTGATTGGCGCATGCGCAGCAGCGCCGCCGCTTTCTTGCTCGCTGCTGTCGCCCTGTGGCCACTATCGGGTACTGCAGCCCGTTATTGGCGCATGCGCACTGGCGCCGCCGCTTTCTTGCTCGTTGCTGCCGCCCTGTGGTCAAAAGCGTGTACTACAACCCGTTTTTCGCGCATGCGCACTGGCGCCGCCGCTTCCTTGCTCGCTGCTGCCGCCCTGTGGCCAAACACAGGTACAGCAGTCCGCGATTGGCGCATGCGCACTGGCGCCGCCGCTTTCGTGCTCGCTGCTGCCGCCGTCTGGCCAGAAGCCGCTACTGCAGCCCGCGATTGGCGCTTGTGCTAATCGCGGGCTGCAGTACCGGCTTTTGGCCACTTATCGGCAACAACGAGCACGGAAGCGGCGGCGAGACTGCATATACGCCAATAACGGGCTGCAGTACCCGCTTTTAACCACAGGATGGCAGCAGCGAGCAAGAAAGCGACGGCACTAATGCGCATGAACCCATAAGCGGGCTGCAGTACCCACTTTTAACCACAGGGCGGCAGCAGCGAGCAAGAAAGCAGCGGCGCTATACCCATGTGCCAATAACGTGCTGCTGTACCTGCTTTTGGCCGCCCTGTGGCCAAAAGCGTGTACTGCAGCCCTTTTTTCACGCATGCGCCCTGGCGCCGCCGCTTTCTTGCTCGCTGCTGCCGCCCTGTGGCCAGAATCGGGTACTACAGTCCGTGATTGGCGCATGCGCAGTAGCGCCGCCGCTTTCTTGCTCGCTGCTGCCGCCCTGTGGCCAGTATCGGGTACTGCAGCCCGTTATTGGCGCATGCGCACTGGCGCCGCCGCTTTCTTGCTCGTTGCTGCCGCCCTGTGGTCAAAAGCGTGTACTACAACCCGTTTTTCGCGCATGCGCACTGGCGCCGCCGCTTCCTTGCTCGCTGCTGCCGCCCTGTGGCCAAACACAGGTACAGCAGTCCGCGATTGGCGCATGCGCACTGGCGCCGCCGCTTTCGTGCTCGCTGCTGCCGCCGTCTGGCCAGAAGCCGCTACTGCAGCCCGCGATTGGCGCTTGTGCTAATCGCGGGCTGCAGTACCGGCTTTTGGCCACTTATCGGCAACAACGAGCACGGAAGCGGCGGCGAGACTGCATATACGCCAATAACGGGCTGCAGTACCCGCTATTAACCACAGGGCGGCAGCAGCGAGCAAGAAAGCGACGGCACTAATGCGCATGAACCCATAACGGGCTGCAGTACCCACTTTTAACCACAGGGCGGCAGCAGCGAGCAAGAAAGCAGCGGCGCTACTCCCCATGTGCCAATAACGGGCTGCTGTACCTGCTTTTGACCGCCCTGTGGCCAAAAGCGTGTACTACAACCCGTTTTTCGCGCATGCGCACTGGCGCCGCCGCTTTCTTGCTCGTTGCTGCCGCCCTGTGGCCAGAATCGGGTACTGCAGCCCGTCTTTAGCGCATGCGCACTGGCGCCGCCGCTTTCGTTCTCGTTGCTGCGCCATGTGGCCAAACACAGGTACAGCAGTCCGTGGTTGGCGCATGCGCACTGGCGCCGCCGCTTTCGTGCTCGCTGCTGCCGCCGTCTGACCAGAAGCCGCTACTGCAGCCCGCGATTAGCAGAAGCGCCAATCGCGGGCTGCAGTACCGGCTTTTGGCCACTTATCGGCAACAACGAGCACGGAAGCGGCGGCGAGACAGCACATACGCCAATAACGGGCTGCAGTACCCGCTTTTAACCACAGGGCGGCAGCAACGATCAAGAAAGCGACGGCACTAATGCGCATGAACCCATAAACGGGCTGCAGTACCCACTTTTAACCACAGGGCGGCAGCAGCGAGCAAGAAAGCAGCGGCGCTACTCCCCATGTGCCAATAACGGGCTGCTGTACCTGCTTTTGGACGCCCTGTGGCCAGAATCGGGTACTGCAGTCCGTGATTGGCGCATGCGCAGTAGCGCCGCCGCTTTCTTGCTCGTTGCTGCCGCCCTGTGGTGAAAAGCGTGTACTACAACCCGTTTTTCGCGCATGCGCACTGACGCCGCCGCTTTCTTGCTCGTTGCTGCCGCCCTGTGGCCAGAATCGGGTACTGCAGTCCGTGATAGGCGCATGCGCACTAGCGCCGCCGCTTTCTTGCTCGCTGCTGCCGCCCTGTGGCCAGTATCGGGTACTGCAGTCTGTGATTGGCGCATGCGCAGTAGCGCCGCCGCTTTCTTGCTCGCTGCTGCCGCCCTGTGGCCAGAATCGGGTACTGCAGTCTGTGATTGGCGCATGCGCAGTAGCGCCGCCGCTTTCTTGCTCGCTGCTGTCGCCCTGTGGCCAGAATCGGGTACTGCAGCCCGTTATTGGCGCATGCGCACTGGCGCCGCCGCTTTCGTGCTCGCTGCTGCCGCCGTCTGACCAGAAGCCGCTACTGCAGCCCGCGATTGGCGCTTGTGCTAATCGCGGGCTGCAGTACCGGCTTTTGGCCACTTATCGGCAACAACGAGCACGGAAGCGGCGGCGAGACAGCACATACGCCAATAACGGGCTGCAGTACCCGCTTTTAACCACAGGGCGGCAGCAACGATCAAGAAAGCGACGGCACTAATGCGCATGAACCCATAAGCGGGCTGCAGTACCCACTTTTAACCACAGGGCGGCAGCAGCGAGCAAGAAAGCAGCGGCGCTACTCCCCATGTGCCAATAACGGGCTGCTGTACCTGCTTTTGGACGCCCTGTGGCCAGAATCGGGTACTGCAGTCCGTGATTGGCGCATGCGCAGTAGCGCCGCCGCTTTCTTGCTCGCTGCTGCCGCCCTGTGGCCAGTATCGGGTACTGCAGCCCGTCTTTAGCGCATGCGCACTGGCGCCGCCGCTTTCGTTCTCGTTGCTGCGCCATGTGGCCAAACACAGGTACAGCAGTCCGTGGTTGGCGCATGCGCACTGGCGCCGCCGCTTTCGTGCTCGCTGCTGCCGCCGTCTGACCAGAAGCCGCTACTGCAGCCCGCGATTAGCAGAAGCGCCAATCGCGGGCTGCAGTACCGGCTTTTGGCCACTTATCGGCAACAACGAGCACGGAAGCGGCGGCGAGACAGCACATACGCCAATAACGGGCTGCAGTACCCGCTTTTAACCACAGGGCGGCAGCAACGATCAAGAAAGCGACGGCACTAATGCGCATGAACCCATAAACGGGCTGCAGTACCCGCTTTTAACCACAGGGCGGCAGCAGCGAGCAAGAAAGCAGCGGCGCTACTCCCCATGTGCCAATAACGGGCTGCTGTACCTGCTTTTGGACGCCCTGTGGCCAGAATCGGGTACTGCAGCCCGTGATTGGCGCATGCGCAGTAGCGCCGCCGCTTTCTTGCTCGTTGCTGCCGCCCTGTGGTGAAAAGCGTGTACTACAACCCGTTTTTCGCGCATGCGCACTGACGCCGCCGCTTTCTTGCTCGTTGCTGCCGCCCTGTGGCCAGAATCGGGTACTGCAGTCCGTGATAGGCGCATGCGCACTAGCGCCGCCGCTTTCTTGCTCGCTGCTGCCGCCCTGTGGCCAGTATCGGGTACTGCAGTCTGTGATTGGCGCATGCGCAGTAGCGCCGCCGCTTTCTTGCTCGCTGCTGCCGCCCTGTGGCCAGAATCGGGTACTGCAGTCTGTGATTGGCGCATGCGCAGTAGCGCCGCCGCTTTCTTGCTCGCTGCTGTCGCCCTGTGGCCAGAATCGGGTACTGCAGCCCGTTATTGGCGCATGCGCACTGGCGCCGCCGCTTTCGTGCTCGCTGCTGCCGCCGTCTGACCAGAAGCCGCTACTGCAGCCCGCGATTGGCGCTTGTGCTAATCGCGGGCTGCAGTACCGGCTTTTGGCCACTTATCGGCAACAACGAGCACGGAAGCGGCGGCGAGACAGCACATACGCCAATAACGGGCTGCAGTACCCGCTTTTAACCACAGGGCGGCAGCAACGATCAAGAAAGCGACGGCACTAATGCGCATGAACCCATAAGCGGGCTGCAGTACCCACTTTTAACCACAGGGCGGCAGCAGCGAGCAAGAAAGCAGCGGCGCTACTCCCCATGTGCCAATAACGGGCTGCTGTACCTGCTTTTGGACGCCCTGTGGCCAGAATCGGGTACTGCAGTCCGTGATTGGCGCATGCGCAGTAGCGCCGCCGCTTTCTTGCTCGCTGCTGCCGCCCTGTGGCCAGTATCGGGTACTGCAGTCTGTGATTGGCGCATGCGCAGTAGCGCCGCCGCTTTCTTGCTCGCTGCTGTCGCCCTGTGGCCAGAAGCGGGTACTGCAGCCCGTTATTGGCGCATGCGCACTGGCGCCGCCGATTTCTTCCTCGCTGCTGCCGTCGTATGGCCAGAAGCCGCTACTGCAGCCCGCGATTGGCGCTTGTGCTAATCGCGGGCTGCAGTACCGGCTTTTGGCCACTTATCGGCAACAACGAGCACGGAAGCGGCGGCGAGACAGCACATACGCCAATAACGGGCTGCAGTACCCACTTTTAACCACAGGGCGGCAGCAGCGAGCAAGAAAGCAGCGGCGCTATACCCATGTGCCAATAACGGGCTGCTGTACCTGCTTTTGACCGCCCTGTGGCCAAAAGCGTGTACTACAACCCGTTTTTCGCGCATGCGCACTGGCGCCGCCGCTTCCTTGCTCGGTGCTGCCGCCCTGTGGCCAGAATCGGGTACTGCAGCCCGTGATTGGCGCATGCGCAGTAGCGCCGCCGCTTTCTTGCTCGTTGCTACCGCCCTGTGGTCAAAAGCGTGTACTACAACCCGTTTTTCGCGCATGCGCACTGGCGCCGCCGCTTTCTTGCTCGTTGCTGCCGCCCTGTGGCCAGAATCGGGTACTGCAGCCCGTCTTTAGCGCATGCGCACTGGCGCCGCCGCTTTCGTTCTCGTTGCTGCGCCATGTGGCCAAACACAGGTACAGCAGTCCGTGGTTGGCGCATGCGCACTGGCGCCGCCGCTTTCGTGCTCGCTGCTGCCGCCGTCTGACCAGAAGCCGCTACTGCAGCCCGCGATTAGCAGAAGCGCCAATCGCGGGCTGCAGTACCGGCTTTTGGCCACTTATCGGCAACAACGAGCACGGAAGCGGCGGCGAGACAGCACATACGCCAATAACGGGCTGCAGTACCCGCTTTTAACCACAGGGCGGCAGCAACGATCAAGAAAGCGACGGCACTAATGCGCATGAACCCATAAACGGGCTGCAGTACCCACTTTTAACCACAGGGCGGCAGCAGCGAGCAAGAAAGCAGCGGCGCTACTCCCCATGTGCCAATAACGGGCTGCTGTACCTGCTTTTGGACGCCCTGTGGCCAGAATCGGGTACTGCAGCCCGTGATTGGCGCATGCGCAGTAGCGCCGCCGCTTTCTTGCTCGTTGCTGCCGCCCTGTGGTGAAAAGCGTGTACTACAACCCGTTTTTCGCGCATGCGCACTGGCGCCGCCGCTTTCTTGCTCGTTGCTGCCGCCCTGTGGCCAGAATCGGGTACTGCAGTCCGTGATAGGCGCATGCGCAGTAGCGCCGCCGCTTTCTTGCTCGCTGCTGCCGCCCTGTGGCCAGAATCGGGTACTGCAGCCCGTTATTGGCGCATGCGCACTGGCGCCGCCGATTTCTTCCTCGCTGCTGCCGCCATATGGCCAGAAGCCGCTACTGCAGCCCGCGATTGGCGCTTGTGCTAATCGCGGGCTGCAGTACCGGCTTTTGGCCACTTATCGGCAACAACGAGCACGGAAGCGGCGGCGAGACTGCATATACGCCAATAACGGGCTGCAGTACCCGCTTTTAACCACAGGGCGGCAGCAACGATCAAGAAAGCTACGGCACTAATGCGCATGAACACATAGCGGGCTGCAGTACCCACTTTTAACCACATGGCGGCAGCAGCGAGCAAGAAAGCAGCGGCGCTACTCTCCATGTGCCAATAACGGGCTGCTGTACCTGCTTTTGACCACAGGGCGGCAGCAGCGAGCACGAAAGCGGCGGCGCTAATGCGCATGCGCCAATAACGGGCTGCAGTACCTGCTTTTGGCCACAGGGCGGCAGAAACGAGCACGAAAGCGGCGGCCAGACTGCACATGCGCCAATAACGGGCTGCAGTACCCGTCTTTGGCCACACGGCGGCAGCAACGAGCACGAAAGCGGCGGCGCCAATACGCATGCACCAATAAAGGGCTGCAGTACCCCTTTTGGCTACACGGTGGCAGCAACAAGCACTACATTGCCGCCGCCAATGCGCATGCGACAATAACGGTCTGCAATAAGCCATTTTAACCACTCACCTGGGAGAACCCCAACAGATGATCCACTCTGGAGAACTGACCCTCACCGCATAATTCACACCAGAGAACCCCCAGCAATGCCCCTCAAACAGCCACCGTCTACACCCCAGATTTTCCCCAAATTGGGTCTGGGGTTTTTATTTCTGTAATAGAAACTGGAGGTTTTTGCTTTTCCAGAATACTCCACTTCGGTTTTTTTCAGCACTTCTCCACAACATCAAAATTGGTGATTTTTGGTTTTGTGCATGAAAAGGGTGGGTTTTCTGCTCTCCAGCTGCACCAAGCCAGGCAGGTTTGGCTTTCCCAGGAGCCCCAAATCGAAGTTTTTTTCCCCAAAAAACCCTGTATTTTTTTCCTCCCATTGCAGACCAGAATCAGGGTGCTTGGGGTATTTTTGTGCCGTGGCAGCGACACAGGGCTGGCCCCACGGTCAGGGGGTTAGCGGCTGCCAGGCAAACCTGGCCCGGGGGGACCTGTCGAGCATCAGAAGATGCTGACAACACACCTGAAAAACAAAAACCCCAAATCCTATTCCAGCATCTTGAAAAACTATCACAGAAGAAAGTTCTGTCAGAAGAAGGGACGGAATAGCAGTGGAGCTCAGGGAGGACTCTGCGTGAACAGGTCAGCTCCACATACAACACACCCTGGCAAGGCCGGAGCGATTTCAACTCCTCAAATCACCAGCAAGGCTGATCGATACGATCCCGAGCACATCGTGCCCATAAAAACAAACGCTCTTGCTGGTGTCGGAATGTCTCATCCCGTCCTTACAGCAGGGCTGCAGGGAGGGAACCCTGCGAGGCTGCAGGACGAGGTCGTACCGTCATCACAACCTGCGGCTGACGGATCCGCCGCGGCCCTTGCGCTGCTGCTGCTGCTGCTGCTGCTGCTGCTGCACATCCTGCTTGCTCGGTCAATAAAATCAGAAGTGAAGTGTAAAACTTTAAAGGCTAAAACAAAGAATAAAGAATAAAGCTCAGTCCTTCACTCTTTAGTGTAAAGGTGGGCATATGCTTATAGAAGCGTTTTTATTAGATGTGTAAGTATTTGATTTTCCTTTTGCATTCCCTGAACTCGCCCAGCTGTGAGCTGATACCATTAGACTGTCTATCTCCAAAATACACAAAGAAAACTTGACAAGGCGGGGGGCGGGTTTGGTGTGTTCCGTAATTAGCAGGGACGTCGGGCCAGCTGCACCGCCCAAGAGTACTACTGCCAAATACATCATCTCTGAAGATCCACTCTGATGGAGAGTTCATAAAATGAAACTTCCTTGAGAAAGGTTTCCATTTTGTAAAGTCTCTTTCTAACTGAAGTCAAGATTAGACACTGTAGGGCACCGGTCCCTCATCCCTCAACTTTCAGAGAGCCAGGGGTCTGAATCCATCCTCAACAAAAACCACATCAGCTAACCGGGACATTCCTGCAGCTGCCAGGTTCCTCTTCATCATCTGCAAAAAAAACCAGTGCCAACAGTCAGCATCACGTCAGCTGACACACCTCTGCCACAACACCCTCCACCTCAACAGCCACAGGGCTTTCCGCTCAGCTGCTCTGTGCAGGGTCCAGTGTCGGACGCTGCGGCCAGCGTGGCCCGTGGCACCTACGATACCAAAAGACACAGAGCTACCACTGTGCTTGCGAGAAATCACCAGCACCGTGCTCCTCCTCTCTAACACCCAGCTCACCTCAAACGCTCATCCGATTCCAAAGGCAGCCTGCCCGGCACCCGCAAAACCAAAGAGAAATGCTTCATCGAGCTGCCACGTGACTCTCTGCACAGAAACCCTGACCCAGCCGACAACTGCCTTGCTGTCCTGGACTGCTCAGCGGCACGCGGCTTCGCCCCTCCCAGCCTACATGTGGCACCTGCATAAACCAAAGCGAGAGGCACAAGCTGAACCTGCAGCCTGCCCACACCGACTGCCATCTCCTGTCCCGTTACCTTGGCCGCTCACCCACCCTGCCTCTGACATTTACTGGTCGCCCACGTCGAGGCCTGGGTACCACCTGTAAGACACAGACAACAGGAGATGCTTCTAGCTTCACCAACAGTACAACACATGAAAAATAACTGCTACTTCAGCCCACTCGTCTCACCTTGCCCGAGTCACCTCCGGTGCCGATATCCTGCTTTGCACCTTCAAAACAAAAAAAACCCCAAACCGATAAGCCAGTCATGTAGCAACCAGTCACGTCTTCTCCTCCGACACCACACGCTGACCCACCTTCTTACAGTGACCTGCTTGCTGCCTCTGTCACTCTTTGGTGCATATATTGTCCCTCTGGATCTGAAAAAAACTTTTAAGCAAGTCACCTAGATGCTGAGTGACAGCTTAACAATTCCAGAGTTCTTGACTCCATGTAGGAACACTGTCTAGGGTCTCATTACAGCCTGCCATTAAAAAAAACATAGAAACAAAACAGCATTAAGCCCTACACACACGAGCCTTAACACCTTTGAGATTCCATCTGTTCAACTACCACTCCCGCAGCCTCTCCCAGATAGCTCCGATCATCCCCGTGACATCCTTGCCTGCTGCTGAGGGCTGCTTGCTCTGAGGGGGCTGTACGGGCTGTACCTAAACAGTCCAGGCAAATCAACATTAACTACAGACTCTTAGTGCTATTCTTCCCCTGACCGACATCGCTGTGCCCCCAGGCAGGGCAGTTCCAACCCACATACGTGTGCAGGCTGACACGCCAGACAGTAAGAGAAGAGTGCTCTGAACAGCGCCAAAAACCAAAATCCAAAGGGAGCTGAAGTGCCACAAGAGTGGGGTGGCGTACGCAAAAGGACTCGGAAGACACTGTTATACAGAGTAGAGGAGTTAGGAGGAAGCACGGTAAGAAAAGAAGCCTTGCAGACACAGCGAGGGCCCTGGAGTCTCAGGAGGGCATCTGGGCAAACTACAGATGACTGAGAGAACAACCAAGCAGAGACACCCTCGATGGCAGAGAGAAAGAAAAAGGAGCGCTGCACAGCAAAGAAAGGAGGAGGCTCTGACAGAATGAGAGAGAGAGAAAAGGAGATCGAGTGCCTCAAGGTGCTGCGGAGATCGAGGGAGGTCTCAGCAGGCACTGCGACTGTGAGGAGAGGGATCGTGGGGGCAGGGTTGATGGATAAACGAAGGCTGAGGGACAACCAGGAGGAACTTGGGTGATCACCTGAGCAGAGTACAGATGGTCTTGGGTGGCTGGGAACTAAACATGGGAATCCTGGCTAGCACAGAGGAACAAATGAGTTCGTGTGCGGCTCAAAGACGGCCCCACCTAAAGTGCTACAGGATGGAACCGGACCACAAGGAAGGTCTTGGGAGGCATCGTGACTGGGAGGAGAACTGTCCCGAGGGAGCCAGAGAGACAGAAAAAGGACTGGGGACATGACGATTAAATCCCGAGGGGATCTGAACCAAGGAAACGCGTCATCAGAGGGCCAGGGAACGAACAGAGGCACGGCTAGAGGGAAGGGAGGACAGACTGACTGGGCTGGGTCACAGATAGCAGGAACACTCAGGAAGCCCTCTGAGGGAATGAGATGGCTGCGAAGTCTGCTACAAAGCTAGAAGTCTGCTAGGGGCATCCTTGAAGGCATCGATAGGCATCATGACACCCTTAGAGAGATCCTGATCGGGCCAAAGGCACCAAAGAAGGCTCAGGGACATGAGAAGGAAGTCTAGAGGGGATTTGAAAGGTATAGATGTCGTCAGGAGGCAGGGACCAAATGGAGACACCCTAGATGGCACAAAGGATGATTAAGAGTGCTCTGAGGTACAAACACACCTGAGGATGGGTTTCTGAGGGCATGAGAGAGAATCCAAGCCCGCTACAGAGCTAAAACAGGGCTGTGGTACACAAAGAAGGTCTGAGGAGGCATCCTAGGTGGCATAAAGAAGAAAAAGAATGCTCTTTTTTGGGAACAGAGATCTTAGGAGAGGTGCTATTGCGACAAAACAAGTCCAGAGGAGACTTACAGGGCTCAAAGTGTGCTGCAGGGATCATCTAAGACCTCAGGAGGCATCGTGACAGCAGCAGAGGAGGACAGCCAAAAGAATGCTCAAGGACATGACGAGGTTCAGAGGGGATTTGAAGAAACTGCAGGTGTCCTCAGGGGACCAGGTAGGTATCCTAGCTAGCACAGAGGACAACGCGAGCGTTCTGCAGATGAAAGGTGGCATCAGGAAAGGGTCTCAGGGAGGAAGGAGGGTGCAGAGTGCGCCACGGTGCCAAAAGAGGGCTGCGGGGCACAAGGTTGGCCTCAGTAGGCGTGGTGACAGCAGGAGCAGGGTGCTGAGACTGAAAGAGAGACAGAGGGCGGCTCTGGGACACAGTGCAAAAGTCAAGGCGTTCCAGCAACGTACAGATGTCCCCAGGGGATGAGCGACTGAATGGAGACATCCAAGACAACAGTGAAGACTGTGAGAGAGCTCAGGGGCACAGAGAAAGCCTGAGGAAGGGTTCTGTCTGAGTAAGAGAGACACCGAACCCCCAGCTAGGCTTTTATTTTAAACACAATTTTAAAAAAACATTTACTATCTCAACATTAAATACAACCTGAAATGAAAAAAACTTCACACACACAAGGTTAGACACATTCAGAAACTGACGCTCATTCAACAGCCACTCGATCCACCCCTCACTCCAAACATCCATTCCACTGCCCACCTGCCACAGTGGCAGATCACCCCCATTCTAAACCCACCCCTGGAACTGCCTCACCGTGCGCCTCGGCAGCATCGCTGCTCCACACGGCCCCACGGTGTCAGCCTTCCTAACCGGGAGCCAAGGAAGATGTTTCGCAACGGGCCCGGCTCCCACTCCTCCTTCGCTTGCGTTTGTACGCTCCAGCAAACCTCGCTCAAGGATTTTCTCTGGGGATCCAGATGGCCCTGTGTCACCTGCAGAACACAAAGCCCTGCAAAGCAAGGCGTAGTCAAAACCGACAGCGAGTGCTGCAGTGCAATACACAACCAGAACAACCGACGTGGGAGGAGCCAGGCTTTAAGGCCGAGGCCCACAAGGACACGGGGGGTGAAGTGCTGTAGGGGAGGGACCTCTATGGAAACAGAACTCTGAAGAGCAGAGCTGTCATTCTGGCCCAGATCTCCTCCACAAAGGCAACCCTCCACAAACATCTGTGATGCAAAAGACACCGTAAGCTCCACTCACGAGACGGGGAGTGCTCAACGGGCTCTTTTCCAAAGCAGCAAGGTATCCGAGACCCTATGGACGCCTACCAAGGTGCATGCGCCGTGCAGAGAGCCCACGGGGTACCACAGAGATGTGGGGAAGGCACCGCATACAAGACAGAACACAGACACCACAAATGACACGAGGACACTGACACAGGCCAGAACATGCACATCCTGTGGGACAGACCCTGCTCTCTTCCCACAGACTTAAGGAAGCCTAAATAGCCCTCTCCACAGCCCTGATGGTAGAGCCTCTGCTGGCCCCACCCTACCCACAGCTTTTGCCCCTTGACTTACCTTTCAGAGAGCACGCTCCAGAATCCATCCTCATCAGGAGCACATCATCTCACTGGGATGCTCCCGCATTCACCAGGTTCCTCTCCATCACCTGCAAGACAGTGTGCAGCCAGACACCGCAAACGTGGAGTTTGGTCTGGTGCACGCCGGCCTCCCAAGCTTCGGGGTCCCATGCCACCCCGACACCCACCCCCTCCTTTCCCCCGCAGCCCCCAGGGCCCTCCCACAACCCTCCGCCTCTCACCTGCCTGCAAAACCAGCCAAACTGCATTCTGCTTTTGGCCCCCAAACCAGCTGCCTTAGTGCCTCTTTATGAGCCCAAAAACCTGCCTGCTGAGACTCTTCTCAAGTCCCAAAAATGCACAACTTGACCTCTGTTTCTGAGCCCAAAGCCACACAACTCCGTCTGTTTCTGAGCCCCTCAATCAGCCACACGCGTCTGTTCTCAAGCCACAGGAAGGCAAAACGTTGCCTCCATTTCAGGCCCACAGCACAGCTCACCCCGTCTGCTCTCTGACCCCCTCCGCAGTCCCCACGGGCGATGCCGAGGGGTTGGGGGGGGAATGCAGCCACCCCACAGCCCTGCACTCCCAGAACCCCACGTGCAGGTTTGGGGAAGCGCTTGGGGATTGCAGCACTTCCGGGGGCCGCCACCGCGCATGCGCACTGCCGGGGCACGGGCACACCGGTCCTGGGGGAGCTGCGGGCAGCCCGCGGGAAACCGCACGAACCCGCCACAAAACCGCCCCTCGCGCAGCGCCGCGGGGCCGCGCCGGTAGCGAGGACTGTGCCGTGCCGCGCGCGCCCGGCAGCGACGCAGCTGCCGGGCAGCCAAGTGCCGACAAACTACAGCTCCCGGCGTGCCCCGGGGAGCCAACATGGCCGACCGGAAACTCCGATCACGTGACTACAGCGCCTCCCACACTGGCACAGGCGGCCGTCCCGGCTTTCTGACCCTACGGGGACACCGTGCTTTCCCACCCCCCCGTCGCCCATACACCCAGAAGCCCGGCCGAGCGCAGCCCCGCGCGTCTCCAGGAAGCGCCGCTGCCCCGCCTGGCCCCGACCCGGAGGGGCTTCTGCCGCCGGTCCCGCCACACCGCGCGGCACCCCCCGTTGCGGCTTTCCCCGGCAGCCGCCAGGCGACCGACCACGCGGCCCCGCTCACCTTCTCTCTGCTGCTCCCTCGGCTCGCACCGGCTCCTCCTCCAGCAGCGTCTCGGACAGGGAGGGGCCGCTGCCCGCAGCCTCACTGCCCGCCCCTGGGGCTCCTCCAGCCCGGCCCACGCTCCTCCCCCCCGCCCCCGCGGTAACTCTAGCGACCAGCACCGGGATTAAGGCCAGGCAGCGTGTCCTCAGTGCAGCCTCTGGAAGAGGGCAAGGGGCAGAAGCACTGACCGTTATTGCCGTAGATCGGCACCGGCGCTGCCGTTCCGCTCTTTACGCCCCGAGCACCCGCCGACAGCGCGGGGGGGGGCGGAATTATCCGAGCATGACCATCCGTACGGCCGTGCGCGGGGCAGGTGCAACACCGAATAGGGTCCGGGCGGGAACAGTGACCCGCGTCAAGGTGCAACCCCCAATAGGGTCCGTGCGGGAACAGTGACCCGCGGCGAGGTGCAACCCCGAATACGGTCCGGGCAGAAACAGTGACCAGGGAGAGCGTGCAACCTGGAATAGTGTCCGGGCGGAAACAGTGACCCGCGGCAAGGTGCAGTCCCGGAATAGGGTCCGGGCGGTGACAGTGACTTGGGGGAGATACTGGGGGGGGAGGGTGTAAGAGGTGTGTTTGGGTTGTGATTTTTCAGCTGTGAAGAAAGGTGAAGGTCACCTTCACACCACCCCCCCCTCCGTCGCACACGCACCTGGAAGCCCGGCCAAGCACGGCCCGGGGAAGCGACGCCGCCGACCGGCCCCGACCCGGAGCGGCTTCTGCTGTAGGTCCCGCCGCACCGCGCGGCACCCACCCCGTTGCGGCTTTACCCGGCAGCCGCCAGGCGACCGACCACGCGGCCCCGCTCACCTTCTCTCTGCTGCTCCCGCGCATCGCACCGGCTCCTCCTCCAGCACCTCCCAGGACACGGAGGGGCCGCTGCCCACAGCCTCACTGCCGCCGCTGGGGCTCATCCAGCCCGGCCCACGCTCCCACCCTCCCCCCTGCGGTAACTATAGCGACCAGCACCGGGTACTCGCGCTGTAGGAGCTGCCAGTCCGCCACTCCCAGGGCCACCGCGGCGCATGCGCAGACATGACTTTTTTCTTTCCCCAAAAGAGAATGAAATGCAGACATAGTATGAAGATCGTGAGCACTGCCAACTAACGAGGACAGTCCCTGCTCAGGCTGAACTGCCTCGACTGTTGTCAGTAACACGACAAGAAGCCATACGAGCATGTGATTTTGAACTGGGCAAAGACCCCAGAACTAGCGTGTGGCGACCACGAGTGCATGAACCTGAGAAAATACTTAAACAGAAATACAACAAACATGGGGAACCCGAGGGGTTACCTCAGGGATAAAGGACACTGTCGAACGCCTGCAAGGGGCAGAGGAAGAAACCAGAGAATACTGAAGAGCTGGTCGGAGCAGTGTAACCTTTACCACGGGAGCGCTAGTAACAGCACGCGCGCCTTTCTGCCTTGGCTCCCCAGCTGTCAAAAGGGTTTAACGACCCTTGTCTGGGTCTCGTGCATGTATGTCTTTAAGGACTTAGCACAGGGATGATCTCTGTAGGTGAGTCCATGTCAAATGGAACGTGGCACTGGTTTCCTCAGCGCTACCGCAATACGAATCGTAATTGGTATTTCTGAAGGGTAACTGAGTCTTCACCTGGGATTTTTAGCTACATACGAGATCTGAAGAAACTCTTGGAGAAAGACTGATCCTGGTGGAAGTGCAAGCTACTTCTCCACTGCGTTTGACATCATGAGGTGCTCGGGCGGCGGCCCGTCACTCACACCTGCAAGGCTTTCGGGAAAGAAGGAAAAAAGCCAGCCAGGCTCTGCAGCCTTTTAGGGAAAGAAAGCGTTAGCCTGACACGTGATTGTCGTTGGTTCCCGGGCATTCTCTGAGAGTTGCTCCCCGAGGGGGGATGTTGCCCCCCGAGGGGGGATACTGCCCCCGGCCACCTCCACTCCCACTCGCCAGCACTCACCTGCCAACACAACTTCTGAGCTGCAGATGAGCACAACGGGGCTCCGTTGCCTCAAGTTTGGGCACAGGCAGGGCAAACCCTTCCTGAACCGCTCAAGTTTTATTAGAGAAAGTTCAGGAGAAGGGGAGGGAGTGGAGGAAAACACTCCATGGTTGTGGAGTGGCAGCTGCTGCTGCTGCTTCACTTCCTTCACGGAGCTCACGGGTGTGCTGCACTTCTTGGCAACTCGCTCAGGCACGTTCCAGGGTCTGTCTCAAATTTAACGGCATTAAAATAGAAGGTTAAGAAGTGAAGCGGTCGTGCCGATCGTTTACACCTTTACCGGTAGCAGCACCTTGCATTTCTCAAAAGGAACCTTTCCTGCTTTTGCCCCCAACTGGGCAGCAATTTGACCCCAGTCCACTCCGACGAACACCTTCGCTGTGGAAGTGGCACTCAAACTCACAAGTTCGTGACGGTGACGCTTTCTTTTGACTTTCCTAAGGCGCAGGTTTGCAGCGCTTCTCGGAAGGAGATGGGAACACTGCAGTTACTGACGGCCTCCTCAGCCTCGAGATGCAGAAGGATGGAGGCCGAGACAGTCAGGGAAGGCCAGGGCCTTGTCCGCTCTCAGAAACCCTCCCCACTTTGCTCTGCACACCAGTCCCGTGCGGAACACGTGCAGCCGCGTCTCTGGCTGGCCCCGACAGCTCGCCCGTCCATCCCCTTGCCAGGAACTAGCGCCCCGCCGGCTACAGCTCAGCCCAAAGCCAAACCAACATAAAATCGCTCCTACGGCGACACCGTCCCACCACCAACCTCGTCTCTGGAAACCGCCACCTGATCTCCCCCTGTTTTGCTGATTAGGGGTATCAATTAAACTCAGACACCAGAATGAAAAGCGCAGGCATCTTTTACTAGAAATAACTAAATAATGTAACAGAATAATACAGAAAACATACAGTAAGAAAACACAGAATAGTGCACTCAAACAAACAGGAAAATACAGGGTAATGCATCAAATCATTACTACCCGAGAGAGAGGGAATAGCGATTAAGAAAGACCCATCACCACTTGCACCCGTTCCCATCATCCAGACCCGCAGGCGCTGGGCAGCCCCGGTTACAGCGAGGATTTGGAGAGCCTTTCCCGGCAAGTGGGAAGTCCTACGCGGTGCGTCCACCCGTAGGTGAGGCTTCCAAAGTCGCTGTGAGCGGGTCCAGCCTTATATACCCAAAAATCAGCAAGCCAGAATAGCTGGCACCTTTGATTTGAGCGGAAATATCTGGTTTCAATCTCACATTAGATTCCCCCAGAGCCTGGCCAGGGCTCAGGGGAGAAGCTAAGCGAGTTCCTCGGCTTATCTAATTCTAATTGCATTAGGCGCAAGGTCTCGCATCAGGCCACAGCGACAGACAACGGTCTCCATGACCCTGTTGTTTTATCCACACACAAAGAAAGATAAATATACATTCAAGATAGCTACGTCTTCCATACGTATCTCGCTAATGATTACATACTGAGTTAGCAGCTTCGGCTCAGGGCCTGCTGCTCAGGCTTCAACACTTCCACTTTTTACATCAGAACCGTGCAGGCGCTGAAAGAGAAGCATTCAGAACAGGGGAAACCACCTCCAAATCCCTGCTCCCGACTGCTCTTCCCCCGGCATGCCACACAGCCTCAAAGGACACTTCAGGTGGCTGCAGAGCCCTCCCTCTCCCCACAGCTGTTGCGGCCACAACAAACTAAAAAAAGGAGTTTCCTGACAACTTCAGGGAGTCGAGTCAACTTCAGGTGGATTTGGAGCAGTTTCTAAAACTCTGGGGAACTGCCAAGAACCAAGTACCTGCTTGAAAGGCACAGAAAACATCCCCAAACGGGCAGGGATGCTTGAGGAATTCTTTCTCTCGCTTCTTCGGCAGCTCGCTGCCGCTCATCCCCCCGCTCGCTCTTACCTTTGCAGGTCCTTCTGCACGCGAAGGTCATCTCTTCCTTGTTCACCACCAGCTGCTGCAACGGCAGAAGGACACCGGTCGGGTCTGAGAGGGACACCGGCCCCCGGACACAGCTCGCCACAGCACCACCCGAATCCCAGAGGCCCTCCCACCCGCAACCCCGTATAACCTAACACCACCACTCCCCCCCCCCCCCCCCAAAAAAAAAACCCTCACAGATCGGCTTTTCTCACCCGATCGACGCTCCGGGGCTGCCACGCGTGCAGTGCCGGCCGGCGCTGGAGCTGGGCTCGGAGTTGGGAACTCTGGACAAAGGGGAGCTGGGCACACAAAAGCGGCGGCCAAGGAAGCTGCGCCCCTCCTTACGGGGGGCTCGAGCCGCTGCCGGCACTGCAGAGTGCCCGGGCCTGCAGGTCACTCATTGGCCAGCCCCGGACTTACAGGGCAGCCTCTGCTGGCTGCCTACAGCAGCCCGCCCAGCCCTGATTACAGGGCGGCCGAGCGGCTCCTGGGGACAGAGGGCTCCACGGCTCGTGGCACTCGCCCCGAGTACGGGGCGGGCACGCTGGCAGGTCGCCAGCCAGGACAGGCGGCCACCCAGGCAGAGACCCGGGCCCTGAACACAGGCGGGTCGCACGCTGGCCGCGCTACAGCCACGGGGCTTCGCTCTCTCCTTCGAAAGGAGGGGCAAGGAGGGGCAAGCCGGGACTCGCCCTCCGCTCGCGGGCTCAGAGGGGACCGACCCCCTGTTGCTGCACAGAGCCCTTCTTTCCCTCCCGGGAAGTTTAAGCTAAGTACGCTGCAGTGATTTCAACAGGAGCCTAAACGAGAAGCTCATTCGCTCGCTCACTCACACCCACAGACACACACACACAGACACAGGCAGGCACACACAGACACACACACACACACAGACAGGGACAAACAAAACTTCCCGGAAGAGAGAGCGAGCTCTGTGCAGCCAGTGTCTGGGGAGCCATCCCTTCCCACGAGCAGGAGAGCAGAGCCCCAGACCTGCCCCCCAGGACGCACGCAGGCCACAGCGACTCAACGTGCCGCGGGGCTTCACGGGGTGGCCAAAGGACAAATGCCGTGACACGCCCCGACTCCAGGGGGTCACGCTGGCCAGGCCGCCAGCAGCCAGAAAGCCGCCGGGGCCGGGGAAACGGCCCTCCCCTGCTTACAGGGCGGGCGTGGGGTCCGGAGAGCCCCATTTCCCCCTCGGCGCGGAGACAGCGCCGCTCACTCTCCTGACAGGGCCGCCCTTCTCTCCGGGCAGCCAAACCGTGGGGCAAGGTGGCAAAAGACCAGAGACCCGAGCCCTGCTTACAGGGAGGTCACCCAGCGCAGCGCCGGCCAGGGCACCAGAAGTGCCGGCAACGGTCTCGTGCGACCGCAGCCCCGGTAACAGGGAGGTCCCCTTTGTCCAGAGCTTCCTTCTCTCGCCCCACTCCTCTCTTCAGCCCGCCGCTCCTCACGATGCCTCGCCTTTCTTCTCCAGGAGCTGCTGCTTGGAAGGGGGGCACAGTCAGGCGCCAGCTCCCCCACCCGGAGGATGGAGCAGAGGCCCCAGCCCTGCTTCCAGGGCGCTGGCCCAGCTCAAAGCACTGCCAGGCCTGCCCGGGCCGGACCTGGGCCCGGCTCGCAGGCACCGTTGCCTCCCAGCCTCCTGCCTTTCCCCGTGCCTCTCTTCCTCCCAAGCTGCTCCTGGGGCTGACAGCACACAGAAAGAGGGCTAGGGCAGGGCACGCCCAGCCCTGCACGTCTCAGCCCCACACCTCTGAAAGGCCGGGGCCAGGGACGCCGGCCTGCTCACAGGGGAGGGTCCCTCGTCCCTCCCAGCACCTCCCCTTAAGCACAGGGGATGCTCACGGCCTTCCTTACTTACAGGGGGTTCTCCCTTGGCTCGGCCCGCTCAACGAGCCCCGTGCACTTCAAGGCTCCCATCTACGCCCGAGTTATGGGCTGGCCGTCCTGACTGCAGCTCACCACCACGGTGGGCTTTAGGAGCCCCGCTTCCCGCCTCGGCTGTGGAGACGGTGCTGCTCACCCCCCTCAGACGCTTGCCACCTGCCCGGGCAGCCGAACCATGGGGCAACGTGGCAAAAGGCCGGCAAAAAAACAAAGACCCGAGCCCCGCTTACAGGGAGATCACCCGGCACAAAGCCGGCCAGGGCACAAAGCCGGCCAGGGCACCAAAGGTCCTGGTGACACCCTTGCACGACCAGAGCCCAGTGACAGGGTGGTCCTGTTGCCCAGAGCGCCCTTCTTTTGCCTCCACTTGTTGCCCAGACTTCCTCCGCTCCTCCCCCCGCTCTCTCTTGCCTTTGAAGGTCTTTCCGCACGCAATGTTTGGCTCTTCCTTCTTCTCCGCCAGCTCCTGTAATGGCAGAAGGACGCCGGTCGGGTCTGAGAGGGACACCGGCCCCCGGACAGAGCTCGCCACAGCACCACCCGAATCCCAGAGGCCCTCCCACCCGCAACCCCGTACAACCTAACACCACCACTCCCCCCCCCCCCCAAAAAAAAAACCCTCACAGATCGGCTTTTCACACCCGATCGACGCTCCGGGGCTGCCACGCGTGCAGTGCCGGCCGGCGCTGGAGCTGGGCTCGGAGTTGGGAACTCTGGACAAAGGGGAGCTGGGCACACAAAAGCGGCGGCCAAGGAAGCTGCGCCCCTCCTTACGGGGGGCTCGAGCCGCTGCCGGCACTGCAGAGTGCCCGGGCCTGCAGGTCACTCATTGGCCAGCCCCGGACTTACAGGGCAGCCTCTGCTGGCTGCCTACAGCAGCCCGCCCAGCCCTGATTACAGGGCGGCCGAGCGGCTCCTGGGGACAGAGGGCTCCACGGCTCGTGGCACTCGCCCCGAGTACGGGGCGGGCACGCTGGCAGGTCGCCAGCCAGGACAGGCGGCCACCCAGGCAGAGACCCGGGCCCTGAACACAGGCGGGTCGCACGCTGGCCGCGCTACAGCCACGGGGCTTCGCTCTCTCCTTCGAAAGGAGGGGCAAGGAGGGGCAAGCCGGGACTCGCCCTCCGCTCGCGGGCTCAGAGGGGACCGACCCCCTGTTGCTGCACAGAGCCCTTCTTTCCCTCCCGGGAAGTTTAAGCTAAGTACGCTGCAGTGATTTCAACAGGGGCCTAAACGAGAAGCTCATTCGCTCGCTCACTCACACCCACAGACACACACACAGACACAGGCAGGCACACACAGACACACACACACACACACACACAGGGACAAACAAAACTTCCCGCAAGAGAGAGCGAGCTCTGTGCAGCCAGTGTCTGGGGAGCCATCCCTTCCCACGAGCAGGAGAGCAGAGCCCCAGACCTGCCCCCCAGGACGCACGCAGGCCACAGCGACTCAACGTGCCGCGGGGCTTCACGGGGTGGCCAAAGGACAAATGCCGTGACACGCCCCGACTCCAGGGGGTCACGCTGGCCAGGCCGCCAGCAGCCAGAAAGCCGCCGGGGCCGGGGAAACGGCCCTCCCCTGCTTACAGGGCGGGCGTGGGGTCCGGAGAGCCCCATTTCCCCCTCGGCGCGGAGACAGCGCCGCTCACTCTCCTGACAGGGCCGCCCTTCTCTCCGGGCAGCCAAACCGTGGGGCAAGGTGGCAAAAGACCAGAGACCCGAGCCCTGCTTACAGGGAGGTCACCCAGCGCAGCGCCGGCCAGGGCACCAGAAGTGCCGGCAACGGTCTCGTGCGACCGCAGCCCCGGTAACAGGGAGGTCCCCTTTGTCCAGAGCTTCCTTCTCTCGCCCCACTCCTCTCTTCAGCCCGCCGCTCCTCACGATGCCTCGCCTTTCTTCTCCAGGAGCTGCTGCTTGGAAGGGGGGCACAGTCAGGCGCCAGCTCCCCCACCCGGAGGATGGAGCAGAGGCCCCAGCCCTGCTTCCAGGGCGCTGGCCCAGCTCAAAGCACTGCCAGGCCTGCCCGGGCCGGACCTGGGCCCGGCTCGCAGGCACCGTTGCCTCCCAGCCTCCTGCCTTTCCCCGTGCCTCTCTTCCTCCCAAGCTGCTCCTGGGGCTGACAGCACACAGAAAGAGGGCTAGGGCAGGGCACGCCCAGCCCTGCACGTCTCAGCCCCACGCCTCTGAAAGGCCGGGGCCAGGGACGCCGGCCTGCTCACAGGGGAGGGTCCCTCGTCCCTCCCAGCACCTCCCCTTAAGCACAGGGGATGCTCACGGCCTTCCTTACTTACAGGGGGTTCTCCCTTGGCTCGGCCCGCTCAACGAGCCCCGTGCACTTCAAGGCTCCCATCTACGCCCGAGTTATGGGCTGGCCGTCCTGACTGCAGCTCACCACCACGGTGGGCTTTAGGAGCCCCGCTTCCCGCCTCGGCTGCGGAGACGGTGCTGCTCCCCCCCCTCAGACGCTTGCCACCTGCCCGGGCAGCCGAACCATGGGGCAACGTGGCAAAAGGCCGGCAAAAAAACAAAGACCCGAGCCCCGCTTACAGGGAGATCACCCGGCACAAAGCCGGCCAGGGCACAAAGCCGGCCAGGGCACCAAAGGTCCTGGTGACACCCTTGCACGACCAGAGCCCAGTGACAGGGTGGTCCTGTTGCCCAGAGCGCCCTTCTTTTGCCCCCACTTGTTGCCCAGACTTCCTCCGCTCCTCTCCCTGCTCTCTCTTGCCTTTGAAGGTCTTTCCGCACGCAATGTTCGGCTCTTCCTTCTTCTCCGCCAGCTCCTGTAATGGCAGAAGGACGCCGGTCGGGTCTGAGAGGGACACCGGCCCCCGGACAGAGCTCGCCACAGCACCACCCGAATCCCAGAGGCCCTCCCACCCGCAACCCCGTATAACCTAACACCACCACTCCCCCCCCCCTCCAAAAAAAAAACCCTCACAGATCGGCTTTTCTCACCCGATCGACGCTCCGGGGCTGCCACGCGTGCAGTGCCGGCCGGCGCTGGAGCTGGGCTCGGAGTTGGGAACTCTGGACAAAGGGGAGCTGGGCACACAAAAGCGGCGGCCAAGGAAGCTGCGCCCCTCCTTACGGGGGGCTCGAGCCGCTGCCGGCACTGCAGAGTGCCCGGGCCTGCAGGTCACTCATTGGCCAGCCCCGGACTTACAGGGCAGCCTCTGCTGGCTGCCTACAGCAGCCCGCCCAGCCCTGATTACAGGGCGGCCGAGCGGCTCCTGGGGACAGAGGGCTCCACGGCTCGTGGCACTCGCCCCGAGTACGGGGCGGGCACGCTGGCAGGTCGCCAGCCAGGACAGGCGGCCACCCAGGCAGAGACCCGGGCCCTGAACACAGGCGGGTCGCACGCTGGCCGCGCTACAGCCACGGGGCTTCGCTCTCTCCTTCGAAAGGAGGGGCAAGGAGGGGCAAGCCGGGACTCGCCCTCCGCTCGCGGGCTCAGAGGGGACCGACCCCCTGTTGCTGCACAGAGCCCTTCTTTCCCTCCCGGGAAGTTTAAGCTAAGTACGCTGCAGTGATTTCAACAGGGGCCTAAACGAGAAGCTCATTCGCTCGCTCACTCACACCCACAGACACACACACAGACACAGGCAGGCACACACAGACACACACACACACACACACAGGGACAAACAAAACTTCCCGCAAGAGAGAGCGAGCTCTGTGCAGCCAGTGTCTGGGGAGCCATCCCTTCCCACGAGCAGGAGAGCAGAGCCCCAGACCTGCCCCCCAGGACGCACGCAGGCCACAGCGACTCAACGTGCCGCGGGGCTTCACGGGGTGGCCAAAGGACAAATGCCGTGACACGCCCCGACTCCAGGGGGTCACGCTGGCCAGGCCGCCAGCAGCCAGAAAGCCGCCGGGGCCGGGGAAACGGCCCTCCCCTGCTTACAGGGCGGGCGTGGGGTCCGGAGAGCCCCATTTCCCCCTCGGCGCGGAGACAGCGCCGCTCACTCTCCTGACAGGGCCGCCCTTCTCTCCGGGCAGCCAAACCGTGGGGCAAGGTGGCAAAAGACCAGAGACCCGAGCCCTGCTTACAGGGAGGTCACCCAGCGCAGCGCCGGCCAGGGCACCAGAAGTGCCGGCAACGGTCTCGTGCGACCGCAGCCCCGGTAACAGGGAGGTCCCCTTTGTCCAGAGCTTCCTTCTCTCGCCCCACTCCTCTCTTCAGCCCGCCGCTCCTCACGATGCCTCGCCTTTCTTCTCCAGGAGCTGCTGCTTGGAAGGGGGGCACAGTCAGGCGCCAGCTCCCCCACCCGGAGGATGGAGCAGAGGCCCCAGCCCTGCTTCCAGGGCGCTGGCCCAGCTCAAAGCACTGCCAGGCCTGCCCGGGCCGGACCTGGGCCCGGCTCGCAGGCACCGTTGCCTCCCAGCCTCCTGCCTTTCCCCGTGCCTCTCTTCCTCCCAAGCTGCTCCTAGGGCTGACAGCACACAGAAAGAGGGCTAGGGCAGGGCACGCCCAGCCCTGCACGTCTCAGCCCCACGCCTCTGAAAGGCCGGGGCCAGGGACGCCGGCCTGCTCACAGGGGAGGGTCCCTCGTCCCTCCCAGCACCTCCCCTTAAGCACAGGGGATGCTCACGGCCTTCCTTACTTACAGGGGGTTCTCCCTTGGCTCGGCCCGCTCAACGAGCCCCGTGCACTTCAAGGCTCCCATCTACGCCCGAGTTATGGGCTGGCCGTCCTGACTGCAGCTCACCACCACGGTGGGCTTTAGGAGCCCCGCTTCCCGCCTCGGCTGCGGAGACGGTGCTGCTCCCCCCCCTCAGACGCTTGCCACCTGCCCGGGCAGCCGAACCATGGGGCAACGTGGCAAAAGGCCGGCAAAAAAACAAAGACCCGAGCCCCGCTTACAGGGAGATCACCCGGCACAAAGCCGGCCAGGGCACAAAGCCGGCCAGGGCACCAAAGGTCCTGGTGACACCCTTGCACGACCAGAGCCCAGTGACAGGGTGGTCCTGTTGCCCAGAGCGCCCTTCTTTTGCCCCCACTTGTTGCCCAGACTTCCTCCGCTCCTCTCCCTGCTCTCTCTTGCCTTTGAAGGTCTTTCCGCACGCAATGTTCGGCTCTTCCTTCTTCTCTGCCAGCTCCTGTAATGGCAGAAGGACGCCGGTCGGGTCTGAGAGGGACACCGGCCCCCGGACAGAGCTCGCCACAGCACCACCCGAATCCCAGAGGCCCTCCCACCCGCAACCCCGTATAACCTAACACCACCACTCCCCCCCCCCCCCAAAAAAAAAACCCTCACAGATCGGCTTTTCTCACCCGATCGACGCTCCGGGGCTGCCACGCGTGCAGTGCCGGCCGGCGCTGGAGCTGGGCTCGGAGTTGGGAACTCTGGACAAAGGGGAGCTGGGCACACAAAAGCGGCGGCCAAGGAAGCTGCGCCCCTCCTTACGGGGGGCTCGAGCCGCTGCCGGCACTGCAGAGTGCCCGGGCCTGCAGGTCACTCATTGGCCAGCCCCGGACTTACAGGGCAGCCTCTGCTGGCTGCCTACAGCAGCCCGCCCAGCCCTGATTACAGGGCGGCCGAGCGGCTCCTGGGGACAGAGGGCTCCACGGCTCGTGGCACTCGCCCCGAGTACGGGGCGGGCACGCTGGCAGGTCGCCAGCCAGGACAGGCGGCCACCCAGGCAGAGACCCGGGCCCTGAACACAGGCGGGTCGCACGCTGGCCGCGCTACAGCCACGGGGCTTCGCTCTCTCCTTCGAAAGGAGGGGCAAGGAGGGGCAAGCCGGGACTCGCCCTCCGCTCGCGGGCTCAGAGGGGACCGACCCCCTGTTGCTGCACAGAGCCCTTCTTTCCCTCCCGGGAAGTTTAAGCTAAGTACGCTGCAGTGATTTCAACAGGGGCCTAAACGAGAAGCTCATTCGCTCGCTCACTCACACCCACAGACACACACACAGACACAGGCAGGCACACACAGACACACACACACACACACACACAGGGACAAACAAAACTTCCCGCAAGAGAGAGCGAGCTCTGTGCAGCCAGTGTCTGGGGAGCCATCCCTTCCCACGAGCAGGAGAGCAGAGCCCCAGACCTGCCCCCCAGGACGCACGCAGGCCACAGCGACTCAACGTGCCGCGGGGCTTCACGGGGTGGCCAAAGGACAAATGCCGTGACACGCCCCGACTCCAGGGGGTCACGCTGGCCAGGCCGCCAGCAGCCAGAAAGCCGCCGGGGCCGGGGAAACGGCCCTCCCCTGCTTACAGGGCGGGCGTGGGGTCCGGAGAGCCCCATTTCCCCCTCGGCGCGGAGACAGCGCCGCTCACTCTCCTGACAGGGCCGCCCTTCTCTCCGGGCAGCCAAACCGTGGGGCAAGGTGGCAAAAGACCAGAGACCCGAGCCCTGCTTACAGGGAGGTCACCCAGCGCAGCGCCGGCCAGGGCACCAGAAGTGCCGGCAACGGTCTCGTGCGACCGCAGCCCCGGTAACAGGGAGGTCCCCTTTGTCCAGAGCTTCCTTCTCTCGCCCCACTCCTCTCTTCAGCCCGCCGCTCCTCACGATGCCTCGCCTTTCTTCTCCAGGAGCTGCTGCTTGGAAGGGGGGCACAGTCAGGCGCCAGCTCCCCCACCCGGAGGATGGAGCAGAGGCCCCAGCCCTGCTTCCAGGGCGCTGGCCCAGCTCAAAGCACTGCCAGGCCTGCCCGGGCCGGACCTGGGCCCGGCTCGCAGGCACCGTTGCCTCCCAGCCTCCTGCCTTTCCCCGTGCCTCTCTTCCTCCCAAGCTGCTCCTGGGGCTGACAGCACACAGAAAGAGGGCTAGGGCAGGGCACGCCCAGCCCTGCACGTCTCAGCCCCACGCCTCTGAAAGGCCGGGGCCAGGGACGCCGGCCTGCTCACAGGGGAGGGTCCCTCGTCCCTCCCAGCACCTCCCCTTAAGCACAGGGGATGCTCACGGCCTTCCTTACTTACAGGGGGTTCTCCCTTGGCTCGGCCCGCTCAACGAGCCCCGTGCACTTCAAGGCTCCCATCTACGCCCGAGTTATGGGCTGGCCGTCCTGACTGCAGCTCACCACCACGGTGGGCTTTAGGAGCCCCGCTTCCCGCCTCGGCTGCGGAGACGGTGCTGCTCCCCCCCCTCAGACGCTTGCCACCTGCCCGGGCAGCCGAACCATGGGGCAACGTGGCAAAAGGCCGGCAAAAAAACAAAGACCCGAGCCCCGCTTACAGGGAGATCACCCGGCACAAAGCCGGCCAGGGCACAAAGCCGGCCAGGGCACCAAAGGTCCTGGTGACACCCTTGCACGACCAGAGCCCAGTGACAGGGTGGTCCTGTTGCCCAGAGCGCCCTTCTTTTGCCCCCACTTGTTGCCCAGACTTCCTCCGCTCCTCTCCCTGCTCTCTCTTGCCTTTGAAGGTCTTTCCGCACGCAATGTTCGGCTCTTCCTTCTTCTCCGCCAGCTCCTGTAATGGCAGAAGGACGCCGGTCGGGTCTGAGAGGGACACCGGCCCCCGGACAGAGCTCGCCACAGCACCACCCGAATCCCAGAGGCCCTCCCACCCGCAACCCCGTATAACCTAACACCACCACTCCCCCCCCCCTCCAAAAAAAAAACCCTCACAGATCGGCTTTTCTCACCCGATCGACGCTCCGGGGCTGCCACGCGTGCAGTGCCGGCCGGCGCTGGAGCTGGGCTCGGAGTTGGGAACTCTGGACAAAGGGGAGCTGGGCACACAAAAGCGGCGGCCAAGGAAGCTGCGCCCCTCCTTACGGGGGGCTCGAGCCGCTGCCGGCACTGCAGAGTGCCCGGGCCTGCAGGTCACTCATTGGCCAGCCCCGGACTTACAGGGCAGCCTCTGCTGGCTGCCTACAGCAGCCCGCCCAGCCCTGATTACAGGGCGGCCGAGCGGCTCCTGGGGACAGAGGGCTCCACGGCTCGTGGCACTCGCCCCGAGTACGGGGCGGGCACGCTGGCAGGTCGCCAGCCAGGACAGGCGGCCACCCAGGCAGAGACCCGGGCCCTGAACACAGGCGGGTCGCACGCTGGCCGCGCTACAGCCACGGGGCTTCGCTCTCTCCTTCGAAAGGAGGGGCAAGGAGGGGCAAGCCGGGACTCGCCCTCCGCTCGCGGGCTCAGAGGGGACCGACCCCCTGTTGCTGCACAGAGCCCTTCTTTCCCTCCCGGGAAGTTTAAGCTAAGTACGCTGCAGTGATTTCAACAGGGGCCTAAACGAGAAGCTCATTCGCTCGCTCACTCACACCCACAGACACACACACAGACACAGGCAGGCACACACAGACACACACACACACACACACAGGGACAAACAAAACTTCCCGCAAGAGAGAGCGAGCTCTGTGCAGCCAGTGTCTGGGGAGCCATCCCTTCCCACGAGCAGGAGAGCAGAGCCCCAGACCTGCCCCCCAGGACGCACGCAGGCCACAGCGACTCAACGTGCCGCGGGGCTTCACGGGGTGGCCAAAGGACAAATGCCGTGACACGCCCCGACTCCAGGGGGTCACGCTGGCCAGGCCGCCAGCAGCCAGAAAGCCGCCGGGGCCGGGGAAACGGCCCTCCCCTGCTTACAGGGCGGGCGTGGGGTCCGGAGAGCCCCATTTCCCCCTCGGCGCGGAGACAGCGCCGCTCACTCTCCTGACAGGGCCGCCCTTCTCTCCGGGCAGCCAAACCGTGGGGCAAGGTGGCAAAAGACCAGAGACCCGAGCCCTGCTTACAGGGAGGTCACCCAGCGCAGCGCCGGCCAGGGCACCAGAAGTGCCGGCAACGGTCTCGTGCGACCGCAGCCCCGGTAACAGGGAGGTCCCCTTTGTCCAGAGCTTCCTTCTCTCGCCCCAATCCTCTCTTCAGCCCGCCGCTCCTCACGATGCCTCGCCTTTCTTCTCCAGGAGCTGCTGCTTGGAAGGGGGGCACAGTCAGGCGCCAGCTCCCCCACCCGGAGGATGGAGCAGAGGCCCCAGCCCTGCTTCCAGGGCGCTGGCCCAGCTCAAAGCACTGCCAGGCCTGCCCGGGCCGGACCTGGGCCCGGCTCGCAGGCACCGTTGCCTCCCAGCCTCCTGCCTTTCCCCGTGCCTCTCTTCCTCCCAAGCTGCTCCTGGGGCTGACAGCACACAGAAAGAGGGCTAGGGCAGGGCACGCCCAGCCCTGCACGTCTCAGCCCCACGCCTCTGAAAGGCCGGGGCCAGGGACGCCGGCCTGCTCACAGGGGAGGGTCCCTCGTCCCTCCCAGCACCTCCCCTTAAGCACAGGGGATGCTCACGGCCTTCCTTACTTACAGGGGGTTCTCCCTTGGCTCGGCCCGCTCAACGAGCCCCGTGCACTTCAAGGCTCCCATCTACGCCCGAGTTATGGGCTGGCCGTCCTGACTGCAGCTCACCACCACGGTGGGCTTTAGGAGCCCCGCTTCCCGCCTCGGCTGCGGAGACGGTGCTGCTCACCCCCCTCAGACGCTTGCCACCTGCCCGGGCAGCCGAACCATGGGGCAACGTGGCAAAAGGCCGGCAAAAAAACAAAGACCCGAGCCCCGCTTACAGGGAGATCACCCGGCACAAAGCCGGCCAGGGCACAAAGCCGGCCAGGGCACCAAAGGTCCTGGTGACACCCTTGCACGACCAGAGCCCAGTGACAGGGTGGTCCTGTTGCCCAGAGCGCCCTTCTTTTGCCCCCACTTGTTGCCCAGACTTCCTCCGCTCCTCTCCCTGCTCTCTCTTGCCTTTGAAGGTCTTTCCGCACGCAATGTTCGGCTCTTCCTTCTTCTCCGCCAGCTCCTGTAATGGCAGAAGGACGCCGGTCGGGTCTGAGAGGGACACCGGCCCCCGGACAGAGCTCGCCACAGCACCACCCGAATCCCAGAGGCCCTCCCACCCGCAACCCCGTATAACCTAACACCACCACTCCCCCCCCCCTCCAAAAAAAAAACCCTCACAGATCGGCTTTTCTCACCCGATCGACGCTCCGGGGCTGCCACGCGTGCAGTGCCGGCCGGCGCTGGAGCTGGGCTCGGAGTTGGGAACTCTGGACAAAGGGGAGCTGGGCACACAAAAGCGGCGGCCAAGGAAGCTGCGCCCCTCCTTACGGGGGGCTCGAGCCGCTGCCGGCACTGCAGAGTGCCCGGGCCTGCAGGTCACTCATTGGCCAGCCCCGGACTTACAGGGCAGCCTCTGCTGGCTGCCTACAGCAGCCCGCCCAGCCCTGATTACAGGGCGGCCGAGCGGCTCCTGGGGACAGAGGGCTCCACGGCTCGTGGCACTCGCCCCGAGTACGGGGCGGGCACGCTGGCAGGTCGCCAGCCAGGACAGGCGGCCACCCAGGCAGAGACCCGGGCCCTGAACACAGGCGGGTCGCACGCTGGCCGCGCTACAGCCACGGGGCTTCGCTCTCTCCTTCGAAAGGAGGGGCAAGGAGGGGCAAGCCGGGACTCGCCCTCCGCTCGCGGGCTCAGAGGGGACCGACCCCCTGTTGCTGCACAGAGCCCTTCTTTCCCTCCCGGGAAGTTTAAGCTAAGTACGCTGCAGTGATTTCAACAGGGGCCTAAACGAGAAGCTCATTCGCTCGCTCACTCACACCCACAGACACACACACAGACACAGGCAGGCACACACAGACACACACACACACACACACACAGGGACAAACAAAACTTCCCGCAAGAGAGAGCGAGCTCTGTGCAGCCAGTGTCTGGGGAGCCATCCCTTCCCACGAGCAGGAGAGCAGAGCCCCAGACCTGCCCCCCAGGACGCACGCAGGCCACAGCGACTCAACGTGCCGCGGGGCTTCACGGGGTGGCCAAAGGACAAATGCCGTGACACGCCCCGACTCCAGGGGGTCACGCTGGCCAGGCCGCCAGCAGCCAGAAAGCCGCCGGGGCCGGGGAAACGGCCCTCCCCTGCTTACAGGGCGGGCGTGGGGTCCGGAGAGCCCCATTTCCCCCTCGGCGCGGAGACAGCGCCGCTCACTCTCCTGACAGGGCCGCCCTTCTCTCCGGGCAGCCAAACCGTGGGGCAAGGTGGCAAAAGACCAGAGACCCGAGCCCTGCTTACAGGGAGGTCACCCAGCGCAGCGCCGGCCAGGGCACCAGAAGTGCCGGCAACGGTCTCGTGCGACCGCAGCCCCGGTAACAGGGAGGTCCCCTTTGTCCAGAGCTTCCTTCTCTCGCCCCACTCCTCTCTTCAGCCCGCCGCTCCTCACGATGCCTCGCCTTTCTTCTCCAGGAGCTGCTGCTTGGAAGGGGGGCACAGTCAGGCGCCAGCTCCCCCACCCGGAGGATGGAGCAGAGGCCCCAGCCCTGCTTCCAGGGCGCTGGCCCAGCTCAAAGCACTGCCAGGCCTGCCCGGGCCGGACCTGGGCCCGGCTCGCAGGCACCGTTGCCTCCCAGCCTCCTGCCTTTCCCCGTGCCTCTCTTCCTCCCAAGCTGCTCCTGGGGCTGACAGCACACAGAAAGAGGGCTAGGGCAGGGCACGCCCAGCCCTGCACGTCTCAGCCCCACGCCTCTGAAAGGCCGGGGCCAGGGACGCCGGCCTGCTCACAGGGGAGGGTCCCTCGTCCCTCCCAGCACCTCCCCTTAAGCACAGGGGATGCTCACGGCCTTCCTTACTTACAGGGGGTTCTCCCTTGGCTCGGCCCGCTCAACGAGCCCCGTGCACTTCAAGGCTCCCATCTACGCCCGAGTTATGGGCTGGCCGTCCTGACTGCAGCTCACCACCACGGTGGGCTTTAGGAGCCCCGCTTCCCGCCTCGGCTGCGGAGACGGTGCTGCTCCCCCCCCTCAGACGCTTGCCACCTGCCCGGGCAGCCGAACCATGGGGCAACGTGGCAAAAGGCCGGCAAAAAAACAAAGACCCGAGCCCCGCTTACAGGGAGATCACCCGGCACAAAGCCGGCCAGGGCACAAAGCCGGCCAGGGCACCAAAGGTCCTGGTGACACCCTTGCACGACCAGAGCCCAGTGACAGGGTGGTCCTGTTGCCCAGAGCGCCCTTCTTTTGCCTCCACTTGTTGCCCAGACTTCCTCCGCTCCTCCCCCCGCTCTCTCTTGCCTTTGAAGGTCTTTCCGCACGCAATGTTTGGCTCTTCCTTCTTCTCCGCCAGCTCCTGTAATGGCAGAAGGACGCCGGTCGGGTCTGAGAGGGACACCGGCCCCCGGACAGAGCTCGCCACAGCACCACCCGAATCCCAGAGGCCCTCCCACCCGCAACCCCGTATAACCTAACACCACCACTCCCCCCCCCCTCCAAAAAAAAAACCCTCACAGATCGGCTTTTCTCACCCGATCGACGCTCCGGGGCTGCCACGCGTGCAGTGCCGGCCGGCGCTGGAGCTGGGCTCGGAGTTGGGAACTCTGGACAAAGGGGAGCTGGGCACACAAAAGCGGCGGCCAAGGAAGCTGCGCCCCTCCTTACGGGGGGCTCGAGCCGCTGCCGGCACTGCAGAGTGCCCGGGCCTGCAGGTCACTCATTGGCCAGCCCCGGACTTACAGGGCAGCCTCTGCTGGCTGCCTACAGCAGCCCGCCCAGCCCTGATTACAGGGCGGCCGAGCGGCTCCTGGGGACAGAGGGCTCCACGGCTCGTGGCACTCGCCCCGAGTACGGGGCGGGCACGCTGGCAGGTCGCCAGCCAGGACAGGCGGCCACCCAGGCAGAGACCCGGGCCCTGAACACAGGCGGGTCGCACGCTGGCCGCGCTACAGCCACGGGGCTTCGCTCTCTCCTTCGAAAGGAGGGGCAAGGAGGGGCAAGCCGGGACTCGCCCTCCGCTCGCGGGCTCAGAGGGGACCGACCCCCTGTTGCTGCACAGAGCCCTTCTTTCCCTCCCGGGAAGTTTAAGCTAAGTACGCTGCAGTGATTTCAACAGGGGCCTAAACGAGAAGCTCATTCGCTCGCTCACTCACACCCACAGACACACACACAGACACAGGCAGGCACACACAGACACACACACACACACACACAGGGACAAACAAAACTTCCCGCAAGAGAGAGCGAGCTCTGTGCAGCCAGTGTCTGGGGAGCCATCCCTTCCCACGAGCAGGAGAGCAGAGCCCCAGACCTGCCCCCCAGGACGCACGCAGGCCACAGCGACTCAACGTGCCGCGGGGCTTCACGGGGTGGCCAAAGGACAAATGCCGTGACACGCCCCGACTCCAGGGGGTCACGCTGGCCAGGCCGCCAGCAGCCAGAAAGCCGCCGGGGCCGGGGAAACGGCCCTCCCCTGCTTACAGGGCGGGCGTGGGGTCCGGAGAGCCCCATTTCCCCCTCGGCGCGGAGACAGCGCCGCTCACTCTCCTGACAGGGCCGCCCTTCTCTCCGGGCAGCCAAACCGTGGGGCAAGGTGGCAAAAGACCAGAGACCCGAGCCCTGCTTACAGGGAGGTCACCCAGCGCAGCGCCGGCCAGGGCACCAGAAGTGCCGGCAACGGTCTCGTGCGACCGCAGCCCCGGTAACAGGGAGGTCCCCTTTGTCCAGAGCTTCCTTCTCTCGCCCCACTCCTCTCTTCAGCCCGCCGCTCCTCACGATGCCTCGCCTTTCTTCTCCAGGAGCTGCTGCTTGGAAGGGGGGCACAGTCAGGCGCCAGCTCCCCCACCCGGAGGATGGAGCAGAGGCCCCAGCCCTGCTTCCAGGGCGCTGGCCCAGCTCAAAGCACTGCCAGGCCTGCCCGGGCCGGACCTGGGCCCGGCTCGCAGGCACCGTTGCCTCCCAGCCTCCTGCCTTTCCCCGTGCCTCTCTTCCTCCCAAGCTGCTCCTGGGGCTGACAGCACACAGAAAGAGGGCTAGGGCAGGGCACGCCCAGCCCTGCACGTCTCAGCCCCACGCCTCTGAAAGGCCGGGGCCAGGGACGCCGGCCTGCTCACAGGGGAGGGTCCCTCGTCCCTCCCAGCACCTCCCCTTAAGCACAGGGGATGCTCACGGCCTTCCTTACTTACAGGGGGTTCTCCCTTGGCTCGGCCCGCTCAACGAGCCCCGTGCACTTCAAGGCTCCCATCTACGCCCGAGTTATGGGCTGGCCGTCCTGACTGCAGCTCACCACCACGGTGGGCTTTAGGAGCCCCGCTTCCCGCCTCGGCTGCGGAGACGGTGCTGCTCCCCCCCCTCAGACGCTTGCCACCTGCCCGGGCAGCCGAACCATGGGGCAACGTGGCAAAAGGCCGGCAAAAAAACAAAGACCCGAGCCCCGCTTACAGGGAGATCACCCGGCACAAAGCCGGCCAGGGCACAAAGCCGGCCAGGGCACCAAAGGTCCTGGTGACACCCTTGCACGACCAGAGCCCAGTGACAGGGTGGTCCTGTTGCCCAGAGCGCCCTTCTTTTGCCTCCACTTGTTGCCCAGACTTCCTCCGCTCCTCCCCCCGCTCTCTCTTGCCTTTGAAGGTCTTTCCGCACGCAATGTTTGGCTCTTCCTTCTTCTCCGCCAGCTCCTGTAATGGCAGAAGGACGCCGGTCGGGTCTGAGAGGGACACCGGCCCCCGGACAGAGCTCGCCACAGCACCACCCGAATCCCAGAGGCCCTCCCACCCGCAACCCCGTATAACCTAACACCACCACTCCCCCCCCCCCCCAAAAAAAAAACCCTCACAGATCGGCTTTTCTCACCCGATCGACGCTCCGGGGCTGCCACGCGTGCAGTGCCGGCCGGCGCTGGAGCTGGGCTCGGAGTTGGGAACTCTGGACAAAGGGGAGCTGGGCACACAAAAGCGGCGGCCAAGGAAGCTGCGCCCCTCCTTACGGGGGGCTCGAGCCGCTGCCGGCACTGCAGAGTGCCCGGGCCTGCAGGTCACTCATTGGCCAGCCCCGGACTTACAGGGCAGCCTCTGCTGGCTGCCTACAGCAGCCCGCCCAGCCCTGATTACAGGGCGGCCGAGCGGCTCCTGGGGACAGAGGGCTCCACGGCTCGTGGCACTCGCCCCGAGTACGGGGCGGGCACGCTGGCAGGTCGCCAGCCAGGACAGGCGGCCACCCAGGCAGAGACCCGGGCCCTGAACACAGGCGGGTCGCACGCTGGCCGCGCTACAGCCACGGGGCTTCGCTCTCTCCTTCGAAAGGAGGGGCAAGGAGGGGCAAGCCGGGACTCGCCCTCCGCTCGCGGGCTCAGAGGGGACCGACCCCCTGTTGCTGCACAGAGCCCTTCTTTCCCTCCCGGGAAGTTTAAGCTAAGTACGCTGCAGTGATTTCAACAGGGGCCTAAACGAGAAGCTCATTCGCTCGCTCACTCACACCCACAGACACACACACAGACACAGGCAGGCACACACAGACACACACACACACACACACAGGGACAAACAAAACTTCCCGCAAGAGAGAGCGAGCTCTGTGCAGCCAGTGTCTGGGGAGCCATCCCTTCCCACGAGCAGGAGAGCAGAGCCCCAGACCTGCCCCCCAGGACGCACGCAGGCCACAGCGACTCAACGTGCCGCGGGGCTTCACGGGGTGGCCAAAGGACAAATGCCGTGACACGCCCCGACTCCAGGGGGTCACGCTGGCCAGGCCGCCAGCAGCCAGAAAGCCGCCGGGGCCGGGGAAACGGCCCTCCCCTGCTTACAGGGCGGGCGTGGGGTCCGGAGAGCCCCATTTCCCCCTCGGCACGGAGACAGCGCCGCTCACTCTCCTGACAGGGCCGCCCTTCTCTCCGGGCAGCCAAACCGTGGGGCAAGGTGGCAAAAGACCAGAGACCCGAGCCCTGCTTACAGGGAGGTCACCCAGCGCAGCGCCGGCCAGGGCACCAGAAGTGCCGGCAACGGTCTCGTGCGACCGCAGCCCCGGTAACAGGGAGGTCCCCTTTGTCCAGAGCTTCCTTCTCTCGCCCCAATCCTCTCTTCAGCCCGCCGCTCCTCACGATGCCTCGCCTTTCTTCTCCAGGAGCTGCTGCTTGGAAGGGGGGCACAGTCAGGCGCCAGCTCCCCCACCCGGAGGATGGAGCAGAGGCCCCAGCCCTGCTTCCAGGGCGCTGGCCCAGCTCAAAGCACTGCCAGGCCTGCCCGGGCCGGACCTGGGCCCGGCTCGCAGGCACCGTTGCCTCCCAGCCTCCTGCCTTTCCCCGTGCCTCTCTTCCTCCCAAGCTGCTCCTGGGGCTGACAGCACACAGAAAGAGGGCTAGGGCAGGGCACGCCCAGCCCTGCACGTCTCAGCCCCACGCCTCTGAAAGGCCGGGGCCAGGGACGCCGGCCTGCTCACAGGGGAGGGTCCCTCGTCCCTCCCAGCACCTCCCCTTAAGCACAGGGGATGCTCACGGCCTTCCTTACTTACAGGGGGTTCTCCCTTGGCTCGGCCCGCTCAACGAGCCCCGTGCACTTCAAGGCTCCCATCTACGCCCGAGTTATGGGCTGGCCGTCCTGACTGCAGCTCACCACCACGGTGGGCTTTAGGAGCCCCGCTTCCCGCCTCGGCTGCGGAGACGGTGCTGCTCACCCCCCTCAGACGCTTGCCACCTGCCCGGGCAGCCGAACCATGGGGCAACGTGGCAAAAGGCCGGCAAAAAAACAAAGACCCGAGCCCCGCTTACAGGGAGATCACCCGGCACAAAGCCGGCCAGGGCACAAAGCCGGCCAGGGCACCAAAGGTCCTGGTGACACCCTTGCACGACCAGAGCCCAGTGACAGGGTGGTCCTGTTGCCCAGAGCGCCCTTCTTTTGCCCCCACTTGTTGCCCAGACTTCCTCCGCTCCTCTCCCTGCTCTCTCTTGCCTTTGAAGGTCTTTCCGCACGCAATGTTCGGCTCTTCCTTCTTCTCCGCCAGCTCCTGTAATGGCAGAAGGACGCCGGTCGGGTCTGAGAGGGACACCGGCCCCCGGACAGAGCTCGCCACAGCACCACCCGAATCCCAGAGGCCCTCCCACCCGCAACCCCGTATAACCTAACACCACCACTCCCCCCCCCCTCCAAAAAAAAAACCCTCACAGATCGGCTTTTCTCACCCGATCGACGCTCCGGGGCTGCCACGCGTGCAGTGCCGGCCGGCGCTGGAGCTGGGCTCGGAGTTGGGAACTCTGGACAAAGGGGAGCTGGGCACACAAAAGCGGCGGCCAAGGAAGCTGCGCCCCTCCTTACGGGGGGCTCGAGCCGCTGCCGGCACTGCAGAGTGCCCGGGCCTGCAGGTCACTCATTGGCCAGCCCCGGACTTACAGGGCAGCCTCTGCTGGCTGCCTACAGCAGCCCGCCCAGCCCTGATTACAGGGCGGCCGAGCGGCTCCTGGGGACAGAGGGCTCCACGGCTCGTGGCACTCGCCCCGAGTACGGGGCGGGCACGCTGGCAGGTCGCCAGCCAGGACAGGCGGCCACCCAGGCAGAGACCCGGGCCCTGAACACAGGCGGGTCGCACGCTGGCCGCGCTACAGCCACGGGGCTTCGCTCTCTCCTTCGAAAGGAGGGGCAAGGAGGGGCAAGCCGGGACTCGCCCTCCGCTCGCGGGCTCAGAGGGGACCGACCCCCTGTTGCTGCACAGAGCCCTTCTTTCCCTCCCGGGAAGTTTAAGCTAAGTACGCTGCAGTGATTTCAACAGGGGCCTAAACGAGAAGCTCATTCGCTCGCTCACTCACACCCACAGACACACACACAGACACAGGCAGGCACACACAGACACACACACACACACACAGACAGGGACAAACAAAACTTCCCGCAAGAGAGAGCGAGCTCTGTGCAGCCAGTGTCTGGGGAGCCATCCCTTCCCACGAGCAGGAGAGCAGAGCCCCAGACCTGCCCCCCAGGACGCACGCAGGCCACAGCGACTCAACGTGCCGCGGGGCTTCACGGGGTGGCCAAAGGACAAATGCCGTGACACGCCCCGACTCCAGGGGGTCACGCTGGCCAGGCCGCCAGCAGCCAGAAAGCCGCCGGGGCCGGGGAAACGGCCCTCCCCTGCTTACAGGGCGGGCGTGGGGTCCGGAGAGCCCCATTTCCCCCTCGGCGCGGAGACAGCGCCGCTCACTCTCCTGACAGGGCCGCCCTTCTCTCCGGGCAGCCAAACCGTGGGGCAAGGTGGCAAAAGACCAGAGACCCGAGCCCTGCTTACAGGGAGGTCACCCAGCGCAGCGCCGGCCAGGGCACCAGAAGTGCCGGCAACGGTCTCGTGCGACCGCAGCCCCGGTAACAGGGAGGTCCCCTTTGTCCAGAGCTTCCTTCTCTCGCCCCACTCCTCTCTTCAGCCCGCCGCTCCTCACGATGCCTCGCCTTTCTTCTCCAGGAGCTGCTGCTTGGAAGGGGGGCACAGTCAGGCGCCAGCTCCCCCACCCGGAGGATGGAGCAGAGGCCCCAGCCCTGCTTCCAGGGCGCTGGCCCAGCTCAAAGCACTGCCAGGCCTGCCCGGGCCGGACCTGGGCCCGGCTCGCAGGCACCGTTGCCTCCCAGCCTCCTGCCTTTCCCCGTGCCTCTCTTCCTCCCAAGCTGCTCCTGGGGCTGACAGCACACAGAAAGAGGGCTAGGGCAGGGCACGCCCAGCCCTGCACGTCTCAGCCCCACGCCTCTGAAAGGCCGGGGCCAGGGACGCCGGCCTGCTCACAGGGGAGGGTCCCTCGTCCCTCCCAGCACCTCCCCTTAAGCACAGGGGATGCTCACGGCCTTCCTTACTTACAGGGGGTTCTCCCTTGGCTCGGCCCGCTCAACGAGCCCCGTGCACTTCAAGGCTCCCATCTACGCCCGAGTTATGGGCTGGCCGTCCTGACTGCAGCTCACCACCACGGTGGGCTTTAGGAGCCCCGCTTCCCGCCTCGGCTGCGGAGACGGTGCTGCTCCCCCCCCTCAGACGCTTGCCACCTGCCCGGGCAGCCGAACCATGGGGCAACGTGGCAAAAGGCCGGCAAAAAAACAAAGACCCGAGCCCCGCTTACAGGGAGATCACCCGGCACAAAGCCGGCCAGGGCACAAAGCCGGCCAGGGCACCAAAGGTCCTGGTGACACCCTTGCACGACCAGAGCCCAGTGACAGGGTGGTCCTGTTGCCCAGAGCGCCCTTCTTTTGCCTCCACTTGTTGCCCAGACTTCCTCCGCTCCTCCCCCCGCTCTCTCTTGCCTTTGAAGGTCTTTCCGCACGCAATGTTTGGCTCTTCCTTCTTCTCCGCCAGCTCCTGTAATGGCAGAAGGACGCCGGTCGGGTCTGAGAGGGACACCGGCCCCCGGACAGAGCTCGCCACAGCACCACCCGAATCCCAGAGGCCCTCCCACCCGCAACCCCGTATAACCTAACACCACCACTCCCCCCCCCCTCCAAAAAAAAAACCCTCACAGATCGGCTTTTCTCACCCGATCGACGCTCCGGGGCTGCCACGCGTGCAGTGCCGGCCGGCGCTGGAGCTGGGCTCGGAGTTGGGAACTCTGGACAAAGGGGAGCTGGGCACACAAAAGCGGCGGCCAAGGAAGCTGCGCCCCTCCTTACGGGGGGCTCGAGCCGCTGCCGGCACTGCAGAGTGCCCGGGCCTGCAGGTCACTCATTGGCCAGCCCCGGACTTACAGGGCAGCCTCTGCTGGCTGCCTACAGCAGCCCGCCCAGCCCTGATTACAGGGCGGCCGAGCGGCTCCTGGGGACAGAGGGCTCCACGGCTCGTGGCACTCGCCCCGAGTACGGGGCGGGCACGCTGGCAGGTCGCCAGCCAGGACAGGCGGCCACCCAGGCAGAGACCCGGGCCCTGAACACAGGCGGGTCGCACGCTGGCCGCGCTACAGCCACGGGGCTTCGCTCTCTCCTTCGAAAGGAGGGGCAAGGAGGGGCAAGCCGGGACTCGCCCTCCGCTCGCGGGCTCAGAGGGGACCGACCCCCTGTTGCTGCACAGAGCCCTTCTTTCCCTCCCGGGAAGTTTAAGCTAAGTACGCTGCAGTGATTTCAACAGGGGCCTAAACGAGAAGCTCATTCGCTCGCTCACTCACACCCACAGACACACACACAGACACAGGCAGGCACACACAGACACACACACACACACACACAGGGACAAACAAAACTTCCCGCAAGAGAGAGCGAGCTCTGTGCAGCCAGTGTCTGGGGAGCCATCCCTTCCCACGAGCAGGAGAGCAGAGCCCCAGACCTGCCCCCCAGGACGCACGCAGGCCACAGCGACTCAACGTGCCGCGGGGCTTCACGGGGTGGCCAAAGGACAAATGCCGTGACACGCCCCGACTCCAGGGGGTCACGCTGGCCAGGCCGCCAGCAGCCAGAAAGCCGCCGGGGCCGGGGAAACGGCCCTCCCCTGCTTACAGGGCGGGCGTGGGGTCCGGAGAGCCCCATTTCCCCCTCGGCGCGGAGACAGCGCCGCTCACTCTCCTGACAGGGCCGCCCTTCTCTCCGGGCAGCCAAACCGTGGGGCAAGGTGGCAAAAGACCAGAGACCCGAGCCCTGCTTACAGGGAGGTCACCCAGCGCAGCGCCGGCCAGGGCACCAGAAGTGCCGGCAACGGTCTCGTGCGACCGCAGCCCCGGTAACAGGGAGGTCCCCTTTGTCCAGAGCTTCCTTCTCTCGCCCCACTCCTCTCTTCAGCCCGCCGCTCCTCACGATGCCTCGCCTTTCTTCTCCAGGAGCTGCTGCTTGGAAGGGGGGCACAGTCAGGCGCCAGCTCCCCCACCCGGAGGATGGAGCAGAGGCCCCAGCCCTGCTTCCAGGGCGCTGGCCCAGCTCAAAGCACTGCCAGGCCTGCCCGGGCCGGACCTGGGCCCGGCTCGCAGGCACCGTTGCCTCCCAGCCTCCTGCCTTTCCCCGTGCCTCTCTTCCTCCCAAGCTGCTCCTGGGGCTGACAGCACACAGAAAGAGGGCTAGGGCAGGGCACGCCCAGCCCTGCACGTCTCAGCCCCACGCCTCTGAAAGGCCGGGGCCAGGGACGCCGGCCTGCTCACAGGGGAGGGTCCCTCGTCCCTCCCAGCACCTCCCCTTAAGCACAGGGGATGCTCACGGCCTTCCTTACTTACAGGGGGTTCTCCCTTGGCTCGGCCCGCTCAACGAGCCCCGTGCACTTCAAGGCTCCCATCTACGCCCGAGTTATGGGCTGGCCGTCCTGACTGCAGCTCACCACCACGGTGGGCTTTAGGAGCCCCGCTTCCCGCCTCGGCTGCGGAGACGGTGCTGCTCCCCCCCCTCAGACGCTTGCCACCTGCCCGGGCAGCCGAACCATGGGGCAACGTGGCAAAAGGCCGGCAAAAAAACAAAGACCCGAGCCCCGCTTACAGGGAGATCACCCGGCACAAAGCCGGCCAGGGCACAAAGCCGGCCAGGGCACCAAAGGTCCTGGTGACACCCTTGCACGACCAGAGCCCAGTGACAGGGTGGTCCTGTTGCCCAGAGCGCCCTTCTTTTGCCTCCACTTGTTGCCCAGACTTCCTCCGCTCCTCCCCCCGCTCTCTCTTGCCTTTGAAGGTCTTTCCGCACGCAATGTTTGGCTCTTCCTTCTTCTCCGCCAGCTCCTGTAATGGCAGAAGGACGCCGGTCGGGTCTGAGAGGGACACCGGCCCCCGGACAGAGCTCGCCACAGCACCACCCGAATCCCAGAGGCCCTCCCACCCGCAACCCCGTATAACCTAACACCACCACTCCCCCCCCCCCCCAAAAAAAAAACCCTCACAGATCGGCTTTTCTCACCCGATCGACGCTCCGGGGCTGCCACGCGTGCAGTGCCGGCCGGCGCTGGAGCTGGGCTCGGAGTTGGGAACTCTGGACAAAGGGGAGCTGGGCACACAAAAGCGGCGGCCAAGGAAGCTGCGCCCCTCCTTACGGGGGGCTCGAGCCGCTGCCGGCACTGCAGAGTGCCCGGGCCTGCAGGTCACTCATTGGCCAGCCCCGGACTTACAGGGCAGCCTCTGCTGGCTGCCTACAGCAGCCCGCCCAGCCCTGATTACAGGGCGGCCGAGCGGCTCCTGGGGACAGAGGGCTCCACGGCTCGTGGCACTCGCCCCGAGTACGGGGCGGGCACGCTGGCAGGTCGCCAGCCAGGACAGGCGGCCACCCAGGCAGAGACCCGGGCCCTGAACACAGGCGGGTCGCACGCTGGCCGCGCTACAGCCACGGGGCTTCGCTCTCTCCTTCGAAAGGAGGGGCAAGGAGGGGCAAGCCGGGACTCGCCCTCCGCTCGCGGGCTCAGAGGGGACCGACCCCCTGTTGCTGCACAGAGCCCTTCTTTCCCTCCCGGGAAGTTTAAGCTAAGTACGCTGCAGTGATTTCAACAGGGGCCTAAACGAGAAGCTCATTCGCTCGCTCACTCACACCCACAGACACACACACAGACACAGGCAGGCACACACAGACACACACACACACACACACAGGGACAAACAAAACTTCCCGCAAGAGAGAGCGAGCTCTGTGCAGCCAGTGTCTGGGGAGCCATCCCTTCCCACGAGCAGGAGAGCAGAGCCCCAGACCTGCCCCCCAGGACGCACGCAGGCCACAGCGACTCAACGTGCCGCGGGGCTTCACGGGGTGGCCAAAGGACAAATGCCGTGACACGCCCCGACTCCAGGGGGTCACGCTGGCCAGGCCGCCAGCAGCCAGAAAGCCGCCGGGGCCGGGGAAACGGCCCTCCCCTGCTTACAGGGCGGGCGTGGGGTCCGGAGAGCCCCATTTCCCCCTCGGCACGGAGACAGCGCCGCTCACTCTCCTGACAGGGCCGCCCTTCTCTCCGGGCAGCCAAACCGTGGGGCAAGGTGGCAAAAGACCAGAGACCCGAGCCCTGCTTACAGGGAGGTCACCCAGCGCAGCGCCGGCCAGGGCACCAGAAGTGCCGGCAACGGTCTCGTGCGACCGCAGCCCCGGTAACAGGGAGGTCCCCTTTGTCCAGAGCTTCCTTCTCTCGCCCCAATCCTCTCTTCAGCCCGCCGCTCCTCACGATGCCTCGCCTTTCTTCTCCAGGAGCTGCTGCTTGGAAGGGGGGCACAGTCAGGCGCCAGCTCCCCCACCCGGAGGATGGAGCAGAGGCCCCAGCCCTGCTTCCAGGGCGCTGGCCCAGCTCAAAGCACTGCCAGGCCTGCCCGGGCCGGACCTGGGCCCGGCTCGCAGGCACCGTTGCCTCCCAGCCTCCTGCCTTTCCCCGTGCCTCTCTTCCTCCCAAGCTGCTCCTGGGGCTGACAGCACACAGAAAGAGGGCTAGGGCAGGGCACGCCCAGCCCTGCACGTCTCAGCCCCACGCCTCTGAAAGGCCGGGGCCAGGGACGCCGGCCTGCTCACAGGGGAGGGTCCCTCGTCCCTCCCAGCACCTCCCCTTAAGCACAGGGGATGCTCACGGCCTTCCTTACTTACAGGGGGTTCTCCCTTGGCTCGGCCCGCTCAACGAGCCCCGTGCACTTCAAGGCTCCCATCTACGCCCGAGTTATGGGCTGGCCGTCCTGACTGCAGCTCACCACCACGGTGGGCTTTAGGAGCCCCGCTTCCCGCCTCGGCTGCGGAGACGGTGCTGCTCACCCCCCTCAGACGCTTGCCACCTGCCCGGGCAGCCGAACCATGGGGCAACGTGGCAAAAGGCCGGCAAAAAAACAAAGACCCGAGCCCCGCTTACAGGGAGATCACCCGGCACAAAGCCGGCCAGGGCACAAAGCCGGCCAGGGCACCAAAGGTCCTGGTGACACCCTTGCACGACCAGAGCCCAGTGACAGGGTGGTCCTGTTGCCCAGAGCGCCCTTCTTTTGCCCCCACTTGTTGCCCAGACTTCCTCCGCTCCTCTCCCTGCTCTCTCTTGCCTTTGAAGGTCTTTCCGCACGCAATGTTCGGCTCTTCCTTCTTCTCCGCCAGCTCCTGTAATGGCAGAAGGACGCCGGTCGGGTCTGAGAGGGACACCGGCCCCCGGACAGAGCTCGCCACAGCACCACCCGAATCCCAGAGGCCCTCCCACCCGCAACCCCGTATAACCTAACACCACCACTCCCCCCCCCCTCCAAAAAAAAAACCCTCACAGATCGGCTTTTCTCACCCGATCGACGCTCCGGGGCTGCCACGCGTGCAGTGCCGGCCGGCGCTGGAGCTGGGCTCGGAGTTGGGAACTCTGGACAAAGGGGAGCTGGGCACACAAAAGCGGCGGCCAAGGAAGCTGCGCCCCTCCTTACGGGGGGCTCGAGCCGCTGCCGGCACTGCAGAGTGCCCGGGCCTGCAGGTCACTCATTGGCCAGCCCCGGACTTACAGGGCAGCCTCTGCTGGCTGCCTACAGCAGCCCGCCCAGCCCTGATTACAGGGCGGCCGAGCGGCTCCTGGGGACAGAGGGCTCCACGGCTCGTGGCACTCGCCCCGAGTACGGGGCGGGCACGCTGGCAGGTCGCCAGCCAGGACAGGCGGCCACCCAGGCAGAGACCCGGGCCCTGAACACAGGCGGGTCGCACGCTGGCCGCGCTACAGCCACGGGGCTTCGCTCTCTCCTTCGAAAGGAGGGGCAAGGAGGGGCAAGCCGGGACTCGCCCTCCGCTCGCGGGCTCAGAGGGGACCGACCCCCTGTTGCTGCACAGAGCCCTTCTTTCCCTCCCGGGAAGTTTAAGCTAAGTACGCTGCAGTGATTTCAACAGGGGCCTAAACGAGAAGCTCATTCGCTCGCTCACTCACACCCACAGACACACACACAGACACAGGCAGGCACACACAGACACACACACACACACACAGACAGGGACAAACAAAACTTCCCGCAAGAGAGAGCGAGCTCTGTGCAGCCAGTGTCTGGGGAGCCATCCCTTCCCACGAGCAGGAGAGCAGAGCCCCAGACCTGCCCCCCAGGACGCACGCAGGCCACAGCGACTCAACGTGCCGCGGGGCTTCACGGGGTGGCCAAAGGACAAATGCCGTGACACGCCCCGACTCCAGGGGGTCACGCTGGCCAGGCCGCCAGCAGCCAGAAAGCCGCCGGGGCCGGGGAAACGGCCCTCCCCTGCTTACAGGGCGGGCGTGGGGTCCGGAGAGCCCCATTTCCCCCTCGGCGCGGAGACAGCGCCGCTCACTCTCCTGACAGGGCCGCCCTTCTCTCCGGGCAGCCAAACCGTGGGGCAAGGTGGCAAAAGACCAGAGACCCGAGCCCTGCTTACAGGGAGGTCACCCAGCGCAGCGCCGGCCAGGGCACCAGAAGTGCCGGCAACGGTCTCGTGCGACCGCAGCCCCGGTAACAGGGAGGTCCCCTTTGTCCAGAGCTTCCTTCTCTCGCCCCACTCCTCTCTTCAGCCCGCCGCTCCTCACGATGCCTCGCCTTTCTTCTCCAGGAGCTGCTGCTTGGAAGGGGGGCACAGTCAGGCGCCAGCTCCCCCACCCGGAGGATGGAGCAGAGGCCCCAGCCCTGCTTCCAGGGCGCTGGCCCAGCTCAAAGCACTGCCAGGCCTGCCCGGGCCGGACCTGGGCCCGGCTCGCAGGCACCGTTGCCTCCCAGCCTCCTGCCTTTCCCCGTGCCTCTCTTCCTCCCAAGCTGCTCCTGGGGCTGACAGCACACAGAAAGAGGGCTAGGGCAGGGCACGCCCAGCCCTGCACGTCTCAGCCCCACGCCTCTGAAAGGCCGGGGCCAGGGACGCCGGCCTGCTCACAGGGGAGGGTCCCTCGTCCCTCCCAGCACCTCCCCTTAAGCACAGGGGATGCTCACGGCCTTCCTTACTTACAGGGGGTTCTCCCTTGGCTCGGCCCGCTCAACGAGCCCCGTGCACTTCAAGGCTCCCATCTACGCCCGAGTTATGGGCTGGCCGTCCTGACTGCAGCTCACCACCACGGTGGGCTTTAGGAGCCCCGCTTCCCGCCTCGGCTGCGGAGACGGTGCTGCTCCCCCCCCTCAGACGCTTGCCACCTGCCCGGGCAGCCGAACCATGGGGCAACGTGGCAAAAGGCCGGCAAAAAAACAAAGACCCGAGCCCCGCTTACAGGGAGATCACCCGGCACAAAGCCGGCCAGGGCACAAAGCCGGCCAGGGCACCAAAGGTCCTGGTGACACCCTTGCACGACCAGAGCCCACTGACAGGGTGGTCCTGTTGCCCAGAGCGCCCTTCTTTTGCCTCCACTTGTTGCCCAGACTTCCTCCGCTCCTCCCCCCGCTCTCTCTTGCCTTTGAAGGTCTTTCCGCACGCAATGTTTGGCTCTTCCTTCTTCTCCGCCAGCTCCTGTAATGGCAGAAGGACGCCGGTCGGGTCTGAGAGGGACACCGGCCCCCGGACAGAGCTCGCCACAGCACCACCCGAATCCCAGAGGCCCTCCCACCCGCAACCCCGTATAACCTAACACCACCACTCCCCCCCCCCTCCAAAAAAAAAACCCTCACAGATCGGCTTTTCTCACCCGATCGACGCTCCGGGGCTGCCACGCGTGCAGTGCCGGCCGGCGCTGGAGCTGGGCTCGGAGTTGGGAACTCTGGACAAAGGGGAGCTGGGCACACAAAAGCGGCGGCCAAGGAAGCTGCGCCCCTCCTTACGGGGGGCTCGAGCCGCTGCCGGCACTGCAGAGTGCCCGGGCCTGCAGGTCACTCATTGGCCAGCCCCGGACTTACAGGGCAGCCTCTGCTGGCTGCCTACAGCAGCCCGCCCAGCCCTGATTACAGGGCGGCCGAGCGGCTCCTGGGGACAGAGGGCTCCACGGCTCGTGGCACTCGCCCCGAGTACGGGGCGGGCACGCTGGCAGGTCGCCAGCCAGGACAGGCGGCCACCCAGGCAGAGACCCGGGCCCTGAACACAGGCGGGTCGCACGCTGGCCGCGCTACAGCCACGGGGCTTCGCTCTCTCCTTCGAAAGGAGGGGCAAGGAGGGGCAAGCCGGGACTCGCCCTCCGCTCGCGGGCTCAGAGGGGACCGACCCCCTGTTGCTGCACAGAGCCCTTCTTTCCCTCCCGGGAAGTTTAAGCTAAGTACGCTGCAGTGATTTCAACAGGGGCCTAAACGAGAAGCTCATTCGCTCGCTCACTCACACCCACAGACACACACACAGACACAGGCAGGCACACACAGACACACACACACACACACACAGGGACAAACAAAACTTCCCGCAAGAGAGAGCGAGCTCTGTGCAGCCAGTGTCTGGGGAGCCATCCCTTCCCACGAGCAGGAGAGCAGAGCCCCAGACCTGCCCCCCAGGACGCACGCAGGCCACAGCGACTCAACGTGCCGCGGGGCTTCACGGGGTGGCCAAAGGACAAATGCCGTGACACGCCCCGACTCCAGGGGGTCACGCTGGCCAGGCCGCCAGCAGCCAGAAAGCCGCCGGGGCCGGGGAAACGGCCCTCCCCTGCTTACAGGGCGGGCGTGGGGTCCGGAGAGCCCCATTTCCCCCTCGGCGCGGAGACAGCGCCGCTCACTCTCCTGACAGGGCCGCCCTTCTCTCCGGGCAGCCAAACCGTGGGGCAAGGTGGCAAAAGACCAGAGACCCGAGCCCTGCTTACAGGGAGGTCACCCAGCGCAGCGCCGGCCAGGGCACCAGAAGTGCCGGCAACGGTCTCGTGCGACCGCAGCCCCGGTAACAGGGAGGTCCCCTTTGTCCAGAGCTTCCTTCTCTCGCCCCACTCCTCTCTTCAGCCCGCCGCTCCTCACGATGCCTCGCCTTTCTTCTCCAGGAGCTGCTGCTTGGAAGGGGGGCACAGTCAGGCGCCAGCTCCCCCACCCGGAGGATGGAGCAGAGGCCCCAGCCCTGCTTCCAGGGCGCTGGCCCAGCTCAAAGCACTGCCAGGCCTGCCCGGGCCGGACCTGGGCCCGGCTCGCAGGCACCGTTGCCTCCCAGCCTCCTGCCTTTCCCCGTGCCTCTCTTCCTCCCAAGCTGCTCCTGGGGCTGACAGCACACAGAAAGAGGGCTAGGGCAGGGCACGCCCAGCCCTGCACGTCTCAGCCCCACGCCTCTGAAAGGCCGGGGCCAGGGACGCCGGCCTGCTCACAGGGGAGGGTCCCTCGTCCCTCCCAGCACCTCCCCTTAAGCACAGGGGATGCTCACGGCCTTCCTTACTTACAGGGGGTTCTCCCTTGGCTCGGCCCGCTCAACGAGCCCCGTGCACTTCAAGGCTCCCATCTACGCCCGAGTTATGGGCTGGCCGTCCTGACTGCAGCTCACCACCACGGTGGGCTTTAGGAGCCCCGCTTCCCGCCTCGGCTGCGGAGACGGTGCTGCTCACCCCCCTCAGACGCTTGCCACCTGCCCGGGCAGCCGAACCATGGGGCAACGTGGCAAAAGGCCGGCAAAAAAACAAAGACCCGAGCCCCGCTTACAGGGAGATCACCCGGCACAAAGCCGGCCAGGGCACAAAGCCGGCCAGGGCACCAAAGGTCCTGGTGACACCCTTGCACGACCAGAGCCCAGTGACAGGGTGGTCCTGTTGCCCAGAGCGCCCTTCTTTTGCCCCCACTTGTTGCCCAGACTTCCTCCGCTCCTCTCCCTGCTCTCTCTTGCCTTTGAAGGTCTTTCCGCACGCAATGTTCGGCTCTTCCTTCTTCTCCGCCAGCTCCTGTAATGGCAGAAGGACGCCGGTCGGGTCTGAGAGGGACACCGGCCCCCGGACAGAGCTCGCCACAGCACCACCCGAATCCCAGAGGCCCTCCCACCCGCAACCCCGTATAACCTAACACCACCACTCCCCCCCCCCTCCAAAAAAAAAACCCTCACAGATCGGCTTTTCTCACCCGATCGACGCTCCGGGGCTGCCACGCGTGCAGTGCCGGCCGGCGCTGGAGCTGGGCTCGGAGTTGGGAACTCTGGACAAAGGGGAGCTGGGCACACAAAAGCGGCGGCCAAGGAAGCTGCGCCCCTCCTTACGGGGGGCTCGAGCCGCTGCCGGCACTGCAGAGTGCCCGGGCCTGCAGGTCACTCATTGGCCAGCCCCGGACTTACAGGGCAGCCTCTGCTGGCTGCCTACAGCAGCCCGCCCAGCCCTGATTACAGGGCGGCCGAGCGGCTCCTGGGGACAGAGGGCTCCACGGCTCGTGGCACTCGCCCCGAGTACGGGGCGGGCACGCTGGCAGGTCGCCAGCCAGGACAGGCGGCCACCCAGGCAGAGACCCGGGCCCTGAACACAGGCGGGTCGCACGCTGGCCGCGCTACAGCCACGGGGCTTCGCTCTCTCCTTCGAAAGGAGGGGCAAGGAGGGGCAAGCCGGGACTCGCCCTCCGCTCGCGGGCTCAGAGGGGACCGACCCCCTGTTGCTGCACAGAGCCCTTCTTTCCCTCCCGGGAAGTTTAAGCTAAGTACGCTGCAGTGATTTCAACAGGGGCCTAAACGAGAAGCTCATTCGCTCGCTCACTCACACCCACAGACACACACACAGACACAGGCAGGCACACACAGACACACACACACACACACAGACAGGGACAAACAAAACTTCCCGCAAGAGAGAGCGAGCTCTGTGCAGCCAGTGTCTGGGGAGCCATCCCTTCCCACGAGCAGGAGAGCAGAGCCCCAGACCTGCCCCCCAGGACGCACGCAGGCCACAGCGACTCAACGTGCCGCGGGGCTTCACGGGGTGGCCAAAGGACAAATGCCGTGACACGCCCCGACTCCAGGGGGTCACGCTGGCCAGGCCGCCAGCAGCCAGAAAGCCGCCGGGGCCGGGGAAACGGCCCTCCCCTGCTTACAGGGCGGGCGTGGGGTCCGGAGAGCCCCATTTCCCCCTCGGCGCGGAGACAGCGCCGCTCACTCTCCTGACAGGGCCGCCCTTCTCTCCGGGCAGCCAAACCGTGGGGCAAGGTGGCAAAAGACCAGAGACCCGAGCCCTGCTTACAGGGAGGTCACCCAGCGCAGCGCCGGCCAGGGCACCAGAAGTGCCGGCAACGGTCTCGTGCGACCGCAGCCCCGGTAACAGGGAGGTCCCCTTTGTCCAGAGCTTCCTTCTCTCGCCCCACTCCTCTCTTCAGCCCGCCGCTCCTCACGATGCCTCGCCTTTCTTCTCCAGGAGCTGCTGCTTGGAAGGGGGGCACAGTCAGGCGCCAGCTCCCCCACCCGGAGGATGGAGCAGAGGCCCCAGCCCTGCTTCCAGGGCGCTGGCCCAGCTCAAAGCACTGCCAGGCCTGCCCGGGCCGGACCTGGGCCCGGCTCGCAGGCACCGTTGCCTCCCAGCCTCCTGCCTTTCCCCGTGCCTCTCTTCCTCCCAAGCTGCTCCTGGGGCTGACAGCACACAGAAAGAGGGCTAGGGCAGGGCACGCCCAGCCCTGCACGTCTCAGCCCCACGCCTCTGAAAGGCCGGGGCCAGGGACGCCGGCCTGCTCACAGGGGAGGGTCCCTCGTCCCTCCCAGCACCTCCCCTTAAGCACAGGGGATGCTCACGGCCTTCCTTACTTACAGGGGGTTCTCCCTTGGCTCGGCCCGCTCAACGAGCCCCGTGCACTTCAAGGCTCCCATCTACGCCCGAGTTATGGGCTGGCCGTCCTGACTGCAGCTCACCACCACGGTGGGCTTTAGGAGCCCCGCTTCCCGCCTCGGCTGCGGAGACGGTGCTGCTCCCCCCCCTCAGACGCTTGCCACCTGCCCGGGCAGCCGAACCATGGGGCAACGTGGCAAAAGGCCGGCAAAAAAACAAAGACCCGAGCCCCGCTTACAGGGAGATCACCCGGCACAAAGCCGGCCAGGGCACAAAGCCGGCCAGGGCACCAAAGGTCCTGGTGACACCCTTGCACGACCAGAGCCCAGTGACAGGGTGGTCCTGTTGCCCAGAGCGCCCTTCTTTTGCCTCCACTTGTTGCCCAGACTTCCTCCGCTCCTCCCCCCGCTCTCTCTTGCCTTTGAAGGTCTTTCCGCACGCAATGTTTGGCTCTTCCTTCTTCTCCGCCAGCTCCTGTAATGGCAGAAGGACGCCGGTCGGGTCTGAGAGGGACACCGGCCCCCGGACAGAGCTCGCCACAGCACCACCCGAATCCCAGAGGCCCTCCCACCCGCAACCCCGTATAACCTAACACCACCACTCCCCCCCCCCTCCAAAAAAAAAACCCTCACAGATCGGCTTTTCTCACCCGATCGACGCTCCGGGGCTGCCACGCGTGCAGTGCCGGCCGGCGCTGGAGCTGGGCTCGGAGTTGGGAACTCTGGACAAAGGGGAGCTGGGCACACAAAAGCGGCGGCCAAGGAAGCTGCGCCCCTCCTTACGGGGGGCTCGAGCCGCTGCCGGCACTGCAGAGTGCCCGGGCCTGCAGGTCACTCATTGGCCAGCCCCGGACTTACAGGGCAGCCTCTGCTGGCTGCCTACAGCAGCCCGCCCAGCCCTGATTACAGGGCGGCCGAGCGGCTCCTGGGGACAGAGGGCTCCACGGCTCGTGGCACTCGCCCCGAGTACGGGGCGGGCACGCTGGCAGGTCGCCAGCCAGGACAGGCGGCCACCCAGGCAGAGACCCGGGCCCTGAACACAGGCGGGTCGCACGCTGGCCGCGCTACAGCCACGGGGCTTCGCTCTCTCCTTCGAAAGGAGGGGCAAGGAGGGGCAAGCCGGGACTCGCCCTCCGCTCGCGGGCTCAGAGGGGACCGACCCCCTGTTGCTGCACAGAGCCCTTCTTTCCCTCCCGGGAAGTTTAAGCTAAGTACGCTGCAGTGATTTCAACAGGGGCCTAAACGAGAAGCTCATTCGCTCGCTCACTCACACCCACAGACACACACACAGACACAGGCAGGCACACACAGACACACACACACACACACACAGGGACAAACAAAACTTCCCGCAAGAGAGAGCGAGCTCTGTGCAGCCAGTGTCTGGGGAGCCATCCCTTCCCACGAGCAGGAGAGCAGAGCCCCAGACCTGCCCCCCAGGACGCACGCAGGCCACAGCGACTCAACGTGCCGCGGGGCTTCACGGGGTGGCCAAAGGACAAATGCCGTGACACGCCCCGACTCCAGGGGGTCACGCTGGCCAGGCCGCCAGCAGCCAGAAAGCCGCCGGGGCCGGGGAAACGGCCCTCCCCTGCTTACAGGGCGGGCGTGGGGTCCGGAGAGCCCCATTTCCCCCTCGGCGCGGAGACAGCGCCGCTCACTCTCCTGACAGGGCCGCCCTTCTCTCCGGGCAGCCAAACCGTGGGGCAAGGTGGCAAAAGACCAGAGACCCGAGCCCTGCTTACAGGGAGGTCACCCAGCGCAGCGCCGGCCAGGGCACCAGAAGTGCCGGCAACGGTCTCGTGCGACCGCAGCCCCGGTAACAGGGAGGTCCCCTTTGTCCAGAGCTTCCTTCTCTCGCCCCACTCCTCTCTTCAGCCCGCCGCTCCTCACGATGCCTCGCCTTTCTTCTCCAGGAGCTGCTGCTTGGAAGGGGGGCACAGTCAGGCGCCAGCTCCCCCACCCGGAGGATGGAGCAGAGGCCCCAGCCCTGCTTCCAGGGCGCTGGCCCAGCTCAAAGCACTGCCAGGCCTGCCCGGGCCGGACCTGGGCCCGGCTCGCAGGCACCGTTGCCTCCCAGCCTCCTGCCTTTCCCCGTGCCTCTCTTCCTCCCAAGCTGCTCCTGGGGCTGACAGCACACAGAAAGAGGGCTAGGGCAGGGCACGCCCAGCCCTGCACGTCTCAGCCCCACGCCTCTGAAAGGCCGGGGCCAGGGACGCCGGCCTGCTCACAGGGGAGGGTCCCTCGTCCCTCCCAGCACCTCCCCTTAAGCACAGGGGATGCTCACGGCCTTCCTTACTTACAGGGGGTTCTCCCTTGGCTCGGCCCGCTCAACGAGCCCCGTGCACTTCAAGGCTCCCATCTACGCCCGAGTTATGGGCTGGCCGTCCTGACTGCAGCTCACCACCACGGTGGGCTTTAGGAGCCCCGCTTCCCGCCTCGGCTGCGGAGACGGTGCTGCTCCCCCCCCTCAGACGCTTGCCACCTGCCCGGGCAGCCGAACCATGGGGCAACGTGGCAAAAGGCCGGCAAAAAAACAAAGACCCGAGCCCCGCTTACAGGGAGATCACCCGGCACAAAGCCGGCCAGGGCACAAAGCCGGCCAGGGCACCAAAGGTCCTGGTGACACCCTTGCACGACCAGAGCCCAGTGACAGGGTGGTCCTGTTGCCCAGAGCGCCCTTCTTTTGCCTCCACTTGTTGCCCAGACTTCCTCCGCTCCTCCCCCCGCTCTCTCTTGCCTTTGAAGGTCTTTCCGCACGCAATGTTTGGCTCTTCCTTCTTCTCCGCCAGCTCCTGTAATGGCAGAAGGACGCCGGTCGGGTCTGAGAGGGACACCGGCCCCCGGACAGAGCTCGCCACAGCACCACCCGAATCCCAGAGGCCCTCCCACCCGCAACCCCGTATAACCTAACACCACCACTCCCCCCCCCCCCCCAAAAAAAAAACCCTCACAGATCGGCTTTTCTCACCCGATCGACGCTCCGGGGCTGCCACGCGTGCAGTGCCGGCCGGCGCTGGAGCTGGGCTCGGAGTTGGGAACTCTGGACAAAGGGGAGCTGGGCACACAAAAGCGGCGGCCAAGGAAGCTGCGCCCCTCCTTACGGGGGGCTCGAGCCGCTGCCGGCACTGCAGAGTGCCCGGGCCTGCAGGTCACTCATTGGCCAGCCCCGGACTTACAGGGCAGCCTCTGCTGGCTGCCTACAGCAGCCCGCCCAGCCCTGATTACAGGGCGGCCGAGCGGCTCCTGGGGACAGAGGGCTCCACGGCTCGTGGCACTCGCCCCGAGTACGGGGCGGGCACGCTGGCAGGTCGCCAGCCAGGACAGGCGGCCACCCAGGCAGAGACCCGGGCCCTGAACACAGGCGGGTCGCACGCTGGCCGCGCTACAGCCACGGGGCTTCGCTCTCTCCTTCGAAAGGAGGGGCAAGGAGGGGCAAGCCGGGACTCGCCCTCCGCTCGCGGGCTCAGAGGGGACCGACCCCCTGTTGCTGCACAGAGCCCTTCTTTCCCTCCCGGGAAGTTTAAGCTAAGTACGCTGCAGTGATTTCAACAGGGGCCTAAACGAGAAGCTCATTCGCTCGCTCACTCACACCCACAGACACACACACAGACACAGGCAGGCACACACAGACACACACACACACACACACAGGGACAAACAAAACTTCCCGCAAGAGAGAGCGAGCTCTGTGCAGCCAGTGTCTGGGGAGCCATCCCTTCCCACGAGCAGGAGAGCAGAGCCCCAGACCTGCCCCCCAGGACGCACGCAGGCCACAGCGACTCAACGTGCCGCGGGGCTTCACGGGGTGGCCAAAGGACAAATGCCGTGACACGCCCCGACTCCAGGGGGTCACGCTGGCCAGGCCGCCAGCAGCCAGAAAGCCGCCGGGGCCGGGGAAACGGCCCTCCCCTGCTTACAGGGCGGGCGTGGGGTCCGGAGAGCCCCATTTCCCCCTCGGCGCGGAGACAGCGCCGCTCACTCTCCTGACAGGGCCGCCCTTCTCTCCGGGCAGCCAAACCGTGGGGCAAGGTGGCAAAAGACCAGAGACCCGAGCCCTGCTTACAGGGAGGTCACCCAGCGCAGCGCCGGCCAGGGCACCAGAAGTGCCGGCAACGGTCTCGTGCGACCGCAGCCCCGGTAACAGGGAGGTCCCCTTTGTCCAGAGCTTCCTTCTCTCGCCCCAATCCTCTCTTCAGCCCGCCGCTCCTCACGATGCCTCGCCTTTCTTCTCCAGGAGCTGCTGCTTGGAAGGGGGGCACAGTCAGGCGCCAGCTCCCCCACCCGGAGGATGGAGCAGAGGCCCCAGCCCTGCTTCCAGGGCGCTGGCCCAGCTCAAAGCACTGCCAGGCCTGCCCGGGCCGGACCTGGGCCCGGCTCGCAGGCACCGTTGCCTCCCAGCCTCCTGCCTTTCCCCGTGCCTCTCTTCCTCCCAAGCTGCTCCTGGGGCTGACAGCACACAGAAAGAGGGCTAGGGCAGGGCACGCCCAGCCCTGCACGTCTCAGCCCCACGCCTCTGAAAGGCCGGGGCCAGGGACGCCGGCCTGCTCACAGGGGAGGGTCCCTCGTCCCTCCCAGCACCTCCCCTTAAGCACAGGGGATGCTCACGGCCTTCCTTACTTACAGGGGGTTCTCCCTTGGCTCGGCCCGCTCAACGAGCCCCGTGCACTTCAAGGCTCCCATCTACGCCCGAGTTATGGGCTGGCCGTCCTGACTGCAGCTCACCACCACGGTGGGCTTTAGGAGCCCCGCTTCCCGCCTCGGCTGCGGAGACGGTGCTGCTCCCCCCCCTCAGACGCTTGCCACCTGCCCGGGCAGCCGAACCATGGGGCAACGTGGCAAAAGGCCGGCAAAAAAACAAAGACCCGAGCCCCGCTTACAGGGAGATCACCCGGCACAAAGCCGGCCAGGGCACAAAGCCGGCCAGGGCACCAAAGGTCCTGGTGACACCCTTGCACGACCAGAGCCCAGTGACAGGGTGGTCCTGTTGCCCAGAGCGCCCTTCTTTTGCCTCCACTTGTTGCCCAGACTTCCTCCGCTCCTCCCCCCGCTCTCTCTTGCCTTTGAAGGTCTTTCCGCACGCAATGTTTGGCTCTTCCTTCTTCTCCGCCAGCTCCTGTAATGGCAGAAGGACGCCGGTCGGGTCTGAGAGGGACACCGGCCCCCGGACAGAGCTCGCCACAGCACCACCCGAATCCCAGAGGCCCTCCCACCCGCAACCCCGTATAACCTAACACCACCACTCCCCCCCCCCCCAAAAAAAAAACCCTCACAGATCGGCTTTTCTCACCCGATCGACGCTCCGGGGCTGCCACGCGTGCAGTGCCGGCCGGCGCTGGAGCTGGGCTCGGAGTTGGGAACTCTGGACAAAGGGGAGCTGGGCACACAAAAGCGGCGGCCAAGGAAGCTGCGCCCCTCCTTACGGGGGGCTCGAGCCGCTGCCGGCACTGCAGAGTGCCCGGGCCTGCAGGTCACTCATTGGCCAGCCCCGGACTTACAGGGCAGCCTCTGCTGGCTGCCTACAGCAGCCCGCCCAGCCCTGATTACAGGGCGGCCGAGCGGCTCCTGGGGACAGAGGGCTCCACGGCTCGTGGCACTCGCCCCGAGTACGGGGCGGGCACGCTGGCAGGTCGCCAGCCAGGACAGGCGGCCACCCAGGCAGAGACCCGGGCCCTGAACACAGGCGGGTCGCACGCTGGCCGCGCTACAGCCACGGGGCTTCGCTCTCTCCTTCGAAAGGAGGGGCAAGGAGGGGCAAGCCGGGACTCGCCCTCCGCTCGCGGGCTCAGAGGGGACCGACCCCCTGTTGCTGCACAGAGCCCTTCTTTCCCTCCCGGGAAGTTTAAGCTAAGTACGCTGCAGTGATTTCAACAGGGGCCTAAACGAGAAGCTCATTCGCTCGCTCACTCACACCCACAGACACACACACAGACACAGGCAGGCACACACAGACACACACACACACACACACAGGGACAAACAAAACTTCCCGCAAGAGAGAGCGAGCTCTGTGCAGCCAGTGTCTGGGGAGCCATCCCTTCCCACGAGCAGGAGAGCAGAGCCCCAGACCTGCCCCCCAGGACGCACGCAGGCCACAGCGACTCAACGTGCCGCGGGGCTTCACGGGGTGGCCAAAGGACAAATGCCGTGACACGCCCCGACTCCAGGGGGTCACGCTGGCCAGGCCGCCAGCAGCCAGAAAGCCGCCGGGGCCGGGGAAACGGCCCTCCCCTGCTTACAGGGCGGGCGTGGGGTCCGGAGAGCCCCATTTCCCCCTCGGCGCGGAGACAGCGCCGCTCACTCTCCTGACAGGGCCGCCCTTCTCTCCGGGCAGCCAAACCGTGGGGCAAGGTGGCAAAAGACCAGAGACCCGAGCCCTGCTTACAGGGAGGTCACCCAGCGCAGCGCCGGCCAGGGCACCAGAAGTGCCGGCAACGGTCTCGTGCGACCGCAGCCCCGGTAACAGGGAGGTCCCCTTTGTCCAGAGCTTCCTTCTCTCGCCCCACTCCTCTCTTCAGCCCGCCGCTCCTCACGATGCCTCGCCTTTCTTCTCCAGGAGCTGCTGCTTGGAAGGGGGGCACAGTCAGGCGCCAGCTCCCCCACCCGGAGGATGGAGCAGAGGCCCCAGCCCTGCTTCCAGGGCGCTGGCCCAGCTCAAAGCACTGCCAGGCCTGCCCGGGCCGGACCTGGGCCCGGCTCGCAGGCACCGTTGCCTCCCAGCCTCCTGCCTTTCCCCGTGCCTCTCTTCCTCCCAAGCTGCTCCTGGGGCTGACAGCACACAGAAAGAGGGCTAGGGCAGGGCACGCCCAGCCCTGCACGTCTCAGCCCCACGCCTCTGAAAGGCCGGGGCCAGGGACGCCGGCCTGCTCACAGGGGAGGGTCCCTCGTCCCTCCCAGCACCTCCCCTTAAGCACAGGGGATGCTCACGGCCTTCCTTACTTACAGGGGGTTCTCCCTTGGCTCGGCCCGCTCAACGAGCCCCGTGCACTTCAAGGCTCCCATCTACGCCCGAGTTATGGGCTGGCCGTCCTGACTGCAGCTCACCACCACGGTGGGCTTTAGGAGCCCCGCTTCCCGCCTCGGCTGCGGAGACGGTGCTGCTCACCCCCCTCAGACGCTTGCCACCTGCCCGGGCAGCCGAACCATGGGGCAACGTGGCAAAAGGCCGGCAAAAAAACAAAGACCCGAGCCCCGCTTACAGGGAGATCACCCGGCACAAAGCCGGCCAGGGCACAAAGCCGGCCAGGGCACCAAAGGTCCTGGTGACACCCTTGCACGACCAGAGCCCACTGACAGGGTGGTCCTGTTGCCCAGAGCGCCCTTCTTTTGCCTCCACTTGTTGCCCAGACTTCCTCCGCTCCTCCCCCCGCTCTCTCTTGCCTTTGAAGGTCTTTCCGCACGCAATGTTTGGCTCTTCCTTCTTCTCCGCCAGCTCCTGTAATGGCAGAAGGATGCCGGTCGGGTCTGAGAGGGACACCGGCCCCCGGACAGAGCTCGCCACAGCACCACCCGAATCCCAGAGGCCCTCCCACCCGCAACCCCGTATAACCTAACACCACCACTCCCCCCCCCCCCCCAAAAAAAAAAACCCTCACAGATCGGCTTTTCTCACCCGATCGACGCTCCGGGGCTGCCACGCGTGCAGTGCCGGCCGGCGCTGGAGCTGGGCTCGGAGTTGGGAACTCTGGACAAAGGGGAGCTGGGCACACAAAAGCGGCGGCCAAGGAAGCTGCGCCCCTCCTTACGGGGGGCTCGAGCCGCTGCCGGCACTGCAGAGTGCCCGGGCCTGCAGGTCACTCATTGGCCAGCCCCGGACTTACAGGGCAGCCTCTGCTGGCTGCCTACAGCAGCCCGCCCAGCCCTGATTACAGGGCGGCCGAGCGGCTCCTGGGGACAGAGGGCTCCACGGCTCGTGGCACTCGCCCCGAGTACGGGGCGGGCACGCTGGCAGGTCGCCAGCCAGGACAGGCGGCCACCCAGGCAGAGACCCGGGCCCTGAACACAGGCGGGTCGCACGCTGGCCGCGCTACAGCCACGGGGCTTCGCTCTCTCCTTCGAAAGGAGGGGCAAGGAGGGGCAAGCCGGGACTCGCCCTCCGCTCGCGGGCTCAGAGGGGACCGACCCCCTGTTGCTGCACAGAGCCCTTCTTTCCCTCCCGGGAAGTTTAAGCTAAGTACGCTGCAGTGATTTCAACAGGGGCCTAAACGAGAAGCTCATTCGCTCGCTCACTCACACCCACAGACACACACACAGACACAGGCAGGCACACACAGACACACACACACACACACACAGGGACAAACAAAACTTCCCGCAAGAGAGAGCGAGCTCTGTGCAGCCAGTGTCTGGGGAGCCATCCCTTCCCACGAGCAGGAGAGCAGAGCCCCAGACCTGCCCCCCAGGACGCACGCAGGCCACAGCGACTCAACGTGCCGCGGGGCTTCACGGGGTGGCCAAGGGACAAATGCCGTGACACGCCCCGACTCCAGGGGGTCACGCTGGCCAGGCCGCCAGCAGCCAGAAAGCCGCCGGGGCCGGGGAAACGGCCCTCCCCTGCTTACAGGGCGGGCGTGGGGTCCGGAGAGCCCCATTTCCCCCTCGGCGCGGAGACAGCGCCGCTCACTCTCCTGACAGGGCCGCCCTTCTCTCCGGGCAGCCAAACCGTGGGGCAAGGTGGCAAAAGACCAGAGACCCGAGCCCTGCTTACAGGGAGGTCACCCAGCGCAGCGCCGGCCAGGGCACCAGAAGTGCCGGCAACGGTCTCGTGCGACCGCAGCCCCGGTAACAGGGAGGTCCCCTTTGTCCAGAGCTTCCTTCTCTCGCCCCACTCCTCTCTTCAGCCCGCCGCTCCTCACAATGCCTCGCCTTTCTTCTCCAGGAGCTGCTGCTTGGAAGGGGGGGTACGGTCAGATGCCAGCTTCCCCACAGGGAGGACAGAGGGAAGGCGGCCCTCCTCGCCCATACCCCAACACCACCACCACCCCCACCCCCCCCCCCGAGAAAACCTCACAGATCAGCTTGTCTCACCCAGTTGGCGCTTCAATGATCCCTGCAGGGACGACTGCGACGGCCACTCATCTGCTCCGGGCTCCTGGCTGCATCCAGCGGGGCCTTGGACCCTCCTCAGCCCCTGCGGCAACGCTGCTCGCCCCCCCAAGCGGGTCCAGTCCACCCCCCGCCCGCCCCGCGGCGACGGTGCTCCCCCCACTCCCACCTCAGACGGCGATGTCGCTGCTCCCCCGTCCCGGACTGCGGCCCCCCCCCCGCGTCGGACGGCGACGGCGCTCTTCCCCCAACCCCTCCCCTCCTCCGGCGGCGACGGCGCTCCCCCCCTCCCCCCCCGGCGGCGGCGCTCCACCCCGCCCCAGACAGGTCCCACTACCCTTCCCCTCAGGTGGCCGCTCCGCCCCTCACAGCGGCGCTTTGCCCGGAGCGCCCTTCTCTTTCCTGCACTTGTTGCTCAGACTTCCTCCGCTCCTCCTGCCGCTCTGTCTTGTCTTGCGGGTCCTTCTGCACGCGATGTTTGTCTCTTCTTTCTGCTCCACCACCAGCTGTTGCAAAGGCAAGAAGACACCGTCGGGTCTGAGAGGGTCGCCGGCCCCCGGACAGAGCTCGCCACAGCACCACCCGAATCTCAGCGCCTCCCCCCCCCGCCCCGCCCCGCCAAAAACTCACAGATCGGCTTTACTCACCCAGCTGCTGCTCCAGTGCTTCCCGCAGAGACGACTGCGACCGCCACTCCTCTGCTCCGGACTCCTGGCCGCGTCTGGCGGGGCTGCACCGGCCCCCTTCCCCTCAGGCGGCCGCTCCGCCCCTCATCGTGACTTTCCCGCCCTTCCCCTTCCCACAGGCGGGTCCCGCCCCCTTCCCCTCAGGCGGCCGCTGCGCCCCCACATGGACTTTCCCGCCCTCACAGTCCATTACCTGGGCTACAGTACTTGATCTTGTCCAGAGAGTGGCGGTGTGGTTGCCTCTTGCCTCTCTGCCTATAAGCAGCGGATGCCATAATCCAATTGTATTGAAGGCAATTTTGTGTTTTATTAGCTGCTATTAAAAAAAAAATATTTTAGGGAAGTATACACGCAGGGATACTTTTGTAACTGAGTGATCTGTTTAACCATCCTCCAACCCTTAATATACAATACTATTAGAAGTAGTAAACATATTAAAGTTGGAATTAGGAAAATCAGACCGAGTCCTGTTTGTGGTGGTGACCATCCAGATAAGCTTTCCCACCATCGATGTTCTTCAAGGAAAGAAAAGAGAACTGTCTCGGGGTGGAGGGGGGGGAAGGCTGAACAGGTTACCCCTTAGGATACAGGATAAATCCATCTCGTACTGAGTTTCTTTTACTCCATTGTTGTCACTAGCATCCCATGCTAGAGGTAGAGGGGGTGCATCTAAAATTGGTGAAGGTTTAAATGGCTGCTGTAACGCTCGTGGGTCAAGTATTAATAGGCATTTGTAAGTTAGATATGTTTTTAATTCGAGTATCAGAGTTTTAATCGCTTCTTCATGTTCTGAATGCCAACTCCACCGTTTTCCTTTTTGTAAATGCAAATACAGTGGACAGGCAATGGAGAATCCAGGTACCTGTTTTCTCCAATACCCTAAAGTACCCATTACAAAGCTGCTGTAATTTTTTTTCTAGATTGGGGCATTTCTGATTGTTTCTACCCCCCTCTGGGAGTCTGGTAAAGGTATGCTGGCTACCCTCCCATGTAAATGCAAATTTTTGTTTTGCCTTCTTCCCCTAAGGGAAAAACCATGTCTTTGACATGTAGCACTGCCAGCCAAGGACGTGCAGGGACTTGCAGCCTAGTCGTTAAGGCTGCATTGTTGGGGACTGCCGCTGACAATGGGGCTCTATTTAAGCACTTAAATGCCCATAATGGCCTGTTCAACGCCACCTCCCCCTCTGGTTTACTGACTGGCCAAACAGGAAAATTGCGGGGGGGGGGGGGGGGGTGGGGGGTGGTGGAAGCGAGTTGTGGAAGTAATCTGTCGTTTTTCTAAATCTGCAATAGAAAGCTGCTTAGCAACTTATTTACTTACTTCTAGCAAGTTATAGTACTACTTATAGTAGTTTTTAATTTTGCTAAGAATCCTGCTTGCCCAGACTGTTCTGTGGAATTTTACCAAGGACTGCCGTGTTCATCAAAACAAAGCAGTTTACTGTGAAAATCTACCAAGAACTGCAGTGTTCAGCAAAATATCATGTTTTTGTCCTCGAGGAACAGGTGTGCTCTAACTAGTTGGGCCTCGGTAATGAGTAAAGATAGACATATACGGATGGTAGAAGTTTCATTGCTTCCCTTAAATAAGATAGCATGAGTAAACCGGCTGAAAAACATTTTTGTTTTTCAAGAAATTGGCTAAGAGAATCTGCGCATGCTCCGGGGAAAAAACAAGGTGAGAAAGACTACGAGCCTTCCTCCCAAAGACCCCGAAGACGCCCCCCAGGAGGCAATGCACAGGTGCAAAGAACATAAACTGCTGACACCAGCCTCTAGAACTAACCCAGCCTTACTCATGCATATGTATGTTTGTGTTATGTAATCCAGTGAATAAGTGTATCCACACTCTGTAACGTTTTGGTAAAATGTGCTGTTGGTGTGCAAGGTTTGTGGAGAAATCCCCTTGCACCCCGGCCGGAGTAAAACATACCTGCTTTATAACTCCATTTCGAGTTGTAGAGTCTTTTTCCGCGAATCAAAGACCACTGCAGATCCATTGCAAGCAGCACAAAACGACAGTACAGCGAGGCCTGTGCTGGTCATTATCAGCATCCCGTGTCGCTGCAGCTTCCAAGGTGCTGCTTGGAAGGAAAGTTCAGTCAGGCGCCAGCTCCCCGACACGGAGGACAGAGGGAGGCCGGCCTCTGGAGGGAGGTCCCCAGAGCGCTTCCCACACCCACCCCCCCACCCCACCCCCCCGCCCATACCCCAACACCCCCCCACCCTGAAAAGAAACTCACTGATCAGCTTTTCTCACTCTTCTCACTCAATCGGCGCTCCGGGGCTGCCACGTGTGCAGTACCGGCCGGCGCTGGAGCTGGGCTCAGAGTCGGGAACTCTGGACAAATGGGAGCTGGGCACACAAAGCGGCAGCAAAGCTCCCTTCTCTCGCCCCGCTCCTCTCTTCAGCCCGCTGCGCCTCAAGATGCCTTGTCTTCCCCAGGAGCTGCTGCTTGGAAGGAGAGTACGGTCAGGTGCCAGCTCCCCCACCCGGAGGACAGAGGCAATCCGGTCCCCCACCCATACCCCAACACCCCCCTCCCTCCCTCCCCGCCCCCCCCCCCAAAAAAACCTCACAGATCAGCTTTTCTCACCCAATCGGCACTCCGGGGTTGCCACGCATGCAGTCCCGACCGGCGCTGGAGCTGGGCTCGGAGTTGGGAACTCTGGACAAATGGGAGCTGGGCACACAAAGTGGCAGCCAAAGAAACTGCGCCCCTGCTTACAGGGGTCTCCAGCCGCTGCCGGCACTGCAGCGTGCCCGGGCCTGCAGGTCACCGGCCAGCCCCGGACTTACAGGGCAGCCTCTGCTGGCTGCCCAACGCAGGCAGCCCGCCCAGCCCTGATTACAGGGCGGCCAAGCGGCTCCTGGGGACATAAGGCTCCACGGCTTGTGGCACTCGCCCCGACTACAGGGCGGGCACACTGGCAGGTCGCCAGCAGGACAGGCGGCCACCCAGGCAGAGACCCAGGCCCTGAACACAGGCGGGTCGCACGTCGGCCACGGGGCTTCGCTCTGTCCTTCGAAAGGAGGGGCAAGCCGGGACTCGCCCTCCGCTCGCGGGCTCAGAGGGGACCGACCCCCTGTTGCTGCACAGAGCCCTTCTTTCCCTCCCGGGAAGTTTAAGCTAAGTACACTGCAGCGATTTCAACAGGGGCCTAAACGAGAAGCTCATTCGCTCGCTCACTCACACCCACAGACACACACACAGGCAGGCACACACACAGACACACAGACACACACACACACACACACAGGGACAAACAAAACTTCCCGGAAGAGAGAGCGAGCTCTGTGCAGCCAGAGTCTGGGGAGCCATCCCTTCCCACGAGCAGGAGAGCAGAGCCCCAGACCTGCCCCGCAGGACGCACGCAGGCCACAGGGACTCAACGTGCCGCGGGGCTTCACGGGTGGCCAAGGGACAAATGCCGTGACACGCCCCGACTCCAGGGGGTCACGCTGGCCAGGCCGCCAGCAGCCAGAAAGCCGCCGGGGCCGGGGAAACGGCCCTCCCCTGCTTACAGGGTGGGCGTGGGGTCCGGAGAGCCCCATTTCCCCCTTGGCGCGGAGACAGCGCCGCTCACTCTCCTGACAGGGCCGCCCTTCTCTCCGGGCAGCCAAACCGTGGGGCAAGGTGGCAAAAGACCAGAGACCCGAGCCCTGCTTACAGGGAGGTCACCCAGCGCAGCGCCGGCCAGCGTACCAAAGGTGCCAGCAACGGTCTTGTGCGACTGCAGCCCCGGTAATGGGGAAGCACCTTTGTCCAGAGCTCCCTTCTCTCGCCCCACTCCTCTCTTCAGCCCGCCGCTCCTCACAATGCCTCTTCTTTCTTCTTCAGGAGCTGCTGCTTGGAAGGGGGGGTACGGTCAGATGCCAGCTTCCCCACAGGGAGGACAGAGGGAAGGCGGCCCTCCCCGCCCATACCCCAACACCACCACCCCCCCCACCCCCCCCCGAGAAAACCTCACAGATCAGCTTGTCTCACCCAGTTGGTGCTTCAATGATCCCTGCAGGGACGACTGCGACGGCCACTCATCTGCTCCGGGCTCCTGGCTGCATCCAGCGGGGCCTTGGACCCTCCTCAGCCCCTGCGGCGACGGTGCTCGCCCCCCCAAGCGGGTCCAGTCCACCCCCCGCCCGCCCCGCGGCGACGGTGCTCCCCCCGCTCCCGCCTCAGACGGCGCTGTCGCTGCTCCCCCGTCCCAGACTGCAGCCCCCCCCGCGTCGGACAGCAACGGCGCTCTTCCCCCCCACCCCTCCCCCCCCCCGGCGGCGACGGCGCTCCCCCCCTCCCGGGCGGCGACTTCCCCCCCACCCCAGGCGGCGACGGTGCTCCCCCCCACAGACGGCTCCACACCACCCCCCGCCCGCCCCGCGGCGACAACGCTCTCCCCCCCACCACGGCGACGGCGCTCCCCCCCGCCCCAGACTGCGACCCCCCCGCGTCGGACGGCGACGGCGCTCTTCCCCCAACCCCTCCCCTCCTCCGGCGGCGACGGCGCTCCCCCCCCCCCCCCCGGCGGCGGCTTCCCCCCACCCCAGGCGGCGACGGTGCTCCCCCCCACAGACGGCTCCACACCACCCCCCGCCCGCCCCGCGGCGACGACACTCTCCCCCCCCCGGCGACGGCGCTCCCCCCCGCCCCAGACAGGTCCCACTACCCTTCCCCTCAGGTGGCCGCTCCGCCCCTCACAGCGGCGCTTTGCCCGGAGCGCCCTTCTCTTTCCTGCACTTGTTGCTCAGACTTCCTCCGCTCCTCCTGCCGCTCTCTCTTGTCTTGCGGGTCTTTCTGCTCCACCACCAGCTGTTGCAAGGGCAAGAAGACGCCGTCGGGTCTGAGAGGGTCGCCGGCCCCCGGACAGAGCTCGCCACAGCACCACCCGAATCTCAGCGTCTCCCCCCCCCCGCCCCGCCCCGCCAAAAACTCACAGATCGGCTTTACTCACCCAGTTGCTGCTCCACAGCTTCCCGCAGAGACGACTGCGACCGCCACTGCTCTGCTCGGACTCCTGGCCGCGTCTGGCGGGGCTGGACCCGCCCCCTTCCCCTCAGGCGGCCGCTCCGCCCCTCACAGCGGCGCGCGACTTTCCCGCCCTTCCCCTTCCCACAGGCGGGTCCCGCCCCCTTCCCCTCAGGCGGCCGCTCCGCCACCACAGCGACTTTTCCGCCCTCACCATCTATTACCTGGGCTACAGTACTTCATTTCTTGTGGCCTTTCTGAGATATAAGCATTATACGTCAGGCATCTTTTTAGAGCCAAAGGCACCTTCACACACACCAATAGCGAGCAAAACTCCTGGAGATGGGAAATTTAGAGCAATGCAGGTTAAGAAGATAAGAGAGAACATTATTACATAGCCACGACTGTTGCGAGTGCAGTGGAAATCATATGTCAAACAGTGAGCCAAAGTCAGACAAGTAGTGTAATGACAGCTCGCAAAAGCCCTGCAAAAGACACCGAGGACGAGGTGATTGGTTTATCTCCCCAGATCGGTGTGTAGCTCGGGGGGATGTGGGTGGAATCACACCTAGCACCAAGCAGCCCAACAAGGAGGAGCGGGGAGGGGTAAGAATTGCACCACCACAATCCACCCTGTGACTAAAGTCAATTTATCTTGTCCATAGAGTGGCAGTGGCAACTGAGGCGCAGACTCGCCATGAATATAATATTAAGAATATATAAAGCCATTGCTTATAGGTTATGTGGTCTTGACAGACAAGAGACACCGCATCCCAGTGTCAGCACCTTCTGTAAAAACTGCCGCTTTTGGGGGCGGGGGGGGGGGGGGGGCGGGGGCCTAGAGCCCGGTGCCGGGCTTGACCTGGTGCCGGGCTTGGCCGCAGGCAGTTGCCCCGCGGCAGGGGGGGGGGGCTCGGGGAGGCCCGGGGCGCTTGCAGGTGGGGGGGCGTGAATGCTGAGTACAGAGATCCACACAGTCGGTTTTCCAGATAGAACACTGTGCCGGCGTTAATGCCGTTTTTAAAAGTGCCAGCCAATCCCATGGGACCAATTGACATCCATGAGCAATTGCCTCCAGTATACCTGTTGTAAATGAGTTTAAGTCTGTCCTCATTAACGGTCTTCTGTAGTTCTTTAATAACAGAAAAATGCAGTCCTTCACAACGTGGCTGACGTCCTGGCTCATAAATTACAGGAGCAACAATCTTTCTTGCCATGTCCATATCCCCTTGCGCCAAGGCTTCTTGCCTCACTTTTACCCACGATCATCCCCAGCTAAGGGAGGACAGAGCCCAGGTTGTCTTTTAGGATTTACAGTGTCAGGGTCTAAAAGATTATCACAGTCTAGAGACCCAGCATATAAATCTTGCTCCCGGGGTTCAAAATATGCGTCCTTGCCCTCTGGGTTCTCATTCTCTGTGTTAACAGTCTGGCCGCGTTCATTATTTTGTCTTTTTATTATCTCAAAATCTGGATCTCAAAAAAAACCCACCTGCTTTATTATCTGCAACCTCATTCCCTCGGGTTGCACAGTCCCACAGTCTTACTCCTGCTTTATCCCATATCGGAACAGTGAATATAGTAACCGCGGCTGCTACCCACTTTAAAATTCTCTTCAAGGCATGCAGATTAATATGCACCTTATATTTAGCTAACAGTCTTTCCATCAGTGCAAGCACTGACTTTTCTTCCGAGGGTATTGACCTACCCATCGCTTCCCCACAGCTCACCTTGCTCACACTGCAACGGTGACTGATGCCGGCTCCTGCTTCCTTTCAGCAGCTACCTAAGTTCTGTGGGGTTTGCCACTGCAGTGATCCAAGCTAATCACACCTATCGCCGCCTCACACGGGGCACCATTTGAGGCAACTTGAGGCACGGACTCTCCATGAAGTCCAGAAGGAAAAAAGAGACTTTATTGTTACAACGGTACATACTTATGCTCTGGGATGCTGTCAGTAAAGCTCTTACTTCATAGTTACCAAATCAGCAATTAGACAGCTACCAACCTTTTCTCCTATCAGCATCAGACCACTCTAACATGCCCTGTGCAGACCAATCACCCTCTCGTTCACGCGCTGTTTTCGCAGCAGTAACTTCTCACAATTCAGTACTTTTCCACATTTCAGTGTTGCAGCTGTCTGTTGTTTTTCCCTGCCACCTTGGCACTACTCAGCAGTTTCTTATCTTTCTTCTAAGGCCTGTTTTTCATCAAAGCCTAGCTATTTCTCAGAGGCTGTGCAAGGCTGACAGGCCAATGCCTCCCACAAGCAACAGTGTGGTTGCCTCTTGCCTCTATGCCTATAAACAGAGAATGCCATAATCCAATTATAACTGAAGGCAAGTTTGTGTTTTATTAGCTGCTATTAAAAAAAAATTATTTTAGGGAAGCATACACACAGGGATGCTTTTGTAACTGAGTGATCTGTTTAACCATCCTCCAAACCTTAATATACAATACTATTAGAAGTAGTAAACATATTAAAGTTGGAATTAGGAAAATCAGACCGAGTGAAACATGGAATTGAACAGTCCTGTTGGTGGTGGTGACCATCCAGATAAGCTTTCCCACCATCGATGTTCTTCAAGGAAAGAAAAGAGAACTGTCTCGGGGTGGAGGGGGGGGAAGGCTGAACAGGTTACCCCTTAGGATGCAGGATAAATCCATCTGGTACTGAGTTTCTTTTACTCCATTGTTGTCACTAGCATCCCATGCTAGAGGTAGGGGGGGTGCATCTAAAATTGGTGAAGGTTTAAATGGCTGCTGTAACGCTCGTGGGTCAAGTATTAATAGGCATTTGTAAGTTAGATATGTTTTTAATTCGAGTATCAGAGTTTTAATCGCTTCTTCATGTTCTGAATGTCAACTCCACCGTTTTCCTTTTTGTAAATGCGAATACAGTGGACAGGCAATGGAGAATCCAGGTACTTGTTTTCTCCAATATCCTAAAGTACCCATTACAAAGCTGCTGTAATTTTTTTTCTAGATTGGGGCATTTCTGATTGTTTCTACCCCCCTCTGGGAGTCTGGTAAAGGTATGCTGGCTACCCTCCCATGTAAATGCAAATTTTTGTTTTGCCTTCTTCCCCTAAGGGAAAAACCATGTCTTTGACATGTAGCACTGCCAGCCAAGGACGTGCAGGGACTTGCAGCCTAGTCGTTAAGGCTGCATTGTTGGGGACTGCCGCTGACAATGGGGCTCTATTTAAGCACTTAAATGCCCATAATGGCCTGTTCAACGCCACCTCCCCCTCTGGTTTACTGACTGGCCAAACAGGAAAATTGCGGGGGAGGGGTGGGGGGGGGGGGGGGGGGGGGTGGGGGGGGGGGGGGTGTGTGGAGGCGAGTTGTGGAAGTAATCTGTCGTTTTTCTAAATCTGCAATAGAAAGCTGCTTAGCAACTTATTTACTTACTTCTAGCAAGTTATAGTACTACTTATAGTAGTTTTTAATTTTGCTAAGAATCCTGCTTGCCCAGACTGTTCTGTGGAATTTTACCAAGGACTGCTGTGTTCATCAAAACAAAGCAGTTTACTGTGAAAATCTACCAAGAACTGCAGTGTTCAGCAAAATATCATGTTTTTGTCCTCGAGGAACAGGTGTGCTCTAACTAGTTGGGCCTCGGTAATGAGTAAAGATAGACATATACGGATGGTAGAAGTTTCATTGCTTCCCTTAAATAAGATAGCATGAGTAAACCAGCTGAAAAACATTTTTGTTTTTCAAGAAATTGGCTAAGAGAATCTGCGCATGCTCCGGGGAAAAAACAAGGTGAGAAAGACTACGAGCCTTCCTCCCAAAGACCCCGAAGACGCCCCCCAGGAGGCAATGCGCAGGTGCAAAGAACATAAACTGCTGACACCAGCCTCTAGAACTAACCCAGCCTTACTCATGCATATGTATGTTTGTGTTATGTAATCCAGTGAATAAGTGTATCCACACTCTGTAACGTTTTGGTAAAACGTGCTGTTGGTGTGCAAGGTTTGTGGAGAAATCCCCTTGCACCCCGGCCGGAGTAAAACATACCTGCTTTATAACTCCATTTCGAGTTGTAGAGTCTTTTTCCGCGAATCAAAGACCACTGCAGATCCACTGCAAGCAGCAGCGAAAACGACAGTACAGCGAGGCCTGTGCTGGTCATTATCAGCATCCCGTGGTGCTGACGGCTGCAGTCTCTGTTGTGGCATAACTTCGTCAGCCAGAGCTTTCTGGGGGGAGGCAGAGTAAAGTCCACGACCCCCACGGCTCCCACAATGCCGACACAGCAGCTGAGGTACTGGCACCCACGGGCACACCGCCCCCCAGCCCGGGGCGGTCCCTCGCCAGCTCTAACCCCCCCCCCCGCTTTCCTGCCTCCCTCCACCCTGCAAGGGCATTTCAGACGCCCTCTCGGACTGTCCCTTCAAACCACCCAACCACGCAACCCACTGAGCACGACCACTGAGCCCTAAAAGCCCTGACCACTGCAAAATTACCTTCTCCTCTTCTTCAGGAGCGCTGCGGCCGGAGTAAAGCAGCAGGCGCTCGGGATGGCCTTGAAGCCTGGGGCAACTTTCTCACGCCTGTGGTAGCTCATGGCCCTGGATGTGACAGTTGTGACTCCAGAACTGCAGAACGGTTTGAGGTGGGAAGGGAACTCTTGCAGGTCATCTGGTCCAACCACGCCCTGGAACTAAAAAGTAGCCACAGCGAACAAAAGAGGGGACGATTTAAAAAGACACAGAGGGCATTAAGGAAAGAGAAAAACTCACTAAAAAGACACTGAAGGGAAAAAGAACATTTTAAAAGCAACAGGCATTGGTGAAATAAAGGAAAAAATGATCACACAGGGATACCGAACTAGAACAGAGGCACAGAAAAGAAAATTTAAAAAGCAGCAGCACTAAGGAAACATGAAATAGCGACAGCAAACTAAAAGACGTAGAATGAAAATTTAAAAAGCGACGACACTAAGCGCAGAGATGGAAGATGAAAAAAAGGAGGGAGAGGCAGGACAAAAGCACAGAGAGAAATGAGAAAAGGGAGCAGTAGGACAAGAGAGAGAAAGTGAGAAAGGAAGGGGGAGCAGGACAGAAGAATAAAGAAGAGGAGAGGTCTAGGAAAGGGGCGGGGGCGGCAGAAATAACAGCAGCATGGAAAAAAGAGGTCCAGGTGACGGGCAGGAAAGGACCGGGACGCACAAGACGTGTGACAGGGCCCTGAAGGCCCAGGACTCACCGCAGCTCTCGTTCTCGGCACTGCCGGGAGAATTTGACGGGTCAGATGCTTCTTTCTCCTTCCTTCCTCCTGCCCCTCTTCTTCTTCTGAAACTCCAGTCGCCTGGCTGTCCTCACCCTAAAAGAATACGCGGGTGTCTCTCACCTCTTACAAGACCAGGCTTCCGACACACACAGCCTCGCTTGCTCGCGCACTACGCGGCCGTACTGCGCTTGGGGTGACGCACGCAGACCCTGGGTGCACGCTGGCGGTCTGACTGTGAAGAGGGCTCCTTCCTCACGCAGAGAGGCAGGCTCTCTCTTCCTGCACTGGGAGGCGGGTGCTGCACAGATGGTCTTGATTTTCTCTTTCTTCCCCTTTCTCTGGTCTCTCCAGCTTCAGCCGCGGCAGCTCCTGTCCGCTGCCCACAGCCGGGAAGGGCTCCGCCTGTCCCTTTTTGCCCCTGTGCCGTGAGAAGCGCAAGGCCAGGCAGAGACACCCCACACAAGCCCGAGGTGGGCGCAGTCAATGGCACCCCAGGGCAGGAACAGACAAGCGCAGCCTCAGCACGGCCTCTGGAAGAGGGAAAGAAGCAGCACTGACCATTATTGCTGTAGATCGCACGTGACCGGAGCCCCACCTTCCACCTCCCACCGCGCAGCAAGGCATCACAGACCCCATGGACACCTACCAAGGTGCATGTCCCGTGCAGAGAGCCCACGGGGCACCACAGAGATGTGGGGAAGGCACCGCATACAAGACAGAACACAGACACCACAAATGACACGAGGACACTGACACAGGCCAGAACATGCATGTCCTGTGGGACAGACCCTGCTCTCTTCCCCCACACTTAAGGAAGCCTAAATAGCCCTCTCCACAGCCCTGATGATAGAGCCTCTGCTGGCCCCACCCTACCCACGGCTTTTGCCCCTTGACTTACCTTTCAGAGAGCACACTCCAGAATCCATCCTCATCAGGAGCACATCATCTCACTGGGATGCTCCCGCATTCACCAGGTTCCTCTCCATCACCTGCAAGACAGAGCGCTGCCAGTCACCGCAAACGTGGAGTTTGGCCTGGTGCACGCCGGCCTCCCAAGCTTCGGGGTCCCATGCCACCCTGACCCCCACCCCCTCCTTTCCCCCGCAGCCCCCAGGGCCCTCCCACAACCCTCCGCCTCTCACCTGCCTGCAAAACCAGCCAAACTGCATTCTGCTTTTGGCCCCCAAACCAGCTGCCTTAGTGCCTCTTTATGAGCCCAAAAACCTGCCTGCTGAGCCTCTTCTCAAGTCCCCAAAAACGCACTTGACCTCTGTTTCTGAGCCCAAAGCCACACAACTCTGTCTGTTTCAGAGCCCCTCAATCAGCCACACGCGTCTGTTCTCAAGTCCCAGGAAGGCAAAACGTTGCTTCCATTTCTGGCCCACAGCACAGCTCACCCCGTCTGCTCTCTGACCCCCTCCGCAGTCCCCACGGGCGATGCCGAGGGGTTGGGGGGGGGAATGCAGCCACCCCACAGCCCTGCACCCCCAGAGCCCCACGGGCGGGTTTGGGAAGCGCTTGGGGATTGCGGCACTTCCGGGGGCCGCCACCGCGCATGCGCACTGCCGGGGCACGGTTCTGGGAGAGCCGCGGGCAACCCGCGGGAAACCGCACGAACCCGCCACAAAACCGCCCCTCGCGCTGCGCCGTGGGGCCGCGCCGGTAGCGAGGACTGTGCCGTGCCGCGCGCGGGAGCGACGCAGCTGCCGGGCAATCGAGTGCGCAAAAACTACAGCTCCCGGCGTGCCCCGGGGAGCCAACATGGCCGACCGGAAGCCCCGCTCACGTGACTACAGCGCCCGCCCGTCGCCCACGCACCCGGAAGCCCGGCCAAGCGCGGCCCCGGGAAGCGCCGCCGCCGCCCGGCCCCGACCCGGAGCGGCTTCTGCCGCCGGTCCCGCCGCACCGCGCGGCCCCCCCGTCGCGGCTGTACCCGGCAGCCGCCTGGCGACCGACCGCGCGGCCCCGCTCCCCTTCTCTCTGCTGCTCCCTCGGCTCGCACCGGCTCCTCCTCCAGCACCGTCCCGGACAGGGAGGGGCCGCTGCCCGCAGCCTCACTGCCCGCCCCTGGGGCTCCTCCAGCCCGGCCCACGCTCCCCCCCCCCCCGCGGTAACTCTAGCGAGCAGCACCGGGATTAAGGCCAGGCAGCGTGTCCTCAGTGCAGCCTCTGGAAGAGGGCAAGAGGCAGCAGCACTGACCGTTATTGCCGTAGATCGCCCCCGGCACTTGTTCACGGGCGGCACCGGCGCTGCCGTTCCGCGCTTTGCGCTCCGAGCACCCGCCGACAGCGCGCACGGAGTGGGGGCGGCACTTCCCGAGCATGACCCCGGGCTACAGTTCCCGGCTTTAACCACAGGGTGGCAGCACAGAACACGGCAAACAGCCGCGCCGTTCCGCCAGCCCGGCCCCGCGCTGCAGTACCGACATTTGCCCGCCGGGCGGCGCCATCGCCCCATCCCGCCCCTCGGAGCAGTTCCCGGCAGCAGAAATGACGCCCGCAGCAGCCCCCTTCTACCATCCCAACGCGGCAACTGCTCCCCGGGCGGACAGGGCTCGCGTTCCCCAGCGCCGGCAGCGCGGCAGCAGACACTGCAGAGAGAGTTTTCACCCCGGCGGCAGCACAGCAGGTGCTGAAGGCAGCAGGGCACAGACGGAAAGCTGCTTTGTGCCAGGGCGGCGGCCGCGCTCAGCAGCAAACAGCACGGCCGAGCAGAGCCGGTGCCAGCGGCGGAGCTGCACAGCACCGATGACACCCTGGGGACCCGCGGGCTCTGCGGGGCTGTTTGCACCTTTCCTCACCTCTGGGCTACCGGTGCTCTGCTCTCCTCCCCCGGCATCCACACGAGGCTCCCTGGGCAGGGCCTGTCCCTTCGAGAAGAGACGCCGCACAAAGTTCCTCCCCAGCCTGCCCTCCAGCGCGCAGCGAGCCGTGCGGCAGGGAAAGCAGAGAGGCCCGTTGGGCTGGGAGATGTCCTCAGCAGGGACCGCAGAGCCCGGGAGGGTCCGTCTTTGCTCCGGGCAGCCGCGGAGCCCTGTGCTCCTTGCCGCTCCCACCAGCGAGCACTTTGCTGCCTGCAACACGCAATACTTGGTCGGCTGGAGGGGCTCTTCTGCCACTGGGTCAGGCGAGCAGCTCAGTGCCTTCGGCTGCCTGATTCACCTCCTTAAAACACGCACTTCAACCCTCGCTTTCTTTAATTGAGACCCCTCTAGCTATCTCCTGGCCTGCCAGCCATTTTCAGCTAGCAACACAGCCAACATACAGTGCTGGTGGAAATCGAGCAGTCATCTTGCTTTGATGGCAAAAGGCTTTTGTAACTCGGATGTCTGACCTGTCAGCAGGACTGCAAGGCAAGAAATATGCCTTTACTCGAACAAGCAAGACACCGGCCAAATAGCTGTGCACAGCCATACGCGGCTGCCTGGGACCGACACCTTTTTCTGCTAAAACCAGAGCACAGCTCCCTCGGGAAGAGCCATCGGCAGCGCAGAACGTCCCTCCGCTTGCCCTGCGCCTGGTGCCCGGAGAACAGCCTCTTCCTCTGACTGGAGCGGGCAGCGGCCTGTTGCGTACCAGCCCCTCGCCCCCAAGAAAGCGGCTGCCTGTAGCAGCGGCAGAACCGCTGCTGCCCAAAGGGGAGAGGAAGGACTTGGGCTAAAGCCTTACAGGCTGCCTGTGTCCCACGCGCAGTCGATGGCCTCGGCAGCCCAGACACAGGGCAAAGCCGACAGAAGGAACCTAAGAAGGAACCCCAGGGTGTGTAGCAGCTTCTGCAACAACCGTACTTTCCCAGCCCACCTGGGCAGAGGAAGGGGCAGGAGAAGGGCCGGCGGGTCCCTTCAGAGGCAGAACGGCTGCAGATTGTGCCGGGGCCGTTTAGCTCTTTCTCTTTGGCAGAGTTATGTCCCAGAGGTCGGCAGACGGGTCTGCGGGCACAGTGTGAGCACTGCTGCTTACAGAGCAACAGGCACTAGAAAGCAGCAGTGAAGAACGAGGACGGCCCATCGGGATGGTGGCAATAACAAGGAGAGACTAAAGCATCAGCCGGGCAGGGCTGGCAACTCACCTCATGTCATGGTTTGAGCCCAGCTGGACACTGAGCACCACACAACCGCTCACTCACACCCCCCACCAGTGGGACGGGGAAAGAACGGGAAGGGGAACGTGAGAAAACTCACGGGTTGAGATACAAATAGTTTAATAAAAGAAAAAACCACCACACACCCACCTTTTGTGGGGGGAAAAAACCTCACGCGGCGGGGAGGGGGGGGAACCTGGGGCAGACACGGCAGCGGGGTCTGCGTGTGGGTAGAAACGCGCGTGGGGGGACGCGGGTGGGGATGACCCGCACCAGGGAGTCCACCTGGGATAACCCGCAGCAGATCACTCACCTGGGACAACCCCAACAGATGATCCACTCTGGAGAACTGACCCTCACCAGATAATCCACACCAGAGAACCCCCAGCAATGCCCCTCAAACAGCCACCATCTCACCCCAGATTTTCCCCAAATTGGGTCTGGGGTTTTTATTTGCTTTTCTGCAATACAAAAATTGGGGTTTTTGCTTTTCCAAAATACTCCATTTTGTTTTTTTTCAGCACTTCTCCACAACATCAAAATTGGTGATTTTTGGTTTTGTGCATGAAAATGGTGGGTTTTCTGCTCTCCAGCTGCACCAAGCCAGGCAGGTTTGGCTTTCCCAGGAGCCCCAAATCGAAGTTTTTTTCCCCAAAAAACCCTGTATTTTTTTCCTCCCATTGCAGACCCAGAATCAGGGTGCTTGGGGTATTTTTGTGCCGTGGCAGCGACACAGGGCTGGCCCCACGGTCAGGGGGTTAGCGGCTGCCAGGCAAACCTGGCCCGGGGGGACCTGTCGAGCATCAGAAGATGCTGACAACACACCTGAAAAACAAAAACCCCAAATCCTATTCCAGCATCTTGAAAAACTATCACAGAAGAAAGTTCTGTCAGAAGAAGGGACGGAATAGCAGTGGAGCTCAGGGAGGACTCTGCGTGAACAGGTCAGCTCCACATACAACACACCCTGGCAAGGCCGGAGCGATTTCAACTCCTCAAATCACCAGCAAGGCTGATCGATACGATCCCGAGCACATCGTGCCCATAAAAACAAACGCTCTTGCTGGTGTCGGAATGTCTCATCCCGTCCTTACAGCAGGGCTGCAGGGAGGGAACCCTGCGAGGCTGCAGGACGAGGTCGTACCGTCATCACAACCTGCGGCTGACGGATCCGCCGCGGCCCTTGCGCTGCTGCTGCTGCTGCTGCTGCTGCTGCTGCACATCCTGCTTGCTCGGTCAATAAAATCAGAAGTGAAGTGTAAAACTTTAAAGGCTAAAACAAAGAATAAAGAATAAAGCTCAGTCCTTCACTCTTTAGTGTAAAGGTGGGCATATGCTTATAGAAGCGTTTTTATTAGATGTGTAAGTATTTGATTTTCCTTTTGCATTCCCTGAACTCGCCCAGCTGTGAGCTGATACCATTAGACTGTCTATCTCCAAAATACACAAAGAAAACTTGACAAGGCGGGGGGCGGGTTTGGTGTGTTCCGTAATTAGCAGGGACGTCTGGCCAGCTGCACCGCCCAAGAGTACTACTGCCAAATACATCATCTCTGAAGATCCACTCTGATGGAGAGTTCATAAAATGAAACTTCCTTGAGAAAGGTTTCCATTTTGTAAAGTCTCTTTCTAACTGAAGTCAAGATTAGACACTGTAGGGCACCGGTCCCTCATCCCTCAACTTTCAGAGAGCCAGGGGTCTGAATCCATCCTCAACAAAAACCACATCAGCTAACCGGGACATTCCTGCAGCTGCCAGGTTCCTCTTCATCTGCAAAAAAACCAACAGTGCCAACAGTCAGCATCACGTCAGCTGACACACCTCTGTCACAACACCCTCCACCTCAACAGCCACGGGGCTTTCCGCTCAGCTGCTCTGTGCAGAGTCCAGTGTCGGACGCTGCGGCCAGCGTGGCCCGTGGCACCTACGATACCAAAAGACAGAGAGCTACCACTGTGCTTGCGAGAAATCACCAGCCCCGTGCTCCTGCTCTCTAGTACCCAGCTCACCTCAAACGCTCGTCCGATTCCAAAGGCAGCGTGCCCGGCTCCTGCAAAACCAAAGAGAAATGCTTCATCGAGCTGCCACGTGATTCTCTGCACTGAAACCCTGACCCAGCCGACAACTGCCTCGCTGTCCTGGACTGCTCAGCGGCACGCGGCTTCGCCCCTCCCAGCCTACATGTGGCACCCGCATAAACCAAAGCGAGAGGCACAAGCTGAACCTGCAGCCTGCCCACACTGACTGCCATCTCCTGTCCCATTACCTTGGCCGCTCACCCACCCTGCCTCTGACATTTACCGGTCGCCCACGTCGAGGCCTGGGTACCACCTGTAAGACACAGACAACAGGAGATGCTTCTAGCTTCACCAACAGTACGACACATGAAAAATAACTGCTACTTCAGCTCACGCGTCTCACCTTGCCCGAGTCACCTCCGGTGCCGATATCCTGCTTTGCACCTTCAAAACAAAAAAAACCCCAAACCAATAAGCCAGTCATGTAGCAACCAGTCACGTCTTCTCCTCCGACACCACACGCTGACCCACCTTCTTACAGTGACCTGCTTGCTGCCTCTGTCACTCTTTGGTGCATATATTGTCCCTCTGGATCTGAAAAAAACTTTTAAGCAAGTCACCTAGATGCTGAGTGACAGCTTAACAATTCCAGAGTTCTTGACTCCATGTAGGAACACTGTCTAGGGTCTCATTACAGCCTGCCATTAAAAAAAACATAGAAACAAAACAGCATTAAGCCCTACACACACGAGCCTTAACACCTTTGAGATTCCATCTGTTCAACTACCACTCCCGCAGCCTCTCCCAGATAGCTCCGGTCATCCCCGTGACATCCTTGCCTGCTGCTGAAGGCTGCTTGCTCTGAGGGGGCTGTACCTAAACAGTCCAGGCAAATCAACATTAACTACAGACTCTTAGTGCTATTCTTCCCCTGACCAACATCGCTGTGCCCCCAGGCAGGGCAGTTCCAACCCACATACGTGTGCAGGCTGACACGCCAGAGAGTAAGAGAAGAGTGCTCTGAAGAGCACCAAAAACCAAAATCCAAAGGGAGCTGAAGTGCCACAAGAGCGCGGTGGAGTACGCAAAAGGACTCGGAAGACATCGTTGTAGAGAGTAGAGGAGTTAGGAGGGTAAGAAAAGAAGCCTTGCAGACACGGCGAAGGCCCTGGAGTCTCAGGAGGGCAGAGGAGGACAGCCAAAAGTATGCTCAAGGACATGATGAAGAATTCCGAAGGGGATTTGAAGAAACTACAGGTGTCCTCAGCAGACCAGGTAGGTATCCTAGCTAGCACAGAGGACAACGCGAGCGTTCTGCAGATGAAAGGTGGCATCAGGAAAGGGTCTCAGGGAGGAAGGAGGGTGCAGAGTGCGCCACAGTGCCAAAAGGGGGCTGTGGGGCCCGAGGTTGGCCTCAGTAGGTGTGATGACAGCAGGAGCAGGGTGCTGAGACTGAAAGAGAGACAGAGGGCGGCTCTGGGACACAGTGCAAAAGTCAAGGCGTTCCAGCAACGTACAGATGTCCCCAGGGGATGAGCGACTGAATGGAGACATCCAAGACAGCAGTGAAGACTGTGAGAGAGCTCAGGGGCACAGAGAAAGCCTGAGGAAGGGTTCTGTCTGAGTACGAGAGACATCGAACCCCCACCTGGGCTTTTTATTAAACACAATTTTAAAAAAACATTTACTATCTCAACATTAAATACAACCTGAAATGAAAAAAACTTCACACGCACAAGGTTAGACACATTCAGAAACTGACGCTCATTCAACAGCCACTCGATCCACCCCTCACTCCAAACATCTGTTCCACTGCCTACCTGCCACAGTGGCAGATCACCCCCATTCTAAACCCACCCCTGGAACTGCCTCACCGTGCGCCTCGGCAGCGTCACTGCTCCACACGCCCCCACGGTGTAAGCCTTCCTAACCGGGAGCCAAGGAAGATGTTTCGCAACGGGCCCGGCTCCCACTCCTCCTTCGCTTGCGTTTGTACGCTCCAGCAAACCTCGCTCGAGGATTTTCTCTGGGGATCCAGATGGCCCTGTGTCACCTGCAGAACACAAAGCCCTGCAAAGCAAGGCGTAGTCAAAACCGACAGCGAGTGCTGCAGTGCAATACACAACCAGAACAACCGACGTGGGAGGAGCCGGGCTTTAAGGCCGAGGACCGGGTGAAGTGCTGTAGGGGAGGGACCTCTATGGAAACAGAACTCTGAAGAGCAGAGCTGTCATTCTGGCCCAGATCTCCTCCACAAAGGCAACCCTCCACAAACATCTGTGATGCAAAAGATGCTGTAAGCATCACTCACAAGATGGGGAGTGCTCAACGGGCTCTTTTCCAAAGCAGCAAGGCATCCGAGACCCCACGGACACCTACCAAGGTGCATGCGCCGTGCAGAGAGCCCACGGGGCACCACAGAGACGTGGGGAAGGCACCGCATACAAGACAGAACACAGACACCACAAATGACACGAGGACACTGACACAGGCCAGAACATGCATGTCCTGTGGGACAGACCCTGCTCTCTTCCCACAGACTTAAGGAAGCCTAAATAGCCCTCTCCACAGCCCTGATGGTAGAGCCTCTGCTGGCCCCACCCTACCCACGGCTTTTGCCCCTTGACTTACCTTTCAGAGAGCACGCTCCAGAATCCATCCTCATCAGGAGCACGTCATCTCACTGGGATGCTCCTGCATTCACCAGGTTCCTCTCCATCACCCGCAAGACAGAGCGCCGCCAGTCACCGACACGCCAGCCAGCACTGACCTCTACCGCAACAGCACCCTCCCGGGAAGTGCCGTGTTGCCCCCAAAAAGCAGGTGTTGCAGCCAGCATCTCCCGTGGAAGCCAGGAAACCACAGAGATAAAGCATCCGTCGTACTCAGAAGCAATCACTCGCTCTGTGGCTCCTGCCCGGCTGCTCCTCTCTCTCTCACCAACTCGCCTCAAATCCTGCGCTCTTTGAGGAGACTCCGCCGTCGAGCCAAGGGGTGCTGCAGCCAGTCAACAGCCCGACTGAGCGCAGCTCCTGCTCCTCACAGCCGCAGAGAATCGTAGTTCTGGCTAATGCCGGCTCCAGACAGCGGACACCCTGTCTCGTTCCAGCTCCTGCTGGATACAGGTCTGGCTAGGTGATGCTTCAACTTTGCACTGAAACTCCGCTTGATTTCAGCTCTTTCTCCTCACAGGCTCCAGCTACCGGCAACAGCCTGGGCTTTGACAAGGCTGTAAATCAATCACTGTCAGAGCTTGAGTATTAGGAGTAAACATCCACCTTGTATGTTCTCTAAGCATTCATTACTTTGTATTATTAATCAGGTCATAATTATTCTAAGAAGCGTACAAATAATTGCTGAACTCGAAGAGGGCACGTAGGTCTGAAAAGCGTGTTTCCCCCCAGAGACCACCTCAGACGTGGAGTTTGGCCTGGTGCACGCCGGCCTCCCAAGCTTCGGGGTCCCATGCCACCCTGACCCCCACCCCCTCCTTTCCCCCGCAGCCCCCAGGGCCCTCCCACAACCCTCCGCCTCTCACCTACCTGCAAAACCAGCCAAACTGCATTCTGCTTTTGGCCCCCAAACCAGCTGCCTTAGTGCCTCTTTATGAGCCAAAAAACCTGCCTGCTGAGCCTCTTCTCAAGCCCAAAAAATGCACGACTTGACCTCTGTTTCTGAGCCCAAAGCCACACAACTCCGTCTGTTTCTGAGCCCCTCAATCAGCCACACGCGTCTGTTCTCAAGCCCCAGGAAAGCAAAACGTTGCCTCCATTTCTGGCCCACGGCACAGCTCACCCCGTCTGCTCTCTGACCCCCTCCGCAGTCCCCACGGGCGATGCCGAGGCGTGGTGGTGGGGGGAATGCAGCCACCCCACAGCCCTGCACTCCCAGAGCCCCACGGGCAGCTTTGGGAAGCGCTTGGGGATTGCAGCACTTCCGGGAGACGCCACCGCGCATGCGCACTGCCGGAGCACGGGCACACCGGTCCTGGGGGAGCCGCGGGCAGCCCGCGGGAAACCGCACGAACCCGCCCCAAAACCGCCCCTCGTGCTGCGCCGTGGGGCCGCGCCGGTAGCGAGGACTGTGCCGCGCACGCGCGGGAGCGACGCAGCTGCCGGGCAGCCGAGTGCGCAAAAACTACAGCTCCCGGCGTGCCCCGGGGAGCCAACATGGCCGACCGGAAGCCCCGCTCACGTGACTACAGCGCAGCCACGCCGCCTACGCACCCGGAAACCCGGCCCCGCGCGGCCCCGGGAAGCGCCGCCGCCGCCCGGCCCCGACCCGGAGCGGCTTCTGCCGCCGGTCCCGCTGCACTGCACGGCCCGCCCCGTCGCGGCTTTCCTCGGCAGCCGCCAGGCGACCGACCGCGCGGCCCCGCTCACCTTTTCTCTGCTGCTCCCTCGGCTCGCACCGGCTCCTCCTCCAGCACCGCCCCGGACAGGGAGGGGCCACTGCCCGCAGCCTCACTGCCCGCCCCTGGGGCTCCTCCAGCCCGGCCCACGCTCCCTCCCTCCCCCCCGCGGTAACTCTAGCGAGCAGCACCGGGATTAAGGCCAGACAGCGTGTCCTCAGTGCAGCCTCTGGAAGAGGGCAAGAGGCAGCAGCACTGACCGTTATTGCCGCTGATCGCCCCCGGCACTTGTTCACGGGCGGCACCGGCGCTGCCGTTCCGCGCTTTGCGCTCCGAGCACTCGCCGACAGCGCGCACGGAGTTGGGGGGGGGGGGCGGCGGCACTTCCCGAGCATGACCCCGCGGGGGAAGGTGCGATCCCGAACAGGGTCCGGGCGGAAACAGTGACCCGCGGTCAGGTGCAACCCGGAATAGGGTCCGCGCGGAAACAGTGACTTGGGGCAGATACTAGGGGGTGGGTGGGTGGAAGGGGTGTGGTTGCGTTGTGCTTGGGTTGTGATTTTTCAGCTGTGAAGGGAGGTGAAGTTGTTTTGTGGAGGGGGGGTTGTTTGGGGGTGGTTCATTTTGTAGTGGTGTAAGACTTGTGTATGGAAAAGAACATGTGGCCAAAATGCCTAGGAGTAATCAATTTTATTTTTTAAAATCAAAATTTCATATATTTCATTACTCCCAGGCCACAACCACGGTCCTGTGCTGCTAATAATTCCCTCTTAACTAAATAGAGGGGGACTTAACTAAACAGAGAGGGACTAAGGGAGACAGAGAGAGACAAAGAGTCAAAGCGAGACAGAGAGAGACAAATACAGACAAACACACAGACGGAGGCTAAGGCAGAAAGAGAGTCAAAGGCAGAGAGACTCAAAGACAAAAGTCAGACCCAGACAGTCAGAGAGTCAAAGTCAGACACAGAGGGGCAAAGTTAGATAAGGAGTAAGACAGAGGAGCAGAGTCAGACAGAGGTAGAGAGAGAGCGACCAAGTCACACATCCAAAAAAACCACACTGGAGCCAACCCCCCCACCCACACCTTTATTAAAGCTACATTACAAAACAGCTTTTACTTCTTTATTAGAGTTCGAACCAAGAGCACATACGCTTTCATTGAGCCTACATTGATCAAAACCCTTTATTTACTTTGGAAACCTTACAAGCACTGCAAGCACCTTCGCTACATGCACATTACAAACCACCTTTTACATACTTATTAAACCTGGGAACCAACAGCAAATACACCTTTATTGAACCTACCTTACACAAAAACTTATGGACTTCAAAACCCCTACAACCATGATGAGTGCTTTACCTACCACTATTACCTCTCACAGCATTTATGGTCATTTCACACATGACCATTAGCATCATGTCTTTACTAACTAGATTCATAACTGTTTAGAGACTATGACATACGTGACTCCAGCAACACCATTCCCAAGGACCACACAAAATCACCCTGCCTGCAAAAACGCCATCCCTAGACTGCTCCATGTCAAAACATGGGCAACAACTGTCACCTCGCTGAGTGGCTAGGACCCGGGTGAAAAATAAAATCCCCCAGTTGGGTTGTTTTTTTTTTTTTCCTAACTACTCAAAAAACAGCACCTGCAACAAGAAAACCCACATTACATTACGCAGTCATGCACAGGCAAACACATTGTAAACACACCACGCATTCAGCTACCCCACTAACCACCCCCTGCTCTCAGCAAAGCCATCCCGCTCCCTGACCGCCACAACACGCCCTCACCCCGTGGGGGCATGGCTCCTCGGGAACGCTATTCCCGGGGGCCTCCAAAATCACCCTGGCTGCAAAAACTCAGTCCCTACACCGCTCCGCATCCAAACATTGGCAACGATCGTCGCCTCACAGAGCAGCCGGGACCAGGGAAAAAAAAAAAAAAACAGCGGAGGGGGAAAAAAAAAATCCCCCCGCTGGCATTTTTTATTCTATATTTTTTTTCCTAAGTATTCAAGAAACACCAACTACAACAGAAAAAACCATTACATTGCGCAGTCATGCACAGGCAAACACATTCTAAACACACCACTCATTCAGCTACCCCACTAACCACCCCCTGCTCTCAGCAAACCCACCCGGCCATCTGACCCCCACAACACTTCCTTGCCCCATTGCTGCGGCACTCCTCAGAACTTGCTTCCTGAAGGCCTCCAAAATCACCCTGCCTGCGAACACCATGGCCTAAGCCTAACCTCCACCCAAACGCTGGCCATGAACATCACCTGACAGAGCAGCCAGGACTAAGCGACAATAAACCAGGTCAGGGAGATAAAGAAGTCCCCCTGCTCAACAGTTTCTTCACTGTTTTTAAAAGACGCATTAACTCTTGCTACATTCAATATACCCTAAAATGAAAAACATCCTCACATACAGGGATAGACACCTTCTGAAACTAACACTCATTCAATATCTACTCTATCTAACCACCTGTCAGTGGGGCAGACCACCCCAATACCATAACCATGCCTGAAACTGCACCACCATACACTTCAAGCCATCACAACCGCTTCACGTGATTCCACACCACAGGCCCTCATAGCTGGAAGAAGAGGAATATGTTTCCCTCTGTGTACCACTCCCGGTACTTCTTTGCTTTATTTTGTACACTGCGGCAAACTTCATGGAAGGATTGGCTTCTGGAATCCCGGTGGCCCTATTGTACCTGCAAAAGCCAAAAGAGGGAACTCTAGAGCCTGCTTGCTGATAACTACTGGCCATATTAAGAAAATACTTAAACAGAAATACAACAAACATGGGGAACCCGAGGGGTTACCTCAGGGATAAAGGACACTGTCGAACGCCTGCAAGGGGCAGAGGAAGAAACCAGAGAATACTGAAGAGCGGGTCGGAGCAGTGTAACCTTTACCACGGGAGCGCTAGTAACAGCACGCGCGCCTTTCTGCCTTGGCTCCCCAGCTGTCAAAAGGGTTTAACGACCCTTGTCTGGGTCTCGTGCATGTATGTCTTTAAGGACTTAGCACAGGGATGATCTCTGTAGGTGAGTCCATGTCAAATGGAACGTGGCACTGGTTTCCTCAGCGCTACCGCAATACGAATCGTAATTGGTATTTCTGAAGGGTAACTGAGTCTTCACCTGGGATTTTTAGCTACATACGAGATCTGAAGAAACTCTTGGAGAAAGACTGATCCTGGTGGAAGTGCAAGCTACTTCTCCACTGCGTTTGACATCATGAGGTGCTCGGGCGGCGGCCCGTCACTCACACCTGCAAGGCTTTCGGGAAAGAAGGAAAAAAGCCAGCCAGGCTCTGCAGCCTTTTAGGGAAAGAAAGCGTTAGCCTGACACGTGATTGTCGTTGGTTCCCGGGCATTCTCTGAGAGTTGCTCCCCGAGGGGGGATGTTGCCCCCCGAGGGGGGATACTGCCCCCGGCCACCTCCACTCCCACTCGCCAGCACTCACCTGCCAACACAACTTCTGAGCTGCAGATGAGCACAACGGGGCTCCGTTGCCTCAAGTTTGGGCACAGGCAGGGCAAACCCTTCCTGAACCGCTCAAGTTTTATTAGAGAAAGTTCAGGAGAAAGGGAGGGAGTGGAGGAAAACACTCCATGGTTGTGGAGTGGCAGCTGCTGCTGCTGCTTCACTTCCTTCACGGAGCTCACGGGTGTGCTGCACTTCTTGGCAGCTCGCTCAGGCACGTTCCGGGGTCTGTCTCAACTTTAACGGCATTAAAATAGAAGGTTAAGAAGTGAAGCGGTCGTGCCGATCGTTTACACCTTTACCGGTAGCAGCACCTTGCATTTCTCAAAAGGAACCTTTCCTGCTTTTGCCCCCAACTGGGCAGCAATTTGACCCCAGTCCACTCCGACGAACACCTTCGCTGTGGAAGCGGCACTCAAACTCACAAGTTTGCGGCAGTGACGCTTTCTTTTGACTTTCCTAAGGCGCAGGTTTGCAGCGCTTCTCGGAAGGAGATGGGAACACTGCAGTTACTGACGGCCTCCTCAGCCTCGAGATGCAGAAGGATGGAGGCCGAGACAGTCAGGGAAGGCCAGGGCCTTGTCCGCTCTCAGAAACCCTCCCCACTTTGCTCTGCACACCAGTCCCGTGCGGAACACGCGCAGCTGCGGCTCTGGCTGGCCCCGACAGCTCGCCCGTCCATCCCCTTGCCAGGAACTAGCGCCCCGCCGGCTACAGCTCAGCCCAAAGCCAAACCAACATAAAATCGCTCCTACGGCGACACCGTCCCACCACCAACCTCGTCTCTGGAAACCGCCACCTGATCTCCCCCTGTTTTGCTGATTAGGGGTATCAATTAAACTCAGACACCAGAATGAAAAGCGCAGGCATCTTTTACTAGAAATAACTAAATAATGTAACAGAATAATACAGAAAACATACAGTAAGAAAACACAGAATAGTGCACTCAAACAAACAGGAAAATACAGGGTAATGCATCAAATCATTACTACCCGAGAGAGAGGGAATAGCGATTAAGAAAGACCCATCACCACTTGCACCCGTTCCCATCATCCAGACCCGCAGGCGCTGGGCAGCCCCGGTTACAGCGAGGATTTGGAGAGCCTTTCCCGGCAAGTGGGAAGTCCTACGCGGTGCGTCCACCCGTAGGTGAGGCTTCCAAAGTCGCTGTGAGCGGGTCCAGCCTTATATACCCAAAAATCAGCAAGCCAGAATAGCTGGCACCTTTGATTTGAGCGGAAATATCTGGTTTCAATCTCACATTAGATTCCCCCAGAGCCTGGCCAGGGCTCAGGGGAGAAGCTAAGGGAGTTCCTCAGCTTATCTAATTGCATTAGGCGCAAGGTCTCGCATCAGGCCACAGCGACAGACAACGGTCTCCATGACCCTGTTATTTTATCCACACGCAAAGATAAATATACATTCAAGATAGCTACGTCTTCCATACGTATCTCGCTAATGATTACATACTGAGTTAGCAGCTTCGGCTCAGGGCCTGCTGCTCAGGCTTCAACACTTCCACTTTTTACATCACAACTGTGCAGGTGCTGAAAGAGAAGCATTCAGAACAGGGGAAACCACCTCCAAATCCCTGCTCCCGACTGCTCTTCCCCCGGCATGCCACACAGCCTCAAAGGACACTTCGGGTGGCTGCAGAGCCCTCCCTCTCCCCACAGCTGGTGCGGCCACACCAAACTAAAAAAAAGGAGTTTCCTGACAACTTCAGGGAGTCAACTTCAGGTGGATTTGGAGCAGTTTCTAAAACTCTGAGGAACTGCCATGAACCAAGTACCTGCTTGAGAGGCACAGAAAACATCCCCAAAGGGGCAGGGATGCTTGAGGACTGCTTTCTCTCGCTTCTTCGGCAGCCCGCTGCCGCTCATCCCCCCGCTCGCTCTTACCTTTGCAGGTCCTTCTGCACGCGAAGGTCATCTCTTCCTTGTTCACCACCAGCTGCTGCAACGGCAGAAGGACACTGTCGGGTCTGAGAGGGACACCGGCCCCCGGACAGAGCTCGCCACAGCACCACCCGAATCCCAGACGCCCCCCCACCCGCAACCCCGTATAACCTAACACCACCACCACCCCCCGCCTCCCCCAAAAAAAACCTCACAGATCAGCTTTTCTCACCCAATCGACGCTCCGGGGCTGCCACGCGTGCAGTGCCGGCCGGCGCTGGAGCTGGGCTCGGAGTTGGGAACTCTGGACAAAGGGGAGCTGGGCACACAAAAGCGGCGGCCGAGGAAGCTGCGCCCCTGCTTACACAGGGGGCTCGAGCCGCTGCCGGCACTGCAGAGTGCCCGGGCCTGCAGGTCACTGGCCAGCCCCGGACTTACAGGGCAGCCTCTGCTGGCTGCCTACAGCAGCCCGCCCAGCCCTGATTACAGGGCGGCCGAGCGGCTCCTGGGGACAGAGGGCTCCACGGCTCGTGGCACTCGCCCTGAGTACGGGGCGGGCACGCTGGCAGGTCGCCAGCCAGGACAGGCGGCCACCCAGGCAGAGACCCGGGCCCTGAACACAGGCGGGTCGCACGCTGGCCGCGCTACAGCCACGGGGCTTCGCTCTCTCCTTCGAAAGGAGGGGCAAGGAGGGGCAAGCCGGGACTCGCCCTCCGCTCGCGGGCTCCGAGGGGACCGACCCCCTGTTGCTGCACAGAGCCCTTCTTTCCCTCCCGGGAAGTTTAAGCTAAGTACACTGCAGCGACTTCAACAGGGGCCTAAACGAGAAGCTCATTCGCTCGCTCACTCACACCCACAGACACAGACAGGCACACACACACACACACACACACACACACAGGGACAAACAAAACTTCCCGGAAGAGAGAGCGAGCTCTGTGCAGCCAGTGTCTGGGGAGCCATCCCTTCCCACGAGCAGGAGAGCAGAGCCCCAGACCTGCCCCGCAGGACGCACGCAGGCCACAGGGACTCAACGTGCCGCGGGGCTTCACGGGTGGCCAAGGGACAAATGCCGTGACACGCCCCGACTCCAGGGGGTCACGCTGGCCAGGCCGCCAGCAGCCAGAAAGCCGCCGGGGCCGGGGACACAGCCCTCCCCTGCTTACAGGGCGGGCGTGGGGTCCGGAGAGCCCCATTTCCCCCTCGGCACGGAGACAGCGCCGCTCACTCTCCTGACAGGGCTGCCCACCTCTCCGGGCAGCCAAACCGTGGGGCAAGGTGGCAAAAGACCAGAGACCCGAGCCCTGCTTACAGGGAGGTCACCCAGCGCAGCGCCGGCCAGGGCACCAGAAGTGCCGGCAACGGTCTCGTGCGACCGCAGCCCCGGTAACAGGGAGGTCCCCTTTGTCCAGAGCTCCCTTCTCTCGCCCCGCTCCTCTCTTCAGCCCACCGCTCCTCACGATGCCTCGTCTTTCTTCTCCAAGAGGAACTGCTTGGAAGGAGAGTGCAGTCAGGCGCCAGCTCCCCCACCCGGAGGATGGAGCAGAGGCCCCAGCCCTGCTTCCAGGGTGCTGGCCCAGCTCAAAGCACTGCCAGGCCTGCCCGGGCCGGACCTGGGCCCGGCTCGCAGGCACCGTTGCCTCCCAGCCTCCTGCCTTCCCCCGTGCCTCTCTTCCTCCCAAGCTGCTCCTGGGGCTGACAGCACACAGAAAGAGGGCTAGGGCAGGGCACGCCCAGCCCTGCACGTCTCAGCCCCACGCCTCTGAAAGGCCGGGGCCAGGGACACCGGCCTGCTCACAGGGGAGGGTCCCTCGTCCCTCCCAGCACCTCCCCTTAAGCACAGGGGATGCTCACGGCCTTCCTTACAGGGGGTTCTCCCTTGGCTCGGCCCGCTCAACGAGCGCCGTGCACTTCAAGGCTCCCATCTACGCCCGAGTTATGGGCTGGCCGTCCTGACTGCAGCTCACCACCACGGTGGGCTTTAGGAGCCCAGCTTCCCGCCTCGGCTGCGGAGACGGTGCTGCTCAACCCCCTCAGACGCTTGCCACCTGCCCGGGCAGCCGAACCATGGGGCAACGTGGCAAAAGGCCGGCAAAAACCCAAAGACCCGAGCCCCGCTTACAGGGAGATCACCCGGCACAAAGCCGGCCAGGGCACAAAGCCAGCCAGGGCACCAAAGGTCCTGGTGACACCCTTGCGCGACCAGAGCCCAGTGACAGGGTGGTCCTGTTGCCCAGAGCGCCCTTCTTTTACCTCCACTTGTTGCCCAGACTTCCTCCGCTCCTCCCCCCGCTCTCTCTTGCCTTTGAAGGTCTTTCCGCATGCGATGTTTGGCTCTTCCTTCTTCTCCACCAGCTCCTGTAATGGCAGAAGGACGCCGCCAGGTCTGAGAGGGACACCGGCCCCCGGACAGAGCTCGCCACAGCACCACCCGAATCCCAGACGCCCCCCCACCCGCAACCCCGTATAACCTAACACCACCACCACCCCCCGCCTCCCCCAAAAAAAACCTCACAGATCAGCTTTTCTCACCCAATTGACGCTCCGGGGCTGCCACGCGTGCAGTGCCGGCCGGCGCTGGAGCTGGGCTCGGAGTTGGGAACTCTGGACAAAGGGGAGCTGGGCACACAAAAGCGGCGGCCGAGGAAGCTGCGCCCCTGCTTACACAGGGGGCTCGAGCCGCTGCCGGCACTGCAGAGTGCCCGGGCCTGCAGGTCACTGGCCAGCCCCGGACTTACAGGGCAGCCTCTGCTGGCTGCCTACAGCAGCCCGCCCAGCCCTGATTACAGGGCGGCCGAGCGGCTCCTGGGGACAGAGGGCTCCACGGCTCGTGGCACTCGCCCTGAGTACGGGGCGGGCACGCTGGCAGGTCGCCAGCCAGGACAGGCGGCCACCCAGGCAGAGACCCGGGCCCTGAACACAGGCGGGTCGCACGCTGGCCGCGCTACAGCCACGGGGCTTCGCTCTCTCCTTCGAAAGGAGGGGCAAGGAGGGGCAAGCCGGAACTCGCCCTCCGCTCGCGGGCTCCGAGGGGACCGACCCCCTGTTGCTGCACAGAGCCCTTCTTTCCCTCCCGGGAAGTTTAAGCTAAGTACACTGCAGCGACTTCAACAGGGGCCTAAACGAGAAGCTCATTCGCTCGCTCACTCACACCCACAGACACAGACAGGCACACACACACACACACACACACACACACACAGGGACAAACAAAACTTCCCGGAAGAGAGAGCGAGCTCTGTGCAGCCAGAGTCTGGGGAGCCATCCCTTCCCACGAGCAGGAGAGCAGAGCCCCAGACCTGCCCCGCAGGACGCACGCAGGCCACAGGGACTCAACGTGCCGCGGGGCTTCACGGGTGGCCAAGGGACAAATGCCGTGACACGCCCCGACTCCAGGGGGTCACGCTGGCCAGGCCGCCAGCAGCCAGAAAGCCGCCGGGGCCGGGGACACAGCCCTCCCCTGCTTACAGGGCGGGCGTGGGGTCCGGAGAGCCCCATTTCCCCCTCGGCACGGAGACAGCGCCGCTCACTGTCCTGACAGGGCCGCCCTTCTCTCCGGGCAGCCAAACCGTGGGGCAAGGTGGCAAAAGACCAGAGACCCGAGCCCTGCTTACAGGGAGGTCACCCAGCGCAGCGCCGGCCAGGGCACCAGAAGTGCCGGCAACGGTCTCGTGCGACCGCAGCCCCGGTAACAGGGAGGTCCCCTTTGTCCAGAGCTCCCTTCTCTCGCCCCGCTCCTCTCTTCAGCCCACCGCTCCTCACGATGCCTCGTCTTTCTTCTCCAAGAGGAACTGCTTGGAAGGAGAGTGCAGTCAGGCGCCAGCTCCCCCACCCGGAGGATGGAGCAGAGGCCCCAGCCCTGCTTCCAGGGTGCTGGCCCAGCTCAAAGCACTGCCAGGCCTGCCCGGGCCGGACCTGGGCCCGGCTCGCAGGCACCGTTGCCTCCCAGCCTCCTGCCTTCCCCCGTGCCTCTCTTCCTCCCAAGCTGCTCCTGGGGCTGACAGCACACAGAAAGAGAGCTAGGGCAGGGCACGCCCAGCCCTGCACGTCTCAGCCCCACGCCTCTGAAAGACCGGGGCCAGGGACACCGGCCTGCTCACAGGGGAGGGTCCCTCGTCCCTCCCAGCACCTCCCCTTAAGCACAGGGGATGCTCACGGCCTTCCTTACAGGGGGTTCTCCCTTGGCTCGGCCCGCTCAACGAGCGCCGTGCACTTCAAGGCTCCCATCTACGCCCGAGTTATGGGCTGGCCGTCCTGACTGCAGCTCACCACCACGGTGGGCTTTAGGAGCCCAGCTTCCCGCCTCGGCTGCGGAGACGGTGCTGCTCAACCCCCTCAGACGCTTGCCACCTGCCCGGGCAGCCGAACCATGGGGCAACGTGGCAAAAGGCCGGCAAAAACCCAAAGACCCGAGCCCCGCTTACAGGGAGATCACCCGGCACAAAGCCGGCCAGGGCACAATGCCGGCCAGGGCACCAAGCCGGCCAGGGCACCAAAGGTCCTGGTGACACCCTTGCGCGACCAGAGCCCAGTGACAGGGTGGTCCTGTTGCCCAGAGCGCCCTTCTTTTACCTCCACTTGTTGCCCAGACTTCCTCCGCTCCTCCCCCCGCTCTCTCTTGCCTTTGAAGGTCTTTCCGCATGCGATGTTTGGCTCTTCCTTCTTCTCCACCAGCTCCTGTAATGGCAGAAGGACGCCGCCAGGTCTGAGAGGGACACCGGCCCCCGGACAGAGCTCGCCACAGCACCACCCGAATCCCAGACGCCCCCCCACCCGCAACCCCGTATAACCTAACACCACCACCACCCCCCGCCTCCCCCAAAAAAAACCTCACAGATCAGCTTTTCTCACCCAATTGACGCTCCGGGGCTGCCACGCGTGCAGTGCCGGCCGGCGCTGGAGCTGGGCTCGGAGTTGGGAACTCTGGACAAAGGGGAGCTGGGCACACAAAAGCGGCGGCCGAGGAAGCTGCGCCCCTGCTTACACAGGGGGCTCGAGCCGCTGCCGGCACTGCAGAGTGCCCGGGCCTGCAGGTCACTGGCCAGCCCCGGACTTACAGGGCAGCCTCTGCTGGCTGCCTACAGCAGCCCGCCCAGCCCTGATTACAGGGCGGCCGAGCGGCTCCTGGGGACAGAGGGCTCCACGGCTCGTGGCACTCGCCCTGAGTACGGGGCGGGCACGCTGGCAGGTCGCCAGCCAGGACAGGCGGCCACCCAGGCAGAGACCCGGGCCCTGAACACAGGCGGGTCGCACGCTGGCCGCGCTACAGCCACGGGGCTTCGCTCTCTCCTTCGAAAGGAGGGGCAAGGAGGGGCAAGCCGGAACTCGCCCTCCGCTCGCGGGCTCCGAGGGGACCGACCCCCTGTTGCTGCACAGAGCCCTTCTTTCCCTCCCGGGAAGTTTAAGCTAAGTACACTGCAGCGATTTCAAAAGGGGCCTAAACGAGAAGCTCATTCGCTCGCACACTCACACTCACACTCACACTCACACAGACACAGACACAGACACAGACACAGACACAGACACAGACACAGACACAGACACAGACACAGACACAGACACAGACACAGACACAGACACAGACACAGACACAGACACAGACACAGACACAGACACAGACACAGACACAGACACAGACACAGACACAGACACAGACACAGACACAACTTCCCGGAAGAGAGAGCGAGCTCTGTGCAGCCAGAGTCTGGGGAGCCATCCCTTCCCACCAGCAGGAGAGCAGAGCCCCAGACCTGCCCCCCAGGACGCACGCAGGCCACAGCGACTCAACGTGCCGCGGGGCTTCACGGGGTGGCCAAGGGACAAATGCCGTGACACGCCCCGACTCCAGGGGGTCACGCTGGCCAGGCTGCCAGCAGCCAGAAAGCCGCCGGGGCCAGGGAAACGGCCCTCCCCTGCTTACAGGGCGGGCGTGGGGTCCGGAGAGCCCCATTTCCCCCTCGGCGCGGACACAGCGCCGCTCACTCTCCTGACAGGGCTGCCCACCTCTCCGGGCAGCCAAACCGTGGGGCAAGGTGGCAAAAGACCAGAGACCCGAGCCCTGCTTACAGGGAGGTCACCCAGCGCAGCGCCAGCCAGGGCACCAAAGGTGCCAGCAACGGTCTCGTGCGACCGCAGCCCCGGTAACAGGGAGGTCCCCTTTGTCCAGAGCTCCCTTCTCTTGCCCCGCTCCTCTCTTCAGCCCGCTGCTCCTCACAATGCCTCTTCTTTCTCCTCCAGGAGCTGCTGCTTGGAAGGAGAGTACGGTCAGATGCCAGCTCCCCCACAGGGAGGACAGAGGGAAGCCGGCCCCCCCTGCCCATACCCCAAAACCCTCCCTCCTCCCCCCCCCCCCCCAGAAAACCTCACAGATCAGCTTTTGTCAGCCAGTTGATGCCTCAGTGCTTCCTGCAGGGACGACTGCGACGGCGACTCATCTGCGACGGCCACTCATCTGCTCCGGGCTCCTGGCTGCACCCAGCGGGGCCTTGGACCCTCCTCAGCCCCTGAGGCGATGGCGCTCGCCCCCCCAAGCGGGTCCAGTCCACCCCCCGCCCGCCCCGCGGCAACAGTGCTCCCGCCCCCGCTCCCGCCTCAGACGGCGACGTCGCTGCCCCCCCCCTCCTATACTGCGACCCCCCCCGCGTCGGACAGCGACGGCGCTCTTCCCCCCACCCCCCCCCGCCCCCGGCGGCGCTCCCCCCACCCCCCGCCCCCGGCGGCGGCTTCCCCCCACCCCAGGCGGTGACGGTGCTTCCCCCCACAGACGGCTCCACACCACCCCCCGCCCGCCCCGCGGCGACGACGCTCTCCCCCCCCACCACCTCCACGGCGAAGGCGCTCCCCCCCGCCCCAGACAGGTCCCACTCCCCTTCCCCTCAGGTGGCCGCTCCGCCCCTCACAGCGGCGCTTTGCCCGGAGCGCCCTTCTCTTTCCTGCACTTGCTGCTCAGACTTCCTCCGCTCCTCCTGCCGCTCTCTCTTGTTTTGTGGGTCCTTCTGCACGCGATGTTTGTCTCTTCTTTCTGCTCCACCACCAGCTGTTGCAAGGGCAAGAAGACGCCGTCGGGTCTGAGAGGGACGCCGGCCCCCGGACAGAGCTCGCCACAGCACCACCCGAATCTCAGCGCCTCCCCCGCCCCGCCCCGCCCCGCCAAAAACTCACAGATCGGCTTTACTCACCCAGTTGCTGCTCCAGTGCTTCCCGCAGAGACGACTGCGACCGCCACTCCTCTGCTCGGACTCCTGGCCGCGTCTGGCGGGGCTGCACCGGCCCCCTTCCCCTCAGGCGGCCGCTCCGCCCCTCACAGCGGCGCGCGACTTTCCCGCCCTTCCCCTTCCCCTTCCCACAGGCGAGTCCCGCCCCCTTCCCCTCAGGCGGCCGCTGCGCCCCCACAGCGACTTTCCCGCCCTCACTTTTACCTGGGCTACAGTACTTGATCTTGTCCAGAGAGTGGCGGTGTGGATGCCTCTTGCCTCTCTGCCTATAAGCAGCGGATGCCATAATCCAATTGTATTGAAGGCAATTTTGTGTTTTATTAGCTGCCATTAAAAAAAAAAAATTATTTTAGGGAAGCATACACACAGGGATGCTTTTGTAACTGAGTGACCTGTTTAACCATCCTCCAAACCTTAATATACAATACTATTAGAAGTAGTAAACATATTAAAGTTGGAATTAGGAAAATCAGACCGAGTGAAACATGGAATTGAACAGTCCTGTTGGTGGTGGTGACCATCCAGATAAGTTTTCCCACCATCGATGTTCTTCAAGGAAAGAAAAGAGAGCTGTCTCGGGGCGGAGGGGGGGGAAGGCTGAACAGGTTACCCCTTAGGATGCAGGATAAATCCATCTCATACTGAGTTTCTTTTACTCCATTGTTGTCACTAGCATCCCATGCTAGAGGTAGGGGGGGTGCATCTAAAATTGGTGAAGGTTTAAATGGCTGCTGTAATGCTCGTGGGTCAAGTATTAATAGGCATTTGTAATTTAGATATGTTTTTAATTCGAGTATCAGAGTTTTAATCGCTTCTTCATGTTCTGAATCCCAACTCCACCGTTTTCCTTTTTGTAAAAGCGAATACAGTGGACAGGCAATGGAGAATCCAGGTACCTGTTTTCTCCAATATCCTAAAGTACCCATTACAAAGCTGTTGTAATTTTTTTTCTAGATTGGGGCATTTCTGATTGTTTCTACCCCCCTCTGGGAGTCTGGTAAAGGTATGCTGGATACCCTCCCATGTAAATGCAAATTTTTGTTTTGCCTTCTGCCCCTAAGGGAAAAACCATGTCTTTGACATGTAGCACTGCCAGCCAAGGACGTGCAGGGACTTGCAGCCTAGTCGTTAAGGCTGCATTGTTGGGGTCTGCCGCTGACAATGGGGCTCTATTTAAGCACTTAAATGCCCATAATGGCCTGTTCAACTCCACCTCCCCCTCTGGTTTACTGACTGGCCAAACAGGAAAATTGTAGGGGGGGGGGCGAGTTCTGGAGGTAATCTGTCGTTTTTCTAAATCTGCAATAGAAAGCTGCTTAGCAACTTATTTACTTACTTCTAGCAAGTTATAGTACTACTTATAGTATTTTTTAATATTGCTAAGAATCCTGCTTGCCCAGACTGTTCTGTGGAATTTTACCAAGGACTGCTGTGTTCATCAAAACAAAGCAGTTTACTGTGAAAATCTACCAAGAACTGCAGTGTTCAGCAAAATATCATGTTTTTGTCCTCGAGGAACAGGTGTGCTCTAACTAGTTGGGCCTCGGTAATGAGTAAAGATAGCCATATACGGATGGTAGAAGTTTCATTACTTCCCTTAAATAAGATAGCATGAGTAAACCGGCTGAAAAACACTTCTGTTGTTCAAGAAATTGGCTAAGAGAATCTGCGCATGCTCCGGGGGAAAAAACAAGGTGAGAAAGACTACGAGCCTTCCTCCCAAAGACCCCGAAGACGCCCCCCAGGAGGCAATGCACAGGTGCAAAGATAACATAAACTGCTGACACCAGCCTCTAGAACTAACCCAGCCTTACTCATGCATATGTATGTTTGCGTTATGTAATCCAGTGAATAAGTGTATCCACACTCTGTAACGTTTTGGTAAAATGCGCTGTTGGTGTGCAAGCTTTGTGGACAAATCCCCTTGCACCGTGGCCGGAGTAAAACATACCTGCTTTATAACTCCATTTCGAGTTGTAGAGTCTTTTTCCGCGAATCAAAGGCCACTGCAGATCCATTGCAAGCGGCAGCGAAAACGACAGGACAGCCAGGCCTGTGCTGGTCATTATCAGCATCCCGTGGTGCTGACGGCTGCAGTCTCTGTTGTGGCATAACTTCGTCAGCCAGAGCTTTCTGGGGGGAGGCAGAGTAAAGTCCACAACCCCCATGGCTCCCACAATGCCGACACAGCAGCTGAGGTACTGGCACCCATGGGCACACCGCCCCCCAGCCCGGGGCGGTCCCTTGCCAGCTCTAACACCCCCCCCCGCTTTCCTGCCTCCCTCCACCCTGCAAGGGCATTTCAGATGCCCTCTCGGACTGTCCCTTCAAACCACCCAACCACGCAACCCACTGAGCACAATCACTGAGCCCTAAAAGCCCTGACCACTGCAAAATTACCTTCTCCTCTTCTTCAGGAGCGCTGCGGCCGGAGTAAAGCAGCAGGCGCTCGGGATGGCCTTGAAGCCTGGGGCAACTTTCTCACGCCTGTGGTAGCTCACCGCCCTGGATGTGACAGCTGTGACTCCAGAACTGCAGAACGGTTTGAGGTGGGAAGGGAACTCTTGCAGGTCATCTGGTCCAACCACGCCCTGGAACTAAAAAGTAGCCACAGCGAACAAAAGAGGGGACGATTTAAAAAGACACAGAGGGCATTAAGGAAAGAGAAAAACTCACTAAAAAGACACTGAAGGGAAAAAGAACATTTTAAAAGCAACAGGTGTTGGTGAAATAAAGGAAAAAATGATCACACAGGGATACCGAACTAGAACAGAGGCACAGAAAATTTAAAAAGCGGCAGCACTAAGGAAACATGAAATAGCGACAGCAAACTAAAAGATGTAGAATGAAAATTTAAAAAGCGACGATACTAAGCGCAGAGATGGAAGATGAAAAAAAGGAGGGAGAGGCAGGACAAAAGCGCAGAGAGAAATGAGAAAAGGGAGCAGTAGGACAAGAGAGAGAAAGTGAGAAAGGAAGGGGGAGCAGGACAGAAGAATAAAGAAGAGGAGAGGTCTAGGAAAGGGGCGGGGGCGGCAGAAATAACAGCAGCATGGAAAAAAGAGGTCCAGGTGACGGGCAGGAAAGGACCGGGACGCACAAGACGTGTGACAGGGCCTTGAAGGCCCAGGACTCACCGCAGCTCTCGTTCTCGGCACTGCCGGGAGAATTTGACGGGTCAGATGCTTCTTTCTCCTTCCTTCCTCCTGCCCCTCTTCTTCTTCTGAAACTCCAGTCGCCTGGCTGTCCTCACCCTAAAAGAATACGCGGGTGTCTCTCACCTCTTACAAGACCAGGCTTCCGACACACGCAGCCTCGCTTGCTCGCGCACTACGCGGCCGTACCGCGCTTGGGGTGACGCACGCAGACCCTGGGTGCACGCTGGCGGTCTGACTGTGAAGAGGGCTCCTTCCTCACGCAGAGAGGCAGGCTCTCTCTTCCTGCACTGGGAGGCGGGTGCTGCACAGATGGTCTTGATTTTCTCTTTCTTCCGCTTTCTCTGGTCTCTCCAGCTTCAGCCGCGGCAGCTCCTGTCCGCTGTCCACAGCCGGGAAGGGCTCCGCCTGTCCCTTTTTGCCCCCGTGCCGTGAGAAGCGCAAGGCCAGGCAGAGACACCCCACACAAGCCCGAGGTGGGCGCAGTCAACGGCACCCCAGGGCAGGAACAGACAAGCGCAGCCTCAGCACGGCCTCTGGAAGAGGGAAAGAAACAGCACTGACCATTATTGCTGTAGATCGCACGTGGCCGGAGCCCCACCTTCCACCTCCCACCGCGCAGCAAGGCATCACAGACCCCATGGACACCTACCAAGGTGCACGCGCCGTGCAGAGAGCCCACGGGGCACCACAGAGACGTGGGGAAGGCACCGCATACAAGACAGAACACAGACACCACAAATGACACGAGGACACAGACACAGGCCAGAACATGCACGTCCTGTGGGACAGACCCTGCTCTCTTCCCACAGACTTAAGGAAGCCTAAATAGCCCTCTCCACAGCCCTGATAGTAGAGCCTCTGCTGGCCCCACCCTACCCACGGCTTTTGCCCCTTGACTTACCTTTCAGAGAGCACACTCCAGAATCCATCCTCATCAGGAGCACATCATCTCACTGGGATGCTCCTGCATTCACCAGGTTCCTCTCCATCACCTGCAAGACAGAGCGCCGCCAGTCACCGCAGACGTGGAGTTTGGCCTGGTGCACGCCGGCCTCCCAAGCTTCGGGGTCCCATGCCACCCCGACACCCACCCCCTCCTTTCCCCCGCAGCCCCCAGGGCCCTCCCACAACCCTCCACCTCTCACCTGCCTGCAAAACCAGCCAAACTGCATTCTGCTTTTGGCCCCCAAACCAGCTGCCTTAGTGCCTCTTTATGAGCCCAAAAACCTGCCTGCTGAGCCTCTTCTCAAGTCCCCAAAAATGCACGACTTGACTTCTGTTTCTGAGCCCAAAGCCACACAACTCCGTCTGTTTCAGAGCCCCTCAATCAGCCACACGCGTCTGTTCTCAAGCCCCAGGAAGGCAAAACGTGGCCTCCATTTCTGGCCCACAGCACAGCTCACCCCGTCTGCTCTCTGACCCCCTCCGCAGTCCCCACGGGCGATGCCGAGGGGTTGGGGGGGGGGCGGAATGCAGCCACCCCACAGCTCTGCACTCCCAGAGCCCCACGGGCAGGTTTGGGAAGCGCTTGGGGATTGCGGCACTTCCGGGAGCCGCCACCGCGCATGCGCACTGCCGGGGCACGGGCACACCGGTCCTGGGGGAGCCGCGGGCAGCCCCCGGGAAACCGCACGAACCCGCCACAAAACCGCCCCTCGCGCTGCGCCGCGGGGTCGCGCCGGTAGCGAGGACTGTGCCGTGCCGCGCGCGCCCGGCAGCGACGCAGCTGCCGGGCAGCCGAGTGCGCAAAAACTACAGCTCCCGGCGTGCCCCGGGGAGCCAACAGGGCCGACCGGAAGCCCCGATCACGTGACTACAGCGCCCGCCCGTCGCCCACGCACCCGGAAGCCCGGCCGAGCGCGGCCCCGGGAAGCGCCGCCGCCGCCCGGCCCCGACCCGGAGCGGCTTCTGCCGCCGGTCCCGCCGCACCGCGCGGCCCCCCCGTCGCGGCTTTCCTCGGCAGCCGCCAGGCGACCGACCGCGCGGCCCCGCTCACCTTCTCTCTGCTGCTCCCTCGGCTCGCACCGGCTCCTCCTCCAGCACCGCCCCGGACAGGGAGGGGCCGCTGCCCGCAGCCTCACTGCCCGCCCCTGGGGCTCCTCCAGCCCGGCCCACGCTCCCCCCCCCCCCCCGCGGTAACTCTAGCGAGCAGCACCGGGCTTAAGGCCAGGCAGCGTGTCCTCAGTGCAGCCTCTGGAAGAGGGCAAGAGGCAGCAGCACTGACCGTTATTGCCGTAGATCGCCCCCGGCACTTGTTCACGGGCGGCACCGGCGCTGCCGTTCCGCGCTTTGCGCTCCGAGCACCCGCCGACAGCGCGCACGGAGTGGGGGCGGCACTTCCCGAGCATGACCCCGGGCACGGCCGTGCGCGGGCGCCGTACGCGGGCTGCAGTACCCGGCTTTAACCACAGGGTGGCAGCACAGAACACGACAAACAGCCGCGCCGCTCCGCCAGCCCGGCCCCGCGCTGCAGTACCGACATTTACCCGCCGGGCGGCGCCATCGCCCCATCCCGCCCCTCGGAGCAGTTCCCGGCAGCAGAAATGACGCCCGCAGCAGCCCCCTTCTACCATCCCAACGCGGCAACTGCTCCCCGGGCGGACAGGGCTCGCGTTCCCCGGCCCCGGCAGCAGACACTGCAGAGAGAGTTTTCACCCCGGCGGCAGCACAGCGGGTGCTGAAGGCAGCAGGGCACACACGGAAAGCTGCTTTGTGCCAGGGCGGCGGCCGCGCTCAGCAGCAAACAGCACGGCCGAGCAGAGCCGGTGCCAGCGGCGGAGCTGCACAGCAGCGATGACACCCTGGGGACCCGCGGGCTCTGCGGGGCTGTTTGCACCTTTCCTCACCTCTGGGCTACCGGTGCTCTGCTCTCCTCCCCCGGCATCCACACGAGGCTCCCTGGGCAGGGCCTGTCCCTTCGAGAAGAGACGCCGCACAAAGTTCCTCCCCAGCCTGCCCTCCAGCGCGCAGCGAGCCGGGCGGCAGGGAAAGCAGAGAGGCCCGTTGGGCTGGGAGATGTCCTCAGCAGGGGACCGCAGAGCCCGGGAGGGTCCGTCTTTGCTCCGGGCAGCCGCGGAGCCCCGTGCTCCTTGCCGCTCCCGCCAGCGAGCACTTTGCTGCCTGCAACACGCAATACTTGGTCGGCTGGAGGGGCTCTTCTGCCACTGGGTCAGGCGAGCAGCTCAGTGCCTTCGGCTGCCTAATTCACCTCCTTAAAACACGCACTTCAACCCTCGCTTTCTTTAATTGAGACCCCTCTAGCTATCTCCTGGCCTGCCAGCCGTTTTCAGCTAGCAACACAGCTGACATACAGTGCTGGTGGAAATCGAGCGGTCATCTTGCTTTGATGGCAAAAGGCTTTTGTAACTCAGACGTCTGACCTGTCAGCAGGACTGCAAGGCAAGAAATATGCCTTTACTTGAACAAGCAAGACACCGGCCAAATAGCTGTGCACAGCCATATGCGGCTGCCTGGGACCGACACCTTTTTCTGCTAAAACCAGAGCACAGCTCCCTCGGGAAGAGCCATCGGCAGCGCAGAACGTCCCTCCGCTTGCCCTGCGCCCGGTGCCCGGAGAACAGCCTCTTCCTCTGACTGGAGCGGGCAGCGGCCTGTTGGCGTACCAGCCCCTCGCCCCCGAGAAAGCGGCTGCCTGTAGCAGCGGCAGAACCGCTGCTGCCCAAAGGGGAGAGGAAGGACTTGGGCTAAAGCTCTCCAGGCTGCCTGTGTCCCACGCGCAGTCGATGGCCTCGGCAGCCCAGACACAGGGCAAAGCCGACAGAAGGAACCTAAGAAGGAACCCCAGGGTGTGTAGCAGCTTCTGCAACAACTGTACTTTCCCAGCCCAGCTGGGCAGAGGAAGGGGCAGGAGAAGGGCCGGCGGGTCCCTTCAGAGGCAGAACGGCTGCAGATTGTGCCGGGGCCGTTTAGCTCTTTCTCTTTGGCAGAGTTATGTCCCAGAGGTCGGCAGACGGGTCTGCGGGCACAGCGTGAGCACTGCTGCTTACAGAGCAACAGGCACTAGAAAGCAGCAGTGAAGAACGAGGACGGCCCATCGGAATGGTGGCAATAACAAGGAGAGACTAAAGCATCAGCCGGGCAGGGCTGGCAACAAAACCACCACCCACCCAGCACACACCCACCTTTTGTGGGGGAGAAAAACCTCGGGGGGGGGGGGGGGGGGGGCGGAACCTGGGGCAGACACGGCAGCGGGGTCTGCGTGTGGGTAGAAACGCACGTGGGGGGACGCGGGTGGGAATGACCTGCACCAGGGAGTCCACCCAGGATAACCCACAGCAGATCACTCACCTGGGACAACCCCAACAGATGATCCACTCTGGAGAACTGACCCTCACTGGATAATCCACGCCAGAGAACCCCCAACAATGCCCCTCAAACAGCCAGCGTCTCACCCCAGATTTTCCCCAAATTGGGCCTGGGGTTTTTTTTTGTTTTTCTGTAATACAAAAATTGGGTTTTTTGCTTTTCCAAAATATTCCATTTTGGTTTTTTTCAGCACTTCTTCACAACATCAAAATTGGTGATTTTTGGTTTTGTGCATGAAAATGGTGGGTTTTCTGCTCTGCAGCTGCACCACTCCAGGCAGTTTTGGCTTTCCCAGGAGCCCCAAATTGAAGGTTTTTTTCAAAGGAAACCTGTTTTTTTTTTTCCTCCTGTTGCAGACCCTGAATCAGGGTGCTTGGGGTATTTTTGTGCCGTGGCAGCCACACAGGGCTGGCCCCGTGGTCAGGGGGTTAGCGGCTGCCAGGCAAACCTGGCCTGGGGGGACCTGTCAAGCCTCAGGAGAGCTTACAACAACACACCTGAAAAACAAAAACCCCAAATCCTATTCCAGCATCTTGAAAAACTAACACAGAAGAAAGTTCCATCAGAACAAGGGTCAGGATAGCAGTGGAGCTCGGGGAGGACTCTGCGTGAACAGGTCAGCTCCACATACAACACACCCTGGCAAGGCCGGAGCGATTTCAACTCCTCAAATCACCAGCAAGGCCGATCGATATGATCCCGAACACATCGTGCCCATAAAAGCAAACGCTCTTGCTGGTGTCGGAATGTCTCATCCCGTCCTTACAGCAGGGCTGCAGGGAGGGAACCCTGCGAGGCTGCAGGACGAGGTCGTACCGTCATCACAACCTACGGCTGACGGATCCGCCACGACCGCCGCGGCCCTTGCGCTGCTGCTGCTGCTGCACATCCTGCTTGCTCGGTCAATAAAATCAGAAGTGAAGTGTAAAACTTTAAAGGGTAAAACAAAGAATAAAGAATAAAGCTCAGTCCTTCACTCTTTAGTGTAAAGGTGGGCATATGCTTATAGAAGTGTTTTTATTAGATGTGCAAGTATTTGATTTTCCTTTTGCATTCCCTGAACTCGCCCAGCTGTGAGCTGATACCATTAGACTGTCTATCTCCAAAATACACACGGACAACTTGACGAGGGGGGGGTTTGGTGTGTTCCATAATTAGCAGGGACGTCTGGCCAGCTGCACTGCCTAAGAGAGACGCTGCTTAACTGCCAAGGTAACGTGCCACTGAAAGTGAGACAGAAATAAAGTACTTAAGACCACCCCAACAAAATATCAGGAAAAAACCCTGTAACATTCATTTCCCTCTCTCTTTAAACATTTAGAACAAATAGCTAACTGCTTAAGTACACCTAACAAATTATATGCTATAGCTATTTGGCAGTTCCTGTTTAAACAATGCAAGTCAATTCTTAAATTATATAATTTTACCTTTTTTTTAAAGTTTCATTTATAATAGCAAAATCAGTGAGATAAAAGACGCCCCATATGGTTTTAGTTTGGGGGAGGGAAAAAAAAAAAAAAATCAAGTCCCCAGTGCTGCAATGCACAAGGCTACCAAAAAGGACTGGCAGATTTGCTAATGCTTTTGGGTGCACTGCAGGGGAACATGTTTTTATGGTATCTCAACTGTTACAACTGAGAACCCAAAGACTAGCGACACCATCAACTTTTGGAAGACGTACGGTGCTTGGATCTTTGGAAGGAAAGTGACTTTTTTTGGTGTTTTTTAAAGATAGCGAAAAGTCTTGTTGCTGATGACTTCTACTGCCAAGTACATCGTCTCTGAAGATCCACTCTGATGGGAAGTTCATAAGAAGAAATTTCTTTGAATGAGAAAGATTTCCATTTTGGAAAATCTCTTCCCAGCTGAAGTCAAAATTACACACTGTAGATTAAGGAAAAAGGACATTACTGAAGCAGTAACTCACTAAAACCACATCAGGACTCACAGTCACTAGTTACAAGGCTGCTAATGCTTCTTGGGAAAGCCTGGAAAACAGGTGGAAGCAATGCCAACTTGTCCCTTTTGTCCATGTCTCCTCTTTGACCTTGACTGCTTTTTGTACAGATAGTAGTATCTTAGTAAGGTTTTCAAGTAGCACGATAAAGTTTTTTTAAAACACATTTACTGAAAAAGTATAAAGCTTTTATCGTGAAAAGTGTTTCTTCTGAACATCTGAACTCCTAGTTTTTTTCCTTTTTTATTACAAAATTATTTTCACTGTATTATTTAATAGTAAGTGCACAGAAAGAGATTATCCCTTCAGGAAGAGAAAATAAACGGAGGGAAGCAAGCTTTGCACAGGTGCGACATGCTCCAGAACAGACTTTATGTGTTGGGTTTGTGTGTGATGGGGTTTTGGTAGTGGGGGAGGGGACTACAGAGGTTGGTCCTGTGAGGTTTCTGGAAGCTTCCCCAGCTCCAAGTCAGACCTGCCTCTGGCCAAGGCCCAGCCAGCTGGCAACAGTGGCTGCGCCTCTGTGATAATGTATTTAAGAAGGGGAAACGGGGAAGAGGAGTCGTCGTGAGGGAAATACCTCTGCAGACATCCAGGTCAGTGAAGAAGAAGCAGGGGAGGTGTGCAGGATCAGAGCCCCCTCAGCCTGTGGGGAGAGGGCAGCTGCGCCCATGGAGGGCACCGCGGGGAGCAGATGACCTCCTGCAGCCTGAGGAGGGCCCCACGCCGGAGCAGGGGCTGTGCCAGGAGAAGGCCGGGACTCTGGGGGCAGCCTGCACTGGGGCAGCCTGTTACTGGGAGGGCTGCACCCCACGGCAGGGACCCACGCTGGAGCAGTTCCGGAAGAGCTGCAGCCTGTGGGAAGGGCCCACGTGGGAGACGTTTGCGAAGGACTGTCTCCCGTGTGAGGGAGCCCACACTAGAGCAAGGGAAGAGTGCGAGGAGTCCTCCCCCCAAGGAGGAAGGAGCAGCAGAAATAAGGTGTGACGATCTGAACACAACCCCCATCCCTGCCCCCCTGAGCCACTGCACAGGGCTGGAGGTAGAGAAATCAGGAGCAAAGCTGAGCCCGGGAAGAAGGGAGGGGTGGGGGGAAGGTGTTTTTAAGATGTGGTTCCAGGGTTCCAAGGCAGGGAATCTGTGGCGGGTAGAAAGCAGAAAGCAGGAAGCTCAGCAAAAGCCTATTTATGGAAATATTTTGGATTATATCAGTAATGTATGAATGTTTTCTGTGAGAAAAGAAAGTCTGGATGTTGACACCTGCCAGTTTGAGTTTTAACTGTACCACTCACTTTAGTGTAGGTAATTCTGGCAGCTGGTTTTCCAGCTTGGTCCATATAGCTTTCTCCTGATGCACAATATTATCTTCAGCTCTGATTGGTAAATTAAGTGGTGGTGGTGTTCAAATTCAACTGATGTTTAGAAGCAGACTCAGCACATTCTAAATGTTAAAGTCCATACCACCAGTACCTTCGGAAAAATGCAGACACACATCGTAGACGTACCTTGTATTTCCAGACCGCTATGGATTCTTTCCATCTGTCTTGTACTTTCACAGCAGAAGAAAGGGCAACCACGGTGAAATGGTGGCAGTCGACATCCAGCTGACAGAGGAAAAAGCCCAGCATAAAGCTGGGTAGGAACCTAAAGCTTTCTTTTTTGTGAAGATTTGTGAAGACTACATCTGAGTGGAGCAAAAAGTATTTTGCATCATCTTTGGTGCGGTTGTTGATACAGGCCACTAGAGCTTTTACATTTTTTAGACAACTGTGCCTTTTTTTTTTTTTTGACTTATTGGCCATTTTAGTTTCACTAGAACTCACTTTCCTAGATACACACAGGCGACAAGGAGATATCTACATACACTTGCTCAAGCCTACGTATAGCCAAGATTACCTCACCCTATACGTCCCAAGTTGAGTATTTTGTTAAAAGGTACAGCAACACATCTGTCCTTCTAAATTGCCTCAGTGCAAAAAAGGAATTATTTTTTCCAGGTTGTTTCTCCAAACAGTCAAGATCTTTTAAAACTACAGTTGTGCCACCAAACCTGCTTAGGGTCCCTCCCAGCTTTTGACTGTCCTTAGATTTAACAGGAACGTGCTCTATTCCACCTTCCAACAGCAAAAACATCAAATGCTCTCAGACCCAGAGCACAACCCTGTGGATGTCCACACACACCTCACTGTTTTGAAGAGGAGCCACTGAGCATCCCCGCAAGCACAGCCGCACACACAAGATTAGTTTCACCTACACTGTGAGTTACTGATTTCAATGAATGTACTTTCTGAAGCTTTCAACTGAAAACCGTATCTTGACACTTGATACTTGACATATTCTGCCTCACCTTGAGCACTGAGTGCGGTTCCGGGCCCCACCATTCAAGGATGTGAAGGTGCTTGAAGGCGTTCAGGGGAGGGCAGAGCAGCTGGTGGAGGGCTGGAAGGCAGGTCCTGTGAGGAGCAGCTGAGGACTCCAGAGGGTTTGGCTCGTTTGGAGAAAAGGAGGGTGAGGGGAGACCTCATCGCTCTCTGTGGCTTCCTGAGGAGGGGACGGGGAGAGGGAGGTGCTGAGCTCTGCTCCCTGGGATACAGGGGCAGGACGCCTGGGAATGGCTCAGAGCTGTGTCAGGGGAGGTTCAGACTTGGCATGAGGAGACATTTCTTTACCCAGAGGGTGGTCAAACCCTGGAACAGGCTTCCCGGAGAGGTGGTCGGTGCCCCCAGCCTGTCAGGGTTTAAGAGGCATTTGGACAATGCCCTTAATAACACGCTTCAACTTTTGGTCAGCCCTGAGGTGGTCAGGCAGTGGGACTAGATGGTTGTTGTAGGTCCCGTCCAACTGAAATATTCTATTCTATTGACACCTATAACCACCAACCAGCATCTCCCTAAGAGAAGTGGTACCTACTGAGAGAGAGAGAAGCATTTATAAGAACCAGTAAGACAACTCCTGCAGTCACTAATCCTGCATCAAAAGCCTCTTCCTCTGGCAAATAAATCCCACCCTGAGGACTCACTGTAAAGTATCTCACAGACTGGCCAAGGGATGCTTGGGCACAACCGAGGAGGAGAAACAACTCATGGGGAAGCCCAAAAGAGGCATTGGGGAACTTGCTGAGGAACTCACATCCCAGGAGAGCCACTGGGGACTCCTGTGTCCCAGAAGAGGAGAAGGCAACAGGCTGCTGTGGCAGTGCTGGAAATATCCAGGTGTGTGGATGCCTTGGGGACAGGGGATGCTTATGCTTTGGAGCAGCTGTACAAGCTGTGCCAGGGTTGTGGAGGCTCAGCAGACGTTTTAATTAATTAGCACCTGGTTTAGTTGCTGCCCATATTTGGCGTGCGGGGACAGAAGTTGCTTCACTGTGCCCAAGGATGTCTTTTCTCTCTGTTTTTGTTTCCTCAGTTCTCAAGCAATTGACTTGGGGTTGCACTAATTGTCCCTTACTCAAAACTACCTCAAATCTGTTTTGACTCACCGTTTGTAAACTCATGTTGTTTGCCAGCACTCTCGGGCATGTTTGCTACAACCAGATGACCTACCTCCTCCCACGGATGCTGTGCCAAAATTCTGCTCCAGGGCCCGTCTGCTTCCCCACAGCTCCACGGTGTCCGGAGAGCCGCGCGCGCGCCGAGGCCCACGCTGGGGAAGAGCTCGGTAAGGGGAAGCTTCCCCCGTGCCCTTGCGCGGCCGCCGGGACGCCCCCGCCTCACCGGAGCCCTCGGGCCCCGCCTGCGCGGGCCGGGCCGCGGGGCAGAGCCGCGATGGGAAGCGGCGCCGTCAAGGGAGGGCAGCGCCGAGCTGCCCGCGCGCTGCTCCCGCCCGTGCACTGCGGCCCGCTGCGCGCACCCGCAGCGCTGAGCGCTCCTGAGCCGCCCCGTCTGCCCCGAGACACCGGCGGGGACCAACAGGGTGAGCGACACGAAGCAGCCGCGAGAAGACAGTTCGCGTCCCCGTGACAACAGGGACTAGCAACACGAGCTAAGACCCACTACCGCTTTGCAAGCACCGGGAGGGGGCAGCGAGCACGGCCGGTTAGCTCACCCACGACCGACGCGCCGGAGCAGCGGCGAACACCGCGGGGAACAGCGGCGCGCGGCCACCCGGCAGGGGCGCGGCACCCCGCGCTGCGCATGCGTCACGCCACCCGTGCCGCGCCCCGGGGTCCGCGCCCCGCGCGCCCTGCGCGTGCGTGCTCGCGACAGCGCTTCGTTGCCCTCAAGCGGCGGCCGCAGAGCGAGCGGCGCTGCGCGTGCGTCGGCCCGCAGGTCGCCGGCCCGCGCGTGGTGCCCGCGGGGTCAAGCAGCGGCCGCTGCCCCGGACGCTGAGTCCGTCCGTGCCGTGGTGGCGTCATTGCCGGAAGCACCTTCCCGCCATATCTGGTGCGCGGTTCTTCTCCTTCGGTGGGTGGCTCTGCTGCGGAGCCCCAGCGAGGGCACCGGGGCCTCCCTCGGTGGCGGCTGCGTCGTCGCGGTGGTCTGGCGGGCGACGAGCGCAACCCGAACCCGGCCACCGTCAAGTGCGGTGCGTGCAGGGCCGCCCCCCTGTGCTCGCATGCCCTCCCAGCCCGGGGCCGCCGCCGCCCAGTTCCGGGGCGCGCCGGCGCTGTTCTGCAGACGAGCGATCTCGATGGCGTTTCGGCAACCCGGTGGGATCCGCGGCTGGACTGGTGGCTGCGTGTGGGCCGCGGTGGCGGCGAGGCGTGGAGCCGCGCGGTACCTGCGGGGCCCTCGGGAGGCACGGAGCTGCGAGGCAGCGGCCGCCGCCTCGCCCTGCCTGCGGCGCTCGCCTTTCCCGGCGGCGGGGTCGCCGCTCGGGCCTTGGGCCGGAGATCGCCCGGGGAGTGCGGCGGGGCTCTGCAGCCGGAACTGGGGCTGTCTGGTCAGTCTGGCTGAGGCCCTGCACGGGGTGTTTCTGTCGGAGCAGCGTTCTGTTTCCGCTCTGCTCATGTCGTTCGGTGAACTTCGTTAGTAAGGTTCAAAACAGACGCTTCAAGGGAACTTCTAATAGAGCCCTGGATTTACATTGTCTTATGCTCCTCCTGTGGTGCCCTGGACCACTGGCTCTCCCTTATTGCCCAATACTTGGGTCAGCCTCTCGGTGAATAGTTGTAATTTTTCGTGAGCTCTGAATTCTGTGTTTTATTTTTTTCTAGGTATAAGAATCTCCAAGTGACCCTGAGGTGAAGTTGTATGCTGGTTCCCCACCCCGTCTGATATTTAGGGTGGAGTAGGTACTGAAATACCTGAGAAGATAGATGACTTTCAGTCCACTGAAAAGCTATGCAAATTGGAAAAGGTGGGTTTTCTTTAATTGTGACACATAGTTCTCAATAGCTATTTTTCTGTGTGCTTTGCAGTGTAACCTGATTGCTTTCAGAAGCTTGCTGTTCTCTCTGGAGAGACTAATGTCATGATTGCCTTGTAGACAGGGAATCTGTGGCGGGTAGAAAGCAGAGAGCAGGAAGCTCAGCAAAAGCCTCAAAGCTACCTATTTATGAAAATATTTTGGATTATATCAGTAATGTATGAATGTCTTCTGTGAAAAAAGAAAGTCTGGATGTTGACACCTGCCTGTTTGAGTTTTAACTGTACCACTCACTTTAGTGTAGGTAATTCTGACAGCTGGTTTTCCAGCTTGGTCCATATAGCTTTCTCCTGATGCACAATATTATCTTCAGTCTTGTTCTGCTGTGATGTGTAATAAGACTCCAGAATAGAATCTCATCAGGCTGTTTTGTTTTCTGAAGATTTCTTTATTACAAGTGGAGTAAAGAAGGGTATGTTTCACTTATTTGTTTGTGCAGCTTTGTCACTATGATGTGAGTGCATCAGTCGAGTTCATGCTGTGAGTTACTGGCATTGGGTACAGCCTTCTTTGCGCTGTTTATTTGATGGACTTATGAACAGAAACTGGGAAACCGAAGACTTTGAGAAGAAAGAATCTCAGCTTATGCTGCAGTGCCCAAACTGAGACATAGATGTGAAATTCACTCAAAGAAAGGGATGTAGAGTTGCCTGGTAGGGACTTTGCAGTAGAGGAGTAGAAGTGGTGAGTTCATGTGTGCAAGGTGAGAGGGGAAGGAGAAAGGAGCTGGTCAAAAAGAGAGCCCTGAAAGACTGAGAGTAGTAAAAGTGCAAAGGTGGAGTAGGAGCCTTTACACATATGGTGGGAGATTGAGCCAGGAATAACAGTATTCCATGGTGCATTTCTCAGAGGAGCAGAGGGGCCCTGAAGCAGAAACAAATGCAGAGCAGTTCAGGAAGGTGCTGTAAGAAGGTCCCAGGCTTGTTCCAGTTTCTGTCCCTTGCCTAGAGAATTCCCAACAGAAAAAGAGTTCACTCTGCAGATGGGGTTGCAGGTGCATCAAAGGCAGCAGCAATAGAAATGGATCCCTTGGAAGTGATTGAAAGTACAGGTTGAAAACATGTCTGCCAAGTGAAAGGCAAATGTCAAAAATTACTTTAGCCTTGATCTTGAAGAGCCAGGTGGGTGACAGTGAATTCTAAAATTCCTTTCAGTGTTACGAGAATTCTCCTGTTTCTTCTTAGAAACTGCCAGGAAGTTTGTGAAGGAAGGAATTAAGACTTCAGAAGGTGAGTGTGTGTCATACACTGCACTGACTTTGGGTCCTCAATTCCAACTCCAAACAGTGTTGTTTTTGTCAAGCTGCATGCCTCACAGTGATGCTGTGTTAACAGTTATGCTGGGGTTTTGAGGAATTAAAAATCTAAAGTTAGTGCAGAGAGTAAGTGCTTTATATACACTTCCACAAGAAGTTGTTTCCAGAGTAATACAGATTCTGTAATAGAGGTGAAAGGTCTGTTAAGGTCTTATGGATTTATTACATGATTATGTGTTCTGACTTGTACCATAAGTTACTGACCGGGCTCTGCTTAAAATACTTTCTTTTGTGATTGACTTTGAAGTTGCTGGTTTATCGTGTGTTTTTTTACTTCGACCATCTTTGCAGTATGGGAAACTTACTGTTCAAATTTCGGTTCTCAGGTAACATGATTATTTTCTGTTTTTTTCCACTCTTGTAACTCTAAGGAATAATGAGCACAAGCTGACCCTTTGTCAGCAAACAGGGCTGAAGTAAGCTTTCTTGGGTGCCAGTGCTTAGCTTTTCTAATGACTCCTGTCACAGCAGGATGTTATTTGAGGTTGCAGAGGCCAAGTTAGGTCTCTTCTTCGTGTGTGTGCTCTATGCTTTTTTTCAGCAATACGGGTTTTGTGTCACTGGAGTCAGAATTCAGTAGGCTTAATGTCCACCTTAAAGGAATTTCTGAATGACTGCTCGGTTGGCTTATGGAGGATTGCTTTAACAGGATTGCGTTGGGTTCCTTGATGATCCATTTCTGAAATGTCCTGGACTCTGACCAGAATGTTACAGAGGTGTCCCAAGGTGTTTTTCTCATGTGCTGTGTGCTAGATAAGGCCTTTGCAATATCTAAACTTAAGGGTGTTATTCAGTGTGCGTGCCTCTCTCTCGGTACTCACTAGTATGAATGCTGCTTGACATGTGGTTATTCCACTGTGCTGGTCTTGGAAAAACTTATAGGTGTGTTTGCAAGAAACTGCAAATGAACTACTAAATTGTGGTATATCTGACTTAGTTCTGTGTGGGGCCAACTCTAGAACTTCTGTCTTAATCATAAAATCACAGAATGTGTGACCTAAGCAAACTGCCTACTGTTGAGTGAGAAATGTTACACAACGGTTGTCTTGTCACTGTTCATCTGAGCCCCGCGTCTTGTATGCATCTTCACCTTTGCATATGTATGAGCATTTAAGGGAAAACTTTTCATTGTGGAAATAAACATGACATAATGCAGGTGCTCCATCCAGGTTTCCTCCATGTTGTTAGTGTGTGCCTTGCCTTTGGGTCTGGTCCTGGCATTGTGTTCAGATCATGTTTCTCAGCCACCAGAAAGTGCTGAACCATAAGAATGGTTTCAGTGCAATATGCTTTTCTTTTTGTCCCTAGTTCCACTATGCTCACCTGAAAAATAGTGATTTCTTGTCTCATATCCAGAACCCTGGTACACAGGGCTTAGAGTGGTTGGATCAGGCTGTCAGTGCATGTGTGGTGCTTCCAGGCCACTGTGCTGTTGCCAGTGATTCCTGTCAATGGTTCTGGGGCAAGAGAGTTGTCAAATGCCTTCTGTATTCTTGAAGGACTGTGTAAATATATATCAGTTTGTTATATGGTAATATTACTCTCAGCTCATAGCAGCTTTTCAGATGAAGGGAAAAGAATATGCCATGAAGCCATCATCTAAGACCTGCAAAACTTGCAACTGAGTTTTGCCATTGCTTTGCGATTGTGATACGTTGTTTTCTAAGCTCTTTGTGTTGAGAAAGAGGAGCTTTATTTGTGACTTAACAGTAATACAAATTGTATTGTTATTTCTGATATGCTTTTAGTTGACTACACAACAGTTTTGGCTGATATTTCATGATGATAATTTTGAAGTTTTCTGAGAAAAGAATCCTGAGGGAAGAAGCACTGAAAATGCACATTAGAAAGTTTTCGTTGAGTACATGAGGGAGTGAGGGCAAATGAATGGCTGATATACTGAATGACTCATCTTCCCTCTTTCTGTAGAAAATTGTACTGGTAGAGTTAAAGAAACTGGACTGAAACTGTATTGCTACAGTTTGTGGCAGTTTTAGACAAGATCGGTGTTCTGTGGCATTTTCATGTTTATTTTGGGCTAATAAGATGTAGAATTGACCAGTATGCACATGACTTGAATTACTACTATGACTGTTTTAATAGGTGGTGTTCTTCTGGAGAGACAGTTTATGTTAAATCCCTGCTGTCTGTTCTAGAATTAATTGCTCTGGTTGGTTTGGTGACAAAGCTCCCACAAATTTCATTGCTTCCTCCTCCCCTTCTCCCACACCAAATAGTATACTGCAAAGTATAAATTGTTCTCTTTGTTTTACCTTTACAGCATTCATTGCTAGAGAGTACAAGCAGGAAGTTCTTGAGAAGTTTTTGAGATGGAGGGTGATGCCGAGTCACCTGTGATGGTAGAACAGTGTTCTCTTACTTAAAGAGCAGTTTTTCTAGAAGTGTCTCGGATAGTCACTGAGTGGTTTCTACTAGAAAAACACATTTATAAACCAGGTTAGGTGAATGTCTGTCAAGGTTAGTATAGTTTCTGTTAGTGATGAGTACTAGAGTTCAGAGAGAAAGCTTATCTTTAACTGGTCTTGTTAAAGCAGATAGCAGGGTTAGGCCTGATGTATTTTCTTTGCTGCTTAATTTCCTAGGTACAGTGTCAAGCCAGGGGATAAGGATTATATCCAAACTCATCCAAATTTCACATCAGAATAGTTCACGCAGTTACGTGTCTTTGTGTTACTGTGAAGTGCTACTATGCCTTACTACCAGAATGGTGCATATCTCAGACATGTATTTCAGCTGCTTGCATCTCTCGTTGTTACCGTAGTAGTGACCTGTTCTCTTTGATCAACGTGTTTTGTTTAAGGTGTTACAACCACTCCTCATGTTTATATATTAATTTATGTTATGTCCTTGCAGAAATACTTAGTTGGTCACTCTTATCCTTACCACCCTTTACTTTTTTCCTCATCCCCCTCCAATAATTTGTTTTACTTTAATACGCTCTAATTTGAACAACAAGCTGAATAAAGCAGTGATTAAAGTCAGTATCTCTTTATGTGGTTGTAACCTTCTGGAGGAGAAACAAATACCCTACTGTGGTTTGTAACATTTCTAGGATAACTCTGGGAAAATACTCATGATGTTTTGTGTATTGTTTGGTTTGGTTTTATTTTTTTCTGTAGAGTTGTGATTTTGACAGCTCAACACTCGAACTAAGAACAAGTTTTGTCATTTCTAATGAAAGTTATCTGATGCCATGGATATCTGAAATGTTTTATTATGTTGTCACAGATAAAATGTTGTTATCTTTTCTCAGTATTGTTGCAACATATTTCTATGTTCAGATTTCATGTAGAAATGGTGGTGTACAGTGCTAGTGCAAGTCATTCCTGAACAAGGAAGATATTCATGATTTGTAAATTACTTACTGAGTTATCACCATTCCTAGCCAAAGCTATTGCATCAAGTTGTAGAACAACTAGGAAAAAAATCTACTTTGTCACAGGTGTGCTGTCTAAAGGTGAAAATAAATTTATGGTAAGGGTTTTTTTGGAGGTGAAGGATATGGGGGAGGTTATATCTCATGACAGAAGTTTAGATGTACTTATGAAATACGTTGTTCATAGATTTTTGGCAGTTGCTGCCTAGTGAATCTCTTTTAAGGGTTTCAGTATTAGAAAATCTACAGATACTTTTGTAGTTGACCCACTGAAATCATGTTGACCATGTCTCTGTTTTGCCTAATGTTTCCCCACGTGCTTGGCACTACCTCATCATTTCTTAAGCCACATCATTCCTGTGTCCTAACCATCTTGAACTTGATTACATCATCATCATCATCCTGGTTGATGGGAGGTGGTGAATTAATTCCTTAGTTTGCTTTGCTCGCACACACTGTTTCCTTCACTTATTAAACTGTCTTCATCTCAACCCACAAGTTTTCTCACTTTTACCCTTACAATTTTTTTCCCCGTCCTGCTGGGGTGAGGGGGTGAGCAACTGGCTGTGTGGGGCTTAGCTGCCTGCAGGGGTTAACCCACAGGAAGTGTGGCAGCCACCATATAGCTGCTGATCTCTGCAATGGATTATTGGCAAGAATGCTGCATTTCAACTGACTGCAAACCAGGATCTCTTATACCCAGGTTCAGAATTATAGTCTACTTTATAATGCTGTTTTGACATGAATTCTAAGCAAGAATGTAGCACTGTAACTGTGCAGCGTAGAGCACCAGTAATTTATAGAGCAAAGCAGTTGTGCTGTGTCTTTTTGACATGCATTTCATTCTTGCATCAGCAGTTTTGGAAAAATAAACTAGTAGAGAATTCCAGAATTTGTATACTTAAATAGGCAGTAAATCAAGAAGAATGTGGCTGAATTCCATAGGGCTTGTAAGTTCTTATTTGTCATCAATGTGTGCTTTTCTTTTACTCCAGGCTTGCACCCAAAGCTCAATATTTCTTTGCTGTACTGTATGCCACAACTGTGTTCAGTCAGACCAGGAGAATTTATACTCTGAAAATAGGCTTCACAGTCAGTAAGTATGTGCTACGCCCCAAGAGTCCCTGGTCAGCTCAAGCCTTTGTGCAGAGTATTCATTCTAGTTGCACACCCTGTTATTCTCACCCTAAATAGTTTTCTTCATGTGTTGGAAACGTTTCTGGTAAATACTGTAGTTTCTTAAATTTTTTCACAATGTCCTTGCTGGTATTGGATGCCATTATAGTAGGGAGAGGCAGTGTGCTTACATATAGGCAACGTTGTGGTGCCAAGAAGGTACGCCTTTGGGGTGGTCATATACTTTGGGGTTTCTCTGCTGACTAAAGAGTGTGTTCCAGGCATCATGCGCAGCATGCATTTGTTTTTCCCATTCTTTTACCAAGATTATCCGTGTCCTTCAGTTATTTTCTTTTGAAGGGGGTGGGCAGGTGGGACTATCTATCTATTTCTTTTGTTTTAAAATGGCATAAGTCTATAACCCCGAGGGTAATTAATTTCTGTGTTTCCTTTGGCACTAGTACCAAGTGCCTTTGTGACTGTGTGAAAGTCTGTGACTCTTGTGCACATCAGTTTGACTTACAGCTCTTTGTCTAACTTTGCAATGCATTTGGCAGCTCAGGGTAGCAGTGAGTTGCTCGGAATACTCCCCGGGTGCCTGAGGCGGCTGCCAGGTTTGGGGAGGGTTACACTGGGTGCAGGGACTGTTTGGTCAGTCAGTGGGGACGAGGGGTGGGACACCTGCACCGTGTTGGGAAGGAAAAGGGGGGTGTCCCCGTGCGAGGCAGAGGTGGGGGCAAGCGGGACGCTGCAGGCTGGCAGCTGGTCAGCCGCTCCTTGACCATCACTGCAGGCCGGTGGGTGGTCTGGGGCCTGGTCTGTGGGTGATGTGCCACCTGGGGAGGCTGGTGTGGGCTGAGAACGTTTGGACTGGTGGATGCACCTGGACATGCAACCAGTGATTGTGTTGGGGAGGTTCAGAGGTGGGGGAGGGCAGGGGTCATGTTGTAGTAGTGACCTTGGCACTCCCCCCACCCTGTCCCCCAAAAGCTCTAAGCCCCACACCTGCCTCGATGTGCCCACCAGTCCCATATCCACTGCTAACCTCAAAACCCCCCACCAGCCCCTAACCCTTCCCCCAGCTCCCCATGTAGTTACCTGCTGTTAATTGTAACAGCTTGGTTTTACTAATAAAAAACACTGATTTCTGTTTCTGTTTTCTGTTTTCTAATGGGTATTACATGTGATCTGTCTTCCCCTCACCCCTAAAAATTCCCTTTTTTCCTATTGGAGAAAAAGGAATTTTCAGCATCTTTTGGTGAACGAGACAATGGGTGGATGCATAGAGAATGTTTGCTTGTTTGTTTTTTCTGTCTCCTTTTCTTCTAAGCTATCTTTCAGAACACTCTGTCTATATAACTCTCTAAGTGCCCAGTCTGGAATAGTATCACAGTGCAAAATCCTGAAGAGAACATGAAGATAAAATTTTAAGCTAAGGAATGGCCTAAGAAAATAAAAGGGACAGAAAAAACCAAAGAGAACACTGAAGGGCTATGGGAAATCTCATCCATGGTGCAGGACACAGCGTGGGTTTTCAGCACATCCTTAGGGAAGGAGAAATGTGTTACTCCAGCTGATGGGATAATGGGCACTATTAATTACCAACTTTAAATATCGGAAGTGTTGTAAAAGCAGGAGGAACTATAGATGACTGTCGCTCTGGTCCAGCAGATCATGGAGCACACGTAAAGCTTTAAAACCAAATCAAATAAACAAAGGAAAACTAAACCAAGAACAACAGAATACACCAAGCAGTTAACCTAAAGCAAACTATTTAGTCTTCAGTAATGGAATTGTGTAGCTTTGTGTAATGAGAGGTTATTCCATCAATCACATGAAAGCTTTGAAGAAGTGCTCTGAAAGTATGATAGTCTAATTGGTCTCAACATTCTTTTTGCTTTGTTTTGCAGGGTAATCCTCCAAAGGGGGACACTTGAAGAGAAGCAGCTGGACATAGTAATACAGTAATTCATTTCAGTCATTTTCTTTGAGGCAAGCGTCTAAGTATAGGAGACGTATCAAAAAGGTAATAATTAAAAACAGCAGGAAACTGGTTAAGTGCTGTCACCCTTCTAGGCAGCAAAGCATTGAAAGGTGGGTGAAGTGTTTCTGTATGAAAGTTTGAGAGGGAGTACTGAGCAAAAGAACACCAGAAGCTGCTTGGAGCTGTGACAGAACCAAGTTTGCTCATTGGTTCAAACTTTTTAGTTTTTATTATTCTCTTACAAATAGGAATGAAAAACCAAAGAATGATGACATTTGTCTGAAAATCAGAGGCTATTTGGGGATCTCTTTAGATATATGAGGGGAAAAAAGATGGAAATAAGGATGCAGAGGGTGGTAGTTTTCCAGGAGATTGAATACAGAAATGTACCGTTTTCATCCATTACTCAGAGCTTCAACACAGATGACTGTACTTGTGTTTGGCTGAATTAAATAAGGTTTGTATCACCCATGAGACCATGTATTTAATGATGTTTATGTTAAGTGGAAATAATTTTGAAGCTTAAACCATTGGAAATGCAACTTCAGTCTGTCTGCTTGATCAGAATAACAGACTAACAGAACTGAGATGCTGCAGACCTCTTAGAGAAAACCTATGTAAGAAATCTCTTCTAACTACATACATGTAATGTCTATCCTGTGATAGAAGTTTGTGTGTATCGGGAACAAAAAAAAAGCCCTTCTAAAGCTCTGTTTCCATTCAGAAAATGAGTCTTTTAAATAGCTCTCCATACAAATTGCCATTTTGACCACAGCTAAAAAAAGCTGTTATTTCCAGTATTCTCTTTCCCTCCTCATCGTGAGATTCAGTTACCGTTACACAGATAGGACAATTTTGTCTTGGTGACAAACATATAAAACAGTGCCAAATAAAGGAGGGCAAAGAACAAAGAATTAGACAGTGGGACAGAATAAGTAGGAAAACTCAAGTACTGCAAGAAACTGAAGATCTTTAGTGGGTCACAAATAAGTAGATATCACTGGTCTGTCACTCTGTCTATTATTGGTTTCTGGGAAGAGAGGGAAGTTAGAGTAAGGTTAGGGAGAATGAAAGCTGAAGAGCACAATAGTAGAAATTTTTAAGGAGTAGATTTAAGGCTTAGGTGCTCCAGTGCTCCCCCCTTCCCCTTGAAATATATTAGGTGATTTTTAATACTACACTTTAATATTTGAGTTAGGAAGATCAGGGGTTTGGGAGCTCATTGTTATAGGGAATATTTCAGGGTTAATTCTTGGGAAGGTGTGAGTCAGTGCAGTAGCTTTGTGACTAATGTTATAAGTAATGTTACAGCTGGGGTTAGGATTAAGGAACTGGAAAGAGCATCTGGATGAACAGATTAGTGGAGAATGTTTCAAAGTTTGAACAATTCAGGTAGTAGTAAACAAAGTCAACAGAAGTCAAAATAATTTATTTTTTTATCTTGGGATGGCTGTCATGGTACAAAGGAAGATCGGGGCAGTCGTTAGGTCTTGTGGTTGAAGACTACCTATGGAAAAAAATCATGCTGCTTATATTTAACCAAGCTCAGGTTCTGAGCTCTGGGTCTGGGACAGACATTCTTCTCTGAATACAGGTATGCCAATGAAGTAGGTTATTTCTCATAACTGTTTTCATTACCATGCAGTAGGTTACCTCTGCTGGCAGTGTACATCATATATGGGCTTTCCTGACCCAGCTGGGTTAGGGAGTGCTCCCATAAGCTCCTCAGTCACCAGTTTGAGAAAAGTAACTTCTAGCAAGCACTAGCAGAAGATAAAATCTCCTAATGGCAAAGCAGGACTCTTCGGAAGACACCTATCTCCTACCTTAAATCAGGGAGGGAATCATGTCTCTTGCCGCTTTCAGTTTAACTTTAGAAAGCAAAACAAAACAAGGTTCCTCAGTAGTAAAGAGCTGTGAGGAATACATCTGGGTTTTGGCTTCTTGGCAATCTAGCACCTGACAGAAGGTGTTGGATGTGACACTCTTCTTTAAACTGAAACCTTTCTGAGCAAGACTTGTTCCCACTTAAGAGTGGTTTGTTTTGAATTAGTTTAAATTGACTCGGAAGTAGTTCAAGCTGAAGCTCTGTGAATCTGTCACAAACTGAAATAAATGCCCCAGTCAGAGCTTTCAGTGGTTGAACTGCAGCAGAGGGACACAATTTCCTTGTTATTTTTCTGGGTCTGTTTGAGTTTCATAACTGGACACCTACAAGTATAACTTAGGCATTTTTATGCTGCAAACTGTCCAGTTTCAGTGTTAGTAGCCAGTGGTAGCAGAGGATAGGTTTGTTTCAGAAGCACTTTGGTTTGGGGAATTAGGCACCATTTCTATAACTCTTAGGCAGATGCAGAAATCTTGGAGCTTAAGCACACAGAGGTTTGTGTTCCAGACATGTGACTGAGAAGTTTGGCTAGGTTTAAAACCTGTCTTTCTTTCTCTTTTTCCTTTCTATTTTCTAAAGCTCATTAGAACAGATATTTCCCCATATTTGCCTCCATAAAGTTTCTGTAAAGGTATAACAGAATTGTGGCTAATTGAATCCTGTAAAATTAGAGCGCTGGGTTTTGCCTTTTGGGATATGGCTGCTTCTCAGGAGCATAAGCAAATAACAGATGTGAAAATACTCTGCAGGAAGAAAGCATGACATGAAACAAACAATTTATTAAAAAGGACTGTACAGACAAATTAAACAGGTAGCACACTGTTACTCCTACTGGACACTGGAGTGAAATATTTAAAACACAGAAACCAGTGAAAGCACCAGATATTGCTAAAATACCTAAATGCTAAAATGAAAACCTATGTCAGAGGAATTAGAAAACTGTAGAATAAAGGAAAGCACTTTATTTAAAGTGCTGTTAAAGTCTTAATTTCTTGAATAGCCTGCTATTTAGAGTAACACATCAACAGCTATTCTTTCAAAATTAGATTCTGTAACTTGAAGCCATGGGCAGGTTCAGTCAGTGTCCTGTTCAGAAAACTAAACCTGAATTCAGGAAGTGCAAGTATTAAAATTTGACTTACATTTTCTTTATAGTTAATGGGGTCCTTGGCACTAAAGTTTGAACAACTGATCTACCCCAGCTTGGGTACGAAGATTTCTGTAGCAAAGCCTTTAGACACAGTAGAGTGTTCATATCCTTTTAGCATGAGTTTAAGGTGGGGGGCAAGGGGAGAAGCTTGTGTTTTGGGGTTTTTTGCCATTTGGTTGCAGAACAACAGGATTATCCTTTGAGGCAAGTAAGGAACCAGGAATAGACCCTGAAAACCATCTGTAACAATCCAGTGATTTTTGTTGTCACTTCAATACCCATTGGAAAGGGAATGACAAAGCCAGGGTTAAACCGCACTTTAGTAATATAAAAGTGTCTTCTAATAACTAGAATTGTAGAATATCTGGAGTTGGAAGGGACCCACAAGGATCATCAAGTCCCACTCCCTGCTCTTTGCAGGACTACCTAACACTAAACCATATGACTAGAGTGTCATCCAGACTCTCCTTGAACTCTGGCAGGCTTGGTGCTGTGACTGCTTCCCTGGGGAGCCTGTTCCTGTGACTGACCACCCTCTCAGTGAAGAATCTTTTCCTCGTGTCCTGTTGCTGGTCACCAGAGAGAGATCAGCACCTCCCCCTCCTCTGCCCCCTCCATGAGGAAGTTGTAGACTGCAATGAGGTTCCCCATCAGCCTTCTCTTCTCCAAACTGAACAAACCAAGTGACCTTGGCTGCTCCTTGTAAGTCTTGCCCTCAAGACCTTTCACCATCTTGGTCGTCCTCCTCTGGACACACCCTTAGTAGTTTGATGTCCTTCTTACATTGAGGCATCCAAAACTACACACAGCACTCGAGGCCGCACCAGTGCAGCGTAGAATGGGATAATCACCTGCCTTGACTGGCTAGCTGTGTTATGCTCAATGCACCCCAGGACATGGTTGGCACTTTAGGCTGCCAGGACACACTGTTGACTCTTATTCAGTTAGACTCATTCTCAGCAATGCACGCTATTCATGTGGCAGAACTTTGTAAAGGATGTGGAAAAAGATTTGTAAACGCCAGTATGTGATTGACACAAATACAGTATGTCATATTCACATCTTTTCTTTTTAAAAAACATTGTTAAACACAAGGGCACAAGAAACTAGTTTAAAAAAGTAAAAATACAAAACTGCCATGCTAAATTAGTAAATGGTGCCTCCTTAAGCATACTTCAGAGCTCTAGAGATCTCGCAAGAAAGAAGGAACCTGGCAATGTAACAGTGAAGTGAAAGCAGCCACGACTAACCCTATTTCAGAACTGTAAGTCGAAGTTTCTACAAATATATCCTTCTATTCATGCTACTTCATTGCAGACCATTCGCCCATTCTCCACTGTCACTACTTTTTAAAATTATCTATGGCTGTCATCAAAGTATGCTGCTCTCATGCACGCACTCTGGGGGAGTCCACATACTGTCCTTTAACTCTGTGCATCTTCCCTTAAACTCAGTAGGAATTGCTCTGACCAGGGCACACAGCATGTGGCCGCTCTGACATTTAAAAGTAGAATCCAGTATTTGTGTTAGGAAACCTGCATGGCGAGAGGTAGTGCACTACTGCCATTTGGAGCATGGGGTCAGGCTACTGACCTCCATTATTGCTGTCTCACAGAGACTGAATCCCAGTTATTCAGCTAACAGAATTTACTGCTCTTCACATATTTTCAGGACCGCATGGTCCACATTTTGTCTCTGCTGTTGACAGATGTTTAGCTATGAAACATTAAAATGGGAGAATATCAACTGAACTTGGCATGAATTATAGGACTATATTCAATAAAATACTCATGTACTTTGTGACAGAGTTGGGAAATCAATGGCAACGTATGTGATTTGGCCAGCAAAATTGGTTTATGTGGCTTCGTACAGTCCCCAGCATTTGGCAAAGTTCTGACCAGAGACTTGGGGCTTCCCTGTTCTTCCTATTTAACAGGCAAAGTTCTCAATATAACCATTCTAGCATAACAGTAGAAGAAAACCTGGGCTAAAGAGAGAATGTACAGAGGTGGTCCCTGCCTCCTGAAGTTAGTGAAAAGAATGTTTAATAGTTGAGATCAATTTAGACAGCAAAGGTGGTGACAAAACTGGGATTAGAGGTAAGTTTTAAGCCTCGGTTCTGTAGCTGGGTCACTGCCATTGTCCCCACTGGAGGAACTGTTGTTACATAGTGTGAAACAAAAGGAAGACACGGATACAGGGAGCAGTCTAAAGGATCCTTTAGTAAAGGTTCTTTTGGCACACATACAGAGCAAGAAAAAAAACCTGGGCTGAAATAAATCTTACTTGAAAATGACCTATTAAAAGATACAAAAATGGGAAGTCTGGGTTGAGGGAGGACGATGACACCAAAGCCAGGCAGTTCTGGTGAAATACATAATTTTTAGTTGATACTGCTCCTGGTACATGTTACTAAACTCTCCTGTCCTCCAGTGGAGGATATGTCTGCCAAGGGAGATTCTGGCTGTAGAAACCAGGAATAGAAGATGTGCAGAATGGCTTGTGTTGCAGTCTGTGTGCGTAGAGATTTGGGATCTTCCATGCATGTTTCCTAGAGAACCACAGGCTGATTAGCCACAGAGCCTAGGAGGACCATTAATACACTTCATCTGAGCCTTGTACTTAAGTCAATCAGTCTTCTGACTGCTGAAAGTAATACCGTATTAAGATGTTAAAGCATCACAAATTACATCATTTTTAGAAATTCATACACAGCCAGCAACTTGATCCCCCTTCCAAATTTTGTCAAGGTTGATGGAATGGTACAATCAAATCCCAGTAAATCAGAACTCGTGTGTGTCCTTAATGCACTGATTTCCTGTATAACAAATTTCTCTTTTTTCCCCTGTATAAAAAGAGCTCTATTGGATGCCCAGACCTATGCAGTCTTACTAGCTTGGAAAAGAAATTGTTCTTCGGTGAAACAAAAACAGACAGCCTGCTATTTCAGTACTTCAGATAGTCTCCTGTTACCAGGAGAAAGCAGAATAATCTTTTAGTAACATCTGTTTGTAAAAAGAGGACATAAAAGCGTTTGTGGTAATCACATTTGGCCAATAGGAACAGCCTGGCATTTAGGATATCTGCATAAGAATTCCATGTTGTTTAGAAGTCCAAATGATGGAATGACTGGAATGTTAAACTGTAGCACCAGTAATACTTACTTTCCTAAAACCAAATCCTAAGGACTGGAAGGAAATTAAGACAGAACAGGAACATTGTGCTTACATTGCATTAAATAGAAAACAAGGGGTCGGTCATACTTGAGTCTGCACTTCAGTAAAGTCTGGCCACATTTGCAGTTTTACTGGAAGGGTACTGGAATAGATCACGTGTTTGCTTGTCAATCTTCTGGGCTTCATTCATCCTGTTTCCTCTTGGGCTTTTTGGGATTCCGAGATCGGCTCTTTGCTTTGCAGAGTGGACATATGGGCGCATTCCGATGAATTTGTTGGTGACATGATAAACATGCCTGAAATGTGACATTACAGCCTCTTATTACAAAGGTTTAAGTGTCATTGTTACACTGGTTATTGAGTATCATATTCTAAGTTACGGTACAGAAAAAAATAGCTAAGGCTTCTTGCCTTCAAAGGCAAACCAGTGTGACATTCTATACAATCCAGGTCTCTGTACAGTAACTTCAACCGAAACACGAGAGTATCTCATTGAATTGAAACTACAGTTCAGCAGACCCATGGTTCAGGCATGTATCAGTAACTAACATTAAATTCTATTTTGTGTTAAATGTTCCACATCTTTTAAGGATGTTTACATGTGTAATAGCTCACTGAGTCAGAGAAGTTACAGTGAAGGCTAACTGTGATGTCATAGAATTCAAGGCAGGAGCGTTCAAGCAGGTTAGATGGATTCCACGTATTTAACACAAGATGCAGAACTCTGCCCTTTTGCTCCATACTAAGCCCTTTAACTTCCATTTAACTGAAGCATATTACATTCAGAAAGGCTTTTTGATGGCCTAACTCCAGATAGCAAGTACATAACTACGGAGTATACCTACATCAGTTTGCCTCCTTAGTCAGTGAATCTCTGGAACTTGGGTGGGATAAATACCCCTATGGAATTACTTAGCTCTTTTTACTGACTACAGAAGGAGCTGAGTAAAACTGTCACTTAAGTGCCTGTGGTTAGGTTAAATTAATCCAATTGAAGATGCCAAGAAAAGCAGAAACAATCACCTTTCCTGGTAATTGTACCATCAGTGATTACACTCCCTCATAAAATATGTGCATTACTTCGAATTTGAATCCATTTGGGATTAACTCGCAGCTATTAGTTTTTCTTTAGCCCAGCATTTTTTTTTCTTACACGCCTTTCTCCCACATGAAACACAAGAGGAGTGGGAAATGCCTCTATCTCTGCTGATGGAGACTCTTAAGCTGAAAAGGAGTCAAATAATACAGAGCCTTGTCCTTAACACTTGATGACTGGTGCTACTGCTTTATATCTACTGGGGTTGCTCTTGATTTGAACCACTGCAAGAAGAATCGGAATCAGGACACATCATTTTTCCTCTTCATAAATATTGATCAACTTAATAAACAAATCCAGTGACAAAAGAGAAAACCCAGCCGCATTCCATCTCCTGACCTTCATGGGAGGTGGCTGCTGTCTGAAAGTTGCTGTCTGTCTGGTATCTTGTTTCCTTGCCACTTGCAGCTGTTGGGCAGCCGCTGCAGCTGCAGCCAGAGACTCTGGGATGGGAGGCTCCTGTGGTTCTGTCTGCCATTCCGCTTTCTGCTTTTCAAAGTAGCTAGACAAAATAAAAACAAAAGTATAAACATCTTCTGGAGTTTTCCATTAGTTTGTAAAGGATATTTTCTGTGAATATATAATGGGTTGCATTTCACTGTCATGTTCCTCCACTAGAGTCAAATTGCCTACACTTAGACACCACTTGGACTAGTTCATAAATAGAATTGGTGGTATTTTCCTCTGCATTTCTACACTTCAGCCAGATTCCAGATTGTCAGCTCCTAAGATACCTTGATGTACAACTGGATATAAATCTAATAGGATGGAAAGTGGACAACATATATATTTGATCTTTAACAGCTTTAGATGCACCTTTTATGTTTTAACAATGCACAATTTAGTTTTCACATTTTATTCTGTTAAAGTGAATAACTTTTGTATGCAACAGATTAATACATTCTTTGTAGTGTGAAGGTGCTTGGAATGGAAAACAGCATTTCTGAAGAAATACAAAAGAAATGTTGAAAACTGTGTGTCTGTGAAAATGATGCCAAATGTGCTGGGTATTAAAAGTAAGTTTCTTAAAACATCATTTGCATTTAAAACTCATCTGTTAAACAAAGGACACTGTTCTTTGAATAGTAGCTAATTCTGTCCCCCACCTAGGTTATATCTAAAAATGAAACTCTAATTTATTATCCCAATCTATTCCACATCTATGGTAAACTTACTTGCTGACAGTCATAGGTGTATGGCTAAATGCCACTGCCATGTGCATGCAGCAGAAAGTAAAATTCTGACTAGCAGTAGCACAAACCAACTGAAGAATACTTGTTTTGTATCCCTTTCTTGTAGTGCCTCCTACCTCTGCTTGCTAAACAAGCAAAAAAAAATATTTTCAGGAAGAAAAAAGTTGCTAGAAAAAGCAGCATATGGTGTAAAAATCTAGAGAACCAACCACCCTTGAATTTTGCATGTCATATGTAGAGTTTGCAGCTTGGAATAATCTAAATTTAACTTCCAACAAATTCAGACTGAATGTTATCAAATATATGTGCTCCCACATCCCTTTTTTGTTAACTTTTGTTTTTCATGCTTAGCTTTTAAGTTTGTGCTTCCACCTACCAACAAAAGTAAAATGACAGAATAACCAGTAGAATCTAGAGAAGGTGTAAAGCCAGATGATGCTTGCTTTGGAGACTTACTCAAGGGACAGTTTCTCTTCCTCCTCACACAGATCTGGCAGCCTCTGCAATCCCAGAGTCATTCGCAAAGCATCTACATGCTCCTTCAGGGGTTTGTACTCCTCATGCAGGCGACGAGTAGATTCCAAGAGCTTGTTGAGGTCGTTCTCAGACTGCTTGATAGTATTCTCCATCTGAAATGGGAGAATAGGCACGCTTTTAAAGAACTGTCCCTTCAGTGGCTCTCTGATTGAGCAAGAGACTATCAGAAAGAAGAGATTTTTCTTACTAAAGCTGGAAGAGATTTGAGACAATGCAATAGTAAAAGAGTTAAGATGCTGGGAGGATGAAAACTGGGCAAGGAAGAAGGAACTGAAAGTGACATACAAGATGCATTTTCATTTAAAAAAGGCCATATATGAACTGAACAACAGAAAAAGGTAGACCGTCTACAGATGAGTCAGCAAGTGAGCAGCTGTGGAAAACTATCAAGGGACAAAATTAAACTAATTTTCTGTGTTTCTAAGATACCTGAACACTGATGGTTAGAAGTTAACAAACAAGCTAAGGAAAGGTTCCTGCTTCTCTTACTGCAGTAAATGGGAAAAGCAGCAGAGAAAAAGACAAACTGACAGGAAAGAGGGAAGGATGAAACAGAGACTGAGGTTATGCAGCTGGGTAGGGGAACAGACATTTCAAGTGATAAATAAATGCAGTCTGCACATCCAGTATGTAGCTTGTACTTGTTTACAACGGGGGAGCTTTTTTCTTCTGGTGCAAAGCACAGATACCTTCAGAGCTAGAAGGCACTGTACAGTCATGTAAGTGCTCTAACATGACGTAAAAACTGCAGGTTTAAAAATACATTCCCCATTTAGCCCCCTAATTTGCTAATCTTCTACAAATTGTTTTATTTGTATTAACTCCTTCAGGCTGGTGCTTCTTAATGTTTGGTGGTTCCACTCAGTGATCAAGGTCAGCTCTTCCTTAAGAACTTAACAAATACATTTTTCTTAGAATCTCTTTTCTTTCAAAAACCTCCAATCAAAAGTCCCACCTAGCTGCCAAAGTTTCTGTTTCCAGGTGCTAAATGAGAAAAGACTAACAGGAAGAAAAGTTTTCTATGGCACTGCCAGAGTGGTGTTACTGTGGCTGCTGGTAAAGTTGTGGCTACAATGGGCTTGGTTCTCTGTCCTCTGGGTGCAAATGCTTACTATGCAACATTACAAAATACCCTGCCCAACACAGACAGGAAAAAACAATTATCCTGAGGTAAATTTACTTTGCACTCTGTGTAGGATCCTAGGAGGATCCTTTGTAGGATCCAGATTATTGAACCAGAAATGCTTCACTGATGTGCACAATTCCACAACCTGTGGAATGAGTCATAATACAACTGTGACTTAGGTTGTCTGCAGCTGGGCTGTTGCATACCACATTAATATCAGCATGGATCAGACGCAGCTCCTCCACATGGGCCATCTTCTCTTGCAGCAGCAGGTCCATTTCCTGTTTGTATTCTTTCAGGTGCCTCTCCTCAGACTCCAGGGCTTCAAATTCTGCTTTTAGTCGTGCCTTTATTTTTTCCATCTGCAAAGTCTTATTCCTGGATCCCAGTGATAATTAAAAATACAGAGAGATGACAGTAAGTCACTGCAACATATTTTAGTGAGGTGCCACTGTATAGGTGAATAGATGGAGGAAGGTATAGCAGTAATAGACAAGGGTGAGACTAAGCGTGAGAAAGGATGAAGTGCAATGAAAGAACTGAATTCTAATCCCAGCTCTTTTGCTGAGCTTTTCAGTGCTATGAGAATTCTTATACTGAATTATGAAATTCACAGAACATTGTCAGACTTTAACAGTTACTGTAGAATCAGAGAATTTGTACCAAGAGTTCTACTGCATCTGTTAACTCAAATTAAACCCTAGTTCCAAAACAGAGAAATCCAGAAAATCTAGGAGGTTTAGCACAGGATTCTGAGAAATGTGAAATGACTTGGAGGGGCATTATAGTGTCATATACACTGACTAAAACTATGTGGACAGTAATTTGAACTGCTAAAACACTAACTTCAACATCAGGTTAAAGAAAATTTCAGAGCAATGACATAACAGAATAGTAAAAACTCAAATTACACTGGCCATCCACATCCCACTTGCAAGTAACTCTGCATTCTTTTGGTTCTTTGCTGAGATCTGGTATCCGTCACATATTTGTAAATGTTTCTGCCCATACCTTGCATTCTGGTTTTTTTTTTTTCATTTGTGCCAATCTGTAATTCCATAGCAAAGATGTTTAGATACTGAGTCCTTATTTCTCTTCAAAGCTTATAATAATCAAGGAGTGTGAGTTTCAGTCATCAGTTTTAAGCAGCAGAACAGCCTACTGCTGTTGTGATTCAACACTTGTCCAAGCTGTTGAACAGAACAAACAAACTGTTCTTGGTCCTGCGATTTAGTTAATGAAGAGGCCTTAGTTATTTTTTCTGTACTGGAAGTTAGAATATGGCACCAATGTGCCAGTAACACTTAAATGTTTCTAACAAGAGGCTGCAATGTCACACTTCAGGCATGCAATCAAGAGTTCCAGAACTCCTTGCTGTAGCTTGTGTGAAACAAGGATGTAGCATTCCTTTTCAGTCACCTAACACCTAGTACAAATAGATCCATATAGGTTTCCAAGTGCACCACTAAATAACACAGTAGAGTTCCTATAGGCATGATGTAAGAGGGAGATGGGGAAGAAAATGTTTGCATTCACGTTTAAATATCCTGTTCCTATCCCAACGCAAAGTGGGGTGAGTTTGATTCAAATTCACTGTAAGCAGCAAAGCTGACTATAGAATACAGTCTGTAGATTATAGGAAGCTGCCTACCAGATTAGCAGTGAAATCCCAGAATAGGGATTTCACCTCGATCCTAGAACTGGGTGTGTGACTTCCCTTCTCACTTAGGCCCAGACTTGCTCTCATTGAAGCAAGCAACATGGGTCTGATATTTTTAATGGGGGCAGAAGGCACTGAGCCCCCCAGATGGGAACTAGTCTTTTACCTGCTTCTAGGAAAGGGGATTCCTAAACCTCTGTGGGACATTTGTTCCCTTTACAAACTGTTCCCATACCCAGTCCCCAAGGGGAAACTGCTCCCACAGCACTGAGGAATGGATGGTTTATCTCAGTGTTATTCTATATGATACTTGTAAGAATAGGAGAATATATATATCCTGCACTTTAAGAGAGTTACTGTTTTCTCTCCAATCAAAGTTCCCAAAGACAAAGAAATTTTAAAGCTAGCCTGAGGACTCTTTCAAGTATATGGCAGGTGTCTGTATAAATTTTATTCTTGCTTTCATTTGCCTGAAGCTCACCCTCTGTCACCATCCCTCTTAGGGAGGCTCTGACGTTGTGCCTGTGAGTCCTCCTCTCAGTCCCCTTGTTTCTGTTTCCAAATCAGTCTTTGTGAGTTCAGTATCTGCCTGTGCACCTAGTTTTGGTAACCTTTTCCTGAGTGCGTGAGATGTCACTGGCACAATGGGCTTCCACCATTTGCTGAAGAGCGTGGCAGAAAGGAGAGTTGGTCCCTGGGCCAACTAATTATGGCTATGTATTCCAAGTATTATAGCCAGTAATGTGACCAGGGTTCCTCCCTCTCTCACTTCAGGAGTTTATAAAGCTGCAAGAGATAAAAACGGTATCATAAATAACTTCTTCAATATGTATTGAGAAATGAGCTGCCTGGTAGGGATAATATGAATGAAGGAGATTTAAAACAGAACAATAAAAAAAATTGAAGGTCAGAGGGACTGCTGCTTCTTTCCTTAGAACAAAGTAAGACTAAATTCTGCCTTGCATTATTCCCAGTGATTGCAACCCATGACTGTTGAGAATAGAAATACCAGACCAAAAACAGATACAGAAAAAGCCAATTACAAGGGCACGTCAGAGGTCACTCAGAGACATTCACAGGTATTGTGGAAAACATACTTAAAACCAAATTTCATAAAATTTACTTGGTAAGTATGATTGTTGTATCTCTGCTGCAGCTCACCATAGAGTTGACCTTGTTTCATATAGTATGTTTATTGTAGGAAAGACGAATTGTATACCTGTGAGCGTATACTTATTTTAAAAGGTACACAGTCATTCCAAGTTTGGAAAAGTCCGTATCTCACCATTAAGAGTAAAAAATAGCTGATGAAATAATAAGTCAACTAGTAAAAGTTTTATGAATGAAGTGCAGAAGACTGGATGTAGATAGAATTCAAGTACATAACTACAACAGTGTAATCTTTAATGTCACTGAAGGTGTTCTGTCATTTACTATACAATGGCATATACTAGTTTAAATGTAAATATTGGACTTAAACCAGTAAAAGAGATCCTCTTTACCTTCCATTTTAAATGTGGCAATAGCTCACTAAAAAGTACCATCCAACCATCTACCCCTGTTTTCATCAAGTCTCATTGTTCCCATTTACTTAAAATATTTATTTAGTCATGGCAGCTTTGATTACTGAAACTGGGAGTTATTTGTCCCCAGTTTCCTCCATTTCCTCTCTTGTATTTATGGCATGCGTTCACCTAAGACAATGGAAATAGATCAGTTTCTTCACTGTTACTAGTCACTGGCTGCCTTGCTCTACCAAATTGCTACAACAAATGAGTTACAGGGGATTGTTTTAGTCCAAATGATTAGATTTTGATATTAGGAAAGAAAAAGTGCACACAAATTAGAATTCTTCCTGTTACAACAGCATCAGGCAACATGCAGTAATATTTTAAAACAGAAACCGTGTGATTTTTAGATTGCCTGATGAATTCTGCCCTCATATTCTTTTCCCTTCTATTTAAGTTCTTACACTGCATTGATAACAGTAGTTGATAAGTGCATCCCAGTAGGGCATTAAGCAGTGAAACTAGCATCTGTCATCAGTTAAGTTCACTCTCATTCTCTTTTATCTCGTCCCAGTCAGAACAGAGATTGAATCTTTAGGCATTTGTTTAATTTTATGACTGGGGTTATTTCTGTGGAATTACTTGATGCATATAAATAAGCATGTGCAGATGTGTTTGGATTGTGGGCATATACATACATTTACTGACTGCAGTATTCTATTTGACTACAAATTATATGTATATATCTATAGATACAGATACAGGTCTTCAAAATCATACTCCAGAATCCCTGCAAAAACCCAGCTGAGCTGCCTTTAATGAGTGACAGAGAATGGGCAATTTCTTTGATTTTGATTGTGAGGGCTTTTTTCCTCTCTTCCAGTAGAATAATACATGGAATGCAAATTAAAATAAAGCTGGCCAAATCTATCAAATGTGTGTCTGTAAACATAAGAAATTCTCATGTTTATTTTGAAATAAATTCTTCATAGAATGCAAGCTCCTTTTAAAAGATCAGGGATGAAAACATAGGTTTACTTGATCAGATTTTGTTAAAGGCAACTCAAAATTGACATCAATGTTGCAAGTAGGATTAACTTTTTGATGCTGATTCTTTATTTAAAATATCTTCAAGCAACTTTCTTGATACTTCATCGTACACTAAAGCTAGTAACGTCACCTTGACAGTACCTTATGCCACAAACAGCAAAAATGTCTTAATTACAGTTTATGTATCACCTTTGAATATATTCTCAGAAAACTGAATGTGCCATAAATTTCCAGATACAGGATATCAGTCTCTCCGAAAAGATTATTTAATGAGATATTTAAATTAAGTGTTATGATAATTGGACCACAAACTGCAGTAGGCCATATTTAGATCTGTATTTTAAAACAGAGCCTGCCTAACAGTTGAGAAGAAAAGCATTGCTCTTCAATGTCTTGTCCCATTTCTTTCTACAAATAGTTTTGGGATGATGGACACACAACTATTTTTGCTGGATCTCTCTTCAGCCCTGTGGTATCGTGTGAAGGCGGCCGAGGCCCGTACGCCGCTGCCCGATCCACCTCTCCCGTGGGTAAAGTGTGCTTCTTGGAGGTGCCGTTACCGGCCAGAAGTCTCCGTGACCACCCGCAGGCACAGCCGGTGGCAGCACCTTTCTCCCCGGCCTCTCTCCCCGACAGCCCCTCGCCAGCTGCCCGGTCCCAGAACAGTTCTCACGGCTTTGGGGTCGGCCTGCCTGGCGCCTCGCTGACAGCTCCACAATCGCGGCCCCCAGTTTCTCTGTAACGTGTCCCGGCTTTCCGCTGCACGAATTCCCACTGACACGGACGGCTCCGGCCCCATCCTGAAAACCACCGTCCTAAGCCTAAGCGGCGATGCGCTCCCTGACGAGCCGCCGGGGTGGGCGCGCACGGAGCCGCTCAGCGCCCCCCGCTCCACCGCGTCCCGCCGCTCGCCGTGCGGGGGACCCGGGCACGAACCCCCGCGGCAGGCCCGGGCCGGTGGGTCCCCGCCCTCGCTCCCGCAAGGCCCTGCCCCCCCGCGCTGGCCGCCCGGCCTGCCGCCTCGGGGCGGTGGCCAGAAGCCGGGGGCGGGGAGCCCTCCGCGGGGCTTCCTCTCCGCCCCCGCGCAAGCGGGAAGGCCGGGCGGGAAGATCCAGCCGAGCGCCGGCGGAGCTGCGCCGCGCGCGTAACGCGCCCAAATTCAGCGCACAGCCCCCGCGTAACGCCGGGCCCGGACCGCGCACCCTGACCGCGGGGGGCGGCCGCTCCCGCGGGTCTCCGCGCCTGCGCTTGTCCGCGCCGTTCCTCGCCCGTCGGCGCCGTACTCCGCTCTTCGTGCATCCCCTTCCGTCCCCAGCCCGTCAAGGCTCCTGCCGGGGAGCGAGGGGGGCAAAATAATAGGTTTGTGACGGAGAGCCTCAGGAATGAGAAATAATAATTCAAGGGCTTAAAAAAAACCACCCGCGGCCCGACACCACTCCGCCCGCTGCGCGGGGCCGCCGCGTCCTTCCCACCCGCGCGCTCTTCCTTCTCGTGTTCCCACTCAGGGCTAATTCTCTGGAAAGGCACGACCATTGTCGCCCCTCACTGCGCATTCCAGCGGCGATTCCCAGCAGCAGATGCTCCCAGCCTACTTAGAAAAACGTATTTTCAGCTCTTATCATAAAGCCCTGCGTGGTTTTCTTTCCCTCGGTAGCACAATAGCTACTTTCAGATAGATGCAACTCCTCCGCTCCCCCGAGGAAAAAGCTGCTTCATGTAGCTGATGCGGCACAAAGCAAACATACCTGATCTCCTTGATGCTCTCGAGTTTGCACATAATTTCTTGCTCATCTGCCATGCTTTTCACTCCCGATTTAAACCTCCCGTGAAATGGACAAAATGCCAGGGGGGGGGGAAAGAAAAAACCGTACAATAGACACAATGTAGTCACCCCCTCCAAGCGTTCGAGCTCTGAGCCTGTGCGGCAGCGCCAGTGGGAGCTCTGGGACTTGAAGTCCGGCTGCCCGCCGCTGCCTCGGCAGAGAGACGGCAGGAGGACCACAACACCCACAAGGCAGAGCAGAGCTTTCCTGGCCTTCTTCCTGCAACTACATTTTAAATCGATTTGTCACACCTCATTATGTCAAAGGTTGTTAGGAGTGCAAAAAGCGCAGAGGCTTCCTCCTGAGATCTGTGAATTGTTTAGCATTTCGTTAAAATCATCGACTACGCACTAAGAGACTGCTGCATGAGCTCACGATTTTGATTAAAAACTTTGATACAAAGGTATGCCGTAGCCATTATTACTACCATGCTGTTTTCTACTAGATGCTCTGAGTGATGTGACTGTGTCTGGAGTTCGGAAAAGACATATTTTGTTCCTTAGGTTTTTCTTTTTTATTTCTGCTACTATACATAGCACTTGTAACTGTGGAAAAGAAAAACTGAATGTAAATAAAACTGTTGGATTGAGGAAAGTGACCATTTGTCTTTCTGTGGACATTCTAGCCAAAAATATCAGAGCACTTCACAAAGATTGATGAATAGACTCACTGTCTTTCCTCAGCCAGGTAATTATTTTCCTTCAGCTTCTGTAATGCACTAAGTACTATGTTTTAAGTTATGAAAAAAACAGTTGTATCTCAACACTTTGGAAAGTCTCTTCCAGGATCTGTCCTAAGGGATCCACAGTGTAAATTCGTGATCCTTCACCTGTTTGTTGGGGTTTACCAGCTCTGATGATCATGCTGGGCTGAAGGGTCAGCACATTTGAATGAATGTTAAGCTCAAGATCTAGACAGTCGGTAGGGAAATCAGATTCTGAAACATAAACTTCTGTGTGTTACAAATGCACAAAGAGCAGTACCATAGTCTTAGCGAATATAGCGGACCACTCATCAGTCAGTAGTGTGAGGCTGATGAGAACAGGTCAATTATTCTGGAATATATTACAGAAATGTTATATGGAAGGCACTGGAAGTACCTAACCTCTGCTCAGCACTGATCAAATCTGCTGGTGTCTGGTCTGGGGCTCTGAAAAGGAGGTGAAAAATAAAAATAGAATGCAGAGAAGAGCAATGAAAATAGTAAGAGTTTTGGGGAACACAGAAGATGGCTGAATGCAAGACAGTGTGACCATATTTACATGGCATGTGGTAGATCTGCTTGAGTTAGGGCTTATGGTTGCGGAACTGAACGCCTTGAGCCAGTTGTATCTACAGTTGCAGACTGAAGGGCAAGTGGTCCCCCTCATGTATGAGTATCTGTGCCTGGAAAGCTAGTAAACTGCAGTATGAGGTAATAAGCAGACAGTGTGAGCCATCAGGGTGTTGTGCTCTGGCTCCAGCACTAAGCAAATAGGATGGTATAGTTGTAGCTCGTAATAATAAGAATAGCCTTTCAGTGTGAAAAAGGTATTAGAGGAGCCATCATAGCAAATAATCCACTAGGTCAGCTGGGAAGAAAGTCTAAAAAGTAATCTATATCATGAGAAATACAGAAAGTTTAGGACAGATTTCAGTAAAATGTCCAACTACAGAGTGCTTCACTAGGAAGGGCCATCTGGGAGGTGGAGGAGTCTCTGTATTACTTTTAAGAACTACTTAGATAAGAGATCCTTGCTTTGAGGTAGGGGTTTTGACATGATCAGGGTTGAGTTACCCTTACAAATGTGGCACATAGCCTGCCACTACAATGACCTGGTCCTGCTTCTTCAGTGACCCCTTAACATGGCCAGGGGCCTGGGGACTGGATGAGTTGCCACACATGAGCATGGATTTAAGCGTCTGCATTAGGTTCTCAGGTCAGAGAGTACACTTTTGAGAGGGCTGAAAAATGAAAGAATGTGTCCTGGCAGAGGAGGACCTCTCACCTGGAGTCACTGAGAATGAAAAAGGGTAGACAACCAGGAGGGTTTGTCTGGAGAAGGGATGGGGCCTGAGTCAGGAGCGGCAGCTGGGAGGAAGGCAGGCAAACAGATCTGAAAATAAAGCTAATTTGGAATTTTTGTCTACTGAAGGCTTCAAAGGGGTAACTTCTACTTCTCTGTAAATATTTCTAGTCCTGCTCATTTATTTTAAAGAAACTGAGGTGTGTTCTCATTCAGTTGCTGATGCATTTATATCAAATATTGACCATAACTTTCCCATTTATTGCCATGATGAGGAATCGGTCTTCTCTTGTGCACTCAGCTGAGCTAAAACTAAGACTGCAATAAAAATATCACTTGCTACCTTTGGAAATGACATGCATAGTCTAAAACAAATACAGAAAACCTACTGAGAAACCAGGCACAAAAATGAAAGCAAAAAAAGAAAACCACTAAATGTTCTGTGTAACAAAAGAGATTTAGGCCTGTAGAAGGGAATGTGACAGGCTAGCGTTCCCTCTGCCTTCTCTTGAGTTCTTGTTAAGAAGGAAGAAAAGGCTTAAATTCCTGAATTCTGATACCAGGCCAGACTCCAAAGAACTTTTGCTAGTATATACCTTCTCTGCCCTGCCCTGCTTTCCTGGTCATGATGTTTAAGCAAACCTTTTGTAACTGAGGCGCAAATGTTTATCAGTGGGATTTTCTTTTTCTTAAACAAATTGTATTGAGTGATCAATGTAATGTGATGCAGACCAGACCCTGTCCCAGGCAGTGTGAGAAGCTGAAACTCCCCAGAGATGCAGTTTGGCCCTTTTTTTTTCTGCTTCCACTGATCAGTGGAAATGAATGATCCAGGAAATCAGGTCAGTCATAAAAACTCTTCAGCACTCGAGGATGACATAAGAACCAATGCACTGCAGCTTTCTGCTCATTTTTTTCCCCGATAAGAATAGCTTGAATAATCTTTTAAAATGGTTTTAATACCTAGTGAAGTAAACAGGAATCTGGAATGAATGCAGACTCCATTATCAGACCCCCATTTATTTAAAAAATTGGGTGTTTTAATAGCAAAAAATGATTCGTTTTCATTAAGCACAGGGAAGCAGGGTTTGGGGATTTTCCCCTCTGGTTTACCTGTGTTGTCCAACATGCTCTTTTCTATTCTCATGTTCTCTGTGGCAGTCTGTTTTCTCTAAGTGCTTTTACTGCTGCTTCTATTTACTGCTGTTGTCCCGTGTGCTGCTTTGGAGCAGGGACCCCATTTTCGTATACACCTGTAAAGTAATATAAATTTGCATGAGGTTATGAAGACAGCATAAATCTCAGAAACTAATGCCATGTATTACTGCAATACTTGGTAACTGAACTCATATAGTCTTAGGTAAAATAGCTGGTTCTGAGCTAAAATCTGTCTTGGAAACTCTTCGCATGCCACGGACTGCAGCATTTCACATGGAAGATTTGTGCAGTATAATGGGCTTCGAGGTCTTTGGAATCACCCTTATTAATTTTCTACCCATATGGGTTTTTTTTCAGGGAAGTTGTAAACTGAAGATGTGGAGAGGCTTAGATGAGGGCATTGGAGTTGGAAGAAATAAAAAGACAGAAAATAGGCTTCAGAGCTGAGCTGCTGTGACTGAGGTTTTCCCTTAGTCTGATGTAGGGAAGTTCCTAATGGCTGGAGTAAACAGCCCCAAACTGAGATTCATAAATAGCCACAGTTAGGGAAAATAGCTGAATTGATTTTTGTATGTCCTGCCTTTCACTCTCTTAACCATAATAAAGATAAATCCCTTGATGGGTTGCTTTGGACTAGCCACTGAAGCACCTGGGTTGGTACAGGATGTGAAACAAGCCGCATTCTCTCAAGGATTAATAGTGGATAGTTTGATTACTTTTTTACACTTTATTAGTAATTTGGTATTTGCTTTTTGAGAAATGTTTTTCATGACAGTAGCAGCGTCAGCTCTGAGACAATGAGAGTTGTAGGCAGTTGGTATCGCTGAACAGTGAGATCTTCCCTGTCATGAATTTCATCACATTAGTGTCTGCAGTCTTAAGCTATGGAGCAGGCTCCCTTCAAAATCAGCACTGTAGAAATCCAAGGACAAATGCTGGTGGTTCCTGTTCCAAATAATTTACCTAAATATAAGGCAAGAAATAAGAAGAGAGAATGAAGGAAAAAAGATGAGGGCACTGGACATCGTAAGAAGCAGTGGCTGAGGTTCACCTAATGCCTGAGCAAGTGGCAGTAGTGATCAAACATTCCCCATCACACAAAAAATTATTAGTGTTGATAATCTATTTATCACTTATTATAATTAATAATCAATAGTTAAAGAGAGTTAAGAACTCTGATGACTTGCACAAAACAGCTACCTTCTTTTTCTATCAATTCCACTAGACAATAAATTAAGAAATAACTTGAAGGTTTCAAGCATTATAAAAATTATTTTGGAGTCTTCTTATGAATCTTCCAAGTAATGATTTTGAGGATTTATCTGTATTATACAAATCCAAGTTTTGCAATTGCACCCTTGCTGACATTGCAGAAAACATATTTCTGGAACAGATAATGAATAAACAGCGGTTGTGAATGGGGAGGTGTTTTAGTTATTTTCTGAATTATTTAAGGACATGGTGTTGTGTTCTTCAATTAAAGAAAAAAGAAGATGAAGGAAAACGGTGGTAGGCATTAGCATCCTCTTCATCATCTCACAGCTTTTGTAAAGAAATTAGAACATACAAGTTCTGATCCTGATGTAATTTGAGTCAATTGCAAACTTGCTGCCTTAAAAATTGAAGACTAGGATTGAGCCCTTAAGTGAGCTGTGTGCTCAGAGGGGGCAGGCTTCTTTGATGCATGATTTAAACAGATGAACTAATTGATTTGAGGGGGTAGGAGACAAGTTAGCTACAGTGGGCCAGTGAATCTTGTTGCTAAGACACTGAGGGAGTGAGAGAAGGGAGGGTGAAGATAAGAGAGGAAAAGAAGGGAAGTCCCCTCTAACAGGAGTGATGAGAATCCCAGCCAACATTTGCAATGTTCATCCTATTTTTCATTTCTGATTTTACAGGCTAAACTGAAGGGTCAAGGACAGAAAATGAAAATGCAGATGTTCTACTTGTTACTTTACTCTGCTTTGAACAACATAAAGAAAACCCCTTCACAAAGTGTTATGAAATATTTGGAAATTCTTAGACAGGAAGTGAGCCTACCCACGAGCATTAGCAATTATTTTTCTCCCCATGTTTAAAAAAAGGACAGAAAATACTACATCTGCATATTTCAAAGTACTTCAAAGTGGTCACGAACTTTGACACTCATGGTATGTTATATGGATTTAGGAATACTTTTAATGATGTAATACAGATGTAGAGATGCTTTTAATGTTATATAAACAACAGCTGAGGAACAGTTCCTATCACCCTTCTTCCTTACCTCTGGGATAGAATCTTCCAGTCCACTCCTGCATTGCTAAAATTCAGATCACTTGTCTGTTTGGGCTGTTCTTGGATGATCTTTTGAGGTCCCTTTCAACCTGGGCTATTCTGTGATTCTAATACTTCACCCACTGTACTGGGTTTGCGTGGCCAGGTTTTGGTAGTAGGGAGGCTACAGGGGCAGCTTCTGTGAGAAGATGCTAGAAGCTTCCCCCATGTCAGACAGAGCCAGTTCCAGCCGGCTCCAGGATGGACCCGCTGCTGGCCAAGGCCAAGGCCATCAATGACAGTGGTAGCGCCTCTTGGATAACGTATATAAGAAGGGGAAAAAACTGCTGTGCAGCAGCAGCCAGAGAGAGAGGAGTGAGAATACGTGAGAGCAACAGCCCTGCAGACGCCAAGGCCAGTGAAGAAGGAGGAGGAGGAGGTGCTCCAGGCGCCGGAGCAGAGACTCCCCTGCAGCCCGTGGTGAAGACCATGGTGAGAGGGCAGGCTGTGCCCTGAAGCCCGTGGAAGTCCACGGTGGAGAAGATACCCACCTGCAGCCCGTGGAGGAACCCATGCCAGAGCAGGTGGATGTGCCCTGAAGGAAGTGTTGGACAGTTGGACTAGATGATCATTGTAGGTGTTATTGAAATGATGCATGTCAGCCACCATAACAGGGTTCAACTCCAGGTTTCTGCATAAGCTGAGAGATTTCTTTATGAAAGTGCTATTTATATTACTAGCACTGCATCTCGAGCTGGGTGCCTCTGAAGAGGGACCCTGAACAAAGAAATCCCTAGGCAATTACACCCTTACAATCTAAGTTCCCCACCCCTCACGTGATAGTTTCGACCAATAGTAATGTTAATGGCTGGGGTCTTCTTGCTTTTTTATTGGTTTGATTTGTTTGCTGTTTTGTTACTAAGTGGTTGCTATGTGGTCATCTTCTTATATGATAGCAATCCTCTTAGGTTGGTTTCGGCCAGTTCTGTCGTTCACTATTTGGCATGTTGTAATCTGGTTGTTACAGTTCATATACCACAATCTATAGGCTTTGACTACTCTAGCTATTAATGTTTAAGTTGCTACCTCTAAGTTTCACCTTTTTCTACCTCAGTAGGTCCCTTCCAACTGAAAATGTTCTGTTCTATTATTCTACGCTATGCTGTGCTGTGCTGTGTGTGCTATTCTATTAAGCTGTCACCCCGTGGGAAGCCCGCGCTGGAGCAGGCTCCTGGCAGGACCTGTGGCCCCATGGAGAGGAGCCCACACTGGAGCAGATTTTCTGGCAGGACCTGTGGCTCCATGGGAGACCCACGCTGGAGCAGTCTGTTCCTGAAGGACTGCACTCTGTGGAAAGGACCCACACTGGAGCAGTTCGTGAAGAACTGCAGCCTGTGGGAAGGACCCACGCTGGAGAATTTCGTGGAGGACTGTCTTCTGTGGGAGGGATCCCATGCTGGAGCAGGGGAAGAGTGTGAGGAGGAAGGAGCAGCAGAGATGACGTGTGATGAACTGACCATAACCCCCATTCCCCATCCCTCTGCACCACTCAGAGGGAGGAGGTAGAGAAGCTGGGAGTGAAGTTGAGCCCAGGAAAAAAGGAAGGGGTGAGGGGAAGGTGATTTGTTCTTATTTCTCATTATCTTGCTCTGATTTAGAGTGGTAATAAAGTAAATAAAGTAAATTAATTTCCCCAAGTCGAGTCTGTTTTGCCCGCTCTTATTGTTCTTCTCTCAACCCATGAGCCTTTCATCCTATTTTTCACCCCCTGTCCGGTTGAGGAGGGGGAGTGATAGAGCGGCTTGGTGGGCACCTGGCAGCCAGCCCAGGTCAACCCACCACACCCATCAAAACATTATTGGAGCATGTTTAAGACAGTCTCTTGGGCCTAGCAGGTCCCTGCAAGCCTTTCCGCTTCATTTCCCCAGAAGAATGAGACTTTAAAGGTTTTTATATAGCTTCATTTTTGTTTTATTTATACAATACACATCTGTTTATATAAAAGCAAGGTCAAAGAAGTACCACTTGTGCTCAATATGCATAAGGGTCAAAAACCAGCTAGGTATGAGGTGTGTTAAGTCTCATATAAAGTAATTAAAAGTATATGAATATGAACTTCATAATTTGTACAAAATTACAAATAATTAGGTGTGCAGAATAACAAGGGGAAGAAACAAGACTTAAAAGCATTCAAAAGAAATGAAGGCTTGAGGTGAACTGTATTTCATGTCGGTAGGTAGATTCCCATTGCTTTCAGCAGGTTTTAAATCAGACTCTAGATAAAATAGTAGTCTACTGGAGCATGCAATTAGCTTGAGCTCAGCATCCACAGGAAATCAGCGCCTGCTTTAGGAACGTATCTTGTGCTTCTCTCAGTTGTGGAATCAGCATGTCTATTTTCTAGTGCTTTCTTCCCTGTGCTGCCTTTGAAGTACTGTGAATCTTCTTTGCTGTTTGTACCCTCTCAAGTCTCTGTAGTTTTGGTAATGCAGTGCCATTTTTTCTCCCCACCATTGAAGAATACAGTCCTTTATATGCTGCTTCTGCTGTTGCTGTCAAATTTCTGAATAACTTTTCAGTGTAACTTTCAGCAAAGTGACAGAGGAAGAAGAGGGAAGTATGTACTATCAGCTGAGGTAACAAGGTGAGGAAAAGGCACAATGTACCCTGGAGAGATTTGTCAGTATTCTGATAGATGTACACTCTGAGATCCCTAGTGTTTCCAGAGGTTAAAATCTTTTTTCAGATTGCAAAGTCAAGAATCAGTACATCATAAGGCGTGTTGCTTTGAGGGTAGAGCAGCAGGCCAGGGGTCTGGACATCAGGATTGCTCTTTCAGCTCTGATGCTCATATTTGCAGTTCAAGCACATTCAAATCGGTAGCATTCAGCTTCTGCTTCATGGCTTTGGTCAAGTGTCTGTGTTTCACTTTTCCCCGTGTACAAAATGGGTCTGACAGTTCTTTATATGATCTGAAATCCCTGCACTGATGTTTAATGTCTATTCTGCTGCTATTTATAAACTTCGATATGTGGGATCTATATAACAATCAGTTTTTCCCAGCATGCAGATTAGATTTTTCAAAAAGAGCTAAGGGACTTAATCACAAAACTGCCATTGAAAAAAATCTTTCATTTGACCCTGAAAAAATCAACCTTGTTTCTATTTGATCCTTTCTAAACTGAAAGCTAATAGGCAGATACATTTCAAAACAAGTTGCAGTATTATGCAGAATTAAATCAATGCTAAAATACTCCCCTACTCCATTGAGCACAGGATTGAATTTTGTTGCATGAAAAAAAAATTAGCCGCTTCCATTTAACAGTCTTAACGTCAGTCCACACAGCCTTATCATTGTGACAACAAATCCGGTACAGAACAATTCCAACTGCAAGAATTATTTATTTTTTCCCCCCTAGGTAATCACCCTGGCTAGAGCAATCAATTTTACAAGACTGGATGTAACGATGAAAATTTTTCTTTCTTTGCTCAGTATATGCTAGATATAACACATTGATGTATAATTTTTTCCTTTTTAATTTCTTCACTATTTTCTTTTTTTGTTGTTGTTGTTTTAACATCTGGAAGATGACCCTAACAAAAGTATACTGATGTTTAATTTGGACATTTCTTCACTATTATTTACAGAAAACTTGACATGTTATAAAGAGCGCCCTGACATAACAAACTATCATCAGAGTTTATTTAAAATAAGTCAGTATGACATATTAATTTGTAGAATAAAAATGACATGTATAGTAATACTGTATATTTTGTCAACTTTTGCAATTTTTTCATCAGAGTATCTGAAACATCTTTACAGACAAATATCAGCAAGTCAAAGCAGCCAACCTGTATGATTTCTTTCTTGCAGATGATAAAACTCAGACGTTTAGTATTTCATAAGGTTGCCCAGCTAGGAGGGCAAGCTTGGAGGGCATGTGAAAATTTGTAAGGATTGACATTAAAATACCTCAAGCACTGAGCGTGGTTCCAGGCCCCACCATTCAAAGATGTGAAGGTGCTTGAAGGCGTTCAGGGGAGGGCAGAGCAGCTGGTGGAGGGCTGGAAGGCAGGTCCTGTGAGGAGCAGCTGAGGACTCCAGAGGGTTTGGCTCGTTTGGAGAAAAGGAGGGTGAGGGGCGACCTCATCGCTCTCTGTGGCTTCCTGAGGAGGGGACGGGGAGAGGGAGGTGCTGAGCTCTGCTCCCTGGGATACAGGGGCAGGACGCCTGGGAATGGCTCAGAGCTGCGTCAGGGGAGGTTCAGACTTGGCGTGAGGAGACATTTCTTTACCCAGAGGGTGGTCAAACCCTGGAACAGGCTTCCCAGAGAGGTGGTCGGTGCCCCCAGCCTGTCAGGGTTTAAGAGGCATTTGGACAATGCCCTTAATAACACGCTTCAACTTTTGGTCAGCCCTGAAGTGGTCAGGCAGTGGGACTAGATGGTTGTTGTAGGTCCCATCCAACTGAACTAATCTGTTATAAAAAAATGTGTGCAACATGTTTTATGAAACAAATGGCATTCACAGAAATATTAAAGACTAACGGAGAAGAGCCCCTAATAAAACACACAACAGGACTGAACCTTGGGTGACGTAGTGCTTGAGGTGCTCGTGGTACAAGTCACCCTGAGTACAATGGGTAGCGATGTTGTCAAACCTAAGCATCAGAAAATTAATGGGTCCAAATGGTGTATCCTAAATTGTGAAATTTGCTTTAAATTCCTGAGTTTTTAAAATGGAAATGCATTGTTTTGGTATCCCATTGGGTTTTTGAGCCTTCAAAATGTACTCAAGTCACACGTGCAGCATTTTTTCCTACAACCGGGCCACCCCAATTGTGCCGGCCCACTTCATCCTTCAAGGGAAAGCTGGTGCTGGTTTCAGGAAGCTCTGGGAAGCCAGAGGCAGTCATCAGCAACACGAAACTGGTAGGAACCAACTGCATGCCAGCCCTCAGCTCTGAAGAGCATCACGTCTTTAAATGTCAGATTTATGCAAAGCCTGCAGTATTTGCCTTTTTTTGGGTCAATCCTTCCATGCACACTATGTGTAAGAGCATCCTGGCGAGCCGAAGGCACAAGTACCTGTGTGCGTTAATCTCCGCCCATTCCCAACTGGGCCTAAACGTGTCCGAGGTCACTCACGTCCTTTGTCTCACCCCCGGCCCCAGGATCTGCACAACCGGCAGAACGCGCCATTCCCGCCGCCGCCGCCGCCGCCCCCCGCGCGCGCACAACCGGAGGGGGGGGAACGTGCCTGCACCGCCCCCGCGCCGGGCGGGAGGGGGAGGGGCGGGCGGGCGCGCGCCGCCGCGCGGAGGCTGCGCGTGCGCTGCCCCCGGGAGCGCGCGGGGCCCCGCCAGGAGCCGGCCGCCTGCAGCAGCGGGGGCCGGGCGCGGTTGCTAGGCGACGGCGCCCGGGCAGCGGCGCTGGCCCGGCTGAGGCGCAGGCAGGGATGAGGCGGAGGCAGCGGCCCCCGGGCTCCTGCGGGCGCTGAGCCCCACTCCCACACCGGCCCCTTCCTCCCCGACCCGGCCCGGCCCCGCTCCTCCTCCTCCTCTCCCCTCGCTCCGGCCTGCCCTTCCCCCTCCATGCGGCGGGAGCGCCCGGAGTGGGGCCCGTGCCGCGGCCGCGCCGAGCCCCGCCGTCCCTCGCCTCGCCGCCTCCGGATCCCGCAAGCAGCCGCGGGCGGTGTCTGCAGCGACGACAGCGGGTGAGGCCCCGGCTGGGGAAAGGGGGTGCTGGCGGGCGGGGGGGGGGGGGGGGGATGTCGCGCCCCGGCGGCTCTGGAGCCCGCTCCGACCCCGCGGCCTGTCGGGGGGGGTGGGGGGGGGGGCTGCGCGCGGGGCGAGGCCGGTAGGGCGCCCCCTGCCGCCCCGCCGGGCCGCCTTGGGGCGCGGCCTCCTCCTGCCGCCCGGCCCCCGCCGCCTCTCCCGGCCGCTGCCCCGGGGCCGCCTGCGCCACCGGGACGGGACGGGACGGGGGGTGGCTGCTCGCTCTCCGCCTCCCCTCCGCAGCGCGGGCGCGGTCGTCGGCGTGCTGCGGCCCGGCCCGGCTCAGGTGCTGCCGGGCGCGGGGCCCTCCCGCCGGCGCTGTGCCCGCGGCTGCCCGCGGGAGCGCGCTGGGGCCCGGACGCTGGTGCGGGGGGCGTAGAAAGGGCTGGGCAGCGGGGTGCGGGGCCGGGGAAGCCAGCTGGCGTCGTTTAGTGGTGATGGGTGCCGGGGCGGGGGTGCGAAGGCTGCGTGAGCACGCTGGCTAAGGTGGTGTTCGGTGTCTGGGCGTGGGAAGCAGAGACAGAAACTTGCATTAACGAAAGCAGGTGGTGAAATAAGGAAATGACTTTTGTAGAGGGTACCTGATGGTCACTACTCGCATCCTTCCATTTTGCTTCCTAGTGCAAGTGTGAATAAGTAACTAGACACTTACTGCAGTACACGTGAGGTTTGAGATACTTTCTCTGATCAGTTAATTAAAAAATGTTATTTTGTGTAGCGTTCTCCTTTTCCAATTGTTATTTAATCCTTTGGAGATTGTATTTCACAAGCGCTGTATGTTTTCTTTGCAAGTTAGCAAACAGTAAAATTGAATCAAAAACTATATCGTGTCTTAAATTGATAAATGTGAATCTAAATTAGTGCAGGTTTACTGAGATACGAGTGATTTTATTTTTTATTTTTTTTTAAATCTTGCGATGTGTTTCAATGATTAGCATGTGTTGTCATAAATGAGAAGTAGGAATAGAAAGAAAATTGAAATACTGGTCATTTATGAACTTCTGTTATGCGTATCAGTAGTTCTGAGTGTCTGGCAGTGTGCAGCATTCCAGATCCACCTGATTTCTTATGCTTGGTATGTTTGTTGATTAAAATGGATGTGTCTGTCAAGGTGTCATTTTTGTATAGGAGGTATCCTTTATTGATGAGATACATCTTTTGCTTGCCAGATGTTATAAATGGACTATGGTATGTAGAACTGAAAGGTGTATTTCACAAATGTAGCAGTGCTGCTTATAAAATTATCTTTGCTTCTTGCTGGAGAAATGGGTTAGTAGGAATGTCAAGGTCATCCTCAAATTTAGAACAATTTAACTGCCATTGGAATATGTCTTTTCTTCTTTGTGGTTCTGTGTTTTCCATATATTGATCCTGTGGCTGTTGACATTTTCTGGTCCTGTGATCTGTTTGTCTTCTAAAATGATCTCATGCTTAGTGAGTTTTAATAGAAGCAATCTGTAAAGCTTCCAAAGTCAATTGCATTTGAATGACCTCTTTAAGATGTATTTAAAAGGAAAAGAAAATCTAAGGGCATCCAAAATCGCTATTCAGACAGAATGGAAACAAAAGGTGTTAAGAGGGTGAATGGATACCAGTGTCATTTTATACCAGATGAACTAGTATGAAAGTAAATTCTTACTGTCAGCTGCTGTGAATGAGGCAAATTCTCTCTTTCTGTTCTTTGATCTTTCTGGATGCCTTTTCCAATGCAAATTACTCCATTGTAGACATCTACTGGTTTTGACTTTCTTAGCCACTTTACAGTTTGCAACTGAAATGTCATTTTGTTAAACACTTATAATTCTACTATAGATCTGTGAATAATAGAAATAAAACAAATTGCTTCTGTCACTGGCAGTCTGTTACTGTTTACATCAAGAGCAGAAGCATTGGAGCTTTTGGGAGTAACAAAGGCAGCAGGTAAGTTATGGAAGCATGGCTTGGAAAGGTTAAGAAATGTAATCTATAAACTCAGAAGAAGTTTCCATGTGTTGCCACAATATAAATTAGTTTGATATATTGCTTTGTCCCTCTCGTAATATAAAAAAAAAAAAAAAAAAGGCTGTAAATGCTACCTAGACCTCACACATATCCCTGAGAACGTGATCCTCTTTTCATCATGGAATATGCTAGACATAAAGGTCTTTGAAGAGCCGTGTGTACAAATATATATTTTTATATATAAAAACTTTTATTTTCTGTAAGTTTATTGTAAAAGGCTATTTTTTGTGGGGCATTATAAATGAAAAGCATGTCTGAGTAATAATACTGGTATTTTGAAAATTCTTTACATTTGTTAATGTGCTTTTTTTAATTTCCTGAGAATTGTCACTTTTTGTTGATAAGCTGTATTTGGTACGATACATTAATCGTAGCACAAATAATTCATCTGGAAGTAAGAATACCATGACCACCTTTACAGATCTAGGTCTTCTGATGCCATGATATGTAGTATTGTGTTTGATATATTTCAGATTTAGGAAACATATTTAGAAGCACAGAACTAAGCAGTATAGCATTTCCTAAGATTAAGTTTTATTGTTCCGAGGTGAACACTTTGTTCATGAGATTGACCATAATAAGAAAAACTCTTCATTAGCTGACAATTTTGAATCAAATATATACATTCTTTCTATACTTAAACAAGTACTTCAGCTAAGTGTCTTTTCGTTTTAAATGTAGATATTGTATTTCATTTTCTTACATGAGTTATTTTTGACATTGCTTGGTAGCAAAGCACATTGAATCACCATGTCAGAATAAAACCTAGGCTTTCCATGGATTGTTGTGGGCCTCTTCTAGAATTTCACTAGGATATCATGGTGCAGTATAACTAAAGCCTTTTACAAATGCTGGTATAGGCCAAGGTGCTTGTTGGTTACATAGCTGAAATATAAGAGTGCCTTTTCAGCATTCAGTCCATCTGGAGAGAGTCCCCTCATCAAAATGAGTATCTGTTCTGATTATCTAAGTCAACTTCAATTTCCTCTGGAGAGGAATGCTAGCAAGGACAGGGTAGCAACCTTAGGCTAAAGCCAAACGTTGCAACTAATTATTTTTAGTGAGGACATTCACAAGAAATTTAACATATATGCTTCTTTAATGAGCCTGCAGACACCTCAGCCAAATCATGTGGTCAAAACTAAGTCTGAGAATTTTAAACTAAAAACCATGTGCAATTTCCCCTCTGACACTCCTGCCATTTTTTTTTTTTTTTTTGAGATCAAACACTAATTTCAGACTCTTTGCCAAGTCTTTCCCTTTTCTGATTTCTAGGTTGTCCTGGTTTAAAAAGTGAACAAAACCCCATCCCTTGAAACAAAATAACCCACCACACCAAAAAAACTTTCTCTCTCAGGCCTAGTTCATATATAGATTTCCTTTTAGAAAGGAAGAGATGAAGCTGCTGGAGCATGGGGATTTGCTGTTTTCATTTTCCAAAGCAAAGCAGTAGGCTTTTTCTCTTGTCTTCTTGAAGGTGACTTTCCAGATTCTTCACCTTGAAAATGAGAAGTGTTGTCATGATGAGAAAGAAGGAATCTTAGAATAAGAGAATAGTTAGTTTGGATTGGTCTTCAGGAGGTCATCTAGTTCAACACTGTGCTCAAAGCAGACCTAATTAGCAATGGACTGACTTTGTTTTTTGCAAAAGCAGAGTAACAAGTGTGAAAATGTAAAAGTCACAAGATGGCTTTAAACTCCTCTTGCTGCTCTCCATAAAGATACTGTTTGATGCTTACTGAGCAAGGTGCCTCTCTGCTTCTGGCATTTTTTAGTAGCTTCTAAGGTGGTCATTTTAGTTTATCAGAAAGCATATGTCCTAACAGCTGAGTACATCCTGCCTCTTGCTGGATGGCATAGCATGAGGATCCACTCCGTATGTTGAGACCTTTAGAAACAGAATACACTTTGTTTTTCAGATTTCTCAAAGATTGCTTCTGGATGAGATTTTTGGTTAAAGGAACATTTGATTTAGTCTATCAAAGTAGTCTTCTAAACATTCAATTACAAAATTAGAATTAGTGTAAGTTAAGATGATAAGATGCATCACATCCTCAATGTCTTTGATTTAGCTGCAATCACTACTTTTTTTTTTTTTTTTTTTTCCTTCCCAGAGCATTAATGAGTCATTTAGATCTGCAGAGTAGGTACTACCAGAGGGCCTCCTATCAGATTGTGGATGACTAGGAGTAGTGTATTGCTTTGGTTTTAGATCTGAATACATGATCTCAGTTTATAAGGAACTGCTAACAAGTGATCTTTTAAGGGGTTACACTCCTGCTCCTATTTTACATAATGTTGTCAGCTGAAGTGTAAATGTTGCTTTGGTAGTGACAACAGACTTTTTGAGTAGCAATAATGCTAGCTGTAACTGCTTAAGATTATTAGAGAAGATTGGTGCAAAGAGGTACTATGTTGTTGTTAGAACACATTTTTTTTAAAGCATGTTTATTGTCTACTTATTTCTGGCTTTTTTTTTCTATCCTGGAAAGTACGGTTGAATACCTAATGCAATCGAAATACTCAGTTTCCTTCCCTTCAGAAGTCTGGCCTGTAATTTATTTATGTCTTGTGCTCAGCACTACCTGTTCTTTCTAAGTCAAGAAATCGGTTAACTCCATACACAAATCATATATCCTAGAAACCAGCTAAAATGACACTTCCTCTATTTATAATTACTATAACAACTATGTCCATTCTGTCCCTTTGAATTCGTACTTAGGAGTGTGACAAAATGAATGAAGTTTGAGGTAAGGTGTTTAAATTCTATACTTGGCGTTTCCCTTCACACTTGATTTGTAGTTGACTCCTGCACAAGTGATTTCAAGTCCTCTATTTATGTGACATGCTAGACATGGCTTGCTTTTATGTATAGTCTAATACTGGTGTCAGGGATCATTTGAAGTATTTACTGCAATAAATTTGAAGTACCTCAAACATTGATGCTGCGTTGTAGTTTCTTAGTACAATTTTTCAGTTTAACCAAACTCCACAATATGCTTCCTACGAGGTTTTCTATTTATGATATTGCTTCTGTTGTATGTTTTAAATTAAATCCTATAGTCATCACCAAAGCAATATTATTTCTTTGCAAGTTTAGGCTTGGTAAAAGGTATAGATTTGGGCATGGGGATTCACACATATTTGCACAGCAAAGAATGCTTTGTTTTATTTAATGTTCCCAATCTACTGTGATCTTAGTGTTTAAGAGGTTTTATTTTGGATTTTCAGAAGTGGCCATGGTTTTGCAAACTTGTAGCTAGTTGAAATGCTTTTACTCATTTCCCTGATGTCTCTTAATGGGACCATGTTTTGCTTTTGCTGGCATTGTCTGAAATGATCTCTAAGTTGATTTCTGAATCCTTTACGAAAGATTAGCCATGGAAAAGTGCCACAGATGTTCGGTCATACTCATTAAACTTGTCAGACAATCCCGCAGGGCAGATACCTAATGTCTGTGACATACAATAGTACAGTTTGAGCAGAGTTAGAAAAACGAAGTTCTGAGCACCTTCTCTGTCTTATTTCTGATGCAGCAAAGTGCTATGCTTTTCTGTTTAGTGTCTTGCTTGTTATGGGGAGGTTGAGCATAATAGCATAGTAACTCAGTACCGTTTCTGCTAAGCTGAACAAGGAACTTTTCATCAAGGTCAGCCAAAAAAAGATCTGTAACTTTGTAACCTGACGGAACTCAGTGGCAGATATGGGAAGTTTTTTGGGTTTTTTTTAAGTCTCGATCACTAGAATTGTTGTAGTATTTAATCTAATTTTGTTCAAATAAAAAGACCAGAGTTGTGCTCATTAACTTTCACAGCCTGGAAAGTAAGTAATGGCTCTTGAATGTAATTCCACTGAATGTCTTACATTGCTGAATGACACTGTCACTCTCTGATGCCTTGTTCAGTCGTCCAGCCAAACACCAGTCCCTTTCCAGCTGGCATGTGTGTAGGGAGAGTCATGGACAAGTAGGTTCCTAGCTTAGGTGTTTTGTTTAAGAGTCTGTCGCAAGATTGCATGAATCTAGGTTTTCATACTCCCAGATATTCTCATCAGATTTGAAAATAAGTTGATCTACTAGCTCAGTGGCTTGCCTTACATCATTGGCAGTGACCCTGAATTTCTATAGTTCATAATTTGTTGTAAACTGAGCCAGCTGTGGTAAAGGGATTTCAGGGGTGGTGGGCTAGGAGTTGGTGAGGAAGAACAACTGTGTGACTGAGATCTTGCAGCATTTGGGAAGGAAGAACTCTATTTCACTTTTCTAAATTGGTCTGTGAAATGTATCAAGTGATACACTGACAGATTAAGAATTTATGTATATGTATGGGTGTATCTATGTTTGTGTGTGTGTATGGTGGGGTTTTTTCCATCACTATTCAGTGTAGACAGGACACATGTAGGGACAAAAAGATACAGAAGATCAGAAGGGTAAAGTTTAGTGGTATTTCTGAAGTCATTGCTAGTTCTATATATTCTGGTGTGTGGATTCCTAAAATTCAGTCCTCTCTGCACAGCTGAACCTCTTCTACTGTTAACAAGTGTTCCCTCAGCATTTGTTAAGAAAGAATATCCCCTTCAAGGCTGGGTGGTGGTGATGATTACATTCATCTGTTAACTGGTGAGTCAATGCTGAAAATCTTCCTTTGCTTTTTGCCTCTGTAACAGAAGTGTGCTAAGTCACATTCCTCATTGTTCTCCTTCAGAGGTGGTTAAGAGAGGGAGAGGGACAGATGCAGAAACAAAAATGGCAAATTTGCTTTTCTTTTAAGATACTACATCTGAATTGACTCAGAAAGGAGGAAGCTTCTAAATATAAGTTATTACTATCCATAGCCAGCAGGCTGTTTCTCAATTGTGGTTTCAATATTAATTTTAAGGACAAAGGTGTTCACTGCTGGTGTTACCTGCTAGTACCTTACTTTAGACTTAATGTATATCAGTGTTTTATTTCAGAGAAGTCATAATGAGTAGAAAAAGTAAAATATTTTTCTTGATGTTGTTCTGAGTTTGGCTTGATAAAAGGCTATATACAATATTAGGCCTCAGGTTTGTGTAAATTTAAAGTTTCTCCATCAAAATGACAGTGTTGAAACCTCCTATTAATGTGTTGAGACTGACATTGCATAGTAAGGTAAGAAAAAAATCCATTAAGCTGAGTCAAAATGCTGTCATTTATATGGTTCATTATCAAGGGACTCAAAACTGTGATCTGCCATTTTAATGCTTCTGTTAAAAATGCTGTTTGACTTAGTGCGTACTCTGGGAATACTGATTATACATGTCTCTAGATGTATAAACGAGCTGTAGATCTGTGCTCAGGTCTTTAGTTTCAACCAGCTCTTCTAGAACGGAGAAGTGAGTTGGTTTAATTTGTTGGATTAAAAAGTACAAGAAGTATTTGAACATGTGTTCATTTTAAGTATCTTAAAATAAGATTATTCCTTTTAAATGAGGAAGCTTCCTTGTTCCTCAGTGAACAAAGTACTATAAGTGGCTAATGCCAGATATTTGCATCAAAAGCCAGCTGCTTTTATCTTGGTTACAGACTGATATAGTTGTATTTCTTCACTGAGCGACTTGTGGAAGCTGTATCAGAATATATATGCTATATGTCTGTCAATTAGTTGATGCTTGTATGAATGTTGCTTGCTAAGTACAAAAGCTCTTAGGACAGTCTTAATAAAACTATGTAAAATACAGTTTTAAAAGGAATAAAAGGGCAGAACTTTTTATTCCAGGTCCTGCTAGTTAAATTTAGAGTGCTTGGTCATGTGATCTTCTTGACATTACCAAGAGGTGCACTTGAAACTGTGACTACAAATTATGAATATTTTATTTTTGCAAAAGCATCACGTGTTGGAGTTTAATTTCAAAATGGCCAGCTTAAATAGGAAAATTATCTGCAAAGCCTATTTTATCCTGTTTTCCTACAGTCTTACAACACTTGACACAGAAAAAGAAAATGAAACATGCGAAGCTACCTCATTTGTTACATGCTGAAAATAATTCATTCTAAGGTTCAAAAAATAAATTGGTGAAAGTGATTAATTCCTGTTGAATTTCAACATATGTATTATTATGGTATGCATGTGTAAACTGTAATGTATTCCTGTTATCTCTGTTTAAAATAATGATAAATATGAAAATCTAGTAGTTCAAAGTGTAAAAACACACAGACAAAATGTTACAAATCACTAATCCTTTTTCTTAAGGACAAAAGATAATTGCACATAATGTCACACAGTGCAGCTCTTTCAATTATTTTTTAATCCATTCCAAAATACCCAAATGTTAATTTTAGAATATTTTCTGCTTTTCTTCAGTTGTGAGTCTGTCCCAGCAGATGTGTACCACCTAAGTATATAATTAGAATGAGAAAAAAACTACCATTTTTGTGACTCACATACTTTGTCAGCTTTAAGTGCTTCTTTCTCAATAGATCAAATAGTTCACTACCTCAGAAAATATTCAAAGCAGCAAGCAGTAACGTGTAATATCTGTGCTGCTCCTGAAATAAGAATACAACAAGAAGGTTGTCTTTAATGCCATGAAAACACCAATGTTTAGTTGTGTCACTTTTTTCATGAGCACTGTAGAAGTGCAGTTTTCAAAATTAAAGGCTAATCCAAAGTCCAGTTCCATCTGTGCATCTTGAGCTGCTCTTTGTCTATGTCCTCTGACAATAACAGCTGCCTAATAAATACTTTTTTGTCACATTCCTGAAAACCTGTGCAGTGCATTTCAGGGTTGGTGGTTTTTTTGTGCTGCAGGTCCAAATTGTAATGTCTTTAAAACAGCAATTAGTCATATGTTGTGGAAGTTTTTAAAGATCACAAAAAGTTCTCTGAGAACGTGTCTGTAGTGTAACCACTAGTCTGTGCTGTGGCACACCGCAGTGTTGCAGATCCTGTTGGATGTAGTGTCTCTGAACACTGAATAATTTTTAAAAAGACTTCTCTTCCTCTTTGTCTCTACTCATATTGTTTCCCTGGTTTTAGACTCTTAATTTACCATAATTGGTATGTGTGTATCTAGGAAGTTGTCAGCATTTATGTTAGTAGGCTTATCACCGTCTACACTGATCATGAGGTGTAGTTGTAGTAGATACATAGTGTACCTGTTGTTTAGTTGTGAAGGTGCTGGAAGGGATTTCATTCATTCACGTGTTGTAGAACAAGTAACCTGGGATCGTGGTAGATTTACACAGTCTGTGTTCAAGTCCATGTTGTTGTGATTTCGTTGCTCTTTGTGCCTGAGCTGGCTACATGAGAATTAGTTAGGGTGTATGTCTTTGTGTACTTAAGTCAGCTTCTGATGATGTAGAAATAGCCACAGTACTCAAAAACTTGGCTGTTGTTTAGAACAGCCTTCTTCCAGAAAGATGCCTCTTCTGTATGCCTGTCTTACAGGGAGGGATCTATACAGAGGAGCACGATAATGATAAGTTAGTGAAATGAAGAGAGATACTAAGACATCAAAATTCATGCTGAAGCCATGGAGGGCATAATTTAATTTTTTTAATAAAAAACATGCCAGGTTTTTTAATTCTTGTGAAGATGTTTATTTGACAGTTTGAGATACAAAAGGAGAAATTTGCAATATTTATTCCTCACTGTGCATATGGAACTCCACTAGATGTTACCATTTCATGTGTTGCTATTCAGTTAGATTTTTTTTTTTTCTTGGAGTGTTACCAAAAAAAAAAAAAGACTTATTAACTACATGTACCTCAAAAATACACAAGGGCAAGCAAACAATCTTCCCTCTCCTTAAAATAAATCCTATAGTATCATTGTCATATGTATTTATTATCTAGGTGAGAGAGACATTTGAGAAAACACTTGGGTTGGGTTTTTTTGGTTTTGTTAATTTATTTTGCGTTTTATATCTGCAGTGACAGAAAACAAGTAAAGCTGCTTAAAAGTTGATGAAAGGAGTTAACGAAATACTTTTCATTTCAAGATTCTTCCTCATAATAGATGTGTGCATCAAATAATTGCCCCTTTGAAGGGCATGGCTCAGAGCACACTGAGGTGGTGGAAAGATAGTGTCATAAGGGATCAAAAGAAGTTGTTCGAGCCATTCTTTCTCCCGTCTTCTCTGATTCTGTTGGTCCTGCTGAGATGAACAGTCTTTGAATAGAGTATTTCCAGCACCAGCTCTTTAATAGTCATTGTAATTCAAATAGTAATTGTTAAATATTTCCCAAGTATTTTTCATAAATATTACAGTACTTTATTACTGAGCAGACATTTTCCTCTGTTTCAATACCAGCAAAATTAAATAGATGCTTTCAGTTTGGTTCTTTATGAACAAAATATAGATAATTTTGCCTCACTCTCTTCTCTGAATCACATTATCAATTCTACTAGTCAGTCGTGACTGTGCTGAAAGAGGTGTTTAGTAAGAAAACTTGGTTGCTTAGCAATGCACATCATGAGAATTAAAATTTTAAAGCTGCAGTATATATATTTCTGAGTTATAATATCTTCAAATCAGAAATTGGTGATAGCTTTGTTTTCTCTCAAGTGTGTATTCATATTTGTTGTCTTTGGAGAGAATGTAACTCATACTGAACAAACACTAAAATTTCAGCAATACAGTGTTACTCTATGATCTGTGAGATGAGCTTTTATTACATCTTTGAGAAAATTTTGAGGCATGGTGACTTATTTCTCAATTTTGTAGTTATCAGCAAATTCAAGTGTTACTAATTATTTATGTTTTTTAATGCTTGTTCTGGTTTTGCTTGTAAGTAGATTATTTTTTTTCTTAATTTACTCCTGTGTGATAACTCCTTAATGCATCTATACTAACTTTAAAAAGTGTAGTGTATAAGCAATAACAAAACAAAACTGGAAAATTATCTGCAATGATAGTTCTGTAAACTGATTATTAGTGCTTTTTTCCAGTAACTTTTTTCTGTGCATATAAGGGCAAAGTGAGCATAAAGGCAAAGAGATAATAGAGAATTCTCAGTGGATCACCTATTGCTTCCAGAAATAGAGCTCAACTAAGATATCCCTGTCCAGAGACTTTGCCTGAAAGCTGTCATTTTGTTCTGCATGATGCATGAATTGCTTGCCCTAGATTAAGCGTAATCCATAGTTCACTCTTGTACTATTCAGTCTGATGCTACCCTGATACAGATGGACTGTGTTTGCAGGCTAACTTTGTATGCAGTTGAGTTTATCACTTTGTCTCTTCACTTTATCCTCCTCTTCCCATCCTTCTTCCTTCTGTAAAGGGTTCCAGAGTCTCATCATTGTCTCCTTTCAGTCTTTATTCTATACCATGTTACTGAGGAGTTAAACCAAATGGCTTGAACTGTTTATTTGCTTCACAAATTTCTCATCTATGGATCTTCTTTCCTTTTGCTCAGCCTTCTGGCTTGAGTAGAATTTTACAATTCCCCCTAAACGTTCAGCTTCTGATTTCAACTGAAAATGGCTGAAATGCTGCTTTCATTTCTTCTGGATATGTGGGCCTGAAATCTAGGAGTCCTCTTAGATTCTTAGACCCGTGCAGCCAGACTACTTCTGAAATTTCTCAGTGTTATGGCTGGGGAGATCGAGTCTTCCGTTTCTGTTAATCCACCAAAACATTTATCCAGGCTCTCACTTCATACTGAGATCCTTTACTAAGCTGCTTATTTTGATGTGTACGTGTACATTTGCACACGTGCATATTAAATGTATAATTTCTTTTCACTTGCCCCTTTAAAACTTCTCCATAAACTCCCTTAGTGTGCCCACAAAGTACTACCTTCTAAAGGTGTCTGAACAAACAGTGAACTGAAACATTACCAAAATGTTTCATGAAGCCTTTCTGATATTCCAGTTATCACTTGTTTAAGTCATTCATAGCCTGTCATCATAATTCTAGATTGTATTTTCTTTTGGGCAGGGACTATAGAGTTAGAATTCCTAGGTACAGCTGTACTATCACTGCTAGATAATGTAATCAGAAAGAAAAGAAATTCTTCATTATTGTGAGTACTCTGCAAGATGACGTGTTTGAATTTCTGAGAAGTGCAGTGTGGAAAACCAAAAAAATTATACTGTTGCAGCTTTGAGGTTTTTTTTTAGTCTAAATGCCAGTGAGTTAACTGCATACATATGTTGCTACTGTCTGGAAGTTCTCTCGGACATGTGGCACTGATAATGGTTGTTTTCACATGTATCAAAGAAATGATGAACTTTGTCACTTAAAGTGGAAAGCAGGAGGAAGATTAATAGCCAGGAGTTGTTTTCATATGAATGTATAAAATGTGAACTACCAAATCATCTTTCATTAAAAAAAAAAAAAAAAAAGGTTTTAAAATTTTGCACGTACTTTCTTTTAGAATATATGCATACAAATTATGCATATTACATAGACGATCACTTTAAAGTTTGGATATAATCTTTACTTCATCTCTTTTATTGTAGAAAAATTTAGTGGTGACTTTGCTGATTCAAAAAATGAATCATGGGGGACCTGATGCAATTGTTAGAAAAGAAGTTGAATATATATATCTTTACCTGTTTCCTTTACAAAACGTGGAAGTTTGCAGGTTTAAGTGCACCACATGAGATGTGTGCTTTGTACAGTTGCTAGTAACAAAGGCTTGTAACTCAGTAACAAAGGTACATTAATTCAGATGTTAAGTTCTTTGCAATGTATTTTTGTATTTTGTACTTTATTAAATCCTTTTTTTAAAAGAATTTAAAGGCAAAATTACAATGTTTGGACAAAACATGATATTTAAGTTGAGAGAAATGTGTGTAATATTGAAGTAATACTTATCATTTACATTGCAATTCTTAAATATTATGTATATTAAGAGTTTTAGTACTAGATCTAGCTTTTGCTGTTTGAACCTTTTCTAACCTTTTGTTTACGATGCTAGAATATTTGATTGTCCTTCAGCTGTATGGAAAACATTCTAACAGAAATACTTGCAACAAATTACTTAGCTCAAGTAGTGAAAATGTAGATATTTATATACACATAATAAAAAATGCATCTTGCCTGAAATGTTTGAAATAAACTGTTACAGTGTGTGATAAAAGGCTCGTCTCCACAACTGCAGAGGAGGATGGGGTCACAATGGCAGGCAAGGGAACCCCAGCAAGGCAGTCAGAGGAATGGTGGCCCAGCACAGACTTCTCTGGGGCCTGTCACAGGAGAGCCATCAGCCCTGTGCTCTGGAGGCGACACCCGTCACAATGAGTTGACTAAGGGTAGAGGCTGTCTGGACCATCTCAGAGTCTGAATGGGTGTGGGACACAGTTGGGTGATGAAAGGAAAGAGCATTTTGTGGTTGCATATGGCTTGCGCAGTCTGAGGAGGAACCAAACGCGTTGTAGGTGTCAGGGGAGAGAATGGACATTTCAAGATGATTTGTGAAGGAACCACCATGGGAAAATAGAGCGATAAGGGGATGAAAGGGACAGGTTGCCTGCAAAGGGGTTGGTGATCAGCATGCTTGTCTGGCCGTGTTATGAACCTGGGCAGCACACTGTCCTGTCGTCACAATAAACTAACTGTTTTTGTGGGTCAGGGGCTCTCTAGGGACCTGTGTGTCTGTGGTGCAAGCAAGTGGAGGATATGCATGTTGGTGCATGACTGCTAGCAAATATGAAGCTGAACTAGCTGGCAAGATGTTCAAGTGGCTAGGAAGCCACGTATATGTGTGTATCTCTGGAGTGAGACAACAGGAAGAGTTGGCTACCAGAGGGACCAGCAGGTCCAGGCCAACTGCTGAGAGACTGTAAGGTCTGGGGGTCGACCAAGAGTGCTGGTTCTGTCTGTCTGTTTGTGGAGGATGTAACAGGGGAGGCTGAGGGAGACAGAGGTGCCACCAGCATCGCTGATGGTCTCAGCTTTGGCCAGTGGTGGGTCCATCTTGGAGCCGACTGAGACTGGTTTTGTCTGACATGGGGGCAGCTCCTGGTCTCTTCTCACAGAAGCCACCCCTGCAGCTCCCCCGCTACTGAAATCTTGCCATGTAAACCCAATACATATGTATGTATGTATTTCCTGATAACGGACCTTCCTCTTTATCAGCAGAGAGGGAACAAGATGAGGCCATTGGTAGTGCTGGTTCTTGTGTGAGTGCTGAGTGTTTGTGTACGTCTGTGTGGCTGGCTGGCTGGCTGTGTGTGTGTGTGTAACCTGGGATGACATGCTCAGCCTTGCTAACGGCTGCAACTGGGGCTGTGCAGCTGCTGAGGGTTTCCTGAACACAAACCACAGTTACTTGGTACAGTCTGTAGCATGTATTTGACAAGTGATACTTAAGAATCTATAAGTGGTGTAGGAAGCAGGAAACAATGCTAGCAACTATAAATGGGTTTTAAATTCTTTATTAGGTTAGGCTTCAACGGCAACAGATACAAACAGTGAAGCAACAACCTCATTTTAGTTGAAGAGGTAGTGAGGGGAAGACAAGACAAGCTACTTATGAAAAGCATAATAAAATACCCAAAACTTGCTCAAAAATGCATTAGAAATTGTAAGAACAGTTAAAAAACCAGGATTTGGACTTGACTTAATGTCAAGATAAAATGTTAATCTTTTATCTGCTTAACACCATTTCACCTTTCCTGTGAGAAGGTGTAAAGAGCAGTAGCCACAACTCTTCCTTGGGCCCTTCTTTTATTTGAGGTACCAAGATAGAATCTGGTCAGTATCTCATTCATTCTTTATTTCCTGGCAGCATCAAGCTTCTTTTAAAGAACTTCGTAAGTTCTTACTTAGGTTTTTTAATCAGCAATTTCTTTAGTTTGACTGTTGCAAAAGAAACAGGTGTACAGTTGAGATAGATAGGTGGTGAATTCAAGTCACTGAGCTTAAATGCTTTGAACATACAGAAAATGCATTTTTCCCTGATAAGCCCGCATAATAGATGACTTCTTTATTTGAAGGAGAACCATGTGGTCTACTAAGAAGGGATAATATACTGAATGCTTGCCACACTGTAGGTGGAGAGGTAATGATAGCAAGTAGGGGTACTTAACTGGAAGTCAGAAATAAACTGAGACCAAATTATGGTTTCAGACATAAAGTGGTACAGAGCAGAGACCTCAGCTTTCCAGGCCCAGGGCATCTGAGCCTTTTGAGAGTGGTGGTACTGATTATGCCTGGATTAATGGTATTGACAAAGGCAGTGACTGACAGGCTTGTTAGATCACAATACTGACTGACTGAAAAGAGATACTATCTGTTCTGGGCTCCAGAATAAGATTGTAGATTTATTTAAAAAAAAGCATGACCGCAATTTGAGGACAAGTAGTAGTCAGTTTCTGTAGCTATGCCTTTTCTCACTGTTGAGAGCTGGCTTGCTCAGGGACAAGGGTGTGGATCATAGTCTGTGAACACTCATAGTAAATCTGTAGTGATAACTGTGGAGCTATAGGTTGTTCCAGAGGTTGCAATAGGGTATAGATTGGACTCTTCAGGGCTGTGAAGAAATGACAGAGGAGACCATAGTGCTGTTTTTGTAGCTGAAGGGTGGTATTACAAGTCTGATCTCTAATCTGAAGGGTGTCAAGAAAGGTGCTGTGTTAAAGTAGTGGTAGTAGATGCTGCTGCTTTCTCTTGCTCAGTTCTTCATTCCGCTATGTTTGCTGGCCTAGGACCAACACAACAGTTCTTCCTTCCTAGGTGCCCTCTCTCAATGCTCAGTGGGAAGACTTGGTCCTGTGCTGTAATTTTGTTGTTGTTTTTTGTTGAATTTTTGTTTGTTTGTTTTGGTGCTCCTGACCCAACAATGAGATGACCCTTGTTGTTTGAGAATCTTAACCTTATGCATTTGGGAACAAATCCTACAATGTTCTTAAGTCTGTGGATGCAGCGGAACAGTTAAGTTGCACAGATGGAGTGACTGGCTAAAGGTGGAGAGGCTTCAGGGCAAGCTGACTTGTTTCCTAGGAGCTCTTTGTATGAAAGTGTACAGGGTTGTAGAGAGAGGCTCCGGAGACTGCCTGCCTCATATTCTGTCAACATGGCAGTTGATGCTAAAACAGGTTATCTAAACTATCTGGCAAAAATCGCCTTTTCAGAAATTGACTTTGTGTGCTGGATGTTTAAAGAAAATGGGGAAAACCTCCTTACTTTTCCAGAAGTGACAATGTCTTTTTTTGTGGAAGGTCTGTGATATATCTTGGTAGAAATGACTACAGTTGATACAGACAGGACCTTTTGACTTTCAGTGCTTCCCTCACAAGATCCTAGATGGATATGAAGAGAGGATTTTTATAAAACACTGTGATTTATTTTTTAAATAGTTTGAAGATAACTAAAAATCTGCTAAAAAAGAAATAAATTTCTAATTTCCATCTCAAATATTTGAAAGATAATGGTGATCATTATGTCAGAGACCAAATATTTTCCACTGCTATGCAAGAGAGGGGTGAGACAGCTAAAATTTCCCTAGTTAGTGGCTTTCAACCAAAGACTGAAAGAGATGAAAAAAAAAGGCAAGAAACTCCAAGATGAATCATAGAAGTAGGCGTTTCCATAGAGTGAGCTTTCATAATAGGTCCACCAATCTATCACTAGCAACCAAAGAATAGTAAACGGCAGCATAAGGACTGGCAGAGAGCAGTCCTAGATACACAGTACTGCTTCCTAACATGGATTGTTTCTATATCTGAGCCGCTTTCTTTGTAAGCATGACAGAAGTGAGTATGCCAGCAGCAGTGATAGTAGTTGTTTTTAGGATTAAATTTCCTTGTTTATTTTAAATAATTTTTGAATTCACAGTTATTCAGATCTGACTGTAATAAAACTATCTTGTTAAAATAAGGTCTTACTTTCAGGGAAGGACAAATTAAATGTATGATAAATTGCTTATATGATGTTAAATAACAGAAAACTAGACATATGTATGTGGAATTGTGACAGTGCAACAAAATGGTGAAATCAGTTTATATGCTTAGATAAGATATATTGTTTTCCAGCTAAGAAAGAGGGAAATAAATTAAGAGCAAAACTTGTATAATTGTCATTTACCAAAAAAAAAAAGGCTGAAAAATCTAAATGTGGAAGTAGTAGTGATACTGTTAACCAGATTATTTTGTTACTGTTAAAAAAAAAAAAAAAAAATCACTCTCTTTGAGTCCGGTTGATTTAATTTCCAGTTGGGAAAGAACATATTATGCTTGTAGTGTAAATTAATACTTGTTTATAAGAGAATGCAAATTTGGTCCTCTAAAAGCTGGTTTAAATGGTTTACTTCTGGAAGATCATTTGCTGAAATAAAACCAAAGGAGAAGTTAACAGTAAATTTGAAAACCTAAACAACCTCCTTTCTCTTCATCATACTTTCAAAGCTCTTTCGAGTTCTGAGAACCTTTGAGTGATCATTCTTATGAGATTTCTGCTGGCAAAAGGTTTAGGATTATTTACTAGAGGTGGAAAAACAGGCATAAGTTTAACAAAAGCCAAAAACATTCTTGTGACATTACGCTTAAAGAAATGATGACAACTTGTGAAAAAGAATGGAGATCTTTAAACTCGGATCCACAGAATTACACCATTCTTTGTCCACTGCCAAAACAGTACAGTGTCATAAATTTGAAAAAGTGAGTCTTACTGCAGATATTGTAGTGTATTCCTTAGTGTAGTATTTTGTAAGCTGAGGGTGCAGTGTGTTGATAACTTATTTTTTTAATCTTCTTTTATAATAATTTTTTATATCCTTTGTTTTAGTTTTGGCAAGGTACAAGGTTATACATGAGACCTAATTATCATCCATTCCAGATTAAGATGATTAATACATCTATGCTGGCAATACTTTGGTTGTAAATATACTGCTGTTAGTGCTATGTGAGAGAAAATCACCTCAAATGAAAATAAGAGGGTACTATAATAATAATGATATCTAAGTATTTAGAGGGATACACTTTGAATGCATAATATTAAAGAACAAGAAGTATCTAAATCTAACCCAGTCTGAGTCTAACCTAAACCGAACTAATAAACATTGGAATTTCCATTCAAATGCAAGGAAACATTTTTTTATTCCATATTGCATAAAGGACTTAGAATATGGTGGTTCTTCATTAAAAAATAGTGTTGATTGACTCAAAGCTTGGCCTTTTAGGTTTTTTTAGATAAGTGATTAGCATTTTCTTTAATTAGCTGGATTTCCGAAGCAAACTAGGCTTTTGACCAGCCCTCTCTGCATGCATGTTTGTGTTTGCATTTATGTGCATCACAAAAAGAGCATAAACAAGTCAGAGTCATTACATCTGGCACTGTTTGGAGAAATTTTGAGACCATTAATGTTGAAAGAACGCAGAGGGAGCCCAGCCATCATTTAATGCACAAAGGCTCAACTTTATTAGTACTCACACTTCTTTTATATCCACAATAATTAGTTCATACATATTGCAAAAAGCAAGCTCCTTATAGGTTGCTAAGGTTAGATACTTTGGTTGCTAAGGTTAAATACCAATCTCTCCCCTTATGATTTCTGCAAGGCCTTCTACATAGTCCTGCTTCTGTTCTTTGTTCTTCTTTGATACTTTTCGGTATTCTCCCATCACGTCGCCGTTGTCAGCAGTTCCTCGGTGCTGTGCCCTTTCTCACGTAGCCAGTTGTTAGCAAACTGCTCCACATCTCCCCCGTTTTCTTTTTGCACTTGTGCTAAAAATATTGCAGAGGCAGTCTTCTGCAGGGCCCTTTGCAGAAGATTGACAATACATGGCAACATCAAAAGCACAACCACAATTACCAAGATCATGACCCCCACAGACTTGATCAGAGATATTAACCATCCTGAAAGTCCCCATCCTTTAAACATCCTTGTTAACCAATCTAATCCATCATCTTCTGTTAAATGTTTGACACCATCCTTTAGCTGCTGTATGCTTTTGAAAATAGATTCTGAGTGGTCAGACAAATTCATGCAACACATTCCTTCAAATTCCTCACATCCATGTCCTTGCGCTAAAAGCAAAAAATCAATTGCAGCTCTGTTCTGTAAAGTAGCATGTCTAACACTATCAACATCAGTTAAAAGACCACTTAAAGCTAAAGAAGTAGCGTTAGTCTGTTTGCTAAGCCAACATCCCAACTTATTCAAAGTAGTTAAGGCATTTGCAACACCAACTCCTGGTGCCAATATGGAGGCTGTTATGATTTGGCCTGGATTCCAGAATTCAATGTTATCTCGACAAGAACTTTCAAACCGATGAACGGTCCTTGGGACTCGCTTATGTTTTCGAGTCATATTCAGAATCATTGACACATTTGGTGTTAATAACGTGAGACGTCCGAGGCTACACGGGCCTCCATTCAGTTTAGATGGGACGCCTCCCCAGGCACGATCTCCACAGATTAGAAACACACCAGGAGGTAATGCAAGAGGAACAGCAAAAGATCGTGAGATGTTAGTCGAAGTATAATTGCACCAAGCAGTTGAATTACGATAAGCAGCATTAGTTGCATTCACATTTTGCCCTCTCCGTGTGGTGTTATAGGAGTAATTAAAAAACACACAAGCATCCATTATAACAGAGCCTAGCAACTCTAGCTCTTGAGGTTCTTGCGTAACCTGTGGAAGGTGACTGTATACACCATCCCAATTATCTGTACAATTTTTTGGAGAGTTGCAAAGAGAGAAAATCTGAAGGGTTTGTGGGATTGGCCATGTGTCTACTGGCACTCCCACCAGACAGGTGGAGAATGGATTTTCCGGATTCGCAGTAGAAAGGCACAAGGTTTCTTGATGTGTCATGTTTGCCAAAGTTACCCAGACATTTTGTTTAGGTTGTGAAACCATCCAGCCTTCAGCTTGATATATTGTCCAAAACAGGCCAATCACGCTGGATAGGATCTTAATGAAGGTTGCCATCTGTGGAGACACAAATAAATTCCTAATCCTGATTAATCAATTGTTCTTTGTACTTCCATCTTTTATTGCTACATAACGCCTTTTCATCTGTCCCCACCTACGGGGAGCAATCTGTATCCACGTAGGAATAGCACTATGTATGAAACACTCAGTCTGTAAACATGCAGATTTTGATTCCTGTTCTAACCATTGCTTATGGTGCTGCAGCCACCAAACAGCCGCTGCCAGGGATAACGACTCTCGATTTTCCCACAAACCAAAACATTCTTGAATTGGCTGTCCTGCAAACCTTGCTAATGCCCTCTGTGGGTTGTCATTAATCCATGTGTTACGACAGTTAATACATCTTAACCCAAAATATAGCTGTGATTGGTGTATCCAATATCTTTTTTCACATCCTCCACAAAACACCTTTACCCACGCTTGATGATCTGGATTGTTGCAGTTTAAACAATTTTGCCCACTTCTTATTACATTCCCATTTAACCACTCAATAATTCTCCATACATCTGACAATGTTGCCCAGTAAAGTGAATGTCCGAGTAGACCCTCAAGTTGGGTCAAAACAGGCTGGATCTTCAGCCGCTGTCGATGAGCTTGTCTCTCCTCTGGTGTCATTGGGAGGTGCGGCAGGTTTCGCCCATCTCGCTGGAACCCATACGGTGCCTGTTGGTGTAGAAACACAAAGATATCCCCTTCCCCATATTACTACTTTAGCTGGTCCTTTCCACAATCCATCTTTTGGATCCTTATAATTTACCCATATCTCTTTCCTTCCCTCACTTACTTTTGCCTTCTCATAATGTAACATAGCTGGTGGTTGTTCTGCGTCTCCAAATATACACAAGTGATTCATTACAAATAATGTTTTTGCTAATCTTTCCTGTACATCCTGTATTTCCTGATATTTTGCTACATAACGTTTCAAGGTACCATTTGCTCTCTCAACTATGGCCTGTCCTGTGGGAGAATGCGGTATCCCTGTTACATGCTTCACTCCCCACTTGCTTAAAAATCTTTGCACTCGACTTCCGACATATGCTGGTCCATTGTCTGTCTTTATAGTATTCGGGACTCCCATTATTGCAAAACAACATGTTAAGTGTCTGATTACCTGTATGGCCTTTTCTCCACTCTGCGCAGAGGCCCATATATATTTGCTATAAGTATCTATAGTAACATGTACATATTTAAGTCTACCAAAACTTTGTATGTGAGTCACATCCATTTGCCATACTTCATTAGATTTCGTCCCTCTAGGATTGACTCCTATTCCAATACCAACCCCTTTATTGTGAAAACTACAAACAGGGCATGTTTTTACTATGGCCGTTGCTTCCGCCATTGTGATGCCAAACTGTGTTTTTAGCCCTTTTGCATTCTGGTGGAATATGTCATGTGCTTCTTTTGCCAATTTGTCTTTCGGCATGGGAACATGTATAACAGTGGATACCAATTTGTCCGCTCGAGCATTACCTTCCCCAAGTCCTATATCCCATTTATGACTTCTAACATGAATTACAGCATACGGTTGTTCCCTTATTTTTATGGCCCTCTGTAATTGTAAGAACAACTCATAGAGACGCTTATTTTGTACTTCCCTGACTTCTGCATCTTCTATCCTTGCTACTATTCCTGCTACATACATAGAATCAGTTACAATATTCAATGGTTCATTAAACTTAACCATCGCCCAAACTACTGCCAACAGTTCCAAAGTTTGTAGTGTGTCTTGTGCTGTGGCTTTTAATATCTCGTGTTTCCATGTATTATCTTCCTGCCACGTTATAGCTGCTGTCTGAGATTTCTTTCCTGCATCTGTATAAACTGTGATGGCATTCGGGATCGGCGCCTGTTGTCTTTTTGGCTGTTCAATCCAATGTAATTGTCCCAACCATCTCAAAGGTTCCATAGATAATTGATCAGTTGACAACATCATTGGCCCATTTAACATGGCTTCCTGCAATGCTGTGCTATTTGCCAGGTACCACTGCATGGTTTCCTTCTGCATTGGACAGTATATGAATTGAGGTTCTCTTCCACTTATTTGAATAACTCGCACACGACCTTTCTTTACTAAATTTGCTAATGCCTCAATTTTTTGAAGTAGAGATTTTGATTGTTGTAATGCTGGCGTGATCCATTCTAGCACCCATGTCTCCCCCGTTTTCTTTTTAGACTGCGTAATAGCTCCGAGCAAATGCTGTGAACCCATCCACACAAGTATGTCCAGGGGGAGCTCAGCGTCTCTCCGACACACTTGTCCAGAAGTAATACGATCCATAATTTGTTGTAACACTCGCTTCTGATCTGCTGATAAAGACACTACCTGTGCAGGATCATTTCCTTTTAACAGTGGTCTTAATTGTTGTAAAAGCTCGTTTGGAATACCCACTATAGGTTTTAGCCATTGTAAATCTCCTAATAGCTTTTGAGCATCATGCAGTGTTGAAATTTCAGGATTAATTGTCAATTTTTGTGGTGCTACTATTTGTTTCATCAAAGACAATCCCAAATATTTCCATGGAGCTGTTTTTTGTATCTTTTCTGGTGCAATTACTAATCTTTGCTTTGCAAGGGTGTTTACAATTTCTTTTATCTGTGCTTCTGTAAATGGTTCTTTTTGTGCAAATAATATATCATCCATATAATGATAAATTATAACATTAGTCCATTTTTGACGTAATGGCTGTAAGGCTGCATCTACAAAAATCTGACATAAAGTTGGACTATTTCTCATTCCTTGCGGTAAAACTGTCCATTCAAACCGTTGATCTGGCCCTTCTCTATTTATTGTTGGTAAAGTGAAAGCAAATCTGCGCATGTCCTTTTCATGAAGCGGAATCGTAAAGAAACAATCTTTTAAGTCCACAATCAATATAGGCCATTCATAAGGTAACATAGCTGGATTCGGCATACCTGGTTGTAAAGCCCCCATTGGTTCCATTTGTTTGTTTACTTCTCTAAGGTCATGCAAAAGTCGATATTTGCCTGATTTCTTCTTTATGACAAATATCGGAGTATTCCAAGGACTAGTAGATAATCTTAAATGTCCTTGCTGATATTGTTCTTGTACTAGCAAGTGTGCTTGCTCAAGACTTTCCCTTTTTAGTGGCCACTGCTTTACCCATATTGGATCGTCAGATGTCCAAGTTATAGGGATCGGGAAAGTCCAAGCAATGGCCATTAGAATAAATGGTGATCGTTTGTCAAAACTATTCCCATTTGTGCTAACACATCTCTTCCAATTAAGCAATTTACCCCTGGAGGTAGTTGCACTACAGCAAGCACCGCTGTGACTGTTTGTCCTTCAATTGTTAATTGTAGGGGCGGCGTTCGATTAGCTAAAGTTAAACCACCCACGCCAGTGATGGTAGTGGTATGCTCTTGTAATGGCCAGCCTTGTGGCCAAGAAGAAGGCGACAGTATGCTGGAATCTGCACCTGTGTCTAACAACCCTTCCACAGTTATTGCGTTACCTTGAAATGACAGGTGAACAGTCTTTCTGGGTCTCGTACTCAGATCCAGTGTTAGCAGGGTCAGGCTTCCTGTGGATCCGAAGCCTTTATTTCCACGACTCTCCTCAGTTATTGGTCGTATTGTTTGAGTCACTTGTGGCAGGGGCACCAGCTGTGCAATCCGTTGTCCCTGTGCAATCTTTACTGGTGGATTCAGTGTATATGCCATAATATAAATTTCACCTTCATAATCTGCATCAATAACTCCCGGTAAAACAAATAGTCCACATTGTGATGCCGATGATCTTCCTAATAATAAAGCTCCCATGGCTCTCCCATTAATAATGATAGGTCCTCGTACATTCGTAGATATTGTTTGAGGATTATTTGTTAACAGAATAACATCTACTGCTGCTGCCAGGTCCAACCCGAGACTTCCCCGGGTGGCGGGTTGAAGGACTGCGCTGCGGCTGCAATTTTGGTCGTCGCGCGGCGGCCGGCGAACGCGCTCCGTGTGGAGTTTCCCGACCGTCTGCAGCAAGCCACCTCATTATGGGAGTTGGATCGGCAAGTTTGACACCATACATTTCTGGCTGTACAACTCTTTCGTACATGCCCTGGAGCTCCGCATCGGTAACACCGCAGCTGCCCCTTTTTAGGTGTTTGCACTTTAACTGCTGTTGCTGCTGAAGTCTGGAGAGGCGCAAGGGCTGCCATAACCTGACTTTGAGTAGCCTGAGCCTGTTCTTTCATTCCTTCCCCTAATTTCTTTATTGCCTCTACAAGAAAAGCCTGAGGTCCAGTGGGTATCGAGGACGCTTTTTCAAGTGCCTCCTCTACAGTCCAATGTGCCCTTAATGTATTCAATAAACTCTTTGTAGCAGGATTGCCATTTTGTGAAATACACTGTTTTAAGAGAGCACCCTGCATGTAGAGAGGTACTCTTGCTCTTTCAATTGCATTTACCAACTTATCTACAAAACTGCCCAAAGTCTCTTCTCTCCCTTGCTTAATTCCCATATACATTGGAACTCCGCCTGGCTCTTTCACTTGCTCTATGGCTTCTCTCACTAACCTCATTGCCTCTCTCACTTTATCCGGACCGAGCAGTGCTTGAGCTTCTACTCTAGCATAAGGTCCTAACCCCATTAATTCATCCATTGTAACCCCTTGTAATGGATCTCCTGCTTGCCGCTGTACCGCTATCGATTCTAACACTTTCGCTTGCCAATGCGCATTAAACAACAACCACTGACTAGGAGAGAAAATTAACTTTGCTATACCCCGACAATCTGCAGGCAAAAGAAGTTGAGTGCTCCAGAGATAATCTAACATTTGACGAGTCGGTTCACCAGTAACACCATAAGAACTCACTGTAGAGCGCAATTGTGATAAAAGCTTCCAATCTAATGCCGTAACAGTAGCATTTAGTCCACCAGCTGGGTTCGGCTGAAACTGAACTGGAAAAGCCATTGCTGTCGCCATCTGAGTCATCTCCTCATCCCCTTTTTCTAACCCCTCTCGTGCCAATGCATTCCAAGCCCGACACCTTTCTTTAGCGATCTCTATCCCCAGCCCATCTTCTGAGCCAGGAGTAGAATTCTCGCTTTCCGGCGTCACAGTGTGGCTGGACGCGTCAGGGCTACTCAGGGCAGAAGCGGGGGGAGCGGTAGGGAGAACTCGTTCTGAGCTTTCCTGTCCCGTCTCTTCGGAACGTAAAGGTGGTAAAACAAGCTCACGAAACGTAGGCGGTAATGGCCACTTAGTTTCCTCCTCCCCATATCTGGTGTTTTTCTCTTTTGCCGCAATTGCGCCCTGTGCAGCTCTTTTTTTCAGCCTGATACCTGAGCAATTCATTATGAACCACCCTCCATAACTTTCCCAACTTTTTTGCTGTCTTTTCATCATTCAATGTTAATTCCCATAACTTATCTCCAAATTTTCTCCATTCCGATAACTCATGAACTGTATGTGGATTAATAAAACAACCTTGCTCTACCCCATAAGCTAAAAGCCCCTGAAGATCCTTTTTTACATCTATTCCCTCAACCCGGCGTTGTGCCAGCCAGGATGCAAATAAATCATATGCTGCTTGCCTGTCCATACCTTAATTTTTTCCGTTGCAGCCTTTCCAGGTCTCGGCAGCACGTATCAGCAGAGCTCACCTCTTGTGACACCCTGGGCGCGGGCCTTTTTAGTCGCCTTTCGCCGTCCTCGCTGCTTAAGGACCTGAACAACCTTCTCTGGTCTTTATCCTTCGTGGTGCCTGATACGTCCTTTGGCACGTATCACGTCGGGGTCACCATTTGTTGAAAGAACGCAGAGGGAGCCCAGCCATCATTTAATGCACAAAGGCTCAACTTTATTAGTACTCACACTTCTTTTATATCCACAATAATTAGTTCATACATATTGCAAAAAGCAAGCTCCTTATAGGTTGCTAAGGTTAGATACTTTGGTTGCTAAGGTTAAATACCAATCTCTCCCCTTATGATTTCTGCAAGGCCTTCTACATAGTCCTGCTTCTGTTCTTTGTTCTTCTTTGATACTTTTCGGTATTCTCCCATCACGTCGCCGTTGTCAGCAGTTCCTCGGTGCTGTGCCCTTTCTCACGTAGCCAGTTGTTAGCAAACTGCTCCACACATTAAGGGTTACTGGCCAAGCTAGTCACCTTTGCTATGTGCTTTTCTTGCTTACTTAAGAACCACCCAGTTGTAGTGGAAAATCTTGCTGTTCATATTCATCAAAAGAAATTTTCACTCAGACTGTGCTTCATATGATATGGGAACTAGGACTGTATTTTAGAATATTCTATTTTTTTCTTCTAAACCTTTTTTTCCCATTGTACAGTTAATGATGGGAATAATGCCCTCTTAGCCACTCTCAAGAGGCCACAAGTGAATTGAACAGAATATGAAAGATCTTTATCCCCAAAGCAAACAAAGAGTGCAAATAAATAAAATTGCAATCTAAGATGTTTACCTAATATTACTCATTTGTAAACATACGTATTCTTAAAATACCTACCTTTAGTAGGTAGGTAGGTACTTTCCACTGTCACTGGAAAGGTGGATTGAAGTTCATTGTATTCTGGATATATACCTGCCATCTCCACCAGTATGTAAATGTATAACTAAAGAGCATAAATTGGAGTGCAGTCTTGTAGAATGTTGCTGTTTGGCCTCTTTAAGGTAATTATATATTACTGTGTAAATGTTTCATGGATTAATAATGTTTGTTTCACTTTGCGACAATTTTAGGGTTTTTTGTTGTTATTAGGCCAAGAGGGGACCTGTCTTAGAGATCCTTTGATGTTTTTATGGTTTTGATCATCAAATTTTACAACTCTTCTAGACCTGTTCTCTGAAATACTCTGATAGGCAACAGAAAACCACCATTTAATGTAGGGAAACAGTCAAGGAAGAAAGCTTTCTGAGATGAGTGATATATCAGGGGCTATGATTTTCAGCATCTTATGACCTAAAAATGAAGGGATACGAAAACTCAGAATGAATAAGCTTTGACTTATGTGCACACCGGTGGTTCTTTCATTTTTCTTAGTGGTTTATAATGTGGTGTAAAATGTCCATACTGTTTTTCAGGAAGAAAAAAGCAGATCAGTTTTTAAAGACAGTTTTAGTATGTAAGATTTTGGTTTTATGTTTATTATATTTGTTTTACATCTCTAAATTAATATATCCATGCATGTCAGCATTTCCATTATTATTCTCTTGATTTCAGTATCTACCAAACTTCATCCTGTGAAAAAATATAAAGTTCTATTCTTAGGAAGAAAATCAAATAAATAATAAAATAAACAATGTCAGAGATGCTCTTTTTCTAGCTACACTAGACACAACTTTCCCCCCAAGACAGATTCCAATACTTATTTTAGTACCTAGATTTGGCATTACTGTACATCAAGGGAGTTACACTGCTCTACATTAAGGGAGTATTTTTCCTATTATTTGCTGGTTTGGTAGACCACAGTAAATTGAATAAGAGACTCTGGTCTCTTGGAGAGATAGGAATCAGATTTTTAAAAAGTTTTTGAATACAATTGTATTTGATAATGTCCTGTATATAAATAATTCATATACTTGGTTGAGAGCTTACGGTGTTTTGAGGAAAATGTTGTCTTCTTTTAATGTTTGCTCATAGCCTGAAAGAGTGGAAGAGACATGAGAGGAGATGAAAAAGGTGCATGAAAGAGATATAAATTTATTCTTAGTTACAATAGTGACCAACAACACCCTACCCCACCCCCCCCCCAGATGTTATGCTTTTGATTTTTTTTTTTTAAAGTGGAACTTGCAGCTTTCTGAAAGTAGGCCTCTAGCTAATTACTTTGGTAATCCAATTTTCTCCAGTTACCTGCATTTATATCTAGGTCTTAGTTTACCACTTTATCTAAAACATGCATTGCTGTAGATGCAATTCCTTTTTAAGAACTATTTTTCAAAGGCTCAGTGATGTCAGTTCAGCCCTTCACAGGTCACTTGAATCTTCTGGTTTGTCAGACCTCTCACTAGAATTCCTTGTACAATTTTTCTTCTGGTATAGGACAAGAATTGTGAGTGTCTATCCTGTCTTTCTGACAAAATGCAGTAATATCTACCCTTGATTATGGAATTTTCAGCGCAGTAGGTACAGTAAACAGAGCACAAAATTGATGGTCATGTAGAACCTTTGTGCATGTTGTTATTGACCTTTACATGTCTAGCAGCCAGCTTGCAGCAAACTTAACTTGCTGGTTCTGATAGTAAATTGTCCTTACTGAAAGAGGCTGAAATGGTTTGTGTTAAATTTTGTGCATACTGGAACTCCACACAGTTGTTCCTGATGTAGACAGGCTGTTCCTGCAGTAGAAGGCTGTAAAGACATGTTTCTGGTGAAAGTGCTGGGGTCACCCTTTTCTGTTTTATTATCTTTAAATATTACTAAGATACTCCATTAATTGCAGCTGTAAGTTTACTGTGTGGGAAGTGTAATTTTGTGTGTGTGTGTGTGTAGAGTAACTGGGGGAGGGAAAGAGTTTAATTTGTGATTAAGGAGGCAACATAATTATATGCTTTATAATGTTCAATTTTTACACAGAAATGTGAATGACTAGGGACCTCTACTGATTTGTAAACACAATCATTGTAGTTGAGTATTTTGCAGAATTTGTCAAAAGCTAATATTTTTTTTTTTTTTTTTTTTTTTAAGGAACTTCATGTTGGTGTTGTTTATGCCAGAACATAGTAAGCAAGGCAAATTAACTCCAGCCTCGTGTAAGCTTTTAGTTGGCCAACACAATGCAACTGAGTATGAATTCCAGGTGGCTTTGGAAATGAAAGAGAACTGAGCTCTCTGGCTGGAAGCTGAACGGGATGACGGCCTGGTCTATGGTAGGGAAGCTGAAAATGGAGAAGAGGCACTCCAGAGAAGACAGAAATGTGGAACAAGATGCTGGGGAATGCAGTGCTGAATCTGAGGAATGGACGAGCTCAGAAAGTGAACCTGAGCAACCATACTTCAGAAGCAGCTGTAGCAATACTCAGTGGAGAGAAAAGGAGGTTTCCACTAAACCACATCGGCCACTCTGTCGATCCCCTTGTTTGGATCGCCCAAGTTTTTCACAGAGCAGTATCACACAAGACTTGAAGCTAGACGAATGCAAAACAAATTTGGACAAGGAATACCAAGCTAAAATGGATTTTGCTTTAAAGCTTGGGTATGCAGGAGATCAGATCCAGGCTGTACTGAATAAATTGGGAGCAGATGCGCTCATCAATGATGTTCTGGCAGAGCTTGTGAGACTTGGCAACAAAAGTGAATCAGAGGGACAAAGCAGTGCCAGCAGTACCACTAGTACTCTGGTGCCAAGAGGCCCTTGCCCAAAGGAAATAGCAAGCCCTGAATTGTCGCTTGAAGATGAAGTTGTGGATAACAGTGATAACTTGAGGCCAATTGTCATTGATGGAAGCAATGTGGCTATGAGGTGGGTCTCCCTGTCAAGACACTTGAAAAGGATAAATCACTAAAATACGAGAAAAATCAGTATTGATGGCAAAGTAATTTTAAGTCATGTAGTATATTTACACTGATAATACATCCTGTTTTATGCACTCTTTAGTCCAGGCTTTTAATTATGCCCTTACTCCCTTATATGTAATCTGTGTTCCAATTCCCCTCCCTGCTTTTTCAAACCAAGTTCTCCCCTCAAATCTTTTGTTTGAGCAATCTAGCTGTAGTGAGCTTTTGTGTGGATGGGTTTAATTTTTTTAAGTCCTTGAACAATGTTGAAAATTATTTTTCTTTAATGCCCAGAGGCAACCAAAAATGGGATGAAAACCTGGTTCCTTCCAAAATGCCATGCAGTGTATGCTGATGATAAGTAGCGGACTTCAGGGTATTTGAGCTCCTGCTGATCAAGCCTGCTCAGAATTCAAAGCAATTGAGCTGTGTCAGGACAGGGATATGCATGAGCTGAACTTGCTGACTCACAGCTGTGGTGCTTGTAGTTTCAGACACGTGCACTCATCTGCTTGGGTCAACACTAGCTCAAGAGTTATCTGTCCTGTGCCACTTCTGAGCATGTCTGTAGAGTACACAGTTCAGCTAGCCAATGGTTTGTTTATCATTGAGAAAATATGATTTTCTGTGAGGGAGTTCTTTAAACAGTCTGAGTGATGAGTGGATACAAAGATTTCTTCAGGTAGTGTTTGCACACTAGATTTCCTTTGGTATCAGCTTTCTGCTCTAAGAAATTTGTGATATGAATGATTTTTTTTTTCAGTGTATTAATAAGAAAATTCAGATTTTTATAGGTATATTGAGGGCTCTGAGTTTTGAAATATATAAACCCACCCAAATCCTGTAAGAATGTCTTATATACAGGATTTTCCAGTGCCGAGTTGTGGTTACATCAATCCAAAAGCTGTTTCTGTAAAGCAACATCACCAATATTGGATTTCACTTTTTTCTTTCCTTTTTTTCCTGTGCCTGTTGAATTTGCAGTCTCTGTACTGCTTGAGTTACTCCTGAGTGTAATGTGGTAGCAACTGGAGAAAAGTGTGTGTACTCTTACTGTTGCATAGCTTAGAACTGATGCTCTATTTATAGAATCGTCGAATATCTCAAGGTGGAAGGGACCCGTAAAGATCATTGAGTCCAACTCATAAAATGCATATGCATTTGAAAATTTTAAAGGATATTAAATTCTGAACAATCTGAAATGTACAAAAATCTAAAGAAAAATGCTTTAGCATCATTGCGACTTCTGTATTCGTAAAGTTGAACGGATTTGGATTATGCTGGTGATCCATAGGCCTTAGTTATACAGATGGTCTTAGATCTGTCTGCCTTTGGTCTCTTTCAGTGTCGCTTTAATGTAACATTTTGAGCCCCGGAAGAGCATGCACCTTGCAGTAATCTGTGATGTTGTTCTATTATAATAATAACAACAACAACACTGAAGTAAAATTTTGAATGATGATCCATAGAAAAATGCTAAAGACAATTTTAGTAAGATGAAAATCTCTTAATTATGCAGCATCTGCTCTACAGACTGAGAACATCTGAAAAGTGCAAGGGTTATACACTTATCATGCTTTAAAATGCTGCAGTTATTGATGATACAAATGGAGGCCTTGCCTATATGGTAAAACGTGTATGTTTTAAGTGAAAGGTGCTATATATGGAAAATATAGAAGTCTCTTCAGAAATCGTGACTGATAGGTGCCAAACTAACTGGGCAGCATTACTTCTATCACAGTTGATGAAAAATTGCAGCTGTGTTGAGAAAGGGGGGGGAAAATTCAATTAACAAATTTTGAAGAGTGTGTATCAAGGAGCATAGCATTGGCCTACTAGTCTACCCTTTTCAAATGGAATTTTGGAAGCAGTTCACTTGCTAGCCACACTGAAATGTAACAAAAGTTGGGTTTGATTGGTTTTTGTAGGTGTTTTTTTTTTTTTTTAGTAAGAAGGGCAGACCATTTTTTCTGCTCAACTAGTTACAATATTAACTGAAAAGAACGAGAACCCTTAGTTTTTTATTATTCAGTTATATGGTGTAGCAGTAATATATGCACTCAGTTTTTCAGACAATGTTGGCTTGAGTCTAAATATGAAATCCAGCCATATTGCAAAGACCTGTGCCTCTCTCTTACCTGTGTAGTCGAACTACTAAGGTTATTATAATTTAATGTCATCTTTTTCTCTTATATATATGCTTATGTATTATCCAGGAATTCCTAAACTACTTCCTGAGAGGATTTAAAACCTGATTCTTTAGTTCACTCTATGTTTAGCAAATCAAGATAGGGTGCACCCATGAGGTAGACTAAGATACATAATTAAGATTCTCCTCCTCCAAGGAATTTCTTTTTTCCTGGCAGAAATTTCTTAGGCCATTTTAAAAATTAAACCCCTTTATCTGAATTGTGTGCTGGTATAGAGACTCCTGTGTGTTTCAGCAAACAATTTTTGATGGGGGTGGGGCTTATACAACTTTGAGAGTTCTTTCTTTCCCTTAAAGAGTTCTAATAAATAATAATAAATATAATAAAAATGCAGAACATAAGTATTAGAGAAACATATTTTTTAATCTAGATGTTTAAAAGCACCTATCACCCATGACAGCCAGCATTGTTAGTTCATTCCTTTTTTTTCATTATTGATAACATTTTATGGTAATATTTAAGGTAAGCTCAATTTGTTGGGGAAAGTGGTATTTTTCATTAGCTCAGCTTATCAAATGAAGAAGTGGAAAAACTTCATGTTTACTTGGTTTTGCTTCTGGGATAGTGAAATTTCACCATTTCTACAGTTTTAAGTAGCAGTGTTGCTGTAATCTGATGGCTGAATAGTTCTGGACAATTGTATTTTTCCAGTTATGCAAACTGGTCTAATAAAAAGATTTATATATCTTTACAGACTTTGCCTCCTTAGACCATGGCAGCTTTAGAAGGAAAAAAACCCCACCACCACCACAAACAAAAACTAAAACCAAATATAGATTTTGTTCTTGCTGTTTCTAAAACTTTTGCATGTTCTTCAGCCATGGGAATAAAGAAGGATTTTCCTGCCGGGGAATTCAACTAGCTGTTGATTGGTTCCTGGAAAAAGGACATAAAGATATCACTGTGTTTGTACCTGCATGGAGAAAAGAACAGTCTCGACCTGATGCACCAATTACAGGTAACAGATTGAGATTTTCTTTGACCCCTTGGTTAAAAAGAAAAAAAAGTATTGCATTAAGACACAACCATGTCATCTTTCTGATGGGTGCTACATACTGGGCTGTGGATGTGATGTTGCACGATCATGTTGTTCGTTTGAAAACACAATTTCACTAGTGAGGAAACCAGTATTTAAGTATCTGCACCTGTAAACAGTGCTGTTTTTTTGTAACATTACACTTTCAACAGTTCTGAGAAGTAGTAGTCAACTTTCCCATTAGCAAACATTGCCAAGCATGTTGGAACTGATTCTTAGTTGCTGTGCAAGTATAAAATAAGTAGTGTCAAGGCCAGGGACTCATTTAGTAGGATTATGGTGAACACTGAAGAGGCAGCATGTGTTTTGACCCATAGAAAGTACTTTTGTTTTAGTCCAGGCTAACAAGGTGGCTACTGTAATACAGTAACAGCTGAGTTCTTGACACGTTCAGAAAGGTTGAGTAAAGGTACATGGTTGTTTGCAGAGAAGGAGAGTGGCTATGAAGCTTAAATATTGAGTATTTACCCAGTGCTTTGAAACCTCAGAAATAAAATGGCATTCTGCATTTAGGTATTTTTTAATGATAATGGAGACTGTATATGAACATAATTACAAAATACTTCGTCAGAAAAGAGGGCAAGAAGTTTCATATTTCAAAGGCTGCATTTCTTTCTTTTAAAACTTTTTTTTTAAAAACTGCTCAACTAAAATTATTTTACAGATCAAGAAATCTTACGTAAATTGGAGAAAGAAAAAATTCTTGTTTTCACCCCATCTCGAAGAGTTCAGGGAAGAAGAGTAGTTTGCTATGATGATCGATTCATAGTAAAGCTTGCTTTTGACTCAGATGGCATCATTGTATCAAACGACAACTATCGGGATCTTCAAAATGAAAAACCAGAATGGAAGAAGTTCATAGAGGAGCGGCTGCTAATGTATTCTTTTGTGAATGACAAGTATGGGTTTTTTTCTTCAAAAGTAAGGGAATTTGCTAACTTGGAATCCTCAGTAAAAACTGAAATTCACATTTCATTTCTCTCCCCTTAGATTTATGCCTCCTGATGATCCTTTAGGACGCCATGGTCCAAGCCTTGAAAATTTCTTAAGGAAAAGGCCAGTTATTCCTGAACATAAGAAACAACCGTGTCCTTATGGTAAGTGCCTAAGTCAGCTTGATTTGTTGTATCCAAAGGTAGGTGAAGCAAGCAATTAATTAACATTTTGTCATTATGGGGGGGCGGGGAGGGAGCAGCCATTTTTGGTGTTGCCATCCAAGCACTATATCCATTTTTATACCCTTCATACACATACTAATAAAAACAATGTAGCAGAAAATTAAGGATTACCAGATATCTTGTGGATAACACAGCTTTTTGCTATTTTCTTGTGGCTTGTGTTCCGGGAAGGAGGTTCATAACTATAAAAACTTGTTAGAGCTGTCTTGTTTTATGTAGCATTGAGTATGTTGTCAATATTGAAATCATGAGCCAGTAGGAAGAGAAGTGATGTGTCTTGCCCTTGGCGCAGTGATGTATGTGGATACAGGTGGCAGAGTCTGTGACTGCCTGTATATACAATACATAGAATTATTCCTTAGGGGGTTAATATAGAAATATTATTACCGAGAAGTGGTGAAAGATAGATACAAAGAAAAAAGATAGCAGCTGGTGGTGTTGATTGGTTTTTGGTTTATTTAACCTGAAAACACTTTTCTTTCAGGTAAAAAGTGCACCTATGGGCACAAATGTAAATATTACCACCCAGAACGGGCAAACCAGCCTCAAAGGTCAGTAGCGGATGAGCTTCGAATAAGTGCCAAATTATCTGCTGTGAAAACTATGAGTGAGGGAGCCTTGGCCAAATGTGGCACAGGGCCATCCAGCTCCAAAGGAGAAATCAGTTCTGAAGTGAAACGCATTGCCCCAAAACGTCAGTCAGATCCAAGCATTAGAGCAGTAGCTGTGGAGCCTGAGGAAAAGTTATCAGTAGCGCGGAAGTCCGAGGCCAGCTCTGTCCCGTCTCTGGTTTCTGCATTAAGTGTACCAACGCTCCCTCCACCAAAAAGCCATGCAGCTGGTGCATTAAATACTCGTTCTGCAAGCAGTCCGGTGCCAGGTTCCTCACAGTTCATGCATCAGAAATCCTCACTGGAACATATGTCCAGTGTGCAATATCCTCCTATACTAGTCACCAATAGCCATGGCACCTCAGTTAGCTATACCGACCAGTATGCCAAATATGAATCCTTGGGGGACCATGGCTATTATTCCTTACTCAGTGATTTCTCCAACTTGAGCATAAGTAGTATCCGTAACACAGATTATTATGGGGCTGATATGGACCAGGGGATGTATTCTAGAAACTCAAGCCCCTGTCCTGACAGTTGCTTAAGCCATACAAGTAATGATTCTTATTCCTCTTACAATGACTTGTATCTGGGTGTAGCAGATGCCAGTCCAGAAGACAATGTGAAGATGCACAGACTGCCATCGCAAAATCGTCTTCAGCCTTTTTCCCATGGTTACCATGAAGCCTTAAATAGAGTTCAGAGTTACGGAACTGAAGAGCCTAAGCAATCCCTTCGCAAACAGTCAGTTTCCCACTTAGGCCTACATGCCCAGCATCCAGTTGTTGGAGCGCGGTCCAGTTGTCCAGGAGAATACCCTGTGCCTCAAAACGTTCATCCGTCAACTGCACAACCAAGCCGTGCCTTGGTCATGACAAGAATGGACAGCGTTTCTGACTCACGGCTTTATGAAAGTAACCCTACAAGGCAGAGAAGACCACCTCTCTGCCGAGAGCAGCATGCTAGTTGGGATCCGCTACCGTGTGCATCAGACTCCTACACCTACCACTCGTATCCACTGAGTAACAGCCTCATGCAGCCATGTTACGAGCCTGTAATGGTGAGAAGCATGCCTGAGAAGATGGAGCAGCTCTGGAGGAATCCCTGGATTGGGATATGTGGTGAGCCACGGGAACCTCATATCATCCCGGAACATCAGTATCAAACATACAAGAACCTGTGCAATATTTTCCCTCCAAGCATTGTCCTTTCTGTGATGGAAAAGAATCCCCACATGACAGATGCACAACAGCTGGCAGCTATGATTGTTGCCAAATTAAGAACAGGGCGTTAAAGCATTACAGCCTCTTTTGGATAAATGAAGCTATATAGCATATAGGACCTGGAAGAAAACTTAGATGAAGGAGGAAGGGGCCAATCTATTGTAAATATTTTCTACTAAGATAGTATAAAATTCTGTACACAGTAGCAATCATATATATGCTGAGGCACTATATAAGAATTGATTGTATTGTAAATTTTAAGATTTTAAATATAGGGATTTTTAATAGTATTTTATAGGAAATGCATACCTTGCTGCATGGATAGCTCATTAAGAACTACAATGTCACATTCAGTGTCTCAAAGCTGTTACTACAAAGTTATTGTTAGCAATTATATTGCATGTATTAGTGTACACTTCCAATTTGCTTATAAATGCCTAATCGGCCTTTAAAAGTATGCTCTATACATACCCAGATGACTTTCAGGGTTTCAGCTTTGTCATTCGACACTGCCTACTGGCATATTAAATATTGAAGAAAAAGTAAACTTGACAAAAATGAAAATACTCAATTTGTAAAAGGAAGACCTGATTTCAGCTTTTCAATGTCAATATTGTTGTTGGTACTTAAATTTCAAAACTGTTCCCCAAGAGTTTGCGTATCTATTACATTGTCCAATACATTGGCTCAATCCAACAGAAGCCAAATACTTTATTAAATTAGGACCAAAACGTTAAGGAGTGTGAAGGCATGAGCGCCATTCAATAAACTAAAAGAAGTTTAATTGTAGCTTCTCTCTTCAGAATTGCCTCTCAACTGTGCAGTAAGCAGCTGCTGGCCCAGATGACTAGACAAGCTGAAAGTAAATTGTCAGTTTTATGTAAATTGGATTACTTGACCTGAAGCAGCAGAAGCTGGATGTTAACATGGAAGTTCATCACTAACTACAGCCCTTCCTCTGGGGGCAAGGATGGTGTTGGCATGAGCCTAACACTCAGGATGGCTGCACAAGGTCAGCTCGAGAAGGGGGTGGAGGGGAAAGGCTGCTTCTTGAACAGAGATGCTATGGTTTGGGTTTGTGGCAAAGCTGGCCCGGTTTTTGCTCTTCAGATCCACGCAAAGGTGTGCATTTGCCTCATGAAGGCTTTTAGAGTTCCTGTTTCAACAGGTGAGATAATTGTGTGGCATTGTTTGCGCAACTGATACCTTGCTCAGGGTGGGAACCTTTGTAGCTAAATGTCTCCAAAAGAGGCGTTTATTGTTTTTTTTAAGCTGCACTGACTGGACGCCCTTTTTTGAATCCATTGTATATTTCAACATTCCGAACCATTACTAACTCGATAAGTCTCGAGCTAGGACTTGTTGACTTCTACTGTAGTTTTTTTCATGAAAGTTGAGAAGGCCTGGTTTATGGCCTTTTGTTTCTTCATGAGAAGGTGTGACACTGCCTAAATGTTTCTTACTGTGAAACACACGGAACGTGAGGCTGCAGTCAGGGTTGTTTCTGGTGTTTTGATAATGGCTTGCATGCTGCTTTCTAGTTATCTGTTTGTCTGAGGAACAAAGTTATATAATTTCCTCCACTTGTGTTACTGTAATGGTTGGTTTGATTCAAAATATCTTGTGGGCTCTTTATCATGTGCAAAATATGGTCCTGTCCTATAAAAAAAACCCCAAACCAACAACAAACCACAATTACAGGTGCAACTACAGTTAATTTACTGATATTTGATAATTCTATCATTTCACACAGGATAAACATTCTTGTGTTGGTATAGGTAACGCAGATAATGACCATGTCATTATGTATTTAAAATTAATTAACTTGAAGATGATTCTGTATTTACACTTGGTGTTTAAAAATAAGTTTTAATTAGTTGGCTATCATCTCTGTTAATGGGGAAAAAAAAAATCTTCCGCCATTTTGTAATAGTTGGGGAAAACAGGTTTAACTCTTGACCAGTTTTCAAAAACATTTCTTACTAACCAGCATTTTATATTTTTAATTTGCAATTAATTCTTATTCTCTTCTCTTGCATGGTATAAGCAGCTGAGAGCAATGCCTCAAATAACCAGAAATGACCTTTTGTTTGTTGATACAAATTGTATCTCTTTTTCTTGATTGTATAAAAACTGTGTATAAAAAAAAAAAAATAAATCTCTAGATTAACTTCAGTATTACATTTTCACCACAATGTTTGTGACACCATGTGTCACAGGGAAGTAGCCCATGAGTAATTATGGATCTTTTTTATTTAAAATGGGCACTTGTAGTTTATAGACAAACAAGGACAACTTTTCAAAACCAGTTTATTATGTGCACAGATACTGTGTGTACACCTCAAAGCATCACATGGTTATCTTTAGTCTATTTATTAAGCAGATACATTCTTGCACTAAACCGTATGTAAAAGTGTTGCTGTTAACTCATCTGCATGTGTTTAAAATGTAACAATATAATAGCTATAGACCCTGCTTTATTCTTAATGGGTTAATTTATAAATTATTTAGGTATAAAATGAAGTTTATTGTACACTCACGTTTTCCATCTTGCATGGAATTAAATATTTGTATGTAGAAAAATGTCTGTTCCCTTTTTCTCCAATTATAAAGATAAGCTATTTTAAGAGAGGTTTAGTAGGTGTTTTTGATGTTTTCTAACATGGAAAACTGAGCAGAAATTTCTGTATGAAGTGTTGGGTGGTTTATGGAGATAACTCACTTTTGTAGGACTTGTCTAGTCATTTTAATTTTCACTAACTTTTGTCTTACTGATAGAACAGTTCCTTTTTAAACAAGGGGAATGCTGTGCTAGTGCAAACCCGGCATACTATTTCCCTAAGGCACTTTGAAGGCAAATTGTCTTTTTTCTAAGAAGCTATTAGCAACTATCACGCACAGAGTTACAGAACGGGCAGTGTAGCCTTGTGGAAATAATTTGCAAATTTTGTGCTTGTTTAGTCCTCATTAGAGGTAACGAAACTTTTGTATGTGATGTAGTCTTTCCTAATCAACTCCTTTAAGTGATAATTCACTCATCCACATCTGTTCTCAGATATGTTTACAAGCCAATTCAAAACACCGACACATTCATCTTCAGCGCATAAGCTTATATTTCTTCTTACGTGGAAGAGTTGATCTTATTAACACCTGATCATAACTGTCTATATTGTAAATATAAGACTTTGTATAAATGCTCTTTTTGAGAGCATGATATTTAAATGTTTTTAAAACTGTAAGAGAACAGTTCTAGAAACTATATTTTAATAAAATCCATGAAATTACAATTCTAGAAGAGAAAAAAAAGTGGGAAGGTAAAATCCTGGCCACCTGCAATCAGCAGGAGTTAAGCAGTAGACTTCAGTGCTTCACTGGGGCCAGAGCGTTCTCTGGGAGTTCTGATTTACTGATCTCTCATCTTTAGCTATATTGCTTTCACATAATTTGTCACTTAAAAGTGTATAACAAATCCATGAATCAAAAATCAAATGCTTTATGGGATGTCAGTCTAAGTTATTTAATGTTTTTTTGTAAGAATTACATGTTAGTAATATATTAAATTGTACATATAGATGATTTCACTACTGTTAGTCCTGTTGTTGTTGTACTGAGCTGCAGTAGTTGGCTTTATTCATTTGTAGAATTAAACATTACTGTTTAATTGTTGTAAACTTTTATAAATCTCTTTGGGTTTTTTTGGTTGACCCAAATATAATGTAAGTCTTAATGACAAAATGAGTGAAAATGGATGTTAAACCAGTATGTGGTATTCGTAAATCTCTGTAGTAATAAGCGTGCACTGCTCTAGCTGCTGCTGCTGCATGTAATTCATTCACTAGCATGAGTCTGTTTAGCTTTTGTGAAAATGCTTTACCTGTAAACTTAAAAAGAGAAGGTGTGGGCATGGTTGCTTAGAACAAGCAGAAGGATCCTCATTAAAAAAACCCAAACAAAACTAAAACAAAGTATGTAGGTGACTTCCCCCCTACATACTTTTAATGCCAGTTTGCCTCAAATCGTGAATTTTGGCATTTTAAAAGTCAGAACGTGAAAAGAATCTGTCCAGATAATTCAGTTTAAAAACACTCGGTGACGTGCACGTATACCAAACCACAAACAGGAACATTTCAAGGGATGTATTTCGACTACAGCAATTTTTAAAACTCCATGCTAAAGAGAAGGAACAAGCATAATTTCTGTGAGACTTTGCTCCACAGAGTTGAAATATTACTTTATCTTGACTTGCCGGAAGTTTACCTGAAGCAGTAGTACTGCAGGACTCGGATCACTGGATCTGTCACTGTTATTTCTGTGGCGAGTGCTCAGCTTTAATACTCCTCGTATGCACCCGGGGCCTGTCTGTGTGACACAGCCCTTATTAACTCTATTGCAACATTTCAACCGGAAAAATACAAGTGCACCATCACTTCAATTATTCTCATGCCAGTGGTTGGTCAGCTTTTGGAGAGCCATTATACAATAGCTATGATTTTGGTCTGTGGTATTTAAAGTTTGTAAATGTATTAAAAGAATGGAGAGAAGAATCTAAAAAGAAATATAGGCTATTACCTACCTGTTTCCCCCCCCGCCGCTCTGTGTAAAAGGTTTGCACAATTATTTAATAATACAAAACATGTTATACTTTATATATATATAAAAATTTGCTTATTTAATAAAACTGAGAGCCATTGGATTATTTGTTTCTAGCTTTTTATTTTGTAACTCTCTTTAGGCAAGAGCCCCAAAAAGCTGTTTTGTCCAAAACAACTGTTGTAGTCTGTCCAAATTATTTCTCAGTAGTTTTAGCTGATTTACTGAAAAATACCCAGATTCTGAAATCATACATAATTTTCCATCTGTGCTTAAATCTGTGAAGGAACAGGAAGAAGAATTTTACTTTAACAAGCAGAGGAAGAAGTAGTGTTTAGGTCCTGCTGTCTTGTCATAACACCCCCCTTTGTCAGGCTCTGTATTACACATATTTTCTTTTGCTATTTAAACACTCATTTCCCTTACTAGGGGGGAGGTGATACAGTATCATTTATTACCACTGCTTTAACTTGTTGGGGGGAGGGGGGCTAAAGCAAACGAAAGGAAAATGATACACAAAGATCATGTCTGTCCAGATTTGCCTGAACTTCCCACCATTACCATGTTTGCTCTCTTGAGGGCCAGGAACCAGGTGATGCAGAAGACAGCACAAACCCAGTCAAAAACCAATAAAATAGCTGTATTACGAAGCTGCATTTTCCTAATCCCAGGCCCTTTGTGCTTAATTTACATCCTCAAGTACACCACTCCTGAAAACAAGTACTAATTAGATTCCACAGGATATTACTGTTCCAGTTTTCTCCCCAAAACTGTAACCCCAGCTGAGGTCCTTGTCAGAGTAGCTGCCTTTGGGAATGAGAAAACAGAATATTAAAGACTTGAATAGCCAGGAGCAGATTATCCTAATTAGTTCCACTACTCTGTCCAATTACTTAAATTGAAAGAAATTCAAGAAGTGGAGAAAGCCAAAAGGGGTCACAGGCCACAGAAGCCCTGGACCCAGGCCTGAACTTCCTCAGCAACTCCTGTTTGCGTGACTTATTCCATAGAGTCCCAGCTTCTACCTCCAATCCTTCCATTAGCTTCCCTTTGGAGATGTTTTTCCAGACATTAAAAATCTGTCTGAAGACAGTAATTTACAGGCAGAAAGCAGTCTCAAGAAGTCCTGCCCAATGCAAAGGAAAAATCAAGTAATTTAGGGTTACATCAACATTGCCTCTCCTATCCCCATTCGGAATATGCTTCTAGCAAAGAAAGTAATTAGCCAAGTAAACTTTTACCAAAGGGGAAAAAAACCCATATGTAGCACAGTATTTGGCCAGCATCACCCTTTCCTTTTTGAACTGTGATGTCTGCACTGACAGACCTCAGAAGTACCAAATAGAGTAACTCTTCACTTACTTGCTTTGCAAGTCATTTGAACTGGCTGGCTTTAAACGTTAAGGTTATCTATGCATTTATTATGTATTATTCGTAGTAACATTGTAATTTGCCAGGTACTTGGGAAAGTAGCTACAAAACTGTTCCTCCTGTGAATTATTCAGATCAAAGACCAAGTTTCATAATCCTGAACAGAGCGATACATAATTGTCTAGGTTTTACACTTTCATTGTTTCAGTAGAAGCTCCTTCTTCACTTTTTAAAAATCAAAACATCTGTTTCTTTTCTCCAGCCATTCCCAACTTCTCTTTTTTTTTTTTTTCCTTTGTTTCAAGCCTGCCTCCCTGCCCCCAGTAACACTTTGTTTAAACTTCATGCCATTACTATGGCTTCTTCTCAGGTCTTGGTATTTTTTCTAAAGCATCTGGCAGTTTCGTGCTTTTCTACGTCATGCACAGCACTGGATTTAACTATTTTATTTGACTCTGCAACTAGCTCAAAGACCAGGATTTTCATCCCGTAATTCAGTGGATGGGTTAATGGCAGATAAGCAGGGCAGCAACTACAGCTGACAAAGAAGCTACAGTAGCATGTGATTTTACCAAGTAAACCTTTACCAAAGGGAAAGAGGTGACGTACAGGATGGTATTTTCCAGCATCACGCTTTGAACTGTTCTGCTTGTTTGCATGGACAGACCTCAGAAGTACCAAATAATAATATAAGTAATTTTACACTCTGAAATTCAGTAATAAAAGAACGAATCCTCTTCACTCAAACTTTCCTTAATAAGCTTGAGGAACTGCTGGGTAAAAGGAGAGATTTCTAAAGATCCTAGAAAGAGGAAGGGCTTACATGAAAAATCCCTCCTAACAGAGAGAAGTTGTTTTGCATTAGCACCGCTTGTTTTCAGAGAAGGAAATGTACACAGTATCTTCAGTTTTACAGAACTTTTGCCTGTCTGGTAAAGAGTAACTGCAGTAGAACAGGATGACAAAAAATTAGAACTAAGAAATAATACTTACACTGAGCTAACCCTTTACCTGAGAGTCAGCCCAAAGCATCCAAGCCATTGTTCTAAACTTGCAATTCAACCCTATCCAATGTTCTGCTGAAGTCATATGTCCCTTTGTGTATCTTTCTACAGAACATCAGCACATAACACCAGCAGCAGCTCTACAGAACTAAGAAGATGCCATTTCACAATGCTGCACTGACATGTTCCTGTTTAGTTTGTAAATAGTGCAAATTGTTACACTGACCCAGAGAAAGGCTCTGTCTTACCCTCTAGTAGATACACTCCAACAAATTCTTACTGAGGAGTCCTGCAATAAGTACATGCTTAAACTCCTATCTTTTGACAGGTAATTGCAGAAGCCTCCAAGTTCCAAAAACCTTCAATACAGGTAAAGAAAACTGAATTTAGGAAAAAGTAGCTGGAAGTCCTTTTTCTCAACAACTTTCCAACAAGGTACTCAAGACCATTTCTGCAGTAATTGCACTAGCTCTCAGCAGAGACCACAGTATTAGTTACCAACCTCAGCAAAATCATGAATAGAAATATCATCAAGCAGAAAACTTCAATTAAAGATACAGTAGTCGCCTCAAGACTATGACTTGAAAAAAAACTGTGAGAAAAAAAATTTTTGAGGATATTTAAGCACTACAGTGCATTCAGCCACGGTATAACTAGGCTTAATCCCTAAAGCTTCCTGTGAAATCCTAGCTAGATGAAAATTGTAGCACAGTCTCTTTCTGGCAAAATCATGCAAACTCACACAGGACTGTCACTGAAACAGGAAGGGCTCAATAGTCTGGCCAATGGGGACCAGAGGACACTTCCAAGAATACCCGAGTGAAAAAGAAAAAACAGGATCCAGAAAGAAGGTTTGCCTTCGGCTGGTTATGTTTATTAACCACGAAAAAAATCAAGGAACACCGCGGGATTCCGAAGTACTCTGACTGTATTTGGCAAACATCAACTAGAGCTAAAAGTTCCTGATAGTGGTTAAGCAAGACAAGGGTTACTAGACATGGAACTTAGTAACACACCACCTTTATAAAATATTGATTTTACATGGTAAAAATCAGTAAATCTTCACAAACAAACAAACATACATACATCCTGGAGTGGCTATTTCCCTATCACCATTACTAGTTCTTCCATGCCACTTATCTTGTGCAATTCCGAAAGCTGCAGAGCTGTCTTAGAAAAGTTGAAGGCCACTTTTTATCTTATGGAAGTCATTCTGGGTCCATAACAATCCTCCTGTCACAGGAATATTCAATTCTGCAGAGCTGAGAGAGGAAGAGAAATAAAGCACATAAGCACTGAGCCAATTTAGAAGCTCACATCACCAAAATAATTTTGATAGCACCTTAAACTTGGTAACAAGTTTTATTTCCAACACAAAATGTTGTTTCTCATTTTTAGCTCTGAACATTTAGCTGCTGTATTGACCTTAGATTTCAATGAGTTTGTTCAAGATAGGGAACAACAGTCCCGAGGTGCCAAAGCACAGACCAAAGGAAAGGTCACCAGCTACTAACAACTGTGAGGGAGACACGACTTCAGAAATAACCACACAACAATTTTAATTAGAACCCTCATCTGTCCTGCGCAGCTAGGAATACAGGCTAATCGGGTGAAATGCTAACACAGCACGTAGTCAACATGAAAACGGTCTGTCACAAGTTACAAATGGTTCATTGCCTATACATTCTGCACACCGAAACTAGCCCTTCCTATGGCTTTGCAAAGTAGTGCAGAAACTAGTGCATTAACAGAGACTTTAAAGGAAGTTTTTTGGTGAATGCACAGCATGCTCAGTAATTTCTAATTTTAGAAGGAGGCTCGTTCTAACAGGTGTAAAATCCCTTTTCATTGCAGAAGTTACCCAGTTAGGGCTGAGTCCCAGGAGATCCCCCAAATAATGACCCATTTACATGACTTGCTAACACAGAACACAAAGGAACATCTAATGTTTTATACAGTATCCTCAGACATAAGGCACTGTCAAACACAAGGCTCAAAGAACAGCTGGAGAACATCTGTAAATCTTTCCCTACCCAAAGTTTTACTATGTGAAGGAACATAAATCACTACCACGTCATGAAGTAGGTCAGATAAGGATTTCTTTTACAATTTCTATTCATTTTACAAGAATGGTGAAGTTATCAATAAAACAAATCTTTAAAGGATCCACTTGAAACCTGCTATCTGACCTTGTGAAGAAAAAGGGAAAGTCTGGCTGTCTTGTACATCTTTTTCACTTTCTCTATTCCTTATGCCCGAGGAGAGCTCATGCACTCCTAGCTATCACCTAGCATCCTCCCGGATAATAATATAATCCCTGCCTACTCACTGTCTTTACCCTTCAGCACGTATTAACCATCCCTCTCACCTACCTGCTTATGCATCTCATCCTTAGGACAACAGAATCCAGTCACTATCCATGACCATCAAATGATGAATCCCATTTTTGAAATGTCAGTGCAACTGCTTGATGCAATCCCTAAAGCAATTGCATGTCTGCAACTCCACCCTCAGAAAACTCTCCAATTGGTCGTTATTTGCCAAATTCGCCCCTGCTGTCAAGTAAAACTGACACTGGGAGTAAACAAAAAGCACATATGCTTATCACAAAAACCAAAACGTCTGTCTGAGGATGACAGCAGCTATTCAGAGCTTCAGAGGCTGTCACAGCAACGCTAAACACAAACTCTGACAACACACATACGCCAGAAAACCCACCAAAGAACACAGTCTTTTGGGACCAGGGAGGAAGGAACTGCAAGCTTTTCCAAAGAATCCAAGCATCGCAGGAACTTATGTCTCATGTTAAAACAAACCCAAAAAACCTCTGAAGACAGTAAATAATCTCTGCAAACAAGACTGAGATGTTTGGAAAGATTTATACAGCAACTTCAAGCTATACACCGAAAAACTCAATGCCTTTTTCAGGTGTTCAGTACTGGAATAACTGGCTAATAACTGGCAGATGACGCTGCTCAGAGCTCCTAAGAGACAGATAATTTCTCCTTTAAGGTCAAAACACTTCTTAGACACTCCTCGTTCAGATGAAACACTGCCAGAGGCCTAGCAGACAAAGCCAACACAGAAACATCACAGCTATCACGCCCGGTGTAATGACTGACAGTCTTCCTCTGGCTGTTGGAAACTGTCCTGGAATTCAGCCTGCTAATGGGATAATTTTTCCTTCCTTGTGATGTATATTCCTCATCATTCATGACTTCACAGGCCTGCTGTCATTCCCAGGACAGGGGCTCAGGGGACAGTCACTGACATCATTCTCTGCCTTAACTGTACTGCAGGAAGGTTGCCAAGAGCAGGCTCATCACCACAGATCGACTGCGGGAGTACTGCCAACCAGAGTAACACAACTTTATTACTTGGGACACATGGGAGAAAGTGCCTTTTCTATAATCAGTGCTACTCTGTCCCCCAGCCACTTGCCTGCCACTAAAATTCACTGCTTTGGGTTGGATTCAGCTCTTTTTGAACTATTTTGCTTCTCTGAGATTCAGGCTATTCTGTTTTGGAAACAGCATGCTTGTCTGGGAACATCTGATGGCAAACCAGAGAAACCGTGTGTAAAGGGTTCCAACAAGAGGCCAAATTGTGTGGTAAGTGGCAGGCAGAAAAACAGGAGCAGGGAAAGACCAAAAAATGACTTATCCGGCAGCCTTGTAGGGGAAAACTTTGTGGATAGCTAGGCTGTTGCTTTCAGCATAGGGAAGGCACATTCTCCAATTTTTGGAACCTCCATAAACAACAACAAAAACAGAAAAAGAAGTGAAACCCCGGAATTGAGATGGGCTTGACTGTCTCTCAAGATTGAGTTAATCTTTAAAAGGGAAGGGACGTTGTCAGCTAAAACCTATTTTTCCTGGTACGCAATCAAGTTTTGCTACAGATTCATAGAAGCTATTTAGTAAGAAGCAGAGGCCTCCAACAAGGCAGACAGAATTCAGGCAGATGTTAAAGAATGCGGCTTAAATGCATCATAAGATCACCAAGAGGTCCACTCTTGTCTGTGGACCTGGTGAATGAGGGAGGCAGCAAGAGGTTCTGCTTCTGTTACACGCCTTGTCCAAATCCCTTTTTCCAAATTAATGTCATACTCCATCCTCCAGAAAACCCTTTGTGCAGTTCGTTACCTTCATTTACTTTAAGTCTGTGGAGCCAGGCCACAGCTTTTAGAAAGGGCATGTCCCATTGCCTGTGCTGCAGATGCTTTTTCCAAGCATCTTATGGATATTTTCAAAGTAAAGCACCAAATTTTCACAATCTCCCATAGCATACTGCGGTACCCCTACAGCGAGGCTGTCAGAACAGCTCCCTGCAGATAGAGAAGTTGGAGGGCAGTATCAAAGAAGTAGTAAATAGCAAACATCTGTTCTGGAATAACCCACATGAACCCTTTTGAAGGGGAAGCAGAAACCCCACATAGGTGCAAGACAGCGGAGAAAGTTTCTGCACAGAAGAATACATAAGAAGGAGCCAAGACAGTCTGCTCCCCTCTGCCTCTGGACAAGTCAGAACCTTTCCGATGCCACGTGGCCCTTGGCAAACGGAGAAGGTGCTGTGCAAGAGAAATGAAGAATGAACAAGCTGCTGTTGTAACACTGATGAAACTTGGATTGTTCTCAGGCACAGCTACAGGAATGAATCAGGTGCTGCTTCTTTTTATTTGTGGTAACAACAGGTTTTCCTCATGTTTCTTTCTGAGCTTTTTTCCTTGGCCTCCTGCCAGGCTGTGATCCGAGTGGCAGAAACTGTCTGCCCCTTTCACCCACACAAAGAGATGCAGAAAACCGTTACTTTTGGCCTGGTATGTGCTTTTTCATTTTCTACATGGGTATTTTCTGGTAACACAAGCTGCATGACACATTACACTGTTCAAAAACCAGCAAACTGGAAGCAGCACATGAGGTGAAAAAGAAAACCACCTCCTTGGCTGAATATAGATGAAGCTCTTGCAATTGCTCCTCTCTGCACCTTAGGCCACATGGAAAGCAATTCCTGGGGGCAGAGGGGAAAGCAACACCTGCTGGCTTTTTCAGAGTCTGCACAATGAAGCACTGAAATCTATTTATCTGGCTTGCAACTTTTTAGTCTGCAGTCAAAATGCAGTCAGTCCTCAGCATGACTAAATCATATTTCAAACTAGAGTCCAGGCATCTTCCTCTAAAGGAACCTAGTGCTACTGGTAAGGGAAGGAAACATTAATTGGTCAATTAGTTTGATCTAGACCGTTGCAGAATTTGATATGCCAACATGAGAGACAGACTTTCCTTTTGACAAAGTATTTGCTGCTTGTGACCCACTTGCTGAAATGGTTTACTGGCAGGCCTAGAAAGAACTCTCAGTCAGAGGTGAAGGGACAGCATAATACTTGCTAACCTATGAGAACTCTACCATTTAATGAAAATAAATATTTAAAGACTTTTTTTTTTCCCCACAGTCAATCATAGATCAAAAGATCTTCAATTCTGAAGCCAATAAAGAAATAATCAGTCTTTCAAAAGTGAGAAAAAAAAAAAAGAGACGTATCTGTTTCTTTTGCGGGCTATGAAAGACTTCAAATACTGTTAAGGTGAACAGAAGTTGCACAATGAAACCAAATCCACAACCTAAACACTCCCATGTTTGCACTCTGAGTAGCCAGAACTAGGTGCTTCAGAAGACAGCACAAAACCAAGCAGAAAAATAGATTATGTATTAAAAGTTGCTTTTTCCTAATCCCAGGCCCTTTGTGGTTAACTCCTGAAAACAAGTACTAACTACATTTCACAGGTTAGTCTTACTGTTCCTACAAATACCTCAAATTAGTTTTCATTTTGGACAAAAGTGGTTACATGTGGAAGCTTCTTTTCAGTTAGTTTTTAGGTGATTTCTAAAACTACTTCAGCAGTTTATTACCAATTTTCACTGAGGAAGTAGGAAAAGAAGTGAGCAGAGATATTTTCACAGAATCACCGAGGCTGGAAGAAATCTCTTAAGACCGTCTAGTCCGATCCTCCTGCTGGGGTCATCTGGAACAAGTTGCCCAGGCCCGCGTCCAGCCAGGTGTTGAACGTCTCCAAGGACAGAGGCTCCACAGTCTCTCTGGGCCATTTATTCCAGTATTAACTACCTTTTAATTCAGAGTGACCGGGATCAAACAACCTGCTGGCAGCTATGCCTTGCATGCCCTTCTTCTTAAGGATAAGAAATGTCACCTTTGTGTGCTCGCTCCTGCTCTTTGAGGATGCTGCTTTCTGTAATACAAATTTGTCCCAGGCCATTCTACTACTGCACTGAGACTGAATTTCTAGAAAACAAATCCAGCACCAGGTCACTGCATACTTCCCATGTCATGATATTATTTTTACTGTTTTTTTTAAAAATATTTAAATAAACAAATTGAGATTGTTCTTTTCTTTCACTGAAAGGTTCCAGTGAAGCTGTTCTCAGTGACTACTACTAGTAGTGATCTTGAACAGTTTAAGCCAAGTGAGAGCCATTCCATGCCTATGAGTAGTTTAAATTGTGTTCAGTGCTGCTGCATCAATGCATTTATTCACACTGATTTGCATCACCCAACTGCCCAGTTTTAAGAGAAGGGGGTAAAAAAAAAATCTCATGCAGCTACATTTAAGATACTGCTTCTAACTGAAATGCATTAATTAGACATCTTCAGCTAAATGCCCTTCCTTCCATTTCAACCCCACAGTTCTCAATGGTACTGGGGAACCACAAGGCAAACAGTATCAAGCAGTATCAGAAAGTATCTACCTTAAGAAGCAAAGCATGTCACACCACTGGAATGTGTGCAGATAACCAAATTCAACTGCACACAGTCATAAAACACGGTGGACTAGGGAAGAACAGACAAGCTGGTCATCCTGAATCCCTCTGCAACAGACAAGTCATTTCCAGAATTTTATCTTCCACTTTACCTTTAAGCTGCCTCCATATTCCCTCTGCTCCCCTGCTATCTTCTTGGATTCCAACTATCTCCTTCTGTCATTTCCTAATAAATGCAGGAACCTCGCTCTCTCCTCAAAAAGGGCTGAAGCCTTCTCCAAAGGAAAAAAACTCAAGCTTAACACTAAGTGCTTCCATTTGGGTAAGGCCCCAACAGCTCTGTTCTGTACCACAACTCAGCTTTTGCAGTGCACCACAACACTACTTGTTTGAAAACACTGTATTAAATCTGTAACAGTACAGAACAGGGTAGGCAAAAACCCTGCTGTGGGCTCAAAGGAATGCCGATGTTAGAGAATGTTTTGAGCCTAATCTCAGTTTGTTTGCTAGTTTAGGGCAGACAGAGCTTAAAGTTGAAACCAAAACTTTCTTGCTTGATACAAGACAACCCAGGGCAGATAGTGCTGAGGTAGGAAACACACCAGCAGAAGTGATAATGAGGAATGAACCTTTTACTCACCACTTCAATCCTATTTTTCTAGTATAAAAATCACCGAGACTGCCATGCTAAATCTTCACAGCATTAGTGAGATAGATTCTTTACTCTGGCCTCTATTTCCAGCATTCAAAAGCAGGCTAGAGCCAGCTTCCTGCTCTGCTGCTGCAGCCATATTTTCCCTTGAAATGAGCACAAGTCTCCCAGATTCTGTTACAACTACTCCAGCTCACTCTCCATGCCCATCTCTGGCAATAGGGGAACGCAGGTTTGTCAGTGAGAAATAGTTTGTCATCTCTCCCTGTGCCTGTTCATGCCTAAATACAATATGATGAAACATGCCTCCAGACATCAGACCATGCTCCTTTTCCACACGTTTGCTTCTTCTCCAATATCAAAAGCAGTTAACAACAATAAATAAAAATTAATCCATCTTCTGGATTTGCCAGAGGGTTTTGATCCTCTTTTTCCTGTCTTTTAGACTAGAAACACTCTTTGAACCAGTACTGCCTTGTATAGCTTTACAGCCATGACACCACTGGTGCCTTAAGGCACTTCAGTGCCTTTGTGCCACAAACAGGCGCAGCGCAGAAGCCAAGGAGGTACAAACGAGAAGAATGATTTGAAGCAAAGTCTCAGGTTCTTTTGAGTTACCTTCCAGTCAACAAGGTCTTGTAACTTACACAAGAATCATGTAAGAGCAATTGTAAATCTTGTCATTGACATTATTTAAAATGAGGTCTCTTCAAAGATGACAGCAGCAAATTCTGATTAAAGCAAGTTTCAAGACAATTTACAAATTCCTGGAAGCAATTAATGATATACCTCTACAGCAATTTCACCACTGAATATACGTTGAAATTGTTTCATATTAAAATATGAAGAAAAGGCATGCACCAATCTATGCAGAAGACTATTTTCAAGACAATATAAAAGAACCAGCCTACAGTTGAGTAAAAACCAGTGTGACCTTTGGTATTTTAAGTCTCCAGGATACTACTTTTCCAGCAAACTTCCGCTATGCTTGTCTTAGCTGCTACCATGTTCCACCCAAGATGTGGCTGAACTTTGGGGTTAGCAAGATGATTCCTTAAGCACCTGCTTTGTAAATAGTTTTGGTTCTCTCTGCAGTAAAGAGTTCAAGAAGTACAAGCAATTCTGTGCTACACAGACCAGGCAACACACTCTCTGCAGGTCTGCAATGCAGCAGTTAGTGGGGACTCATTCTGCTTCTGTAACATAATCATGAGGCACTGCACTGCAGCAGAAATCAGCTCTTAGGCGATTTCTTCAGGAAGGCAGCTACATCACGTACATCACTCTCCCTCTTCTCTTATTTCCATGCTATATGAAGAGAACTGAATACTGTAGGTAAAAAGTGAATGACACCCGCAACCTTAACTGCAAGATATTTACTGGTGGCTCAGGCTTCCCCTCCCTTTTTTAAAGCAAGGTTTCTAAACCAGCTTGTGTCACTGGTTTCACTGATGGCTAGTTCCACGGCAACATCAGTACAAGCCTCTCTGCAAAGCGCGACCATAGAAATTCCACCCTTGCCCCCAGGACAGGCATTGCAGAAAAGGTCTAATTCTCTCCAGGACAATGTATTACTTTGCACTATAAAATGAAATGGCAGCTTCCTTCTAACCATAAAGCTATGAACAATCAATCTACACCAAGCACTGTCCTGAATTCCTTTATGTCACTGCATGTTTTTTCATATCCTTGCAAGCACCAAATAACTAAGCATTACCTACAAGAAAAGCACCAAAGAAACCGGAAAAAACAGATACTTCCAGCTGTCCATTTGCAGATACCAAGAGGAGTGGCTTGGCACACATGAGAATTTATGATGCAAATTATGTCTCCCTCTTCCAGAAACAGAGGAGCTGTGTGCCTTGGCAAACGTTTCCGTTCTGTTACCGGCAGCTTATTCTCCAAGTCAGGGTAGGGGCCACAGTCAAGTCTGCAGACAAGTACTATCCTGAAGATAACCCGTGTTATTCTGAGGTTCTTGCCTCTGCTACATATCTTTAGCAAAATTTCCCATTACACAAGTATGGTATAGAGCAGAAATTCCTGGAAATGTATATACTTCAGCAAAGCCTTGAGCCCAAGAACCTCTTGGAAACCTTCAGCTGGCTGGCAGACAGCTTTTTCTATCCTATAACAACATATTTGCTCTTCTGTATACAGACAGGTTGACCTAGCATTTCCCCATAGCCATGTCTGTTCTGTATGACTTGCTGCTTCTTTTCACATACCCAGAAGCAAGGATCCCTTATTTCTAATTTGTTGTAAGTAACGGAATCATAAACAAGTTTTAGAAAGTAAAACCTAGAGATCATTACCTAAAGTATGGATAAGTAACAACTCGCCTGCGGAAAATCACTGAACACTGCATTCTAAATAACGGCTTACAAATAAAGAAAATGGTTCATTTGTAACTATGAGATTCCATTTCAGTATCTAATTAGCAGTATAAATATTTTTCTCATTTTATTTTAAGACTAGAGCGACTCTAAAGCTATGCATTTTTCTTTTAACTTGCATGTTGCAGGTTGTTTATGACCAAGTACAAATCTGACTTTCCAATGCTTTTTACAGCACGGAGGGGAGAAAAATACCCATGACAATTTTGTTATGAGAGAAGCCTTTTAAGAAAACAGCCATGCATATTTCCTAGACTATATACATTCAGGGAGAAGAGAGGATGAATGCATCCTAGGAGAACTTCCAAAGCGTGCATCATGCTGTTAGGGTCCAGATTCGGCTGCACATCGGCTCCACCATGTAAAAGTGTTTGCACTGGCTGAGATCAAAGGTCTCAGTTGCCCGTCTCCAACTATGTGCAAAAGCAGATGCCTAAGTAAGCACACAAGCACAGAAGAGCAGAACAGTGTTCCCAATTACCCTCCCACCTGCCAGCAGTTTGTGAGTCAGAAACCTGCTGAGCCAAAGGTCAGCCTTGTGTTTCCATGCACTTGTTAATGTGTGGGTGTTTGTTTTGTGTTTGGGGTTTTTTCTCAAGATCCTTTAAATATGTCTTTGCAGACTATTCAAGCAAGAATCTCAAAGCACCTTCACAGACATCGTAACTCCCAGAACTACAGCTCCAGCTTCCACGTTAATGACACTGTGATGCTTTGCTCCTTAAGCATGGTAAGGAAAGCAAGTTTGGGAAAGCCAGAAATCTTACCCACTTTGGACATTTAATGGATTTGCAAAAATCCTAACAAGTTTTACCTCCCCAAACTCTTTCCTACTACCCTTATGTGCCCTCCAAATCCAAATAATTAGATGACATTTATTCTGAAGTCGCAAGAGGTGATATTAAGTCAGGGACAGACTGGGAGCTTTACCAAGTCACCATTTAATCCTAACATTTAACTACTGCTTGCCAGTGCTGTAAAGCTGCTGAGCCTTGAACTGCTTCACATGACTCACTGCAACAACTGAGCATCACAAAAGCAGCTACAAGTGTCAGAGTTCGATAAGAAGAAGAAAGGAACATAACACTGAACGTACAGCAGGACCAGGTGGTTGCTTGCTTCATGGTTCTGCTTTCTAGTTGTTAGGAACTATCATGGAACTCTAAACCCAGAGGACTTTTTCTTGCTGGAACATAACAAAAATACATTGGAAACACTATCTAGAAAACATCTCCAGCTGCTAGTACCCACTACTGAGCCTTTCTTATGAAGGGCTAGCAAGCAAAACTTGTAATGGTAGTAGGAAGAGAGGTTTAGTGGGGATTAAATGAAAGCAGCCAAAACCAAAGCAAAAGCAATGAGAAGACAATTACCTTGCTGATGACAAAGCAGTAGAAGCTGCAAGGTGTTTGGCCAGCGGCAGGAGCAGCTAGCAGTATACTGATGGCACAGACTTTTGAAGAATTTGGGATATAGGAGAATGTTGTCATGGTGATAAATCTCAATTCTTCCCCTTCCCTGTGAGAGTACAGGAGCATATTGCCACCGTTGGCACTTGTGCTCAACGCAACAAATAACTACCTGCTCACTCTCACCACCACAGATGCTGGAAGCTGCAGCAGAATGACTACTGGTACGGGAGGGAAAAGGAGGCAAAGCAGATGGAGCTGGGAGACCAGTAAAAGAACAAGCAGATCATCTCTCCAACCACCTGCGACTAGAGGATTAGAGGTAAAAAAAACGGACGCAGGTTACTGAAGATCCCAAACCACTGCTGTTACCACATAACGTGTGGAATAAAAGCAACAACGATAAAATATTGGTAAGCACACCAGCTGCAAAAATTGGGCAGCTCCATAGCAATAGTTTCTGCTTGCTATTTTATCTCCTAAAATACTCACATTTTTGTGGATTTTTTTCCTCTTCTGATGGTCTTTTGCACTACCCCTCCTGATACCAAGCTTAGCCTATTGATAAGAGGAATCTGGCAAGGATGGAGTTTGTATAATCTCACCTAGGCTCCCTTTCCCAAGGAAGGTTGGACCAGCTGATCTTTTGAGGTCCTTTCCAGCCTGAGCTATTCTATGACATCATGTTACTTGGAATGGAACAAAGACGCACGTGAGATGACTTATATTCCATGATAATTTGACCAAACTTTTCTATTCTTAATTCTAGTCTAAATTTTATTTAGCACAGATGTTTGCACACTCAGAGTAAAGCTGTCAATAATCATACTTCAATATTAGCACTCACTTTAACTCCTGCTAACACTAGCAAAGATTTTGTTCATCTCCAAAGCAAAACAAAAACAACAACAAAAGTAATTTTAGTAAATGTTTATTAACAAATAAATTGAGTAATATGTCCTGTGGATTTTCAGACAACAGACTTTAGTATGGCCAAGTTCTAGCTCCTCTAACATCTACATCAGCGGTATGATATAAAGCTTATATCTAGAGGAATTCCTTTGCTTATAGAGCAGAACCTGGAATCATTAGGTGATTTTTAATTCCCATTACTCCAGAAACCACTCCAAGACATATACTGGGATTATAGAACACCTGAAGCCTACAAGTCACAAAGGGCACATGCTACAGCTGGTTTCAAGGAGCAGCTTACAAACAAGCCAGATCAGTGAATCACACTACTCCATGCACACCTCATTACAGCCTCTGTAATGATGATTCCAGCTACCACACACAGAAAAATCAACTGAGCCCATGAGGATCAGATTAAAAACCCCCACCCATCTCTTGTCAGACCCTGCTGGCTAGATGCCAAATGGTACTGATTACTTCAGTCAATTAGAATTCTGTTGCAGGTCCTTATTCTTATCAGTGGTCTCACCTACCTAAACATCAAGTCAAACAGCTTTATGTTTAAAGTCTCTGAGATCAAGCGTTCTATCATTTGTGACTACAGTGAGGTGCCAGGGCTCTGCAGACTAGAAGCAGATAGGCAGATTCCAGGAATTTGCCTTATTCCCAACACCAAACATGTTGCAAGAAACATGATTCATGGCTGGCTGACATCAAAGGGCTCTTCCGCAGAATCAAAAGGGGTTTTTTGCACCTAGTAAAGACTCACTTAACTTTTGGGAATGAGAAACTATCAGTAGACAAATACCTGCTCTCCTCACAGTCTGAGAGAAAATTCATGCAGTGCTCAAAGCATAGGTCTTGTCAGTGATCAACATCATTCAAGAGAACTCAAAAAAGGGTAACTTATTTAACCTCTTGATACAGACAGCCAGGTTTTGTCCTGCCACTCTTAGAAGTGTTGGAACTAAGGACTTCATTAAGTATTTGGACCATTAGAAAGAGGAGCAGTAGGAAAGGATAGTTTCTTTTTTATTACCTAGCTATCTCTGAGATGCTAAATTTACATTTTGATTGGATGAATCAAGCAGAAACAAAACCCTCTCAGCAGGCCTGAACTGACAAAAGAGCAGACTAGTCCCAGGGAGGATGACCAGGAGGATGGAGAAGAGTGGAAATCTTGCTCTTTGGAAGGTCTGGAACTGGGAGCTAATCTGAGGACAACTCTGAATACGTAAAAATACGAATATGTGCAAGAGCTCTTCCCAATGCAACACCCAAGGCTGCATGACTGTCACTGTTGTTCACATTTTTTGGAAGCTACTAGATTGGGCCCATCAACTACAGGGGAAGAAGCACTGACTATGATGTTATCCTATCAAGTGTTTAAGAAAGTAACTGCCATGTATTTATATTCTGAAGTGTTCCTTGGATTAAAATACATATAAACCCATCTTCTGTTGTGTATGTGATGAAACTGATTTGACAGCTTACAGCATTCAAGCTCGTTTGACTTCAAAGGGTGAAATAATGACCCTATTAAAATGTCTTCAGCGGGATGGTTTAACTGGGTAAGTTTCATTTAGTAACAGAGGTGATCTAAGTAAAGTTTTAGAGAATGCTACCATTATTTCCATGACAACCTGTCTGTCTTTACTGAGGTCAAATCTGCAGCTTAAATTACTAGCTGCAGCTCTGAAAAGGTCACTGAGCAATGCCAACATACTGTGGCTGAGGATCCGAGCCCTAGTTAATAGAGACAGTCTTCACAAGCCTGCTAATAACTTCCAAACTGCTAAACAGCAGTCTCTCATAATCCTTGCAATGGTTTCTTTTAGAAAGAGCGGGAGGAATGAAGATGGTAAGATTATAAACTTTCTCAAAGGATACCATGGAAATCATATTTTTGATTGTCAGTTATGCCACTGTATTTAACTTTCAGATAGTGCAAAAGACCCAAGGAGTGAAAAACAAAAGTACACTCCCAGAGGGGAATGAGAACAGCAGCAATTACAAATAGCTCTCAGACTTGATGACAGGAAAAGACAGGAGACAAATGCAGAGAGGTAAGTGTTGAGTATATTCTTTCAGCTTTGAAGGGTGATAGCTAGGGCTTCATGAATTAACTTCGGATGACACTGGTGAGTTGTCACAGCAATACAGGCAGCAGTAACTTCTGTCAGACTGTGTCCATCAATAATCACAGAATCCCAGAATCATCTCGGTTGGAGAAGCCCTTGAAGATCCTCCAGTGCAACCATGAACCTCACCCTGACCGTTCCCAACTCCACCAGATCCCTCAGCGCTGGGTCAACCCGACTCTTCAACCCCTCCAGGGATGGGGACTCCCCCCCTGCCCTGGGCAGCCCATTCCAACGCACAACAACCCCTTCTGCAAAGAAATACTTCCTAAGAGCCAGTCTAACCCTGCCCTGGCACAGCTTGAGGCCATGCCCTCTTGTTCTGGCGCTCGTTCCTTGGTTCAGGAGACTGTCAGACTACTAAAGCATACTGTCACACTAACACAGTACAAATAAGCAGGAAGAGCTTCCTGTTGCGGTGGAGAAAGGTGAGGAGAAGAGAGGTTGTCTCATGCTGAGTTAACCATAGGATGAATAACCAAGACTGCAGTGGCATAGACCTTACTCAGGAAGCACACACACTACAGTCTCCATTTCACATGTACAGAAGAGACACGTTTGCATTCGCTGATGTGAAACTCTCAGCATATTCACCACCCCAGTTACGTACAGCCAATTCCTTCCTCAGGTGTTAGGAAATAATCTGCAGTCAACCACCTCCTGTGGCCACCTTCTCTCCTCATCTCCAAGCTTTTCCACTAATGCACCTCAAAGTGCTTCAGCAATCCACTGTGCATTTTCGAATGACTCCTCCTTCCTATACAAGATTAGCTAGTCTGGGAACTGACACTGGGGGAGGCTAAACGACTTCCAAGGCTTCTAGTCCTGAACACTTTAATTGCACAGTTCTTCCCATTAAGGTCATTCATCCCAGCGTATCGCCAGGCAGATCCTGCATCAGCTCTCAGTAGCTTGTTTTAAAAATTCTGCACTTCCAGACTGGTAACTCTAAGGGATCAACAGACTGTATCTTACTAACAGCATCAGGCAACACTGAAAGTTGTCAGCAGAGTCTGAGAGCAGATTGTTACGTTATTACACCAGCACTGCAAAGGTCCTTCCAGACACACACATTACTTTAAAAATCTGTGAAAAGTGCAGTTAGTAGACATTAGAAATAGTAGCAGGTATTTGGGTCAAACTACTTAGTCAGAAGTAAAAAGGAAACCTCATTTTGAATTTTTTACATCATACAGTACAAGGCACAGAGACACAAACGCACTTTGTGGTTCAGGGCAAAGTCCTGCCCACAGGACTTACTCACTTTGTGTTGGGAGACTTCCACTCATCTCTCACTGGCTGATCAAGCAGGGACATCATGGAATAATTATCCAACATGAGACCGTCAGGGTCATCTGTCTGACCTGGGAGTTTCCCAAGAGGAAAGTCTTTCCATCGTACTTCATCTGGGTAAAAACAGTACATAAACAAGAAGTCTGCAACCGTGGGGTACAAGAGTTCCTTGTCTTCTAATGGCTGCTCTTCTTCCTTTAAATATCACTTTGCCTTCAACTCCTCTCCACCAGCCTCCTCCTCCTGTCTTCAAGTCCTTCCATAAATCACTCATCCAAAAATCTCAGCTACAGAACCCTCCACCCCAACAAGAAAGTACAGCTACCATAATAAAGCTAACAAAATACTGGCTATACCGTTTATTCCCTCTAAAAAACTTGCCTTTCTCCTTTCTTTTGCTTGCCACGATGTCATAACAGCACTTTTTCTGGAACATGGAACTTATGAGCATGTGACTGGTGCTTTCCAGCACAGCCAAACTGTGCTCTCAAATACCCCCAAGTCTGACAAACAGAAGTCCAAGAAACATTCATATTTTCTTTGCCATTCACAGCTGGCATATATGCTGCCCCATCAACTGAACACACTGAACTTTTAAACAGCTTGGAAAAGCCTGACAAAAAAATGTAATGGGGCAGTAACAATATGCTCCTGGAAAAAGCACTCACAGTATTTTAAGAATTTAAGAGAGGTAACTCCTGCACATGAACAGAAGAATGGAAAAAACCAGTTTTCAGTGATTTGGCATTTAGATGATTCTGAAGCACACTTTAATTCTGCCCAGGCCCAGAGGGCTGAGATGCCTCTGCATTTCAATTAACATTTGCCAGTGACGAAGACTATCTCTCAGAAAGTCATTTTTTTACCTGCAGTAATCTGCCAGGCGGACCCTTGCAGTGCTGCCCTTTTCTCAGCAATAGCCACCATGTTCCCAGAATGAGCCAGTCCTTCCAAAGGATTTGTTTCAGTTACCATCTCTTCTTCCTCTTCCTCCACCTCCTCTACACCATCATCTCTCTCCAGCACATCATCTTGTTTCTCTACAGCTTGCCCTTGATTTTTAACCTGATTTTCTTGCCTGGCCCTCCACTGTAAGCTCTCTATAGTGTAAATTGGCTGTTCACTGCAGTCTGAAGAGAGTCCTGGACTGGACAAAGGGCCACCTCCTTCTGTGTAAACGGAAGCAAGATAGAGAAGATTCTTCCGCGAAGAACGTGGCAAGCGAGGTCTCATGATTGTGAGAATCCTAGAAAGGAAAAAGGCAACGTAAAAAAGTCTTAAAAGCAAAAGAGATTCCAGACTAAGGCTTATCAAGCTGAGCAGCCTTTTAAGTGTGAGCTTCCTCTAGAACAGCTCACGCATATATCTCCTCTAACAGGCAAATCTGATTATTCCCTGGTGGGTGGATGCTGGAATACTACCTCATGTGATTAAAATTAAGGACCTGGCATACTTCTAACTGAATTCTTGTTTTGTTGTTTTCATGGGAAGGTTACCACTTGTGCTAAATTGGTATCACCTGTATAAGCAGTTACATCTCTGCTACCAAGTCACTTTTCTTCTGACCAGGTTGCTTCTTTAATACCTCCTCAGATAATCTCTGCTTTCATTTTGAAGGTGCAATCCTTTTAAATTCTTCTCCTCCTTCTCTTTGTAGAATCAATGGGGAGATGAGCAGCAACAAGCAGGGCTTTACATGTACCTGCCCCAATTTCTACTAGATGCAAAGGGAGGGAAGGGAACGCAGCTATAGCTCAGCGTATCACAAGGGAGCTGGCCTTTGGGGGTACAGAACACCATCTGCCATCCCTCTTCTAGGTCACGGGATCAAACTTACAGCTGAAGAAGGTGTGGGGTTGCCCAGCAGGGAGCTTCCAAGCAGTTATCGGTCAGTCTTATCCACTGCAAAGGAACTTTATGGAGGAACAGCTCCTTCACAGACACCTGTTTGTTACAGGGCTGTCTTTTCTTCCCTTCAAAGGAGATAATGAAAACAACAAGGTGCTTAAAACTCATTACAAATATGCCTTTCATCCTTTTGTATTTTTACTGGAACACTCATTCTCAAATAAGCTGGCATTCCAATCCACGTCCAAGACCAGATGTACTGTCCAAATACATCAAGGCTGTTACCAGGGACTTGTGAACACACTGACAGCTAGGATGTGACCACAGACATTCCCAAGCTGGTTCTGTACATGCCATCCCAAACAGGAAAGCCACAAGATGTGGTTGTACAGTACTGTCCCAAATAAATGCAGTGTACTGCTTCTGGGACCTGAGATCATTCCAGACAGCACTGCAGTGAGTAGACTGGGAGCTACCACCATTCAGGGATCTTGGTACACAGTAGATACGCTCAGCGCTGACAGAAAGCATCAAACATTAACTCAGGACTGCCACAGATACTGGCAAAACCTTGGTGCAGACTGAGCCAGACGCAGAGGACAGAAGAGGTGGCAGAATTAACCAGCTGGAAACCTCCTCAGGGATACAGCATATCGCAGTATGAAAGTCCTGTTAACAGAATTCCTGTGACACGCTTTGAATAATTAAAACTCATCTGTGCCCCTGTCTCTGGAGAGAAACGTGCAGTTTGCCAATTTAAACAGTTCTACAGAGTTAGGAACAGAAAACAAAATATTACTTACTACTTTTGTGCAAGTTCAGAAGGCATGAAAATCCTGTGATAGGATTAAAAAAGGACAGCAAGAGTGCCTAAGTATTTTGTAAAGGCAGGCTTCTGTTAAGTGAGGAAAAAACTGCGAACAGGGAACTCGTAACAGGTTGCATATAACATCTTTATTTGTTATCTGCTACCGTTATTTCCTACAAGTACTAATATCTGGAAAAAATAGCCCTTAAGGGCCTGATCTTTCATGGGAGGGATTGACTTCTATCTTGAGGAGGCTGCAGCAGAGTTGCCATAACAATTTCAATTTTTTGCTAAGAAATGCATGACATAGATAAGCTGCAGGTTGAAAAGTGTACGAAATGCAACAATAAAAGCTCTGCGTTCACATCACAAAATGTAATAATTACGTTACTACACTTTCCATCTGAAGGTCACACCACTCTTCCAGTTTTCGCAATAGTACAGAAAAGACTGTTAGGTTTGGGTTTTTTTTTTTTTGGTTTGGTTTTTTTGGTGTTTTGTTTTTGGTTTTGTTTTTTTTTTTAACACACAGAAGTTCCAGACATACTCACCAGCGTTTACTTTGGCAATGCCAGTCAGCATCTCAGAAATCCAGTTGATCAAGAACTGAGGCCGGAGTTCTGAAGAGTCAGAACATTCCTTCAACTCCATAAACATTTTCTCTATTAGGATCTGTGTAAAACTTCGGGAAAGGAGGCCTGTCAGTAAAGGCTGCCAAAAGCAGTAAAATGTCTGAGGAATTTTGAACTGCCATACCTCTTTATTTGCTGCAATAAGAAGAAAAAAAATAGAGAAGCCAAAAATCACTGTTTTGTAATTTTCTGTGAACCACGGGTGTGACACTTGTTACAAAATGAAGTAGTTTGTTCTAAGATCACTGGTTCCAGGGTATTTCATGGGATCCTCGCTGAACCTGGAACTATTATTTTCTTATGCTAGGGAAGTAAAATAAGCAGCAAATTGATACTTAACACAAAAGCTCAATGAAAACGAAAAATACAATGCCTGATCTAATCACATGGTAAACCAGTGGAAAAATCTACCTCTTTTGCTATTCCCTTTCCAGTTTCAGCTTATTTCACATATAATGGAGAGCTATCCTGTCCAAAAATGTACTGCAAAAAGAAGACACATGGAGCAAAGCAACATAGGATCAAAAAGCTCCTAAATTTTCACTACTATAATATAGTCACAGAAATTTGAGGATGTTTCTTGGAATATTCTTTGGCTGGTGTTTCCAAGAGGTCCCCAGGAAAGAGACAAACTATTAATTCTCATTGACTCTAGATACCTAATACTCTTGCAGAAAATCCATGCAACTCCACATGTACGGGCAGCAGCATGGAACTAAGATGTAACTGGTGAGTGAGGCTCAAAATAAACCATGTAGATTTGGCTCAAATCTTCAGTGTAGAAAAGAAACTAGTGGGAGTTCATTAAATCAGTTAACTATTGCAGATGAGAGCAGAGATGCAAGCTTCAAAAGGCCAGGCAGCATTCAGTGCTGAATGCTTCAATCAGTGCTCAATCCTTCCATGGTAAGAGATTTATGCAAAAGCAATGGCTAAGCATGGCCATAAAGGGGTCTGGAGAACAGGTCAAAAGATGTTTAAGGACCCAGGTATATGAAAAACATGCAGAGAATTACAGATTTCAATATAATGAGAAAAAAAATAACAGACTTGCACATAACACTAGCTATGGACTTTTTACTTATGTGGTGCCCAAAACACTAACCTTCATACTTGATATTTAGCATCTTCAGACAATCCACCTTTGGGATGAGAAAGCCATCACTGAGAAGAGCTTCGGCCACTGTCTCCCTAGAGCAATCAGAGACTCTTATTAATGCCATTACTCCTTTACATATCAAAACACCACCTGTACCAGTTCTGAAGCAAGTTTGATAGCCAAATACCTGGAACTATGAGGTGATGTAGCTTGTTGTAAGGCACTGAAATCATATGCCAGTTTTGGGCTGGATATATCCCACCAGACTTGGAGGGATGTGCAGTTGTGCAAAATGGAACAGAACCAGAACCCTGAAGGAAACATTTCTGCTCAAGCTGCAGAGGCAAATATCTTGGTATTTCAAAAGCACAAGAACATTCGTCATCCTGAAATACCTACAGTTTGCAGTATGATCCAAGTCCTCTGCCAGCAAGCTGGCTAAGATTTGAGGACATCTGACCCACAGAGCTGGTTAAATTTCAGGGGAAAAGCCAACCCTGCTGACTTGCTGGCAAGGCACACCTTCAGGTGCAGTTCACACAGCTCTTCGGCAGATAAGCTGCAGTAGGGTCACCACTGCTCTTCCCTACAGCACCTACAGCTCTTTTTTGGATGTCTCCTGCCCTTACAGCTATCCTGAGAACTTCAGATAGTCTGACAGCACTGAATGATCCATCTCAAGGACCAATTCATCTCCTATTAGGCTGGCTTAATGCAAGTGGAAGACTGAGGGGACCCACATAGGTAGGCTGAACTGACACTTGAAAGTAAATTACAGCAAAAGGGACAGAAGTAAAATTCCCACAACTACCCAATATCCAGTCATGGAATTCTCTTGAGTTCTTCTGTTCACGCTTCTATCCATGAGCTTCTCTATCCATGCAAAGATACAGCACTAAAATAAACACTTCTCAGAACAAAAATCAAGGTGGCCATTTTCAAACACTGAATAAATTCCACAGAAACAACTACTTTTGCTATGACTCAGTGGATTTGGAATGGTAGTACCCATGTTAATCACGACATATTTTGGTACAGAATGGATAAGAAAATTTGTCTTCTCCATTAGGGGTGACTTCCAAATCTAAACATCCAGACATGACTTAGATTCAATAGAGGATTTTTATAAATACAAACAGCAGCTGAAGAGCTCACAGTGCAGAAACAACAACCCAAACACTACACCACTCTGTCATAATGAATGACCACTCTGTCATCTGTAGATGATGTGGTGGAGTATCAGAAGGCAAGTGGTAGAATGTAATTTGTTTCTAAAACCAAAATCCAGTTTCAATCCTTCTCTTTGGAAACTGTTCCAGCATAATTACTGTTATTCCTATGTGCAGCGACTGGTCATCACCAACTGTTAAGGACATCTCCATGCAGATGGCAGCTTCTGAAGAGAATCATTTAAGCAGAAGAACATCTGTCTAAGGAAGGTCCACTGGTCGGTTGTCTGAAGCAGACAGCAGAGGATCCTTTGCAGTTAGCTCATTTTGCTTTAGGTCTAAAGGAATCTTCTGTCCTCTGCACAATCCAAATTACAGGGTATGCTGATACGGGAAATGAAAGGCTTTACTCAGAATTACACAGGCACTCTAAATTTAAAAAGCACTTTCATAGGTCATTTGACATATTCAAGAGAACTCATAAACTGTGTTATCCCTGAGTCCATAATCCAAGTTTCCAAACCTAATGAGGTCACAACCTTGTCAATGCATTCCATGCCAGCCTTCCTCCCTTGCACGTCGTCTGTTTTCCAGGAGTGAATAATCAAAAGATACTTCTTGTTTAAATGAAAGCAAGAAGCTGAGTCCTTAAATTACGTGTCTTCAGAAATACATAGGAGACTGCAGGAACAACCCTGTCTTCAGCTGAGAAGCAAAGTACCATTAGTCCTTCAGAAAACTAGATTCTCACAGAGGCCACTGGGAAGCACTAGCCCAGCTGCATTTGTGATGCACAACAGACTCCATGGACCAAAGGAGTAAACAATTGCAGCATTTCAGGACAGATACGAAGCAAAGCAGAAGCAATTATCACAATGGTATTTGAAAACAACTTCTAGGAACCTCTATTTGCTTATATAAACATATACACACAAACATATGTTTAAAGCTCGTGGAGTTTCTTTAAGTACAAAAAGTGACTTGATTGTAAGTACTTGCACATTCATTGCTGCTTTGGTAGTGTAATACTATTCATCTCCTCAAACAAATGTCATGGTGGAGAATGGACTGGTAGCAAGGGCTACAGAAGGTAGAGCTTTTATTGAGTTTCTGAAGAAGAGAATCTGTGACCATTCACACAATAACATTTAATGGAGAATTCCCCCTAAAGAAAGATAAATCTGCACTTAAGAGAAACCCCATGCCAGATCACTGTACATTGCTACATAAAGACCCATGGAAAACAGAGTGCGATAGGGTCTCCTTTTCAATACTGTTAACATGCTATTACTAATAAACAGAAGTAAAAGGTACATGTATGAATCCCTTCTGGGAACTGTTTTTAATCATTTTGGGCTCTCAAAAGAAAATGTGTGGGTGGTTCTAAAAAGCTGGATATAGGCACAGCCTTCCATTAACTATAAATACAACAGCTTGTGTTCTTTAAAAATTGCATCTGGATGCTGGAATAAAAATAGCATGAGATGAAGTAGGTGCTCAAGGATGAAATATGGGAGTGAGTGCCAAATCCTAGAGTTTGCTCTACCATTCTGAGGCTTCCCCCACCTCTGTCTCTCCCTCCACAAGATGAATGCACTTGTGACTTGCCTGACTGTTCATGCTCAGCCAGCTCAACTTGTTTCTTACTGGGATTTAGCATTTGTCCATAACGACACTTTTTTTATATAAGCTAGTGCAGCATCTGTTGAGATGCAATGTAGTCTCTGTCCTGTTATTTCTCCGAAATAAGCAACACAACAGAAGTCTTCCAACAGAGGAGAGCTTCAGTAGAAAACGCAGATTGATTGAAAAATCATCTTCTCTCTCAAGCAAAACTGTTATTCAAGCAACTTTCTAACATTAAACAACATAAAGGCCTGGAATAGGATTCTTTATTAGGCCACCTGCATGTTGCAAAACAAACAATTGCATGATAACAAGATTCTCCCTTAAGGATCCAGACAGGAGAACAGGGGAAGCTGGGTTTTGAGACCTGGTTGCATGAGGCAAACTCCAACACTTCCTGAATAAGTCATCATGGTTCTGTCAGCAGGCTGCCAAGAAGATGGCAAGAGACAAGTGGTTAGTGGGATTTCTTTGCTTTTCTCCTCCCTCTCAGCTCAAATTTGACACACAGTCAGGTGTTTTTAAAGTGTAGCAATCTCATTGCAGTGCTAGTTCCAGACTTTGCTATAGTATACACATGTTCTTGCTGGGGGGAAAGAAAAAAAGAAAAAAAACCCCAACAACTGTATGCTTGTAGGTTGGTTGGTTTGTTTTAAATAGCTGGTCTGCAGAAAGGACACCCCAGCAAGGTTCAAGATGTGAATTTTTAGTATTTTTAAGCCTTAAACTGATTTTCAAGTAAAGTTAACTGGAGTTAAATCCAGGTGGCAGCTGGTCAGGAGTGGTGTCCCCCAGGGCTTGGTTTTGGGGCCACTCCTGTCTAACATCTTTATTGATGATCTAGATGAGGGGATCAATGCACCCTCAGTAAGTTTGCAGATGACACCAAGTTGGGTGGGAGTGTTGATCTGCTCGAGGGTAGGGAGGCTCTGCAGAGAGATCTGGACAGGCTGGAATGATGGGCTAAGGCCAACTGTATGAGCTTCACTAAGGCCAAATGCCGGGTGCTGCACTTTGGCCACAACAACCCCCAGCAGCGCTACAGGCTTGGGGAGCAGTGGCTGGAGAGCTGCCAGTCAGAGAAGGACCTGGGGGTGTTGATTGACAGCCGGCTGAACATGAGCCAGCAGTGTGCCCAGGTGGCCAAGAAGGCCAATGGTATCCTGCCTGGTTTGCATCAGCACTAGCGTGGCCAGCAGGGACAGGGAACGATCTTACCCCTGGACTCGGTACTGGTGAGGCCGCCCCTCGATAAGCGGGTTCAGTTTTGGGCCCCTCACTACAAAAAGGCCATTGAATGACTCGAGCGTGTCCAGAGAAGGGCAACGGAGCTGGTGCAGGGTCTGGAGCACAGGTCTGATGGGGAGCGGCTGAGGGAACTGGGGGGGTTTAGTCTGGAGAAGAGGAGGCTGAGGGGAGACCTCATGGCCCTCTACAACTACCTGAAAGGAGGGTGCAGAGAGGGGGGATGAGTCTCTTTAACCAAGTAATAAGCGATAGAACAAGAGGTAATGGCCTCAAGCTGCGCCAGGGAAGGTTTAGACTGGATATTAGGAAGCATTTCTGTACAGAACGGGTTGTCAGGCGTTGGAATGGGCTGCCCAGGGAGGTGGTGGAGTCCCCATCCCTGGAGGTGTTTAAGAGTCGGGTTGACTTAGCGCTGAGGGATATGGTGTAGTTGGGAACTGTCAATGTTAGGTTAATGGTTGGACTGGAGGATCTTCAAGGTCTTTTCCAACCTAGACGATTCTGTGATTCTGTAATTTTCACCTTGGAGGATTAAAATGGGGAAAGTAGGCATAAAGAAGGCTTAAATAAGGGGAAGCACGGCAGCATCTGGCCTACATTGCCTGAACCAAAAATAGACATTGAGAATGGATAAAATGCCTCTTTGGTATGACAACAGTCAGTGGAAAAATTACTATACCTCAATGCCCTGCTAAAATCTGGTTCCAGTGACTGCTGCCTCACACTGAAACAACTGTGGAGCTGAGCCTGTACTGTCACTCTGACAAAACATACCCATTACATCACTATTATTTCAGGTACTTTACAGAGAACACTGTGTAAGTGCAACAAAACTCCTGCAGAGCTACCAGGTGATGCATGACTGGATCTTGCCTGGGGGTCTGGAAACTAACACCACCCTCAAGCAGTACCTGCACCAGAGCCATGCCCGTCACTTGGTTTCCAGTTGTGCTAGCTAGAACAGAGGCGGCAAAGGTTAAGGGTGACCTATTCGTCTTTGAAAAAAGGTGTCAATCAAGTCCCTTGTTCCACTTCTCTCTATCTTCTGATAAAGGAATGAGAAACCCACCAGGAGAAATAATAAGCTGAGTGACCAGACTTCCACATTCTCCTATAACACATGCCTCTTCCCTGTTTGGGCTCTGCCAGCACCCAAGAACAAGCACATGTGTGAATATAATCAAACAACTCTGCACAAATCAAGGAAAATGCATCATTACAGCAGCTGGCCTATCTGACATCTATTGTTGACAACAGCAGACAAATACAGAAAAGTACCAAACCCAGCAGTATGTAACCTGACACTGCATTCCTGGGGCTTTCTGGAGCTAATACTGCTAAAAGGAGTGGAGAGAAAGCCTCTAAAGTAAAAGGAATAAAGCTTTGGAAACTCACTGCCAAAGCTTTTCTGATGCAGAAAGATGTATGTTTCCTTTCCACAAGTTTGGCCCAAAGTCTGGAATTGTGGGACCAGTATCTACTAGAAATAATAGGTGTATACACACACATATATATAAATAAAAACATGCTCACCAAAACTTCTCTCTGAACAACGAACACACAAGGCAGTTAAATGCAATTGCAAAATCTCTGCAGTAGCGTCATTCCCGAAGGCTTTGGCTCTTTGCTGGTTTTGCAAGCTGTGAGTTGTGAAACAGTCCCCCATCCTTGGCTGCTGCAAGTGGGGCATTTCCCTGCATATCAGAGCAGCTATTTTAATGAAGTTGCCTGATCATTGGGAGTCACTCAGGAAACCATGAAACAGCTAACAGAAACAAAACCCACCAGACAGAAAAAACATACATTTTTATAGTCACAGAAACCAGCTTCCTCCCCTCTGTTCCCTTTGTCTTATTTGAAGCCTGTGCTTAAGGGAACCATCAAAAAAGCCTTATTCAATGTAGCACAATGCAGTGAAGACAAAGTTCTTACAAAAATGTTTGATTTGGTTTGATTACTTAAGAAATGACAGATACCCTACAGATACTGTATCATCAGACTTTTTGGTTGGAACAAAGAATCCGGTGATGCTGTTTTTCACAGATTCTTTGCCCCCTTTTTGAAGTTCTTTAGGCCACACTAGCATCTGAGTTTCATACCCTTATCTAAGTTACTGGGCTAGAATTCCAAACAAAACTCTCAGAAAACTGACAGTGAAAGCAGGAAATGGAATCAGGCTCCTGGCATGTGCCACCTAGTTCTAGGACTTTCCCAGACAGATGAAAAACTTTTTTAACTGCTTTAATTTTGGAAGCAGCATCTCCTGAGCACACCAATTCACTGGTGCCCTGTAATCCATGCTATCACATACACGTGAAGAAGGAAGGATGTATAAACAATTCCATCCTACTGCCACTTTACCTTCTAAAGAAATGACTGCAAAGCAGTGAAATTCCCAACACACTGTGCAGGTAATAAATGTTTCATTTATAATCTGCAACTATCCTAAAATGATTTCCACAAGTAGGTCTTTTTGAAAGACAGGAAAAGTCTAACACTTCCATTTGACTTACCAACTTATAAGGCCACAAGCCTACACAATGCAATAACAACACTGAAGCACCTTAACTGCTCATCCACGATAACAGCTTTCCAGAAGAAAAGATTCACACGCAGGCACTTTTGGACTAACAGAAGCTGTTCAACGGAACGTGACAACTGCACACATTCCTTCCAAGCTAGAGGTGGTGTTGGGGGCAGGATGGTTACTTTTCAAGTCTTCTCTACAACTGCCAGACCAGAGTTTCCTGTAGAAACAGTAATGCAAAAAACGCTGCCTCATTCTGCTGACAGCTCCCTGTATAGAACAGCATTCCACTGAACCACCTTAAAGCTTGAATTCAAGCCTGTTAAACTGTTTCAGAAGCACCAGGCTGATCAGGGGAAAGCATGCTCTTGCTTGCGTGCCCACTGGGCAGCTACACCACAAGCAGGCCTCTGCAGGCTCCCCCACTATGCTGCTCTCAGAGTATTTGCCACTTGCTCAGGAGCACCCTTCAGCAGCAAGGGGAAAAATGTAACCAAGCGTATCAGCAGAAAAACTAGTTATGACAAGCTGTGATAACTGCTGATAACCGTCGATGCTGTACACAAGCACCGCTTCGAGTCAGACTACCACCAGTATCCTGGAGTTGGGAAGTGCTCTGGAGACATTCAGTCCTCTGCAAAGCAGAAAACTGCCTGTTGATGTCAGGGGGTTTGGGGTTTTTTTGTTTGTTTGCTTTAAAGTTACTACTTCTAAAAAGAGAACAGAGATTCCCCGTTCTACCACACACTCCTGAGTCAGCAATGGCTCCATATTAGGATCGTACGTTATAAAATTCATCACACACCATCATCTTTTCACCGAATGGGACTCTAAAGAGGCTTCCCATCCCGACCTATCTGCCCTCCAGCCAGCATACAGACAGGCACAGTAGTGAAGGTTTAACTGACAGCCCTCCTCAGAATCCCATCCCACTCCCTTGCTGTCCATCCTAACAGTTCAGGCACTGCCGAGATGGTGAATTCAGCCTAAAGAGTTCTTCTGAGAATTGCCCATGAAATATATGAAATATATAGTGTGATGTGCTTAAGACAGAAACTTGAGGTTGTTTAAAGGGAAAAATGTTAGCATGGTTTGGTTGTGCTAGTAGTACAGAGGCAGCATTGCTGAGCCCTGGGAACTGGCTGGGCATTCCAAGGGGTTGCATTCTCAAACATACCACCAGTTTCAAGGGTTTCAAAAACGAAGCTGCCCCAACTCTCCTCCTCACCCCTCAGGATGTGGTATTTTGCAGTTTGATGAGGACAACGACTGAAACATTGCTGCCTCAAAGGCCACAAATACAGTCACTAACATCTAAATTCTGAGTATTCTGGAGGAAGATTGATAGACGAAATAGATTCTTGATTCTTTTGGAAATCCACACAATTGGGACTGAACGTACATTGTGCAGCTGCATGGGACAAAGCAAGAGCTGACGTAACAGGTGCTTCATACAAAGATGATGACAAAGAACTGCTAGAACGGGATTTAACACACTTTCACGGGACACCACCACAAGCATGTTTTGCAGAAGCAGTGCACAGCAAGTGAATCAAAAGCACAATATTTTCCAAATTAAGAACTTGTTTTGATCGTATAGTTATAGGACAGTTTTGCACAGACATAAACTAATAGGAGAGCATGCCTACAAGGCAGCATTAGAAAGACCCCAAATACACGGTTATCTTAAGATCTTCACTCCTTCAGTTTTCCTATATGGAAGGGGACTTCCTATGATCTTTTACCTGTGACCAACGCATTACAACTCTTGCCTGAACGTTTCCTACAAAATCCATTTCACATAATATGAAGTCTCTTGTTCTCACTCGAACCTTTCAAAACCCGTTTTGTACTGTGGCAGCCCATTTCCCCTCTACCATGTAGCTGATGCCAGGCTCAGGTACCTATTTCTGTATCAAACCAGCTGCACTGGGTCCATTCGTGTTCTGTCAGTGGCTAACAGAGGACGCTTAGGGAGAGAGTAACAGAATCACAGGGAAGTGCAATAGCTTCCTTCCACCAGTACCTTCCAACCGTCTAGCAACAGACAGCTGAAGTGATAAAGAAGTCCCACGTTCAGTAAAGTTATGCTTCTCATTACTGAATCTCCATGCCTTCTTGCTTGTTACTCCATGCTCAGCAACCGACAGGCAACGCCACTAAGGTGCAAGTTTCTTCCTCAGGGTTTTCTTCTGGCACAACATCTGATAACCTCAAACCAATCAGCAGCTTGCATGGCATATGTATTTATACTCAAAACACCAGGAGTTAACAGCTCCTATCTGTAATGTGATAGTCTCTCCCCTCTACAGTTGCACTGATTACTTTTCTCAGAGTGGGACAAGATCTCAATGCAAATTTATACAGTAATGCTGCAGTCTCAATACATGGGGTCCTAGAGGCCCTTTAGTAATAGAAAGATAGAAAGCAGAGAAGGGGCCAAGTATTACCCTGCAATTTCAAAGAATTCTAAAGGGTAGTGTGAAATCAAAGTCTACACAAGGTTGTTGGGAAAGCTCTTGAAGACACTAAAGATGCTGACATGCCTCGGGGCCAGCACAGCTAAATCAGGGAAGACACCTTGGAGATGCCTGTCACAGGAAACACCACTCACTAATACAGATTAACAATTCAGTCCTAAAAGATGCTGAGGAAATCAACCAGCACTGTACCTTTCACCTCAGTTCCCTATCAGAGATGTACCTGTTCTCTTGCATCAGGTCTTTGATCTGAGCCAAAATCCAGTCCACTTCTGAAGAGGAATCGGACCACAGTTCTCGAGACTTTGAAACAGACTGTGCAGTCTGCATAACCTGAGTGAAGGAAAAACCCAAACATTAACAGGAAATAACACAAAACAGACTACCAGGTTGTCCCAAGGGTGGAAGAGAGAATACTGGAGGTTAGTACTCCTCTGAGAGTTAGTGATTTCTTGGTTTGACATACTCCGTATCTGAGTCTGTTCAGCAAGGTAAGACATGCCTTCTACTAATGCTCACAACCTGCCCAAGTGGCAGTTCTACCATCAGCACCTTCTATAAAAGATTGGCATGAAGCACATTACATCACCAAGTATCTAGCAGAATCTTTCTGGAAGACAATAACTACTGAGAGAAAAGAAGAAATTATTTTTCCTGCCAGGTAGGAACATAATGTAAAATGAGACTAGAAAACCAAAATGTCATTTTCAGGACTGTGATTAGCTCTCTTAACCTATATATGCAAAGCTACCACTGCACGCAAAAAGATACTTTAGAGGACAAATCAAGTATAAAGACGTGACCTAAAGCGACTAAAGAACCTCCAGCCTACCCATACGAACAATCAGACAGCCAAGTACGCAGCCCACATGACAGAGCTTATTTTGGCCTAGTTTACACCTTAAAGATTTATGTAAAATTTTAAGTATAGTACGTAGTTAACAGAATAGCTAGAGAAGTTTCTGGATCAGACACAGTGCAGTTACAAACGTGACTTTGGTGTAAGTGATTCTTCTTCTTACGTGAAAAAGAGTAGAGACTGACTATACATTTATGCAGGGAGACTCACAGCAGTCTCCCTACAGGGAGACTAGCGAAGATACTGCACTGCTCTTGCTGCGCCAGTCAGGGGTAAGTGTTTAGGTATAAGCCTAAAAGAGCTTCGAGTAGCATTTATTTGATATTTGGAACATTCAGTTGCTGCCATGGTTAAGAAACTACCTGGATGCACCTTAAAGGGCACAAGAACAAGCCCATGTCATTTTTTCCAATCCATTTCTAAGTTTCAGAGATTTCATCAGCTATAAACAGTTTTAAATTACAGGTCTACTGTTGTACAGAACAGAGTTTCAGAGGCCAACAAAGGACCAATATGCTTGCATCTCTTCAAATTACCGGCAATAGTTATTAATGCATAATAGTATGTTTTTTATTAAAGACAAGCTTCAGTTAAGAAGTTGCAGGTATCAGCCATAAGGAGTAACACTCCTTGCCGCTGGCAGATCTTGTCAAGCCCTCTGCCCACCCTTACTTGGTGTACCTCGGAGTGGTAAATATTATTTATTAAAAGAAGCTGTATCTACAACACATGTATCTATAGAGCATTCATTTTTCACAATTCAGCTGTATTTTGTCACAGTTGACAGACCTAGGAGTGCACCACTTGAAATCATTCAACAAGAAAGGCAGCCTTACAGGGTAAACAGAGAAATTTCAAAAGCACAGCATGCAGCACTGAATTAAATTGAGGCATATAACACAGAGTTTACTTTTCAGTCTGTATTTACACCATTTTGATTGGATAAGGAGAGTTTCAAATGAGCTTTGAAACAAAAGTTTTCAAATTACTCTTTAGCAATTGACAGATTACTCCTTTCCCCCATTCAACCCCAGCCAGTTTAAATTCTGAAGTTGCATTTTCCTATTCAGTTTTAAATACTTCTGTGTGTTCTGTTAATATGTTAAGAGGTAACTCACCACATATAATCAATTTGTCTCCTTTACGACGCAACACAAGACATATAAAATATGCCAGTACCAACTACAGAAAGGGAAGGATGAACAAAGGAAAATCATGTTATATACTCCAAGACAATGAAGGAAACTGGTTGTTCATTTTCAGTAAAATTCCTGACCTTAGTTCTCACTGCTGTTTAAGTCTACACTTCACTGGAATGTTAGCACACTTTCACCTTTAGCCCCTAACGATGTTAACAGAAATAAAAGTGAGAACAGCTCCCCAACAACAACAGTACATTGGTGAGCTCACATCCAAAGACATTTTACAGGGTCTATAACCCAGCTTTCACCACATCTTGAGAACTAACCCATTATTAAGAAGGGGAAACTGAACAGAGAGAGATTTCTGGGGCAAATTATTCACAAATCTGAACTGCAGCACCTCAGCCACTGGGCCACTGCAAAAATATGATGGATGATAGAAAACATGGGCTAATGACTTCTGAAGGACAGGCCCCAATTTCCAGAGACACTAGGATGAACGAAATCAAGCTGAGCACTATCCACCTGGACAAGGAAAGCTTGGGATCTCCAGCAAGTACGTGTCTCATTCATAAACATGACCAAAGTATTCACCTTAGAAACCATCACAGCTCCAATTGCTCGTTCTCCGCTGTGAAGCTTTACTTGGCAAGCCAGGTATGACGACCCTAGGAGAGGGATCTGAAGGCGGCACTAACCAAGCCCCTCTCCACACACGCAGCAGTGGCAGCTCTGCTCAGTCAGGAGCACACAACCAGGAAAGCACCGGCACCGCTGCGGATGCTGCATGCTGCCAGCCCGGCAGCACCAGCACATGCATCACTGCTGCATCACTGACGCTTCTGGGAGGATTCTAACTGTGGGAGGATGCTACAGGGAGAAAAAAGGGATCCCTGCAGTTGTGTGAAATAAGCTGCTGGAACAGCACTTGGGTCGTGCTAACACTCAAGTATTTCAAATGAGGCCTGGCCAAGAGCACCAGTTCTTCAGTTTGGGTGAGAATGAAGAGAAGACTCATTGCCCCAAGCAGGAAACAAGAACCACCAAAAGCGCTGGTGGTCAGACTGCACTTACCCGAAACTGCTCATTCTTGTAGGATATCAACACATCTCTGACTTTTTCTAGAAATAAACACAAACATATAGTTTAAACAGGGAATGGATCAACTGTATAAGGGAATTTTGTATCTGGGCAAGCTCCTTAGTTCTGGTGAATATACATTCAAGGAAGACATCAGTCAAATGAAGTCATAAATTCTGATTCAGACAACGGAATCAGACAACTCTGAAGACTCCTACAGCTCCCAGACTTTTCCAGCAACATAAATTTTATCAAGTGGGACTGAACCAGGAGTTCAGTATTTTATCACTAACAGTGGCCAAGGACAGGGAAGTTGGATAAATCCAGACAGCTCCAAAAAAACCCAAACCCTAAATAGATCAGATTAGGAAGAAATTGTTCCCATAGGCAGTTCATGTTCTGATCCATATTTGTATTCCTCACACTTGCATTTTAAATCTATTGTGACAGCACTGTGGCTATTCACAAACCAACCATATCCTTACTGGACTTTATTCAACTTTAATTTACCATCTACATGAAATGTCCTCTCTCTATCGGCAGACCACTCTTACTGTACCTGAAATAGCACCATCTTTCAAAGCACTTCATTCAGGTGTCACTGCCATGTGCTATCAGGTGCCTACGACCCAGCACCAGCTAGATACAACTTCAGATGCACTTGAATCGTAGGACTGAGACACCACTGCCATTCCATTACTCTGGACATATAAATCACAGAATCTACTGCATCATTCTGTGGTTCTCTCTTTCAGCAACCTGGGGTGGGATGTTCTTTTTTTTTAAGGGTAGCCAGGGAGGGGAAGGAATGGCACATGCTTGGATCTCATCCAACATGAAGTCCAGACAGAAGCCCAGACATATACTCTGACGTGAGAAGTGGTAAGTGCTGCTGAGTTCCAAAGTTTAGTACTGCCTTGAGGTTTGGATCGTTCTAATAAAATCTGTATTAAACTCAAAGCGCACAACAAATTAGCTAACATTTTCTGGATCACAGCTACTCTATCTATGTACAAGTCTGTTATAAAGGAATCTAGAAAAGACTTGCAACAAATCCATAGATCCTAAAGCCAGAAAGATCATTACAGCCACTTTGTGTGACCTTCCAGGGAGCAGTAAGGGTCACTTCAGCATTTCTGCACACACTCTGGGCCTTGGATTGGGCTACTGTAATCACTGGGTGAGTTACTCCCCATAGTGTGGGGATAGTGACTAATTGGTTTTACTGTTTGAGGTACTGTTTGATACCTCACATGCTTCAAACTCACAGACCAGCCATGTACTCTGAACTCCCACTTCCTCCAGTAAGTCATTCAAACTAAAAATCCACTTTTAAGGAGAGAAAAGCTCCTTATTTTGGGTTCAAAGAATTCTGGTGATGGAAAGGCAATCACTGGAACAGTTTACCAAAGTTCTCCCATTGTTTTGCACTTTGTATCTTAGATTATCACAGGTTGAGTTACCTGTGACTTTTTTTTTTTTTTAATACTATTGGCAGCTAGTGGTTTTTCTGTCTACATGCGAAGTATTTTGAAACTGGCTAAACTGCCTTTATCCTGCTCTTGCTCAAGTTATGAATCTACAGAGTTCTGAGGGCTGTAAAAGGACCACAGCCTTCTTTGTCAGTAGTGGCCTCAATACCAAAGCTGTGACTGCCAAGACACTACAATTAATTTTTACAACGCTTGGTCCCAAATCATCCTAGTATAACTGTTGCTGCTGATTAGCATTCTGCATATTCAACAGAAGTAAAAGATTTTATGCTACAAATTCAGTGAGCTAATACCAAAAAAGTCAGTCACCTCAAGAATCCACCAAGGCCCAAAGAGGAATCCCAAAACGTGAGCTGAAGATGTATCTTTATGCATCGTCAGGGCTAGAAGATGACACTGCTTCCTCTAGCATGGGACATATCTAACCCTTGTATCTGCCATTGTTCTAGGGACACCCACCATGGAACTCCTTGTGTTTCTGACAGGCCTCATGCTGTGGGGTTTGAATCTCCCATGCATCACTGTCCAACTCCGCATCTGCTTCCACCCCTTCCTGCTCCTCTTCCTCATCCTCACTTTCTTCACACAGGTTATTGCCCAGCTGACGGCTCCAATATGTCTTTCGCAGCCAGTCCAGCACAACATCACAGCCTAAAGGAGAACACAAAACATTCTCTTCTCAGTGAGGTTTTCTTTATTATTGAAAAAAAATACATAGATGGCACATTGCTAACTTGCATTATGAACAGAAATGCTGTTAACAAGTTATGAACCCTGAAATCACATACAACTCCATTAATGAAAAGATGAATGAGTTTTTAAAAAACCCCACAACAAAAAAACACAACAAAACACCCCATAACCCAGTATCGCAGGCCTGGTAACACCCACCACCCATTGTGTCTCTGGCAACAAAAAAGATCGGATACTGCTATAGCACCATTCCTTGCTCAAACTAGGCCAAATTTAAGCAGAAACTAAGTCCCAGCAGTGGTGTTCCAATGAGAAAACTAGTTAATTCTTTAGCATCACCATGATCAACATAGTGTCTATAACATTATTTTTTTCTGCAGTGACTACACTAGGCATACATTAGATAGAATGGAAAAAAAAACTTTTTTCTCCCACCACTATTTCACTACCCAACTTGATCTAAGGACCCTGCTGAAGGTTGTTTAACTGGCTTCTCAGTGCTTAACCCCAAATTCTCAGGAGTCCCTTCACACACCATGAGCTGGTCATTCATTCAGGCTTGCAGCACCTACTGCATTTCTCCCTAAATGGGATTTTTTAAGAGTCTCAGGTATCTCTGAACAATCAAGAAAAGCATTTACCTCTTTCCCTGAGATGAACTTCCAGTGCTGTAAAGACGCAAGAGGGCTGAACTACTGTTTCCAGTATTTTTTTCAGAGGAAGGAGAAAGACTCTGAACACCTGCCCTGTGATGCGCCAAGAGCCCAGAGCCAGCGGACACAGTTCAACCACCCCCCCCAGGGCAGCAGCAAACCCTCCCGGTGTCTCACACCGCAGCTCTCCCTGCCAGGACAAGCCTGCTGCCTGCCCTGAAGCACCCCAGAACGGAGGCGGGGTGCTCCCACAGGGCCCACAGCACTGGCACTGCCACCCCGAGCACGCCAGGGGCCGGCCCCCCCCCCCCCCCGCCCCGAGCCGCCTGCCCCAGCACTCACCCTTGCGGCACAGGGCGAGGCGCGGCAGCTTCCCGTGGGTCAGCTCGTGGCGCAGATCCACGACCCAGACGGGGATGTCCACCTGGAAGAACAGCCGCGGCGTCACCCCGCAGCTCCCACCGCATCTCCCCACAGATGCAGGCAGCCCCGCCAGGCTGTACAGAACCTCCACCTGGGTGGGAACGGCCTCTTGATGCCACTCCTGACCCGCAGTCCCCCCGCTCCTCACTCCAAGGGCAGGCTGAAATCCCCTCCTCTCTGATCCACTCCTCCTGTGGCCCAGGATCCATACAAACCTGGGACTTTACCGTTTAAGATCTTCAATGTTACTTGCAACAACAGATGCCTTTTTAGACAGAGATGCTATGTATAATTTAATGAGATACTGAGAATCAGTTAAATTATATTTAAGCTGATGAAACACTCTGGATGACAGTTTGTATGTCAAAGATACAAAACACATCGTATATAATACTCAAATCATAAACACTCTAAGTTGCGCACAATGTTTTGCAACTTTCCTAAGGACAACTAACTTTAACTATGCAAAACCTCTAATTTTAAGCTTGATCAGTTTTAAAAGGTGAGAAGCAGCACCTTTCTTAAAACCCAGGAAAAAAAAAACCCACATTAATTATTCTCACACAGAAGCCCCAGACAAGGCTGCATATACAGGAAAGTCTTATAAACTGTCTGTTCTTCACTTTCAAAACTTGCTGTTCAGACCCAGATACGATGCTCAGTGCAGCTGGCAACAGAAGGACTCAAGTTGGTCCTGCTGCTACAATTCCACCTTGAACCTTCCCTTCTCCACACAGAAGTGGACAAGCTCACCTCAAGCGAGAGAATCAGATGAAAACACTTACAAATGTGATTAAGTACTTTTTATGTATAACCTTGCTTGTCAAAGACTAGAATTTGTAAACCATAGATTTAGTTCTTTTTCCATATCTCAGTAGCTAAGAAACAAAAATGTGTGGTGCATATGTCAAGTGAGACTATTTACATGTAAATTAAGACTTTTGATCACACATGATTCAGAATGCTTTAATGATCACCAGCCTTTTACTCCTAATCTGACTTTAAAGAACCAAGTTGTAGATCTAGTTACACCAAGTCTCTTTAAAAGTTTGCGGTTGAAAAGCACTGGCATCTGTACCCATTATTTTGGTTACAAAAGAATGACGCCCCACAACTCCCTCCACCCAGTGTTGTTAACAGACAATGCATGTGCTCTCTGTATACACGCAAGTTATGGAGTAACTCTTATCAAATATTTACCTCTTTGGCTAATTGTCTCAGAGGAATGCTGACCATTTTCTGTTTCCTTTCTGTGATCAAGTTGACAAACCTGCGTGCAGGTTACAGAAAAGATAAATGACCATCGAGAGCTGCAGAGAAACTTGGAACCCCAGCAACAAATCCTGCACATGCTGTGTAACACGACGGTTCCAGAGACGCAAAGTGAAATTGGACGGCTGAATAATGCCACCTGTCCAGGTCCCCCTCCCACAGCACAATAGCCTTCAGAGCCCCACCTTACTAGAGCCAGCCCATAAGAGAGGATGAGCTCATGCGACTTCAGTCTGCCAGAGGAATCCAGGACCTTGCAACGAATCAGTTCAGCGGTGCAGTCCACCGCAAGAGGCATTTTGGGACCATACCTAAAGGAAAAACAGGTGAGCAGTCTCACAGGAATACACTCCCTCTGCAAAAACCGTGGCTTTCCAGCTACTTCTTGTGCTCTGTGGTACACAACAGCCTGAGAAACGGTATGCAGAAAGACAGCACCAAAGGCTCTTTGCAGAGGCTTTTATTTAGGACAGAGCGATCCCATGGCTGCTCCCACACGTATGTTAGATGAGCATTTACGGGTATGCCGGGCACACGCACAAGATGCCATTACCTACCCTGGTCGCGTCTATGGGTGCCGCAACACAAAGAGAGGAAGGTGGCCTAGGGGCCCTGGATACGCTCACTGCGGCATCTGCCTCGAGAAACCATGCAGGGCTTCTACCCACCCCGGGGCCCACGGGGCCAGCCTGCCTCTGGCGAGAGCTACATGCCCGAGGCCTACGGCACGAAGGAGGCGCCCTGCAAGGCGGAGCCGCCTGCCCGGCAGCACCGGCGACCCGCCCGCACAACCCCGGCACCGCGGGGCTGCGGCCGGGTCCTGCGGGCCCGCGACAGAGCGCGGCGGGAGCGGCCTGGGGCGGAGGGGCCGGCAGGGCCGCCTCGGGGCCAGAGGAAGCGGCCTGGACAGCGGCACCGCCCCCCAGGCCGCAGCGCGCTCCCCGCGCGCGGCGCGCGGCCCGTACCGACTCTTCCAGGCCGAGACGCGGTCCAGCGCCTCCTGCTGCAGCCGGCTGTCCCCGCAGTACAGCCCCACCATCACCTGGTCCCACTCCGCCCTGCCCCGCCACGCCACCACGGTCCGCAGCGGCTTCAGCCGCCTGCCAGAGGGCGACGGGCACCGCTGCCCGCGCCGCCAGCCCGGCCCCGCACGGCCCGCCATGGCGCGACGCGGTGCGCCTGCGCCGCCCCCGCGCTGCGCCTGCGCCGCCCCCCCGCGCACGCCCCGCACATGCGCCCAGCGGCCGCTGCCGCTCCCCGCCCCGAGGGGGAGCCGCTGCTGGGGCCGTTGGCGGGACTGCGGGGGCTCCCGGCGTGCCCGGGGGCTGTAGGGCCAGTGTCGCGGGCGCAGCGGGGTCTCCTCCAGTGGTTCGCCGCAGGGCCCGCGGCCGGCCGCGGTGGCGCGGTTTGAGGCCGGTGCCGAAGAGGCGCGGTCTCCCCGTCGGCAGCGGGGGGGGCTGAGGGGGGTGCGGCGTGAGGGAGCGCTTGCAGGAGGCTCAACCGCGCTTTCTGGTGGCAGCATTTTACAGGTTTTTGCAGTAGGCTGAAACAATAAATAATCCAGGCTATAAATAATTTCTGGAGGGTTTTTTTAACGTCTCTTTTCACTGATCTGTTCGCATAACCCCAGGAACGCACTTGTGCTAGAGGTCAGAGGCGGGGTAGAACTGAAATGTGGGATGGGGAGAAAGCACTGGAGGTGAAAGTCCACAGGAGCTGCTCGCACTGGTTTTACTGGGAGAAAAGCTAAGCTGTAGGTTCTGGTGCTATCTCCAGCACCTAAAGAGCCTTTCCCCAAGGCTGTCAGAACTTTAAGGTAGCTTAAGCTTTTTTGTTCAATATTCTGATGCAAGGTTTTGTTTGCAAAACTGTTGATCATCCTCATCAGCTCTTTATGAACGTTCTCTGAAGAAATGCCTATTCTGGAAAGCTAAAGCTCCACTTATATCCTGTCACAAATGCAGTTAACAAAGCCCCCCCCCCCCCCCCCCCCCCCCCAATTCAGACTAACATGAGGATGCCCGAGTGCATAGTTGAGACCGTGTGCATCTGAATATGACTGAACAGGAAAAAATCACAGAACTTCTGCCCTGAACTGAATATTTATTACATACCAAAGACTATGGGAAAGAAATGCTGAATGAGTTCTGTTAAAATGCCATCTTTGAAAATTGCTTTCATTCATTTACAGATTCAATCTCCGCCTGCCTCCCCACCAAAAAGTCTACCTTGTTCTTTGGTGTTAATAAACGTAAGACCAGATTGAAACGAGTTCACTCAAAAGAAGTGTAAGGTTGAGGGAACAGATTTGACATTCGTTGCCAAACTTCTGCGGTGCCTCATGCAGTGAAAGTGAATTCTCAGAAGATACGAGGCAGGGAGAAAGCTTGGAACAGGGCCCTGTTCTCTGGAAATGGAGTTGCACTTTTCATCTGCTTAAAAAATGTTCTGAAAGGACAAGCTGTTTACTGCAATCAAAGGGTCTTATTCAGAGCATAGGAACACCATGTGTTACTTTGCTTGCCAGATTATTTCTGGGTTTCAGAAATCAACCGCAGTGCAAAGGTGGTAAAAGGCAAATACTGCAGTGCTGTGGAACAGATAGGATACATCAAACCTGATCAGAACTCCTGCTTCCAGAGCCTCAGACATATCAGAAATCAAATTAAAGGAGTGTTTTTCATTCTTCCTGTCTGTGGGGAGGGAGAAAGATGTGACGAGTTTGGTCTCTTACAGAGATGGAGTAAGGACTGAACCGGGGTAGATTTCACATGCTTCACCTGCTTTCAGAATCGGGATCTAAGGGGAATTGTGCTTGTGCTGCTCCTCTGCTTGTGATGCCCAGTTGGGAGGCTGCTCAGTACAGAATTGCGAGGTAATGGGCAAAGAGGGCTTGTTGCCCAGAATATCCCCCACAAGATTGGCAGCAATTTGCCATTCTAGTTTCTGCAGCCTTGCGGTGGTGTTGGCTGAGAGAAGAGGCCGGGATTGTCTGTGGAGTCCCTGCAGTACTTTGGGAATCTGGATAGTTGGGGTGAGTGAGGTTCCTTGCACCTGCAGGTGAAGGGCCAATGAGGAGCGAAGAACCAGACTGCTCTCTAGGTGAAAGGCCTACATGGAAAACCTGTTTTTTAAAAGAAAAGAGATTTCAGTGTGTCAGAGTAATACAGGTGGTAGATTAAAAAGAAAAATCCAAACCGTGATAATACTTCCTCTAAAAAGCCATGAATCTGCTTTCCATTTGTATAACTGAAAAGGAAGCCCCCAGAGCCTTCCTGAACAGCCTTGCTCTTGCTGCGAACAAGGAAATTCATTTCCCTACTTCCCAGAGAGTTCGAAGTAAGCAGAGGCGACACCTAGAAACGGCCTTGGAATGTCAGCTGAAAGGAAATTTCACATGCAGCATGCCTTTCTTCACTGGGATTAACAACTGTGTGCCAACCTTCTTCCTGGAGTAATCACATAATAATGACAAAAAATGCATTGAAAATCAGTGGGTGCAAAAGAGTAAGCTTTGAGTCCTCCAGAAATGAAGAAAAAGCCCTTTAAACCATAAAAGGAGAGAGTGTGACAAGAAGATGGGAGGTCAGGTGGTTGGTTGGTTGGTTGGTTGGTTTGCTCCTGTTGTTTTCTATATTATTTTTTAACTCAAATAAGGCACAGCCAAGAAAGAACTGGCTTGACAGTTTAACCTCTAGTTGGTCCTAAGACGGTTGAGCTCCACGTATTTCCCAACGGCCCTTTGAGAGTGTGGAACAGCGGGAGGCAGAGTAGCCAGAGCCTATCTGGCCGGGCTGTTGTTGCCTTCTGGTTTGAGTGTTACTCCCTGGAGTGGGGAGAGCAGCTGCTGATAGGGCAGGGAATGAGGGAGAGGGGCCTCTGCATCTTTTCAGTGCTATTGGCTGGTTTTGTTTTCTGGCATCTATGAGACTTGAGCTTTGGAGACTAGCCATCGAACATCCTGTTTTCACTGAATTTGTCTCTGTTCTTCCCAGTCTCTTCTCCTTTCTTCTGGTTGCAGAGTTGCTGCAATAGCACCAAGGTAAGAATATGAAATGGCACTTCTCAGCTCATTTTGCACGTGGGGATTGTTATGTTTGAGCAAGGGGTATCTGGTGTTCTGAGCAGATAAAGGCAAGTTTAGCTGGGATCTCAACAATCACTGTGCTTTTTAGAGAGCTAGGCAACAGGGGCCAATAATGCAACTCCAGATTTGCGGAGTGCTGAATTAATCTAACCTGCTTAGAATCACGCTGTGTAGATTCCTGTGCAGCAAGCCTGCACGCTTTTAGTCCTTATGCTCAACCCTGCTCTCACTGAAGTTAGTGGAAGTTTCAGGGTGAAGTTGCATCAAGCCTCACATGTGTTGGGATTGGCAAGGACAGCAGATGGGCAGTAATTCTCTCATGCCATGAGCTGTGACCAAGCTGCAGCTTCCAGCCTTTTCTGGTAAAGCTGAATGAAGTGCTGTATGTAGTTCTTTACTTCTGGGAGCCCCCCTGGTGAGGGCTTGTTTCCCTGCTGATCCTGGATGGAAAGGTTTGTTGCAGAAGTGACCCGTGACTCCCATACTCAGCACTTTCTGCAAAACAGGGAGGAGGGACAATGGAATTTCTGTGTGCGTGGTCTCAGCACACTGAGCAGCCATCTCTGGGTGACACTCCGAGTGGGAAAGATAGACAGGCTTGCTCTGCTACAAGTAGAGAAGGGCCAGAACTAGAACTGCAGGCCATAAGAGGGTTGGATAGAAATGTGTAGGAATGGAGGAGGGAGGTGGAGGGGTACAGACAGTCAGAAGTGGATATGTGTGGTTGAAAGACAGCCCTAGTCACTTCCTCAAGAACACCCTGCCCATATTCTGCACCTCTTGTACGTGCTCCTGAGGCTATAGAGATCCTTGGTTTCCCTCCCTTCTTAGAATAATGTTCATAAAGCTGGGCTTGAGTTTCTCCCAGGTATGTTGGACTTCGAAGAGCAAAACAGGGGATGTATTACAGAAAATAAGCAACTGAACATGCTTTCCAGTGCCAGAGGCCTTGGCAGCAGGTTCTGGTGCTATTCTGAGATGTCAGCCAGCCCTGAAGGAGGAGGCAGTATGGTGTTCTGCATTTCTGTCTAGTCCAGGAATCCTGCATAGAGATCCCAGGTAAGGAGCAGCTTCCTGCAGAGGGAAAGGTGATTTGCCTCAGTGGGACTCTGTACAGGGAGACTCAAGGAAAAAGCATGACTCAGACAACCTAAATGTTCCCACCAGGCAGCAGGGTCTCTTGTGAAACTTGTTATGCCAGGCTCAACATGGGAGGTTATGGTTAAAGACTTGTTTGGAGAAGAAGCTGTTGATAACTGTTTTAACTCTTTGGCACATCTATCATCTATTATCAACAGTGTATGAACAAATGTGGTGAAACAGACTCTGGACTGTGTGCTCTGTCCCCATGGGGAGAAACTGAGAGAGAGCAACACAAACCAGATGTTTGTCATTTTGTTTGATGCATCTCCTGAAAAGTGCTCAGATAATATGGCCATGGAGTAGAGTCTAGGAATAGGCACTGAACATGATGGGGAATGGCAGAAGTGCCTTCCTCCCTATAGGAGATGCAGGTTTCGGTACAAAATGTGCTTTAAAAGCACTGGAATGAGGTACCCTGGAAAACTCTCCTGTTACAAAACTTGCTTTGCTTTACTTCTTTTAATTTGTGTTCTTCTCTTTTTGACTGAAGATAAACAAGAGCCTGTGAGGACTTGCACCTCCCTCCTCCCTCACAGATGGAAGGCTCCAAGGAAAAAATCATCCTGAATATTGGGGGAGTCAGATATGAGACATACAGCAGCACCCTCCGGACCTTCCCAGGGACCAAGCTGTGCAGCCTAACAGAGCCCCACGCCCCAAGCATCTATGACTATGATCCCACCACCAAGGAGTTCTTTTTTGATAGGAGTGCTGAGATCTTCAGCTATGTGTTGAACTATTATAGGACCAAACATTTCCACTGCCCCACTGATACCTGTAGGTCAGTCTTAGAAGAAGAGTTGGCTTTCTGGGAAATAAATGAGACACAGCTATCATCCTGCTGCTGGCTGAAGCTGAATAACAAAGAGGTGCAGCCAGAGGAGTTTAACGTTTGGGATGAAAATGAACAGACCGATGACCAGTGCCTCATAGTCCAGACAGAAAGAAGGGATTTCAGCTGGCGAACCAGGTGGCAGCCAAAGATTTGGTCTATATTTGAAAAACCCTTTTCCTCTTTCAGTGCTAAGGTAATACTATATGCGGAGATGGACATAGCCTTTGGGATTACCGGAATGAGTCCATGAAAAATGTTAATGGGTTCATAGCTTTGATAAGTATGGTTTGAGTCCCAGAGTAAAAATGAAAATAAAATTCTCTCTTCTCATTAAGAGACACCTCCTTCTTCTCTCCTCCTCTTGCCCCTCTTCTCTGTACAAAATGCATGCCCTGTGCCTCTTTAAAATGTCAGGCATGCAGAGCAACAAACGCAAGTCAGAGACTGCAGAGGATGTTTTCTGTGCTGCTGGTACTTCTGGAGCCAACATTCAGTGCTGAAGAGGCCCTCAGTGTGAATCTGGCTGTGTTACTCCAGCTGTCCGACATTTCCCCTTCCCTGCAAACTCCGATATAGGAGTTCAGGTGTTTTTTCTTTGACTCCGGTCTTCTCTATTAATTTTCAAATCCGGAAGAAAAAAATGCACTCCATGTGAGCAAAGCAATGGTAATCTGAGAAAAATTAGTCTGGGATTGTACGGTGCCTGTGGAGGGGATCCTGGGGATGGGGTGGGGCAGGGAGCTTATGCAATACTTGTTTGTTGAACTCACTGCACGTGTGCCCTTTCCTCCCTCTGCAGTGCTTGGCTCTTGTTTCTCTGCTGTTCATCATTGGAATTGTCATCATATTCTGTGAGGAGACCAAGGCGCAATTTGAGTTCTTTACTGCTAACTTCACCTCCAGTGGCTATTCTGAGCTCTCCCACAACGACCGTGACCACTATTACCACCAGGCTGCCTACTTGCTTCATCTGGAGCTTTTGTGTGTCCTCTGGTTTACTTTTGAGTTTTCTGTGCGATTTTGTTTCTGCCCAAACAAGAAGTTGTTCTTCCAAAATCCCCTGAACATGGTTGACTTCCTCTCCCTCTTCCCAGTTTATATTGAACTCTTTGTGGCTGGGCAGATTCAGAGAATGCCAAGCCTGGGACTTTGGTTGGGCTTTGTTCGCGTTGTCTATCTCCTCAAACTCCTGAAGATATCCAAGCTGATAGAAACACCACTGATCCTCAGGGTTCTGTCGTATACCCTCAAGTCTATCGTCAGAGAGATTTGCATCCTGCTGATGATTTTGGCCTTTGAGACTCTCTTCTTTGGCTCTCTCTTCTTCTATGGGGAGTTGCTGGGTAGCCATCCCTCCTACACAGGGGAGCTGCACTTTGCTGACATTCTTGTTTGCTTCTGGTGGGCTTTGATCACACTCACTACAGTAGGCTATGGAGATATTATCCCTCTCACCACATTTGGCCAAGTGACAGCAGCCTTAGCTGCAGTATTTGGCATGTTAACCATTACCATCCCAATACCCATTTTCCTGGTGAAATTTAAAAGCTATTACGACATTGCTATCTTCAAACAGAAGCTGAAAAGGAGCAGGAAACCTTAGTACTTCAGACCCTCTGTTCCCCTTTGCCTTTGGCAATAAACCTTCAGCATGGTTTATGCCCTTTGGTGGGAAGGGAGTGCAGATAGTTCTTACTGCATTTACCTGCTGCCTCAGCGTATCTCAAACCACTGCTGAGGCCTCAGGCTGCACTACTTGATACACAACTGATCAGACCCGTTGAATCCCATGGGTCTTTCCCATGTTGTACTTCATTCCACATTTTTACATGCCACAGTTTCTCATCTAGCTGTTGGGAGACAGGCTGTGATGCTGCATTACAGCCTGAACATGCACTGCATAGCTGAGTTCCATGACCTGGGGCCCCAGCACACTCCCTCGGCTGGCATACAACCCGTGATGCTAGTGATGCCTCCATCGCCTGACAGACAATAATCTCATTTTGCACGCTGGGAAAAAAGATTTGTGCACACTCCTGCTCTGACAGCGAGGAGGAAACATGGGTTGGCTTTTTTTTAAACAATGTTCTGTTCCCTCATTTTACCTAAACAAGCCAGTGCATCTGATTTGTCTGCGCTCACACAGAGAGGTAAAGAAGGCAGCAGGCTGAACTGAGTATCTGTGGTCCTGAGAGCCAGCACTGATAACCTGCTTTGCGAGCTCACAGGAATCCATAGAATTATAGAATCATAGAATCAAAGAATGGTTTGGGTGGGAAGGGACCTTAAAGCCCATCCAGTCCCACCCCCTGCCCTGGGCAGGGACACCTTCCACTAGCCCAGGTTGCCCAAAGCCCCGTCCAGCCTGGCCTTGAACCCTTCCAGGGAGGGAGCAGCCACAGCTTCTCTGGGCAACCTGTGCCAGGGCCTCACCACCCTCACAGGGAAGAATTTCTGTCTTACATCTGATCTAAATCTGCCCTCTTTAATATCTAATCCAAATCTACTGTCTTTGCTGTGGCACTTGGGTGGCAGCAAGGGAGCCCTCCAACAGCAAATCCTTTTCGCTCTGCTGAGGTCAATAGCAACCTTTCCTTGACCTCAGTGAGATCAGCATTTCATTGGGCACTTCCAGTGGATCAACACATTTCAACAGTTCTTGATTTTTATGTAACAAAGTCACTGATCTATTAGCCAAAATATCTGGTTTTTGCTGTTCAAAAGGAAGAACATAAGCTACAGTACTCAATATAATTTTAATGTCATTTACTTTCTTAGACATAGATGTAAACTAGGAATATTTGTCTTTTAACTGGATAGTCTTAATTGTTACTTATGGTTAATTTTGAAATAACAAGTACTGTTAAGCTGTGAAAAAACCCCACATCTCATTGTTTATATAGCAGGATGATGTGCTAAGATTGTTCTGTTTAGTAAGTTTAAATTTCTGTATACAATAATGCTTATGTATTTACATTTCATTAAGGCTGTATTTTAATTGCAATTTTGATTAAGTTTTGTCTGTCACTATGATTCTTCTGTTCAGGACAGCATTTTAAGGCTCGTTTATTTTTATTGAAATACCAGGTAACTTCCCTCTATTCCAGTGCAATTACAATGAACTAGTTTCTGTCTACAGAGAAAGAAAGTATTTCAGGCACAAAGCAGATGAGAAGTTGGAGATGCCCTGACAGTGGAAGGAAGGTCTAGGTGTGCTCCTGCACCTACCTTTGCTGGCTGTGAAGTTAGGAGGTGGTTCAGAATGCTGCAGTGCTTACCTCTGTGTTTAGCCAGCTCTGCTGGTGTAAATCCATTCTTCAGCAGGTGCTTCCAGGCTCTCTGGGCCCGCCCGCACCGGCACGGCTGGCTGAAGGCGGAAAAAGAGGCCGTGCTGCCAGGTGAAGGTGAGCACAAGGATGAAACGGTCAAGCTCACCTGCCACACGCTTGGTGCGGCAAGCTTAGCCTCCAGCGATGGGTCCTGGAGCTAGAAATCACGGAGGAGATGACTTCCCAGCACATGTTGTTTGTGTTGGCCTGGCTGCTGTGCCAGCCCCTTTCTCACAGCTGGGCCACGGACACACAGTCCTTACAGAGGGCATGGCAGGCTCGTCCTGAAAAAAGAGGAGAGGAGATGAGCTTTGACAGCAGACTGGAAAAGCCTCTAGCAGGTTTCAGTATTGAGAAGGCTGGGATTCACAACAGGGAGTAAGAGACACCGGTGGCATTTCACATCAGAGCTCTGCCTCCACCCAGACCTTCAGCCTCCCAGTCACCAGAGCACTGGGCGTTACCAGGTGCTCTCTGTGACAGCATTAACCGCCCACATGGGATTCAGGCACGAGTCGTCCGTGTACAGTGAAAGTAGACTTTGTGAGGATGCCCATCCCAGATGGGATCCCAGCAGATGGTAATGTGCTTTTATTTTGAAACAGAATAAAAAGTCAAAAAGTGGATATCTCTTAAGAATCAGATTGTCAGGATGCAGTGCGGGCCAGTGGCTCTCGAAGGGTCAGGGAGCAGGTGCCAAATAGAAACCCAACGCTAGAGCAGGGTCCCTGTCAGCCAGGACCCAGCTACACAGTACCAAGGGAGGTGAGGGGAACAGGACAGACCCAGAGATGGCAGCCAGATTCATCCAAGACTTCTGCTCATGAGGAAAATTTGTAGTGATAAGAAGTGAATCTGCAGAGCAGGGTCAGGATCATGTCCAATGACGGTTACCAGGGTCACACAGCCCACTGATCACCAGGCAGGTCCAGAGTGAAACAATCACTTTGAGAATACCAAACGGTCTCCTTTTGATTCGGTAAAACCACTTGATTGCAATAAAGGCAAAACAAGAGAAAACATCTATATGTGTTTAACATGCAAACACAATAATGTATTAATACAGATGTAAGATCCAAAATAAGAAAGATGTAATGCAGCATTTTTAGCTCATCAAAATCCTTCCATCTTTATTGATCAGAAAGTAAAAAAACTACTTTTCATAGAATTATAGAATCATGGAGTATCTCAAGTTGGAAGGGATCCATAAGAATCATTGAGCCCAACTCCCTGCTCCTTGCAGGACTACCTAAGACTAAATCATATGACAAAAAGCACTTTTGACTTCTTTCATGAAAATATCAGTAAAAAGAACCTGTTCCTGCAAAACAGTTTAGGCTTTCCCAGCAGAAAATTCCCTTGCACATGCTGACCAGTGCTGCTAACTTGTGCTGACCTCTGAATCGTCATGAAAGATACAGCTCCCCCTCCTGTCATGTTCCCAGTGCTCCCCAGTGTGGAAGGATGAGGAGTTGCTTGTCACTGGGAAACACCAACACAGCTTCACACGGTGCAAAAGTGATGGGAAAAGGGGTCTGTTCTTGGCAATACAGCTTTGCCAAAGCAGATGAGAAGAGTCCCTTCCCCTCTCTAGAGCACGCTTCTCTTTCTCTTGTGGAGTCTCTTAGCTGCAGATTTCCCAAGCAAGCGGAGCTCTGCGGGGAGTTGTGCTTTAGTGAGTGATAAGGGTAACTGTAGCCTCTGATCAGCTTTCGGTCTCCTCTGCAGTGCTTGGACAAGGAGCAGGGAGTCAGGGCTCAGGCCACAGGTGATCTAGGAGTAGGTGAGAGCAAAGTCATGGGGACGGGTTGTATTGGACACCTGACATGGTTTTTAGGTGGGTGATTTCCTTAACCAGCCGTATCATGCACTTTGTGCTTAGAAGTCACTATCTTCCTAGGTTGCTACATTCACCCCCAAGGTTTGTTTTCTTATCCTATTCCAAAATTCTTTCCTCTTTCACTTAAAAATAAAGTATTTAACACAAATTGTCTCGCAGTGGGTTAAGGACCAAGCTGTTTCTGATGCTGTGCATGATAAATAAATTTGTGCCATGAGGTCTCTGCTAGACCCCCACACCCTTTGGCACCTCCCTGTGAGCTTGGTTTCCAGGCAAGGTTTCTAAAGGAGTCTGTTTTGTGGCTGGTCCCTGTCCCAGCCAAGCACCTTCAGAACAGCATTGTCTACTCATCGGGAGCAGCAGAGAGAAAGAATAAAGCCTTCTGCAGTAAGACAAAGTGAGCCATCCTGGTTATCAGTTTTCTTGCTCAATGAGATTTTGAGGTGTAACTGCACACAGAGAGGTTCTTTGCTGCTGCTGCAAGTGGGAGCCTGACCAAGGCAGCCAAGTGTGCTGTGTCCCACACCCTTTTCTTGCATTGATTTGCAGCCAGTTTCATGCTCCATCTCCCTACCCCTTTTGCCACAGAGTGGCAGCAAATTAGCTGATGGGGTTTGATCTTGTGTCTTCGAGACACATGCAGGGCTTGTGAGGTGAGCAGGGTTCAAACTGAGGTAGAGGATGTTCACAGTGGCCATTCATCACTGTTAGATAATACTAACTCCTACTTCTTCCCAGCCACTGACAGTCTGAAAGCAGTTAAGAGTTCAGTACTCCGGTCCCTCTCTTCTGAGTCTGTTTTCTTACTATTGTCTACACTCGATGGGCTGACTTTCCAGTGATTTTAGCCATGTTAACTCCATAGCAGCCCCAAATACTCCAACGCATGTGCTTTTCGAGGTTGTGACAACTCTCTTCTCCCTGTGCATTGCACATGGTGCAGTTACTGGACCCAAAACTGCCCAAGGCTGCAATGAAGAAGCCATAAGCCCCTTGCAAGAAATCTCTTGGTCAAGTGTTTCATTATGGGAAGGACCAAACCCCATCCACTGTTTCTCTCATCCCCTAACAAAGGCTGTTACAGAGGCAGATGCTGTTCACAGAAGGGATAGGATGTCAGACTTACTGTACCCATGAAATGGATGAGAGGGGCCACTTACACAGCTCAGGACACTTTCAGAGAAACAAGCCGTGTTCTTGGCTACCCTGAATACTGCCAGCACCATGACTGGCGAGAGCTTGTGCCAGCGAGGGCACTGACTTTCCTGGGCCCGCAGGGTATGGAAAATTTAGGGTCTGGTGCAGCACACTCCCACAGTCATTTAGCTTGCACGTACAGGGCATCTGCACAGCCTGGCTGTGGGCAGTGACTCAGCAGCAAAGGGAAATTCAGTTGTGGATGATGAAGTCAGAACCTGGTGAAGCCCCAGGCTCTGACTCACAGAAAGCAAATGCATTTGGCATATGCTGGAAGTGAATGAAAGTTCCCAAATCTGGATCTTTCTCAGGACTCAAGAACAAGCACCCTCAAGAGATACACTGACTCTCAGATGGTCATGCTGTTAAACTTTTGCTCACTGAGGTGCAAGCAGTGCCCCTTCCAGATATTTATGCCTTTCTGTGTTTCTGTGCAGTTGTAGCCCTGCTCTCGTGGACACATTTAGATTTGATGTTGTTGTACTTGTCTGAAAAGTTTTTCATTCATATGCCACAAAGTTTGCAGAGAAGTGATGGGAAATCCTTGGTGACTGAATGATGGGAGAGTGTGTGTGTGGGTGGGGGGCCCCATCCACTTGCTGTGGCCAGGCAGCTTGTAACCACTCTGATGCTACTACATGTTGAACAAACCTTTTTTCAGTCTAATGGTTGTGCCTGGAAAAACAGCTGCTTGCAGTAAGGCTAAACCCTTCCTACCTAACACTGAGTATCCTTCTTTCAGCCTAACCCTGCCTGCAGAGAGCACTGGAGAAAAACTTGTGAGCAGTGACTCTCTCTCACAATTCTCCACCAAAGGCCTTAATTGCAGCCACCCTCCCACCTGGCTGACAAACTGCAGAAGTCATTCTCCAGTGAGGCCACCTCTGTTACTATTTAAGAAGGAGACTTGAATGAGGTCGTGAGGTTGACTTTAATCGACTGCTCGCTTGGGTTTCTTTGAAACAAATCCCCACCGTTCATTTGGGAGCAAAATATGAAGCAAACATCCTTCCCTCACCCCAGCCTCACATGAAGTGGACCCTCTGTGCCCTCTGTGTTAGCAGCGCTAAGAATCATATCCATATCCATATCTATTCACAAGGTTCTTGGAGCCAGTATGGTTTTATAATGTAGATCAGGTTGCAGTTTTAGGCTATTGCTTTTTGTCTGTTACAAAGCTTGTGAAAGAGTGCACAATTCTCTCACACTGCTGCCTCAGAGTTGTGCTTAATAACAACAGAGTGGGCAGGACTCTTCATCTTTAAAGTGCTTCCTAAAGATGAACCAATTAGTCCACACAACTTACCAGTGGGTAAACCCAATTTGTCTTTGGGATTACTAAAGAGGGGAAAGCCTCAATCCCTCATTCAGCAAAGCATTTGAGATTGTGCTTCATTTTAACCATGTCTGGGAGAGAAGTACATGTTTAGGTGGGCTGAGGATCCCAGCTACCTGCTTGGGGCAAAAGCTTCCTGTTTATTCTGGGCCAGGAGAGACCCATGCTGGAGGATGAATCTGCGAGCATTGCTGGGATGGTCCTTCCCTCACAGCACCGATTAGCTGCCTCAGGTAATAACACCATTGTTAATAACGTTGAGGACATAGCACCAATGGCTTTAATGCCGTTTGTATCACCTTGTCACTGACCACAGATAAGTATTTGAGTAACTTAAAGTGATGAAGCCACATCTTCATGGTTCCTGTTCCTTCCACTAACTGCTGTATGTTGCACTTCACACCTGCAGCATAGATGCAGGGTTTAAGTGCCTCTGACTATATTTTCTAAAAGGTTTTCCTGCCTTTCTGCTCTGGAGCTTTATGAACTAGAGATCTGCAATTTCTAAATGCACTGAACAGAGCCATGGTGCTCTGCAAAAGGCTTCCTGCATCCTAGTAGTTTTGCAGAGTGACTGTCTCAGGCTTTTTGCTTTTCCCTTTGGGAGATTTCTTTGAATGATTTAAAGCTGTCAGTGTTGCTGATGTTGCATGAACAGAGAGAAATAGGCAATAGACAGGTTAGAAATTGTACAGCCTGACTGTACAGCCCGCTGGTCCAGTCTTTGTTTCTGTATGTTATACACCATGGTCCTTTTTACCTATGAAAAGTCCAGTTGTCTCCTGAACGGGCAGAAATTCTGTAGCCTCTCTTCTGTAGTGATACCCTATGTCAGGTTAAATTCATACTGTGCTAAAAAAAAAAAATCTTTAAAGTGAATTGCCTTTTCAGTTTCTTTGGATACTTTGTCTTGTGACAAAGTGTAGAAAGAAGACCGCAGCTTATCTTGAGGTATGCTTCTTTTACACGTCTTTGTTTACAGAAAACTTCTCTAATATTTGTCATCTTCATCTCAGACTTTTTTCCACATTGCTGTAAATGACCTGTCTATTCATACATCTTCCTTCAGCTCCAGCAATCCTGACACCTGCTCTAGAGTTAGCCACCCCTCGCTACTGCTTAGTGTCCCCCAACTCCGAGCTGCTGTGCGTGCCCTGCCTAGCCCCCTGCAGTAACACGAGCTGGAAGGATATAGTCATGCTGTGTTCTTCAGGGAAACATGAACTGCCCAAAGCCAATTAGTCTAGCAGTGCTCCTGTTTTTCCTCATTGAAATCCCTTGTCTTCTGGATAGTTCCTTACATCTTCCTCCTTCTTCCCTCCATACTAGCAAGCTGGAAAGGACAGAATATCTAATATTCATGCTGTTCCTAGTCCAAGTGGTGCCTGAAACCCAGCCCAAAACCAGCACCTTCACCTGCCTCTGACTGAAACCTGATGTTGGCCTCAAATTGCAGCAGAGTCTCTGGGTGAAGTTCACTTTCATCCTTCTTCTGACCCAAGACCTGGAAGTGTGGCCTCCTCCTCCTCCTCCTTGGAGTCTATCAGCCTATGCCGTATATTTTCAGATGTGCCTGTGTGGCAGTTTCCTCAGCCATGGGGAAATTCAGAAGCAAAACTTGCTGGGGAGATCTCTTCTGTGACTCATCTGTGCTAGGGAGGGGAGAGTTTCTTTTTCATTTCTGCAGCTTGGAGACGTACCTCCTCTAGTGCCTCAGCAGGCCAAGTTTCTGACTTGTGTCTGGGCTGCTGTGCTAACACGGTGTGTGTGGGGCCAGGGGCGGGGGGGAGATTGTGCTCTGTGTGAGTGATACGAGGGGAATCATCCTCTTAAAATATGCCTTTCTCTCTCCCTCCCCCACTTTCCTTTTTCCTCTGTCAGTGTTGTCACCTTGTAGTATTTTAATCAGAGGAAGCAGATATATCAAGGAAGTCAATGGCAGGGGTGAGGTGGGCAGGGGGGTGGAGAGGAAGAGGAGGAAAATCACATCACAGCCCAGTCTGCCAGTGTAAACACTTGATGATTTCCTGTTATTGTAGCCTAAAATGTACCATGACATCATTTGTGGGCCTCCCAGAATCACCCAGGAGGAGGAAAAGCCAGCATTCCCAGCCCGCCCTCAGTGTGAATCCAGGGGATTCAGACCCTATAAGGCAGTGAAGCTCTGCAAGCAGCAAAGACAGAGTTTCGAAAGCTTTCTTGTTCTTGGCAACGCAGAGATTTCACAAACAGGAAAAACTGCTTTTTCTTTTCCTAAAGGGGAACCGTTTATGCCTCATGAAATATTGATGCCTTGAACCATGGTTACTTTAGGAGCAGAGCTGAAATACAAGAAATGCTCTTAGCTGAGGACAAGCATAGGGGAGCCCCTCACCAAGATCACGTCAGTTCATCATTCCCAGACATCCACTTTTTTATAGTACCCACTTTTATTCCTAATCACTCTACAAACAAGGTAGTTAAGCCAAAAGCTGTGGATTATATAAAACAGTCCAATATGGAATTCATTTGATAATTTTGAAAGGTGAAGCTAGCCCTCAATATCGCAGAGATTGTGAGTGAAATGTTCTTCCTCCTTTCCTGAGCATTAAGTCAATGGACACATTTACCCAGAAAGTTTAGAGCCGAGCTCTTCTGAGCCTGGATACACGAACTATCCTGGAATTTGACCCAACGGGTCAGATTAGTGTCTCAGTTACAGTTAATCCTGAATCACTGCACACAGTCTGTGCCACCACCTCTCTGTTCACAGAGATGGGCTCTCATAACTTTTCTGAGAGGGATAATAACTAGGCTGATTCCACACCAAACCCTTCAGCTACGATCTCTTTGGGCAGCCTTTCAGATAGACCACAGTGGGGTATCTGCAATTTTTTTTTTCCCAAAGCAAGGAAAGAAACTTCATAAATACAGTGCTGCATTTGTAATAATATGGACTCATACCCTCCCTTGCACACCTACCAACTGCTTGGCAAACATCAGTAATTATAGTGTAAATTTTTGTTCTTGAAACAGGAGAAATTAGTGTTTTCATGTCATATGTAAGGAAACTGAGGCACTGAGATTAAATGAACTACCACCTTACAGAATAGAATGTATTCTCTTAATGTGGGTTTAAACCAATTCTGTACCTCCAAATAGTATCAGAAAATTAGATTTGTCTTACCATAAAGTAGACTTGAAATGTCTGAAGAAAGTCAGCCTAGAGAAGGCAAGTCTAGTAAATAAAGCACGCTTGGGATTGACATTAAAAAGAAACTGAATGGTCTTGCAGTTTACTGGACAAAAAATAACAATCATGTTTAGGCTTTGCTGTTACTACTCCCACTTGGACTTACTGGAATATGAAAGTGGGTTGTTCCCTGTGAGCTATTTTTGGATAGGAGAACCGAGCCATTCAATTCTTCATCATGCTGAGCTCTTTTCAAAGCTAATATACAAGATGACTATCACCCATTAAGCAGTTTGCTCTTCATTCCCAATTCTGCAGGGTGCAGCACTGGGAACTGAAGTGAACTCAAATTTATGCACAACTATGTCAGGACCCTGCATCCAATGAAACCAGGGGCCAGGTTCTGATGACAGCATCAGGAACCTGCATATTTATGCCCAGCTCTGCTGTGAGCAAGGCACCAGGAGAGCGATAGCTGTGAGGTGTCGAGGCCTTGAATTAATTTCTATGATTTTGTGTCTCACCAGAGTGCTGAGGTTATCACGTGGGCTTGGCAATGGAGCGGAGGAGTTCCTCTTTCTAAGCACTGAATTTGCCAGATCTAGGTGCAGTTACTCTGTCTCTGGGATTTCTGCTGAGTCATACGGGAACACATGTGCTCCTCAGTGATGGGGAGCCGGCAGCAGGACTGGGCCCCTGGCCATAGGTGGGTGGTTGACGTTCGGGGGGGGGTAACTGCAGAGTTTTGTGTGCTGTGAATGCCCAGCTAAGAGGCTGTCTTGCATGTTTCTAGGATATTGATCCTTGTCTGTGCAGGAGAAGGTTTGGGTCGTGTGCTGAGTCTCTCCCATCGCATTCCCACAGCGCAGGAATCACCCGCCTCCACAAGACGGCTCGTCACTTCACGCTTACGCACGGCAGGCCGCTCCAACTCTGCAAAGGGCAGGTGAGTGTCACATGATTTTTTGACATAGCTAGCCTTTGGTGGCAAGTATTTCCCATTCTGCTTTTATGGTATGACATGATTCCGTGTTTCCTGGATATGACAAAGATAAAAACAGCGCAGGACTGTGATGTAGTATGATTGAGGTTTATGAGAATCTCTATGACTAATATGAAGTGGTGTAGCAAGAAGATTAGTAAAGATGACAAAGTAGAAATGATAGCAGTTTAAGTTATGATGATGAGTTTGGGAGAACATCAAAGTGTGCTTGACTCCCACTGATTTGTACAGGATTATCTCTGCTTATAGCCAGGGTGAATCATCCTGGAAAGTTTGACTCCATTTATTGTGAAAAGCTAGGCAAAAGCAAAATGGAAGAGAATCTGGAAAAGCACTCATTCATCGGGGCAGTAAACCCAGGTTTAAGACTCCAAGTATCAGACCAGAAACACATTGGTCTGGTGATACAAGGAGACAGTCCAGAGGTGGCTCTTTCTTCTGGTTCAAATTTATTAAAAAAAATTGCTGAACTTGTTTGTCCCAGGAAGATGGATCAAACATCGCCTGTCCATGCCCCTATAGATTTATGCCAGATCAAATCTCATCTCTGCTGAAGTGTGCTAGCATTAAAGCATGAGGTCAGCAAAACTCAAAATGACCTAGCTAATCAGACTGAAATGTCCTTGCCTGCTCCAGATGAAAAGTTTACTGTCAGCGATCCAGAACTGTGTGGATCCAGTATTAGTGTTCACAGAAACACAGCCTGTGTGAAAGGAAATATCTAAAAAGAAATAAATACCTTATTTGTGTTTTGTTGGTCTACTTCCTCTGAAGAATGTAAAATGGAAAATGCAAGAAAATGCAACTGGAGGAAAACTGATATGCTTTACATACGTGGTTTGGCAAACTGGAAAGTACTAGACAGTATTTAATGTACTTTTTTCCCCAAAGGGTTAAGGCTCCTGGTGAAAGACATTACCCCGGTGTTGCAGATGTAGTGACGGAGACATGGAAAGGACGGATGGCTTCTTCGGCTTGGGGCAGAGTTTGGCTCAATACCCTGAGTGATGCTCAGCGCCTGGAATATGCTACCATTCAGGGAGGGCCACGTAGCTAACAATGAGGAAAGGGAATGTGGCTCTGAAAATGATGACTAAAAATCTGTTCGACTGAACGTCACACAAACCAGAGGATTTAGACAGTGTTTAAGAAGCTAGCCAAGATTGCTTGGGTTCAACTTCTCCAGACATCATCATTAACGCTGGATTGACCTTATTAAAGGCCACAATAGGGAACTACAAAACATTCCTAAGCTCTTTCATCATCTATCTGCCAACTCAGAAGGAGAAAAAAATTGCCAAAGGAGCATCCCACCTAAGCCTGTTCCATAATTTTATAGCTCTCTATTGTATATTCACTAAGAGAGTCCACTAGGCTGGGTTCTTGAGTCTCTGTTTTTCACATTTGTTAGCAGGTAATAGGAATGATAGAAAACATGAACGGACTCTCAAGATGCCACCTAGTACACAATCCTGTCTTTAAAGCAAAGTTCTTCATCCTTGCCAACAGTGCTGATCACGCTGCAGGAAATGAAATACTGAAGTCAGCCAGTGCACAGCGGAAGCCCTTGGAGCTCCATGGCAAAGCGAGTTCCGTTTCTAATGCTGTCCTCTACTGTCTTTGGTGGTAGTGACAGCATCTGCATGCCAAGTCCAGGACAGGGGCATGCCCGATGTTCATTCAGTAGGGCTGAAAACCTCTCCGGAGCAGATTGGCTGTGTTCGCACACTGTGCTGAGGCCTTACCTTCAGGTGTGGTGCATTCCCTGCACTTCCCTCCTCTCTCCTCATGTCCAGCTTTCCTCACTAAACAGAATGGTGCATTTGGATATATTCCAGTGCACGTCTGAGAGAGAGAGAGAGACCGTGTCTAAGGCCAAATGTGGAGTGCTCTAGCACCTCCTCAGTGACCAGCCTACCTTTGACTGCAGAATGGCCCTTCTCACTATGCTTCACTTTCCTCTCCTTGAACTGAAACTATTCAAACCCAAAATCCTTTATAACTTTCCTGCATGCTCAGAGCTTTCTGCAAGATGAATGCAGAACTGGCTCTGTTGCCTGTGTGTCAAGCAATGTGTGCATGTATGTTCTGCAGCCTACCAGTAGTCCACACAATGTGGATTAGATGATGCTGCATGATATCTGGAGGCCCCTCATAAACCTACTTTCTCTGTTCCCATGACTCTGCAAGAGGGAACAAGAAAGCTACTTCCTGCAGGTAGGGAAAGGAAATAAGGTTATTTACTTCTGTAATATACGGCTCTTCTATGCAACAGAGCAGGTAAATTTGTACGTCTGTGCGGTGCTGTGGAGCAGCCCACTGTGCACCCACCTGTACTGTCAGCAGTTCCCGCTGCAGAATAATCTATGGCAAACACACCCGTGTGGGGGAATGCCAGTAAACAAAGAAAAATCTAATGAGTTGTGCTTTCTGTTCTCCTTACTATTGATTTTTCCTAACTACAGCCAAGTGAAAAGGAAAAAATGGTTCTTGTATGGTTCAGCTGTGCAATTTTAACCTTGCTGCTGTGAATCCCCTGAGGAAACAGGCAGGATGGGTGTGAACTGAGGGAAACCCTATAATTACAGCGGCATTAGGGTTTTGCTGTGGCCAAAGGCAATAAGGCCTAGGAAAGTTTCTTAGCTCTTCATGTTTCAACTCAAGCAGAAGATGGAAATTTGTCACAGAGGAGGATCAACCCAACAAGCTTCTATTATTCATTATTCAACTCCTAGAGAACACAGTGGAAAACTTATGATTAACATCTTGGAGAGGTGAAGGTAAATTGCTCACTTTTCCGCTTTTATTATCTGAAATAAAAACCTTAAACACCCACCTGATGGACTCCCATGACCAGATCAGAATCTCAGCCTCAGTTTTGAAAAAACATAGCTTTTCATCTTTGTAGTGCTGATACACGTCTCATACTAAGGTGAAAGAGCCACCTAGCAAATGACAGAATGATGAAACAAGCCAAACCTCATGATTTATGAAACGCATAATGGTTGACTGGAGAGGCTTGTAGTTTTGGAGTACTAAATACAGCCAATAGTGTGGACCAGTCCTTCAGGGAGTATATCTAATATAGCATGAAGCTTAAAACTAAATCTTCTTCCAAAGGAGTGGTAGTTTAATCACATTCAGAGATATGGAGCCAAAATTTCTGTTACTGTAACTCTGGAGCTGTATCAGGAGACAATTTGGCATCCATTGGGTTAAAGTGAAGCAATATTGCCAGCTTTCATGATTTAATCTTGAGTTTTTAATATCCTTAGCATTTTTTACGAACCTGAGCACCTGGAATTGGATGTGAGCGGGTATCTCTTTTTTTTTTTAAAGTAAATTCTCTAATAATAACAATAATCATGCAAACATACTCATTAAGCATGAAAATGGATGCAGCTAGGAAACAATGAAGCTCAAATTCCGCTCTAGTTCTCAGTCCACTTCAAAACAGGTAGACTGTTCCCTGACTTTGGAGGTCCCGTCATGAGCAACATGACGAGAAAGAAGGGAATGCAGCAAGAAGCAGATGAAACTCCTCCGAGAGCAGCAAGTGCCTGCTGCCTGACTGAGGTGAGGCGCTCATCTCATGGGGCCTGGCCGCAGGCAGCAGAGGACAGCCAGCCAGTCTCCACAGTCCTCCTGGGAGCTCTGTGAGGGGCAGGTCGCTCCTGCCTAGAGAGGGACAGACACTCAGAGCCACGGACCCTGGGGCTTCACCGACATGGCCAGTAACTGGTGCAGCGGGGAACTGCTGCGCTCCGTTACCCCACGCCCCTTGGACGGGACGGGGCGCGCTAGGCCCAGGGGACCTGCGGACCCATTTGGGGACCCTGGCCCTGGCCCTGCGGCTTCTTCCCAGACCATCGCAGAAAGCCAGAAGGCACATGCACAAACACACACGCTCAGGGTGCTGCAGCTTGGCCCTGGGACTCTTGGAAGGACACTTTTCTCCTTGGCTTCAGTGAGGACTTCTGATACCTCCTGTGCTCTTGAGGAGCCATACTTTTTCCTTAACGATTATTTTAAGCTGTACACTAGCCTTTCACTGAGAGGGACTTTGGTATCTTGATGGCTATGTGGTTTCTAAAAGAGAACCACCCAGACACCTTTTGTGTTTTCAAAGCAGTGTATAAACATCCCTAAGCTAATCCTCCCTGCCTCCAGGATTGCTTAGGATGGAGGTTTCTGGTGGGGAAGGGGAAAGGCTCCTGGTCTTGGGGATCTTCTCAAAATGTGTGTTTGGGCTTGAAAATCTAGTTTTGACATTGGGGGCTTTTTTCCTTGTCATTTTAACTCAGGGGATTTTCTTTTCTTAAACAAACAAACAGAACAGGTTGAGTGAGAGAAAGAGATTGTAAAACAAAGGAAAAAAGTTGTGGCTGTGTTTTAAAAGCGGAAGTCTGTGTTCCCTATGAAGATAGAAAAATTCTCCTGAAACAGAACAGGCATAATTGGGACTGAGTGTCTGCTTCTCTGCGTCTGTTGCTGAAGGCTGCCATTTCTGGGACAGAAAACAGCAAAGAAGACAGTATGTATGTATATATCTACCTACCTATCTACCTGTTATCTATCTATCTATCTATCTGTCTACCCACCTATCCATTCCTTTTTTATAACATACTCGCTCTGCTGGTACAAATATCCTAAATGCCTGAATTCTCTGCATTTTAGGATCAGAGATGCCATGTGTTTAGTAAAAACCTAGGAAAAATAAATTATGCCATCTGTCATGCCTGTGTCTAACTGGGCAGGGGGACGGTGTGTGCTGTGTGGTGCATCATCATGTTTTGCTGTGGGGAAAAGAAGAATTGGATGCAGAGTGTGTGGGGGAGTTAGGGTTGCCCTGGGGTTCTTGTCTCTCCCAGTCATGCAACCCTGACGGCAGATCACGCTGTGTAGTGTTAACAGTGTGGGAGGGAATCCCCTTCTCCTGTGAGTGAATCAGCTGGGTGGGAGAGGTGACATGAACATTCCCAGATTAGACTCCAGCTGTAGGCATCTCCCATACAGTAACGTTCTGGGGTTTTTTTGAGTCTACTTCATGTTCTAGCCCAAAACCAGCTGCAATACTTACCTAGACAACATTGTCATGGGTCAGGGTTTGGTGTGCACCTGGAAAAAAACTGCCATCTGAGCAGGAGCCAAGAGTAGTGTCTTCAGTATATAATGTTCCCGCATTGGACTAAAAATGAGTGGCAACTCCCTGTATATTTTTAAGGTTTCCAAAAATAGGTCTAAGTCTCAGGCAAAATGAATGGAGCCAAGACTTAGATGGAAAGAACTGGTAAAGTTTGTCTGTAACGGTTAGTGCTGAGATCATTGTACGCCACTACCTGGAAACAGGGGCCAGTTTTCTTTTCCCTCCTCGTGGCTGTTTGAGCCCTTTGTGCCAGTGCATTGACTGACCTGACCAAGGTTCAGAGCAGTGGGGAGAACTGACTTAATGTTAGTGCGAGACTGAGAGTGTTCTCCCTGCTCTGGTCCTGCTCTGTAGGAGCTGGAATGCCTGGAGCCCAGAGGCAGCCTTGGAGCCCCAGAGAAGGGGCAGAGCGAAGTTAGATTATAAGCAGCTGCTCTGTGTAGGAGGGAGAGGAGGCTTTCTAATCACACTGGCAGGTGAGAGAGGTGGTCAGGGAGAGGTGAGTGGGAGTAGGGGCTAACCGGAGGGTAAAACCTCTGGGGAGGTGCACACTTATGTTCCAGGAGGAATTTGATGTCAATCAGTGAATCCTTGCTTCAAAGTCAATTGCAAGTAACTTTTAATAACCACTCTGTAGCCAAAACAGTGAGAGTCTGAACTATGCTGAGTCCGTAGATCTTCCCTGCCTTAGACCAGCATCAACTATGGCATGTAGACGACTGGGCACTTGAATTCAATTCGAACCTTTTTGACTTCTCCAGGAGCCGTTTGTGAGGAAGGCACCTGGCGATTCGCTCATCTATGTGTATCAGGTCCCTGGCTGGTGTTAGAGCTAGATCCAGTTTAACCTCATCAACTACTCATACAGCAAAAGGTGCATGTGTATACATGTGTCTGTGAAGAGGGGATAGGCAGAAAAAGGAATTTATAAAAGGTGAAGAGAAACATGAGATGTCTTTCCAGAGGCTTCTCTAAATCTAAGTCTACAGCCCTTGTAACCAACACAGACGACACATCACTGTTTCACCCATCACTAAAAGGGAAGTTCATGCAGGATTTCCTTAAGCCCTTGAAAAAGTTAAGAAATTGGTCACTACTTGGTGAAGATCTGGTCTTGATCTGCATGTCCTGTGAGGAGTAGCTGAGGACTCCGAGTCTGCCTCGTTCGGAGAAAAGGAAGCTGAGGGGCGACCTCATCGCTCTCTGCGGCTTCCTGAGGAGGGGATGGGGAGAGGGAGGTGCTGAGCTCTGCTCCCTGGGATACAGGGGCAGGATGCCTGGGAATGGCTCAGAGCTTCGTCAGGGGAGGTTCAGACTTGGCATGAGGAGACATTTCTTTACCCAGAGGGTGGTCAAACCCTGGAACAGGCTTCCCGGAGAGGTGGTCGGTGCCCCCAGCCTGTCAGGGTTTAAGAGGCATTTGGACAATGCCCTTAATAACACGCTTCAACTTTTGGTCAGCCCTGAAGTGGTCAGGCAGTGGGACTAGATGGTTGTTGTAGGTCCCATCCAACTGAAATGAAATATTGTATTGTACTGTATTGTATTGTATTGTATTGTATTGTATTGTATTGTATTTATCTGCTCGAGGGTAGGGAGGCTCTGCAGAGAGATCTGGACAGGCTGGAGCGATGGGCCAAGGCCAACTGTATGAAGTTCAATAAGGCCAAATGCCGGGTGCTGCACTTGGGTCACAACAACCCCCAGCAGCGCTACAGGCTTGGGGAGGAGTGGCTGGAGAGCTGCCAGTCAGAGAGGGACCTGGGGGTGTTGACTGACAGCCGGCTGAACATGAGCCAGCAGTGTGCCCAGGTGGCCAAGAAGGCCAATGGCATCCTGGCCTGTATCAGAAATAGTGTGGCCAGCAGGGACAGGGAAGTGATCTTACCCCTGGACTCGGCACTGGTGAGGCCACACCTCGATTACATCAGTTTTGGGCCCCTCACTACAAAAAGGACATTGAATTACTCGAGCGTGTCCAGAGAAGGGCAACGAAGCTGGTGAAGGGTCTGGAGCACAGGTGTGATGGGGAGCGGCTGAGGGAACTGGGGGGGTTTAGTCTGGAGAAGAGGAGGCTGAGGGGAGACCTCATCGCCCTCTACAACTACCTGCAAGGAGGTTGCAGAGAGCTGGGGATGAGTCTCTTTAACCAAGTAACAAGCGATAGGACAAGAGGGAATGGCCTCAAGTTGCGCCAGGGAAGGTTTAGACTAGATGTCAGGAAGTATTTCTTTACAGAACAGGTTATTAGGCAGTGGAATGGATTGCCCAGGGAGGTGGTGGAGTCCCCATCCCTGGAGGTGTTTAAGAGTAGGGTCGACATGGCGCTGAGAGATATGGTGTAGATGGGAACTGGCAGTGCTAGGTTAATGGTTGGACTAGATGATCTTCAAGGTCCTTTCCAACCTAATTGATTCTGTGATTCTGTATTGTATTGTATTGTATTCATTTCATGCACAGGCAAGCTGTACAGCTCTGGAGGACTGGACTCCTGTTGTGAAGTCTGAGGACTGCAAACACAGCAGCCCAAGAATATGTTCTGAATGATCACCCAGAAGATAAAGCCTGAGGCATGAAGAACTGAAGGGGGCAGGATGTACATAGGGAGAATGAAATACTTCACTGAATACTGCTGCTTTGAGATCCCTCAGCTGATGATGACAAATTTGAAGTTAAACAGACTCGCTTTAATTATAGATCAGCAGAATGGTGGGATAAACATTGAGCAAATACCTGTGACAGCTTCCCTTGGTGACAAGTAGTGAATTGTTTACAGCTAGAAAGATCATTGACATACTGTCACAGAAATTCTTGTGCCCCTAATGAAAGCTCAGCAAAGACTATCAGTTTCTGGTTGTAATCAGTAAGTTTCTTCCCCTGAAGCAGGGCTGGCGAACTACTGGCACTTGTGCAAAGAACTGGTATTTCTAATAAATTTGGAACCAGCTGCCAGAATAATTTGCTGTAATTTCATTATTCTCAGTGGGTTAAATTCAGCCCTAGTACAATTCTGCTGATTCCACTGAAGATACAAGATAAAGGATGAATGTATTTTGCAAGGTCTTCTTCCTCCCTGATTGCAGAGATCCTCCTTTGTCACCCCATGAATGAAACACAAAGCCCTGCCAGTGGACTAGAACCTTTGTGAGTGAACAGTAAAACCCACCATGCTCTGCCCAGTGTGTCACAGCACCACTGGCCTGCCCCCACGACCTCTTGTCATGACCGGGCTCTGTTTGCAGCTACAGACTCCTGCTGTGACATTTCATTGTGGGTGTTGGTGATACACATGCCTTTGGGAGGTATTTCATTTTAAACAGCCAAACCATATTGACCTAAAAATCCCTTTCAGAACTGGCTTCTCCCTGGTTCCTGTTCAGTGATGCTCAGTTTGGTCCTTCTATGGCCCTTTTTCACTGTCTCGGACTGACCCTGTATACAATTACTCCTGGTTATTACACGTTTAAGCGTTCAGAAAACCCCAGTGTAAGTAAATGCCTTCCCGATGGACTCCTCTCTAGTGGTTAACTCTATCAGAGCCACCTGGAGCCCTGTGGTAACAATTTCATTTTGTGCCTCCTTTTGCCTATGTGAATCAAACTAAATTTCTTTCAGCCCTCTGAAATACACCTTCTAGTATGGGACACCTTTGCTTTGCTTGTTTTTTTTTTTTTAATTACATTGAGGCAGGCTGGATGGAATAAGGACTCTATCTTTTATCAAAGCTACACGAAGGGCTGTTCAAGTCACCCAGCATTAGTCCAAAACAACTATATGCTGACAAAATGGCCCCTTGTTTAAGTGCTCATGCTAAATAATTCTGGTATTTCAGACCAAATAATTTATGTGCTTTTTCTGCTTAAAAGGTACTCCAAAAGCTTTGATGTAAATGAAACCAAGACAATAAATCCCCACTGAAATACCAGACCTCCTCCCAGGAGAACGTTTAATGTCATCCTGGTCTAATCTAATTCTGAAATACTTTAATGTTATTTGGGCTCTGAGCAGTCTGGAAAAAACAGCATTTTTGAGGCCCGGGTAATGTTACTCATCTCTACAGACTCCTGCAGGGAGGATCTGCAGTCAGCTGACACTTTTCCCCTTGGAATCTCATCCTGCAGTTGGGGAAGAGAGATAACCCCTGCCTGCGGCTCTCCAGGAATCCACGGCTGTGCTTGTTCTCACACAGGGCCAGGCAGGGAGGGCTCAGTGAAGCGGCTGCTTGGCACCATCTCTCCTCAGCAGCTGGCAAAGGAGAGTCTGTGGAGGAGGTGAGATCTTGGTGCAGCACCTCCGCAGCAGGAATTCTGCTGGAGCACCATGTTCAAATGCTTCAGATGTCTCATCCTTCTCCTCAACAGGGAAGGGGAAGAGGGAAGGAAGAAGGAGGAAAGGAAGTAAAGTGTAGAGCCTTATGTGTCTGTCACAGGAACCCTTGTCTTTCAAAGTGGCATGAATGGTATTTTGTTTGGCTGTTGCTACCCGTAATAGAGAAGAAGGACAAGAGAAGTGGCTGGGGTGAGAAAGAAGTGTCTGTCACGCTGTAGAATTCACTTCGCTTTGCCTCAGCCCTTCAGAATGTTCGCAGACTGTTTGCTAGGCGTTTGTGACTCTCTGTGCGCAGGCCCATGCCTGGCACGCTGTGGGTGTGAATGCAGTCGCTTTGGACCTGATCATTTCACTAGCACCGGGCTTCGCTTGCGTCACAGCTCCTGTCCTCAGCACTAGGGAGAAAACAGTTCCCTGGATGCTAAACTACGGCTCCTTAGATTTGGCAAAGAAACAGCTAAACTTTTATCATCTGAAGTTTCATCATCTTTGTGAAGAAGAATGATTGAATCCTCCAAACAGATACCTCAGTGTTAGAAGTCCCAACAGAAGCAGAATCAGGCTGTCCCCATCATGTACAGTAATGAAGAACTCCCTACAGAGCCACTTGGATTCAGTGAGAAAGCTCACACCTAACATTCCTGGATCCAAACCTGGCAAAAATCATGAGCACGTGCCTTTATTATTCTGAATCTCTTCTGTCAATATTGATTTCTGTGGGAAACAAGTGGAACTCTTTCATGGAGCAGTCTTATTTGACCTAGTCTAAGAAAGTCTCAATGTAAAAATGGGTCAGAAAAGGAAGAAAACTTGTAAAATAGGCTCTTAGGGACCCTGTGACTTTTTGTGTAGAAAAGTTACACCAATTTACATCGATCCAGTTACACTGATGTTTCTTCCTGTGTAGACACAGCACAGAGATTCTAGTTTAGGTGAAACCTGCATATTCAGATGAAGCAAACAAAGCTTATGGAAACAAACGTTTCCACCTCCTGCCAGGTGGGCACAGGAATAATTTTATTACTCGCTGTAGTATTACTCCTGGTTTACTCTGGGGTGAGGCAAGGCCTTGTCTCTTACAAACTTCACTTTTCTTTTTTATAGGGCAAGAACTATTCTGGATTTTCTCTTCCTCACATAATGCTGCATGGTGAGGAAACATCACATTGAAAAGCAAATCAACCCACTTTATAAGCCTCTAGTTTAAAAATTATTTGTGTTATATTACATATACATTTACAACAGTATTATTCCTTGGGGAAAAAAAGAGAAACTTCCTTTCTGCAGACCCTGAGGATTTAATTATGGGTATTTATAAGGCACTTTGAGATCTTTTGAATGAACTGCAATTTTTAAAGACATACAAAGTGTTATTATGAATCTGATGTCAATTCCCAACAAGCCTCAGTTTGCTATTAATCCCAGCAGAATCCTGTAATCAAATTAAAGAAAACAGTTTACTCACCAGGAGTCTGTGCTGAACTGCCTAGTAGAGCTTGGCTTGCTCGCTTCCTATTTTATATCTGAATTTATGTGTTCTCATATTAATACAATCTTCATTTAGTCAATATACTGGGAAAAAAGTAGGTATGAAGTACAGCTAGTCTGCATGGTCCTTCCATCGACCAATATGTCTTAAAGATCGACAATGTTTAGCAGATTTGACAGGGCAACACAAATTCAAGAAGAACAGGAAGACAGGTTTCTACTTTCCTTAGAAAATAAGACATTAGATTTACTGAGAACATTTCATTTTCTTCTTCCGGACACAAGTTGTTAACTTTAAAATGAATGACTTTTTTTTTTTTTTTTCTTGGAGGAAACAGGACTTGGGCCGCCATTTGACAGTCCTGTTCAAGGTCCCAAAGGAGATGAGGTGGCTTCTTTTCACTCCCCATGACAATGCTGGGCCTTGGTTCCCTCACACCATGGCACGGGAAGCTTTGGCGAGCGGCCTGCAGCCGGCCCTCGCGCCATTTCCACCAGCAAGTCTGCTCACTGACACGCGCGGCTGTGGCGTGCCCCGCGAAGGCCTGAGGGCCAGCGGCGCTCTGGGTTGCCAGCCCAGCTCCGTGGACCGCCGCCTGGCCGGGATCTGTGCTCGGCAGAGACGTGACGAACCCCTGGGCCGAGGCGGCCGCGGCCGAGCACCGTCCCCGAGCTGGGCCCGGGCATGGCCAGAGCCCCCTCACGTCAGCGCTGCTCTCAACAGGGCAATCGCCCATCAAACAGCACGGTTTATTCAAAATAATGCTTTCAGCAAGGACCAGAAGTTCCAGTGACACCTGATACACAAATAAAGGCCGGCGTTCAGGGCTTTCACGGAGTTTCGGGGGCCGGCAGCCCCCCCCCCGGCGCTGGGCCTTCGCCGCTGCCCCAAGGCCGCCCCTTCCCAGGCCGCCGGGCAGGGCCGGGCCGCGCCGCTTGGCGGCCGCGAACGCTTCGCCCTCCCCCGCGCCGAGCCCTCCCGGAGTCTTGGCGGCGACACGGGCGCGGGTTCCCCGCGCCAGGCCCGGGCCGCGCCGGGCCGGGCCGGGCCGGGCCCCTCCGCACGGCCGGGGCGGAGTCGCCGCAGCTCCAGCCCCGGGCGGAGGCGGCCGGGGGCGGGCCCGGAGGCGGGCCCGGGGCTTGCGGCGGGGCGGGCGGGCCGAGGGCGCGGCGCCGCGTCCCGTTAGAAGCAGCGCGGAGCCCGCCAGAGCAGCGACCTGCCGTGTCCAGTCCGCCGGGAAGATGCCGAAAACGGTGGGTGCCGCCGCGGGCGGGCGGGCAGCTCTGGGGGTGGCGGCGCCCTGGGGGGTTCTTCCCGCCGGCGACCCCGCCTGGGAGCGGCTGCGGCCGGCGGTGGGGCCCGTGAGGCGGGCGAGCGAGCGGAGGAAGGGGGGAGCCGTGGGGGGCGCGGCGGGCGGGAGCGGCGCCGCCCGCCCCTCCATCTTGTGCTCCCCCGCCCGGGGCCGGGCCCCGCCTGGGCCGCGGCTGGTAACGGCGCGACGGGCAGCGCCCTGCACCCCCCCCCCGGGACTGATCCGCGCTGGGCGAAGCCTCCTGGAGCCTGGTGGGAAATTAATTAATTCTGTGGCCGCCCCTCATGTGCCGTGCAAAGAGGAGAAGTTGGGGTTTTCGCAACTTGTAATTAGTCAGCATGAGTTGCCGGGGAGCCTTGTCCCGGCTTGACTCGAAGTATTTCTTGGCTGGAGAGATCTCGGTACTTCAGAAAGTCTGGTCAAGTCCCGGCTTGACTCTCCTTCTCACAGCAGGAGTTCGGTGGCTAATGAGCAGCGCGGGGTTTTTCCATTTCATTTCTCCTGGTTGGGGTAAGAGAATTGGTCCTAGTTCATTGATAGAACAGGAAGGAGCTGGCTGGAAGGCTCTGGATGTTTCCTCACTGGGAGTGATCTGAAGGCCTAAGAACATCTGATGTTTAAGCTAAGAGCCTGTGGTTTACGTAAAGGAGAGACAAAAAAAAACCCCAAACCCTAAATAAAAAGCCACCCCCATGCAAGTGGACGTTGAAAGGGAATCCACCCTGATTTTTTTTTTTTTACAGATAACTTTATTACTTTAAAATAGGTATTAAATGCTTGTTGACTGACTTGTGCTTTTCCTGCTGTCTTAAATGCCAGCTCTCTTGAGACAATAGCTGGATTATTTTTTTTCTAAACAGCAACATCTGAAAGGGTACCAAACTCAAGCCACTTAAAGGTTAAGACAGTATTTTCTGAAGCTTTTGAAAGGCCTTTCTTCAAACATCAGCAATGATTAGTGAAGTTTTACTTCAAAAAAAAACCGGCAACAAGTTCAGTCAGATTAACAGAAGTAGTTCAGGTTAGGGAACTTGTGTGTAAAATGCAGTTGAGACCTTCTAGGCAGAGATATTACAGTTGTGATGAGTGACTTCTTTTAGTGTGAATCAGCCCAGAAATCCTGGACGTGTCGCAGAGGCGCTTGCGAGGCTGAGTTGCCACTAATAGGCCGAATCTAGATGTGCGGACACAGTGCTCACTGCAAGGTGCTCACCGCAGCCTGTCTCTGCAGACACGCCCTGGGCTGGATTCATGTTCTCAGCCTGCTGCTTTCTGGTTCTGACAGAGCAGTTCTGCTTTCGGAGCTTTTAAAAACTGGAAGAGATAAAGAAATGCAAGTGCTTTGCTGTGACACTGTGTATTGCACACCGCAGATTCTGCAGAAAGTGGTTCAGATGTCTGTGCCTGTTGAGGTACAGAGCTGCTGGCCGCCTGCTCTATCAGCCTTTGGTTTCCTGCCCCATCTGCCCTAGTTGCAGACCCAACTGAAATAATATTTTAAACATTATTTCTTGAGCTGTGGTTTGCAGGAACAGGATATGCTGGCATAACTGTGTAATTAGTTCTTCATGTTAAAGAAACATGACTACTAGTGTGCTAGTTTAAGATTTGTTAATAGCCACTTAATTAACAAAACGTTAAAATGCAAGTGACTCTTCAATGAAGGTCAAACGTGGGTGAAACTTGAGCAGTTAGGTGTAGCTATATGTGGGCTTCATCACAAAAATAAATCCATTGTGAAGAAGACAGATGGAGGAAATGTTCCTGGGAACAGTTCTGGCTGGGCAGGAAAAACACTTGTGCCTAGAGTGTTTGGTAGCTCTTATCATTCATCTCACCAGGCTTACAGAACATGCTGCTGCGTGGTTTGAGCAGCAGAACCTGTTGAGTTCGGAGTCCCTACTCCTCCTTAAGCTAGGCTAAATGTTAACACATCTAGCTAGAGATTGCCATTTTGTTACACAAGGTTTGCTACAAGTGGCACTGTGCTTTGGTGCACTGTTAATAGGAATCCAAGATTAACTCCAGTAACCTTTGAACTACTGGCACGTGATTTGCCATTGTGAAGTGAAATGTCTGCACAATTGTGGGGTTTGGTTGCTGGAAGCCTTGTAGGCTGCCTAGAAAGTCTATCCTGGGCCGGCCTGCTGATCCTGCCATGCTTGCCACAGGAAAGCTTCACTGTTTTTTCTAGAGTGATTTTTATAGTTAAGCGACCAACTCTGGTTTGTAAATTTTTTTTTTTTTTGCTCTGAAAGGCTTGCAAGATGTAAACAGTTAAAGATACACACACCAAAGAGGGCATATAATTCCCCTCACACTTTGTATGGCAGAGGAGTGGAAGTCGTTGAGTGCCAAAAGGCCTCTTGCAAGCCATTGTCAGGCTCTGAAAAGTCTCTCCCCTGGTTTCAGTTTATTGGCCATGAGTAGGCTCTGATCTCATGCTAACTGAGTCTGCTCTGGTCTCTCGCTGAGTCATTTCAGGCTGGGCAGAGCTGGAAGTCACAGTTCCAAATCCTGGTAGAAGTGACTGAACTGTCATGGTGATGGCTATTCCAAGCCCCATAGTTAATCACTTGAACTTTAGTATTACAAAAACCATCCTAGTTGGGGGAGTGGGAGGGAAAGAGACCTTTTTTGTACTGTCTTTACTCATCGGGGAGAAATGCGTTTAATCAGAACTAATCTCATGAATACAGAAAGCTTCAAACTAAGGTATAATAAAGTTTGGACTCCCCTTATTGTATTAGCAGAACTAAGTGTTTCCCTCTGTTCAGAACATAAGTGTCCAGGTTTCTAGGGCAAAGTGTTACTACAGGGAAAATCAATTTGGACAAGCATGAAGTCTTCAGCACAAAAGAATAGTAAGATTCCTAAGTCTCAGCTCTATGATGCTATTTAAGATTTTTAAAATGTCTTTTCTGCTGTTGCCTTTTCCCCTAATACTTTCTAAAACTCAGTTTAGCAATAGCCATTGAGGCCTTCAGTGAATCTGTCTGTAGGTTAAATTGATGGTCTTAATTCTCAGCTGGACTCCAAAGGTCCTTGAAGCATATATCCCATTGTTCTTTGGAACAGCAGAGGTCTGATTAGAAAGGTAACTGAGAAACTGAGGTAGGTATCAGGAGGTTCCTCTAGATGTTTCTGGATGTGTAGCTACTTCCTACCAAGTGCTGCAACAAGATGGCAGCTATGAGCAGAGTGCTACACTTGTTTGGATGATACTTTTTTTTTTTCCCCTGGGGAATTTGCTAGGGGTCTTGAAAGCTGAGGGGTAAGGGTAGGCAGTGATAAAAACCATGACTTGTAATGGATGGACACTTTTCTCTTGATGCCCTGGGTTTGGATCCTGCTGTGCTATGAAGGAACACCAGAAGCATTCCAGATGCCTTCTGTCATATCTGAGGACCAACCCTTTGGTGTTCTATCTCCTCCTCTCCCTCGCTCAGTATAGCTTGGGAAGCACTGATCAAAGTTAGACAGGCTTTGGTGTGATGTGAGTGCTAGCTTCTTAGGCAGACTCAATCCATTGTACCTTTCTTCTAGCAGTATAAGATGCATGGAGTTGCTGTAAAAAGGTGAGAGCTCCCAAAGACCTTGCTGTACACAGACGTCTCTGTTGTCCCTGTTGATGAATTTCAGATGACTTTGTACTTAAGAAGCAATGACAGCTAAAACATGTTGAGTGTACAGTGGGACCAGGTAAACTATTGGACTGGTGTACAATGAGTTAGCTGTAGCTTTATACCTACCATGGGATTTTACAAATCAGGAAAGGCCTTTACATCCTGGCTTGTATTGTATTCATCAGCTTGGTTCCTAGATTCTGCAGGAATAGCAAGGTTCTAGCTCTTGTGCAGATGAAGCAGTGAAGCCTGGTGGTGAGCAAAAGCTTCTATCTGGTACTTCTGGGTCTTCTATGTTAAAGTTAAACAGAATTAAAGAATACCATTGATAAACTAGCGTTCACTTTGTTTTTACATACTGGTAAAATCTTGCTTCCTCTTCTTACGGCAAGCCTTGCACCTAACTGGCAGTGTTGTGCAGAAAACATGAGTTATAGCAGCTTCAGACTGTAGTGAGCAAGAACTATTCTGAGTGCCTGGTCTGAATTGGTAGTCATGATCCAGTTATTAAAACTTTAACGTGACAGTGTTAGGCCTAAGAGTGCTTATCATACCAGAGGGTCTAGAAGATTAAAAGTGGTAGTTGAGTCCTTCTGTTTTTGACCTCTTGATTTCTTGCTTGAGGCAGATAAGCAAGAAGTGGGTTGGTGAGGTGCACACAGTAAAAGGAGCCTGAGGAAAGCTTTAGATCTGCTGCCTCTGCTGTAAGAATCCTGTGGGGAGAAGAGTGCCTAATGCCAGGGGCTGGTCATCGCTCACTTCTTGCAAACATCCTGTCCTCTTAACATCTACAGGCAGCCCCTTTTTTGGATCTGCAGGGGGTTGCAGCACTTTCCTTGGGGTGACTCTGCCTCTTCTGATTAATCACCCATGAAGGTTAATTACAATTCTTGCTTTTCTTGTGACAATAGTTCGTAAGATGTCTTAATATGGACTCCTTTTTTTGACAGGAAATGGCATCACTGCCTCTAGAGGAAACTGGTTTCAGTTGTTTTATGTGTAGTGTCTGGTCTGAAGTGAAATCCTCCTGCACAGAGCTCCCTGAAGTCCCTCGGTGGCTGCATGAAAGACCGCTGATGAACTGAAACTGGGGGCGTTGGAAGACCTTCTGCCCTTGCTCCTTGTGCCGCTGGGTGTGCGGGGGGCAGGACCCTTCCCGAGCCACTGGGCTGGGTAGGTCCCTGTGGACAGACCGAGGGTGTTCCCAGAGGCTCCCCTGGAAGAGGTGGCCCAGGCCCTGGCCCTGGCCCTGCTCCAGGTTAGGGGAGGAAGCTGACTAAAAGCTTCCTCCAGCTACGTCACCTCCTGGACGCTTTCCTGGCCTCTGCAGCTCAAACAGCCTTATTTGGCTGACTTATTTTTTGCTTTTTTTTTTCCCCTTCTGCGCAGCGAGAGGGCCTCCCTGAATTTGCACAATAAAGCTGTTATCTGTGCTTAATCGCTGTTCTGAGGGCTACAATGGGGTCTGCTTGAAAAAGAGTTCCAAGATCTCAGCAGAACTCCTCGGCCTCCCTCCCTCCCGGTATCTTGTTTGTCTGTCTGCTAAATGATTGTACTAGAAATCAACATCACCCTGTGAGGAGTCTCTCTGCTGTTGCAGACACTCTGTTGGAAAAGAGGAAATACCTCCCTGTGCAGGAATAATCCAGGGCAATTAACTGATGTAAATTAAGAGCACTAGTAAGCAGCCAGTTAATTGCTTGCTCTTCCCTAGGGGTGTTTGGGAACAGCAGGAATTCGCATAGTGCAGCCAATAAACTGCATCAAAGGGGGTTGTCTTTTATCCCATCTGAAACTTCTAAATCAGGCTGAAGTATTTAGATTCATGGAAGGCTACTCTTTTGGGCAGATGTCTTTGTAACGCTTCTGTAGCTGTTTCTAGGTGGAGTATTCAAGTGTTTTGGAAGTTGAGGGCATAAAACCCACCCTTCTGACTCCAGTAGCTAATGCTGACTTGCTGTAATGTTTAAAAGATTGTGCAGCCAATACTTGGCAGTGTTGTAGGAAGAGACAGTTACTGGCAAGCTTGGTGGTTATAAAGCCACAGGATCCGCCACAGCTGTTTGGAGGTTTAAAACCTGAATTTGCAAAGGGCTGGGCCTTATGTTGGCAAGAGACAGTTATGGCTGCTGTGGATAGGGTAAGCAGGTGGTCTAGTGCCGCTCCCCTCCTGTGCAGCTATGAAAGGGTGTCTTCACTTGTGCAAATATGTGATCCTCCAGTGGAGTACCCGGGCGGTCAGAAACTCCTGGCCTTTGTATAGCAGCTTGTTGAACTTGTATTAAATGGGGAGAAAACACTCTTTGAAGAGGTTTTTAATGGTATGACTCCTAAAAAATGCTTTTTCCTAGTTCTTCCAACATCTCTGAAGCTGTAGTTGTTCTGAGGAACCTATTCAAAAATACAGACTTGGGATGAAGGAATGATGTTGGGTTCTTATCCCATTCCCAGGGTAAGAAATGGGAGTGTTTGGCCATGCTAGGCTTTTCCCTTTGGCTGTTGCTGGTTGACCAATAGCTACAGACACAGGCACGGGGGGGTTGCTCCTAAAGGAGGAATGAATGAAAAAGCTCGAAATATGATCCACTCTGTAGAGAAATGTGCAATTGGGCACAAATGAGACTAGGCGGGGAAGAGACAGACTCCTTTCTCTGCCAGCAGTGATTCTGTGTAGAGAAAAATAAAATCTCAGATCAGAAAGAGGATAACTGAAGTAATGAGTAAGAATGGCATGATACACATGGTCCAGACTAAGCTATAATCTCTTGCAAGTTTCTAGCTCTGTTGGTGAACTCATTTGTTTTGTAGAGGGAGGCTACTCAGGAGAACAGGCTTCACTGCACTTGAGTGTAAATACTGTAAAACCTGGGTATTTTTTTCTTTTTTTGGCGGGGGAGGAGGGGATTAAGTTGATGTCGGAGAACCTTGCATGCAGCATATTGGAGAACTGCTATTCTGCGATTGTATACCTTCCTGTGTTCTCCAGGTATTTTCTTTTTAAAGCAAAACTGATGGCTTACTGCAGCCATGAGCCATTCTTGCCTGTCTGTATATCACTGATTTGGCCTCTTCTCCCCGGTAAGTTCTAATGACTCACAGTTTTTTTTGTCTCTGGATTGGGAGACCTAGTTATGGTGGGGAAGTGACTAAGTACAGGAAAAATCTGCCATTGCAGTCTGATCAATCACTTAGTCACACCACTTAATAAATGTATTTGGTTTTATGTAACACAGGGTAATAAATCATGGAATTCTGGGCTAAATCTTTCCTTGCCATAGTGTTTAAACTGTACTGAACTTAACTCTCTGATACTAATTCTATGCTTGTTTACAGTGCAAAAAATGAGTTGCTGGACAAATAATTAGGGTGAAGTTTCAGGGCTCTCAAATTCCCCACCCCCTGGAGGTGTGGCTTTTGGTTCATAATGTCACTAAGAATAACAAGGTATTTTTTTTTCTCTTTACCTTCTGAATAGGCTATTCTGGAATAGTGAATTAAAAAGAATATATATCTATTTCCTCAATACACTGAATGTCTTTTCAAGCTGACTGCTGGATGGACAAGAGGGTTGTCATTGTGTGTGTTTTTCTCTATTAAAATCCAGAACTTGATATCATCCTAAAATTATCATAATCCACAGGACTTGCAGAATTGCAGCAAATGGTTTGGAAGGCACTCTGTGAGGAAGTAAGGCCGTTCTACTCATGACAAAGTCAAGTGGAATCAAGTTGACCAATAAAAAACCGGTGATACAAAACCCACACAATACTTTGTGGTCCAATATATCCTTTTACATGAAAACAATCCTATTAATGCTATTAGTATGACAATTTACTGGCAACCTTGGAGTTTCAGTTAGAAATGGTAGAGAAGGATGGACTTGTACGTATGTATTAAAAGTAAGGGTTTACTTTCTGATCCATTAAGCAGACACTTTAATGAATGGTTGACCTGTTCATTTGCAAGTTAGCAAGAAGCATATGGCATAGAAGTCTTTGTATAGACATCTTCAGAAATGCTTCCTCCCTGCGTGCAAGAGATGGTTCTTGCAGAAGTTGGCCAATGGTGTATATGTGCAGGAAAACTAAGAACTGTTGCTCTAGATACCTTCTTTTTTTTCTAGCATTATCAAAGTCATGCTGACCATTGGTCAAGAAAGGGTCAGTAGATGAAAATTTTTTATAAAAGGGTAATAATAAATATACTTGTATGAAGATGTTCAAAATTGAACTTAAGCTAAGAGAAAACTTCCACTCTCATCCTTCTCCTCCCTTTGTTTTAGCAAGAACTTTAATCTGCCAGCATGTTGGATATGGGAGGCATGGATATCATTTCAGATATGCTCACTTTCTTGGTGAGTTTCTTGCTTTCATCTTGTATCTTGAACATACAACTTCAAGGTTGTTAGAGTAGCTTTCTAACAGTGGAAACTGAAAAGTTAAAGGTTCTAGTGAACTTGGTTTCTGTAGCTTCATCCAAAGTAGATAGTGTTTTTCTGTCTTAGGATGGGTAAGAGCTTTTAACTTTTGAGGGATTTTGTCCTGTAATGAAACCACTGTCTGTTCAACATGCCTGCAATATAGAAATAGCATTTTTTATCTTTTTGTTGGGCTATAAAAGAAGTAGATGGGACTGTCCATCACAACCTATACTTAGAATAGTATATTTCAGTTGGATGGGACCTACAACAACCATCTAGTCTCACTGCCTGACCACTTCAGGGCTGACCAAAAGTTGAAATGTGTTAAGGGCATTGTCCAAATGCCTCTTAAACCCTGACAGGCTGGGGGCACCGACCACCTCTCCGGGAAGCTGTTCCAGGGTTTGACCACCCTCTGGGTAAAGAAATGTCTCCTCATGCCAAGTCTGAACCTCCCCTGACACAGCTCTGAGCCATTCCCAGGCATCCTGCCCCTGTATCCCAGGGAGCAGAGCTCAGCACCTCCCTCTCCCCATCCCCTCCTCAGGAAGCTGCAGAGAGCGATGAGGTCGCCCCTCACCCTCCTTTTCTCCAAACGAGCCAAACCCTCTGGAGTCCTCAGCTGCTCCTCACAGGACCTGCCTTCCAGCCCTCCACCAGCTGCTCTGCCCTCCCCTGAACGCCTTCAAGCACCTTCACATCTTTGAATGGTGGGGCCCGGAACCGCACTCAGTGCTTGAGGTGAGGCTGCACCATTGCTGGATGCAGTGGGACAGTCCCCACTCTTGGCCACTGCGGGATTGGATGCCCCTGGGTTGCCCTCCTGGAGCCAGGGCACACTGCTAGCTCCTGTGGAGTTGCTGCCCACCAGCACCCCCAGACCTGATTGCATTGTCCTTTCAATAGTGCCCAATTTCTTGGTTAATGCAGTTAATATCTGACCACTGAAACAGATCTTCTAGTAACTACATGTCAAGAAAGCAAAATTACCTGAAAAGTTGGATGGATTGAAAGAAACTTGCTTGTGTTGTACCTTATAGTGCAGCTGAGACAATAGAATACTCGGTGTCTAAGCAATAACAACATGTGAAATCGTGACAGGGTTTGGTGTTTGTGCCTTGTTTGTGTGTGCATTCTTAGTTTTTTTAAAACCAAAGTTGTCATTTAGGGATGATATTAGATTATATTACTCATTATATTCTTATGTTCCACTAAGTTCTGTTTGGCAGCATTCATTCATGGAGATGCTGCACAGCACGTGTAAGCAAGGTGTTGCTTTTTTAGTTTGCTGTTTGTAACTACTAGATACTACATACCAAATGTTAAGATAACTGCTCTGTGAGATGAGATCAAAAGCTTAACCATCAGTAACTATTTTACCAACATCTGGTTATTTCATTTGCCCTTACATGTAGCTATGTATTAAGGAAACTTAAAATCACTTTTGGAAAAATGGACTTGTTCACTTTATTTGTTTTATTGGGTAGATAATGAGAACTTTAGCTGAAATGTATTGAATTCAGTGTCTGGCTGTATTCAGCACTCTGTGTCTACAGTTATCCTCAGTGGAAAGTCCAAATCTGAGCTCACCTCAAGCTGAGAAACCTTTCTTCTATTTCTGAAAATGTCTTGTTTGAGCAGTTGGATTTTTGTTGCCGTATCTGTATTTCTCACCAAGGAGCATTCAACATGTGAATTTGTTTGCATTGGTGAAACACAGGAAGCAGAGAGCAGTAAAATGATTATGTTCTAGGCAATATCCACAATCTCCTAGAGAGCCAGAAGCTGCTGTATGAATGAACTGTTTGTTACATGTGACTGCTCATTTTGTGAGCAGCCTCAAAAACGTTAAGGTTACTAGTAGCTTGAATAATGGGGTCAGGACAGGCTAGTATTACCTATAATACCTGAAAGTTCTGAGTCCATAGTTGGGAAGGTGTTAGACTTTGTGAGTGTTCTTATTCAGCACCATAAAACACTTTATCACTAAACCAAGAAAATACTTGAATAAGCAAATGTGTTTTAGTCCTCCAGCCTGCAGCTCCGTTGTGCTGCCTTTGTGATGGGAGCTGGACTGTAACTTATTCCTTCCTGGAGTATTGAGATGACATGCTTTCCTTGCTGCTATAATCACAGAATCACAGACTGGTTTGGGTTGGACGGAACCTTAAAGCCCATCCAGTCCCACCCCCTGCCCTGGGCAGGGACACCTTCCACTAGCCCAGGTTGCCCAAAGCCCCGTCCAACCTGGCCTTGAACCCTTCCAGGGAGGGGGCAGCCACAGCTTCTCTGGGCAACCTGTGCCAGGGCCTCACCCCCCTCACAGGGAGGAATTTCTTCCTTAGATCTCATCTAAATCTCCCCTCTTTCAGTTTAAAACTGCTACCCCTCATCCTATCCCTACCTCCCTGATGCAGAGTCCCTCCCTCCTTTCCTGTAGCCCCTTTCAGTCCTGAGAGGCCACTCTAAGGTCTCCCTGGAGCCTTCTCCTCTCCATCTGAACCCCCCCCAACTCTCTCAGCCTGTCCTCACAGGGGGGTGCTCCAGCCTCCTGAGCATCTTCATGGCCTCCTCTTCTGCACTGATGGGCACAGTGTATGCTTAGGGTGTTGTGGTGACAGCTATACATGCAGAAGTGAGTTAAAGCTCAAAACCCCCCAAGCTGATGGTGTTTTTTGCTTTATCTTGCTCTATGGTTTGTTACTAACTTCTGAAGTTGAAGGTTGACAGCAAGCTGCAATGCAGCGTATTGTGCTCAGTCTGAATACCCCTTTGCACATCCAACAGAATAGAGATGTTTTTTGAATGAGGATATGTGTCAGCATCTTCAGCTGTAAGAACGTATTGCTGTAGTGTCTGTCTTGAATCTCCTGTGAAAAGATAGAGCAAATAGAACTAAAACTTACAAATTTCTGAAAGATCAGAGCAACCAACTGAAGATGAGATGTCTGGAACAATACTTGCTTCAGCATCATACACAGGAAATACACTATCTTAGCATTTTTTCTGACAAATGCTAAATAATCAAGTAGAAATCTGTCAAAGACTGTCCTGCTTCTCCTTTGCTGCTTCACTTCTTACAAATTTAATACACAGGCTTTGTTGCTTGCTCCATACTTGATTCACCTCTGTGCAGTCTCTTCTGCCACTAAGCACCAAGTGTAGCTTAGTCAGAGGAGGTGACCAGCCACTTCTCCCATGGCGAAGCTTTGAAAGTGTCTTTCTTTCATACTGCAAAAAAGGATGGTTGGTGGGTGTCTCTTCTTTTTATATAGAACCCCTCAAATTCCTATAAGGTATTTTAAATTTAAGATTGACTGCATCGTAAGCTTGCTTCTCAGTAAGCTGCTTCCCTCGGTTTAGAGGAGGGGTGCTCGTCATGTGACTCTTTGTATCTTGGGACTGCATTACTCTGTCCTTCCAAGATTTTCCTCATGTCTCTGCAAATGCTTTGGTTCTTGAAAAGTTTGGCAGAGAGGACTTTCCAGTGAAATGCTTTTACAATATTCTAATGGTTTTGATTTGGCAGTGTTTGGAAGGATTTGAAAATAATTTGGATCTGAGGGGATTCAGACAGTCTTGTAAACAAAGTGATTTCGTTGGTCTGCCATTCCCTTAGAGAAAGATGGGTTATTAGATGCGTTAGCGTGGATCTGTCTGTCTCACAACAAGCCTGAGTGAGAGCAGTTAGCTGCTCTTGCTGCTCCCGGTGTTCTGGAGATGTGCAGTTGGGGGTGAGGTATCTGCATGCAGGAATGTTGAGGGAGCCTCAGGCTTTGATCAAAGTTGAATTAATGCCTGCAAATCCTATGCTGCTGCTCTTCCTTAATGTATGGAAAAAACCTGAAAACATAAAAAAAGCGCAACCATATGCAGCAGGTCTGAATAAGAGCTAAGCTCTCAAGCTGACTTATGAACGCTCCTTGCAGAGAGTTGCTTTGCAGACTCCCTGCCTCTGGTTAGTCTAGTAAGTTTTACTGTTTGCTTTTGTATGTTATATTTGCCTGAATATTGACTTACACAGGAGATGTACTCAGCATCTGACTACTTCTCTTCTTGCTACTCAGTTGTGTTTCTCAGTTTTGACCTTCAGCTTCCAGAAGATCACTAACAGTTTAGCTTATCTGGATGCTTGGCTGCATGAAGGTAGTTCATAACATCTCTGTTTGCAGAGGAGTTTTAAAGGATCTAAATATCGAAACTGCAGATCATGTAAGGAAATCGCTCCTGCCTTCTTGATACAAGAAGTCAGTTTCCGCCATATTATAAATGTTTAAGCTAATGTAGGGTAGCTTCCCAACAGCCTTTGCAGTCTTGTAGAATTATTGAAAAAGTTAAGCTGAGAGAGAAACCTAGAAATCATCTGGTCCAACCCCATGCTCAGAGCAAGGCCAATTTCAAAGTTGGATCACTTTCTAAGTTAAATTGGATTGTTCAAGGTCTTGCTTTTGTTACAGTGGGACAGTAGTTCTTGACAAAGACAACTTGGAAAGTACTGGAACTTGCAGAGTATTGTGTAGGTTCCTGGAAGTTCTTAAGCTCATCCTCTGGAGCGTAGAAGCATGGAAAAAGTAAGATCTAGTTGAGTATAATGATTAAAACCGATCAAAAGTGAACCCTTTAAGGAATACTTAATATAAGCCCAGTTACTTGCGAGTACAGTTATCTTAATCCGCTGTGTTTGCTGGTACAGTTGAGCTATGCAGGGTGTCTCTGGTTATGGCCAGGCAGTATTCTAAAAACACTTCCCCCCACGAAGCTGGTGCAGGCCAGAAGATGATATTAAGCTGTGAGAGTCCTGAGGCAGTGTGTTACTGATGCATTTGATAGTTGCTTCTTAGCAGTGCTTACAGCTGTGTTTCAGAACAGGCAGCCCTGTAGCAAACTGGGAATAGCTTGACTCTGTAGCAGTCACTGGAAGTCTAAGGTTTTTATTCTGTTCTTTAAATTGTGAGTTTGTCTTTCTGTAAAACTGTAGACAGCTATAGCCTTTAACTCAAGTCTGCCGCATATGAATTATGATTAGGTAGCTATAACATCTTTTTAGTAGACTTTGAGAACACCCTGAAAGATCAAAGCAGCAGTACTCTGGAGTTGAAGGGATAATTGTTTTCTTATATTTTAAAAAAATATATATCTGTGCCTTTTTTTCAGTTTAGTCAGGCCTTCTGTGAAAGGCTACACGATGCAGAATGTTTATTTTTGCATCTGAAACGGTCTAAGTGATACCCTCTACTATGGCTGGGTTTTGACTACTTGGTCCCATGGTGTCTGCCTGATCTATAGGATGTCCAACTATCATCTACCCTTAATTTCATGGGCAGTAAGGGTGGTATGTACTGGACCTGTATTTAAAAGGAAGACATGTTAATAAATCTTCCTCGACCACTGTGGTTCCTGGGCATTTAGCAATGTCTTTGTGCATGCATCCAGGTCTCAAGTGGTAACTGAAGTTTATCAAGCATTCTTTTCAAATAGCCCAATTTCAAACAATGTATTTCAAGAGGTGTATGAGTGTGAACTTGAGACTATGCATTTAATTGCAGCCTTTAGTGGGCTAGATCAAATTGGTTGCATGTTTGTGAGCTTTGATGGTTTGCTGCCACTGTAAAGTCTTGCTCCCACCTGTGTGTTCCTGCGTTGCACTGCTTTGGATAGTCCAACTTGACAGTGCCTCAGCTCTGTTCTGCTGGCTCAGCAGCACACTGGGTTAACGGCATGTGCACGTGTGGCTCGAGGGATAAATCTCACCGAGGGGTTGTGTCTCAGAGCTACTGCAAAAGATAAAGCAGGAGTGCCTGGGAGCAAGGAATAAGTGGTTTGGTAGCTTGACCCATCTTGTCCAATTGTACCCAAAAAGCCATCTTGGCCTTCCCACTTCCCGTAACCTGTAGCAGTGCCTCTCTAAATGTAGTGAACAGGACCAGTGGAATGGTTCTGCTGGAAAAAATAGCAGATGAGTTATTCTCAGCCTGATTCACTCTTTGGTCCTGCTTGTGGGGTGGCTGTGGAGTGCTGATGTGAACCTGGGGAAGGCGGTGGGATCACACCCTGCCTGTGCTGGCACTGCTGCCTGCGGCTCCCCGCACAGCTCTGGGCCTCTTTGGGAGCCTGTGGGGACACAGGTGTAGATACTGGTGATGTAGATACTCCTCTGTGTTAGGAAAGCTCAAGTGCTTGAACTAGATAGAGCTTAAAATAACAAAAGGTACTTCAGCAATCACAAGCTGGTCTCTTATAAATTATGTACAGTCCCCACAGAGCTCTTTAAAGCCTTAAAGAAGTTGGTGGTGAGGGAAGTAAATGTGGGTGGGGAAGCTGAATATTAAAAAGAAGTGTAGAACTGAGCCATTTCAGGGAAATCCTGCATTTCAGGGAGCCGTGACCTAAACAGATATGAAAAGGCAGCCAGCCAGCCTAAATGAGACCCTGTACTGAAAGGAAGTTGCAGGATTTGTTTAGCATGCTGGAAATGATAAAATTGAAAATCACAGGATGATGAAACATCTTTACCTCACACTTGACTGTGCCTGCAGTTAAATTTGGAGGGATGGCTCACAGTCTGGGCAGTCAGATCCCACAGTAAGGCTGTGTTCTAACTCCTGCAAGTCTGGCTATTGTTCAGATATTCAGTGAGTGCTGTGAGCTGGCCAAGAACTTGATGTGCCACACCCAGGCAGTGCTCTGGATGTCTGAAACAGGCAGCCCTGTGTTCAGCTGCCCCTCTCGTTACCAGTGAGCTGAAGTGCTGGGTGACTCTTGGTTGAAGAACATAGGAGCATGTGAAACAGATAAGCACGCTTCTGACTTGCTCGTCCAAACACAAAAATCCTTTGGAAGGAAGAGCTCAGAGCGGTCATCTTCATGCTGTCTTCCCTGTGGAAGGTCTCTGGAATGATAAGCAGAGTATCTCAGCATAGCTTTTTTAATTTGCCCTCCATTCCAAGTTATGTCTAAAACAATTCTTAACTGCAGGTGAATTTAGAGACCTTTACCTGGGGAATGCGTATTTAGTCTATTAACCTCAAGTACTTACTGTATGTGTGGTGCCTTTACGCAGCTCACACTTGTCTTTAGCATCCTGTCTTGATCTTGTTTTGAGTCCCTTCCAGCAAAATAGCTGCTTGTAATTTTGGCAGACATCCACTGGATGCTAGGTTTGGAAAGCTTATTGGCTGTCTGCAAATGCGTCTTGGCTACCGGGTTTGTCTGCTTAACCCCTTGAACTGGGTCTTTGCAGCTGTTAAACGGTACTGGGAAATCCCCAGACTTTAGAATGAGGCTTGGGAGGGAAGAACTAGACTAAGGCTAGTTTAGGGGTGGGGTAAAAGCTGCCCTCTAAGCATCTTCTCAGAAAAGCTGAAATGCTTCTGGTGGTGGTGGGGAGTGCTGGAATTGTTTTGCTGATAAAGTTACTGCAGTAGCAGCCAGGATGGTAACACCAGTGCACGGTGTACAATTTGGGGAGGGGGGGGTGTACAAAATACTTGTTTGTAACCTATGAATAGGATTGCCTAGGAGGGGCATACAATAGCTGTGAGGAATGTCACCCGTACCACTGCTGGCATTTCAAACACACCCACGGCCCTGCTGACTGCCTTTAGGTTGAAGAGCTTTAGCTAGGGATGTGGTTAAGCTCAGACATGTGAAGTACAACTGCCAACCCTGCTATTAGTGTGCAGAGGCCATAAGAGGCATATACTATTTCTCCAGAGAATAGCACCTTCTAACAGGCACAAGACAGATGGGTGTTTACAAAACAAAACCTAAAGCTACCCAGAGTGTAGAAGTTGAATGATGGCAACTGCATATGGTTAGATTTTGCTTCGAGTTTTACCTCCTGATCCAGATATTGTGGAAAAAGGGGTCAGAGTTTTTCCCCATGATTTTTTTTAATCTTCTGGGTTTTGACTAGTAAAGGATGTTCTCTCCAAATAGCTCAAACAGGTACAAAAACAGTTATTCTATGGACCTCTTCAAACTAGCTCGAAAGAAATAGCAAATGGCAACATTAATGGCTTGGAACAGCTACAGGAAAGCAAAGGGAGGTGTGCGAGGAATCTATTTATGAGAAAGGAAATGGCAAAAATAGAGGAATTAATCCATTGCACAAGGTTGTGACTAAGTTGTGTAATAAGTGGCATACAAGTATCTGGACTTGTCTGTAAATGTGCGGATCCACCCATGGCTTCATTTACTAGCTTAGTACTCTCATCTTGCAACTCCTTTTGTCAAACTGAAACTTGTTTGCCCGTTGGACAGGGTGGCAAGCTGCTAGCAGCCATGGTGTTGAAGCACCACTGGTAGGATGTGGCTTACTATCTGCTGGTTGAAAAGGAGGGAATTATGTTACATGAATTATGTTACATGAAACATGTCCTTAGTGATTTTGGAAGCCATGCTGTGTAGGGGGTAGGAGAATTCCCTGGGGTTTTTTGTGTTTTTTTTATAATTTTGAATTAATAATTTTGTAGTAATCTTATAAAGTAGAACTTTTATTTCTGGAAAAGTTGCCTGCCCAAATCAGATCACTCATTAAATTGGGTGAATGATGCCTCCAGAGTTCTAAAATGCTGAGTTCTCCAACCTATGAGGAAGCTTTGGGATAGCCCTGGCTTTGCGAGGCTCTGTGTTCTTGCATTACTACCATGTGCTCACTAGTACTTATTGAGGACAGGGCTGAACCTCTGGAGTGTTGATGATGAGAACTGAAGCTGGGACAGGGTGGGTGAGTGAAGACCTCTAAGGCAAACATCAGCCGCTTTGCTGAAGCCTCTGGTGATCTCTGTGAATGGTTTGAAAGAGACTTTATTACTGAGAGAGGCTGTCCTTGGGGGTAATAAATCTGATTCTCCACTACTTGAAAAAAAAAAAGCCCTGGTTTATATAAGGATGGTGAAAGTAGACTCCCTGACTAGATATGAGTAACTGATCTCTGGACTGGTGGACATGTCCTGTGAGGAGGATCCCCTCATTCCTCTTGGTTACCGGTACTCAGGCCCCTCTCAATACTGTGTATTGATCAGTTGCAAGGGGGAACTTGAACATGAGGGTAGTTGTGGCTTCTCACACTTGATCTTGAGAACCAGAAAAGCAACAAAATATTGCTGTGTTGCTCTGTTCTGCAGGCATTACCTTTTCAATGGCAGAAGTGTCTTCAAGGAAACGGATTTTTTTTTTCTCATGAGAACATTCCTGTTTACTACAGGCTGTATGGAAGAATTTTATTTTCTTTATCACTGGGAGATGATCAGTCCAAATTCATCTCAATAGTCTTGTGTTAACAGCCAAACAAATACATATTTGGAGCTCTGACACTGTAGTATGACAGGGTTTATATTAGGATAAATCTGTTGGTTTACTCTTTGAAACTGACTGCTTTAGCATTGTATTTTGTACACGATTTTTAGAGGCACCTCAGTCACTTCTCTTTACCCTTTCCAAGAATAGGGATTGGCTCTTTCAACCACTGGTTACAATGCCTTGCTATAAACCCTGTCAGAAAACTTGTCTAGAAAATGCTGTTGGAGTGGACACAGAATCAGCTTATGTTGAACCCCTTTCTTAAAGCAGAAATCTTCTGCTCTTCCAAGATCTGTGTGAGGCAGAGGTACTTCTGAAAACCTCCGTGTTAGTCACCAAGTGCTACAAGAGTGGGTGACCTGCAGCGTAGCTTTTTAATGGCCAGTGTGCTGTAACTAGCTTCCCCCCTGCCCTGTGCTAGTAAACCAGTGCCATAAAGGTGAGTTTTGCTGGAAGCTGTGGCCAGAGTGCTTTCTGCCCTGGCAGCCCCCTCGGTGTCTCTGCCGTCAGTGTCAGATGTAGGTTTGTGTCGCAGGGCATGTCTGGCTTCCTGCAGCCCCGGTGCTCCCTCCTCCACCCTTTCTCACTTCAGTTTCTGCAGGCAGGCTCTTCAAAGCTGTGAACCTTCTCAGTCTTGCCTGCTGTTGCTGTGGCTCGCTTCCTGTGGCAGCGTTTTCCTCTTGCTGTCCTCAGCAGCTTGGCTCCTGAGCTGTGCGAAAGCCGCAGCTCGCTGCCTGCGCACTGTCCCGCCGAGCTGGCACTGAGGCTGGTGGTGGAGGGGACGCAGCTCCAGCGTGGCCACGTTAAGGTGTGGCTCTGCAGTGGTTTCTGACTCTAAGCTGGCTTGTTGCTGTGCTTCTTCACAGGGAAGGCATAAGACCCCATGAGCACAAATCTAGTTAGATGTAGCCTGATGGCTTCCCAGGGCCCCAGTGAGAGCAGGGCTGAGCGGTGGGGTGGTGCTGCAGAAGCTGCCTCTTCCCACATGCAGCGGCGTGGGCACAGCTCAGCACCTTCTGCGGCTTCAGAGGGCACTGGCGCCCACAGAACGGTCTGTCCTTCTGTGGTGTCAGCCAGCGTGCCATCTCCCAGCTCCTCCTCAATTTACCATTTACAGTTTACCATTGAGCCAACTGGCTCATATATGATAATCATGCTGCAATTCAAGTGATTTGCTCTTTTATCATTTTTAGTTCAAAGGCTGACCTGAGGTTTTATTGATGGGGCGCTGCTCAGCCCTATCTGCCACTTGATTTTAAACAAAGGAAGTTTGTTGGGTTTGGGTTTTTTGAAATGAATTTATTAATACATGTGGTATACTTAAGGTAAAGCAATATACTGCATATGTGACTACAGGGCTCTGCACATAAACCCAGTGGTTATGGACTCTCCTTGAGGACTCGGATCACGTTTGTGATCTCTAGGTCAGCCAGCAGCAATATGCACTTTCCAGTGGAATCTGGAGGATGCTACCAGTTCCTTGTGGTTTTGGTCTAGAGCCTGGTGATGTGTGTTTCATAGCACACTAGATGTATGATCTCCTCCATCCTTCTGCAAGAGGGGTGGTGGTGGGGATAAGAAAACAGGCCAGAAAAAGTATTTGTTGCTGAAGCTAGTAAGTGGAGCTTCTTTCTGTGCTTCCAGACTATAGTTCTTGATGTCTCTGCCAAGCTGAACTCCGTGGTTGAGCCCATTAATTGAGATTAGGGTATCCAGTTCCTTGTTCGTCACCAGCAGCTTACAGAGAAGTCTGTCCACAATCTATAGCTGACTGTCCTGTGTTATGTCTTAATACACAGCAGGTGCAATCGATTGGGATATGTTTATAAGTAGTGTGTTGCTGAAAGGTGCAGTCAATTCCCTGTCTGGCTTTGTCGGAAGTGACATTAAGAATAGCCCCAACTGAATAACTGGCAGCTACTTCTGCAAAACGAGTTGAGATGCTGTTCTGTCAAATGTGCAAAGAGAACAGGGGATAGGTGGGGAAAGTGCAATTTTTTTTTCCCCTCTTAGAGCAATCATGGGGGTGTCTTATATCTGGTGAAATGTTTTCAGATAATGATCTTGTGTCCATTTTTAGTCAGCATAAGATACTAAAAGATGTATGTGCAAAAAAGCTCAATTTTTCTCTAACATCAGCTCTTTGTCTTTAGGCTCTGCACTAAGATCGTTAGGGATTCTTTAAAGGGTGAGTTCCTGCTACAGGCTGTAGTTAGGTACCAGAACAAAGCCAAGGCACAATCAGTGCCTGTAAGGGTGATGTTAGAACCACATGCATGTAAGTCGTACTTGTGGCTCACTGGTACTGAGCCCATCAAAGGTGGGCAAGCTTCCTCCTCCACTGTATTATGGTGACTTTCTTCCTGTTATCATAGCAGGTGGAATGGGATGCCTTCCCTGGCCCTGCTGGCCCTGCTATGGCTCCAGCCAAAGGAGGAGTGTCATGTCCGTGTTGGTGGGGAGGGCTGGGGAGCTTCAGGGAGCCATGGGGAGGGTTAAGGCACTCGGGGGGGGGGGGGGGGGGGCTGCAGTGTGGCAGGGCCAGGGCTGGTGCCTGGGCTGTGCTGCTGCTGTTCTGTTCTCTGATAGGCTTAGGGGTATGAAAAGGCCCTTTAAGATGGCTGGAAGGGGGCTTGGTTTAATTAAGAGTAATCCCTTTAGAAATTGCAAGCGCTTTCACATGACCCGATTGGAGCCTCATCCTGACACAGGAGCCAGGGCTGTTTCGGCAGGGTGCTGGCATTCGGGAAGGAGACAGATGTCTGTGAGTATTGCTGGTGCTGCAGGGGGGGCATTTCTGATGACGCTGTCCAAGGCAGCGTGAAGCGTGATGCCCTGGTAGGCTCTGCGGGTCGGCGTGTGGCTCCTGTCCTTGCAGCCGGGCTGGCCAGCACGGCCCTGGACAGCATATGTCCTCCAGAAAACAGCTGTGCATTTTAAGGGACAGGGAACAATTCTTGTTATACTTATTGTATTGTTGCTAATCTTGCTGAAAGCCAAAACTGGGAAGGTTTTTAGATTATTAGGGTGCCTTATGAGATCTTGAGTTCAGAGTTCATGCAACTCTAGCTGCATTGGATGTGCTGCTCTGGTCAGAGCTCTTGGAACTGATGCATGGTGTTAGGCTGGTATCATGAACTGCTGCCCCATAGCAGTGTCCATAAAGGATGCCCTGGAATTTCTTTTTAACTGAACTTACTTCTGTAACTGTCAAATGAGCAATAAAATAGGACTTTTCCCTATGCCATTTTCTCCAGAAATAGTCCACTTGATAGCTTGAGCCTGGGAACGCATGAATATCTGAAGCTTGAAGCCTACAGACCAGCGGGGTATAACGGCTTCCTTGCATTCAGGAAATCCAGGGAGGAAAGAAGCTTTAGCTCAGGGTCAGGGTTTTGTAGAGGTTGATATTCTGTTGTGCTGACTCTATCTGTTGTTCTGACATGAATTTCCTAGTACTCTGTTCCTGTCTCAACTTACAACAAACAGAATTGTCTCTTCTACCTCTTGCACCGCTCAACGCGCTGGGGCATTAGTACAAGTAATACATCCGTTACTCAGTGTGACAGTATCAGTCTTTCCTGTTTGTCCTGCCACATGCAGCTACAAATTTTCATCTTAGGAAGTAGTTAGAGCAGGTTATTAGTAGGGCTCACTCGGAGACCTGGAAGATAACTGATAATCATTGCTGCTACTAACACTTAGTGGGAATCTCAATGGGGCAGAAAATAAGACTTGAAGGTATATGGGCAATGTTAAAATTTTTGAAAAGATGTTGCAGATAGACAGTTGTACCAGGCACCTATTACGTTTGTCTCCTGCTAAACACCACGGGAGGAGGGTGGTGGTATCCTGTAGCCTGTGAAAGCTTTTGCCTGTCAAAAGGAGCTTTCTTTGTCTGGAGCTGCTCTGGGGGCTGGAACATGCAAGAGGTTCTGTCTGTGCAGGAGGTCTCGTCCTCACCACAACACTGCCCTTGGCATCCCGAAGCTCTTTGATGTGCTCTGGTAGTGGCAGTCTTTAGCTGTGCTTAAACTGGTAGAACAATGGTCGTTCCTCAAGCAGAAGAGGAAGACTTGCTAGGTTTCTAGTGCTTTCCTGTAGGTGTTACGAAATGAATCAGTTAAATGTGGGCTTTTTTTCTTGAGTATTTACTAGCTTGGTAAGTGTAAATTTGCCTGTTGAAATGTAATACTTGAATTTTCTTGTAATGTGCAAGATGGCCTCTGGAAGCTTTTCATATAATGTTGTTAGCTGTTTGTATGCAAAATATTATACTAAATTATGATGGAAAGACAGAAGAAGGCTATTTAGAGGCCACCTACTGGGGAAAGACTTCTGCTAGTTTAAGATTTAAGCACTGTTGAGAGGGTTGCAGACACTTGGATGCAGCAGTTGAGTGCATTGTAAATGCTATGATGAAAAAATTCAGTTGCTTTAAATAGAATTTCAGTATAAATTACTGCCTTAGGATAGTATGTTTGGTAAATCTGTTGATGATGAAATCCAGTAAATCCTCTTAAAACACCTCCTGAGTGTTGAAAGTTTTAAGACAAAAGTTTACTAGCAATAAATTTTGGAAAAGGGGTGTAGTGTACTTGCATGAGTGCTGCCACTGTGGACCTTGTGATCTGATCGCTGGTGGACAACGTCTTTTTCTTACTGTATTTACTCATATTCCTTGCATCTCAGCAGCGTGCACCTTGCCTGTCTGGACTGACAGAGCTAGATTTGTATATCCTCTGCAGTCCAAGTTGGTTATTTTATTGAGGAGCATTTTATTCTGTTTGCAACCCAAATGGTAAGCATGCTGATGATTATGCTAGCCCTGAAACCTAGGAAGTCCTCATTAGATGGTTTAGAAATACAAAGTATAAAAGCTTAATGCTGATGAATCTTGAGGCTTTTCTTAGAATAAGTGTTGATGGTAAACTAGATAAATGGTGTAAAAGTGCTTTGGCAGGGTAATTCTCAAGGGACAAGGCAAATGAGTCTAAATTATGATGGGACTTGATCATGCTGGCTTTCTTCTCCTATAGCACTTCTGTGTAACCCTTGTGTAACATCTGTGCTGGGCAGCACTCGCCTGTGAATGCCTCGGTAAAGTGGCTTTACTAAAAGTAAGACTTCACCTGAATGAGGAGGATGAGGGTAAACGTGCAGTGACTGGCACTTGTCAGGTAGAGATTATAGCAGTCGGTAGATCTCTTGTAGCTTATCTGAGCTGCAGGCAGAGCACACTAAGGTCAGTGAAACTCCCTTGCCAGTTGTGAGGTGGCCCCCGGCTATCTTTCAGAATGGACCTCCCTTGTGCTTGGTTTTTCAGCCTTTTTACATGCTAGGAGAAACAATTTGTATTTCTGTGCCAGTATGCAGACTCTCAAAATGAAACAAAACACTTGGTAAAGCTGCATCTGCTCTTATCTATGGTTGGCCTCTTATCTGCTAACTGGGCAGGGACAGCAGTGCCTCCCACCACCTGAAATGGTAGAAGCCTTGCTTTGTTTTTCCAGGTCACAACAACTGGCTCAAAAAAACCTGGCATGGTAGCATATGGGAAAAAGTTCTTTGTGTGTTGTTTCCACACCAGTGAGGTTTAACAAAGCTCAATTTCACAGCAAACTAACTTCTCAGACAAGTATTAAATTACTATGAAACTAGTTGTTAAAATGTCCCTGGTACAGCCCAGGACATGGTTTCCCCAGCTCAGCCCGCTGACAGTTAACAGCAGTGGGCTGTCGCATGTGTTAAAACTTTGTTCAGATCAGGGAAGCTAAGCGTTACCGGGGTGTGGTTCTCTAAAGCACAAGTCTGTTTCCTGTGGTATCTTAGCTTACGCTGTCTTCTAAAATAGCATAGACTGAAGAGGCAAGTGCAGACCCCATTCAGAGCTTTGCTACTACCAAGCCTTAGGTTGCTACTCATCTTGAGCACAGGGGGCTTCTGTGAGGGAGGGGAAAAAAGTATATCTGTTCCTGTGGAACATACTAATTGAAGGATGCTAACTGGTCAGATAGTTTAGGTGTGTTTGAGTGACAGTGAAGGGGTTTTGGTTCCAGCTTGGGACCTTACTTTACTGTGCTAACAAAGATGTGACTTACAACTAAGTCTTCTGCATGAACTATGAGGATGCTTACTGAAGCAGCTTTATTTTAAATTTTAAGTCTGATTTGCTCCAAATAGCTTAAATTAGTTGGGCACAGGTGGCAAAGAGCTGCTGCAAATGTTTTGGTTCTGTTTTCTGGTGCTTCTCTGCTCAGATACTTCAGTGTTCAATCACCTATGCAGATGATACCAGATAAGAGTAGGTACTGTGTTTTATCCATAAACTGGAGGAAAAAGACGTTTTCTTTCATGGTAGCTGGCACACTTTGTGTGTTAGTTGAACAGGAAAGTCTTTAAAACAAACAAAAAGCAACCTGTTGCTTAATAGCTCATTTAATGTAACCCCTCTTATACTTAAATGTGGCTTATGGACATCTTTGCCCTCGCTGGTAGGTGTGCTGGGCAGGTCAGGCTTACAAGCCAGCACTCCTCCTGGTAGAAGAGACTGCTTCCAAATATAAGTAGCAAAGCTGTTTTAGGGAGTGTTCAGCCCTTCCAGCAAGCAACTGGATTCCTGGTTCACCAAAGCACCATGAAATTAGCCACTCATCAACATCTAGGATCTGAGGAGAATAATTTTGTGAAGGTATAACAAGAGGACTTAAAACAACTCCATGCTCTTGAAAGGTGCTAATTTTAAACAATGCATGATTGCTTATGAGTTTAGGTCATTTGCTCTTTCCGTGTTACTTCTATGGGATGTTTCTTCCTCAGTTTGACTTCACTGTGTCAGAAGATTCAGAGGGTTTCAAACCCAACTTATTCCTGGTCTGCTTGTTCATGATCTCTTTGCTTCAGTAATGTTTAAATGGCATTTCTTAAGCACGCAGCAATTAGAACTGCAACTCCTCTTGACTTGAGCTTTACTGTGCTAAGCCTGCCTTTAACCTCTTACAGAATACACTTTAATTTTAACTAAATTTAAAACAAGAAAACCTTCAGGTTCATCATGAGGGGATATCAGGTACAAAATAGTGGTGTGCCTAGGCTTAAGTGGGCTTTTTGAGAAACTTCAAAATGTATTTGGCTGTAATGGTCTCTCCCAGCACTTGACTTAAACTTAACAGGCAGAATGCTTCTTGCTTATGGGAAAAAAACCTGTCTGTAGCTCTTGCAGTCTGCTACTGCTTTCTTAGTGAACAAGATGTGAAATATATCCATATAGTTGTTAGAAATACAGGGGTCAGAACTGACTACGATCATATCGGCATTGGTTCCTCAAACCTTCTCTGCTTACTCTGGCTTTTTTGGTCTCTGGTCTCATGTGGTTAGCTTACAGTCTAAATGTGAGTTTGAGTTATTCTTACTAAAACTGTTTGCAGCACAATTCTCCTCATCCCAGAAGGCTGATGGAGTATGCTAAGAGGATCGATTGCACTGAAGAGCAAATAAATTAGGGTTTGCTGATGCCAACATCCATCTACCCCGCAAGGAGAACTATGAATGTGAGACCTGTATGCTGAGGTTTGCACTGTGAATATCTTATTTGTACAACTTAGGTTTTGAACCTTTGCTTTGATGGAAAAGCATTAAAATGGTTTGATATCAAATATTTGCAGCTTGTGTTCATAAATTGTGAAATATCTTCACCACCTTTTTCAGCTGATACGTATGCAAATAGAAATGAATTCTCAGACAGCTTGGTGTACCTGCAGGCCTTACCTTGCCTGGTCAAAAGTTAAGGTGTCTGTCCTGGTTTAACCAGGATAGGGTTAAGTTTCCCCAGCAGTAGGGGGGGAGCTCTAGCCGGGTTATTCAGATACCATGCGAACCTGGCCGGTCACACTTTTTCCTGTAGCGGGAGCTTGGTGCACTCGTGGTTTTGTACATCGTGCTTCTCACTGCTGTATTTGGTAGCTATTTTGCTCTGTTCATTGCTATCACTATTACTGTTATTGTTGTTGTTTGTTGTGTTGCTATTGCACTGTTGTATTAAACCTTTCCTTATTTCAGTCTTGGGGCTTTGTATTTCACTCCCTCTGTGGGGGAGGGGTAGCGGCCGCGTGGTCTCAGACCCTGGCAGGGGCTAAACCACCACAGTGTCTATGCTCAGGCATGAGCATTCCTCTCTACCTTTGAGAATCTATGTGAAGTTTTCCAGTAATGATCAGGAGTTGTGAATGGAATTGGCTATGTTTTACACTAATCTTTGAGGAGAAATGCCTCTGCTGTTTAACTTGCTTCATGAGAACTATTGGTGAAAGATATACAGATGTCTTCCTGCTTCTGTGGGATGGAACTGCTGTAATCCCTTGCTGCTTTCATTTCACGTGTGAAAACGTGGTGGTGAGACTTTTCTGTCAAGATAAGAGTATGTCACACAGTGTTTCTTCTGGAAGACCATTCATGATCTTACTACTTGCATCTAAGGCTAATATTGTCATGAAAACTTGACTGTAATATTAAATTACACCTACACCACTTCTGCAGTGTTTAGAGATCTTTCACTTCCCCAAAAGAATTAGAAAGCCGTAGGCAAGCAAATAGAGGTAATTCTACCGCTTTTTGAAGTATCTGCACATACTAGTGCCTGTGTTAGTTCAGCATGCATCTTTTTTTGCCTTAGCACATGAGATCCTTCTTGTATCCAGTCTGCTTTGTACCCACAGCCCTTGGAGCATGTCAGGGATTGTGTCTTAATTTCTCCAAATACCCATGGAGACTGGAACACTATTGTTAGTATCGACCAGTCTTCTGTAGCAGGCTGAGTTGTTAATGCTTCCAGGGACCTGCTTGACATTCGTCCTTCAGGAGGAAGGGGTGGATGTCTGGTGGTGTGTGCTGAGGCTTGGAACATCTCCGCTTTTGTGAAAGATGCCAGAGCATTCTACACTAGAAATTCAGTTTCGTAAGTGTAAATGGCTCTCAAGCGTGTCAGTATATAGATGGGAATATTAGTAGGAACAGAGAGGATAAACTCTTACACTGTGAAACAAGGAAGTTCTATTCTATGGGGAAACTGGGAACACTGTGCTAGCAGGGCAAATGACTTTGTAACTGCTGGTAGTGAAGTTCCTGGAGGCCTAGGAGCTGGTCCTGGCTCTAGGCAGATGTTGGTTTTCATTATTGGGTATCACTTAGAGCATGGGTCGTAATGATGGATTTTCTGTCTTGCAGATCAGTGTGCGTGTTACCACCATGGATGCTGAGCTGGAGTTTGCCATCCAGCCCAACACTACAGGGAAGCAACTCTTTGATCAAGTAAGTGATGGACCTGCAGAAGATCTGAAGTTGATACAGATGTTGTGATTCTATTAAGGCAACAGCAAACAATTTCTAAAGGACTTCAAAGATTAAGTGGCAGTATGTATAATAACTCCAGGAGAACTCAGCAGAGTAAGAAATTACACTTTTCAAAGCTACTGCATTTTTTTATCTCCAAGAATGTGTTAGGAGCTATTATTACCTCTAATGAACTGAATTGGTGCTATAGCTAATAATAATAATGATTGCCAAGCAGTAGATGTCTGCAGTCATAATTCATGAAGTCTTATGAGGGAGCTAGTAAGCTACCTTTGGTTGGCTTACTTGCAAGCATTGTGTAATTAATTTCAAAGAGTAGTTGGTCTCTAAAATGGGAGAGGCTTAGCTGGGTTTCAAATGTTGCTACAACCCTTAAGTGCAGGGGAAGTGATATTCTATACTCTCATCGTGCCCTGAGGGAAATCTTAAGAGAAGTTACGAACTGCACTATATTGCACTGTCTTCCTCTGGGTGCTTCAGCCTTCCTCTGAGTTCACTGGCTTGGCGAATTTCCTCCTACTTTGGTCCAAACAGAAGCAGGGAGGCATGTACAGCCTGAAGTTGGAGCAGCTGAAGACAGACATTTTCAATTGCAGCAGCTGAAACTCTGACAGGCTCCACTGTGTTTCTGTGCTGTAATCCTGAAGGCCATCATTTGCTACTTGGAGGAAAATCTGAACAGTGAATTCATAGTTTAAAAGTAAAATAAATCCTGGATTAATGACAAGATGAAGCAACTGCCAGACCAGATATGGGTGTGGTTCAGTAGTGCTAAGTGTTCTGGGGCCAGCTCTGCATAGTACCTATCTTAATGAAGAGAGAAACGTAAGGGCTGACCCACCCATAGAAGTCAGCCATTTCATTTGGGGGTAGCAAACATAATTTAAATTTTTTTTTAGATGTTTAACCACAAAGTACTACTTCCTCTCATACTCAACTGGATGATTCAACACTAGATATTATATTGCTCTTTGCAGCCCAGCCCTGAAATGGAGGGAATGGAGTGAGATCCGAAGCTTTACTGAACGAGCATCCTTTCATAATGGGAAAAGCAGGAAGGCTTTCAGGAAAGCTCTGAGTTGCAGTGTAGTTCTCAGCTGCCTGTGTGTTACTACATAGTAGGTCCTACTACATAGTAGGCCCTGTGTGGTCTCAGATATGACCGGTTTTGATTCATAGAAGTGAGAGCTGGATTCTGTCCAGAATGTGTGCAACATGGAACTCTACCACAGTTAGTTCCTGGGAGCATATGCCGATGAAGCTGAGGTGACATACCCGCAAATTCATCAAAAGGTGAACTGTTTTCATGGAGAGGATGTTCTTCACATGGATACTTCCCATCATTATTTTTCAATATCTAGTTTCTGACATTATCCAATCAAAGCACCAGGTGCAAAGAATTTGTGCATGATTTTTTTAGTCATCTCTAGACCATCTGCAGCTTCTGCTGCAAACTGTCATTGTGGTGGCAGACTTGGGCTTCAACAAGTTGTCTCTGAGAAGCATCTGATCATGTTTCCAGTATGTGAACTCATCATGTCTTAGTAATTGATTTCACTCCTTTGTGTCATGTTCTCCAACAGCTGCATGTTCTCCTCCCTGCAGTGTTTCACACAGCACCTGTCTAAACAGTTTTGTTTTTTCCATAGTAAACACTTTTTGAAGGCAGAAAACAAATGCTGTTGCAGAACTAAGTTTCTAAGTTGTTAATGTAAATGAGACAGTGTTTACTTCAGCTAAATTGGATTGTAGGTGGAGTTGGAAGAGGAAATACAGTGGGGAAGAAAGTGTCTGAAGCTCATATGTTAACAGCTTAAAATCTTAAGCATTTGCTATTTTGAAAAGGCCTGGTGGACACCATGTCTTTACACTGTCCATATATCACACTTGCTGGAATAAGAATTAAACTTTTCTAGTGCACACAAGATTTCCTTGTGGAGGTAGTGATATTGATTCCAGACAGGGCTGATACTGCAATGAATGTCCTAGACCCTCACCAGTGGCAGATGTCCAGGCTTTGGCTGACTTTGACAGGCCAAAGACCTAGCACAGCAGTGCTGGGTGGTGTTAGTGTGGTGGTAGAAAGACTGACCCTCTGCCAGGGCTTGGGGATGTTGTGAGCAGTAAGGTGGGGAGTTGGCAGTAGATGTGGGGCTGTCAAAAGTCTTCCACCTCTGGCTTTAATAAGGAGTTTTGGAGGCTACTGATATGTGAGCGGTTGAGGAGCCTAATCCCAGCTTCTGTTGCTGCCCTGCAATCTAATAATTTGCCCTTCACAGTTAAGGAATCTAATTGCAAAGAAGGTAGCTATTCAGCTCCTGCCACAATGGGAAATGTTTCATCTTGGTCTCTTAATGCAGGTACACAACAGACTGTTGTCTGTCCAGCTTTTTTTTTTTAATTGAAAAATCCGAGGCTCTCTTGTATTGTGAAAGAGACTTTATGGTCAGACAAGCAAAGTGAAGGAAAGCAAGTACTTCTTGTACATGGACATGCTCAAACAGATTATTGATCTTTGCATAAAGAACTAACTGAACACCAAACCAAAACATGAGAGTCTCTAGTGAGCTGATAGTGAATACTTAACTTACTCCCTTTAGTATGGGGATGGGGCTTTGAATGTGTTGTCAGCTGGCATACATCCAGTATGTTTCAAATGGCTGAGCTGTTTGTCTGGATTAGTTCCTGTAAAGGGATGGTCCGGAGCTGTTCTCCCCACTGATACTGCTAACAGGACTATCAGGGGCTGCTGTCTGACTGATCAGTTCACTCCATCGCAGTTTCTATCCTGAGGTGGTCTTGGGTCCCATGATGGGGTGTGTAAGAACAAAGTTACGGCTGTTCATTTTCTAGATCCCTTAAACTATGTTGTGCTCTTGGAATTGTTAATCTAGTATTTTCTGCATGATGCTGGTTCTGAAGAAAGCTGCTTTCATCGACGCTTTTTTGAGGGAAGGGAGAGTTTCCCTACAAAGCAAATTTATGGCTTTGCTGTTGCAGCACATTGACCTTCTGGTGTGAAACCTGACTTTTGACTGTTTTGCAGAAAAATTTCAAGATATCCTGCATGTTTTTGCCCTAGAGTGCCCTTTCACTTTGAGCTGTTGGTTCTGAGTTAAGCAAAAAGGAAGCTGCTGAGCATTACCAAGGTTTCTTGGTAATTAATAATAATTTCTCAGCTACCTTGGTGCATGCTGCTGGCTTTGCTCAGTAACATTTAGGCAGTATTTGTTTCCACCTGTTGTGTATATCAGTAGATAAATATACTCATTATGCCACACATAATTCTGACCTACTCTGAATAGGATTCAGAAGACTTTTGGAAAGCTTGTATCTGGGTAGTAACTTCATGAGGAGGAACAGTTTGAGTCTAAAGTTCTATAGTAATAATAGGTGAATGGGTTTGAGGTAGAAGTGTTCCTGTCTCCCTCTTTTTTTTTTTTCCTGCTTGGTTAAATTCCAAAGTGAATTTTTGTAGTGATAGAATAATGCCTGCTTCACTGCTTTGTTGGAAATTGTATTGTGCCCCAAAGTAGCTGGCTGTAGAAATAGCATTGAGCTGATACACTGTGCAGTAACATCATGATCTTCTTACAACACCCCATCCCATGGCTTGTAGCTGTACAGCTTAAGTTTAAGTAGTTTAAGCTTGTGTGCATGGACAAAACCTGGATTAACTGAGACAGGAGGATTGTACTGTCTGTCTTGTGCAGCTTTGCTTATGTACTGCTTAGCATCAGCTGCTGAACTCCAGTGCTTACTGACTCAGAAGCAAAACCAGTAACTCTGCTCCCTTTCCTCAGCTGCTAGTGATGGATTGAAAGAGCAGCTGAGGCTGGGCTGTGCCTGTCAGGTGCTGCTTATCCCACAGGCCTGGTCACTTCGGAGGTACCTTGAAATTCTGCTTTCCTGGGGATGCAGGGCACAGGCTGCAACAGTGATAGCTGCTTGTCTTCCTCCTTTGACCTGCTCCTGTATCAGGCTGAAGTGCCATTGGACTGGAGACTAGTGTGTAAAACAAAGTGTTGCTTTGCATATCTCCTACATGTCAAAGATGAACCGTTTCTCTGGTAAAACTGCTTAGCTGCTTATTGAGGTGGATAGCTTTGAAGTTGTGTCCCTCCAATCTTTTTTTCTGCTCAAACTTCCTTTTTTTGGGTAAATTGAATCTAACTTGAATTAGTGAGATTTTGGGCTGTTGGGGAGGCAAGGGGGCCTAGCCTATACCTTGGGCAGGGAGAGAGGAAACTACCCCTCCTAAGTGCTCCCCAGCTGGCTGGCAAGCTGTCGCGGAAGTGCCGCAGTGTGGTGGACGCTGCATCTTCCAGGCTTCTCAGGCAGCCTGCGTACAGCTAGTCACAAAATCCTCGGCAGCTCTGACTCCTGCAATAGGAAAACATACTCCCTTCCTCTGTGTCCCCCATGTGCTGTATGAGGCAGCTTCTCAAATGCTGTTTATGATTGCTTCTGACCTTGGATCCTGCTGGCACCTTGTTCTTTCATTCCCCTCCAGAGCCCCTTGTTCCTCCTGGTCTCTGGTGGAGCAGGTGCAGCTCCCTGCTAGGCTAGGTCTGGTGGTGCATGGTGCAGTTGATGGGTGGGGATCTCCACCCATTTGATGATAGCCTTACATCAGGATCTCTTGAACAATGCGTTGTGGTTACTAAACTGTTCAGTCAGTACTTCCTTCCCCAACCAAAAATGAACTTTATTTCTCCAACTTCAGGACAGATTTGCTTCTCAGTGATGTGCTTAGTGCTTTCTGAGCCTATAGCTGACCATGTAAACTTCAGTCCTCCCAGTGTCAGCTTTTGGACATTGCAAAAGGAATGAGGAAGGCTTTCCTCAGTTTCCTGAGCTTTTGGGGTCAAAACTAAGCTTGTAAACATCTCTCTACTCACTCTAAACCTAGTCACTGATGCTGTATTTTATGTTCAGCATGGATCCTAATATGTAGTGGAGTGTAGGAGTATCTCTTTTTTTTCTTTTTTAAGTATTGTACAGGTTTCATTAAGAGCCAGAGCTCCTAAGATTCTGAGTTCATGTACCTTGCCCTGGCTTGCTTTTCTGCTGCCGCGATGTTAATGGTTTTGTAGAGTACCAGTTTGAGTCTCTTCTTTCATGGTTGCTAAAGCTTACAACACAGGCTGCCCAAATCCCTCTTGACTTTTGAGTAACTCCAGCTGAGTTGAGCTGTACTTGGAATAAAAGTGGCTCGTCTCTCATGGACTGTAAACTAAACTCTGAGGAGGGAGACTGTAGAGAAGACTTCAGCCTTGGTAAGGTCCTACCTACTAGTGTTTAAATACATAGGAAACTGGTCTGGAGCACTTGATCCAGTAGATGAAAGCACTGAACTGAAAACTTACTATGGCAGTTTCAGTGGTGGAAAGCAGTGAGTCTCAGGACAGTGGCTGGTTCCTCCAGCAAACCCCAGAACTCTTGTTTGTGTGATGAGGGCTTGTGGTTGGGTGGTATGGAAATGCGTCTCGGATTTCACAGGAACATGTGGAAACTTACTGGCTTTTTATAAAAGCAGTAGTCCAAACAAAAATGGGCTGCTTGTTGCTAAGGAGGTCAATGGCAAACTGTAAGCTTGAAAACTCAAAGATCTGTCATTTAGCACTTTGGCATTTTAGCACTTTGGAAGGGAAAGTTAGAAATATATCCATCAACCAAATGGAAAGGGAACAGTCGAGTATTTATGGCTGTAGAGGGAGCCCATCTTGGGTGTTAAGTTAGGGTACCTGGAAGACCATGTTCTAAGTCATTTTTGGCTATGGCATATGAAACTGCAGGTGTGGCACCAGTTCAGAGCTCCTCCAGCACGAAGGTTTGCTAGCAGTTTTCTCTCAGAAGTACTTGACGTGCTTGTCATAGAAAGGGAGAGAGGCCCACTTCATCTTTAACTAGGACAGCAGGTGAGATTCAAGACAGATTTGTGCTGCAGTATAGCCTCGGATGCTTTGACCTTTGTCACAGGACCTTGGTCTGAGTGGAATGTCTTCTCTGCTTTCAGGCTTTGGTCTTGCCCATAGGTAGATAGTGCTTTCATGCAGGATCTGCACTTGTTTGCCAGTGGGGTGATGTATTTCCCCGGGCTGAGAATGAAGGCAATCTTCAATAATCATCTTGATGCTAAAATCTACATTTAAGAGGCTGCTTATGGCTCTCCTGCAGTGGGGCAGCACTCAGTGACAAGAATGTAGTTTGGAGAGGGATGTGTGAGTGCTTGAGGGGAAGGATGGGAGTTGTCATGCAGGCCTGGAAAGTGTGGAGTAAGGAGAAATGAGAGAAAAGGTTACCTGGAAAACCTCGTGTTTCTTCTCCGAACATAAGTAAAAAAATGTACTACTGTGTGCTTGGACTGTCTTCAGAAAGTGAAGTGAGAGTCACCAGAAATGCACCTTTTCCCCCGAGGCAGTAGTGCTTTACGAAGTGGGATTTTAAGCAACTGTACTTGAAGAGCTTTGTCGTGGCTGGTCACAGCACTGTGGGACAGCTGGATTCTAAGGCTGCCAGTTGTAGACGAAGCCTTGTACTTCAGGCTAAACAAAACCCAGGGACTGGCTTAATGTTCTCCCTGGCATGAAGAAAAGATGTCACTCTCCAGCTGAGAGTGTAAACTTTAGGTATTTAAATATAGTGGTCTGTGTTAAACAGTAGTCTGTATTCCCCTGTCCTGCCTGCCAGCCCTCTTCCATCCTCGGCCGCTGCCAGTAACCACTCGCTTTTTGGAACATCTTGCAGTTCATCAGGGCTCTGAGTGCTGTACACCCCCAAACACAACTGAGCTGCCAACTGCCAGCCAGACTCCTTGCAGCTTCTACAGCTTTCTACAAGCTGTTTCTTCTTCGTGCTTTTTCCCTTGCTAGAGGAACTAAATAGCTTGCTAAAGCTGAGGTGGGAGGGAGGAGGACTATCTGCCCCCCAGTTCAGTAGCAGCTTGGGGCTGTGATGTGTGCTGTGCTGTCTCCCCTCTCTTCTGTCCAGTCCCGTTGTCACTGCTATTGCTGTGCAGGCTTCTGCTGTGGAATAAAAGCCCTTTTGTGCAGGGCCTCAGTGTGAGGCCTTTCAGTTCCTCACTGGCAGTCCAGCTTGTTGCATTGCCAGGCCTAAGCTGCTGACAAATGGAAGGGAGGCAGGCAGACACATGCAGCAGAGTGGGAGCTTCCATCCCATTCAGATGCTAATGCTGCTGAGAACTGAGCTTTCCTTAGGCTCAGCCTTTCTCCCTCCCCTCATACCACGGGCTTTCAGTGCTTGCAGCAAACTCTGATTAGCGGTGTGCATCCTACTGTGTGACAAGCACAAGGGGAGGCTTCTGCCCCACATTCCCCTGTGTTTACAGGGGCTTTAGGCAATCTCTCAAGCTCATATTCACGCAAGAACAGGCTGAATAATTTCATGGACTCCAGTGGGATGAAGTATATAGACTATGTGACCTTGTGTAGGTTCTGCCTCTGTGTGTGCTGCTAATAGCATGCCTCTGCTGAACGCTCCCTTTGGTTTTTGGGCCTGAAAGGAACTAGGGCCCTAATGCTGCTTTTGTAAGGCCAGAAATGGCTGACCCAAGCCCTAAAGAATCTAACTAGTAATGTGTTTGCAGGGAACCTACATCCTTGGTGTTGTATCTTGCCAAAGCTAGAGACCACATCAGAAGGGGACAGTGCATCCTTAGGATTCATCAAGGAAGTAATTTAAAAGGAATCAGGCATTTAGGGAGAAATCATGAAACATGAGACAAGGCAATACAGAATTACCTCAGCTTACTTGGCAGGGGAGACACCATGATCCGGGCAGCTGGTTTTCCCAGGGCAAGGCTCATCCCTGCTGTCTGGCTGTCAGCCTGGCTGAGGGAGGGGAGCTGTGAGCCAGCCTGAGGGGCCGGTGGTGTGTGAAGGCAGCTGCTGTGTCCTCCTTCGGGTACAGTGTTGACATAAAGACAAGTGTCCTCTTCCTTGTCTAGTAGTGGAGGTGAAGGTAGGTGCCTCGTTTGCTGATAGGAGAACAGCTCCTGGGCATTCAGGAACGATGTGGGGGAACTTCAGTTTCCAGGCTTGCTGTGCCCTGTCATGTGTCTCAGACTTGCCAGGGCACAAAGCTGTGGCCTCGTGCTAGTGAACAGGCTTTACCAAGAAACTTCCCCCTCCTTTTTACCGGCAGTAGCGTGATACTGCAGTAGTTTTGCCTCTCCATGAGGCTCTTGTCTCTTGTTACAGTATGTTTGTAAAGCCTTCTTAACTCTTATTTACATAGCACCCGTGGCATGCTGGGGAAATGACTAATGGGAGAGCTTACATAGCAGTGTAGTTAACTTCTGCGGTGTCTCTTTGTCCTGGCACAAGGGATAGCATATCGATTTACCCACTGCAGTACCTCTTAATGCTGCCACTCAGATGTGTGAAAGGCCTGTCCACAGCTATGGGTGGAATAGAATACAATCTTAAAATAGCACAGCCCAGCAGGACACGACCTAGCAGGGTGATTCGTAGCTTGCCCAGGAGTAAGTACATTTGCATGATAAGCGAGGGGTGCTTATGGAGCTGTGTTGTTGATTTCTGGCAGCTATTCCATCTGTCAGACCTGTTGCATTGTATTTTGTCTCTACATGTTGGCTTATAAGTAGCTAAAGAAAAGTGTCCTAGCTGTTGCTTATAAATAGCAACAAGCCTTAAAGATGAGGGAGAAGGAAGAATACCTCTCTCACTTAAGACCCTTGGACACCCTATCACCGTAGCAGGGGAGGCAGAAGGCTAGGGCACTGGCTGTCTTTGTGTTAGTCTGAACTTACCACTCACACATTCTCCGCCACCAGTGAGATCACCCCATCTGGCTGGGGCTCTTGCTAATTGTCTTTTTTTCAGGTCGTCAAGACAATTGGTCTAAGAGAGGTCTGGTTTTTTGGACTTCAGTATCAAGACACCAAGGGCTTCTCAACATGGCTGAAATTGAACAAAAAGGTATGTTTGCTCCAAGCTTTCACTTGTCCTGGGTTCCCTTCTCTTGGCGGGTAGGGGCAAATTCAGTCTCTGTACTTCTGTTGGGGATCTGTCCTTGCCTCTACACACACCCGAAGTACCACAAGATTACCAAGTTGGTGTTGCTTTCCTTCAGTCCACACACACCCTCCCTAAGGTACAAGGAGTCCTGGTGTCTGACCTGGGCCTCCTGCATCTAGTACTGTTTGTTTGTTACCCTTCCTGGTAACACACTAGTGTGGTGCTCATGTGAGCATCTCAGTTGGAGAGAAACCTGGAAAGTAACTTACCTGCCACTGATTGTAACTAGCGGCTTAAGTCCTGTGGGGAGAGGTGGTGAGGTATTTAGCAGCAAGGAATTGAAAATCCTCGCTTTTCTGCACACTCCGCCTGCATTGGAAAGGAGAATTTTTTGTTTTCTAATGTGTGCTCATCTTCCTGTTTGTAAACCTGCTCCCCTTCACTTGGTCTGTAGGCTGTGAGATCTGATGCCTCTGTTCCAGGTAACTGCACAGGATGTACGCAAGGAAAGCCCCCTGCTTTTCAAATTCCGTGCCAAGTTCTACCCAGAGGATGTGGCTGAAGAGCTGATCCAGGACATCACGCAGCGCCTCTTCTTCCTCCAAGTGAAGGAGGCAATTCTGAATGATGACATTTATTGCCCTCCAGAAACAGCTGTCCTTCTGGCTTCTTATGCTGTCCAGTCAAAATATGGAGACTTCAATAAAGAGGTGCACAAGTCTGGCTACCTCGCTAGTGACAAACTGCTCCCACAGAGGTGAGTGAACCTGGCTAGTCTTAGACCTTCTTTGCCTCAAAGGGCTTGGGATTTTTTTTTGAGGGGTGGGGGGGTATGTGTGTGTGTCTTGATTGGAATCTTCAGAATAAAATACAGCTTGGTGCCTCTCCGAGGATTGGGGTTAGTATTCATTTAATTAAGAGCTTTGATCTTAAACATCCTATTGCTACTGAAGAAACTCTGATCAGAATTAGTGAGAGAAGCTCTGAACAAAAAAAAATGTAATGGTACAAGAAGCACAACTGAATACAACTTGTTATTTGTCAGAAGTCTGAATGCTGACCAATGCGTCTGTAGTTAGCCTTATAATAAAACTGTATTTCCTGGAATATTTTCTGGGGGGTAACTGTGATGCCAGTGGAGTATTTAATGAAGCGTTATTCAAGAGTTACGTGACTGTGTGCGCATAAATGCGGTGGCTGGTCTCAAACATCCCATGTTCTCTTTCCAGAGTTCTGGAGCAGCACAAGCTTAACAAGGACCAGTGGGAGGAGAGGATCCAGGTGTGGCATGAGGAACATCGAGGAATGATTAGGTAACTGATGCAGTGTGAAACTGCTGTATTTAAAGTAGTGTGATATATGCTAGTTCTGTAATGCATACAGAATTCTGTAGCTTGCTTCAGAATAAGTTAACATTTTTCAGCTTATTCTGCTCAGAGTAACTAGGCTCATGTGCCTCTGTTGTTTCTAGTTGCCATCAGCTGTCTGTTCTTAGTAAAACAAAACTGAGTTTGCAGAGTTTGTTGTTGTCTACTAGGGTGATGCTTGGAATCTTTGCCAGTTTGTTACTCCTTTGCCCATGTAGGAAGAGAGCACCTTCTTGCTCTAATGGCTTATGGACTCAAAAAGGAATATCTGCTTTCTTTTTGCACTCTGCAGAGAAGATGCTGTCTTGGAGTACCTGAAAATTGCACAAGATCTGGAAATGTATGGTGTGAACTACTTCAGCATTAAGAACAAGAAGGGCTCTGAACTCTGGCTGGGTGTAGATGCTCTTGGACTCAATATTTATGAGCAGAATGACAGGTAATAAACCCCCTCTCCTCATCATTGCCTTCAGCTTCTTTCTAGTATGAAAGCATTCAAAACTAATCTTTTCTGGAGTTCAACTTTTTAACTAAATGCTGCAGTCTCTATATCATTCTTGGCTGTGTTTTTGACACTGCTAGAATGATCCATAAAATGTACTGCTTTGGACCCAACAATACAAGAAATTGGCAGATCTTATCAAGCTATTTTTACTGTATCCCTACTCTTCCTGCCACAGATACATTCCTATTTTCCATTTTAAAAAAGTGGGATTGAAAAACTGCTTCTTATGTTTGTAGTTCATTGCATGACTAACTTTGTTTGCTGGTTCCAGTCACCATAAGAGTACTGAAATATGAGGGCAGATTTGGTAGAATTTACAGCTTTATATTGTTAGTCAAGAATTTGGAATGACTTGGGGCTCTTATTTCCTTTTGCTTTCCATTTCTGCAGGTTAACACCGAAAATTGGATTCCCTTGGAGTGAGATCAGAAATATCTCATTCAATGACAAGAAATTTGTTATCAAGCCTATTGACAAGAAAGCACCAGTAAGAAGCAACATTCAGATTATACTTTTGACTTCTTAGCTCAATTCTTTTTAATTGCACACAGTCTTTTCATCAATAATGTCAATGCTGACTTAAGCAGTAGAAATTTGTTCAGTATAACCTTGAGCTGTTCAAAGGCAGTGGCAGGGAGAAGCTCCTTGCTTAGGGTTTCTGATTCTCCTAAGGCTGTTCAGATTCTCTGATAATACAATTAGGGATCTGAGGCACCTGTGTTAACTGAATGCTGCCTTTGCAGCCTGTTGGCTTTAGTGGTGTGTGGGATGGTCTTTTGCAGTTTTTCACCTTACTTGAAGCTGAAGCTTCAGCTCATTTTGTAGGGTATGCTGGGAGGCTTTTTTCTTGCAAATTTATAATGAATGTAATTGGTTTCATCTTGTAAGGTTTATTGACTTTCTGTGTCAGCTGACACCTTCTGTTCTTCATGTAATTCTTGTTGTGTTGTTCCTTGGAAGCATTTCACTGCTGTTGCTCCTTTTTAACAGAACAAAGTTATTTACCCATTGAACATACTGTTTATCACCCTTTCTGGCATACGACAAAACGTGACACTTGCTGTGGCTGGCCACACTATTGCATTAAATAACTGAGTGGGAAGACAGGGGGGAGAAGTCACAGTCTCGGTGTGCCTAGTAAACCAGCCCCTGATGGTGTTCCTGATGAAACAGCAAAGCGTAGTGGCTGTGCACTCTGTGCTCGGGATGCTCTGCAGTGAAACCCAGCACGCTGTAACGATGAGTTGGGGCACTTCTGCCCTGTGCCTATTTGTCAGGTTGAAGTTCATTCCTGAAAGGCAGGTGTCTGACTACCACCACCAATGAATTAGACACCGATAAGAAAAGCTAGCTAGCAGTTCTAGAAAGTTTAGGGTCTTGAGCGTGTTGCATATGGAGGGGGCTGCTTATGCTGAAAGAATGAGTCTAATTCTGCCTTCTTTTTGTCCCAAGGACTTTGTATTCTATGCCCCTCGGTTACGGATTAACAAACGGATCTTGGCACTTTGCATGGGGAACCATGAGCTCTACATGCGCAGACGTAAACCAGACACCATTGAGGTGCAGCAGATGAAAGCACAGGCTCGGGAAGAGAAGCATCAGAAACAGATGGAGAGGTTGGTAGGGTTCTGAGGAACCTGGACTTTGTCAGTCACTGTGCAGTAGCATCAGGTGCTGGATAAATTGCTGGCAGCACCGTAATCTGCTTGAGCAAAAAACACAGCAGATTGCTTTTCTGCTTCAGTAGATCTAATGGGATGATGGAAATGGCACTCATCACAAATGTGACCCGCCATTACTTTCTTAGAGTTAAAAATTTGTCTGTCTCTTTGATGGGACTAGTATGGATCTTGATAAAAGGAGACTTCCCTTAAACATTCCTGTTATGAACTCACCATTGAGATGAATGCCAGCAGAGCTTTTTCCTTCTGCACTTCTAAAAAGGGGCATGTCTGGGCTAAAACTCATCAGCTGAGTGCTGTAGTGCACATCTCTCGTGTGCTCATGGCTTCACCAAGAAGCGCTCCAATCAGAGTAGTTGTTAATTTGAAATTGCATTATGACTTCCCCCTCATCAGAGCCCTGCTGGAGAATGAGAAGAAGAAGAGGGAGCTGGCAGAAAAGGAGAAGGAGAAGATTGAACGTGAGAAGGAGGAGCTAATGGAGAGACTCAAGCAAATTGAGGAGCAAACCAAGAAAGCTCAGCAAGGTAATATGAAGTGTACGAGTATTTCCTTAAATGCTTAGTCTGAGTGAGAAGGGCTCAAGCAGTAAAGCTGTGAGCACCTCTGAGCCGTTTGGCTCTCCTGTATTCTGTGCTAACTGGTGTTAGGGCCCTGGTTTAGCCTTCTGAAACTGGATGTTGAACCCCCTATGTCAGCAGCTGCCTATGGGACTCACATAAAGAGATGGGTGGCAGCCAAGATGCCTCTCTGCAGCAGGAGGACCTTGCAGTTGCTCGTGTGCTGGCTGGAAGCTTTATCCCAGCACGTCTGTAGAGGAAGGAGTTGAAGTGTAGCAGGGGTCATGTAGCCAGTACTCTGGTGTGATTACTCATTGGTTGGCCAGTCTTACAGTGTGCTGTTGCCCAAGCAAAATGCTGTAAGGATGCCTCTGCCTTTAAGGATGTCACTTTGGGATAAGTGCTTCCCCACAAATCAATCAGGCAAGTAGTCTGTTGGCTTGGAACAGGCCTGGCTCTGTCTTCCAGCTCCAGTTACAATGTGAAAGAGAGGAAAGGGGACAGTGGCTTGCATCTCTCCTTTACCTGTCCCTCTGAAGGAAAACCCTCATCCGGGATATAGGTGTAAGGGCACCTTCCTCCTCTACTGCTGTTCTTTACTTGATCTCTCTTCAAATGCACTCCCCTATTCTTTCAGAACTGGAAGAACAGACCCGCAGAGCTATGGAGCTGGAACAGGAGAGAAAACGAGCTCAGGAGGAGGCAGAGAAACTGGCTAAAGAACGTAGAGAAGCAGAAGAGGCAAAGGAAGCCCTATTGAAAGCATCCCACGATCAACAAAAGACCCAGGAACAGCTGGTAAGTGGGTGGCTGAAAACTGGGTAGGAAAATAGTGACAGGGTAGGCATGTAAGCTCTTGAAGCAAACAAGGTTATGAATATAGTGAGGAAGTATAGTTTGGTTCTTTAATTTTTAGCCTTTTATACCTGAATACAAGTGTATTTGTACAGTAGATCTGGATTGTTGTGCTTTCTGCTCTTTCTTTTTGGTATGTGATACTGAGAACAGTGTAGAGCTCACTAATTGCTTTCCCTGGTTTGGATTCAAGAATTGAGTTCTGTAGCTTGCTTTGGAGGAGAAGGAAAAAAAAAAAAAAACCACAAAAAAACCCAAACCAACACCACACAAAGCTCCAAACTCTTTTGGCTTCCTTTTCCCTTGCATCATGGAGATATCAGTGGGACTGAAGTTTACAGGAAAGCCTTCTCCTTACCAAAAAGATGTTAAACATACCGTGTTTGTTCAGGACTTGGACTAAATGCTTCATTTAGCAAGTACTTTGGTTTTGTCCCCACTAAAAGCCTTTCTTTTGCAGGCTGTTGAGATGGCAGAACTCACAGCTAGGATCACGCAGCTGGAGCTGGCCAGGCAGAAGAAAGAGAGCGAGGCCCAGGAGTGGCAACAGAAGGTAAAGCAGAATCTGAGCAAACAGCAGTACTTTCTGTGAAGTTGTTCTTCATTCTGTGTTGTGATCTAAACTACTGCACTAGATACCTCACTAGATTTGAGTGTCTGCGAGCTTGAGGCTGTTGTAAATACCCAGCTTAGTTTTCTTGCTGGAATGAGTGCCGTATTCTAACTCCATGTAGAAATATTTTTGACTTACTAGGCCTATAGCCCATTTTCTGCGAATTACAACCATTCTTCAAATCTCTGAAGTGTTATCCAGCAGAAAGTTTTGCAAATGATTGTGGAGGAGTAGCTTTGGAATGTACCACTTCAGCATGCAATAGGTGCAATGTTTCCTGTAATAAGCATTGAGTAGTGCTTCTGCCAGAAGTCTCACACACTCAGGTTTACACTGACTTACTGTGGCATGCCCTACTACAGGCACAGATGGTGCAGGAGGATCTGGAAAAGACCAAAGAGGAGCTGAAGACAGCCATGAGCACCCCTCACGTCACTGAGCCCATGCACTCTGAGAATGAGCACGATGACGAGCAGGACGAGAACGCAGCAGAAGCCAGTGCTGACCTACGATCAGAGGCCACCATCAAGGACCGCAGTGAGGAGCAGCGCACCACTGAGGCAGAGAAGAATGAACGGGTCCAGAAACACTTGAAGGTAAGAGCTTGGCAGCAGAGAAGGTACTGCTTCTATTCTTCTCACCATTAATTGCAGCTGGGAGGTATTACTGGTATTTAAAAGAAAAAGGCAGGGGGGAAGAGGGGGGCGTCATGATCTTGCCAGATAGCTGCTTAACCACTGAGCAGAGGGGCAGATCTTGTCTCCTGGCACTTCCATTTTGCTGGAAGTAGTGAAGTATTTTCTAGCAGTGCCAAAAAGCAGCATCTGTCAGACGTAGTGTGCTTTTGTGAGTCTGGCTGTCTGTCTGACAGCTGTCCATAGCCCTGGCTGCAGTGAATCAGAGAGCTTGGTGAGCTCCTATCAAGCAGCTGTCTTGTCTGACTGCGTTGCGTGGCAAAACCCTGAGAGCAGCACACCAGGGCTCAGCGTGGAGGGAGCAGTGCTGCACCACCACCTCACAAGGAATGACAGTGTCCTGGTGTTGACTCTTTCCAAGCATTTTGTTATGCTGCCTGCTAGCTGACTGACTCGCATCGTCCTGTGGTGGTTGTGCACAGGCAGAGTGACAGAGGTGCACTTTATCTTCTGCAGCAAGTTTCTTTTGTGGTAGAAGGCTAGTAATTGCTCAAATTCTGCAAGATGCTCCTGTTTTCCTTAGGGATCCCTCCACTTGATTCTTCATAAGTACATTGGAGATGGTCTCTCTTAGTGTGCTAGACAAAGGTAAATAGGGTGACAGACTGCCTGATGTTTTCTACCTTCAAATGTTAGGGGAAAACATTAACAACTTCTACAGAATCACAGAATTGTTTAGGTTGGAAGGGACCTCTTAAGATCATCTAGTCCCACTTCCTTGCTCAAGTAGGGTCAGCTAGAGCAGGTTGCCCAGAACTGTAAACATTTGGGCTTATCTGTTTCCTGTCTCAGTGATACTGAATCTTTGGGAGGATCAGCAAGGAACCTCCTTGTCCAGCTTTGAGTCTGGCATGTGCTAACCCACTGCTGTCTGTTTCCCCTTCTCTGAAGGCTCTTTCCTCAGAGCTGGCAAATGCTCGGGATGAAACCAAGAAGACAACCAATGATATGATCCACGCTGAGAACATGCGTCTAGGCCGAGACAAGTACAAGACCCTCCGTCAGATTCGGCAGGGCAACACCAAGCAGCGCATTGACGAGTTTGAGTCCATGTAAACTCTCCCCTGCACCTGCTGCCCTGCACTCTCTTCTCCCCTCTTTCCCATCCTCTCCCGTCATTCACTCGTAATCATGCTATGCTGGAACCACTACAGAAGAGTGACCATGGTCTTATTTATCAAGTTTTGGGCAAATGCTGGAGTTAAGCGACAGAAGAAGGAATAGTAGTCATCTTCCTAGGGTGGCTTGGGAAAACAAACATTTACTGGGGCAAATCTGAGATTGTTTGGCTTTGGGTAAAGTCTCACTGCATTTAGTTTTGTGTTGCTTACTGAAGTGGCTGTGTTGCTGTCCTCCCCCATTGGGTGGGGAGGCCAGCAGATACTTTTATTGAATTACATAAAGCGCTAACAGTTTGACACTGTGCCTTCCTACTAACTTGTGCAAGCTTCAGTATTAAGCTTAGTAGCCAGGGTCTGAATTTCTGATTTAAATACAGGGTCTGAACCATGTAGTTGAGAAGGGGAGGCTGGAGCTTAGGAAGAGGTGTTGGAAGTAGAATGTGAACTTCCTAAAAGACCAAAGCTTTTGTCCTTCAAACATAAACAGACCAAACAGATTCTGTGGTGTTCCTGCTGGTGTTACCTTTTGTTGTTTAATGATGGAACTTTGAATTTCCTAATCATGAGGAGGTCTTTGAAATATGTCCACTGATGCAGTGTAGTTTGGAGCCTTGACTTCCCTGCTTTCCAGAAGTGTTGTCTCTGGTAAATGGCTTTGTTCACTGTCATTTGTTTGACTTGAGTGGTAACCAGTGAGGCAGAGATAGCTAAAGAATGCTGCCTTCCTTTTTGGGTTTGCCAATGGAGACCTAAAGGGGTGAGTAGAAATGTAAAAGACTAAAAATTCTTGTAGCTGTGTATTCCCTTGCTGAACCAATACATTTCTAGTCATGTGAATAGGATTTCAGGGTTTTTTCCATAAGAGGCCTTTTTAGCACATAGTCATTGGTGCCTTATGACTGTGTATAGATCTACTGTAACTGTCTTTAGTTTAAACTAGATGCAATCATAAAAAGTGATCAGCAGCTGGGGACCAAAAACTATTCTTGTATCTGGGACATGTACAAGACTGCATCTGTCTTCCTGGCTTCAAGCAGCATTTGAGGGGAGAGGATCCTGAGATATTTGTCCAATTGCTGCCTTAATCCTCACTGATGTTCTGCCAGATCCCTGGCTGAAGTGCTTTTCCTTCCCCAGAAGGATGCTTTGCCCCTCTGTGTCTTTGAGAACAGAAGGCTCTGTCTCAGCAGTGGGACACGAGTGGTTGGGAGGCTGGTCCCGAGAGCTGTTGTACCAGCTGTTGTAATACCCATCACCTCCTGTCTTCCAAGCTATCCATGCTGTAGCTGCCCAGAATCCTTCCTGCCATTTCTGGGGAGGAATCAGCTATGTATGCTCAGGGTTGACTTGGATTTTGCCTTGATCCTTTGTAGAAGGACATGTTAACCTTCAGAAGAGGCCTCTTAAAAATGTATTCCACCTGCAATGGAGTCCTCCTTTGCTTTGCCCTCCTTGGATTGGCCTGTCCCTGTAGGAAGGCATCAGGCTAGCCTGGGATTTATTTTCTTGCCTAGCATGATGCTAAATCTTGTGACTTTCTCAGCTTTGTGGATTCCCCCTTCGTATGGTATCACTGCTAGTGGTGATAGAAGGAGAACATCTAAATGCTAGAGCATTTTCAGCTCCCTGATCTACAGGAAAGGTAAAGGGGGACTGTGCCAAAAAGAAATGTTCATGATAGTGTTAATAAACTGCAGTATTTCCCCAAGAATTTCTTGGGCTTCTAGAAACAACCGTACCAGTGCTGTATTATATTTTTTTTGGAAGCAATAGAAGTCTGTGTGGAGATCCACACAAATACCAACTGACCAACCTCCGTTAGGAGCACGAGCTTAGCATGCTGCTTCTAAACATCCAGGTGGATCACGTGGGAGGCCCCTTCTCTCCCCTGGATACAGCATGCTTTTGGGAGACGCATGACATGGAAAGCTTTTGGTTGGCCAAAAACACATGCCTCAGTACTTTGAAAGTCACAAATGAAAGATTGCAGTTAAATTTGTCAGAATTGATTGGTGTATTTCTATACTGAAGGGTTATTGGCACTGGCTCTATGTGAGTCTCGTTACTGAGGGAACAGACAACCTTTGCACTTGTGTTTTGGTGCTTTAAAGCTGGTTCTCAGCACTTCTGCTCTGTCTGTGGCAACTATTGATGCATTTGGGGGGAGAAAAGCCTTTATTACATTTTAAGTTTCCTAACAAGCTGATGTATGGTGCCTGGAATACGTGTTCAAATAATAAACCAGTAAACCTTTTCTGCTTTGATGGGTCACACAACACTGCTGAGCTCATGTATTATGATGCTGGCATGACTTCTGTTTATAGGGTTTTTTAATCATTCTAATTCCAGATGGTCCAATATAGGAATAGAACAGCTTGTGCCAGTGAGTCCACCTAACTCTTTGTAGTTGTTTCAGCCCTGCCTTCTTCTTAACCAGTATTATATTCAAGTGGTATCTAATGATATTTGATTTCAATACTTCTAGCTATGCACAATTAGAAAATATTAGTCATGGGATAGAGGATGTTTTTATTGTCCTCCTTCCCTTGGAAATGTATACTGTATTGTAAAGAAATGATATTTTGCAAGAGAACTAATGTTAAGAAGCTTTCAGTATTACAATGAGATTTGTAGACACATTTTTTATTTGTTAGAATACAGTGAGTTGTTCTTCCTCTCCATGTTCCAGTTTAATTGGATAACTACTCCTCTTGGGGGTCGGGGAAGTACTTTGTCAAATGTTTGCCTGGCTTATTTTTTCTTGTTTTATTTTTTGTTGCTGTAAATTATGTTGGAAGTTTTTGACCAGTCTTTTTACTGGTTTATAATAAAACATCAGTTCCTTAAAGTTGTGGAGTAATTCATGGGTCCATGTACTTATCTGCAGAGAGAACCTTGATATTCAGGCATTTTTTTTTTTCCTGTTTCGAGGAGTTGTTAAAATCCATACCCTGTTCTTCCTAAAGTGCCAATAAAGTTCAGAGAAATTCAGCAGATGGTGTCTGGCTGGTTACTTAAGGTTGCTTTGAGTCTAGTGCTGTGTCTCCAAGCTAAATGGGTCTGCTGTGGGGCTCCCCAGAGGTTTAGCCTTGAAGCACTCTCATCAATAAGGACATCTCTTACTTGCATCCTGAAAAGCAACTGCTTGAATAACCTCCCTTTCCCCCTCCCCAGCCCTCCAAGCTGACTGGAGCCAGTGCTGGAATTCACATTTCTTTGTGGAGACACTGAGTATAAATTTGTATCGGACGGGTGAAATGGAGGAGGATGAGGAGCTGCTGTTGGATCTTGCTGCGGGTGAGCACCTGCTGTGCCGTGCCCAGGTGAGGGTGCCGGGGGTGTGGGGCCTCGATGCTGAGCCTGGCCCTGACCCTGTACTGGGGATTTCAGCCCACCTTGCGGAGCGGTTACCTTGCTGTGGCTGCGTTCCTGTGGTTCCTGAGGGCCGGGGACTGGGACTGGTGATGGAGGAGCGTGGCTGCTGCCACCTTCCTGCTAATTAACTGTGTGGTCTCTGTTTGTAGCCGTTCTCCGTGTGGTTGAGAAGAGGGGCTTTGCAGAACCGCAGTCTCGTGGTTGCTGCCCTGCAGAATAAGGCAGAGATTCCATCGGAGTGTGTTAGTGCGCAGAGTTCTGGTGCTAGGGGAGAAACCTGAACTTGTCCGTAAGCAAAACGTGAAGTGTGGAGCAGCGGAGACTTCTGCAATCCCCGCCAGGCCTGGCACAGAGCCAGTTTCCATAGGTGGGTCTTTCTCGTTTCTTCCTTCCAGGATTCCAAAAACTCGAACCCCACTGGAGGAATTGTGCGTCTGCTCCAGTACTACCACAGCCTTCAGGTGAAGGTTGTGCTGCTCTGGGAAGGCTGCTCTCACAAATGGGGTTCTTGCTGATTTTATTGCCCTTGCTTCTCAATGCCCAATAATTTTTGGAGTCTCCGAGGACTCTGCGCTTGCAGCCAGATTACTCTTCTGCATGCGTGGCCTAGCTTTCATGGATTCCCTTGCCTGTAACCGTGGAGATTTAAGAGGCTTAGTAATTCTCCAGTTATAGGTATATCTATATTCAGTTTGTCTTTGAAAAAATGAAGTGCAAAGCATTAATGGCAGAAGGCTGCTTCCACAGGACCACATAGTGTAAAAAAACCCACAACCCAACCTAAATACAAACCAAAAACAAACACCTGATTCTTCTGATCTGTTGGAAGGCATTTTGTAGTTTAGAATCAGAAACTTGTATTTGACCTCTAGTTTGTGTAGACAGCTGCTGCGGGATTTGTTATAGTCTGTCATACATTTCAGATCCAGTTTAGGCTATACCTACAAGTGCTGGGGGCCCAGATGATTTTTTTTTTTCTGTAGGATAGGGACAGGCTGGAGCATAAAAGGCTCTCAGAAGAGCTGGGGATCAGAAACACTGTCTTTTTGCAGGTTCTGGAATGTGGTTTTATTAAGCAGTGCAACTTACTGAGAACTTAAAAGCCAAAGTAACTGTAGAGTCAAGTTTTTATTGAGATAAATCTGTCCAGTGGACTAATCCATTTGGCCTAGGATACTTTGTCCTCCTACTTGGAGTCAGTGCAACTGTAGAAATAAGGCTGTGATTGCTTTTTCCTTCTCTTGTTTTCACTTTTTAAGGCAGGGAATTGCAAGGGATTGGTCTCCAAATTCTGATTTTGTTTTGATGTAGACAGGTCCTGTAGGGACTTCTCGAAGTAGGTGACAAGCTTGTTGGTTGCTTGCTCAGGCTAAGACATTTGGAGGGCAGCATGGGCATTTTTAGGTTTGAAGTGGCCTGGTGTGAGATTCTCAGTGAACAGATGAGCAGGCTTGGGAGCTTCCCAGCCACTTCTTTTTTTTTTTTTTCTGTGATGAACAATAATAGAATGTTGTTGTGGCAGTTCAGGTCAATTTGTGTAGGATACTGTTAGTAACTATGGCAGTAAGGGAACTGTGTTAGTAACTATGTTAGTAACTACGGCAGTAAGAACTAGATTAGATTTTGCTCTCTACTTATCAGGGTAGGACTCTGCCTTTTGACAGCACTATCTTCTTGAAATCTGTTTGGGGTTGATAGTCTCTGAGATACCAAACAAGACTTGTTCCCTCTTTCTCATGTTAGCTGGTCCTAGAAGCTGCTACTTCTGTCTGTAACCTGTCTTCAGACTTGGTGCTTCATGCTGCAGTAGCTCTCCATTCAGTAGTTGCATCTAATAGCTGTTTTCCAACACCTTGCAAAGCCTGGTAATGCGATATACAGGACAAGGTATGATAATTGTAGACTGTTGCACGGCAGCTGCTTGCACACCTGTGAACAGACCATCTCAATGAGAAAGCAGAGAGTAACTGAGGAGTGGCTGCTTTGTCCTGTCCAATCAGTGTGACCTCTGCTGAGTGCCAGCTTTGCAGCTGTACATAACCCAGTCTTGGGCAGACAGTCGAATTGTCTTACACCAGTGTGTAATGGGAGCATGTGACAACTGGCAGAGAGCAGTGCAATCATCTGTGGCTGATGTCAACCCATAACTGCTGCATACCCTTATGCAAGTTGACTCCACTTGTGATGTTAATGTCTCCCTTACAGAAAAATTATCTGTAAGAAAAAGAATCTGGGCCTCAATGCATTGAATGTTAGGCTGAGGCTGGCCTTTGTCTTGGATGTCTGCAGCTCTAATTTAAGTGCAGTTTGTAGACAAGGGTGCAGGTCCTTATGACTGCAAGTGATGGGTCTCTGGAAGTTACTAGTAACTTTAAGATGGAGTCTCTCAGGATAGATGGCAGTGTGAAGTGGGTATGGGGAAAAGTGGAGAAAAGAACAAGGAGGCGACATTAAGGAAAGAATAGTGCTGAGACTGCAAAAAGGAATACTGGGAGCTCCTGGCAGGGACCGATCTTCTGACTTCTGTTGAGAATGCACTTGCTCTGAGCAGGTGTTAATACCATTGACGCAGCTTTCAAGTGAGCAGAGCTAGCTGGAAAATTACAAGCACTCGTGACTGCTGTTGCCTCCAGCTGTGGATCATCTTCTAAAGAAATACCAGACAGGGTTGATCTTCAATCAACAAGACTGACTGAAGGGTCAAGGTGATGTGGAATATACTGTTCTTGAGCTGGGAGGTTACAGTGAAGGCTGTCTATACCCCACATGTGCTCTCATCTATCTTTAGAGCATCCCTGACTAAAGGAGAAGCATCTGCAAGGCCTTGGCTGGGGCACTGTAACTTTTCAGTGGCCTTCACCCAGCTGGGCAGCAGCTGCATTGCAGAGGTGGCTGCTGTCAAGAAGCCCTGTTTTGAATTTGTTCTGTTTCCTTGTTGCCGTGTTGGCCCATCTCCGATGACTGCGTCACTGCCCTCTTGCTTCCAGTGGTGAAAATTTGGCCCTTGTTCCTGTTGGCAGTGATTCTCAGAAGGCTGCGGAACATCTAGAGAAAGGCTGGAGCGGACAAACGGTAGTCTTGTTTGAGAGATGTAGAAACTGAGACAGGTTGACAGTCTTCCCCCTAAGCCTCCAGCCTCCGTGGCAGTGTCTGAGGCTTGAGCACACCTGATGTGAGCACTTGGTCTGCAGGTTTGTATCAGTGCATTTGCTTTGGGGCAGCACTTTGTACCTGGTCCTGTGGGCTTGGAGAAAGCAGAACAAGCACAACTTGTCCTATTTGCTTTTATTAGCAGCTTGTTCTGGAACAGGAAGGGTGGGTGATGGGTTTTCATAGTGACAACGGGGAAGGGGAATTTTAGTTTAGTTCAGTGGCTTTAGTTCTGTGTACATAAGCAGCCTGTATCTGCTTCCTCGCAGGACTCTGAGGCAGTGGGCTTGGCAGGAGGTGGGGGGTGGTCTGTTCTTGCTGTTCAAGTTAAGTACGAAGGCTGTGTTCTGGAAACCTTTATTATTCTTGGGTCTGTGTGCCTGCTGCTCTGACTGCAGTCCCCGAGACTTCACCTGTGGGAACAGCACGGGTTTGCCTCTGGCTGCCTCTTGGCAGTGACTGAGCCAGTGCAGCTCTGGCAAGAGCACTTCTCTGTCTCATCCATCATCCTTCATCCACGCTCCTCAGAGGCCAACCAAGAATCCTTTCTCCCACTTCTTTAGAGGTAAAACAAGGCACAGAGGACAATGTGTTTCTTCAAAGGCAGAAGAGTTGTGGCTGAACCTGGTGGCTCATTTCCTAGACCTCAGCTCAGGCCGCCAGCTCCATGCCCTTTCCGTGCCCAGACCACCGGCCTTCCACAAACCTGAGGAGAGCGCGGGCCGCTCCTGCCTGCTCCAGACGGTAACGGGGCGCTGACTTCTGTGCTGGGGCTCAGTGCTGGCCTTCAGCGTTGTCATGACTTGTTGAACTGCTTGTTCAGTTCCTCCCTCCACTCTGGACGCTTTTCCTTTGGGAGTTCCACTGTCGAGCACCTGGGATTTTATCAAGTACTGATTTGATGAAATCCTCCAGTACTGGAGCAAACAGGTGTTACTTTGCTTGCCTGGATGACACCTGTAATCTTTCTGTGTATGTTGTAGCTTGCCCATGGGTAGGAGCCAGGTGGTTTCTGACTCGTGTGAGATTTCTGTCTCTTCCCTCTCCTGCTCTCGTGGCTGCTCTGCTGCAGGACAGGCTGCCTCTCCTGGTGCTTCCTGCTCCTTCTGATTCTTCTGCTCCTTTGCAGAGGAACTTCTTCCTCCCTTAATTTATCAAATGTATCAAGTGTTGATTCAAATGGTAGTGGAGTTACTCTCACAACCCCAGAACTGCAGGATCGCTAAAACTATATTAATGTGTATATTAATAACTACGGGATTACACAGTGGTTTCCATCTGCTTTCAGAGAGCCAGCAGACTAATATGGTAATTTTAAACCTTCCATCTAGGATCTCTTGTAAGCCACAAAGTTTATGGAAGATCTCTTCTGGTCAGAGCTGTTTGCCAGGAGTATCTCCTGCCCAAAGGAACTGATGCAAGTCGGCCTCGTGCTGACGATCCCTACGTGTTTGCTGAACTGGCCCACGGAAGGATCGAAACTCTGACGGTGGGCAGCAGATCTGGGTCTGGTATCTCGGAAGTCTGAGTGTGCTTCTGTCTGTGGAGAGCTGCAGTGGTATTGTATAACTTTTTGCTAGATCAGTGCAGTGCTGACTTCAGTCTGTTTACTTCTTGTGCAGAAATCAGGGACAAGGTGGAGTTAATGGCACCTCTTGGCTATTTTGGGCATTAGCATGAGAGTCCCTAGACTGGGGCAGGGGCAAATTGTCCTTTGCATGGTACGGAAGAAATCGGACAACATGTTTTGAGCTAGAAAACCACTTCCTTCCTAGCATATGCTAACACATCGCTAGAGGTGTAGGCACAGCCACCGCACCGACAGCGAAGTGTGACCTGCTGGTAGGCAGGCTGGGGGCTGGGGGGGTGTGTGCCTGTGTGCACACCCGTGGAAACTTGCCTTCTGCCAGACCTCTGTGAAACAGAGTTAAAGATTCACTTTAGCAGTGTCTTTCCTGCACATAAAGTGTGTGCTGACCTCCAAAGCAACATTTTGAGAGTGTTTTTTCAAAGCAAGGATATTTTTGCTTAGTTTGTTTTCTTTTTTGTTGGTTTGTTTTTTGTGGGAGGGGTGGTTATTTGCAAAGTTTTCTATTTCTGTGTCCGGTGCTAAATGAACACCGGTTTACTCTGGAAAGGCTGTGTTTACTTCTAGGCTTGCTGCTAGATGGAGTTGGGGAAGAGGAGGGAAAAGAAGATCTTAGTTCTGCCCTTTTCCCCCTATTTCAAAGACCCTAAAACAGGCTATCCGAACTTGGTACAGGGTGTGATTCTCTCCTACTCCAGCAGGCCATTGCTGCCCCCCTCCCTGCAGGGCTGGGTGTGCTCAGACCCCACACCCCTCTCTGCGTTGCCCCTCTCCCGTCGGGTGGCACTGACCCGTCAGTCTGAGCTGTGGCACGGAGAGGGGTCAGTGCTGGGCAAACACACAAGTGTCCTTGCTGTGAAAAACTGCTGCACATATATCCGATGTATTTCTCAATTCAAGGTTTGCTGGAGAGATAAGATGCTTTGTGGTTTGTTTGGATGTGCTGTGGCCCCTTTCCTTGCATCTCTCATGGCAAGCCTTGCTTTCCTGCTACGGAAATGACTGAGACACTGAACTGCTGCCTCCCTGTAGGGCCTGAAAAGCAGGCAGGGCTGGGCAGAGCCTCTCGGCTGCAGAGTCTGCACAGGGGGATTTTAAATTCAGGGGTGAGCTGCAGCCCAAGAACTTGGGTTTGAAGGCTGAGGCATTCAGGGCAGCTTGCAAGAGAGAGCAAACCATCTGGAAAGGCTGACCTGAGTGAGGGGCCACAGAGCAGGACGCTGGCCAGAGCTGCGTCCAGGTAAAGCAAACCGCTCACCCCCCTGCCAGCTCTCCTCTGATACAAGTGAGGGTGGGGAGGGAAGCCTTCCAAGGACATTCTACAGATGATTGGAAGTAAGGAATTTTTGTGTTAGCTGGGGTCAAGGGGTGGAATTACAGAGCAGTCCCAGTGACCCTGGGCAGTCTGACATTTCTGCTTCCGCACCGTGCCCGACCCTGCTGCTCTGCGGGACACGCACCACGGCTCTCGCCCACTCTGGGCTCGGGGGTAGCACTCGCCCTGGATCAAAACCCTGGTGATACTCAGTGGTTTGTCCCACCCTCCCTGCGCTCACAGAGCTGTTGGCCTGAACAAACCTGAGGGGCAAATCCTGCAGTAGAAAAAACGCATTTGTGTGACGAGCAGGGGCTGGTGCGAGGCTGCTGCAGGGCTGTGACTGCCGGTGGCCAAGGCCATCACATACTGAGCTGGGATGTGTCACCCGTGTTTGGCACAAGGGGTGAGGAGACTGGTCAGTGATGCCCTGCAAACATGACTCCCTTACCTCAGATCACGTCCCTCTGTAGAGCACTGCCTTCTCTTGCCTGTGCCCTGTCACGGGAGCAGTCATGCCCAGCCTGCACTTGGCAAACGGGAGTGAGGTGTGGAATGAAATATTCCTCTGTGCTCTACCAGGTGCAGAGTGAACAGAGGGAACTGGACAGGTGACTTTAGAAACTGGATTTCCCCCTAAGAAATAAATTTTTTTTTCTTTTTTAATCCTTTATGCATTGCCCATGAGTTTCTCTCCCCTGAAGCTATCTTGGTGGTATGTTTGAATGCTTGGACACTGGCCTTTAAAACTTTATTGAACTGAAGAATAGGATTCCCTTCCCCACTCCTTATGGAAAATTCTTGCACTCAATGTCTTTGATGCTTTTCTCCAAAGGTTTAAGGATCTCCTTCTAACCTGAAAGCTTTGGGTAGGAAACTTTCATTTTGGGGTGGAAAACCAAAATTTTCCAATTATCTTCAAAACAGTGTCTGTGTGTGTGTGTGTGTCTGTGTGTGTGTGTGTGTCTGTGTGTGTGTGTGTGTCTGTGTGTGTGTGTGTGTCTGTGTGTGTGTGTGTGTCTGTGTGTGTGTGTGTGTCTGTGTGTGTGTGTGTGTCTGTGTGTGTGTGTGTGTCTGTGTGTGTGTGTGTGTCTGTGTCTGTGTGTGTCTGTGTGTGTCTGTGTGTGTGTGTGTGTCTGTGTCTGTGTGTGTCTGTGTGTGTCTGTGTGTGTCTGTGTGTGTCTGTGTGTGTGTGTGTGTCTGTGTGTGTGTGTGTGTCTGTGTGTGTCTGTGTGTGTGTGTGTGTCTGTGTGTGTGTGTGTGTCTGTGTGTGTGTGTGTCTGTGTGTGTGTGTGTCTGTGTGTGTGTCTGTGTGTGTGTCTGTGTGTGTGTGTCTGTGTGTGTGTGTCTGTGTGTGTGTGTCTGTGTGTGTGTGTCTGTGTGTGTGTGTCTGTGTGTGTGTGTCTGTGTGTGTGTGTCTGTGTGTGTGTGTCTGTGTCTGTGTGTGTGTGTGTGTCTGTGTCTGTGTGTGTCTGTGTGTGTGTGTGTGTCTGTGTGTGTGTGTGTGTCTGTGTGTGTGTGTGTCTGTGTGTGTGTGTGTCTGTGTGTGTGTGTCTGTGTGTGTGTGTGTGTCTGTGTGTGTGTGTGTGTGTCTGTGTGTGTGTGTGTGTGTCTGTGTGTGTGTGTGTGTGTCTGTGTGTGTGTGTGTCTGTGTGTGTGTGTGTGTGTCTGTGTGTGTGTGTGTGTCTGTGTGTGTGTGTTGAGGATTTGTTTTCTGAACACTTTCTAGCTAGTTCTTGTTCTTATGCTGTAGTTTCTCTCCCCTGTATGGATTGATTAGAGAGTCCAGTTTCAGAGGTTTTTGCTTATACTGACTACTGATACATTACTGCATTACAAAACTTGACTAAAGCAAACATCCCACCGAATGGTGAACTGTTAATTTGGTATTAGGGACAATTCAGGTTCCTGAGATGAGAGCTGTTCTTAAACTCCACAAAACCCAGGAACTGAAACTCTGTCCACTGTTGCATTTTGGTCCTCGGGGGCAATTGATTTACCCTGGAGAGGAGAGTAGACTAAATTAATGACAGTGTTTCTGGGAATACATTTAAGAGTTTTCTTCTTAGAGAAGTCTCACTAGCATGGAGTATCAGTGTGAAATGAATGATCCTTATCTGTGCCTTTATGGCACTTTTCAGCAGAGAATTTAACAAATGAGCAAAGTGTGGCTGCTTCCTCACCACTGTCCTGTGAAGTGAATATTCACATTTTAGAGCTGGGAGCTGCAGCACTGGGGCAGGCGGTGATGTGGCTCGATGACAATCCACATCAAGAGCAGGACCTGTCGGCCCTACTCATGCCCCATGGCTGTAAGAGCTGGCGTGCCCCTCTCCCTGAGGCAGCAGCTCTCTGTGCTCCTGTCTGCTGGTCCAGCCCTCAGCTTGCAACCTCTTGTATGATCAGACACTGCAGTGAGTATCGCGCCTGTAACTGGAGGTAGGTCTGGTTCCTAAAAGGGAGGTTGGTGAGGCAGGATGAGGTGAGCATCGCTGGGGGACTGGTATGTGGAGATGCTGCTCATCTCACCGTGCTTCACCTAGTTCCCGTGCCCTGATGGGCTAGATTGCAGTAAGATCCAAGCATGATCCTTCTGTCCATCCTTCCCTCCGCCTTCCCCTCCCTCCTCCACCCCCAGGGAGGCTGTCCTAGCTTTTCCTCTTTTTTTTTCTTTCTTTTCCCCCCTCCCCACCCCCCAGCTGTACTTATAACTCTTAATCTAGCTGGCCTTGCAACAAACAACAGCCCAGGAGACAGAGCATGATGGCTCATGGCATCTCGGGGCTCATGCGACCCTTGCGAAGTGGACTGAATGTGAGCAAAATTCGCTTTATTTATCTGGGTGGGGTGACTGAGCAGCATCACACACCAGTGAAGCAGTGGTCGAGAAGAGGCTTCAGCTCCACGCACAAGCTCCAGGACACACCTGGGGAGACGAGGTGAGTGAAATGCTGAACCTGACCTTGCTGCATCCGGGAGGGACGAGCTTACCTCTGCCTTGCCCCGCAGAAGGGAGAAAAGAGAGCCCAGCACAGAGCATGGCCGGCGGGGGGGAGGTGGACGAGGCAGCGCAGGCCGAGCAGGTGCTGACAGGAGGAAGGTGGAGCGGGGAGCTGTTCCATGAGAGGAGCTGCTCCCTGCTTCTGGAGACAGGGGCCTGGGCCCAGCGTGTGAAGGTGGCGGCGTGGCACCAGAGTCCATTGGGGCCCAGTCACCAGCCTTCGAGGAACAGGGATGGTGGGCGAGGGGTGTTGGGCAGCTGGGCTGCGAGCCTGCTGTGTTCCTGCGGTGGGGAGGCTGCGGTGACTGCTGGGCTGGTCTGGAAAGTGCAGGCCTGGCTGCTGTAAAGGCAGAATGGGGAGCTGATGGTGTCTGCAGCCCCAGGGAGCCAAACGCTCTCTGGGTTACGGGAGGCCACGCTGCGAGCTCTGGTGCCTCGCTGCTGCGCTGCCCATGGCAGGGAGACAGGAGCTGGCTCACGCGCTCGGCGGTGGTGGCTCTTGGGGCAAGGGGCTGTCGGAGCCCGCAGCGCTGGTGTCTGCCGGGCTCCTGAGGCCCCCAGCTTCTGCTGGGCTTTGCTGATGCTGCTCACCGAGGACAGGACGCACAGCTGGTTATGGTGCCTGGGTTTGTGAGTTGAACGCGGGTGGAAATCAGTTTGACACTTGTCTTTAGAAATGCATCTAAATGCATTTGGTCCCTGCCAGGGTGGAGGGCTCCCGGCTCATCATCTAGAAGGGGCAGGCCCTGGCCTGTTTAGGGGCCTGGCTGACAGATCCCTTGGCAGTCCTGGAGGGCAGAGGAGTCTAGGAAGACTGGACGTTCCTCCCGAAGGAAATCTTACAGACATAGGAGCAGGCCCTGCGTACAGGCTGAAAAGATGGGGCTGGCAAGAGAGGGAGCCTGGCACAGAGCACCCATCTGTATTCCTACAGCAGGCACTACTGCAGACGCCCTGCCAGTCTTTCCTCTGTCTGTTCCTGAAGGATAATTCAAAAGGAGATTGCACTTGTCTTAGCAAAATAAAGGGAATTCACAGATCGCCTAGTTCAGTATGATCTGGGTCAGATGGCAATCTGCTAGACATTGAGAAAAAGAGCCAACCAACATCACAGAAAATGCAATAAAACATTTTGCTATCTGACCTTAGAGAAAAGTTATACGATAACCCTGCTTAATGGGATTTATGAAGGCTTGTTATCAGTGGGGTTTCTTTCTAATTGGTTTGTTGCTCATGAAGTTATCTCTGGCAGTACTTGTAGGCATCTTGCTGGTTTGTATGGCCTTGGAAAGTATCTTTTAGGGAAAAACACAGACAGGGAGAAGAACCTTCTTGAAACTCCCTTCACTAGTTCCATGTGTCATAGAAAGTTTGAGATTTTTTTTTTTGAAAGGGGATACTCAGTTGACAAGTGTTGAACTTGCAGTGCTGAGTTTGTCACATCCTGATCTTTCCGAAGCTCTGACTGTGTGTCCTGTGACAGTAATGCCATTGTAAAATAGTTCAGCCTAAATGAAGCAAAATGTAGTTTAATCCATTTTGAATTGTTTTTAAAATCCTGGTTCAAAATAATTTTCTTAACAAAATGTGAAAGGAATTTTTTCAGTTTCAAAAACATGTGTAAACAAATTCAGAAGTAAATAGAAAATGAAAGCTCCAGGTTTTCTTTCCAAGCTCTCCTGAAGCCTTGGGTACCCCAAGCAGGTGTCCTCCAGAGGAGACTGGAGCGTGGGACTGTTTTGGGGGATGTGAAGACAACTAGGCCAGTACGCGAGCAGGTCTGTGGGAGGGGACTGAACTGAACAGTGAAAATGGGGACTAATCAGGCTGGGTTTATGCCCCCAACAGAGACACCTCTACTAAGAACACAGACGAACAGCTTAAATTTCCCCTACAGCCAGTGAAGAGAGAGAAGCTGCTCACGTGTGCTCTGTGTGGTGGTCAGGAGTGCTCGGCAGCATCCCCGCTCCCAAGGAGGGTGAGCTGCTGCACCCAGGCACTCCAGAGTCCTGCAGGTGGTCTGTGGCCACAGCATCTGCGCTCCCCTCTCTCCATCCCGATCTCCCTGTGCTGTCCCTGGCTGCAGCTCAGCTGTCTTGGGGCTCGTTTAACTGGCAGGGCTGTGGGCAGGAGGGGCTGCAGGGAACTGACCCCCCCAGCACTCCTGGGAGCCTGGTGCGGGGATCTTCCTGGGTGATGTTGGCTCTAGGTGCCTCAGAGACAACATGAATTAAGTCTTCTGTCAGTAAACATGTGTGCAGCCCTGGGATTGTTGGATCCAGCACGCTCTGCCTGCGGGCAGGCAGCTCGCATTATCCTGTTGAAGAATGCATTGACTTGCAGCATTAAGTGAAGTCCTGTGACTTTACTATTGCTATTGCGTAACAAATGATTTCACCCATAACTGTAAAACCAACATTGCCGGGAAACATGCCTATTTGCCATAAAAATGGAATAAATGGGTCTAATCCATCAAAATATAGAGGGGGTTGTTTTGTTTTCTTTTGACACTTGAGAATTAGTCTTTAAATTGCTTATTTACAAAGAAAAGTCTGTGGGTGTCTCTCTGAAGGAGACTGAAATGTCTTAAAGATGTTCTTTGGCTGTTTGCTTTGGGAGGTAGGGTGGTTGCGCGTGACTGCAGTGTGATCCTTCCATTCTGCATGTAGGAAAGTCTTCCCTTTGCAGCGTGGTCTCAGTGCTAACTTCACAGCTGTTTTCATAACCAGGGGACCCTGTTATAGACTAATGACCCAGGCATTGTTTTCTGCTGAAGCTTTCTGAAAAACAGGAAGCCAGCCTCCTCAGATGAAGGTACAGTGGCCCCTGGGTTCTGCTCCTGCTAGCTGAATCAAGACGCAACTAAAACCAAAAGAGCAGAAAAGGCAAACGACACTGTTTTACTCTTTTCTCCGCTTCCAAGTTTTGATGGAATATGGGGATTGGCTTTCCAAAGAGATAATTGTTTGGAATTTTCTGCTTCTGGAGTTTTGCTGATGAAGCCCACGTGGCATTTTAAAAACCAGCATCCTTAATCACTTAGAGATGTACTGCAATGGTTTGTCAGCAGGTAAATGGGATCAGATCTAGATGGTGATTGTGACTTATGTGAAGCAGAATGAACAAGACCTGAAAACTTGAAAGAGAACATTTCTTCTCCCTTTTCCATTACATTTTTACAGGAATTCTTTCCTGTCTCCTATTCAGCTGGATACTTCCCCCATATCCCACCTCTGCCTCTTGTGAGTTAAAAAAGAGCAAAGAAAATTGTTTAAGCTTGATCCTCATATGTTTCTGTGCTTAATGTTCAAAGGAAATCAGCAGAGATCTCCACATACTTCATTTTCATCTGCCACAGAGCAGAGAGGGATGAGCAGGCAGGGTAAATCCTTCCAGCTGCTGGTGCTGCTATCCCAGGGACAATTCCCACTTAACCAATTCCTCCTCCCAACTTCTGTGACTGTCCAAGAGGATGCCTGGCACAGAGGGGTGTAGGTGCTACAGCCCTTCCTTGCTGGCAGGTTTGCTGTAACGTGCAACTCTGGGGCTGTGGCAGTTTGTATCAGTGTATATTGCAATTACATTGCAAGAAATTGGCAGATTGGAAATTCTCAGAGCTCTGAGCTGTACTTGCTGTTTGTTCCACTGGCCCCAGGGCTTCCCAGAGAAGTGTTAGCAAGCTTTGTACCAAACAGCACTTTTATTGGAAGGAGCTAGATGCAGCTTCGCTCAGTCTTGTGTAAGTGGAGAAAAATCAGGGGACTGTGAGCTTGGGCAGTTCTCACTGAAATCCAATCTATCTCCAAGGCTGTGGTTTGTTCTTCCTGTGCCAGACATGTCAGCACCAAGGCCATGGGCAGTGCTGGCACTGCTAGTGCTCGGGAGCTGGTCAGAGCTCTGGGGACAGAGGTGGATCTTTCCAGGGCCCTGGGAGTGGTGCATGGTGTCAGCCTGACAGACGAGAAGAGGGTGGGGGCAGCTCCTGCCACTGGAGAAGGTCCTGGGCTTTGAGCTGACGGGCATGGGGGCAGTGCCACAGCAAGGGGTACTGGGCAAAACCCCCACTGCCCTGCTTCAGCACAGAGGCTGGGACCTCTGGGTCACTGGTACCTCCTGCTTCCAAGTAGCCATTTGGGTGCACTAAGAAAACCCCCTGCTCGTGTGCTCCCTGCCCAGTATGACAGATGGTCTCGGAATATGCTGTCTTGGTGAGAAACCCCTGACACTGCTGCTGAGGGTGGCAGCCTTCTCCACACTGGTGGGGAGCAGAGCCTGCTCTGGAGGGGATGAAGTGGGTGCTGTTTCCATCTTATTTGGAGATGCGGCTTCTGCAAGTCAGCGCTAAGAGATGCTGATGGCCTTGTTCTTAACTCTCTACCAGATTAAATCTCACAGGCTGTCAAAATAACTATCAGCTTCTCCTGAGCGAGGCTAACATCAGCTCAGGGGTTACTCAGCACGGTTGCTCTGTAAGCTGGGGCTGAGCATGTCTCATCACAACAAGGCTCCTTGTGACTGAGTTCAGGGAAGGAGCAGGCACTTCATGAACGAACAAGCAGCAGAAAAGGAACAGTCATAGAGTAATCCCCTTGGGAAGGGGAAACAAAATGTGAATGACAACAGCTCTTATTGCGTGATTAGCGTCTGAACCTGAGCGCTGTTCTTGTTATTACATCACTCTGTTTAAGATTAACATCCCAGGCCCAGGACTTGCAAATGCTTTGCCTGCCAGCCAGCCCAAGCAGAGGCAGCAGGTGCAGAGCATCTGCACTTGTTCATGTGCAGCTAAACATTTATTCCGGGGGATGTTTGATAAAGTGGGAAATATTTTGGGTCAAGTCGGATTTGCCTGTCACTGAGAACTGATAATCTGAACCTCTTCTGACATGAGTGGTGTAATCCCTCTAGAAAGTGTTTGTATGCACGTTTCCCTCCAAGTGTCATGTCTCTAGTGCTCATCCGAAAGACCTCAGCGGTGGGCGTGCAGGCGGGGTGGGCTCCTCTGATTTCTGCAAACTTGTTTTACAGCTCTGCGGACCAGGTGACAGTGCATTTTGTAAATCGGGATGGAGAGCGATTTACAGCCATAGCCAAAGAAGGGGAGAGTTTGCTGGAAGTGGTAGTCAATCAGAACTTGGCCATTGATGGATTTGGTAGGTGTTGCACAAGGGTGTGTGCTCTTAGGATTTATGTGCCTGCGCTGTGACCAGCGGTACACACGCTGCTGTGTTCTGGCGAGACCATGAAGCAAACTTGGGCTTGCTGGGCTGCTTTGCCACACCGAGGTGACAGTGTGACTCCCACGCTGTCACGGCTGGGATTCCAGCGCCTGTGCCAATGCATTTGGCTGGTTAGAGCTGACGTACAATTTTGGAAACTGGTTGGGATCCTCCCAGAGAAGAGGCAGGCTGGAATCTGCATCATCTGTTGAGTTTTCTGGCATCTCTTTTGACATGCTCCCGGTCTGTTAAAGGACCTTCTCTCACACTGTTCCCCAAGATGAGCTCTCTCACCTCCTTGTTTTTTCTGATTTGCTGTCACCCCCTCGTTTCTCTGCCAGGTGCATGTGAAGGGACATTAGCCTGCTCCACCTGTCACCTCATCTTTGAGAAGGACACATTCCAGAAGCTGGATGCCATCTCAGATGAAGAGCTGGACATGCTGGACTTGGCGTACGGGCTCACGGAGACGTAAGCCTCCCCGCTGACCACAGCGGGTTCTGAAACCTCCCAGGCAGATTCTCCTGGCACCTGTTTCCAAGGGGACAGGACTTACTCTGTGGTACAGTTGTGCCTCTAGAGCTGCTTTCTCTTGGGGCACATGAGACCTTTAACAGGAGCTTTATCAAAAACCCAGCCTGGACCAGACATCCAGATGCGGGTGGGGAATTTCTTGCTTTACTGTGGGAGCGGATGAGCCTCACTTAATGTTGTTTTCTCAGATCTCGCCTTGGCTGCCAGGTGTGCATAAAGAAGTCAATGGATGGTCTGACGGTGCGGGTCCCCGTGGATGTATCAGACATCAGGAGGCAGATGGAGGTTGGAAAGCAAAGCAAACAGTAGCTGGAAACGACTCCTGCACAACTCACATCCTCGGTTTAGGTGTGGCAGGGTACTTTGCTTTCGGTTAACACTATTGCTTTTTGTGGCTGGCTTGCAGTACACCGTAGAGGTCTGATTCAGTATAAATGCCTGTTCAGCAAATCTCTTATTTAAACAAAGCTTAATACTGTGGTTTTTGGTACATGTTTTAAGTGCCTAAGTGCTCTGAACACAACTGGACTAAAGCGTATGGCTTTATGTTTCCCTGGGCGGGTGACAGTAAACATCTGTGCTGTATGACTCACCCTCTCCTTTGAAATTTAAGGAATTCTGCTATTCTGAGTAACTGCTGGGCATTTTGCAAGGCTTGGCTCTTTAACTGTAGAGCAGATTTTTCCCCATTTGGGAAGCTTAAGAAGAGAGAGCTGTTCCGAGCACAAGATGGTATGCTATTGGCTTGATGGTACAGGCTGAGTTTGGTTAGTGCCTGAACACCGACAGCTCCTCTGAGAGGGAACCACTTTCTGTGAATTCAAGACGTTACACGTCACTGAATTGTTATGTGCCATAATCTGCTACTTTCTCCAAATATTAAATTTTCCTGTTGGTGTACTACCACATGAAATAAAATTCTAATAATCAGGCTTTTAGACCTATGAGATGCACTTTTCTGGTAACATGAGTCTGCTTGGAATAGAATGAATTTGATGGAAATTTAGGTATAATATCCTGTTTCCCAGTTGACTCGACTGGATTTTTCCCCTCGTGTATGAATGAATATGTCAGACTTGCCATTTCAATGTCATAGAGAACCCATGACCTGTAACTGATTTTTCCAAACAGAGTTCTGCACAGAAACCTTTCCTATGGATTTAGTTAAAACCTAGGCTATCTTTAGCAACCAATTTAAACCAACAGTAGATGAGTAAGAAGCCAGGACTGGCAGAACGAAACTGTTACACACATATCCTGACCTCCTCTGCCACCTCTTCCCTCATGGGAGGGGTTGGGAGGGGCTGGTAAAGGGATGTTTAGACAATGACTGAGGTTGAGCTTGTGGAAGAGTGAGGAAAAATGTGTCCCTGTTTGTTTAATTGTTTGTGATCTGACAGTCTGTTGTGTTGTCCCCTGCCCCCCCAATCAGTACTTAAAAGTTTATGCTAATTGGTAATAAATTAAGTAAAATGCCTCAAGTTGAGGAGTTTCAGCCTGTGGCAATAGCACCTGGTAAGATGTGTTTTGTATAGAGAGAGAGGTAATATCTTTCATTAGAGCAAATGGCAGAGGAGGGTGGACGGTTTCAGACCTATGAGTCGTCCTCTAGGTCTGAGATAAGAGCTGGAACCTCCGAGCTGAAGCATCCTGGTGTGGAGTGAGTGGAGGGGATCTAATGGTCAGGACCTCTGCAGGTGTGTGAAGCGATTCTGTCTGGGACCACCCTGTACCCCTGCCACCTCTTGCAGTTAGTTTTCCCCCGTTACCTACTGCGTTTTGGCTGGGACACCCTGGGAAAGTCCAGTGAGATGAGGGCTGGGTGACCTCTGGGATGGCCGTGGCAGTGTGACACGATCCAGTCCCTCCCAGGGCACTCCAGGGGCCCTGGGCATGGGAGAGGGACGCCCCGTGAAGCCCCTCTGTAGTCTTTGTCTTCCTCTCTGGTTCATGATGTGAAAATCAGTACAAAATTGTATCCAGGGAGCTGGACAGAAGGTGTCTGCTGGGGGAGTTCTCCAGCGTGAGCCAGAACCACTTGCTGTAGGAGGGGAAGGCAGCCAGGGTAGATCTCGCAGGGTCCCCGCCCTGCTTTGGGCCCCTGGATGTGGTGGTGTATGGGGGCTTCAGAGGCTCTTGACTGGCATTTCTCATGAGCCAGAGCAAGGCCAAGCCTTCTGCAGGGTGGCCCTTTGCTGCCAAGCCTTCTGCAGGGTGGCCCTTTGCTGTGTTGTACCTCAGAAAACTCCAAGGTGTGCCTGTTTCTCTCCGGCTCAGCTCCGGCCCAGCCCTTCTCAGACCCTGTTTCGGCTGGGCTGGAGCTGAGCTGGGGCTGGGCCGTCCTGCTCCTCAGCTCCCTCCTCTCCGTGGCTTTGGGGCTGGGTCCCAGGTTGCTGCTAGCAGTTCTCCACGTGCAGATGTGACACCGTGTGCTGGCGGGAGGGTGAGGGAGGGAGGGAATAGCTGCTGACGTGAAGGGGTTGAGTGACTGTCACCTTCCTCTTCAGTGTGTGGGTGACCTTTGAAGAAAGGTTCTAAGGGGAGCTGTTTTGATATGCAGGCAGCCAGAACAGCCCACCTGTCCCTCAACAGTGCCGTGGTGCAGAGGACTCTGCACAAAGCAGCCTCCTGCAGAGCAGGTCTTCCTGACTCTGTTGGGATGTCAGAGAAGAGAGTGGGATGGTTGAAATAAACTACAGCTGCCCCAGGCGCTTCCATAAGGGTCTCCGTCAGCCTGCGGGCAAGGGAACAAATCCTACATGCCAAGCAGAAACGAGAAGAGGCTGAAGCGTGTGAGTCCTTGTCTCAAGACAAATGTGCTAGACTTGTCTGGCCTTGATCTATACCGGGAGCAGGTCGTGACGGCTCCTCGCTTCCTGGATGGCAACCGCACGATGAGTCTTCCTGAGTGACTGTGTCCGGTGGGGCACCCCTTTTGGTATGTGTCAGGCCAACTTGGACTAAATCTCTCCTTTTGGGCTGAAAAAGGGCAGAGGGAGAAGGGAAACCTCTTTGTGTCAGGGCTGTACATAAAGGGGAAAATGTAGCCTTTCTGGGGCAGAAAGCCACCTGTCTGTGTGTTTGGTATTTCCTCTTATCAGCAAGCTGGGTGCTGTGAAATTTTTTCAAGACTGCTTGGTGATTTCCAGATACCTCTGTGTCTCAGGGAGGGGCACATCCCACTTGGGAGACTTGAGAAAGGAATTTTGGTAGCAGTTGGATGTAATATGTGACAGGAAAATGACATCAAGCAGCACCCTAAGGCATCACTGATCACATCCTCCTGTGAGGATGGGGTACTCTCCTGTTGAGGGAAGGGGCCCTTAGTTGTAGGTTTTGCAATTGCCTTCCTTGGGCTTTCCAGGAGTGCAGGTCCAGAGACTCCACCACTTCTCAGCACAGTTCAGTGTTTTGCTGTGTTTCTCAGCACAGTTTGGCGTTTTGCAAATGCCATGGCCCAAGCACAGGAGGGAGGGAAGTAACAGCAAGGGAACAAAAGGTGATGATGGCACCATGATGACAAACTTGTGTGTCTTTTATTAAAATAGTTAAAACTGTAGCTCTGGAAAAAGGCTGTGAATGCCTTGTCAGTGTTCATGTGTGAGGGAAATGAGGGCAGGGGGTTGTATTATGATTACATACACCTTTCATCATACAAGGGCCACTGAGGTGATCTGAGACAGGGAGTGTTCAACACCCTCCATATAACAAATCAAACTCTGTATACCTTGGAATGGGGGCTCTGGGCTTCCCCCCTCTCTCCCTTGCCCTGGTATTTCATGGTGGGGATCTGGAGTACTGGGGCAGATCCTGTTACAGAGGTGGCTTCCCCACTGTGCAAGGACTGAACCACAACGGGTTTCTGGCAGCTCCAGGTATGGCCATTTACAGCCACCCTGCAGCAGGCAGGGGCTTGTGCTCCACCAGGACAGTCCCTGTCAGTCATTAGGGTTCAGGTATTCCTCTGGTCCTTCACCCATTCACTGATAATTACGTAAAAGGAGCGTCTCTGAGAGAAACCACCTTAGAAAACTCTCCCATCACTTTCAAATGAAACATCCTGAACCTTTTAACCTCTCAGCCTTTTCCCATCATTTTCTTAATGCCTGTCAGACTAATGTGGTGTTCTCAGCCTCTTTCAGAGCTCAGCTGGCAGCATCACAACCCTCTAAGCAAGTCCCACGGTGGCTACAGTGCTTCCCAGCATTGCTCTGAGAGGCAGGGCGTGGACACCCCCAGAGTCCACTGGCCGCACTTCTGTAGCGGTGCAACCCCAGCAGCCTGTGCCCGCCTGGCACTTCCCCAGGCTTCATTCTGCTGCAGCACCTGGGCCAGGTCCTGCGCTGAGTGGGAACCCCATGTGTCCCCGAGATGCCGCCAGTGCTGCTGAAGCCGGGAGAGTCTCAGCTCATGGACTGTCTGACAACTGCCTGACCAGATGGGGCTTTGCTTCAGCATCCACTTGACAACATTCCTGACAACTTCCACAACTCCTTGACCTCGTGCTAAAGCCAAATCCTGCTTCAGTCCCTCTCAGCATGACTAGGAATTTGATTAGTTGCCCCATCCACAGTGCCTCTGGAAAAGGGCCTTCTGAAATGTCACAGTCATTTACAGAAATATAATGTCACCTTTTACTAGGACTAAAAGGACCAGCTACTCCCAGAGGACACCGAAGAAGACAAATGTTCATAGCCCTGCCATAGTGACAGTGTTAAAATCCTTTATAGTAGCTGTGGCTCTGTCAAATGCTAGCTTTGGGGGAGGTAGGAGAAGAGAATTAATGCACAAATACTTGGGGGGAAAAAAGCGCAATATCTCAGGGTTAAAATGTCACATATGCGGTCTGGCAGTGAAAGCTGGGCTTTGGGCTCTGGGGTCTGCTTGGTGTTTCTGGCAGCTGGCCTCAGCCAGTGATGAACATGGACTGTGACCAAGGTGAGCAGAGAGGAGCAGCAGCAGCGGTTTCTGGGATGGAGGTGAAGGGTCTTCCTCTGGATGAATGGTGGTGGTGAACAGTGGAGGATTTTGTGCAAGCGTAAAGATTTTTAACTAATTCTGATGGAGCATTAGCTGTCCCAGCTCTCCAGACATCCACACACAGCAGCAGCAACTGACTGGAGAAAATAAATCAGAGTTTCTCCTTCACTGCTTTAAAAAAAAAAAAGTTGGACCCTGTACAGGTCAGCTCATTCACAGGCAGGGAGAGTCTGGTGGTGTTCAGCCCACTAGACACCAGCCAGTGAAGTCTCTTCTGTAGAAAAATGGTGTAAAGAAAAAAACAAAATGAGAACCACCCTCTGCCCACCACCCCGTCCTGGCCAAAATGAATGTTAAACCCCAACATTACGTACACATTGGTGTCACTTTACACTTATTGCCCCATGCAGCCTACTAGATTCTTCACACCCTGATCATATCTTACAAAATACGTTTTGCTGCACATCATACACAAAAAAATACTCAGTTCTTCCACACCCCTCTCCCCTAGACAAACGTCTCTTCTGCAAACGCCACTGCATCACGCTCCTCTGTGGCCGCTTCTGCTGGAGGCTGGCCCCTGAGCCACTCCACCCTGCTCCGAAGGAGTTCGTTCTCCACCGCTTCGGCCTCGGCCATGGGACAGGTCTGGGTTTCATCGTGCTTGAAATACTCCCTGACGGTGTTTCGAATGGAGGCGGGGAGGATGATGCGGATGGTGTGGCTGAAGGTGCTGAAGCCCTCGCTAGGGGTTGGCGCCTGCGCCGTTTCCACTGGCTGGCTCTGCGGCTCCTGGGGGGTGGGGGCACGCGGGGGGCTCTCCTTGCACTCTGCCTGCGGGGACGGGATCACCGGCTCGTGGTGGTAGCGCCTGGAGACAGACTGCAGGACGAGGGGGGTGTTCTGCCCGTAGAAAACTGTCTGGGGGATGTGGACTCGGACAGTCTGCAAGCCCTTGGGCAGGTTTTGCCCGCTGCTGCTGCTGTTTGCCATGGGGCTCTCCTCTTCCTCTGGCAGCCCCCAAGAGCTTTCTTTATTTGGGGCCATGTAAAACGTTATCTTGGTGCGCTTCAGGCCTTCCTGGCTTGGCGGGCAGGCATCGACACTTCTGATTTCTACGTTCTTCACTGCCTTCTCTCGGTGCTGCTGGGGGCTGACCTGTGGGGGTTTCTTGCTGGCTGGGCTGGCAGTTGGGAGCTCTGGGGTTTGTTCAAACTCTTTGGCATAATCCTGGCTCCTGAGCCCTGGGCCAGGGCCCCCCGCACAACTCAGCTGTCCCTCCTCTTCTTCCCAGTCACTGCCAGTTTGTGGGCTCCCCACAGCAACGCTGCTGACTGACGGAAACCTCCTCCCCTCTCCAAGGCAGTGACTGCTCTCCACAGACTTGGGTTCATACCCCTGGAAACCTTCCAGGTCACACGGGTGTAAAGGCACAGGAGAGTTGAAGGACTTGTGCCATTCTTTCGTGGACCTCTTGGCAATCTTGGGGGACACAGCGTGAAGCCTGGCAGAGGTGCCGAACATGAAGGGCAGGGCCGAGATGTCTGTGGGACTGACGGCTGACGACTCGGAGCAGTAGGAGAAGGCACTGTCTAAGGAGCTGAGCGAGGAGGCGGACGGGGAGGTGGTGGTAGAGGACAGGCTGGAGAAGCTGGACCTGTTGGACAGGCTGGATTTCTGAAGGCTGAGCTGCTTCACCCTAGAGCTGGTCTGAGGCGACTGCCACAAGTTCTGCCTGGCCTTACTAACCCCAGGGCTTAGGCCTTCGTCGATCAGCTTCTGGCTCTCGGCCTGCAGCTGCCGCAGCCGGTGGATACAGTCCGTGTGGCTGCGCATGATGGTGGCGTCACAGCTGGACTGGCGGGCCACCGGCTCGTGGCTCGGAGCGGGCTGGGAGCTGAGGCAGACGCTGGGCTCCGAGGAGCACCGGTCCCTGGCTGGGCTGAGGGAGCGGATGGAGCTGAGGGAGCAGAAAGAGCCCTCCTCTTCCAGGAGGTCATAGCTGTCCGCACGGGTGTTCTTCCGGGCTTTGCTTTGGTAGCAGGCTGTGATCTCGCTGAACAAGTCCCAGTCTTCCTGGTCCTCATCGAGTAACAGGCCGCTGGATGGGCCAAAAATGGCATCTGTTTCAGGTACCAGGTGGTGCTTTGGTCCTTCTGGGTCACAAGCAGAGAATTCCAGCTCATCAGAGGAATCATCATGCTGAGCCAAGCCTACACCTGGGGCAGAGAATGCAAATTAGTTTGTTGCTAAGATACCATAGGGTATCTTACAACCAAGGCAGGGAAATATTATCAAGTCCATGGAAAAGCAAAGACGATCCATTATTTTCACAGGGACCAGAGCAGGACTGGGAACAATATCAAAAATTCTGGCTTGATGACCTGAACTTTCACCAGGTGTATTCACAGGATAGTTAACAGAGTTAGCTAACAGATAGTTAACAGAGACCACTCGATCTCTTTCCATTCAACCATTTGGTTTAGCTTAATCTGGAAGAAAAGCCGGCTGGGACATGGCATTGCCAAGGCTACACTAAACCCTTGTGACAGCGGAGCGGGTTGAACAGCGGCCACAGAGAAAGAGCCATCTTCAGGGACACGTCTCAAGTGCTGTACCTCAGCCTTCTGCTTTGCCCTTGCCTCTGCCTGACAGGCAAAGGGAAAACCAAACCCAACTGTTTTTCCATGCTTTTCCTTGGAAGAGACATGAAGGGAAAGCAAACTCTTCTGCACAAGGAGTTTACCTGTTCAAAGATGTTAAACATTTCTGGAAGATACAGCACCACTGACTTACCCAGAGATTCCTCTGAGTTTTTGGACTTCTTTTTGTCTGGTCTTTGAAACAAGGAAGCAATGTCACCTCCAAAAATCTCTCCTGAGTTTTCAATCAGGAACTGCACTAATAAGGCCACCTGGCAAAGACATGAATTTACACAGTCGGTTTCATGAGAATGTAGCCAGCTGTACAAAGCAAGTCAAATCAGTCCCAGAATGGTCCCTTTCCTTTGACAAAGGTGTAATTTCCTACAGAACATTTTGCTGAAGGAGCTGTTAAGAACGTGGCAATGCGACTCTATGAACTACACCTGGGGCAAGAATATGAGCTACATGAACTGGTACAATGAGCCAGGTACAGCACGTTCTACAATTTTCCTTACTATTGGTGACACTTCATAAGCTACAAGCAAGTATTCCTCCCTATGATGCACTGTCATGTTTGTTCCTCACTTTGCCTCTGCAAGTTGGCTTTAGACCCGGCTGAAGTGGCAGTGTCTAACTTCAGCTGCTCCTGTGCTTGCCTGACCACACAGGACGTCCCTCTGGTGAAGCAGCCACAGCTTCCCTTTCCACCCTGGACACACTGAGTAGCTGAATTCCCCTTCCAGCACGGGCACAGCTGCACGGGGGAAAGGATGAAGCCTGGATGCCACTCAGCCAGCGCTGTCACCGGCCCTGTGCCTTCCTCTACGAGTGCCCGTAAGAAGCAGTAGGAGGGGAAGGCGGCGTGAGGCCAAACCCATGAGCAATTACCTTCTTTGTAGACCTGCTCTCCTCTTCAGGCCCAGTGGGACTTGGCAGCCACAGCATATTGGGTGCTATGCAAAGAGCCAGGTTAAGGGCATTCATCTGATTCACGCCGGAGTTCTGCTCAATATGGTGGAGGACTCCAAAGAGATGTCTGAGTAAGATGAAGTTGGCCTCCGGAAGCTGGTTGACCAGACTGTTCAGAGAGTGGGAACAAAGGAAAACAGTGCTGTTCACAAAAATCCGCTCTTCAGATACCAGAAGGTGCTTCCCAATGCTTTTGCCCCCTTTTGCAACCAGTCTGAGACATTCACATTCGATAATAAAGTTAAGACTGTGTCACTCCCCTGAACCAACTTCTGAGAGAGCCACAACTTCACATCCATACTGCCTGCTTGTTCGGTCAGAGCTGGAGGGACCGAGGGATGTGAGTCCAGAGCACGTGGGTAGAGCCCGTGAGGCGCTAACAAAGTGATCTCCCGCAGGGGAGGCACAGAGCTCTGGGCCAGCAGCAGCCAGGCAACGCTGCTGCCCGCGCCCCGTGCTGCAGGACAGCGCAGGGAGCAGGCCCAGGTGAATGGCAGGGCTCAAAAACTCAGCTGAGCCACAGACAAGAAGAGGTCTGATATACTGCACAGGACAGTCCTGCTCAGGGCAGCACCTTCAAGGCAGTAAAGCTGTTTTTAAGGTCCCAGTCACCATCCTGACAGGGCCATTTCTTCTAACTGCCAATATGATGATCAGCTTCATTTTGTGCACATAAGAGAAAAGTTACCATTGTTAAGGCTCTAATTCCCCTAACACTTGTACTACTGGTGGCTTAATTACTGTGCTTTTTCAGTTTGCTGGTTCTGGTAACCTGAACTGGTCGTCAGAAAGGAATTTTCGAATGACATTTTCTGGGGTCGAAATGTTAACAATGTTCATAAAAGACCACCGAAAGGAAAATGTTCTGACCAGTGACTCTGCCATCAGCAATAGCTGTACTGTGGCCTGGAGCATCGCCAGGAGTCTCCCAGAAGATGACGTCTATGCGTAGGGCCATATGATCCCCCGTCTCCCACCAAAAGAAGCTTTTACAAAGGCTTTTACGAACCTTTTGATAGCTTCAATCTTATGTGCCCGATTTTCTGTGTCCACAGCTTCCATCCACAGTCCGTGCATGTCTGAGGATAGAACACTGTCAGGTATATTTCGGAGAAAATCCTGAATTAAATATATATATGCAGAGCAGTCTGGTCAGTTTTGAATTCCTTGTTGTGGTTTCACGATGCATATAGTTACTGTTTATTCATATTAAGCACAAGATAAAACAAGACATGGCACAAACACATTTCTCCTCCCTCCCCACCTCCTCTGGGCTCTCCCCTGGCAGTGCAGTGCCGGCCCGCGGGCCCTGCCGCTCCTCCGCAGCCGGCTGAGCTCTGCTGAGCAGGTAAAGGACTTGCCCCTGAGGCTGTGCATAGTTCTGTTTGAAACATTTCTTAGCTATGAAGACTGATGTTTTTTTTTCTCGGGGGACTGTCCTGGTTTAGCCAGGATAGGGTTAAGTTTCCCCAGCAGTGGGGGGAAGCTCTAGCCGGGTTATTCATATATCATGCTGACGTCACATCCTGGCGCCAGCATGGGAAGAATCGGTGATCACATGGGTTGGCGCAGCCGGTTCTCTCTTTGCTGTATGGGTATATACTTTGCTCTGTTCATTGGTATCACTGTTATTCTTATTGTTATTGTTTGTTGTGTTGCTATTGCACTGTTGTATTAAACCTTTCCTTATATCTCAGTCTTGGGGCTTTGTATTTCACTCCTTTTGTGGGGGAGGAGCAGCGACCGCGTGGTCTCAGACCCGGGCAGGGGCTAAACCACCACAGGGACTATCTAACAACTTAATATATATGTCTTGCATTGGAAAGTGCCTGAATATCCTCCCAGTCAACAGCCTTTTGCATTTGGCCAACAAGAGCAAGAGACGGGGATGTTTTTTGATACTTTAGGTACGTAAATTGTTTTGACGAGATTTAATTGCCAATGCAAAAGACAGGCTTTTTCTTACTAAAACTTGGTCTTATCGCAAGCTGCATCCCCACCCACCACAACCCCTCTACTTGGATTTGGCAGCTGTTCTCCCCCTTGCATGCTGGCCGATTAAAGGTGAAGGCTCAGGGTCTAGATAGCCCGGGCCAGCTCCTCTGAGCACGGCCTGTCTGGGGGCGATGCAGAGCACTTAAATGTCCTCCCACATCTCCCCCAGTCTCCCCTGTGTCCAGAAAGGACACAGAGCATCTGTGCTGCTGCCACCAAAGGGCTTCACGCTACAGCAGTGCAGCATCTGACCTGCTGACTCCAGACTCTGGCACTGTATAGATACTGTGGTTATCCTGGAGGCAGACATCACGATATTGCCTGCTGGAGGCTGTTTTGTACAGGGAGGTGAAAATAACACACTGGCCTCAGGGCCACTACATGTATCTGCAAGTGAAACCGAGCACCACGGGGCCCAGCAGATGCCTCTGTGCACACAGATGGACCAAGTGAGAATGTGCCTTGCTGGAAAATGCTTTCTGCTCCCCCCACAATCTTCCCTACCCATAAAGACTCATTAAAGTTGCTTCCTTAAAGAAGGAAGGTACCCTTAGCCCTGACAGCCGAGTTACTTGGCCAAACATACCGTGATGACAGCAGCAGCCACAAAGACTGACTCTCCATCCACCTGCACATCATCTCCAGAATTCAGCTTCTCTTTCAACTCCTTGCAAGTCTTGGCATTGGCAGAACGTCTGAAAATGCCCCTAGTATAGGGCCCTTTGTGGTACAGCAGGAGCAGCATATCCTAAGAGAAAGTCCAGTTGTACTTAAGAGCCTAACAGTTTACCCTGTTGTCCATGCATATTATACCTCACCCATTATAACATAATTTGTGTAAGACCTAGCCAGTACCAGGAAGAGGACAGACACACAAGAGTTTTATCATGATTTAACCAGAGACAAGAGCCTGTCAGCTAAGCTGCAGGTACAGTTCATGTGGGTATTCTTATCCCGTGACAACTGTGAGCCCAGTGGACTCTTGCAGTGAAGGAGATCCAGGCTGTGTAGCGCGGTCCAGTCCACTGACACTGCCCCTTGTCAGCATGTGATGACCTGACTGGAGACACCCACTGAGACAGGATGGACATAAAGTGGTAAGATTACAGAGGAGAGGGGTGCCCTCACTGCTGTTACTGAGCTAGATCTGATCACAAGCAAATGATGGCCTTCTTCCCCATCCAATCCTCATAAATACCACAAGTGGCTTTAAATCCTGGGCTAAACACATCAAGTTGATGTCAGGATGAACAGTCCAGGCTGCTCCTTACCATGATGGGCTTGGGAAGGATCCCGTCAGGACAGACAGAGGACAGAGACAGGCCGAAGAGCTTCCGTGGGGTGGTGGGCGACTGCGAAGGAGGGCTACCTGTGGGGGTGCTGGTGCTGCGGCGCAGGGCCCAGTCAATCAAGGACTTCTTCCTCTTGGTATGTTTCTGCAGTGACTCTGAAAGAAAAGACAGACCTTCGTTACACACCTGTCTGTGCTTCCTACTGGCCAGTCAGTGATCCACAGTGGAGGCAGAGCTCCCAGCAAAGCCAGGACCTTCTGTCATCGTGTGCTTAGTAACTACCCTGAACAGGGACGGTCAGATAACATACAGCAGTGAAACCACTCGTTCCTCTCAAAACCATCAGCAAAACTCTTATTCAGTCACTGTTCTTCAGGTAAACCTTGCTGTCTGAGCAATGTACGAATGGCTTGCAACTGAAAGCTAATCAAGGACTGAAAGCTAATTCTGAACATTTGCACAGACAAATTTAGCCCCTCTGCAATCTCCTCCTCTTTGCATACGCTCAGGTCAGTGACTCTGGGACACGTGTAGGATGCCAGGAGAAGTTTGTCACTGCCATGGAAAGCAGCACAGTCTCTGCCTGGCTGTAAGGCTCCCCTGCAGCCCCTACCTCTCCTCAGCTGCATGGGAGCTTGGAGCCTGGGCTTCAGGACAAACTGGCACTGCTTTTCCTTTGGGAGCTGATGGAGCAAGGAAGCCTCTGTCCCGTCAGCCAGGAGGGTGTTATTGTTGGTGCCTTGTTGCTGGTCAGCAGAGTCCCGGAGACAGTTCAATGCGATGCTGAAAGGATGTTCGTGCCCTGTTGAGCAAACGGTTGTGTAAGGAGCAAGCAAGGATGCAGAGCTGTGTGAAAACAGCTCCAAACCTGGGCAGGAGGAAGTGCCCAGGCCACATCCAACGGCTCCAACTGCAGCTGGGCCCCTCAGCGATGCTGCTGAAAGCCTCTACTCTGGACTAACAGGGGCCACATCTATGCATATATATGATCATTGCTTTACAAATAAGTTCATCCAATTCAGCCTGGCCGGCCACTCTTCATTAGCAGCTCCCCAGAAGATCATGCAACAAAGCAATATTAACTGTGTTTAAGCCCTCATTAACAGGCTCACGGGCCCCGCTGCACTAACGAAGTGCAGCGAGCGTGGCTCTGTGTAGGAGTCAGTTCACTCTGACAGTCTGGTGTGTACTGGACGAATGCAAAAAGCAAGCATGTGCCATGACGACTTGGAAAACACCAATAAACACCCACAAATAAACAACGGCAGTCGAAAAAGCCCCAGAATAAATAGTCTTACTACAACAACATGGTCTTTGGAGCAAGATCTCTTTAATAAGCCAACATGCATAAACTTCCTTGGAGAGCCTGGGAATGTATTTATTGGGTTATCACTGAAAACACAATGCAGAGTTAATGCAGAGATTACTCGTTCAGTGTAACTAAGCAGTGTTCTATAGGGTCTGAGCAGTGGCTGCATCACTGATACATCTGTCAGAGAAGCAAGCAGCAGTTTAAATGCATCTAACAGCTTTGGTTTAGATGCTGGGTAAATCAGTGTATTTCCTTGCTTCCTCTCTGTCAGACTGTACATTTAATCTTGTATTTTGCTGTCTTGGTTTAGCCAACAATCCACAACTAAATATTATTACTGGAAAATTCCACCTTTGGTGATCTCTGTGATGAATGCTTAACAGACAAAATTCAGTGGTTTATTTGAAAATGCTTCTTGTATTTCTGAATCATCTCCTACAGATCTCCAGCACTCTCCTCCGTTGTGACTGTCCTCAAATCCCTTTACATACATACCTACTTTCCCTCAAGCCTTAGGAGTTTCTAAGACCTAAACACAAATTGTTAAAAAGGAAAGTTTTCAAATAAACAGCCTGCAAAGGCATTGCCTCAAGTGGCCCACGTGTGCTTGTGAGATCAGATCATCACGGGATTAAGGTGGCAATTCAGAGGACAGTAACGTTAAGGTGCCGTATGCAACAAATTTGGTTTTTAATATGACATGACATCTTATGTGGAAAACAGTTTCCTTATTTGTGAACTGAAACGCAATGAAAACTAAATAAATACCAAAAAAGTAGGATAAACATGTTAGCTTCCTAACTAGGGGCTTAAAAGTCACCAATGATCCATCTAAAAGTTCTGCTTCTTTCAGCTGCCAGAGTGTTTTCCTCTAGACCCAGCATGTTCTTGCTGAATGACCACCGAGCTGCAGCGACTTGTTTTGCTTCTGATGGAGCCCGAAGGCAAAGAGCTCAAGAGGTGTCAGGGGCTGCTTTGTGTGAGGGACATCCCTGGACGTCTCCACCATGGCAGCGAAGTTGGGCTGAGGCTGCTCCAGACCGCAGGTGCTGGCTGTGAGGAGAAGCCTGCACAGCTGAGCAGGAGGCTGAGCAGCCTTCACATACGCAGCCCTGCAAGCTCATACCAGCAGCCCTGGGCATGGGACTGGGCTTCGAGGCGTGTCCTACCCTTGCATCACACCCACTGCATAGGCCAGCCTAAAAATCTCCCTTTCATTTGGAGCATGTGGTGAAAAATGTCACAGGCTCCCATCCAGAAATGCAGAGATTTGCTTGGGAAAGGGAGGTGTGTGTGAAGATGTTCAAAGACGCCACCATCCGCTGGTTAAACATGGATTCTGAGACCATAAAAGCCAAGTGACATCTCACATCAGCTTGATGTGACATCTCACACCAGCAACAGTCCCCCGACCATTGCTTTTTTAAGTGGAGAGTGCAATGTTTGAGGTGTTTCTCTGCCACACACACCAGTACCATTTATCACTAGTTCCTGTGGTGCCAGGATTGAGGGAAAATGGAAGAGCTCTTACCAATAAGAGGGTAAGCAGGGTCATCTTTTCCCGAGATCACCCAGAGGTGGTGTTCACTTGTCCTGCCCTGGTGGTTGAGGAACAGAGAAGAGAAAAATATGAGGTGAAGGGGGCCAGGGTGAGGGTCCACAAGGTTGTACTCCACTCAGACAGCAAGAGACAGCAACAAGCGTCCGGAGAGGCTGAGGAGCCCGACACGCACAGCTGTCTCCAGGACAGCCAGCAGGCCGGGAAGGATGGCGCTCAGGGTCATCCTGCCCGATACGGAGTGGAGGGGGAAAGGTTCAGGAGAGAAAAAGGCTGAGAGCCAGCAGGATGTAAACCAACATGACGGTGGTTTCCCAGACTATTTTAGCACTGTGTTCCACAACCTTCCTTGGTATTAAACTACAGGAACATTGTCAAAGCTACCTGTCAAAGACTGGGATGGGAAAGGCTGGGCCACTGCAATGGGCAAGGCCCATCTGATAACACCACTGATTCATTCAGTATTTCATGGCTACATTAATAATCCTTTGACAAGCTTGGCTAATGCTGGATCGCAAGCACTGAAGTCCTCTGAAATCCAAAGGACTTTATTATACAAGGATTGAATTTAATGTAGGCATCTAAGCACGTCTGTGTTTCTAATTCTTGGCACCCACACAAATAGATTCATCTTGCAGGCCACAGAGTATTAATGCCTTACTGGTTAGGTTCAGCACATCTAGACTTCTCCACAGCTGCACTGTCCTGTAAACCAGACGTTGCCAGCTTCCTTAGCTAAGATCGGGCAGACTATGCAACTGCCACTTACAGGAAGTCCAAGCTGCAGAAGGGCCTTCTTCATCACACTCTCTGCGGTTTCCACATTGGAGACACTGACTGCAGCAGTCTGGAAAGGAAAACAGAGAAAATACAGGAAGCTAATAAGGAGGCATGAAGTTTGGTTGTAGTTTCTTGTAGCTTGAAAATCTGGATAAAATGTCACTCATCTGTCTGTTGACTGTCTTCACTAAATGTTCACGGTTAGAAAAGTTGTACTAATTTGAACTACGCTGGCATCATTGTTAAGGGTGATGGCTATACATTGTGAAAACTGTTCCATCACGGGGTTATTATACCATCCAAACATTTCATCTGGTAGAAATCACAGGAAGTGGGTGATGTTCAGATGCTGTATTTGATCCCATCAGTATTTGACTGATAGTGGTGCCACTGCCACTCCAAGGGTGCACATGGCACAATGTTAATAAACCACGAGTGTTTGGGGTCGCTCCCTGAGAGAAGAGTCCCCAGGAGCTCAATGTGACCCACCAAGCTTGGCACGAAGCCTAGGAATATACGCTATGAATATGAAGAGACTGGGACACATTCCAGGAAATTAATTCGGGAGAACACACCGGTGACTCTTTCATGATCAATATCCTCAACTTATTGCACTGAAAATGGGAATGACTGGGCACTCAACCACAAACCATCACCAATTATGAAGTGATGCAGAAGGAAAAGAGAAAAGAAGCCAGAGGCCAAGAATAATCTTAAGAATTAACTGCTCTTTGGTAAGGGTCTGGCTACCTCCTGATTTCCCAAACCAAAACTCTCTGAGTGGGCTTCCAGTGGGAAGGATGCAGCTGCTCAGATGCACACCCTCTAAAACCTTTACAGCTGGGACTTGAATTTTAAACAGCGATAGCAGCAGCAGCACAGCCCTCCATTCCCACCCCTACCCCATAGACCTCCACGTAACATTGGTCTGATGAGCAGGTTCTTAGCTTTACTTACAGAAGAACTGTTGTCAGCACCCAGCACAAAGATCTGAAGGGTTAGATTCTTCAGATATTCATTCTGTTTGACCTCATTGATATGCCTGAAAGTCAAAGAAAGGGAGAGGGAATATAATTTCCCAACCAAACTTGAGAAGGACTCTAAGATTTCGATCCAAGAGGTCCAAGGGACCTGCTCCTTGGCACTATAATAAATACGGATTCATTACGACAGTTACAATAGCATGCAATGTTCATAGTGTGGTCATGTGCTCTTACTGGCTTCTTTATCTTTCCTGAGGCCCCAGACTAGCGAAACCCCACATGGCACTACTTTAACACAGATAGATGCATCTGACATAACACCTTCCAGCATCCTTAGGATTATTACTGTTCTCCACAAATGAGAATTCTTCCCCTCTCTGTAGCTATATAAACACTTCTGCCTGTCAGTGGAAACAACATATAAAAACATAACATGAAAAAGAAACAACTGTAGCCTCTAGATGCCACAAAATACAAACTTTAGTTTGAATCAGAAAACATCTGAAGAATCAGTAACACCTGTGACATTTTCACAGTGGTTAGCAATGTCAGCCTCCAGCTCCAAAGGAAAAATGGTGCTCCAACAATGTTATCTTCTAGTGGATTTCATCTTTTCTGGACTGTTAACACCAATGTTGCTTTCACCCAGGGGCTTCTACATTCAGGTTTCAAAGGTGGATTTTTCAAACAGTAGCTAGACAATGTGCTGAAAATCAGACGGCAATTTGACACCTAGCATGACAAATTTCTCTGAGGACTGTACAGGAACCACCCAGGAGGAGGATGAAAGGAGGGTCACTTACCACAGTAATGCTGACAGCCATCGTTCCTTCACGTCAGCTGAGCTGAAGATAAAAAGGGAGGCAGATCATCAAACAAGTGCTGAGTGGGTAACAGCCTTTGGAAACTCTACCCAGTTTTATTTATATATAGCTGTAAGTCAAAGTTCCTTCCTGCAAAGCCCTGGAACAAAAGCACAGTCCTTTCCTGCTTCTGTCCTATTTTAACAAATAACAAAAATAATAGTAACAAAAAAATCCCAGAAACAAACTGGACTACATTTCCTGCCCAGGATGGTGAGCGTTCAGATAAGGGACAAATATCTTTCTGTGATGCTGGAGTTAACTCATCTTCTGAGCCCTTATTATCTTTGCAGTGACCTTTAATTGCTATTTTCTTTCTCCTATTATTTCCTTCCCAGTGTCTGCTGTTCCTAGAAGCTTCTGCTGCCAACATGGGTTACCCAGGTCTCAGCAATGTGAAGGGAATGGAACGGCCGTTGAGTTTGGACTAAGACACAATCAGCAGCTGCATGTCGGAGCACGAATCCTGACCAAGGATGTATCACCCAGGACAGACCATCCTGACCCTTGGAAATGATGACACAGTGTGCATGAAACCACGGTATGGTTCCTGTTTCTTTTTCCACCAAGGCAGCTGTCCCCAGAGGGAAAAGCTTCAGGCCAGCTCAGCCCCTCCTAGCTGTGCCAGCAGAGCCCCCGAGGACAGAGCGACCCTGGAAGACTGCTGACCTCTCTGCTCTGCAAGAGAGTATGAGGCAGAGGTGCCTAAGCCAGCAGTGGCCTGAGCTCCCTGTGGACATACCAGCTCCAGACTCAATCTACCCAGGCTAGACTGAGCTCCAGGTAACAAAAAGCTCACCTCCTTTTTGGTGAACCTTATTAGCTCAGGCACAACGTTGGGACAGCCTTCGAGATGGCGTTTGGACACGAATGGGCTACTCTCTAGCCTGCTCCATACTCCCCTGCATTTCTGCTTTTGGGGTTAGCAAGGGCTAAGCAAGCTCTGGACTGTGCTGCTTGTGCAGACCCATCTTGAAGAACCTTTCCATTTTACAGCCTGTTGCTGTGGGCTTGGGACACCTGCAGACAAATGCAGGAGGAAGGTTTGCCCACACGGGGTGGATAAAGGACTTAATCCTGGCACAAGGCCATCTGGCACTTTTCACTGACATAACTAACCTGTCCTCTGTAATGAGAAATTCTCAAACTAGGGCTAATCCCTGACAGAAATGGCTGCTGACAGGTGCGGAAACAACACGCTCGTAGGTTACGTGATGGCACGAGCTGGTTTGCTACAGCAGATTTGGTTGTGATGTTCCAGGATGCTCTGCAGCAGGGTTAGCCCTTGCTATAACAATGCTCACAAGGGTTGGTCCTCTGAAAGGCTCTCAGGGACCAGACGGCAGATATCTGTCTAAGGTGACTGTCTCCCAACATCTAAGTTTTTACCACACTGCCTGAGTGGAAGTGCTCTACTCAATGGGGACAAGGGTTGTGGTAGAGTTCAGGGCTCTAGCCTCAGTCCTTGTTTTGCTTGACACAGGGGAGACTCAGGCAGCTGCCAGGCTGCAGAGGGAGGTCTGGTGTCTGACGAGATACCTGAAGGTGACAACATAGTTGGTGGTAGGCCAGCCGATGACAAACGAATTCTCAGGACCCATCTTTTTCTCTGTCACTTCGCTGAGACAGGTGCCAGTCCACACTTCACTCAGATGCACCTGCTTTTTCAGCTTCAGGCTGGAGGAGGATCTGCAATTCAAATTACAGATTTCTTAGGCCAGATACTAACATCTAGACCTTCAGAGTCTGGTCGTGCTACCTTCCAGTCACGTGGATGCAGTGACAGCAACAAGTCCCCCAAAACTAGATGTCTAGGCATGTGAACGCACTACCAGGGAGTTTTGGGGGTGGTGCCTGCAGTGGGACAGCTGTGGCTTAGGGCAATGTGATCCACTAGAGCCCCATGCAGGTAATGGTGATTTAGGCTAATTACTGTCTGTGCATTAGACTGAAGTCACCTAAGCTGTTAATTTATGTGTGGCAGAAGTAGCCAGACCAGGAGTCAGTCTTCTGTCCTTACTGCCTCCTGTCCTCATGCTATTTCTCCAAGAAGCCGCATAAGTGAAAGGGCAAAACAAATTAGACAGCCTTTTCCTTGAGGAAAATGGTGCGAAACATTAATACCAAGAAGAATTTCTGGAGGTGGAAGGGGGAGATGCCACATTTTAGATCCACATTTGTAAAGAAGAGTTGTTTTGATGCCTTCTCCACAAACAGCTTCAACAGCACATACCAGGGAGAAGGAGTGAGTGCGAATTCCTCTTACTTGGACTTGGCAATGACCAGCACATCACTGAACAAGATCAGATGTCTTTCCTGGGTCTGCAGGCCCACGGTTAGCTGTACTCGCTCGTCCAGGATGAAAGTGGAGCCTGGGCTGCTGAACACCCCACTTGGCAGCCCATTGTCCGAATGGGAAGAGGAAAGGGTAGTTTCCCTGCAGGAGGAAGAAAAATCGCAAGACTTTGTCAGAAGCTTTTCTCACAGGGGTTTGTGACTGGACACAGGCTCTTTCGGAACAGCCCGACAGCCCCCTGCTGCTCCCAGCACTGCCCCTATTGCTCTCAATTATGAACTGCAACTGCCTGCCTCTGCCCAATCAATTTTACCAGCCTCAGACAGATGGAAAATGCCCACCCCAAATCTGGGGAGGTTAAGCTGCTGAAATATTAGTTTCTGAGTAATCTCTCACTCAGGTAAAACACTTACTTCCTGCACATGGGTGTGAGCTGTTACTCGAGTTGAACACAGAAACCCATGGCACTGCTCAGCCTGGCATGGAGAGGGACTGCCATTTCTGTGCATGTCTTCCACCCGTACTGAACTGCTTGTCAATGCAGGGGCTGTAGCACAAAGAAAATGGACTGCACGCACTCATCCAGTTCCAGCCATCTGTTTCTGGCTTGTCTGGCTGCAATCCAGCATTTGTTTCTACTGAGATTGATACAGGTGCTTGCCATTTCCAAAAAAACCTGGTGGTTTTTGCATGTTGACTGCAGTCAACAAACCAGATCCCTTCTCTATGCTCTCCCCAGCTGGAAAAGCTCTGCCAAGTGCTAATCTCCCCTCCTGCCTCTCAGCACCCTCCCAGAACACTGTCTCAGCACTGCCCCTGGCTCTGGTCAGCAGTGCTGGCAGTACGGTGGGTCCCACCCTCATTGCCTGGGTCTGCCCCTGCTCTGCAGGTGGCCTGTGCTGAAGGAACAAGCGATCGTTCTTTGCTGAGCCTTGTTCAGAGACCGTGTTCACGTGCCCGACCCTGACTGCGTTAACTAACATCTGAGACATGGCCTTAGATTTATGCAGAAAGGAGAAAACCAGAAATCCTCCTGTCTCTACGAACAGACAAAAATGTGTTTCTTGCCTGCAGGCAAGGATGCATGCGGAGGAGCTTTACCTTCCATCTACCCCTCAGCAATACTACTCTAGTCTGAAGGAAGTCTCTACGCAAACAAATGGAAAACCACATGAGCTTTAAGGGTAGTATTTTTGACGTTGTTAGTCGTAACTCAGTTTCCACTGGCCTCATAACTGAGCTCTGTGGATTTCACGGGAGTGAGGTTAAAGCTAACCAGTAGCTGCTTTTCTAAAATCATCCCCCAGTCACAGGAACACCCGCACTCCTGCAAGCAGAAATTCCTTCTTCCCTCCTTTCCACTCCACAGCCACCAACAAGCGAATTCTTGGCTTATGCATCTGTTGCCTCTACAAGTGAGAAGCTAAATCACCTTTAAACTTGATTTTAAAAGCTCTCCATGTGCGTCAGTTGAGCAGTGGGAGCCACACCATCTCACAATCTCAGCAGTGGATTTCCTAAAGCTGGAGGAGTTACACAGCTTTGTAAACACAACACAGGATAGCAAAAAAATCTCATCAATACTCTGGTGGCCTAAGCAAAGATGGCATTGTACCAGCTCCAGCCAGAGCAATCCATCACGAGAAATGTTTAAAGCTTCCCTCCCTCACGGGATATTCTCCAGCCAAATAAAGTCAAGAATTTGTTTCTCTTTACTTTTTTTTAGTGCAATTTAGAAGGGGGTGGGTGGGAATGACAAATAAGCCACATAACTTGGTCAGAAGACAACCAAATGAAAATCAGTCCTGCACTTTATTTTAAATGATCCTACAACACTGACCCCACACACTTGTTTCAGAAAAGCAGGAACTTAAACACCGTTTCTTGTACCTGATTTTACTTGGGTGTCTGCACTGTGTGATATTGTCCAGATGTATTTATACTTGGATATAACAGGCATCAGATGTCTAGTCCTAGTATAGAATCACAGAATCATTCAGGTTGGAAAAGACCCTCAGGATCATCAAGTCCAACCCTCAGCCCGACTCTACAAAGTTCTCCCTTACACCACATCCCCCAACATCTCATCTAAACAACCCTTAAACACATCCAGGGATGGTGACTCCACCCCCTCCCTGGGCAGCCTATTCCACTCTCTGACCACTCTTTCTGTGAAACATTTTTTCTTAATGTCCAGTCTGAACCTCCCCTGTTGCATTTTAAAGCCGTTCCCTCTTGTTCTGTCACTAATCACCTGTGAGAAGAGACCAGCACCAACCTCTCTACAACGTCCTTTCAGGGAGCTGTAGAGAGTGATGAGGTCTCCCCTCAGACTTCTCTTCCTCAAACGGAACAGTCCCAGCTCCCTCAACCTCTCTCTATATTATCTGCATTGAAAATAACCAGCCAGCCTTGCATGGTGGGTTGATCTGAGCTGGCTGCCAGACCCCCAGCCAGCTGCTCTCTCACTCCCTCCCAACAGGACAGGGGGAGAAAATAAGATGGGAAAAAAAGAGGAATTCATGCACTACTTCCCATCAGCAGGCAGATGCCCGGCCTCTGCATGGGAAGCTGGGCCTCAGCACACATAGTGGTTACTTGGGAAGACAAATGCCATAATGCTAATGTCCCCTCCTCATCATCCTTTCCCTCAGCTTGTATTGCTCAGCACCATGCCATTCCAGTAACAAAGAAACTCTTCCTTAACTGTCCACAAACAAATTGCCTTCAACACCGTTAAATGAATCTGAAAACCAGTTTGATTTTAGTCCGTATAGGCAGAAAGGCAGAAAAAGGAGTCAGAAAGGTACTTCCCCTACCTGGAATGGTACTTTGACTTGCCGAGAGCTTTAGTAATGGCAGAAGGGGTAGATCGTCGTCTTTGGACTATGGGCTTCATCTTCTGCAAGACAAAAAGATGTTCCAGTTAGCCGCCTTGGAAGCAGCTCTTCTCACTGCACTCTACAAGTTCTCTTTTTATCTAGTTAACACTCATGAAACCTCCACACCAAGAGCCATGATCTGTGCTTTCAGACACCTCCATCCCCTTCCTTATTGTTAAAACACTTGTCAACTCTCACATTTATGTGGGATGCTTAAAACTTTCCTAACTTGAAAAGCTTCCAGTTTTCACAGCCAAAATGCAGAGAAAAAAACCCACAGGCTGAAGGTCAGGAAAAACTTCCTAACACTCATGCTATGGAAGAGTTTGTTAAGGAAAGGTATAGAAAACCAATTTAAAACTCTAGTGGACAAAGCTATGAACAGCATATAATACTGTAGGGAGCCCTATTTTATGGGCTGAAGAAATGGATGAGGTTATTTAGCAGATTTTTCTCTATCTTCATTTTCTATGACTCACAGATTCAGCAAATAGACTGTTATTAGGCCCCTCTCCAGGCAGTGTAACCTCAGGACACCTGTATCTTTGTCAATGGCTCTTGCTTAATAAGCATGGAGAAATCTGTCCCATGGCTCATTTCTAATTTCAGCATTTGCCTGTATTAGAGCTTTAAGTGAAGATTAGATTTTGCTGAGAATTATTGATCTTTTGACTTCTGAACGTATCAAAATATGGAATATCATAAGAATAAAAGAAACCAGGATTGCTGGTTGAGGAGAGGTCCTACGGAGAAAGCGTGTCCCTTTTATTGACCATATACTTTTCAAACTCTGTGCCGAATGCAGAACTATTTGTTGGATGTGAGCTCATTAGTCCCATCTCTGAGTACACGATGCTATTACAGCTCAGTACCTTACAACCACATTATCGCGACATTCTTACAATGTTAGAGGAAGGTATTGTCCTCATTTCACTGATGGAAAGGCCAAGAACAAAGCGATTACAGTGAATTTGGGTGCCTGGTGTTCAGCACATTGGACTGGGCTTTTCTGAGCAGACAAAGGTTGGCTGCGGGGTTGGTTTGAAACACTCTTCCTGCTCGCTCTCGCTGGAGCTACAGGTGCTCGGCATGGCTGTAAGTCTGTCTCCAGGAACCCCAGAAATTAAGAACAAGGGATTAGTGACCACTTCAAAAGCTGGTGAAAGTGATTTACCACACTTCAGAAAGGAGATCTGTGGCAGAGGCTGGGGTGGAGTCCAGCTGCCAGGGAAGGCACACTCCTCCTCACGTCCCGTTTCATTTAAAATACACCTTTGAATTCTGTGACAAAAGACCAGGGAATTCTAAAGGCAAGAGCTCTCTACAACACAGACTCCTGATTCATTGCCTGATCAGGTCCAGCCCTCCAAAGCACAGATGACCTCGTGAAAAAGAGTGCATGATCATGTAACTCAAAGTGGGAGTGGGACTGCAAGTGCAATAAAGCAATTTCCTAACTCATGAATACTCAGCTTTGCAACATCCATAGTGCTCTCTAAGTAGACTCCCTGAGTACGTGTGCATATATATGTAGACAGTGACAGATAGATGGCAATTTCTCCCTCATTCCCTGATACAACCTTGCCAAGCAAAGATCTGTCTTCGCAAGTTTCACAGAGAGGACTACATAAAAATAACATCAGCTCAAAAATGCTTGTTTTAAAAAAAGAGGGTCCCTACCAAAACAGAACATCCGGCTTTCAGAGGTGCCTTAATAGGGTAAAATGTTCCTACAAAACACAGCACAGCAAAGCCTCAGTCATGCGGTATCTCAGGAGAGGATGGGTGCGGTTGCCTGGTGGCAAGGTCACAGCAGCACGCAGGGCGATCGGATACATCTTTGTGCCAGGGCATTGTAGTAACATCTTGAGCGGCACTGTACGAAAGCCTTGCACATGATAGTATCTTCTGTGCCAAAGAATCCTACAGCACATAATAACCTTACTGTACGTAAAGCACTATTTTAGCCACCCCAAAACTAGTCTCCTCTGTGGTACAATGTGGTAAGGAGTGCCAATGACACACATGATGTGAGTGTGGTGTAGAAGGACATTTTACTCAGAGTAAATTTCAGGGTGGATATCAGACAGTCCGCACCGGTGGATTTCTTCTCCCGACCGTTCGGAATGGTTTCAAGGCTGTATCTGAACGGTGCAGCAGTGCCTTCCGAGAAGCCTCGTCTTTGCCCACCCATTGCACTTCTCCAGCGGAGTCTGAGGACCTGTTCACTGGCACTGCTTCCAGCAGGCACTGGGCTACCTGTGGGAATCTCACAAAGACATAACTCTGGGTTTCCAGTGAGACGCTGTGACTACAGGACACAAGGTAATCCCCACACGTGCTATCTCCAAATCAAATACGGGTATCATCCGTTGCCCAGAGGTCCAGTTGCCTGATGCCAAACAGACTCCAGGCAAACCAGAAAACTGCCTTCCAAGCCCTCAGCCAAAGTCTCTTTGTCCCTAGCCAGTCAGGAGTCCTTGGCAGGACATCACTGAGGTGATGGCCACAAGATCACAGGAGTGGCATCTTACTGAGGGAATGGGACACAACTAATTGGCATCATTTCACAGTTAACATACTAATTTGCATATTTAATAGAGCAATAATAAATTGTTCTGCCTTTGGTTTCAGTAGCCTTGCGAGGTAAAACAGTTCCCTGCGTGGGAGACCCTCGCTGTATACCTCATTTTAAACAATTCTGGTCTGCAGGGGCTCACCCATGTAAATGATGTTTCCTTAAGAGGCTGCTGGACAAGGAGAGTCTCCGAACACCTTGAGTGTTCTTCCAGTGCCACTAAAATGTGCTCTAAATCCTGCATGCTTCTAAGGTCTACAGTTTTATGGTTTTCTTGCAAAACACCCCTTTCATCTCCCTACACAGCAGGAACACCACAAGGCCTCTGTCTCACGCCGGAGCTCTCCGGAGCAGCCGCAGCGCCTGGGCCCTGCCACCCCTCAGCAGCAGAGCTGGCAGGGCTCGTCAGCGTCGCCCAGCCCTTCCCACGAGCACTGCCTGGGGATGGAGGGGGCCTTCGCTCTGCCCCTCCATCTCAGAGCCAGGAAGAGCCTCAGCTGGGAGTCCAGCTCACGTTAACCAGGCACTGGAATCAGAGAACTGCCAACGGGACGCGTGTAATCTCTGTGCTGTTTTGATGCCATGGAAACAGATACTCGTTTACCCAACATACTCTGAAAGGGCTTGAGCACTTGCAACTCTCTGGACCGTTTTTGTGCATTACTCATCTCTGAGCTGCCAATTTTAGCTGTGTATTTCTTGGCACCGGGAAGGTTGTGAGTCTAATACCCCTCATTCCAAACCCATGTATGGCCTACACTATCGGCTCGGCTGGCCAGCATGAGCGGGTTTTTTTTCCCCCCACTGACCTCTGCAGTTGAATGTTATTCTTCAGATAGTTAAGGTGGGATGGAGCCGAAAAATGACGACACCTGCTTAGAAGAGGGTGGATTTTCCTCCTGTCAAGAGCTGGTCAAAGCTTGCAATGACTGGTGCTGGAATGCTGCCATTTGGTTAAGTTCACATTCAGAAATGAAAGCAACATTTTTTTTAATAGTGTAATTTTCCTGCAAAACATAAATTGAAATATTTGTTTCAGAAACATTGATGCACTGTGTCTTCAAAACCTCCATGTGTTTTCTTCGACTCTAGCAGCTGCTGCAAGTTGACAGGAGCCAAGGGGCTGGCTGGCTCGGCCACCTGTAAGGGCCAGGTTGCAGGACCACCTGCACAGAAAGACGTGGCAGATCCACAGGACTTTGAGTTTCTGGGTTAATCCATATGATAGAGCTGCTGCAAAGCTGCAGACCATGGGGCTGGGTGGGTAAGCTGGCATGAATCCAGGATGTGTTCCAGTGGAAAATTGCCTGGCAGGAAGCTTTAAGATCCTGTGTGGCAGGAAGAGTTCCTACAGAGCCCGCCCTCCATTTTACTGGAAGACTCTTTCAAAGCAATTCAGACTTCAGACCTGACACTGGACTGGCTTCCAAGTACCCAGGGGGGTTAAAAGCAGGAAGATCAAATATAGGGAGAGGGTTAATTTAGATCTACCCTTATTCTCAGAATCCTGACATTTCACCATGAGTTCTCTGCATGATACTGAGTGGAGCGACCCTACCAACGCGCCACTAGCATGGCTGCAGGCACCAGCTCACACATCCAAGAGAAATTTACTTCTCCCAATGCTCTTAACTCCACGTTCTGTTACTCATTTATGTGAAACATTTGGCTGTCAGTGTCATTCTCCCCATGTTAGACAAACAGTCCACTTTCTAGCTGTGAAGGTGGTGAAAGGGTAACATTCTTTAAAAAAAAACCCCTGTATTTTTATAAACATGGGCTCTGAATCAATTCCATGCTGACATTCAGATCAGTTAGGGAGGCTTATGTTGCTAAAGGCCCAGTCAGAGAGCGCAAAACATGGGCCGCAATGTCTTTGATTAGTTGGAGCATCAGATTGTTCAGAGCTAATAACACTGATGTTATTCTCATTCTTGGATGAATCTTGTGAAACACTCTCTTCCTACGAATGCTCTCATCACAGTACTGGTATGTTGTGTCAGAGCAGGTAGCAATCACTGCTATTAATCAACTGAACCCAGTAAGGGCACATTTTTCAGTGGTCTACTGCAACAGAGCAAAAGTTACTGTATAAATGTAGAACGTGGTTATTTAACTCTCAGACAACATTCAAAAAAATACTTAAGAATCCAGTTAAGAGTACAGAAACAATTAACCGATCGCCTGGGCTTGGATCCACCCACGTGAAAACAACTGCTGTTGCTCTTCCATCCAGTAATGAGTATTTATGTTAGCAGTGGCATTCCTACAGAAGTATCTTAATGAGATAATGTGAGACACTTCAGTCTCCTGATCTGGTACATCTCTTGTTTATGTGAGCAAAGGATGCTCTTACAAAGGGCCTCTACAAGACTGCGGTTGCATTTCTAGTTAGAAAACCCAATTAGAGAGAGACAAAGAAAGAGAAGGGGAAATTGTTCACTGCATAAAAAGAAATGGGGCATGTGGTGGTTTAGCCTCTGCCGGGGTCTGAGACCACGCGGCCGCTGCCCCTCCCCCACAAAGGGAGTGAAATACAAAGCCCCAAGACTGAAATAAGGAAAGGTTTAATACAACAGTGCAATAGCAACACAACCAACAACAACAATAACAGTAATAGTGATAGCAATGAACAGAGCAAAATAGCTACCAAATACAGCAGTGAGAAGCACGATGTACAAAACCACGAGTGCACCAAGCTCCCGCTACAGGAAAAAGTGTGACCGGCCAGGTTCGCATGGTATCTGAATAACCCGGCTAGAGCTCCCCCCCTACTGCTGGGGAAACTTAACCCTATCCTGGTTAAACCAGGACAGGGCATTAAGCTACACAAACTGAAAACAACTGGGCTTGCCATTTTATATTGATTTGCACTTAAAATGAGTTTAGGGAAAGAGCACTTGCTGTCTCCTTCTCCTCTTGTTCCCAGTCTTCATCTGCCACTCGAGAAACTACAAATTTGAATGTGGCCCCATGACCAGGAGCAGTTTTAGCGGGGGTTCCAAAGGCTGCTGTCCTGCAGGCATTCCCCCCTGGCCCGAATGGGAAATCCACTGCAGGAGCCTCAGTGCCACCTCGCTGGGAGGCAGCCTCAGCTGTGCCTGCCTGCCCTGCCTCTCACCCAGATGTGCTGTGCCACTCTGCCAGCCTGATCCTGGGTGATACTGCCCTGAAAAGCTACACTCCATCCTACATTGAGCCACCAGCTACTAGAGTAACAGGAATAATTACTGGTGGAGCACTAGTGTGAAACGTTTGCTGAGTAACAGAGCTGTTCAAGCATTAGATGTCTTTAGGAGACATCCAGAAATCGTGCTATGCCTAAAAGTGTAATCTCCATTAGTGCAGTGCCTACTGACTTTTGACACCAGGAACGCTGTGAGCAGACGCGCTAGCAGGGCCTGTGCTGCATGCTGGAAGGCAGGTAACTGAGGGAGTGAGTCTGCAGATGCACACTCGGGAGATGACAATAGTCTTGACAGATGGATTAGAGAAAGGGGGAGCAGGTTTCCCAAGGGATCTCCCACGTCTGTCCCGTGCTTAGTTTCCCCCAAGTCAGAGTGCATAAGAATACTGCGAGTGTAAGCACTGCAGGAGCTGGCTTGGCCAGAAGGCACACAAAGTCTCAGGGTGGAGGGCTGGACACGTTGCTTTTCCTGTGCAATTCGGAATATTTCCTGTAACAACTTCACCTCCCAGTCCTTATGGTGACAGCGAGGGCCTCATTTTGAGAGAAAGCCAGAGCAAAAAGTGTACCGTGTCTGTTTTGATGCCTGGCCCGCTGCACCTCTAGCAGTGCTACTCACAGACACAGGCTCCACGCTCTCTGCCTCTCAGCAGTGCGGCTGTATAGGCAAACTCACACCTCTGTCAGATATTCCACCCCGAGGCACCAGACGGGCCTCCTCCCGCTACGCGGAACAGGCAAGAGAAGATGAAGCAGGCTACGGCATCCAGCTCAGGTGCTGGCCCGCCAGCTGCGCTGCCAGGTCTCCCACCCCAGCCCCAGGAATGTTTGCAGCAGCTGCAGGAGCAGATCCACACGCTGTGCTGTGACACCACCCCGCTCCCAGGTCCCTGGCAGCTGCCACGCCAGCACCCCTGAGGGATGCGAGGCCTTCGTGGCTGCTCTAGAGACATTTCGGCGCAGGTGAATAAGGGAAGAGAAGCCAACTCCACGTGTCTAGAGGAATGCCCAGCACTGTACATGCCCCTGAGCAGCTGGCCAGCTGGGAAGCTCTATCGATTGGGACCACGATTACCCACCAGCGGACTGGCACGGGCTGCTTCTGAGACAGCGGTGGCCTTACCAAAGTGACACTCTGCATCTCCCTCCATATAACTATTGTGCTTTCCAGCTGATGGGCTCTAAACCACATTACAGTCATTATTCAACTAAGCCCTTCCTTACTTTTATATCATACATCTCTACTCCAGATTCGAAGTGACTTCTTGGGAAATGGAGAAACTGAGGCTCAGAATGAAGATTTAAGTAACATGCCCCTGGCAGTGCAGAAAAGTAGTGGCAGAAGCCAGGCCTTTGTTCTGGAGAGGGCTAAGCTAGGTGTTCTTTCTCCTCCAAACACAAGGTATAACCTCCTGGAGTCATTATTGTGACATTTTCATTGCAAAAACAAGACCTCCAGTTCTTTCCCCAGAATGTTATCCAAAAGCACAGACAGACCCAACGACATCTGTCAGCAGACAGAATCAGAGCAGATCAAATCTCATGGAATATTATCAGGAATTCCTGATATCTAAACATTTGCCATCATCTACCTGTCCAAAGAAACAGGTCTGTTTGCTACCACTGGGGCTACAAGAAGCTTTTCCACAACAGGGATGACTCATCCCACCTAATAAGGAGCAGTATTAACTGCTCACGCAGCCCAATTAACACTACGCTAACTGCCCTGTGCCTCCTGCCACCCTGAGACTGGCAGTCCATTCTGTTTTCTGGCTAATGCAACCCTGTTTCCATCCATCCAGCCTCATTTTTCCATATTCCTTCATGTTAGGCAAGGACATGTGTGTGTGTCCATCTATATTTTAATAGCTCGCGCTACTTCACCTTCCACCGGGTGAAAATTCAGTGCCCAGAACAGAGGAAAAGAAGTGCAGCTGTTTTAGGAGCTCTTTGGGGTGAATTTTGCCAGCAGAGGCATATGGTGAAGCATTAACATTTCCTTGCAAATGCTAGGGAGAATCTTTAACTCTCCTGTCACTACTTTAACCCTTTGAATTCCTTAAGAGCCATGATTAGCCTAATTGATCAGAGGAGGAAGTGTAAAATAATGTTGGGTGGCCACAGCCCCGTATTTTATTTGTGGATGCAAATCCTCTCAGAGAGACTGGGCAGGGTTTAATGTGACTCAGAGCTAAGAAACTTGAGTGTAAATATTTATCTGAGCCGTTTTACACAAATTCATCTTCCCTTGTTGTTTCACTAATTGCTTCCCTCTTCTGCTAAAACACAGATCCAACCAAACTCAAACATTTCTTAAAATATGCAGAGCCTGATGGCAGTAAATCAGTTTGCAAGGACACACTTTGAAACATTTCCTTTTCCTTCCAAGAAACGGAGCCCTGCTGGTTTATTTTAAAATGGCCCATATAAGGGGGACTGGGAGAAGCAATTCTCGGCTGCCAAAGGCCGAGTGGGTTTTCCACTTGGAGGTGGCTGGGGATTAGTTTGACTCACACTAATCTGTTCCATGCCACTTTTTTTCCCTGCTCCCATGGATTACTTGTGCCTGCAGGGCCTGCCTGGGAGTCTGGAACAACACCAGCAGCAGATGGCAATGAGAGAGGATGTCCTGCGAAGCACAGAGGGGACTGCTGTCTCATGGAGCACCAGAGGCCTTCCTGACTGGAGTGGGTCTCTCTGAACAGCTGATGTAACGGTCCACGCTCTTAAATGACACCAGGCTGGACCCCAAATCAGGACACTTGGAATTTGTCAAGGCTTGGGTCAGTTGGACACAGCCTTGCCCGCACTCCTCTGGGAGCGTCCATGCCTGGGGATGAGTGCAAGGGTCTGGTCCCTGACAGCACCAGGGTCCTCAACCACAGTGAAACTCTCAACTGTCACTCAAACAGCAGGAGAGGTACCTAAAAAAGCGCCCAAAAACTTGAAATACAAAGACAAGGCCACAGCTCCCGTTCATCAGCTGTGCCTCAATAAACAGGCGTGGCACCTGGAGCTCTGTGCATCCTCACTGTGGCAGCCGGTAGTGGACAGAGAGGTGAAAACTGATGAATACAAGAATTAAAAAAAAAATCCTGCTATTTCTAAGCCTCAGCCTGCTGATACAGTGTTGGTGGACAGAATGTATGAAAATTATGGGCAACTGCTGCTGAAAACACCCATGGATGGTCTTTTCTCTGCCAGTCTGAAGGTTCAGGAGGAGGGGGGACATCTATGTATTCTGGAGCAACAACAAAAAAAAACACTGCAAGAAAAACACTTACTGCTGGTGAGGATGATTATTGGCTATCACCTTCAACGGGATCAGGCTCTGAACATCTGAATGGTGCACTCGGACAAAGTCTTTTTTGCATCGATATCAATTTGAAAAACTCTGAATAACACAAATGCAAGTCTTCTCTGTAGCTAGCACAGCACAGCAAATTGTTAATTGATGGAAACTTCAGAGATCAATACATGTTGATGTCGATTTAGAAATATTTCTTTCTGTACTTGGTGCTTCTGGCCTGGCAAGAAACCAACAGCTGCCAGAGAAAGCGTTTTCCCCTTCTAGTACCAGCATAGGAGACCAAAAGCAGTGGGAAAAGTAAAACCTTGTTTTGTAAAATTAATTCACCTTTTCTTGGAGGTCCCAATGGCTTGGCTGCAATTCTGATGTCCAGGGCTGAGTAAATTTAACTATTTGCTGACAATGGATTAGACCAAACAGCTGCTGCCTATTGGGATTTTCCTGCAATGCTTATTCCCATGGTGAAAACCCACTGCAACAGATTCCCCCTGTATGTTTTGATAGAACTTTCATCACCCTTTTCCTTCCTTTGAACCAATGCTGAAAGCTACCCCAGGAACTTCTCACAAGGAATTCTTGTGTCTAGAGCTCTAAAGAAAACCTCTACATAGCTCTACACACACGTACGGTCTCCAGCATCAAGATGTGGCATGCTCTGGTTATGAGTGTAGCACCAAACAATTATGGGGTGACTACTGATAAGACTCGTGGGAAATCAGTGGGGGCACACTTTTACAAAGCCCTTTAAACCATTTAATTCAGGCTGGTACTTTGTGGTTGAAGTTTCTGCTGTAAAGTTGGATGTATATATAGCACTGGAAGGGAACTTGCTGGGTTTCACAGTATAAGAATTCATCACCGAGGCCAAAGTAAATTAAGAATCATGCTCTTTCTTCAAAAATGCAAATAAATAGTTCACTGAATTGAACTTTGGCAAAATGAAAAACTTGCAGAGCAGCCAAACCTGAGGAACAGAAAAATGTAACGCATTCCTTCATGTCTTTAAAATATCCCCCCCCTCTTCCCCTCTCTTGGTTCAAAACTCCCCCTCCTGCCATATTAAAAATTAAGAACTCATAGCTGGGTCTCCTCGGCTACAGAATTACTCCAGCCTTTCCAAAGCAGGGCCTCTGAGCTCGAGTGTGCTGGTCCAGCCCTAGCCAGGGCCCAGGTTAACTACCAGTGCATGAAATGCACAGCACCCACGCTTGGTATGAGACACAGGATGATATAAACTGCACAAGGAAGAGAAAGTGTAAACTACAGACACTTTAGGAGGCAGCAACGCTGCAAGTCCCCTGAGCAGACAGCGCATGAATGCTGTGGTGTGACTCCTCAGCCCTCCCTGGATGCGTGTCCTGTGCCAGCTGCCACGTTGCAGCGGGGCACCAACACCCTGACAGACCGACCAGACTCACCAAGCCCTCTCCGCCTGCCTTGGCTTTCTCTCTTCGGGACAGAAGCAGGCCTGCCTCCCCGCTAGCTTCCCCCAGCCCCAGCGCAAACGTGCACGAACTGTGCTCCCGGGAAAGGTCCCAAGGTCCCACCTTCCGAATGAGGTTGCTGCAGGCAGAGGGTCTGCGGCTTGACCCCATCCTCCCCCCAGTAACTGCCAGAGCTCTTGGTGCCCCTGAGTTTAAGAACCTAGTGCACGTTGCAAGTCTAGTATTCCTTGTCTATTTACAATGGCTCAATCATTTTATTTGCAGCTCAGTCATGGAAAAGACCTTGAAAAGAGTCAGCTCTGTGCATCTGGATTTCATTAGAGCTGAACATTAATGCCTTATAAGCATCCTGTTAGCATTACACAGACTTGGGGTTCTTAAATGGCACTCTCAGAGCTGCCTGGCTGAAAAACGGGTTAATGAAGAGCACCTCTGCTAGCACACACACTATGAAAGGCATTTTCCTCTTTCTGTTGCTTGCTCATCTGCCTGTCAGCATCAGGATGGGTAACACACTTATTAGTAACATTCACTGTCGAACTCCTCAAAACTCATGATAGGTTTGTGCTAAATTGCAGGATTTAATCCCACAGCATTTTGCAGTTGATGCAAATGAAAAACTGGCATCCCAGCCTCAAACGAGGATCCAAACATCCTGAATTTCAGTGGAGCTGCAAGTCTAAAGTTACACAAGCTGGGCAAATAAAAGTAGACTTTGGCTTAAACAACTGGACTTTTTGCCAGTTTTTGGAGTTGCAGGAAGACACTAAGGGTTGAACAGTGACAGAGGCCAAGGGAGAGGCATGGCTCAGCAGCTGGGCAACGGTCAAGAGTGGAAAGGCAGGCAGGAGCAGCATTCCGTGAGCTGAGCCCACGTAAAAAAGAAGGTGCGAAGGAGGGGCGTGAAGAGCTGCCAGTGGACAGAGACAGGGAAGGGGAGAGGCGAACCGTGGAGGATGAATAGCTCAGAGATCAAATAGCCTGGAAGCAACAGGACAGTTTGCCAAGTGAGGCTAACAAAGAAATACGCACAATTCTTATAGTAAAAAGCTATGAACCAATGCGAGTTAAGTTGTGTGGCCTTAAAGAACGTGTCCCAGTTCTTTGATGACATGAGAGGTGGAAAAAGCAATGAAATCAAACTATTCACATTAAGTTCCCTACATGTTCCCTACATTATTCCATACACATTATTCCCTAGGAGCAACTGGTGCAAGCTACTGCAGAAATTCACAGATGAGGTAAGGCGAAGGAAGGATTAAGGCAGAAAATGTCTTGTTCCACTGAAGTCAATGATAAAATGCCAGTGTCCTGCAGCACGAAGGATTTATAAGAGCAGGCAGACATCTCCAGCGAATCAGGCAACCGCGAGAGAGCACAGTGACTCCTCACATCCCACGGGAGGGTACAGGCTGAGGTCAGGCGGCGGTTTTGCTCTGGGACAGAGGGGCACAGAGCTTGCACCTTCTCCTGGGAGCACCCAGCCTGCGTGGCTGAGGGGCTCCTTGGGATGTCACTCCCTGTGCCTCTATTTCTGGCGCAGCCTGAAGGGCAGGCAGTGGAAAACTCCGAGAAACATTCTGTTTAAAGACACGTATTCTGATTCATATATTATTCCACGCCTTCACTTCTCCTGGTATTTCTTTTTTACTTTTGCCTTAACCTCTACAGGAACTAGTGTGAAAACTGTATCAGCTGAAACTAGGCCAAATATAGGACACATTATGGGGTACAGATGACCCCAAAGGCTTCCTAATCTGCCCCTTATGCCTCACTTCCCATTACTTGGGTTTAAAACATCTGTGTGTAAATTAATACCTCCAGGCATGAGCATTTTTGTGGATCTTTGATAAATACTTTGTAATTTGAAAGAAACTTTCCAATTTTGAGGTGTTTGGAGCAGAAAACAATTGTCCAGCAAGGTTTACAGAAGAGCTACATGGAATTTATATTTTCCACCACTTAGTGGTCAGTCCCTACTGGTTTTATTAATTTTCAGGTAGAAAACTGTCCTGAGGCTGAATAGTAGCCTCTTCATTTGCTCCCCCTACGCAAGCACATGTGCACATACACGTCTGCACACACACACCTACACAAAGCTCTCTGGCTCATAAACTTCCCAATAAAGATGGCAGGCAACTTCAAAACCAAATCAAAACAAGCCTTTCAACAGGAATTATGAAAAATAAGTATTAAATCACAAAAACATCCTGTTTTGCTTCAGTTTCTCTCTCACATGCCCCAAGCTGGACTCCACCCTAGCTGTTTTCAGAGGGGCTAACTATGGGCTCCGGGTTTTGGAAACTTTCATGTCCTTATCTACCCTGCCATGTGCTCTCAGGGGAACGTGAGGAGGGCAGCACTGTGGAGCCAAGAAAAGAGGGGTTGATCCCCTGCACACCCATCCCTGAGCCAGTCCTTTTTCCCACAGCTCTAAGATCCATCAGGAGAAAACGTGGAGAAGTGGAAGATGAACAGAAGTGGGGTTTACTGTTTTTTGTTTTGTTTTGTTTTTTTTAATCACAGTGACTGCCACAGTCTCCACCTCTGAAATGGAGAAGGTGCTGTTAAGCAGACTTGCTATTCGCTCTACTAGGCCTAAGTGCTCATATTGACGATGCTTTCACGGATGAGCCAAAGAGAACATCCTGAGGAGGTGCCCGGACCCCAGGCAGAGCACGCAGAGAGGTGGGGATCTGGCGAGGCAGATTTCCTGCCTTAGCTGAGAACCTGACCGCGCAGACCAGGTGTGTCCCAGCTCTCGATGCGGATCGGATGTGCACCACCTCCAGTACCACCTCCCAACCACCTCTGCTCGCCAGCTTCCTGCCGGAGGATGGGGGCTCACCCAGACCAGAGCCACACTGAGCAATCCACCTGTGGGTTCATCCAACACCTAAAGTGCAGCGGCACTTAAAGACAGGTCAAGAGAAAGGAACTGTGCCCAGTGCTGATGAAGGAAGGACCTTCACTGAGCTCACTGAGAGACTGCACGGGAGGCAGAGACTATCATTACACCTCCATGGCTAGGGACACCTATCCAAAAGTAGGTTTTGCACCAATCCAGATAACGTGCTTGACAGGCATTCTCTGAAGCAGCTGACTCTCAGAAAATGTAAATCTTTTTAAACCAATAAACTTTAGTATTTGTTTTCCTCTTGAAAGGAATGTGTGTTCGTTTTAAAAACATCACTAGAGGGCGTTAAATAAATGGGCTTCCCAATCAAGCTAACTGCCTGTACAGGCAGTGAGATCTTTGAGAAAACTGTTTCGTTGCAAACCTTGGAGGGGAAGATTTAAAAGGTCTGTGCATATCAAAACGGCCTCCTGATCAATTCCTCTCTGGCTCACAAGCTGAATGCTTTATTTCTCTTTAGGTGTGTCCTGGAGAGCACCAGCCCGCGGGCCCGGGAAATGCACCCAGGAACTTCCCTGCAGCTGGGCACGAGCTGTGCCAGGTCTCAGCAAGTCACGCAGCTGTCCCGTGGCCAGGAACACGGCCCGTTATACAGAACCCATCAGGTACCAGGGGCTTAATTAGCTCTGTCATGCTGGACAAACCAGTGACCCGGTCCTTAAAGAAAACACTGGGAAGACTGAGGCAGTGCCTGGCAGCGCTCTACGCATCCCAGGGAATAGAGTTGGCGTCGGAGCGCCGTGCTCCCGCAGAGGCAGGTGCCTGTGGCCTTGCTGCTCTGCCTGCGCGAGCCGGTGGCCGGCTGTGATGCCGAGGCAAGGAACGTGCCGTTAAAGGCCCCATTTTCCACATCTGCGGGTGTGCAGAGCTGGCACATTACAGCAACACTCTGGGTTACACCAAGGCATCAGCAGACAGAGGTCTGGTTAGGAAAAAGAACGCCGAGGAATGTTCGAAATGTCGAAGATGGGAAGGTAAAGGGAAAAACAGACACCTCTGTCTTAGGCAGGGCCCACAGGTAAAAACTGCAAGTGCCTCTAAAGACCTGGCAGCAAAAGCTGCAATGAACCATCACCCTGGGTCAGGGTGCCTCTGGCTGCGGGCACCCTCCAGCCCCTGGCAAGCACTGTTAAGTATTACAACTAGTTGCGGATTTATTTTTTTTTTGAATAAAACTTGCTATTTATTCCAGTGGAAACTCCCTGAAAAGAAAATAGTTCCACTCAGCTACTGTTTGTTTTGGATGATTCGTTTGAGCATTTCAAACTGGCGCTTTGAATAATGTTTACAGATTTCCCCTCTTATTTTCCATTCTTACGGGCTAACCTCATGCTAATACGAGATTCTATTGTTTGCTCTGTTGCGGGTACAGAGCGAGCATCCCTTCCCCACCGCCCGCTCCAGAGCACGCTCTGGCTTCCCCCGGCGGCGGCAGCGGGGGCGGCTCTGCTCGTCACCGTGTCCGGGCACGGCGCTCCCGAGGGCTCTGCCGGAACGGCACCGGGATGCCCCGAACCGCCGCGCTGGGAGAGCGGCCCCGTGAAGGCGCCTCAAGCCGAGCGGCCCCCAGCCCCCCGCCCACCCCAACGTCCCCCGGGCCCCCGGCTCGGCGTACACCATCGCCGCCCCGGGGCTGGGGACACCAGACATCCCCCGCCTCCGGCCCCGGCTCCGCGGGCGCGGCGCCCCCGGCTGAGCGCGCACTCCCCCCCCGGCACCCCCCCCCGGCACCCCCCCCCCGGCACTCGCCTGGCTCCACACGGAGCTGGGGCCGCGGCCGCGGTCATGGCCGGCGCGCGGGACTCATGGCGGCCGCTCGGTCCCGGGGCGGCGGCGGCCGCTGCTGAGGGCGACCGACCCCGCGCGCGGCGGGGGCGGGGCCGGGGGCGGAGGTGCCGCCCCCGCCGCGGGTCCCTCCGGCCATTGGCTGGGCGCGGGGATGGGCGGGGCCGGGGGCGGGCGTCCCCTGTCGGGGGGGTGCCGGGGGATGCCGGGGGCACCTGTATTGTTCCGCTTTGCGTCCCTCTTCTCTTATTAAATATCTGCTCTGAACATTTTGTCACTTATTTACTATGAGTTTTTTACCTTACTCTCTTTTTAAGTTTTATTTTTTTAAATTTTAGGCAGCTCTTCCTCCATGCTGGAAGGCAGCAGGCATGGCCCTGCGAGGGAGCGTGCGGGCACCCCCAGGGCGGGTGGGGCACGGGGGCCTCTCCTCTGTCACCCCCGTTAGTGCCTGACCCTGGGAGGAGGGTCGACACCTCATCTTGGGAAAGGCTTCTTTACCATCCTTTGCTACATTTGTTTGACCTCTTCCTTGATCTTCCTGCAAGGAAGCCAGTTAGTGGCAATCGTGCTAATAGATTTTATCATTAAGTTATTTGTTAGTGTTACCGTAATGTACAGGGAAATTTTTTGAAAGAGCCCCCGAAGTGGGGGGGGGGGGGTCAAGGCCCACTGAACGTTCAGAGTAACCACGCAGCTAAAGCCAGGAGGCACTCTGTGAAGCTCTCACACCAAGACTTTTAAAGCTCCTGCCATGGGAATGTTTTGCCATCATAAACCAAGCGGAGAGGTATGTAAGTGCCCTCAGAGACTGGCCCAAACTCCTCGCTGTCCTCCATTACTGGCGCTGCTTGAAGTGGGACCTGCCCGGGTGGCTGTCACGCGGGCTGGAGTGTCTGGGACCGTTTATCACTGAGAGGACAGGAAAAGCAAAAGGTGTATTCCCTCCCTGCCCCTCCTCCTTTTTTTTTGGTTTGTTGTTTTTGTTTTGTTTTGTTGTTGTGTAGGAAGTTTCCTTTAGAAAGTTTTCTATCTGCATGGCAGGGAAATTTTGTCTCTGTGGGGAAGTCTGTTTGTGTTGAGGAAGAAGCCACTTGGGAAACTCTTCCAAGGTAAATGTGTACCAAGGGCGGATACTTTCACAGTTCTGTCACTTTGAGAAATATCTGTGCTATAAAGTTCTCTCTGGAGATGTGCTAAAAAGAATACATTGCATGGGGAGAACATAACTGATCTAGGCTGAGGTGTTTTGATCTCTTTCGCATTATAGCTTCAGTCCTGCAAACAAGTACTTAAAGCAGTAAATAAACTGAAGCATTTAAAAAACAAAAGCGCACCACATCTCAGTCACACAGACTGCCAAGTGATTTTTGAAAGCTATGAAGAAATAGGAGGGATGCTTTATTTGCCACCTGGTACACTGTGGTCTGATCTTTGTTTTCTCTATGCATACAAGATTTGAAAAGCTGTGATTTTTCAGTAATGACATCTCCTCTGTCTCTAAACAACCCTTACAAATATTTCTGAACACAAGATACATAAGAGATACTTTTGAAAAATGCAATGATAGCGCCCCCCCAATGTGATGTGTTTTGTCTTTAAAAAGACAAAATAAAGCAGCCAGCCTTCCCCCAGCATACACTGATGGAGCGTTACTAACCGTGCAGTCCCTCCATCAGCTCTTACTCTCCTGAGAAATACCTCAGGAGGCATTTCCTGTAAGCGAAAAGGTACAAATGGGCCAGACAAATTTAAGATTGCAAACAATACTAGAGCTTATTAGTGCTTTTCATTCGTGTTTTTCTGTGTTTGGTGAAGTGGATCCACAATCTGATATGGCTCTGCCCACTGTCTTGTTATAGCAACAATGCTGCAAGTAAAACAGCACAGCCTTTTCCAAAGGAGCTCTCCAGATAAGATTTCTTGAGCTTTTCTTTCCAAAATACCTCTTTCCTAATCTAGCAAGCAGAGAAAAGTTTCCTTTGCAGTGGCAAGTTTTTGTGAATTCTGAGTTTAGCAACACTTGTTACATTAATTAAAAATGCTTTAGAGCCTCTAAGCTTATTACACTCCCACTGGTAGCTTGATGTTTCTTTATTTCCATCGCATGGGCATAGGGTTTCAGGATATCTGTGTTTTCTAGATCAGCAAATGCATCAATAACCAAGAGAACATTTCTCCTAAATTTATGAGCAAACTTAGACAGAGGATCCTCTTCCCTCCCCTTTGCCTCCTGCCCAGGAAACATCCATGAATGATCATTTTCTGAAGAGCAGTTAATCTTGGTAAGAAAGAGCTCAGAAACAGCCTGCTGTTTTCTCAAACTAGTTTGTTTTGCAGTATCACAGCAGCCATGTAGAGGATCAGATATGGAGAAAGGAAATAGTTGTATCATGCTAGGGTGCAAATGCTGAGGCACTCTCTCCAAGGAGCAGAATTAGTGATATGGAATTTGGGAAGCTCATCTCTGCTTGTGTTGTCTTTGCTTGTGACTTTGTTGCTCTGCTCCATCATCTGCCTATCTTTCTGAATCGCTCAGCAATGTTGTGGTGGGTTTTTTTTCCTTTTTGAAGTGTGAATACACATCAAACATTTTTTAAAGATACAACTGCTCCAAGCCAGCCAAATTGGCTGCAAGCCTGGATATTATAGGGAGGAATTCAGTCTTGGAAATATGACATCATCAGTGGTCTCTAGGTCCCTGGTGTCTTTTGCAGGGGTGCTGAATGTCAATGCTCCACTGAAACAGCCTTTTCCAGCAGGGAAGCCCATGTGCAACCAGATCAAACCCAGCTTGTTCCAACTGTAGCTGTTAGAGTAAGTTTTTTAAGAGTCCTTAAAAAAAAAAAAAAGAACCCCACACCTCCCCAGAAACAAAACCCCAACAGTTGGGGATTTGTTTTCAGAAGGACGTTCAAGATAAATTCCTTGAGAACTGTTATTTCAAATCATTGTGCTTTGGAAAAAATGCAAACTGCATTATCACATCTCAGACAGACCCAATTCCACAACTCTGGCCCCATCTACATTAGAAAATAAAGAATCAGCCAAGGGTTTCTGCTCCAATGCAGTTGTTTCCTTTGCTGGTTATGGATTTGTTTCAAAACATAGTGCAGTCCAGTCCTCATCTTCCTGTGCAGGCAGGGAAGGGCTTGGAATACTTCCCTTGTTTATGGGACACGGCTGAAAACTTTGCTGCTGCCAGATCTCCTTCACCCTGTTGCATGAGCATCAAGTGATGAGGCCTCTGTCTGACGGGAGTGACTCAGAGACAGGCCAGCCCTGAACAGAAGTAAATTTCTCAACAGATAGGAATATTTTGCTTTAATTTTTCTGAGTTGTTATTTGATAGTGCAGAGGAACTATTTGAAAGAATCTGCCAACATACAGGATCAACAAGTAAATTCATTGTGCTCCAGAGTTTGCTTTCCATACTAGAGTGCTGCAGAAATACCACATGGCTGGCGATTTGTCACGCTGCTGACACTGCTACCTACAGTCCTAATGCACTGATGTTCAGCGGTCCTAATTAGATGTTTGCTGAACAAACGTAGGGATCAGTGAGGAAGCTCTTCCATGTCTAGCACTGTGCTGTCAGTGAGCTGAAACCCAAGGAAGTTCCTCCTTCCCTTCAAGCATGAAGTCATAGGCTGTGGCTGAGAGCAGGAAATTGGGTTAGCCAGGGCATGGATCAGAGCTGTGCAAAAATCTGTTCCTGTGCCATGAATTCTGATGATAACCTTTGATGTGTGAGGGCTAGCCCATCACATCCTCTCTACACAATGTCATTTAACATGGCTGCCTGGGCTGGATCTTGTTCTCAAGCCAAAGGTTGAGCTGGCCCCTGCTATAGAAAGAATACATCCTATAGGCATTGTGTGCTCCTCTCCCTGATTTACATCGTGTTTCCTTTAGCTGGGCTCGCTGGCGTCCTGTTTGCCTGGTTCCTTTGTCTGCTGTAGCTTCATTCTGGGCTGAAAATACCATAAGGATGTCTGTACAATGATTTGGCATGTCTGAAGAGCATGAAGGCTACTAAAAGGAGTATGTTTCCAAATGGCAGATACTCCTTTTTCTTTCCTTCCTCAGGGCAAAAAGTCAGTTTTATAACAGCCCTTCTTGCTACAGTCCTTTTAACCACCACTTCAGGTATGCATTTCCCAGGTGGTTTCCAGTCAGTGCCCTTTCTTGCCCTCAGCCTGCTGAGCCTCACCTCTCATGACTGACTCGCTGCTTTGTGAAAGGTTTTGCCCAATTAGCAACAGGTTCCTTCACTGCTTGGCTAGTATTCATCAGAGTGGGGTGTCACATAGTTTTGCTGCTAGGCCAGGAGAAAAATGTGTTTACAACATATGTAATGTTCTCCCACAGGTACCCCACCCCTACACCTTCCTAGCGTGAACACAATCAGACAATACAAAGATCTTTTAAAACCACCTCTGACTTGGAGTTGTGCTCCTGTTTGCAGTATAAACACGCAGTGTGTCTTGCTACGCCATTAATCAAGCAAGCAGGACTAAAAAACACCTCACTTGTGCTATTTGGCCAAGGTGTTGTTGCTTTTGGAATCTTATCTTTTGCATTTCCATGCACACTAGACAAGCCAGTTTCAGTGTGGTTAAACCTTCATTTAGCTGTAAGAGCAGCTGGAAATACCATGCAAAAATCCACGACCTGCTGAAATCAGTGGGGTAACTCATCAGTTACCCCTGTTCCTGTGTTTCAATGAAATATCACTCACATGGATAAACCTGGTGAGATTTGGGCCATGATTTTAAACAATGTGATTAATTAGGTCTTGCCTTGCTTCTGTTTCATACTTATAGTCCTGCAGACTCAGAGGAGAAAGCCACCAGCTTAGAAAAGCTGTATTTTCTGAACAGTTTTGCAGATATGTGGAAGAGACCAGAAAGGGAAGGAACTGGAGAATGGGTCTTTAGATCTTTAATAGTGACAGCATGGTGAAGGCTCTCTTCCCATGCCTATTCTTGTTATTGCCAGTCTGGAAATAGCATGACACAAAGGTGGTTTGAAAGGGCAGGAATATGTCTATTTACATTGTGACTGCTTTATCTCAGGTAGAGTAAAAGATGAGAACTCAGGGCTTGATTCCCAGCTGAAAGGAACATCTCTCCAGCACTCTGTTCTCACACACTGTTTCTTGTTGAGTGCAACTGAAATGCAGGAGGTCCCTACGTGTTGGGAGAGCTGTGACTTTCTTTGATTCCTGAATAAAGGACGGGCCTTCTGAGGATTCTGCTCTGTGAAGCTGATGCTGAAGTTTTCTCTGTGCAAACTATCCCAGCAGAAACCCTGAAGCAGCAATGACTTGGCCCGTAAGACAGACAAGAGTCAGCTATGTCAAGGTCCATTACAAAACTCTATCAGATGCCCCAAAGCACACTCAGGGTGAATCTTCAAACACTGGTAATAATTTCATTTCAGGTTCCACCCTCCTCCTGTCTAAATGTAATGTAACATACATTGCAGTCAGAGATTTAGTGGCCTTGGCTAAAGTCCTGTTTCCAGACCTGGTCCTGAGCACTGCTTTTCATCTCTCCTTGCTAGAGGCCTGCTGAAAAAAGTACAGCCGCAATATTTTTACAGAGGGGAGGATTGCACACTGGGGGTTCAGGTTTGTTTCTTTTCACTTTCCTTGAACTTGAAAATACCAACCGGGATTTTGTGCCCAGTTTCAAAATAAAAAAACCTGCTCTTAAAAGAGACGAAGGATGGGAAATGTGAGGTCAAATACTCAGTGGAAGTGTCCTAAACAAACTTAGGAAGACAGTGGATGTTGTTGTGCAACCTCACCTTGGTGGTGGCTGATATCTGCCATAACAGCATGCTGAAATACGTGTCACTTTGAGAGAAAATACGCTGAATGTTAGAAGGCTAAGGGAGCCTTTTCAACACTCACTTTGTGCCAGAGCTTTTGAAAAATAGTTTAGACAGGTGATTAAAGCTATGCATTTTCTCAAATAGTTTAGAAAGGAGTTGCTATGGCTGTTAAAGTATGCTATTTCTTATTCTATTACTTAAAGGGGGTTTGTTTAATCCAGGGGATACCGTCGCGCTGTCAGGGCTCAAGAGAGGCTGGAGTCAGAGGAGTGCGCTGCTCGGGCCGGACATTGAGGGACTCGCTGCAAACCTACGTGTGCTAAAAAGGATCTCTAAATTGGCCACCTGTGAATTACTCCCTGACACCTTCCCAGGCTGTTCTCAGCCCATGGTGGGTCCCTGGAGAGGGTGGTTAACCGTGCCTGGGTAGAGCAGTGCTGGCGGCAGCTGTGCCTGGGGTTTGGTTGCTGCGTGTCCTCGGAGGGACTGGGGCAGGTGGAAGTCTTGAGCCCTGCCTGCGGGGCACCGAGCACCCTCTGTCTGCACTTTGGCGGCTGTGGAGCCACCTGCAATTTTATCCTGCGGCCCAGAGCTGCTCCCTGATCGTGAATGGATATTAGAGCTCCTCCCTATGCCCATATCAGTTCATCGTGACTGGCTCTTAGTGACTGGCCATTTATGGGAAAATATGTGCTTTTGGGAGTATGAGCTTTTGCCATGGTAGCACTCTGCCCACGCAGACAGGGCTGTTCTTCTTGCCAGCTTCCAGCCTTGGCCCTGTGTGCATGATTTAGCCTTCGGAAAAGAAGAGGCGATCAGCGCATCCTGTGTGTGTTTGGAGAGGAATGCACAGCAGCCTGTGAAAATGATTTATTGCACATGTTGAGCACCAAGAACGTCAGGCAGGCTCAGCACTGAGGGCTCCCCGGGGGATCAACCTGTGCTTTCCTTGCCATTGTTGCTGGGAGCAGTTCTGAGCAACCACCATCAAATAGCTATGGCTGCGAGGAGCACAATGTTCAGAAAAAAACTAGGCTTTCCATTCTTTTCCTTCCACTCTTTGTCAGCTTCTAGGATCATATGCTTCTGACACTCTGATTACCTTCTTTCCAGCTCCTCTCTTTGCTGTTTTCACACTGCTGCAGTTTCAGTTCCATATTTTGTCACCTATAGGGCAGAACTGCCTCAATGTTATGGTATCTAAGGAGAGGGTATAGAGAAGGCAGTCAGGCTGTTCTCAGAGATGTAGAGTGGTAGGATGCTGTGCAACAGATTCGAGCTGCCAAACATGAAACTGATTAGATAGAAAGAATTTTTTTTTCACTGTGAGGGTAAGTCAGACACAGACAAGGTTACCCAAAGAGGTTGTGGAGTCTCCATCCTTGGAGATACTCAGATCTTGACTGAACAAGGCCCTCAGCAACCTGATCTAGCTGCACCTACTCTGAGAGGCAAACTGGACTAGATGACCTCCAGAGGTCCCCCACAACCTAAATTATTCTGTGGTTCTGTGACACTGTGCCAATATTTCACACTGAATCTACAGAGTCAACTCCTTGTGTTCATCCAGAGATTTAGCTTCTGTTGAGTGCTGCATTTTCTGAGCCTCACCATTTGTCCTGTTTCTCCCATTGGTACTAGATGACAGCTTGGGCTCCTGTAGGATTGTTTGCTCTTAAGTCTGTGGCCGTTTCAGTCTTGCTGAGCTACAAACACAGAAGTCAGATGGGGAATGCAGCTGTGGATATCTGCATTCCTCACAATTTTGGGGGTGCACGAAGCAAGCATTTTGGTTCATGTTCATGCTTAGAAGTATGTAAATGTGACCTTGGAAATATGTGAACATAGCTGCCACTAGTCCCTGTGTCTACCATGCTTGGCACAACAGGGACAAAGCAGTGAATAGAGTCAGCGATCTTGATAACGAGCAACGGCAGGTTGCCTACGGCTGCAGACCCCACATTTTCTGTAAGGAGCGTATGTGCGTTTACGTGAGACACATGGTGCGTATTTGCGATGTATGCGGTACGCAGTTTTGGACGGGTGTGTTTACAGATGTTTTTGGCCCACTTAAAATATCTTTGGCAAGAGGCAGTTCTATGAATTTGAACCAAGCCAAACACACCTCTGAGGTCATTGCTGCCATGAGATCACCACCTAGGCATAATGTTCAGGACCTTTGAAGACTCCTTTTGTGTTTTTCTAACATTTTCCCTCCTATTTGAAGGTGATCCAGGGCAATTACAATCCACCAAGGGAACAAACAGAAACCCTTTGCAAACCAGAGCCATAACAGCTAGGCATGGAGATCGCATGCAGGGGCTAAGACAAAGTGTGTGTTGCTGTCATCTGATTTTTCAGAAGGACTGCAAACTCATGAAATCACTGTAAATACCAGATTACCATGTTCCTCTGGAATTTTGAGTACAGCCTCCTACTAGGTCACTATTTCTATGTTTTCACTCTCTGCAGAATATTTATGAACAAGCTTGACTTTTTTTCTCTATTCTGGCTTCAAATGAGTTAATTTTATTCATCAATGTACTTGGCACATGCCAACTGTTGTTCAGGAACTGGGCTTACAGAGGGCAGTCTCCAAACCAAGCTGATTTTTTTTTTTTGAAACCAGAAGAAACAAAGCTTTGGACTGCAAAGTGTCAAAGTCATACATGGAAGAGTGTGATTGGAAGGCTATTGCAGTGGAGGAGTGTGGGAGTGTCAGCTCTGTGCAGCTGTGGGAGATTCAATATGTTAAGAGTCAAATCATGTGTTACTGGTAAATGATTAAGAGGCAAGTTGGCATTGGCCTGTCAGCCCTGTACAGCTGTGGGAGATTCAATACTTAAGAGCCAAATCAACATTGGCTGATCAGCTCAGCCCAGCCAGAGAGTGCAGCTCAGCTGGGGAGCTCAGTTTGGCGAGCTTGGTGAAGGTGGAGAGCTCTGCCCGGAAGAACTCGGCTTGGTGAGCCAGGCAGGAGCTCTGTCCTGCGCTGGCTTGGAGAAGCACCAGCTCTGCTCTATGCTGGCCCAGAGAAGCAGCAAGGCTTGGAGGAGAAACAGGCCTTGGAAGAGAGATACCAGGCTGTGCTAGTGTGGTGAAGAAAATGGCAGCACCGAGACTGCCTGTGTGGTATGGAACTGTTTCTGGAAGAGAGGGTTGATGACTGTCTAGTTGCTGATTTGCTTATTATGGAGATTCAATACTTAAGAGCCAAATCGCCATTGGCTGGTGGAGCTTTTGTGCAGGCTCTGAGAAGCGTTGGTCAGTCCTGCGCAGGCCTGGAGAAGTGTCAACTCTGTTTGAGGGAGCTCTGGGGAGCTCGGTGAAGGTGGAGAGCTCTAGCCAGAAGAACTCTGCATGGCGAGCCAGGCAGGAGCTCTGTCCTGCGCAGGCTTGGAGAAGCAGCAAGGCTTGGAGAAGAAGCAGGCCTTAGAAGAAAGATAAGTCAGCTTGGGGAAACTACAGATTGATGACTGTCTAGTTGCTGATTTCTTCATTATGAAGTAAGAGCTTGGATGAGAGCAAAAGTATGTATTATTGTATGAGTATGTATTAATGTAAGAAGAAAAAGAGAGATTAAAGAAAACAAACAGCCCCTGCCCTGCAGAAAGAAAGAAGAACAGTGTGATGTGTGAATTATTTTGGCCGCTACAATTTAGTACAATTTAATGCAACTTACTAAAATTTAATACAGAGGAGGAAGCTTTTGTCTTCCCTGTGGTAACACTGATACCTGTGAATACATTTGGTAAGAAGATGGCTCACTGACTCAAAAATAAGGAGAAACATTTCTGGAGATGTTGTTCCATAATGATCCTCAAGCCACCAGCACTACAGTAACTCTGAAGTCTCTTTGTTTGCTCAAGGCAGATTTGAAAAGATGCAACGTTTGTTTGAAGGGATGGACAGCTCTTGCTGAACCTTGGCACTCTCCCCAGGCTCTAATACCACAATTTTTCTGCTTCAGAAAAGGACACTGGGAAAGGTGGTCAGAGCATCTGTGATGGAGTGTTCTGTTTGGCAGTGTGGTGCAGGCTCTGCATCCATCCCTGTGCCACCCACAGACATGCTGCCTCACATCTCTTTGCAATCCTCTCACCCCCCCCCCTCCCCGCTCCCCATCCTTTTCAAGCAGACTCTCTCTTCACAGCCATACACCGCTGCTTTCGTCCTGTTCCCGCTCCCTCGCCACCACCCACGCTCTCTCAGATACTTTATTCTCCTCTGCTTTCATGCAGATGCCTCCCCTCCATACCCTGTCTCGCACAACATCCCCTCTTGCCCAACACGCGGACACCCTCCCTCTCCAGAGCATATGTGGAGCAGACGCATTTCCTTTTATTGTTCCTGCAGCCCCGCCCGTCTCCCGTTTATTCACTGCAATAACACATTTGGAGTGGAAGTAGTCCTGCTGAGAGCAGCCACACAGACCGCACAGGAGAGCCAAGTGTTTGCCCAAAATTGCTCCTACGTGTGGACTATGGCTTCCTGCCCGTGCACCCAGAGGAAGATGCTGCACAGGGTCCAAGGACCCGCTGAAATCGATGCTGTTACAGTTAGTGAACCCCAGTCCCTCCCCCAGGGAGTTCAGGCTTGGGCATGGTAAGGCCAAGAGATGCCCTGGTAGCACAGTCACGGCGAGCTGACTTACACAGCCACTGACAGGCCTGATCTCAGGGTTAAATATATATGCTTTTTGGCTGGGTTGAGCTGGGGTAAGATCCCCCACTGGGACCACCACACAAACCCTGTCTCAGGACTGATGCTTCTGGCGATGAAGCCAGTTTACACCAGTTTAAAGAGACTATGAATATACAGGCAAAGGGTAGGATGGGAGCCAAAACCCTCTGGTGGTCAGTGCCAAGGCTGGGAGCATAACAGCCCTCAATGCTAACTCCTCATCCGGGGCCACAGTTGCTCACTCAGGCTGTAGAAGTACAGAAGAAAAATAAATGCAGCAGGGAACCCGCAGAATGCGAAGACACCACATGTCCGTCTCACCAGCCTCTTCCCCTCTTCATCTGGCAAGGGATTAACTGCCAGATGAGATAAAGAAAGATGCATCCCCCCCCCTTCATCTTCCCTTCATTGTTTACAGCCCTTCTTGAACCTGGGGATGGCAGCAGCAGGAGCAAAAGGCATGGAATGAAACCAGCCCTCATCCTTGATACACTGTGACTGCCGGAGAGTGACGAGGACAATAGACGTGTGACAAACCTGATTGTTGCCTGGAGATGGTTTTAATAGAGAAACTTGGCATCAGGATCACTTTGGGACATTAACATCTCTGTGAGCTGCCTACAGCAATGAAAGATGAGCAGGGGCTGGTGGGTGGCGGGAGGGCAGAAGGCGCAGCAGTGGCCATGAACTTTGAGAGATGCTCGCTGCTGTTTTCTGGAAACGCCTGACAGCCCCAGTCCAGTTAGCGCTGCTGACTCTTTGCCAGGGACTGTCATTGCCAGAACTTCATTCAAAGTTTAATTAATTAGGAGCTTAATTAATTTTGGGTTACATGTGAAAAGAAACCTTGTTAGCAAGGACTCTTCCCACACAGACAGATGAGAGGCCAACATTTGTCCAGTCAAAGCTAATGAATCTGATGAAAATTTGAAGAAAATTTTCAAGCACTCAGATGTAAAACCCCCCAGCGCCTAGACCTCATTTCAGCTTATGGCTTGCCAGACTTGGTCTGCAACACTTTCCTTCCCACTCCATTATTTGAGGGGTGAATAAACGTAGCCCTGAACAAAGAAAGTGTTAAGAAAAGTTGCTCTTGCAGCATTTCCGCCCATAGTAACAGCAGGAAGACTTCAAGAACTCGTGGCAGAGCTTCTGACTCTTATGAGCTTTTTTGACCAGTTCTTCACAGTCACATCTTTGTGAAGGTCTGGAGTCAGCCATGAAGTATCTTCGTTTTCAGATAAAGCTCCCTCTGGCCCCAGGATTCAACTCAGGCCTCAAAAGCCCTCTCTGGGGCTACTGGTTTGTCCCTTATTTAGGAGGACTTCTCAGGCTTGCTGAGAACTGTTCCACTTTGAATAAATAATTAAATGCTTATTAAAGTGGGGACTCGTGTCCATTTTTTAAATATTAACTTTAGTATTAAAAATGCAACTGAAAAAGCTCATAGGAACTCTCTTTTTAGGTGTGAAGACATGCAAGTCCACTGGCCTTGGAGTCTGACTGGGTGTAATTCCATTAGAATTCATTAAAAGCACCATTTCCGGGTGAATTAGAGATTTCTGTTTTGTGTTGTAATGGAATTGTGTGTTTTTCATGCTCAAAGTAAGCAAAGCCATCTCTTTACAGCCCCTCTCATCTCATATAAAGATATATTTAGGCTTTATTGTAAAGTGCTTTGCAATTCTTGGGTGAAAAGTTCGAAGTACCAAGTACCACACTGCTACTATAATCAGTCTGGTCCCCTAACAAGGGTGATGTCATATGCAGATTTGAGTGGGTAATCTTATCATAAGGATGAACTGGTCTCAATCTTTTCTTTTGGCGTGTTCGACTCCAGACTTCCCTTCAACATCTGACATGTGGGTTTTATTGTTCAACTGACTTTCTTCTTGTACAAACATCCTGACTGAAGCACATGCAAAGGGAGGAGGGAAGACATTCCTCTGCATGTATGTTTGAGTTTCTCTGTCTTCTTGCTATGTGGTCCCAGGAACATATGGAGGTCCCTGCATATTTATAAGCTCTTTGTTTCCCAGCTTCCAAGGCCAGATGGCACACTCTGATGCTTTGGGGCATTTTCACCTCTAGGCCCTGAGCTCGTTCCAAGCTGGGGTGAGAGGTCCACGCCATAGCAGTGCGCAGCTAAGGAACGTCTGGTTAGTTACCACTTTGGTCATAGGACAAGTTGCGCCAGAAACAAAGGAAGAACAGGTTCTGGCAAGGCACTTCTCTTGCGCTAGTCTGTCACAGAGTGCTGTTCTAGTCATCTCTGCGTTAGATCTGGCAACGTGCATCCTGGTTACAGCTATGGCAAAGCTACTGGGTTTGTTGGTTAAGGTCAAGTTCATTGGACTGCATATAGGTTCACAGCTGCCGTCTGCTGGACACTGGGCTTGGTCCTTTGTGCCACTGTGAGCTAAACAGACTGTCAGATGATCCCATCTGGTTTTGACATCACTTTTGTTATTAATCAGTTTATTACTAATTGGATTGCTGTAATACCACAGTGTTAAATTTTACATAAGCACAAAGCAAGAGGTGGTCCCTCATAAGCTCATGCAAGACGAAGAGGAGGAGTAGAAAAGGCAGAGCTCATTCAGTTCATGGACAATCCTTTTTTCTTAGTCTTTTTGGAAAAATTGCTGCAAACTGCGTATGGTCAAGAACATGAATTTGGCTGGAGTATATAAAGTGGATTAGGTTTCTGCTAATGTGAAGGAAGTAGGAGAAGGTATCCACTTGTCAGCATGTCAGCACAAGGTCTTGTCTGAGATTGCAAAGTATTGTTAGAAATACTTTTTTTTTTTAGAGGACAATAAGATCCATGATCCACAGGGCAAGAGAATCCTTGTTTCTCTTTCAGTCATAATCTGCTATGTTTTCTATTATGTCAAATAAGAGATTAACTAGATTATATCCTTTTCTGAAATGAAAACAGCATTAAGATCTCCCTGTTCAACCCATGTCCTCATGTTTTTAAAACCTGTAGAAACTTCATTACCTTAAAATGACAAAACTCCAGAAAAGGCTGGCTGAAACTTTTCCAAAGCTTAAGAAGAAATTAACATATTTGGGTTTATAGTAAAAGCTTTGTTTTACTCCAAAACAAAGCTAAGAATACATTTGGGATCTCTAAGGAACAATGGACTAGATCCCTTTACCACTCAAAAAAGACAGACTCTGTGGGATGTCTGTTAGGTGTCTCTGCATGAAATAGTTCTCTGCTGGTTTCTTTCATCTGGGTCTTATTGAAGTTTCCCTGGGAGTAAGACCCATGGAGAGAAAATATTTGTTTTATAGGTTTTGGCCATGTTTTATGATGTACTACAATTTCAGAGCATTTCATCTCCATGAGAAGCCTATTCTTTTCTGCCTTAGGCTCCAAGAGTAGATACTCTACAGGCTACCCTGCGGTATGTTGCTGGCCTGGGGAAACTGGTGCGTCCTGGCAAGTGCAGTTGTTCCCCAGTCACTGCCGACGTGGCTCTGTCAGTCAGAGCCTGTATTCCTGCCCGTCACAGCTGAGCTGCCACAAAAAGCCCAAGCCCAAGAACTGGAAACCACTCCAACCCTGGTGGGAAGTCAGCGTATGCAGGCCTAAGCCACCTTCCTCCTGGCATCCAGTTCTTGCTGCTGCCGTGAGACACAGGCCTACATAAACTGGTGTGGTGTAGGAGTCGGGTGGGAAGGCCAGTGGCGACACTGGTGTCAGGTATTGAGAAAAGGCTTTATAGTCCTTGAACCCGGACCAGGTGTGGACACGCTACTGTAGATAAGCAAACTGCTTTGAAATGTCAGACAGCTAGTGAGCTTATTTAGACAGCAAATGGTGTTTTTCCATATTCACATTCAGGGAAAGATAAAGATCATGAAGTTCTGTTCACCAGGCAGATATAAAGGCAGCACTTCCTAGAGAACCCTACTTGTCCTGTACCCATGGTACAGGTAGCGCGACATTTAACTGAAATGATCTGGATTATCTTTCCAATTTTTCAAAGGGAATTTTTACTTGCAATGTATTACTCTGAAGATGCTAAGGCCCTTCCTGGCACTCATGCAGAAATTACAGTGGAAGAATATGTCAGGACCTGTCATGTGTTGAAGACTGAAAATGTGGACTATGGAATAAATCTGACTGAGATTAACGATCATGCCCATATCTACCACAGGGCTAAGGTCTTGGGATATATTTTTTCCTTTTGAGTTCTTCTGTCCCCCATGAAAGTGCACAGTGAGATTCAATGCTATTTGTTTAGAACCTAAAGAAACAAAATTAAAAGAAGACAGAACTGCCAAAAATTAATTGTTAAAAATGTTCAAAGTCTAAATGTTTTAGCAAAAGCCCTTCTTACTACTCATTTGCCATTCAAGGTGTTGAAAAAGTTGTCCTAGAAGTGAACATGTTTAGTATTAGCAGCAATAACTGCTTAGTAGGCATCCTTCATCTCTCCCAATAGCCAGTGGGCTTTTTTCCAACTGGGAAAGCTGACACTGCTGGTGGGTGATGCTCAGAATAGAGCTGCAGCACTCTGGTGTACTCTTGGAGTGACACCACTGATGCTGTCTGCTCTTCATGTGGTCCAAATGTTTTGTGACACCAGAATGCTTCTAGTAATGATGGGGCACTGCAGGAGTTTCTCCAGGAAGCATTTTAAGAGCTAGTACCTAATGACTCGCAACACGTGTGCTGCAATGCCTGTAACACCTCACAGAAACAATCACCAGGATGGTCTCTGAAGCCCAACTCCACTACCAAACGCTTTCCAGTGCCAGCAATGTTCTGCCTGTGCATGTGCAGAGTCATCCCGCGGCCCTGCTGACCAAGACATCTCTACCCAGCACACTCGTTATAAACTCATCAAGCCTGAATTTCAGCCAGTAACAACCACCATTGTGGAACATCAGGCAAGTGGTGATGCTAGTTTGCAAGCTTTGTACAAGCCTACAACAAATTTTCTAATCAAGCATAGCCTGCAAGACAGACATACAGGTCCCTCTGGGTCACTAAATGACTCAGGTGATTCCTTATTCAAGCAAGGACACTCCTGTACCTCCCAAGCCTCCCACATACTAAAAGCCCTGATTATTCCTTGCTCAACAGCCACCATCTCATCCTCTTGGATAATTTCTGAAATGGCACAGAGATGGACAATTTCTGCTCTGCACCTGCAGAACAAAATGTGAACATTTGGGGAGACTGTGGGAAGTGCATGGATGCAAGAGGTATGTGGTGTGGTGGTTGTCTCTGTTGTTTTCTAGCTCAGAACTGGGCTGTGTTTCCTGATCCTCTTGCTCTAAGCAGTCAGCAATTTATTTCCAAGCTTTGTCATTGATTCCAGATGGAAACCTGCTGTCAGGGCAGCCCATGAAAAAGTAATTTCACAGATGTCCAGCAGCCTCTTCCAGGAGAGAGAGGTAAGTGATGGCTGGGATAAAAAAGCATCCTTTAGGTCTCTAAACTCTGTGAATTCAGCCAGCTTACATTCTAGGGGGTTAATGAGTTGAGAAGGCTAAAATGATCTTTTTATGGGCATGTCAAATGGCTGGAATGTGACAATATTCTAGTGGAAAATAGCACTGTTGAAGCAGAAAGCATAAGCACAGCAGGTCAGGAAGAAATCAATCATTTGAGTGACATTGGTGATGCAGGCCTTTGGTCCACGCCGATCCCACGATACCTTTGCAAGTCCTAGGGCAGCAACATCAGTGCCAGCGGTGACAGCTTGTTGGGACAGACTTTGGCCCCGCAGTCCTTGCCTGGGAATTTGACCCAGCACAGAACAGCTCTTCCTCCTGAAGTTGAGCTGGGGCGTGAAGTCACTGCACGCTTAACACATCTGTCCCTCCCAGCTCAGCGCCTTTTACTGGAGGGTAAAAGGGGTCCTGAACAGGTTTTTTTTCCCAGCTGCTGGAAGAATTACTGAGTTGGCACTGCAAAGGCTTGCTAGGATCAAACCAGGAGGCCTGAGTACTCCTGCACTGTACATTTTTGGACAGTTTAAGTCTTGAGATAGATTTGTATTTCTAAGTATTTCCAAGTTTTTTGAGATGACAAGGAAGCAACATGAAAAAAGCATCATGAAAGCTTAAAGGCAGAGAGGGGAAATAATTTGGTCCTGTGCTGTTTCAGTATGATTAATGGATTCTTCTAGAACGGCTTTCCAAGACCGGTTTTGCTACAGGGGTGGTGGGGACAGATTCTTGCACAAATAGATGCTACGTAATTATCAAAATGTTGCTAGTTGTAAGTTTTAGGCACTGCTTGTAACACCTGGGCCCCAGACAGTGCCTTTCACCAAATGCTTGAGAAGGAGGCAAGAGCTGTTACCCGCTTCACAGGGCAGGACACACACACATGCGCGGACACATGCCTGGCACCCCGACACGGGCTCAGCACGGACAGACACACGCCTGGCACCCCGACACGGGCTCAGCATGGACAGACACATGCCTGGCACCCTGACACGGGCTCAGCACGGACACATGCCTGTGCCCGTGCCCGCTGCTCCCTGCGAGTGACCCAGGTGCCCAGTCCTCCCTGAAAGAGCTTATTGAACGTCCAGGCGGGAGAGTACTGAGGAGGCGTGGAAGGGAACATGGCAAAGCCAGGCTTTCAGCTTTCCACCCTTTAAAGGATGAAAACATGAGGGAAGGTGTCAGAAGTCAGTTTGCTTTGGCAGAGAGAGGGGGAAAAAAACCCCTGTGGCCTGGCCAGGAGCCAGAGGGTTTGTGCTGGCCACAGCTGGGGCGATGTCATGGACCGAGGAACAGAGAAGTGTTTGTGCTGGTCCCGGTGACGGGGTCTTGTGTCTCCGGGGGGGGCTGATGGCAGTGCTGGCGCGGGGGCACTGTGGGAGGAGGGAGCACCGGCCTGTGGTGTCACCAGAGGTCCTGGCCCACGTCCCACCATCCCTCCTGGCTGCACAGGGAATTCCTTTCCTCTTGCTTCGGGATGTGTATGTGTGGGAGACTCTGGGGAGGGGGTGGGGGGTGGAATGGGGGGTGGAGGAGAAAAAAAGGTACCATTCAGCTAAATAACCTCGTTGGCATTGACCCTTACCTGCCTGGCTTTTTTTGCCCAGCTGGATAAAGGAGCTCTCTGAGGGGTGGGTAAGGGAAAATCCCATTCCTTCATGCGGGGAAACAGGCAGACCTCTTTGGATGAAGTTCTTCATGAGCCTTCAGTCCCACTTTCTTCGTTTGTGCCTGCCCCCTGGTTTCACTCTGTTTATAAATTTCCACATTCTGGACAGTCCTGGAAAAGCCTGAACACCAAACTCGCCATCCTGGAGGAGACAGTCCAGGTTTTCACCTAAACTGGAAGTGAAAGGTGCATCTGTCCAGGCTCCTTAATCAGTAAAATAAGATTGTGGTGTTAAGAGTCCAGTCCATGCCAACCCCTCCCCACCCCAAACCTCTAGCAAAAATTCCAGCTCTGCTCACTCACATACCTGTCCTCAGTTGATTTTATTTTGGTGGGGCAATGGAGACCAGAATAGAAAACAGGATAGGTCTTATTTTAGAGGAGATGGAAATCCTGCTTTCATCTAACAAGCTGGAGAAGGCATCTCCTGACCTGTAGTTCTTGTTTTTGGGTCTTACATATGGAAATTGTTACTCTGAGTTATTACAAATAATTACTTAGTGACACTGGAATTCTTCGGCAGGGTATCACGCCCATGTTAACACTCCTTCGACTGTGCTGCGCTGAGCTGGTTGTATCGAGGACATCCCTCGGACATGACCAGTCTCCCGTCGGAAGGTTTTGTCTGCTGTCTGCATCCCGTGATTGCTGTTGTGAGGAAATGGGCTGCATGCAGGAGAGTTAGTCACAGAGCTTTGAATTGGGTGGAGGAGTTTTGTCTAACCCTCAGAAGCATCAGTGGGGACTGGATTGGCCAAAGTGTGATCAAAGCATTTCCCTCAGCTGGCTCCAGCCTTGGACAGTCACTTATTGGGGTGGTAAAAACCCCTCACAGGAAAATGACACATGTTCAGAAACAGTTCTGATCTCCTTCCAACAACCTGCTAATTTGCCTGTGACCTCACTCACTCTGTAAAAGAGCACAGAAGAGTTCCAAGATTTTAATCTTGCTCTCTAACACCATTGTCCTGGTGCTTCCAAAGGTGGAGCAGCTTTGAGAGGTCTCCAGGAAGCCAGAAATCCCCAGAAGATTTCTAAATGCCCACATACAAACGACTGCCGTTGTCCCTCCTTGAACTGTGTGGCCCATCCACTATTAGGGAATAAAAGTCCTGGGGCACTGAGGCACCGTGAGGCACCGAGCATGCTTATCAGGCAGGTAAGAGCACCAGGGCTAACGAGCAAGGCAACCAGTCTGTGATGAGATGGTCAAGTTGACGCCCTTCTCATCTCATCAGCATTTGGGTAGAATGAGCAGTTCTTCTGCCCATATTCCCAAGGATTTTATGGGATCACTGTGGGACACTGTAGAGTTAATAGCCATTAGTCAGGAATAAAACAATAATCTCAGCAATGGATTTTTGTGGCTCCCATGACAAACTAACAAAAAGAATAACGTACTTGTTTCTGTTTTCTTACTTTTTTTGCATGAAGGCCAAATCATTTCAGAAATGAAACAAAATGAAATGAAACCAAACCAAACCAAATTTCTTTTTCTTCTGGTTTGTTTACAGTTAAAAACAAACAAACCCCCTCTATTGTATGTTTCTATTTTTTTCAAATTAAGCTTAAATAGCTTGAAATTAAGCTATTAAAAAATAAAAAATGACCATCTTCTGACTTCTCACAGTTTTCAGGTTTTCTGGATAAATAAATAAATTGGATACCGATGGCTTTGGTTGCTGGAAATATTGGGGGGCATTTGGTCTGAGCAAGAGTTCCTAGTTTGCTCAGGATTGCTGATTCCTTCTGCCTGACTTCACTGATGTTTGCTGATAAAGGAGGAAAACAAAGGAGAAGAGAGAAAAAAACTCCAAGGACTTTGGCTTCCATTTGGCCTTTAGGACTTTGGCTGGAGATGCTCAGCACCTTGGCAAATACTGGATATTCTGGAAACAAATGGTGAGGAAGGGGACAGGAGCCTGGGAGCTCAGCACCGAGCTGGGCTGCGCTGGCAGCTCTACGAGCATGTCTGTTCAAGGGACGAGATGACACCAGAATCTCCCTGAAACGCTCCCACCCTCCATCCCCGAGTCGATGGGCGTGAGAGGAGACATCTGACTGCAGCCTGTGCATGGGTGTGCGGGCACTGGGGGGGAACTTCTGAGGAGAAGCAAATGTTTATTCTGTTCTGTTGTTTAAAGCCCATCCATCAGTTCACACTGGAGGGCCAAGCCTTCCTACGAGGCTGAGAAGGGAGATGGTATTGCCCAAGGAGTTGCTGGGGAACAATGGAAGGAAATATGGACTTGGAGAAGGAGATGGACCGGGGTTGTGGGGAGAGGATGTGAGCAGGATGGTGTTGGGGGAGCGGATGTGAGAAACTGCACCCCGCTGCTGGACTCGACTTTCTGCCTCCTGGCTTTGCTCTCTCAACAACCTCCAGGAAGCCTGTGAGGGCCATACCCAGGGCCTCTCCCAGCAGAGAGCTCCTGGAGAGGCTTATTCACAGCGGGTCAGTGGGATCCGTCCCTGCTGAGCCATCCCGCATCGATACGCCTCTGAGGATGAGGTACCCACTCTGTGACAGAGAGCAGCTTCTCACACACTCCAAAATACGCGTGAGAAACGTGTTTTGCTGGAGCCAGTTTTGCACAGCCCTCCTGAAGAAACCCTCCATTTCCAGGCTGACAATGCGTTCACGTTACCGGTGGCACACAGCTGAGGGGGGAAGGCTCCAGGCAGTGAAGGCAGGAGGTGCACATCCTGCTGCCTTGTCCTCACTGCTTGTCTGAGAGACACAAGCGTCCTAGGGCTTCTCCAGCTCCTGCCTGGGGTTTGCACCTGACCTTGGGGAATGCACCTGGCTGCCCATTTCCTCACCCGCCACCTGGAGGAAATGGCACTCACCTCCTGCTCAGAGGAGGACTCACATTGATGGGTCTCAAAACATGAGACAGGAGGTTGTTCACTGCTCCATCTGGAGGGAGGAACCATGGCCACAGTCTGTGGGCAGCCAGCGCAACCATCCTCTACCGTTTACCCTGCAGACTCTGCTACTGGCAGGCATCCAGTGCTGATCTCTTCTGTGAAAGCCCCAGCAAGGTTTCCTGAGCTTGGAGTGTGGTGGGAGCATCTCTAGGAGTGACAGGAAAAGATGCAGTCTGCAGAGGCCTACAGTTTCTTCTCCAGCCGAATCAATCATTTTCCACTAGGATTCCATTCATCAAAAACATTAATAAACAGAAAAGGATAATAAAAACTGCTCAGAAATGAGGGAGTGCAACAGCAGCCATGATTTTGGACTGTCCTCCTGATGGAAAGGCTTATGTTAACAGATCAAGGTAGTAGTTGAGCATATGGGTTTCCAGCTTAGGGTTGATCCAGTTTTAATATCTCTGTGAAAGAGAAAAACTGTTCCAGAGCCCAAAGCAATCTGTCCAGATTAGGAATTGCTACTGCATTTCTAGGAAGTGCAAAGGAGAATGAATAAATCTTTAGCACTTGAAAGTATGTACAAGTGTGGTTCACTGTATAAAAATTGTATGAAAACTGTCAAAATGTTTATAAACTTCTAGTGAAGTGACATGAATGCTACTGGAGAAGCCTCAGATTCTCCTGTACACATAATAAAGATATGTTAGGCTAAACAAATCAGTAAAGAGGGCACAGAAAATGTTAAACAGACTCAATATATGTGTTCTTGGCTTCGGTCAGTCTTGGGCTTGCTTATCTCTTCTCACGTACCTGAACTGCAGTCCCAGGAGTCCTGCTTTAAACTGCCCACGGAAGGGGATGCCAGACATGAAGAATTTGGGAGAGGACAAAGTTCATTCTCAGAAGATATAAAAACTGCCCCCATCAGGCAAATCCATCTGACTTCACCGTACAGTATTTTAGCACCCGTCATCAGACGCAGCAGCAGCAGCCCCGAGTGGAACGGAAAAACCCCTTTCACTGTTCCACTCGTGTTCGGTGAGGAAGCAAAAGGCAACAAACTTCCTTTAGCGGTGTTTTTAATCTTAAAATGATTTTCTCAGCAATAGAATTTTTGCATTTTATTTACATACATGCAAATAGTATTTGATTTTCCAAATTCAATAGCACTTTTCATTTGCAGATCACAGCACTTAACAAAGAACGAGTACATCTCAGTTCACGTTGTTCATGTGAGAAGCTGGACCAGTGCCCTGTCTTGAGAAAAACGAAGAATGAGAGTGTCTTTGAGATCTCAGAAAGTCTTCCCCTGAAAGGTAAAAATTTCCAGGTGCTCTCCACCCGAGCCACTCTTAACTCATTCATGCACACAGCTCACACAGCCCTGTTTGTTCAGTCGGTGCCAGGCTCCCTCGGCTCTGACCCCCGCAGTGACCCTGGTCCTGCTCAGCAGGACCGTGTGAGCTCAGCTCCCGGTCACCTGCTCGGAGCTGTGGCACTGCACTGCTGCTCCCCTTCGAGATCCAGTCCCAGCTTTTGGCCAGCACACCTGGGTTCCAGAGCTACACCCTACTGCTATCCACCCTGCCAGATTAAAGAGCGGCTAAACGCCATGAGTGAGCTTTCCACAAACACCCAGAGGAGACCCACATTATGCATTGAACTTGAACAAAGCGAGCACTGAAGAGGAGCTTGTGCTCTGGTTGCTAAACCTTGGCATAATTTCTAATACTAAAAACTGTGCTTGTGGTGGAAGATAAAACAAATGCCAAAACGACTCACAGCTCAGGAACATATAGAGTGTTACAGCCCATGAAAAACTACAACACACTCATTCTAAGGAAGGCAAAACACTGAATAGTGCATGCTGTGTCCTGTGCTTGTGAGATTTTCATCCATCCACTTCACCATTTTGCTGAAAAAGCAGTGATCTAACCAGCAAAGGTCTAGAATATAAAAATTTGCTGACTGGGGATTTTAAGCGAAAAGCTTATGTGAGGGAATAAAAAAGAATTGAACTGAGAGATCACAATATGTATAATCCTGTCCTCTGTCTAGTTCATGCAGCACACCAGAAAAATTCGAAAGTGTAAGCACTCAGGTAGAAGGGAAATTATTTGTAACACTCTAGTAGGACATAGCTAGGAGGTGTATGTTGCAAAAATAAATTAGGAAGAATCTCAGAAAAATTTCTTGACACTGAAATGTGTTAGGCTGTTAATTGTTTCCTGAAAAGAATGGTGGAAGCTTCCTCACCTAGGAAATTTTAAACTTTTCTCAAGCAAACAATGCAAAGTGTCCCACAGGAACCAACGCTGTGCTGGCTAAGCAAAATGGATTAGACCTATCAGCAGGTCTTGTCTATATTTAATTTCTGTGATGCATTTATGGAATGCTGCCCACGTGCCAAACCACAGGAAAGTCTTTACACATTCCTAATTTAAAGGGTCCTTGCTGCAAAGCCCCAAAGCCTCATGCTGTCCAATTTAGATTTCAGCAGCAACATAGGCTTTGCTCAGTGTTGAAAACTGTTGGCTCCATGATTATTTTCCATTCAGCTGAATCATTGCTTGAGTAAAAAAACCCATGTAGAGGTACAGTTTGGAGAGAAAATGGGTGTTGGCCTTGTTGGATGGACTTCCACAGGGGCAGATGAAACCTGGTTAAAGGCTGAGAAGCAAATTGACAGGTACTTCATGCACACATAGAAAATATGTAGCTCAGTTTCCCTTCTGGGACTGTCTTCCTTTATTACTCAAGAAGTACTGCAGTTGTTCATGAAAATGCCTGTGAATAAGCCAGAACCTGAAAATTACAAAGGGCTAAGGCATTCCAAGAAAATCAAAGTCTCATCATGGGCAATTAACTCATCATTAAAATAGGCTGAAAGAGGGTGATGATTAGAGCGGTCTAATTTTCTCAAATTCCCTGAGCATATTAAAGTTGATAATCTGCTTCAAGAGAAGGTGGAGTGGAGCCCTGTGGCCATCCTAGACCAATCTAAAGCCTTTTGCACTATTTTTGTCTTTTTATGTGTTTTCCCTTCATGTTAGGCACATCTGTGTGGGTAGGCACAAGCACTTCTCTAAGGCCATTGTTTCCAATCCTGAAAAAAATTCTCCACTACACTTGCATTTTCAGCCTTCTGCCTCCGTTGGTGTTTTAATCAGTTTTAGTACAGGTACAGTATCCTCTAAGAATATGCTGCAGGGACTTATCTAGCACAGGGTTGAAGGGCCTGAGAGATGGATTTAGAGTTGATTAGGGGCTGCACAGGTAAAACACAAAGGCTTTTGCTATTTCTCTTGGGAGCTTATATCTCCCTATAAGGATGCTAGGTTACTAGTTAGTTTAATGTACCCTTTGCACAGTTTTCATATTTCTCTCAGCTGTAGACTTCCAACCAAAATATGTAATTTCTCCCCAGTCTTCAAATCTTCAAGAGTGTGCCTGTGCTGTCTTTGTGCTCCTCTGATTACTCTTTGCCTGGTGTGCAAGGGCTGCATGGTGTGTATCTCAGTGTAGGACTCAGCCACGTCATTTTATTTCCTCGATGATGATCTATAAAAAGTCACATTCCTGCAATCAGAAACCTCCCAGGCCCATCCTGTGCCCAGTGTGACACAGATGCCTTGCTGCAAGGAAACCCCCCCGCCCTCCTTTTGTAAGATCAGTAACAACAGTGCCTGAGTCCAAGAGCCCACGTTAAAAATAAATGACGAGTCCTAAATGGAGCGATTTCCCTGTCCCAGAGCAGGGGAATTCACCGCTGGGAATATCTCCCGTTTCCACTGCTCATCTCCTTCCCCCTCGCAGGGTCCCGGCGCACAGCCCCGCAGCAGAGTGGTCTGAAACCTGCTGTGGCTGCCGGGGACCATCCGGCCTCCCAGCCTCTGCCTCCTTCCTCTTCCCTTTACCCTCCTCATCCCGGCAGAGGTGGTGCTCAGGGGCCTCCAAGAGACAAACCCCTCCTCGCTTTGCTCCCTTCCACCCTGCTGCGGTCTCCAGCGCCTCGCTGGCCTGGCCCTGCCTGGGCACCCTAGCAGGAGGAGGAGGTGGCCGCTGTCTCTGTCACCCTCTCCGTTTGCTGGAATCACCATGATTACCTTGGGAGCTCTCATGGCTCCAGGCTTGCCAGCATTACCTTCTGTGACCACTCCACAGTGGCTCTGTCGATCTGCACAGTGCAAACCCTTTCCTGGGTGGCTGACGCATGTACACCACTTGCTGGCATGGTTTTCTTCTTAAAAGGCCTTGTTTTGAAATGCCATTGAAAATTATCTTGATTCTTGCAGAAGTTGGAGGACCCCCACCCTGAGCCACTGGCTGTTTGGGGAGGAAAGAAGAAAAACAACAGCTCAGAGTATTTGTTTTCTCTTGAGAAGCCCTGCAGAGAAGCCCTTTGCAGATCTTCGGGCCTTGGTGTGTGTCAGAGCTATGGAGGAAGTCCTCAGGGCCTAGAAACGTGGCTTGGCAAAATGCAGCTCTTCATTTTCATGCCCTGCTCCATCCAAACACATTCAACACCTTGTTCTGCCCTGGTCAAGACTCATGTCTCATGCAGAAAGCCAGTCATATACAAAAAAGTAAACCAGTACATCTCTCTCAGAAAGCAGAGCTGTAATACAGCTCTTCATAAATTATCTTTTATTCTAAACAATGAAATAGTTCCCACTGTTTGCTGAGATGAGCAACTGCACTTACCTAACTTGCTCTGAATTCACTCAGTATCAAAGGGTCAGAGGACCTGCTTATCTTTCAAGCTTTTAGAATCCCTTGACGAAGGTGACCTGAGCCACTCTCTTGCTTTACTGCATCCCAGTAAATAGTAGCAGCGAGTTCTGAAGTATGGCTGTGGCCTGAAATTATTCTTTCATGTTGAAGGCTGAATGGGTCACAGTCTAGCCTCAGTGGGTGTGTTCAGTGCCAGTAAAAAGGGTCTCCACAAACTGCGGAAGGTGATGGTTTCCACTTCACTGCGGTACACGGTTATACCTGTGCAGTGAGGAGGACCTGACAAACACTCATCTATTTTATATAATCAGTCAAGCAGATATTGGCTGATTATGCTGACCTCGACTTGGCTTGAGCAGGTGATGGACTGCATCAAAGCTGTAGCTGCAGCCAAAAGTCTTATGGAGAAAGTAAAATATCACTAATTGGTATGCTGATCCCAGCACAGGATGGCAAGCGATACAGCTGCTCAATAAGCACAGCTTTGGCAGTTATGTCACACCCCTGGCGAGCAGCTCCCTGTATCCCCGCGGCGGTATGGCCGGTCTCCCCTCCCGGAGGGGGCACTCGGCTGGGTGCAGGGAGAGGCGGTGGAGGACAGGGACAAGCCAGCAAGAGGAGGGGTGCTAACATCCACCACGGGGTGCAGACAAGCAGCCACAGAGCTATCAGGGTGGTTTAGTGAGGGGGTGTGTGGAGCTGGTTCCAAAAGACAAAACGTACTGAGCTTTGTGCTCCCTTTTTATGGGCTAGTTTAATCCACTGGGGACTCACTGAAGGGGGCATAAATCAGATGGAATCTGATCCTCTCAAGGAATTAAGAAAGCAGAATTCCTCCCGAGCTTCACCCAGTACTTCAGTGGCCTCCTGCTCTAACACATCCCTCATTAAGATTGCTCATCTTGGGTCAAAGGCCTTGGCGCTGGCGACAAACTCTGGACCGACAGTGTCCTACTCCCTGCAGGACGGGGGCTCAACTTTGCAAAGTCTGTGAGATGACATTTCTGCGAACTGCTGGACTGCTGACGCTCCCTGTTCTGTGAAACGGGAGTTGAGAGACATTGTGTAACATCTGCCCTTTGATTTCCATGAAATATTCACTGCAGGCAGGTTCCCACCCGACCCGGAGGTTCAGGCGCACCCCTCCAGGCATAACCCGGCCTACAGTGCTTGATTAAGAATTCATGTCCCAAGGCTTTTTACATGTTTTTATTTTTTGTGGGTTTTTCCCCTCCTCTCTTTGCACTAGCGCTTCCTAGGACAGGAATTAATAGGAGAATAAAATGATGATGGAGACAGATGAGCAGAAACATCTGTCAGCCAAATGCTCTCTCAAGACCGAAGCTCCAATTTTTGGTCTATGAACGGCACTTTTTGTCTCCTGCCAGAGGGTTAGTCTGGATGGGTGCCCAGGAGTCAAACAAGAACTGAGGAGAGAAAGCATCAGCACAGCCAGTAATACAGGAAAAGGAGGAATTTTTGCGGAATCTTCACTCTTCCCTGCTGGTTTCCTGCTTACTACATGTGACCAACAGAGGCAGCTTTTGTATGGGAAACTGTAGCACAGCGGCTATTCTGGGATAGCCAGATTGAGAAAAATAGCCAGTGGGTAAACCACTGCCACTAACCTGACTTCAACCTGCATCATGATGCGCGACTCAGCTAACAAGTGCTCTGATTTCCAGGAGCTTGGTCAAGGCTCTCGTTCTCTTTCTTTTTCTTTCTCTCATTCCTCCTGTCAGCCTGTCAGCCATCCCGCAGCAGGCAGAGTGCTGGAAGTCAGCGCCGCTACCAGACCGACCCACCTCACACACATGCACACCAGCAGCCTCATGGGTTTTCCCTCTCATTGTCATAAGAGTTTCTGCTCATTGATATATGTTCATCTTATGGACTATTAGTTCAGGAAAACCTTTATCTGGAGATCTCACACGCTTTTTTTGGTGTGAGGACTAATAGAAAACTTTCACTTGAGTTTCCTGCTGTTGAAGAACAAAAATTAAGAGGGACATTCACCAAGATGTTTCTTTCATTGTGTTTTAGACTTGGTATGGCAGTGAGGTGGTGTGATTTATGGCAAACTACATCCAGCACCAGGCTGCTGTAAGCTATGTAAGTGTGTGTTTTTATAAAGCGATTACATTTATCTCAAAGCCAGAAGCCTGGTGGGGGAACTTTCCCAGGGTTCTGACAGTATTTTGCATAGAAAGAAGGAAAAGAAACCCAACACAAAATCTTACAAAAATATATCATACTGCAGTTTTGGAATGGCTTACACTACAAAAGCCTGACCTACCTGAGAGTAAACCTCAATCAGACTAAATAAGTCTGCTTCTTTTGAAAGAAAAGCTTGCTTTCTTTTGAAAGAAAACAGTCCATGCCCCATCCCAAGAAACTGGCCTACAAGCGAGTGCCAGAGGGATGGGAGGCTTGAGAGATAATGTGCTAACCAACACTCTGTTATCATTATGGCTCAAAGTGATCAATTCCTGTGGAATTTTTTGTAATAATATTAGTCCTGGTGACCTCATTTGTTATACATGTTACTCCCGTGAGGACTCCAATGTGTTACCTAGAAGATATGGAGCTCAGCCATCTGTGCTGTACCTGCTGTGAGGATATCTGGATCCTCATCTGCAACGGCTGCCCAGTTCCTCCCCCGTGGCAGCTGAAGCTGTCAAAGGAAAACCTCTGGCAGCGCCCCAGATGGTTTGAGGTTTGGGACTGGTCCGATGTTCCAGCATGTTTAGACTTTGCTTTGCTGCTCTCCACTCACTGAGAAATCCCTGCTCTGTTTAATTTGTCTTTGTTCAGTTTTGGCATTCACTTTTTTGTCATCTTTCATCACCCTGGTCAAATCTCTCCTCTTTAACCATCTTCTTACTTCTCTCTCCTGACGGATACTGGGGCCTGCTGACCTGGACTGTTCCTTCCATCCGCAGCATGACTCTCATCTGAACTTGATTATTACAAAAAGCAGGAAAGATTAAATCAGTTTAAAGCTCTCTTTTTTTTGCGAAATGTATGTGGGACAATCACAGCCACTGTCAGGGGTTGCTGGACCCCAGAACCTCTGGATCTTCTGCCCAGGGTTCAGAATAGCAATACAATTCCACTGGAGTGACCACTGCGATTCCCCCTGTACTGTTTAACTCCCATACAATTAAACAATGTTTGTCAGATACTTAGATCAATGTGCCCTGCTCCTAAAAGTTACCCCCTCGCTGTGTGCATCCAGCAAGCCAGCAGGCCCAGAAGATTCCCACGTGGGTGCCCGGCGCTGGAGGAGACCTTCCGACTGCGTTGAGACTCGGGGCTGCTCGGTGCCTCCCAGGATCTACACGCGCACCTGTAACCTCATGCCTTGAGCCACCTCGATCCCTGCGATCACTTCACAGGTCTGCACTGTAAGGTTACACACGCTGACTTCACAGCCCTTGTAAAACTTCTTTGGTGTCTGCACCATGAGATAAATTATTAACCATCAATTTCTTTGTCCTCCCAAGGACATTTTGTCCTGTTCTCTCGATGTGCTCTGCAAACATAACTTAATGCATTTCCCTTGGCTTCATTTCAGGTCGTTCTTTTTAATTTTAGCTTCTATCTGAAACCAATGGGATGAAACTGTGCAAAAGGACATTTAAGATTGAAACCCAGTTAGAAAAATGTCCTAGCAGCAAGATCTGTAAAACCCTGGCAGCAGTTCCCAAGGTGAGGAGATGGAAGCCCGGCCACTTAAATCATGTTCATCTGGGTTCGGTGTGCAGCTCGGGAATGTGCTGCAGGGAACCAACTTATGCTGGGCCAAAGTGCCCTTCCACTCGTACGAATCTTCCCACCCCAGATGTGAGGCTTGAGACAGATGCCACGGAGGACAGACATCTCTTTGTAGTCTCCCTTTTTGAAAATAAAATAGAATTTGATTTGCTTCTGCCCTCACTTTCCACAAACAGTCCCTGGAAGAACTGACTGGTAGAAGTATCTAAGAAAACTTAGAAGTATCTAAGTATGTTCTGGGGAGTTTGGAATCTTTTAAAGAGGAATCAGAAGGACAGTAGTTATGCTGTGTAATGCAGGCGTCTCTAACAGAGCCAAAGCTGGAAGCCTTGACTCCCTCTGTGGCCCATGCAGGAGGGAAGGACTTTCCAGAGGCCACCTCAGGGTAGGCAGCAGTTATGGGCATCTTCTGGAGGCACTTCTAGGCAAAATGGGATCTACATTTCTACATCAATGATGTACCGAGCAAGGGAATAAGGCTTTTAGCTTGGGAAGTTAAATTAGGTGCCTGGCATCAGACTATGGCAACAGTAGGGGTAATAAGTTTTAGGTGTGTTAATTAGGAGACGAGCAATTTAAAATCATCACTGTATTTAAGATGCACTTTGCCACAGAGGCCTGGGGCTGTCATCAGCAGTTCAGGGGTTAAACTTGAGGATCACTCCTGTGATCCTGCCCTGGTACTTCAATCACGGTGATTGCTGTCTTCTCAGTTTTGTCTGTGTTCCACAGTCTGTGAGTCTGCTGGGGCAGAGGTTGCTTCCCCTGTCCGATTATCGGCCCTGACCTCTCATGCAAATACAATATAAATATGATTGCATTGCGTTAAGTTCAACAGAGGGACTGTGATGAGTACTGCCCCTGCCTGGAAGAGTTTGAAACACAAGAGGGATGAACTGCTGAGAGGAAGGGGAGGGCATTGCTGCCGAGGTATAAAGTCTGACATGACAATGAATCGCATTGTGGGTCTGTCCAGGGACAGCTCAGTTACAACCGGCTGCCTCCAGTCAGGGAGCAAACAGACGGAGCCTGGGACGAGCGATGTGCAGGAGAGGCTGCTGCAGTCCTGTTCAGGGCAGGTATTCCAAATATTTGGGGTAAGACAGGCAGCTGTAGGTTTCAGAGAAAGATTATCACTTATGAGCGGCAATAAGAACAGACATGGCTGAAAACAGGGCTGGAGAATGAGCCCGAAAGCCCTGACCTCCCAGTATCTGTGTGCTCCCTGTTGGAGCTCTCCCACTGGCCTCTGCCATCAGGGACAGCAAAGGTGGCAGCACGGAGGGGTTTAAGCAAGAAGCTGATGAGGCAACACCACCTTTGGTTACTTTCCCTGGAAGCAGTGCCTGCATTTACCTCTTCTCCAGAAGAAGCAGAAATGTTTCTGTTTCCTGCCCTCCTGGTTTCTCTGTCTCCAGGCCCTAAAGCAAGCAATCCATTACTCCTGCCCCCGCGAGCCAGAGACAGTGCCTGCACAGAAAGAACAGACAGTTCTCTCCTGCAAGTTTGCTTTCTTGGTGTCCCTACTTTTCCGCCAAGGGAGGCGGCTGCTCAGTGAGGTGACGGTACGTGGTCCCACGCAGAGGTGCAGCGTGTCCAGGGACAGGGCACAGACCATCACTGGGGCTGCCAGCACCTTGTGCTGACACTCGCGGGGAGGTGGTGGCCTCTGACAGCACAGGGTGCTTTTGGGAGAAGGCTGGGATGAGGAGGGACGAGGCAGGCAGCAGCTGTGACGGTTTTGATCATTGCTTGTTTTGGAGGTTGACAAGAACCAGGTTCTTGTGATTACTGTAATTAGCAGACCCTTGTTTTCTTTTCTCAGTCGGGCCCAGCAGAATGCTGTAGCTGATACTGTGATACCAGAGGTCACGTTTTAGCTGGCAAGGCGGCGATTCCCAGGACAAAGAATTCAGTAGTGCTGCTCTTACTTCAGCCGCAGCTATTCGGCAGGGCTGCTTGAGGCTGCCTGAGAAAATGTCCCAGCTCCTGCTCACCCCTCTGCCTTCTGGGCCTGCAAGCAGGCACAAATCTTTATGTGCATTATTTTTACATGGGCTTTAAAAATAAAACCCAGCCCCCAGACTGAAAAGTCCTCCTTGTCTTTTTCTGACCAGCAGCTCTTTCCCTGGAGAGGCTGCGCGCCAAAGATCGCCAAGAATGTTCCCATGTCGCTGCCCCGGCACCGCCCGCCGCGGCCGGGGGGGTCTGGGGGGGCGCCGGGACCCCTCCGGGGCGGACACCGGCTCCCCGGGTCCGGGCCCGGCCGCTGCGCTCCGGGTAGGGGGTCAGGACCTTCCCCCCAGCCGGGAAACGCCGCCGCAGCCCGGCCCGAGCGCCGGGACCCCCGCACCGGCGGCGGGAGCGGGGCGGCGGGGACAGCCGGCGGCGGGAGGGGGGATGGAGCCCGGGGGGGGCGGCGGGAGGGAGGGGGACGGAGCCCGGGGGGGCCCGGCCCGGCCCCTGAGCCCCGTCCGCCGCCTCCCCCCGCAGGTTCCGGCCTCCCCCTGGTGTGACCCGGCCCCCCCACACGCTCGGGGGGGACTGCGCGTTTCAAACTCTTCCTCCGGCTCTCGGGGTCCGCGCTCGCCTGGACCCGGCCCCCCCGGCGGCGGCGGGGGCTCCGGTCGGGTCTGGCCGCCTCCCCCCGGCTCTAGGCCCGGCTAAAGCGCGGCTCAGCGAGCGCGGGCCCGGCTGGGGCCGGGCTGCGAGGAGCCGGTTCCCGGGAGCGCGGGGAGCACCACGGCAGCGCGGGCCTGGGGGGGCCGAGCCCGGAGCAGCGGGTACCGGGCGCGCAGAGCAGTGCCTGTGCGTGCACTGCACGTTCCCTGCCGCGTTTCTCTCCCCTCCCTTGCATCAGTCACCCTAGATTTGGCTTTGCATCTACTAAGCAGCAGCAAATCCTTAGGTAAAACCTTCATAGAACACACACAACTGATACACAGCAGAACAGATCTTACAGCTCGCGGGCCCGTCCCTGGGCCCTGCTGAGCCCCGCGCCAGGGCTTCCCCCGTGCGACACCGCTGGAGCAGCTCTGTCCTTGCTCGAGGGCGTCCCAGAAGCTGCTTTGAAAGATGTTGGTTTATGTATTTGAACTCTTCAGGCTGAAGGTTTTCAGAGAATTGGCATTCACATCCTGGGTTAAGATGAAGCTGTCAGGTTCAGTAAAACCTCTTCCCTTTCTTTTTTCTGCACTCTTGCCTAAAGAAGTCTCTGCTTCATATATGAGTGAGTAAAGGAAGCAACTCAGCTGCTCTGGGAAAGGGGGAGGAATCCCCAGTTACCCCATGCTGACATTTCAGCCTGCGTCCCTGCTCTAGGCAGTGTCACGTGAAGCGTTGCCGTGGGAAGAGGTGTGCTGATGGAATTTCACTGGAGTGGAAAATGCCCTGGAATGCCTCAAGAGCTCCATCACGAGGGAGGATGTGCTGAAGTGTTGGAGATATTCTGGACGGTTTGGTGGGCCTGTCCCGGTTCAGTTGTAGCGCGGAGGCACGTGAATTAATGAACACTCAATCTTGAGAGTCTCTGAATAAGAGAAAGGGCTGCCCAGGTTATGAGGACTGCGATCTTCTTTCAAAGTTACAGTTTTTCACTTGGGAAGGGTGAAAAACATTGCAGGCAGTCAGGGCAATGCTTATGAAGAACAGGGCTCCCACTTTACAAAACCTGTTGGCAGTTGTACCAACCCCCACAGTTTTGGGCTTTTCTTGTCCCACTGTGAGGGGCTGATGAAGCGGGTGATCCTGCTCCGAGAGGTGGGTTTTGGGCTACAAAGAGGGTCTGTGTGCAAACAGGAGGGGTTTGATGCAGTGGTTACAGGAGGCCCAGCAGCGTGATAACTCCTGGTCTAGAGACAGCTGTATGTTGTGCAGCAAAAGCCCCTTTTGTTCTGTTACAATGGTTTCTGCAGCTGAAGAGCTGCTCTGGCCTTGGGGAAGCACTTCATTGCCACAGAGGGTGATGGCTGATGTAAACCCAACTGTCACTGTTGAGCAACACAGCACTGGCTGCGAGCTGGAGCCTCGTGGTCACACACTTCCCTATGACAATGACTCTGCAAGCAGGGGCTGCAGTGTTGAAATGCCCTCTGCGTGCTAGAAGTGGGGCGAGCGATAAGCTCCACATCTGCCTCCTCCCGGAAGCGCAAAGCGAAGGGTCCGAGAAGGGCAAACGCCAACATCTTGGCGATGCTGCGGTGGCTGCCTGCGGGAGCGCGGGGCCGATAAACACACCATGTTGGTATTGTAGGTATTCCTGGTCCCATGTTGTTTCTGCAGTTGTTTCTGAGGCTTAACCGAAGAGCAGAACATCTGCCCAGGGTCCGACAAGGGGCCAGCCAGCCCAGCTCCCTATCGCTTGGGGCTCGCCAGCAGCAGATGCCAAGGGAAGAATGGAAGAGCAGGGCAGCTGGTATCTCTGTAGTGCAGCCCTGGTTTCCAGTTATCTGTGACGCAGGAGCCTTTCAGAAGGGGTATCTCTGAGTGTGAAAGACCCGATGTGTTTTTCTTCCCTGACCTTGGCAAGTGCTTTTGCCAGCAGTGGCCCTGTGAGCGGTCCGAGCCCACCACCGTGGAAGGCCGCTTGGCAAAGCTGCTTTTCCTGACGCATTCCCATGCAGGGGAGAGCCTGGTGTAGTTCAGAGACTGTAGCTGCAGAGCAGGAGCGTGTGAGTTTAACATAGGCCTTTGCTTGCTATGCCAGGTAGTAATCAGCAGGGCTTTGTACCCAGGATGTTCATGTGATAAGATCTCCAGAAACTGGCAGCAGAGAAGCTTGGCTAATACGTGGTTTCTGAGAGTAATTTGCAGAGAAAAGTAATTTAGCATGTTCAGTAAAAGAGAATGATTAGCATCAGAAGCACAGTCACTCTCTGCCTTCATTGTCTATGGAAAAGAATCAGCACAATCCTGTCTTTGACAACTTAAATGTCTGTCAAAAATTTCTGATGTTAAAGAAACAAACAAACAAAAGAGATGTGAATGCATGGCTGTCTTTCTAGTGGTCCAGGGCTGGATTATGTTCTCAGGTATAATGTGTATGGAGTGACTGTATTGACATCAGCAGTGACTAAAGTGCAGCTCCATAGCTCCTGATTTCTTTAAGTGATAGAGTCTATCAATCTCTCACACCCAGAGTGAGACTTTACTCTTTGCCTAGCCACATAACAAGATTACTGCAAGAGAAAAAGATAGTCCTTTGAGGCAGTAAATATGGAAAAATATGGCTTTATTTTTCAATGATGTGCTGGAATGAAGGAGATAGGTGGCTGCAATATGAGCTTATTCTGAGGTAAAACCTCTGGGCAAGGTTGTGATTCTTACGTGGCACCTGTGAACAGAGAACTGGTCTCAGCTGAACAGGGATGGCAGATTTGGGGAAAACAAAACGAAGTCTGGTTTTTCCTCCACTCATGTATAAAAATCTAGATGTACTAATTAAGATAGAATAAGAATGAACCCAAGCTACCTGAACACACTTGACCTCTGGCTGGTGCTATTTTTCTGCTTCTTTAGAATGACTTGTGTTATTCATTGTATACTATTATTATTAATCGTGTGTGCTGTACAGGATGTCTTTTGGGTCATTCAATGGCTGTGACGGTTAGTGGGGTTTTCTTATCTCTCACTGTCCATCTGAAAAACAGCTTTGAACCTTCTGGTTTGTGTCTTTTTCTCTTGCTCTCTTTTTTTCTTCACCAGAGGTCTAAAATAAAAGTGACAAATGCATAATCAACCATGAACAGAAGCATCGTCTGTTTGCTGGAGTCTAGCCTCTGACTCTCACCACTGTGCGCCTGCCTGAGACAGGGGCAGGAAGGCTGGGGGGGGTAGCACTTACAGCAGAACTAGAAGGTCCGTGTGGTGTGTTGATTAGGTTTCTCTTTTCTGAACGAGGCAAAGAAAGTAAATGGACCCAAGGTGTTCAGGTGGCTGGAGGCCGGGTTAGGCAGCGAGGCGGGGTTCAGGCGAGCGTGCACCTTGCTGCAGGAGCTGGCGGGCAGGCAGAGTGATGGGGAGGTGCAGAGTCTCCGACCCAGCTTGCTGGCTGAAGAGATTCCTCCCAGAGCCCAGCTGCAGGGTTGCGGGACGCTCTCCCTGGTGAGTTCCTCCATCACGCACAGCTCAGTCTTCAAGGAATAGTTGTCATTTTTCCCGCATCGTTGTAGGTTTTTGTAGTGCCTGGAGCTAAGCTGTGGCTTCATCAACCATATTCTGGAGGGAAGGAGCTGTGACAACACCCACCCCATCTTGCTCCCTGGAGAACCCAGCACCACAAGTGCTTCCAGATGTGGGGCTCAGAACTGCTCCTGCTCTCCTCTTTCCTCCTCCCCTCACTCCGCGGTGGTCACTCGTGTGAAAGACCCTCTTTGTACTGGTTTTCTCCTGAGTGCATTCATGCTAGGCTCACACTGGACCCCTCAATTTTGCCCAAACACCACCTATAATGCTGAGAAGTGTTAGAGTTCAGCAACCTCTGGACAAATTGCCAAGGGTGTTTAGAGCTGACTGCTGGAAGACTCACTGCTGGCTTCTTTAGAGCCCAGGGCACTGACACCGTGCTGCAGGGCCAGTCAGCGACTGCTGTTCACAGAGACAGCTCAGGAGAAAGTCTGATAGCAAGTAGCTCTGAGATTTAATCTGGAAGCTCTCCAAGACCCAAGGATTGAGGGAAATAATTTGAAAATTATACTTAAAACAGTTAGCCAATGCAGGAGTAAATAGTATTCTTCACCTGGGAGGTGAAGAACCTGAGGGAGAGTGGTTTGGCATTTTTGAGTTTGATGTATGAATAGTTTGTATTTACATCTCTTCATATGGTGGCTTCAAAACGGTGGCCTCAACTCTGGGTGCTGCTGGGTGGCAGAACTGGGTCATCTGAGCAAAGTGAAATGAAAGACAGTCACTGATGGCTGGGATCAGGCCTGACGTGGTAACACAGCTTTAGTTCCTTCATCAAGACGGATGTGTTGGCTTTTAAGAGATTTGTGCAATGAACTGTCCCAAGGAAAAATCTCCTGGCATCCGTGAAGGTAAGCTGACTGATGGACCAAACTGCGCTCAGCTGGCCTTGGCTAAGCCCGTATGGATTGATCTGTGCAGAGCAGCACCAGTGCAGAATGAGCCCCAGTTTGTCTGTGACCAGTACAACCTGAGGATCCTTTGTGCCTTACTCTGTGGCAGGTAAAAAGTACAAGAACTTCAAACTGCAATGTGAGAGAACTTGCTGCATGCTAATCAAATGGACTCATTTTAGCCACTTTTTTAAAGTTGTTTCCAAGAAAATTCTGTGGTTTGGGGAACAGTGTGCAGAAACCTCTGGGACAGTATTTGCTGGCGGTCTGTAACCCCCAGCTTCTCTACCTCTTTTCTTCCTCCTCCCAGAGCAAGCCGCAGAGCTGCATGCTGCAAATGTGCTGAAAAAACCGGCTTGATTAGGAAATGCTGAGTGCAATTTCAAGGCTATTGCACAGAGTGGAGTGGTGTGGTGACATCTGCAAACTACAGAGGAAAGCAGCGTGGCTGTGAAACATCCACCTCGCCCATCAGCCCACAGGACTGGGCAGCAGTTCGGTGCGGTGCAAAGCAGATGTGTCCTGGCTGAGGGAGACGCTTCATCTCCCGCTGTCCCAGTTAATGAGGCTCAGGTTTGTGGTGGCACCTTGGCTGGAAAGTCTCTGTTGCCTGAAGCTCCTGCTGGTGTGCATAAATAAGCTTTAAGCTGGCTGGTTTGGGTAGAGCCATGGTATGCAGGCAAGGGATTCCATACAGGTTGACCGTGAAGAACCTCAGCCTCTACGAGGAGGGTGGCAGACGTGCCCTTAGGCCTTTTTGTTGTGTGCAAGGCTCTTGCTTCTTTTCACACTGATTCAGTTTCATTGCTTTTTTGTGGGGGTTAATTAGTCTGTTTCTTGCCCTGAATATATAAAGTCAATAATAATTTGTGTGACCACCCAATGGGAGCATGAAATATCCAAAGAACCTTCTTCCACGTGGCTCGGAGCCCAGATTCACAAGGCTTGCTACCAGGTGTGGCCAGATGCCACAAAAATGAGCAGGACAAAAGCACCAAACTTGTAAAGACTCTCCTAAACTTCTGAGATCCAAAGGACCTGATCTGCAGGATTCTGCAGCTTGGAGGCCAGGGATCCACATCCTTTGCCAGGGGGCTGTTTTTACCTACCAGCCTGTCTACAGATTTAATAGCCTATGTTTGGGCATCCAAGTTTGATGCTTTTCACAATTAATTTTTGAGATACAGTGGCTGGAAAAGATCATTTTGATTAACTGCTCTGACCTCCTGAGTAACAAATGCAGAGCGTTTTGACAGTTAACTTCAGAGCAGGATGGGGATGTTTGCCATGAAGATGAAGTCAGTCTTGCTCTGAGTGTTGCAGTTTGTTCAGGGCAACTTAATTTGTGGAGGGATATGTCAGCACTGCTCTTGTTCTCCCAATGAAAGCGTTTGAATCGTCTATACATTTTGCATACATATAAGTAGTCCTGAGTTTGTTTCTTTGCCTGGGGGCCTGAATCAATTCTGATCCACACTGTTGTACATTGGCACCAGTCCCAGTCAAGTGCAGGGAGTCCCATAGATGTAAAGGACATGTGAGCAAGATCAGAAATAAGCTGTGGTATTTTATCAATCATGTTCCAAACTTGGTGTAGAAACTAGCAAAAAGGAATAATTAGTTCAAATATTCTGTTTGCGTAGCAGAAAATGAAGGGAGATGCATAGTTAACTGCTGCTGTTTGAGAACATAAGTGGGAAGATCTCAGCTAGAACTGCGTGTGGACTGAGGATTTTGGATCTGAATTTAGGTCTGGACTTTTAGAAATTACAAAATGTAGTGGTATTTGCTTTGGGTGTTCTTAGTCACTCATGGTTTTTTTTAAATTCAGCACTGACTTATGTTCCAATGACAGTGACCAAACATTTTGTTTTTCAGCACCTTCTTTGTGCTGCATCCCCACAAGGAATGGAATTAAAGCATCTGCCCTTTTTTCTTTCCATAGACCTTGACCTGGAAGTTCACCCATTTCAAAGCCTTTTGGGTGCAAGTAGAAGAGAGTGAAAAAGCAAGCCCAGAAAAAAACTGCACAGACTACATGAACAAACCTACTTCTTTTCCCCAACTAAAACCAAAGTAAAAACAAAACCAAACCACCCAGACCTTTCCATTCCTCTTTTATTATATATTTTAAAACACAGGCAGATGAAAGAGGAACTGGACAGTAACTGTATTCCTCATTATCTAACTATCTCTGGGCAGAAGCGCCAGGTTTTACTTTTAGCAGGCAGGTTGGCCTGGCTAGTGTGCAGGCTCAGGAGCACTCCCGGGGAGCTCAGTGCACATAGTTACTTGGAGGCATGAGTAGGTGTTTTCCAGATCAGGGGTTTGGACAGAGCTGCAGGAACATAATAAAATACGTGGCTGCAGCCCAAGCGTGCTGATAAAGTAACTGAAAGCTGCTGGATTCATGCAGGCCCTGGCCGCAAGCACTAGAGTATCTCTGTGTGGTTTGGCTGCAGAGCCGGACAGCAGTGGGGAGGCAAGGAAAGGAAGAACTGAAAGGCAGAAACGGGAAAGGAAGGGTAGCAGCCAAGTGCTGGGGGCGTGAAAATTGATCCTGTGAGAAGGATCCCAAAGTCTCCATCACTCTGGCACGGCTAGCTGATGGCAAATGTGCTTGGGATAACACAGACACAGAGCGACATATTTTTAATGAGTCCTGGCTTTACAAAACAGGCCTAGAGAGACTAGGAATGTCTCTCTAAAAGTCGTGGGTTTGCTTGAATCAATTTGGCTTTTGCATTGCTAGTTGTGGTGCTGCTTGGGCACAGACAGCTCGTTGGCCTCGTTGGTGCTTCCAGAGCTGCGTTGACTGGTTGGGTTAGATGGAAATAGCACGGAGAGATGGCGGGGTGTGTACCTTAGAGCACCTCGTATCGCAGGCAGGCCAGGGGAAGATAGGGGGTGAGAAAGAGTGGGACTTGCTTTGGTTATAACTCCAAACGAAACGCTGGTGTTCACTCTCCTGCGCGGGCGCGGTGGACGTCGAGCTGCTCCGGAGCCAGGGAGCTGGGCTGACGCCGGCGGGCGCGCGGAGGCCCCGACAGCAGCAGGGGTGGAGGACGGGCGCCAGTTCCTTGGGGAAGCGAAGCCCGTCTGCCCCGCGAGCGCTGGGGAATGAGGGAACAGGGAACAGAGGCATTGCAGCCCACACCCCTGCCTTCAAAAGGGAGATGAGCCCTGACGGGAGCCTTTCGGAGCAAACCTGCCAGCAATGCCTGGAGAGGCAGCGCTCCCCTGCCCCCAGAGCCCTGCCGCCCTGCTCCTCATGCAGCCCGAGGGGTCAGAGATCCCTCTGGGCAGAGCAGGGACATGGCCCTGTCTCCTGACCCATGGCCTTCCTGGCAGCCTCTGCCTCCACGTCCCTCTGCCACGGCCCGACCCGCGGCTCTTCCGGTCCCCCGCAGCTGGGGCGCGGGGCCTGACGGCTGTGGGCTGGGCAGACATGGGGCACCGGTGCGACCTCCCCAGCGACCTGCTGGGGCAACATGGCTGCACGGGGCGAAGGCGCGAGGGGCTCGCCCTCCCCCAGCTGCCGCTGGCCCTGCTCATGAGCCCTGTATGCCGGTGGCAGGATGGGGAGAGCTGCTTTCACAACCTGGACGTGTTGTCACTCACATCCAGACATTTCCTGTTATCTAACCTCAGCCTTATCTTCCCCATTCACAGCTTCCGCTCGAAGGAGGAGCGGCCCCTTCAAAAACGAGCTGTGTGCCCGGGCTGTGCCCCCACTGGGCTCCTCCTGCATGGCCACCAGCCCCACGCCGCCGGCTCTGCTGCCTGGGGCCAGGCTGGCCCAGCACGGTAGGTGCCAGCTCCCTGCCAGACAGGACGGCTGCGGACGGGGACGATCGGTCCTTCGGGGGTGACCTCCCCTTTCTCCTCCAGGAGGTCCCCGAGGGCCACAGGGGTTGGGACACTGAAACCCGCGGGTGTCCACATTCCTGGCGATGCAGAAAGCTGTCCTCCTACCCCACGTTACACCTCGAGCTTCAGGGGGACTGAAGCCAGCTCAGGTTTGGACTCCCTTGGTGCTGGGAGTCCATCTGCCTGAGCCAGAAGAGTGTTCTGGTATCTCCCTTCTGGGGAGCAGCGGTGGTGTGGGGCTGGGTGTCCTTTGGTAAGGGTAGGCTGGGGGATGTGAGTGCTGCGGGTCCCAGCCAGGGAGCGTTGCCCTCCAGACTGGGACTCGTTTATGAGGATGAATTCCAATTAACAGTGATAGCGATGCATGCGGAGCCCTGCTTGGTACCGGGAGGCACGTGTGTGTGCTCCCTCCGGCTTGCTCTCACACACATGCTGCAGATGAGTTGCTGGCAGGAGGGAGATTTTGATCTCAATTAGTCATAGATGAGACAGCGCACAAAAGAGCCGGGGAAGTTGTGGGATGGAGGAGGGTTTATCAGGAAGAGACGGTGTCCTGGCCGGGTGCAGGCGCGCTCTTCAGCAACTTTTCTCTCTGTCCCGATGGCTTCAGAACAGTGGAGGAAGGTTCACCATGCACCCCTCTTCCCTCCCCTCAGCGCCGGGGGTGCGAGCAGCCGTGGGGGCAGAGTCTGGCACTGGGGTGGGGACCGCAGTGCTGGGGTGAGTGCGGGGCCTGCGGGAGGGCATGCAGCCGGGGGTTTATCGGGCCCTTCCCTTTTGGGTGAGCCATGAGGCACCAGCTGCAGCATTTCTGGTTCCCAGCATCGCCGAAAACCACAACCTCCTCGCTAAGGTGGAGCGAGGCTGAAGTGGAGCTGTTGGAATGGCACCTTGTGCGTGTGATGGGCTCTGTGCCCCCGCCACGGGGCCGCCGCGATCACAGCCAGCACCTTTAGCCCTGCTGCCCCGCACAGCCAGCCTGGGCCTGGAGTCTGGAGCTGCCCTTTGAACGTCCCCGGCCTCAGCACCGCGTCTGCCACCGCGGTGGGGGTACCCGCTCCCGGAGGCACTCCTGGCAGGCTTGGCCATCCCCAGACTCTTCCGCGGGGCAGGCTTTGCCTGCCAGGAGGGTTTGGTTTGCTCCTGGGTGCTCTGGGAAAATCTTCCCGGGATTCGGGGCCAAGCCCCCAGGAGCGGGGTGGCCCCATGTACCTCTGGAGACTGCGGGAAGGGAGGGCACTGGCACGGCGTCGGTGTTTCCCAGTGTTGGGCTGCTGCTGGGAGCGGGGCCACGGTCGGCGGTGCCGGGGGACCACGCCGAGGTGCCGGCGGTGGGAGGGCACAGCAGGGGGTGTCAAGGTGTGAGGTATGAAACCATGTGGTTTCTTGTTAGAAACGGGGCATATTTCTCTGTGAAGCAGAGTGCTGAATTATGCTTTTTGTTTTTAGAGTCAATTTGAAGAGGTAATTGGGACTCGTAGGACAAGGTGGAGTAGTTTATCATGAAGGAAGGCTAGGCAGAGGGGATGTCGGCTTGGGCTGAGCGAGGAGGGGTTTCTTTTAGTCTTATGACAAAAGCAAGGAGAAGATTCAGCTCACACAGGGCTGCGGGGTTGTTGGGGTGATGGGGTAGCACGGATGGTGGCGGTGGGAACATGTGGCTGGGTTTATGCTTCCCGTGGTTGCTTGGGGACAGTCCTCACTGCAGCCCTTCAGGGTTTTTCTCGCCTAGAACCTCTCCAAAGCTGGGACAACCGCTGTACTTGCCGGATCACAGTTTCCAGGAGCTTTCCTTAGGATGGGGCAGCTGCTCATCGCACCACCTGGTAAACTGCAGCCCAAAGGCAGCTGGAAGCCTGGGGTGAGGTGGCAAGGGACCTCCCAGTTGCTCTAGAGCCGGAGGGAGAGGGCATCACCTCCTGCCTGACACCTCCTGGTTTTAATGAGGACAGGGACAAGGGTGTCACAAAAGCTGCTGCCCTGCACTGCTGCTGCACAGCTCGTGCTTTGTGTGCTGCTGGGAAGGCTCCCTCTTTGCCCACACCAGCCCTCTCGGGAAGTGGAGCGTGGCCTCATAGGCAGCACTAGCATCCTTAGCCTGGAGTTGCTCCCCTCAGCGGAGCAGGCAGCCATGGGGCTGCTTTGGCACCTGCCAGCGAAGGAGCAGGAGTTATTAATTAACTGGCTGCAGCGTTTGGCCTCGCGCTCTGTTTCGGTATTGTTAACTGTCTCATCCAAGTCAGCAGATGTGCTGTGCTTGGGTATATGGCCCAGCTTGCCCTGTGGGCTGCAGCTGCAGGCTTTGCTGGAGCCTGCCTAGTAGTTGAGATCGACCTTACAGAGCCAAATATTCCCCCGTTTGTCAGGCAGAGCCCCCAGCAGTGTCGGCTGCAGGGCTGGGCGCGCAGGAAGGCCCTGCGTGGGGCAGGAGGGCATCCAGTGGAGCAAAGCCTCATCACAGTTCGGCATGGTTGTACCGAGGGCTTCCAGCTCCCTGGAGAGGCAGCCCCAAGGCTACTGACGGCCAGGGGCTCCGCAGACCCTGTTGCCCACAGATCTGTGGGGATTCTTGCTTTCAGTCCAGGCTGTGAATTCCACTAAGTGGAAAACAGAAATGACCTTGATTCCAGTTCCAATCCTGTATAATAAGTGCATGCCTTGAAACGGCTGCGGCCTGCGTCGGGGCGCTGCTGCTCAGCAGGTGAAAACCACGTAGCCACACTGTTATTAGGTTATAGGGTCAAGTCTATCCCATTATTTTACTTTTCATTTACTTTCATCGCAAGTTGCAGAGCAGTCTGACAGCCCTGTAAAAATACCTGAGAGATGACATGCAGCTTGGAGGGGGACTTTTTGTGACTTCGATAAGGGACTGACTGAAGAATGCAGGAGGGAGAACTCTTTCTGTTTTCCCCTCAGAGTATGCAGTTGATTGCTCAGTCTGTTTTATAACACTGAGCTTTTACTTGGAAATACCCACTTCAGCTTGAAAGCAGAATCTCTGACAATAACAAATCCATTCAGATCAGATACTATCATTATGGGGTGGGGTAGCAAGCTCCATTCCCATCTGCTGATAGAATTATCTCCACTGTGACCCTCCTCTTATCTGTGCCTCACAGCAACATTTTAAGTGGCTGTTTTTCCCCTCAGAAAGCCACAGTGGGGGATTATTTTAAGATGCAATTGCAGAAGCAGTTTCTTCTTCTTGTTTTTTTTTTTTTTTTTTTCCCCCTCAAGGCCAGATCTTCCAATGTTAGAAATGAAGTTGCAGGAAGCCTGGTCACAGATACCTACTGAAGACCCCACTCAGTCTTTCTTCGTGTGGCCTCCCCGTCACTCTTTGATATGGCTGAGAGTCCTTTTGGGCATGACACGTTCATTTTTATTTTACTCCTGTGCTGTCATTAGTGTGTGGTGTTGAGCTCTCACTGAAAATCGTTTTCAGGCAGATAGTCTGGATCCCTGCTTTATCAACATCAACATCTGTGCAAACCATTCAGAGCTGGTTAAAATAACTTTTACTTTTCCTGGTACAGCAGAGTTTGATGTGGAAGGAGAGTGATTTGACCAACCACGCTGACAGACAGATTCGAGACAAGGACCCAGGTGTCCTTGTGACTGGTCTGTTGCCAAAACCCACAGATCAGAGCATTTTGGATGAAGAAATGCTAACCCAGAGCCTTGGCTACGTTAAAATATTTGCACAAGGGTGACAGAGTGCTGGGAAGGTGCAGGTCCCTGAGGGCAGCTTGGCACCCCTCTGCGGCCGGGCTGCTGCGTGCTGCAGAGTCACTGCAGTGCTGCAGGGGCTTGAGAGGGGTAACAGAAATCAGTTCTGATTGTGCTTAAACCAGCATGTCTTTTGCTAGGCTGATCTTAAATTGGCTTATTAACACTGTTTTCTAACGCTCAGGAAATGCACATGCTTCTCTTATCCATTGCAACATACTTTTATCTACCATGGTTGAAATTCATTCTGAATTAGGAGCCAGAACAAAGGACTGTTGGTTCCCTATCTACATCTCACCAAAGGCCTAGTGTGGAGTGCAGGGGGAATGTCAGAGCTGCAAAGCCTTTGTAGTAACCCTGTCTAGAAACCGATTTTATCTTTAAAGCTGTAGTTGTTCCCTTGCTGTTAAATCTTATTTCACTCTCTGCTGGTTTCAGAGCACGTATAAAGAATACGTATTTGACATTACCATTTTTTATTTTGTGCTTTCACATGAAAAAAACTTGCCCTTTCCAGGTATAGTTCTATGTGTGTAGTATTAGATCATACCCTATGATCATCTGTATAAAATAGGGTCCCAGAAGTTAGAGATAGAAAGGGGTTAATAGATTTCCCACTGTATGATGCTGTTAATGTACTGCAGCTGAATTCTACTTTTGTGTCTTTAATGGTCTACCTTCCAAAATATAATTAACATACCGATTTTAGTTTTTAATTTTGATACTAAAAATGACGCAGCTGCTTTCTCACAAACTGGTGCTGCTGGTCATGTGAAATTAAAATCAGGGGACTGGGAAGGAAGCTAAAAGTGCCATGCTTAAAACTCAGCTATGTCTGGGCCTGGCCGCAGAGAATATGGATGACATTAAAATAGTGTGATGCAGAATGGATGGGGTTTAGGAGCCATGATGAATTTTTCCAGAAGAGTTGCATGGTATCAGAATTTCAAATCTGGTTTTAGACTGAAATTCTGAACGGTCAACATCCAAGGAGGACACAGAGCACAGTAATACTTGGCAATATCTTCTTTTGTGTATGTTTTCTTTAAGTGCATTCTGCATTTAATGCACACTCCTGTTAAAAAATAGGGGAACCAACAGCATCTTTTGGTCTTTGTGCAAAAGAATAGCGGGGGGGGGGGGGGGGGGTATATGTTCTCCCTTAAAGGCTGGATTATGTCAGCATACAGGGGTGGAAAGCTCCGTTTCTTGCAGGAGAGGCTTTTTCTGTCTGCTGGAAATGAAGCAGAAAGGGGCAGTTTAACAAGGGAAGAGAAAGTTTCACTTAATTCCTGAAGAAGTTCGTTGTTTCCCTGTGTGGAGTTTGGTTTTCATTCAGCATCACGATCCTTACAGTGATTCTGCCCTAACAGTGGAGCTTGCTGCTGGCAGGCAGAGGTGGGCACTGAAGTCTGCGGGGACAAGAGGCTGCTATGGCTTCTTTTTTTTTTTGCAAAAGTGAACACATATGGCACTGCACTTCGAGCCAGTGCTGGTGGCCGACCTTGCCTCCAACGGAGTCCACGACGAACCCCTACATGTATGCCCAGGGCCAGAGTTGTACCTCTTTTTCAGAGAGACTTGAAGAGGTACCGCTTCAGCTCTTAGGGCTAGGTAAAAAAAATTGATTTTAGCTACTGGTGGTACAGCAAGAGATAAAACCCTGAGCCTCTTCCTGCCAATAGACATTTTGTCTTTGGTGTGCATGGAGCCAGCACCCTGTGTTAAATCCAGAGGCCCCATCCCCTGTCCTTTGTCAGACTGGTTACAACTGAAATATTCACATATCTAGAATCAAGCATTTAGCTGAAGTACCTTATGATACAAGGACACTTGGGCATACATGGCCACTTAAATGCAAAATTACCACAGGGATCCAGATAGAAGGAATTAAATGTGAGAAGCCTGAACAACTCGTTTAAATTTAGGAGGTTAAAAATGAAAGCTGTGAAAAGTCTGTTAAATTATCATACCTTTATCTCTGTCCAATGCAAAATTGCTCCCCTGCAATATGTTCTCTGGGTCTTTGTCTAGACTTTGTGTGTCCAGAGAGACATTGCTGTTCGTGATGTTCTACCCAAATGGGGTGGCTGAGTGTTTGCATGGACGTTTTGTCAATATTTCAAGCTACCAATGTAGCTGTGTAGCTAAGGTAGAAGGTTAGTCCGGAGCTCTCAGCATCATTTTCAGCTCCACAGAGCTTCGGCCTTTGAATTAATATGGTGGGTATTTTCCTCAGCAGAAGGCAGAGGCTGCTTGCGTGTTCTCTCACCCGAAGAAAAGCATTAGAGGGGGAAATATAGGAAGGATAATGACATTTTTTGCTAACTGGAGAAAGCCTCTGATGTTAACAGCTGCTTCAGCCCTTCTTCTCCCTCTTCGTTCGCGCAGGCTGGCAGCCCAGCGAGGACCCCGCAGCCCCGGGAGCTGCAGTGCGGCACTGCGTGTATTTGACAAGCTGAGTTGGACACTCAGTCTGCAGAGTGTCAGTTTGTCAAATACCCCAAGTGAGGCACCTGCCAAGCGACGCAGCGGCACGCCGAGGGACAGGCTCCTTCCTCCCCGTGTTCTGCTCCTCTCCGAAACCCCACGAGGTATTGAACAACCTGTCCCATGGTCACCGAGGCCTGAAGGATCCTGCGGCCCCCCGGCCCCAGCACCGGGCTGCCCCTGCTCATGGCAGAGCTGGTACCGTCCGTCTGCGCTGGGAAGGCAGAGACTGGACCCTGGCTCTGTACCCTTTGCGGCCAAAGACAGTGCCGTTCTCTTCCACAGCATTAACTAGACACCTGTTAATTAATAATTGTGCTCAGTTAACAAGGGTTCTGGCAGCTGTAATCACAACATCATGGGTAAGGACAGCGTTATCCATAATACAGAATCTTTTCTTTGGACATGTAGGAATATTTTTATTTGAAGTTCGAGTACAAACTAATGAGGCTGCTAATTAGCCAGTGAAAAATGCCTGTTTGCTCACTCTGTTTTTAAATTAGGCCATGGAGTCCATGCTTCTCCTTGAAGCCTTGTTGTTTGGAGAAGACTCTTTGTTTTCAGCTGGCTATTCCTTGTCAGCACTTGCAGCAAGGTTGCCTATTCCTTTTCTTGCATTTCTGCTATTTAGTTAAAGTAATTCCCTCTACATCATCCCACCTGAAGATCCAATGATTGGTAAGCATTTTTAATAACTGACTTGGGGCATATCAGATCTGCAGCTTGAAATATCTTGGGGTGGGGGGGTATGTGGGATGACAGAGAGGGAGTGCCCAGCCCAGTTTGACAAATCAAACTCTCTGAAAGCATTTAATACTGGAAACTCAGAAACTAAGAAAAAAACCCCCAAGATGCTACTGACTTGTTTTAGGACAGTACCACCAGCAAATTTTGCAACATTTGAGAGTATTGATAAACTTTAATACTAAGCTTCTGGGCTTTTTGTTGCAACCATTTCTTGCTAAATATTTTGAAGAAGTTGGAGTCTGTACAAAGCTGGGACCAATAAATGTATGTCATTGCCTAAGCAAATGGTTTGTGTTCTGCTTTTTGAAGAGGTAGGGCTTGTGGTGCACTTCTGGACAAACAGGGTCCTGCTCGTTATGACTCACACTCCCGTGGTCTCTCTCCAGCACCTACTCATGACTCACAGACATCACCCTGATCTTTATCACTGAGGTCAGCTTCGAAAGAGAACAAAGTCTATTATTTTAGGGTTTGTTTTGTCCTCAGTGGATCCTTAATGTAGCAGGCAGCTGTGTCGACACCAACCCTTTCTGCCATCACCGACCTCAAGGTTTCAACAGACCTAAACCCTTCCACACCACAGCTAGCCAAGTGCTCATTTATGCTTTTCATCACTGTTTTCCCATCCATTTCCAGTTTTTACTTTTAGAAGATCTTGCCCCTCTGCTTTTTAAGTAACACCTCCCCCACTCCCCAGTTCCTTCTAGATGGCTGGGAGGAAGAGGAAGAAAGTTAACCCCTTCCTCTCTTATAAGAACAAAATACCAAATTACAGTGGGACAAGTTTCTCTGAGACTTCCTCTCCCTTCTCCCTGTGGAGGAGGGCAGGCTCAGCAGGGGTCTGGAGGCCAGGGCAAACCCAGCAAGTGTCAAAGCCAAGAGGTCCCCCATCTTGAACATGCACTTCGGTTGCTCTGGAGCATGGGGAGCTGCAAGTCTCATGACATTGTGCTGGCCACTAGAAATAGTGCATTTTTTGGAGGCAGTGTAGTTTTGGAGCGGAAGCTGAGGTTTCCCTTCTGTGTTGGAGCAGAGCTGGGGCTCAGCAGATGAGTCACATCACCGGGTGAGTGACCAGCGTGGGGAAAGGAGAAGTTCTCTTGTCTGATGGTGATACAACACAGCAAAGCCCTCCATGGCTGTCAGAAGAGAAATGCTCTGTTTCCAACACGTTTTACTACCAAATGTACCAAAAATATAAATAATAAAATAGTCACACACTTGGTGCATAGGGAGAAACAACAACCTTGGCACTGGAGAGAGGCTTTTTGTGTTTCCACTGTTCTGCTGCTCATGACCAGAGCAGTTTTGCTGCCCGAGCTAGAGGCAGCGCCAACCCCAGGTACACAGCATCTGCTCTAGCTGGGGCAGCTGCTGCTCCCATCTTAACTCCTGCTGCTTCCTTCCTCGGCAGCTGCTCCCAGGCCTCAGGTCTTCTGAGGAAGTTGCCTGGACCTCCTCAGAGCTGGTCAGTGCTGGGAGGAATCAAAGGTTGGAAAAATCATGGTGTTACATAGTCAATGAGGGAACTTGGAGCTGGGAGCTTATAATGGCTGCAAATCTTGCATAAAACACTAGGCTAATTGAAAACTAACGAGGATGGCACTTGTGGGGTAAAGGAAAGTGCCATGTCCTGTGTTTTGGGCCCGGATCTGCTGAGGGGAGGATGGGGAAGCTGAGAAGTTTTCAGTTCCCTTCCCACAGAGCACGGACCTCGCACCGCCTGCGTCTGCCCTGCGTGAGCGTGGCCGCAGCTCCCCATTCTCCTCATTTCTTTTGTTCTGCACCCCCTCTGAGACCGCGGACACCAGCGTGGTCTCCACGGGCAGCTTCCACGGGCCTGCTCGCGAACTGCAGCCAACATGCTGCCCTGGGGGTGAGTTACCTCCCCTGGCTGTGAAGCACCAGAGACCCTCACGCAGCGTTCTAACGGTCCCCACACCTGCCTGCCAGGTCTGAGAGCCAAGACCAGCGCTTGAAGTGGGGCCTGGCACTGCCACGGCCCCTGCCAGGACAGGCAGACCCTGCCCGCTGCTGCCTGCCTGCCCCGGGCGCACAGCAGCTTGACACCGCAGCACGACCGGCCCTGCACGGCCTTTGCCGTGTCCGTGAACCCGTCATCATGCAGGCGGGGGGCTTCCTCGCTGATCTTGCCTGATAATCACCAACTGTCCTGAAGAAGAAATGTCATTGTAATTCGGAGCACTAAAGGTAAACACGAGGCTCTTCTTCCCAGCACTCAGGCCATAAAAGGCTGCGTGAACCTGCTGTTAGGCTGCTGACCTGGGAAGGGCAGGTCCATGGCAGCAGAGAAAAGCTGTGCTGGGCCAAGTCAGGGCCAAGGAGGGGGGCTTGTGTGAGCCAGAGCTCATCTGCTTCCCCATGCTCCCCCAGCTGCACTGGCTGATTTAATAAAAGCCAGTAACTCTTCCTACAAATTGCTTTGCTAAAGCCAGGTGCCCCCCCGCCTGCCAAGCCTGTAGGACAGAGGGATGCTGCCAGGAGGTCTCTGACAGACGGGGAGGGCAGAGCGCCCCAGCAGCACCCAAGTAGTGCCCCAGCAGCACCCCAGCACACGTAAGATGCAAATGATTAACAATGAGGAAGCAAAGCAGGCTGCTGAGTAACAGAGCCTATCGCAGGAAACGCACTTCAGCTGGAGGCAGGAACAGCTAAGCACGCAGCCCTGCTGCTTTTATAAAAGGAACAGTTCTTCTGTTTTATTTTTGCCAGAGATCCAGGGATGCCCTGGGGTGGGTTTAAGCAGCAGTTGCAGACCTAAATGTGCCAGCTCAGGGAGATGAGAGCTCTCCCAGGCCTCAGTCTGATGTTGTCGTGTCTGGAGCACCATGGCTCGCTGGGCTCTCGTGTCTGGGGCACCGTGGCTCGCTGGGCTCTCCCTGCGGTAGCCGGCAGCTGCAGTTTGTGGAGGCAGCACCATGACCCGGACCCCTGGGGCGTGCAGTGAGGTGGGGTCATGCCAGGAGCCTGGTGAGGGTTGACTTGATGCCCCCTCCTGTCCTCTCCTCTTTCAAAGGGAAACCCAAGTCACACTTCCAAGTCCAACCGTGGCCTGGACTGTATCCCTGCCTGTTCCATAGAATTAAATCAGAAGACCGAGAAAAAGCACAAATTTGCAAGCAACAGAAAAATGACGGTGCTGGATGGTGAAATACCAAGGAAGTCAGAATTCTTATGCAACAAAATCCTTTGAGGGAAAGAAAATACGTTGCGCTAATCAAGCGCATTTCAAGGCATTTTACAAACATGAGCACTCCCAGTATCCCTGTAACACAGGTCAGCATTTACATCTCTGCTGTAACCAGACAGATTGATTGTGTCCCACAGTCACATGTCCCTCAGCGTCAGTCTCTTGTATCCAGGGAGGTCCCTTGCTCGACTGTTAGTCCAAATGCCTCAAATTTCCCTCTGTTTTATAATGCCTTTGCCCCCACACTGTAAAAAAAAAACGCTAGCATTTCCATCAATACCAATTCTGCTTTTCCAGGAGAAAAACCAGAGGGTGGCAGTTAGGAGGCTCGTCAGCTACAGGGCCATTCCCTCTTCCTCTAAGCAACGAGCTCCAGTCTGGTAGCAAAAATTACATTCCTGGGACATCAACCCCCCCCTGTGGTCCCTTTAGCATGCTCTAACAAAAAAGACTCGAGGAGAAGCAGGATGTACAACCACTATTTGTTGAGCTGTAGAAGCCAGAGGACATCCATTTCCAGCACAACCCTTGGTTTCTGGCAGTCGGGATGTCCTAACGGGGAACACCTTGCTGGTGTTACTGGCTAGCAGCTTTGCACCCAGCTGCACCTTGATTTGCAGGGCAAAGACATTCATGTTTCTGCTCCTTCAGATCCTCTCTTCCTCACCTCGGTCCTGCAGGCTGCTCAGAAATTATTCACTCTATAAAAGAAGGTAGGGAACCACCTGGCTGAGGGTTTCTGCGCCGATGGGCAGGGCCTCATTTGCCAAAGCCCACGAAGGTTGTGCAGTTCCCCTGGGTTAAAGAAAACAGTGAGACTGGTATATTTATCAGAGCAGAAGGCAGACAGGAAGAAGTTTCCTTTGGTAAAGTTTACTATTCAGTATCTGCAGCCCTGCGTGGCTGCTGGTGTGGAAAAGCTGGTACTCTACTAAATTCTTTCTATTTCATATTCTGATTCCATTGCTGTGACAAGGTTCTCATACTCAGGATTTTTCTTGGTGCATATGCTGTCGTGGCCGTTGTCTCTCATGGTGAAAGTGTCATTGGATGCTTTAGTCTTAGAATTTGTCTCCTTGAGTAGGCACTTAACAGGGACTTCCACATCAGTCTCCACTCTCGCGACATCTGCAGTGCTATGGCTGGAAGGAATAGAGACATTATTGAGAAGGACAGCTCGATCACAAGCATTTGATTTACATCTTGGTCAGAGACAAGATCCACCACATAATCTGTAGAACAGCAAAATTTCTATTAATCTAGTGAGGGCCTGGGAGACTCTGAAAGGCACTAGAAAGTAAGATTAAAAGAATTACACACACAAAAAGAAGCAGTAAACAGTTAAGATCTCATGGCATGCCCATATTATACTCAAGAGTTACCAGCAGATAGTCTAGCCTTTAGAAAGTAACTACCAGTAGTAACTGGGGCAAATGGCAATGTGTCAGGCTGCAGATGGCTGAGGGATGTCTCTGAAGAGTAGTATGAAGGGATTAAAGGCTGAGATTAGGACGGGGTGAAAGATACGTTCATATGATTGTGAGCAAATAGGAATTGCACAAAGTAATACTTGGATAAGCACCAGGACGTGTTTCTTAAAGAGAAGGGCATGCACAGGAGGAACTTATCGTGAGGGAAGAGCTGAGAGCTCCTGTCCTTTGCTTTGTGAAATAATGGCAGGAATTCAAAACAGAGAAGGGTTTTCCCATGGCATCTGCAGGGCAGAGCGAGGGACCCAGGGTGTCTGTCTCATTCTAACATGGTAAAGGACAGACTCTTGCTACCTCCTGCACTGAAACTTTCATGTCCTCATGCTGCTAAACGGACTGTCAAGGTATTCAGAACCTCCCCCTGCAAGTCAAAGAACTCTTTGCTTTTTCGCTGAGCAAAGAGGCTTTTCGGATACAGGCATCGATCAGTATGTGCCCTCAGAGTCTTCTTGACATCCCAGATGAACAATTATACTCACAAAGCAACTTCATAGACAGGTTCTGGAAAAAAAACCAAACAAGAAGAATCGAAGATGTGGATCAACATGTTTTATGTGCCACGGGAAAAAAAAACCCAGCTGCTTCCAGGGATTCCCACCTTCAGGAATAACCCTCCCACCCTGCCTCTCCCTGGAAGGGACCGGCCGGGGCATGGAGCGGGGGCCGGGGCTGATGAGGGGGCTGATGGGGATGGGGGGGGTGGGGATGTCGGGGATGTCGGGGAGGGGGATGTCGGGGAGGGGGATGGAGCCGTCCCGCCCTGTCCCCGCGGCCCGGGGCTGCCCTCTGCCGCCCGCGGGCCGGGTTTCTCGCCGCTCCCGTCCCCTCCCGCCCCGTCCCCGCCGCTCACCCGCCCGGTTCCGCCGCCGGCACAGCACCGCGGCCAGGAGCGCCCCGAGCGCGGCCCCCCCCAGCGCGGCCGCCAGCGCGGGGAGGAGCGGAGCGGGTGCGTCCCGCGGGGGACCTGCGGGCGGAAGTGGGAGCGCTGTGACAGCGGCGGGGGGCGGTCCGGGGCGGGGGGGTGTGTGTGTGTGTGTCTGTGTCTGTGTGTCTGTGTGTGGGTGCGCCCCCCCCCCGCCGTTAGCCGAGCCGCGGTGCTGCGCCTTCCAACGCGCTTATGAAGCGCTTAAAAACCGCGGGGGCTTGCAGCCATTCCCCCCACCCCCCCCAATCCACGTTTCCGCAGGACTTCCATCTCTTCTGCAGTGACTCCCTGGCTGCTCTGGGGGTTTCACCCACGCCAGGTTCCTTGCCCGGGGTTCCCTCCCGCTGACAACCCCCGGTTTCCCAGGCCGGGTCCCTCAGCACTGGCTCTGCTGCTGTCCCGGGGGCCTCCGACCCAGCTACCCCCAGCCAAGCCCCAGCACCCGGGGGACAGGGCGAACCGTTTCCATCCTGCCCGTGAAGAGGCTCGGCAGCCCAAAAGGACCCTCAGGTGGATTCGTCCCACTGGCCTTCCCCGTCGCCCACAGCACACCAGGGTTCCGCGGCCCCGGTCACTTACCTGTGGGCGCTGGCGGGGCCGCACGGCCGGGGGGGGTGGCCGGGGGGCTGCTGCGCCGGCCGGACCCCGGGCTGGGCCGCTGCGTCACGGGGGACCCTGCGGGAGAGACAGAGCGTCCGTCAGGCCCATTCCCCCGCTCCCCGGCTGCGCTGCGAGCCAGGTAAGAGCAGGATGTGCCGAGGGCGGGGGTCAGGTTCCTGCCCCGCACAGCCCCGGAGGGACACCGGGGACTTCCCTGAACCCTGCCGCCATCAGGCGCGCTCTGAAGCAGTGGGGTGCCAGCCCCCGTGGTCCCCTCTCTGGGTGGCAATCAAGACACCATTCATATTCCGCATCAGGTGTCCATGAGAGAGGAAACTCCCTGCCCCAGCCCCGTGCAGCGGCGACGAGTCGCTCCGGGCTGGGCACTCACCTCTGACCGTCAGCTCGACGGCGTCGCTCCGCTGCACGGCCCCGGCCCCGACCCTGTTCTCCGCCTCGCAGTAGTACTCCCCAGTGTCGGAGGGCTGCAGGCTGTCCCAGGCCAGCTCGGCCTGGCTGCTCAGCAGCCGGGCTTTCCCCCCCGGGGCACCCCGGAACCAGCGGTAGCTGATGGGGGGGGACCCGCTGGCCACACAGGTCAGGCTGGTGCTGGCTCCGGCCGGGAAGGTCAGCCCCGGCTCGCTGGCCCTGACCACGGGCTTGGTGGCTGCCACTGGGAGACAAAGCAGACGGGCCCAGGTCATGCTGGCTCTGGCTGTGGTGGGGAAGGTCCCCCCCGCCCCCATGGCCGTGCTTGCTCCAGTTCTCAGGGCTTTCCCAGGAGGAAGAGGGGCCCCGCTCCCATAGCACCACTCTGCACAGGGTCAGCTCAGTTCACCCGTGCCTAAAGCTGGGTTTACACCATCTATGCCGCCATCACTACTGCCGTATCACACAGTCTGGCTGTTTCGAGTGGGTGCCCCCCTGGCAGAAAGATGGGTCCCTCTAGCACACACCGAGGATGCTCAGGAAGGATGAAAGGCAGATGTGGGTGGTGCAACACCCCTGTGCTGTCGCCCTTGCTACAAGAACCACAGGGGTGCTGCCCACCTGCACAAAACCAAAACCAGACCTGGATGTGACCTCAAGCACTGTGGGTCCAAGTGGGCCACTGGTAGATCCAGACTGGGGTGTACATGGAGTGATCCCCCTTCCCCAGCCCACCCCTGCACCTGCACTGGGGGGGCGAAGGATAACTCAGCAGGGGAGGAGGACGCCTCAAGGCCCAGCCTGGACGCAGGTGGCAGGTGTGGTGTGACAGACTGTTCCCACCAGCTGCTCCTCCTCCATGCTCTGTGGGTTAGACTGGCTGCACGAGATCAGGGCTTTACTGCTGGTTTACCTTTGACAATTTTAACCGTAGTGGTCACCTCCTTTGTTATCAAGCTGTTATTTTTAGACCTCCAGACGACTTGACAGGTGTAGTGTCCACTGTCGGGGATTTCAAGGTTCTCAATTAGGAGGGAGGCATTCCCTGGGCTGTGCTTCGGGACGCTGACCCGGTCCCGGAACCGAGACAGCAAGACGTGGTCACCAGAATCGTCCCTCCGAAAGACGGTTGCGGTGCTGTCGTCTCGCTCCACGCTCCACCTGAGCGTTTGCTCTGTGAAACCTTCTGAGGGCACGTAGATGCAGGGTAAAGTGGTGGATCCCATCCACGTGCCCTTGACCTGGTGGACACCAGACAGATCCAGGAGGGATCCTGCAGGGAACAACAGTTGCAGGGAAGAGATGAGAAACAGAGAGAAGACAGGAATCACCAGGCGGTGGCAGCCAGCACGCGGCCCCGTCTTAGATGTGCTGTAGACTGCGACCAGCCAAACCAGGGCCTGTCCCCACCTCACTGAGCACAGGGAAGTGAATGGTTGTGTCGGCCTCATGGCTATTTTTATTGTTTCTCTCTGGACACTTGCCAGTTCTCGATTCCTTCTTGGTACAGAGAGGCTCCTGTGGCAGCATCACAGCCACAGTGTTCACAGGACGTTAAGGAGCAAGCCTTATTCCTGCTGTCTAGCCCCAGCCTTTACACCCTGCTTCTGCTGCCCGGCTTTCTGCTCACACTTGCACATGATGAGTCAAACAGCAACAGCCTCCCCCCACCGACACAGGATGCTCTGACAACACCACTTGCAGTGGTGGCTGCTAAGTTCTAGATGGGAGGAAGGATGAACAAAGTTTGCAGCTTCACTGCAGCTGACAATGGATGCAACATATTTACATTCATTAGCATCACTATTTTTTTATGCAACTTCCCTGGTGCTCACAGGACTCAGCGGTACTGCTGCGCGGGGAGAAGCACTTCTGTGTGCAACAGCCTGTCCCAGAGGGAGCAGGAGGTGCCGGCTGGGGAAGTGTCCGTGGGTCTGTCTCCACGAGGACAGCGAGGGGCTGCTGGGGCTGAGCACAGTGGAAGCTTGTTTCTGACACGGAGCTTTGGTTTTCCTTTACGGGATGACTTTGAGAGGGCAAGCACAGCTCCATTCTTCAAATCTCACATCCCAGTCAAATGCAGCTCCTTGATGCATCAGTTTTAAAAGGTTTTCCATTTATCTTCTTTCTCTTTTCACAGACTCCCACCAAGAAAAGCTAAGAAGGGTGGAAGCTATTTAGAAAACTGCTCAGAAATAACCTCAAGGCATTTGGTGCACTCAAGTTCAACTATGTTTGCTATCCAGTGTATTTGTCTGACACAATTCTGTTTAAACATCTCTCCTGTATTGTTCTGCATTGCTGTGTGCCATGAAAGAGCTGCTAGCAGCCACTGATTCCCTGCGGAGCAGCTGCACTCTCTCTGTGACCAATTTCAACATTAGCAGGGATGATTCCAAAGGAGAGCTGATTGGAAGGAATGGGAGAAACTCAGCAAAATAAAACCCTCTGAGACAGCATTTTTAAAAGAAGTATTTCCTCCTAGTGACACTTCTTAAATGGGGATGTAGTCTTCCAGACAAACTGGAGGGAAATAGAGCTGGACCAGTCAAAAACCTGAAGGGCTGTGTTAGAGATCAGAAGGCTGATCAGAGGGATTTGTATTATCCATAATGCATGGTAATGGAAAAAAAATTGAGCTCTTCTATTCTGGCCCATTTTCTAAAATGGTTGAGCATCTTCCTTCCTAACCTGCCAGCACCAGCTCTCCTGGTGTCCTGCAGGCAGGAGCATTTAGGGATCTGAAGTACTGGACCTGGGACAGGAATGGTGGAGCAAAACCCATCTTTCTGCTTTAGCCTTAGAGAACTTCAGATCTGACCTAGATTTCTTGGATCATACCAGCTTCAACCAGAGGAGCACCCTGCCAAGCACTCAAGTGGGCACAGGAGAAGAGGGGGTGGATTTTGTGGCACCCGGCTCATTCTCCCTGTGTCTCCAGCTGGCTGCCCACTGAGACCACAGCTCCTCTGGAAAGTGCCTTTTGTAAGCAGCACATTATTTGAATTTAGCTGGGCTTGGCTCACCTCTACCCCTACCCTCTTATCCCGCTCCCCCTTTCCCCTCCTCCCCAGAAAGGCACTGGTTATGTTCCGCTGCATTAACGCACAGTAAGTGCTTGAGAGGCAGATCCCAGATACCTGCAAAGCTGTTTTTTTAAATGAGAAAATGGGGAACATACTTCAACCCATTTTTCTAAATGTCAGGAGAAATTCTGTGCTTCTGTGTACAACTTGTTCAAGCACCTTTCTCCTGTTTCCCAAAACCTTCCTCTGCCAGTGCCAGTGCTGTATGAGCCCTGGGAGTGGCATATCTGCCTCATGGGCACATGAATCGAGGTGAAGATTCCAGTATCACCCTTCCCAATGCACCATGAGAGTCGGCAGATCAGGAGAGACCAAGGGGAATCCTGAGTGCCCGCACCTAGTCTCACAATTACAGGTCCTCTGCTTCCCAGGCCCATGCTAGCAGAACAACCGTGATGCATTATTAAATTCTAGACGAATGCATATTCCAGCTTCACAAAGACTCGTCTGGAACTAACACACCGGAGCAGGGTCCTCTCCAAGGGTGCCAAACAATCCTGTTTTGTTCTTGCTTTGGGATATGGGAGCTGAGCTTTTGCCCAATACCACCCTGCTTGCTCCACTCTTGAAAGCACCTTCTTGTATCTGATACCAAAGCAGACTCTTGTGAATTCTCGGGCTCTGTTTTTCATACAAGAAACTAAAGACTTTCCAAACCTGACAACTTTTTAAAAATAAGATACTATAATTCAAAAGATTTTCCCTACTCTCTTAGTACGCCGATTTTTGTTCTTATACATTGAGGCGTTTACTCACCGTTGCAGCTGCTGAGAGCCATCGCAAACACCGCTGTCCGCACAACTGCCCCCATTCTCCCAGGACTGCAGGTCCGTCCTCCTTCCCCTGTACTTGGTGAGAGACCCCCACACTCCTGGGACCAGAATGCGAGTGAAGAACACTTCCCTTTCTTCTGCCCTTTGTCATCTAGGATCCTCTTTCTGAAACATCACGAGTCCATTTCACTGCTGACTTAGGTGGAGGAGAAAGGATGGACAAAGACTGTAAAGATCCTTCCAGTTCCATTTCACATTCCCCTGTCCCCACCCACTTCTCTTACCATTCTCTTGACTTTTCTGACTAGTGGTCTTTTTTAGTATTCTTCATAATTGTGTGTTTCTTTTTTCCTTCTTTTTTCTTTCTTTTATTCCACATTTGCATTCACTTCACAGTGGAAGAAGGAGCTTTATGATGCCTACACAGTCAGGCACTCGGTAGCAAGGGAAAGCAAACCTGAGGATGCCCGTGAAGCAGGAATTCTGTTCCCCTGACTCATGTGTGAGGATATTGCTCAGCAGAGTGCTCAGCATCTCTCTCGTTTGTACCATGAGGGCCCAAAACTGGGCATCCAGAAATGGAGAAGCACAGGCCCGAGTGCACCGACTCCCCTAACGCCAGGCAGGAGCCCGGGGCAAAGACCAACTGGCCGATGCTCAGTTCCGTTTCCTTGGTGTTGCCCCTCGCTGACGGGGCTCCGCACACGCCTGTACCACCCTCTGATGCAACAGGCTGTCCCAGGGCAACCCCCTTCACCTTCGAGTAGGTCAGCCTGTGACCTGAGTGAGGGCGACAGCCAGCCCTCGTTTCTTTGCCAAACAGTCTGAGCCTTTTAGATCAGAAAACCTGGGATGCCACTTCTACTGCTTTTTTCCGTTTTAACGAAAAATGTGCAGAGAAGAAGTATTAAAAAACCCCAACATCCTGCTCTTTACTGTGATAAGAATTTCCCTTCAAAAACTCCATGTTCTACCAGCAGAAGCTGTGGCCTGTTGCAGTGCAGCTGCAGTTACACCTACCAGGGCCACGGAGACAGCGCATGCGGGAGCGGAAGGTTAAACCAGAGTCATCTGCGTTGAATGTTACACAGGCTTTTACCGTCTGCTGGGGATTGGAGGGTCACTGCCTGGTGCTCTCGTTTTCACAGCATCACAGACTATCTTGGTACAAATTTCTGCTGCAATAGTCCAGTTCATGGGCAAAAGTCATCGTGTTTCGTGCTCTGCAAGCACACATGGTGTTTTCTAAGGAGGTGACTTATCTCTGATGGCAGAGGGGCTTTAATTCTGGGTATGCTCTGCAGGGTACCTTTAGAAGGACATCCAAAAGTTGTCAGTAGGTTATGCACAGGATTAATATGTGCCTGTTAATTATTACCAAAAGCAGAAGGAATTACAAAAGATAAGAAATATATAAAAGCAAATCTACTGACCTAGTGAATTCTGTTACAGGCTTTTAATCATTCACGAAAACAATTTTTGGACATTTATTCAATAGACATGCCTTAACATATAGTTTTAATAACAGCACCAGGAGAATGGTGTCTTTGAGCTGATGTGTCTGAAATACAGGGAGCCATTTTCTGCTGGAGCTGGGAGGGAAGGATAGTTGGTGTAGTTTTGCCACAGCTATGCCCCATCACGAGAGACACCTGTTTGCTTTAATTGAACTGCTGACAGTGCAGCTGAGCTCAGACCCTTCTCTGGAAGTGCTGCCATTCGTCAGGGATGGCTTGTGCCCTTTCTACGCAGGGCAATGAAAACTGGAGACTATCTTCCTTTTCCCGAAGTCAGTAAACTGATGAGAACTGTGCAGGTCTCCTCTCAGCCTTCAGGTGGAGGCATGTCCACACTTGGACGGCTTGCTGAAGGGGATTTCAGCTGAGCTCTGCTGATTGCTGCAGTGAAACCTGCCTGTGGCAAGTGTGGGCAGCCTGGAACAAAAAGCTGAATGTGGCGTGGCCAGACCAATTCATACGAGGTTCCCGGCTAAGAGCTACCCCGGCTGTCATCCTGCCGAGGAAGACAATGGAGGCAGCAGCACCACCCATTCTTGCAGAGCATTTCCTTGCTGCTGTGGTGGAAACTTGATTTTTGCTGCCTTTTCTTCTTGACTTGTTTTCTGGAGCTACCTGTGTGGTACCAGGTCATACTGCCTGTACCCCGTCTGCTCCCTCTGCCACCAAGAAGCCATGAGCTATGTTTGAATCCTGCCTGAAAGCAAACAAGCAAACAAACAAACAAACAGAAAAGCACTTGTTAAAATTCAGGCAATGTCATGGAAAGAATGAATATGAGCCAGTTTCCAGAGAGATGATTTAAAACCAACCTTTTGCACACCCTGGCCCGTGACTGGCGATAGAACCTTGTCCCAGTAAACTATCTCCTACACAGAAGACTTTAAAAGAAGCTGGATTTTGGGGAACAAGCCCCAGAGCAAGCTGAAACCCGAGCTAAAACTGCTGATATGACAACTTTCTGAACCGGACATGCAAGACTTCCTGAAGCTGTAATTATACAGGATAAAAAAATGACTATTTAGCTAAACCAAACATGAATAACTGTAGTTCCTCAAATGTGATGTACATGACATCTTTCTTCCCTGAGACAGGGATGTAGCTGCTAGTTTCCCCCTCCCTGAGTCACATTTCTTTCTGACCAGAGGGACTCCTCATAGTTTTGCCTCTGAACACAGGAAGGAAAAGCTTTCAATGTCTCAGACATTATGGCTAGTTACCTGGTTTATCATAACGAAGCATATTTATTTCATGTCTCTTCTCTGGCTTGAATCTGTTGCTTTCTCCCTTGCAGTGCCAGGCGGGTAAGGCACCCTGCAGCCTTTTCTTCCACATACCAGACACAACACGCTTTCAAGCACCATTTCTTCAGGTGTTGCAGCTTAGACAAAGTGACCAGGAATGACTCTTCATTCTGCAGTTTCTGCCACTCCATGCCAGGCTAATTAGAGGTGGCACAGTAAAGTCCCTATTTCCCTGAAAATGAGTGCAGATGGGACCTCAGACCCTACTCACAGGGACCAGCTCTGCAGAGCCTGCATCTTACACCCATGTCTTGACATAGTCTGCCAGGGGCTAGAGAAGTTTGCTACAATTTTCCTGGTGATAAAATAAGATTTTTAGCCTGCAAGGGAGTGAAATTCAGCACCAAGCTTTGAGCAAACCACCAAAAAGTAGGTAACTGAAGAAAGGTCTCAAAGTGCTCTTTTTGAATCATCTGCACTCAGAAAAAAAGGCAATTTTTACTGCAGGACTTGAGACATTCTTATTTGGTGCAGCCATAGTCAACTCACAGATCTGACTAAACAGGCTGTGGTTTACTAAGTACTTTTTGGATGCCCCACAGGAGCTAATAGTATGAGCCTCTACAGGTGTGTACACCACAGTTCTCTCCCATGCACTAGACAGTTGTGCAGACAGTCATGAAAACATGATCTTTGTTCACCTAAAGAAACAGAAACTTAGTGTAAACAAGCATCTCCTTCAAGGCCCGTGTGACAGAAACATGATATACATGTGCTCTTTCTGAAAATTAACTTCCCTTCCCAGGAATTCCCAGGGCAATGACATCAGTTCTGGGTCACCCATGAGCTCAGCCAAATCCTTGTAAATACCTCCTAGCACTAAAAAAGGGGCCTGTATATATACGATGGCCTCTGAGCTTTCATCTCCTACTTGGTGCTGCAGATGGGCTTCGCAGACTCAGCTATTAGAGCAATACAGGATTTACCTTCCCCGCAGCTCTCACAGCGCCAGCTCCTCACGGCAACCCCAGCGCTTGCTCCTGGCTCCGGGGTACCCCCCCTTTCCAGCGGCTCCCATGGCAGTAAGTTTATTCTGGGATGGAGCTCAGATGGGGGGGGGGGGGGGGGGGGCGGGGGGCAGCTTTCCAGTGACGGTGACATTCCCTTCACACCCCCTCCCCACCAAACACGTACACACGTACACGTACACACACACACACACTTACTTTTTTAAAAACCCCTTTTGAAAGAATGAGAACATTACCGCAGGGCTTCAAAAACTGCAACCTCATCTAGAATAGAAAGATTAAGAAAACATGACAGTTTCCCAGAAAATTTCAACACTGTGGATTTGTCATCACATTAACACACTATCCAGCCATGATTTTTCTGTTGTTCTCTAAAAAACCCTTTTAGTGATAATTGTGTGCCTTGCAATACTATTGCAACAGTTTTTCTCCCCTACTCACCTTCCTGCTTAGGAAAAAAGACTGTCAGGCTTCACTGGCTTTTCACACTCTTCATAACAGAACTCATTTTCTTTCACACCTTAAACATCTCATTAGCTCTGAACCTCTAATTAGACTGGCAGCAACTCCTGCATCTTCTGTTCCCTAGACTGCGGCTGACTACAGCCCACAAACAGCACATCACGCAACAGCCAGAACTATCCCAAACTCCAGCAGATTCACAACAATTCCTCTGCTTTCGAGTAAAGGCACCTAATATGCTCCTAGGAGTGTAACTCCTGAGCACACACAGACATTCACACACACACACTTTCATAGGAAAAATAAGAAAAGTGTAACAAAACCACTAACTTTGCAGTCCTGAAGTTTAATGATTTTTGTTTGTTTCTCCACATTTGCAATAAGCTGCATGTACATGCTGAGAATTTTTTCCAAGACATCATCACCTACAAAAGCTGCTGTTTGTCCCCTTTCCATTTTGAAATCAAGGTTTCCCAGCCCTTGATTTTTGAGTACATTCTTAACGAACAGAAATAAAACTAGTGGTAGAGGAAATTCAGGGAGAAAGTATGAGGTCACTGATAGGTAACTTATGTGTAAGGTAAAGTAAAGTGTAAAGTGTGCCTGGCAGTTTGTGAATTTTGATGAACTTTTATGTCATTCATTCCTCTAATTTCTCGTTGAACCTCTGTGTATTTTGGATTTTTATAACACTGGATGAGTAGTATTGCGTTCCACACTTATTTCTGTATTGCATAAAAGAAGCACTTCTCTCCCTTTAAAAGTTCTAACAGATAATTTTAGCTAAGTGTCTGCTTCCTTTTCAGAGAATTTGTAAACAAATAGTCTCGTTCATCCGCTCCACACTGGTACACTTCACTCATTTTGCCTCATTCTCTTTTTTCCAAGCTGAGAAAGTATAATGCATTTGCACAGAAGTGGTTTCATGCCACTAATCATCCTTCATTATTGTTCTCAGTAACTTTTCTAGATTTGTTACACCCTTTCAAGAGGAGAACTACACACATACACAAGGTGGAACATTCCATGGGTGTTTACAGTATCACAATCCTGTTCTCTATTGCACTGTAATGACTTTCCTAATGACACCAAACACCCTTTTTGAACGCTGTGACTTCTGAGCTGATGCTTGCAGAGAACTGCAGGTGCAGATCTTTCCTGAGTGTGAACAGCAAATCTGGAGGCCCACTAATCCTGTATCCGTGCCACTGATACCCCCCTCACCCCTCAGACCCCCCGTTTTGTTTTACACCTCTCTGCGTGGCTCTCGATTGGACGTGGTAGTGTCCTACCACTCATTATAAAAAGGTTCTTCCACACCTCTGCAGTATCCATGTTATAGATTTACTCAGGGTAGTAGAAATTATGAATAACAAAGCTTTTTGACTCCCTGCTTGGCCTTCAGGCCTTCTAAGCCAGGAGGAAATTACTTCTTGAGTATCTGCTGAGGAGCTGTAGCTGTGAGTGCTTGCTAGCATTTTAAAAATGAGTCGGTCGTGCAAAAATATATCAAATTAATTTAGGCATGTGTAAGCAATCCTATCCACAAACTTATGGAAAAGTATCTAATTTTTTTCCAATATTAACCATGCATTAAGAGACAACAGAGAAGGTGAACTCAGGAAGAACGTGCCTTGTTGCAGTGTCAGAATCGCCCAAGCTCTCCAGTGCCAGAACTATAAACCGTGGGCGCTGCAGGAGGGCACATTGAGTGCAGCACAGGACGTTTCGTCTTTTTGTACTGCTCGTGTGGTAAAGTTCTTGGCTGTATCCTGGCTTTAATCTGTCTTACAGTGTTTCTTTAAGGGCTATCTCACATTTAAGGGACACTCTACCATCTGCGCAGCACTTCAGGCGGGTGGGAGGAGAAACGCCAATTCTCAGCCCAGCCTCTGCTGCGCTGCTTGCCCAGAGATGAGGGGGATGCTGAGCAGCCCTTGGCGCTGGTCCTGCTCCCGCCACACGAAGGCTGTGACCGCAGATCCTTTTGGCCATCTAAAACAGGAAGTTTGGTACAGTGCTCTTGGCCTGGGGTCTGCACACCCAGAAAGGTCTTAGAAAGGGCTTTCTGCTACAGAGGTGGTGAAAGGGAACCAGGAAAAGCAAAACCAGAAGATCTATACAGCAGCCTGTAATTGAAGTTCCTACAGAGGTTTGCATTTTCACTGCAGAGATGAAGGCTCCACAAATTGTGGAGGAGCAAAAACTGCTTGTCCAACCTATTTTTCAGAGGCAAAGGTGAATAGGAAAATAAATATTGCCTGGATGAAGGTAGTCTTCAGGACTGCTACCTGTAGAGCAGTGCTGGTTCTCATACAGTGTCCCCTACTTCATATACAGATTCCTGGGTGTTTCCAACACACTCGTATTCATCCTTTCTCGTATTTATTTCTTCAGAACTTTTGTTTTTCACAGGCTCCGTCACGTAGTTGTTTTCAGTGAGGGAGATGGGTTCCTCATAATGACCAGTACTTTCACACCTTGAAGAAGCTGCTCTTGAGTTATGGCTGAAATCAAAATACGAGATGAAAGGAGCGTTGCAGCTGGACTAGACAAAGCATCTCCCAACCATCAAGATTTTGAGCAAGACTGTGGTCTGATTCAAACCCATGTAAACCTGGGGCATTGGATTATGACTGTTCTGAAGGAGAGGATCTTGTCCTCTGCTTCCAGGTGGCAGGAGAACCTCGGGCATTGTAGCAGCATTGCCTCCAACCCAGGGTGAGCTCCAGAGGCAGCAAAACATATGTAAGCAACACAAGGATTATCACCATTTCTTGGACTGGCACACCCACACAACTGCTCTTTGCAAGATAAATATAAAAATATATATATATATATATATTAAAAGAAGTGGTGGAGGAGTGGTAAATGGTGAACTGAATGCAGTCCACATCCACCATGTGGCTTATGATATCTGATATCTTTAGAATGAAGGTGAATCCTCTGAGGAGAAATGCCATCACACCATTTGTTTATTTGCTCAGGGTTCAATTGTTACTTAAAATGCTGCTTTATAAACTGCTTGGGAGGCACAGCACCTGGGCAAATGCTGCTAGCGTGTTCTACCATGGCACTCAAGTCATCAGCACTTTAATTTATACCTAGATAAGTGGTTCTCCTTGTATGTTTTGACTAGAATATTAGTCTTTTCAGTATACCTTCCATAGATTAAAGTCGATCAGGATGCTGAAACCAGAATTTAGAAATAGCTATTACTTACTGCCATAGTTATGATTAAAAGAGGCAAGGTCAGCCAAGGATATTTCAGGGATAAATCAGAGTCTAATCTGTGCATCAGGAGACTTAGCTCTCTAGAAGAGGAATTCCTGTTCTTTGCATTTGAAAAAACACTGGGAATTTATCCTTGGCAATGATCTTCAATAGGCCTCATCATTGGACTGAGGAGTTAATAAACAGCTCTTGCTCATTTTTATAATTCTAGTATTGCAAAGGAAAAGGTCTTTCTTCCTACATTATGTGTTGATGTAGAAAGCCCACAGATCATCAGTGCAATGTACTACTGAGCTAACTTTGAACCTCTTCATCCATACTGCTTAAGAGGCTTTTCATCCTGACAGCTAAGTAGCACTGGGTTTGTTTTTTTTTTCCTGCTCTGATACAGTCCCCAAAGACTCATCAGTATGTTAGGTAAAGGGTTATACTCACAATTTTACTTCATAGACTTGAGCTGGAAAAGAATAATCAGAAAAGTGTGTCAATAATTTGCATTTATATTCTCAAAAAAGAATTTCTACTATGTCTCTTCTTGATATAAGAAAATGACCTCTGAAGACAGAATAAAAATAGGAACCTTAGAGATCATGTTAGGTGGATGATGACTCCTATTCCCAGAGTTCAGTCCAAGAACCCAGCTGTAGTCAACTGGGTCAAAATAACTCACCCAGGGTCAAAGGTAAAGTTGAATTTAGAAACTAGAAGTTCCCAGTTCCCACAGTTTTCCTATTCATTAGAAGTTTGATAAAGAACAATTTAGAAAGAGGTTATTCTGGATTCCTTTAAAAAAAAAGAAGAAAAAAAAAAGGCAAAAAGGAGTGTTTGATAATAATTATTATTAATTGGTAGCACAGAGTTGTAGAAAGGTAATTAAAGAAGCAAAGGGACAAGGAGAAAACTATGGCCACCGGTATTAAAAAGCCCCAAACCAACAGCCCCGGGTATTCTCTGTACACTGCCGAGTGCTGTTAGGGGGAAAAGGCGGCTCTGAGAAAGCCTTTGGTCAGGGGTTTTCTACTATCAGGGCAGGAAAGACAAAAGCATTCAGTAAATATATCCTACATGTGAAGACTGGGAAGGAAATGAATCTGAGTTGAGTAGGGAGAATTGACGGTGACCTCTTTTCCTCCAGGTACTAAGAGCAATATTGAACAGCAGCTGGTGCAAATAGGTTTTTATTTTAAAGTAGCATGACAAGATTAAGTTGCTACCAGATAATTTAAAAGATCTGATCAAGCAGGAAAGTTTGGGAGCCACGGGGTGCCCGTGAGGACTGGTGGGGGGTGGCCATCCCTAAGGAATGTCACGGCTGTGACGGGTCTTCCCTGAGGAAAAGGGGCTTCTCTGCCTCTTTAGGTCTTCCACCACCTATTCAGATCTGTGCACATTTGGATCGGCTGCCTGTACGATGCCAGAGCTGCTACCGGTAGCTGTGAGCACAGGACCAGCCCCAGCCCCAAAAACCCTTAAAGCTAAAACCAAGCTGGGCGTGCACAACACATTCGAGTCTTCCAGAACAATCTACTCACCGTCTTTGGGCTTTCTAATGCAAATGATAAGAAAGACGGCAAGGAAAACCACAGCACCGCAAGCCACAGCAATCAGGATGACCATGTACAGGGGCAGGTGAGTCCGCTGGAGATCTAGAACGATACAGGAGCCCTCCCCGGTCACAGCAGCAGTTACATGATGCTGACCACTTCCCTGAGGACAAGACCAGCCAGCCCTGTCGTGGGCACACAGGGTTGTACTGCATGTGCCTGGCCCTGCTCGTTTTTTCCCCATAAAAACATCCAGAGTCTTTTAAAGAGTCACCATGAATCATCTAGGTCCCTTGAGAACAGCCATTAATACAATTAGCAGCCAGAAGGCAGAACACTAATTCTGAGGCTGAAGGTCCTGACTACTGTCCTCTTCTTGGCTTTGTTTTGCTCTCCACTTACTCTGAGTTGTATAGTTCTTTTCTGGATATCCCACACCATTCTCAGAAGTCGCTACTGTTATGGGCAGATCTGCAAAACAAACAGGAGTGAAAGGCTCACGGTCCATTTCTAGTCCTCACTTTAGCACCAGGAAATCCAGGATTAAAGCTGTAGGATCAAACCAGAATGTCCCCATCACCTTTATGAGGCAGTAAAAATAGGCAAACACTAGAAATGAGTACTACATATACACTATAATATAGAGAGAGTATATATAGTACTACATATACACACTAGAGAGATACTATATGTAGTATATATACACTATATATCCTATATCTACACAAACTATATATATATATATACACACGATATACATGTATATATGTATGTCTATATACACACACACACATGTAATAGTGGTGGAGCCCCATGAGGTCCAAGAGATTACCGAGGTACCCCTGAACACCAGCTCTGTTTGGGTTTTTTCTGTAAGAATAGTCAACAATTGTCAACAGCTTCCCTTGGCTTCTGGTCACTGACGCCGATTCCCACAACCTGCTGTGTGATTGCTAGGGCACTGTAAATTCAAATGAAACATAACCCCAAAATACAAAGTTTCCACAAGCAGAGCTACTCTAGCGCAGGTCTGAATTCCCACATCCCACAGAAACAAACTGGAAATCTCAAGCCCTCCTTCAAAACACCTGTCCTTGGTCAGGTTAAATGCTTCCAGCCAGGTCTGGAGCAGCTTTTGTGTCACTTGTATCTGCCATTAGAGATACTCGCTCTGTCTCCCACTTCAGCAGCTTTCATTCAAGATCAGAAAACAAGCAAAAAAAAAAGCCCTTTAAAAAAAGAACAGAACCCAGAACATCCTATATGATCTACAAGTCAGGAAATGGTATTTCTAGGAGCCCTGAGACACATGCAGAGCCTCTCATCAGAGACACAACCTTCCTAGGAGCAAGCTAAAAACCCCCTGTGGACTGGGGGCTGAGGAAAGGAGGATATTCTACGTTCAGAAACACCTGGATCAAAACCTGAGGCACGTGGACTAAGATACAATATTGTCAAGGCTGTATTCCCCAGCAACAAAACCCTCTGCTAAGCCCTGGTGTCAAACCCTCCACCTGACTCCTTGCCGTGCTGTCAGCTGTAACCGCTGCTGCCCTGACCTGTGGTTGGGTGGTGTCTCCCCGAGGTCCCCACATCCCTCCGGGAGGCCACTGTTGTTGTGGGCAGATCTGCAAGAGGAACAGGAGAGGCTCACACAGGAGTTGGACCATGTTCGTGACGCCGCTGCAATACAGAACTTCTCCACGGGCGATAAGACCACAAGGAACCAGTCACCATCCAGAGGACAGGTCGGAGACTGCATGTAGCAGCGTTAACGAGCATGGCCATCATTAATTCCTGTTCCCTTGCTGTACGCTCTTACATGCAACTGCTATGAAAAATGAGGCGCTGTTTCAGCCATAACCCTCGTTCGGCTGGGAGCTCAGCAGGCTTTGCCACTCCCAAAGGTCACCGTGTGGTACCTGTGCTTGGCCCTGCGGTCTCAGCCGTCATGGCTCTGACGGCCGAGCTACCAGCCAAGGAAAGCAGCAAGTCTTCCACAGGGCATCCACCATGCAGAGCCTGGATAATCAGAGCGTGCATAAAGTGCAGCGTGTTCTCCTGAAACACACAGGCAAGCATAAGGAGCAAGGGCCAGTTGGATTTTTTCCACCTACTGAATTACCACTCAGATGTTCCTCATACTCAAAATGAAATCCCGATCCCTTGTCCAAACTTGCTAAACTGCAATAGGCAGCATTACACAGCCAGCAAGAATTTCAAAAAAGCCAAAGAGGAACAAGTATGTGCTTTAAACATAAAACCTTGCCGGCATCAGAAAATAGTGGTTCCTCCAAAGAGGAGGTAATTGAATACAGGAAATAAAAAAGGATAGAAAGTCAGAGCCAGTGGTGAGAAGTGCTTCAGAGTGCAGAAGACATGAGGCTTTTTGCCTTTTCTTCTTTCGGGGAAGGGATGTAGAACGCTGTTCCACTCCGGTGTGGAAGGACTCGGCGTGTTCTGCACCCAGCAGCAGCGCTGGGCACTCACCTCTGACCGTCAGCTCGACGGCGTCGCTCCGCTGCACGGCCCCGGCCCTGACCCTGTTCTCCGCCTCGCAGTAGTACTCCCCAGTGTCGGAGGGCTGCAGGCTGTCCCAGGCCAGCTGGGCCTGGCTGCTCAGCAGCAGGGCTTTCCCCCCCGGGGCACCTCGGAACCAGCGGTAGCTGATGGGGGGGGACCCGCTGGCCACACAGGTCAGGCTGGTGCTGGCTCCGGCCGGGAAGGTCAGCCCCGGCTCGCTGGCCCTGACCACGGGCTTGGTGGCTGCCACTGGGAGACAAAGCAGACGGGCCCAGGTCATGCTGGCTCTGGCTGTGGTGGGGAAGGTCCCCCCCGCCCCCACGGCCGTGCTTGCTCCAGTTCTCAGGGCTTTCCCAGGAGGAAGAGGGGCCCCGCTCCCATAGCACCGCTCTGCGCAGGGTCAGCTGGGCTCAGCCATGCCACCCGCTGCTCCTCCTGCCTGAAGACCTGCTCTGCTGGGCTGATGCCATCTCTGTTCCTCTAGAGATCACCACTGCCCAGGCCCAGGGAGATTGGGCACATCCCGATGACATGTGGTCAGAGAAAAGCAGTGCAGTAGCCCAGGGACTTCCCCTCTGGTGCGTGTCCCTGGGAAACACTGAGCCAGTAGATAAAGGTGGAGCCAGGGACCAACTGTTGAGAGGCCACAAATCCCCCCAGCCCCTGAGCCGCAAGGTGCAGTGTCGTGGGCAGAATTCCTCTCTCTGAGCTATTTGCTGCTTCTCCCCAGAGTCTGACACCACTCAGCAAAATGCTCTGGCATCGGAAGCGGGTGGTCGCTGCCTGCCCAGTCTAGTCAGTTCCTAAAAGCCTTCCCAAGCCAACCCTCCCACTCCTGCGCAGCTTCCTTCTGGGGTTTACCTTTAACAACCTCCACTTTAGTGGTGACGTCTTTTGTGATCAGGCTGTTGTTGCTGGCTCTCCAGGTGACCTGACAGGTGTAGGTTCCCCTGTCAGAGATCTCCAGGTTCAGGATGTGGAGGGACACGTTCCCTGGGGTGTCCTTCGGGACGCTGACCCTGTCCCTGTACTCGGACAGGAGGACGTGGTCGCCAGAGACATCCCTCCAAAAAACGGTGCCAGAGCTCTGGTCGTGTACCACGGTCCACCTGAGCGTTTGCTGCACGACGTCCTCCACGGGCAGGTAGGCACAGGGCAAGGTGGTGGATCCCTTCCACACGCCTTTGATCTCGCTGGGGCCAGTCAGGTCCAGAAAAGCTGCTAGAAGAACGGAGAAAGAAAATTTTAAAAGAAACATTGACAGTGAGGGCAGCTGAAGGGGTGGTGAGAGCATCAGCGAGTGGGACCCGCCAAATCAAAACCACGGGCAGTCGGCGCAGGTGACGAGGGACAGTCTGCGCAGGCAGGGGGTGATGCCAAAGGAACGCGGTGTGAGGGAGACGAGAGCCGAGTGCTGGGACACCAACGCGTGCCCCTGTGCCCACCGGCTCCCACGCTCACTGGTGCCACCTCTGAGCGGGCAAACACCAGGCAGAGCCGGGGCTCGGAGTCAGCGGATGGCTGAGGCCCGAGGAGAGGATCCCGCCGAAGCCGGGGTCACGCAGCGGCCCGGTCACAGCTGGCGCCCGCCGCTGGCAGGGCTCTCCTCGGAAGCGCCGCATGCCAGCGGCAAACCACAGCGTTTAGGGGTTCCTCCACTGCCTGCCTGTTCTGAAAGGCATTGCTTTTTCAGACTAAGCTGAATTTAAGCAACGGGTCAAATAAGTGTAAAACTCTCTACATTTTCCTGTAAAAATGAGGCCTGTTGCCTTTGTCCCTGTACATTTTTGTCACTCTTAAGGCTGAACCTCTGCTTCCATAGACACTTCTTTATCCTTTTGTCCTGGTTTCCAAACCTCCCCCATTCTGGGAACACAAGAACTAACCAGACGTTCCACGTGTGCCCTGTGAAATAACCATCACAAACTGTGTGGGACCTCTGTACCCTGAGAATGTGGGCAGCGTTTCCACGGCCTTTGCGTACCGCTGCACTCAACAGCCGCTGCATTAAAAACAACTGAACACCAAACCAGCAGCGTGCAAAGGCCTTTTCCCACATTTCTGATCCTGAAACAGAAGCAGCCCTGCACAAACACACACAGACACATCAGTGCTAGGGAAGGAGCTTCCCCGAGCAGAAGACCTTCCCGCAAACTCACCGTTGCAGAAGAGAAGAGGACTCATGAGCACGATGGCTCTCACCAGCACCCCCATCCCTCCAGGGCTGCAGCGTCTCCCTCTCAAGTAGAGCAGACCTGCCGTCTCCAAGGCAGGGGGTAAATCAGGAACATCTCCTTTCTTCACTCACTTCGTCATCAAGAACCCAGGACAGCTGCTGATGGTTTTTCCTTCCTCTTTTTCAGAAAAAAAAGTACCTTAGTGATGACTGTCAGAGGTGTGGGCAGAACAGAAGCCCTAGGGAGAGTGAAAAGAGGAAAGTTTAAGAATTACTTCTACTCTATTTCATATTTACTGCTGACTATGCTTTTTTTCCCCCTTCTGTTTTTTAATTCCACTTTTTAAAAAAAGTTTCCTTTGTTTCTTTTTATTCCTAAGCGGCTGTTCTTCCTCTTTCCCTCCGGGCATTGCTTTCTAAATAGTAAGTTTTAACATGCACATTACATACAGAATCCCAGAATCATCTCGGCTGGAAAAGCCCTTGAAGCTCCTCCAGTCCAACCATGAACCTCACACTGACCGTTCTCAACTCCACCAGATCCCTCAGCGCTGGGTCAACCCGACTCTTCAACCCCTCCAGGGATGGGGACTCCCCCCCTGCCCTGGGCAGCCCATTCCAACGCCCAACAACCTGCAAAGAAATACTTCCTAAGAGCCAGTCTGACCCTGCCCTGGCGCAGCTTGAGGCCATTCCCTCTTGGCCTGGCGCTTGTTCCTTGGCTCAAGAGACTCATCCCCCCTCTCTGCACCCTCCTGTCAGGGAGTTGTAGAGGGCCATGAGGTCTCCCCTCAGCCTCCTCTTCTCCAGACTAAACCCCCCCAGTTCCCTCAGCCGCTCCCCATCAGACCTGTGCTCCAGACCCTGCACCAGCTCCGTTGCCCTTCTCTGGACACGCTCGAGTCATTCAATGGCCTTTTTGGAGTGAGGGGCCCAAAACTGAACCCACTCATCGAGGTGCGGCCTCACCAGTGCCGAGCACAGGGGTGAGATCCCTTCCCTGTCCCTGCTGGCCACGCTAGTGCTGATACAAGCCAGGATACCATTGGCCTTCTTGGCCACCTGGGCACACTGCTGGCTCCTGTTCAGCCAGCTGTCAATCAACACCCCCAGGTCCCTCTCTGAAGCTGGTGCTTTTACTACACACAATTTTCATGTATACATAAAACAAACATATACATAAACACCCAAAGCCAACCCGGCCCTACGCCATCAGTCCCATTCCCAAAAGCTTTGACTCCGTGGTGTGTTTAAACCTCCTTTTTCCACAGGCTGAAAGTTCTGAAAACTGGAGCCAGGCTAACCTTGGCATTTCAGTTATTTTTGAACCAGCAGCAGCTGTGTAATGAGATCCCCCAGCACACATCTCCTTTTTAGAAAATTCAGTAAACAGGTTTGGGAAGTATTGGCACACACAGGAACACACACAAAAAGAATGTACATGAAACAGAGTAATGGTTTTGCAATTCTTGGGTTTAATTACTTCAGTATGTGGGTTTGTCTTACTATTCAGCCTTCCCCTTTCCAGTGCAATCTTTCTTAGGAAACCTGCATAAACACTTTTCCTAGACCAGTACATAAACCAGACACAGATGTACATGTTTTTATTTGCAGTTTTCTTAAGCCTTGGTTTCTTAATTTCTTAAGAGAGAAAGCATTTTAAAAAACTATTATGCAATCAGATCAAATATCTGATGGTGAGATGCACTGAGATCAGAGGGCTCCACGATGGAAGAACATGACTAATCCATAACAGGAACTACCCTTCAGTCTAACCTGTTCAGGAAGTGAGTTACAGAAGATCAGCCTCAGAACGCTGCTGTCCACACCGTGCTGTCAAAACAGCAGAAGAAAAGTCTGGTTTTTTTACTGATTTACTCTTGGCAAAATTGAGGCCTTTGGGAAGAAATTTAAAAAAAAAAAACAGAACCCAAGACAGATACACAATTCATTCATTTCCCCCTCTCCCTTTAGCTCATGAAAACTTGAGACTATTCAGCCCTTTGTCTCAAGAAGTAAGCAAAAGAAAGACTAGAAAAGGGTAGAGTAAGACGTACTGGACAAAAGGCAATTCAAAAGATACAAACACAAAGGGTCATGAGGTGAAGAGCAGTTACAGAAGCACGGGAATAAAATGACACTGTGAAGGCACTACACGTATACACACACTCAGTAGCAAGATCCTCCTCTGCAACTCAAAAGATTTGACAATGAAGCACAAATCCAATTAAGTAACACCAGCACAGACAACATGCATTACCTAGTAGGCTTCAGAATATCAAATTACCTTGGATTCTTGAATATAAAAGAAGTAAAATCTTACTACTTCAGAAACTTTGGAGAGAACAAAGCCTGTAGGTAGACTGAATTCCTAAAACTGAAAAAAATTTTCAAGAAATTGTGCTGGTAGGAAATATCCCATGACATTATATAACGGGTTTTCTACCCGCCTCCAGGCCTCCTCTTCAGTTCTGTACTGCTACAGCAAATTTCAAGTTTGTGTGGGTTAGTGGCAGACGGCTACAAACTTGGTATCAGCGAAGGAGAACTTGCTATTGCGCTCGCACCAGGGGCTGCTCAAAGACGTCAGGAAAACAGCACAGAAAGGAATTCTGGGGAGAGATTTTTTGAGTAAGCAGACACTAGTTTTTGTAATCTGCTGTCAAAGGACTCAAACGCATCTAGCTAATTTAGCTTTAAGATTCCAAAAGCAGCAAATGCAGCACGAAGTCCAGTGCTCGTACAGGGTTTGGTGAACAAGCAGCTACCGCAAGCAGAAGAGAAACGTTAACATCATGTCCTACGTCAGTGCAGGTTACCCCATGGCTCCTGTTTTTCCCGCCCCTCTCATTTTAAGGGCAGCTGCTGGACTTTGCTAGACATGAATCAGTTCTTCTCAAAATTTCTGAGGACACGTGAGCTGTGAGCGAGGTGCAAGTTACCCGAGAAGAGCTGCCATGCAATGTGCATGAGAAAGCAGCGTTACACAGGGTGGCGAGCACTTCCTACCACAATATCAACAGCCCGTGGCAATGGATGCGTGTTAGCATGTTAAAAACTAACATTCCACAGTTAAAATGTAATTTTCCATAGGAAAAATGTTGCCTGTACCTAGGAGCAAATCTAGGAGTAGAGCGCAGATGCAAACAATTGTAGCCACAAGCTATCAAAAAAGAAATCTCAAATTAAAAACAAAATTTTAAAAAAATCTTAAATTCCAAACAGCAGACAAGCCACCTATTGAACAGGCTCTCAAAGAGTAAAACCCACGTTTAAAATATTACACACATTACTATCCGGTCAACCAAAAAAAAAACCCCAACCAAAACCAAACCAACAAATACACCCAGCTAAACTTTACAAACAGGATACAAACAGATTTCCTCTTGCAATAAGGATATCAGATAAAAAGTCATGGAATACACTGCAGTATGTTTACAGGGATGTTGCTCTTCCCCTCCACCCAGTGCCTTCACTCCCACCAGCTCTTTTGAGCTCGTTTTCAGTTTTTCCAGACGTGCTCTTTGCTTGCAGAAAGAGAACTTTTGCCTACACGGAACACGACACCCAGGAAGCAGGTGAGGAGAGAGGTCAAACTTCTCGCCGATCCATTCCTTCGTTGTCTGTCTCACATCACTAAGCCAGTCGCAGGTGTCATGTGAGCTCAAGAAGTTTCTATCTCAGAGGCCTCTTCTATGAAGTTAGCAACAGGACTGAGGAGGAGGAGTGGAAACAGTTTATACTCTCCATTGCCATCTTCCGAGAGCAGAGGGGGATCCCCCACGCCCAGAGCATCCAGAGGCTCGGCCTGGCTTGCTGGAGCTGCTCCTGGCAGGACAGATCCACTGCCTGACGGAGGATGAAGAGCAGGTTTCTCCTCCAGGGAGGGCAGTAGAAGGTCTTTCGGATCCTCCATCTTCCCTGCAGCTTCGCTTGAAGGCAATTCTTCAAATAATGAAAGCAGAGGGTTGGCCCTGTACTGTATCAGCTGCATATCTGAGGGAAAACAAACAGTTTAAACACCAGGCACCCGTGTCACGTAAGTCTTAAAGACAGAGAAAACTGGAGAGGCTGCTTCAAAACCTGGTTCACTACGGCAAACCACACAGCTGGGCTCTGACAGACTACAGGCACAGCTGGGGAGGGGAGCTCAGGCTCAGCGCAAGCCCCGGGACAGGCGGCAGCACGAGGGGGTGACACGGGCAGCGCTGCACCAGCGGGGCCACAGCCCATGGGGAGATACCCCCCGAGGACACCTGCAGCTCTGCTCCCCGCTGCCACACTGCCATGTGTCAGAGAAAGGGAAGGTAACACCAACACGGGGCACAGGATGGGGCCTCTTCGGATTGAGGCACAGCTTCATCCAGATCAGTGAAACATTCCAACCTTCACAAAAATGTTAAGCCCAGACCAAAGGAGGAGATAAACTGTATTACAGGCTACTAAAATTCCATTTCAACACAGTTTTGGAAGAGTCTGGAACTGCCACAGCTCTCAGTTCTCCTTCCTGCTCACCTTTGCTTCCTGCTGTTTCTCTCTCACTCGCTCCCAGATCTTCAGTGCTCTCTGCCAAGTTTGCAATCTGAAGCAAAATGGACAGAGAGAAGACAGAAAGCTTAACAACATCAAAAGCAGCAAAACCCAAGCCTTCATCAACTGGTTAGCAAAATTAAAGGGGAAAGGAGGAGGGAAGAGAAATGAAACAGTTGACCAATGAGGCCATTGTTGCACATGAGGGCCAGCAAACAGGAGCTCAGAAGAAGACATGGTGAAACACAGACTAAACTTACTAAAGCCAAACAAGCTTCTGACTAGCAAATATTTATTTTACCTTCTAAACTAGAAGCTTTATTATATTCTTATTGGAATATTATATTCTTATTGGAATGACACTGCTAAACATGATTTCGTCAATATAATTATACTTTGCAAGCACTGCTTGAACACAGCTTCATTTTACCTCAGTTGTGGTCTAAGCTCTTATGACTGGGAAGTCCTTGTTTAAATATAATTTCAGGACTACAAAATAAATGACAGTTGCAAGGGTTTGTTTTTTCTTTTTTTTTTTTTAAACAGGAGTCAGTTTTAGGAACTGGACCAAGAGAAGTAAATTTGCACTGAACTTTTGTATATCCTCTGAGGAAATTCCATACAGCATGTTCAGAATAAATACAGTGTATTGCATTATAATCTTCATTTAGTACTTCAGCCTTCAGACAGACTGAAGACACACAGTCTCATCCGAACTATAACCCCAGACCTAGTTACTACTTGGCTAAAAGACATCCTGGGAATCCCTGAGGCTATTTGAAGCCAAGAAACTGTTCTCACACACTTAGACCAGAAAAAGACAAGATTTTCTACCCTCCTCATTCTAAACAGAAGGTACAGAAGAGATAGGAAAAAAAAAAAATTCCTCAGTACAGACAGCTGATTCAACTGACACCAGTTTGATTCCCTCTTCCTTCTGTTCTCAGGTGTATTCAGGAAGCAAACATTCACAGCAAACTGACAGTTCAAATCAGCCCATGAGTGTATTACTGCAGCTAGGAACGCAAGACTTGAAATTATCTTGAGAACCCTCTTAAATTCATATATGCTAACAGTGATAGCTGAGACACTGTCAGCAGTAGCAGATAAAACGGCAGTTCCATCCTGTGCTGTCAGTCCAGCCCCCACCCTCCAACTGCATCAGTCAGAGTTCAGCTCTCAACATCGCGTTAACCCTCCCCATCATAGGAGCAACTCTTACTCTTACATTTTCCATACCAGGGCAAGTTTCCATCAAGCTCATATCCAGGGCTAGCAGCTCAGGATTAAGTGTCTGAAAACAAAACCAGACGATATGTCATATAACATGGTTCTTAAAACTCCAGAGAGCTCCTGAAAGGACAGCAGGATCCAGCACACGGCTCCATCCACTGAAGCCAATGGAAGGTGGCTCCTCGCAGGCCCCCAGCAGGGTACCCACCTGCAGCCTCGGGCAGGACAGGAGGAGAAAAGGACACCCTATTTCCCAGTGATTCCAGGTCTATGGCTGAGTTTCATTCCATATCATAAAGCATAATCAAACACATAATCAGGATGTGATGGTATGTGACAAAGACTTGAGAAGGAGAAAGTTGAATTTTTTCCCTTTTTTTTCTCCCCCTTGAGTTATGTGTAACAGAAATACTATATGAACTGAAAAAGGCTCTCAATGTTACCTTGTACATTGTTAGGCTCCTACAATGACTATGTATTATTCTATCCATAACAATTTGCTTTCCAGGATTTTCTCCCCTCTTGACCATTACAACATGGAATAAATCAGTAAAATTTTGTAATGCAACCTAAGCAGTAGTTTTCAGAAATCAGAAAAAGTGGAAAGACACTCACATCACTGAAAGCTTCAGAACCAAAGTTATACTGCTTCCCAGATAGCATTGCTTGAAGCTCTTCAAGGCTGGCATCAATGCAATTAAGAAAATCCTGAATTTCTTCTCTAAAAAGACAAAATGATACAGTACTGTAAGAAACAGTTGGCAGTTAGGGCCGCCTTTTACACGACAAGGCAGAAAAAAACCTCTTAGAAATGATCTGCTGACCTCTCAGTTCTCACAGCTGTGGGGCAAGATGAGAGCCAGACTAGGTCACATGTACTGACAGGACAAGGGGTAGCGGCTTCAAACTGAGAGACTAGATCTAAGGCAGAAATTCTTCCCTGTGAGGGGGGTGAGGCCCTGGCACAGGTTGCCCAGAGAAGCTGTGGCTGCCCCCTGCCTGGAAGGGTTCAAGGCCAGGTTGGACGGGGCTTTGGGCAACCTGGGCTAGTGGAAGGTGTCCCTGCCTGGGGCAGGGGGTGGGACTGGATGGGCTTTAAGGTCCCTTCCCACCCAAAGCCTCCTCTGATTCTGTGATATTACAGGGCCTTCAGACCACACTGAGTGCTGTGACGCATCCTCTCAGTACTTCATACCAGGTTAACCACAGCAGAAGAGCTGTCAGGACAAAGAACTAGAGTTTGTTCCCTGCTGCAGCTCACGCTGTGGCAGCGGCAGAGCCGAGGGGCAGCGTAGAGCTGGGAGCTGCCCGAGCAGCAGAGCTGCTGAGCGAGACCACAGCCTGCGTGGTTCTGATCCCAGCGTGAATCTAGTCTGACCACGCGAAGGGAAGCGAACCCTTGCAGAAACAAGGGGCAAAGGAAGCAACAGCATCAGACTGCCACTGACAGAAACCCTCATCCAGTGCTCAGAAGCAGAGCAGCCGTGGTGCCCTCCTGAGATCACCGCCCCCCTCCCTCTGCTGTTCAGCGGCACTGGCAGCGCCCGCAGCTCTGGGACGTGACAGTGATCCTGCCAAGCCCCGGCCTGAGGCGTCGGGCAGCAGACAGCCCAGTGCCACAGCTCTGACAGACAAGCTTGCCCCGCTCTTCCCGTATGATGCTAACGACCTTTTCCAGACCTACTAACAAAGGGGCAGAAACTGCAGTTCATCAACGACATTTGAAAAGCTAATTCACTACGTTCTGCTGAACACAGCCTCTAAAACTTTGATAAGATCCCACAAGATGATGACAGCGTAACAGTTTCCAGAAGCAAGTTAATACCTGTCCAGTAAAGGATCATTTTGGTTTCCAGAGTTGTTCTCATTCAAGATGGAGTCAATCACAGACACGGGGTCTTCTGGAGCATTAGGCTGCGCAGTATGGAGTTCCACAGCAACATTGCCTGTGTCACTGCACTTGCTGACATCGTTTCTATGAACTGGTGGGTTAGGTTCTGCACAGTTTAACTCATTTGGCTGCGCTACTTGACAAAGAGGTAAGCCAGGATCCAGAGCTGCCTGTGTCTCCCTAAAACATGACCCAAAGAGAAACAGCACACAGGAGAATTCACCACTTGTATTACTACTCATTCCAAGTTTATCTCAAATCTTAATATCTAATAAGGTCAAGGCAGTCAAGGGTTCAGCCAACCAACTGGTCTTTAGAAAAGGAAGAAAAGTGCCTTCCTAAAGGCAGATGAAGAATCTCTTATTACAGCTTATACAGATAGCACGTATCAGAGCAAAACACCCCATTTTGCCAGGCTAAAAGCAGCAAAATAGCATATGGAAATTAGGCAGGATAGAAACTCCAAACATTGCGTCTCTAGAAATAAAAGATTCCAAATTGGTCCATAATTCACTCTGGAATGTTAACAACTAAATGGGTTTTCACAGGAATCTGATGCCACACAAAAGAATGCCTTCCCTTCAGTTGTGCTTAGCACAACATTGGCGAGAGTAGGACTGAAACTGGAGATAAAACTATACATCTTGGTTTGTTTCTTGGTAACCTATCTACATTTTGGATCGTTTATTAGTAACCTATATATGCATTCAGGTCCCTGTTCAGTTGAAAAGTTAAGTACGTGCTTATTTGTTGAACAGACAGAGAAGCCTCAGCAAATTAAACTCCAAGTGCCAATCAGCCTGACAGGGCTGTGGGCACTCCTGACGCGACAGGAGCTCTCAAAAGGCTTTGCTGGCCATGCCCAGGGCTACAGGCTGTAGAAAAGACAGCCTACAAACTGGCCTGTCATGCACTAACAGAGCTAAAATTCAGAGAGGCTGCTGCCCAGAATTCATGTGGATCACTTACACTGACATAACTACCTAGTTAACAACCTAAGCATAACTGCATCCTTCCAGCGTACCTGGCTCTGCCACTCGTGTGTGCCACGGCAAGGAGGCCGTCGGTGGCACTTTCCAGGGTGTCAGTGATATCTCGAATGATGAGACCTGTGCCATTTCCACCCTCGCCATCTGCGTCGTGTTCAGAAAAAGACATCTGCAGGGTACAGCAAACAGAATGAGTGTACCAAAAGGTCCGACTTTTTGACGTTGAAGCTCCATTCTTCTTGCAGCTTCTATCTCCTGTTCAGATTTCATCTGTGACCAGTTGTGCCGATTTGCACGATTTTACAGAGCAATACTTTAAAGATGCCCGCTTCAACATGGAGTGCACGTGACTGTCAGATTAGGGTATTAGCAGTTATAAGGAAGACTGAGACCCCTGCCTGTCACCCTGCCCAGCCCACGGTCTCCCTCCCTGGGAACACTTACCGCCTGGCCGCTCTCCACGGGGATGCGAACATACTGTCGGCTGTACTTGGAGGGTGAAGCACCTGCAGCATCCGTTAGAGACCTGAGACAAAATATGGCTTTAGCCAATAGCTCTGCAGTGAAAGGCTGCAGCAATGCCAAATACATGCAGCGAGAGCAAGAACAACCATTCCTCCACTTCTAAGAAAACTGGCTTTTTAGAAATGTTTTTAGTAAGTGTACTGTAGACAGGCAGCATTCTAAACCTGCTTTTTGTTTTGAGTCAGTCACATTTGCACATTTTGAAAGAGTTACCATTTCTGATGACTGTGCCCTTCGAAATTTAAAAGGTATAATATATTCTCTTCCCACCCATTTTTTTATTAATAAGAGGAAACCTTTATTCCATGCTTTTTTCAACTTCCATCAGCTTTCTCAAGTTTGAATATACAAGTGATAAACACATTCTTCATACACTTTAAGAAAAGTATCTTGTTTCTAGCAGCTGATTTATCCCTATAATTCACATCTGACACTGATTTGTGACCTATCCAGTAATTACCTTTTTCTTTTGACCCCAAGAATGTAATTTCCTCGCATCAAACTTAGGATAAATTGAAGAATCTAAAAAGGAAAAACAAAAAAACAAAACAAGTGGTCAACATAGCAATCCTAGCAAATTATTAATTCAGATTTTACTACAAAATGATGTAGTTATGCAATAGAAATTAATAGGTACATTAAAAATTCATTTGCGTTCACATCTTAAAAAGCAAAATTATAGTTACAAATGGCATTGAAAAATTATCCCACTTGGACAGGTTTGTTTTTTTTAAAATGTAACACCACAGGTCACTAGAGGATTCCAGACCAGAAACAGCTGAGGGATAAACCAAAGAAAATTTGTTCCAGTGCAGAAGCTCCTACAGTTTCTGGGCTCCAAGATGACTTCTTGAGTGGTCTAAGTCTGTCTTGGTCCAAGATCCTTCACAGACTCCATCCATGTGCCTGCAATCTCTCGTTTAGGCTCCTGTTACCATGCACTACCATGCACCACGTTTACCCCAGGTCCGCTTGATTTACTGATTTCTCTCCAAATAAGATTCACTGATATTTCAAACACAATGAAATCCTTTTTACTATGACTTTTCCTTAGTCTTTTGCTCGTGGTTCTTTGCTGTGCTACTTCTGGGACACTCAGGAACTCTGAACATTTTCTTTATGCTGTATTAATATAGCCTGTTCAGCTCTGTGTCATTTGTCATTCTACATAAGCAAAGAATGCCATCAGGTGTCACCGAGGCAGGAGCAAGGGTGGTGGCACTGAAGAGGCTGCAAGGGTACCTTAGACAGCAGCTTCTGTTGTTGACTGTGCTTCTGCCTTAGAACTGCCACTTCTTTCCACAGGGCCTTATTTTCTCTGCAATGCAGAATAAATCAGAAGACAGAGGATGAACAGAGTTTACTTTATATGCTTTAGTTTTACAGCTTTCAAGCTTTCACAGTACCTTGCAGGACCAATGGCAACATTCTTCTGTGGATAACTAACAACCAGTTAAGCCAATCCACTAGTATAAACTCTGGGTTAAATTAACTCCATTTTCCATCAGGCAGGCCCAAACACTCACTAATAAGGATATTCTCATCCTCTGCTGCTCCAGCAATAATCTCGATCTGAAGTATTCCTTCAAAGCCTCAAAGCCTTAGAATAAAGACTTGGTTTTTGGAAACAGGCGTAACACAGACCATCTCAGAACAGTTTCAGAGTTTGTGTTTGAGGGTTTTTTGTTTTGTTTGTTTGTTTTTTTTAAAAGGAACAGAGGGAGTGGAGTGAAGGTACCTCCTGAACTCTGGTTGATACCTGCTTGCATACCAGTGATCTCAATGAATCACCAGTGCCCACATGAAAAGGATCTGAGGGAACAGAGATGAGGACGTGCGAAGTACACTTCCAATTAGAAAAAAAACCGAAGACTAACTCTCCCTCACTGCATCTAACCGTGTTTTGTGTTTAGGAAAGGAAACGCTTTCATTGCCCTAAAAAACTACTACAGGTGATGGCACCCAAAATGAAATCTCAAGATAGTCAACAAACTCCCAGTCTTAATCTCTGGTCTGCAACTGAATTATAAAAACAAACAAGATTCAGAATGTTGTGTGGGGTGGAATGGGCATTCTTAGAAAAAATTATAGCTTCACTTGTTTCCAGTTCAAACAAAACCCACATTTAGAGTCAAGTTCCATTAGATATAGCAACACTCAGCGTAAAGTGCCTCTGAAAGGGACAGAGTCTACCTCTTCATGTTAGCCAGCCTGACATCCATGTTGTTCTGCTGCTCTCTCATCTCCTGGACTTCAGAGAGCACTTTGTGCAAATCCTCCGTACAGACCTTGAGATCCTCAGTCCTTACTGCAGACACCTGAAAGAGGAGCAGGTTACACATGCTTTACTAACAGTGCCTTGCATACTCCCCGCCACAGGAACAGCGTAGTTAGTCTGTAGAAGAACTGGTATAAACTCCATTAAAAGCTTAGGTAATACTATAATTCTTACGTATCACAAAACACCACAACTGCCAGACAACAGTCCTTAGGACAGCCTACACTGTGTGAAAAAAACCAGCTGACAGTGCAAACCTGAGATTGGCACTTTGTAGGTGTAGACAGTAGATTCACCGTTGTAATTCACGATAAAACCCCACCGCTGACTGAAAAGGGCCTTTCCCAGGGGTCCCCTCGGACAGGACTGGTGACAGCTTGCCCTCTAGTGTCAAAGGGCAAGACATGGGCCAGAACCGAAACACAGAACTGGTAGTGGAGTGAGAACAAGACAATCGTGTTCCTCTTAGGTGTGCGTGAATCTGCCAGTGCAGGAGTAACACATTTCTGTAAGTTACTTGGGGGGCGGCAGAAGGAAGGTTGATGAATCCTATGCAATTTGAAATTTTGTCCCACACCAGCTGCATTGCAGGTTCCCATATTGGTTCTCCCACTACTACCTCTGCTCAGCGACATTCCAAAGTTATGGAGACCTTCCTCCAGAAGTCAGAGTCCAGACTGCTCTTCTGCCCACAGCAGAATCCGTGAATGCCACCTCTTCAAACGATGGTGGAAGAATCATCAGAAAGCAAAAAGCTCACTCACTCTCCTCCCCACGCTTCCACATTCAAAATTTTCCAATCCCTTCACCAACTCCCTCTGCGGCGGTGGCACTGACAGCTAACATACAAGGCAGGGTTTTGAAAGAGACAGGTCTGGTGCATCACACCTCTGAACGACACAACCAGGTTTTATGGGCATAATTTTAAGAATCCTTCAGCCAAATACTGACCATAACTGAACCAAAGGGACTTGCACTAGATCACCACCAGATGTCCCTCCCCACCTGCAGCACACTGTGATTTTTCTTCCTCTACTGAATTCCAAGGGGGAGGTGAAAGCATCTGGGGCTGGCCCACTGAAGCGCTAGGAAACTTCTATGCAGGCTGGCTCACAGATCCTTTTCTTTTCAAAGGGATGGTCAGAAATGGACCTACAGTGTTATAAAATAACATCCCATCACTTCCTGATGGAACAGAACGTACTGTTATGTGATCACTCCACAGAAATAACTTTCTTCAGCATGCCACCTCTCCACAGGGAAGATACCCAAAAAATGCAGATGGCAGGTGGAAACTTCAAATGCAGTCAGACTGCCTCGGAAAAAAGGGCCAAACTAAAATACTCTGCCCAAGTGCAAGGAATTGCTCTCTTCAGAGTCTCTAAGCAGATAAGGGTGTCAAGACTGAAGCACACCAGCAGAGCTGACACTACCAGGGAGAGAATAAAGGAAGTCCCACATTCAAACCTGCATTCCTGTTAGAGGCTTGAAATCCAGTTTATAGCAAGTACTGAAATAGGACTCTGTTCCAGACAGCAAAAGAACAAGAAAAATAGGGGACATTTGGAAAAAATCACTAACATTTCCTGTGCAACAAAGAATATTCAACAGTTTCATGTGAACATCCCTGGCACTCACTAGAGCTTCTGTCTTTCTGTGGGGAACACTCCGCCCATCGCAGCGCTCCTGGAAAACTCAGTGCCACACACAACGCCAGTGGCCCGCGGCCAACACCCCGGCAAGCAGGTGTGCAAGCCAGGTGTGCAAGCTGTTACGGTGCCTGGGAGGGGCATAGGCCTGGCTCGGGAAGCAGCTGCATGACTACACTTATCAGCTGTGATTGGGAGCAGAGACGGCTCGGTGAAGAATCAATCAAAACACAATTGTGACTCTCAAGCCTGCCCTGCGCTTTTATGAACTCGGGCAATAGAGCTACCACATTATGGCATGCTAAAGAAAAGATTCTGCAGTTCAGGTGTCAACATGATGGATCACAATAGTCTCTTTCTCTGGCAGCCAGGATATTATGGGCTGTAATGTGCCAACAGAGGATAAATATCTGTGCAGAAACAGGTCAGACAAGACCCGAATGTACAACAGAAAACTGGAAAGCACTAATAAAGATGTAGCTTAGTGGCAACACCGTTTTGGAGGAGCAATGTAATTTATGCAAACATATGCAATGTAATTTATGCAATGTAATTTATGCATGTATGCCCAAGTCAACCGATTACTGATGCCTTCGCTAATTTTCAGTGAGCACCAACTGGGAATGTATTTTCTTTTACTTCTTTCACCTTGTGACTCTTTCCAACTCTGCTACGCTGGCAGAATTGAAGACCGTGCCAAGCTGTAGGTGGGTATATGAACTCTCTGTGGAAAAGGGGCTCCAGTCTGACAGCTACGAAGAGCATGGTCCGACTGCCGGGCACTGTTAAACAGCAGCAAGGCGTGTTTGTCTAAGAGCTGGCATGGGGAGGCCAAGCCGAGCATCAGCATGGCATTCAGGAGGGAGTTAGTGGTGTGCATCATGATGCACAACCTTGGTTCCCATGGAATTTGTTGGCTGCAAAGGGTCTGAAACCCCCAGACATGCTCTTGATAAACTCCTTTTCGTAACCAAGCAAACACATTCCTAGACCGTACCTTGCGCTTGATGTTCTCCAGTAAGTGTGCCTTCCCTTGCTTGAAGAAAGGGTGCTGGAACTCAATGACTGAGCTTTTCTCTGCTGTGATCATACCATTCTCCAGAGCAATCACCTTCCTGAAGCCATCTGTGGAGAGGCAGTAACAAGGTCAATTCTTTCAGTGCAAAGCTGACTGTTACAACACACAGCTAAAGAAAACCCCACGGCTACTGCAATACCTACAGCTCTACAGTGGCTGGGAGCAGAAGCCATGAGAAACAGCCAAAGCAGCTTCTCTTTGGTGCTCAATGATCTGACTGCTCTGATCTTCACAGCTGGAGAACACATCCAGAACACTATCTAATGACCTTGCAGGCTGTGCGAACAGCTTGCACGGCAGAGGCCAGCTAGTGTCCGCAAGCGAGACAGCGATGTCCAAATAATCACAGAAGTCAGTTAAATGAGATTTATTAGGACATCTTGAATATAGCCTTGTCTCCGTGGAAGCCGTGGAACGGCGCACCATCCCTTTCATGCCTATAATCCCAGACAACTACATATCAAAACACGTGCTGTCGTGTACCACCAGGGTCTCCAGAATAAAGTAAGGAAGAGAAGTTAAGTCTCAGCCTATGCTAACACACACACAGTACTTTCTCCATACCAGGCTGCCTGTATGAAATAAGACATTGCCAGCTGTTCCATCACCACTTCAAGTACTGCAGGGTACAGATGCAAAATACAGTGAACAGACCAATCTATACCTCTCCTGGTTCCAGTTTTTAACATAGTTACCATATTCCAGTTTCACTGCACCCCAACAGCGCTATCACTAGAAAACTTTACTTGGAGCTAGGAGAGACGCGTCTGGTGGGAAAAGGCGGCTGCCACCGCACTGCCTGTCTCTACAGGAATATCTGCATTGTAGCATTCACCCTCGCTTCAAGGCAACTGGCAGTGGTTTGTTTGTGTTATCCTTTGACACTCAGGTGAATGGAGTCTCAACACTCCACACAAACAGCAGCATCCACCTCATTTCAAGAGGCTAAACATGCCTTCTTGCTCATGTCTGACAGAATCTGAACAGGCATCAGCTCGAGAGCCCGGGCAAACCTACTGGGCCAGGCCAGAGAGTTCCTCCCCCGCACCCTAATGGATAGTCTCACCAAGGTGGTTTGCACCTTCGCTCAGCCCATAAGCTCTCTGCTGCAAAACAACCGTTTCTGCTGTGTGCTGCAGCCCCGCCAATGGTACAACACCTCTGAATTACCCCCTCACTCCAGCTGCTTTGCCTGTACAAGCTGTACACGTGCTCCGCAATGGACGCTACGTGCTGCTCACAAGTCGAGTGCAGAAAACACAATGAGAAACTTAGTCCAGCTTCACCCCTCAGCGTGACTAATCTTGTTTCAACACAGCAGTGCAGGCAGCAGCATGATCTCGGCATTTTTTCCCATGTACTAGATGCAGGGGTGTAGATGCAGCCTTTGTTCTGGGTAGGACAGATTTGCTGTTACCATTACCACTACCACTGGGGCCCAGAGGACTCCACCCACGCTTCAGGTACCACAACATGGAACAATATTTTTATGGTCGTTACTCAAAAGGACTCAGAGCTGAAACACAAAACAAGGACTAAGCCAAACTCTACTGTTATTCTTCTCTTTTGCAAAGTGAACTCAAGACCAGAATTCAGGTTTTCATGGATGAAAGACCTGCCAAGTCAATCAGTTTGTTTAAAGAAATTCAGATGGATGCCAAGTAGCGATGAACTTGGCAGAAAGAACACATAACAGCTGATGCTTACACATGTTAAGCTGTCGTATGAAGCTGGAGATGTTGTTGTGTTTGAAGTACTTGGGGAGCAGCTCCTTGGCAAACCTCTGCTCATCCAGAATGCAGAAGTTCTCACCATTCTAGGAAACAAGCAGAAACAACAGTCAGAGAACAAGCATAATTTTTCTAAGGGGTTGCTCCTAAGTCGAGCCCATAAAGCAACAGAGACAGTTCCAACAGTGGGGAAGGGCAGAGCACTTAGAGAAGGGAATTGTCTGTGTGAGCAATTCTGAGCACTTGGGACTGCACTAAAAAGTTTGAATCCAAAAAGGTGGTCATGTGGAACACTTCTATTGAACGGGGGATTTTTTTAAAGCCGTGAAGTTTTGATCTCAATCCAAAGAAAAATAGTTCTAAAAACACACGTATCCGCTGCTCTCTTTGTGCGCAGGAAACAAATATTGCTCGAGCACCCTGAATCCGTGCCACCGGAGGGCTTTTATCGCCCAGACGGGAGCTGCCCCGCTCTGACGAGATTCTTCCATTGTACGTATTGTGTCACCACTAAAAATAACCGAGTAACATCGCGGAGTTACTGGCAGTCCGGACAACACAGCCCAGCGGCGAGGCGGGGTAACGATGACACGCGTAGTTCCAGATTTATCACACTCTCAAGTTCAAATTTCCCGAAACCGCGCAGATCTCGGTGTCATTTTTAGGCTGTTCGCAACGCGAACGAAGATGCTGCGTTCCTCTGCGCGTTTGCCTTGGTGAAGGCCAAACCTCTGAAAAAAGGGGCGAAAGTCCCACGGATTTCAAAGTGACGGGGACAAAAACAAACGCCGCGTTGTGGCGGATGCGGTGTGCTCCGGGTGGGTTGGCCGTGCCCTGCGCCTCCGGGCGCGCGGGACCAAGGCCTGGCCTCCGCCTCGGGGAGCGAAAATTAACATTTCATGACTCCTTAAAGCGCCTTTTTCTGCTGAGCGCCTCCACTCCCACCTAACGACGCGTAATGTGAGGCTTGAACACCGGGACGCGCTCCGCCGTGCCACGCCAGGCCCCTGCCAGCCCTCGCGCGCGGTCGCGGGCGACCCCCGCAACCGGCGGGCGACCCCCGCAACCGGCGGGCGACCCCCCACCGCCCCCTCCCGCCCCGGGGCTCCGCACGCGAACCCCCGCCCGGGGGCTGCCGCCACCGGGGGCCGGGCGGGGCGGGGGGTGTCTCGGGGCGCCCCGGGGGAGACAAGGGCCCCCCACCGCCGCCTGTCACGGCCGGCCCCGACCCCCCGCGGGCCCCCCTCACCCTGCTCCAGCAGATGACGTCGTCGCTCTGCGGGTCCTCTACCAGCGCCCAGAGCTTGGCCAGGAACCCCGGCACGGCGGCGCCCGAGGCGCCGGGGGCTGCGGGCAGCGCCAGCCCCTCCCGCATCCTGGGGCCGCGCCGGGCCGGGCCGGGCCGGGCCGCGCTCCCGAGCGACGGGCTGGGGGGGCGGGCGGGGCCTGCGCGGCCGCCGTGACGCTGCGCGGGGCGGGGCCTCCGGCGCGCGGAAGCCCGCTCATTGGTGCGTGCTGTCTGGCCACGCCCCCGCGCCCGGCCCGCGCGGTGACCGCGAGCGTGACTCGTGTTGTGCTCCCGAGGGAGCGCGGCGCGCGGCCCCGTGACATCACTGGGCGCCCTTAAAGGGGCCGCGCCCGGCGCCTCCCCGGGGAGGGGCCGCCGGTGGGGCCGGGCCAGGCCGCCGGGACCGGGCGGGGCGGGCAGGTGCGTCCTGGCGGGCGGCCCGCAGGTGCGCGGCGGGGCGGGGGGGCCTGCGGGGTCCGGGGGTCCGGGCCGGGCCGGGCCGGGCCGGGCCGGGGCTCGGGCAGGCAGCGCCCCGGTTTAGGGCCCAGACTTTGTCCCCGCGGGCGCGGCCTGGGCGTGGGGGTGTCTCCCGGCTGCGCGCTCCCCTTCCACAGCGCCCGCGCCCAGCCCCGCTCCGCTGAAGGGCTGAAGCGGTTCCCGCGCTCCAGTGACACTGTTTCCCCTCTGCAGGGGGCCGGGCAGGAGGCCCGCGGCCGGCCGCTCCGCCTGGCCCCGGCCGGAGGGGCAGGTCGGGGCTGCTGTGCCTTGCGGTTCCGTCCGGCCGGTGAAAGGGAAGGCCGGGGAGAAGGGATTCAAGGGATTCTGCTGCAAAGTATCAAGGTGCAGGGACGAATGTAATACAAAGTTTGGGTTGGGCTTTTTTTTTTTTTTTTCCAATCAAGGCATATATTTCAAAGAAAAATTGACTTTTTTGAAAAGAATTTACGGTTGTTGGTTTTCTTCACCTTGCACTGAAGTAACTACACGGTGCTTAGTCGCCATCAAGAGACTGTGAGCACAGAATCAGTCTGGCCTGCCGAATCTTCCCCGGGTGACGCTGTTTTGCTGTTTTTTGATGTTCTAGCCCGCCGAATCTTCTCCAGGTGACGCTGTTTTGCTGTTTCCTAAAACCTCCCCAGAGGTGTGCACGATGCTGTGATCCAGCTCCAGCCTGAGATCCAGACGGACTGTTGCAAAGCCTGGGTAAGGGTCCCAAAGTCCCAAAGACTTTGTCCTTGATTTCTAGGATGCTGGAGCACGTCCGCAAGACATTCAGATTGCCACGACTCCTGGTCGGAGCTGATTTATCTGATAAGCTTTCTGGTGCTGCAGTGCGGAGCTTTGGTGTGGTGAGCAGGGACTCTGCCACACAGAAGCAGTGGCTGACGCAGCGGGGATTTGTCTCGGTAGGCGGTTTTCACAACCAATTTTAAGAGTCACTGTTTGCTCTTGGTATAAAGTCTAAGCTTTGCCCTTTCCTAGGATTTGATATTGCTTGCAAAAACCATTAATGTAAGAGGACATAAAGATTAGCCCGCGCTGACTCCCCAGGCTCAGCGGCTCCCGGTCCTTGTGGACAGCTGCCCCACGCCCTGGGCACTCTTTCCCTGGAATACTTTGACCTGCAGTGACAAGGCCACTTCCTCAGCTGAGCCGAAGGCATCCCCTTGCCCTTCCCAGCGGGGTGTGTGCCGACAGGATGGGAGGTTTCGAGCTGACGCCGGGTTTGTCTTTCCTCATTGCTGTCACTGCTGCCATTTGCTGCCATGGCGTGTGTGAAGTGGCACAGGTCCAGCTTTCCCAACCCCTTGCTTTGAACCTCTTTCTTGGCACAGAGTGAGTGGGTCAGCGCAGGTGTTCCAGCTCCCCGTGAAGGGCAGCGGTGACCAGAGCAGCAGTAGCAGGGAAGAAGGTCAGTGAGGTTGGTGGGCAGCGCGGGGCAGCGGTTCTGAGCTCTGCCATAGTCCTGCTCTGCCAGGGCCGTGGGGAAGGGGCTGTTCTGTGTCCCAGTTTCTTCAGGTATATGACTGGGACCTTGGGAAGGGCTTGCTGCTGGAGCAGAGCTGTCCTGTGTGGATGGACCAAAACCATCTTGGATTTAGAGAGATCCCTACAGCTCCCTTTTGAGAAAGGAGGGAAAGAAGGTTTTTCCAAGTTGAGAGTTGCTTTCCCTCAACTTCTCAACTTAATGACTGTTTGGAATCGGTAATACTTGATCATCATTAGCTTCTGAGGATAGCACAGCATGTCTGGAAATCAGAAATACAGGACTGGAGGTGATACATGAGTAGGGATCTAGTCCATTGCCATGCGCTGGGCTTCAGTCCCGTATGTTGGGTATCGGATGCAGGAAGAGGTTTAACAGCTCCTCTGGGAAAGCTGCTCTAGTGTGATGCCGTGCTAGCTGAGAGCTTACAGAATGTTCAGCTTTGCTACAAATAAACCTGATGTATTCATGTTGCTGTTACCAAAGGCAGGAGAGAATAAATAGGGAGAATAAATAATGACAACAACTTTATAAAAAAACCTTTCTGTGTTTGACATGGTGTCACCATCCCCTTCTTTTTGAAGTTAAAGAAAACTGATTCCTTTAAGCTTTCTTGCTAGGTCACATTCTTCTAATTCTGCTTTCTGTTTCTCTCTGCTGAATGTTTTCTAAGTTGCTGTTATGTGTCTCCAGAGCTGGATGTCTGTTTTAGATGGCAGTTTGATTATCAGTTACATCCAGCTTTGTTAATTATGTCACTGGCTGACATCTCTCTTAAGCATTTTCATGTGGGTTTTTATTTAGTTTGTCATCCATTTTAACCATAAGCTATTTTCTTATCCTTTGGTATAATTCTGCTGCCCCATATTACATCATTTTCTCCTTCATACAGGTAGTTCTTTGAAATTGTATTCACAGAATTGTATTTTGATGATTTCAGACAATTTCTGTAACTTGCCCTGGATCTCTCTTCAGAGTATTTCTGGTGCTTATTCACACCAAGCTCAGTGTCGATTGGAATTTTATGAATAAGCTCCTTACTTCGTGATCTAAATCATGGGGACAATATTTAATGGAACTAGACTAAGCAGAAAGCCTTGTGCAGCTCATTTGAGATGCACTCCCTGATTACAGAGAACCACTCTTCAGGAGCAATCTTTAAAGAAGATAAAATTTAAAATTACTTCCTAGTGACTAAATCATACTTCCTCAGGTGGCTTAGTGGAATAGAGATCTTGGCAACATTTTAAAATATAAAGACACTTGCTTGGGATTATTTCCCCGAGCTTTGTATGTGGTGCTGTAAGATGATCTGGGACATCAGAGGTGGTAAAAAACCAGTCACTTGAAATCCCAGAGCGCGTGGCACTTCCTGCTCAGGACCCGCTGCCCTAAGCAGGCAGTTACCTGGCACGGGGGGTTTGCAGGTGCCTCTTCTGCTGCCGCAGTGCTCGCTGTGTGCCTGCTCACCTCCTCTCCTCTCTGAAAGCTTACAGCACGAGCAGTGCTTTCGCAACGCTGTGGAACAAAGTGTGTGGAAGAGAACTACAGACCAGAAAAAATCCTGGTTAATCAAACTGTTATGAGAGAAGCACGTTTGATATTGGGGGCTGGTTAGCAAGGCATAATCTCCATCCACCTTGTGCATTAATTCTGTTATGGGAGTGTTTTCCTTCTTGGATATTTGAATAACGATCCCAACAGGATTTCTACCTGATTTCTTCATACCCTCTCAAAACGCCCAGTACCTTCAAACCATGGGGTCATATTCTGCTTCTGTTTCATTACCTTTGTTTTTCTTTTCTCCCAAATAGGTGCAACCCCCAAAAGTGCCCTCACTTCAGGCTATGATGGGATTGTTTTGGCTGCTGCTGCTTTACATCCCCATGCTGTCACCCGCGTTTGCTGGAGGTGTCACCCGCGTCTATTACCTGGGGATCCGCGAGGTGGACTGGGACTATGCTCCGACAGGAAGGAATGTGCTCGCTGGCCAGAGCATTGCACGTAACCTGTATGTTGGGTTCTGTAAGAATTTAGTCTGGTACTGGCTTAAAATAGTAATTTTATGAGTACTTTCATGGAGCTATTCTGGGGCATCTAAGCAAGCAAGAGACATGATCTGATAGATGTCTGATCTTTATGGGCTTAATGTTTAACGTGCTTTATCAGAGGAACTTAGAAACCATATCAGTGGGAGAAGGAAGGGTCAGTTTAATGGAGCATGCGATGACCAGAGCCCGACGGAACAGATTGTGCAATGCTCTGCCCCAGGGTTTCATTTTCCTTCGTTCCAGCTGGTGATGGACTTGTGTATCCCCAGGCACAGTGACTTTTCACCTTCATGTGAATGACTTCACAGAGCCGGCTGGGCTTTGTTTAAATGGAATTTCAAGCCTTTGACTTAATGGAACTTCCTGTGTGAAATTTTAGGGGTTGTTTGAAAAATGTTTTTGTTGCAAAACTCAATCTGGAAACTGCAATAATTACTGTGAGTCACTACAAAAACAGGTTTTGGTTTTAGTTTTCAAAACACCAAACTTTTTTCTTTTATTTTTGTTTGTTTTGGAGGTTTTTTTGGCATAGCTTTCCACAGCTTTTTAAAGGCATTTGTGCTTTTTTTTCCTACCCCCTCATTTGCTATGGCAAATAACCTGTATTTCTCAATTGCAGTCATTTACCCCTCCATAATAACTAACACTTGGGTTTATACATATCTTTCAGAAACAGCACAGCAGGAATAGGAGGGGGTCACAGAAAAACATCAAGGTCTGTCAGTTTAGCATGGAAGAGTCTCTGTTCTCCCTGGAGATGCTGAATAGACTTAAATTAGTTCGCAGAAAAGGAAGCCACTCAAATTCAGGATTAATAAAGATGTTATCACTGACTCCTGCAGTGATAATGAATGTAGTGGTTTTTGTTTGCTTTCTCTCATAATACACGAAGAGAAGGAAATTAAATTCAGGGCCATTAAACTTAAAAGCAATTTGAAAACTGTTCTGTCACTGCAAACAATTAGCTAATGGGACTTACTTGTACAATGATTGCAGAAACGAAATTTCTAGCAATTAAAGGATATGATATTGATATGAATAGTGGAGGTAGTAAAATGCTTGAAGAATTTTTTTTGTTGGGAAGAAATGGACTCTGGAGGGGGGGAAAAAAGAGGCAGATCTGTAAAATGAAGTATGAATTATCTGTAAACTCTTGGCTAATAGTGCCTGCAGGGATGACTTGGCAAAGGGGTGAGTCTGAATACAAGGGCAGTGCTTGCTGTTTTGGTCTCAACTGTCCATCTTCTGGCCATACGCAGCAGTTTGCCTGTATTTTGGGGCTACTTATATTACTGCAGGATGATTGATAGGGGCTATGCTGGGAGTAACCTCAGCTCTCATGTAGGCCTCTCCCACTAATACCGGGACCATAATTCATCTCTTATCTACTAAGAATTGACCATAAAGAGCAAATATACTCATGAGTTGAACTTTAGTACTTGTATGAGGTTTTAACTCTGGAAGCTGGTTACGTGCTGGGTACGTACCTGCCTGACTTGTCAGCCATCCTACAAGCAGTTCAGAATCTGTTAAGTAGAAAATCATCTTTTAGACTGTGAATTTTGGCCAGAAAGCTCAGGATGTTGTGGGGTTTTTTTTAATTCGCCTCTTGTGATTTAGCTGCGAATGCCACGAAGGCATGGGAGATGAAGGCTGAAGCAGGCATGAAAAGGGCTTTGGACTTCCCTGTGTCACCCACACGTGACTGTCAGGGAAGCACCATCCTTCCCGTTCCTCGCTGGCTCTGCATAGTTCGGGGGCACTTTGTGCCTGTTGGTGAAGGACTGGGGCCGGGGCCGTGGCCATGCACGGCACAGGGGGCTCTGGGCTCGCTGAGCTGTTGACGTGCTGACGTCCCCACGGGGTTTCAGGTGCTGGGGAAGCAGAGGGACCTGACGCCACGCCGCTGGTTCTTGAGCGGGCTGCGCTTCCTGTGTCATGGCAGCCAGGGGTGGGCAAGGAGGACTTTCACGGAGGGCTCGGAGTGTGCTGGTGTCCCCTGTAAAGCTTTTGGGCTTGGGGAAGCTGTGTGTCGTCATCACTCTGCTGTGTTACCGACCAGCTGGTTTGTGTAATGCACGACTCATGGTGCCTTTCCTTTTTCTGAATTTAACAGCAGGGCCTCAACATACCTCCAGCCCAGCAAAGACAGGGTGGGAAGCATGTACAAGAAATCTGTCTATAAGCAATACACGGACTCCACGTATGCCACTGAGATCCCCAAACCAGGCTGGCTGGGTTTCCTTGGGCCTGTCATCCGCGCAGAAGTGGGGGATACCATTAAAGTACACCTAAAAAATTTTGCTGGTCGACCGTATACAATCCATCCTCACGGTGTTTTCTACGAGAAGGACTCTGAAGGTAAATGAGCCGCTGCCATGACCGATTTTTCTCACTGGGAGCTTAGGTGTACACGCGGAGGAGAGGTGTCTGTAACATGTCTTGGTCAGCCCAAAGCTGTATTGCTGGGCAGCAACTGTACTTGGTGCTTAGTGATGTTGCCTGATGTTGGGTTGGCGGGTTCACCGGTCTAGGAGTAGTTTCCTGACCTGCATTGCAGTACACAGCCCAGATTTCTTGGTTTTAGAAGAACCTCTGAGGCTTGCTAGTGGGAGAGTGGTGCAGAAGGAGAAGAGCTGTATTCGTTCTTTGAAGTGCTGTAGTTTGAGTCATGAGTGTGATGAGGCCGAGGAGCTCACAGGAATGGTGAGGTGCCAGGCCAAAGGGCTGCTCTGTGCTGTGGCCCTGGAGGTCGCCAGAAGCTGCCTGCGGCACCCAGCAGAGCTGGAGGCAAAGGAGCAATAGCCAGAATGGGAATCATCTTTTTGACTGTGCTGACCCCTTTACTGGGCAAGTTGCCTTACAGTGGCTCTGTGCCTCAGTTTCTCCCTGAGGGAATGATGATTAAACACTATTTCAGCCTCGGGGTGGTGAGTCTTTCTTTGAAATCTGCTCCCGAGGATATAGGTGTATCTCTGCTGAGGGAGCACGGCGCAGTGTAAGCTTACGTGTGTGGATTTAAGGTTACGTGTGTGCACATCTCTGCTCTTCTTGAATGGATGCTGTGATTGCTCAATTGTTCTAGGATCCCTGTATCCTGATATGTCCCTTCAGGATCAGAAGAAGGATGATGCTGTTTTCCCGGGAGGGAATTACACCTACACTTGGACTGTCCCTGAAGATCACAGCCCAACTGCTGATGACCCAAACTGCTTGACCTGGATCTACCACTCTCATATTGATGCACCAAAGGACATTGCATCTGGATTAATCGGGCCATTACTTACATGCAAAAAAGGTAAAAACTCCAAGAGGAAGCAGCTGAGGGCTGCCGTTTCATACTGTGAAGATTTGGTGGTGACTTGAACAAGAATAGGATGGTGGGGATACTCCCAGCTTCAGGGGAAAGTGCAGTATGACTGGGGAAGATGGTACCCGTGTGGTAGCTGGGCTCTAGCCGTTACCTTGTCTTTATCCCATGGTGTCCAGGCAGGTGAGCTTGTAGGCCTCTTGATCCCAGAGAGCTGGGAATCTTGTCCAAGACCTAGTTTGTCTATTACAAAAAATGGGGACTGTTTGATTTCAGCAGGAGTAAGAATGCTGAAGGTGTTGCAGTTCAGCCATGCAGTGGCAGAGCTGCTTGGGAGTGAGAAACGTTTTAGCAGGGATATATTAGAAAAGAGTGAGCTTGCTAGGACTCTGCAATGAGCTGTGCTAGGATGGGGGGGGAAGCATCTGTCTCTAATTTGTGTGGTAGGAGTTACTCTTCTATTGGTGTTTTAATCCCTTGACTGAAGTCTGCTTTTCTGCATGGGTGGGTATTCATTCGCCTTTCCTTTCACCGCAGGAATACTGACTGGCAGGTCTCAGAAACGTCAGGACGTGGACATTGATTACTTTCTGATGTTCAGTGTGGTGGATGAGAACCTAAGCTGGTACCTGGATGAGAACATAGTGTCCTTCTGCACGGATCCAGGCTCCGTAGACAAAGAAGATGAAGAATTCCAAGAGAGCAACAAAATGCACGGTCAGTGTCACCTCTGTGAAGCCACTGACTCTGCCCAGACACTCTGGGGGTGTCCGTGCTGCTGCTGTGTGCCAGGGTGTGGGTAGGGGGTGAAGAGAGACAGCGAGCTCTGAGATCATGTGTGAACAACATCACAGGGACAGTGCAACACCCCCAGAAGAAAGAAGGGTTTGATTTAATCTTTGGCTTGAGTGAGTCTTTGAGTTGTTTGGAGGTTTTGGAGACGCTTCACTTTAGGAGTGAGTTGTGGAGCTGGGCTCTCCAGAACGAGAGGAGGGGGATGAGTTCTGGTTAGGTCCATCTCCCAAACGTGCCTGTACTGGGACCTGCCAGCAGACGCTCTGAAGGCCCCTTTTCTACTCTCTGATTCTGGCTTGCTTGGTTTTGCAGCTATTAATGGTTATGTGTTTGGGAACCTCCCTGACGTGACCATGTGTGCTGGGGATTACGTTTCATGGCACCTCTTCGGGATGGGCAATGAAATCGATGTTCATACAGCCTACTTCCATGGAGAAATGCTCAATATTCGAGGCCATAGGACGGATGTGGCCAGCCTCTTCCCAGCCACTTTTGTTACGGCAGACATGGTCCCCAGTAACCCCGGGAGGTGGCTGCTGAGCTGTCAGATCAATGACCACATACAAGGTAAGGCAGAGGCTGGAATTTGACCTGCACTCTGCAGCCTCCCATTTTCCTCCCAGTGTGGGCCTGTGACCTGCAGTGTGGCAGGGGACGGTGCCTTGGGCAGCATTCCCGCTAAAAATGGCCCTAGATGAATGAGGTGATTCCTTGTCTTGTATAAATTGGGATGGATTGATGATTAATATGCAGGCCAGGCTTACTGGGGGCACCTTGTACCACTGTGTGGTGTTCCACGTTGATCAGTGCTGAAGACAATAAGTTTGGTATGGCTGAGAGCTGAGGTGGGGCAGTGCCTTCAGAGCTGCAGTCCCTGCAAGGGGCAGGTGCCGGCTGCATCCGAGGACAGCAGAAGACTCCATTCGCTCTCTGTCTGTACTTCCATAGCGTCCAATATCTAAGGTTAGAAGCTCTGCTCACTGACAGAAAAACTCCTTGCTCTGGGAACCACCTTATCGCCTTCTCCCAGCTGTGTGCCCTTCGGGAGAACAGAGGAAAATGGCCAGTTTGTGGCATGAGGTTGGGATAGAGGAAAATGGCCAGTTTGTAGCAGGAGGTTGGGATGTTTTCCTTGCCTGCTCAGACTGGCCGAGAGGGCTTAAGCGTGTGTCTCCTCCACCATGTCTTGGACAGCGGGGATGGGGGCACTCTACGAGGTCCGGCCCTGTTCTCGGCAAGCTCCGGCGTCCGTCCTGGGAGGGAGAGTCCGGAAATACTACATAGCTGCGAAGGAGGTGCAGTGGGACTACGGACCTTCGGGGCTCGACCAGCGCAGTGGGCACCGGCTGAGCGAGGCAGGCAGGTAAGCAGGAGGCTGGTGGGCTAGGCCAGGGTTTGGGGGCTCTGGTCTGTGTCGGGGAGGTTGTGAAGGAAAATGTGGGATTTCTTTCTCATCAAAACGCATGCCTGCAGTTCACGTGGAGTACACTTCCTGGGGAGGCAGGTGACCCCAGCTGGAAAGGTAGGCTGCTGTAGCAAGCCTGTGCTGAGGGCAGTGCTCGGGACCGTAGGAACGTACGTGGAGGCGTGCTGGGTTCCACAGCCTTGCCCACAGACGTCAGCAGTCCCAGCTTATGTAGGACGTGAGCTGCCACATTTGTCTGTGGACTTTGTTTCTGCTTGCCGTGCCTGAGCTAGGAACAGACCCATATATTGAATGAACTATTAAGAAAGCGCATCCTGCAGCAGACACGGGGTGGCAGAGCTAGCCTGCTTCTGTGCAGCCTTGCTCTGCAGCAAGTGATTTCCAGGAAATCAAATGCAGTGGCCTCTGACAGCCTTCATCCCAATGTGTCAGATGGTTGTGAGAGCAGCTGGTGAGTGGTTTCCCGTTCAGACTTCAGCTAACTGAAACAAAGACATTCCTCCCCCTCCATTCCCTTCCCTGAGAAGCTGTTGGAGAGGATCTCTCAGATGGAGAAGCAGAAATGCAGAGCGGTTAATGATTTACCCAGAGCCATCAGCAACTCTCTTGCAGACCTTAGAACTGAAAGCTCCTTAGACCTGTGAACTGGCCTTGTGACTAAGCTGCCTCCTGCAAGGCATGTTAAGTCTGTGTTTGGCGAGGGTGGTGGTGGAGGAAATAGCGCTCTCTTTCCAGCTGTTGTGTGGGGTTTTTTCAGTTAGGATTGCAGCTGTCCCCTGGCCTCTGAAGAACTGGGTGTTTTAGCACTGCCTTTCCCTTACAGCACTGCAGTTCTGTTCGCTGCCCCGTCTTGCACACTTTGTGTAGAGATGCTGTTCAGACCTGTGCCATCACACCCGGCCATTCGGCTGGGCGAGGGCTGCCTGCCAGAGGTGCTCCCTGAACACAGTGGGTAGACGAGTCTGTAGGACGAAAAAGCTTCACAGAGACAAGCTGTGCTTGTTCCAGACCAGAGATGCTGTCCTTGCCTGAAAAGCGGCTTGGTTTGGAGATGCTGCTGGCATTGCAGAGAGATGTGGGGAGGGAGCGGGACAAGAACGGGACTGATTTTCATAGAATTGACCTGACATTTGCTTTTTGCCTTTAGCACTGCTGAGCAGTTTTTCAAGCGTAGCCCCTACCGAATTGGGGGAGTCTATTGGAAGGCAAAGTATGTGGAATACACCGATGAGAGCTTCCGTGAGGAAAAGCAGCAATCGGAAGAAGAGAAACACCTTGGGATACTCGGTAGGAATCACCCAGCAATGCAAATCTCTTTCAGTGTCAGTGGGGACGGTGCTGATGTCAGGAGTACCAGCTGGCCGTGACTGTCCTCGTTTTGTGGTGCAGGGAGCGGCACGGGGGGTGTTCCACAGTGGTTACATCTGAGGGCGAGGGGACAGGCTGAGGGTGTGGAATGTAGAATAGACAGAATCGCTTCTCTGCCAGGGCAGTCTTCAGAGGTTAGTAGTAAGGACTGAGGGACACAGGATGGTATTTGTAACTAGAGCTAAACTGGTCACAGTAATAGCCCCCAGTTATGTGGTTTTGAGTGAGAATCTTCAAGGCATGCTACAAACCCCACTTTCTCACAGATATCTTCCTCTCCCGTGTGGGTGCTCTCTCTGTTATAGCCAGGTAACAGGGAGGGTGGTGAAGAAAGATGAGAGTAGAAAATAGGGAGTCTGCAGTGGCAAAGGGATTGCATGTGAAGGCTGTGATGTCCATGGTAGAAGCATATAGGTGTGGTCCAATTTCCTGTGTCAGCAGTGACTAATGATCTAATGACACCAGAAATTAGCAACAGCAATCCCAGCAGAGGCCACAGAAGGAGGCAGCACATGTAGTGAAATACAGACTGGGACAGGGGGAGAGAATAGTGGAGAGAGGCAAAAAAGAAGCATAAGCAGCTGAATAAAAGTTAAATATTGGAGTTGTGCATAGGAGAGATGCAGTGTAACTGTCAGGAGCCGACAGCATCTTGCTGGACCTTGGAACCAGGGGGAAAAAAAAGGGTTAGCATTACCTATATTCCTATAGAAAGAGAAGTGACTGAGGGAAAACTCAGATATGACCTTATAGAAAGAAATTACTGGTATTTTCTATGGGTAAACTAAAACCACTGAAAGATTAATTGATGAAAATCCCAAGTCAAATAAACAAGTGACTCATTTGAACTGGCTCGTTAAAGCAGACTTGATGAAGTGGTTGGGATGTGTGGAAGAGATACGGAGCTCCGCAACAGGGAGCTGCTGAGTGCGGTGTGGTGCAGCGGGGCCAACCCACACTGCATGGGCACATCCTCGCCCTAAAATACAGCAAGCTGTGCTGTGGGGATGGCTGGGTGGTGGGCTGCTGGCGCTGTGCTTTCTCTCTGTGGGGCTGTTAGGCCCCAGCCGTGGACACCTGACAGCTCATCACCCCACAGCTTGCTCCTGCCCCCTCATGCTTCCCCTGGCAGCACCTGGCTGTCCTGCCTCGCGGTGGCCTGTCCAGGTCACTAACTGTGCAGCAGGTTGCTTGCTTTTTGTTCCAAGTCTGCCTGAGATGTTTGATGAACAATGGGGATGGAGTCTGGGCCATCTAGGAAGGGAGGGGGTGGCTCGCAGGGACAGCGGTGGGCTTAGAGCATCTTGCACCCCTCTTTCCACACCTGCCTGAGGCACACAGGAGGCCTTAGGTAGGTGGGGAGAGACACAGGCCTTTCCCGAGGGCATTCAGCACTTCAGGCTGTTTTGTTACTCCTTCTGTGAAGGCCTGAAGCCTTTCCGGGTTCTCCTGCAGACCCGAAACGCTTTCAGATAATTCTTGTCACCCCTCTGCTCCCGCTGTCAGGGCTGAAGAGCCTTAGGTGCTGCCAAGGGGCATCCACCTTCCTTCTGCATCTTCTGCTCCCCTCAGCCTGGGTGAAAGGTGGCCCTGGCTTGTCTGGTCATCCAGCAGTTGCTCTGTTGCTGACTTGCTCTCTTTGCTATTTGTGTAGGTCCAGTGATCAAAGCTGAAGTTGGAGACACCATCCTGGTGACGTTTGTTAACAAAGCCTCCTGGCCTTTCAGCATCCAGCCTCACGGAGTGTCCTATGGGAAGGCCTGGGAAGGAATGCGGTACCATGATGGTTTGTGGCTCCTTTTTCCTGAGTAACTCAGTGCTAGTGCTGGGGGTGAATCGCCACAGCCCATACCCCTCCTGTGCTGGGGAGCTTCTGCAGCCAGGAGGGGCTGGGTGTCCTGCTGGTCAGAGTCACCACACTCCTCTGAGCCTGATGAGGCCTCACCGATATTCCTTCCACTGAGCTGGTGCCCAGGGAGGCTGCCAGGGGGAGTATGATTCCAGAGGTGCTATGTTTCAGATGAAAACTTTAAACCAGAGCTCAGACTGTTTGAGAGCCTGTGAGCAGAGAAACCCAGCATGCTCCAGCTTAGATAACCACGAGCTTCTAGTGTTCATCTCCCCAGATGCAACTGGATCCCCTTTACCTCCCATCGCCATGCCTGTCTCTGCCATGGCACCGGAGGGGGGATTCACGTGGTGCTGAGAGCAGCTCCCTTCTTGAGTGTGCCCTATAAATGTGCTCACGTCACACCTCAGAGACACCAGATGCTCTAGGGACATGAACGAAGCCCAGCCCAGTACGAATGTAGCTGGTGAGAAGATGTAACCGAGTTTGTGCATTTGGGAATAACCGTGCCAAACTCTGTTTTAAAGGTCTGTCCCAGAGCGGGGTTTCTGTGGCGCCGCTGCACAACTTCACGTACCAGTGGACCGTGCCGAAGCAGGTCGGGCCCACGGCCAGCGACCCTCCCTGCCTGACCTGGCTGTACAGCTCGGCAGTGAACCCCAGCAGAGACGCCAGCTCGGGCTTAGTGGGGCCTCTGGTCATCTGCAAGCCGGGCACTCTGGATGACAACAACAAACAGGTGAAAGGGCTTTTCCTGCCATGCTCTTACCAGCTTCTTTGCTTTCTGGTAGAGAAAGGAAGTGTCAGCAAAACATTAGGGAACATAATGAAAACAAACGTACAGTAGTGTGAGCCCAGGAGAGCCTGATCAAAGCCACAAGGTGGGGTAACATCAGGACAGCTGGTGGCCAGGTCTCACGTGGGAACGGCTGGGCTGGCACTCTGGGCTCTGCCCTTGGGATGGCTTCTGGGCTCTGCTTTAAAACTCGTAGACAGACTTGGCTCAACAACTGTACCTTGGTGTGACTTTATAGGTGACTTTTGTCCTGAGGCTTGTGTATCAGGCTGCTTTCAGAGGCATGGGGAGCATTCATTGCAGTCTCAGAAACATTGAAAAGACATTTTCACTTACAGGTAGTTTGCTTGAGTGATACAATGCTTTGAGGTTTGGGTGAGCCTCTTTTCTTTTGCAAGATCAGTTCATTTTCAACCAGAGCTGACTACAAAAAAGCACGTGAAAATCCATGTCAGTCTTTGTGCTTTTGATGAAAGAGAGGTGAAATCTGAAGAGCGACCAGTACTACTTCTTGACATTTCACTCAGGAATAGTCTGGTCATGGCAGCAAGTCTAGGGAAGACAGTAAATGAATATACTGGGGAGATGCAAGACAGATTAGCAGAGCCCTGTTGTAAATAACAGTAGGTGGCAGAGACCCAAGCTGCTGCCATCCTGCCTACCTTGTGGGGTAGCTCAGGGAGTGGCTGGCGAGTCCGAAAACAGCTGCCGTGAGACAGTGATGGCACAACGTGGCTGAACTAGAAGAGATCAGCCCCTTACACAGGGTGGAAATGTGAATCTGCTGAGCAGAGAGCATCGTGAACATACACAGCCCGCTGTGTGAGGGAGCTGTGATCATTGAGGGGATATTTGCAGGGATTGAAAGGCTGTAAACACAATAGACAGACTTGTTTGTAAACGTAGGGCAGGGAAAATCAGCTGGGGCAGCAATTCTGGCTCCACAATCTTAGGCAACCCTTTAATGAACATGTAATTGGGGAGCACGGCCACTCCTTGTGCGCCCGCCTGCCGCAGGCTGGGAATTGCTCGGCCCTCTCGGGGGAGGAGCAGCTGGGGAAGCTGGTGTCAGGGTGAGAATCTGGACAACGCAGGGGGTGTTTGTAGTGGAGAAACGCACCATGCTTTGGAAGGTATTTCTCAGGAGAATTAACATTTTCAAGGATTTGGGGTAATAAAATAATCCCCAATCTAGGCCTGTGGTAGGAGAGAGGAGGGGTGGAACATAGTCATCAGCCTGTCTTGTGGGCTGGGCTCTGATCTCGGCTCTGATTTGGACAGACAGTGAAACCTATGCCTAAACGTGGGGATGGTGGGGGAAGGAAGCAATGATTTCATATCCTTGGCTGAATTTTGTCATTTTACTCATGTGAAATATCATGGAAAATCCACAAGTGGTGTCTCTCTTGGAACAAAAGAGGAACATTCAACGTGAGTAAAGGGACAGAGCTCTGGCCCATAATGAGCCAGGTTTTAAGATAAAGGGGAACATGAGAGCCAGGCAAACAGCTTTAACTGTAACGATAATTAATTGATGCATTTTAAAAATTAACAGCCATCATTGTAATTGTAGAAAGGGATCGACAAAGAATTTTACCTTCTCTTCAGCGTGTTTGACGAGAACCTCAGCTGGTATTTAAACGCAAACATAAAGTACTATTTGAGGATGGAAGAGACTTCTGTGAAAAAGGATGATGGCTTCGAGGAATCAAACAGGATGCATGGTAGGGCCTGATGCTGTTCTGGGTGCAGGAGGAACGAACCTGCAAAACATGGGGCGGTGCTGCCCCCGAGACTGAGCTGGGAGCTGGGGTGGCTGTGGGTTGTGTTGGTCTGGAATCAAGTGAGGCAGCGGGTGGGACGTGGGACAAGAAGCTTTCAGGAGTGTGCTCAGGGCTGAATTACAAGCGAGTTATGCTTCCTCTGGCAGGCCTGCCCTGGCAGGGTCTGTGCACAAAATGAATCTCTTGGCTGGGATCTACTTGCAGAGAATTAATTGTTTTCTCCTTTGCAGCCATCAACGGGTTTATGTTTGGTAACTTGCCTGGGCTGACTGTGTGTGAAGGAGACAATGTGTCCTGGCACCTTCTGGGCTTGGGTAGTGAAGCAGATGTACACGGAGCTGTGTTTCAGGGAAACACCCTGCAGATGAACGGGATGCGGAGAGATTCAACCAATCTCTTCCCCCATACGTTTGCCACTGCCTTCATGCAGCCTGATAACAGCGGTAAGCGCCTGCACATCTGACTTGGCAGCAGGAAACGTCTCCCATTGCAGTCTTTGATCCTGTGGCTGATTCTTTAGCACAGTGTAAGCTCTTACAGGGTGAGCTGTGCTCTAGATCATTTTTGGTCCCATTTATGAGACCACAGTTCTGTCATTGCATCTGATTCTGGAGAGAGAGAGGAGCTCATCCCATACTGTCCTAGACTGATTCTGTAGGCTCTCACTTCCCATTAAATATTTGCAGTAACAGCCCCGATGGACGTTGCTGCCTGTGACCCATGGGATCATGCACACACGTCTTTCAGAATAAAGTAGCAGGCAGTTGCCAGAGCTTAACTCCCCTGCCCATGGCTTGCTGAGATTCACGTTTATGACAGCCCCCACTCCTCCAGTTTGCGGGTGGGCACACAGTACCGTGTTTCACCCACACGGTGCGATGGCCTCCTCCCCTTCAGCATTTGCAGGCTAGATCTCCTACTCACCCAGTGTCTCAGCAGTGCTAGCTGTTATGCCACTGCATTGGTTTCTTCACATCTAATAAGCTGGTTATGCATAAAAAAGCCTCCTGAATTGATTTTTGTGTAGGACTTTGTTGTGCCATTCCTCCTTGGTTTCTCTAACAACCCCTTTTGATCTCTGCCTGTGGCAACCAAACACAGACACACACAACTCACATACCGATGGCAGCCGCGCCACAAGCCCTGCATGGGAAGCATCTGCTTCCTGGGACCTTTAAAAGCTGATTTCCTTGTTGGTGCTGCCTCCCTCAGGGATTTTTGAGATCTACTGCCAGACGAGCAATCACTATCAGGCTGGGATGAGGGAACGCTACTTCGTTTCCAAGTGTGGAAAAAGGGCTCCTGCTGCTGCCCGGCGGTACAGAGGGGTGCGGACGTACTACCTCATGGCGGAGGAGGTGCTGTGGGACTACATGCCTGACCGAAGCTGGGAGAGGGAACGGCACAACCACTCTGTGGAGAGGTAGAGCCCTTCTTCTGGGGAAGCCTCTGGCAGAGTTTCTCAGTAGACCTTGGCGAAGGCCATTGGGTGTCTTGGCCATCGCACGACACGGTGTGGCTGTGGGGGGAGCTGCGGCCCCCGCCTCACTGCGCCCACCTTGGCAGCCAAATGGGAGACCCGTTCGGCTAGTGAACCCCCTGCCACCAGCTAGCTGCTCATCCCTGTGAGCTTTTGGGTATCTCAGCACTCCTTCTGCATTTCTCAGCTACGCCGATGTATTTTTGAGCAACGAGCATGGACGGCTCGGCTCCAGGTACAAGAAGGTGGTGTACAGGGAGTACAGCGATGGGACTTTCCAGACCCCCAGGGCCAGGACCAACGGTGACGAGCACCTGGGGATACTGGGTAAGACCATGTGCAGAGGGTACGTCTTCCACTCACACAGCAATGGGGCTTGACCCTAGAGCTGCTGTGGCGAAGGGCTGTGGTCTGAAGGCCTCCTAGATATTTAGGCGTCTGCTGTGTATGCAAGTGAGGAGAAATCCAGACTGTCTCTTACCCAGGTCTGCCAGCTTTGGAGAAAGAGGGACCTGAACACAGCTCCTGGTAGAGGACATTGGGTTCTCCTGCCTGCCTTTGCGCCAGCTTTCTTTCATGTCTCAGGCAAAGCATTTTTCACACCTGCATTTCTCTGACTGTAGAACAGAAACAAATGCTGACTTCTAGAGAGCAGTCTGAGAGATGTAGGTGAAAATCTGTAGCTGTGAGAGAAATGCTGTTGGGGCAGGAGCAGGCAGGCCTTGGGGCGTGGAGGAGCATGTTGGTGACTGACTAAGTCTGAAGAGACACAGCTCTGTGCTATGAACCCAGGACTGCAAGTGGTGCCGGAACCACAAGGCTGGGGCAGTATGTGCTGTTCAGAATAGGCTGCAGCTCTGATCTGTGACACTGGCAAAATTGAATGTTACCATATTTTCTGAAACCAACAGCAAGACATGATCAAGACACGGTGAAATTTAGCATAGCACTATTCAGAAATCAAGCCTTGGTTGTACTGGGCACAGTTAAAATGCGTAACAAGCTTCATTTCCCCCGTTGTGAAACTCAGTCTGGTTTTCTAAGACTGACTTGAATTGGGACTGACCTCCAATTCTCTTTTTGGGAGGTAGAGCTAAGTAGAGAAGAGGGAGGGGACCATCATAAATATTATAAGGGAATATGTCTGGGGAGAAGATGATGAGACAGAGGTGGGAATATTCTTAGGAGATATGTTGACAGTTTTTGCCGCTCTCAGAGTACATTCTTCCCATCTCAAGGTCCTTTTCTGTGGGCGGAAGTGGGAGATATCCTCAACATCGTGTTTAAGAACAACGCCAGCCGGCCCTACTCCGTTCACGCGCACGGGGTGCTGGAGAGGGAGACGGGGCAGCCGCAAGTGGCAAACCCTGGTAAGTCGCTGTGGTCTCCAGGCTGTGGGCTTACAGAGCTGATCTTAGCCTACAGCTAGACTGGCTTCCTTAAGTAGGCTTCGATGTGCTTGTTTTCTTGTGCTAGAGAACCGGAGCTGAACAGTAATTGGTCTTTGGGGTTTACCGCAGTCTCAGTGGTATCGCTTTCGTGGGGATGCCAGCCCTGGGAGTTCGTGTTCTGTCTGACTTCTGCGTCCAGCAGAGCACAAACTTCCCTGTGTGCAGCCTCTTCTCCCCCGCTGAGCATGGCCTGTCTGTAGGAAGGAGAGGAACGATGGCAGTTCACAGCTCAGTCCTTGGAAGCCCTGGGCTGACGGCCCGTGGTGGGGGAAGCCTGCCCCTCTTTGGGACCTACACTTTTTGTGATAGGCACCGTGGTATGAAATAGGAGAAATGCACAATTGCTTGCCAGGACACTGACTGAAATCACCCATTTGTTTCACAGTCCAGATGCCAATTTGTATAATTTTTGGTCCCCTTCAACTTGCACAGGCTGTCTAAGCAACAGGTTTTCAGTTGGGCCCTGTCTTTCTGAAATGTATTGCTAACACGTGAAATAATAATTTTAAAAATGAATTTGAATGAGCATCATAAATACACTTCAAAGAGATGAAAGATCATCTCAAGCTCCATCTGTACTGAGGAGAGGTGGAATTTCCTCGGCCAGGTCCAGTCTGAAAGGCAGCAGATAAAGCAGAGCTGTGCTGGTAGCAGACAGTGTGCGCATGCTGTGGCCCCTCTGCCTTGCTTGTGAGAGGGAGCTTCCATCCTGCTTTTCAGTGTTTGGGGAAGGAACATGCAGTGTCCAACAAAATCAGAAAATTTGCACTTTGGAGACAGGATCTCTGTTTTCTGTTCCATTTTGCGTGCCGCTCGCATGCGGGTGCCTCGCACTGCTGTTAACGGCGCTTCTCTGCCGCCCAGGAGACATTGTGACCTACCGGTGGGAAGTTCCTGAGAGATCTGGTCCAGGGCCAAATGACTCAGCCTGTGTTCCTTGGATCTACTACTCCACGGTGGACCCCGTAAAGGTAAAATAGAAGTTAGAACCAGAAAAGCCCAGTTAGACCAGTTTTTCACCCCCTCTAGAAAACAACGTGAGCTGGGTACAATTTAGAGATTGGCCCAGCCGAGAGGTGGAACCACCACCTGGTGACATGTCCAGCAGCCTCCTGGCAGAGGAAATCCTCCAGATTTGTCCTGATGTTTGTCCTTTGTTTTTTCCTAACGCAAACCTTCATAAAACAATTCTACTGTTTCCTTGTCACTAACCTTCCTTCAGTTATTTGCAGGATATGAGAACATCTCCCAGTAAGTCACAGTTTCTATTAGTGACAGCCATAGGGCTAATCAAGAAAGACAGAAATTGTCCAAAATTAGGCCCCATGGACAAAGCAGGAAGATTTTGAGCATTGCTAGGATCAATTGTCATAGCACTGATTTCACAGAGAAACAACCCAGAGGATCCTGCAATAAACCATCACATTCAACCCAGAGATCATTACCTGTTTATCTCAAGTTGCAGATGTTTTTGCAGCCACAGAGTGGAGAATATTTTGATATCATTCATATTTATGACTTTTGGATTTGCATTCATAAGAACATGTATAGTCTCTGTTCGTGTGCTTTGGTAGCTGATTTTCACCAGTGAGAGTACTTAAATGGTAGAACTGTTTTAAGTGGGATGATGCAGGGAACAGAAAATATGGTTGCTGAAAGGCAGAGAATTGCCTACAAAAGATCCTTGTCTCAGAGGTTTTTCTCCTTCGTTCTGATCAGGATATGTACAGCGGTCTGGTCGGGCCCCTGAAGATCTGCCGGAGAGGGGCACTGCAATCTGATGGGGTCAGGAAGGATGTGAAGAGGGAGTTTGCTCTACTGTTCCTGGTTTTTGATGAAAATCAGTCCTGGTACTTGGAGGAAAACATGGAACGTTACAGCAAGGGAAATCACAAGGCGATCAACCTGCTGGATGACAAATTTGTGGAAAGCAACAAAATGCATGGTAATGTCTGCTAGGCACCGCAGTGCCCGTTACTGCCTGCGCACAGTTGGTGCTGATTCTGTGGCCCCTGTAAGTAGTCAGACACCCAAAACCCAAGAGCCTGGCTCCTAGTGAACACCCTCATCCTTTTCCGTTGTCGGTGGCACAAACAGAATTAAACTGTCTGTTGTTCTCAATATTGCAGCACACACACACACACAGATCTCTGGCCTACAATGAAGGCTAATCGTTATGGCTGTCCCTGTTGGGAGGAATAGCAAGATGTGGGCCAGAGAGGTTAATCTCTGTGTCTGAGAGACTCAGGACAGGAAATAAAATCAAATGTGAGATGAACATGTCAGACTAATTTCATCCTGTTCATCTCGGGACTGTGAGGATGTGTGAGATTTCAGATTGATCGACCGAGCTCGGTGGCTGCAGTACATGGCTCAGGTGGTTTAGCTGATCACCAGAAAGCGATTTCTGCCATGGTAGGGTGAACATGTTCTTCTAAATTAACGTGTTATTTATGATAGTTTTTCTCCATGTTATATCTGGATCTATCTAAAGTATTCTCAGCAAAACCAGTCCCTTGGCATTTGTGGAGATAATAGGGGAGAGTTGTGTTCTGTGTACTGTCATTACTGCTGGCTTTGTACAGGTGATTTAACTTTGTACAGGTCTAACTTGCCCTGTGTGTTCTTCCTCCAAGATGGTTCAGCATCTTTACCATTTCAATAACAGCCTTTTCTGCTCTCTCTGGTTGTTGTTTACGGCACAGCAATCAACGGGAGGCTCTATGCAAACTTGCCTGGGCTGACCATGTTCCAGGGAGAGTGGGTGAACTGGTACCTGCTGGGTCTGGGTCAGGAGATCGACATCCACACAGTCCATTTTCATGCTGAGACCTTCATCTACAAGGTAAGAATATCCTGCTGATGATAAAGCAGAGACTGACCACTGATAGCATCACTTTTGCTTGACTCTGATGGACTTGAACTTCTTCAATGACTTCACAGCAACATCACCCAACCAGGAAAGGGATGTGGTTTTACACATCCAAATCTGACTCCCTGGGCCTCTGTATTGTGCTGATGTGTCCATCTTAACCCTTTTTAGGATTAGATATTACCAGATTGTGTTTTCTTTCCCACCTACAGCCCTGGAGCTGCTCTTTGAAATCTTTTTTTTTTGAGCTTTTAAAAACTGTAGCAGCACTGAGTGGTCTCCAGTGACATCAACAGAATTTTCTTTCTGAGAAGATGCAGAGAGCTGCTCGCTAACGGCCTCCCTTCCCTTTGGCAGAATGGCAAAAGCTACAGAGCAGATGTTGTGGATCTGTTCCCTGGGACCTTTGAAATGGTGGAGATGTTGGTTGGGAACCCTGGGACGTGGCTGCTTCACTGTCACGTGTCTGATCACATTCACGCTGGCATGGAGATACTCTTCACAGTCTTGCCCAGACCAGGTAGGGAGCTACTGCTAATTGTTACTGTAAAACATCCAACAGCACTCTGATACTGCTGCTAAATTCTGAGTGTTTGCATCACACTTGCAACTCTTTTATATACCACAAAAAGCCAGTTAATTGAGCAGGTTATTGCTTAAGTGCTATTAATTTAAGATGTTCCCTTTGAATATGGTGATACCTGCAGCTGGAATTAATAATAAATTGGTTTCTGGGGTTTATGTTGCCGACGTTATTATCATGAGTTTTATTTTAGCTGGTGTCTGAAAAACAATGTTCAGCCATCAGCTAGTAATTGTCCTTAGTAAGAATATACCCGTAATCTAAACGCACATCCCAAGGCTTCTCATTTCACCAGGGAACACTGGCAGGTGCTCAGAGGTGAGTGGCACTGCCCTGGGCTGGGCTGCGATGGAGTTCATTCTCTGCACAGGAGCCTCCGGGGTGCTGGGTTTTGGATCTGCTGCCAAAGCAGAGCTGGTACACCCCGAGTGTCAGCTGTGGGTGAGCAGTGCTGGCGCAGCATCGGGGGCTCTGCTGCTCACGCAGGGGGTTCAGGTGGGGACACAGTGGGGACTGTGACCCAAGCTGACCAGGGCTGGTCCATGCCACCTAATGTCACACCCAGCAACAGAAATGGGGAGAGTGGGGGGAGTTTTTCCAGCGTAGCGGGTGCTCAGGGACTGGCTGGGCATCCGTCTGCTGCTGGTGAGTGATTGCTTTTGCATCACTTGTGGTTTTTTTGGTTTAGGAGTTTTTTTCCCCCCTTCACTTATTAAATTTTCTTTATTTTGACCCACAAGTTTGTTTTTTTTTTTTTCTGCTTTTGCCCTCCCGCATCCCACTGGGGAGCGAGTGAGTGACTCTGCCAGCCAGGGTCAGCCCCCCCCACACTCACAGACTTTGAGTCGCTTTTCTTTCAAGGGCCACAGAGGGTTGTGTGGCAGGAGCGGGTCTGCTTTGGGAGCAGGTGACACAGAAACACTCTTGGTGTGATGTGGAGTGAGAAAACACTGACAGGAGAAAAGAAAACCTGCAACCCTGTAAATCCACGCTGCCTCTGGATCTGATCCTCGCCAGCCGTGCCGTGTTCTGGACTCTCCCTGTTCGGCCCAGCACACTCTCACCCTCCTTTTGTTTCCTTTCAGAGCCAGCTCTTGAAGTCGTAAACTACAGTGCAGGTACGGTGTATGTCGCTCTGCTAAATACTGCCTCTGGGTGAGGCAGAGGAGGGGGATCTCTGATCAGGGGAGGTTTAGGTCCATATGAGGAGAAGGGAGAAGCACGGGTGCCCCTTGCAGCCGCTCCTCTGTCAGGCTGGCCAGCCTGTTAGTCTGAGGCCTGGCTGCCCATGGGTAACAGGGAGGGTTTGTGTTTATCTGTCTGCCAAATGTCTGTGCTCTGATGATAAAAATAAGGAAGTTGGGCTCGTTAGGCTTGTTTGACCATGTTAGGTGAAAAAGTTTAGTGGCCTTACATCCTGTTGCTGTGTGCGGATTCATCTTCAGAGGAGAGTGCAGGCTGAGAAACTGGCAGAGATTCAAAGGGTTTTAGAGGAGGTGTTGCCAAGGACTGAAAGGGATAAGAGAAATCAAGCAGCACCTTAGATTAGTTGTCCTCCCTTCTTGGACTGTCAATGACCTTGTGGTTTAGGGAACTTGCATCCTCACCACTACTAGCTGAAGGGACCGAGTCAGCTTGCAGACCAGTACATCTGCCTTCTGGTCTGCTCTTCCCCCAAGAGCCCGAGCACGTGCCCTGGGTCCTTCAGGCATCTTAAAGAACAGATGTGAGAAGGCGTTTGGCTGAGCAGCAGCAGGGAGAAGGGGAGTAGTAGATAAGATCACTTTGACATTTTCTGGGGTAAAAGTCTGAATAGTTTACGGGGCTGATATATTTCTCTGATTTTTCATCTTTCTCCACGACTCCATTTTTCAGCTGCTGTGAATAAATCCAGCTGAGCTGATCTCAGAGCCAGCTTAGACCAGCTGAGAACACAGCCATCTACCTACCACTCTTCAGTCTTTCTCTACTGATATCTCAGTCATTTCCTTCCCAACAATGTCTTCCTCACTCAAAATGGGTTTAAAGGAGTAGGAAACATGTCAGAGCAGTAGTGACAATATTAAGTAACTCAGTTTATACCATACTCAGGCATCAGCCTCACCAGGCAAAAGTGTTGATCAGCAGTTGTTACCTGTGCAAAGAGCCACGTTTCTCAAAAGGTCACTGCTGCGCCTGTGTGGAAGCAAGAGAGCTGAGGATCTGAAGTGACTGGCCCCAGCATGACCGAGCCAGCGCAGGCTGGGCAGTGGTGGTTGGGCAGAGCCGAGTGCCTGGGGAGCGGGGGGGAACGCGCAGCGGCCCTGCTCCGGCCCCGCATTCTCATCCCCGTTCTCTGTCCCCGCCCAGCCGCTGGGTCCCCACACAGCCCCTGGTTGCCTTCCTCGTGAGGGGCACAGCAGTGGTTAGAGGAGGGGGCTGAAGAGCTGTGGGACATGGCGGGGTCCTGTTGTGGAGTGGGGTAGGGCAAGAACCATTCCTCCTCGAATTTCTGTGTGACCTCAGGGATGTGAGGGTCTGTTAGAGCGACGGCAACTGGGTATCCTTTAACTTGCTTTGATTGCGTTGGGTCTTTTACTCCTTTTTTTGTACTTCCTGGAACCTTTCAGTTGTGGTATTTCTGGCTCTCATTGGAACTATCTCTTTGTGTCCCAGAGTTGCCACCTGAGGATAAGGATGAGTCCCAGAAGATCACACTTTTTGGAGCAAAGTTGGCTCAAGGGCAGATAGAGGCCACAGTCATCGCTCTGGCCATTGTGGGAATGGTGCTTTTCCTGGTCGCCTGCTCCCTCCTGGGAGTGGTCATCTATCTCGAGAGACAGAAGCGGCTGAGACGCAATCGGAGGTCCATCCTGGATGATGGATTCAAACTCATGTCGCAAAAGAATCCGAGGCTATAAAAGCCATATACAAGCTCTGAGCTGTGTGCTTGGAGCAGAGGCTGGATCCTTGTCCACAGCAAAGATTTTGGGCATCATTTCAATTGTACACTGTACTTTTAGAAGCTGAGGAGGGAAAGCTGGAGCACTGACCTCTTCATCTATCCTCCTCAGCACTCTGTAAAGGAAAAGTCTGTCCAGGAAGGATCTGAGGACCCTTTGAACTGACTGAAGACAAGTAACAAGAGTAAAAAGGTCCTTCTAAAATACTTCTCTTCCCCAAGGAAGAGGGGAGACATTTCCCCTGTTTTCTTCTCTCCAGAACAACTCCACTTGGTCTTTCTCAGCAGGCTAGCTTAGGCCAGGTTCCAGTCTTGCTCCCTTGCCAGAGCTGAGCTGGGAATTGTGTCCCAAGAAACTGTGAGCCTTTAAAGTAATTAATCTGCAGGGGGAAGACAATATTTTCATTTTGTGAATCAATTAAGAATACAGAAGATAAAATGTTAATTTTGATTTGGATTTTTGTTTCTTGATGAGTCATTCGACAGATGCAAGCTCAGGGCAGTCCGTGTCACGGCGTGAGAGCTCCGTCAAGGGCCATGGCAACCTCCGTGGGTCACCACCAGCCGTGCTGTGACACGTCCTGCTGCTCCTGGCACCCGAGGCAACGTGCTTTGATATGAGGCATCCCGTATCTTGTGCTGGGAGGAGAAGCTTCTCCAGGTGCTGCGTTGGGGTCTCCTGAACCCTCTGTGGCTCACAGGGAGAGGTGCTGGGTCTGAGGGGAGCCTGCTTGGAGCCAGGAGGGACAGGGACACGGTGCCTTTGGGCGCCTGCTGTCCCCGCTACAGCTGACTGCAGGAGCCAAGCTGGGGGGTCGGTGGGACTAACCCCAGAGCTCTGTAGCCACCCCACAGGCTGTGGTAGCCACCCTCCAGTGGCAGCTGTGCCCACACATGTCGCAGCTGCGTGGCCCAGTGTGTCAAGTACCAAGCAGTTCCCTATAAAACATGCATCTTCCTGGCTCACCCGCTGAATCCCCGCCGTCTAAATGGGTGCAGGTTAGTGCTTAAATATTTCTGTCCCTGGTTTTAAATTGGAAAGGCTGTAAAATAAAACCTTTCTGGGTGGCTTTCAGAGGCAATTAGTGCAGAGGCAGCTAAATGGCTGTAATGACAAGGAACTGCTGTAGGCTTGTAGGTACAACAGCGCCATTTTATTCAGAACAATAGTTATAACGTACTTAATCATGCTCAGTTCATATTGGGTCCCTGCATGTTTCCAGCTGCCCTTTCCTTTGGCGATGGGCACAAAGCTCATTACTTTCCTCTCATTACCCTTTGTTAAGCCCGGTGAGGAGCTGGAGGGCTGCTGAGTGCTCTGAACATGGGTACTCTGCTCGTTGTCAACCCTGGTTCAGCTGCTGCTGCAAACCAGAGGTTTACAAGCCCACCAGTCCTGGGTGAATTTTAGAACCTATGTCGTCAGAAGTAAGAACCAAGCAGGAAACCTTTATTTTTATTTTTCCCCCGGCTCATGAAAAAACAGATCAAAAAGTATTCTCAGCCCACACTGCGGCGAAGGACTTATTGTGAAGGTATTTACTTTCTTCAAGAAAGCAGAAAGTGGGCAGTCGCCCGCCCTTCAGTCCTGCAGCCGGTGGCCAGGGCATGTGGCTGGGGAGCAGCAGCCCTGGGTTTCAGTGCAGGGCTGGAGCTGGGCCTCCAGATCTGCGCACATTCCGTGAACAGCAGGCTGCCAAAATTCCTCCAGCGTCATGTTTTTTGGGCCAAGTGGAGCATCAGCGGTGGAGGTCTCTTCTCCAGCCTTGGTAGCTGGGACACTCGAGCCTGCGGCTTGGAGGAGGCCACGGCCGAGTGGCTGTTTTGGAGAGGTCTGTGTCTTCTGATAAGCGATTCCACCCCGGCTGAGAAAACTCAAGGGGAAGCTTTGGACAAAACAGATAATTTTGCTAAAACTTTCTGTTGCAACAAACTGTGACGAAGAACAGTTTATCGGCAGCTTCACAAGTGCCTCTAATCAGAAGCTGGCTCTCGCAGCTGGTGGGCGTATGAGGAGGAGGAGGAGAGATGTTTCACAGTTCTGGGGACTCTGAGCTGGAGCCTGCCAACAGCTGTGTGTTTGCTTTGGCAGCAAAGCTCCTGTCTGAGCATCCCACAGCGTCCTGTTTGTGCTTATCCCTGGGGCCTGCAGGGTGGGCAGGATCAAGGTCCTGGCAGCAGCTCCCACGCACAGCTGAGGCAGTGGGTCACGCGAGTGCCCCCATGGCTTTCCCCGGTGCAAAGTAAACTAGCTGAGGTAGGACTCCTGTGGTGGTTCAGGATAAATGGTTCACAATAATAATGCACTGAAAAGGATTAGAAGCGCTCAGGCAATCGATGGGCAGGGCTCAGCTCATGGGGACAGGACAGAAACACGTGTGTACATGCTTTCAGATAGTTAGCTATAGGAAACCTAAAAAAACCTCCACAAAAAACCCCACCTCACTTTAATACACACTGCCAGGATGAGTCCAGAACAGGTTTATCCTCATGGAGGGTCTCTTGGGTTCTGTATGGGATAAACATAAGAAGCAGCTAATATTTCCTATTGTATTCATTTTAGGTAGTGCTGTTTGTCCGCAGTTCTATATTATCCTTCCTAGGCCCCAATCAGATGTGATAAAACTTTTTGGAAGTTTACCTAGATGATTGCTCACCTAGTTAAAGTTACCCACACTCTTCCAGGCTGTCTTAGGTGACTGCAGAGCTGAGTTATTTACTCGGCAGCAGCTGGATGTTTGCAGCAGGGCTGGGATGAGAATCCCTTTATCAGTGGTGTCATCTGGCTCAGTCACAGCCCCCATCACCGCGTTGCCTCCATGGGCGGCAGTTGTGTCCCGAGGCCGGGTCAGTGCCAGGCCAGTGTTCTGCTGACGCTCCGTTGTGCTCCCACGCACGCCACGGGCGGGAGAGGTGTGCGAGTCAGAAGCAGGGTGCCTTTTGGTTGTGCGCATGAAAGTATAAAATGCTTGATTTTTTTACTTAAAGCACAAAAGTTAATGTCAAATTAACCTGGGGCACACCATAAAAAAAGACTAACACTGGTAATTGTCGGTGACAGGATTTGAATGTTTTTCAGGTGTAATGCAGCCTTTTGGTTCTGAATTAAATGTGGGGCTTAACACGCAGCTCACTTTGCAGTGTGTATTGCCACCTGGACTGTTGACAGTGGCTGTAATTTTGTTGGCACAGCAAATTGTAGGAGTAAGTCTGGAGCTATGTGCATCCATCCACATATGCTGTGTGTACACAGACGTGTTCAACATCATGTCTATAAACCTGGGTACAGATGCTTATGGGCACACGCACATTTTTGCACTGGCCCAAGGCACAACTTCTTATTAAAATGGTTTTGTAGCCCCACAGGAGGGTCCTCATCATCCTCTGCCGGCCCCACGGCCAGTGGGAGGCTCCTGTCCTGCATGAAGGTCAGACTGTGCTCTTACATGTGCAGCTCTGTGTCAAGCTGAGTGGGTGGGACCATTCTCCATTTCTTGAGGCATGTCATGCTTTTAAGTTGTAATTTCTTTTTGTTTCACAAAAAAAGCCAATGCACATTTCCTGACTGAAAGGTTTTGCTTCAATAGAACTGAAACAGGCATTCCAGCTCTGATTTCTAAAATCCCGAGGGAGATTTATGTCAAGACTATGAACTCTCTTTCAAAAGGTGTTCATAATGGAAAATGGAAATTAGTCCTTTGGTTTACAAAGATGTTTTGATGCTACTGGAATGTTTCATTTGATTTTTACAAGATATGACAAATTATTCAAAAAACCAGATATGAATAAGTCTTGACACAAGTTCCTCCCACCATCTCTTACCTTTATGCATTTCAGGAGATTTGCCCAATCCCCCCTGTTGTTTGGAACTTAGGGAGTAAGCATATCCATTATTAAACATGCTACCCATCTAAATAAACCATCAGGTGGGAGACAGAGTTGTCTGTTTTCATACCTGAAAATTACTTAAAGAACAAATACGTGACTTGCTCAAGGTCAAAGAGGTGGTAAACTGGTTAGGCTGCAGCTAGAGCTTACAGTGACTTGATTTTGAGTCTGGCCCTTTCTGCAGCCATTGGCACAACACCAAGGCAGCCTCCTGGGAGGTGCCAAGGAACACTTGAAGCGAAGCTGCCTTCTGAGCACAACGGCTGCCCCCTCCCCATGAGCCCACGCTCCTCCCACCACCTCCCTCTCTGTCCACACTCTGCCTAGAGATTTGGCTGCCAGTCTCGTGTCAGAATAGCTCGTGGCTCTTGGTTTCCCTCTGCAGCCTTTAGAGATCCTCAGCTTGGAGGTGTTTGATGAATGAGGCTGGAGGAACCAGCCAGGACCCCTCGGTGTTGCTAATTATCAGCTGGAGAAGCCCAGCGTGTGGTTGTAGTCATGACTTGCACCGTTGTTAATGTTGCAGATGCACGGCTCAGAAATGCTTCCTCATGGCTGCTGTTCTCTTCCTAGAACAAACGGGACCCGCAGGCTGGGGCATTCGCTGCGAAATTGCAAATTGTAGATGTAATAAATACCAGGTTTTACTGTTGCTTTATAAGGAACCTTCTGGGAAATCTGCTGCTGGTGTCGTGGCTGAGTTATGTGATTTCCCTTGGGTGAAGCTGTACAAAGGTTTGATAAAACTGATTGCAGTGTTTCATTAGCCAGCACATTCCCAAAAGGCCGATCATCCATCACAGCATCTAGTCACTGTCAGCAACGATTCAGGATGTGAGACAAGGCCACGTCTTTTACCTCTTTGAGAAACTCAGATAAATCACTGTCACGGTAAGTCATTGTGTTCGGTCACGTTAAAGGCCTGCAGACGGGTGACAAGGCTCACAGCAGAGGTGGAGGGTCGAGGGGAAAGGAGTCGAATGGTTCAGCTCAGCCGTGGTGGTGCAACGGGTGGGAATGCCCAGGGACACCAGTTTAGCTAAAATACTGGTTAATGCCTACATGCTATAACCGAAGGGACTGTGAGGAAGCAGCTGGCATCTTCAGAGCTTGCACAGGGCTTCAGGAATAAATTGCTGCCAGCTGCTTTATTTTCTAAGAATTTAAACAGAAATAGGTGGTGCTGGGATTTTGTGCTGTGTTACAGGCAGCAATTTCATTCTTACCCAGGGGAACACCAGTACTGCTGATACAAAAACCATACCATAACTTGGTGGGTTTCAAATAGTCGGGTGAAATGGAACCAAGATTTAAAATTCTTCTCATTCCGTTTTGCCCAAATAAAACCTGACCAAACCAAACCTCCTCAGATTTTGCCTGTATTCAGTCAGTCTTGCAAACAGTAATTCAGGAATTATCAAATACCTGTGTCCTGAGCCGCTGCAGTTGGTCTGTGACCCCTGTCAGCTCTTTAGTTGTGCAAGCACGGTCCATTGTGACTTTCCTGTTAATCCTTTTCTCCTGCTTTATTTATCCGTCTGTCTGTGCCCTCCCTGCCTCAGTGCTGCTTCGTGCAGCGGCTGCTTTGTGGGTTCCGTCCCTGCATCCCCACCAGGCTCTGTCGCACGACCACCTCACCCAGGGTCTCCCGAGGCTCTGAATGCTCCCGTCGAACTGGTGCTTTGGGTCATTTCTAATGTCAGGCTTTACTGCCTCTTCTCCCTAAATTGTGAATCTTAGAAAAATAGCATGTTTCTTTTAAAAGTGTGTTGCCATGACAATGCCACATCTGGATCTTGTCAATGTTTCGGAAGCGTCTATTGTTGATCAGGGGAAAAGGAGACTGGCCTCAGTGGGGTGCCTGTTCGTAACTGGGTGCCTCCCTCTAACTGGGAGAGTCTGGGCTCAGGAGCGGGGAGGATGATTTTGGTGGAACGTGCACGTGTGTGCTCGTGGTGTCCAGTAAGTTACTAAAGCACAAGTTCAGAGAAACCAGGGTTGGTGATTTATGCCGTGAACATCGCCCAGCTCTTGAGGAATCAAGTAAATTCTGTCAAAAAGAACCACTTTCTGCCTACAGACTAACTCCTCTAACAGCTCTGAAACAACTGCTGATATGGGTTCTCTCCCGTGTCTGAAAAGGAAACAATTTGTTGCCTCGATGGCGAAGCTCTCAGACCTTATCTAGCTGTCACTTAAATTGAAAGTTCTAAATCTAGATTGGACTGATGAAGCCGCAGGTTCATTCACTTGCCCATTTTTTATCTCTATCCCACAGTACAGTGTGGATAATCAGGCATTTTTCTCACATGTTCCTCACTGCTTTGCAAACACAGTGAGAGTTCGCTTGGCTCACCTGGAAGCCATATTTATTCTGGCACTTGCTTTTAGATTACTTTCACTTCATGCAGAAACCAGTGTAATTCATAAACGTTCAGAGAAGCCTGGGAACCTGCAATTTGTTCTCAGCTGTTTCAGCCCATGGGTGCCTGCAAATGAGCATGTCAAAAATAATTGTTTTTGCAAAGAGCTATGTAACAAGCTATGAACTTTCTTTGCTGGTAAGAAGTGTTTTAAAAGTTCCACAAGCCATGGCTTCTGAGGGTCTCTCCTGCCCTCTCAGCCCGTGACATCTCCAGGTGCTGCCGGGGTGCTGCTGCGTAACGGGGCCGTGACTGCAGTGCTCATGTTCTAACAAGCCCCACGCAGACCCCCAGGCTCTGGCAGTGCCTCAGATTTCATGCTGCTCGACAGTAAGGCTGTAAGTGTACAAAATACTTGCTACAAAAAAGGTAACCATGGAGTTGGAATTTTCTGTTCCATTACATGAAAAACAATCCTACCCGGATACATCTTACCTGCACAGAGCAGCCTGTACACACCTCCCAGGAAACCAGCTACGGACCCGAACGCTCCACCCCGAATAATGGCTGAAGGCTCACTCGGGAGGTTATGCCTTGAGACACGGCTGGGTGAGCAGCTCAGGGGAGATGGAAATAAGGGAATTTAAAGTCTGATGACCCCCCCCGAGGGTTTACATACGTGCACCTTTCTGGGGTCTCGCCTTAGACTGCCAGATGAAGGTGATTGCCCAGCTTTCTGTAGGCTGAAGATACATAAATTACTACATTGAATGGAGGAGAGTCAGCAGATTCCTGTACGCTTTGTCTTAATGGAAAATAAATTTCACCCCATGGAATGAGAAGGCAGCAAACGTTAACCAGGTTCATTGCACTGGGGCTTCCAGCACAACAAACTCCCTCCCGCCAGGCTCAGTCCCACGAGTACCAGAGCTCAGCTGAGCTCCTGGGAGATTCTTGTTTGCTTTATGTGATAATAAAGAATCTTTTCAGTAGGTCATCTACCTGTTGCATGTGGCATTTTGATGCTAAAACACTATGAAGACACAGAAATAATTTATTTCATTACTGCTGAGTAAGCTCCTCCCTGGCGTTCCCTAGGTATGTGTTGCAGCAGTAGTCAGTTGGCTGTGGCAAAACCTGATTAGGTAAGTGTGCAGAGCACTGTTCAGAGGGGCAGAGTGTGGAGAATTAACTGAGGGAAAGTCTGCAGGGGCTTTGGAAGGAAAGGAGGCTCCTGGAGGAGCCTTAGTCAGAAATATGAATTACAGTTTGTCTGCGTGGCTTCCAAGTAGACTTCTCTTAAGGAGTGATTTTAATTTATCTCGTGCCTCCATGAGAGACCTGTGTGATGACCTGCTCCATTGTCTACTGGCAAGATGTCCTGAGCTACCAGATGCAGGTACCCAAAACTTCTAACAAGCCACGTGCAGAGAGAGCCAAGGATTCCCCTCCTAAACATAAAGACAAGACTCCTAGAAAGTGATCAGACACCAGTGAGTGGCTTGGGAAAGCCGGGTTCCTCACCTACCATCACGGCTCAGTGTTTGACCTACTCCTGAGGAGCCTTCTAGGCCTGGCAGGGGGGAAACAACTGATTCCTTATACTTGTTAAGAGTAGACTGCTGCTACTTAAGGAAGATCATGTTTTAAGAGAGAAAGCCAGAGTTTTGCAGCTAGCCAAAGCATGCCATCAGTTTACAAATAGAGGTTTTGTTTCTAGTCAAGGAACAGAATCAAATTTAGCATCATATTAACTAAAATAATGAGGAATGTGCTCTAGAAGAACTCTTTTATCCCTTTTCTGGGCTCCAGGCAGCTGTGTCAGAGCAGAGATAAGGGAGATGATGGATGAACTCCCGGACTTGTGTTTCTTGTGGCATTGAGTGAAATGCAGGCACTGACTCCCCATGTGCTGACGGGTGGCTGAATCTCGACAAAGATGAGCCAAGAAGCAAAAGCGCAGCTTAGATACGGTATAAACCTTCTGACATATCCATAGTCTTACAGGCTGCTTTTTTATCTCCTTCCTACATGTACTTCTCTAACATTTAAATAAAAATCAAGGCAGGCAGAGATAAGATGTTTCACATGGGCAAGTGCAAGATACTCTCTGGCATGTGTGTGTTATTAGGCACCATCATATCTCGGTGAGGAGGGAGCCCAGCTGCTGGAAGGGAGGCTTGGAAGGGAAAGATCCCCATCCCAGATGAACCTGGACAGTGTTAATTTGTTGTTTACAATGAAGTTTTTCTCATTTCTAGTGTGCTTGGTCCAGGTCAGCTCTTGGTTTCGGCAGCATTCCCTCCACTCGTGTTCCCAGCATCGATGTGGCTCCCCAGTGACCCCAAGGCTCCTCACTCCTGACTTTCTGCACCCAGAGCCAATATCTGCCGGCCTGGAAGCATTAACTTCCTCCCGAATTGTCTGAAATTTGTACAGATCAGCTCAGCCTGGTGCTACAGGTTCCAGTCCTGGGTAACCCCTCTCCAGACCTTGCCAATCCACTATCAAAACATCTTGGTCTGCGCTGATATTCCTCACTAACACTCCAAGACATGTTTTTCATCGCTGTCAGAGCACTCAGCACAGATGTCAGCACATCTCCTGAGCCCTGTGCTTCAGCTCTGAGAAGCTGGCTGCACAGAAAACAGAGAAAAAAATGATTATTGTCTGAGATGCTAATTAGTAACAGACTGGCCAAGGTGGAGACTAGAAATTCAGGGCTGGTTTTGTCTTCACTTGGCCTGCTTTCTCTATAGCAGAAATGCACTAAAACAAATAAAAATCCCAAACCAAATGTTTATGCAGAAGTACTTTCTTTGATTTTTGTTTCACATGCAGAGGGATCTTTTCAATGTTCTTGAGAATTTGGCCAACTGCTTATGATGATTACAGCTTTACCTTCCAGCAACTCTAGCTGCTCAGCCTTCACTCCAGGAGCACACTGCCCAGCACATGTCAAGGCACAACCACGGCTCATGGGATAAAAAGGCATCCTTTGTTTGCAGGGCTTGTTGTTTTGCTTCGGGTTGACTCACAGCAAATGTTCCAATATGACTCAGAAAGAGCTGATATTTAGTTATGGAGACATTCTGTACCAGCATATGAGGTTCAGCAACTTAAGGTGCTGTTGTTGATAATAATAACTTTGCACTAACAGCCACTTCCATTCAAGACTCTCAAGGTTGTTTGAGCCTTATCCTGTTAAATTGGCTGAAGGGGTTTAAAAACCTGCCAGGTGCAGAGCCCTCTGCCCAGCTTGGGGGAAGTTTGAATGTAACCCAGGACTACTTTGCCTCAGATTGTCTATACTTCAAAATTCATAATACCTCTGGAGGGGAGATTTATGTGCAAATCAGGTACACCCTGGCGACCAGCCTCATAAAACCTTTTTTTGGGCAGCGTTAGAGATGCTGTTGTTTTGAGCATATGAGACATCCTGTTCCCAAACAGATTATTATTTTTGATCTTTCATGAGGCTAACTTCTGGGAAATTTTAGGAAAACACAGACAATAAGAATACCATTCATTTCAAAGGGACGAGGATTAGAGCTAAAGACAGGGATAACAGCTTTCACCTGTAAGCCACTTTAGTGAAATTAGGTGCGTCTATCTCTATTTTGGATTGGTCTTTGGTCTTTTGAGCTGCTTAGGTATCATTTAAACTAGACTTGTGCTTCCAAACAGTCTTTGACTCAGCCAAGCTAGAGAAAGCAATACAGGACAGCAAGTAGGTAAATCACCTTCCTCCAGGTGATCCTCCTCCTCCTCCCAGTCACCGTCCCCTTGGTGCCGGCGGCCGTGGACCCCGAAGCCCTGGTGCTGCGGTGGCACCCTGACAGCACCCACCGAGGCAGACCCGGGCCACTGGAATGAGCGGCTCCAAGGCTGGGGGCAGAGCATTGTGCTTTTCAAACCCATCTATTTGTTGTTAGGACTGCCACTGCTGCTATTGTTAACGTGGTCACAGCTGTTCTTGGCTAAGACATTAAAGGGAGTCCCAGGTGCTCGTTTTATGGAGATGACTAATCAACTGGCAATTTTATAAAAGAAGCCTTGCTTGATGGCAAGCAGTTCCACAAGTGCCCAGGCTGCAGGAGAGCTCCTTTGGAGTAAAATTACATGGTTCCTGTTTGTTTGAAAGCAAATTCTTCTCTCTTCCATGAGCTTAAAGTGACCTGGAGCCTGGGAGCTTCTCAGGAAGGTGAGTGGCTTTTGACCGCGGCAGCTCTGCTCTTGTTCCTCACTTTTCCCCTCATGTACAGACTCCAAAGTCGCCGCAGACCTGCAAAGTAAAGTTGTAACGAGTCAAACCAAGTAACTAAAAAGTGAATGGGAAGAAATATTTCTAACTTAGATTATTTGACTACCCAAAATTGTGCTTTCAATTTCAGGACAGATGCAATTGCTGTATAATCTGTTGATGAACAAAGGAAATATAAACCTTCAAAGAAATTGTCTGCATTTGTTTAATGCTTGAGTCTGTCCAAACTGAAGGGAAATTTTTTAATCTAAGTAACCAGCAGCAGGAAAGAAAAAATGTAGGAGGTTGTAGCCTGTGTTGGAAACCTCCCACAGAGGAACTCTCCCATAGATTTTTGTATTTCTTTTCAAATTCTGACCATCAGAAAAGAGGTAATACAATCTCAGACTTCATTTCTTTCTCTTCTGCAGTTCCCTCCTTTCAAGCATTTCTTCCAAGCTGAGATCCTCCTAAATTCCTAGACACAATTGTAGTCTTTGTAGGAAATTAGTTACGATGATGACTGCAGCCCCAGCGGCATCATTCCTGTTTGAGATTGACCAGTCTTAAAGAAATGAATCACACTATCTTAAAAAACATTTTCTGGAGGCATATGACTGCATCACAAAGCAAAATGTTTAGGATAGTTTGACTCAGTCACTTTTTTCTGTCCCTAACATGTGCTTCCCTGCACCAATGGGCGCATCTTTTCAGTGACTCAATCCTTCATCTTTTAAAACAGCCCAATAAAGAAAAAGAATGGCTTTATCTTTCAGAACATTTTTGCCGTTATCATTATATTAGTTACTTCCAGGATAGCAAATAGTTCAGAGCTTGCTAATGGGTCATGCTGAGCTGTCTTCCTTCTGATTCATAAGGAACACAACAGGAAAATGTTCTTCTTGTCCCTTACTTATTTTAGCTGGATAAGGTACAAGGGAGCCTCTTTGAATTTATTTTTTTCACTCTTGTAGATCATGTTGCAGAGAAAGAGCTAAGCACAGGTACTCACCTGTTACTCTTCCACTCAATTCCAAGTAACTCTTCTCAAATACTTGTGTGCTGGCGAGAAAAAGATGACTAAATAATTTCTACTCTGCTGATCACTGGTAATTTACAGTATCGCCAAGAACTTTAAAATGTAAGCCACTTGGAATTTGAAAAGTTTCAAGAAAGGTTTTAAAGGGAAAAGTGATTTACTGGGGAAGAGTCTGAGATAGATGGAGGTGACGGTGGAGGGGCCTGTGCCGGCACGGCGAGGCATCACCTGTGCTGAAGGGGCTGCCTGCAGCAGCCCTGCCTGCGTCCCCCTGCCTGCATCCCCCCCTCCCACGGGGTCCAGCAAATCACAACTGCGAGTCTGACTGCCCGGGGGCTCGTGCCGTTAAACCCAGCACCGCTGTGTCAGGGAAGATGAACTCATCTGTTAGCAGAGAGAGGAGCACATGGGGGAGAATTTGTTTTCACAAAGGTGTTATATAGTTCAAAGTTGTTGGCAACACACCAGCCCATTATCTAGAAGAAAACCTCCTTGTAGCTCTCTGGAAAGGGGACAATTTCCCAAGTGTGCCGTGGTCTGGCAGAAATACCCTACAGGGTGAAACTGAGGGAAGGCTTCCACCAGCGTGGAACCAGCATGACAGAGCTGGATCAGGCCTGTCTCACACTCTTCTCTTAAAAATACTTTAAAGCAGTGATTTCTACAAACACACTGTGCGTTCACCCTGTAGTCGTGCCTGCACCAAGTCACCACATCAAATTCCTGGTTGTACGTTGAAAATAGAGCTGTTCCTCCCTTTTGGCTGGCAGGGATGTGCCCGTCTGTGGTGTCTGGGCTCCAGCTTTGCTTCTCCTGCTGCCGAGCGGCTCGGTTTGGCTGCAGGGTCCCACATCTGTAGGAAAATCGTGCTGGCAGGAGCAGAGCTGACGGCACAGGCCGAGGCACGGCTGCTCCTTCGGGGTGAAGGTGGCACTTCTAGGTCCATGGTTTGTTCCACCCACTCTGTGTCCTGCCTGGGATTTGTGCTCTTGCCTAGAGCAAGGAAGAAGTGGATTCAAGGCTGGCTATGAATGTTGGTCTGGCTGTGAAGTTCCTCCTGCAGCCTGAGTCGCTGCTTCCCCAGCCCTTCTGCTTGAGCTGCCCTGTTTGGGGCAGCACCGAAGCATCTCCTGCCTTTGGTGGGCAGGACGGGACCGCTGTGTTCAGAATTTGTAAGTAATCAGTGATAAACAGAGAGGCTAATCTATGCAAATGTACTTTATAAGTTATCACTTAGCATTTAATCAAGATTATTGAAAACAGTGATGAAATCATCCAGCCCAGTTAATCAGAATTGACACTGCTAACGAGCTGAGGCATGTCCCTCCTGTGGCTCTGCGGGTGACAGCTGCTGTTGGGGTGTGGGGGTCTTGGACTGGGGCCCCTCTCAGCACGGGGTTTGGTTTGTCCTGCCTGCGTGAGTGGGCTCAGGGGATGAGGAGTGAGCAGGGCCGCTGGAATAACCTGCCTGTTAAAGAGCGGGGACTGCAGCTGAGAAAATGTCTGAAGAGAAGCTCCTGGGGCTCACTTACACAAAACCAATTCGGTCAGTGGAACCAAAGCTCAGGACTCGCTGGTGAAAAAGACTTCACAGCTTTGTGCATGCTGTGAAAATACTCCTATTTTTTAAGAGCAGTCTTAGCTCAGTCACTACCCTTGAAAATCCTGTCTTATCAGTTTTGGGCTAACTCCAGCTTTGGCCTTCCCTATGGCCAGCAGGCAGGGCTGGGGGGGCTGTCACCGGGCTGTGCCAGGCCAGGGGACAGTGCCACAGCCCCGGGTCCTGGTGCCACGCGCTGCCGGCTTCTGCCCCCTGATATGGGTGGGAAATACCTCCTACCCGCCCTCACCCAGGGAGAACTGCTCTGGAAACACCTCCTGCGATGCCACTGAAAGCCAAAACCATGTGAACATGTTTTAGACTCTGTGTTTTAGCTTTTCCTGACCCTCTCAGTTTCTCTGAGCTGACTGCTAATGCGACCCCCCTGGCTTTCCTCCCAGAATGAGGAAAAAGAGGCAGCAGGCTCCCAGAGGCAAAGGGGAAAGCTAGGATGTTCTAGGGAGAAGGTAGCAGCTGTATAATTTTACGTATCAAAGCAATTTTGGGAGGTTTCAGCTCATTCTTGTACCATAGTAACATCTTTTTGTGCTGCTGATGCAGCTACGGCTGGGCTGAAATGGATGGGTGTGAGAAACGGGTTGTTAAAAACAATAAACCTTTGATCAGGTGCAGAAGTGAAGCCATGGATCTTGTTTTGATTCCTGCAGTTGGTTTACATCTCCACAGAGAGCTGCCTCGGCACAGGGCAGGGAGATGGTCAACAACCCCTAAACCCAGGTCCCCGCCGCAGGGGCGGGCAGAAGGGCGCTTACAGAGGGACATCCTGCCTGTTTTTTCTCCAGCTAACAGGCCTGGTTTTTGTACTCAGTTTTTGAGCACTGGGGTAAAAAGCGCTGAGGAAAAGCCTGCAGCTCGCCAAGGAGCCGTTTGGAGACGTCTCCCAGGAAGGGCTCTGCCTGCCCACGTGCCCTCGTCTCCAGACGTCAGTTTGCAGGAGAGTGAGGTTTGCCTTCGGGAGCACATGGTGTCTCTGTCCCCGAACTTCTGGGTGTTGAAAAGACATGGGGGGGTTCATAGATCATTCAGGAATGTAAACACAGCATCTAGCATTTAAAGGAAATAGTAGATGTAAATTTTTTTTTTCTTGAAAGCCAGGAATTTTAGTGAGTGCCACTGAGGATGTGGCAATCATGTTAAGGAGAGAAAATAAAGCATTGGCTAATTCTGCTTTTCTTGGAGCAGAGCTGAATGAAGTGCAGTTGAAAAGAGAGAAGGGACTGAATGCAAATGTTCTTTGTAATGTGAATGCAAACTAATCCAAGCTGGAATAGTCTATTGACTATTTCAAAAACCTAGCCCCTGAGATATTTGAAGAAATGAAAAAAAACCAAAACCACCCAAAAAACCAACCCATCCCAGAATGAGTAAGAGGGCCTGGGCTAGCAGAGAGGTAAGGGGAAGCTGTGGAGTAGATGAGTGCTGGTGGGGTGAAGGTGAGGAATGTTATCTCGGGGGGGCTTCTCCCACAGCCAACTTCCACACACCTGAGACGAGGCCATTTTCAACTTCTCGCTGTTATTCTGCTGCAACTTTCCTCCCTGGAACACGCGCTCCCTGTGTGGGGCCGTGTTCTCTGAAGGCGTTTGCCTCCTCCAGCTCCGTAGCAAGAGCCTTGTGAGTTGGCAGCAGCCAAACTCAGTAGCCGTAGGCTGGCCAGAGGGACTGAAGTTGAAAATTTCATTTTTGTAGAGAAATAGTTGCTTCCTAAGGAAAACAATATTTTTTAAAAATTATTTTTCTAATTGAATGGGGTAAAATTTATTGTCCATAGCTAAAATTTCAGTGGCATTGATTACATTTATGTCCTGGCCTTCATTCAGATTTTTCAGTGAAAACCCAGCCTTTTCAGCACACAAATATCACCTGCAGAACACCACCTATTCTCTGGTCACTTTCTGAAAAAGAAAAAAGAAAGCTGCTTTTCACAGATGGGTTTTGCAACTGTGAGTTCTAGGGCTCATGTCATCCCTGTCTTCAGGGTCTCTTCAAAAGATTTTCAAGGCTTCTTATTTCACTTTTCAAATAATAATTTATCTTCTGCATCACTTACTGAAGGAACAGGGCTCTCAGTTCCCATTTGAACATTTGTAGCTGCTAGTAAAATCAGGCTAGGGGGTGTTTTTTTGTTCAGAAATTTCAGAGCAGTTTTTAGTCTAGTGCATCTTCCCATCCTCCCAGAGGAGTTTCCTTCAAACTAAGGAAAAAACAGGCATAACAGAAGCTTCCACAGCAACTCGCCTACCTCTGCCAATGGGGCTTGGCTCCAGAACAGGCTGGCTGGCTTTTCCTCCCTGTATCAAATCTTCTGCAAAGAGAAAAAAGCCCAACGTTACCTGAACCTGGCAGGGCTCGTTTCCACCTCCTGGTGAATACGGTCCGCAGCTGCCCCATCGCTGACTACTGCCTCCCCTGTATGTCTTGTCTCTGCTACACCCATCAAACCTTCCTTGTCCAGAGCAAATCATCCAGGTTAGCATATGTCAAATTTCACATCCTGAACTGGTAGCATGTCCCTTGGTTACTTTGCCTTGTTTTTACTTTACAGCTATTTGACAGTCTCAGGAAACAGGAAATAACATGAAATTTTAGAATATAATTTTGTACTTTCTCACTGCTTAGAATTATGTGCCTATAATCCACTTGAGCATTTTGCTGTGGGTGACCTGCATGTGCTGCAGCTGATCTCTGCTGTGTCTGGCACACTGAATTAGAAATAATTGCAGATACATTAGAGAAGTCACAGAAAACCTGCCAGGTACATTTGTACTGAGCTTTGTAAAGGTGATTGGGCAGAGCTGACTCCCACTCTTGATTTGGGAAGCTCTCCCTCTCCAGGCAAGGGACACACATCTAACCGAGACTGCTCTCTAGGAAAGGAGCAAAAGGGGGGCCCTTGGAGCTGAGTTCCCTCTCAGAAATGGTGCTGGATATCTAGTGCAAAAATGCTTAATTGGCAATAAAATGTGATAACTTATACACATCCCCTTCTCCAGAGACCCTGGAATGAGTCAGCTGGTACAAATGTAAACTCCTCTGAGAAGAAATTAGACTTCTGCTTTCACAAATAGCCCCGTGAGATGAGGGAGGCTGCAAGCGACCGAGACGGTGACCAACGGGTTCAGCCTCCCTCGGCCCCTCTGAGGATGGGGAGTGGCCGTGGTCCAGCTCCGCCCGCAGAGAGGCTCCGGGTGGCAAAGGGCCACGCTCCTCTTAAATGACAAAGGGTTGTGCTGAATTGAATTGCTGTTGCAAAAAGAAAGCAGCAAGCATACTCCAATGTCCCTTAGCACAAAATATTAGAAAGATTTGCACTGGTTTCAGGCTGCAGAATGCGGTATTTTGGGTGTTTCAGGATAAACATATGGGGTGCTGTGCGTGGGTCCTTTTAGTTATGTTTGCAGAATGTGGCCCATGATAATCCAGCATTTGGATCACAAGGTGGTGTGGTTCCTCACCACACATCAGTTCACTCTGGGTGTTTTTAAAGGTTGCTTATATGTCAGTCTTCACTACAGAAAGGCTCATCCAGCCTATCCAAAGAAATCATTTCCACCTCTGAACTGAACCACCAGTGTCCTGGGTAATCCCACACAGGTCCTCTGATGATCTCTCCCTTTCTCCTCTCTGCAAAATGGGAATTGTATTTCACTGCCTCCCAGGAAAGCTGTGAGAATAAAAGCTCAAATACTATTTCAGGGGGATTTAATTAAGTACCTTGGCAACAAGATGGACAGTCTGTGCCCAGCACCGTTCTTTCCCATTTTTCCCCACAAAGAGGAATTTCTTATTCTGTGGAAAAAAAGACTTTGAAACAGCACAGTGTCTGTTTACCTCGGGGCAATCCATCCCTCTGAAAAGGAAGCGAAGGGCTTCAAGGAGGACCTGAAAGTAATTAGCCAGTTGACTTTGGCATGACTAAATAAACTGTGGTCCACCCACTCCCTTTTCAGCTGAGCATCTTCTCATCACACCATTCTTTCACCTCTCTGTTTACTGATGCTGCCCCTCCACAGAAGCAAACAGGTATAAACTGCTGTTAGGAAGCCTGGCTGCGCTCTGGCAGAAGGGCTGCAGGAGTGGCTGAGCGGGGGCTGCTGCCTGCCCCCAGAAAACTGCCCCAAACGCCCAGGAAACCACCCCAAGTTCCACCAAACTGCCCCAAATTCCAGCAAACCACCCCGCCCCTGCTGAGGGCCCCAGCTGCAGGCAGAGCTGGCAGCCTGCACTCGGACTGAAGGGAAAATGATGGTCTCTCCTCTTTGTAGGCTGAAATTGGCCCTCGGGCACAATTAGGAGCATTCAGAGCTTTAGGTGTTGTAATTCTCAGCGAGGTGGAGGCAAAACCTGGTGGCAGAGTAGGTGCAAATGAATGCGAAAGGAGAGCTTCATCGCTTCTGGGAGCTCAGCCAGGTGTGAGCGAGGACGTAATGCCCGGCTCTGCTCAGCCTCTTGTTCACCGAAGCAGAATCCCATTTCAATTCAAGATAATTGCCTGGAATAGGTTTGCCTTTCCTTCAGAGCTTGTTCCATATAACGTGTTCTCTTAATAGCGGACTCTTCCCCATCTAAAACCATCGACAAGCCTGTCTGTAGAAGGAACTGGCAATTTCACAGGCATTTAAAGGTACTGCAAAGAAATTCATCTGTCTCCACCTCAGCCCCGTTAGCTGGGGAGAAAGTTCTGCAGCAGATTTGCAGTGACTGGGCTCAAGCTCTTGCTGAGGGTGTTCTGCTGTGAGTCCCCGCCTTGGAGCGTCTTTGCCCCAGGTGGTTTGCTGGGTCTCCCAGAGGGAGCAAACAGGCATAAGGATTTCAGGAAAGGAGTTTGTGCACTCACATGCTGATCTAGGATTGGCTTCTCCTGTTCAAGAGTTCCGCAATAGGAAGAGCAGGTTAGGGGGAGCGATGCAGGGCTTTACCTCCCACTAGCTCCCTCAGAAGTGGAGGCCCAAACAGCTCAAGTGTCTTTAATTTTCCTCGATTTTGCAGACATTCAAACTTTGAGTCGTAGCCAATATCAATGGACTGTCCCTACATGTGAACTCGTGTCCTGCCCGGGTCACGTCGAAGGCAGCAGAGTGACCCCGAGCCCATGAGCGTGAAAAGGGAAGTGGGAGGACAGAACTGTAGCCATTTATTTCAGCATATTTAGGGGACAATTGGTAAAAACAATGACTAAAACACACCTTTCACTCTGAGAGGGGCGCTGAAAGAACCTGAAACAAAGAACAAATACTGTAAGGACCTGCCTACCAAAAGCCACTATTTACTGCAGACTGCTGAGGTGGGAGAACAAAGTCGTGGACGCTGCAACACTTCTTTGATTCTTAGTGGGTCCTTGATGGTGCTGGAGGTAACTGGCAGTGGGTGATGGTATGTTAGCACAGGCAACAGCAGCCCTGAAGCTCAACATTCTCTATCCCTGCCACAGGTAGTACCTTTCCCTCTCCAGAGCACCTCTCCACCGGATTCCCTGACGCTGCTGCCCAGGCTGCCCTTCTCTGGAGCAGCACTGCTCTGCCTGGAGAGGACATGGCTGTGGGGGTCAGGGCCCATCTTCTCCACCTCCCCCAGCTCCAGCCTGCCTGTCTGTAGCCCTGGAAGCCAGAGACATTGCCAGCAGCTCCCCTGGCTGCTGCTAAATGATCGGAGAGCTTTAGTGCAGTGTCCACATCATTAAATGCGGCATTAATTGGAGGCTGAGACAGATGGGCAGATGTCAGGTAGGACGTGTAATCATTTGCAGGTCACAGCTGCAGGGATCCTGCCTGGGCCTGATCGAATCACGCTGACAAAGAGGGATGGAGTGCTGCGCGGGGCAGGAGGGGCTCCCATCTTGGGGCTGCTCTGAATCACTGGAACGTTCACAATGCGAAGATCAAACTGTGGACTTGCTAGACTCCTGCTGACACCTCTGAAGGCACATGGGACAAAACCACGTATGGCAAAAGACATCCTGTGTTGCCAAACGCGTGCTGGGATGCCGAGTCTGGCACAAATGAGAAGTTGTTGACTTTTGCCTCCAATCCTGTATGCAAACTCACCTGCTCCCCGCTCAGCCCCTTCTGCCCACCCCACAGCCGCTGGACACCCCGACCCCCGGGGCCCGCTGCGGGAGGGCGGCACAGAAAGACTCTTCCCATCCAAGTTTCTGAGCTGCATGAGGCTCTGTCTGCAAAGGAAGGGGAGAAGGGATTTCCATTTCGCTGCTCGTTGCTGCTGCTCTCCCCCGCCCTGGCTCAGAGGGCCGAGCTGTGGCAGGAGTCTCCCTGGACACCCAGCAGCACCCTGACACTTCTGTTCTCATTTTCAGGTTGCATTTCACTTTTTACACTGTCCTCCACGCCACGGGAGAGTGAGGGGGGACAATGCCAGGCATGAAGCTAGGAGCTCTCTGGAGGCAGGAATCCTTGGATGTTCTCTGACTGCTGCAACTCTGGAGAGGAAGAAAGATGCTGTGAATTAGTAAAGATGCTTCACCCCATGTGGCTGCTGTGCTGGGTACCCAGGAAGGAGGAGGAGGAGGAGGGAGGAGACGGGGAACATCAGGGCACATCTACTCTCTCTGTGTTTTGCTGCTGCGCTGGATCTGCACATGTCAGACTCCCATCGACTATGTGGGGGGTTGCAGCACACCTCGGGATGGAGGAGGAAGAGATACGCTATTGGCTATTTCATGTGCGGTGTGTCATCGGGCAGGCTCTATATATCAGAGGAAAAGCAGGGACCACTCAGCCTCTGAGCAAACTGCTTCCCCGTACAGCCTGGAGACACTTTGAGGATGGAAAGAAAAGGGAAAGGCAGCCCTTGCTTTTCTGATTCTGACAAGCTCTGAGAACTCTTGGGAAACAGAGACCTGACGGATGAAGGACTCTGTGGAAAATCATTAAAGCAGATTTTCAAAGAGAAGTTGGGGGCGAGAAGCAGAACAGTGCCCAAAAGGAAATATTCACTAGGATTTCTTCCTAGGTGCAGAAAGAAAGTGTTTGGGGATCTCTGATATTTCAGCATCCGAATCAGCTTCTGTATGCAGGACATTGGGGGCTGGAAAAGGACAGCAGTGGGAGAGTCCCTGGAGCAAAGCTCACATGTATCAGCACAGGAAGAGGGACCCATTTATCAACTCTTTTATCTAGTTTGCAACCACGGGGCAGATTTTTAAAATGCAAGTGTGTGTGTTCCCTCCTGCAACCACTGAGTTCAGCCCCTGAGCTGCAGGCAGGAGGGCAGAGGAAGGGGTGGCCGCCCGGGGCCGCGGGCAGCGCTGGGGCTTTGCTCTCTGAGCCATGAGCAGGCGCATGTGGTTCCCTTTGCAGTACATCTCCAAGCCCTTCTGGAGAGCGGAGAATCACAATGCCACCAACTTCTTCTCTGCGCTGTACGGCTTCCCTAACCAGTCCTTCTTCCACAGCGATCTGGACTTGGAGGACCTGGGGGACTTTGACAGCAGGACCAGGTACGAGGGCGAGTCCCAGAGCCGGACGGTGCAGGCGCTGCTGATAGTGGCCTACTCCGTGATCATCTGCATCTCGCTCTTTGGCAACGTCCTGGTGTGCCACGTGGTGATCAAGAACAAGAGGATGCACTCCGCCACCAGCCTCTTCATTGTCAACCTGGCCGTGGCCGACGTGATGATCACCATTCTGAACACCCCCTTCACGCTGGTGAGCATCCGACTGTCCGTGTTTTGCCGGTGTCTGTGTGTGCCTGTCACCTGTGTGCTCGGGTATTCAGTGGGACAGTAATAGGCTCATACACTGAGGGTTTTTTTGCTCCCCGCCCCCCCCCCCCCCCCCTGCTCCTTTTGCTTCCCGGACAAGCTGCAGTTGCGGTCCCTCTCCTGACACCCCCCCCCCACGCAGGCAAGGCTCAGCGGGCAGAGCTGGGGTGCTCCTGCCCCCCCTCGCAATCCGGCCCGGAGCCATCGCTCCTCTGCAGCTTCTTTCCCTCCTCCAGGACGGTGGCAAGGCACCGATGTCGAAGCCCTATTTGCCTTTTGGTGGGGAAGGAAGCGGGGACAAGTTTGACACTAGAAAGTCCAATTAAGTGCCAGTTTCCTACAGAAACAATGCAAACGAGGTCAGTCCCTGTGACCATGATAACGGGGGAAACTGTGAGGTCTGTGCTGAGCCACGTCAGCCTGGCATGCCTCTTCCTCGGGTGCTACAAACGGTGCTTCTCGAGGCTGACTGACCTTTGTTTGTTTTCAGTTACTAAATAATATAAGACATTAAAAAAAATTCAAAAAATGAGGCGGGAAGAATGAAATGGATTAATTTTTTGCCTTACTGTCCCAATCTATAAGCAATGTGTCAGCAGGACTCTGTGTAGCTGAATTTGACACAGCACTCTGGGTCGAAAGCATCTCAAATACTCCTGCTTCAGTCCTTGCCCAGAGCTGTCCATACTGTTTTTCTGCCTTCCAAAAGCAGTTCCTGAATTATCAGTTTAAATTCACCTTTTCTTAAATTGATCCTGTGTCTTTGGTGGGATTTCTCTGCCTTGATCTGATGGTGGAGAATGGATTGAGAGCTGCCCCATGGAGGACTCAGGGGTGTTGGTTGACGAGAAGCACAACATGACCTGGAAATGTGCGCTCACAGCCCAGAAAGCCACCCGTGTGCTGGGCTGCACCCAGAGCAGTGTGGGCAGCAGGGTGAGGGGGGGATTGTCCCCCTCTGCTCCACTCTGGTGAGACCCCCCTGCAGTGCTGGGTCCAGCTCTGGGGGCACCGACAGCAGAAGGACACGGACCTGCTCGAGTGGGGCCAGAGGAGGCCACAAAGATGCTTGGGGGGCTGGAGAACCCCCCTGTGAGGACAGGCTGAGAGAGTTGGGGGGGGTTCAGCTGGAGAAGAGAAGGCTCCGGGGAGACCTTAGAGTGGCCTCTCAGGACTGAAAGGGGCTACAGGTAAGGAGGGAGGTCCTATCCTAGGGACAGGATGAGGGGCCACAGTTTTAAACTGACAGAGGGGACGTTTAGATGAGGTCTAAAGAAGAAATTGTTCCCTGTGAGGGGGGTGAGGCCCTGGCACAGGTTGCCCAGAGAAGCTGTGGCTGCCCCCTCCCTGGAAGGGTTCAAGGCCAGGTTGGACGGGGCTTTGGGCAACCTGGGCTAGTGGAAGGTGTCCCTGCCCAGGGCAGGGGGTGGGACTGGATGGGCTTTAAGGTTCCGTCCAACCCAAACCAGTCTGGGAAAGGATAGTGCCCTCGTGTGTGTTTGCACAACAGTCACACATTAGGCACAAGTAATTAAAGAACTGTAATCTCTCTTAGGAAAGAGCTTTACATGAACTTCAAAGAAACTGCACATTGCTACACATTCAGTGACAGGGTAATTGCTACTAGAGTTGCCTCTACAGGGAAATCAATCAGATTATTTGAAAACATATTAACTAGTCTTTACTAATTTTCTGTGTGGACAGATGTTTTGCGGTAAATGTGCTTTATTTCAAATTAGCTTAATCTGCTTCCACAATGAGCTACATTAATTTGGAATAAATATTGCAGAGTCAGGAATAACAAGGGAGGAAAGCCACAATAAGTAATAAGCTTTAAGCGTCCCCTGCCTCCCTCCCCGAGCAGCTAGATTTCAGCCCAGGTGGAGACGTCTCCGGTACCTGCAGAGGTCGGATCGATGAGGAGGGTGACCCAGGTTGTGGAGCGTGAGTTGCTTTTTCCACTGGAGGGTGGGATTTTCCTCTCTGTTTGTGTAACTTAACTGTCACCTCTGAAATTGCTGTCGGTGCCTCACAGACGACGTGGTAAGAGGAGAGTTAGGCTTAGAGATCCGGGTGCGAGCAGGACCCTGCCACCTACGCCCTGTTTCTGAGGGTGGCTGGTAGCTGCAGCCCCAGGAGGAGCAGGCACAGGGCAGGCAGGCGGGGATGCTCCACCAACAGGCAAGCCCTAACGCAGAGCTCTTCCCTTCTGTTTCAATGCCCTCAACAATTTTTTCTTCCGTGGATTTATCTCACTGAATTTTGAGCCCAACTTTCAGCATCCACAAATTCAAATGTGCAACTTTTTTTAAGGAGGCAAGCTACTGTTCTTTCCCTGCAGAGCTTCGTTAATGAGTTGAGCCAAGAGTTCTTTACCTTTTCCAGAAGGGCCGTGTCACAGGTACACGGTACACGTGCACACGCACACACACACAGAGCACGACTCAAGAGGATTTGTTTGCGCAGTGCAATAAATCTCACCTGTTTCAGAGCCTCTTGCACAGCCACTCCTTCCCCAGAAAAACTGAGTATAATGCATCTACAAAGGAAACTATATGAGAGCATTTCTTCCTCACCATAATCCTGGGAAGCCTATTTGCTACTCTGCAGATAATGCACTTTTTAATCCCCTTTTGTCCGTTCTTCAGGTGCGGTTTGTGAGCAGTACCTGGGTTTTTGGAAAGCTGATGTGTCACATAAGCCGGTTTGTTCAGTACTGCTCCGTCCATGTCTCTGTGCTGACCCTTGCTGCCATTGCTCTGGATCGGCATCAGGTAGGTGACATACACCACCCCTGTGTTTGCTAGAAAATAAGGCGCTAAGTACATAGTTTTTTCCCCTTCAAATCCCTGGAAACCTGCATTGTCTTGGAAATCAAGCAGGGAGAACTCTAGCTTTCATGACTATGGAAAAAAACCATGTTTTTTCACAGTGAGGCTGATCAAACACTGGCAGAGGCTGCCCAGAGAGGCTGTGGAGTCTCTGTCCTTGGAGATATTCAAAACTCAACCCGAAACAGTCCCAGGCAGCTCCAGCTGACCCTGCTTTGCTCAGGGCTTGGGACTGGATGCTCTCAGGGGTCCCTGTCCCCCTCAGCCACTCTGTGGAGCAGAGCCCTGAAAGCACGGTGGGAATATGTTCTGAGGTTCCAACACCAGCAAGCCAATGCGTTATCTCAGCAGGTATTTATGATGAATCTTGCTGGTTTTAGGCTTGCCCCATTATTTTGGGATACCTAAGACTGGAAGCAGTGAGAACTATGTTAGCACATTCAGTTCAAGGTGAGAAACTCTCCTCTCCTCCCCCCTGCCCCGATACTTTCTGGCACATACCAACCAGGAAAACCTGAGAGGTCAAGCAGTGAGTGCAAACCGAGGGGTTTCCTTCAGGTATATAGTTCAGTTCGTAATTTTTGCTTAAGCTGATAAATGCTGCGCACTAGGAGAGCAGATCCTGCAGGTGTGCTCTCAGGCAGACTGTATTTTTCTTGCAGTGCTGGAGTCACTGAAACTGCTGTTGCGGAAAAGCAATTTCACATGATACATGACATTGGCTCCATGAAGTTCACAACAATAATGGATTCCCCTCTGCTCATCTGGGACGTGCTCCATCTAGTGTCAGAAAATTACAGTGACTGCCAGAGTATATCCATTTCTGTCTTTTTTTACCACGAAAAGTTTGGTAGTCTGCCCATTCTATGTGCACCATTGCAGCTCCTGAAAGTGAAGCATTCTGATAATGTTTCATTTTAATCAGTAGATTCTGGGTTGATTGCAAGGCATGGCTAGGTATCGTTTGTTAATTAAGGACAAAAGCAATACCTGCCTTTAAAAGCAGTGGAGTAAGTTCCTCAGAACTGGAATCAGCTAGTATGGCCCAAGGAGATAAAAATAGAAGTAAGGAGATGTCACTGAGCAAAGAGAAATCAACACTTGCCTCTAAAAATATTGCTAGTCCTGAGAGGTACCAGAGCAGACAGATGCTCCAGGGGAGTTGTAGGAGCTTGATTAAGTAGATATTTATAATGAGACTAGAAAAGACATGCATAAAATACCAAAGACTTCATCAGCCAAGAGATCATTTGGATGACATGATAGGTCTATTTTTAATTACTGTTTCATCGCCTAATGTAATCATCCATAGTGCATGTAGCTCAACAGATATCTAACCATCGCGATCTCTGAAGCTGGGCTGATGGGTGACATGGAGCGTGTTTCTCTGCTCAGGGCACTGGGCCAGCAGTAACACTTCATCCTTGCACAGCTCTGTGCATTTTCCAGCCCTTAGACTCTCTGAAGTCCTGTAAAATGAGTCTCTTCTTTCCACCTTTTAACACTGGAGGGATGCAGAGCAGCTGCACCTCTTCGAGATGCAGTGTGAGGCTCAAAGAGTGACCACGACGTTGTCAGGTGAAGTTGCCCTCCTGAGCAGCAAACACCCGTGGAGCACACACCGTGCTGTGGCCAGTGCTGCACGGGATTAACTGGGAATATAAGCGAGACCAGCCTTCACATTCCTTAGTGCTGTGTTGGCCAAGGATTACACTCAGCTGTGGTTCTCAACATCTTGTCGCTCTCACTCTGTCTTGTGAGTCCACCAAATGCCAAACGCTGTGAGCGCTGTGGCTGCCACCTGTATTGGAGACCTTGTCTGTAGTATTTAGGAGGCTTTTTACACTCGCTGTAGGACAAACCTCTTGGCTTTCAACTTGTGCCACTCTTCATGCCCGTGCTGAGCAGTCCTTGCTGTCCTGGCAAGCGCACACGCCTGCTGCTGCCTGCCCAGTGACCAGCGTGAAACGCTTGCTCCTGGACATGGATAAAGCAAAGATGCATTCTCTTTTCCTAAAGCTGGCAGCTTGTTTTTATCAATTGAAGATGCTGTAAATCCTCAGGACTGGTTGTTCTCTGCAGGTTATCATGCACCCTCTCAAGCCGCGCATGTCCATGGTGAAAGGAGGGATTTGCATCATTATCATCTGGGTTATGGCCAGCTGCTTCTCCCTGCCTCATGCCATTTATCAGACTTTGACAAGATTTTATATTGGGTAAGACGTTTGCATGGTGCTTTTTTAAAATTATGACATACGTGGCTTAATCGAAGCCTCGCAGATTCTAAGGCACACATCTCTCCATCTGTGTTATTAAAAAAGAAAGTTTGGTGAAACAGAGGAGTCTTCCTTCTCTCTGACTAGGTGGTGTGTTTCTCATGGAAGGACCATGAAAATCCATGGAATTGCTTTCAGGCTTGTTTGTGGTTGATTTTGGCTCAGAGATTCACCTCTAATTTAAAGGCAGGCACAGAAGAGAGGGGCTTTGTCTTTAGAGGACACAGATGTCAATATGGATTATTTTTTTCTTTTCCTGGGGATGTGTTTAAAATATCTTCATTGGGGCTAAAGGTCAAACTTAAAGCAAAATCTTCCACTGAAAGTGGCACTCGCCCATGTTACTGAATGAGCTCTGCTACCTGTACCTTTACTGAAACTTGTCAGAACGCCTGAGATGTTTGTCCTCCAGGTGTTGTGTGCATCTGGCAGTGGAATTGATGGTTCTTTCTCTCTTTGATCTTCAGAAACAGAACAATACGAATGGTCTGCCTCCCCAGCTTCCCTCCTCCTGCTGATCTTTTCTGGAAGTATTTAGACTTGACTACTTTTGTTCTCTTGTATGTCCTGCCCTTGCTTGTGATCTCCATCACCTATACCATGGTGGCCAAGAAGCTCTGGCTGAGAAATGCCATTGGGGACCTCACCATGGAGCAATACTACGCCCATCAGCGGAAAAAGAAGATGACGCTGAAGATGCTGATGGTGGTGGTGGTTGTGTTTGCTGTATGCTGGTTCCCCCTGAACTGCTACGTGGTGCTGATCTCCTGCAGGGCCATCCACAGCAGCAACGCTCTGTACTTCGCTTTTCACTGGTTTGCCATGAGCAGCACTTGCTACAACCCCTTCATTTACTGTTGGCTGAATGAGAGCTTCAGGTCCGAACTGAAGTCCCTGCTGTGCGTGTGCCGGCGAAGGAGCACAGCCCAGAGTCACGCTCTGCAGTCCATCTCCCCTCCCTTCAGGCACGCCTGGGTGGAGAACTGCCGTTACAAAAGAGGCAGCGCCCGCCAGAAGGCAAGGGCATCCTCCCAGAGGAACTCTGCAAAGACAGACATATCCAGTGTTCAGCCAATTGTGGCGGAAAGCTAAACCCTTCCTCTGATGGCCAGGCAGCATCGTGCTGTAATTACGGAATCATGGGAAAAACTGAGCTGGAAAGGAGTGCTGGAGACCATCTAGTCCAACCTGCCACCCCAAGCAAGCTAACGCCAACGTTCCGCTGGGTTGTCCAGGACCTCGTCCAGTCAGGTTTTCAAAAATCTCCAGGGATGGGCTGCCCACATGGGCTCCAGAATAAGGGGTGTCAAGTGAATTCTTCATTGGAACAGTCAGTAAAAATTAGCGGAATTCTTTAACAGCACATGAAATCTTTCATAGCCTGAGCAAATAAGGGCAACCTGCACCGATTACACACACGCCAGCTGATGCGCAGTTTTAAAGTAGATAGCTGTTTATGCGTATAGAAACACTGTATTGATTCCTTCTTTTTATTTATTTGTAAATTGTTCAAGATGAATAACATCTGTAGCTATTCTCAAATTTATACCTGCAACATCTCAGCCGCCCACTCTGCTGTTACAGAACATGGCAGCTCTGCCCGCTGCGGCCTGGGCGCGTTCCTCGCAGCGCCGCAGATGGCCCCGTGCTGCCGGGGTGGGGGGAAACGTCTCAAAAATCTCAATGGGAACACAGAGTAGAAGCAGGACAGCAAAAACTCACTCCACTTTTACAGGTGTTCTTTCAGTGGCTTGTTTTGTTCTGTAGAGATTACTGGTAGTCACCGTAAAACACCGCTTACGCTGCAGTCTGTGGTCAAGAAAGAAATTATGCGAGTTTATTCTCAAGCACTAGCTAGCTGAGGAACCAACCCTTTCTTAAAACATATTCCACCTGCCATTTTGCTAAGGACTAAACTAATGCCGACTCACCAAACGCCACCAGCCACCCAATAAATAGGAATGGTTCCAGAGGAATTTTTCATTTTTACACTTTCTGCCACGTTTCTTTTCTGATGTGGTCCTATTATCTATGTAGGAGATACTAAATCGGAAGTCAGATGCTGACAGTCAAATCGTTTTATGTAGGTTGTACCAGTGGAGACACCAGTTTGAGTCTAAAAATGTGACAGTCGTGTGCACCGATCCCAGCAAGTTAAGCTGGTTGACTTCAGGGCAGGTCCCGAGGGTGGGTGACGACGGCCCGTTGGGTACATTCAGAGGAGGCCCTCAGGGACTGGTGGACTTCAGAGACCAACCTCCCTCCCTCCCCTTCCAAACCGGGGTGGTCAGTTGGCAGGACGGGGCTGGGGACTGGGCTGTGGCCAGTTTCCCCAGCACTGGGAGCGCAGGCTCAGTGTCAGCAAGGAAACTGGGGTCTCACTCCGTGTGCGAGGGAGGGTGGGCGGCAGGCTCGCGTAAGGCCTGGAAGGTCCACACAAGTATGCTGCACAAATATGGCTCCTTGGCTATTCCAGGAGAAACTTCGTGCTTAAGATGTGGAAGCACTCCGGGGCGGTGGAGCCTGCATTGCCCTGCCAGGATGTGTGTGGAGACGAGAGGACTGTTGGCCCTGATATGTGGAGGGCTTTGTGGTAGTCTCTAGGCTTTCCTGCAAGAATGTCTCACATCACTGTGTTTCCTAAGAAAACTGTATATTGTCATGTTTTAACATTGTTAATCAACACTTCTTTAGAGTAAAGTCTAAATTATTTTCAGTTTCAGTAAGAATTTATTTTTCACCGGTGTCCCTCGGGGCTTGGCTGTCAGCCTGGCAGCGCTTCCGCGGCGTGTCGGCCCGTCCGTCTGTCCCGGGGGCACCCGCCGGGCGGCAGTGGTGGGTGCTGGGCTGCTGCTGGGCACCCGCTTTGCCTGAGGTGGAGCCTCCACTGTAACTCTAAGTGTTGGGAACAGGCCTGCAGTTTTTAAAACCAAAAGTCAGGAGACGGGAAAACTTGGCACTACATTACAGAGATCATTTGCAAACCTTTATACACTCCCCCGCTCGATAAAACTGAGCATCTGGAAACGTGCCACAGCAATTGCCTCGGCTACTGATAGCTGCATTCCTGCTGCTCTCGGTGGCGGCCGGGGGCTGTCAGCAGCGTTTATCCAGTTTGGAGCGGCGGCTCCCCGTGCGTGAGGGGATAGCTGGGATTCCTCGGCACGTGGGCAAGTGGGCCGGCAGGTCCGGACAGCCGGCGCAGGCAGCTGCTGGCCCGACGGGTCGCGGTGGGAGCCGGCCCCGGCATTGCAGAGCCGGATTTGGATCAGCAGCAAGAAATGCCAAGAGGGAGCATGTGGCCAGCTTCAAACCAACGGCTGTGAAAATTCACCAGAGTTGCATTTTTCTCTGCCTCAGGAAGAGTAACCAGTTTCTTTATTTGTGTCCATTCAGCGCAAGCTCGGCCTTTGTGATTGCAAAGGATTTAGCCTCAAAAGACAGGGAAAGGAAAATGAGTTTCATCCTTCCTATGCAAAGTAACACTGACTACGCTTCTACAGCTTGGCCTTTCCACTGAAGACTGGCAGTTTGCTACAGCTGCAAACCTGAGGGGAAGACTATTTAAGTTTGGAAATCAAGATGCTTTGATAGGTACAAAAATGTTGATGTGTGACCTGAGAATGTATTTGCACCTAAAAAAGAAACTGCAAAGCTGAGGAAAGAGTAACACCAATCTTTCTTCTCTCTAAGATAACAGTGGAATGGGAGAGGCCAGAAGCACACCAGGCAAGGAACAGAGAACTCACGTGGCTTGAGGTGCTGCAGAACACTCCAGCATTTCCCGTGCTGGTGCTTCCAGTACATGCTTCCCTTTACATAGAGAGATCACTCATCCCTCCGCCCCTCTGCAGGGATTGCTCCGCAGAAGGATGCACTTAGGGGAGGAAATTGCATTAGAAAAATCTCTCTGCAGAACAAGCACCCAAGGCTCAGATGTCTTCTCTGATTCACCTGCAAGAAATGTGTTTAACAGACTTTCTCCTGTGGGCCTTCATTTTGTTTGTACCAATGAAGAAGAACAAGCGGAGATCTGACTGGAGCTGGCACAGCGGAGGCAGGCGTCTGAGCCTTTAATTTTATGTTACAAGTAAATAACAGTGTAAACATGATATCACTGCTAAGTTGGGGTTTTTTACTGTCTGGAAAGCTCGGAATTCATACCACTGCAAATGGCATTTCCATAATGTAACTGTCTGGAGGATTTCTAAAAACATGATGTCTTGTCAAAAAACCAAACAAACCACAAACCCAAATACAACATTGTAAAGGTGAGTAATTTAATGAAACATCTTCTCATTCAAGTGTTCTTCTTTTTACACTGGAAAGCAATGAAATTAAATAACACCGTTTGCACGTATAACCCAACGCACTCCCAGAGAACTGCTACAACTCTTTACTCTGGAACAAATAAACCCAACAGAGTCTGTTCTTGCTACTTATCTGTTTAGCAGGACAGCAAGCTGGGCGCGGGTCCCTTTGGCCTTTGCACGGAGGGATGCTCGGTGTACACCAAGGTCAAACCCCCACCGCCCCTGTGACCGCGGTGGGCGGGCAGAGACGTCCCTCCCCGGCCAGGTTCCTCTAAGGGACAGTTTGCTCCCAGATGGAAAACTAACTGCACACCCTATGCTCATCCTTACACAGGCAGCGCTTTCTTCGGTAGGAATCTGCAGTCTGGCAATGTTGAGCTGCCTTAAAAAAATATTATTTTCTTGAGGTGATTGTCAAAAGCTTGTGTTTTTGTAAAAGTCTGGCAAACTTTGCCATCATTACATGCAACTTTCTGCTGGATGCTCTTGCTTTAATACGAGCTCTGTTAAAATTTCCGCATGGTTGTAATGCAACAAGATTTGATTCACCAATGTTTTCTGGGGGCTGATAACAGCTGAATAAAATATCTGGTTTAGGACCCTCTCTCTCCTGTGGGTTTTGTGTAACTTTTAAGTTTTCAAAGGGAGATATTCCCTCTTACAAGAGGATTAACAAGAAAGCATAGACTGCTGCTCCTGACAGTCTCAAAACCACGTCCAAAACTTATGTCTGCATGTATTTTGACATCTTTCAGCATGAAAAGCACTTTGTAAAAAGCAGAGCTATGATTACCCAGATGAGGAGTCAGCCGTGGACGTGTGCCGACTGTCAATGCCGTTTCATTCCCGGGCGTTTCAGTGCACTCCACACAGGAACTAGTTGGTCTCTGCAGCATTCCTCCTTGTCTGGGAGCCCCTGTCCAGACAGGAGTGTGAGCACATCTAACTTTAACTTAATTCTTACTCTCCAGTCAGCACATCCTGAGCAGAAGCACAGAGTGTTTCTCCCAAGTGCTCCTGCCAGGGTCCTCAGCCAGCTCCTGGGTCCCCTTCCCTCACTGGGGACCTTGCTCTCCCCCTCACCAAGCGATCAGGGTAGGAAACGTCCGCTGCTGAGGCTGCTTTGTCTCTGTCATGCTTCTTTGAAACTGGTTAATGAGGTCATGTTTGTTTGAAAGGAGCTGCTCGGGAACGATGTGAGCAGCAGGACCTGGTCTCTCTGGGATGTCAGCGCAGTCTCGGACAGGTAGCCTGGTTACTGAAGTTGCTACATCAATTTCCAGCTCCACATCTACTGAAAAAAAGCAATATGACAAACAGAGAGCCTACATCTACATTAAAATAATGCTTTAGTGTTTAAAGTGTTAAAATTAGGCGACTATACCAAAAGAAAAGAATATCTTATTGCCATCTCTGAAGAGACATTTTTTCTACCCTTTTCAAGAAACTTTACAAGCAGAATAATGAACTTGCAGCTGCGAATCATTTACCCAGCTCAGGCAGCTCCAGAAGGGTCACAGGAGTCCCTCCCTGAGAGGGGTCTGACGTGTGTAAATACTTGATGTCACCGAATACAGTGGCATGACACTCGTCACCGAACGCTGAGGCCGGGTACCACAGGAGCCGAGCACAAGCGCGGCCGCATCACCCAGTCCCCGTGTCCTGCAGCCGGGGCTGGGCAGAGAACAGGGAACCGGCTTCCCAGCGCCGCCCCGCTGCTCTGCTCGGGCCGAGCCGGTGCGGCCAGAGAGAAGCAAATGTTCCGTGCTGAAAGTAACGGCTGCCATCCGGGGTACCGACCTGCCTGCCTGCCTTCTGGCTCAATATTTCATAGCACCTGACAGAGGTTTAATTGCATACGATGGTGTGAAATGTGCTATGAAACCAGAGAAAGACCTCTGTAAAAGCAGCTCCATGAAAATGATTTTTTTTCCTCACCTGGAAATAAAAGATACACTCTGAGGAGCACAGCTCAGAGAAGAATGAATGATCTTGTCATGTGGCATGACAGAAACACCCATCATTCTGTGTGACATAGGTAAAGCAAGTTTGACACTAAATAACTTCTTTTAATATGGAACTGGTTTTTATGTGCAAATGGTCTGTGCTGTACTACATAATGCTGCAGGAACAACCTTATTCCTTTCCTATTTAATACTTGAAAAAAAATTAGAGGTCTAAAAATGACATTGCTTCGCAGGGAGGCTTCTTCCTCCTCTAGCAAAAGCCAAAAGCATCAAACGCTGTTTCTTTTCCTTCCTCCGTAACCTGACTCAAAGCTCCTTAAATCCAATTTAATTTAAATTCAAGTCTGCAGGAGCACTGTGGCGCTCTCCCAGTCGAGACCAAACACCTTTCTTTTGAAAAATAGGGAGATGTGGAGAGAGGTACATGTCAGCGAGAGGTGTGGGGAGTTGATCCGTCCGTAGAAGGTCGTTCTTGGTTTGTCTTGAACGGTGGTAAGAAGAAATCTGAAGAGTCCCTGGTAAGGCTCTCTACACCCTGCCCCCCCCAATACCATAAACGTGTCGGACAGGTAACCTAAATTTAGACTCAGTTTAGGATTATTGCTATTACTGAATAATCCAGTGCTACTTGTGCAGGAGATAAGCTTGCCAGTGGAGTGATTATTAGCTAATTGCGTAATTATTAAGCTGGTAAAACTAATAGCAACTTTACTTCTACTGTGGACTTTGTCCATTTCTTGAATTTTTGATCACTGACTCATACTCAAGAATTGCTCCTTGTTGATGATTTTTTTCTTTACAGGAAAGGCATTAACCCTCATGATGCCATTATTTGCACAGAGGTTGGTGTCCGGTAAGGGGAGGAAGAGTGGACCCGATATTTTATATGACAAAATGAGAGGTCATTCTTTTTTTCCTAGGAGAACAAAATTCTCAGCTTTATTAATTGAAAAATCTCATCTGTGGCATCAACACGGACCCTTAAACTGTCCCTAATTCATTTTAATTTTTAATATTCTCCTGACAAGAAGTGGACAAGAGTAAATGGGATTTGAATTGACATTCATCTCATAGAAATCTGGTGTAAAGTTCCCACTGATTGTTTAAAATCCCACGGGCTGTTTCCTGGCACGGTGCCACTCCTGGGTGTGTCACCACCAAGGAAGATGTGAAAGTGCGTCCTCAAACACGGAGAGACGGCGAGGACAGGCACGATGGGGAGCTGGGAGGGGACCAAGCCACTGGCAGCTCCTGGAGGCTCTGGAGGGTGGCACACGACACGTGCTACGTTATGTCTCCTCTCTGCCTGCTGTAAATCCAAAGGCCGGGAAGATTGGAGTCTATTTTTCAGCTGGAATGTGTCCCACTGAAGTCCTGACATTATTGAAGGTCGTGTAATTCTTTATAAGATTAGCATTACCAACACTGCTCATTTATTTTACTTCTATAACTGCACTTCGGTGTTTCAGCTGACACCTCTGTTTGTTGCTCAAATGCAGTGGTTTATTTCTCTTGTGGTTTTCTTTGCTTTATTCCAGAACATGTCAATGAGGTTTGGAACAGACTTTTTCACTGAGAAAAACTGGTTCCCAGATCACTGCCAATTCAAACATTACTGACGAACCTGCAATAACTTGGAGGTTTTGGAGGTTTTGCCTTGTTGATTCAAAGCTCACTTAGCACCTTATTTCCCAAAGGAAGTTTTACATTAAATAAAATAAAACCAGGTTTCATCTACATAAGAGCTTCAGTGAAACCCAGAGCTGAGATACTAATAATGAATGACTGGTTCTGAATCAGAGCCACCGAGAAGCACAACAGCCAGCATCTTTAAACAGAATAACGAGTTTCAGGATATTCCCAGTAATACTCCTGTACATTTGCTGGAGTGCTCCTACTAAACAACCACATTAATGAAGTTTTCTTGTAGCATGTTGGGAGAGAAAGAAGCTGCTTTCTTCTTCTTCCATTATCCCTACTTCAGACAAATGTTTGTGTTGCATTTTTACTTTTCAACTTGATCCAAATGTTTTGTTTGTTTTTAGGGTGGAGAAAAATCCCTGGAGTGTCCCTGGGCCGTGAATGACTCAGCAGGGAAGAGTGTGGGTCCCTCTGGGTGTCCAGCCTCGCACTGGCACCCACCCGCTGTTGTGCTGAGCAGCGTGGCAGTGAGGAAAAGCAGAAAGTGTCAGAGGCAAGGAGGTAACAGAAATGTTGATCCATGAAATCATATTTGTGTTTAAAGTGCATAGAGTCCAAAGGGGAGGAAAAACGCTCTGAGGATCAGATCAAAGTGGCTGTTGATGAAGAAGCATCCAAGATTCTTGGCATTCCTGTAGCTTCCGGCTCGGGTTCAAGCTGTTTGTGGTAAGTGCCATTTGCTGCTCTTCCAGGAGCAACGGGAATTGGCGTCCGGCCTTGGAAGGGAACTGGGGGGGTTTAGTCTGGAGAAGAGGAGGCTGAGGGGAGACCTCATCGCCCTCTACAACTCCCTGAAAGGAGGGTGCAGAGAGGGGGGATGAGTCTCCTGACCCAAGGAACAAGCGCCAGGACAAGAGGGAATGGCCTCAAGCTGCACCAGGGCAGGGTCAGACTGGCTCTTAGGAAGTATTTCTTTGCAGAAGGGGTTGTTGTGCGTTGGAATGGGCTGCCCAGGGCAGGGGGGGAGTCCCCATCCCTGGAGGGGTTGAAGAGTTGGGTTGACCCAGCGCTGAGGGATCTGGTGGAGTTGAGAACGGTCAGTGTGAGGTTCATGGTTGGACTGGAGGATCTTCAGGGTCTTTTCCAACTGAGATGATTCTGTGATTCTGTGAAGTCTCCACAGTGGGAGCACAGGACAGGGCACTATGGTCTCCTGGCTGTGGTGGGGGGTTCACAACCTGCACCCATCCCACCCCCAGCACCCGCGGGGCCGCAGCCATGGGCTGGAGTGGAGGATGGTTTTAGACCAAAGAGCAAGGCCTGGACCCACCTTTACACCTCCAGTTCGGCGGCCACCGCTGAAGGCTCTCGGTGACCGGGGCGTGAGCCCCAACCACTGGCACCCTCTTTCCCCCATGCCCCCCCGGCCCCCTCTGGCCCCCTTCAGGTCCCGCTGCCATTCTGGGGCACGAGGGGTGCGCGTGGCACAGAGGGATGGGCCTCGCCGGGGGCGCTCCAGTACTGGCCCCACCAGGGGCTGGAGGGGGTGGGGAGTGTGAGTGTGTGTGTGTGTAACCTGGTGTCCCTGGGTGTCCATGTGTGGGTGTTTGGATGTGTCTGTGTCTGAGTGTCTGGGTGTTCCTGCACGTGTGCGTGTGTGTGTCCATGTGTGTCTGTGTGTTTCCGTGTGTCTGTGTCACCGCCGCAGCCACCGCTCCTGGGGACAGAGACCAGACCCGTTACGGCTCTGCTGCCTGTTCCGGGTGTGCTCGTCCAGGGGGGGCTGGTCGGCAGCTCCCACGCCCCTGCCCCTCACAGGGGGCCTCCTTCATCTGAAACCTGCCCGCTTCAACCTGAATCCCGCCTCCTTCATCCAAAGGCCACACACACTTTAAAATAACCTGTCACTGTAGCTCTGCCTCATGTGACTCATCGAGTGGCACTGACAGTATCACCCAGCGTCTGATCGAAATGGCATTTGATGAGGCATGGCTGGCTGGGGTTGGACGTGGGCAAGACTGAAACAGCACTGCAAAGTCAGGAGGAGTCAAAATAAATGTCAAGCATTACATCTTGCACCTGGCAGGAGAGGACGGGGCCGCTGAGATCTTCAAGGCGTTGGCTGGGTGCTGCCCCCACCCAGGAGAAGAGACGTCAGGAAGTGCCATTGCTGCCTCCTCTGAGGTGCTGGGTACAAGCAGTAGCCAGCGAGGGATGCCATACACTGGGAACAAGCCTGTCCTCCAAATCGCCACACGAGATGGGCAACGTTATTAATTTTCATGCTTCTTTGGCAATGGAAAGTAGGATGAAGGCGACTGTACACGCAGGCTTCTTGTTCAACTGCTGGTTTTCAGTAGTGGTATGGGTGGAGAGGGATTTCTCAGAGAGTTTGAAAAATCATATCAAAAGGTAATTCGAGACTTGAGAAATACAATATGAACTTGGGCACCTCCTCGGACCACTTTGGTCCCCTGTGATAGGAGATGCGATTATCAACGTACGATAAGAGATTATTTGTGTGTGTGAGTGCATGTCCCTGGACGTTCACCTGCAAGTCAAGAACCCCAAGGTCCTGGTAACCCAGACAACCATCCTTTTCCAGGGATGTGTCTCACTTTAAGTCACTCGCTGCTAATGCCACTGCTGTAATTCTGGAGCTTTGCCTACTGCCTTGGCAGAGATCTCTTGGGCCTCAGGCATAATATACATCTGAAGAGTTCTGTATCTAAGTTAAAAGCACACATTAAAATAAATAAGATAAGGTAGCCTGACCTCGAGCTTCTAATGCAGCCCAGCTGGGTGCCTGCACCGAGCCCCGAGTTCCCAGAAGTGATAGCACAGATCGGCAAAGGAAGTGGAGCAATTATGTTCAAAACACTTCACTGACAGATCTCAACCAGCCAGCCTGGCAGAGAGGAGTCTGGCAGAGGCTTTTGTACTCCCAACCATACAAAACAATCAATAGAAAAGCTCAACTTCCTGGACCTCTGCTGAATACTAAGTTAGCAAAAGAATACCTCATTATTATCCTACTTTTTACAAGGAAGCCGTGGGCAGAGGAAATGTGACTCACTACAAACACTGGGATAAAAAGGCACTGTGCAGATGAACAAATACAGCACTTGCGAGTAAGCTCCACTGAGTGCCACTATCACATTCTTGTTGAGTCTCAGGACATTTCAGGATCCACTCCAAAAGTTCTCCGTTATTCATAGGACTAAAAATAGGTCTTGACGGCTGAATTGCAGTGGTCAGCCAAAGCAGAGAGTAGCCAAATACCACTGATACGCTGAACCTAAAGCTTCGAACTCTTCCAAAAAAGACAAGGTAGGTGACAGATTTCCGGTGAAGTTGAACCAAATGTTGATGGTATCAGTTTTTGTCCTCTGACATAACGTCTCTCCTTCCCAGCTTATGATTTGTTAGTAATAATATTGCATCTAAATATACACAAAAGCCCATGATTGGAAAACACTTGCCCTGGGGAAGTTAAAACAGATGAATCCTACTGATATTTTTCCTTGTCATTAGCATGTCTTCCAGAGTTTCATCGCCACTCAGAAGGCTGTTTGGAACAACGTGCCCCCTTTTTTCTCTGTTTCTTCTCATGAGTCGTCATCCTGTCTTTTGTCCACTCTTCTGCGCTCTCTACATTAGCCTCAAAATCAGAAGACTCGGTATTTTTTATTTGGAAAACACCATATATGCCAGGTTCGTTTCCATCAGCTGACAAAAGAAAGGAGGTTAAGATCATAGTGCTGTGCAGAAAGTATAAGAAAAGGAGGTATTGGCTTAGTCTTGTGAGAATAATTTAAAAACTCTATGGAGGAATAAAAAAGTAACGTCCTTCTTTGTCATAGGAGTGAATGGGCAATGCTGTGATATGGAGGCTGGACTATTTCAGGAGATGAAAATGAAGAGAAAGGGCCTGTGGCTGTATGGGACCGCAGGAGAAAGGCTCGTGTGCCTCGTTCCAGCTTTTCTCCCAGCATTTGGGGTGCCTGAGTGAACTCATTAACGCCTGTGAAGAGGGAAAAATGAAGGCAGCAAGACTTGCCAGCCACGGCAAAAGGCATCTGGCAGCGAGACCACTGTCGCGGTGGGGTCAGCCTGCTCTGGGCCAACGACCCTCACCCCAGGGCCCCGCAGTGGCTTCCACGAGGCACCCCACACAGGCTGCTTCTCTTCAGAAACGTCGCTCTCTTGCCTTATCACATCGATCAAAATCCCATTTTCTCACCCATGTTTTAGCATCTGAAAGCTGAAGACAGAAGCTTCAGTCAGCTCTTTCGAATTAATATCTTGGTAAAGCTTTTCTGAAGGAATAGGGTAGAGCTGGACCCACACCTCGCTAACACCTACTCACCTTCAATGCTGCGAGTAATTACCTAAGATTTCCAAAAGTTCTGTGAATGCTTTGAGTGATGAATACTGCTGTTACTAGCCATTAACTTTTCTTTCTCATCTTTCTTCTACCCAAAGCTCCTGCTGTTAGCGACAGGGGTCAGATTCAACCACTCAGCCCAGGGATTAGTTCCGTGTATGGGGAACAAGGCAGGCTGGGTGTGTACAGAAAGGTGGCAGAATCCAACCAGAAACAAATTACTATAAATCATTACTAGTTTCACAGCTTTCAGGAAAGGAACACAACAGTCCTTGGCTGTGTAGCTGAATTAACAGAGCCTGTGCTGCAGCCGGTTGTACCCCAGACAGCCCCGGTCACAGTGAGGTTCTGGGGTCGCACCGAGCCCATGGTACAGCCGATCTGCCGTGGGCACCGTCGCTTCTGCCCCTCGGCTGCCCCACAGCGAGACCTGCGGGTGATAACCTTTTAGCCCAGTCTTGCAGGACATCACGTATTGGATACCAGTGGTCCTGGACTAAAGGTTGTTGTCTGTGTTCCTACCTACACCGTATTACCCAGCTCGTGCACCTCCAGGGCACGTGTTGAGTTTCCAGACGTGGGATCGGGTCTGTCTGTCCATCTTCAGGGAGAGTGCTTCCTTCTTGTTGCATCAACACAAGTGGGAAAAAGGTTTCATAGTTTCATTTTGTGTGAAAAGCTACGAAGCTTTCAACTAAAGTGTGCTGTAAGAGGAAAACACACAATTCTCATTATGTATGGTTTTTTTTTCCCCTTTTTTCTTTTAGATAGAAATAACAATCAGAAGCATTATTAAAAATGCTTTGAATCTGCCATCATCTCAAGTTTGAATGACACTCCTGACAGCTGCTTTATTGCACATTGCCACCTCCTGCTTTCAAGAATTATATAATTTACAATGTTTGTACTTACTCAGGAAGGTCATAAAAAAGTTAAAGGTTGATAAACTCAGGAAAATATCAGCCAAATGAATTACTCACAGCCACTTAGCCAGGCTGCATTCCTTGTGTTTGGAGAGATGCTTCAGGGCTCAGAGGCTAAAGCCAGGGCTTTGCAGGAAGGAACAATGTGGCCCAAATCCCAGAATTGTTCCTCTTCTCTCTCCAACACACTCCAGAGCTGATGAGAGTGCCCTGTGTGCTGCCTAAATGCATAGAAACCCTTCCTGGGGTTTAGCTGACTCAACCCTGAGCCTAGCCTGGGGAAAGCACAGCGTCATGTCAGCCGCCCCTCGATGACTGGGTTTGGTTTTGGGCCCCTCACTCCAAAAAGGCCATTGAATGACTCGAGCGTGTCCAGAGAAGGGCAACGGAGCTGGTGCAGGGTCTGGAGCACAGGTCTGATGGGGAGCGGCTGAGGGAACTGGGGGGGTTTAGTCTGGAGAAGAGGAGGCTGAGGGGAGACCTCATGGCCCTCTACAACTCCCTGACAGGAGGGTGCAGAGAGGGGGGATGAGTCTCTTGAGCCAAGGAACAAGCGCCAGGACAAGAGGGGATGGCCTCAAGCTGTGCCAGGGCAGGGTTAGACTAGATATTAGGAAGCATTTCTTTACAGAACGGGTTGTCAGGCGTTGGAATGGGCTGCCCAGGGAGGTGGTGGAGTCCCCATCCCTGGAGGTGTTTAAGAGTAGGGTTGACTTAGCGCTGAGGGATCTGGTGTAGTTGGGAACTGTCAATGTTGGGTTGATGGTTGGACTGGAGGATCTTCAAGGTCATTTCCAACCTAGACAATTCTGTGATTCTGTCATTACTGTCAGGATGGGTGGCAGTGGATGAGATGGCTAATTAGGGCTCACTGCTTTAAAAAATCAGGACTTTTTTTTCAAAGTATGTACATGCTTTTAGATTACAAAATGCTCGCAGCTGACTGAGATGCCACAGGAGGTTGTGGATGCTGTTGGATAATGTGAGAAAAAAAAACGGAAGCTTTTTGGAGACAAGGGCCCTGCCAGGTGTGGTGGTGGCGATCCCCTTCAGGTGTCGGCTGTGTGTGTCCCTCACCAAGCTGCAGCTCATCACCTCATCACCCAGGGCTTATTTCTAGGAGCCTGCATGCCAAAGGTCTTCTGGCTCTGGTTCCTCAGCACTCTGCTCTCCTCCCAGCAGATGCCTGGATACAGCACATTCAGCTCCTAGAGAAGGGTGAGCTCATTGCCACAAAGTTGGCTTATTCCATTTTATTTTCATGCCTATTCCTCAGTTTCCTGAGTTGGTCTCCTGCCCTGCAGGACAGGTTATGATGAGCTTGCCCTAAGGAACTCCATGTCTTGTGTCATGGTATGTACCAAAAGGTATTTTTGGGAAACACCCTTGATTTAGAGAGAGCCAGACACTGTGAGGTGTAAGCCCAGGTACAGCTGGGTAAACAGAAATTCAGGGACTATTTGCCTTCCCCTGTGTCTCCAAGAACAAGTTTCAGAAGCTCTTGCTGGGGCCTCTTCTTGGGATTAGGGGTGTGCTTCAGTTTCTTGCTCTCCCTGCTGAGAAGAGCCGGTTTCCACCCTGGGGCTCGCTGCCAGGGCTGGGGGTTGACGTGATAATATTTGCTTCGGTTGGGGTTCCTCTTTTGAAGAGAAAAAGAATTCTCAAATCTTGCTCCACAATGTCTATTCTCTCCTGGAAGATTTTTTTCAGTCTATATTTTACCCTTTGCTGTTTTGGATCTTGGCTGTGAACTTGGTCACCACTGTCATTAAATATGGTTTTGCCTTTCTTTAATTTGCTGAAGCCGGCTGGGCTTTCAGGCAGCAGTTCCCAAAGCAAGGTACCTAGCAACATGCACTTTGTGATACTTTCAGTTCATGAAACTCATATGATGTGTTAATGTCCCTAGTAATTAGCGTGTGTGTGTGTATAAATGTCGGTTCAATTTTCTTTGTGGTCCTAGATCTTTAGATGAACTGCATCATCTAGTTCTTTCCTATGATGACAAATGTCTGCCTCTCAAAACAGTTTTTGTCCTCATTGCCAGTGCCCTTGTGTCTGCCTGAAGAGACAAACACCCCTGGTGTCCCTCGGGCCTTCCCCCTCGGGTCTGGCAGAGCAGGAGGTTCCCATCGTGCTGGTGCTGGGCTCTGCGCCTGAGATCCCACAGCCCTGTGCTCGCCTGGGTGCTGTTATCAGCGTTGTGCAGCTCAGGGAACGCAGAGATTGGTGCTGCCCTGGGCTCGGGCAGGGCTGGGGAGTGGGGGGTGCGATCCCCACCTCGGTGCTTTGCCAGACATCCAGGAGCAGGAGGACGAGCTGGCCCTGATCCCTGCCCATGCCTCGGCTGGCGCGGGGGCTGTCATCCTCCCGCTCGCTCTGCCACTGGGGCTGTTGCCAAGGTCCAGCTGCCAGGTCTCACCCTGCGCTGCCAGGCACTTCAAAATCCAGCATTTAAAATGCAAAAAGCTCTATTTTTGTTCCCTGTATGAAAAAGATTTTTTTAAAAAAAAAGTTGAAAAGAAAGAAAAGTTAAACTCTGGCATGCATCACTTCAAGTCTAAACCATGAAAGCTTTCCTCTTTTTTCTGAAAACATGCACAGTTTTCTCAAGCAACTGTTTCTGCTATTTCTAGAAACATTAAGTGAAAAATATAAACTTCTGCCTCAGAGTAAAGAAAAGTTCTATCTATAAAATATTTTTGTGGAATCTTTACCTGCCTTAAACACAACAGAAAAAAGCCCACTAAGGCAGGGCTTTTAAAGGAAAACCTTTTACCTGTCCCCTTTAGCAGACTATTGCTTTCACCTCTTGGCTCGGGGATTAGAGGCTGTTGGGTGTGTAATATCTTGTGGGGGCTCAGGCCAGGAGGGGAGGGCAGAGAGTGGTGGGGGCGAGGGGCCCTTGGGGGGTCCGCGGGCTCACAAAGCTTCACCAGCGCTTCCCACGCAGCGAAGGCCTTGGGATGGGGAACCCTCCTCCTCGCCCGAGTGCCGGACCTGTGGGCAGCAGTGACTGGTCCCCACGCTGCGGCGGGCTCCGCGACTTCAGCATCGTCAGCTGGAGCTGGAGATGATGATCTGCGACCCTTGCGTGGGGCAAAGAGGGATCCTGGGGGTTCTGCTGTTCCGAGACTTTCTGCCAGCTTGCCAGAAATCCCTGGGATTATTCAGAGATGCGGTGAGCTCAGGAAGGAGGTGAAAGGGGGAAAAGTGAAACCAGTGTGACAGCTGTCAGTCATGCAAGACTTTCAAGGTGTTTTATGGAAAAGACTAGTTTCACAGGAGATCTAGCCAGCAAAAGGAGTTGCCAGTTGTATGGAAAAATTGATATTTTTTTAGTTTGAAATACAACCTACCACTATCAATCTTAAACTGAAAACAGTTTTGGTTGAAAAATATTTTCCTGCAACTTAAAAAATTCCTATTTTATAATATTTTCCTATTGCAGACAACTGACTTTCTGCTTGCAGATCTTTTGTATAGGAATCTACTGTTGTTCTTGGCAAAGAGCTTACTTGTGTATTTCTTTCATTAGGACACAGACGTCAAAGAGGGTGAACAAAAATGAGCCACTTTTTTCCTCCTTGTCCCCTCTCTGACTATCTGTGCTTAGGCTTCCTTCCAGGCCTCTGTAGTTTGGACTCACCTGTAGGCTCATGTAACCAGCCTCATCAATCTTAGTTTAAAAGCTTCCTCATTAAGCTAGTGAGTCTGTGATGAAAGGAACTCTTTCCCCTGCTTCAGAAGGACCTTGCTCCTGCTCACCAGTTCCCTTCCCCTGGAAAATCACCTCTGCCGGGGCTACCTGTGCAGCCAGGCAAGCGCTTGCCCCATTTTCCTCTGCAGCCTGCACAGTTTTAAAGGCTTTGGATATGCTGCAATTTGGCATTATTCATTTTAAAACATTCAAACTTTATTTTAATGCCTGTGCTAATGGGCATGACAGCCTAATAACAGTGTGATTTCCCTTCCTTCTTCAGAGCACTTGGTAATACAATGTAGGCCACAGAAAAAATAAAGATCTGGGAGGTGAAATGCAGAAACAATAGGAAGAAAGAATTGTAAGACTAATGGTGGTGTTTGGAGTTCATGGGAGGATTCCCATGGCCTTTTATTACTTGATTTTAAAGCCTATTGAGACAAATTTCAATGAGCTCTGATCAGGGCCTTAGAGGCCCTCAAAAAACTTTTCCAGGGACTATGGGGTGCAGGCAGAGGATTCACCTTCCCCTGAGTGTCAGCAGGCATCAGCTGCTCCCTTCTGACCAAGGCACACTGGAGTAATTCCATTGGTTAACGGCTCTGGGGCCTTTTCAGGGAGAGATGCTGCAGCAGTATCTCACCATCATGTAAAGTTTACAACCAAAATCCTTTCTCTGGTAGTCAGTGGTAGAACAGAGGCCAAGTGAAGATTTACTTTCTCTTGTCAATGTATTTTACTGATCTGCCAGTCATTAAATTATAGTATGAAGAAGTTAGTGGTCTGAAGCAACAATAATTGGTGCCAGAAGCAGTGTTGTCCATGGGGTCCTCAAACTTCTGAGCAAGTGGCCAAGTCTACAAGACCAGCATTGACTGTGGCTCTGTTAAATTTTGCCAGCTCCTCAAATGTCCAATCTCCAAGCAAGACTCCAGCATGGGGAACGGTCTTGGTAGAGGAGAATGCCTTCAAGAAGTTTGGAGAGACTCCTGGGAAGGCAGAAAAAAGGGTTTCCAGAAAGATGGATTTCACCTGGAAGAGCTAAGGGTTTAAAAAACTGTTCCAAATAAGCATATGCTTTAGCTTGTCTGAGCTGAGCCAGCGTTAGTGTGGCACGAAGCCTGTGAGGAATAAATAGAAATGATGCTGTGAGCATGCAGTCAGCTACAAGCCATCAGCATTCCTCTGCTACTGCATCACCAGGGGAGCGGAGCATCTGGGCAGTGTCGCTCTTGAGAAGCCCCAGCATCCGACAGTGCGGGTGAAACCCATCGTTCTGTGAGCCCTTTTACACTGGGGTGAATCCCTCCCTGTGCTCTGAATCCAGTGTGAAGCAACATCTGTCTCTAGTTCCAGTGTCAGAGCATGGCTCTCCCTCCTTTGCCCTTGAAAATGTGTGTGTATGTATACATATATATTTGTGTGCAGATGTAAATGCACAAGCCTGACCTGAAATATAATCCCCTTTGTAGATACTGAATGTGAAGGGCAGACCTCTTCTGTCTTCACAGAAACTAGTGGAATTAGACCACAAATAAATTTCATCTGAGATTTTAGGAGATTGGATCACATCTTGGCAGCTGTTGCTGTTACCACCCTTCCATGATGCCTTGCGAGTTAGAATAAATATTCACTGAACTGATATTTCTGGGATTTTTTTTCTGCTCAGCCATACCCAGAGGCTCTTCACTGGTATCACTAAACTTAGTTTAGGGATAATCACAGGTTGTCTCAGAGTCTTGAAACTGAGATATGAAATCCAAGACACGTGCAAGGAACTTGTTCCTCGGCAGCCCCATCGACTGTCATGCTCTGTTTAACCCACATTCCTCCTCAGTAAATCACAGCTTGTGGGGAACAATGAGGTGCAGACTCATGGCCAAACCACAGAGCTCACTTGAGTAGTGGGGGAGCTCAATACTGGTGAGACAGCAACTGTTAATGGAAATAGCTCATCTAAAAGCTTAGGGGGTGTGGGGCAGTTGGTAAGATGCTGTCAGATGAGGCAACCAGAGCCTACTTTGCCCAGGCTCTGAACTGCTCACAGGACCTTTCCCACTCCTTTTTCCCAAACCAGGCAAAACTTTGAGGACAGGCATATGTTTAGTTGCTTTCTGATATTTTTAGGTCTGGAAGTCTTGCAAGCACTTGTGTGCTGCTTCCCATCACCTGAGGTGACTTTCCCAAAATGGCACTTACTTCCCCATGTGTCTGGTGCCACCACATCTTTTCTGTTTCCTTCTCCCTCTTTCTCTTTTCTAGTGATGCTGAACTAGTCATCCCAGGAATAAAGCTGTCAGGGGGAGGAGGGTGCAATGTTCCTTTGCAGTGATTAATGGGCAGTGTGCTTGGAGCTAAGAAGTGAGATGAGTCTTTAAAATAACATTCATCAAAGGCAAGAGCTTGTTGGTTGTTAATTTATGAGGGAGAGTCACTATCCTCCCTCTGTAGGCTGATAATCCGGAACTGACTCACTGACTAAAATTGTTTAAACCATCATATTCCTGAAGTATTACATTTCAGACCAAGGCTTAAAGGGCCAGGAGCATAACTGGCTGACACCCTTATGCATGTGTCACCATCTATCTTGAGGGAATATTGCAGGAGCAACCTCAAAAAGTTCTAGTCATCGAGGACGCCTCTCTGGTTGCTCCTAATAACCCCAGATTCCTCTGTTTTCCTGTAAAAGCCACATGCTTTGGAAAGGGGCAGTACTCTTAGGAAGCTGGTGATTTGGATAGAACACAGAGAAGAGATTCTTCCCACCAGTGTCTTGAGGGCCTCGATCAGCCAAGCTCTCACAGAGTGTGCCAGATACATACAGGCAGAGCTGTATGATCCTCACAGCTAGGCTGGTCCTCTAACTGTGCAAAACAGCAAGGGGGAAGCCTTCCTCCTTGGCAAGAAAGTCTCCTCCTGAGCCAGAGGGGCCTTTGGCCAGTGTGCCTGCCCTCCTTGGAGAACACCCCTGCCTCCAGCAGACGCCCACACAGAAGGACTGTGTTTGAAACACAGACTTTCCTCTGGAAAGCTCTTCTACTTCATATCTCTGTGGAAATTAAAAATCATCGAAGCAAAAGAATTAGTTACTCTGTAGTCTAATGAAATCATCAACTCATTTTTCACCTAAGTAGGAAGAGATATGTCAGGTGCAAGCTGGTGGGGCTGAGCAGACATTCGTGGCCCCCTGACCATCCCCACCAGAGGCAGTGCGTGGCCCCCGCTCCCTGAGGGGCACGGGGAGCCATGAGGAACACAGGATCTTGCACAGGATGGTGTGTGGTACCATGTCCCTGGGACCTTGGCAAGGATAACTTGTTCCAAAACTTGCTTTTCTAAACCCAGCTCCAGAGTCCCTGTTCTGGTTTTCCCAGTTTGGCTGTTGGGCACTCACCCAGAAGAGAGAGACCTGGCATGTTCAGCACTGATAAGCATTTGTGTGTGATAAAACGGGACCTGAGCTCTGCCATGTACCCAGCCTTTGGTCTTTTATGTCTTTGGGCACAGCCAACTGCAGGGAAGACGGGTGGAAGGGAAGAAGGGGGTTCCAGCAGGACAGTGCTTGTCCATCTGTGTGGCCCTGTGCAGGGCTGTGTCCCTGCTGTGCCAGGGCTTGGCTGGGCTGGTGCTCCAGGTGAGTGCCGCTGTTCAAATGCAAAGAAATCCTATTAAAGCAGTCAAAGAATAATCAGAAAAGCCTTTTTTTTTTTTTTTTCCTTGGAGTCTTGCTCAGTTTTCTGCAAATTGCTTAACAAAATTTACAGCATTTGAAAATGACATCAAAATTCCTATGAATTATTTGTTTGGGTTTCTTGATAGCCTGGGAATGGAAGCCTGCTGCAACCCACTTCTACTATTTTAACTTTCACCCCTTCATGTGGAAAAAGCATTTCATGTCTTAAATACTTCCCCTTGCCCTGGTCATGCATGAGTCCCAAATGGTGGAGGAATCTTATTAATTGTGCTCAGCCTCCAGCCATCAGTCAATCAGCTAACATGATTTTTATGGTGGGGGGGTTCTTTCGGTGGTAAAGTCATACCTCAGGCTACTAAAACCAAAATCTTTTAATGAATATATTTCTTGGAAAGCTAAACACCTACCCTAAAGACCAGGGAAAATGCAGTAAAGAAATAAAATCCCTTCCAAAATATAATGAGAGAGAAACAGAAAATGAAAATTTAGTGTACAGTCAGGTAATTTTTCCCTTTGTCAAGTCTCAATAAATATCTGAGGCATTAGTAACAGGGAATTGTGTTCCCGAAGCTGCTGTGCATGCTCTGCGTTGGCTGTTGGCTCTGTGAGGAGCGCAGTGTCCTGTGGCTGTGCAACAAAATCACTCTCCTGTACAAATAGCTTCTCACAGTAATTGCACTTCACTGAGGGAGCTTGTCCAGAACTTCAAAAATATCTGTCCTGACACCTCCCCAAGCTGAGATGTAATTTTTGGCAATCCAGGCTTCTGCCAGCCGAGATAGGAGTTTCCAGTAAATGCAGCATTACAAGAGGCTGCCCAGCGAGCGCTGAGGAGGGCTCATTCTGTGCCAGTGCCCAGGAGCGTCGGCACGTTCGCTGCGGCTCAGCCCTGTGACAGCCGGGCACCGGCGAACTGCTCCCGTGTGCCAGACGTGTCACCCGGCAAAAATAAAAACAGCTAAGAAAGCCTTGGGGGAAACCAGATCCCTTTCACCTCGGTGTGGCTGTTGCCGAGGCAGCAAACTCGGGCTGAGGGCAGAGCCGTGCGGTGGGCGACGGGCCCCCGGAGACGGATGGAGCCGGGTCCCGCTGCGAGGGGCACGGCGGGGGAAAGGGGCACCCAATGCAGAGACTTTGAAGGCGTGTTGGTGCTGGTCTGCTGGAGAGGAGAGGAGGGGAAAGCAGACTTTCCTTGTTCTAATGCCTGGGAAACCCCGGTGTTTATTAAAAAGGTTATGTGGAGCAAAACAGAAGAGAAGACGCGAGCGAAGCGCGATGCAGGTCTCTGTGCTGGGTGCCCGGCACTCGGGATGCTGGGGAGAGGGATGGCTCAGAGATGGGACCTCTGAGCTCTTACTCCTCTGTTAATGCTGATTCTCCCTCTTTGCCCCCAGCATACCACTTAATTTATCCACTCTCTCCTTTCTATAAAATGAGGTTAATGATAGCAATTTCTCTGCTTCACAGGAGGGCTGGGTATGAATTAATATTTGCCAAATAATATGAGACATGAAAGACATGAAATTAATGTGGAACAAAATTGCTGCAGAGGAAATGCGGTGTTAAAATTGTTGGGATCTCAGGAGTGAAATAGCTGGGCATGATGTGTCTAGACTGAGGAATATGAATTAATGTCAAAAAGATTTGGGAGTTCATGTGGTCTGGACTGGAATGCCTATGGCTGATGCAGTGAGACTGGGCTTTAAGGAGCAGGGTGCGGGGTTTCTGCAGCGTGCAGAGAAGTGTTAGTTCTGTCACTGGAAGTGGAAAGGAGACACCAAGTGAACAGCAAGCATCCTAGTGATGGGTTTTTTTGTCTTTTTGCATTGGCAAGTTAACATTAAACATCAGGATGTTAAGATAAACGTTCATAGCAGCAGACAGGCGTGATCTCCCTTGCTCTCTACCCTCCAGCTATCGTGGAAAGCCTGGTCCAACATTTATCCACATACCAGCACTGCAGCAAGGAAGATAAGTGAGGAATTCATATTGTTGGATTAGATCCCCTGTTTGTCAATAATTCCGAAGTAGTTCCTGAATTAGTCTATTACTAATAATCTATTTTCACCATAATTGGGAGGACAAGAAATTCTGGCAGGCTGTGCATGAGACATACAGGAGAAAATTATTAAAACAGAGCCAAAAATATCACCATACTGGAGTCATGAGTCAGATCCTGACCTTTCAAATAAGCACTGCAGAGAGACTGAGCTCATGTGGATGGGATCCCAGTGATCCAGGTGAGAGGAGCAGGACAGCTCAGCAGGGCTGACTTTTAACAGAGGGGGGAAGCTGGGGACATCCCAGTGGGACACCAGCATCTGAAGGGCGCGAGGGGCTGGGGACAGCAGCACTGCCCTCCGGGGGGGTCTGTGTCTCCTGCAGGTTTCCCCATGCTGTTGCGCTTCACTGTTTTACATGCTGGTTCTCCTGATCAGCTCCCAGTAAAGAACGTGCATCCCCTGGTTAACATGATTATAAACGGTGATAAATTCCAGCTTCCTCTTGATTAACATTTTAAAAGCCCTTTAAGCTTGTGTCAAGTCAGATTTGCTCAGGAAAGAGGACTACGGTAAACTCACTTCTTATGAAATCCCCAATTCTTTGTGAAATGCTACAACTGCAAGAGACACAATTTCAAAGAAAAAGTGCCCGTTGTGAGACTCACTATAAAACTCAAAAGCTGCGACAGAGCCACGGGCGGACTGTCCTGTGGGGCAGGGAGGAGGCTACATGTCACGGGTTTTAAAATGCCAAGGTGCTCCTGTGCCCCGGGAGGAGCTGGGGCAGGGACAGGTGCTGGCTGCCCCCGGCTGCTCCGATGCCGCTCGGGAGCCACCGGTGCTCCGTGGCACCCCCGACACCCCCATCTGCGGAGCCCGGGGCTTGCACCAGCTGCTCAGCATGTCCCTCCCCAGTGCCATGGCTGGGCTGGCTGTCCCCGTGGCCAGGAGCAAGCAGAACCAAGGCAAGAGGCATGCTTGATAGGGACAAAATACTGTCAATGTCAGTGTGGGTTTCTTCCTAATTTTGGCTGGGGATCAGGCTTTCGCTGAAGTCAGAAGGCACTAGACTGGTTTATGGCTCAGGCTGTAGGGAGCGCAGTCACCTGCTCCTCAGCAAGCAAAGATGTGACCTAAGCTTAACCCTCAGGTGGCATTTGTCCCGAACTTGTACCTCTCCTTTTCCACCAAGCGCACCCCTGGGGAGGGGAGAGGTGTGTGCCGGGGGCTCTGCTGTGCTCTTCCTGCCAGCGCCGTGGGGGAGGCAGGTCCCACAGCTCAGAGCGATGGGGTGGGCTCTTCTCCGGGGCTGCCACAGACCAGGCACGAGATCCCAGGCTTGCTCATCACCTGAGCTGCTGCCCTTATCCCTTCCGCTCCAGGAAAACACCCACTTTCACCCCATCATAAATAGAACACACACAGGAGTGATCCTGGGTGCACAAGAGAGCACCCAGCTCTGGCGCCCAGGAGGGTAGAGACATCCCCCTCGAAGGGGTGGGTGACCCAGGGCCCGAAGCCGTGAGCCCTGCGGGGGTTTGTCTGACACCTTGCCTTCCTGCTGCCCAGGGAGCTGGGCACGCCGCCGCCTGCCCTGCACATGCAATGCCTGCAACACCGTACAGACAGCTGCCAAAGGAATATTTGTTTGCGTTCGTTCTCTGTTAGTAAAAATAAGTCTTTTTAAGGTCATGGGCAGAGGAGTTGTCATGTCACATCCTGCTCTTTATGCCTCCGCAGCAACTCTTAACTTCCCAAACACACAGAGCAGCGATGGACTCTGCTCGCTGTCCCGGCTTCGTAACGGCACAGGGTGCAACGACAGGGTGGTATCCAGGTGATCCTCCCTGCCTTGCTGCGGGAGACACTGCCTGTGTGCCTCAGCAGAGCCCGCAGGGTCTAATCAAAAGCTGGCAGATGGAAAAAATAATTAGAAATGTGTCTTGATATTTGGCTCCCAAGTCCAGAGTCACTCGTCTTCCCTTGGGTCTGTGGGTGTTTGACCGTGGATGTTTTATGGGATCATGGGCACAACTTTCTCCCTCCCAAGTACAAATTACTCAGCCAGATAAAACAAGCAAAAGATATTGGTTGTGCTGATTCATAAGGAAACAATTTCCCTTCTATTTTAGCACCATACCAGCAGGAAACTGCAGGGCGATTTGCTAGAGGGGCATAGAAAATGAGAATAGGTACAGATGATCCAGCATTTCCTGGGTGTCTGATAATTCCTTCACAGCCTTAAAATCTCTGAGTAGGTTTATGCTGTGCAACGTGGTGTAGAATAAAGAGATCCATCCTCATCTTTAGTAAGCTTCAACACCAGGAGGAGCATAAATAAAGCAGCCTGGAGCTCAGAGGAGTCTAATTCACATCACTGGAAAATGGTACCCAAGGGAAGCGAATCCCCACGGTGCTCCCTGCTGCACTGGCTGGCAAAGGGGACAGATCTCCCGGGGGAATCACGCCTTTGGGCAGCTTTTTTTAGCACCCGAGCCAGGGAGGTTTGTGGAAGGGCTGAGGCTGTGTCCTGGCTCTGTGGGCAGTGGAGCCGGGGGATGACAGGATGGGGGGAGTCCTCCTCGGCTGCAGGAGCTGGGGCTGGAGGGCTGTGGGGGGCAGAGCGAGGTCTGGCTGTGCTGGATGCGCGTTTCTGGATTCCTCCAGTTCAGGACCCACACCTCGGGGGTGGCTCTGGTCCCCATGGACAGGCAGCCAGAGTTTCAGTTCCTGCATCTTGAAGCACTTAAGAGTTTTAGTAGGAGTTTAGACTTCACTTTGCAACTAAAAGCCTTATTTGCTACCCATAGAAGTATAATTGCCTATTCTCATCTGCTTTTCAAAGTCATGAAGTGGTTTCTCCCTCCTGTGAATCTTTCCATAATCTCTCTCTCCTCTGCTGTTGGTAAGGCTCTTGCACAACTCTCGCTTCTCTGAGCACAGCTGCAGTACAGTCAGAATTCAGTGGTATCAGATTATCCTGCTGCAGTACGGTGAGAATTTAGTGGCATGAGACTATCCTGCTACAGCTGCTCTTTTTGCCTCTGCTAGCCTCACTCATTGCCCCAAAAATTGATCTGCAATGCCCAGAAAGATGTTATTTTGTGATGCTTGGAAATACTGATTCAGAACTCATGAAAATCCAGCCCTTCACGTTTCACCCCCAGCTCCCCTGGGTGGGGAGGAAGCACCCTGGCCCCTGGACCTGCCCTTTGTGTCTGGAGCCTCTGCCTCAGGCTTTAAACAGCAGCCACTCCAATAAGCCTGTTCCGTTCAGGAGAAAAAGAAAAAAGATTCTCTAAATGGAGCGAGCATTTTTGCTTTCTCTGAGAACTAAGCAGACTCTCAACTGCTTCTCCACTTAACAGCCCCAAAATATATTTTCCCCCTTTATCTGTCCTCGTTATTCTTTCTCTGGGCTGCTGCGTGGCCGGGAGCGCGGTGATGCGCTGAGTTAGATCATCCGTTTCCTGTTTTCTCCCGCATCAGGATCGTACTATTTTGAGCGGAGGACAGGAGAACATTGCGGCTTGGTCAGATGATGGGAGATAACGCAGGGCAGCAGAGAACCATTGGAAGGGAGAGAAATTAGTTAGACATCACCAAAAGAGCAAAATGAAAGACATCTGCTTGTCTAATTGAGTAATCCAGCACTAAAGATGTTGATCTGTGCTCAAAAAAAAAATTCAGTATAGTTGTATGTTGGTATTTCTTTTCTTGTTTCTGTGATGATCTCACTTCCGTAGTGAAACAGCCTGCAATCAGCGGTACAAATTCAACAACTTGTTGCAATCCACTGCCTACAGCCCTAAACGACAATTAAATTCTCAGAAAATAGCCTGCTTTCTAGCACCCTTTAAAAGAAATGATATATGGTCTGTCTGCAATCTTGAAAGGCATCTTGATGAACACACAGATCAGCTCATCTGCAGTTACCTCCGCTTTTGTTCTTTGAGGTTGTGCTCATCAATGTCTGTGTGCAGTCTTTAGCGCTGGAAGAGTGTTAAAACAACGCTTGTGCTCAGATCTGGAAAAATAAAAACATGGGTTATGTTAAAAGGCACGAAGCAAACAGGGAAAGGCTGGGAGGAGCAGCAGCACATCCCACCACCAGCGTCCTGCGTCCCGTCTGTGCAGGAGGTCAGCGACACTAATGATGCCTGTCCAGTCATCCTTGCAAATGGCTCGTATTTTTATACATTTTTCAAGAAAACTTGTTTCTGTCTTTCCTGGTTTGGGAAGAACTGGACAGTCCTTCTATACAGCTCAAGGCAGAAGAGTGTAAGAGCTGGAATGGTGTTTTTCTGGCATCTTAGTGAAGTAAATCCTCAGGCTACCTGGGGACATTCCCAGGAAATCGTTCCTACCCCAGTGCTAAGCTGCCTAAGCGTCCAGGAAGACTTTACCTGCAGCAACTCCAAAAGCACTTTCGCAGCCTGTGAAGAGCTGCCCTGTGTCTTCTGGTTCCCTTTTGTGTTTGATACTTGTCAGAGAGTTCAGATTAGTATTAACTGCTGAGCCTGTAGAAAAGGGAGTGTTTTGATGCAGCGTGTGAAAGGAGATCTCGCATACTTCAAATTATTTGAGAAACAGGCAAACAAAGGCCGATAATGGCATCAAAGCCAGCATTATGTTCTTCTGGTATAACGTGCGACGTTGGGTAGAGGATGCAGATTTCAAACGGTAGTCACGTTTCTGGAGCAGAACACAAACCCGCTCAGGATTTCTGAGCCCCAAGGGGCGTTGGCAGCCCTGAGCTCGGCCGATGCTCCTGAGCAGCTCCAGCAGCCTGACGCGCAGGGCGAGAGCAGGGAGGACCCACGCCTGGGCCGGGAGCGGGACCTGGCTCAGCCCATCTTCTGCACCCTGTCCGGGGGTGGGGTACTGGGAAATGCTTGCCAAGGGCTTGGGCTGACGTTTTCTTGAAATGATTTTAAAGCTCTTTGAAGTGCTATTACAGCTTTTCATTTTAATGCATTGACTTTTGGAAAGGAGGTGTGAGCTAATATGGAGAAAAACAATTGTTTAATCTAGATCTGAAGTTTTGAATATTCATTGTTCATCTCCAGACCACCCCAGAGTCTCCAGGATTGATTCAAAGCTTTTATTAGAAAACTAGATACTTCTGAATAAATATGCCTATGTAAGAAATTTGAATGTCATCCAGCAGAAAGGCTCTGCCGTGCCCTGGCATCTCATCTCCAGAAAGCAACTGCATATTGATAAAGTGCTCATTAAATAAACATTATCCAGTCCTGGTGGAGAAGAAACAGAAATCCTTATGGAGAAAAAGCGCTGGACTGCGTAAATAAAGACTATCATAAACCAGACACACAAGCAGCAAGGATTCACGTTGCACAAGAAACGGCCTCTCTGGCCCTTCTCGACTGTGGTGTCCTCGGCTCTGCAGCCTGAGCACGTGCTCTGCCACGGCCCCTTCCCGCGGCTGCAGGGGCCGGCGGGTCTGCGCTGGCTGAGCTGGGGCAGGTGCTTTGCTGCCGAGCGGTGGCTCTCAGCCATCTGCTGCCGCCAGCCCCGCTCCCGCCAGCCAGCCCCTGACCGAGAGCTGGCCAGAAGCCACCAGAAGAGCTGTGGCATCGTCTAAGTTATAGGATGCTGTTATCTTGCTGTTTCTACTTGCCCACACGTGCAGACACCACTTCCCTTCTTTCTTTCTTTTTTAAGCCTGCCTTTCAGACGCGTTGTCAGTGGGGGTGATCCCAGACATACACTGAGAGAGAAGAGGGGTAATCGTGCACTGAGCAGCCTGGCAGAAGAATCTCACTGCTTAAGGTCTTCACCCTCCTCGGTGTGGCAGTGAAGGTGCTCAGGTGGCTTCGTAGGTGACTTCCGTGTTATTATTATAACAATATGGTAGCCACTGTTAGAAAACCACAACAGCTGCTCTTAATGGAGACCCCAGAAGGTCAGTGTATGACATCAAAAGTGTTATGGAGAAACTGGTCAGATTAATTCGCTGCAGTCCTGGCTGGCTGAGCAGAAAACGCTGGCTGGTGCGATTAGGAGATGTGGAGATACAGCTGCCTCAAGAACCACCCCGCGCTTTAGCAAATCTTATCTGACAATGAGCCTCTCGCACATGGGGACACTGTCAATTTATTATCACCTGAACTGCAAACAAAGCAGAATATTGGCCCGTCTTTGTTCCCAGCTGCCATGCAACCGTAACAGCCATTTCTTTCTCCCAAAGTAAACATTGTTTCCTGAACCAGAATGGGAAGGTTTAGACTGCAAAAAGAAGCAGACAGCACCAGCCCTGCGGTGTATCTCTGCTCCCACATGAGGTCTCCAGTGTTGACAACAGAGGACTGTTTTCATCACAGAAGGATTTTAGGGCTCAGGCCCACGAATCAGTTTAGGCTGGTCTAAGCCAGCCAACCTCCATCCCAGCCAGCCACATCAGTGACCGGGGTCACTGACCTGCACTGTTTTCTTTCACTTACTAATCACTGTGGATTAGTACAAATGAACTGAACAGAAAGAGGAAAATTGCTCCCCAGGCCCAGCACTTGGCAATAAATTCTCTATACAAAAAGGAAATGCCTGTCTCTTCAGTTTTAAGTGTTCATATTATTAAGCTAACAAAGAGAGGTTCCTGGTATTCCTCCTCTGCAGCCATTCATTTGCCTGTGGGAAAGGTTTGGCTTCTGTGCTTGCCAATCAGTGAAACAGAAAACACAGAACATTAATGTGCTTTTGAATCCAAGGTGCTCTATAGTCACACAAAAAAAGAAAAAAACGTTGGAAAGATCTATCCACCTGATCCCCAAGGCCACTCGATGGTAAGTGCCTCAGTCTAGGGAGAGAGAAGCAGAAGGGACTTTTTCAATTTGAAGTTTCCTGACTGAGATACCAGCAAGGACAGGGAAAGAAATGGAAGAAAAATGGATAGGACCTGAGTTCCAGATTGGATAAGCCCCAAATACACAAATTAATCCATCACCCCGTGTAATTAAGCATGGCTAACACGAGCAGTGGGTTGCCAGGGAGGCTGGTGAACAGACAATTTGCGCAGGCTCTCTGGAGGTGCCGGCACTGGCCTTGGCGCCACGGAGGACGGCGTGAAGCTGACCCAAGGCTTTGAAATCCTGCTCTGCGTTTCCTGCTGGGAGAAGCCTTCGGCAGCAGCAGCAGTCTTTCCCTTGGCCCCTGTGTTTTTGCCCACTGGGAGACTCCTGCTGTGTGCGGGTCTCCTCCTCTTTGACGTCGAAGCTTTGCCGCCTCACGTTACGTGTTCCAGGGCTGTGGGCATGGGGTGTGCAGTGCGGTGTGCTGCGGGGGGCGCAAGTCGTCCCCCGTCAGCCTCCTCTCCCCAAACCCAGCTCCTTTCACCCCTATCCCAGACAGTTTCTTGGAAAAGCTGGAACGTGCAGGAAGCAGCAGCAGAGCTGTCGGGTGGTTGGTGCCTCCTCTCCTTAGCAAAGCATTGCAAAAGCGAGAAAGGGTTTCGTAACTTTTGCGTCTGGAGAGGGAGAAACCCACAGGACCGTGATTTAGGTCAGTCACTCAAGCAAGAAAGTGGAACAGAAGCAGGAAATCGGCATTCCTGAAACCTCGCCTGGTACCAGAGCTACCTGAGCTTCAGAGGGCTGACGGGCTCTCATCTGCTCTGACAGGTACCGAGCAGCGGAACAAAGCTCCCCTAAATCCAGAGGGAAACCTGAGAGTTTCAAAAATATTTTGAAGCTTCATTTGAAGCCAGTGGCAAGGAGAACACTTTCCAGCTTGGCCGGGGAGGGGGACTGACTCTGCAGAGGTCCTGCAACCTGGAGGGAACGAGCTGTGGGGCAGCGTGCCGCTCCTGCTGCACACCCACCGTGGTGGCTGAGGGGTGACCCCCATGGCCCCTGGGACAGCCTGGGGGGCTTTACTGGCTATGCTTGCTAATTCCAGGTATTTTTTCTTTTTTTTGTGAGAACCTAATCTTCCGGCTTAATGAAGTTGCATGTGTTTTCCTTAAGTTGAATTAACCAGGAACTGAGCAGAAGTCATCTGGGGATGAGTCTCTTGAGCCAAGGAACCAGCACCAGGACAAGAGGGAATGGCCTCAAGCTGCGCCAGGGCAGGGTCAGACTGGCTCTTAGGAAGTATTTCTTTGCAGAAGGGGTTGTTGTGCGTTGGAATGGGCTGCCCAGGGCAGGGGGGGAGTCCCCATCCCTGGAGGGGTTGAAGAGTCGGGCTGACCCAGCGCTGAGGGATCTGGTGGAGTTGGGAACGGTCAGTGTGAGGTTCATGGTTGGACTGGAGGAGCTTCAAGGGCTTTTCCAATCAAGATGATTCTGGGATTCTGTGGTTCTGTGAAGCTGGCAAATGCTTGGTGTTCCCCTGGTGATACCAAACCCAAAGGGTGTGAGTGCAGGTGATGCCCGGGGTATCTGTTTGGGCGGCTTCCTGCAGACACCCCCCATGGCTGCACATCCAGAGGCTCTGTCGGCCGGCTGCCGGCAGAGCGGGGCTGGTGGTCAGAGAGCAGAGAACCGCCACCCCACAAGGGGTGCTACACCGTAATGTACTTCCTTTCTGGTTTTGCCGACTCCTCTGCTTGTTCCCCAATCCCAGTTCCAGAAGATTTAAGTTTAAAATCCAGAGCAGCACCAGTGCAAAATCCCACGGAGGAAGGTGCAGACGGCGGAGCAGCCTCGTGCCGAGCGCGGGGCTCTGGCTGGCTCTGCATGGAGGGGAAGAGGAAGGGACTGGCCAGTGCCTGGCTTCATTCCCAGTTTAAGCTCTCTTTCTTTTGGGTACCTGATCTTTTAAGAAACGACCTAGAGTAGGAAAAACTTTTAAAAGTTTACATGCATGCTTTTTTTTTTCTCCAGAGAAAACTAATACAGTGAAGAGGAAGAAATCTGCCCCAACTTTACCCTGCAGTGAAAGACATATTGACGGGTCTTAACTTTGCACTGTGTGACTGTTTCCATTTGAGTAAGTTGTACGAAATATTGCAGATAAAAGAGCCAGAGTTTGCCATGTAATATGTTTTGCCCAATAATTGAAGCTAGGAGCAGCCTCCGCAGAGGATGCTGGCTGACTGTATTCTACAGCCATATGCTAGCTGGGTGGTTTGTGTGTTTATTTCTTGCCTGGATTGTTTAGTATTCTGTACCAGTAAGGAAAGAAATGGAAAATTACTACCTTGTCCACAATTATTACAGAAATCTAAGTCTCCAAGCGGCTCTGGAAATCTTTCTGTATTGCTTGATCCCAGGTCCTGAGATCACTCCTCAGTGCTCTTATTTAGTTCCTCAGACCTGAGATTTTGAGGCTCCAATTTTCTCAAGCACTGCATTTTGATAAGAGACTCAAGCCCCTGAACTGTTTGTTTGCTTAAAGGTGTAGAGGTGCCAGTGTGGTGCTGCATAACCACAAGTCTAAAACGTGGTATTTTTCCAGCACCTGAAACCAGCCCTTCAGCAAAGTCCCAGCACCGCTCAGCAAACCCGAGGCTTTGCACAACACTGAAAACTGCCCCTCTTCATTTCAGGTCAGTTAAGTCATTCCTCTTTTGCTGCAGCGTTTCTCCTGAAGAATTTCTCTGAGCCTACAGCCCCGCCATGGTTGTCCATGTGCCCGAGGCAGGCAGACTGATGCCGTCCCGGGACAGGCAGTCCATTGCTCTCTGCCCGGTTTGCCCGTTCCTGGGGCTGGCTGGGCTGCCCGTGGTCCCGCAGCAGCTCAGTTCCTTCTGGAGCCTTTGTGGAGAAACCCAGCTGAAATCTTCCTGGGACCCAAGCTGGCTGTGCGTGGGGGGTCCTCCTTATCCATCTTGCCTGCTTCCAGCAAGGAGATCCTTCCTCTAAAACAAAGGTGTCTGGACTTTTCCTCCAGCCAATCACATTTTTCCATGTGTGCATAAATCCTATTTTTCAGGCTGCTTGGAAGGGAAGTTGGATATAAAATAACCAGGATTGCCCCTGGAGCCCATTTTAGAAAGGATGCCACATTTGCCGTGTTTTGCTCCCTCAGTGGTAAGGCAGGCTTACCTTGTAAGTTAAAAAGCATGATAATCAGTAGTGTTGTGTTTGAGCTCTTTAGCACTCTTGGGGAAGTGTCATTTGGAGTACACTCTTCAGATTTCATTATTATAATTTCATAACCTCTTTTGACTGAATTAGCTGAAAACTAACTATTAAATGCCTCGGAGTGAGTGACTGTCAAAACCCCTCCTTTCCTGATTGCTCTTGCTTCTGCTGCCATTTGTTTGCAAATACAGAGTGAGATGCTGCTCAGCCCCTCACCCCCCCTGTCACCCACTGGATCTCAGCTTCGCAGAGGATTTTGCCCCTGTCCCCCTGCCAGCACGCCGCTGCCATGAGAGGCTTTTCGCTGCTCTGAAACCTGCCAGAGCCTTGGCACCCTCCGTCCTCTCAAACCTCTGTACGCGCTGCACAGGAACGGGGTCAAGGCAAAGCACTGGGAGACCAAGGGGTGATGCGGGGGGGACCTGTCACTGGCACTCAGCCACCGCTTCTCCCCAGCCCGGGAGGTGGGGAAACGCTTGGCGATCCTTCCCGGGGTCCGGACCGGGGGAGCTTTCACCAGGGCTCCACAGCACAGAGGTTTTCTGGCCTGACGCCTCTGCTAACAGCTGCCCGCAGACACGTTTGCCACCACACTGGGGTCCCCAAATCGGGGGTCTGGTGGGTGACTGGGATCCAGTCAGAGCTCAGGAGGGCGCTGCCGCTGCTGTCAGCTTCTCTACACCACCGGCCTTAGGCAACTTTTGGCTTTGTCACCTCTCTCCCTTTGGTCAGAGCTGCACAAAGGGATGGAGTTTTGAAGTAAATGTATATTTCCCACTACTTTTTGAGTCTCCTCTTCCTTCATTCCTCCCTTCCTTTGGTATGTGAATCACCCCAGCAAACCCACCGTGCCTTTAAATTAATCAGGCCCTTAAAGGGAAGAGAGATGACGAGCTGTTCCAGGGTGCCATTATTTAAAAGCCAGGAAAATGTACAGCAAATGAGAAGGTGCCACCTCGGTTTTCCTCACCTTGTCAAATGCATCCAAATCTCAGGCTTTGCCTCCTCAGCTTGTGACAGGTGAGGTGCAAATGAGAGGCCTCGGCGGGCTCTGCCGGCTCTCCTGCCTCCCGGTCTCAGACACCTTCAAAAGGTTCAAAGAGCAGCGTTCCTGCTGCAAAGGTTTGCCTGCGGAGCCTCGGCTCTCAGGCCTCACATCAGCAATGCGCCCCTAGACAGGCTTAGCTTTAAGACTGAGACGTGAATGAGTTTTGATCTTTTCATCAAAGGCAACCGGGCTTCTTGTGAACTCAGCAAAGTGTGGTTCTAAAGGTAGTTTTTGCGTGGTTGCACCTGAATTTGGGAGTGTCCCTGTTTACTGTTTCTGTATCTTCACGGGCAGGCTAAAAGCGATCTGCTGGGGCTGCTGCACCCAGGAGAAAGCTGCAGTCAGAGATGAAGGAATAAATGTGCAGTCACATGTACATCGCACTTATCTTCCCCACTCCTTGTCAAGTCACTTTTATTAGCAATGAGGTTTCTGTTAAGAAAAACATGGTTTGTTTGTTTTTCTGTCCTGCGCTCCCACACAGAGGGTGAAGAAGAACTAAAGAACTTCCTAAGGAAAAAACATACACTAAGGAGTGTTAAAGGCTCGGGGGCTTCTGGAGCCAAGAGTCTGCCACAGCAAAGGAAGGAGCATTCCTCAGAGGATGCCGGAGGGGTTGGCCTGGGGCAGAAGGCTGCCGGCCGCGGGAGGAGCCAGGCTGGAGCGCTCGCAGGTGCAGGTAGGAGCTGTCTGTCTGTCACTGTTACCTTCTCGAGTGTCAGCCCCACACAGCCGCTCACTCACCAGTGGGATGGGGGGAGAGGCAGAAAAGGCCCTGACCGTGTGTAAGCCCTGCTCAGCGATAATGAAAACACCCTGGCGTTATCAACGCTGTTTTCAGCACAAATCCGAACCACAACCCCATACCAGCTACTGTGAAGAATATTAACTCTAGTCCAGCCAAAACCAGCACATATCTGCTGCTTTTTCATACCACAATGGAAATCATGTGGCCAGCTGTCAGGCAGTAACTGAACATGCTGTCAGTGGCATTCTGTATGATTTCAAGGAGAATAAAAGGAAAAAAATAAAAAATCAAGGCTGAAGATCCAGACCCCAGTGGAGTCACTAGACAATACCCATCAGGTCAGGAAGAAGGAAGATTTACAGCATCGTACTGGTTTTCTTTGTTCTGTCACCCAAACCTTTCAGCTGAAAATTCAAGGACTATCAAATCCATTTTAAAGCCTTCCTTTTCCAGCCGCTCTGAAGTTCCATTATTAGTAGCTATTACATACTTCCCATTTGTATTTCAAATAATAAAGTCTAAATTGCAGCTGTCCACAGAAAATCAAATGCAATTGCTATTGCATTGTTGCTCTTTCCTTATTTCTCCTATTGAAGCCCATTTTGTAAAACTTACCCCTCCACCCACTCGCTTGTGATGAATATAAGTGCTATTTAGAATATATGCTAATGGAAGATTTTAATCTGAAATAATGTGTTTGAAAGCGCTGCTCCCATTTAGATGGGCAGCCAGTGCCAGATCATACTCTGACCCTGGGGAAATTGTGCCTGAATGTCACTTCCCAGTTCCTGCCACTTGAATTTTAATTTGACTTAAGATAGCAGATGAATTTAAAATTTGGTTGTAGTTTCTATTTTACATGTGAAATGTCAGTTGTTCAGAACTCTGGGATGTTTATCCCAGGTTAGGGAAGCCTCTGCACGGCTGCTGCTGGGTAGCATTGTCTGGAGGGAGGTTTGCAGTCCATGCTTAGTGAGCCGAGTTCAGATGAAGCAGTAATTCGAAGGGAAGCACTCTGGTGCGGAAGATCTTGCTCTGCAGTTCAGAAGTGATTAATTCAAGCCCCAGCCGTGCTGCCAACACCTTAGGTAAAGCCGAGCTGGCTTTTTAAACTTGTGTCTCAGGAGCAAGAAGGCGTGTGTGACCTACCCAGTTCCCTGCTGTGCACACTAAACAGTGCATGCAGGTATAAGGCTTGGTAATAAATATTTCAAGGACTCAGCTATTCTTTTTGTGCCTTAAAATCTGATGGTGATAACAGAGTAGACATCAATATTTTAGAGCAAAAGGAGAGTTCTTGCAGCTCATAAGTTATAATGTGCCTGGTGCCTGTGTATCTGTGGTATTATTAATCCATCTGTCTAGAGGGCACCTAGACCTCCAAGAAACAGAAAGACCTGACATTTTAAAAAGTGAGACACAAGAAGGAAAGATACTGAATGTCTTTAATATCTCCAGCCTGTAAAGTCTCCACAGAGACAGGCAGGTCATTTGAATTTTGCTTGAGAAAAAGCCAGAAAACTCTAAGCAGTTTGATTCCACAACACAGCCGTTCCTGCTCCTAAAATGTTTCCATGCGTCGGTTCGACACTTGTCTAATGACGTGGAAGACAAAGGTCTGGCAGCTCCGTCGAGCACCCGTGGGACGGGAGGTGGCTGGTGTGGAGCAAATCAAGAGTGTGCAGTGTCGATGTCAGTCAAAGCATCAGCGTCACCGGAACCCTGGAGCAAAGGAAGACTCGTTTTGTGGCTCTGAAATCTTTTAAAATAGCTTTCTTTCAGTCCAATGCTTTGAACCGTGCCTTTGGGCACAGGGCTGGCGATGATTTTGGCCTCCGCTTGGATGTGGGGTTACAAATGGTGGCGGTTGGTTCCCCAAGCCCGGGGGCACAGGTGCGGACGGTGGTGGCAGCCGCAGATCCAACGTGACGCAGGGCCGGCGGAGAACCACCGCGGCCTGTGACTGCCTGCGGGGACCAGCCGTGCCTGCGTGGGGGCCAGCTGGGCACGGGGGGTCAGTGCCAGCCCCGGGAGAGAGGGGCGGGAAGGTGAGTGGCTCCCGGGCCTCTCCGCCTTGGCCGAGCGGGCCGCAGCTGAGCAAGCGGTGAGGCAGCCCCGAGCCAAGGCAGAGATCTCCGCTGGGCTCGCTGGGCTTTTCAAGCCCCTCTCAGAAAGGTGGCACAGGCACTGGGTTTCGCACTGCTGGTCGGGGAATTGAGGTGGGGGGAGATCAGCCTTGCACCCTCGGCATCAGCGTGGGTCTGCTCTGGCGACCCACACAGAAGAAACAAGTGAGGTAATATTCTAACGCCTGTTAATGACTTCTGATACCAGCCAGATCTCTTAGAAGAACCTTGTTCCTTTTTCACAAGAACTTACGCACAGCTCCTCTGCAGAAGGGACAGTGACCACGTTCGCTACGTGTGCCGAGCATCCCCTCTGCTGTTCCTCACGCCTTTCAAACGAGAATCAGGTGAAACTTGTCAGCACCTCTTTGTTCTGCCGGGATGCCACGGAGGACGCACGCGCTGGATCCCTGCGGACGTCTCCGTGCAGCCACCCCCCGCCTCCGCCCGGCCCCCGGTTGCCGTGCCGGTGCAGCACGGCCAGCCGCCGCGCGCCCATCGCTCCGGTTTGTGAATGGGGGGGCCCCGCCCCGCGCCCCGCCCCGAGCCCGGGTTGGCGGCCCTGGCGGGGGGCGGGGCGCTCCCGGAGGAGCCGCCGCTTGCCCCGGGGGGTCGGGGGGGGCCTCGGGGCTGTCGGCGGGCGCGGGGTGAGCGGGGGGGGGGGGGCGGTGATTTGTATTTTATTTTTTTTCTTTTTGTTTTGGGAAAGTGCGTGACTTGCGCTGGGAGCGGGCCCGCCGTGGCGCGGGGGGGGGCGGCTGGAGGGTCCCGGGACCGGGCGGGGGCTGGAATTCCGCCTGGGAGGAGATCGGGAGCGTCCGGCCGGGCCCGCGGCAGCGGCAGAAGTTGCGCTGGGGCGGCTCCTCCGCGCTGCCCCGCGGCTGCTGCCGGGGGCGGGGTCTGCGGGGGACCCCTCCTGTTGCACGGAACCGCGGGGGTTCCGCTGGGGCTCAGCGGCCGTTAACCGGCCCTTCCCTGGGACACCGGGCAGCCCTCGCTGCTGCACCTGCGGAGGCAGCGGCCGGCGCCGGGAGCCTCCCGCTGCGGACAGGAACGGGTCGCTGCGCCTGGGAAGGTCTGAGGAGAAATTCCGGCCAGAATCGGGTTACGGCTCCATCACCTTAAGCTCTTCCACTGCCCTCGGCTCCCCGGGAGGCCGGTCACGGCCCCACGCCGGCCGAGTGCCAGGAGGACCCGGACGAGGCTCTGGGTCGGTTGGTTTAGTGTTGGGGGGCCTGCGGGGAGCAGGGAGCTGGGCTCCACCATTCTTACGGGCCCCTTCCAACTCCAGACACTCTCCGATTCCCATTTGATGGAAAATTTTCTTCCTGGGAAAGAACAAGGTGCAGCCATGCAGGGAGTCAGGTCAGGAAACCGATCCAGCTGAAAACAGTTTGTTGAATTTTCAGGTGGATCAGCTTTTTGATTTGATGGTGCAGGGACCTGCTGTGTGACAGCTTCTTTTGCTCTAGCAGGATCCGTGAGCATTTATCACGCTCTCTGTCCTTCCCAGGCGTCTTTCGCTCAGAAATTTTCCCAGGAAACGTCCACTGCCTGTTTTCAATGTTGGTTCTTCTCTCCGTCTCCTGGATGATTCCTCCCTCCTTCCACCCCACCAAGCTGCTTCCACATCCACTTGCTTTGCGACGCATCCTCCCGTGGGCCTCCGCTGCTCCCGACGCTGCCCAGGGTAAGCAGACAAGCCACAGCGGGTTGGGTAACGGGAGCGCGTGGGTGCGGACACGCTCCGTCCCCTGCACCTTATTTCCGTCAGAAAACTCTGACTCCCGGTGGTGTTCGCAGCCAAGGCCACCGCTGCAGCGGAGCAGAGCGTTGGGGTCTGTCCCCGCCTGCCCTGACATCCCTCCTTGCAGCCTGCGGGACCCATCGGTTTGTGCTCATGGCCACGGGGCTTGGCAGGACGGCACGTACCAAACAAACCCACCACCCTCTCGGAGAGCCCAGCGGAGCTTCGAAACGACTTTCTCCACCTGTATGTAGCCTGTCTGTAAATCCCGGTGTGCATAGTTAGTAGGTTCCACCTAATAGATCAGTGCAATCTAAAATCACCAGAAATATCTAAAAATGGGTATTGGTAAAGCTGAGGAAACAGAAATTTTTGTCTCTAGGGAATTGTTCTTGGTATCTTGCTGGTGTTGGTTTGTGTATGGTGTAAGAGGCTCCTCTGTGAGCTGTGTGCCTCTCCCAAGTCCCACCTTTTGCAGGAAAGACCCTTTTCTCCCTGAAGCTGAAATACTGGAAGCAGAATTTCAGTTGTTTGGAGGAGAAAATATGAGATAGACTAAAGTCAACTTCTGATGTGATTTCTGGGTCCTGAATTGCTTTAGGATAATTGTGGGGGTTTGATGCAGACAAAAGCTACCCCCGCTCTTAAGAATGATCCCCCAAGTGGCTCTGCCTTTACATTTCAGCAGGAGAGAACTGAGTGTTCTGAAGTAGAGGCTGAAAGCACCAACCACGCAGCCTTCTGTGGAACTTGGAGGAAAAATGGACTCGGGTGAGGACAAAGAAGAAAAAGCTGACATGGGATTAAAACAACTTGAACCCCCAGCTGAGGTTTTCCTACATTTGCTACGTGCAACAGCTAGTTCTTCCTCCCCGCCCGCCTGTGGAGCTGTCGCTCTTCTTGGTGTATGCAGGGGTTGAGAGCGTGCGGTCCCAAACCAGCCCCTTTCCTGCTGGAACTGCTCCCCAGCGCCGCCTCTGCCCTCGGGGAACCCATCACACCTTGGAGGCTCCCTCCAGCTTTCTGTTCTGAGGTGCTTGTAACGGCAGCTGCATCTTCACCAGCTTCCTGGAGAGCTGAGCAGTCGGAGCAGATGGATCGTTTGCTTTGTCAGCTGGAGCTGTGACCCCCGTGGCCTCGAGCCGAGTGAAGACTCGGGTTAACCCACCATGCCCTGCTCGCTGCTTCAGTCACACAGGTCACAGATGGTGGGGTTTCTTCAGGACTTTGACCATTACTCTTCCTTGGCCAAACTCATGTCGATCTACCAAGCAACCAACAGGACCACCTTCAACTGGACAGACAGCCGCATTATTGAGTGGGAGAAATTTGCTGAGCTGGCTAAATATGAGCCAGAATCCCAGAAACCAACAGTGAAAGCTCTTCTAATTGTGGCGTACTCGGTCATCATCATCATGTCTCTCTTTGGGAACACGCTGGTGTGCCACGTGGTGCTGAAGAACAAGAGGATGCACTCAGCCACCAGCCTTTTCATCGTCAACCTGGCAGTGTCTGACATTATGATCACGCTGCTCAACACACCTTTTACCCTGGTAAGTGGCCCACGGTGCTGGCCCTTCAGCCAGGAGGGGACTCACTCACCAGAATGCCCGACCTGGTGCTCACGCCTGCCCTCTCTGCGCATGCTCTTCTAGGCCTGAGGTGTGAGCCCACCACAATCAAGTCTAGGAGACAGCTCTGCCAGGAGAGTAAAGCGCTGCCCAGCAACCTGGGGGCTCCCTTCCCTCCCTTAGCCTCTGTATCTCCTGAAAGGCTCTAAAGTCTTTCCATGTATGCCACCAAACCACAGCAGAGCTTCTTGGGGAACGCAGAATAAGTGCCTGGGTGAACATGTACTTTTAGCGTACGTGCAGGAGAGCACTAGAGTCACACTTAAAACTTAGTGGGTCAAAACAACTCGAATGCCAGTCGTACTCGGATGACTGGAAGAGTGTAGTCAAGCTTTTCAGAGCTGCCAGTTGGGCAAAGTCTTTAGTGAAAGCTCTCCAGGAGTGAGGGGGAGTTTATGTGACCAAAACTCAGTCCGCTTTTCCCAAACATAGTTGTCAGTGTAATCAAAAAGTTATAACTGCGGTTCACAAATGGTGTTTAAACAAATAGGCCGGGAGGGCTGCGACACCTCCACTGATTTAATCTGTGGGTTTTGACCTTATAACCTCTTATGTAAAAGTGTTTTGAAATGCAAGTAGCTAATCTTTGTTTGGGTTTCAGGTGGAGCTGCCCAGCCAGCCAGCCAGCCAAAACCCACGTGCCAGCTCAGGCGCAATCCAAAGGTTTCCCTGTGGATTTGCTGGCTGATGACCTGCTGTCTTCCCCTCAGGTTCGGTTTGTGAACAGCACGTGGATCTTTGGCAAGGCCATGTGCCACATCAGCCGCTTCGTGCAGTACTGCTCCCTCCACGTCTCCACGCTGACCCTGACGGCCATCGCCCTGGACAGGCACCAGGTACCCACCCTGCCGCCCCTCCGCCGCTCCCCTCCTGGCTCCTCCCAAGCCCCTCTCAGTCTCGGTCGAGCCATGGGTTCAAGGCGGCTGAATCTTGGGGTTAGACCCAAGAGTATCCAGGGAGAAGGCACTAGAGCTAAGTTCAAAGGTGCCCCTCATGTGTCAGGGGTAGGAAGGCTTGATGGACTTCTGTAGGCTGCCAGGTACGGGGCAGGAGGGAGAAAACAAAATGCAGCATCACGGGTTTCACAGGAAACTCCTGGACTTTCAGTGGAAGAGGGTGAAGACACCTTTTTCAAGGAGGTTGGAAGGAGCCAGGTCCAACCTACCCCCAAGTACGGCAGGGCAGGTTGACTCAAGAGGCTTTGTTTTACATGGGGAGCCTTGAAAGGCAGCAAGCCAACGCTGAGTGCAGCGTGTTACTTCAGCTGTGCAGGGAACTTCTCCAGGCTTTTTAGTTCACCACCCAAAACCCGTAGATCACCAGGCTGCAGCATACTGAGCTTAAATTCTGATGCAGTTGCCTGTTTGTTCTTTTGCTCTTCTTTTCCCATTGGGCATTTGCTGCATCTTCAAGTTGCAGGACAATTGGAGTAAAAGGAAATTGAGAGTCTAAAGTGGTGTAACTGTGGGACTAATGCTGGACCAGTATAAAGGGGAGCGTCAGAGTGGGAAATCTGTTAGAAACACTGGGAGGACACTTCAGAGCTGTGAGAGGCCTGTACCCCCCATCTGCCTGCAGTTGGGCTGGGCCAGCTCCTGGCGATAAATGATGTAAATAATGTAGAGGAGAGAGGGCAGCCCAGGCTCTGCGTGTGTCTCTAGCAATCACTCTTCTGTCCTGTACTATCAGTCAAATAGGATCTTCCAGAGTCTCAGGTTTTATAAGCTCTTTACTTTTTCATCTAACAAAGAAAACTTCATAAAAGGTGAGTTAATGCCTCAAAAGAGGCAAGGAGGGCTCAGCTTCATAGGTTCAGCTAGAACAGGAGACTCTTTATGAAGGAATAAACAAACATACCCATAAGTGAAGAGACTTGTGTAGATATCTTCTTTTTTTTTTTCTACCTAATGTAAGGCACAATTTAAAGAAAATGGTCTTCACAGACCAAAATAGAGGAGAAAGTTTATTTGAAAGCATTTCTGAGCAGACTGAAAAGTTCAATGTTTCCCATTTCCCAGAGCACTCTAATAAGCAGGACATTTTCCTAATCATGGCTGTCATTTTCTTAACAGCATCAGATCACGTCAAAAAATGCCTCTGCTGTGGTGAAGGGACTTTGCTTTCCCGTGCGCTAAGTCACGGTGAAATCTCTGTTGCAGGTCATCCTGAACCCGCTGAAGCAGAGGATGTCGCTGACGAAGGGAGCACTGAGCATCTCTGTGATCTGGCTGATGGCAACGTGTTTCTCCCTACCCCATGCCATCTACCAAAAGCTTTTCCAGTATCACTACAGGTGAGTTATTTCCCCTTCCAAGCAGGCGTGAAGAGGCCCGGTAGCCCTCTGGGGCAGTGGCTCGCAGCGGTGGGAGCTGCTGGAAGGGCTCCCAGGCCTGGGGAGGGACGTAGTGGAGTCGGTGGGTTTGTGTGGGGGCAAAATCTGCCTTCCCACAGCAGAGGCACAGCCCCTCAGGACGGGCTTTGTCCCAAGAAGGCCATTTTCTCCCGAGGGCCTTTCCTCTCCCCTCCTCACGCTCGCTCAGGGCCTCGGACCTAAGAAGACCATCTCTAACCAGCTTGCTCAGGCAAGGAGGAAAGAGGGAGCCAAAGCTGCAGTTTGAAAAGGAAAGAAGATAAAACTGGTGGTGTAAACACCTGGTACTGGCATTAGCAAGACTCTACAGAAAGAATGGGGAGGAGAGGACCGCCTTTGTGAGTCAGGGGCCACGAACCCTGGATCTCCAAGACTGCACATGCTGATTCACTCATTTTAGCTTCCTTGTACTTCATCCATCTGGATTTATGAAACGGGACCAGCCTTTCTTAAAGCTGGAGGGTCCTCTGCCCAGCGTTACATAAGCAAGAAAAGCAAAAAAGAAACCTCCACCTCCTCCTCTGCAGTGAAGGGCTGGTGAGAGGAACAGTGCTTCATCAGGGAAAGGAAGTCATCTCAGCATGCTGCTCTGCCTTGCCTGGCAGGGAAAGGAGCTCTTTGCTTGGCTGAACACAACAGCAGAAGCTATTAAAAGGAGGTGAAGTGGAATTTCACATCCATGTGAGGACTGCTGAAGTATCAGAAGAAAGTGAAGGTTTTGATCTAGAGGGAAAAAAAGAAAAGAAGAGGAAAAAATAAGGGGGAAAAAAAGCGCTCCTCTTCCCCACTTCCAGCTGGTCTAGTGATGGCCTTCATTGCTGGGAAGTCATCCTCTCTACCAGGGAGAAATAAAGAACTGGACGTTTTGGGTTGGTTTGCCCTTGCAGTCTTTTGTTCCTCCATGGTACCCAACCTGTCCTGGCCCTCTTGTCCCCACCAGCCTGTGGCATTGCTAGGACTCCTCCTGGCTTGGGAACAGTCCGTAATACTTCACAAACTGGGGTTTCTCGTGGTGGTGTGTTGCAGGGCCGGTGCCTGCATTTCTCAGGAATGCCAGGCTCGAGGCCGAGGGGATAATCTTACAGTGAACGGTATTTTCAACCTGAGAACGTCGGCCCAGGGAGGTGGGTAAGGGGGCAGTGATAGGCAGCAGGAGGAGGATTTCTATTGTAGATACTGAGCTCCTGTATGAAGGACAAATGTCAGCACAGCCCATCAGCATGGCAGGGAGAGTGTTTGACTGCCCGCACGGGCTTTTTATTGCTGTTTGTATATGAGAGGTTATGCAAAATGTGAGTGTGATCTGGGGCTTCACAGCTCTTCCTTACTTGTGCTTGTGAGTGATTTGACTGAGACACCCCCCTGCGGGGGATATAATATCTTCCACTGCTTAGACTTTGTAAACAAAGTGCTGGGTTACTCCTGCGCTGGCGTTGCTTCGCAGCTGTGCTCAGGGTATTACTGAACAAATTGCTCATGAATGAACAAGCGCCACTATCTGTTTCGTGGCACCTGTCTGCCTTCATCCTTTAGCGCGACCAGAGGAAACCGAGCCTCGTGTCGGCATGAGGCAGCTCGGCGATATAAGGACTTCCAGAACGAGTTATTCTCATCCCTGCTTTCCATTGAATAAAAACCGCGGTTGTAATATTGCTCATAATAGCTCCTGCGGGGCCGGGGGCTGCTGAGAGTCCCCCCAGGGAGCTGCCGGGGTTCTGGGACAGGAGGAGATGGGCTCCACCAGTGCCAAACCTCTTGGCAGTGTGGCCAAGTCCACGGTCATACCAGAATTTACCAAAACACACCATCCTGTCTGGTTTTGCTCTCAGCCAGCCTCTTCCCTGAATTCATCGTGAGCCTCTCCTACAGCCCTGCGCCGTCCTTTAGAGGGTGCGAGGGAAGGGGGGCAGTGAGGGCAGCAGATGGTTTTTTGGTTACCTGCGGGCTCACGCTGCTGCCTGCTCTCATCAAATGCAGTTTTAAGCTCCGCAAACACCAGCGTATCACCCGTGCTAGGTCTCAGCTGCGCTCCAGCACTGACAGCTGTGGCCCAGACACCGTCCTGAGCTCAAGGTGTTCCCCAAATGGCCGATTCCTGGGGGGTTGGTGAGGGATGACGGCCCACTGCTGCCCTGTCACCTCTGCTCTTTCCCTGCGGCTTTGCAGGTGGGCAGGGGATGGCTTCACCCATGCTGGATCCTGGGGAAGGAAAGGTCGGGAATGCAGTTCAGAAAGGATGATTTTCCCTTCTGCACCAGTTCCCCTCTTGAGCAGCATCTCCAGGGTCCTGCTCGGCCACGCTTGTGCCCTTTGTCATCCCCCTGACAGCCCCGTGCAGCCCCTCCTCGCAGCCGTCTGTTTTCAAGCAGTCTTCTATTTGTGGCACAAAAGCCAGCTCCAGAGGTTGGAAACAGGATATTAAAGATATTAATCAATACTGCAAGGAATAATGCAGCTTGATGGAGACTAAAGTCTGTGCTGAACGCAAGTGAGCAGAGAACAAGGGTTGAGAGAAGGGCAAAATGGAATAAGAGAAAGAAAAAGGGGGAAAAAAGGAAAGAAAAGGAGAAAACATCCAGTGGAAATAAATATGTGAGTGCTCCTTTCTCCTCATGTTTCATCACTTCCAGACATCTGCTGGGGGATGTGGAGGGAACACGTGGTGCTGTGCGGAGGGTGCTGGGGTGCATCAGCCTGAAATGGGAAGAGAGCCTTGATCCGCTGGGTGGGACAGGACAGACTGTGCTGTTAAAATAAGCTATTGCATTTAGTTAAAGTCAGCTCTTGTGTTAGTTAACCATCAGAAGTTCAACTATCGGGCTTAAGTTAAACTTGAGTGAAGCGACCAGGTTTTCTAATAATCATGCCTGTTTTAAGATGTAGCAATAAGGTTTTAACAGCTGGTCTCCTGAAAAGCTGGTGGAAGTGAGATGGGCTGGAAGGGAAGGGGATGGGAAAGGGAAAGGGAAAGAGGAGAGGAGAGGAGAGGAGTGCTGCCCATGCAGGGGGGGCCATGCCCCCAGCAGCCCCTTCCCCTGACATCTGTATCTTCCCAGTAGCAGTTTTCCGCTCTGGCGGGGGCGCTCCTGGCCCTGCTCGGGGGCACAGGCAGGTCCCCAACCTGGCAAGGACAAGTCAGAGCTATCTCAGGCGTGCTGCAGTGGTGGTCCAGGCTCAGCTGGGCTTGGCCAGACAGCGGCTCGTGTAGTCCATGCCCAAGAGGTGTAACGCATCCCGGGCTGGATTTAGGGTGGGCACATTCAGGGAAACCTGGGCATAACATCTCCTTTCTCCAGGTGCGCAGGGATCACCCGTGGGGGTGGGGAAAAGCAGGAGTTAGGTGGGTCCCACCCCCAACGCTCTCTCCTGCGCTGGGTTTTTGGGGAGGAGGTGGCCGGCGCTGCCGCTGTGCCCGGGCAGATGCAGCCAGGTCAGTGCTGCTTTCACAGTAACCTGAGAATGAGCCATCAGGGCCACTTCTGCCACATTAAGGGGACTCGAGAGACTCGCTCAATTAAAATCAACTGCAAATTCTAAGAGAAAACTCCAGTTTGTCTTTCTAAGAATTTCTTTGATCAGACAACAACAATTTAAGGGGAAAGGAGATACCAATACACAGTAGCCAGACTTATCCTTGGTAAGACAGACACAGAGAATGAAACGAGAAGACTTTCTGGGAAACAGGGGTTTGGCTGAGCTTTGTTTTGTTGAGATGAGCGATATCTGGCCCTCCCCTGCCTGTCCTACAAATCTGAGGCGGCTGTTGTGGGAGCCCCGCTGTGGTTTGCCAAATTAGCAGCGTCCATGTGCTGTGCAGTGGCCACGTGCTATGTGTGTATTTCTTTGTTTTTCAAGGGAAGCCACTGTCCGGAGTTTGTGCCTCCCTGATTTTCCTGAGCCTGCAGAGCTGGTCTGGAAGTATCTGGACCTGTCTACCTTCCTCCTTCTTTACCTCCTGCCTCTGCTGATCATCACTGTCACCTACACGCGCCTGGCCAAGAAGCTGTGGCTCCGCAATGCCATTGGGGATGTCACCACGCAGCAGTACATCACCCACCACAGGAACAAGAAGAAGAGCATCAAGATGCTGATGCTGGTGGTGGTGGTCTTTGCCGTCTGCTGGTTCCCCCTCAACTGCTATGTGGTGCTCATCTCCAGCCTGGGCATCAAGACGAAGAACTCCCTCTACTTCGCCCTGCACTGGTTTGCCATGAGCAGCACCTGCTACAACCCTTTCATCTACTGCTGGCTGAACGAGAGCTTCCGCTCGGAGCTCAAGTCCCTGCTCTGCATGTGCCAGAAGGTGCCTCGGGCTCAGGACAACGCGCTGCCGCCCGCGGTCGCATCCTGCCGCGAGGCATGGATGGAGCAGGCCAGGTACAGGAAGGGACCTGCCTCGCAGACCATCTGCTCCACCATGAACATCCAGACGGCCAACACCGACCTGTGAGCCCAAGGGCCGAGGTGAGCTCGCTGGATCTGGTGGATACCAAAGGGCACCCCCCCGCTTCTCCTCGGGAACCTATGTTGCTGTTCTGGTGTCTTACTACTCACTTGGGACTTGTATGATGGTGGCAGCCCCTTTACTTGGTGCAGTGGGAGCAGAGCCTCTCAAGGACCCTCCCTGTGAACCCGCAGCTGCAGCAGGTCCAGGGAACAGGCGTCTGTGTGGGGGACATGGAGCTCCAGGGATGGGGTGATTTGCTTTTGGGGGTTTCTCATCTTACTACTGGCAGTGGGGTTTCTGTCATTGCTCGTGCTGTCCTGACACGGGGGCTTTGCGGGCAGCAGAAACGGACCCGTTCTGACCTGTGTTTGAAGGAAGGACTCAGACACCCAGCCTGACTCTGTTCACATGGAGTTTCCCCAGATAATTTATACCAAAGCCTCCCAGCAGAGGTAAAGGTCAGTCAATAGCAATTCCCCCTTCAGATGGTGCTGCTCATCCTCCCCTCCACCTCCTGCCCTGGCTCTGTCCCAGCCCTCCCTCTGCTGCTTCTGCAGCCGTGGACCCAGCGGCGGAAAACCAGCCCCGGCCGAGGGCAGCGGGAACACGCGCTGGGATTGGCAGCAGCAGCCTCAGACAGATTAACTTAGTCCATTGAGAATTTCTGTTTGTTTTTATTGTAAAGATATTAATTCAGGAAATAAACCTACACTGGCACTAAACAAAAGGCCACAAAATATTTTTTATATCAGGGCCATAGCATTCACTAACCAAAGAATGAAATCATGCTCTGTAATTACTAATTGCTGTAAAAGAGTTTCACTTAAGCAATGGAATTGACTCAGACTAAGAGGGAAGGTTTTGTTTACAGTCCCGGGAAAAATGCAGTTTAATTTAGCTGCGCTTGGGAGGCAGGTGAAAAAGAGGATGCAGAACAAAAGAAAGATTTCGTACACAAGAGACAAAAAAAAATGAAAACAACATGAAAAAGAGACATTAAAGGCAGAAAGAAACCAGTGATTTCGCAGCAGCATGGAGCAGTGGTGGGACACTGGGGGGCAAGAACTGGAAGGACCTCCTGGCCTGGCCAGCGATGTCCCTTTTGCCATCATACCATCCCTCTTAAAACTTGCACCAAGAGCAGAGAGGCCAGAGTTCTCCTCTCAGCTTCCCTGGTTGAGCTTGAGCAAGGGACTTCTCTTACTTGGAGAAGACAACCAAAAGATGGGAAAATATTTATTACTTACTTATCCATCCAGGCTTTGGGTTGAGTAGTTGTAAGTCCTTTGCAGAATAAAGCTGTGTGTGTTTTGACAGTTCGTGGGTGATCCTTCAAAACTCAGTGATGGTGACTGGTACGTGCTGCAATGGTGATGGAGGGGCTCTGGTATGGACCAGCCAGGGTGGTTACTCTCTGCTCCTCAGACCTGAAATTCATAGGGAAACACCTCACTCATCACAAAAAACCCAAACAAACTGCTTTGGATAAGACGTGTTCAGCACTGGTGCAACCTTGTGCAGCAGTTCTGGGCCCCACAATTTAGGCAGGATGTGAAGGGCCTCAAACGTGCCCAGAGGAGGGCAATGAAGCTGGTGAAGGGCTGGAAGGCACGTCCTGCGAGGAGTGGCTGAGGGCTCGGGCTTTGTCTGGTTGGTGAAGACCAGGGGATGTTTTTCAGCAGTTTAAAGGCAGTTGTGGCTGCTCGGGGCCTGGGCAATCCCGGTCTACCCTGGCCATAGTCTGGACTGAGCTTCTGCCCGGGGAGGCAGCGGGGGGACACGGGTTGCTGGCGAGGACGAGGATGTGCACCCAACCACCCTCCTGGGTGAGGGTAAGAGAGACCAAAGAAGGGAAAGTAGGATTGACTTTTTTCCCCATTTGCACAGTGAGAGAGGGAACAGGAGAGAAAGAAGGGGAGGTCCTCGCTTCCAGGGCACTTGACCCCACTTGGCCACATCCCTGCACCTCGGGTGTATGTTGCAACATCAACACGAGGAGCAGCAGCAGAGGGGGATGAACACACGATCCCCGAGGCCCTTCACTTGGAAACTAACAGTTATTTGAAGATGGGAATTTAGGGCAGCCAGCCATGGGGCGCAGGCACTGCCCTCTCTGTGTAGAGCAGGGTCTGTTTTCAGTTGAAAAACATCGTTGTGATTTTTTCAAAATGTTAAAAGCATCTCTAATTAATGAGCATCACCTCATTTAATTATTAAGATAAGCTGACATTTGCCTTTTTACTGTTCCTCATTCATCAACTTTTAGTGAACAACCCTCAAACTACCATATATTCCACTTTATTAAAATACTATTTACTCCCTGTGGAAAGGTGGATGTCAGCATGAAGTTTTTGGTTTCCACTACAGAAGTGTAGCAGTGCATTTCCACTCACATATCTGCAGAAATTTAAGAGACCTTTTTCCCAAAGATTGCAAAACTCAGCATCCTTCATCCTTTGGTTGCTATAGTACAAGTTTTTAGCACAAGCTGAGGCTGTAAATGAGCCGTGCTCATAAGGTACAGGGGACAGGCTTCTCCCAGCGACTGGAAAGTTTCCTTTGAGAGTGGAAATGTGAGTGATGGCAGCCTTGGGGCAAGCTGAGAGCTGGCCACGAAAAGCCTGGGAGGTGCCGTGTTGTATGGGCACAGGAAGGAAAAAAAGTCCTGGGAGGTCCTGCTTTAAAAGGACTCACTGGAAAAAGCACCCCTGCCTCTCGAGTCCAGGACAGGGATGAAAAATCAGCAGAAGAGAGAGTTAAGCAACAGTTGGGTAAAGCATGGAGTCACCCAGGACGTGGCCTGGGACAGGAGGGGACAGACCCCTTGGCACTGAGACCCCCACCTGGTGCTTGCTCTAGATCTGGAGGACTTGATCAGGGCTCTTGAACTTCCCTGACATGCTCTCACAGGGCCCCTTCAGAAAACAAGGTTTAAACTCGCTGTTTGCCAGTAGGTAAGAGGATTCATGCCAAGTAGTACGTAGAAAGGAGGAGCAGGAGGAGCACCCATCTGTCCAAGGCCGCAGCGCCCGGTGACCTGCGACAGCAGCACCCGTCAGCGATGAGGCGGACGCAGAGCTCAGTGAGCTGTGATTCATGGCCTCATTTGCTGCTCAGAGTTACTCGACTGTTTCAGACAGACACTCAAGAAAAACACTACTGGGGTCACTCGAAAACCATGCAGAGTTTAGCAAAAACACTCACCTAAAATTTCGCCCTGGATGAGCATATTCTTAATTTGCTGTTTTATTGCCCCGGACAAAACTTTCCAGGGCTCTTTGAGTAACACCTGCAAAGCAAACATTTCAGAAAGAAACATCAGAAGATGGAAAATTTTATCCTGTCCCCCCAAAGCTCTCTGTCACAGCTCAGGGAGCTGCGTGTGACCCAACACCCAAGCAACAGCCCCGTGCTCACCCTGGTGCCCTCCGTGTGCCTTTCCATAGCATGCTGTGCACACAAACCTCACACAGTTTCTAAAGAGATATTTCTATGTTCTCCTTCAGTGTACATATTACACCTTGGGCTTCTATGAAATAACCATAGCAACAGCGCTAACACTGGTATCTTCCATGAGAAATGTTAAGCTATGGCTCTCTGAAATGAAATCTGCCTCACTGTTGGCAAATTCTGGGGTATGAGCCAAGCCGGGGATTAAATCCCATCCCCAGGGCGGTTTTACAGTGTGAGATGGATAGATAGAAATTTTCAATACTTTCTTCAGATGTTTGTCCAAGAATGCTGGTACAGACTGGTCACTGGTTTCCTCAGAAACAGCCAAATTTCTGGGAAGCACCAAACAAAGCCTGGAGTGGTACCTGCCCTGTGATAGGAGAGCTCTTCCGGGAGCCCCTGTCATGCCTAGCGGCTGTGGGTGAAGTACAAGTCTCTTAACCTTGTGTTGAGTCCATCTTTAATATTTCTTAGGTTGGGTTTTTTTCCCTTCTTTTCTTTCTTTAAATGGCTGCATAATCTTCTGGAGGAATCAAAGACCTCATGCCAAAGAAGTGGGTCTTTCTCCATACTCCCATCCATGTCGTTTGCCATCTCTTGCTGTGAAAAATAACCTAGCTGGTTTTCCTTGGATCTGTCAATCGTAGCATCTCTTCATTGCTGAATTTTTCTCCCCTAAATGGGCATGATGTAAGACCTGAGTGTATTGCATCTTCGTAACAGCTTAGCTATCTAGACTGGTAATTATCAATGCCTGAATGAGATTCAAAGCCTTGCATGCTTTGCCCATTGCCTCGAGGCTCTTGTATCACTTGAGGATACCCTGACTAACGCAGCAGCACTCTCTCGGCAGTATTTAGGCAAATAATAGGATGCACAACATAAAAAAACTAAATAAACTGAGCTATGTTGTTTGACTTGGGCAGGAGATTGCATCTCTGCTGGACTGCAGGCGCTAGGCTTGTTGCAGCACTCAGAGGACTTACCTAGCCAAGGCCTGGGAAAGAGAATCTAAGAAATTCTGCTTTTGCTGAAACAAGTCCAGGGCTGAGCCAACTCAGCAGGTAAATAGATGCTTAAACATTCGTTAATTTGCCTTCAGACACGCCGCTCACCTGTGGGAATGGCTTCCTGAGGGGCGCTGGAGGCAGCCTGGTGTCCAAGACCAATAGGACCAAGGGAGTGCTTCCAAACACGGGACCCCGCTCCCCGCGGGGTGTTGCCCCCCACTCCCAGCAGGGCTGTGCTGGCTGCTGCGGGTTTTGTGCTCAGAGTCCTGCCCCAGCCGGGGCAGTGGGCACGGCGAGGTTGGCTCCCTGCAGCCCATCGCTGTGACACCCCAGCCCGGGGGCTGGATGGGAGCGTGGGGTGGGAGGAGAGTCCCCCGGGAAGCCCGTCCGCAGGGCCCTCGTCCTCTCACAGCAGCGGGCAGATGGCTTGGACCCGTCCCTGGCAGGCAAAGCCCTGGGGGGCAAGGCCCTGAGGGTGAATTTGGAAGGCAGACTGTTGAAACACTGAGTTACCAGAAGTCTGCTCCAGAGAAACTATTTGAGCACGCACAAATCAGTATGCAGGGATCCAACAGAGACATGTCTGAGTGATTAACAACCCAGATTTATTAAGGTTAGCTCATGCCAAATGCATCTAACTGCCTTCAGCATAGTTGCTGATGAAGACGATAACAGAGAACACAGTGCAGGGGATACCTGAATTCCAGAGACAAATCCCCTTATATAGCCCCACCGCATAATGAACAAAGAAACCACAAAATGCCAACTAGATTAACAAAAAGCAAGCAGAAAAAAGCCCACAATGAGTCAGAAAATTAGCTCAGGAAGGAGAAACAGAATACAATTATCATCAGTTAGCTCTTCAAGTGGAAAACAGTACCGAGGGGCTGTCCAAAGCACGCTGAAGGAATAAATGGAAATGTCCTCAGTTAAATGCAGATCAAGCCCCGGGCAGAGGGGATGTAGGTGGGTCAGTGTCAGAGAGCATCCTCTTGAACTGAGGTGTAACTCAGCAGATCAGGTCACTCCCAGACCAGGGGAAGGTGAGGGAGGAAAAAGCTGGAAACTCACCCAGGAGGTTCAGATGCGAAGGGCACACCCAGAATTAACACCTGGAAGCTAACGAGCAGACTCACTCTGCCAGGGGCAGCGAATGAGAGTCTCTTCCTCAAGTCAGGGCGGATGGCTCTACCCTCATGCGGGGCGCGGAGCAGACACACCTGCTTCCCTCCAGCCAGCACCTCCTGTGCTGCGGCAGGCGGAAAAATGCTTCTGATCTGCCCAGACTTTGGCTGCAGCCCCAGCAGGAATGCCGACAGGCCAAGGGCAGGTTCAGCACACCCAGCACGATGCTGCAGCCAGCTCGGGGTTTAAAGATCGAAGGGGTTTCACAAAGCTGCCCTGTTCCACCAGTGCTCAGCAGTAATCCCTACTCAAATTCCAGAAAATATTCCTAAACCACTCCCCTGAGCCTGATGTCCAAGCACTCCCAGGGCACACACCTTCCCAACGACAACCACAGCATCCCCAGGAGCTTTCTGTGCTGAGCAGGTACGTCAGAGGCGATCTCGTTGCCGGGGGTGGGGGGGTGGAAATGGCGCGTTTTGGGTGGCTGCGCTGGATCAGGACTGAAGTCGTTGGGGGTCGCTGGCTGATGGCGTGGGGCAGGGGCACAGGAGCAGGCTGCCAAATGCTGCTGCAGCTCAGGTGAGTGCCCTGGTGATGAAGGTTGAATTAATGCACTTGGACCTTGTAATGAGCTTTTCTTCTCCCCTGAGCCCACGCTGGCTAATAACACCCTGTTAGCAAAGCCAAACCGCAGGAGGATGCTGCCCTCTGCAATGAGCTGCCAGTGAAGAGCAGCTGCCACTTATCAGAGATGAGAGGAAAAAAAATAGTAATAAAACCCCCAAAAAACCAACAGGCTGAGTCCTGCAGAAACCATGTTTTTGCAACACAATAGTCTGTCACTTGAAGAGACTTTTCCATGACAGGCCTCATAAAAATCTCCTTGCAGATAAGGACAGACGAATTGCTTTATAAATGAGATTGATGGACCATCTAATTTGTCTGCTGGAGATAAAAGCAATTGCTTTATGGGACACCATAAGGGACAGTTATAGTGAGTATCCCCCTTAGTGGAATTTCTGCTTATTGCCTTGCAATTAATACTGCTTCAGAGCATAAAGGTTTATATCCACACCAAGTGTCACCTCTGCCTAACAAACCCGCACGCTTTCGTTGTACAGGTAAGAATCTAACACCTACTGTGTCCTGGCAGCTTGTTGAACCTCGGTGGTCTCTTGCCCCAAGGATCCTCCCTCTGCAAGGAGCTTCAGCTGGTGTTTGTAGCTGAAAGTAGCGACAGTGATTTTCAAAACATGGTTTTTGACAGTTTCATGCCATTTTACCAGAACTGCAGCACTTTCCTCAGCCAGGTCTTCAGAAGTCACAGCTATTTCAAACCCAGGCTTGTAGCCAGCCTGAGTGCCGTAATCAGTCTGAGTCCAGGCTGGCCAGACGTCGGGTGTTGTTAGGCGATGGTTTATGATACATAATAAAAATGATGGCAGGCAAGTTTTAGAGCAACAGATTGTGTTCCTTTTTTCCAGACAGAGATGGTGTTTGCTTGCTGCCACATCTTGTCTCTGGCAATTTCCAACAGGAACTAAGGGAACAATCAACCAGTGGCCTAAACCTTTTGCAGCTTCTTTCTCCTTCCACCGCTCCTTTTGATCTTTTACTGGTCATGCGTGTCAAACAAGGCAAAATTCAGAATTCTAAGGAGTTCCTGGATCACCCAAAACTTCCATGATGGATTTACCACAAAGTTCAGTTAATGAGGAGTTTCAACAGACGGGAGGACTCTGGGCTATTTTGGAAAGGTTTGTTTCCTTCTGAACCTTTCACATTAATGTTCATAAACTAAGTTCCTCCTAAAGAATGGAAAGGAAACAAGTTCTAGTTTTTACCATTACAGTATTTCTAGGATTGCCTTCATAGTACATTGTCTTTCCTGAATCTGTCTTTACACATCAATTATTTAACAGACGCTCTTAATTTTCCACCCTGTTCTTGAATGGAACGCACCAGAGGCTCTTGCTTACGAACAGTGAATAACACTGACAGGGCCCTGCATGGGGATGGCAACAGCTGCAGCTCCAAATAAATACTTTAACGCAGTATCCCCTTTATGTTCACATTTCTATTGCAGCCTATAGATTTTTTTCCCCTTTGTTAAATTTGAAGGTTAGTTTTAAGAAACCTAAAGCTAAAGCTGACTTGAACATAAGGTCACCCTGTGTTCTATTTAAAAGAATTATACTAAACTGCATTACCTTGCCTTCTATTTAGTGGAATATAAGTATTCTGTTGTCCTTCACAGCTTGCAGGGCATAATGTAGAAATACATTAATCCTCTAGGTGAACTGTAAGGAATAACATAGCTAATAAAGACGATGAATATTTAGCCATATATTCAGACATCTCAGCTATAAATGGGAACAGGTTGAAAATTAACCTTAAGCTTGTTTGATCCCCAGCATTCCAATGCCGCAGGCGCCGTTGTCGTCCTCCTCCCGGCAGTCTCTGGGATGAGCAACTTCTCATGACTCACTGGTGCCCTTCTGAAATACTTCTGGAGAGAAGCTGGAGGATTGTATCTTTAAACGGTACGTTGCAAATATAAAGTTTAGTGCCCGACGTTTCTGGTTCACTCTGGGAGCCACATTCTAATTTAAGGGCAGATTGTTATTTCATTTATGGTGTGATTCACGGTGTGGATGGAGAAGTGGCGGGACAGAAAAAAAACAGGGAAAAATCACTCTGAGGGTCAGTGACAAACCCAGCTGGGGTGTGCAAGGCCTTCCCGGGGCGATGCCTACACTCCTTCCCTCAGCTCCGTCCACACACCCCGGCCGAGCATCCCGCTGGGAGGTTGGCCAGAGCCCCGAGCCCAGCCCAACCCCCAGCCAGTCTGTTAACGCGATCTCACCGCGGGCTGGACAGGAACGGGGGTTCCTGGGGTTTTGGCTGGGCACTCAGCAGCTGAGAGACTCCTTTTAGTCCTCGGTGCAGCCCTGCAAGGTGATCTGTGCGTTTTAAAGCAGCGGGATTGCTAAACCCTGCACGTGACAGCAAAGGGAGGCTGGTGACCTCAGGAAAAAGGACCGGCTGTGTTCTCTGCTCTTCTTGTCCTCCCAGCTCAAACATTATAAAACGCAGCTGGCTCACGTGTTCTTGCCACCCAAAAGGTTATTTATCGCCACGGCCTCTAGGCCTTATCTGAGAATGACAGAAGAGCTTGCTGGAGGAGAGGGCAGACGCTCCATCTCTAGAAGAGGCTTTAAAGGACAATTCTCTCCCTTCCTGTGGGTGATGTCGCTAATCAGCGCTGCCGCCGGTGCCCACAGCCCAGCCCAGCCAGATGTGGCACAGCTGTCCCCAGGGCAGCCCTGTGCCGGGACCTGCTTTGGGAAGAGCCTGGCCTGCAGCACAGCTGAGTGCTCGCAGACTGGTATAAAAACGGTAAGTAAGAAAAAGAAAAGGGAGGACACTGACAACAGCAGCTTGGCTAGTATCCCTTGTTACAGAAGCTTAAAACAGAAAGCACAGACAGCCCAAATCATATAGTTTTCCATGATCCTTATTCTCCATATTCTTGGAAAAACTAAAGCTCTGTTAGAAACTTTAAGAGTTCTGTTTTACAATCTTTTATCTGTCTGCTCCTTCAAGCACTTACCATAGAGAGGCACAATGTTTGGTGGGTGAAGAACACTGATTGTATTTTCATTCTCCTAGAACACTGGCATAGCAGCAAATCAATAGAACAGAAAATATAACACAGGCTGTGGATAGAGCCGGGGAACTAAAAGAAGGAAAGGCAGGGGGAAGGGATGCTTTATACTCATTGACGGGAGTGCACCGTTTGGGCAGCTAGACCCCCCCCAGAGACCCACTCGTCAGTGCAGGCAGCAGAGGGGCCTGGCTGGTTTCACCAGAGGAGGTTTGTCCATTGGTGGCCCCGCACGGTGATTCCACGTTTGGCACCAATGCCTGTGGAACCTGGAACGGTCACACCAATTCACGGCAGTCTAGCCCCTGCTTCTAAAAGATGCTGAGATCTTCTTGGAGCTCCTCTCCGTGGGGAGAGGGGGGCTGTGTGTGGACACAGTGTCTCGTACCAGCAGAAGGGAGGGGGACGCCTGCAAACATTGCTGCAGGTTGTGCACTCACTGGCACGGGCTGCTGGTACCCCGGGGAGCTGGCGTCTGCCCTGGCCTGCAAGCGAGAGCAAAGCATTTGAGGAACTTATGTTGGGTTTTACCAAAATATTCTACTCCAAAACATTGTAAAACATGGCTGTAAAGAACATGAGAGTTGGAGAATCAAACAGTAAAAAAGTAGGAAACTAAAACTTCCTGTGAAATTGGTGTTCTAGCGTTATGCTGCAGGTACTGCCACAAAGCTATCGATTTGTCTGCCAGCTACGACTAATGAGATCTTATATGTATATGTGTGTATGGAACATGTATCCTCATTCCTGGGAAAAGCTTAATTCTTTCATCTGGAGTTTTCCAATAAAAACACAATTAGTCTACAGAGTGTGGTAAAAATCCACAGCGGTTACTTACATTAGTGGCCATGAAAACCAGCGCTCTTTGCTGGAAAGTTCTGCTCACAGCCCCTCACACCCAGCCCACAGCCCCTTGCACCCGCCGCTCTCTGAGTGATCGCCAAGTGACAACGTGAACCTTCAGCCCCTCCCCCCCCGAGAAGCCCCCCCACCTTCTCCCCTTGCAGCCCCCCAGAAGTTCCCACCCCAGTTTGCTTCTCCCACATCCCAGCTCCCCCGGCCTCTCCCCGCTGTCCCTCTGTGCTGCTCTTGTCTTGTGCCAGGCTAGTAACAGGCTCAGTGGCCAAGCCCAAATCTATTTACCTGTTTTTTCTGAAGCCAAGTTGTCAAATTTTTTGTTTTGCCTTTGTGTTTCCCCTGGTCATTGCAAAGGAGAGACTGAGGGTGAAGGGGGGAGGAACTGCAGCATTTTCCTGCTTGTTTTTTTAAGCATTGCTAATATGTTCTCTGCTCCCCCTCCCTGTACAGAGTGGAGGATATGAGTCTTTCCTCCCTTACATTTCATTTATATTTACATTTGTTTTTACATTTATATTTACATTTATATTATGTAGGCATAGCTACACACACTGTGGATGCCAGGGTGCCATTTCACACACCTTTCTGTGGTGCCTGTGCCGTGGGATGGGAGCAGGTCTCCATCGCTGCCTGGGGTAGGGGGGTGCACACTCTGGGGGGACCCTCTTGGGCACAAGCAGGGTGAGAAGCCCTTTGGGGGTGGCCGGGGTGAACACCCCTAGGCACCGTGTGCTCGCTGCTCCTACTCGTTTTAAATTAACTGTAGGAGGTAAGAAATTATGAAAATTGGCCCTATTGTTATTGTATTTGATTGGGGTATTCATCTATAATCCAGTAATTCCCTAAATCCAGCTCAGAGGAGGATGTGAAGGGGAGTTTGAAGAGGTTGCAAATGGGTTGCAAAACCACTTTAATCTTTTGCTCAAACTCTGTTCCCCAATGCAGCTGCATCCGAATCCAAAATCAGCCCATTATCCAGTCTACTGGCTCCCGTTAACATCATAATTGTCACGTAGAAAGAGGCTGTCCAGTCTCAAAAAGCCTCATTTACCACCAGGACTCAGGGAAGGAACACAGGAATTTCACTGGGGTAATAATGTATTTTTGATGGGTAGTAATAATTATTGGCATCACGCTGTCCCTGAAGACAAAGAGTGTTTGTTTTTCATCAGCCAGGCTTTATGGTTGGAGTTGCAATGTTTTCCCCTAAAAATGAACTTCTGCTGCCAATAAAATGAATCAGGCTAGCATTTTTAATCTTTTTTTTTTTTTGGTGGTGGTTGCTGTCACTCCCAGGTTGGTTCCAGGTGAGGGGGTTTGCTCTCACAAACAGATCCCTAATCCTCTAAACACTACGCCCAGTTCCCCAGCCCTCCGTCCGCAAGGCTGGGGCAGCATGATCCAAGGGGGGGGAAATTGGAGGGAATCTAATGGCAGAGGCAGTCCTCAGGCCTGGGTGCAGTTCCATCTGCCCAGCAAAGCCATGGGGTGATATTTGCACTTACCGCGGAGGGAGACGCTGGCGTCCCAAACACACACACTGAGAAGGTTTTTAGCTGCTCTTTGAAAACTGCAGCTGGAGAGTCCCTGTGAGTCAGCCCACAGGTTTGAAAGGTGAAGTTTGGATGGTAGAAGAAAAATAAGCTTCTGTCTCCTGGCAAACACATTCAATAATTCAATAACGTGCTGTAAAACGTATGTTTTCATTCACTTGTAATTGCCCTTGTGTCCTGCAGAGCAGCAGTAATATGAGAACCACGCACACAGGGGAAGGCCTATGGAAAACACAAAATGGGAAAATCAGAGAACAAACAATAAAAAGTCATCTGTGGGGAAGGAAAGTGAAGGAGGAAGGAAACTTAGGACTGGAAATTCAGTTCTCGCTGATGGATTTGAGTCTTCATTTTTAGCAACCGAAATTTAATTGACTGTCCTCTAGCCCCGATGCAGAGGAGACAGGAGCACACAGAAACGGGGAAGGTTCGGTGCCACAATTACTCTGTCAAGGAGAGCATGGAGGTGCAGGGCTGAGCAAGATGAGCCCAGTGGGAGAAGTGGTTTATTACGGCACTAAGTGCAACCGAAGCCTGCGGGGATGAGTAATTCCCACACGGGGAGCAGCAGCAGAGCACGCGGGAGCGGAGCATCACCAGGCCTGGCCCTCCTGACAGCAAAACGAGATGAAATTTAATTACCGGCTTTCTCCTTGAGTTCACTCCTGTGAATCCCCTTCCCTCCCTGCCATCGTTCCCCCGGGGTTTCTGCGCTTTCCTGCCTCTAACGGACGTGCACGGGGAAGCTGCAGAGCGGGGCCAGACCCTGCGCCACAGGCGGCCGCTGCATCCACCCCTCCGAGAGCCGCTGGGCCGGGGACACGGGGGATGCTCGCGGCAGGGCCCTGGCTCCCTTCCCCTCGTCACCGGGCTCTGCGGGGCCGGGGACAACCTCATGCTGGGGCACTGGGCTGAGAGCAGGGACCAGCAGCACCTTCCTCCCCTCCTTCCTCTTCCCCACGGCTGTCCCACCCTCGGGTCCGGGGACAGCCCGTCGCAGGTGTTTGAAGGAACCTTTGGAGGAACATAGTTCCTTACTGGTGAGCCTCCCAGTGCGGGGGCCGTTTGGTGCCCGGCTGCCTACCTACATTCCACCAAATTATTCATGCCAGGTAAGTAGGTGTTAAGGGCTTGGCTGAACTTACCTTAGACTGCCACAAAAATTTCATCGGACAGTTTTCCACCCATGTTTAAATGTCACAGCTTTCTGTAGGGTAGGCAAGAAAAGAGCAGCCTTTCTCTGGTCACATCGGCCCTTTTCCTGCCCTCTCCTCTCTCTAACTACAGCTTTTTGGTCTGTATTTTCATGCAATGTTGTTTGTAGTCCAGATCATCTCAGACCAGAGATGGACAAGCAAACACAAGGTTTCAAGAAAAAGGTCTTACTGTAAAAGCACTTTCTCTGCACATACAGAATCTGCACGTGAGGGAAACCTTAGAAAGCTCATCTGACTTCACTGTTGACAGATTATGCAGTCCTTGTTAATACAGGGCTCTTGCTGTAGGCTGCCAAGCTGGATCCCACCCGGAGCATTTAATTAGTGGGAGAATCTCCTTGAGCCTGGCCAGACCTCCCCATCAGCTCCCCTTGTGCCTCAGAGCTCCCTGGGCAGGACCTGTTCTCACATGGGAAGCCCCCGTGAGAAGGATGCAGAGACCCTCTTGACTTGCAGCAGCACCTTGGTAGGTTGTGGATAAAGTCTGCTCTGGGTTTACTGGTCTACGCAAGGACAGAGTCACTGGTCTCCACCTCTGCAGTTACTTTGTCAGGGGATGCAAGCGATCTCTCAACACCCCACATGCTTCAGCCAAGTTCTTTAGAGCAAAACCCCACGGGTCAGGAGTATTTGGCTTGGCAGAGTCACTGCCTGCAGGCTGGGGCTGCTGTGAACGGCAGGACACACGTCTGCATTCCTGCGCCAGAGGCTCAGCAGAAGGCCCAGGGCAGATGCCTCGTGTGGGCCAAACGGCATTCACTGGCATCCTCCTCTGGAACCAGAGCCTCGTCGAGCAGTTGACCCGTGCGCTCCGAATGCCTTCGTACAGCTTCACATCCCAGCTGGAGATGTTCCTCCCCAAGGCAGCTGAGGTGAGGACCGGGTGTACCCCAGCACCCTGACACGCTGCCAGCCTCGGCGCAGATCGCGGCTGATGAGGCACCAGGAACCCAGGAGGAAGGAGCCGGCCTTGTTCTGGCCACCTCGGAGCGGGTTTTCAGCCCCACACTTCCATGCTTGCACGGAGTATGTGGGTTCCTCCTGCCAGCTCTGGTCCTCAGACGTCTCACCCCTTATCGCAGCGCCGAGAACGAGAACCTCAAGCACCCCGAGGGCAGTGTGGTTCATCATCGCTCCCTGTGCATCAGCCAAAAGTGAGGCGAGACCAGACAACACAAATGCTCCGAGGCAAGGAGCAGAGCAGGGGGTAATGCTCTCGTTCACAGGGAGCTCCCGGTTTGGGTGCAAGCGTCTGCTTTGCACAGGAGTGGTCGCCCCAGGGACCCTCCTGAGGAGCAGACCCTTGAGGAGGGGCCAAACCCACCCACACTTTCCCACTGCAGCCTGTCCAGCCCGCAGACACCAAGAATGCCAAGTCCTGGCGGGTTACAGCCCCCGTCCAGGAGCCACCCCAGGGTGAGGCAGCAATGCTGCGATTCCCACCCCAAAGGCATGTGGGAGGTGGCTCTCCCAGTGCTCTCCTCCCCATGCAGCCCTCCTGCAGTGCCCCGGGGAAGCTGCTGGGCCTGGCTGGGCTCAGCTCCAGCCCCCAGACCCATGGGAGGGCTGGGCTGCTCCCCAGCATGCCGGCCTACGCCCTCCACCTCCCCGTTACTCGGGGCTTGGTGCAGGCAGAGACACCAGGATCACTCACCCCTTCTCCACCTTGGGTACAGCTGGGTGCTCTCGGCACAGCAGCAAGTTCACCTCACTCAATTATAACATGGTGCATTATTTTGAGCATCTGTGAAAACAGAGGCTCTGTGCACCCAGGGAGCTCCACAGTAAAGGCTTCCTTGGAAAGCCCACATGCTGAATACCTCCACCAACCCTACGGCTTTGCATTCAGTGATGAATCGCTGGTTCTTCTGGGCCTTGATTTTGAGGTTTTTGCCCACACCTTTGTGCGGCGTTAAGGGCAGAGGGGCAGCTGGTGATGCAGGGCTGCAGGCAGCAGCATCGCACGGGGTGCTCCTCACTAGGCATGAGCTAGAGCAGTATAAGCACCTACAAAGCCTGTGAGAGTTTGGACAAGTATAATAGCTTTAATTAGAAAAGAAAATCATCATATCCTCCACTCTAATAATTATTTTAAAGAACAGACCAAGTGTAAGGGCATGAACAGACTTATCAAGCACTGTAATTACTGGGATTAGAGAACAACCGTTCCTCAGCGAAGCTTCAGGAACGGGAGCTCCCTGGGCACGTTTATGGGGTCTCTGCCTCCTCCCCATCCCCAAGGCCATGCGACAAACCCCACCTGGGACAGGACCCTTCCGAGGAAGACGAAACCCGCACAACAAACAGCAGCTGATGCCCCCGCACCTCCCAGGGAAGGGGCCGCAGCCGCTCCCCTCCGGCAGCACCCGTTTCAGCCGTTCCTGCCCCATTCCCACACCCCACACTGGCCTGACAAGGACGAGGGGCTCAGCTGCAGCTCTGCAAAGTGCCACCAGCCCCAGCGGACACGACGTCCCCTCGGCAGGACCCCAGGGCCAGCACATGCGTCCCTGTCCCCGGCCGGGCAGCGGGGAGGAATCCAACCTCACGGAGCACCACCACCTCCGGCTCGGGGGTTGGTTCAGCTACAGACACAAGAGCACCAGGTCTGGGAAGGGTGTGAGGCACACACAGCCCCTGTGCTTAACGAAGAGGGCAGGAGCTTCAGCTACAGCTTTATTTGAATACAGATAACACCCCAAAAACAACAGGAACAGCTACTTCAGAATTACAGTGGTAACCACACAGAATTTACAAAAATATAAATAACGTATTCGTAACCTTAAAGAAAAATAACATCCACCATAAAAAATACTATGTATTCCCCTAGGTAAACCATGGCTACAGAAATGTTGGTTTGTGTTTTTTTTAAAAAGCACCAGAGTCTGCATTATTAAGTAATCCAAACCACATAGGGCATTTCCCCCTAACACTTGCAGACTTTTCTAACTGTGCCCAGATCATTAAAACTGAGTTTTTTTCAGTATTGCCTGCTTCTGTAAGAGCATATTGAAGGTACAATTCTTATAAGCACCCTGTTCAAGAAAAGCACCCGGGGATGTACTAATGCTCATGCTAATGAGCACTTTCATAGGATTTAAGTATGTGCCTATTTTAAGTCTATGCTTAAGGCTTTCCAGAACAGGGCTGGACTCAAACTTATAATATAAATTCCTCTGCAGATCAGACTTCCAGACAAGAGTGGTGTCAAAAACAATCGCTTGTAAAAAAATAGTCCACCGCACAAGAGTATTTCCATTGTTCAGCCCTGGCTAAAAGTTTGCACAGATGCTGAACTATTTGATTTCTTTCAACTCTCTCGGAGCCATGCCAGCCTGGCGCGAGCAGCTTCCTGACGCTGCAACGCAAGATCTCGCGCTACGGGAATTTCCTTCCCTTACATTCCACGTACTGTGCTGAAAATACTATTAAAAAGCAGAAGTCAAGTATTGAGTCCGCTGGTTCCCAGCTGGAGAAATTCACTGCCCAGGGACGGCCGCACCGCAGTGTTACGCCCTGTTTTCCAGGCTCTTGCGGTTCCCCATCTCCCGAGAGCTCCCACTGGGCTTGTGGCAATCCAGCCAAAGGGGTCCTGAGCTAAAGGCCTGTGTAAACAGAGCCAGAGGGAGGGTGCTGACACGGACACCGGCGAGAGAGGTAATGAGGGCAGTGAAAGGCCACTGAAACCCAGCCCTGCCTGGTGCTGTCTGCTCCTGCCAGCCCAGCACCGCAGGCAGCACGGCCAGCGCAGGGCTGGGGCTCGAGGGGCTGCACCGGCCGGGGCGGGAGCTGTGGCACAGCACACCCCCCCATGCACTATATAGGGCACACAACCCCCCTACACACTGTATAGGGCACAGCACACCCCCACTCTAGGCACCATATGGGGCACACCCCCACCCTACGCACCACCTTCTTGGCCTTGAGGCAGAGGTTAAGTTTTGTCCGCGAATAATATTGCTCAGACAGCAAACAGCTGAAAAACAATCATTTACCTTAAAAACTGGGGGGATTGATTTCTTTAAAGAAGGAGAAAAAAAAAAAAATGTAAAAAATAACAGAGCAGGTAGGCCCAGAGCCCACCCACCAGCACACCAGCAGAGCTGCTCGGCCGCACGCACGCGTGACCATGCCCTCATTATCACCACCAGAGCCGTTCCTGCCCAGCCCTTGCTCCCGCCACTGCGGGATGGGAGGAGGCTGGGGCTGGGCACCCCGGGGGTGACCCGCTGGTGGCACCAGTGACACACACGAACGGGGGACAGGCGGGACCAGCCACCCACACACGTTCCAGCTGCGGAGCCAGAGCTGGTGAGTCGAGCCACAGGAACGCTCTTACTCAGACAGCAGTAGGTCAATTTATCTTAATTCCCACTGGAAGTAACTAAGTGTGTCCACAGAAGGATTAAATATTTATTCGAGGTTGTTACGTGATTAATCCAAATGCTCTCTCCCTGCCACAAACCTCCGATGACAAAGCCCTGACCCCAGGCTGCGTTCGCCTTGGCAATACTTTTCCTGACTGCTCCGTAACAGCCCAAGCATGTAACGAGAGCCTGACTAACCCAGCCTAAAACGGGCACAAGGACTAGCGCTCCTGGGTCTTGCGGAGCAAAGAGCAGTAAAACAACCTTGACTTTGGAAGAAATAAACAGCAGGGGAGGGAAAGTGTCACATCCAGCTGGAAGTGCCTGTGCCTCCCATTATCACACCACATCCTGAGCGTGTTTAAGTCTTAACAGCATTTAACGGGGGAAAGGAAAAAGCACAGCAGCCATTAATACCCGAGCCCGGGCAGGTCCGAGGAGAGGGCTGCCTTCCCAGAAGGTCGCCCGCTTTTTCCAAGTCCTGTGGTCAGATAAAAGGCAAAACTTGCTCAGCTGGGGATGCCTGGCAGGGTAACAGTGCCGCTTGCTGGCAGCCGGCACGGCCGAGGACCCCGGTGACAGGGGGACAAAGCAGAAAGCGCTCGCCGGACCCGGCCGCTGCGTGGAGGGACAAACCCACAAAGCACTGGAGCATGCGATGCCACCCGCGGGGTCCTGGCACAACTCGGGGTGACCTCCAGGGATGCCGCCGACACTCGTCGGTCGCCAGCGCCCACCGCAGCCCCGCTCTGGCTGCTCTGCCCGTGACCTCAGCAGGAACGGCATCCGCCGGCCCCGTCGCGCTGGCCCCATGCCGGGGCAGCTCCCCGCATGCTTGCCCACCCCCGCGCCGCCTCGCCCCCGCCAGACACGCTGGGCTGCCAAGACAGGGGCAAGAGCAGCGCTCGGCCCCGGTCAGGGCTCCTGCTGCGGCCCCCGGCCCCGTTTGCCGGCAAAACCCCGTGTAATACCCCAAAGGCTGGGGGCAGATTCGGGGGGATGGCCCGGAGCCCTGTGGCCACCAGCCCCGGGGCACAACCCCCAAAATGAGGGGCACCCGGCGCAGGCAGGACTGCTGCAAGCTCTGACAAATCCTTTGGGAAGAAATTAAAAGCAGAAAGGTGCTCTCCTCCCTGGCAGCCGCTCCCAGAAATGAGAAGATTAGGCCATTTTTAGGCAGGGAAAAAAAAAATATTATTTTAAAACAAGCTGATGCTGCCACGACCAGTGCAGGGACGTCACCGCTGACTGTGACATCATGGCCCAGCCTCCCGCCGCTGCTCCCCAGGGCACGGCAGCCCTGCCGCGGGGCGCTTTGCCAAGCCTCAGCGGCCAGAGGCAGCGGTCGGTGGCCGGAGGCAGCGGTCGGGGTGCGCAGCAGGAGCGCGGGGAGCAAGCCAGCACCCTCCCCAGGCTGGCAGCCACAGCTCCGCACTGTAATGAGGACGCACGTCAACCCCACCCCGGGGATCAGCCCCCGCAAGAAAACCGCACGGCTTCACAACAAGGGCACGGAGGGGGAGGCACTGGGGTGGCACCGGGAGGCCGAAGGGCAGAACCCAGCGCAGCAGCCACAGCCAGATCCTCTGCCGAGGACTGTCTCTGGCACAGAGGGAGAGGAGAGCGGAAAGTAAACTGGGAAAACGGTGGCTGGCACCTGGGAAAGCAGAGCACGGGCCAGACAGAGGATGGGAAAGCTGGAATGGGAGGGAGGCGATGGCTGGGCCCGTAGGAGGTGGCCACCTGCAGAGACCGAGCCCCGTGGCCAACGAACCCTCGAACCCTCCGCAGGGAGGAGGCAGGGCTGCGGCCCCCCCGGCACTCCCCTGAGGGGGGACACTCCCCCTGCGTCCTGTCCCGCGATGCAAAGACCATCTCCACGTCCTTCCCAGGTGCACGCCAGAGATTGTGTGACCGCAGGGCTACCGGCTCCTCTCCCGTGCCAGCAGACACCGTGCCTGGAGCTTCCTCCGTCCCGCCCCTGCCCTCTCTAGCGCTGGCGGTGCTGAGCCTGGCCGAGTGCCAAGTGGTCGCAGAGCAGGAGCAAGGCATCGAAGCGCTGGAGCCGCTGCAGAGCCTGGGCCAGGAGCGGGACGGTGACGGTGTCTCCCGAGTAGGTGAAGTGAGTGACGAGCTGCTCGAATCCTGAGATCCGTCCCAGCAGCTGGGGCGCGACTCCCAGCTCCAGCGCCACGTGGCTAAAGTTCTTCACGCCGTTCAAGGAAGGGTCCAACAAGAAGGCGAGCGACTGCACCAAGGATCGGGGCAGCTCCGCTACCGGGAGACCTGGGGCAGCGACATGGCAAAGCGGGGTTAGAAACCAGCCTGTCCGGCTGGGAGAAGGACAAACTGAGCAGCCCCCGGCCCTGCCGAGCAGGCGAAAGGTCACCCCCCCACCAGGGTGGGCATCCCAACGTCACTTCCAGAGCCCAGCAACATGGAGCTGGCTCAGCCCCGGGGAGGCTGGGAAGTGGTGACAACTGGGCGTCCATCCGCCACCCGCCCGCAGACCGCTCAAGGCAGCAGCACAGAGAATCTGCCCTGTGAGCTGGCACGAAAGGCCACGGAAGTCTGGTAAGTCCCCGTGATGACTGACACCTCCAGGTTGCCGTGGTGGAGCTCCCCTCCAAGAACCTGCCTCCCTCCGCCACCCCAATGCTCGGGGAACAAAGATGAGGCTGGAAGGACACTTACCCTTGGCCGTGCTGCTGACGCGAGTCACGAGGCTCTGGGCATCCTCCACCTGGCAAGACAAAGGCCTCGGGGTTGGCGGCCGTCTGGTGGGACCAGCACCGCCTGCCCCCGCTCCCAGGGCTCCCAGGAAGGGCGCTTCTCCCAGCACCGCCATCCCACGGAGCCAATGACCTCCTCGGGGTGCTCCAGGGTCTCCCAGCGAACTGCTTCCACAAACACTCCCCTGGAGCTACACTGCCGAATGCTTCCCTCTGCCAGGGAAGCCTCAGTGGTGTTAGTCACTGGGGTCACGGCCAGCTCCCCCCTGCCAGGGCAGCTTTCCCGACAGTGAGAGGACGAGAACCGCTCAAGAGCACGTCAGTTAAAGATGTGCTTATACATTCAGTAACTCAGCTCTGGTCTTCTGGGTGTTTGAACCCGCTCCGGCAGGTCACATCTCCACGGCTGGTGGCCTGTTGAGTGACACCTTGCTACACATCTGGGAAATCGTTTTTGGTAATTACCCGTTAGTCCCTGATATTAGTGAACCTTAGTCTACATTCCTAACCCACCGTCAAGCCCAGCTCCCTGTGCCCGAGGCCCCATGCGTCCAGCATTTGGAGGAGCGAGGAGGCCGGAGGAACTCACCGGCTGCTCCCCGCTCTCGGTGGTGGGATTCGGGAAGGTGGAGGGCGGGTGCCGGGCCCCCTCCCGCCCCGCGTTGCCGCTCTCCGCCGGGATCCTCTGCGCTGCCCGGCTCGCCGCCTCCTCTGGCCGCTCGCCGCCCATGAACTCTGCCTGGGTGGAGAACTTCTGGAGGTCCAGCTCGGTGCACTCCACCGGGGCGTGCGGCCACTTGTGCTGCATCTCGGAGGCGCAGGAGGAGAGGGGGGCCAGGACCTCCGCCGAGCCCAGCTGGCCCTGCCTGGGGTCAGGGGGCGGCAGGACCCTGGCCAGGCGGTCGCCGCGGCCCGAGGCCCGGAGGAGGGGCTGGCTTTCCAGGAGGCTCCTGCCCAGTTGGGCTTTGGAGGCAGCGCTGGCCGGCAGCAAGTCCATCTCCGGCTGGAGAGAAGGGAGCTGGAGACCCACGGCCTCCCCGTCTGAAACAAACTGCACTGCTTCCACGGGGCCTGGAACCACAAACCAGCAACGGCTCAGCGAAGCCCCGGATCTGCCCTGGCCCCTTCCGGGGGTCCGCCAGCCTGGCCGCTAAACCCACTGGCTCAGGGCCTGCGGGCAGAGCTGGGAGCACCCGGCCGGAGGCCAGGCCCCTGCCCCCTGCACCACCACGGAGCAAAGCCACTTTTGTGCCTTTCTGCAAAGTTTTGAGTGGGGTCGATCCCTCCCCCAGTCGCAGGGCGAGCAGGAGCAGGCTGGGGGGATCAGGACCCGTGGGGGCTGCGTGCAAGCAGGGCTGGCACAAGGTCTGCAGGTGTTTGTTAAAAGAGACCCCAAATTTCACGTTGGTGGGACTCGGACGCTGCCCAGCTCCATCCTTCCTGCCCAAGGACATCTCAGTAGGTCTGAGGACCATGTGAGCAGGAGCCCAGCACCACCCTCCCTCCCCCCAGAGACAGAGGAGGGTGGCAGGAGCAGGTACCTTCTGCCTGCCTGTAGCAGGGGCTCAGGTTCTTCACACCCAGGCAGCAGGGACCAGACATCTGCTCCTCGCACAGGAATCTGCCGGGCGCCGCCGCGGCCGGGAACGTCGCTCTCTGGCCCGAGAAGTTCTGAGTCCTCAGGAAGACTTGGAGGATAGAGGAGAAGCGCTCTGAGCGAAGGCTTGGCTCACTTCCCCGGCACGTCCTCGGCTGTGTGCTATGTCTGCCGGTGAGGAGCCAGGAGCCAGCAGCTCCCTGGCACGCTGCCGGATGCCAACGCACCCCAACCCCAGCCACCAAACCTACAGCCCTGCAAAGGGCCACACAACCTCCGCCCGCCCCCGAGAAACCCTAGGGAGAGAGGATGGCCAGTTCTGATGGAAACGGCCTTCTCCTCCTCCTCCTCCTAATTACAGTGCTGAGGAGGAAGGAGGCTTCTCCGTGTCTCTGAGCAGGGAAAGCACCGGAGGTCCTGCAGATGTAAAAAGCAGGATGAGGTGTTTATCCTGCCGGAGAAGAGGAACGTTTGGGTCACTGCAAGAGCGGCAGTGCGGGGCCACAGGCACGTGTGAACGGCAACGGGAGGAGGAGGAGCAGCACTGACTCACCCCGCTGGCACTGGCTCTTCCAAAACCGCTTGCAGTAGATGATGGAGAGTGCCAGAAGCACCAGTACGATGATGACCAGGGCACTGCTGGTCAGGGCAAGAAGGGCCGTGTCCTGCGGTGGTACTGTGGGGACGGCTACCTTCACCAGGTTTGTTCTGGACCGACCTGCAGACACACCGGCCACGCAAGGCTGGAGCCTCGCCCCAAGGCTTGGGCCACCCGCTCCCTGCCCGTCCCTCTTCCCCCAGCAGCTCTGTGGAGCAGCAGCTCGCGTGGCGGCCAGCGGGGTGGGCGAAGGGAGGCTGCACGTCTGCACACACGCCTCCGACACGGCCATGACGGCTTCACGCGCACCGTGAACCCACTTGGCCACCCCAGCCCAGCGCGGCTCGAGGGACGTGGGCACCTACACTGCGGCTCGGAGGAGGGCGTCTGCTTGGTGCAGGGGATGCACTCCCAGTCCAGCTGCCCGTTGATCCGCGCCTTGCGGTAAAACCTGCCGAGAGAGCAGAGGGTCTCACAGCGTTCGGCCCGCGGCAAGCCTGGCTCTGCCGAGACTGGCGGTTTGTCTGTCCCGCGGCAGAGCCGACCCCACCGTGCTCCTCCCTGGCAGCCTGGGATGCCCCAGGTCTCTCCATCGCCGTCCAAAGCCACCCCTGCAGCTACTTTTTCATGTCTAGGCACTTTTGCCAAGGAGCGGCATCGCTCGAACAGCCTCTGCCCTGCGCCTGCTAAGGTGGGTGACAGTGATTGATAGTTCAGAAACGCCCCAGCCTACAACTGCGTCTGCAAAGAGCCCCGTAAGCCAGCGCATCGTCTGCAGTCCCGGGGCGTGCCGCAGGCTGGCTGTACGCAGCACCCCCCACTTCAGTAACTCCTTACACCCACCCCCCGAAGCACTGGCTGTCCTCCTCTTCGGGGACCACCAACTGCAGTGGACCACAGCCACTCATCTCAAGGGCTTGGTGTCCACAGGAACAACTCCTGGGAGGAGTGTTCTTCCACTGCTCGTTCAGGCTCCCTTCTCTGGCCGCCATCGATGGGGCTGATTTGCACGTCATTAGCAGTGTCCTCTTTTGTCCCGTGTGCTGGCGGCCTCAGATAAAGCCCCCTCTGCCCGTGTCCCCCCAATGTGACCAGCACGGCTCCGCTGGAGCCAGGCCCCAGCCCGCTCACCCCGGCAGACACTCCCCGCAGACCGCGTTGGTCGTCGCCGTGCAGTTAGACTTCTGGCTGCGGTTGATGAGGGCACAGGAGAGGCAGGGCTTGCAGCTGTGGTGCCCCCAGCTGTCCTTGAACTTCCTGGGGGGGCAGGCAACGCACTGCGCATCCCCCCCGCCGCCATCGCCGCAGTCCTGCAAGACACGGGGTTGGTCGGGAGCAGCAAGGAGCTGCTTCGGGTCCCAGCGCGACACCGCGGGGAACGGCATGTCCCTTCCCTGGGCAAAGGGGCTCCTCAGAACCCGGCCAATGTTTAGGGAGGGGGGAAGCTCTGGCAGCAAGACACCGCGGGTGGAGGACCCCGCTGGGTGCTTGGGCCCCCCTCAGCCATGCCCTGCTCGCACCCACCCTGGCCTGGCCAGGCAGCGCGGCCTGACCTGGGGCTACGGACCAGGAGGAAATTTAGATTTCCGTTGGTAAAAAGGAAAGAGGGCAACCCAAAATCCCTTCTCACTGCTGCCTCGCCCTCCTATCCAGGGTGAGCGAAGCTGTTCACCGCCCCTGCCCACCAAGTCCCAGCTCTTCCCAACATGCCGGGACCCGAGATTATCCTTCTGAAGGAAGGCTGGCAGAGGATTCACCCAGCACTGTAAAAGCCTCGGTACTAGATGGCTCCTGGTCCTTCCAGAGCAGTGGATTTACCTTGGAAAGCTCCTGCCCGGGCATGCAGCTTCTGCAGGGAGTGTGTTTCTCGTGCTCATCCATGTAGTCGCTTTCCTGGCAGCCCATCAGGGCCAGGGAGGGGCAGGGGGCCTGAGGAGGAGAGAAGGCAGAGAGGTCACAAACAGCCCCAACGCTCTTAGGGTGAGCAGCATGCCCCTCTCCCGGCAGGGCTTTCGGCTCTGCCTGGGACCGCGTTTCTCCTGTGTCACGGACAGTGCCTTGGCAGGAGGCAGCTCTGGAGCAGCTTCCCATCAAGGCTGGGGAACCACTGCTTGGCTCCGTGGCCAGGCCACAGCCTCCATGATGGAGCAAATGAAATTTCCTCTCCGGTATCAAGGCAGACCCACCGATGGCTCAGGCCACTGACTCACAGGAGGCCAGCGGGCTCTGCCAGCCCCGGCTGCAGGCCTGGGTACCCCAGCACAGAGCTCAGTCCCAGCAAAGCCCCAGCGTGGCCGCGTTGGTCAGACAGGGCCAAGTGCCAGCGCGGGCTTGCTCGCAGCCATCTCAGGGCACCAGCAGAACAAGCACCCACCTCCCCTAAAAACAGCATCTGGAGCCTCCCCGAGGTGGATTAACAGCTCAGCTGACATGGACGGCAGAACCACCCCGGCTTGTGCCCTCAGCGAGGTGGCTCACGGGGGAGCAGGGGGCCAGCGTCTCCCTGAGAACAAGCGACTCAGGCTGAAGCTACAGAATGGAGCAATTTATTCGGAGTTTTGGGGCTTTCTGTCTATCTCTGCATATTCTAGGTGGGTTCTTACCGTGATGACAGAAATGGAATAAAATCCACCCCACTAGACCAATCCTCATTTTGCTTTTCCCAGCCACCTTGTGCAGCAAATCAAGAGACAAACAGTGTTCAGCCAGCCTCGGGAGCAAGGCCCGTTAACTTCAAACCACCTCCAGGAATAGGCAACACCTGAAAATGCTCTTTTGAAGACCACCACCCCCAACAGTCTGAACCACCTGGGAAAACCTGGCCTCACAACCAGAGCTGCCCCGCTCCACAGCCTCGGGAGGAGGAAAGGCTCGGCCGGGACGCCGGGGCTTTAGCAGCGGAGCGGGGAGCGAATGGCAGAGCTCCGAGCACCCCCCAGCCCTTTCCCCGGGTGCCCGGGCCCCGAACACACCGTCCCACAGCAGCATTCCTCCGCAGGCTTTTTCTGCGCTCCCCAGCCTAATCCCCCACCACTCCCTTGCCGGCTGCCTTTTGGCAGCGGACACTTGGACGGGCTCCCCAGGCTCGGAACGACCGAGATTCATTTGAGATGAAATCTGCCCCGGACGAGCATAGAAAGTGAGTCATCGCCCGCCGCGGGTCCCGCACACGGCCAGGTCTCGTTTGCTGTTACAAGGAACGGCAGCGCAAGCCAGCGAGGAGAAGCCAAGGGAGCTAAATTTATCTTGCAAACATCTCGGGAGGGGCATGATCACAGCCTATAAATAGCGTAAAGGTTACTGACACTACCGAATAAATAAAGGGGATTTGTCACCATCTCAGAAGGTGGCAAAGAGGCAGCTCAGTGCCAGTGCCCCCGGAGGAGCACAGGGGTTGGCGTTAGGGCTCAGCTATGGGCTGAATGCGGCAGGAAAAATAAAAAGGGGGGAGACAGGCCCCAAACGGGTGGCACACAAACCGCTTTGGAGGGCTGGCATGCTCAGGGCCCAAACCCAACCCCTCGGTGAGCTCAGTGCCTACACACACCCCCCCCACCCCGACGGGTGCCTCAGCCCGATGTGGGGGGGGCAGCACTGCGGGTGCTCTGCCCTGGGGTTTGATTTTGGCTTTTGCTCCTAATGAGAGCACGAGATGAGTGAAAGAGAGCTGCGGGCAGCAGAAAAGGAGCCAAGACACCAGAGTCTGGAGAAGAAGGGGACCCATCTTCACCCACTCCCCAAAGTGCTGTTGCAACACGAGTACTGATGAAAAAACACCCCACCACTCCCCCCCAAACCCAACCCAGCAGTCTTTCTGGTGAAACCGTCCCATGAACGGAATGCGACCACTTTCCCCCACATATTTAGAGACTTCTCTGTGCTTCAGAAGGGCCCCCAGCCAGGGGTGCATCCCTCACAGCCTGTCCCTCCAGAGGCAGCAGCACAGCTTAGACCAGTTTCCCAAAAAGAGAAAGTTACACAGGCAAAAGGAATCCGGTGCCAGCGCGGGGACATCTGCCAGCGTGACGGTATCGCTTGGGGATGGCGGGGGAACGGCACCGCACCCCTGCCAGCAAAACTATTAAGTGTAGAGCAGGCCTGCTGTTCCTCAAGCCACGGAACAATGATACACGGACTGAACGCTTTGTTAAATATCTGGCATGAAATTCAAAGCTGTGGGATCTCTGTGCTGCTTCTTTTAACAACACCAGAACCGAGACATGTAATTCATAAGTTGGAGCACACGTCCAAACCACACAGCACTGCCCCGGTGAAGGAGCAATTTCTGATAGTCTAATAAGCCGCTAAAACAACGGGTCCTAATTAGCCAAAAGTATAAAAACAAACAACAAACCCCTCCCACCTCTTTGGAAGCTACACGGGATCTCAGGGCGACTGCCAGAGCCACAGATCTTTTTTGCCAAAGAGGAAGATAAAATGACACAGTATCGCTGCACTTAAAGGTTGGGGGGAGGCAAAATGTCCCACCAGCCCTTTGAGATGCATGAAATCATCTAACTCAGAAAAACATCCTCCTTCGTTAAAGAGCTCTTTTATTGTCTTAAAGAGACATCTTGTCCGAGCAAGTTGTCACTGCGTTACAGGAGCCCAGGACCTGCTGAGTGAGTTTCACTGCGGGAGCTCAAGAGCGTTTCAGCAAAGCTCCAGCGCACGTTGCGGTTCATTCGCCGCTGCGACAGTTCTGGAGAGCTGTCATTTTCCTTCTCCTGTGAAAATGTAATTTGCAATAAAATTTGACCATATGGGAATCTAAACTATTTGTGTCCAGCTAATGGATTCTGGTCGGAAAAAAGAGGGTGAGGAAACGAGTGACAGGGTACAAAAAAATCCTCACTGAAAGCGTTAGTGCTTCTGGTCCTCCTGTCTGAGCGTGGCCCGGCGGGTACCAGGGGCAGGCAGGGCCGGGGGTGGGCCAGGCCAGTCCCTGCCCCGGGTGTGGGCTCCGTCCCCTCGGTCTGGGGGGCAGGGGGGTGCCAAGACCCCCCCAGGGGCTCCGACACCCGCACACTGATGGCAGCTGCCCCGTGTCACCGCGCCGGTTTGTGCTCTGTCGCAGGACAGACCCTGCAGGGCCAGCAGCTCGGGGCGGGGGGGGGGGATGCTGGGACACAAACGAGAGAGCTGAGACACGAACCGTGAGTCAAAAGGAGGGGGAAAAATGAAATGTTATCTGGAAAACGTTACTGCGTGCCTTGCGTGTGGCGGTGCCCAGCGCCCGTCTCTCGCTCAGTCGCTCCTCTGTCGTTACCCCGCACTCGTTCTGTCCGGGCAGCATCGCCCGCGGTCCCAGCCACGCTGGGGGTGACATCTGGGAGCTGAAGGGCCGCTCAGAGAAGCAAAAACAGGGGGAAAAAGGCTGAATCTGAACCTTTCCAGGTAACTTGGAAATCGGCGGGTTTTCCAATATATTTGGAAATTCTACTCTCAGGACCGTGCACTAATTGTTTAATTTGGAGCGGTTGGGCCCTTAGTCTTGCTCTGGGCCAGGGCAGCCCAGGCTCCAGGCTGGCCTCCCCTGCCTTCGCCCCCCCGCGAGTCCCCACCTTCCAACACCCCCCCTCTGCTACCGCTGTGCTCACTCCACCTGCGGCGGGGGGCAGCTGAACCCCCTCATACAGGACAGAACCCTCCTGCTCTTGCTGACGTTCCCGTTCGGCTCTGGGGGGTCCCCCGAGGCCCCAACCCAAACACAGGTGCACCCCTGACATCCCCCCCCGCCCGCCCGCGTGCCCGTGGGGGGCCGGTTGCCCTGGGCGAGCAGGAGCCGGGCTACAAACCGCGGTGGGCAACTGAGGCTTGAGAGGGGAGAGCCCAGGGTCCTGGGGGACCACGCCCCCCCCCCCCCCCACGGTGCATGGGTGACTTCAGCCCCCAGGGCTGCAGCCTCCGCGCTCTGTTCCTATAGTCACTGCCTAGAGGTTTGATAATTAATTAGAGATTGGGGCTATAACTGCCGATTTTTGTCAAGTTCTGGCTGCCTACCTTGGGCATCCACACTCCGCCTGATGGCTACAAAACCCCTATCCATTTTCACAAAACCTTGGGTTTTGCCCCACATCTCCTTACTGATGGTCACTCTCTTGCTCGCGACAGTAATTCTACCCGGAGTGCCTATTTTTTGGTGGGTGTTTTCTGCCCTGCAGTTCTCAACACCATCACAACCCCGGTCCCCGGGACCACACCGGAAAAGCACCGTGCGACCCGAATACCGGCCGTTACAAACGAACCTGCCACCGGTGCCCCCCTCCCCGTGCGCCCTCGGCACCGTCTGCCCGGTGGCGACCCCCGCGCGCTCCCGGGGGGGCCGCACCCCACTCCCGCAGCCCCGGCACCCCCGAACCCCCGCGTGGGAGCCCGGCACCGACCCCCACGGCTGCGGATTTTCCCCTGAAACCAACCGAGCGAGGCCGGGGGCGGGTCCCACCCGTGATGGCAGCGCGATGCGTGGGGCCGCCCCCGCCGCTGGCCGGCGAGCCCCGGCTCGCCCGCCCGCACCCCCGGCCCGACCCACGCGTGGAGCGCGGCCCGGAGCGGCCCGGCCCGGCCCCGCCGGCGCCCCCCGCGGGAGGAGCGGGCAGCGCACCGGGATATGCCCGGGCACGTCTCGGCGAGGGGCTCCCGCCCCGCCCGGCACCCCCGGCACCCCGCACCCCTCATCCCGGGACCCCCCCGGGCGCCGCTCGCAGGTGCCCGCCGGAGCCGGCTGCCGCCCCCCGCGTCTCGCTGCCCTCCCGGGTGCGGGACCGGCCGCAGCCCCCGCCGGTTCCCCTCGAGCCCCGCCACCGGCACCGGGGAGGGTCGGGACCGCGCCGGTGGAGTGGGGGAGCGGTGGGGGGTGTGGGGGAGGCGTGTGCGCGGCCCCACGGCTCACCTGGGTCCCGGGGCCGGCGGGACGGGACGGGGCGGGCAGCGCGGGCAGCACGGGCAGGACTCCGCGGGACGCGGAGCGCGGCGTGTCCCGGGAGGGGGGGGCGGGCACACACACCGCCCCGCCCCCTCGCCGGCCCCGCCGCCTCCCATTGGCGGGCACCGCTGTCTGGGCGGGGATATGCAAATGAAAAGGAGCGGCCCCGGCCGGGAGCGGTGGGGGGAACCGGCGGGGCCGGGAGCGGCTGAGCGCCCCTCGGCGCCCGGGGAGAGCAACGGCGGGGCGGCCCGAGCGACGGCGAGAGAAGCACCCCCACACACACCCACCCCTGGGCCACTCGTGTCCGTGGGGGCTCAACAGCCACCGGCGGCAGCCGGGAGCCCCCGGAGAGGATCCTCCCGTTTGGGGTGTCAGCCCCTGGCTCGGGGGTGGTGGAAGAGCCCCTGGCCCGGCACCCCCCAGTCAGTGATCAATGAATCAGTGAAACGATGAACCAATGAGTCAGTGAATCAATGAACCAGTGAATCAGTGAACCAATGAACCAAAGAATTAATGAATCAATGAATCAGTGAATCGGTGAATCAACAAACCAAGGAACCAGTGAATCAATTAATCAATAAACCAATGAATCAGTGAATCAGTGAACCAAAGAATCAATGAATCAATCAGTGAATCGATGCACTGTCTCCGCCTGTGGCTCTGCCACACCACCAGTGTGAACAGGCAGCCACCGTGTGACACTGGAGCACCTGGCCAGGGCTTCCCCCTGCTCACAGTACAACGTCTAACAGCATTGCTTGAATCTTTGGGGCAGTTCAGGGGAAACACCCCAGGGTGATTGTGCAAAAGACTTGCTCCATCCCAGTGTCTACAAATGGCCATGTGGAATCTTTCCTGGGCAGGAGGGGGGGTGTTTTCCCACTAGTACTGCTCCTGGCACTCTCTCTGCAGTTTGCCTCCAAACCAGGCAGCTCTTCAGTTTTGATCTGCCAGGCCCGTTGCAAAACCCCACGTCCTCCCCAGCTTTAGGAGGGGGACGGCAGGCATGGTTAGTGCTGCTCGGCCAGCAGCTCTCAGCGGTGGCTGTTGCACAGGGATGTGCACCTGAACTGCCTCTGGTTATAAACCTGTTATTTTGGGACATTGTCCCCATTTCTCTCTCTCTTTTCAAAGTTCAAGCAATCTCTCTGCAGCAAATGCTTTTGAGAAGTCCCGTAAGTTCCCCACTGCCGCTGCGTGACCCCCTGTGTAGAAGCCAGACTGGAGTAACTGGAAGGATTTCACCCAAAATTCAGTTAAGCACTCAACTTCCTCGCTGTTTTCTCATCAGCTCTTCTGATCTTCCTCAGCTTGGTGCTTCAGCCAGGCTCCTGACACAATCTCCACAGGCAGAAGGCGCTCAACGGGAGTGGTTCTGACAGGGGTGAGGATGAGGATGGCTTTTGCCTCGTGCGGGTCCGTGTCCGGTGCAACCGGCCTGTGCTGCAACCCTGCTGCCCCTCTCGTGTCCCGTGCGAGCGGCCGGTGCTGCCCGAGGGGGCAGCCAAGGACACAGCCACCAGCCCCGGCACCTCGGCGGGCTGACGCAAGAGCTCAGTGAGGAAAATTACATCAGCAGAGGTCACCTGTGGGGTTATTTGCTGCTAAAGAGCTGATCGAGTCACGATGAAAGATTTGCATTGGAGCATCCAGCTGATGGGTGGTTATTCACAGAGCTGCCCCAAGCCTGTGTGGTCTGCGGGGGGCTGGGGGCGTCTGTGAAGGTCTCTGGGGGTCTGTGGGGGTCCCACTGGTGTCTGGCAGCCTGAGCCCCCCAGGGCAGCCCTGCTCTCGCCCCAGATCCTGTCTGTGGGGTTCTGCTGCCCCCCAGCTTGTGGCCTCACGGGAGCCGCAGTAAACTGCCAGTCGAGCTGGAAATGCAGTTCCTGGGGTGGGGGTTTCTCCCAGTCAGACCAGCACCTTGCACCGCACACCCCAGCACCAGCGCTGCCCTGGGAGGGCTGTGGAAGCCCACAGCAGCCTGGGGACGTGGCAGCGCTGCGCTTTTGGGGCACCACAGGCTTAGAGGGGCTTTACCGTCTTGCCAAAGCGCTCCAAGGGGCCACTGGCTGTGGGATGTTTGCCAGATTTCCGGCATTGCCGATGCAGGGATCGCTGGGTCGGGTAGAGTGCTGTGTGTCCAGCAGATCCGGGTGTATTTTGCAGGCTGAGGCCTTTGAGATGTCAGCTTCAGCCTACAGAAACCTGTCCTGAGGTAGTTGGTGTCGTGCCTGTAATGCTCAGCATCATGTTATCTCAGATAAGTTGTAACTACGTAGCATAATTAACAGAATTATTGTATTACAAGATAGCAAAACCATAAATTCTGAAGCAGGCAATGTATTTTACTTTTTTTTTTCCTTACATATCAGAGTATTCACAACACTAGAGGGCACCAAGTTCAGGCAGGAACCTATGGTGGGGGCCAAGCAGACTGTGAACACCCCCCCGCAGAGAGACACGGACACAGACACACAGATACCTCCCCGGACACAGCGCGATCACCCGCTCAGCGCAGGATGTTTGAAGAAGTCACACTTGGACACTCTCCGGGCACCTTCCGCCGTCCCCCGTTTCAGAGCAGCGCTCAGCCCATCCCTTCCCAGGGGATGTCACCCGGGACCTGCGTGGCTGATCGCGCCAGCCTCGACCCCAGCATCTCCCCGGAGGGGAACTGTTGGTTTTTCTTGCTGCCAGAGGAATGACGAGCTCAGAACCTTGTTGTGCGTTTGCTGAGCTGCCTGCGGGAGCTGCTGCTCGGGCCGGTGTCAGCAGAGGGCACCGGGTGCTCGCTGGGAGCCGCCGGGACCCCGCACCCCTGCGCCCCGCAAGGTCCCTCAGCAGCGCACCCGCCCGAGGTGAGCTCGTGAATTCCCGCAACCACCGGCACAGAGTTCATTTCACCTTGCCTTAAATTCTCCTTTTCCTTCCTTCTACTCTCCCCCCCCCCCAGTTTCACTCATTTTCTCCAGATTTCCTCACCACTCCTCTGCTGGGTTCCTTCCCAGACATAAAGTGCCAGGTTTCCCGTGTAGCTGAGACCCTTCCCCACGAGCTCGCTGACCACGCTCTTCACCCCTGCCAGGGCGCTCGTGTCTGACAGGATGCTTTGGACCTCTCTGCTTCATACAGTTGTGCCCAACAAGCTGCAGCTTAACCCTAAGAGCAGAAGCAGGCAGCACGCCCAATGACAGATGGTGATGTGTTCAAACTCAGCATCATACAGGCAGGTGACCCTTGCCTGCACCCTGTTCTTCTCACCAGCGAGCCCCAAAGTTGTGCTTTGCCTCACTCCACTGTTTGCTCCTTCCCACACCAGTGCCCAAAGCCCCTTTGCTCCCCTTTGCTCGTCCAGGGCAACACTGTTTTGCTGAGCACTGACAGAGCTGCAGAGGGGCCTGGAGGTCTCTGGCAGCAGGGAAGAGAACAAAAAGAAACTCTTAATTTGAGAGAAAAAGGGCAAGGAATGGTTTTAGCTTTTTCACATTCCCAGCTGGGAGGCTCTAAAAGGTAGAGAGTCACTGGTGAGTGACAGCTCCGGCCAGCTGGGTTGTGGGCCCTGCCGCAGGGATTAGGGGCGTTCAGCATTCAGCTCCTTGCCCGCGTTGCAGTTCAGTCTGGAGTTCAGGTTTTGAGCCCTCTATTACCAGCCGACATTCACTGAGGGACCGCGGCAGGTAAGGGCCTGTTCCAGCTCCCGCCACAGAGACGTGACGCACAGAAGCCACATCTGCCGTTGTGTTCCCCGAGTACGTCTGGTGGGTCACCACCAGGGTACTCTCAGCGTCCAGACGAGAACAGAACGAGTGTCCAGGGCCACACCTCAGCCCAGGACCCCAATTCTGACAACAGCCAGACATGGGGTCAAGCAGAGCAGAATGAAAACACAGCAAAAACGTTTATTTAGTCAACCTTGATGGACTTATCTTCCTTGAACTCCCCAGTTTGCTCCCAAACCCACAGACAGACATAGCATCCACAGGTGAGGAGTCCCACGTCACGTGAGGCAGCACCTCCTTTTATTTGGCCTGAACTGGAAACCCAGAGCTTGTTCAACAGCCTCCAGGTTCTGCGTTACAGGGAAAAGTGAGCAATCCACCCCCAGCATCCCGGCCAAGCCAGGGAGCGGGAAAGGGGACGTTCCTGTTTCAGGTACACTGCAGCCCTACTTGTTTACCATTTATTCTCCTTGCTTGTATGAGTGGCGCTGCTAGACTGCACCTGCAAGGACATCCCGGCTTTTTATATCCATCTTCCAGCCTGCTCACGGTAAAGAGAAGAGCTTAAGCTTTCTGCAGGGAGGGTTTCACTTGTTACCAGAGTCGCTCTGATTTTGCAGACATGTAACTCCTCTGATTTCCACAGCACGCAGTCCATTTGCAGCTGAACAGAAGTCAACCTTAAACGTGTCTATAGATCGGGAGCCAAAGCTGCAGTCAGGAATAAATATTTCAGCAGAAACTCAGCAATGGCAGTAGCAACCTGCTGCCTAAAGTACCTTTGTAGGCATTAATGCAAATTGGCTGTTCTTAACTAAATGGTAACGACTGTGGCTGTTACACAGCTACAGCGTTATTGTACAACTAAATAACATTTCAGCCTTTGACAAGTGAATATTGCAAAGAATTGTTTCAGAAGCATGAAATCAGCTTAAATCAGTGCGATTCTTTAATGTACCAGGATCTTTGGGCAACCTTCTGCTCTCACTTGTACTTGCAGCCTCATTCAATGTCAATTGGTTACATTCTTTGAATTGATTTTTCAAACTTTCAAATCCATTCCTCTCTAAAAGAGACTTGGCGCTGTTCAGGGGCTGTCAGGCATTACTTAGGACTGTTTTCCACTAAAACTTGAGCCCTGACCTTGCATGTTAATGTTGATCTGGGGAAGCTAAGGAAAGCAGATTTTTTTTTTTTTCAATCACTAAATAATTTCTGGTCAGAAAAGGCTAGTTCTTTTGTTGAATAAAAAAAAGTGTTATTATCACTTCTAAGGATAAATTAGACATTGTTTATAAAATGTCAGTGACCTGGTGCTGGCCCATACTCCGGGAAAGCGGATTATGCCGCGGGTGAAGTCGCTGAGCATCCCACCACCGGCTGTGAGGCTGCGCGGCCGCTGCTTTCCCTGGAGCGTGAACCGTGGGAGTTAACGTCTGTGCACAAGGTGCCAGGGTTGGAGGTCTGCTACAGACGTTAAAAAGCAGATCCTGCTTCTCTCTCCCTTAAATATTCAGCTGTTTTCACACGCACTAGAAGGAAGACTTAGTTTTCAATTTTCTCTCCCGGAGCAGCTGGAGGCAGGAGCGGAGGGTCTTTTAGGCAGAACTGAGCACTGCCACCTTTGGAATCCACTGGCAGCTGAGAGAATTCACTAAGTAATATTTTTGTTCAAAAGTATTGGTTTATTAACATCTAAATATTGCTGGGTATCATGCTGATTTAGAAGGAGTTTTTATGAGCTTTCTGAGGTGCTCTCTTTCAGGGAAGGATGGATTAAAATTAAAACATTGGCTTTTTGCTTTTCTTTCTAAAAGAGGTATTTCAGCACAGTATCATGTCACAAAACCACAGGAGAGATTTTAGTTTAGGATTCAGAATGGACTTTTTGCTCCCTGGAGGGTGGCTTATGCCGTCACTCCAAAGCTTGGGATCAAAAGCTTCTGCATCACCCCCAATATGAATTTGCATTTGTCTGTAATGGAATAACGCAGCGAAGATTAAGCCTTCCCTGTTGTGAAATACCTGCTTGGGGCCAGTCAGTTGGTTGGTTTGTTTTGCCACTCAGTGCCTCACACCTTGGCCGCTGTCCCTCCAGTAACGTAACACGTCTGCAGAGTCGTCCCTCAAATCCCCCGAACCCCCATGGCAGGTTCCACGCAAGTGCGTGCCTCTGTAAATCAGTCAAATAGATCATATTTTATCTATTTTGTGTCTCTTCTTTCTCATTTAAAAAGGCACACCCCAGCAAAATCGTGCCATTTAGACTGATCTGTAGCATTTTGCACGCGGACAAAGCACTGCCAGAAGCCAGGGTCCAGCCGGACTGCTCTTGTGAAGGCCCGAAGGGGCTGGAGATGCCCCAGCTGGGGGCTTCAGTCAACCTGCTTTAATAGAGGAGTAAGGAGAAGAGTCCCTTGAATAAACAGAAAGCCAGCTACAAGCTTTGTTTTCACAAAGTCAGCTTTGAGTCATTCCAACCCCAGCATCGTAGTCAAGATCCCTTTTTTCACCTTTTTCTGAAGGCAGGAATGCTTTACTGTGCTTTCCTTAAAATGCAATATTTAAGTCAGGAAGCACCAAAGCGAGGGCCCTACAAAGTCCGCATTTCCCAAAGATGGGGAAAATGCACGTAAAGCTTCAAGGCTTCTGAACGGTTGCTCAGGAAAGGGTGCAGGGTGGTAACCTGCACGTACTGCGGATTCCATGAGGCCTCTGCGGTTCTGCAGCTCAGCGAGAGCCTTCACCCTCTCTCAGTGAAAGATTAGACTTAGCTTACGGAAAAAAGAGCCTAACGGCAGCAAAGCTGAGATTTGTACCCAAGTGTCCCCACTCCAGCCCACTCCCCTGTACAGGGTGCAACCCCCTCGCAGGAGGACAACCCGAACCAGTGGCCAGCAGAGCTGCATCCAGCACTTCCCTGAAGGCCAGCAGGAATGCAGGAACGAAGCCTTTCTCTGCCGCTCTCTGTTCTCACAGGGCTACACCGGCAGGCGTGGACCCAGGAGGGGTCTGCTCTGCTGTCCTGCACCCTCGGCTGCTGGGAACCGCAGCGGCTCTGCCAGAGCTGCAGGGCTGGGGAACCACGGCTGAAAGGATTTGGGAGGAGAAAGTGACAGTTGTGCCACTCTGAGGTGTCACCCCAGGGAAGGGTTGGTGGCCAACACCACACGGATGGGTGATGTGGATAAACAGCCATCAGGAGCCACAGAGATGGACAGACCTCGCTTCATTTTGGACTCTGAGCAGGGCTGGAGCAAGGTTTCCAGAAATGAGACAGAGAACTTCAAAGCGCCCGCAGTCACCAGAGGGTTGTAAGCAAGGACAGCCTCTTATTTATCAGGCCCAGCTCCTACCTTCCATCAAACAAGCAGCAACTTGCCCTACAGGACATGTTCCAAGCTGGATGCCATGTGTATGAGAAAGCCTGTGGTTACCTACTATCCATCCCCATATTTATAGCCTTTATTTATGGCTGTGTTATTGTTTGGTGGCCTTTTGTCTTTTTTTTGGCAGTGACAATGACTTTTCTGCCATAACAGAAACGAGAAGCTGTGTCCACGAGCCTATTCCAGGTCATTGTCACAGAACAGTGGTCACAAACACTGGCCAGGCCGCCTGCCAGGATGTCCCCGCCGGCCCGCAGTGGGCAGGGAGCTCCAGCACTGCCACACACGCTGCTGGGTGGGTCTGCAAAAACAGAAAGCTGCCTAAAGATGGGCCTGGGCCATAATTTCTCCTGATAGACTTCACGGAGGAAGTGGTCAGAGTGTGAGTCTTCACTGAAGGTTGGGTGGTGACATTTGCACCAGGACCTGGTGCACTCAGAGCTTCAGATACTTCCTGGCCCAGGCTATTGGAGCTCCTGGGAAAGCTGCTCAGGAATCCAGGCAATGTCACTGTTTGATTTGTTTCTTCCTTGGCTCATTTTCTTTTGGAAGATAGAAGCAAACTGATGATCTTCTTCTCCTCCTGCCTCCAGCCTCTTCTCTGGCTAACTTCAATTTCAGCACTTTTACACAGCTCTTATTTTGCTCACCTAACTGCAGACTTCAGCTTTCCCAGAGTCTCTCTTTTTCCCAGAGGGTGAATCGCATTCTTGGACAAGCACAGCCTCAGAGATTCCCCGGAGCAGGAAGACTTGGTTGAGCCCAGCTTAGCAGAGCCCAGCTCAGCAGAGCCCAGCGGGCGCTGTGAGGAGAGTCAGGCACTTCTAATTAGACATGCAGAGAAGACCGACCTGAGACCCTCATGCCCGGCTTGTCTCCGGCAGGGCGGAGGGAGCTGACCCTTTGTAGCTGCTTGTACAACTCAGGGCCCCACCAGCGCAGGAGAAAACAATAGATGAATCTATCACCTCATTCGTTACAGCCGGCTTTGCCCTTGACTCTGTTGATCTTTTCGAGGTAAATATCAAATAAAGCCATGGTGGAAACAAACTGCCACAGATTTATGACTTCAGTTCTTAACTGAACTTTTCTTTTGTAGCTGCTTGCTCACATGCAGTGCTCTCGTCTCCATGGTGAACCTAGAAGAAGGTAATAAATGCAGCTTTGCGCTCCTGATGGGTAACTGTCCCTTCTGGCCCAGGGAGAGATCCCTCATGGCTTCCCTGCTGTGAGCAGGCAGCGGGGGGCCGGGCTGTCCCAGGCCCCAGCAAAGGGCCAGCAGCATCTCAGGCAGCTGGTGACCCTCCCTTGCTTCTGACTCAGCTTCAGCTCCACCTTGCTTTGACCTTTGGCAACAAGCCAGTCACAGCAGGGAGTCACTCCCCACCTCTGCTCAGGGGATGGACATGCCTCTGCCCGAGGGATGCCCGCTGTGTGAGAACCCCAGCAAGAAAAGGCAGCGCTTATTAGTGCTCTTGGCTAATGAGAATCATTTCTGGGCCTTAGTAGCCTGCCTTCTGACCCAAGGAAAAGCCCAATTACAAGGTATTTCAGAGGACACATGTGGAGCAGCTGTCCATGCTATGTTTATTCTGGGTTTTAGCTTTGCACGTTTTCCATGTGCATCACAAGAAGAAAATGAAGCGAGCCCAGGGCCAGGCTGCACCCAAGGGCAGCTCAGAGCAGCTGGGCAACGCACAGCAGAGGAGGGAAGAAGTGAGAGAAAAGTGCCCCTGTCACTCACTGAAGAACATGATCTGAAGCAGGATCGGAATAAATGCCCCTAAGACATGGAGAGGAAAGTAAGAGATTGTGAGGAAATAATTCTGACTATGCAATACTTCTTGCTGTAATTTTTGGCTTGTTGAACAGGGGACCTCCAAAGTACTCGTGCTTTGGACTGCGTTGTATTGCATGGATATTTTTGTGGACATATCTGCTCCCTTTTGTGTTTCTGGGCACAGTTTCCCTCCCAGCGGAACCCTCTCAGCATTCCTGAGAGCTGCAGCTATTTGCTATGCATCGGAGGAGCGAGCTGGCCAGATCAGACTTAAGGCAATTATTTTTGGAGGCTAATACGTGTTGGAATTTATTCCGCTTCTAAGGGTACACTATCATCACAAAACTGGCCATTCACAAAACTGCTTACCCTGTTCTTCCAGAAGTGTTCTTGAATCCAAATTTTAATGAGGTATTTTGTCTTTTTAAAATGCCATATCCCATGTTTAGAGCAATACATTTTCTCACTGCAAATCAGTAAAATAATAAATGCAATTATGAATTCTGAAAATATTTTCAACGAAAATTTGGCAAAATATACTGCAAAACTATTATAGCACAATGCTGTGAACTGTTCTAAGGTAAACACTACCTAAACCATTTGCATTTAAGGAAAAGGTTTTTCACTCAAAAGTAAGTGTGGAAAAGCAGCAACTGTTTCCTGTAGAAGCACGTTAGTGGCTCTTTGTATCATGAGGTAAGAACTGAACATCAGCAGAGAAGGCAGCGAAGGAGGACATTCCCCACTCACCTGTCTTCCCCTGCTGCAGGATATGCCTAAAACCAATTTTGCCCGGCGAAGATTTCCTCTGCCGCATGGGATCGGCGCCGCACAGCCCACAGCCTTGCCCAGCCCCGGGAGCCGCGGGGGCTGCAGCCGTCCTGCTGCCCGAGCTCCGCCGGAGGCCGAAGCTGTCCGAGGGCCTTGGCAGTTTTACTGTCTGCGAAGGCCAGCGTGGGCGCTTGCACTGTACTTCGGCTCCATTTGAATTTATGGTGCCCTGGGAAAGCAGAGTGAAAAAAACCAAACCAAACCGTGAAAAGGCTGCTCACTATAGAGCAAAAATGCGAATTTGTGAGATCAAACTGATGTGAACAGATTTATTAATGGGACCGTGGGGATGCTGACAGCATCTATTAGCAGACAGTCCTCCCAGGTCTATCCTGGCCACTATCCTCGCCATGAGCATTTCCATCATGCACACAACCTTACCCTAGATTGTCTGATTGTTTCAGCTGGCTTCTGTTGACAGGAGTGAAGGCTGGATTCAAACATAAGATTGTTCTGCAAATTAAGAAAACCAACAAAACAAGATTTCGCTCCTAGAAGCCCTTAAGCGCCAGTATCCTTCGTTCCTTCCACTCTGTCCTGCCTGTCACACCAGGGAGTTCGTGCAGAAAGCAAACTATATTTTATTGAGGGGAAAAAGAAATCAAATCACTGTGCATGTACAACTAGTAACTGATCTCCATCCCTCTGTGGAGTTTGTGACTGTGATTCCCCAGCTGCCAGCCCATGTGCCATGAATAAATGTCCCTCTAATGTCACTTGAAGTGTCACTCTTTCTTCCACTCCTGTTCTACTACTGATTTTCTTGTAGGAAAAACCTCTCTGTTCAAGTGATGGACCTGGTGGGTGTCCAGCTGCTCCCTGCCCTCCGTGCCAGCCCCTTACACCGGCACCCCCAGCCCAGGAGCGGGGTGTCCTGAGCACCACGAGCAGCGGCAGCGTGCCGCCTGCCTGCCCCGGGCTGAAATGGAACCCTCCCAAAAGGGTCCCCCTGGGAGGGCGGCTGCCGGGCTGCACAGGAGGCTCTGACCCTCTGTCAGAGCTGGATTCCTGCTCTTTAGCTGAAAAACCGGTGATGGAAAGCGCGCTCCCTTAGGCTCTCTCGCCAGAATGCGCTGGCAATATAACATCTGCAGAATAGCATCAGTTACACAAAGGAAAGTAAAAGTGATTTCTCACTGCATTTACTCAGCTGATCTTAAAGAAATCAGTCCTGTTTATGATAAGCCTTTTGAAGGCAAATGTTGCTGTGTGTTTCCAGTTCCACCTGTTTGTCTCCTCCACCTCCTCAGTGACACACACGTTGACATGGCACTGTCAGCTGCGTCTGTGTTTGGGTGCTCAACTCCTCAGTTTTCCTTCCGTTGTTTTCTTTATAGACAAAAAACCCCCAAACAAGCAAAGCTTTTGGAAATTGTTTTGAAAATAAGAAACTGCATTTAACGACTCTGATTCTATAAAGAAATTTATGTATAAAGAATGGGCCAAATTTTAGCTTTCTTAATCTTGACAGGCTCTCTGGTAAGCACAAGTGATAAGTGATGTTTCCTTTCACAGGAGACTAAGGTAGATTTTTCTTTGCCTTGTTATGTGACAATAACTATGAAAGATGCCAAGCAAGCACCTAAGCATTTGCCTTTCTCAGATCCCATCCAATAGGTAGATATTACTGGCAAGAGTCAGGTAAGAAATATAGCAAAGAACGGAGCATTACTGACATCCAAATATGTTAAATGAACAAAACAGGGGATCTGGGATACTCATGGTATGTATTTAATAAGAAGACCCTTTTCGGTCAGACCTGGCCGACTAAATAGGCAAGTTTGAGACTGATGATGTCAGCGGGCCTCTTACAGAAAAGTTTTAAATCATCCAGGTGGATTTTGCAATAGATGCCTTAAGCCCAGGTTCCCGACTGTGTGTTCAGATCACTTTCTTTCATATTCAGGCTATTTTCCTTTTACCCACCCTTTCACTTGCGTGTTTTGATCTTCAGGTTGTAGCCAAAATAAATTAAACTGACAAATAGAACTTGGCCCAAGTATACAGTTGGTGGCATGTTTCCTTATTGAGGAAGAGAAAGTGAAAATATAGAACAAATTATGCAGATAAGTATCAGAGAAGTCAAAGTTAATCAGATCTCAGCATGTTCATGTGAGAGACCGGCAGAGAATGCACTCTCCTTGGACTGAAACATCACACTCCTGTACAAGTTTCTATCCCTTTTTCTTCTTCTTCTCCTCCTCCCCACACAACTCCTCCAGAACGGCCACCAACATGAAAGCTGGGAGCCACAATCCAGCTTTGGCAGCACATCTGCTGCCGTGTTCCTGGTGCAGTGGGCACGCAGGCAGCCCGCGACGGCCGAGCCCGAAGCGCTGCCCTGCACAGGAGTACAGAATCCACACAGCAATCCACACAGCTCCCAAAGATCCAGGTGTCACGCTGGTGCCACGGTGGGACACAGATTCATGAGCTGAGAGAAGGAGGCTGCAGAAATTATCATGAAAATTACTATTTTTCTTCTTTTTGCATTTCACGTACAATCAACAGTGCAGAAGTTTGTGGGGCGGTTGATTGTGGTTCTTGATTCTTCAAAACAGAAAATGTTTCACAGCAACAGCTCTCCAGGTTCATCAGAAATAATTTTTTTATCAGTTCAGGGGAGGAAACCGTGCCTGGACCGCATGACTGGCTGCACCTGAGAAATCTCGGGGAAGCAAACAAAGGCAGGCTTCAGCGGAGCCCTCAGCTGAGGGATCACCGCGCAGTCCTGATGGCAACAGTGGGAAATTACTGAGCGTGAAGATGGTCTGATAGTACCATAGGTAATACCATGATAACAGAATTGGAGAGCAGCCCGGCCACATGTAACAGGTTATCTATCCCAGGAGGTACCATTGCTTTACAGGCCAGGACTCTGAATCACAAAGCCTGAGCCAGTTTTAACCTCCTCAAGTCTCAGAATCAACCGCATGCCACCTGCTTCACACAGAACAAAGGCACTCGTTATCCAGGGTAAGGACATCATCACCTCTCCTGGACGAGGCACTGAAGCACACTTCGGTGCTTTTGTTGAGAAGCCGTTAAGAGAGGATGTGGAACCTGAATTCTAACCAGACCGGGTTACTGTGTATCTTACTCAGTAACTGAAGCACTTGATGGATCCCTGGGCTTCCAGAAAATACCATCAGCTCCTTCAGAACAGCACCCAGCTGCCAGCCACCATTCCCTCCTAGTACAGATGCCAACCCAGCTGGAAAGGAAGCTGACAGACCTGTGGAGGCAAGTAGCTAGAGCATGAAAGGAAACTGCTGTTAAGCCCCGCTCGTGGAGCCACTGGGGTGAGAACCCCCTGCTCAGGCTCCAGTAACTGCACGGGAAACTGGTGTCCACGTTCATTCCGGTCTTGAGTGGGTGGTGAGAGTGGCAGAATTCAGACGTGTCCTGAGGTTTCTTAAGAACTGTGACTACCCCTGCCACATCACAGGGGTGTGTGCACTGCAACACACTCAGGAATGAGCAAGCTGCGGTCTGGTACGAAGGAAAGACTGAAACGAGACCTCTAAACGTTGGGCTCTGCACATGCACTACACAGCAAAACACATCCCACAGCCTCCCAGCCAGTGTGCTCCGGGGCAAATGCTGCCACCACGTCAGGGCCAGGAGGAACGTTTAGGGCAGTATTGTACCAGTGCAGCAAGACCTGACTTCTTTCCCTGTGCAGAGGGTTAGAACATCCCAAGAACTGTCTCGGCAAAGGAATGATTCCTGTAAGAGGCTGAGCCTGCTGCAGAGCTGCCTGTTGTGAGCAAAAGGCCCAGACAGCATGAAGCCTTTTACAGACAGCACCACTTCAATGTGTTAATGATTGCAAGCTTCCAAAATCACCAGGGGTATTCCTGGAGCACACTGGGCATGTGGCTGCCATTATTTATTACCAGGCACTGCCAAAGCCCGTAGCATCAGACACGCATCCCGGCAGATGACCCAGTTAAGTACATGTGCAGTACATCGGGTCTCAGTTACAAAATCATTTCCATATTTTTCAGCGTGCATGTCTGTCCTTGTAGAATATTCTCGAAAGGCAGCAGCATATGGAAGCTTTACTGCTCACTGTAGCGTACAGAGGTGGATAAATTCCAGAGCAAAGGAGATCGAAAGGGCAGTGTGAGAGGAGGTGTTCCTAGTACTTCTCAAAAACACACTAAAATAAGTGTCTATCTTTGCTGAGTGCAGTAAGAGACCAGACACTGGGGAGATTATCCCACAGAAGATACTTTCTGTTGGCCAGACCTTGCGCATTAACATGCTGATCCTTTACTGCAGTGTGAGGTATCTGTGGTTCCAAGAAGTTCAGCAGAGCACTATCAGATAATCACATTTTTCAATAAGCAGAGATGATCAAAGCCAGAGGGTAACTCGTAGGTGTTCGGGGAATGCCACGCTCAAAGCTAACAATAGACCGAACACTGGATGCCATTTCATGCCTGTGCCAGGGCTCATGCCAGCCAGACTGTTTCACTGATCAAAAAGACTGAAGCTGTACCTTCACCCTTGACCCAGTGATTCCTGTGGAACTAAGATTTCAGCCCTGTCCGTTCAGAGGCACTGGGTGCTCAAAGCTTCCACTGGTCGTAAAGAAAAAAACAATTTGGTCTGAAAGTCAGTGCTGAGCAGGCTTTGAGAGGGAGAGGTCAAGTTCCAGAGGAAGGGGAAACCAGCCCTGTATGAGGGGAGACCTCCCTCCTCACTGCCCTCTCCTCCACCTCCAGCAAGAGCCCCTCAGCCTTGTTTCACACAACATCACTGGGTCAGAGAAGTTACTTGTCTAGAAAGTCTTGTGGAGAAAACTTATTTTTCTTCAGGACAGTTGCTATGTACCATAAGGGTTAAACCAAGCACTACGTAATGAAGAAAGAACCATAAAAAATGTAGGTGGGGGGAGATTTCACACACCTATCTATATGCTTTTACCTCAAAAGAGCCTGTCTGAGCATGCTGTAAAGCTGAGAGAGGAAAAGAGAGATTGCTCTTCCACTTTTGGCACCTCTACAGCCTTCAGGTCTGCCTCGCTCCCTCCACACCTGTGGGGCACTGGGGGAACCCGGGACCTGCCCTGGACTTGCAGGAGGTCAGGGCTTCAGCCCTGCATGAGGACACTGACGAGCTGGATAACAAGCTGCAGTTTGTTTACATCATTTAAATACCTAGGAAATAAATAAGGAACTTTCACATTGCTGAGATAATTTTTTACTTGAATGTTAAAACATGAACGTCTTGGCTTCTTGGCCCGGGGTGGCGTGTATAACTGTGATTAGTTCTGCACCACTCTTCTGTGTCACTCCTCTCTATCACTTCTTTCTCCAGAAATCAATTAGTCCTGAATATAGAAATAATGGAGTCTTATCATTAAATCTCATCCTATCAAACGCAACGGCCTAACTGTGACTTGTGAGTGACAATAACACTTTGAAATAAAAAGTTCTGTCAGTAGGAAAATTGTGCATCCTGTACTTCAAACAGTTATTTCAAGTAATAATCAATAATCATGGGAATTGCTCTTGCAGGTGTAGAGCATAAAAATGATGTGCTCATTTCCATTTGCTCATTAAAACTGCACAAACAAAAAATACTGAACCTATGTTTCTCCCTGCTATGCACGGATTAACACGGATTCAGCCCTTAGTATCTAAAACATCGCTGTCTAGATAAATAATCCTACCTCAGATTAAAAAAAAAACAATACCAGAAACATTATTACCATTCCATAAATTTTAGTTCCGTTTTCTTGATATTATATAGGTAGAGAAAAACCTACAGAGTCACAGTTATAAACTCAGTATAAAACAAACTTTAAAGGGGAAAAAACCCAAACCCTTATGAGATGTTAATAAAAATCTCAAAAGGTTATTTTCAATGAACTTCTTACCCAGTCTCACAAATTGCTTTGTAAAGAGAAAGGAATCAAGTTAAATGTTTTGCAGAAAAAGGAAATACTGAGTTTCTTCAAGAAGCAGGGGAAGCACATGGAGATAACTGTGTGACACTTGGATTTCAGCTGGATTGTCACTCACTCCACGCTGCCAACATCCAGACTTTCATCATTAATCAGCCAATGTTCGGGTTTCACAGCTTCAGCTCCTGGTGCCAGATGGCTGCATTCAAACATCAGTCTCATTGGTTTGTTGTTTTGAAAGCAGAATTTTAAAGCAAAGGCCTCCTGGTTGCACAGGATAACAGAAAAATGGTCTGAAAGTTTAAAAACAATGATTTTTTTTTCTCCACAATGCTCTTTTCAGAAATATGAATAATGAATGGTTTCGAAGCACTGTCTCCTGGTATTTTGGAGCCTCACCTATGATTCTGATAGCCAGGATAACAGCATTACTGTTTACTTTCCCTGAAAGAAGAGACCAGCAGCAGCTGCCTGTCCAGGTCTCTTCTTACCCTGGTTTCCCAAGCGAGGAAGGCTTCTCTCACTATATCGCCTCTGTCCATGCACCAGTTTGTTACTGGCCTCCCTGTTACTCTATGAGGCCATTGCTGGCTCCACTCAGATGTGGCTCAGCAGCAAAGGTCTTACAGAAACCAAGACACTGCCAGTTTTGTGCACTCAGTGGTGGCGGTGATGGATGGGAGAGGTCCTGGCACCCCCGTGCCAGGAGAGCTGCAGCCTGGGCTCAGGCGCGGCCGCTCTGCTCTCCGGGGGCTGCCGGGGTGGCGGTTCGGAGGATGGGAGTGGGGGTGGAGGAGCAGAGATGGATCAGACAACACGGGCGGGCTCGGCAGCAGGAGATGTCAGGGAGCTGTCGGTGGAGGTGAAAAGGGATGTGTAAAGAAATCAGGTGGCAGCGCTCAAAAGACAGCTTGTTTTCAAGGGACGTTGCCTTTTGCTCCGCACGGCTGGTACCTGAAGCCTCACTGCATTGTTTCTGTTAGGAGATGAGAATGATGATGTCAGTCAGATCTTTTTTCTGTTCATTCCTTCCTATTTACAGGTGTCGAAAGTTCTTTTCTGTAAACATTGTAAAGGTCAGCAACAGCCAGAAGCTTCCATGCTAACAGTTTCCAAGCACACTCTTCTAGCCAGTCCTGTGCCCTGATGTGCTGTTTTTGTTCTCTCCTCGCATCCAACCTCCAATGAGTTCTCAGGCTTTCCAACTGCCTTCTGCCTCAAACACAAAGCCAGGAAAAGCTGTGATACCCCACAAGTGCTGGTAGCCATTTCCCCAGGAAAACATCTTGTTTCGCCACAGTTATTTTTTGTTTTGGACTTGCAAAGCAGCATTTCATCTTGGGCAAGGGTTTCTGCTGTTTATACTGTTGTTACAGAAAGGTGTGTAGTGACGTCTTCCATTTATCAAGACCTTTGGTTCCCAACATCCCAGGCATGTTTGTTAACCATCGTTAGCCTCTTTTGGGATAACAGCTCTTTTTCCGTATGGAAGCAGACTTAAAGAGTGATTTCCACCACTCCTAAGGAGGTGTGTGAAGGAGGATTTATTGTTCAGTGGAAGACACCTATCACACTATTACATGACTGGAGAAACAGTAAAGTGAAAAAAGGACTTATTTTCCAAAAATGGATCCTTATCATGCTCTGTAGCTGAAGTAAACGTTGGAACATGCGCACAAGTCATAGGTAACAGATATCCTGACTTTAGATCATAGATTACAACAAAACGAAGCTGAGATGTAAAACCAGTAGAGATGAAAACCAGAAGGGTACAAGCACATGTTAGTGATGGAAGAGCAGAAAGTAACAGGAGGTTGTGTTACAGTTACAGAGGACAGAGAAGAACCAGATCCAAAGAGCCAAAAGGAGGAGGACTTGCTGACTGATTTGCTTCTTGAGTTTCTAAGCAAACTCCAGCACATGACAAGGCAATTAAGGAGATGGAATGTAAAATTGCTTTTTTTACAGCTGAAGCCTTCATATTGATCTCACATACCAGAACCTCTAAAGATGAAACAAATAACCTGTGCTGGCGGGCCAGCCTTGCCTTCCGGTGGCACTGCTGCAATTAATACACTGGATATGTGCCTGGGGCTTGGCTGCTTCACTTCAGAACCAGCAGCAGGGTTGGAAAAAGCGTGAAGCTTTGCCGGACTTGTGTGGAGAGGGAGCAAATGCTGCCTGCTGTTCCACAGTGACGCCCTCTGACTCACCTGGAAGCGGTTCAGGTCTGCGGGAGGCGGAGAAAGTTCTGAAAGGGAAAAGGTGAGAAGCTTTACACCACTGCTCCTTAATCCTGCGTTCTGTACGGTGTGCTGCAAGTCGTCAGTGAGATCCTGCTGAAGGGAAGAGAGGAGTTTTTGGAGAACTGGAAGATCCGTGCTGAGACTCACCAGTGGTGTGCTTAGGTGGGCCGAACTGAAACTCAGTTTTATTTCCTCAGGGGCATGCCAGGACAGATACAGGCACACTAGACAAGAGGCAGAAACATCAGACTCCTCAGGAAGGCAGCGCTGTGCTAAGGTGTTGCTGTCTGACTGGCAAATGGGATGGATTTATGGGTTGGGCAGGAATCCTAAACCTTTGGGAAGGAAACGAAAGAAAGGAAACTAGAGCAAAACCAGAAGATAGTGTGAGCTCTTGATCACCACTGAGGGAAAGTTCAGAAGGGTGGCCTGGCCAGGGAACTGTATGTGAGCAATGACAGCCAGATGCTTGCATCATGAAAAAGGCATCTCGGCCTCTTTGGACGGCATCTTTTTGTTCTAGAAAGAAGAACAAAAATAGTACCATTGCTTTGTGTAACTCACTGGCCTGTCTTTCGCTTGTGGAATGAGTTCCAAATCCTCTCATTAAATATGCAGCACCACGTCTCATTACTGCATGTGTTACCCCTCACGCTGTGTCCTCTCCTGGGACCATGGTGACAAAACCCCAGGCAGCTTTTTGGGGTGTGAGGGGAGCGTTGCCAGGGGCTCTGCAGGAACTCTTTGCCTAAAGGGGAATGGGTTGAATCTAAAGCAGGATTGCTCCTTGGCCAAAGCTCTCATGCACAGGCAGCTTTGCTGAGGGTGCAGAAGGAAGGGAGCATCGGGAAGATACCGGGTGGATGTTATGAGCTTGAGCCATTCCAGTACCGCTGTTGTAGCTGCTCACACCAGGGCTGGATTGTGGCAGAGGGCAGTTCTGTTGAAACAGTCACAACTGAGGTTTGACATTGAATAAAATGGATTCCCATCACTGGGAAACAGAAGTGGGTTTCTCTGCAGGAAGTAAAGGAATTGGTTTTCATAGGATCACAGAAGGCTTTGGGTGGGAAGGGGTCTTTAAAGGTCACCTAGTGTGTCCCCCCCCGCCCCCCTGCCATGGGCATGGACATCCTGCACCACAGATCAGGTTGCCTAAAGCCCTGTCCAACCTGACCATGAACACTTCCAGGGATGGGGCATCCACAGCTCCTCTGAAATCGGTATGAGCAGCCCTGTTGTGCGAAGCGAGTGTAGGGACATGGAGAATGAATAAATGTGAGAGACCAGGACAAGCAACATAGAACGAGCTGACTGAAGTGAAGATGTTCACCAAAGGCTTTATATTAATCCCGTGTGATCTACACGCAATGTCCACAGAAGTAAGATGAAACGGCGAACAAAGTGACCCAGAACTCCTCATATGGCAGATATCCACCCATTCTCAGATCTTTCATGGCAGTTTGACATTATGTCTGTGCCCTCCTCTGAGGCTTCTCAATTTGCTGATAGTGGCACAAACAGTCCTAAAATTTTACTTTTTTTTCAGTCCTGTATAATTTTCTCTAGTCTTTCCAAATACTGGCATACTGCTATTTTCCTCTTACAGCAGTCCTAGAGTCTGCACTTAGAATTTGCGGTGAAAGACGGTCCATTAATATGCAAGAATACTTGTAAGTTAGTGCTATTAAAACCAATGCAAGAGGCTTAATGGCCCTTTAATCCCCACTTCTTTTTTTGAACTCTCCACTACCCTAATATGTTTTCCTCTTGATGGAGCAGTATTTATGCTCCATATTTCATGCATAAAATGCATTCTGTTGTGAATTCGGAACAAAAGTAAGAAAACATTACCTATGCAAATGCTTTAGCTAAATGCTTTCCTCATTGTTCCCAAAAGGAAAAAACGAGACAGTATGTAGCCATAATGCCCATCTACAAAATTTCTCTTCTTTAGTTTTAGTCGTACTTATTAGGGGCACTCGTGAGGTAACACTGCTTATGCTACTCTGCTGGATGTGGATTTTCTTACTGCAACAGTTTGTGAATATCAGTCCTCAGTGTTCAAAATAAGTGCAGCGTTTCCAGAAAGATGCTCCAGCAAACACCCAAAGTGGGGAAATCACAAAGAAATCATCTGCTGTCAAGATGAATGAAAAAACTTTATTGTTAAACTATAGAATTTGCAAAATTTAACAGAAAAATGGTCTAAAATTAGGATTACTGAAGGATTGTTGGTTTTTTTCAGAATTCTTTTTCCTGGCCTTTGCCATCTCTTTCGTCTCTTCAGAAGATGCTTAAAGGTGGCTGCTGTAGTTTCACAGGGAGGAGAGTGATCTGCAGTGGGAACTGGAGAACTAGCTTTATTCTGTGAGTTCTGGGTTTTTTTCCCCCATTACATTATTTTGCTTTTAACCTTTGCCCAAAGAAAATTCACCAGTCTGTTAGGCTAGAAGGAGCAGCTACGTACCCCTGTCCCCCAGGCAGGGTCAGCTGTGTTTGTAGGATTCCCAAAGGCATTTTATTTAAAGACTCTTGTGACAACTGTAAGTTTGTTCTTCCATGTGTGCCTGTACATGTACATGTCTAGATACTTTAAGCAGGGCAGCGTCCTGTTAACAGCTCTGTGCACACACCTTTAAAATCTGATTACACTGTTACATTTGGCTGGTGACGTAATTATAAGTTGGTAATACAGACGGATTTGGCTACTTTGCACTATGATTCTATGCACTGAACTGCTGTTCTTTCACTATTGTGACCACCTGTGGACCCACGTCACCTGCTCTCAGACGTATGTGGTGTGAGTTACTGTAATACCTGTCTGGGATCCCTCTGAGCAACCCACAAACTGGGGCTCAGGACAGGGAAACCCAGGAGAGCCCTTAGATCTTCTGAGTCAATATAGTAGATGTGGGTTCATCTTTCCCCTCTGTGTAAAAATGTAAAGTCAGGTTTTAGAGAGAAGACTATAATCTAGTTTGTCTCTGGATTTTATATACATCAGAGCTTTCAGGGATCCATTTTGGTTTTGAACCCTGTAGCTTAAGATTTAATAGAATTTATCGAAAGCTTTTTGGTGGAGACAGATGACAGTTAGCAAACTACTCTTAAAGAGCAGTCAGAGTTTTCAAGGAAAAGTGTATCTGTGGTAAGAAAAGGAAAAATTGTCAAGATATTTATAACTTTCTTAAAGATAATGTGATTGTGATTTCAATCAGATCTTTGAACTTCCAACTGCCCAGCAAATTGCGTATGCAAATCCATTTTGGTGTGGTGGATGAAAAGAAGATTCTTTTCATACTAAAATTGTGATTGATATAGAACTTTATAGGGAAAACATCCAAAAAGAGCTTTGAATGTTTGCACCAGGTGACGCAGGTCCTGGTGACATCAGCTCAGGTCTCTCTGTACTTCACCGCAGCTGCTCCTGAATCAACAGGCTGGGCATCTCCAAAATCTTTATCAAACAAGTAATTTTGATGGGAGGATAATTTCCTGGTTGGTCACTCCTGTTGTTGCTCACTGGACGACTCAAGAAATCTGCAACAAAAGATGTATGTTCCTTCATTTGGAATTTAATTCAAAGATGGAATAAACCTTCTGTGTCCGAACTGGCCAGGGAGTATCAGCACCACCAAATCTCATGCTGCTGTGACTGAGACGTCATTGTGCTTCTCAGGGTGGGATGCTGACCATTTAACTTACAGATCCTGTACCTAAGGAATTGCTGTTCTTTGTTATTCTTTTCCTTACTCCGATGCTATATATAAAGACAGATCACATTCTATGTTAGGAATGAGTTCTAAGCTCGACTATGTCAATGTCTCCTTTAATTTGCCACATGAAGAAATGAGAAGTAAGCTTACTCAAACAGCAGTGGCAGAAACTGCCCTTTTGCAAAAACTGGACAACATGGCAGATGTTAAAAGACAGTATTAGAGTTCTTAATACTCTTGGCAAAGAGGAAGAATAGGAAGGACTGGGAAACTCTAGGATGTGGTACAGAGAGGACCAACAGAGATCAGTGCGGTTGGGGAGGGGTGACCAAGTGCCAAGATCCAAGACGGTCAGTGAATGGCTGTCCAGAGGAGGATGTAGAGTTGTAGTGGATCACAAACTGAAGACAAAACAAAGTCTTGCTGTTTTAAAGAAGACTGATAATATGACGTTTAATTAGGAATACAGCCAGCAAAACAGGTGAAGCAATCTTGTGGCTCAACTAAGTTTTGGTAAAGCCTCAAATAAAACATCTAGTTGGGGCTGCTCTCCAAAGAAGATGTGAACCAGCTGGAGAGCCTGCAGACAGAATAGCAAAAAATCATCAGAGATCCTATAACCTGTCTTGATAACCTATAAAGACAGATAACTGTCTGTAAATATGTAAAATGCTGTTGCACAGAAGGGAATAATCTGTTCTCTGGGCTCATGCTGGATAAGACAAGAAATAATGTGCTTAAACTGCAGCAAGAGTGATTAAAGCGAGACACAAAGTAAAAAAAGTATTGGCAAGGGACAGTGAAATCACTGGAATAGGTTGCCTGAGGAGGTGGTGAAGTCTCCATCAGTAGAGGTCTTTAAAAACAGGTTGGACATGCATCTGTCAGGAGTGGATGATTTTGATTAAACTTGGTTTGTGGTAAAAAGATGGATTATCTGATCTCTGGGGCCCCTTCTGGTTTTCTGTGATGCTATTGTTTATCTGATATCATTGGAGTACTCTTTCCTGTGGTCTTGGCGCGCTGTAGGAGACTCAGTGAGGAGTGTGAACTCATTCTTACCCTTGTGGTGTAGAGAATGCTGCCAAGTGTGTGTTGCCATTGTTTACAAATTCTATAATTGAGAATGGAGATTAATGAGTTTCCAACTAAGTTATCAAGGATCTCTTGAGTTCGTGCATAAGATGTTCCAGACACAACAGAAATAGATGTTTTTATGAAACCTCAAAATCACACATGTTTTTGCCTTTCTCTGCAATTGCTGGCCAGTGTCATGATTCGCTTTCTAGATTAGCGTCTTCTCAGGTTGCTTGTCTCCTCTGAAATTCTGAAACGTCCTAAATCGGACTGTCTCCTTGCAGCAGTGTTGGCACAGCATTTCCTGTAAACTTCCCGTTCTCTCTTGCTGAAATTTTGCAAGCTGAGAGAAGGGTCTGGTGTTCCACTGAAGATTTATGGAGTGTCTTTACGGGACCTACAGTCATCCAGAAGAAAGCCCCAGGCAAGGGGATCAATTCCCTACGACCAGAATATGAACAGTTGGAATGTCAGTCTCCTCTCAGTCTCCCTTGGTGACCACAGATGTAATTCTGCTGCAGGCCAAGCTCTGTGAAGAACTGGAGGAGCATCCACAGCGTCGCTGTCAGGTGTTTGCTCAGTACCCAACAGCTCTTGAGTGGGACATCTGTCTGTCCGGTGCTGAGCGGCGATTCCTGAACTTCTGGCAGACAGGGACACCACCCACTCCTGTTCCCTAAGGCTGCTGTTCTCCTGTCCTTAAACCAGTGCTACGCTAAGTCCTCTCCCTTCCCCGTCAACCTGTTGGATTTTCTTCCTGTCTTGCAGCAATAGTTTTAAAGGTAATGTTAGTTACTATTCCATTTTTCCAACCAAAATTCATCCAACTACAATTAAGTCCTGCAAATACAGTTGTAGGCCAACTTTATCATTGCATTTTCTGCCTTCTATTTATTGATTTCTATAATTTGAAGCTATAAAACTGAAATCAAGAGGCTCCTTTCTGCTGAGAGAAACATAGGATTTTCTGGCTCAAGGTTTCCAGATCTGACCTTTTACTTCTGCTCAAAAGATCATGATCTTAGGAACACTCAGAATGGACAGTTTTCAAAAGCGCTTCTAACTCACCACTTTGTGAGTTGAATTTTGTTTACTGTGAGATTCCAAAACTTTTTTTCCTTTAGGGATTCTTCTGCAGACTGAGAATGTTTCCACTGCTTAGCAATAAATCAAAATCTTCTGCTTTATGAGTAGTGGCAACACTTGAAATGTTGGACTCATAACCCTTTGGGGTGGGGGGAAAGGTACCTATCTGAAGTCTTCCACTCTCTCCATGAAGCCTGAGCTTCTTTTCTCTCATTAACCCATTCATAAAATTGCTAACAAAGATGTCAAATATATTGATAAAGGAGCAGTCAAAGAGCTACTAATCTTTAATGTGTCCATTTGGGAAGGACCTCATACACAGTTTAGCTCTCTGTTTTAAAACGTTATGGCCTCTCAGGTAGCCAGGAGGAAAAAAAATATTACAAAATTAAATTAAAAGCAAGGCAGCCCAGGACTTGCCAGAGCCAAACAGAATTCAAACGCCAACAGTTTTGAGTTCAGCTCTGGATTCAAACCCTGTAACTTTTAGTAGATTCCCTGCTTGGCAATCAGCTACCCCTCTCTCCAGCAGTGGATGTTATGAAATAAATACATTTGCTTTCTGAAGAGAAGTCAGTAATCAGTAAATATCTCCACAAAACTTATGCTCTCAGCTTCATTCTGATATAGCTGACTTTGCACTGACACAGTTATTTACTTTTTATACCCAAATCTGTTTGTAATAATGACTATAATATAATAAGTGATAAGATAATAACTGAGCTGCAGCTGCTTGTTTAGTGAAAGTTAAGGGACTAAATTCATCTTGTTCGTACGGCAGGTAACAATTTGTTAATCCCAGCAGAGCATGGAGGGACCTCTTTTTCCACATAAAAGGATTTATTAATTAACCAGAGAAAGAATAATTTGGGAATTACTCAGCAAATTCCCTTAGGGATGGTCTGTGGACTTGTTTGGTGCTCACATATCAATGCTGTAAGAGCTGCACAAGATGGAGGAGAAGATCCAGCTGAGACCAAGGAGTGTCAGTGGGCACCATGGAACTTAGGTCATCTTTGTGTCATCTTTAGTGAAAGATAATGGATCTAAATATTTTGCTTTCCTCTGCCTGTGACAGTTCTTTTTCTAGGCTAAAATCTAAATGATAACAATGGTAATAAAATCCCCTGATACACTTAGGACAGATACTTCTAGCACCAGTACAGTCGAACAGAGTGTACTGTGGTAAACATTGCTGCGCTGGGCACTGGCTAAATTGCTTTGTTTGAATGACCTTTGGTTGCAAAACCATGCCTGCTATGTAAAAAGTAAATAAATAAATAAATATGTCTGCAGTGGTTAGTTGATCAAAGCTATTGTTTGTCACCGTGTCCTCAGCAGAAAGCAATGAATGTTACAACCTACAGACCGGATAGATTTGTTTGTGTGTGATCTGATAGGAACAGATAATTCTGCAGCCCAGCGAGCTGAGGAGGAAAAAATAGACAGATATCAGGTTTTTGCTTTCAGGGATTTTTTCCTCAGGGGCTCTTTGCTGTTATTTTTGAGGCTCGACTTTCCTATGGCCCATAGGAGAAGGTCTCAGTCAGTGTTAAGCAATAATGACTTGTATAAGAAGCCAGATTAGAAGTGGAATTAAATGGTCTCACAACCCTGTCTTGTGCCATTGTTCCAACACACTTATCTTAAAAGTAGATTCAGTAATCCAAATTCAAACTGGAGAAGGTGAAGAAACTGGAGAAAGAATATTGAGATGTCAGGGAAACAAAGAGACTTACATACAGCCACCAGAGTTATACTCGAAGTGCAGGCTGCCCTATGGGCTAGAGGTATTTGAGTTACCTTTAAACTTGATAGCATGAGGGCTAAGAGAAAGAAAACTCTCTGTGCATAGATGTGCCCTGTTCCTCTTCCAGTAAGAATAGAAAGGAGGAGGAAAACCAACCCAATTACTTTTTACGACGGTGTTTGATGAATTTCTGAACAGGGTTATATGATACAGTGTTGAAAAACATGAAGAAGTACACCTAATAACGGTTGGACTCGATCTTAAAGGTCTTTTCCAACCTAAACAATTTTATGATTCTAATGACTTGCGACCCCTCTTGTGTCCTCTTTTCCTGGGAATTTATGCTACCAGCCTGTGCTTTTATTCTAGACTGGAAAGCCTTAAAACAAGGACTGTCCACTTTTAAAAGGCATAAACCAATTGAGCCTCACCAATTCCACAAAACAGCAATGCTGCTGGAGTTTCTGTTCTCTTACATACCCTGGTGGGCAGAAGGGGGGTATCTGTAGAAAGAGAAACATGAATATTTGTCTCTGATGCTGGTGTTCTGAGGGTTTTCACTTGTATTTTTGCTTTTTATCAAGAAAAAACATGCAGAGATGATTCCCTGTAAGACCACCATGGCCAGCGTGTCAGAAAAATTCAGTAGCCCTTCATTATCGTCACCTTCCACCCTTGTACCATTGCAAAAATTTGTACCTGTACCAGTTGCAAAAACTGAATTGTGCATGGGAAGGAAATGTCTGGGAAAGCATGGTGGGGAAAAGATTCTTGCTTTCAGATAGCCGTGTGACCCTCTGAACATGCCAGGAAAGAGAGTTCTCTGACAGTCTGGCTTTAACCTTTGAGTGTGTTCACAGCCAGAAGTGAAATGATGTATTTTTATTTTTTAATATGGGGAGAGCAAACAAAAGGGAAGAATGGGTGCAGAGACCCTGTGCAGCTGGAGCTGTGTGCTTAGGCACGTGTGGGAGAGAGACGGTCCCGTCTGATGGAAGAGACTCTCGCCAGCTGACAGCTGGGTGTGGTGTCTCCTCTACAGGTGATTTAGGGATCAGCAGCTGGGCCCTGACGAGCTCAGAGGGTCAAAGCCCAAATAATCTCACCCAAAGGAAGGAAACAGTGGAACTGCAAAGGCAGCAGCACGGCGCCTGTCAGATTTGCGCCCACAAGCACGGCACTGTGAGAGCAAAGACAGAGCAGAAGGCAGAGACACGCGCACATGGTGCAAGTCATCTAAGAGAAGAACACAAGGAGAAGGTAACTCCTTACTTCCTTCCACAACACCTCACCCCATCCCCCAGGTACACATATTTTTGTCAAGTTTCAGTTAATTTTTCAGGCAATTGTTGCTTCTCACACAAGAATGAGCAGAAGCTGGCGGGTCTGTTGTGTGGGTGGCCGGAGCCCTGGGACACAAAGCACATCTGTTAAAGGATAACTTCTGGAGTGCCAGGAGGGGGGCACTTGGGTACAGTGGACCTGTGGGAACCACGTTGTGTGTCTGTGTGTGTAAGAGGCAAGTGTTAAAGAATGGTTCGGTACTAAGCTGCAGCTCGCGTCTTCCTACCGAGTGCAGTGCCGTGCACAGTAAGCTGAGCTGGGAGAGGATAATCTTTCACCATAGTTTTTGCCTAAAGCAAATGGAACTCATATCTCAGAGATATATTGCTAAAGAGAATCCTGGAAAGAACAGCCTGTACCATTAATTTTGCTTAGTAGAGGCATAACAAAATGCAGGGGCTGAAAATTCAAGTTAGGAAAATGCAATTCAGGACCATGACATGGATTTTTAATAGTGGGGCAGGCAGCTGTTGGAATAGGCTATTGAGAGAAGTTAACATTTCAGCACTTCAGATAAGTAAATCAGGACTGGAAAGCTTTTATGAAAGATGTTGTCTAGTTCCATGAGCAGTTATCGAGCTTGGTGAGAGTTTATTTGCACAGCAAGGCAGACTATATCCTCATGTGCTTCATTGCAGGTGTTAATGGGCAAAATTGCTACAGCTTGTGTTTTGGAGATCACGTTAGATACTCACAGCAGCTTCCTTTAGCCTGGGAGAATATGGGAAGGGCGAGGGAGAAGCAAGATGCAAAGGTCTACTTCTTTGTGCAATGGCTGTCCTCTTACAACAGGCAGGTTTTCACCTCCATTTTGGGACATTATTAGGGAATATGATCACAGACTTGCTGTAGCGAGTATATCTGTGTGAATAAATAAAGCCAGTTAGCATATCCCCATGAAACATCCACACTAGATTTTGGTCCCTGTAAAAGCATTAATGACTGTGTTAATTATGTAGTGTAGAAGCAGCTTACAGCGACCTATACATAGAAAATGACGATGGCTAGATATTGAAATATTCCTTCCCACAATCTTTTTTGTAAGAGTTCCATCAATTTGATGACATTTACCTTGTGTTTTACTGTTTACTGAGGGGATTGACTATGGTGACTCTCTGAGGAGCCACAGAGGACCATGATGACCCAGATGACTCAAATTTCTTTCTTGCGTTGTTAGAAGAAAAGAAACTGCACAACAAAAACTCCTTTCTGTGGCCAGGCATGGTTGGTCAATCAACCACATACACAGGTCATTAGTACATAGATAGAAATTGGGGATTACAGACCTCACAGTTTTAAACTAATAGCCTGGGGAAGAACAGAAGTTCCCCTTATCTTGTGTATTAATTTGTACCTGCATGTTTTGGAGCCAGTGGAAATAACATATTAGTCATTCTCAAAAACTATTTGATACAAGTAGACCAAAAGCCTTTCCCATCATTCCTCTGTCTGGATCACTGCAATCATGTTTATCCATTTTTAGAATCCAGTCTTCAATGTCTTTTAAGAACTCCTGCCTTGATACATTTCCTACTTTGTCGTGTTTGGGGTGTGGGCTGGCTCATGTTGCACCTAGGCAGAGAAAGAAGCGGAATCACAGTGTTTGAAAATACAAAAACCCATGAAATCATCCCTTTCTCCAGCTGTCTGTCCAAGGTAACATTGTGATGTTCACTCCTGAAAGGCTGTTGGATGGATTTTTCAACTGCTTTCCAGAAGAGATAAATCCACTGTCTTAAAAACACATTGCTGTGATTCCAGACGCTCAGTCTTGACAGTCTTCCCTAGAAGAGAAATGTGTCTTCTATCCACTGTGCAGGTTCAATGCCCAGTGGCTAGAAAAAAAATCTGATCTGCCTTTATTCTTAGCCTGAGAGAGCCCCAGAAGCAGCCCTCTGAGAGCCCTCAGAAGAATTGTGAGGATGCGTCAGAGAATGAAGAACATGCTCCATTTTCTATGTTATTTAGTGGGCTGAAGATTCCTGATTTCATCCCAATTCACAGCATTTGAGTGGTAATTTAGGAAAGGTTGAAAACTGCTGGATTTTCATACTGTAGGTTTCTTTTAACAAAGTCAGCACATTTCCTTGGAGCCATGGGGATGGAAGGCTGTGTGGATAGACAGCAGAGGAAGTTTTGTTTATATTTGGACTTGTGCCAGCCATGAAATTAGCAGAATAGATAAAGATAGAAGTAGAAAGTTTAGAGAGATTTTAATTTGGTACAGGCATCATTAATGGTTTATTTGCTTTTTGATCTTGGAACTTGCGCCATCTCTTAATAAATAAAAATGCTCCAAAGCTGCTGCAAAGAACAATGGGGAGATTAAGACAGAGCCAAAAGCTGTAGAAACTAAGTAGGTATTAAAGTCAAGAGCAATGGGCCACGTCAACACACTGTTGGTCTTGACTGATGTAGATGGAAGGTTGCAGATCATACGGAAAGGGAGTCAGCCACGAGGGGTATCGGGAGGCTTTCTGCCTCTGTTTTGTGTGCTGTCACCACAGTAAAACTGAGCTAAATGGTGCCACATAGTTGGTAAACAAGAGTCTTCTTGAAAATGGGTTAGAAAGCACTTCCTTGTCCACGACAGAGGTTAAGACAGAGGGAATTAAGCATGAGCTCTAAATGTGAACGTAAGTTCCGTGGCCTTCCCTGAGACAGAAATGTTTTCATTTGCCAAAATCTGGGTGAATTAAAGCAGGGCTGCTCCAAGACCTTCCTGTCTGAACTCAGGCTCAGCCATTCTCAGGGCCAGACCCAGCATCGCCTTCGCTGAAGGCACAGTGTTGCAGTCTCCTCGTGTTAGCCTGGGACCTTAGTCTCAGCATATCTGAAGTCAGGACAGCACCTGCTGGTTTTAGGGACAAAAACTGAATTAAACTGAAAGTGTTATCTTTCACAAAACTTGGTGATATTTATTTGCAGATTGCATCATTACACAGAAAAAAACATCATAAAACTGCCAAGAATCCAGTCGTTCCGTGTCATCCTTGGAGGATTTGCTGAGCACACACAGAAGTTGGGGGTTCTTTGTCTTGCCTTCCTGACCACCGTAGGTGTATCTTTATGCTCCGGTCAGGTCGTGTCTTTTGCACTTTTTTTGGCCTTGATTCAGAACAGATGAATATTTTCAGCTTCTATTGTTACGATAGAGAAGCCAATTCTTAAGAGGACTTCACTGCCCACAGAATATACAAATCTTCCTCTTTTTTGCCTCTTTTCCCCTGCATTTCCCACAATTCATATACAGCTTAAGCACAGCATTAATGTAGCATTGTTTTTAAAAATATTCTAGGTTCACAGCATTCTAAAATATGCCAGTGAGCCATCTGAAGATCTTGCTTACAGGTTCTCACATCTGTGCTTACATAACTCTCCTAAACAGTGGTGCTGTCCTGAATAAGGCATTTTACTAAGGAAAAACTAGGAAAGGTTTGTCAGGATAGTCAGTGTTTGCTAACGCCTGCAGCAGATCAGGACACTGACTCACAGCTGCTTTATTTCAGTTTTAGGCCAACATAACTTTATCATGAATAGGAGGGAAAGGCAGCTTTTCCTACCCTTGCCATGGAGTCACTCCTTCCCCTCTGCTGATGTGCCCAGGCTTTCCACGTCTCAATTATCTTCCATTTGAAGGCATTTATTTCCTCAAATTATCCAAGGGACAGTTAGCTAGCTCAAGTCTGTGAAGTACTTTGTCATTCTTGTTGGAAAATCTTTGTGCGTTGATGCCATTCCTAATTGTTTTCAGCTTTGCATTATCTAAAGTCACATGATTCTGTTTGTTTTTTTTTTTTTTTCCCCCTGTGTTTATTCCTGTATTTATTGAACATATTCATCAAGGTTCGTTTAGAAAGTTTGATGTAACTACAACCATGACTTGTGAAAAGTGGTATTTTCCTGGTGTTTCATTTCATTATCCTTTGTACATATTGGAACAAAATGCCAACTCAGTTCTGGCTTTAGAACAAGTTTTGCTTTTGCTTTCAGTCAAACTAACATTCTCCTTCTTTTAATGTTATCAAGTCTCAAGAAGAAATCAGTAAAAGTTACTTGTCTGGGCTTCTTTACGTCCCCTAAGGAGTTTCAGTAAGCTCTCCTACAGCACCTTGGGGTGGGGCCCGTGGTGGTTGTTTTCTTTCAAAAACAAATCTTTTCTGGCTTGACTCTATAAAGGATTCTCTGAGTACAGCTCTGAGTGCTTATGAAAACAGGTAGGAATAGATGACTGAAACCAGCTCAAGGCCCAGTACATTGAGAACTGCAATCATGTGGAATAATTATGACACTTTCATTCATGTGTTTAGGAGTCATTGAGTAAATATTGTCCCTGATTTACAGTTAGACCAAGCAACTTGACCAAGGCAGGCTGTGGAGGGACCGGATGAAATGTTTTCACTCCGGTGAGTGCTTGGAAGATAAGGAGAGGGTATGCTGGGACCTTGCAGTTCCTTGGCATTTTGATTTGCAATTCATGTGAAGACTTGCCCGATACTTAGTGAGCAGCATCAGAAGAAGTCACACCTTGGTCTTTGAGACCGTTGCCAGAAAAATCCAAACAAAGAAATTTTTTTCAGTGCCTGACAGCTGTCTGCCAAACAGATAATGTTCTTTCCATTCTTCACGGGTGTTCTAGCACAGTCCCACGCTGATGATTTGGTGATGTGTAAGGTCTGAAGTTTACTGAGGCAGCTGGAGTTCTCTGCAGGCTTCAGCCAATGTCTAGATCCTCTCCAGGGGAGCAGTGTGCCATCAGTACTTCCGCAGCCAGATCAGTGGTGGTTTCTGATTGATTAATGCTTGCCATCCAGAAGGAGGATAGATTACGATTGCATAATAGAGTTCATTAACTTAAAAGCATGAGTTGATGAAGCAATGCTATACAGAATAACTCTTTCCCAATAATCTAAATAACTTAAAAGCTCAAATTCACTTTCATCATAGAATTTCTGTAGCAGCATTTTCTCAAGCATATGATTGAACTCCGTCCATGAGACACAATCAGCCCAGGGGAACTCACCACAGCAATGGGTTCATCATGGAGCCATCATTCCAGAAGTTCAAAGAGGAGGTTATTAATTGTCTCTCTGTTCTGTGCTTTGCCTGAGATAATCTTAGGTGATTTTGGCAGCCTTTCCAGCCTTCAGTTTTCCAAACTGACAAAAATCTTGGAGTCTTAGTGATAAATGGGTGCTGTTATCCCTTGTTGCTACTAAGATGTTAGCTCCTGTTTCACTCAGACATTCAGTTATTTTTTGATACCAGCATTGTTTTCTTGCTTTGCAGCAGAGAAAATATACAGTAGTGATGATTTCTCTTTATGTTATAGCCTTTTTTCCTCTATTATTTAAACACTAGCTGCTCTCTGATATGATCACAGTTTCTTGGGTGTAGATGGCTCAGTTACTGTTTTGGAATTATGTGTAATCCCCTTTGCTTTGCATGCCTTGGCATGAAAATATGACAGATTTACCTGAAGAAAAGAGAAGATAACATCATCACATGGCCAGCTGCGGTCTGAGAAGTGCTGAGGTAACCAAGTGTCTGTAGGCGTACACAAAGAGCTTCAATACCCACTAATAATTGTGGTGTTCTGCTTCCAGAATGGTGAGTTTGGGTATGTGACTGAGCATCTGTTAACAATATGAATAATTTCAGAAGTATGTAGCCATGGGAGCTGTATAATATCATGCTTGCTTCTCACCGAAGAGCAGATCCCTCTGGTTACCCGAGCCGGGTGGAAGTCACCAGTGCAAACGCAGAGTATAAAATTGCAAACAGGAAGAAAGCACTAATGTTCATTATTTACCAGTAAAACTCCCCAAACAATAGAGTTCTCAGTGAAACTAATTTTCATTATCTTCTGGCTCATATGCTCAGAGGAAGACTTGCTGAGCTTCTTTAAATTTCTGCAAAAAAGATTTTGTTCTCTTCAGTCTAGTCCTTGACAACTGTAACAAACCGCTTGCAGCAAGCAGGTACTTTGTGCCAGTCACCTGGTTTTTAAAACAGACACCTGACTTCTTGAAATGCCCAAATTTAAAAGACATAGCTGTTAAAATAGCTCCAAATCAAAAAAATCTGGACACAGATTTATAGGAAGGGAAGTGATTACCTTTTTTCGGAAGAGCATTCTTGTGATGCGCCTGCCTGGGGGTCTGAGCAGACCAGGCGGGTCCGGGCACCAGGCAGCTGACGTTTCCCTAGAGCTCTGCCAATGAGCATCTGTCTTAATTTGTTCCTCTACTCTGAATCCAGTCACAGATTTCTAGAACACCTGCCTTTTTACCTGAAGAATCTTTGAGCATCCATCTTCCAAAATACTCTTAGTAATAACAGTCTGTGATACTCATACTAGGCAGCAGGAGGTACAAAGTTGAGAAGAAATCTCCCGCTGGAGTGCTGAGTCAGCATGTAATGGACCCCTGTCCCTACAATTGTTCTGCCATTGTCCTATTTACCTTCACCAAGATGGGAAGTCTTGAGCCTGTTTTTGCACCTGCCTGTGTAAATGCAGGGGACATCATCTGATCGACAAATTCATTAATGATTCAGAAGCCAAGTCATTTGAACTTTTCTACCAGCTCCCATCCAAAAACCACACACACTGCAAAAACCCCACCTTGTAAATAAAGACTCTCCATCACTACCAGAGCAAAGGAATAAGCAATGGCTGTTTTACAGATTAGAAAATAACAGATCAAAGCAACAGCCTGCAGCATCTTTTAGTATGTCACAAGTGAAGACATATCAAAGAATGACAGAATGGTTGAGGTTGGAAGGGAACCCCTGGAGATGATCTAGTCCAGCCCCCCATGCCTGAAAGCAGGATCAGCCAGAGCCAGCTGCCCAGGATTATGTGCAGGCAGGTTTTAAATATCTCCAGGGATGGAGGCTCCACGGCCTCCCAGGGCAACTTGTTCCAGTGCTTGATCGTCCTCACAATAAAAAAGCTTTTACTTAAGTTTAAATGTATTTTAGTTTGTGCCCCAAACCTACATCAGATATAAGCCTGTGCCTTCTCTTCATGTTCAGTTATGGAGGACAAGATGGAGACAAATAAGCAGCACATTTCCCTGACTCCTTGTCCTTTGGCCCACGCGTGAAGCAGCTGCTCTCTTGTTTTTCCTATTTAACTGTCATTGCTACAAATATTAGCGAGAAGCTATTAGCAGACATTTCCTAAGACATCTTCTGAGGCAGGATGCAAGCTGAGAAATACTGAAGTTCCCAAGTGTCTGAAATTAAGAGAGACAGAGGCTATATACTAGACAGTTAAAAAAACAAACAAACAAACCGACCAAAACCCAAACCAAACGGAGACAAATACAAAAAGATGTATGGGCTAGCGGGCTTGCTGCAGTGCTGTGACCATTTCAACAGCTTTATTTATTGCTAGCATTTTGGAAGGAAGGACAAAAGTGTAAGCCAGAGGATGATTAAAGAGTAAGCTGGGGAAGTTTAGACTCTTTCAGAATAAATCTGAGTAATGAACAGCATTTATTATGTCTGTTTAAAGGCAAAGTAATAAGGACAAAGGGTAAAGCTACGCTAGCAGCTGACTATGAATTCTGGTTTGTATTTGTGACTGCGCCACCCAGCTACACCCACGTAAGGTTCCTACGCTTGCTTGCCAGATCAAGAGCTTTCCAAGAGCGTGGTTTCTGCTGGGGCGGGCGGTGGATGCGTGCGCCAGCCCCGTCCCCAGCTGCAGACAATCAGTGTGCACCCTGCTCGCAGCTACAGACAGTGCTTCCCAGGGGGAGCTTACTCCAAGCTGAATTCCTCACTCTGATGCCTTCTTATCTTCTGCCAGCATCCACTCTCCCAAATGCTGACCTCAACAGCCCCTCTGCCTACCTGCACATTTAGCTGGCTGTCTGGAAATCCTGGTTGTGCATTTAACCCTTATTTTCCTTGCAGACCACAAGCCCGGGCCAGGCTGTAGCAGATCCAGACTGGTTCCTTCGTTTCAGTATAACCAGGTGCTTTCATTGTGCTGCCCGAGGAGCACAGGGATGCCAGGCCAGTGCCTGAAGACTCACAGCACCTCCCTTGCTTCCAGTCACAGCACCCTGGTAGCCACCATGCCTCACCACTGAGAGTGAGCGTTCCGAACCGGGCATGCCCTGGTGGGAGGGCAGCGTGGAGAGTCGCAAATGTTGCTCTCCCGAGGGGCACAGGACACACACTAGAGGTGTGATGATGCTCAGGATATGCCCTTGCTATGCACAATCAGTTGTCAATGCTCCACAACCTCAATCCGCTCCAATTTCCCCACTAACTTTTCACCACGGGGAAAAACTTCATATTACTGTACCCTTTTATGCAGAGAAAACTGTCACTGCATATGTTTTGCCCTGTGTTATTGTGGTCTGCAGCAATAATACAAGCTCTGAGGTAAATATTTTTGCGGTGAGGTCTCAAAGATACCTGAGGTTAATGATCGGTACTGGATATGTTCTGCCATTCAGACTGATACCTTGCTCAGGGGCTTGCAAAGCTGCTTACATCTGATTGCTTTTGGACAAATGCTCTCATTCACCACAGAAGTTAGCAGTCCTAAAGACCAAAAATAAATGACATCGAGGTGCAAGCTCCCCCCCGCCCACCGAGAAGTCAGAGCTCACCAGGTAACATGCAAAAAATAAAAAGGTTTCTGTAACATGCTGCCTACCTGACAGACATTTTTTAACACAAAACCACTTGCATGTAGCACCAGCCATTTTGTCGGCTGAAGAGGAACATCACTCGTGTCTTTACAGTTCTCCACAACTCCTTTCATGCCTCAGTGTTGGTTAAGCTCTTGAACAGAAAACTTCGGTTCACAACCTTTTAACATCTGGGTGTAATTACTGAGTTGTGTCATCCTTCATCAGATAATGGAGCTAACTTCAGAACAGCCCAGAGAGTGTTTGTGTGAGAGTGGTCGGAGCAACAGAGCTTGCAACTGGACTTCTTCAGAGTTCAAGTCAAGTGCCTACTTGGTACTTCCTACGGATGCAGGTGTGCAAATCACGTTACAGTCAGAGGTATCCCAAACCTGGTTTTCCATCTGAGTGCCTCTCAAACTGCCTGCAATTAACATCATACGTGATCTTCTCAACATGATTTACTGTATACGCTTAAGCTGAAGCAAGTATTTCCCCCTTTCAATTACTGGATTTGTTTTCCCAGTTTGAACTTTCATCCACTTTTCAGACTATGACCATATGTTTTCTCTTCTTTCCCTGTTTTTCTCTGACTTGCACTATTACCTACTAAATTTACAGCCTGTTTAAGTTGGTGGGCACCTTCAGAACCTGTACATGGGTCCCATCCTCTAAGTAGTTGGATGAATCACTCTTCTTTGCAAGATGATATCTGGTGCCAGTGGTACAAAATACCAACCAGACTGTAAAGCTTTACTTACCCTGTTGAATTTAGTAGTCATTTTGCAGTAACTGCAACCCAGACAAACAACAGTATTTGCTTCTTTATTTATTTGTATTCATTCCTGAGCTTGGGCTGGATATTTTTTGCTGTTCCTTTCAGAAGTTTAAGTGGAATCCAGTATAAAATTAGAAACTGGATTCCTTTTACACCATTTCCCTGAACACGGTACTATTTCTCTTCTCAGAACAACAGCCACAAACCCCCTCTGACCGAAGGAAGAAAATGCTTCTGGTTTCCTCTGCAATTGCATATACCTCACGGTGCCCCCTGGGGCCGTATTCTGAATCTCGATAGGACAGCACAAATTATATGACCTTGCTACCTCGCCTTTTTGGTCAGGATTTTAATACCAGTGCTGGGTCAGGCATCTGAGGATCAAACCCCTTGAGGGTTCTGCCTTCAGAGCATCTCTGTAATACCAAAAAAAGATGATATACTGGGGAAGGGGGGGAGGAAGGCTGCTCCATCAACGCTATTGTCAAATGTGTTGTTCCTATTGTCAGTTTGTCACATGTGGTTTCTGTGAGAAGTCATGAGTCTGTCACCAACTCTAAGATTAACAAAACTGTTGTGTAGCAGATAGTTTTAGAAATGCTGCAAAGTCAAGAGAATTTTGTAATATATGTTACAACCTCTGCAAAGGAACATGCCCTTAAAGTTGTATTTAATTTCTTAATCAAAATGACAATAGAGGAAGGAGCAAAAAATTCACAAACACTTCTCTGTGTGGCATATATGACCCAGTTGATCAGCTATATATCATATATGGCAGTTGATCAGTTATTAACTCTTTTATTTCCAGTTTCTGCTGAGGGTATCTCAGAAGAAAGTTTCCCTGCCTATCCCATTTTCAGAAGGAACTATCATAAGTTCCACAGACAGAACTTACAGTCACCTGAACTGCAGTTATATTTGATCTAAGGACTGTATTGGACTGTATTAAAGAGCACTTGCAGAAGGGTTCTGCTTTCCAAGGTACTGACAGAGAAGTAAATGAGCCTGGGGTCTGTGTGCAGCCAGGTGGCTGGGTCAGGAAGAAGGCTTGTGTGTCAAGCTATGAGTCTAAGTTTATGATCCCTCGCAGAACTCCCACTGTGACGGAAAGAAGCTGCCATACCAACATATCTGTGGCAGATCTGTCTGAGACGGGGTGCTCACCCACTGCGCTCTCTCTGAGTTTCATGAAGCTGAAATCCAACTTCTTTTGAATTCCTGAAGGCGTGCAAAATTTTCAAGGGAAATTCAGATCCTGTAAGAAAATTAACATAGATAGTGGGTTCTATGTAGTATGTGTATAGAGACTTGTGCTGCTTCCCCTCTGCTTACATCAGCTGTTCAGAATCAGAGCAGGGATTCAGAAAGGGGGTGAGGGCCACACTGGCTGAGCCCCTGGTCTGGAGAGGAACCCATCTGGAAATAAACATTCTTGGAGTGTTTCCTTCAGGCACAGTAACAGGGCATTCCCCGTGGTAGTTCCATGTGTTTCTCACCATTGGGCTGCATTGTCTCTCTCCTTTGTTTCAAAAAAATGTCTCTCTTGCTTCTTTGCTCTCGGTTCCTGCTGCGTGACCTTGCTGTGACCGCAGGCTGCCTTGACAGAAATCACTAGCTGGAACGATGTGCTTTGCCAAGGTTGTCTTTATTTAGACAAGGTTTCTGCTTTATGAATTCTCTTGTAGGATCTGAGGGACCATAAAGAACCGTGCTGCTGCACCTCAAATTGTGCAGGCTGTATGGTGTGCTCAGGGGAAAGTGCTTTGGCCATTCCTGCCTTGTTTAGTTTAGTTTCTTCTCTTAGTTTTTTACAGGGAAAACAGGAACTTCTGAATAGTTTAGCAGTGTGACAGACAATAAGGATTTTTTTTGCTTTCAATGTAAGACTGGGTTGTGGACAATCCTCCTTGCTACCAAGAGAGATAGTCAGGACAGGAGCCTGAGCTCAGGTATCACTCAGACACTCCTTTCTAGAGGAGTGGCAAATGAACTGTGCCTCGATTTTTCCTCCCTCCACCAGAACACGGCAGACGGCAGTACAAACAGTGTATGTGCTGAGCACGTGCATCGTAACTGTTCGTATTCCAGGAGGGTCCAGAGTCTAACACAGCTCAGCCTCTCCAAGGCACTGTACCTGTGGACAGTATTTATGCTGCAGAGTTTGCATTCAGAGAGAAGAAAGGTACAAAATGGAGATTAGAAGAGCAACAGAAAACATTTTCCCAGGCCAGTGAAAAGCCAGAAATAGAGTTTTGGTTCCTGTTAAACTAACAACCTTTCCTAAATTCATATCAAATGGGCATAATAGATTGACATGGGTTTAATATAATCAGATTCTATACATCTCAGTGACATTTTTCTGATTAGGTGTCAAGCCTAAACCAAAGAGCTGAGATACAAAACAAAGTGTGTATAATAGAACACTTTTTTTTTTTTTAGCTGGAAACAGAATTCAGAGTTATGAGCCTGATCCTCAGTATAGGCTGTGAATTCTGATGAATCTGTGCAGAACGACAGGAAGAGGATCTGAGCATGGCTATTGGGTTTATATCCCCGCATGGAGGAATTGGGATGAATATTTCATCAGTTCAGAGAGGTCTTGAGAAATATCCATGATCAAAAGTACCGCTTAGTCTGAAAGAGGTTAACATCTATTTAGAACAGAGTAGGTATCGCGGGGCTTTCAGCTAGATAAATTCAGGTGGCTTTCCTCATTTCTCTGCTGTGAAACAGTCCTCTATTGCTCACTTAGTCTTTTCCTTTCATGGAGGTGGGAAAGGGAGGCCTCAGACAAAACATGATGTTTGGTCAGATAAGGATTTAAATTGGCCAACTAATGCTGCTGAGAGTGCAGCCTATTTAAGATTTTTATGTGCTGAAGAGAGATACTTTGTGGTAGACAAGTGATTCATAAATCTGGAGCAGAATCTGAATAATGGGCCAGACTTGCTCTGTTACCAGTCTCAGCCTCCCTGGTGAAATCTGTCTGCATGCGTTGCACCTTGCCTGTCGGTGGAATTTGTGAATGCCCCTTGTAGAAACAGCCTTCTTACTGTGCTTCATAAATTCATACCAGGCAATCCATAAGCATTAGTGTGCACTCATCAGAGTCACAATGTTACTGTCATACAGTCACAATAAATCATAAAGCTGGGACTCCCCTTAAATAGATCATTTTCCCAGTTGTGTGGTTAAGTCAAGGTACAAACGCGATTTTTACCATTAGCCTTCCTGTGACTAAGCGATTGAACTGATTATGTGCATAATTTTGCTTTTAAATACTCTTAAATGGAGGTTTGTGACATGCTGGGTCAATTCTTTACTGAGGGCTGATTAGATTTACAGACATGCCTCCGTGTCTCCTTAACTCTTATCCTACTCTAGAACTAGTCCCGCTAAGTATGACTGCCTGTGGACTTGTTTGAGAACTTGAAATATTTGAATTTCTAAACAACTAAAACACTCTAGCATTTAAATTCTGTACTGTAGACTCTGCTGGAACATCTGTTGAAAAGATGAAGCTTGCGTTTGGTATCCTGATTCACGTAGCCCTCAGGTATCATCCACATCGTATCAAATCAGCAGAGTAATTCCCCCCCCATCAGAACTCGTGATGTCTGGTCTCCTCCCCATGTGGGTGATGCGGTTGATGTTTGGTCAAATGAGTTTGAAGGAGCTGGTGGTCTCTAAGTGAAGTGTGTCAAGGCAATGATATGATCTGCACCTTACCAGGTATTAGCGAACACAACGTTTTCAAAAGTGGGAACTCCAGCTAAAGCTTTTCTTTCCCGTGTTTAGTGAATGTCTCATACCTTTCCCTTCCATGACTTCTTCATTGGCTAAAAGGGACTGAGGTCACATTGCAGCTTTTCATCTCCAACGAGTCGTTAGTAGGTTCTCCAATCCCTACAAATACACTTATTTCACAACACTGTTGGGATTTAACTTCATGGCCCCCCTGGGAATTGTCCTTCTCTGTCAAAACAACTGGAGGCAGTGAGAAGTTCCCCACACCTGCATGGGTATGGACATGCACACAGAGAGCATGACAGCATTCACTGAATTTCCTTAGGGAAACAGGCTGAAAAAGAGGAGGAAGAGGAAGCACCATTTGACCTTCCCAAGTCAGTGATTTATGAAATAAACAAACATGAGATGAATTTGTTCTGTACTCCAACATGAAAACAGAATGAAATCTATGTGAGAGTTTAGACTGAAACACAAATAGACTTTACAAAAAAACCCCCAACAGACTGAAAAGTGAATGGCAAAAAAAAATCCCCCGCAGGAAGCCAGGTTGGTTAGTGGTGTTCCCCGGGAGAGCGGGTTCCCCCCAGCTTACTCCGTGCTGTGCCCACGTGAGGGCTCATGTAAGCGAGGGGGTTCCAAACTGCCAGCTCTCAGGTCTGCCCCTGTTCGCTCTTAGTTTTGGGGCTAGTTGCCTCGATTCTCTGCTGACAGAATGAACTCCTGAAGCAGAAAAGAGGCAGGACGCTGGGCAGCCAGGAAGCGGGAAGAAGAGAGCTAATGAGATGCAGCTGATAACCGTCTCAAACTCTGGGTACGAAGTACACGTCACGGCTCTATCCCTCTTCTGCAATTTTCACATGCTATTTGTTCTCCCCAGCAGACCTTTCACTGACAGACATACATTTCCTGACACAGACATACTTCCCACCTCTCCCAGCATCCCTCTAACTAGGAAGATGCCTCATTTGACGTGAAAGTTCCTTTGGACATGTGTGAGTCTGGTTCTGGGCAAGACAGGCTGACCCAGCCCCAGAAGCTTAAGCACTGAAGAACTGCAAATCAAATTGCGTCTGTGTCGATGTTTGAAGTGCTGACTGTGGTGTTGGCTCTGCTGGCTAACGCCAGCTTAGCAAAGATGCTTGTTCCAGGCAGGGCAGCTATTACACTTACCTCATTCCACTATTACTAGCTTTGTTCCTATTATTATACATATAATAATATATACATTATTTTATACAGATATGAAATTATTTCCTGACTGGGGGGCATCCAACCCTGTAAGAGAGGGTCACATCCACAGTGCTTATAGACCGGCCTTGCTGGCTATATGCAGAAAAGAACAGCTTCCATCATTCCTGTAGACTCCTCTTTCCCTAGAAATGAATGCAAGATTTGCAGAGAAAACAAAGCCTGTTGATACCCCCCAGGACAGGAACATAGCTGAATATGTGGGGCCCTGAATTCTGGTCCCCGTTCCACTGCTGTTTAGAAATTCTCTTAAGTAACAATTGAATAAGGTCCAGACATCTTCTGCTCTATTTTCTGCTATTTTAGTCCATTCTCCATTTTTAAATGGTCCAAATGACCTCCAAAGTTTCATGATATGCCTTTTGTTCTTTTACTCTGCAACGGTTACGATCCATCAATGCCATAGATCCACTAGGCATGGGGGCTCCATGAGTTGCTCACATCAGGTCACAAACAGGCTTAGAAATGTCTGTTTGTCCTTGTGAACACGTATGTCTGAAAACTGGCTGCTGAATTCAAACTCTAGTGAAGTGCTTTGGAGCTTTTTTTATGTTTTGGGTACAAAACAAAAGTGGAAATTTTGGGATCCTTCTGGTATGTTTGCTTTTTAAACTTGACTGAAGAGCTGCAGAATTCAAGATTATCCATTAACTTCAAAATTGTTTTTTCTAAAGAACGGACAGAGGTATTAAAGAGAAAAACAGAAGATCACTCTCCAGGTTATTCCCTGAGTGGGAATGAGTCATCTGTAAAACTTCTGTAAAACTTCAACTGCTACACAGCACAAGGTCCTGTCTTTAAAAAGTTTCTGAAATAGTCTGAAATCTGGACAAGGATTTTCAGTGCATCAGCTGAATCTCTTACTACTAAAGAAAAAGAGGAAAAGTAAAGAAAAAATCTCTATTGGAAGGATGGATTCTTTGTATTTTTAATTAATTTAAGGCTGATCAAACGTGCTGGAGTATCAGTCCCAGACAATCGCAGCCCCTGTTTGTCTCCCAAATAGGTGCAGTGCAGGGATCTCCCGCGGGGCCTCCGCGGGTGCTGCCGCTTGCTCCCGAGCTCTGCCCTAAGCGCTGTCCTCACTGAGGGACAGCTGCACGTTGGCGGCTGAATTTGAGATAGTTCTTGAACTAGAATTGCCTTTGAGAAAAGACCACCTCTTTGAGGCCCTTTAAAATACCAGTTGTTTACAAATTCACCTCCTTGCAGCTAATTCCCTAACTTTTGGGCAGCACAGTAGGGCTCTCCTCCTCCAAAGACGTGACGTATCCCGTGTAGCCTGGGCTCAAGACCCATCCTTGGCTTCACAAGCAGCGCGTTGAGGAGGCAGGAATGCTGAGTTCCCTGAACCCCAGCCCTACGTAGCCTTCAGTTCAGCATATAGTTCACCCCTGGAGTGAAAGCAGCATCCGGAAGGCACAGGAGAGCTAGGAAAAACCAATGTCTGTGAACACATTCTCCCATTCCCTTCTGTTTTACTAAAGATGGGTTGAAAATGCTTTGTGACAAACAGGCTTTATTTACTCTAATGTGGTATTCCAGAAGGAAAGCACCATGGATTGTCACTGGCATGGCAACACACCAAGACCAGGTCTCAAGGCTTCTAATTTCAAAAATAGTTGTACAAAAAATTCTTATGGCATTCATAGCCTTCATCAAATGAGTATTTTCTGGGCTGGCTATACTAGATATCAGTGATATTAACAGCGTTCCAGGCATAAATAATTATGAAATTATGAGCTCCCACGGCAGGAAAGGGCCCTGCAACCATCCAGCACTCAGCTCGCCAGGCTGGGGGCCAGCTCCAGATGCCAAAAGACGACCGACCAGCCGCTTCAGCACCCCTCTCGCTGTCGGCTCCTGCCTCGAAGTCAAAGGGAGCCCCACGAGCATTTCGGGAGCCACGTGGTCCCTCCCGCGTGTTTCCCGGTGACCTTGACTGCGCTCCTCTGTCAGGAGATGGTGCCATCAACACCTCGCCTCTGCCCCTGCTGAGCTGCCACTGGAAGCACTCCCAGGTTCAGGTCTTTCTGAGTCATCGCTGCACACACATAACCTTTTACTAAGCAAAGCATTTCGCTCCACTCTCAAGGAGGTGTTTTCACATGCCGCAAGCAGCCCAGCATGGGACTCTGGTTTACCGTTATCTGCACAGGAACAACCAGGCAGCTGCTTTTCTGAGCCGAGTGAAGAATGTGAGGGGCCATTAGGAAGAATGTGAGGGGCCATTAGGAGGAGGAAAAATCAAGGACAAGAACAAGCTGCAAAATCCTGGCTTAGGCAAGAAACACATAAAGGTTTCCAAGTGTTGTTTTGTTTTTGTTTTTGTTTTTGTTTTCCAGGGGAGCTAAATATCAATGACCTGTTTTAACTCTGGTTTCTCTGCTAGAATTGCCAACAGGAATAGTAAATAACTGTGAGGGTGGGTCCCGATACATGGGAGCCTGTTCATTAGCAGGTACGCTCAAAGAGCCAACACCTGGGCTTGCTGGTAATTAATACTTCTTGTAAGGAGTGTGTTCCTCAGACAATAGCTCATGCACAGTCTTCGCTCTTTCGGTGCCTGCTTCATAGGGCACAACAAGCTCCTTATATATTCTTCACGTCACTGATATTGATCTCCATCAGAACAGTCCCAGAGGAATGAAAGTACAATCACAGCGATGGATAGAATTACAGTACCGTGCCTCAAAGCTAAGCTGTGACAGCTTAATAGACCTGCAGTAAATGAATGGCAAGACAAAACCAATGTGCTGTGGGAACCATAAATATGTGATTATGAAATAACAAACCAGGATTCCCGAAGTGCCAACAACCTTCTGCCATTCCATTTAAAAGCTATAAATCTGCCAGGGCACAAGTTAAGTAAATTCCTCTTGGTGTATCAAACTCTTTGTTTACAGGGAGAGTAATTATACTGACTCTTAGTGCAAGTAAGAGATGCCCACACCAGAGCATGTACAATTAAAGACATTTCATACTAAGCTGAAAAGGTCCCTCTGACATTTGGGGAAAACTCCCTCTTCTCAGGGAGGAATAGTCTGTGCCAGCGCTGCTGCATACCTGCAGCCTGTTCCTTGGTGCAGTGCGAGCAGGAAGGGGTTAAAGTCTCCTGGTGGTTGGTGGTGTGGGCAGTGGTGGATCATGCAATGTGCCAGTTGTAAACTGAACCGGGAGGTTTTCTGCCAGGGGAGTGAGGGCGGATCCCAGGAACAGGAGCTGAAGATTTCTGAGTTCTAACTTTGACTTTGACATTGACTTTTCCATGAGCTTGGAGAAAACAGAGAACTTCACCATGGGTAGATGAATGTTCATGTCCATAACAAAGAAAGGGAGAACAGCCTGCAGCATCCTGGCAGCTCAGACCTGTTGGCAGCTGACAGCTCTACCTCCATTCCGTTCCATAAAGCGGTAGTGAACAAAGCCGAGATTTTAAAACACATGCAAATTCTGGGCATAAGACCTCAGCACGAGGCTAAATTAAAGCAAAGATTAAGGCCTAATGCGTTCGGTATTGACATGGCATTTTCAGAGTAACGTCTCCGAGGCCAGCGGCGTGGGGTCCTGTGTGGGGCAGGTCAGCTCTGTCGCGGGGCAGAGTGGAGGGACCGGCTGGACAGGAGACACGACCTGCTTCTGGACGAGAAGAGCTGGCAGCCACCGCCGTCACGGCCCTGCTGCCGCCAGCATACGCAGGCCAGCAGTGCATGAGGGAATGAAAAGTCTTCCTACGTGTTCATCCTAAAATAATCATGATTTTCTGCACTAGAGTTGTATTCCAGGTATTCATAATGTATCTTTAAACAACATTCATGCAAAATCATCTTTATAGACTTTGAATACTGTCGGACAGAAGAACTTGCTTTAAATGAATGCATTTAACTGAGACAAACCCTAGTTCTAACCTGCCTTTATTTCTTTTTAAAAACTAAAAGAAGCAGAGTACAATAGATTCTTCCATCAGCTACACCTCAATAACATCATTAGACTGAAAGTAAACTGATACTTATTCCAGGATGCACTTCATTTAAATTCTGCAGATGTTAAAGAACTCATTTGTTTCACAAGAAGCTGCATCTTTAGAACAGCGCAGTTCTGGAAATCTCAAGGAAAACAGGCCATTATTTCCAACACATTACGTGCCTGGAGCCAGGTGCCTAAATACACGTTACATTAGCTCAGTGGTGAGAAATTTGGCTAAATGGAGAAACCTCCACTGCAGTATGTTGAGCTGTGGATTCCAGGACCCATCTGCTAAAGTAAAAGTAACCTCTACACGAGCATTTTCCTACTCATGTCTCTGAGTGCTTCACAGAGAAGGGTGGGAAGACCCTAGATGTTAAAATCTTATCTGTCTGTTTATCTGTCTACATCTACAGGCTACCTGTCTGGCTACCTGCTGGCTGGCAGCCTGTCTAAAGGATTTTATATTTTTTAGTTCATTTATAATTACTATGTTTCCTCATTCTTCTAGTGAGGGTAAAAGCCTCAGTCGCCTCATTAGCCACCACAACGTTTGAGGTAGATCTAGTGACAGGAATCACAGGCAATGAGCCATCAGCAACTTGTCCAAATGAGCAACAAATGTAGGAAGCCGTCACAGACACCAAATTTTTGCCCTTTTTCTTCCTTCACCTCCTCAGATGCAAGAAGCAAATACCAGCAGCACTGCCAGGACCTTTTGAAACTGTCAAGTAAGTAAAGGAGCTGTTTTTGTCAAGAGGGGAGGAAGTTGGGCAGCTCAGTACCACATGAGCAGTCAGCACCGTGACGGGTTGTCTGGTCAGTGTGTCTAAGTTCAACACAGAGAGCTACTAAATTAGTCTATTGAATTAGATACCAAGACCATGGACGTAAATGCAAGAGCGACTCTGGTTTTGGGGAGGATTCATACACATCCTTGGACCCTCCTGACTTGCCGAGCAGGTGGAGGTTGGCCAGGACGTGGTGCTTTGCCGTAGAAAGTGCTCTTGTCTTCAGCTTGGCTGTGGCCAGAGTTTGGTTCCAGGGGAAGAGTTGCTGACAGAGGCAGAGGGACTGGCCCGCCTGGGGGCACTGGGGACCTTCATCGAGGGAATTCTGTCTTTCAGGCCAGTGACCTTACACAGAGGAAAAGGACTTTTCTTTCTACTTGAAAAGACAGCTTTTCCAACACAGCAACCCCTACCCATGCTAAGTAAGGACAGGGCTGACGTGGAAGTTCTCTTTTCTCTGTTGGGTGTTTGTGATTCATTCATCAACATGTTTTTGGTTTATTTACTATTATATTGTAGTCTTTGCAGCTGTTGGTCCCCCATTTTCCTCTCCAAATCTACAATTTCATCCAAAATCAATAAGTTCCCACCCTTAAAAATGACTGGACGCATTCCCTGAAACTGATTGTGTGCAAAATGTTCTTGCGTGGCTGAGAAGAAGATGGAGCTGGATAAGGAATTGTATTTGACTTTGCCAAATTAGTCGACACAGTGAAGGCAGCAATCAGTCAGTAAACATGAGGCAGAACCTGGCACCTTCTTGCAGATAGATAGATAGGAGTGCGGAGGCAACATGTCCCGTATTACGCAACAGGCAGCTAATATGGGTTTGCAGTGTCGTTACTGAGGTCTGGAACAAGAGCAGATAGTTTGTTGAAAATAGACTTTCTTGGCAGAGAAAAAGATGAATTGGAAATACTACATTGGCCCACTCAATACCTTTGAGACACACTGGGATTTTTCAATGGGACTTTAAATATTTGCTCTTGCACCGGTGAAAACAACTGATTCCTTTAGATCATTGTTTTTCTAAGCTCTTAAATCTTTTTCCCAGGAAGATCATGGATAAGACTTCAACCTTATCTGCAGCACTATTACACACTCCGATTCCTCCTTCTTTGATCAGGTCTCTGATTCTTCAGGCCTGGCCAGATTGCACCAAAAAGTACAGGACTTTACACAAACCTCAGAGCCCAAAAGATCGTGGAGGCTCAAAGACTCGCAGAAATCTCATTCTCAGACGTCCTTTCCTGGCCTTTGTTGTCTCTACGTACCAGTCACACCGGAGAGTAAAACCAGACAATTCAAATTTCCCTGTTGTGTGTCACGCGGCTCATTGATCTGATACCAGATGGGTTTGTGTTTCCAGGTCTAACAGCATTATTTATACATAAACCAGCCCCATGACTGTTGCTGAGATCAGTTTTCCCATGGCACTTGAGTCCAGTTTTATGACAACTGAGTTTTAGGGCTGGAGAATCTTCCAAGCTCCACTGGACACACAGCAGGATGATCACACCTCTGCGCCTGTGGGGCGAAAGCCTCTGACGCGTGAGCGCAGTGCCGAGCACGAGGACAGCAGCTGGGCTGCCTGCACCCCATTAACGCTGCAGAACTCTCTTGTCTTACAAAAAGCACAACGCCCCGAAGGCATGGAGGCCACGGAGGGTCTGCAGTCTATTGCAGCACTGTGGGAAGGTCAAAAAAGGGAAAGGAAGGACTAACCACCGCTAAAAGAAAAAGAGGGAGAGCAGCCTGCTAGTTTATCTCTCAGTTCCTTGGCTGCCAAAACTTGTACAGCCATTTGCCTTTCCCTTTTCCTCTGGTAAAGTTGTGGACACCAAGGGGGAGAATCACCTCTTGGCTTTACTGTGGTCTTTGGGACATGCACTTTTTGCATTTCTTCTGAACTTGTTTCTCCTGGGCTGAAAAGGCTGAAAACGTTTTGGGTTGGGTTTTTTTTATTGCTACTACGAACTCGGCTCAGGTCATGTTCAGCAGACAGTACAGATTTAAGGCACTCAAAGATCAGTTGTGAGGCAAGACCTGAATAATGACAATCGATTTGAAATAGGCTACTCATTTTGTTTGTTTCTACTTTATTTTGTTAACACCGAATAGGATTTTGTCTAATAGAGCAGAAAAACAGATGCCCCTGATGAGCTGATGCGAGCAGCACTAGTCAAGAGCAAGGAAGCACTAAATAATTGGTTGAAACTCTTGGCTTCCCAGAAAATAGTATAAACAACGTTGTCAGACAACTGACAGAATCTGACGCAAGGGACTCCATTTTCCTTTCAAGCTGTGTTTTCAGTAACATGGATGTTTTTCCTAGCTTTCAGCTGCAGATTTAAAAGCACAATACTCATCCTCCAGCAAGACAGCTCTTCTAAATCCATGTAGCTGGCTTCACATTTTTAACACATCTGAAAGCAAAACCCATGGACACTGTAGAGTGTGAGCTTCAAGGGATCACAGAATGTACCAGCTTGAAAGAAATGTTGAGTGTGTGTTGATACGCGGGACCGGCTTTGTTACGCGCCTGGGCTGAACTGCTGCGAGGAAAATCATGTAACGGTTTAATATTCTCCTGTGGCTCAGTGGCAGTTGCCTGTTTGGCACAAACAAGACCAAGTTAGTATTCCAGGCTGGCTCAGGGTAGGTTGGAACATGACACTGCATCAGTGTATTTTTGAAGGGTTACAACTGTGTCTAGATGGAGTTAAAAACATGAAACAAAATTCATCAAAATAAGCAAAGTCTAGCTCTGCAGGAACTAACAGAGCTACCAAGGCATGGCTTACCCACCACCCCCCTTCCAGCCAACGATGGCCAACGTGGCCCCAGGTTCAGGGGAAGGAGAGGAGACCAGACACCAGGAAGATGTGGTGCTTGGTTCCAAGATGCCAAGGCACCGGGAGTAACAGCGGCGGGCGTCCCTTCGGCGGGCGGCAGGGCAGCAGCTTGCTGTGCCTGCAGGGAGAGGGGCGGCGAGGCGGCGCTGCCTGCTCCCAGGGTGGCAACTACACGACAAGCCTGGTAAGGAGCCAGGCTTCCTGCGGAGGGGAGGGCACGGGGCTGGCGAAGTCTGCAGGGAGGATAGGGCAGGATTTCAAAACCTGGCTGGACAGAGATGGCATTTCTAGTCTCTGCTTTCAAAATAGGGCTTGATATCAAAAGGAGGGATTCCTCAGGGGCAAAACTGAAAAACAACAGAATACAAATATGTGCGAGTGCTTAAGGCTTCTCTTGTTTATTAGGGAGCTACAGTAACAGCAACAAAAATGTTCTTTCTTTTTTTAATTTTTATTAGTAAAACTGCCAGTTTCTTGATGTTTCAGGAAAACAAGACATCTGCCGATTTACAAGCATAAAAAGACTCCCCACATGAACTTGCAACAGGAGTCTATGAAAGTACCCAGAACATCGCATGACGAACAATAACGAGCTCTAAAAAGGCGGCTTCGGACAACACAGTTCCAGACACAATTATGTAAACTTTTAAAGTCAATAAATGTCAGTTACTGGTTGAGCAAGGCACAGCCCAACACGCCACTTTGTAGCATTTCTGTCCTCTGCTCAGTCCACCAACAGGCAAGAGAAGGGTTGCAGCGGCTGACAGCTCTCCTTGCCTCCATTCCCAAAACTTTTCAATACTAATTGAAGGGCAGAAGGAGGCAAATCACTGAAAACCCGTTTCGCCAGCAGGTTACTTTTGTACTGCAGAAGAACACTTGGTGAGCATCAACCCATCCAGCCTCTCAGAGTTTTCTTTAGATTATTCTCACCTCTGTGAAGGGTAAGATACGGTGTTACATCTGTCCTAGTCCCTGCACCAAAAGATTTCTTTAGTTTGATTCACTGGAGACACTTTGGAGACACGACACTACCCATACAGTGATTTCAAGTCGATAGTACATTAGTAATAGCAGGACAAAATCTATTACATCTTTTTATGGCAGTTTATCTATACCTGCACCTGAACTCACTGATCTTTGCCATCCTTAGTTTTTTTCATTTTTTTTACGCAGTACCACCTCAGAGTACCTTGTTGCCCAGACTTCTCCCGGCTCTACACTGGGAACATGGACCTGGCAGCGGTGCTGCCTGGGGCCACATTTCCTACGGGAAGTTAGAAGTCACAGCCCCATGTATTACCTCCCCAGCTCCTGAGGAGCTTCCAACTCTGCCCAAAATGCCGTTGTGTAAGACTCAATAAATGGTGTAAATGTGTGTTTCATTAGGAATGAAGTTTCTGGAAGTTCTTGGCACGGCAGTGATTGTGTTTGATCAAATGCACCGAGCGCTTCAGCCGTTTCATTCAGGTGCGTGGACAGGCCTGTTCTGAAAATCTGTCTCCAATTTGTAAGAGCAGAAAAATACGTTGTATTTTTGGAGGTGACAGGGATGAATTTGGGCAAAGAGAAGAATAACATTTCAGGTGATTGTAACTGTTCCAGAAATATTACCTAAGACATCTGCTTAGTTCTGTGTTTAAAGCGAGGTTTGTTTCAAAACAAAGGCCTTTGAAAGCCACCGTGCAGGTCTGCTGCTTCCTATGCGAGGATGCTGCCAGTTGCCAAGCAACCTGGCTCTGGCCTGATGCTGCTCCCGGGCAGGGACCGGCCGGTGGGTCCTGCCGCACGCCAGGAATTGATCCAGCTCATCTCCTCAAGTGCTTTCTTCTTGAGAGGTGATGGTGCTGGATCAATCCCCCCCCCGCCGGGACGAGGCATGCAGGGTGCCTGAGGAGCCAGCAGGATCTTCGCACTCAGCTGAGCCATAAACTTGATCACACCTCACCTAGGGTGGTGGCGAGGAGCCAGGCAACCCTCTCCTGGTGGCAAGGAGACAAGCAACCCTCCCCCAGGGAGCTCATCAGCTTCGGGCTCTCCGGGGTGAAAGCAGCGGGAGTGCCGGACACCAAGAACTACAGGGGAGAGTTAAGCAACCTGTGGGCCTAAAGCAGAAGGATGCAACACACTGAGCAACAAGAGATGTAAGACATGCTTACCATTCAGAATTAAAATAGATGAAAGTGAAAACATTTTCCGCACCCATCTGCAAAGGCAATTTTTAAAGCCTCTTACCCCACCCACGTGAACCCACACCTCTATCTGACCAGACAAGGCAAAGTTTGCGCTCCACGACTGATACAAATGGCCAAAATATTTACAGTTTTAAGAAACGTGCTGCTTCTGTGTAGCAGAAATCAGGCAATCTAAGACTAGCAGACTCGAGTAATGAGGAAAAGCTGCGGGTGGCAGAAGAAACAGAGCCTGGTGTCCCACGGTCCTGCCTCGTCACCGTCTGTGGGTGCTGCCCGGGCGCTGCTCGTGCTCTAGGTCCTTTTGCAATATTTGCTGTTATTTTCAATGTACCACAAGAACAGTTCTTAATTTTCCCATACAGGCTACTGCAGCTGGAAAGGATGTCATTATTTCAACATTTATGGGACATTAATAAGGCAGGTCTTTGCAGCTGTGTCACAATCACTGGGACGGCCCGAAGAAGCCGTACACTCAGGATGATACTGTAAGCAACGGGCTGATGGATTATGCCAGCAACTCACCTCCAGTGAGTGGAAGCAAAACTGTTGAACGGTGTACTATCTATCTGCTTTATTTTACTAGAGATTAATGGCAAAAATTGATTGATTCTGCTCCTGGCAAGCTCCACGGGAGTATGGCAACATCTGAGCTCTCAATGGCTGTAGATTTGTGCTCTTGAAGATCACCTAGTCCTTTTTTTTCAGGAAATAAACCAAAAGAACAGCTGTTAATTTTGAGCCCAGAGAGAAAGTTTTTAATGTAATGTCCCCTGTCTCTGAAAAATGTTATTTGCTGCAATTCTGAGCAGTCACACAGGATATTCTGAGCCAAAGCATTTTATCAGAAAAAGTGTTTTCTTGGTGCCTGATGTATTTGACATCACTTCATAAATAATCATTTTGGTACTGATCCAGAAAAGCACTTAAGTGAATACTTAACGTTAAGCACATAAGTGTTTCCTAGATTTCAGTGGGATTATTTATATACTTAAAGACAAAAAGGTGTTTAAGTGTTTTGGTGGATCAGGTCTCTTCAGCATCTCTCCCTGCCCCTAACGAGATCTCATTCTGCTTGTGATGAAGTCAGACAAAGTGCCTGTTCACTAACACAGAATCAAGTCCATCATCTTTTTTTTTTGTTTCCTCCTTGTGCATTTAAACTGCCTTTCTCTGAACTGAAGGACAAAACTCTCAGTGACATCCCCAGGTCAAACCTCAGCCTATGGTGAAGGTTCCTTATAAATATCTGTAGGGGACTTTAAAATTTGCCCTTTTAAAAAATATTTCCAAACAGATACAAATTACCTCAATACATGCTGCTGAGAGAAGGGGAAAATAAAATTGAAAGCCCCATCAAATTCACGTTGAGAGCAGGTCATCTCCAGGATGCTGCGTGATGCCTAAAGCAGAAGGAGGGCCGGGGAACAAGTTCACTTTCGTACTCTTCTCTCAGGGTTTTTGTTTGCCTGCGCTGCTGGGCAGCCCGGGTTTCTCCCCCGCCTGGGGAGGGCGGAGGGGCCGGTGCAGCTAGAGGAGGGCAGGCGCAGAACGCCGCTCTCCCTGCGCAGCGAGGGCCGGGGAATACGGGAGAAGAGAGAGCTGGATTTTCTTAATCCTTCTCTGACCTGGCAGCCCTGGCAGCTGGAAGAGTCCTGTTCTGTTTATCAAGCAAGCTGTCCCTGTTCATTAGAATTGCTCTTTTTTTTCTTTTTTTAAAAATGTTTTTCCAATAGCTCTAGCTGGCAATTTCGGAGAGAGGCAACACACAGGCTGTGGCCCTGGGGATGAACTTGGGATCGAGGAGAGCTGACCCCGGGGGGTGTGTGGGCAAGCGCAGGAGAAGCCGCACCGTGGGGTGGGATTTTTTCCTATTTCCTCCATTGCTTTTGGCCGGACACTACCACCCTTCACCCTGCAAACCTGCACCCCCCGGGCTCCATCTCCCTGAATGCTGGGCGTTACCGTGTCCATACGCACCCGTGTTGGCCGAACGCAGCCATCCCGGCCGAGGAGAGGCCACGGGGGATCTCGGGGGATCTCCGGGGGGGCTGGCAGCAGGGCCGTGCCTGTCCCTGTGCCCGTGTTCCACACACGTCGAAGGTGCTGCCGGCGACGCCTCCTCCTGCTGCATCGCCCCAAAGCCACGACAACCTGAAGGGACAAACACCACCCAGGATTCAGATGAGCCCATCGTGCTGCATTTTATTTTGAGCCATTATTTTATAATAAAAGCCACATGTACCTCAGTTAGAATGAGACTGATTCATGAAAAAATACTTGTTTTCACTCACGGCTCATTTTCCATCTAAACGATGCATTTCCCAGTTAAAAAAATAAGTGTCTGTGGGGAGACGGGAGGGAGGGCAGAGGTGGGGGCAGAGCCACGGTGGGGCTGGTGCCACGCTCAGCTTCGCCCCATCAGAACAGCGGATCCACTCGCCCGTCTCCCCAGAATCATCATCTGGTTACACCGCAGCGCTTTCAGACCGGGTGTCCACCCTGACTGCTCATTTTAATGCTGTTTTATGTAACAAAACCCAACGTATTACAAGCCTTGCGCTCAGATTTCATGACTAAAACCAAACACCACTGGAATGTTAGAAAAGAACGCTTCGGTGTTTGTGAGACAGCAAAGTGAAACAAAATACTTTCAGCCCACCTTGACGTTTTAACAATAAACCGCTGTGAAATGCAGGAACACCTGAGGCCCTGCCACTGACAGCCGTGCACGAGTCCGAGCAAACAATCCGCAACACGTTCTTCAACTCCGTCCTTAAGAAAAGCCCAGATCTGTTTAAGAGAAAGGCACTTCTCTGAAACATGCGTGGGCTCATGCTGCTGCTCATTTTTCACTAATTCGATAATTGAAACTACAGCTTAGCTCTCATACAGAAAAAATAAACATTTGCGTAGGTTTTGCCTGGTCTTTCCATAAACGATCCTAGTTTTACAGTGCTAAAATACAGCGCTCAGAATTTAAGATGTGTGCTGAGATTGTGGCTGACTTCTAAACTGTAGAAAGTGATTTTATGGAAGGGGTTTAACTCGGCTTTAATGAAACTAGTAAAAGAACTTTGAAATGCTAAAGAAAGTTACATTTTAATATTTGTGAGATAGTAACTGCAGGTAAAACATCCTCTGTGCATTAGCAGGACAGATTTTTCTTCATCAACAAAGTATAAAGATTAAAATACACGAACCCTGTAAAAAATAGCATGCGCAGCCATACACATACACACCCAGAAAATCCAGTAACATTTAATAATTTTTAAAAGAAACATGCAAATACCCGGAAAACAAAATGCTTGCAAGATGCCTTTTCAGGGAATAAATTTAAAAAAAAAAAAAAGAAAACAACCAGCTTCTTCAAATTTATGTGACAGTCTAATCACAAAATTGCTTCTGAAATAACGCATCTTAACCACCGCGACAATCAGTCAGAACTGAAGTGTTGTCCCTGTAAACTGAGAAGGACATAAACCGTTTTGCAGACTTTCCTCCTGCTCGCCTGTTGTAACGAGCAGCTCACAAACCCGGCACCGAGCTCCAGGCTGCGGGAAGAGCCGCTGCACCCGCAGACGCTGCTGAGAGAGGAGAGGCCGGGAGAGCGCTGCGAGCAGCAGCGCAAACACCAGCCCCGGGGCCAGGAGAGAGCAAAGGCCCCGCAGATCCCATCCCAGACGAGGGTGTTTGAGCGCAGACAGTCTGACCTGGACCGAGGGCTTCCCAGTCGCGGTGTTTTCAGCGGGGACGAACCGAGGACGTTTCTTCCTTGGTGGGAACGGTGGTGTCAAAGTTCAGAATCACGCGGGTGAACTCCCCACTTTTTGTTTAAAACACAAAGCCACCTGTTTCTTAAGTGGCATTACACTACATCTCCAACCCTCAGCTTTTTTCAATACATTTCTCGATGCGAATCCTGAGGACCCTCCCCTTGATGTTTTCCAGAGTCCGTGTATTTTGCTCCCAGAGCCTTGACTACCATTGGAGGCTGGAAGAGCAAAGACACTGGAATCTGTATCCCCTTGGCAGGTTTCTGCATGGATCTGTGGTAACAGCTAATTTTCCGGGACAGGGGTTTTGTTTTACATCATTTGCAGCGGTACCATAATAAGATTCAGTTGTGGATCCTGGGTTTGTGCCTCGAGGTTTTTGCCATCGTCTCTGAAGCTCAGAGCAGCTCTGCAGCGAAGCTGGGCCATTGTTACGGCTGCCGAGCTGGCAGGGAGGGAGCGCCCACACTCCGCTGTGTCCAAGGGAAAGAGAAAAGAGGTTTTTTGAACTAATGGCACTGATCTCTCAGAAAATGCAGTTAAGGCTTTACACCAGCTTTTAGAAGAGCAATGCACGCAGCCTTGCTCCTGCAGACTCTCCTCTCACCAGCCCACCCCCAGGCACGCGAAGAGCAGTTTGTAACGCAGTTACTGTGGGGTTACACAAACCCCCTCCTCGTCTCCAGGGGTTTCTTTGCATTCCTCCGAATCCCCTCGCTCCCCTCCCTGTTCCCTCTCCTCAGACCTGGGGCTGTGGCTCCTTGTTACCGCGGGGCCGGAGGGGCCCCATGCCGCGCCCCAGCCCGGCCCCTCTCCAGTGGTGCATGTGGGACCACCGAGACCTACGACTGCTTAAACAGGGTCTCGGTGTGTATTTTACAGCCTCTGCCTCGGTTTGTACCTTTCCAGGCTTTAGCGGCACTTCTTTGTTATCTCGGGGGCAATAGGACTTGGCCTTAAAAGCCAGCTTGGTGCCTCGTCCATCCCAAGACCTGACAAGGTCTCTCCTGGCCTCGCCGATGGGCGGGAGGAGCTGGGCAGCACCCTGGGTCCCCCGCAGCCCCCAGCCCCACGGGACCAGCCAACATGGGGTGGGTGGCGATGCCCCGTGGGGCACAGTGGCCCTTCGCCCTCCCCAGCGATGCTGCCGGCGGGAGGTAGCGTCCTCCGGCCGCCCGGGGGTCACCAACAGATTTTGCTTGGCCGTCCTTAGCATTTTTATCTTCTACAGCTTGTAAAAATGCTTTTAAGAGATTGGACACGATTCTTCCTTTTCCCAACTGGCTCCACTTCTCCATTTGCAACAAATCATGACTTTTTGCCCTTTGTCCCCAAAGGGGTTGTAATTAACGGGTTATTTTACCCCCTCTCGGATGGGTACGATTCCATCACCGCGTTGCCCGGGAACGGCGCCTACGGGAAGGTGCTTTGGGACTGTCGCTGCAGGACCAGCAAGGGGAGCTCAAGCCTTGTTTATGGTAGGTCCTACACTAATGATGTCCGCTGTCTGGGTCTGCTCCAGCCCTGCCCGCGGCCAGCGCGGTGGTACACACAGGATGCACCCACCTTGCCGGCGGCGAGCGGGGGGGGTGTGGCGCGGTGAGGGGCGGAAGAAAGGGGGGAGCAAAGCCCCGCTGGTGCGGAGAGAGCGCCCGGCCCCGCCGCGGAGGGAGCGCGGGGCAGCCGCGTTTCTGCGGGGGGGGGGAGGGAGGAGGGAGCGGGCAGAGCCGCCAGCGCGGGCCGGGGAGGGGAGGGGAGGGGGGAACCGGGGCCGCCCCGCCCGGCCGGGCGCTCGCCCAGAGGCGGCGGTGACGGGCGCTGCTCCCCGCGGGCCGGCAGCCCCGTCCCGTCCCGCCCCGCTCCGCCCGCGGGGGCCGGCGCAGCTCCACGCGCAGAAATCGCGGTGGCGGCGGCTGGTCGGGCCGCCCCGCGGGGCTCCGCTTGGGGCGGGGGGAGCCGCGGCACCGGCTTAAATCACCGCCGAGCCCCGGGGCCGCGCCGGCGGAGCGGGGCGGCCTCCCCTCCTTCCCCTCCCCTCCCTCCCTCTCTCCTTCCCCTCCCCTTCTTTCCCCCGGCGCGCAGGCAGCTGCCCGCGGCGGCCGCTCCTGCCCGCTCCAACTTTTCCTGCCTGTTGCAGGGCGCGTCCCGCCCCGGCGGGGATGGGCTCGGCGGGGCAGCGCCGCGGGTAGCCGGCCCGTCGGGGCGGGGGGTGCCCGTCGGGGCGGGGGGTGCCCGCCGCGGTTCTCCGCCCCCCGCCGCCGTGGCGGCCCGGCGCTCGGCGGGCATGGAGGTGCAGCTGGGGGTCGGGCGCGTCTACCCGCGGGCGGGGGGCAGGACCTTCCGCGGCGCCTTCCAGACCTTTTTCCAGAGCGTTTGCGAGGCGATCCAGGCGCCGCGGGAGGAGCCGGGCGCCAGCCAGCAGCCGCCCCGCCCGCCGAGCCCCCAGCCCCCGCCGGAGCCCCGCGGCCCCGGGAAGGGGCCACCGGCCGGCGGCCCCGCCATGGGCTCGCCCTTCCCCGGCGAGCTGCGGGAGCTGCTGGGCGAGGCGGGCGCGCTGCCGCCGCTGCCCGAGGCCGAGCCGGCGCCCCGGGAGGACCCGCTGGGCGAGAGCGCCGAGCAGCTCCGCCGGGCCGTGTCCGCCTCCATGGGCCTGGCGCTGGAGGCGCCGGAGGCTCCGGCCGAGCCGCCGCCGCCCCGGGAGGACTGTATGTTCGCGCTGCCCGCCGCGGGCCCGCCCGAGCCGCCCGCCGCCTTCGCGGCCGTCGAGGCTCCCGCCGTCGGGCCGGGGCTCTGCCGCGGCTTCGCCCTGGGGCCGCCGCCCGCCCGCGTCAAGCTGGAGGGGCCGGGGGGGCCGGCGGCGGGCGGCGGCTGGGGGGTTCCGTGCCGCTACGGCGCCGAGCTGGCCCCGCCGGGCCCCCCCCCGCCGCCCTGGGCCGCTTTCCTCGCCGAGGAGGGGCCGCTCTTCGGGCCCCCCGCCGAGCCGCCCCCCGGCCCGCCGGGATGCGGCCGCGGACCGGCCGCCGACGCCGCCGAGTTCCCCGCCGACGGCTGGTACCCGGGGGGCCGGGCGCCCTTCGCCTCCCCCGCCGCCGCCGTCAAGAGCGAGCTGGGGCCCTGGGCCGAGGGCTATGCCGGCCCCTACGGCGATCTCCGGTGAGTACCCGCGCCCCGCATCCCTCATCCCTCCTGCACCCATCATCCCGTGTCCCACCATCATCCCTCATCCCACACCTGCATCCCACCGGCACCCCGCATCCCACACCCCACATCCCTCACCCTGCAGCCCACATCTCGCCAGAACTGACGCCCCGCGCCCTACATCCCACTGGCACCCCTCATCCTGCACCACACATCCCGCACCCCGCATCCCATACCTCTCATCCTGTACCCTGCATCCCACCGGCACCAGCACCCCGCATCCCACCCCCCACGTCCTGCACCCCACATCTCACCAGCACCCTGTACCCTGCATCCCGCTGGCACTGGCACCCCTCATCCTGCACCCGCCAGCACCAGCACCCCTTAGCCCGCACCACACATCCCACACCCTGCATCCTACCAGCACCCCGCATCCAGAGCAGGCACCTCGCAGCCCACGAGCACCCTGCTGCCCCACTGCCTCCCACAGCTGCCCTGGCAAACGCGGCGGGTCCAGCCCATCTCTGTCCTGGCTGCCCTTGGCTTGATTCACCCCTTCCCTGGCAGAGCCTTTGCTTTCACCGACATGGTGTCACTGGGGACTTAGTAGGCAATATTGAATCAGAAATTGGGCGCTAAACTCCCGGTATTCCCCGCCGTCCCCTTAAGGTTGTTTGCGTTTATCTCCCTCCGTTCTGCATCTGTTACCCCCTTCCCTCGGCCGCTGTAAGCACGCGGGAATCGGGACGCTGCGCCTGAAGCACGGACCGATCTCAGGATTGAGTTAAAATTGTGCCTGTGCCTTGCTTTGCCGTCAGCCAGATGGATGGGGAACGGGCTGGGCAGAGTGAGCTGGAACTGCTCAACCTATGGGCAGAGAAATGCTGCGTGCGCTTGGAAGCTCTGCTTAAATACAGACAGAAAACGTGCTTTAAAGTGGAGACAGGAGAGTATTTAGGAATACAGCAGAGGAGGAAAGGTTCGTTTGAGAAGAAGGATTCGATCAAAAATAATTTCTCCTGGTGGATTAACCTCAGGAAAGGAGATTAACTGTCCGTGTAGAACAGGTAGACACCACCTAAGGCTCAGGCGGGCGAGCTGCGTTGTCAGCTCTCTGCATGGCAAAACACGTTTCTGCGTGAGAGTCGCCACAGCGGAGGGAAACGGCAGCGAGAACGTGTCTGCAAAAGGGTTTATTTCTGTGCTGCCTCGGGGATGGCCCCAGCCGCAGGCTCAGTGTGGCCTCACATCCCCACGCTTCACCCCGTGGTACCGTGTCTGCTGGGAGCCAACATGGAAATGAGTAATTAGATTTTCCCTTTAAATTAGCACAGGGCAGCAGCTGTGCCCCTGGGCTTGTTTCCTTGCTTTGAAATGCTCACAGGTTTATTGGGGCAGTGCAGTAATTATCATCCACCTGATAATTTATTTGAGGGCTTGGCAAAGAAAAAAAAGGGATAAAAGCAAGGACAGGTCAGAGTGAGTCCAGCTGTGAGCCGCATGCCTTCCTCCGGAGCCTGGGTGACTCTCGGCCGGAATCGGAGGGAGCAGGGCTGAATAAAGCTGGAAACGTTCAACTGCCCAAACGCTGCCAGCGGGTTTTTGATGGCAGAAGGCTCGACCTTGCAGGGGCTCACACTGCTTGGGCTGGGCCGGCAGACAGCCCCGCGTGGGCAGGGGATGCTGCGTTAGGGAGGGCAGGTTTGGGGGGACGGGGGGAGCAGGTAAAGCATGCCTGAATCCTGCCTGGGAGATGAACGACGTCTCCCTTATAATCCCGTGAGAAGGGTGGTATCCTCCTCTTCCTCGTGCACGTCCCTGTCCCCATTCCCCACGGGGGCCGGGGGTAGCACAGACCCTCTAAAATACCCTCGTCTTGTCCGTTGAGCTCGGTGGCTCGTACAGTGTTACCCGACGGCTGCAGGGGGGTGACAGACAGTGTTTGAACCCTGCTCTGGGTTCAGATCCGATTTTACAATGCTGTAAGGAAAGCAGAGCGTTCCTGGTCTTGCTAAAGCCGTGGGGGTTGATGGCTGCCAGGTTTATAGCCCATCCCAGCGGAGCCTCCGTTAACCTCAGCTGCCTGTCGGCTGCGGTGGCTGTTTGCGTTCCCCTGGAGCAGCGGTGCCGGTGCGGTGCTGCCGATGGCAGCGGGTCAGGTACCGGCTCCCTGGGCGGCGAGGAGAGAGGGTTGTGGGAGCTAAACTGATGTAAAGTTCCCTCCCAGGGGATGCTCTGCTCAGGACCTGTATGCCCCTGTGAGCTACTAGTGCTAGGCTTAAGTAGCACAGAAAGCTTTCCCCTCTTGGGCTCAGCCTTTCCCTGGGCCGTGGTGCTGGCAGCGGCCCCGTCTCCTCCGCAGGGTAAGGAGCGTTTTAGGGTGTGTTGCTCCTAGTTCTTCCCTTTTTTGTAACGGTCCCACTTTGTGCTCGTGGGATCGCATCTCTCCCTTCTGAGGGGAACCTCTCAAAACACTGTGCTGGTACAGTCTGGGTCAGGTATAGGGGGGCATTTTTTAAGTCAGAGACATCCCACCCATATATGACACTAAAGCATGAACAGTTTCTTAATATTTGGGGGGACCAGTGCAGCTCTGTAACAGCTGCCTGCGCCTTTGCATGTGCAGAGGGGGTTTGTCTGGGTTTAGAGGCACCGAAAGGTGGCAGGGGAAGCGAAGTAGGCATTAGCACAATTTGATTTAATTGAAAGCTTTTGATGTGGTGTACCTGATTGTGCCAGTAATGCTTACATATAATTAGCAAATTAATCCAGGCTTTTGCTACACTGTGGGCTTGCAGCTGTTTACCTTTGTGCTCTGGTTATTGCATAATTACTACCAGCAGTCTTTGAGGTGACTCAATAACCTATCTTAAGAATGAGACACAGCACTGGTAGAATAAATCCAAGGTTACGGCACCAAACTGACTTGTCAGATCAAACTGCAGCAGCGGGGAAGTGGTGTAGGCCTACGTGGTTTAGGCTAAAATGGAATCAAGGAAGGAGCTATTACTGAAGCGATGGGAACAAAGGTGATAAACGAATTTAAGGGGTAATTGCCTCAGAAAAATCTAGCTGTCTGTGCAGCTTCAGATGTTTAAGTGGCGTTTGCTATTACTATTGTTACCTGTCTGGTATCCCTGTGTTTGCTGCTCACACCTACCCGTGGATTCCTTTCTCCGGCTGGGTGTAATCAGCTCGGCGAGTGCCCTGTGTTTATGCATCACCTGCCACGACGGCTGTATAATCTTTTTTGTGGCCAGCTATGTAATTGTGATACCGCTTGCAGATAACGCCAGTAATAATTTCTACCCATTGAAGGAGATAAGATTGTGATAAGGAGATCAAGGGCAGGTGATTACACTGACAGATGAGAGGAGGCTGTTCTCCAGGCTGCTCTGGCTCCTGGCCTGTGGCCGCTGGCCGCCCACGCCCCCTTCCCTGGGAGGGGACCCTCGGCTCTTCACAGCGGGACTTGGAAGCCGTTGGGAAGGGGATGACCCTCTTGCCTGCCGTCGTCGCTGTGACCTTTCCGCTCAGGTGAACGGCGGCATTACGTGGGTATTTCTTTAGAAGACCAGCCGTGCGTGGAAGAACGCTGCTCCTGAAGCCTGTCCCTCTGGCCAGCTTCACGTACTCATGGGCCGCAGCGCCTGGTGCGGTCCGTGGACGGCGAACCTCGGGTGGCTGGGGGAGTCACTGATGTGCTGAAGCTTTTTGATGGCTCCTGGTAGAAGAAGAGAAAACATTAAAAAAAATTCTTCCTCCTCACCTGTTGATTCTTGTCCCTACTGACAGGCACGAGAAGGCTGTTTTAAACACAGACTACAGTGCCAGTCCTGCGCCAGGGCTGTGCCTGGTTTAGAGAGCTCGGGGCTCCTTCGAGTGGGAGTTGGCACACTACCAGGCTGGGACATGATGCTCGTCTGTCATGGCTCGAGTTAAGGCTGGGAAATGAGTGATGCACCGAGGCAGGACACCTGGAGTAGCCGGGGTGTTAAAGTTCTGCCCAAGCCTTACTCCCGCAGAATAGCAGCAGGTGCAGGGAGCCCCTCGTGAGCGGGGAGAGGCGCAGAGGGGGGCACTGCTGGCTGCCCCGTGGCTCTGCTGGGGCACAGCAGTTCGGCTCCTTTTTCTTGCTCCTGAGAGCTGCTGTCTGAAAAACTGTGACATGCGATCCAAAGCTCTTTTATTTTCTTCCACACTTAGCTAGCTGAGCTGTTTTCATTTTGTTTTGAGGGTGCTGATTTATATAGCCTTTCCTGTGAGCGAGTTTTCTTTTAAATTGATAAATGAGATTATCCCTTTCCCCAGGCGGTTCCCCAGGGAGCCCACGAGGAGCCCTTCCCAAAGACGGGCTGTTGGACTTGAGGCTGGGTGCGTGCTGCAGTCCACCTCAGCAGCCTGGGTGCCGGTGGTGTGACACGCGGAGGGACGGGCTCTTTTCTCCTGAAGGTGCCCAGAACCGCCCAGAAAACACTCGTGGTCCTTGTGCCAACAGGTGGCTGAGCCCATGGGCGTTGAAAAGTGTTGGTACTCCCAGTCCTCAGCCAGGTTTGTGCTTGCCGGGGCAGCGGCCCCAGCAGTGAAGGCTCTGTCCGAGGGGCTGGCACAGCCCTTTCCTTTGCCATTACATTGGGATTTAGGTCTGTGGCAATGAAAGAAGGAAAAATAACCGTTTCCAACTTGTTCCTTCCACTCAACTGATTTTGGTTCTGGGGTTTCTTAGTATTTCTGTAGCATATACCAAGTATCATAAAACGGTTTCCTCCTTTTCCGCTCCCTCTCGATCTGTCCCTCCCTCTCTTTCCTCTCATGCTGACTCTCCCACTCTCCAGCTCTTCCTTTACTGTTGGGAAGGGGAGATGTCACCCTGCTCAGGGACGGGCTGTGGAGGACATACACACGCGGTGTGTTTGGGGGGGACCTGCCCGTCCGTTCTTACAACAGAAACCCATCTCTTTGCCTTTTCACCTGCTCGTTATAAAACTGCTCACGGGCAGACTTTTCCCCATCCTCTTCTCCCCATGTCTTGAATTTCTGAGCTCTTGCACCCTCTGGAAACTGATTCCAAAGTCTCATGCTTGATATCAACAGTGATTCCTTTTTTTCCCCCCCTGGTTTCCCTTAAGTGCTGGTTGCAGTGACAGGATAGGCTCCACGTGACGCTTGGCATAGAAGACAGTGGCTGAGAATTCAGAAAATTTCACCAAAGAAATAATTCATGAGAAGCTTTAAGAGCATTGCTGGGTTTGAGTTATACAGGCATTTTGTGTGCTCTGTCCTATATTATCGAGGACTTCAGGGCGGGAAGCTGTAAGGGATTTGCCCACCACAGCTATTCTCCTACTTGTACAGCTTTTACATTTTTTCTGCTGTTTACAGTGTTCACTGGTATTTTCCTGGTACGCAGGTAATCGCTGTGCTTTGTCTTCTTGCAGCCAGTCTATAGATAACCCATTGGTTTTCCTGTTTGGAGAACTTCACTCCAGCCGAAGAGAGCTAGTTATAAAGTGGCAGTGATTTGGTGCTTTTTCTGAGGCCAGAAGGGCAATGTATTTCAATATACCCACTGTGAGTGAGAGAGAAGGCATGTTCTGCAGCCCGTGTAGGAACTTTTGCATATTGCCATATCTGAAAGAAAACTGTGCTGGTGCCCAGCTGCACCTTTCCACCCCCATTTCCTTCGCAGGTGGCCACAGGTCAGGCATCGACCCTGGGGCAGCATCATCACGGCTGATGCCAGTCCCCGCAGTGGTGATTCCTGGAAGTCTGTGCCTCCGGTTCCTCGCTTCAGACCGAGGAAGGTGTGGGACAATCCTGGCAAGAATTAAAGCAGAAACAGTGTAACGAGGCGGTGAATGCTGAATTCCTGGGCATCACCCTTCCGGCCGATGCGCGTCTCCCTGCGCCGAGGACCCTCCAAGGCCATGCGTAGCTCCGGGCAGGAGACAACGGTTCGCTCTGTGTCCGTGCTGGGGGGCACCTTCGAATTGCGTCTCTCGGGCGAAGGAAAGATAAAGGCACACGGTGCTTTGAGAGCAAGATTTCAGATGGGCTGTTTCAAGGAAAAAGCACAGTGAAAATGAGCTGATCAGCAGACAGTCTGTGCATGGGGGGGGAGGAAAGTGTGCCGCTGGACAGGGGGGAAAGCTGGAAATGGTGCCATTGCAGGAAGAAATGCCAAAATTTCCTAAAATATGGGACATTTTTTTAGTCATATGGGACAGGGCAGTACTGATGTAGGGGAAGGGAAAAAAACAGAGAGATGATGGTCATTTTCCATCATTCAGTGACTCTCGGCATTTTGAGATGCTGGTTGTGAGACGTCAGGGCCAGCAGTCGCGGAGGGAAGAGGAGGCGAGATAAACCTCGGCTCAGCCGTGCTGGGGGCCTGTGGGGCTGGGGGGCCTGGGCCCCGGCTGCCTCGGCTCGGCCAGCGTCATGCCGAAGCTTTGGGGCAGCAGCCTTCGATCCGTCCACAGGTCCTTGGGGACCTCTGGACTGGTTTAGGGGTCTGTGGAGGGTAACCACCAATTATGTGGGTTTGGGAATGCTCTGCGGGGGACCTGGCTGCGCCTGCATGGATGAGCCTTCCTGGCTTTTGAGTTGGAGTGACCTCGTCCAGCCCTGACCCGACCTTCGAGGCTGAAAGCCACAGAGGAACCAGGCTCTCTTTGTTTTCCTGTGGTGGAAGAAAGCAGTTTGGTCACTTTGGGATTTTAACTCGGGCAGGCTGGTGGCCCTGGAATTGATAGCCCCTGCACTCTGCGTGGACCAGAACCGGCTTTATTTCTTAGCAATAATAGTGGTATGAGTGAGCTCATTAAAATAAAAAGGAACTAGCCCAGTTGTCATGGCAAAGCCTTGTGACGGAGGTTCTTCATCCATATTGCCTTTTGCTGTCTCTGTCTCTGCTGCTCTGCCTGCGCTGCCTGCACCGCTTGCCCATCTCCTGCTGCAGGTCGGTCCTTGCCCAGCTCCAGCTGCGGGGCAGAGCCCCAGGTGAGCCCCAGCCCCACATCAAGATGTCTCCCTGCTCTGGGCAAGGTGCCTGCCCAGTCATTGCAATGTGCATTTTGTTTTATTCTGCCTTAAAAACAATTGCAACCCCCATTCTTCTTGCGAGTGAAGTTTAAGTGAAGTTCAATGCATCCTCTAACAGTAATAAAAATACTACCAGTAATAGTACTTTGTGCTTTTATGGCACTTTTCTTGTGAAGCACTTATGAGCAGCAATTCATTTAGCCTCCAGGCAACCATGCAGAACAGGTATTATGCTTTTTCTGTAGATGGGGGAGGCGCAAGCGGGTGGCTTTGGGCCCTCGGAGCATATAAGGGCCGTGGGCCCCGGCAGCAGTCGGAGCTGGGTGCCTGGGGGCTGTCTCGGGTTTTGTGCTGGGTTTTGGGAGAGCATCCCACTGAAGTGTGCTTGTGTGCTGGACTTTGCACCCTGTCCGTGCTCCCGTTTGCTTTAGCAGGCCCGAGTGCTGCCCTCGGGGGTGTCCGACCCCGTCCAGCTCTGGGCACGGGGACAGTGTTTGCAGGAGAGGGGTTATGGGAGTGCAGCACCTCACCTTGGGGGACCCGGGCGGGAGCCTCTGTGCTCCCCCGGTGCCTGCGCGGGCAGGGACAGGGTGGGCAGGGAGGGCAGGCTCAACTCTGGCTGCTCTCTTGCCACGTTTTTTTTCCTGTTTCATGCAATCTGAGCAGAAGCCAGAAGGAGCAAGGTCGCCCGCGCTCCTCTGTGGTTTGGAGCCCCCCAGCCCCCCGTCTGGGGAGGCCTTTTTAAATAATGAGAACAAAGAACGTCCAAACACTGACACGTCCTCAGAAGCGGTAAGAACGGGGCACAGACCACAGATTAAGTGGTTTTGCAGTAGCAGAAATCATCTTAAAAACACAGCCCAGCTCTAGAGGTATTTATAGCTGCTGCCCTTTCCCCGGGCAGTGGGCGCCCGTCCCACTGGGGTGGGAATTGGATGCTGCCCGGCTCCAGGCATCTTGGATATCCGCACTGGGTGAGTTACACCCCCAGCTCCCTGCAGGTCTCCTGGTGACTTCCCTGTGCAGTCAAGAATTGGAACGGAGCATACTGTAATAAACAAATATGGATAAGCCCGTGGTTTTGCTGGAGGGGCTGGCTGGGTGCCTCCATTGCGCTGCTGAGGGGCTGTGTGGTGCCATGGACTGTACTGAGCTCAAGATTTCAGGCAAGGTGGTTGCCACTTCCAAAGCAGCTCTGGGAGAAAAATATGTGTCTTAAATAAGGCTTAGAAAGTCAGTGCAGAGCCACCAGTTCTGGGACAGCAGTAGCGTTCATGCGGGGCATGCTTTGCTGCAAGAGTGAGGGAGCACTGCCTGCGGAGCTCAGGGTTAAGTTCTTGCTGGAGCCTGGGGCATGATGTACTGGAGACTCATCTGAGGATGGGTGGGTGCAGGCTGGGGGGTGCCCTCTCCTCCGCACCGATGTGCTCCTGTGGGGACTAGGAAGGGGCTGGTTGAAACCAGTGGCTTTGGGCAGAGCCTCGGGGGTAAATCCTGCCTTACAATGGCATCTTCACCCATGTGCCAGGCCACCGTCCTGCTGGGTGCGCCTGGAATTGCTGCTATCGGGAGCAGTCCCAGAGCGGGGGCTGCAGATTTCCTAAAAATACATTTTATGGAGGCACTGGGACATGTTCAGTTCCTGGGACAAGGTGGGAAAACCCTTGAACTTTGCCTCCTCTGGCCCTGTGTTCTCAGTGGTTGGGGAAGGCCTTAGAGAGCTACTTCTTGTCTTTCCCTAGATGATACGTTGCTTCTTTTTCCGGTGTTTTCTCACCAACCTTTCAGCAGTTTGGCTGGTGTTAACATATTTTAGCTGCATTAGCTTCTTTGCTGGTTAGAAAGGGCAAAAAAAATGCTTTGACCTTGGCCCGTGTGCTGAGAACAGAGTCCAGATGCAAGTTTTTGTATCAGTAATTTCCTAGCGAAGGCTCCTGCCTCCTCCCCCTCCCCGCCTATCTGGAGTGGGCAGCGGCAGCGTCCATGCAGTTTCTGACATGCCGTTGGGGAAGGTTTGGACGGGCTGTCTCGGCAGCTCCTCTTTCCTCTTTTAAAAGAGAGAAAAGGAGGAAAGTAATTTGCGTGCAGATCAGGTTAATTGCTTTCATCGGGGTGGCAATTAGGTGCATTAACTGGAAAATGAAATACCGCCTGCAAATATTGTTCAGATGATCTACATTTTTCTTGGATCGTGTGTGTGTGTGCGTGTGCATTCGGGGGCTTGTGTCGTCTTCCACCCGTGGACACAACGCGTGGTTTTTGTGTGCGTATTCTCTTCTGGTAGAACACCTCCATCCCTCGCCCCGGTGCTGCAGCATCCCTCTGCAGACTGTGGAGGGGACGTGCGGAAGTGGGCGCTCGGCCCCGCAGTGTCCGTGGGGAAGGGGGTGCTGGCCACGGCTCCCCCCGGCTGGATGGGGCTCCGCGAGCCTCCCTGCGGGGGCTGGCGTGAGATCGGCATCGCCTCCTCGCCCAGCTCGGGCACGGAGTTGAGAACTGGCCCCACAGGTCAGCCCCTGCTCCTTCTCCCGCCACCTCCGGCTCGGTTGGGCAGGGTTGGGCTGGGTGACACGTGTCCCCCTCAGGCCCGAAGCCCGGAGCCGTGGCTCCCGTGGGGATCATGTCCCCTCCTCAGCTGGCCCCGGGCGTTGTCCCCCTGTGTGCTCGGACACTTTGGGACGTGCGAGTTGATCTCAGTCTGTTCACATGGATTTAGCTTTCTGGTCTTCGGTTCCTTGTCTTGTTTTTATGTGTCCCCTGCGGTCGGTCGGGGAAGGAAGTCTTTCCCTGTAATACGATCTTCCACTTGCAAAGAGATCCGTTACTTCCTGATCTACTCCCGAGTCCCCAGGAACATCTTTAAATGGTTAGGAAAAAAAAAAATAGCAGCACAGGGATTTTCTTCCCTTTCTTATTTACGGCACAGCCCGTGCCAAACACCAGACCTGTGGTTCCCGGCCGTTTCGGAGGTGACTTGGAAGGGGGAGCAGAGCGGGGCAGCGCCGGGTGCCCGCAGGACGGAGCATCCTCTGCTGTCACTGTGCTGAGGGTGGGACGGGGCTGGGCTGTGGTGGCAGCTGAAGGGCCTGGGGGGCCGCAGTTCTCCCTTTGTCCCACTCCACTTCCATTTCACCACGTTGGCGTGTAAACCCTTGAATTCTGGCCTGCCTTGGAACAGTCGTCTGCGTCCGGGCAGGGTGAGGTGGTGGCCTGAGGTTCGCCGGGCGGCAGCGGGCAGGTCCCTCCGTGCGCTGGTTTCCAGTTATTGGCGGGGGCTCTGTGTGTCCTGCGGGATCCCCTGGGATTGTCGAGGAGCCCTTTGCTGCCGATGGGGCTGAGCCTGCCCTCGCGGCTGGAGGAGAGGATGGGGCTCAGCCCCCGCGCACCCTCCGCCTTTCCAAGAGTTGGGGTCAAGGCAGGTGCTTGGCCGCTTCGGCAGCTTTGTCCTGAGATTATTATCCTGCTGCTCGCTTAAAGAGAATTAAGAGAACACTCTCAAGGCTGAGAGGCCTAAAATTAGACCTGGCATCTGTGCTCTGGTTTGCAGGCGGGCTTAAAAGAAAATGATTCCTGGCTGCTTTCATTCTTCGCCTGCTCGTAAGGGCGAGGCAGAGGCGAAGCCAGCTGCCGGGCTCGTAAATGCTTGCCAAAGCGCCTCGGCGCTCTCTGCCCAGCACGGCTGGCGGGTCTGTGGGCTGTGGTGTCCGTCTGTGGTTACGGGGGTACCTCCCACACACACGGCTCCCCCGGGATCAGCTGCTTGCTGCTGCTGCAGGGCTCTGCCCTCTGTGTTTCCCATTCAGCCCACGGAACGGCCGGTCTGGCTCTCGGTGCCTTGTGTCACTAGACGAACGTACCGGGGTCAAGGCACTGTTCCCAGGGCCGTGCCGGCCTGGGGTGCCTCGACGTTGCCTCTGCTGCCGAGATTGGGACTAGGAGTGCCAAGAAGACCGTAGATACGTGAAACCTTCGCTGTAATTTGCGTGTTTACTCTTTACGAGATGACTCAAAGCGTGGTCTGCTTTGAGGGCACGGGGAGATGATATTGTTGCGTAAGTTGTGAAGTCTTCCTCCAGAAAACAAGTGGTTTGCCAGCAGAGGAGAAGAGAAATTTTGCAGATACAGCTTATACCCGTTTCCAGACATAATAAGGAAAAGCATTTTTATGCCCCTGCAGCTGTGTCTCTGCAAAGGTTTGGTTTTGGTGTAAACATGCCTAAAAATAAAGCAGTTCTGCCAGTGACTTAGGGCATGGCTGAAGTTCCCACCTCGGCCAGCCCCAAAGCCCCGCCGCAGGCTCTCGCAGTGGGGCAGGGCAGGGAGCTGGCAGGGCTGGCGACATGCGGCCACCGCGGCAAGTGCCGACACCCCCCCTCTGCGAGAGGGATGCTGCGGGGCCGGGGGCTGCTCTCCGGGCTGGAGGTTGCTGTTTCTTCCTCTCGTCCCCATCCGTCCCCAGGGCCGCTGTGCTTTGCCAGGAGGAGGAGGGTGCTGGGGCAGCGGGGAGGCGGGGGAGCCGGGAGCAGTGGTCCTCTGAAAGGCAGCGATGCCGCCTTTTGCTTTGCTTGTTTTGCTTTGCTGCGTGGTGTGCCTGCCCGCTCAGGTGCCTCCAGTGTGAGTGGTCGTTGGGGTCTTCTCGTTTTTCCATGCTGGATTCTGCTGTGTCTGCCATCTGCCCATTTTGAACTCACGCTTCATCCAATAGAGAAATAAAAATGCAGAATTTGCGGCACGGTTTCCTTAGCAATAATTCCACTGCCAAATGCAGTGGGGAAAGTATCGGCATTTTAAATATCCGAGTCTGGAAATGAATCCTGACGTCCCTCAGCATTCCGGCTGGGAGCCCTCCCCTTGGAGGTTGTTCTGGTGTTCCAAGGTTCGAGTGTGGCCCCTCTATGCACCAACCCATTCTTCGGTGGGATAACGGGGTGCTGGGATCATCAGACGTGTTTGCATGGGCTCCCGCAGGTGCAGAGGCAGATGCCGTCCCCGGCCGCAGAGCTGGTGGCAGTTCAGTGTCCCCAGGCACAGGGAGCGCTCTTAAACCCGTGTCGTTGGTGGGGCAAGGTGTGGAGTCGTGGTCCCGCTTTCTCATCATGGAAGAATGTGGAAGCCTGTGTTTACCAGAGTCTGTGAAACTCAGGGCAGCTCAGTAAAACATAACGGTGGGTGGTTCACGGGTTTTCTGGCCTCGCGGAGGAGGTTGGTCTCCCAGCAGAAGTCAGCACCTCAGCCCTGGGGATTCACTGCATTGCTAAACCAGCTCCAGAAAGTAGAGAAAATCCAGTTTATTCTGCCGGTTCAGTCGAAAGCCTAGTCATTCAAAACTGAGACCTATCCAGAGTTGAAAATGCCAGAAAATGTGGGAGGTTTTCTTCCGACCTGTGTAGAGAATGAGGCATGGGATAGCGTTATCCAACGGTGATTAAATCTGGGAGATCCCTTAGAAAAAGGCCAGTCAGCAGAGTTTGCAGCTCACAAATAAGCCTGGCTTGGTGTTAGTAGTCAGTTGCTTTGAAATGCAGTCTGCTTTAAAAATTTAGTTATGACTTACCATAAGAGCAATTTCCATCAAATTTATGGATCCATTTGAACGCAACTTGACATATCTCAAATAAAATATTAACCCAGCATCTAATAAATAAGAAATGTGTCAGACACCATTTTCTAAGTTATAGAACAGAAAATCAGAAGTTGTGACAAACTGCGTAATTGATTCACAAAACAAAAGCATATTTGCTAAACAGGAGAAGGCTCTTACTAATGAAAACAACTGTCACGTCCTCTGCAGAGGCATCCACAGGGCTCTATTTAAAATGAACACTTTCTGCACCTTGTGCAGAGAAAATGTGAAGGTAGGGAACGCTACTGAATGCATTCTTTGGGGAAGAGCACTGCAAAAGACATAGAAAAGGTGAAAACTGATTATTTAAGTGGAGAGATCCTTGTTGTGTAATTAAATTCTGATTCCGTTTGAAGTTCTATATGACACTGATTTAAATCAGTCCCCCTTGGCTCGGCGGGTTGCAGGCAGTGCTGGAGGAGGCTCGGCCGCCTTGGTCCCGCTGCCCAGGGGATGGAGGTGATGGCAAGCACTTGGCCGGCGGCGCCGGGGGGACGCGGGCCCTGAGGTTTCCCGTTGGAGGCCGGTGATGGAGCTGGTGGCGCTCGCCCCCCTGCCAGGCCGGGTGGAGAGGGGCTGTCCCCTTGCCTGAGGTTAACAGCGGCCCCCCTCCTGCCAGCACCGTGGCAGGTATCATCTCTCCCCCGGCAGCTGTTGTTTTCCGTTTGGGACATGACAACCCTGCTTTGTTGACTGGGCAGGTGATTTGTGGCGATACCTCGGGGAGCAAATGGCTGGGTCACAGGAGGTGACGCATGTCACTGGGCGCACGTCTGTCCGTGCTGGCTGACCACCTCTTTGGAAGCCTCCCTTCATGCCGGTATCCCGCCGGCCAAAACTCTCGGGACAGGTGCTGCTCTACAGAGACTTCGGGAGCAGTTTTCTGTTACTGTTGGGGATCTGCACTGCAGACCTGGCTGTTGTGAAAAGCTGCCAAGGAACTCGCATCATCTCTTCCCAAGTGTTCCACAAGTGTCACTGTGCTTGGTTTTTGAAGAGGGAAAGCTGAATGTCTTCCTACAAAAGCAGACTGTTAGTACGTGCTCCTACAAGCCTGCGGTGCCCAGCGGAGTACAGGAAGAGGCTTTCTAGGGGGCTGAAGCCAGTGCTCCCTGCTGGCATGAGGGCAGAGTCTCTTGGAGCGTGAAATATATGGATCAAGAGTATCCCGTTATTTGTAATTTTCTTTATAGTCACATTTTTTTTTTGTCAGCAGCGGAGTTGGACTTGACAATGGAAGATTATGGTGTGGATTAAACTAATTTAAAAAGTATTAATCAGGACAGAGTGTTTCCTTGGGAAATGAGTAGGGCTCTTTGGGCACCAAGGACACCAAGGTCTTGTCCTTGGGGACTCCAGGTGACTCTGCAGTCACCAGGACGATGCGGTGTGCGGCGCTGCTGACCTCGGGGGTGCTCATCAGGGCTGAAGCCCGCTTGTGTTACTCCTGTTTTGCTTTTTGTCCCTTGCGTGCTTTGTAATCAGGTGAGTTCCCATCTTTACGTAACCTTGCCACACATGTTTGTGCTATCCCTTTTTGTAGATACCTTCTCTGTCTGGGGAAATCAAGTGTTTCGTCTTCTCTGAGCTGATTTAATTAAGCTGCTCCTTGAGCTCACTGGATGGAGATCAGTTTTGAGGCAGAAGTTTTGGCCTCAGTACTGTATCCAGACTGCAGGCAGCTGCCTGCCGTAGGGGCCACCCATGCGATAGAGGGGCTGCAGAGCGGCTTTGCATTCGGGGCACAGCGTACCTGCCTCCTTTCACCTTTTCAACCTTATTTTCGGCTTCTTTCTGAGGGACGACTGGAAGGTGAGAGCCAGCGGTGACCATTAAGATCAGGCTTGGGTTGTGACGTCCACCCTGTCAGCGGGTGTGCGGTGGCTGGGCTGGCCAGGGTGGCTGTGGGCACCATCCCCCAGTGCAGGGGCAAGGGCCGCCCCGCGGGGCAGCTCCAGGCTGGAGCAGCCTTCCCGCAGCACGAAGGAATGCCGAAGGGAGAAGAGCCCTGGGCCTGGGCTGGTAGAGGTGGGGCTTCGGATGCGGTTGGGACCCAGTGTGTGAAAAATAAACTGTCAAAATTAGTGAATAGGGCCTTTGAAAAGAAAAAAGAGAATTTAATTTGGGAGATTTGAGAATGGATCTGGGCGGCTGTGCTTGTTGAAGTTATTTGTGCCCCCTGGGCTGGGAGGCGGCAGCTGCTGCTGCCGTCCCTGCTGCCCTCTCGTCTGGGGAGCCCCAGATCGCTGCTCCTGGGCACTCTCGGTGGGAGGACCTTCTCCGGAGGGCGTGCTAGTTCTGCTTGCCCTCACTGCCAGGGATGTTTGGAAAACCCGTTGTCATCTGGTAACGTTTATTTAAATCCAGTGAAGATCAAGTTCCTGTGTGTATTTACCAGGGACGCGTCCCCGTGGTGCACACTGTGCGCTGTGCTCCGCTCTGGGAGATGCTATCTTGCCTCCCCGCCTCCAGCAGCTACACATGAAAACAAGGCATGGTCAGTTTAGAAACATATTCAAGGCTATTTAGAGAAAAGGAAATAAATTCAGTCTACAAGGCTGCGTGTTTATAGATTAAACTGCTCAAAGCGTTTTAGCAGATGGGATGCTTTAAAGTTTCCATGCAGGCCTTGTTACCTGAATCGGCGGGGCTTAGTGACTGGGTTGCAGGTTGAGCTCAGCTCTGGCAGGAGCCGGTGGCAGTGGAACGGGAGCGTGCAAGAGGGCCCGAGTCTCAGGCCTGTGGTGAACCATCGTGCTCTGGGCTAAATGTGGGGCTTGTGCCTCGACGTGAGACCTTGGTCCAGCATGAGCCACGTGACTCCGTTGACGGGAAGCCGGTTATTTTTAATACTGTGTTTGAAAACGTCATGCACAGACGATGCCATTTTAGAGGTGACATTTAGTACCGGTGACATCGCAGCGTCTCAGACACGGCAGTACATGTTCTGTGTCATCCAAGTTTGCGTGCAGACGCTTATTTAGTTCATGGCTCAGCATCTTCTTGAGCATTATGGCCAGGCAGAGTTTAGGTGCAGGGCTGTAAAGGGGCAAAACCCCCAGCCGCTGTCCCTGAAGGGTGAGGCGTGTGACGGAAGGCACTCGGCTCTGGTGGGGCTGGGTGGCCACCGCGGGTGGGCAGGCAGATCCCGCTCGGGAGTTCCCTGAAGGCCGGAGTCCCCGGCTCTGCAAATCCACCGCCTTGGGCTCTAGCAGACACGTTTCTGGACAAGGCAGCTGAACCCCGGGGTGGGTTCCACGCTGACACGGGCAGCTCGGGGATGGCTGTGCCAGCCGCCGGCGCACAGCGGTGCCAGGACAGCGCTGCAGCCTGGCGCTTCAGCTGGCGGGTCATGCTGCTGCAGCTGTTGGGGTAATTTTAACATGGGAAATGTAGTCAAATTTAAGAGTGAAGGAGGTGGAATCAGTTATGTCAGACTGATGGAAAACAGCGTGAGGAATATGCATCGTGCTGTATCAGCACGGTGAATTGCCTAACGAATTACTCTTATTTGAGCAAGCAGGCACAGGCTGTAGAAGCTGTGCAGATAAAGCAGCACTTGTACTTTTTCATGGTCTGTCTTTGGAGTCAGAAGTTCTGGGGGTGGCGGGGGGGGCAGTTGTGCCTTGGCTCCTTTTGGGTAGCGTGTGCTGTCTGGAGCTGAGACGGAAACTTTCTTTGTGGGTTGTGAGAAGTGGTTGACTTTTCTCTTATCCATGATTGCCCTTGGTTTCCCGGGTGTGTTGTGAAATCCGGGCTGTTTGGTGAAATGAACTATTGACAAACAAGTGCTTGCGTTTCCAAATTATAGTTCCTGTTCTACAGAAATATTGACATGTGGCAGGAGCTCAGCAGGCCCCCAGTTTCCTTAAAGAGCCCTTCTGAAATGAGAGTAAAATTCTTCCTGTAGCCATAAGAGAGATACCGAGGTTGTTTTTGCTCCCCCCTGAAAACCGCCGTGCTCCTTTGTGAGCAGCCCTGACCTTGGCCTTCAAGCCGTGCGCCAGGGCTGGAATCTCTGCCCGACGTCACTGCTGCACCAGTTGTGTCTGCCCGTGCCGTGCTATCTCCCTGCTTTGGGTTTCTGAGGCAGCGTGACACTTGCCACGTATTGGACAAACTCCGGCCGCGTCTCCTGGAGCCCCCCGCAACGCGCTCGCGGTTCGTTTTTGTCGCACCTCCACGTTCCTGTGGCTCGGTGGGGCGGGTGAAGGGACCGACAGAGCAAAACTTCCGCTCGGAGGGAAGCTTTTGAGCAGCCGGTGGCGAGCCTGTGGCCGAGCCTCCCTCCTGGCCCTGGCGCGGGGGCACAGGAGCTGCGAACACTGCTGGGCCCCCCCGTGCAGGTGGGTGTCGGGGCTCTGCCCAGGTAGCTGCCAGTCCTCGCACCCCACAGCCCCCCTCAGCCCTCTTTTTGGGTACTGCAGTGTTACTGCCTACATATTTTGAGAACGCCTTTAAAAGGTCTCTTGGAAACTGGAAAATACATCATTAAGGGTACCATTATTACAGCTTGCTCTGAGCTGCCCATGTTTTAGGTTATGTTTTTCTTACTATTTTCCCTCTAAAAAAGAAAAGGCAAATCGGTGTCTTTCTAAAATCGAATGTGTTCCTGGGCAAATCCTTCCTGTGGGCAGCGGCTGCCAGTGGTGAAGGTGCCAGAGTGCCCGGCTGAGCTGCTCCCCAAACACCCACCTCTGAGGACTGAGCGCTGCCCCGTGCAAACGCCGGCGGCGGGAGCGTTGCACCCGGGAGCCGCCTGTCTCCCGGCCAGGATTAACCTTGAGTGTCTGCCAGCTGCCACTGGTTCCTGTCGTGAGTGGGCAGCGGGGGCGAGATCGGCCGAGCAGGGGGTTGCTGAGCCCCCTTGGCGGAGGGATGCACGTGTGCACTAGATCCCCACGGGCGTGAAGGTGTGTTTGCACTCGCGCAGCTCTTCTCATGCAGAAACAGCTATTTAAAAAGCCACTCGAGTCTTAATTGTGAATCTACCTCACAACTTTAAATAATTGAGCCTCAAAAATCATCTGAGGTCTTCTGGGGGTCCTGATTCTGTCATCACAGCAACTGCTGCCGTGAGAGTCACTTCTGCTCGTTTCTGATCTGAAACACAGAGTGCAGAGAATAGGGAAAGCACAGTGTGGAGGGCCTTATGGAAAAGAAAAATCAGCCTTTTTCAGATTTGTGATCACATAGAGAGGAGAAAAACGTAACGGGTCATTAGAGGAAAGCTCTGGTTCTGCAGGAATCTAAAAAATTGATGGATAAATAAGGCATTTTTAGCAAAGCTTTAATATCTGCTGCTGGTTATTTCCTAGCAGTGTCTGCTCTGCAGCAGCCCCTCAAACTGAGTGCCAAGGCTCTGTAGCATTGGGCGCCCAGGGGGGGAACATGGGGGACCCTGGGGACGGGACAGTGGGATTGTGCCGGGAGGACGGGCGAGGTGTTGGGGGGGGCGAGACAGGGAGATGTTTATTGCATCAGGACTTCGCTATGGCAGATATGTTGCAGCTGACTCTATCTTCTTCATTTAATCAGTAGTTCAAGAAAAGCCTTGGAAATTGCGATTGTCAGGGAGGGATAGTGGAGCAGCATCTACAGATGAGTCACTGATTCTGATTGCTGCTGCTAAAAAGAAATCACTCAAAATGTTTCTTGCCTGAAGAACGGGATAAAATTGCTGCTCCAGTTATTAACCTTCAATTTAGGTGGGATCTGCATAGCTCTCATATGAGGAATAGAAGAGAGCAGCATTCTCGAAATACACAACTGCTCAGAGGAGAGAGGTGAGCCTGGGTTTTGATCTCGGCAGTAATTGTCCCATTTCATGCTTTATTCTCAAGGGGTGAGGGGCTTAGCCCAGACAGCCGTGCTTCAGCAGAGACAGAGCCCTGACCTGTGCGAGAGGCGAGCCGCACCGGTACTCTGGTAACAGAGTTCACCTTTGGTTGAAATTAAGCATCCCAGCTAGCTGTTCACCTGACAACAGCAACAGTCCCTGAAGTCCTCTCTGCACTCAAAAGTATTTTTCAGCCTGTGATATGGTTTAAATCAGTCCAATATTGGTTCCTTATCTGTTCTTGAGGAAACAGTTCTCATTTAAAACCTCTCTCTCTTCAGTTTAATTGATGTCTCTTGGGAAAGCGGAACAAAAGGGAGTGGATAGTCTGGACTAAAGAAGCTACTTTTATTACCAGAATTAAAATATCTGATCAAAAGCTGGTAACCAGGCAGCTGCCCCTACATGGGTGCATCGTTGTCCTTGCCACAGTTCTCCTTAAGAGTGATTGCTCTTTAAGCTGTCGCTCTAGGAGTGGTTTTAAGTCCTGATGTCCCTGGGGCTGCTCCTTGTGCAGTGCAGGTTGTACTCCCACCTTTGGGAGTAGTGAAATGAGGTAGGAGAGGGGTGGGAGCGGTGGGGGGCTGCGTGGGGCCGCCTGCGGCCGCCTGCCCCGGTACCTGCCTTGGCCGGGCCAGCGCCGGGCAGAGCTTAACAGAGGTGGAAACCCCAGTGGAAGATTAGGTCAGACAATGCACATATCTTTCCTTAATTAAACCTCGGTGCTGCCAGCCGCTCTTTCGGGGTGTGAGATGTCCCCCTGCTTGCCTGGAGGGGCCGAGCTGCCTGCGGAGCCGTGGGATGGGGACGGGTGCTGGCCACGGGCGGCAGTTGGGGCTGAGGAGCAGGACAGTGTTCCCTTGCCCCAGGGTCTGCGTTAGTGTGTGACCCCTTTTTCTAAAAGTTCCAAGACTTTTCAGAAGGTTTGTGGTGTGGGTTCCAGCTGCCATCTCTCCTAGGGCTGTTTTCTGTTTCAGTGGATTTGGGGTTTATTCGTACTGTGGGCCCAAATGGGGCCTTTTCTGAGTATAAAGATTTTTTCCAAGAAGTCCTGATGTTGTCACATTTGCTCTTAATATAATTTTATTTCTAAGAGCTAGCTGCAAGCATTCAAACAATACCAGAAACCGAAGGCAGATCTAATTTTGACCTAAAAGTTGTGGTGTCCTCCTGACTGTTAGAAGCTAATTGCCTCATCCAGCGTTTTGACAAAAAGCAAGTTTTAGCAAGTAAAATCCTATTGCTCCCCGTACTGCCTGGACATGCGCTGACTTGTGATTCTGACAAGCACCTCTCCTGCTGCCGTGCCTTCTGAAGAAGCAGCTTCTCCAGAGATCTGATCAAACAAGCGTGCGGCAGCGTGTGTCGGGAGGGAGGCGGCGGGACGGGAGCAGCCGAGCGAGAGGGTTTGGGCGTGCGGTGGAGGGAAGCACAAGGACAGCGCGGTCGGAGCACAGGGCTGGCTCTCGGCACGGCCGCGGTCCTCTCCTCGCGCTTGGCACCCGCTCGGGTTGTGCCAGGGCCGCAGGAGGCTCTTCGTGCTTTCCCAGCACAACTTGGAAGTGGTTGTGTCAAATCTGGGGGTTGGGGAAAGCAGCGACAGGCCAGGATGGCCCCTGGTGCTGGTGGGAGTCCGCGCTCTGCCCCTGCTAATAGCTGGTTTCCATCCCCATCCTTGTTTCCAGCTGCCCAGAGTGAAAACCCAGCCTGGGTTTTTCAGGCTGCTGAGCCGGCGAGTGGAAAATGAAAAGCTCTGTAATCCCCACTGACCCACTTCCAGCATTTAATCGTAGTTATTATAGGGCAGACCCTGCAACTTTTATTTTTGGCTCTGAAGCTTGTTTCCGCCCTTCAGTGGTTGGCAGCGCCGTGCTCTGCCCGCAGGGCCGTGCCAGGGCAGGGACCTCGGTGACACTGTCCCAGTGTATCCCGTGTGCCTGGGAGGGGCAGAGGCAGTGCCTGTGGTCATGGGGAGGGTACAAACAGGAGTGTGCTGGGACACGGCCACAGCAAATGCTTTATGTTTTCACCAGAGGCTTCTGGCTGGGTTTAGTAGTCGTGTGGATGAGCAAGGCGTCCCGGAAGAAGGTTCAGTCCAGCCGTTGCCGGGTATTGAAAGAGGGACTAGGTAGAACACAAGCAAGACAAAAAAGAATAGCTTAAGGCAGTTTGATAGTTTAGGAAAAAATAATTTGTTTAACTTAAGAATCAAAAGGATAAATTCATCTGTAGTGAAGTGGCAACAGTGACCTTAATGGAGTGGGATCACGTAGCTTAATGAGCCTGCAGAGTCCTTCTTTTGATGTCTGGGCCTCGCTGCTGAAGCCAAAATTACATGAACACTGCAGCAGCTGGTCCCAGTCACCTTCCCTTCCTGGGCTGTGCTGTCGCTGTGCCTGTACTTTGTCACCCATTGTCACACATTGTACCGGTGTCAGGAGGGCACCCCAGCATGGCCTTCTGCATGCGCATAGCAAGGCCGGGCTTAGCCGTTGCCTCCTTCCTGATCAGTGTTTGGCTTGTCCCCTCACCGGAATTTGGGGTTTTGCCATGAATGTTCTCCCACGTGCCATCTGCTGGGCTCGCCCATAGCTCGTCCGATCCTCATTTGCTGACCCTTCCCCTTCTTCTCTTTCTGTTTTACACTGCAGGTTGGAGACTGGCCATGAACACGTCTTGCCCATTGACTATTACTTTCCACCTCAGAAGACTTGCCTGATCTGTGGAGATGAAGCATCTGGGTGCCACTATGGAGCCCTCACTTGTGGTAGCTGCAAAGTCTTCTTCAAACGGGCAGCTGAAGGTAATGCGTGCAGAGAGGGGAGGGGAAACCACTCCCACCTCCAAGTGTGGGCTTTCTCTACGCTGACACAAGTTCTCTCATCAGCAGTCAAGTCATTAAGTGCTGGAGGCATCTGCAGCATCATACATTTCCCTCCTGTTGAGAGAGGTTAAGCAGCCTTGCTGTGGGCAGCCAAGAGTGGTGGGGACGAAGTGTGGTGTGTTTCTAAGGTCTCTTAAATTAGTACAGGAAAAAATTCAAGGATAAGTTGATTTCTTTGTCCTATGTTTGTCATTCAACATTACAGATTGCCCTCAAAAAGCAGCCAAACCAGTTTGCCAAAACACAATCCTTTTCAATGCCTGATGATCTTGGTGACCTAGTGAGACCCCAGAGCAGTCAGTTCCTGCTTCTCTTGACTCTCAAAGGTGCTTTAAGTTCCTGTCAGCCCTCCTGTGATCTCAGACCCACAACTCCACATTTAGGGGATGCTTTTGCTCTCTTGCATCCCTTTCAGAGGGTCACTTCTCTCAATACCTGCAGAACAGCAGAACTTCTGTCCATCAAGAGCTGTGCTCTGACCTTGGAGTCCATGGTCCTTCTCCCCAACCCTTGAGAAGGCAACTTCTCCTTCATGTCCAGGTCTGTAGTGCCAGGCTCTCCAGAGATAAGTGTGAGCTCAGACGTTCCCTCTCAACAGCAAGGTCTCACCACCAGCTTTCCTTGGTAATTAGCATGTAGGAGGACCCAGCCCGGCTGCTTCCTTGGGCTGTGGGGCAGCAGCGTCTGGTTTCTCACAGCAGTTAAGAGTCACAATTCCCCGGCAGCAGAGCGAGAGTCGGACAGCCTGACTGTCCAGTAACATAACGCGCCTGTAAATCACCCATCTCACTTGTTTTCTGGAGTGATGAACCAACACAAACCATCATTCTTCCTCGGTGCTGACAGGGTTTGTCCAGAGCGCCAGCACAGCGTCAGCAGCCGCTGCTACAGCCACGGCACCCCCGGGAGAGGGGGCACCGCCGCTCCTAGCCGGCCTCACGTCACCCCTCTGTCGAGCAGAGGTCCCCCACTGATGGGTGCTCGCCTGCCGTTGTCAGAGCACCACTTCCAGGTTAATTCTAGCGTTATCCGGTGCGTTTTTGGAGTCGTGTTCTCCCTTGTGCATCGCACGTGCCAGGAGTGAACTTGGCAGCGGGGAGGAATCGGGACTGTGCCCAAGAGGACAGCAGCATCCTGCTGCCATAATAGGACAGTCCAATAACATTAATGATAGTAAGTTTGGCCTGTTTTCCCCAAGTAAATAATTTACAGAGACGTCTCTTTGCTATACACCAAGTCTATGAAGCCAGATTGGCTCATGCAGCCAGAGCAAATGTCAGGTGCTGGTTTAAGTCAGCAAGTTACTGTTGATTTCTAGTAAGCGGCATCTTGGCTCTCTCTGGCAGAGAAACTGCTGATGAAACACCCTGTGTCAGCTGGTGGGTCCCAGAGCGCTGCTCCTCCGATGGCACCGCGGTGGGCTCTGTCCTGCGTGGGGGCGCAGGCGGATGAGGGCTGCGAGGTTGCTGAGAGGAGGCAGCCAGGGCTGAGGTGGTGTTCCCTCTCCTGATTGTGCTGTATCGTTGATTAAAATGGTATTTATACCTCTTCTTAGTGTTTAAGCCTCAAGGTATCGCAGAGGGTTAAAAGTGTTTGGTTGCTTAGGGCTGGGCAGCAGCAGCCCTTTGCCTTTCCCCTGGATGAGACTGTGGAGCAAAGTGCGTCTGCAGTGGGGACCCGCCTGGGTGTGAGGTTTCATCTTATGTTACCCTGAGGTATGTGGGTAGAGTCTTTATTTTGGAGAAGAGACAATAAATCAGACTCCTTTATAGATATTGAATGCAGGGTGATGATGTAGGTGATGATTTCTGTCTGAGCTCTTGGTGATTTTCCAGGCAGACCTTTCCTTCTTAAAGTTGAGGAGCAATATTGAAAGCTGATATTTCAGTGTGTTCTCATATTTTAAATTCCATAAAATGCATCTCTGAAAACCTTAGGTCACCTTTGGAGACTTTTTACAACAGCAGATCAGAAAGCTTCCCCAATGAGAAAAGAACCCTTTTCTTCTGCCCCTGTCACCTTCCTGTTACTGGCGTAACCGCGCAGCCTCTTGATGGGCAGGAGAAGCAGTGGACTGGGAGCTGAAGAGCAGCACAAACAGATCACCTTGGAGGGAATGGAGAGTAGCTGGTTTTTCTTTTATCATATTTTTTGCCTAATATAATACCGAACTTATTTGGCAGTAATTCAGGGATATCTAAGAATGTTTTAGAGACATGCACTGCCTTCTAAGGATTAGAAAGGGAAAAGATTTTTTAAAAAAAGAAAAAAGTTACGACATTGATTCCTCTTCTCTTTTGGAACACGCTGAGGGATTCATGCGGTTTCCAGTAGAGCAGATCACTCCTGCTTTGATAAAATGTTTGACAGATTTGAGGTTTTTTTGCAAGCTCGGGTCCAACCAGTCCTTGCAGAAAGATGCTGGGAGAGTTAACAGAGAAGACATGAATATTTTCCTGATCTCTTTCCATCAGCTCTCTCGATTTATAGACTCTCTCAAGATATCCAGGTTATATATAGGCCAGCTCTAAAATGCACCCTTCAGATTCTCCAGCTCTGATGTGGCTGTCCTCACTTGCACGATGGCCAGCCTCATTTCTGTAGCCAAACCTGGCATCTGTCTCTCCCCTTCTGTCACCCCGCTCTGGTGTCCCAGCACTGAGGGATCCAGAGGGTCAGGGCTCACTGCCCCGGCGAGAAGTGCTGCGGCTCCTCTGCAGCCTGCGAAGGAGGGCTCCTCCTCCTCTAATTCCTCTTTCTCCTACAGTAACAAAGATTTGGTAGACAAAAAGTACATCTACCTCAGCACAGATTTTGGTTTTTCTCAACACAAGTAGGCAGGGCATCGCTTCGCGGGGTTAGGGTGGCTTGGATGAGTTGAAGACGTCAGGGTTTGGTGTCCTGATACCACACTTGTGCCTGAAACAGAAACATGCTTCAAACACGACAGGCTTCCAAATCAACTGGCAGTCCAGGGGTTCCTGTTATCCCATCCCATCCAAGGAGGGAGTCATTTTTGTGTCCTCTGCATCCATCCCTGAAAAATGGTCGGCCTTCCTCGTCCCTCCGAGGTTGCACGTGACCTGATGGCCACTTCAGAGCTGCCTCCGCGCAGGACTGGCACGCCTCAGGCTGTGTTCCTGATGGGACTGCCTTTAAATAGCAGAGAGCTAAATGAAAAAAATAACACGGTATTTCGTGAATTTCCTAGAGGGCTAATGGCCAGACTGCTGTGCAGCCTGTTCCGATTCCCTTTCAGTCGCTTTCTATGTGGCTTATTGGTCCGTGTCCCGGCCTGCTGGGATTAGCCTTGCACCAGAGAAACGTCTCCAGCCCAACTCCACAGTTTCTTGCCAGTTTCCAAGATGACAAGTTAAAGTGAACCATTTTCAAAGACCACCACCGTGGTTTAAAATGCTCTCTTCTCCTTGCCATGGCTGATCTGACCGTGTGCAGAAGAGTCGGGTCTCCAGAAGAGCCCCGTGGTGCTGCACCTGCTGGTCTTGGGCGCTGCCTGCCAGGGGGGATCGCTCTGCCCCCCTCTCGGCGCCCACAGACCAGCTCCCCGGTGCGGCCGTGCTTCTCGGGGGGACCCGGTACATCGGCACCCGCTGCACTGGGTGTCGGGGGGGTGGCAGCTCCCCATGCTGTGCCACTGATGGGCAGCTGGTCGCTGCTTCTGCCAGCGCTGGAGCCAGCGGTCAGTCGCGAACAGGCAGACGTGACATTGGTTGGAGTCTGAGGCAGTTTGACCTCAAACCGGATCAGGAGTTAAAACATTACAGTTTTGTTGCCAGAGAGCTGAGCAATTAGAACGTTTTCGCTTGCTGGGTTTAAGCATCTTTAAAATAGTCTTTTCAGTTTGCACAGTCCTGTAGTTGTTCCCTTCTAGAGCTCGTCCTTCAGCCTTGGCTGCTCCAGGCCCCTCGCTAGACTCTGTACAGAGCCGTTACCTGCCTGTGCTGGTACTTCACCAGCATCTGTAACTTCCGTGCTTGTGTTTTTCTGCCTAGCTAATATTTTCACTTGCAGCCCATCGTTTCTGGAGAGCTTCCCCCCTGCTCTTCCCGCAGAGCCAGCCACCGCAGGCTGCTGGTTGCTGCTCTGAGAAGGAAGAACTGGAGCCGGTGCTGAAGCCCTCACAGTGTCACTGGAATGATGCTTTTCTTTAGTCTTCTGGTAAATTCAGGTGACTATTAAGAAAACGACTTTGCAGAGATCATTTATTATTAGTGACTCAGTGTTTGTTCCTGCAAGCTTCATAGCTGTGCCCTCTTTGATTATTTCTAATGGGGGCATAAAGCAGGAACTTCAGAGAGGTCCCAGCACCAAACCCAGCTCTTGCCCCAGCCCAGCTGGTGACAGCGATGGGGACCAGAGTTTTTACAGAAGAGGACTAGAGACCCTGTGGTTATGTGAGACCCTGGGAGACTCTCTTTCTCAGAAAGCTTGGCCTTATCCCCCAGCTGTTAGAACGTAGTTTATGCCCTGAAGTACAGGATGTGTCTCTCTTCCAAAAGGCATTTAATGGGTTTTCACATTCACGACTGTAAATCTTACTCCAGACGTTTGCGTAGATTGCTTTCTGGAAGAGAAAGCTACTCTAGGCACAGCGACTCATGTGGCAACAGGCTTTTGGTTAAATAACTTCCCTGGATTGAGCAACTCATCTTTCTCCATAAATCTTTATTTTCAGTCGAGACTGGAGAGCTGCTCTTCCCCCTGCTCCTGATGTTCGCTGCAGTCCCAGGCCAGGAGCAGGAGGACTCGGGGATGGCAGAAGCATCTTCCTGCCTGGCGTGAGGCAGCAGGGGAGGGAGGCCGAGCCAGGGGGGCCGTGGGACAGCAGCGTGTTCGTGGTGTGTGCTGGGGGGGGGCTGCAGCAGCCGCAAGAGCCTCGGCTGCGCAGGCTGATCCTGGGGGGGTCCCTGTGCTGGGCTGACGTAGCAGGGGGGTGCTGAGTACCCCCATAACTTCCCTGCTCGCCTGCGTACCTGCCAAACGGTGTCTGGATCGGCAGGGGAGGAGAGGGCTCTTCTCCAGGGTGCATCTGCCCTGTCGCCAGCTGGGGAGCTGTGTCTGAGGCTGATGCCTTGCCAGCGTCCCTGTGTGAAGGCAGTCTGGGCGATGGATGGGCTGTGCAAAGAGCAGGACCGCTGGGTAAAGTGGGAGAGTGTGTTTAAAGTTTAGACCTGTGCTTACAGGTTTGCAAAGCAAGAGCCTCTGCTTCAGAGTAATATGAGAAAGTCTCTCTATTGTTTGCAGGAAAGGAGAAAAAAAAATTCCAGTGCTAAACTGAATAAAAGAAAAATCAGTGCATTTATCTTTATTTAAAGAACAGCTGGTTGCAAATGCCTCGGCTTGTTCTTAAATGAAAAGAGTAAATTATCCTGAAATTAAAAACAAGTCTCTGTATATGAGGAGTTACTTAAGGCAGATGGAACCCGTCTCTATCCCAGCCACCCTTCCTTCTTCTCTGGGCTTCTGCAGCCAGTGGCACCTTCTCCTCCATACGCTGGGCTCAGGTGCCGAGAGCTGCCCACTGCCCGCTGGGAGAGGAGGCTGGAGTGAGCGGGGGAGCTGCTGCCGTACCCGCCCGAGATGAGCCGCTCGGTGCAGCCGTCTGCGCTGGGGGCTGTGAGTGTCCCGGCCGTGGGGGTTCTCTGCAGCCGATGGGACGAGCGCAGGCGGCTCAGGACAGGGGTGGCATCGCTGGGGTGGTGACACGGGCCCTCTCCCAGGTCATGGGTTCGTTTCACAAAGCGTATCCACGGCTGGGGGTGGCAGCGACGGGGGCACTGGGTTTCTCCAGTAATTAAAAGGGGAATCTCTATACCCCTGGAGATCAGGAGGAGATGAGCAAGTGGCTTATTCTCATGCTGAGCAGAAGCAGGCTCATGAATAGCCATTGCATGACCATTTGTTTCCCTTTTTGTTAATGGCTAACAGCTTAAAATAAACAGTGCCCGTCTATGCATGCACAGTTAACAGAAAATTGGTTCCTGCCTCAAAGAGTTTATTTTGTGAACCAGGAAGCAGCCCCTCGCTATTTTAGCAAAATCCCTGTACCATGACTGTGGGGTGAGTTATTGACTGTGACTTAAAAGCTTGCGTTCACCCGAGCCCGTCGGCGGGGAGGTGAAGTTGTCACAGAGCCTCTTGTAAGGTGCTCGCTCTGTGCACGGTGACCCGGGAGGGCTGGGGGGGGTCACTCCCCCTCCCGTCCCTCCCCAGCAGTGCCAGGGGGAAGCGGCTGCGGTCCCAGCGGGGCCGTTTTGTACTCGTGGTAGTTTTGACGGGCTCTGGAGCATCCCCGTGTCTGACACTGTCGCAGGACAGGAGTCCTGCAGTGCAGCTGGCGGGGAAGGAGAGCAAAATCCCCCTGCAGCTCCCCGGGCCGATGCCTCAGAAGGTGGAGTGTCCATTCTTGTTTGATGTACGCACCTAAAGAGCTTGAGTGGAGCGAGTATGGCCTCGGCACTTGTTTCCCATAGCACAAAAATAACTCCAAGTAACCCAGTTTCTGTTGAAGTTGTTTATTACTCAGCCTCTGCAGTGAACTGTTGAAAGGGAGGATGGTGCTTGTGTTCCCTGGGATTTGGTGTAATCGGTGCTTCTTCCAAGGCTTGTCTAAGTGTCCTTAACACTGGTAATGAGCCGGGGGAGTGGGGTGAGAAGAGGTGCTGAGGCAATGGTGTTAAAAGGGTTTAAGAGGCGTCAGGTGCTGCAGGTAATGCACTCCTGCCCCATTATGTCTCCAGTCTTAACAGCTGAGGCACTGGGGGTGTGTAACGACCAGATTTAATGGGGACCACTCTCAGAAGTTCAAACCTGCGGCAGCAGCTGAGCCCTGGAAGGACTTTTCTGCGCCCCTGCGGCGGGAGGCCGCTGGTGGGGTGTCACAGCGAAGCCGCGGCTGGACACTGCTGGCAGCTGGTGCCGGGGGGATGTCACTGGGCTCCTCCCGCCCCAGGGTGCAGAGAGGGAGCTGCTGGCTGGAGCTGTGGTGGGGTCTGTGAGACTGGGTTGCTAAAATTTGGCTGCTTTTTCCGATTCCAGTATCTTCAGAAGTTGTGGATATGTGTGTGTGGGAGGTGGGGGGTTGTTAAATCAGTGCGCCAAAATTGGCGCTTCTCTTGTCAAAACTGGTACGTTACATCGAACCTCATCCTGCTAATGGATCTCTGGTGACTCCAAAGGGCTATTCCTGTAAGAATATAGAAAGCAAACACTTGCAGGATGATAAATAAAGATTAAGCTGGATATGGACTGATTTCCCATGTAGGCCACTTACACAGAGTCTGAGGTGCACAGCTCTATTATTTTCCAAGACTGCTTTTCTTTGGAACGGTATGGAGAACATCAGATAAATCCTGAGACAGTAAACGTGTTTAGACTTGACAGGAAAACAAATGATGAATCAGGAAGGAAAGTTTATTCTTGGCATGTCTAGCAAAGGAGGCAGTGAAAAGAAGAGCTGAGATCCGGAGCTCTAAGGGTTGCTCTCTAAACGAGTGGAAAGGTGAGTCTAGGATAGCCTGACAATAAGTAGCTTCTGAATTTTCTGCAAGCGCCCCTAAAGCTGCTGCTGTGCAGGGTCTCCCTTACAGGGAAGCACTGGTCCCAGTTTCCCCCTGGCTGGCTGTGAGAGCAGCCCAGGGGACCGGGGGACAGGTGCCAGCCGGGCATGGGACTCACGGCGGCAGGGCCTGTGGGGCAGCAGCTCCCCGTGCAGCCAATTCCCCGACCCCGGTGTCTGTAACCTCCAGACAACAAACCCGGTATTAATGGGTGGCACAAAAACCAGCTCAGCCCCCAAAAGCACTGTAAAGGGAGTTGTGGTTGCAGAGGGAAGGCCGCTGTCTGGGACTGCGTTCAGCAAACTGGGGGTGAGTGCTGTGGCAGGAGGTTCAAACTGTGCTTTGAAGGAGTTCTGGGAGAAAAACAGCTCGTCACAGCAAAAAACCAAGCAGTAGATGTGTGACGTTTAAAAAATGAGACCCAAACTGTCCGTGTTTCGTTACTTTTTAAATGCTGTTTCTGGACTGCCTCTGCTGTGCTGCACACCGCAGAGTGGGTTTGCTCCTTGGAGGTGCTGGTCTAAAAGCCTCGGCCGTGGTCCTGCCCGAGGAGCCGTGCTGCCTGCGGCGGGGAGGGCAGGCAGGAGTGGGTGCTGGAGGTGGCGAAACAGCACCGGCCTCTCGTACAGGGTGTGTACGTCTGGCAGTGAGGAGCAGCTCCTGGGGCAGCAGAGGAAGAATGGTGCTGGTCCCCAAAAGATACCAACTTCCAACAGAAATCTTCCACTGGGGGGTTAACTGGGAAACCAGCACTGATATGATGCTTCTCTCCTCTCTCCTCTCCTCTCTCCTCTCTCCTCTCTCCTCATCCAGTTGGTACCCACCACCCATCTGCCGTCTCCTCTGATGTTTGTAGGTAAACAGAAGTACCTCTGTGCCAGCCGGAACGACTGCACCATCGACAAGTTCAGAAGGAAAAACTGCCCGTCCTGCCGCCTGCGGAAGTGCTACGAAGCTGGGATGACTCTCGGAGGTACTGTCCGAATAACCTGCGGGGGGCTGGGGCGGCCGGGCCGAGCCTCCAGAGAACGAATGTACTTGGCGTAGGAACAGTCAGTAAATGGCTGAAAAAACGAGGCTGATGGAGTGTAATGAGCTTTGGGAAACATTTACAGGTTTCTAATACCAAAACTGTGAATTTCATTAAACTTCTGTTTGCGTTTCAGGAAACATCCTTTTCCTTAATTTAAAACCTTGTTAATCTGAAAAAATGTAAACGAATGGGGTAAGCTGGATTCTCACTCACACCGCAGCCTCTTTGAACAGGGCACTCCCATTTTAAGATGATTTTTCCCAGGCAGAAAGAGGCGTTTTTCTTTATAAAAATACAGCCCTAGTATTTTTCTTCACCGAATGGATGTTGCTCCTGTATCACCAGTAAAGAGCCTTGTTACAGTTTGTTCCAAACCCTGTAGCTCTACCAAAACCTGATAGCATGCCTGTAGCCAAAATCTGAGGTTTTCTGCTCAAAATCTAGAAGCTACAATGTAGATCACTGGGTGGCTCATCTTTGAGTTCACTTGATGTGAGAGTGAGGAAGCAAATACCCTGAAAAACAGGGCTGATGGATGTGACCCACGATAAAAAGGCCCCTGGTAGCGAGGGGAGTCACGGGTGATGTGGAAGGGCCGGGAGCCTTCCCCTTGTCCACCCTGCCCGTGGGAGCCCGGGGATGGGGCTGAGGAGCCCAACCAGCTCCCTGGTCCCCAGCCAGCAGAAGGCCTTTGCAATGCCATCCAAAACAAGCCTGCTTTTATTTTTAAGTGCTTTTTTTCTGGTGAAATTTACTCAAGTAAGAGAAGACATACATCAGTGTAACCTTCTGCAGGACACACTGACAAAATTAATGCTAATACTGATAGCCCCCCCCTTTTTTTTTCTTTCTTAAGCTCTTTGGGTCACTCTGACCTGTTCTGCCTGGTCTGTTTTACATTTGTTTTCAATGTCGGTTTAGAGGCAATTGTTAAAAACATGCATGCTATGAGCTTGGCCACAGTTATTTCTCCCACAGCAGAGAGGCAGAGCATTTGAGAAGGCTTCCAAGCCCCAAACAGTTGTTCTTAACTGCCTGTTAATTACAGTCGCTGGTAGGGTATAGCAGAGCCCTGGGCCCGCAGACCTGCAGCTCTGGGGGTGTGTAAGGGGAGGAGGTGACACACCAAATACCTTATTTAGGGCTCCGCTTTGGCACAGGCTGGCGATGTGTTGAAGCACTTCATTATTGATTGAGATCACTCTGACCTGCAAGCTGAAATCCATTAAACAGAATCTTCTCTCCCAATCAACACTGTAAAGCCAAAAAGGGGGGGGCGGTTAGAAAAAGTGATAATGCTGGTTTCGTGTGCTGGGTTCTGCTGGCGCACTGTCCTGCCTCTCCCACAGCACCAGTTCCTACTGGGAGCGCAGGTGCCTGCCCGGATCCTGCCAGCCCCCGTGCACGGGCAGCGTGCTGCTGCACACACAGCTGCACTTGGTGTCATTTTTCATTTTTCATGGTAATAACATGTAATTTTTTCATATGTGTTGCTGTAACATGGTTTGGTACCATTTGGTCTGTTAAAAGGTTGGTTGGTTTTGATGATAGAGCCTTGCAAGAGTACGAGAACATTTATAGATGATAAGGTCTGGGAGAAAGTTTCTTCTGCTGTAGGCTGGAGCTGTGGAATGGGTTCGCAGGCATGTTTCACCATTAAGTGACCAGTGGCAAGGAGAACTGTACGTTCTCTCTGTAGGTTTGTGCAGATGGTTTGTCCAAAGCCCAGCTTTTCACTGGGACGAGTATCCAAACTCCAGCTGGCCCAGTGTGCACTGTTCCCTTCTCCAAAGGTCAGACCTCTGCCCAGAGGAACTATGCGCTGTATTTTCACGTATTAACATGTAAAATTAGAAGAATATTTGTTTATCCCCGTGCGCGGGAAGCGTGCCGCTGCGCACACGGCCGCACGGATCCTGCCGGCCCCCAGCCCCCTCTGTCCTGCTCCCCTCCGGACCCCGCACAGGGCTCAGCCAGCGCAGCTCCTGCTGAGCTTCAGGGCTCCGCGTTTCAGGCACCTCCCGTCCGTTTGCTGCTTGAATCGTGGCGTGTGGGGTCCCGCGGGCTGTTCCCGTCGTGAACCGGGCGCCTGGGCCGGAGCTGGCAGGACCTCTGCTGTGCACCATCAGCCTCCGGACTGCTCCCTGTGGGCCCTGTCCTGGGGAAAAACCTCCCAGACGTGTGAAATTCAGTTCATTTCGTTGATGGTAGGGCTAGAAAACCCCTGTAGTGACCACCAATAGCCCGTGAAAGCCCAAGGCAGGAGGCATACCTGCATTTAGTCCTAGTTCAGCTCCGGTTGCTGCGGTTAAAGCAGAGCTCATGTCTTACAAAAGCGTTGGGTACCACTGTAAGCGTTTCCAGCAGGGGAGAATCTAACACGTCTTTTGCCACACAGTTGCCGTAGTTAATTATGTTCAGTGTTGTGATAGATGTACCTTATTTTTCATCTTGTCAGTCCGTGATTTCCAGCAACTGGATCTTTATTTACGGCTTTGCTTGCTAGGTTGAAAAACCTACTTTTATTGAATTTCTCTCCCTGCCGTGGGTATTTGTTGGCTGTGAATCAATAACCCTTTAGCCTTCTGCATACCCACCTAGGTAAAATTCTTTACTTCCTTGTTCCGAGGTGTGTTGTCTAGTCTTTACTATTCTTAGAGCTCCTGCCATTTGCCAACACCTCCCTCATACAGTGAACATCCGATCACAGTTTCCCAGTGTCAGCAGCAGTGCTTAAAGGTGGTGGTGAGATGCTCTCCAGGTCAGTGTTTTCCTCCTTCACGTGGCACAGGGTCCTGTCAGTCCTGTGTCCTCTGACCCATCCTGTCTGTGTTTGTCCATCGGCTTTTGGTGCGAGGTCAGGCTGCCGAGGATGGAGTTCGACGTTCCTTGTCAATGGGTCACTTTCTCAGATGCTTGATATCATGGAATCACAGAATCACAGACTGGTTTGGGTCAGAAGGGACCTTAAAGCCCATCCAGTCCCACCCCCTGCCCTGGGCAGGGACACCTCCCACTAGCCCAGGTTGCCCAAAGCCCCGTCCAACCTGGCCTTGAACCCTTCCAGGGAGGGGGCAGCCACAGCTTCTCTGGGCAACCTGTGCCAGGGCCTCACCCCCCTCACAGGGAAGAATTTCTTCCTTAGATCTCATCTAAATCTCCCCTCTGTCAGTTTAAAACTGTTCCCCCTCATTCTATCCCTACACCCCCAATAAAGAGTCCCTCCCCAGCTTTCCTGTAGCCCCCATTAAGGACTGGAAGACATTTCTACTTACAGTGAAATGTACTTTGTTTTAATAGACTGAGCTTATCAGCAGAGCTTGATCAATCTGTTCAATGATCAGTCCTTAATGTTCATTACTTTTTCCCCATCTATGCATTGTCATACAGATTTTTTTAGTAGAAATGGTTAATTTTCTTTTTGGAATGAATGTAAACATTCACTAGCAAAGGGCCATGAACAAACTCATAAGAAACAAACCTGTCTGATGTTGTTTCAACATTTAAAATTACTTTTGAGATGTATTGCCTGGTTGATTTAAAACCATTCAGCAGTACTGTCTGATTTTATATTGTTTTGAGTTTTTTTATTTCACGTAGGCCAGACTGACTCAGATGTCTTAAAGATGTCTGCTGTACCAGTACTCTTATGATTATCAACTAAAATTATCATGCCAGAAAAGATTGATAGCTTGGTAGGATCTGGTTTTGACAAGCCACATGTTGTTGTTAATAAAAAATTTGAAGAACAGGATATAAGTCAAGTCCTGTTTCAGCTCCTCTAACATTTCGCCTGCAGCTGAAGTCAGCGTACGGTGCCTGGGGCTGGCAGGATTTATTTCTCTGTCACTGCTAGTGCAAAAGCAGTTTTCTTCCAGGTCCCCAGAACTTCCCCAAGTCCCAGCGCTCATGAGAAATCCGCGCTGGAGCCCAGAGCGCTGCCCCGGTGGCTCCAGGGCCGCCTGGCGGGAGGGCAGGCAGGTTCAGTTGCTTAAAATGTGTGTCAGCTCCGTAATCGGCGTGTCGTCTGCTCCCCAGGGGTTCTGGCTCTGGTGAATATTCCGTTGTGATTCCCTATAACTGTGTCCCCTAAGCTTTTTTTCTTTTTTCTGGTTTTGTTCCAAGTAGCTGCTGAATAGGAGCTACCACGAAAAAGGGCTTTCGCAGAGGTGACTGAAGATCAGCGACTCGTTAGCTCTGAGGCGTTTCCCCGTCCAGTAGCACCAGTATGGCAGCGATGTGTGGGACAGTGTCACTGGGGAGTGCAGGGCTCCTCTGGCAGAGCAGTCACCAGCCGCCTTCACTGCGCTCCGGCACGGAGGGCTTTGTGTACGGCTGCATCTCAGAGCCAGCGTGGCTGGTCGCTGGCTCTCTCCTGAGTTCACTCAGTATCTTCTAGTACTAGATAATTCAATTCTAAGACAAAAAATCTAATTCAATTTTAAGAAAAAAAAATCTAACATTTAACCCAAACCACGTGTGTGTGTTTTATACAGGTTTGGTTCTGGTTACACACAGCACCTGATGGGCACTGATTATTCATCTTTGACGACACGGTTCAGTTTTTATTTCTCCTTTAAGCCAGGGAGCTTTCCTTGCCTGGCAGCACTCCCGTCTCTAAGGGTCCAGTGCCCAGCACGACCACGGGCCGTGGTTTCTGCCGGAGATGGACCCAGCCCCGGTGCCTCCTGCCTGAATTACCGCCAGGCTGAAGGAAATGCAGGACCAGCGTTGCGCTCTCCTCGCCTTCCACGCTGCTCGTCGAGAGCAAAACCCGAGGGCAGCTTCCAGGGAGAGCCGTGCCGTACCTGTCCGGGGGATCCTGGTGCTGCCCACGCTGCCTCTGCGCTTCTGGAGGGGTGGGAGAGGGGAGGCTGGATGCTCGGGCTGAACGATGTCACACTGCACTACAGCCCTCTTTTCCTCTTGCTCTCTTTTATTTTTATTACTCCGTTCTCCTCCTTTTTTACAGAGCAGCCATAGTTGCTCGAACAGAAGATCATCCAGAGTCCGTTACTTAAAGATCAGCGTTTTGAACTGATTTACAAAGCTGCACTTTAACTTGGCATTTTTATGATTCACTGCTTATTTCTCTAATTACAGCTGAAAGGAAATTTGAGATAAGTATCATGTAATGAAAGAGCCAAAACCCCAAGGACAATTGGCTTGATGATATATTCTCTGCTTGAATTAAACAATGGGCTTTCTTTCTCTAATTAGGGTTTTTTGGAGTTGGTAAGGGGTGGAAGCTGTTCCTATCTGCAGTAGCCTGCCAGCCTGTGTTGTGCTGAGCACCGTCACATAGATAACAGATTAGGTGAACACTGACTCTCCCGGAACTCCGAAGGCACCATCTGAAGCTGCTGGTGTCTCTTGCTAGCAGGCCAGCATCTAATTAAGATCCGGGTGCACAGGAGAGACACTTGCTCATGGTGACAAGGGCACAGGCGTTGGCTGCCTGCAGTGTCGTCCCTCCCCCCAACCCCACTCTGCTGAGCTTGCTCTTGAAGCTGCCCACCCCTGCTCGAGCCTCCTGCCGGGGGGCTAATGGGGAGGCTCCAGGGAAACAGCCATGGGACCTCCTGCTGGCTTTTAAAATGTGTTTTCCATAAGATACTTGTAGAGCAGTGACTGGGCTGGGGGCAGCGGGGTGTGGGGCAGCGGGCGTTGCAGGAGCCCCGGGCAGGGAGAAGGCTTTTATCTCATCCCGCTTCAGCTCTGGCCTGGGATGGAACAATCTGACTTGAGCGTCCAAGTGCAATGGCTTTTTTTCCTGGAACGTGACCATCTACTGAATTTATTTGCTCGTGTTGCTTTCCTTTGTAACTGCAATCCAGTGGTTGTTTGAATCGAGTCACCTCTTCTCTCTTTTCCCCAGTTCTTCCTCTCCATTTCTAAGTGGGAGTTAATGTGAGACCGGTCACGGCTGAGGATGTGAATGGTGCTTGTTCTTTTCCATATAAGATTAACGAGCAAATGGGTTTCCTTGCGCAGTGTGTGCTCCCTTTTGTCCTTACGTGAGGTCTGCGGTGCCAGGGCGCTCTCTGGGCAGCATGCACTGCAGGAGTAGCTGCTGCTGGTCATCAGTTTTCCTTTCCTCGTAAATATAAGTGAAGGAGCCGGAGGCCATAAAACCTCAAGTTGCTTTTTTTTTATTTTTAAGCATCACACTAAGCTGTGTCATTTCCACAGCCCGCAAGCTGAAGAAGCTGGGTAACCTGAAGACACAAGATGAGGCAGAGGCAGCCAGCTCATTCAGCCCCACAGAGGAGCAGGCTCCCAAGATGGTGATGACGCGCATTGATGGGTACGAGTGCCAGCCCATCTTCCTCAACGTCCTGGAGGCCATCGAGCCTGGCGTGGTGTGTGCCGGCCATGACAACAGCCAGCCGGACTCCTTCTCCAACCTGCTGAGCAGCCTGAATGAGCTGGGAGAGAGGCAGCTGGTCTACGTGGTCAAATGGGCAAAGGCCTTGCCAGGTGAGGAGGAAAATGAGCCAACCCCATCCCTTCCCTGGCCCGTTCCTGAAGCGCCCCCCAGCACTGGCATTGCCTGGGGCGTGTTCGGAGGAGGGGGTCTGCAGCCTCGTCCTACCAGCACACCCTTCCCGGCGGGAGCATCCTCCTGGGGCACCGCTCCCTGTGACAGCTCCATAAAGCAGGCTGCGGCGCCACGTTTGTCTCCTTGGGGTGGCTGGTTGATGGGAGAGGTGGCTGGGGGGTGACAAAGTACGTAGAAACTTGCACTTTTGGGTCCGTCCCCACTGATAACCCCCAGCACACAGGATTGTGTGGGCATGTGTCTGCTCCCCGGCGCGGGAAGGGCCGGTGCTGGGCCGGAGTTCAGGGTCTGGCTCTCTTCCTGCTCTCCCTGCCGGGGTTTTGCTGGGCTGTGTCTGCAGACCTGCAGAAGTCTTCTCTAAACAAGCATTAACCCCGTCCCGAAACCCACGTGAAGTGGTGAGAAGGGAAGTTCCCCAGGTGAATCAGAAGCATATGAGGTGGGGGCAACCGGGCTGAAAGGAGCTGAGGCTTGGGAGATGGGAGAGATCCTTCCTTGCCATTTTTGTGTTTCACGAGCCAATTAATTTTAGTAAAATAGCAAAAGAGAGATACAGAATCCCCAAGGGCTTCGTCCTGGCAGTCAGGTTGCTCTTGTGTGACAGGCTGCTGGAATATATTTATGATGCATTCAGAGTGGTGGTGTGGGAGTACATTAGGGTTGGGAAGTTTCCAAGTGGTAATAGTTATCAGGTGCTGTAAATGAAAACATCCTGGTGATAGATGTGTTTCACTGAATACGCTCCTTGGTTCTGAGCAGAGAGGTTACCAGCCTGTGACACGCTGCCCGTTGTGTGTCGTAATGCTGCCGATGAGTGAAATTACAGAGGACTGAGATCACTCTGGGTGCAGCAGGATCCAGTTCACCTTCCAGCATCCCCAGGCCTGGGGTGTGGGGATGACACCGAGCTGCCTTCCTCACCCTGGCCCTCTTCCTCAGGAAACCCTGCAGAAAAGAGGGATCCTGCTCGTTATGTGCAGGGTGGTGTGACCAAAGGAGGAAACTGAGGCAAAGTAAGTTTGCCAGTGTATGCCAAAACCTGGAGGTGAACTGTAGTCAGATGTGTGACATTCCCAGGAACCTGGCAGTCCCCCTGGAAGTAGCTTGTCCAGGAGGGGGGTTTGTCTGAATATGCTTAAATGCAGAGTAGCCCATTCTATGTCTTCTATTCTTGAGTCAGAAAAGGTTCACCCAGCGTATGAAATTAGGGACAAGTCATGCTTTCTTTTCTGGCTTATCTGCATCAGACATCAAGATTTCTTGAGAAAAGTACACGGAGACACCACCAAACCGGGCCGGCAGTCCGGGGGCCGAGGTTGTAAAACTGCGGTAGTGCTAATGGAAAGGGAGAGCGCTTTGAAAAACATTTTTCATCGTAACCACGCCCTTTTCAAAGGCTTTTACTCCCCTGTTCTGCACCCGATCGCGGACCCCGTGGTGCGTGGCACGGCGGTGCCAGCGGCTGCACTGCTGCCTCGCGGGGCTGGCGCCTGCCCTGCCGCCAACGGCTTCTGGGCAAAATGAATTTTAATCTTCTTCCATCTGAGCGGTCATGGCTCTCTGGGCAGCTGCAGCATGACCGCAGTCCCTCCGCGGGGCAGGGGGTCCCTCTGGAGCCCAACTCTCCTGCCTGGGCGTGTTGCTGGGGGGTGCTGCCCTCCCCGTCCCGCCTGGCCTGACCGTCAGCATCCCTGTGTCCGGAGCAAGAGGCAAAGCCCGTTTGTTTTCCCCAGCTTTCTCCAGCGGTTCCCCGACATGTGCCAACACCGGAGGTCAACAGCAACAACCACAGATTTGCCACTTAGTCATTCTCCTGATCTTTTTTTCCAGGGTGCACATTTCTGCACCCTGCTTGCCTGCAGTAGCAATGCCAGCCTCTGTCTAGTGGAGAAGATGTAATGTGTGGCCCTTTGGAACCCGTGCAGTTGAGATTCTGCGTAGGAGACGGTAGAATCAAACTGTGGTTTCCCTGGGAAGGAAAGAATAAATAACCACAGCTTGCCAAGAAAGCTGCTGAAACACTGAATTAAAAAATCTGATTAAATCCATAAAATCTGTCCACTTCAAGGTAAGTGGAAGGAGTATGTATTTTCCCTTTTCCACATGCATAAATTCAGTAAAAGTGTTGCAATTAATTTAGATCAGCGCTCGAACACATTAGCTTAAAGATCATTTTGTCTGGCAGCAAATGAAAAGTCTCCAGTTTTTCCCAAAGCTGTTACGAAATCAGTCTGTAAAAATAACTGGGCTGCAAAAATACTGGGCTGTAAAAATAAGTGGGTGTAGGGGGAAGGGCTGCCGGAGCGCAGAGCGGCGGAGGGGCGGGGGCAGGCGGCGGCTCCGCTGCCAGTGAACACCCCGAGCGCTTGTAGCAACTCGGTGCACATGTGGTCGGGTGAAACACTCCACCTGGTCTCACGGGAGATGGGCCCGGCTGTTGGAGCTATTGCAAAATCTCTGTGTGCTTGCCAGTCCCTGGGGCCTCATGGATGTTCCCAGCCCTGGCTTGCTTGCTTTTCTCTTCCAAATATACTCCCTTACTCGCCCTTTAATATAAGGTTACAATTAATGGCGTGTCTTTTTCCATTCCCTGGACAATAACATCTCCAGATACAAAATGAGTGTTTGTTTGTATTAGAAATGTTGCTTTACGGTGACATGTGGGGTGTCCAGTCGCTGATCCCTCAGGAAGATGTCATTCTGGCTCAGCAGCGCGTCAAGGGAGAAGATCAAGAATTTGTTTCCACACTCTGCTGCTTTAAGATTATTCACAAGACAAAGGTTATGCATTGTTCTTTTTCAAGTCATCAGTAAATTTAATTTTACTTTTGCTATGATTTCTTTCTGTAGAAGGTGTCTTCATTCTTCTCTTCAAACTATGCCAATACTAAAAATTTAACAATATATTGTGGCATTAGGTTTGTATTTATTTTCTTTTACAGTGATGTTGGCCATGCATCATCTAAGATGCCTGGAGCAGGGAAGTTTCCAGGAAATGATAGGGATCTGCTTTCTGAGAATCAGTGATGTCTCAGGGCATCTCAGCTCAGAAACGGGGAGCAGTGATTCCTTTTAGAAAAGTCAGCCACCGTGTTTCTAGAACTTGTTTTTGTGGAAAGCAGAAAGCAAACACTAAGTCCTGTAACAACAGAACTGTTGCGTTCAAATACCTTTCCTAAGCACTGATAAACCTTGCGCAAATATTTTTTTTTTAGTGAACGTAATTACAAGGTACTGAACAAGTGCACCAGAACCCTTCCCAGAGCAATGATTGGGTGCAACAAATACTTTCAGAAACACGTGGAAAAGCTGATCCTGGGTGGTGAGGGGAAGGGCAGCCCTGGATGAGACCTCCTGCCTGCGGAGGCAGCGCCGGCGCTGGGTTGTGGGGACGCAGCATCGTGGCGGGGCGAGCAGCACAAGGAGGGGCTGCTGCAGGTCTTGGCGCTTCCAAGGGCTTCGTCCTGTTGGTGCTGAACCCAGCAAAAGGGGCCTGGACAAAAGAACAGGCACGAGGGAAGCCAGACTTTGGAGACCAGAAGGTTCGTGTTCAGCCGGCAGCTCGGAGCCCTCCGGTGGAAATCACCAGCCCAGGTTCGGTGGGACACGGCTCGTGCGCAAGCTGCAGTTTTTTAATCTGGTGATGTGCAAACTGAAGGGAAAGTGTACGAATGTAAAGCAAGTTTAGTCAGCGGTAAAACATGACTTGTGCTCATTTGCAGTTGACAGCTTCCCAAGCAAGAGACAGATGCTTGCCTCAATGGATTATAATTATACACTGGAAGTGTTGGGATTGCTTTAATATTTGATTGAAGTAACATACGATTTTCTTGAAACCAGATTACATTTGACTACTTACCAGTGTCTGGAAGAAAGTACAGTGTTGGAGGTGATGTTTGTGCGTGTGTTGTAAACATGCCTGGGATTTAGCTGTAACCACCATCTGGGAATACTAATTGGAATGTAATTGATATTTCTGTTTCGCTTGCGATTCAGCAGAGGTTTTCATATTCGCTTTCAGAGTTGTTAGATAAATGAATTGTGTATTTGACACAGAAACTGAAGCAGCCTGTTAACCGTGTGATGGGGCCTTGGGGTTACTTGCTGGCTCTGAGCATTATACGTTAAAATCCGTTTACTTAAATTTGGTGAAGTCCCAACGGGTTGAAAAGAAAGGAAGTTTCTCTGCTTATTTCCTTGAGTGCCAGAACTGCACCAGAGGAGGTGGTTGGTTAATGAGAGCTTGTTTCTGCCTCAGTGCCTGGAGAATGTGATCTAGTTAATTGTATTGCTGCAGGGCTCCCGCTCCCCCTCGGCAGATTTACTTCTGTGAGCAGAATAAAGCAAACAAATCCTCATCGGCTGTTTATTTCCCTCTCTTTTGACATACTGTCTCACGTGGTGCCTGTGAGTGTTTTGGAGGGGAGATTTGGGGGTTATGCCGTGACTGCAGAGCAGGCAGCACGGTAAGACTCGCTCGGTTGGGGTGTCTAATCAGAACATGGCACTAATTAGTGCCGGCCTGGTGCTGGGGGAGCTGGGCCCGCTCAGCGCGCTGGCTGGGTGTGTTATCCTGCGGGACTTTAGGGAGTCACTGAAGCCCCTCCTGCTCTATCTTTATGTCCGGTCTGGTGCAGAATGGTGCTTGTTCACCTCAGTGGGTCTTGCAAAGCCTTCAAATACAGTTTGTGAAGATTTTCGAGACTCTTAGGGGGAAGATGTCATTTATTACCACTTGCCACTGCCTTCCTTTAAAACGCTTCGCTGCCTGTGGTTTTCTTTACTCCCTCCTTGTGTCCGGAGATCCCCTTTCTCCCCTCCCAGATGCAGTTTTGTGCTTCGGCTGTTCCTGACGGCCCATCAGGTGTGAGCACAGCGGCTGTGTCCCGGGACGAGCTGTTGTCAGGCTGCAGATCGCCTTGTCCTAACAGGAGTGCTGCAGGAGAGCTGGGGTCTGCACAAAAATATGTCCTGATAACTGCAGGTTATTCGTTTGTGACAATCCTCTCTCGGTTTTTAATAGGATTTCGCAACCTGCATGTGGATGACCAGATGTCAATAATCCAGTACTCTTGGATGGGCCTTATGGTTTTTGCTATGGGCTGGAGATCTTTCACCAACGTCAACTCCAGGATGCTTTACTTCGCTCCAGATTTGGTCTTCAATGAGTAAGTGCAAAATCACAATAATCTAATACCGTGCTTTGTCTGGGTCAGACTAGGTGAGAAATGAGAGCAAGACAAGGAATTTGCTTTCCCGTCTGCTTAGGAAGCGTCCAGCTTGAGTAATCGTGCTTTCAGAGCCAACGACCAGAGCGTAGGAGGGCCCTGCTTTTCCCCTCTGACTGCTCCACAGCGATCTCCAGGAGCAATAAGGGGAGCTGCAGTGTCTCTCCTGGTCCTTCTTCCCTTTCCCTCAGCCCTGGGTTTGACTCCCATCAGGGCAGTAGCAAGTGCTGGGTGCGAGGGGCCGGCCCATGCAGACCTGCCTGTTTTCTGAGGGACCTGCGCTCCTGTTTGCAGCTTGGTTGGTCAGCTGGAGCAAGCAGAAACAGAGACAAACGTTTATTGTGAGTTCCTGATGGGTTCTGTCTGATGTACCCTCAGCTTAGAGTTGGAGAGGGTTTGTTGACACTAAGGTAGAACTTCAAAACAGTAACTAAGCACAGCAGGAAGCAAAACCACACGCCTTCTCCCTGAGAGCCCTGAGCTCAGCTTTGTATCCCTCACGCATAACCATGTTTGGTGAATCACTGCAGTTGTTTTTCAGGCAAGCAGAGGGTCAGACGAGCCCTGCAAACCCCAGGTATCCTCCGTTTCCAGACGAAGAGGGTTACGCACGGGCATTTCGGGCTCTTGCTGCCAGCATCCCCCAAAACAGAGCTGAGGGTCCCGGGATGTGTCGGGTCGGGCAGAGTGTGTCCTTCCCCCCACGTTCCAGAGGTGACACTTGGTTCCCCTGGCTCCGCCTGACGCATCTCACCCCCCGCCAGGTACCGGATGCACAAGTCCCGAATGTACAGCCAGTGTGTCAGGATGCGACACCTCTCACAGGAGTTCGGGTGGCTTCAGATCACACCCCAGGAGTTCCTCTGCATGAAGGCTCTACTCTTCTTCAGCATTAGTAAGTGCTCACATCTTTGCTCAGTAGATCTCCAGCTGCTGTGCGCTGTCTCGTCCTGGGAACTGGGGGGGTTTAGTCTGGAGAAGAGGAGGCTGAGGGGAGACCTCATCGCCCTCTACAACTCCCTGAGAGGAGGGTGCAGAGAGGGGGAAGAGTCTCCTGACCCAAGGAACAAGAGGGAATGGCCTCAAGCTGCGCCAGGGCAGGGTCAGACTGGCTCTTAGGAAGGACTTCTTTGCAGAAGGGGTTGTTGTGCGTTGGAATGGGCTGCCCAGGGCAGGGGGGGAGTCCCCATCCCTGGAGGGGTTGAAGAGTTGGGTTGACCCAGCGCTGAGGGATCTGGTGGAGTTGAGAACGGTCAGTGTGAGGTTCATGGTTGGACTGGAGGAGCTTCAAGGGCTTTTCCAACCCAGATGATTCTGGGATTCTGTAACTGGTGCTTTCCCTGGGCCTGTGCGTGTACTCCCGCTTCCCGAGGGGTGGCTGTGGATGTTCTCTCTGTTTCAGAGCTGCCAAGCAGAGGGGTGCCAGCACCCAGCCCCTGCAGCTGGCCCACCCCCTCTGCGCAGTGCAGGATTTCTCCCATGCAGCTCCTCAGCCGCACTGTCCTCGCTGAGCAGGGAGGCAGCGCTGCCGTTGGCTGCACGGCTGCTCTTTTTTAAGGAGCGCTGAACAAGGGTCAGCAGTAGTGTGACAAGCTGATCTTAGGTCTGCACTGACCTCTTCTTCAGCCTTTCTCTTGCTCTTATATTCTCTCCACTCTCTGGGCAACCCTTACTGTTTCCTTCCCGTGTTCCGTCTAGTTCCAGTGGATGGCCTGAAGAACCAGAAGCTCTTTGATGAACTTCGGATGAATTACATTAAGGAACTTGACCGTATCATCGCTTGCAAGAGGAAGAACCCTACCTCCTGCTCTCGGCGATTTTACCAGCTCACCAAGGTCCTGGACTCCGTGCATCCTGTAAGAGAGGGCACTGAAATGTCTATCTATACACTTAAGAAATTATGTAAGAAGGAAACTTTTTACAGTGAGAACAATCACTCACTGGAACAACCTCCCTGGGGTCCTGGTAGTCCCCATCGCTGGAGGTTGTCATGCTGCGGTAGGACAGGGCACTGGATGGGCTCATCCAGGCTCCCTTTCCTGGAGGGGTTGGACCGGGTGACCTTTCGAGGTCCCTTCCAACCTGGGCTGTTCAATGACTCTGTGGTTCTTTGTGGTTTGTTTTTTTTGCTCTTGGCACACCTTTGCAGTGTGCTCCCAGGTGAAGTGACAGAGAAAAGAGACGTTAACTACTGAGGGAGTGGAAGTTATCTGTGTCTGTCCCTCCCTGCAATAACCACTCCTGAGCTTGGGTTTATGGGCTTCCTTTTTTAGCAATGAAAAGCTCTTTGTAGATGATACTTTTCCATTGTCAGCCTAGCAGAAGAGCTCCAGTTCTCAGTGCACCCAATGAATCTTCTCTGATTACAGCAGCGAAAAAAAATTCTCTGTTTGTGACTTAAAGTTGTGCTGCTGAAACATGAGCTAGACCTTCCCTCTTCCCCGGGGCTCAGCCCCATGCCCATATGTCTACAAGCAAAAAGCAATTCCTGATCAGTGAAGTCAGCAGCACCTGCACACGGTAAGACAAGTTTAGGGGTAAGGAAGTGCCATTTTTATACATCCCCGTTTCTGGGGACTCTGTGTGTGAAGGAGCATGGCAAAACACGCTGCCAGGCGGGGTGGTTCCCTCGCTCATCCTCGGGGTGCCCTCCTGCTGTCAGGCTGCTGCCGGGGAGCGATGGCCCGAGGGCAGAGCAGGTCCCACTGCAGTGAGGTCCAGCCCTGACCCTGCCGACGGCTGCTCGGTCACTTCTGACCAGCGACTTCTCGTTTAACAAACTTCCTTCCTTTCCCAGATTGCCAAGGATCTGCATCAGTTTACATTTGACCTTTTAATTAAGGCCCATATGGTGAGCGTGGACTACCCTGAAATGATGGCCGAGATCATCTCTGTGCAGGTTCCCAAGATCCTGTCTGGAAAAGTCAAGCCTATCTACTTCCATGCACAGTGATCTTCCGGAGGGAGCTCCCGGTTCTGCCGCCCCGTTCCAGCCATCTCCTGTCTGTCCCTTCTGCACTACTGCACTGCAGTGCCTTGGGGAATCCCCTCTGCAGAGGCCACGGACAGTTACGAACCACGACCTGCTGGGATTCCTGATGTTTCTCTTTTTCCTGAGGTACCTCTGAACTGAACTACCTGCCCCGGCTCCTGCCCAGACTTGCTGTGCTGGGACAGGGGATGGTGGCCTGGTGGCAGTGGCACCGTGTCTATGCTTTCTTCTTTGTGTGTTTGCCACACTGGCTTTTAGTGGCCCAGGGCCACGGGAGATCGGGAGAAATGCCTGCAGTTGTTGGGTTTGGGTACTTTTTTTAAAAACAGAACAAGACAAGAAGCTGGTTGAACCTCTCAGTTTGGGTGTGGGTTACTTTACTGGCCTCCTTTGGGACTTTTTATTTGCATTATGGTGCTGGGAAGCAGATGAGTTAAAACGCAGCAGTAGAGAAACAGAGAAGAGTTCCGGGGACGAGATGAACTTGCAGCCTGATGAATCTCCAGGACCTGCTGCTGGGTCAGAAAGCTGCCGCGCAGCCGTCGAGGGGTCTGCTCCCACCAGCACCCCCCTGCCACCGGCCCTGCTGGAGCGAGTGCGGGCATTGGCTGGTGGAGTGTTGTGGGGGTGTCGGCAGGAGGGCTGGAGAGGAAGACGACCTTCGGAAAGCCCCAAAGAGGGCAGAGAGAGACTGGTTTCCACCTGGGATGATTTTCCTGCGGCCGGTGAAGCTGGATCTCGCTCTGCCCCGCGGACGGCCGGGCGCTCAGCAGCCACACTCCCGTCCTCGGCAGCCGCTGCTCCTCCCACACATCCGTACCCACCTCCACAAGTGCCTGACGTCCTCAGACCTCACGCTCTCCCCTCCTCCCGCGGGCACCCCAAGGCCCTGCCCAGCCCCTCACCAGCTCTGCTCTGTGTCTGCAGACCCCGGGTTTCCAGCTACACGACTTATTTTCTGTTTATCCCAACTGTTCTTTCTGACACCACCAAAACTGCCTGGTTGGACCCAGTGGGGGCTGCGACGTGGTCTGGCTTTACCCACACGGGCGTCTACAAGGGCTCTTTGTGCCGGAGCCAGCAAACAGCAAGTCCGTGTCCTACGGCACGTGATTCATTGACGGGGGCGGGGGGCGGGGGGGGAGTTTGCCACCGTGGTATGGAGCGGAGCTTGTGGCAGAGCTGTGCCCCCCCAGGGCTCTGTGCCCACCCAGGGCTCTGTCACAGTCCTCAGGCACAGAGATGCCCCAAGCACGAAGCAGATGCCGGAGCGTGGAGCGGTGAACCTGGCCAGACAGGTGCCTCACACCGCGCCGTGTTCCCCCTGCGTGCCACCTGCTACCGTCCCATGTCTGAAGGGGAAGGGGGTGAGGGTTAGGCAGTCTGTGTCATGCAGGAAGGGGTGCTTGTGCTTTTGCTGCCTGGACCATTCACGAGCTGAGCATCACTGTCAGCTCGTCAGGCAAGTGCCCTCATGGTCCATCTGGGTTCTCAGCAAACTCGCAGTAACAGAAACGCTTCATTTTCCTGATACTGAAAAGTATTTTCATTAAGGGAATTTTCATTCATTTTCATTAAGGGAAGGGGTAGGGAAAAAAACCCCAACTATTGAAGAGGAATTCTTTACAGTGGTTTGTAATGGGTTTTCCTCCCCTGCTAGATGTGGCTCTGCTCATGCTCTTCCTCCTGAAATCCCCTCAGGTAGGTGGCAACAGAGTCCGCAGACGACCTTCCTGCACGCCAGCCAGCAGGACGGTGTTCTCAGAGGCTCTTACTATTTTAGAGGGCTGCACACATTTTAGATGTTGATATGTTCTACTAATACTTGCAAATGAACCAGTAAAAAGGTCCCGCTGGTGCATTTCCTCTCTTCTTGACCATTTTCTGGCTATTTTCAGAAGCCTACCACAAGCAGCTGGGGGGTAACACTCTGATCTCTGTCATCAACAGGAGGATGTTTATCAGCAGTCTGCACAGCTCCTCTGGAGAGCTTTGTGTTTCGCACAACCTCATGTCAGTGAAGTTTTCATTAGTTAATGAGTGCGGAGGTATCCTGCTGGGTACTTCTCTGCTGGGAGATTGGGAGGAAATCAAGCTGGATAGGGATTTGCATACACAGATATGCTGGTGGAGGCACCGCGTGGATGAAAGCTGGCTTAGAAGGGGGTGCTGCCTGTGAGCCACGCGGTGTCTGGTGCCTCTCCGACGGCTTCTGGAGCTCACGGGAGCTCACGGGAAGTCCCGCAGCCTCGGGGCAGGGGAACAGCCCTTTTTTACACAAAAGCTGGCTTTTTATGATGTTATTAGAGGGATGACTGGAGGAGGTAGGAACCACTAGCACCTGTGTGTGTATTTGCTGGCGGGGAGTTCACACTGTTCCTGGTTTATTTTCATGGGCTGCTGCAGGAACTGGGGAAAAAAGAGGCTTAAGAAATACCAAAGTCCAGGTCCTGCCATACAGCTTTGTCCTTTTCTGTGTTTTCTTGTCTCCTTTTGCTTTAATAAAGCAAAGAGGATTTCCCCAACTTCACAACCATGTGGAAGCTGTCCCTGAGGCTTTCCTGGGGACAGCTGAGCCCCAGGAGAGGGGACGCCCATGGCATCTCTGACCTGTGGTGCTGGGGAGCAGACCCTGTCCCTGTCCCCCTGCTGCCTCACGGGCTCTGCTCCAGGTTCTCTGGGGGGCGTGTGGGCTTTTGTGCCACCTTGGCCCACCTCCCAGCAGGGTCCTGGCAGCCCCGTCTGCCGTCAGCAGGGAGCCTCAATTAGCAAGAGCAGGAGCTACTTGGCTTGGAGAGACGGGGTGAATGGTTCTGGAGAGCCTGGCAGCATCAACGCTGTTCCCCTAGAAAGCCCAAAGGGCCTTTGTGCTTGGCCCCAGGCAAAACGGAGTTAAGCCGTGAACATCGCACAGGGCGAGGTTGATGCTGAGCATGAAGAAGGCATTGCCCCGTTTTATACTGCTAAAGATACCTATTTAATGCTCTAAGAGAGTTTCTTTTCTGATTGCACACATTGCAACTAAATATTCCTTGGGAGATGAGTCAGTATGTGCCAATATTAATGGAAATTTTCAATATAATAATTTTTTCTGGTTAGGTACTGCTGTTTTCAGAGGCCCATCCTTTCACGGCATGAACGGAGCGTCCATGGCACACCCTGGTGTCGGTATCTGCTTCTCCAGCTTTCTTGTAGCTGATTCTGGTTAGACGGGGATAGTATTTGCACTCGGGGGATGACAGAGTGTCCTTTATTTCTGCTCTCTTCGACTGCACGAAGTGTCCTTGCACTTTAGGGCAGAGTCCTGAAATTATAGCACGGTAGCTATTTTCTAACTGTTCCAAAGTTGACTTTCAGAGGCACAGAAATCCTTTCTCATATCGTAACGCCTGGCTGAGTCGTGCTCTGCCCCGTCCCGTCCCGGTGCCTGTTCTCTGGTGATGCAGCGCCTGGACGTGGCGGATGGAAACCTGCTACCGGTCTGGGCACGGCCCGGCAGCCCCGCTGCAGGCGGGGGGCTCCAGCCCGGTCGGGGGGGACGGCGTGGGCTGGGGGGACAGCAGCGCGGGCTGCAGCCCCCTGCACCCCGCCGCGCTCGCTCACCTGGAGGGACTTTTGCTCCGTTCCCTTTTCAAATGGCGGGGAACCTGCCCTTGGGGTTCAAAAAGTGAATGTCTGTGCCACACCTGAAACCACAGCACGTTTATAAGCTGCTCTCTGTGCCGGGTATTTTGTGTTCTGTGGCAATTTAATGCTGTTTTTATTTGTTAACATGTCTCTGTAATAAAAAGAGTTCTCTATATTGATATATATTATTTTCTTTGTAATAAGCCAAAAAGCTCATTGCTGGTGCCTTTTTCCCGGGAGGACTCCCAGCCCGCAGCTGTGTTCCTGACAGTAACAAAGCAGAATGTCTCTGCAACTGCTCGTTCCACCGCAGCTGGGTGAGGTCGGGAAGCAAAGGCGCAGGATGGCCCCCAGAGGAGCACACGCAGCTGCAGGCCGGGCAGGAGGATGTTCAGGTACAACAACGTGGTTGTTGGCGAGGGCCAGGCTTTCTGCTTCCTGCACCTGACACGGGAAAGGACTTTGCCTGGGCTCGGGCTGCTGCTCTGCGAACCTTTATCCTGCGCAGGGGTGCAGCGAGGGCGGAGCGGACACGTGCCACGTTGTGACGGTTGCGGCTGCGTTACGGTTGCAGTGCTGCCGTCTTTCTCAGTCCCCCTTCAGGAATGGCAGCGTTTTCCCCCAATTACTAGCACCTGAGGACAAATCCTGCTTCTAGAGAAGGATGTTAGTTGGATTGTTGCCGCTGCTCCTTTTTTTAAAGAATTGGAACTGACTACGTTGGATAAGGAAAATACAGACCTACAATGTTACGACATCGTTGAGACTGGAGAGCAGCGACGTCGGCTGCCTTGGCCAGCGAGACGCAAGGGAGGGTGCCCAGGAGACCACCACCACTCAGAAGTCACCGTATGGGGACTGAAGGACATTTATTGTCGTAACCAAAAAGAGGAGCCTGTCTGGCATCCAGGATAAAGACAAAACCGATTACACTACGCTAGGAGAAATCAAAATACTCACTTCTTGACTGTTTTAGACCGTGCTTGGGTCCCACGCAAGCCCTCAGCGTGTGCTGCGCCTCAGGGCAGACCTTCGCGCTTGGTGTTCAGCTCTTTTTGTAATCTTAAAATCTGTTGTTGTTCTAAGTACAATAAAGGCAGACTCTCGTTTGTTGGAACACTGCTCTGTGCGTGTATTTGGCTTTTGTTTCAGTTATCTGCATGAAAAATGTTATCCAGTGTGACAAGTATTAGCTATTGACGATGCCAGGAGTAAGTGGGTCGTTTTTCAGTGGATGAGGCTGTATGTTGGGTCATTTGTAGGCTATTTTTCACAGTCGGATTTTGCTATTAATCACATGTCTGAACTGTTAATTCATTTACACATCAATTGACTAATCCTTTCATATATGCCTCTTTGGGTCTTTTAAATTGAATTTCATTTGATTAATGTATTTCTCAAAGCAAGGAGCTAATAAAGGCCAGTGTCCTCCTCCTTTTGTGGTTGTTCTCGCTATCTTTATGAGCAGTTGTAAATCCATTCTGCTGGAACTTCTTTATAAAATTGACCTGTGCTCTCTAAGAAATAAAAAAGGCTGCTTATCGGCCCACTTTTTAATTCAAGGCACAGATGTGAATGCAGCACAGGGTCAAGATTTTATTTGCTGTGACACGAGCCAAAGAGCTTGGAAAAAAAACCCCAAACCTCATCAGTCCGTGGCTGGCAATGTCTAATTGCACAGCAGCGGTCCCCCGCCAGCAGTGTCCTGAGCAGCACGAACAGCCTGGCCCGTGTGGAGCAGCATCGTGTTCTGTTATCAGAATCCGGTGCCGTCCCTCTGTGTCACAGTTAAAAATGAATGTTTCGGAGTTCACCCTTAATCAACACTGAAGAACCCTCCACTGATCAGGGCTGCGCTGCCGTCTCAGGTACCGGTCACCGTTAGCCCCGGTGTCCCTGTCAGACGTTGACTTGGCCACCAATGTGTCCCGGGCGGAAAGCCGAGCACGCCCAGGTAATACACAGCCAGTGGATGTCTGGCAGGGACAGTCGCCAATGCTAATAACTGTAGAATTGGTGAAATCTCTGCCCTGGCTTTGAATTCGGAGCACAGGGTCTCCAGACAAAGCTGGCAGTGCCACTTTGGCCTGTCTGTTGGGGAGTCCTTGCGCTGGCTCATGGACACACACACACAAACAAGGGCTCCAGGGCGCGTTTGCCGTGGCGGAGCGGCCCATGACGCCTGTGCAGGTCACGGCCCCTCGGCTCTGAGGGGTTCATCATCCCCCAGCCAGAGGAGGAGGAAGGCCGGGCAAGGGAGACGTGGTGGTCGCAGGCGTGGAGGGGCTCCAGGGAAGAGCCCGGGGACACTCAGGTTGGCGTCTCGGGGCGACATGTTTCTACACAGAAACGTGTAGACACACACGAACTCCTGTGGAATCTCATGAAGCTGATCAGGCAGAAAAAGACCCTCGTCCCTCTTCACACCCCGTGGCACCGCCCCGTTCCCAGCGGGACTGACGGAGGCGATGGGGCTGCCCCAGCTCTGCCCCACGGCATCGCCTCCAGCTCAGTGCCAGCCAAGCAGGGGCCAGGGGCCACGAGCAAAGTCCGAGCCCCCCAACCTGCTGTGCAGGAAGAGCCAGGGCTCGGGCAGCCCAAGGGGACGCAGGATGTGCGACTCCTGCCTGGCCTGACCTGGGCGAGAGCTGCCCCAGTCCTCCATCCCAGCGGGGACAAGGGCTCGGGGGGCTCAGGACAGCCCAGCCTCCGGAGGGAAGGGAGGGACGCTCAGGTCAAGTGCTCTGTTCTTGGCAATGGCCTCTCTCTGGAGCACAAACCCACTTAATATCCACAATAACCCTTAAATTTAGAAAAAACAACACTTCTCAGCAGGGAGGAGGACTTACTGGGAGGTCTAAGAGGGCTGCAGAGCTCCCCTTCCCCCTTCCACGTTCATTTTTCTGCAGGTCTCTGCAGACTCCTGGCCCAGTTAGCAAACAGCCCCCGGCCGGGTGCCCTTTCTGGTCCTTTGCGGTGACAAATGCAGTGGGGCCTTTTCTGGAAGGCTCCGTCGGCCGAGCGAGCGGGGCTGCTGGGGGACACGGCAGCCCACGGGGTACAGCCAGCTGTGCCTGGCGGGGGGGCCCGTCTGCTGCATGATGGGCTCTCACAGCACAAACCAAGTGAGGAATCAATCCTGCCTTGGTTTTTTTTTGGTTTTTTTTTTGAAAACATCTCACATCAAGCAGCCCTAAAATGGCTCTGTGCTTTAAAGCAGTTTGCTCGCCTTAGTCCTTAGAACAGCCAGTGGGAAAACAGAAGAATGGTTCCATCTCCCGCCCGCAGCCGAAGCCCCACGTCAGTGGGGGCTCCCCGCTCCTTCTCCAGCTGCCATCACCGTCTCCCGTCCGTGGCGGCCCAGGCAGTTCCTCAGGCCCCCTTGCCAGGCGGGCTCAGGTCACCCAGGTGCTGGGTACGGGGTGCAGGGTGCCGGGCAGGTGCTGAGCTGTGCCGGTGGACTGGAGCTCCCGCATCGTGCTGAGGGTTCAGGATCTGACCATTGAACTGTCCTGGGACTGATGTATCTTACAGCACTTATTTATTCCAGTCACAGAACAGAAAAGGGTCCAGGAGGCAGCAGGACACGGCTCTCCGTGGGTCCGAAACTGCCTGTGGAATATTTAAACACAGGAATTGTGGCCGGGGACTGACATTTAGACAAACCTGGGTGGTAAAGGGCTCCCAGCTGTGGGTGGACAGTGTGTCTGAGGCCACAGTGCCTGGCAATGAGCACGTTGGTTGTTTATTATGGAAGTCTTTTAAATTTAGTTTAGTTTCTCCAATTTGCATCAGTTTTTGCAGCTCCCCCTGGGACAGAGCAATTACAACTCAAGGCTTGACCCGGAGCTTGGCCGCTGCCCAGCCCCGTGTCGGTGCTGCTGCGGAGCCCCCGGGGCCACCCCAGCCCCGAGCCGATGGGCTCCCGCAGCCCCTGGCTCCCCTCCTGCCCAGCTAAGCCCAGCCCAAGCCCCCAGGGAGCACCACGAAGCTCTCTGAGGCGCAGGTTTTATCAGCTTCCAGCCAGCGCGGGGTGACACACCGGCCACGCCAAGCCTCTCACGTGAGGCTTTTGGGGCAGTTTTTGTTTTTTTCAGCATGTGCGCCCACACCAGCTTCCCGCAGAGTTCAGCCTGACGGTCAGGAAGAGCGTGGGGGTGAAGAAGGAGGCTGGCAGCACGCACCGCACCGCGGGAGCTGCTCTGCCCTCGCCTGTGCCCGGCTCCGCAGCCGTGGGGCTCAGCGGGGTCACGCCAACTCCTGTGCTCGGCCTGAGGAACCTCCGCCAGCCCCGGGCTCTGCTCCTCACCCAGAACTGCCGCCGTGGTAGACACACAAGGAGAGGGCGAGCAGGGCCCTGCCGGCCCCGTCCCCGCCGGGCTGGAGGGACCGGGGGTGTGCAGGGCACGGAGCAAAGGACACCGGACCCACGGGAGGATGAGGGTCGGGGGGGGGGGGGGGGGGGCAAAGGGGCACGTTTCTCTAAGCCTCGTGGGAATGGCAACGTTTTATATGTGACTTCATGAATCTTCTGCCTTTTAGCAGCTCTCACAGACTCTGATAGAGGCTGTGAAAGCGCTTCTTCCATGAACTTCTGAAAATACAACGAAAATAAAAAACATTGCAGCTTTCCCTGGCTTGAAGCATCTCCTGATTTTTTTTAAGCCAATCGCAGGATATTTTCTGGTGGCCCGACTTTTGATTTATGGATGTATAGGCCAAGTAATGCTGCTGACAGCTGCCAAGAAAACGTCTGGTGCAGAGAGCTGGTCCTAAATCAGAGCATTCAGCTGGTTAATTGTGGAGCGAGTTGGGCCAGAGAGAATTATGGAGCTTAAAACTAAGACTCTGATCTTGCAAGCAGTCCTGTGTGGGTGGATTCCTGTGCCTTTATGGGTCTCTGTGCAACACATAAATTGAAGATGTCAGTGCTCCACTAAGTACATTTCAATGCTAAATTTATCATATAGCTGTGTCTACTGAAGTGTGCCTTTAACCTCTCCAAATTCTTCCTCTGGGAAGCCCTCAATGAGGCTCAGTCTCCAGCTTTGAAACTTCTTGTTTGATTATCTTTCCTCTGTATAAAAAAACTACAAGGTTTTACTTACGCTGGAAAATATTTTTCTTGCTCAGATGAAATCAAAATGTTTTCCTTAAGAAAGCAAACCATGCACCTGTGGGTTGGGACACCAGAACTGTTGGGGTAGTGCCTCGGTGCACATTCCAATTTGTAATCATTTAATACAAGGGCTAATGGGAAAAAAAACCCCAGTTTCTTTCCCTGAAATGCTGTTTTGAAGGCATCCATCCCCGGAAAAATTACAGTCCTGAAACGAAACTTTTCAGAGAAACAGGGATCCAGAAAAAAAAAAAAAAAGGGCAAAAAAAAGCCCTCAAGCTTCTGCTTCAGCTCGTGCCACCTGGGCGCGGGGACCCAGCACCCGGCCTGGGCAGGGGACGCGCCAGGACGAGGGATGGGGTGGCCCGAGAGAGGATGGTGCAGCGGGTGCCACGCTGGGCAGTGCAGAAAGAAGGAGAAAAAGCACACCTGGACTCTTCTTTTGTTTTACTTCATGGAAACTTTATAAACACTTGAAGTAATCTACGCTTTTACATGACAAAACGGCTCCGAGCCGTGCTGGGCTGGGTGAACCCCGCGCTCCCGGCTGCGCTCCCGTGGCACCGCAGCAGGATTGTGCCCCGCAACACCCCCCCCCCCCCCCCAGCACCCCTCACCACCGGTCCCCAGCACCCAGCTGCGCTCACGGAGGAGGAAAAACCAGCACAGACACATGTGACAAATCACTTTAAAAGGACACAGTGAAGTATGTTTCTAATAAGCTGCTTCTTTCCATTGTTCACAATGTCAGAATTAAAATTTTTCTGCCCACAGACCCCCACTCGGTCCCGCCCCGGGCGCTTCCCACACCGACAGCCTCGAGGGGTGCTCGAAGCGCAGCCCCGGGGGGGTGTTTTGGGAAAGGTTGGCTTTCTGCAGGGGAACGCCCGGGTGCCACCTCTGGGACAGCCACCAGAGCCGTGATGAAGCCGCTGAAGGGCTCGGGCTTTGGAGAGGGGTCCCAGACACCACAGCCCCTGCGCTGGTCAGGGCACGGCTGCTGCCCCCAGACCCAGCTCCCCCCTCACCAGCTCCTTTAGACACCTGACCAGAAAAAGACGACGCGCTCCGTTTCGGTGCTGCGGGAGGGTGCAGCAGGACAGGCTCCCCGCAGCTCTGACAAGCCCTGAGATCCTGTCGTGTGTAATACAGTCTGGGGGTTGAAATCTTTTTTTTTTTTTTTTTAAAGCCACTTTTACGTGCCGCTGTTCAAAGCAGGAGTGCAGGAGTGAGCGGCGGGGGCAGTGCTGAAGCCCGCAGCAGCAGAGGCAGTGACACAATATGCGTGTGCCCCACGAACACTAATTACACTCAGCAATCAAGCAGAGCGGCGCTGGAGGCGCACACGGGGCAGGTGTTGGGACACAGCACGGGAAGGGCTGCGGCCGCATCCTGCCAGCAAACCCGCGCTGGGAGGGACACAGCATGCTCAAGCCTGGAGCACCCTGGCAGCAGCTACTGGGGTGTTTGGTCACTGGTTTGGGAATGCTCCCAGCACCCAGGGAAAATCACTCCAAAGAGGGAAACCTGTGGGAGGAAGCAGGGAAGCTGCTCTTTGCCTATTTACAGGTAAACGTGTCGGCTGGAACCACGACTAAGCCTCTACAGGTAACAGGGGTACAGGGGGGTCCTGGCTCAGAGAGACCTCCCAGACCAAAGGGCAGCACCGGAACGGCCGCCGCTGAGGAAGGAGACCGGGGCATCTCTTGGATTGGAAAGGAATGCAACAAGCAAACCAGAAACTGGGTGCTCTGACCCATATTCAGCAAGTTTTGGTCCCCACCACCTCTGTGCTGGCCCATCAGAATAACCCCAGCATGGGAAGTTCCTGGTGGGCCTGTGGGAAGCGGATCTGGTGGGAGAGTGGCTCATGCAGGAGGAGGAGAAGGAAGAGGAGGAGGAGGAGGAGGAGCAGCACCTGCAGCCTCCTTCTCCTGGCCCGAGGGCGCTGCCTGGGAAGTGCAGGCGGGGGCTCCCCCAGGAAAAGCCCCCGGCCCAGCCCCGTTCCCCAGGATGGGGACACACTGACGCTGGGGGGGTGATGAAGAGACACCCACGACGCTCCCCCAGTCCCTGCCCCACACGGGCAGCATTTCCAGTAACACAGGCGGCTCCCGACACGCTGAGATAGCGCTCACCCAGCCAGGAAACCCTCACGGACAGGAAGGAGCTTCTCCTGGCGGGGGGGCCGGCCCCAGCCCCGGTCACTCCACCCTCGCACCCAAGCGGGGAGGCAGCCCCGGCGTTGTGACCCCACGGCTGTCCCAGGTCACCCCTGCCAAGGCGTGTTTCCCCCAAAAGCGAGCAGGGAAACGGCCCCCCCGGCCGCCGCTGTCCCTCCCGCAGCGACAAGGGCCCCCCGGCCAGCTTCCTCCTCCACAGCCAGCGCAGAGAGGGGCGGCAGGAGGGCCGGGACACTTCGACACAAACGCGTGGGGAGGGTCTTCCCTCCGTTGTTGTCTCCCTCACTTCTAATTTCTTGAGCCACTTCTGCCAGCACGCTCTGAAATCATCGTCCGGTAGGATAGCTGCTCTCCAGGGGCGCTGGCACTGGGAAAGTCCTGGCTGTGGCACATCCATTTCACAAGCACAGAGAATGTCCTGGGTCCAGCTGGGCTGAGGCAGTTCCAGAGTCTGGAAGAAGAAACCAAGCATGCTCTATGCAGCAGCGTGAACTCCTTAGCGCCGACAAAACCAGCACCAGAACAAGCCCAGACCTCGGCACCACGCTGGCGGCTGCCCCGAGGAGGCTCAGGAGGGGCAGCTCTGGCTGATTTACTCCACACTGCCACCCCACACCCCTAGTGAAGAGCAGGTCCCACCTCGAGTCGCTGCCATTCCTTCTATCGGGGTCTCCTACAGGAAGGACGTTTCTCCTCATCCTTCCTTTGCGATTCCCGTCGCCTGCCCTGGCCTCCCACCACCCCAGAAATGCTGAGTTTATGTTACATGTGTGCTTTTGGCTTATTATTTGGTTTACTGTCATAAACACGTACCTTTAGCCTCAGCTCTCATCACCTGGGATCCTGCCTTGTGGTGATGAAGAACTGTGTATGAGGAAGCAGAAGAAAACAGAGAAAAAATTAATACCGTTAGCAAGCTCAAGCTCGGATCCACAAAGCTAAACAGAGGGCTGGGTAACGGTCAGGTCAGGGATATATTTTTCAGTATAACAAATGACCTTGCTGTCAGGACTAGCAGACAACATTTATCAGACTTACACGCAACCTGCCGCGCTTCTGGCAGAGGTTGGTGATCTTTAAAAGCAGGAAGCTGAAGCTTATTTGAGCAGACAATATTAAAACTGAGATCTACTGCCACGAAGCACAACGCTTGCAGTCCAAAGCCCTGCCGACCCCCTGGCCCCAGGGCACAAGCTGTCCCTGCATCACACGGTACCTCTGGTGTGGACTACGCCTGCACCTACAGTGTGTGTAGGACCATCCGCTCTCTGGTCTCACACCTCTGCCTGGCTGCTGTGATCTAAGCAGCCCTCCTCGTCTCTGCCATGACTTATTTCTGCTCCTCGCAAAGGCTGAGAGGTCCAACGTGCACTACGCTGACTTAGATCCACGCGGGATAAAAGGAATCCATAGATATATTTAGTACTTTGCAGATTTACGTTTAACTCATCAAGTCTGTTTCTGGATTCACACTTTACACTTTGTGCTCTTTGGTTCCAGCATTTCAGCTGAGACCCATCTTCTGCCCACGAGTACAAGAGGCCAGAAACGTGGGGGGGGCTTCCCGAGGGGCCTGGCTTGGCCTCTGCGGGAGCACGGGCAGCAGGGCTGCTCTTCCTCACACGCCAACTCCCCGCTGCCGGGCTTACTTGCTTGTTCTTCGGGAAGCTGTCTCAAAGAACTTTGTCCTGGAGGCCACCCTGCAAAGAGACAAGAGGTTGCTCCAGCTATCCATCTGATGAGGTGACTTGCTAATTAGATCCCATCTGAGCCCGGGGAAAGAGCAGTAGCACTAGCAGAGACTGGAGACCATTGCATTCGAATGACACGTTTGCTGCCGAGGCCGCAGCCGCGCTCCTCGTGCCGCCAGCTCCCTCCCCTCTGCCCAGGCAGCCCTGGCAGCCCTCAGCTCTCATCACCCCATATGCCGGCTTATAAACCCCCACCCCTCACTTTTTACGGCCTCTCCTTCAGTTTTTACGTGCTTCGTGTTTAGCTTCCAGCTCTCCTCGCAGAAAGCAAAGTTCTAAGCAGCGATTTGGGAGAGCAAAGGCTCCTCATTTTCATACCTCGTGTCACTACGGGCAGGGGGAGGCCCTGGGGTGGCCCCTGTGAGCCCCCGGGCTCTGCTGGGATGGCAGGTGAAGAGAACGCGCGTCTTCACTGGATGCATAGCAGCATCCAGGTTATGGCCCCCCCGCCAAACCAGTCCTGGCTGCTGGGCTGAGATCCCTGTGTATTCAGTCACCCCTCTTTTCTGTTTTAATTCCCACTGAAGCCAGCAGGGTTTCTGTCTCTTTAAAATCTGAAAGATCTGAAAATGAAGCTGAACCATCCTGTTCCCTTAAGAGAGATCCAAGCTGGCCCCTGTCCTTCCCCGGGAAGAGGCTCGCTCAGAGCCAGGCCAGGGGTGCTCTCAGCTCCCAGGAACGGCAGAGGTGGTGATGGGACAAAGCTCAGCCCCAGGGCTCTACCTGAGAAGGTTCAGAGCTTTGTTCTTCCTGCGCACCGCTCGCCTTTGCCATGGCCACGCTCCCCTCCCAGGCCGTGCCCTCGGCACAGCTCGACATGACGTCCCACCCCGCGCTGGGAACCAAGGTGGCATTTCTCCTCCTCTTCCAAAATGTCCTGTAGCGACACCAGCTCCTGCTCCCACCACTCGGGCCGAGCTGCCCACCCCGGGTACCACGCGCCCACCCGGGGTCGCCGCCTTACACGGACGAAGGCGTCTCCTCCGCCGATCCTGCCGTCAGGTCCGGCCTCGGCTCCAGCCTCGGGGGGACGGGAGCCCTGCACGGGGGGTCCGGAGGTCGCACGGGGGGACGCGTTATCACGGGCTTGTCGCTGTGGGATCGCGGCTTAGGGACACCGTTGTACTCGCCTGCAAGGTTGAGGATTACCAACGCTGAGTACGAAGCTCTGGTGGAGATGTTTGTCGAGAGGCATTAAACAGGCTGGTGGGCTTAGTTCTCTCTGTCTGCCCCAACGTCCTCTCTTTGAGAGTGGCCAGTAGCCAGAACTTAGGGAAAGAATCCCGGGAAAAGGCCGTTCCCATTCTGCCTGCCCCGGCGCAGCTCTCCTGGCCCTAGAAAGGGGCCGAAGCTGGACCCTGGGCTGACAAACTGACACAGTTGCTGACTGCAAGGATGATATTGCCTGGGAACGACCAGTTTCCTAAACAAAACTTCTGCAGGGCGAGGGGAATAGCACAGACTGGTGCAATCGCTGCCGCCCGGGGCCGCTGCTTCACTGAGCTTTTATCTTGGATGGTGGCACTACCTGTCCCCTGCCCCTGCTCGGAGTTCCTGCCTCGGCTGCTCCTCCTCCCCCAGACCCAGCGGTTCACTGAACCCCCGAAGCCTTTACTCGAGCCCTGGTGAGCCCCCACCTTCCCGCCGGTGCCCAGACCTCCAGCAGCCCTCGTGATCCTCTCGTCTGGCCATTTATACTGCTCGAAACCATCCCAAGGGCTGGGTTCCTCCCCTTCCAACTTATTTCCACTGCTACAGAGTCCTGTTTCTGATTAGAAATAAGTCAAAGATGTTTTTCTATTTGGTAAGAACTAATTGCTGCAACAACTTAAGCAAGGCTTTGTCAACCCCTTAGTTACTGAACCTCATTATCCCCTGGTGTGTCAGCTCAAACACCAGTCCTTAACCAACTCTCCTCCATACCTGTGTGTGTAAATTCTGATCCTGAATTTTCTCCTTGGTAAGCAGCATAACTTGAATTTCTCAGCAAAAGGCCTGTTTTCCAATCCTTCAGCCTACACCACTTCTTGATTTCTCCCGTTTTTCAAAATTAGCCCCAGACTGTGCACATTAAAGCTCAGTACAGCGTTCTAGCACTGATCAGCATCAGCACAGATGTAACATAACGTCAGTGTTGTCCACACACCAGTGTCCGAGGATGGACACAGCCAGTTTCATTCTGCTGTGCCTCCAGGACACGCTGCCAGCACGTCCTGTGTGATAACACAAAACCAGCAAACTCGGAAGCACTAAGGGCTGTTGGTGTATAAGCCGACTTTAAAAGCTATCTCACTCTTCCAAAAGCAGATTCCCACCTACCGTTTATGCCACAAATTTAAATTAAAGCCAGTAGTGTCAGTCAGAGGAATCTGATGTTTGTGCTACCCAGCCGGGCCGTTCTCTCCACTGCACACGGGAGTCATTTGTCAGGGACGCAGCCCATGTTTTATTTTCTAAATACAGGACTGTGAAGCTGTCAGGGCACGACAGCATCTGAAAACCACTGCAAAGCGCACGGGAAAAGCTGGCAATGTGCAGAAAGCATCATGGCTTTTATCGTGACCGTTGTCCTGAGTGTTTTATAAACCTCAGCACCCAATGGCCGCGGTTCCAGCCCCGCGCACGGTCCTGCCGCCCGCGCCCGGCGCTGCAGGGGAGAACGTCTATGGGCACACAGACCTGCCTTCCTCCGCTGAAATGGGCAACGCCAGCTCAGGTCTGGCCCCAAACTGGTTATTTCTACATAGGATAAATGTCCGTGCAACACTTATGAGAATACAAATAATAATCACTATGTGTATCTAACACCAACGGATGAACTGCTGAAATAAATGTTCCCAGGAAAGCCTCGGTAAGCGGCCCGACAGATAAAATGATCAGAAATTAAAATGCAAAAGTGACTTTTGCCATTTTCCTTGTCTCTGCTGCAGTGAGCACTGGCAATCCAGAGCGCTCACAGCTGCTTAGACAAATTGCTTCGGGTTTAATGCTCTTTACGTATCGCTACTCAAGGCTGAATTTTAAGAGCCCACTGCGCCAGGTTGAGCAATGGCTCAGCTACCCCGGGGACAGCGGCTTCACCTGACACCTGGGGCATGGGCCGGGCTCCACACTGGGCTCTGTGGGCTGTGCCGAGACCCCCCCATGAGCCACAGACCCGAAGTACCCACTGTCTGAAATCAAACGGGACGACTCGGGAGGCCGAGGCTGATCAAAGCCCCGGGCTGCTGGTCTGTGCCCACACCCCGGGCTGCTCCGGCCTCCCAACTCCTCGCGCTGAGCTACCTCGGGATGGCTCAAGGTGAGAAGCCCCCTCACCGCCCGCTCCAGGCGCACGATGCGCCTCAGGCCTCCCCGGGGGGAACAGCACCGGCCCCCTCGCCCCGGCCCCTGCTCACCCTCTCTGCCGTAGATCCCTGGCCGGGGAGCCGGTCTCCTGGCCTGCAGTGTGTTGGTCCTCAGGGCAGGGCTGGCCACCAGCCCGTTGGCAGCCTTGCTGGCTGGTTTCACTCCTCCGTCCTGCAGCCTGGCCACCAGCTTCCCCACCTCTGCCTCGGCACGGGCGTCGGGCCGGCCCTCGGTGGGGGGACGCCCTGGCTCGTCCCCCCCGGGCCGGGGCGCGGGCAGGCGGCTGCGGTGCAGCGGTCTGGGGGCCTCCACGCCACTGCCATTAGGGGTCTGGCTGTGCCGCTCTGCTGTGGAGCCAAGGGGACAGACAAAGGGACAGACAAGGGGACAGACAGACAGCCGCGGGGTTAGTCTCTGCCCCGCAGTGATGGATCCCTCCCCCAGAGCCACACAGCTCCCTCCGTGCTGAGGGACGAGCACGCAAACGCTGAGGAATAAAGAAAACTGAAACAATGCTGAACAGCACAGAAGGTACTTATGGGTTTCTTTTAAATTTCCAGTACTCTTGCTCATGAGAAATTGCGGACCATGCTTTTACGCTCCAAAAATCATCTGCCCCATCCCTCCGGAGACCCAGGCACAGGGTGCAGCAGCGCTGCTGTGAACCCGGCTGCGCGCTGCAGCCTCGGCGCCAGCACTCCTGCTGCTGCTTCCAGTTCGGGGAGACACGTAAATGCAAGGCCATCCCCAAGGACACAAGCAGTCTTGTGATTTTAAAGAGCAATTTTGAGATCAAGCACCTTTTGCAGGTGCCAAAAAGTACACTTGTGCTATTAAGCCTAAAACATCATCAAAGCTCTGAAAACTAACAGAGAAAAAGACTTCCCATCTCTTTGGTGATGATGTGATCTAGGGCACAGCTTGCAATGACAATTAGAGCAAATTGGGTGCAGGGAGAAACATGATTTTAAATTGATGTGCCCTTCGATATGGTAATAGGGGCCTTAGAATTTCCTTGCACTCAAATGAATTTAACAGCAGAGTTGTACTTGGGCTAGAAAATACTATCACTGGGTCCTGAAAAGGTGCTCCAGTGTTCTCGTGGTGGGTGCAGAAGCACCGGTGGCTGAGCCAGCCCTCGGGCCTCTCGGGACTGACGCGCTCCAGGGGACAAGCCAGCAGCACACAGCCCACCCCAGCCCGGCTCACGCCCTCCCGTCCCACCAGCTCCACTCCGCAGCTCTATTCCCATCACTTCACATTTTCGCCTCTGCTGCAAAACCTTTCCACTGGCCTTCTCACAGGCGAGAACCAGCTGCAAGTAACAAAAAAGAGAAATCCCCATGGAGCTTGAGCTGTGAGGTGATGCGACCTATCTGTGAGTGGTTTTTTGCTATCCTGTCTCACTGAACAACAGACCTGTGGAGCGCGGTCCTGACTTTGTTATCCACATTGCTCCTGAAACAGTGGGAAAAGAAACGGGAGGGGGGAGAAGGAGCAGGGAACAGCCGGACTCACCTCCACTTTCTTCCACGGAAGCGCCGAAGAAGACGGGTCTCTCCCTCAGAGGACGTTTGGAAATGGTGATGGGTTTGTGCCGTCGCGCAGCCACCCGGGGAGGAGGCACCGGTGGGGGGGTGGTGTCTTCTGGAGGCCCGGAGTAGATCTGTGAAGGCAGATGTGTTTTGATGCCCCAGCCCGAGACGAGGGGCTGCCGCCTCCCCTCCAGCTGAAGGTCCACCTGCCCGGCACGGAGGTGGACAGTGGCCACCTCCGGCCCCTTCCCTGGGCAGGATCAGACCCCCCAGGCTGGGCAGCCCTCCAAGGACAGCGTGCCTCGGGTCCCTTGGCTCCTGGGGAAGGAGTCTGGCAAAGACCCAGCCCCTCCGCTCTCCACCGGAGCCGCCCATGGCCCAAGTCACCGTGGACTGAGCCCAGAGGGCTGGAGAAGTCGGGGCTGCTCCAAACCACCCTGACCTGCCGCGGTGCATGAGAGTCGGGCTGGGTCCTCGGACCCACTGGCTCCAGCCCTCAACCCCTGCCGCTCCCTGGGGTCGGCAGCACTGGGAAAGCCCCGCTGGCAGGGCTGGAGTGGGGCCGGTGCTTTGGTTACGGCTCTGCAGGCGCGTCCTGCTGTGGGCTTCCCTACAGCCCAGCTCCTCGCACGCCACTGCAGCGCTGGGCTAATTAACGCAGCACAATCACAAACACAAAAACGCGTAGAAGCAAATTATCCTGGAGAGGGCGAAGGGAGCTTTGAAGCTGACAGTTCCTGAGAAACATCAAGATTTCCGCACCAGCGAGGCAATACAATCTACAGAAAGCACTGAACTAATCACCGCATTGTTTTAGATTTAACGCCAAAAAACCCCTTCACCTCTTGGCTTACAAGGAAGCGTGTGGCACTACGAAATTATCTTGGATGAAATACTGCCATGAACACAATGCTGCTGGGGAGTTTTATCTCCTTTTCTCACTGGTCATATGGCACCTACCCGGTTGGGTTTAATTTAGAGGTTCTTATTTATGGCAGTGTTTTTTTTAAAGAGCTGAAAAAGAATTAAACTTCTGGGCAGTCTCTTGAAGATCTGAAACACCACATTAAGGACAAAACCAACTGCTCTTGTGTTTTTCCCATGGATATTAACTGAATTGCTCCCTCTAAAGAGGGAGTTCCTACGGGCAGGGTAGCACGAGCTGCCACGACGCAAGGCTGCACGGCCCGACCGGGGAGGACGCGGAGCTGGTCCCTCCCGCTGCCGCACGGGACGGCTCAAGCCCAGAGGAGGGGAGCTGGTCCTGGACCCACCGAGGAGCAGAGTCACTGCTCGTCTTGTGATAGAAGAACAATCTTAGTGTGTCACCCAGAAAGATTTTAAAATGAGGAAATTTAACATTCTGATTTGATTAAGTACGTCATTTTCGTAATTCAAACCAAAAGCACATTCTGTCTTCTCCCAGCCAAAGAGCAGTTCTGGGAAATCAAGATGGGGATGAGAGAGAAAAACAACCCTGCTTTAACCTTCTTGATCCCAAAGACCAGGCACGAGTCCCAGAGCGAGGGTGGGCACCGGCCTCCCCACACCTCCCTCGGCCAGGCAGCGCAGGGGATGGCTGGACTTGAGCTGCAGCCACCGAAGAGCAGCAGCTCATGTTTTATTAAAATAACAAAGGATTACCTGCAACAGGGCAAATGTTTTGGAAACATCAACCTCATTCCTATATATCAAGAAGAACCCAATACTGTTTTTTGAAGAAAAAGCAGTGTTAAGCTCCCCATGGATGCTTATACGGGTACCACAGAATGCTGTTTTCATGGGATGCTTTCCAACATCTGAAAACCGTGCTGAAACCCACCGCAAACTGCTCTTTTGAAGATGTGGGTGCAGCCTCTGCTTTCTAAATTAACATCCAACTTAAACAACTTGAAGGAACAAAGATATTGACAGACCCTCATATTTAGAAGGTTTGTACAGCAAAGAAGGTGTTTCCAGAGCAATCAACTTATTTAATTTAACCATGGCACTGATATATAAGCTGTGGAAACAGTAATTATCCACAAAGACTTCGTGAATAGTTACTTTGTCCTTACAGTCTTCATATCACACCATATAAACCACCTCCCTCTCTTCCTCCAGGCTCATTTAAAGTGTTTGCTCCTGTGTGAGCTGCAGACACTTTCAGCTCTCTGACGCTGAACTTACAAGCTCAATCTAATAAACGTTACTAACTTAACCTTATCACTGAAGAAATTAAAAGCAAGCAAAGAGATGCCTGGCTTAATTAAAGATTTAATTCCAGCTCCTGGAGGTGTGTTGGCTCAGCCTGCACCACGGGTTGTGCCAGAGGGGAGGACAGAGGCTCAGTTCTGCAGCAAGTTGTGTGAGGATCCCAACGCATGGATGATTCGCTGTTTTACTGTGGGAACTTACTAAAAGTTCCTACACAGACCTACAAAGACACTGACACGTGATTTTCATGAGCTTCCTGTGCAGGTACTCAAAGGTCTCTCTGAGCTCTTTCACCCCGCTTCTCTGGTTTCAATCCTTGGCACCACAACCGACCCCCCCCCCCACCACCCCTCAGCCCCTCTTTGGTTGCTCTGACCCTACATCCACTTTTGCAGGAACCTGCTCCTTCAGCTTCAGCCTCCTCTTCCCCGCACGTGTGCTGCCCTGCCTGCTACCCCTTTCTCCCCCAGCACGCAGCATCCTTTGAAGGATGGCTTCAAACCTTCCCCTCCTCCAGGGCATCAGGGATTGTTTGGACACTGTAATGTAAATTATTTTGAAAAGCTGAAGGACCAAACTCGCTCCTTCAAACCCAGTGCTGTTATCGGTAAAGCAATCTGGTCCTTGATGTGCTGACCCAAATGCAGACGCTGATCGAGCTTTTAAATATTAACATACAGCCCTGTCACCCTCTGGCCACCCCGAAAACCCTAAGCCACTGTATCAGGTATCACGAGGAGAACACGCTGATACAGCAGACAGAGGAATCTTCTGCTTTCCGTCAGGAGACAAAGCGCCCAAAGGGCACAAAGCTGTTGTCTACACGTGGATCTCCAGGACCCGTCACAGCAGCCTAACCCAGGCTGGCGTTTAGGCACTGCTCTCGGACACAAATACTCAGCCAAGCTCCCGTGGGAGGCAAAGGCCGCTGAGGCCTCACAGCCCCGCGCAGAGCCCTGCCCGGCTGCCGCCCGAACCCTCTTATGACAGTCCCACCCCAGGCAGCAGCCCCCGCCCTGGCCCTCTGGGCACAGCTGAGTTACTCCCCTCAGCCTTTCAATATTTGTCCACTTTGGGCTTTTTTCCCCGGTATTAATAGTTCTATAGTCTCAGCTTGGACTGTGCCCACTGAAACCAGTTACGCTCTGGTCTAGCTCCTGTCTTCAGCAAAGGAAAGCGTCAAGTCCTGCCATGTCCTGGCACAGAACAGGGTTTGGTTTCAATAAAGATTCCTCTTATTTAAAAAGAAAAGCAAAAACCCCTAGACTCAGGTTTCCTTCAGAACTAGCTAAAGGCAACAGGGAGGAACATATCTGCTATGCTTTGTCTCCCTCTGAAGCATTTCAGAACAGTATATGACATAAAAAAATCCCTGCCCCTAAGGAGACTCCAGGAGAAGGAGCCAGAGCTCCACATCGTTGCCACAGCAACGGTTGGCAGGAAGAGGAGGGAGCTGCGGGAGCTGCCGGGCTCCAGCGTACCTTCCCAAAGTGCTCGATGAGGATCTCCACGACGATGTTTTGGAACTTGATGTTCATCATCGCCGCCACGGTGTCCTCCTGCGCTCGCATGAGGGTGGGCCCAAATATCACCCCCATGTTCGAGGGTGACATCAGGTTCTCTCGGCTGTGCTCGCAGACGCTGCGGAGAGGAGGGAAACAAGGGACAGGGTTGGCTTTGGGTTGGGTTTTTTCAAGCAGGTCTTACTCTGAGCAATAAAAAAGGACACAGTAAGAATCGATCACTCAATTTTCTTCATTTATTTCAGGAGAATTTGTTTCCCAGCCCCACCAGAGATAAGACTTGTCTCTAGCCATGCCATGCATGTTTGGCTAGGACAACTGTTTGGGAGAGCAACGTGCTGACAGTATTTTTATTTGATCCCTTCCCACTCCCAGCTCCCCTTTTAACTGCAATCAGAAGTCATCTGCGCAACACATACACAACAGGAATCATTTAAACCAGAATATCCTATTTATCCAGAACTGACTTTTGGCTTTAATTTTTCCTCTCTCTTGACAGAGGAGGACAACACAGGGAGCACACTTTGGAGGTTTTCAGTAAATCTCTACACAGGACCTTCCTTCTGAAAGAGCCGCTGTTTCACAGAACAGAGCGTGCTCTGTCCAGCAGCCTTCAAGCTCCGGAGGAACGCGGAGTGGCACCAGCTGAGGTATGAACCACCGAGGTGGGCACTCCCTGCTTCCAGAAGTGAACCACGAGAGGGGCTGACGCTGACACGTAATGAATTCTGGGTTTGCCCTGTAGCTCTGGTGTTAGAGGCTTCTGCCAGCACGGAGGGGAGAGGGAACAGAATTTAAGCGTAAACACTTCAAGGAATAAACACGGTGACCACAAGCACAGCGTTAGCTTCATCGGACCGTGCGCCACTCAGCTCTGCCACTTAGGCAGAAAGGTTTTTAAAAACTACACAAACACACGCGGGTGAAAGGCTGGAGCTGGGGGGCAGGTAGGATCCCCCGCCAGCCCTCCTCCCCCTGAGGAGGGGCCACGGCACCGCAGGACGAGCACTCGCCTTCGAGTGTCAGGGCGTGACAATCCTGTCCAAACAGTCCAGATCTGGAAACGGCTCCTCCAAAGGTCCAAAGCCAGCCCTGCCACACAGAAGCCGTTGCTTTTGCAAGCCCTGGTCTCTCCTGACCCGCACACAGGTTGCTCCCTGGCTCTGGAGCTTCGGCACGGCCCATCTCTCCACTGCACCTCTGCTCCTCCCCGGGGTGGGTCAGGCAGAGCCCCCAGGCCGAGCCTTCACCTGCGGCGTGACAAGGAGGGAGGCAAACGCCCCTTCCCCAGCGCAGGGCTGGTGCCGTTATCCCCCAGGAAGAGGCCTTCCCAGCGGCTCACTGGGGAAGCACGCGGGACCTGCGCTGCCCGGTGCCACCCCGCGTCCAGCGCACCTGGGGAGAGCAGAGAGGGCCAGGCTTAAGCCGCTGTGCTGCTCCATGGGCTCAGACACTGAATCCACAGAGCTGGAGGTAAAACCAACACAGGCTTCACATCCAGCCCATGGGCACTCGTCCTACAGCCGCTCCCCAACCCCAGACTGAACGGCCTTGTTAACCGGAATGAGAGGGACAACTTATAGCTCTGCTGTCAGAGCTGTCTGACATTTCATTTTCATTTTATAATTATTTCCTGCTTGGTGATTGTCAGAAAGGGGATGAAAGTGGCAATTAGAAGGAGAAGCATCACTTAATGCAGCGGGTAGCAAGGGTAATCATACATTTGTGCAGTCCAAACGCAAATTCCTAGGGCAACTGCAGTGGATACAATTTGGCAAACCTGCCACAATAAAAAGGCTTGTTCTGCCGATTCCATTATTCCCCTTACTTTGGCTCCAGAAAAAAATGTCTGCTTACTTGACGAGGTGTTGTATGAGGAGCTCTAACATCTCTCTGTTCTTGTCAGGTAGTTTATAGACCAGTGCGTGAATGGCTCCCAGCCTGTAATCCAGGTTCTCAGATTCTGGAAAGAATTAACACAAAGAAAAGTTTGTGCCCACCACTTGCAAAGTAAATACGTAAGAGAAAGATAAAGCCAAAGAAAATCTGTGGGAGCTGTTCCTTCTGCAACATAGGGCTGGCTGGCCAAACTCGGCTTACACAGCAACAGGGTACTCGTTGTGGGAAACAAAGTGACATGGAAAGAGGCAGAAATGAAGCTTGAAAGGGAGCTCGGGGTCGCACTTGGCCCCTGAGCGCAGCCAGGGAAGCAGGTTGGGCACGGCCGGGCACCCCCTCCGCACCCTTGCCCTGCACCCCAGCACACTCACGGCACCCACGGCCTCTCTGCTGGGTACCTTATCAGCCCAGACAGCTGTGACTCTGAACTAGGCAGTAAAACATCGTGCAGGGAAAAAAAATTGAGTCCCTGACCCCAAGGGGTCACCCTTAGAAGCATAAATAATCAAGAAACAATAAAATACTGGGTGTGAAAAGAACAGTGTGGGATCTCGGTAGCTGGGAAGCTGAACGGTGCAAGTTTCTGAGGGAGGGCAGGGAAGGGGTTATGGTTTTGCACCCACCCAGCCATCATGGGTTTAACCAGTTCTGAAACTAATAAATCTCAGGCTCGAGCACAATTGGTAGGTGGTGGAAAATTCTCCTTTCCAAGAAAAAGCAAGTGCTACCACCGTGGAGGCCCTGGGGCGTGGAGGACGCTTTAATCCGCAGGGTTTTGGGGTGAGCCACGCGCTTCCCTGTGCCAGCACTCTCACGCTGAGGGAGAGGACCAGCTCCCTGTATCCCTCCCGTCTCCATCTCCTTTGAGATACAGCTGAATCAGAATTATTATGGCTTATTGGAAATGGCCAGCACAAGCGGGGAGCGGGGCACTGGCCGGGCTGGCCCTGTCACTACCCCCATGTCACCTCTGTCAGCACTGCCTGGGGCTCAGTCCCAAGAGCTGAGCGGAAAAATGTCTTTCACGTACTGGTAGACACGTTGGATTCAACATCCCAGGACAAATGTCAGCACCTAAAGGGAGCACTTATCTATCTGCGTGGCCACAGCACATCCCATTCCCTCACAGGTTTTAAAATATATTAATACTATCGAGAAACGATTCTTCTGGGAGGCTTGTGCTGCTTTCAGGCTAACTGACAGCCCCTGGCTCTCCAGACCCTCTGGGAGCATGAAGCCATGTCAGAGGGAAGAGCACTGCAATAGCCGAGGGGAGGAGGGAAGAAATACCACCACGTCCTTGCACACTGAAGCACTGAGAAGCGAGGGCGGCGCGGGGGGAGCGGCCGGACACCCCGTGTAGGGCTGGCAGAGCTCTGCCAGGTGATTTGGGTGTCCAGTGGCTGGGGAGGGCAGGGCGAGGGGTGTCAGCAGGGCAGCTGCGGGACTTACTGGCGGCCAGGACCAACTCTTTGTGGAGCTTGTAGGTCATGACGGGCTCAGACAGGTTCCTGCAATAACCAGAAAGAAAACTGAGCTCAGGCAGGGCTGTGCGACCTGCTGGCGACTGATCTCGAAGGACCGACGGGCAAATCTGCTCATTGACCAGCACCCCCAGGTCCTGGGGGCATCTCCCCCAAGCCAGTGTTATCTAAACAGCCCTTCCCATGGGATGTGGGGTTTCTACAACAGGCGTATTTCTCAAAAAAATTAAAAAAAAAAAAAATCCATTCCTCTTCCCAAAGCCTTCGCCACTTGTTTGCCCTTTCTCACAGCCAGATGTTCACATCTGGCAGGTCACTTTTCGCCTGCACCAGCCCCACTCTGTCATGCCCCCGGGCAGTCGCGACCTGCAGCGCTACCTGAGGTAAAACTTCAGTGAGCTGGTGATCGTCTTGATGTCCCAGTCGCCGCTCTGGAGATCCACGTCCCCTGGACATTTTGGATCTGGAGGAGGGACAAAGTGGCTTTAAAATAAGGCCCGTTTTGAGGCTCTTAGTAAGCAGCAGCTCTCAGGGAGGGGATGTTCTTGAGAGAAACGAAGCTACAGCAGCACATCAAGAAAGCTGCTGATTCTCATGGCTGGGAAAAGCAGAACAGTACCAGTATTTTGGGAAGGCTGAGGAGCGGCGCTAACCAGGGACAAAGGAAGAAGCAGAAGGTAACACTTGAGCAGTGATAAAAAGTGAGTGAGGGCATGTTCTCTAGAGTTTGTTTTTTCCCAGCACAGCCAGGACTGGCAGAAATTACACATTTCAGCAGATCCAAGACAAGCTTTCTGATACCCGAAGCAATCTGAGCGCCCAGCTCCAAGCCCTCCTTCGCAGCTACTCCCCTGAAGGCTGTTCTGGAAACATCCCACTCGCTGCACGGGGAGGAGGCAGCTCAGTACACTCTGCTCCTGCCTGCCCTTGCCGAACATCCACATCAATTCTGTGCCATGATGAGGTATGGGACGTGGCTGGACGGTGGGGGGCAGCTGGACTACAGAAATAATCCGCATGATTTATTTTAAAATAGGACTGGAGACAAAAAAAAAAATCTACCTCCTTACTGAAGTTCAGGGTGAAACCCTTCTGCAGCAGTTACCTCTGTGTCGTTGGACTTTCCATCGTGAGGTGGCAAGTGGTCAAGCAGACCAACGCACATGAATAACATGAAAAGCCACTCACTGGTGGGGTTCAGAGGAGAAAATCCCAGAGCTACTCCCAGGGCGGGTGAGAATCGAGAGGCAATAAAAACTTAAGGCTAAGTAATTAGTCATCAGGCAAGCGTAATGGGATAGCTGGCTGAAGTCATGGCTCCACGGGAATCGGGTACAGCCAGACATCAGCATAGAGCAGCCGTTTTAATAAACAACAATAGTAAACAATAGTAAAAAACAACAGTAAAAGCTTTGGAATACTACATGAACATCAGATGTCTGTGCAGAGAGCCGGTGCGAGCCCGAGGCATGCAGGCATCGATGTCAGCGCGCTTGGAGCCCCAGGGACGGCGAGAAGGGCTCAGCCTTTGGGCACGGGGCACATCGGCCCTCGGGGCTCAGTCCCAGGGCTCGTGGCCAGCCAGGGGCTCGCCGGCCTCGGCCAGCTCCAGCCTGGAGCAACACTGCTGGGCCGCATCAGCCCCCGCCATGGGGAGGTTAACACTTCTGCGGAGAAAGGCTACCCACCAATTTACAGGTTTGTAGGAAACACAAGATTTGGTGTGCAGGCAGGCTGACAACAGAAATGCCTGCACTGCTAACTGCAATGTATACTGCAGGAGGAGGAGGAGAGGGCTTGGACTCGTCCCTCCTGGCCGTGCCTGCGGCAGGAATGTGTCCCCAGCATGTGGCTCCACAATGCCGGAATATTTTCAGCACGCGACGGGAGGCTTGTCCCCCCTGCTCCAGGGTCACTGCCTCTCTTTATCTCGATGCTGCTCACTGAATTTAAAACACCGGTTGCACCACCAATAAATAAATGCAGTTTAAAGGGAAAAGCTCCAGGGCAGGTTGCAGAAAAAAGCCCCAAAAGGAAGGGGGAGGTAGGGCCACAGGGACCAAAAACCACGCTGGACATTTCCCACTGTGAAACCTGATCCTCGCTATCCCTCTTAAACAACACAAAAACAGGACAATCTAGTTGCACGGAATAATTAATTCTTACCAAAAAAGGCATTCAGCAACTTCTGCACCTGAATATTGCTGCCCACGGTCCGGTAGACGCCCTCTGTAGCAATCCCTGGGCAGGAGAAAGCCAAGGAGCGTCAGTCACAGTGCAGCCCGGCCGCAGGAAGCCCCAAGGCCCCATCCTCTCCCAGGTCCCGGGGATGCCTCTGCCCTGGGAACCCCCCGCCTCTGCCCCCCCCAGCACAGTGGGTTTTCTCAGAGCCAAAGATGAGAAACCGATGAACGAAACCAGCGTGAAGGTGGAAATTCCACCCTAAGTGAATTTGGTATAACAACGTTCTGGGCGGCGCAGGATTCCTGCTCCTCCGACAGGCCTTCTCCAGTTCAAAGGCAAGGTCTCGTTCCGTGGACTAACAGCACTTCGCTGCGAAAACGCAGCGCGACTCGAGCCGCGGGGAGCGACGCGAGGAGGGCGGCACCTCACCTTTCGTCTCCACCGCGTTGATGCACTTCCGCACAAACTTGAAGCCGACCTCGTTGAGCTCCACTGTGTCAGACAAGGGGAGGGTGTTAGCTGCCGTGGCACCAGTTTTGGGACCAGTGATGCCAGGGACCAGTTTTCCCACGGAAAACTACCAGGAAGGGCCCAGCCCCAGCCCCTGCTCAGCACACCGGGCTGCCGTGCCCCAGCGTACAGCCGGGTTCACACGAGCATCCGCATCCCGCCATGAAAACACAGGCATTCTGTAAGTCCTGACAGGCAATCGCTAGGTCCATATGTTCCCCGTTTTTCCTTGAATTCATTCCATGAGTTACAGCATAGCTCCCTATCCCCCTCTGTCTTTAATCATAAAAGCATAAATCAGAGTTCTGCCACATGTGAATTTGTGTCTGATAAGGAGCTGATTAATCATTTCCAGAGCACTGCAAAATCCGCAGTTAAAGCTCTTGCACATCACAGGATCGTGTAATTTCTGCTTATCTACTTGACTAGATTAAAAAGCAAAACCAATACAGCTTGATACGCTGAGTAACGCAGAACACAGGTTTTTGTTCCAGCCAATTAACCACAGGCTATCTCCATGCCTGTCTTGCAGGCACCACGAAGCAGGTAGAAAGCCAGGGGTTTTTTCTATACGCATATTTCAGCTTCTGTAATCACACTACTACTTCTGCTATTTTTAGTAGGATATATAGAAGGATTGTCCAAGTTATAATGGGAAATGTCTTTCTGTTCAGTACAAACTTTTATACTGAATTTCTCCTAAATGGCCATGCTGATGTTTGGAATTTTTTTGGTTTGGGTTATTTGTCCGGAGTGGGGGGGATTTGTTTTTTTATTTATCTTTTTAGCACAAAACATTTTACTGGGAAAAACAGCCACCGGACACATCTGGACCAAGTCCAGTGACAGCACAGGCCGCGTTGGCAGATCCTATGAAATCGCTGCGTTTTCTGCAAGTTGTTTATAACAATTCTCTCTTTGAGCAGCAGCGATGAAAAGCTCAGACGTATCTCAGCTCTCACGTAGGAACGAGTAAAGACGCCGTTAGGCACAGACCCGCTCAGCACTGAGCAGTATGCTACAACTTGAAGTCTCTCTAGCTCTAATCTATTAAAAATAGAGTGTGTTTACTTTTGTGAAACACTGAGTCACATTCCTTCCAGGCGTGTAATGCAAACACAGTCAAACAACAGGTTTCATGCTTATGCCTCTCATCTTGCTACCTCTACACTCATTAAAGTCAGCTCATTAAAGTGCTGAGGAAAGTAAGATACCGAACGCAGGTTTCCCCCCAGCTACGGGAGCCCCAGTTTTCCACAGCAGCACACTCAGCCTGCCCCGGGGCTGCTGTGAGAGGGGGGACACGGGACAAGGCGGCAGGGTGGGAGCTCCAGGGAGCTGTGTACCACCTCTCTTTTTCCTATTATAACCTTTGCTAAGGGAAATGTCCTCAGAATTGCTCAGTGATCTTTTTTCCTCTCTGTTATTCTGGGTTTTAGAGGTGCAAATTGAACTCCACATCCCGCTAGTTCTGGCTAAATAAAAACTGCACGTTGCAGTTGATAACTTTCACCGTTTGGAACTCATTCTTATCCGGCTTCACTATCGGAGACTGTGATGGGAGGGGAAGAAGTGACGCTGCAGCCATGGGGGGAACACGCAGGCTGTGCAGCAGAGACCCGGGAGGAGGGTACATGCAAGGGAACGCACTGCCCGACCCCCGGGCAGCCTTGACAGCCCGCAGGAACAGCAACAGAAATGACTCACTTTCTTCCTGTTTCGTGATGGGACTGTGGTAGATCTGAAAAAGAGGAGTGAATGGGAGAGGGAGAAACAAAAACATTATGCAATGTGATTCGATATTTATTTGCAGAAGAAAACGCAGCACCCTGTAAATCACCCAAAGCCAATCGCACACAGGAAGACAATCTCCCAAAGAAATGTCATTTTATAATTAAGCAAGGCACCATTATTTACACAATAAATGAGTTTTTGCTGACTTCCTACACTTCACTGGAGCACCTGTTTTTAGGAAAGAGGTCTCCCCAAAACTGAACAGGAAACTTTGTCCTTTAGGCACCCTGTAAAAACAGCAGCTGGGTGGTTCAGCACACGGGGGTGCAGTTTTGTTGTTTGTTTGCTTTTAAAAATTCAAGTGTCAAGATATCCCTTCATCCCATACAAAAATACATTTTTGTTTTTTTTGTTGATAGTAAGCAGTGGGTGCCGTTCTTGATAGAAAATCAAGAATCCTTTATACATAATCCGACATCACGCAAACCCAGCGAGATCCAGACTTCCCCTGAGCGACCGGCTGCCTGGCACGAGCACGATGACCCCCCACACTATCCTGTGGCTTTTCCTCTTTAAACGAGGAGGAGAAAAGAGCTGTGGAGGGGGCCCGTGTCCCCATCCCCCCTCCGCAGCCGCACAGCCCTGAGGTCAGCCAGCCAACCCTCGTCGCCAAGCCCTCCGAGGGACAGGCAGCTCTCCGAGGACAAGGGGAGCTGCCAGAAACGGGTTTTCCCGCACTGCACATCACGCTGCCCATTCAGAGGAAGTTCTGTAAAGCGCAGGAGCCTGAGCTTTGCTTAGGCTGGGGGAAGGGAACACCAGCAGGACCAGAAAGGCGGGCGGACACTGGTGCAGGGTGGCTGCTCCCAGGGGCCAGACTTCCCAAACGCTGCTCAGGGAGGGGACAGGCAAAAAAATCACCTCTGGCAGGTCGGAGAGCGGGTTGTGAGCAACAGAGACATGGAGCGTTCCCGACCCAGCAAGGCCAGTCCTTAGGCAGCCCAGCACAGCTCAGGAACGTGTCAGAGCTTTCGAGAGGGACACCCAAGATCCCCAGTGCAAGCTGTGCTGCGAGCGGAACTGCCCGGAGCCCCGTTTCAGACGTGCTGGGGCTAAGCCGGAGCCTGCCAGCCCGTGTCCACGTCCCTGCTCCTCCCCAGGATCCGCCGGCAGAGGACACTGCTCGGCAGTGTATTCGCGCCTGGGCAGCAGCTGTGGGAACACTCACTGGCTCCTTCCCGTCCATGGCCTCCATCCACAGCCTTCGGTTGGCCTCCGAGAGTGCCTGCAGCGTGATGGTCCCAGACCTGCGCAGAGTTCGCCCAGGGACAGGCAGGAAAACGAAACAAAAGTTGGTTTTAATAAACACAAGGAGCAATTTCATCCAGGTTTACAGGGTTTGGAGGCCATTTCATACTAAGCATCTCACCTTTCATTAGTTTCAATGTCAAAACAAAACCTTTTGTCTATAGAGTCAGTCTTTCTCCTTACGCATGATTTCAGTGTCAGGTCTAAGGTGCCCTGGGAGAGAAAACGAAAGCCAAGGTTAGAGCAAAGAAACACAGGAGATTTGGGGTTCCTCAGCCCCCGGCACGGCACTGCCCGCTGAGCACCAGGCTCCCAGCAGGTGCCCTGCCGCACCGACGGCACCGGCACCAGCAGCACGGACGGGCCTTCCCGCTCACACGTAACCGGTTCTGAGAACAGAAATCAGAATCACACACCAGTGACCGTGTGAACATGCAAAGGCAGAGAAATGCTGCTTTGGGAAGCGTTCATCTAGTAACTTGAGGAATTCAAGTACTCGCAGCCACTGCCAGAGGCCTACATGCAAACTGGTTGCAGCTTCACCGCCCATTTGCATGGATAAATATAAAATTAGCTCATCTAGAAAGGCAGAAATTGCACACTAGACCGAACCTGCAGGTCAGCACCACTCCAATAACGCTCACGTTACATGAACCTGCACCTCCGCTGCCAAACCCCACAGGACTTTGGGTCACTGGGGGGAGAGGGAGGAGAAGCTTCTCCTCAGAGGTGAAGATGAGGTGGGACATGAAGCCCAGCCCTTTGCTCTGTGGCCAGGAGCCCCACCACAGCTGCAGGACCCGGCCCGCTGCCGGCACGTCCAGGGCACGGTGCTACCAGGCCGCTGCTTCCGAGGGCAGGGCCAGCCTCTCTGGCCACGGACGGGGCACATGGACATCTGTTTGCTTACAGAGCGAGATGACACGGGTGGACCGAAGGTGAGAGCTGATCACAGAATCCCAGAATCATCTCAGCTGGAAAAGCCCTTGAAGCTCCTCCAGTCCAACCATGAACCTCACACTGACCGTTCTCAACTCCACCAGATCCCTCAGCGCTGGGTCAACCCGACTCTTCAACCCCTCCAGGGATGGGGACTCCCCCCCTGCCCTGGGCAGCCCATTCCAAAGCCCAACAACCCCTTCTGCAAAGAAATACTTCCTAAGAGCCAGTCTGACCCTGCCCTGGTGCAGCTTGAGGCCATTTCCTCATCCTGGAGCTTGTTCCTTGGCTCAAGAGACTCATCCCCCCTCTCTGCACCCTCCTTTCAGGGAGTTGTAGAGGGCCATGAGGTCTCCCCTCAACCTCCTCTTCTCCAGACTAAACCCCCCCAGTTCCCTCAGCCGCTCCCCATCAGACCTGTGCTCCAGACCCTGCACCAGCTCCGTTGCCCTTCTCTGGACACGCTCGAGTCATTCAATGGCCTTTTTGGAGTGAGGGGCCCAAAACTTCGAGGTGCGGCCTCACCAGTGCCGAGCCCAGGGGTGAGATCCCTTCCCTGTCCCTGCTGGCCATGCTAGTGCTGGTACAAGCCAGGTAATGATTGGCCCAGGATACCACGGCTGGGTCGATGTCTGCAGACACTGCTCCAAGAAACTAACTCACTTGCTTAGCTCCTGGTTTCTGGTCCATGGGCGTCATCCGTAAAGTTTTTGCCTCTTTTTCGTACTGACAGTAGTATTTCACCCAGGAGATGCCCAGTGCCCCTGCAGAAACACACGGGAAGCTGGAGTCAGAGACGGTGCTACAGTTGGGCACAGCTGATGAGGCCCAGCCGGTGTTCCCTGCGTCTCTGTGCTCCCCTGGGCACCGAGACCGCCAGCCCTGTGGGGATACCTCCCCCTCCCGTGCCAGCGTCTCCATGGGCAAGAGCCAGGAGGAGGAGGAGGAGGAGGAGGAGAGGAGAGCGGCGTGGCAGCCGCCTCCAGCGCCCTCCCAAAAGGCGGCTGGTGAAAGGGCGTTTGTGGGACTCTGGGCTCAAGCCAGGCTGGTTTGGCCAAGTCCAGCCAAGAGCTACACTGGCGGGATCCTACGTGTCTGGAATGCCTCTTTCACACACAGACTGCTATTTCTTCCTGTTGATGAAAACTTGGCAGTAAAGACAACAGCATCTTTAAAACACTCCAAAGTTCCTATTTATATCACACTAGATTTATTGTCGCTTTTCTTTGTTGTCTTACCTGAACCCCTTTATATGAAATACTTCAACTGATATTTTTTCTGTCATTTTATTTAAGTTGCAGTGTCAGGAGGAACAACTCTCTTTGTACTCGCTTTACAGGGGAAACATAGAGGCAGCAAACAGCCATTGGCATGCAGGAACATGCAACATTTGCTTGTGGTCTAAAACTACTACCTGTTTTTTTCTAAAAGCAGGATAAGCATATATATAAATATACGTATAAATACATTTGTATCTATAATTCAAAACTGAACTGCTCACAGAGTAAGCTGTCTGCAGACTTAGAGGCTCTGCACAGAGGCTTTTGTCCCCTGAATGTTCATGCTTGTGTGGCCATGGAAAGCTACAGTATTTGTAAAAGACTGACTTTGGTTTAATTTGATTCTGCACAGAATCACAGCAGGTTTTGCTCTCAGCAGCTTAACTCCCAGCGCCAGTTACTGCCCGAGCTGTGCTCAGGTGCCCTCAGAGAGGCTGCGCGAGGGGAGCTGGGCAGGACACCCGGTTCGTTCTGATCGAACGCAGCCACGGTGTGATCTGCCAGAGCTCTGCTCTCTCCAGCGCCTCAACAGAGTAATAAATCTCCTCTAATTTGAGCGCAGGGCAATTACCCCCTTGCTTAGATGGCTCATGTAAGCCAGAGAAAGTGCTGTGCCACCCCTGAGGAAGCTGGCAGCTAAGGCTGCCGGTGATTCCCCGGGCAGCGCAGCACGGGGGCCGAGCGCAGCCCAGGCAGTGGCCACGGGCAGGGCAGCCCAGGCCCACGTGTTTTTTACCGCGTTCAGGCACGAATAAAAGCCATTACATTTCTCCTGAGTGTACAGATAGCCCTCAATGGTCGGCTGCCCGGGGAGCTTGCAGGTTAGGGGGGCTTCCTTCATCCTCTTCTTCAGGTCTTCCAGCTCCTCCCGCGTGCTGGAGAAATGATTCCTCGTCTGTTAAGAGAAAATGAAAAAGAAGCACATCTGAACGTGAGCGAAGAGCGAGCTTCAGGTACTCCTGGTCAAATTTTAGGTGCTCCAGCAGAAATGGATCGGTTGCAATGCATGGAAGGCAGAAGCCACTCCACAAACTCACAAGAGAACTCCAGCTGCAGGAACAACTGGACTCTCAGAGATGACTGAAGAGACAAGGTTTAACACACCGTGTGGGTGTTGAGGAGCCAGGCCTGGGAGGACACCCAGTCTTTTGGTAAAAGAGACTTAGCCCATTTTAAGGCTAGGAGGAGCAGAAGGAAGCGCCTGAACTCCCCTTTGCACCATTGTTTAGGTTACAGGCGTGTTCTCCTACATAACTAAGGCATTGATCCCTCAGATCATGCTACACTGCTTGGCATGAAATCATTTGTAAAGAGCCACGTCAACACAGGGTACAAAATCAAGGCATTTTTACAGAATACCACTTAGACCAATTAACGAGCCAGCAGCAATCCCAGCTTGGCACAGATCTGTGGCTGCTGTTCCACGGCAATGAGGGCCAGCCATGGAAGAGAAGGCAAAAGAAACAGCCACAGGTATTTTACCTCACGAGTGCACTTTGCCAGTGGAGGAGCATGTAGTAAGCCGATACCATTAAGATCAAGATTGGAGGCCTTTTCAGAAGACGTGCACGATTTCAGCCTCATGAAATAGGAAGAAATTCTCAGGCTGGTTTATGCACAAGGTTAAAGGATACAATTGCAGCAGCCCCTTCTAGACAAACACTGTCAGAGCACCTGCTGACTCTCTTGTGCAGGAGGAGAAAATACATGTGAACTGAGAAGGAAATAACGTTATTTGCACCTCCCACAATGCAAACATGGACAGTCTGTTTTGCATGGAAAATCATTGCCACCAGAGGCGTTTAAATACAAATGAGAATAGAAGTCACATGCAAAAAATACTTCAGCTGGGCAGGGACTCACATTCTGCAGGCTGAGCTGAAGCTGCTGTTTGTAAGGGAGGAAATCCTGCGTGAGCTCAACTGTCAGGTTGTTGTAAGTAAAGAGGCTGTGGAGAAAAGCCAGCACCTGCAAAGGAGGGAAAGGACACAGATTAAACTTCTCTTCTATATTTTTAATCAGAGGAAAGATAGACAGGAAGCAGGGTTTCAGAAACTACATATACAATTTATTTCTTTTTTCTTTCTTACAATTTTGGAGTGATGCAAGTCTTCGCATGACTTATCCACCACAATGTCCCCAAAGCCCAGGTCTACCACCCACACATCTGTCTCAGTAAAACACACCCGAAATGAAAGACCCTGCTGGGAGAACACGAGCAGATCTGCAGCTTGCTTGTCCACGAGACCAGCACGATCCCACGCTCGCCTGTGTCTGGTGCCAGGGCAGAGCCACCCAGCCAGGGCAGGGTCCCCATAGGTAGCCCCGAGCTGGGACCAGATAACAGCCTGTGCCAGATAACAGCTCCCTCCCTCTGAAGACAGCTAATGCTTACCAAACACAAGGTGCCCAAGGTAATTCATAACCAGACCTCCAGCTACCTACAGCGTCCAGCCTGTTCCTCAGGATCGACTTACAGACGTGAGAAACAAGTCTGTGGCTTCACGGTGCTCCAGAAAACACCGCTAAGGCTGTTAAGCTGCAGCAATCCAAGCGTGCAAGCTTAACTCCTGCTCCATTACAGGACTCCCCAGGGCTGGATCCAAGCTGGCAACTCATCCCTTCCTGCGACTGCCAGCAGGTCAGCATATCTGAGCATCAAACAAGGCCTGAAAGAAAAGGAAGCTCCTACCGGTTCAACAATACTGAATTTCTTGCTCTCTTGTACTTCCTGGATCTGGTACACATACTCGAGGGAGGACTCAAAGAAATTGTGTCTCTCTTTGTCAACCTGAAGGTCAGCCTGGGAGAAAGAGGGAGAGGTGAAAAAAGAAAATACATCATATCTAGCTTGACAATATTCGACTAGCCCTTGTCTGTCAGCCCACAAACAGTTCTGTCCTCCCTGCAGACAGTGCCGGCCGAAGGTGTCCTGTCCGGGTTTTGAACACCTTACACAGAGCCAGAAGAGCAGAACATGGGCCGTTCTTCTCAGCTCTGCCCTTTCCTGCCTCCCTTTCATTTATGGATCCAGAACCTCACCCCCCTCCACAAGGACAAGCCTTTCCCGAGGCACGTTTTGTTATTTTAGCACAAGCTCCTTCCCCACCCGCAGCCCTGCATGGGTGGGGACAAGGCCACTGCCACGAGCCTCTCGCCTGACTCCAGCTGCGCCCCAAAACCAGCAACTGCAGAGCTGCAGCACCGGGCGGGACAAGGCGGTGTGCCGTGTTACCACAGCTTACACAGATTCTGCATTGCAAAGATGCTTGTAGGTTGATCTGACAACCGGTTTGACAGATTTGATTTGATCCAGCTACTCTGGTGTGGGCTGGAGCAGCCGGGGCTTTCCCTTCTTGCTGCAATGTGTTTGGCAGCAGCATGAGCTGGAAGGGGCACCCCCTCCTCTGCCCACCGCCCCTGCAAACTCCAGGAGCTAGGCAGGAAACTCAGCTGGCAAAAATAATCATAACCAGTCATTTTTCAGCCAGATCAGTTCCCCAAGCCAGGTGACAGGGTGGCCAAGGCCCTGCCGTGCCAGTAAAACTGGTCACTGCCGTGTACTGTGAGGGTGAGAACGAGCGGTGACAATGCACGCAGCCACCACGACCGTTCAACACACTAAGGAGAACTGAAATCTCCATTTCCCTGGTCTCATCCAGAGAATCTAGGCTTTGGGTAGATTTAATTGCTTATCAATTTCAACTGGTTACTGAAAGGGATGATTTCCCTCCCTTTTTTAAGATCTAGAGCAGCTGGTGGTGCTGCTTCTGGACCCAGCTCTGAAGAAAACCTGATACACACCTCCTGTAATTGGGATTCCTTCTTTTTGGAAGACAAATGCAAATGGCGATCCAGCATAGAATAAAACTTCTCACCATCCTTCTCAAACTTTTTCTTTCTTTCCTGTAGATGCAAGAGTTGAAGCAGAACCAGTTATTGGCATTTTCCAGGTAAGAACATGCAGCAACGCCAAGACCTCTTCTGCAATTCAGTGTTCCCATGGAAATATTCTGGCCGACCCACCAGAGCAGGAGGCCACTTTCTCTGCTTTCACAGCCCACTGCCTACACTGGATTTAGTTATGCCTCAAGACCAACCCTGGCAATGCCCGTGGCACTTGAAATATTCCGTCGTGTTAACAGTGTGGCAAGAGCCCCAGCGATGAGGTACTGCTCCCCCTCTCAATCTCTTCAGGGCCAGGTAGACTTCAGACATGCTAATACATCAAAAACCTGTTCACCATTCGCTAATGTGCTGATCACACAGTTCAGAAACGACTGCGCAAACATTTTAACATCAAAGACGCGTCTGGGATAAGAAAAGATTTGTTAGGAGTCTGGCAATTTTCTGTTCTGAAGTTTTTATCATGTGTTTTTGAAAAGCATCAGAACGAAAGCAGAAGACTGGAAGGGCAACACGTGGGAGGGAAGTCATCGTCTCTATTAGCCACAGAGGAACGAGAGATCACAAACCCTGCAGCCAGAACGTACCCAAGTTTTGCCCAGGGGAGCTGTTTTACAACACCCCCCGCACAGGCATCACCTCGCGGAGTCCCTGCGGATGCTCTGGTTCCTACTGACCACTGTGCCTCTCGAACGTGCCCACCACAGGCCTGCAAACGCCAAGTGCGGGCTGATTTGTTGAGGAAAAAAGACTTTGTGAAGGAACTACTGTAACAGAGGGGTTTGCACTGGCAAACCTGAAAGGGCAAATGTCCTGAACGAGAGCAAAACTAGACACTTAAGAAGGAAACCCAGAGAGAAGGCAGGGAGGAGCAGAGCTGATAACCAGGCTGTTCGCTCACACTGACTGCGGTGGCCATCAAGAAACAATCATGAGGGGAAGCCAGGTTGAGAAACACCCACATCAGATGGTAACTGGGCCATCAGTGACTGCTGAGAGGCAGTTAAATTGCTGAAGTAAGGAAATTCCAGCCTGGCAGCAGCCTCAGCGCCAGGCCCACAAAGCGATGACTAGCGTACACATACTACAGGGTACGTATAGGAGGCCCAAACCCTCCGCCTCCCTTTTGACAGCTCAAGAAAGTAGAAAGCAGTGTTCAGAAATCCCAGCCCCCTGTGGAATTAATGGTATCTTTCAGCAATTATCTCCCAAAAGCCCTGAAATCCTGTTCTCTTGCTCCCATTCAGAAATTCATGAATAAGCAAACACACACGACAGAACAGAGCAGACGGACTCTGCCAGACTTGGGGATGTCAGTTATTTTCCTCATGAATTCAGTAGTGAGCACAAAGTTTGAAGCTGCGTTTCCTACATACAGCCCTTTCTCTGTCTTTAGTCGGTTCTCCTGCCACTGAGTTTTGCCCCCCCATTCCACCTGCATGGACTATTCAGCCTGTCTAACGGGGTGTCCTCCACAGCAGGATGCCTGGGGGCTCCCACACCCATACTCTGGCTCAGCACGGTCACCCCCTGCCCAAATATCTGCTTTCCTCTCGGCCCCTTGCTTGTTGTGCTGCTGCCCTGCTGCCTTCCTACGAGAAGGATTTCTCTGCCCCCAAGAGCGTCCTGTTTCTCTAATCCTGGCACGCTGCTACTGTGAAAGCACAATTACTACGGAAAAACACAGAGGCACCGACCTGACTATCCCTGCTCACACTGAACTGTCTGGAGAAGGGCAGGCTTAGACCAGCAAACCTCTTTACAGCTGTAATTACACTGGACCTCCAGACAACCTGTAATTACCAGAGCCCTGAAGGGAAGTGTATCTTCTGGTCTCATCCTCTGCAATGTCAGGGATACTGCAACTCTGCGTTAGCAAATTCATGCCTTGGAATAAAAAGAGATCCCTATCAGATCCAGAGGAGAGAGAGTCCTCCAAGGGTGAAACCTAATTTAAGCAGCACTGCAGCTGCGGAGCCGCTGCCAGGAAGGACTGTCAAAACAAAACACCACCCTCGTGACTAACGCCCCGAGAAGTAAACCCAAACCCAGAGAAACAAAAGTGTTTGCGAAGCAGCAGTGACCGTGGCTGTAAGGTCACACTTCCAGATTGTCTGTTTGCACCATTAGGTGCCTCGTCTAATGCAGCCAGGAGCTGAGGCTCGTTTCCACCTCCAATATGAGGAGAAACCAAGCCCACTGTGGGTGGCCACGGTGCCCATGCAGATGGCCACAGGACCATGAGTCCATTCGGGAACCACGAGCTGTAGGTGGTCATGTTGCCCATGTAGATGGCCACAGGACCACAAACCCATGACAAGACCACGAGCTGTGGGTGGCCACGTTGCCCATGTAGATGGCCACAGGACCATGAGCCCATGGCGGAGACCACAAGCTGTGGGTGGCCAGGGTGCCCGTACAGATGGCCACAGGACCATGAGTCCATTGGGGAAGCACAACCTGTGGGTGGCCACAGTGCCCGTGCAGATGGCCACAGGACCACGGCCGCAGGGCTGACCACGAGCCGGGACTGATGCAGAGCTCTGCCCCCAGCTCACCCGGGCAGTGCCCCGTGGGAAGCCACGGCCCGTCCCGCGGCAGAGGGTCATCTCTGTGGTGGAGAGATCGGTGGGAAGAAACAAAAAGCGGTGGAAGAGCTTTTCCTGCAGCAGGAGCTTGGGGGCCAGAGAGCAGCTCCTTCAGGGAGTGCCCCCCTCTGGCAGCGCCCACGGAGGGGTGCGGAGCCCTGGGCTCTCCCTGGAACTGAGGGGATCGGGAATGACGGCCGAGATGGATACGGGTGTGCGGAGCACGGCTCACTCCTGCTGTGTGGAAAGCAGCGCAGCGCACAACAGCACTTCTGGCCACTAGAAGGGGCCTTGCCAATCACTTCCCACTCTGGCTAATGAATATATAACTGAAAAGCAGAAGGATGAACTACAAATCCCTCCTGATTGTCAAGCCAAGGCTTCTAACAGCTTGTTGGCTGCTGAACAGAGCAAGCCAAGATGAAAAACAACACAAAAAAACCACCCAGACTGAAGCACAATCTGGAAACATGAGTACAAATTAATTCCTCATGAATATTCAGCGAAGGGCAGCATTACCTTCCCACTGAGACTGGCCAAGCCCAAGAAGCCACCCAACTTTCACTTATTTGCTGGGCAGGAGGAAGTGAGGCAGTTCCACCCGGCTGCGGGGAAGGAGGGTGCTCTCCCACAGCTTCGCTCTGGGGCTTCAGCAGACGCTGCTCGAACCAGAAACGAGCAGGAGCCCTCGGGGATGCACAGGCGGATCCGGCACCCGCGGCAAGCTCTGCGGAGCCCCGCGGCAGCCGTCCCCTTCCAGCCCGAGCCAGAGACGGAGCAGCCGAGGACTGGGGGGGAAAGGGGTGAATGGACTTACCAAAACTCCCCCTTAACCATTAGCTGCTAATTAGGAGCCTCTGAAATGCTAGTGGGAGAAGAGGCAGAGCAAGCTGCAAGCGCGGAGCCCAGCTGCTTCTCTTCTTCTTAAAGAACAGCAAAACAAACTGGAGAGAAACAGGAGCCTCCACCTCCGAAGGCGCCATCGGGGGCTCGGGCGGAGGATCAGCACCCAGCAGGACGTGCAGGGTGGGACACGGGCGCGCAGCCGGCCCCGGGCGCTTCCCCCTGCCCGCACGGCCCCAGCCCCGCTGCCTCCTCAGAGCAAAGCTGCGACGTGGCTCCGAGCTGAGCCCGGGAAACACCGCGACTTGAAAGCCTGTAACTATCAAACAAATCCACTTCTGCTGCGTTTCCCGCCCTGGGGTGCCCCGTTTTGACGACGGCAACGATAACTCTGCGGCCATCCCAGCAGAGGTACCGCGCTCACAGATGGCCAGTAACGAGCACAAACGGTGACATGTTCACCACCACTCCATACAGAAGCAGCACTGAACAGATCAAACCCTAAATCAGTCTGGGGAAGTCACAAGCGGCTGCTGGAGAGGAGCTGGAGGCACGAGACGGGTGGCCGGTTCTGCTGCGGCTTGCAGCCTCCTCTGGCAAACGGTGCGAGGAGAAATGGGAAAAGGAGAAATATGTTCATATGGAAAAAAGTACTTCATGCCTGAGTTTAACTAATTTTTACAATGCATCAGCAGTTAATACAAGAAAAGATAATTTCCATGAAGTAAAATGCTGTTGAGGGGTGTAGAAAGAGCATTTCTGTAAAACCACACTCAATTTAACCTATTTTTTCCCCTCACCCAGAAAGTTCTCTCAAATGCTCCTCACATCTTGCTCCCACAGAGATGAAAGCAAGCGGCAGTTACTGTCCTCCCTTTCTTTTAAAATTATTATTAATGAAATATTAATAACAGAATTAACTAAATGCTTTCAGGAATACATGTTCTCTGCTATGTAAGAACTTTTGGAAAAACACAGCATTTATTCAGCATCCCAGAGTGTAGTAAACATTCCTCCCGCAGCTTACAATGAGTCCAAACAAGCTTTTCCCCTCTGACTTCTTTGTTTTGCTTTTTGTTTTCTTTTTTTTTAAAAAAAAAAGTGGAATCGGAATGAAACTTTTTCTATTCAAATCCTCCTAAACTTAATGACTGCTGCAAGGATTTTAACGAAAACCCCCGAGCAGAGCTCGCAGCAGTCTCGACTACGCTGGGCCCTTTACACACTCACCAAATCGGTGCTGCACCCCCTGCCCTCACCCCTTACCAGCCCTTTTAGCTTTAGGGCAGAGTGAAGTGCCAGGGCTGAAAAACGGGTCAGCTCAGGGGATCCCGGATCCTCCGCTTTTATTCTTGATGTCTACACATACAAACATTCATGATGGGTCCTGGGAAGAGCCACAACCCCAGGGGCTGCGGCAAGCAGGGGAAGGGGGCTGGAGGGGGCGGCTGCGAGTGACACCCCGGGGGCTCCCCTGCGCGGGAGCAACCACCCAACCGAGGAGATCCCACTGAGCCCCGGGAGAAGGGGTTAGTGCAGGCTCAGATGTCTCGGCCGGCCTGGCTGGCTGCTCTCCAGCCAGAGCCACCACAAAGCCCCGATTCAAAGGCTCTTCCTATCTGGCTTCAGCATCTCGCGCAGAGAACAGAAAACAGCTCACAGAAGGCAACTCTGCCAAAACATGGGAAACGAAGCAGAGGGCACAAATTCTCTGTGTCATGCTCGAGTCTGCTCCACAGCCTGGCCCCGGCCTCTCTCCCCCTGGTGTAAATCAGGAAGGGCCTAGTTGGGCGATGCCAGTCAGCAGAGGCAGGGCAGAAGCGGAGAGGGAGCCCTCACTGACAGAGCCCCATTGTGAGGAGCCTCATTTGTATTTCACGCCTCTGCTGAGGGAGGCCAGCGACACCAGGAGCCTGGCCAAGCCCGGGAAGATTTCATGCCCGAGGCAAGGCCCCAAGGACACAGCCCAGTGGGACCCGGGCTCCTGTCAGGAGAGCCTCGGAGGTGAGGCAAGGCTCTGGGGAGGGCTGGGGCTCACCATGAAACTGTAGGGCGTTGTGGGAGGAAGCGTCATGTCCCCGCACATCCCCGGCGGCGTGGGCGCTCCCGCAAAGGTGCTGGGGCGTGAGCTGCTGCGTGGGAGCAGAGCCCTCTGCCCATCCAGCTGCCCCCAACACCTCTGCAGCTCGTGTTCCTAAGAAACGAAACCCGCAGCCCAACCACAAAGACCTCCAAGCCACCTGCAAGAGTCCTTTTATCCCTTTTAACTGCTCCTGAGCAGCGTCCTACAGCGGTTGCCACCCCACGCCTCCACCCGCAGCACCCTGCGCCGGCAGCAGGAGGGCTGGAAGCTGCCGGGTGAATCCGTGCCAGCGCCCGGAGCTCCCCGCTGCCAGGGCTACGGCACCGGGCGTGCCGAGACACGACCGTGCTGCGACGGCAGCAGCCAGTTCGGGAGGGGATGCACAGGCGGGACGTGGCATGGCTCTGGGAGCTGAGCGCGCTCCGGGCTGCAGGCAAAGTAATCCTCGCACACCTTAAGGGCCACCCGAGAAGAAAGCAGCCTGAAGGACGTTTTAATAATGTCATCTTCACATTTTCAGGCCGTTGCCCTCTTGATTTGAAGTGTTCCATAAACACAGAGGGAAAAAGAAGCTTGACCTTGCCCCCGTGACTCTTCTCTACACACGGGCTGGCCCCATGGTTAATGCAGACAGATCCACTGGGAGGGGGTTTTCTCTCGGCCCGGACACCTCCCTGTGCTGGCAGCCCAGCAGCCCGTGGCCCAGCCCAGGAGCTCTCCCCTGCGCCGGGCGGCAGAGCGCGGGCAGCCGGCGTCTCGGGGAGGTGGCCGCCACGCACCGCCGTACGGCTGGATTCTGAAGGGCAGGATGGTGATCAAGTATCGCTTCTCAAATCCTGTATTTATTAAACGTCAAAGACTCCAGATGGGCTGGGCTGAATCCAAGCCCCAAGTGTTCTCCAAAACATCTCCATTTCTGAGCTGGGGCAGCGCCAGCCCCATTTCAAGCTGCCGCCGAGTAAAGTGGAACCTGGATTTCTTGATAGCAGACAAGGGAAAAATAACCTTTTCTGCTCAACATGTGCAGGATTTGCTTTTTATAGTTTTGTTTCTTTAAATTTTGGTCCATCTGAAAGACTCATTAGATGCTTTATTTAAATATTTCACAACAAAAGCCCTATGACTATAATGAAGTTCTGACTGCCAGCCTCTGCTGCTCTCCCTCCCGCTCCAACACTTTATCCAAAGAAAGTGTTTTATTCTCAACAGCCCTGAATGAACAAATGGGAGAAGAGAGGAAGAAGCAAGGAGTATCTCTTGATCACCGGTCGAAACAAGCACTCCTTGCTTAGGATGGAGACAGCGCTGGAACTTGGCCAGAAGAGAGCCCAAAGAATTCAGGAAAAGGTTTTGGAGCCTCTTATGATTGAAAAATCAGACTAAAAGTCACAGCATGGACTCTCTCGTGCCAGCAGCTGAGAGCCAGCATTAGATGAGGAAGTTTCTGAAAGCATGAAGTTGAAATGGAGTACAACTGTCTACTTTTAAAAAAAAACCCAAAAACCAGGAGAAAAAACTGAATTCAAACACAGAAAACAAATCTGTTAAATTTAAAAATAAATAAACAATCAAGCCTTACCTTGGTGAATCCTATTTGCTCCTTCCGAAAGTTCTCCAAAGGTTTGATCAGCAAGTCACTGGCGTTTTGTACCTACAGCACGAAGAAAGAAACAGTTTAATTACAGGAGACAGATTCATTTTGTCCTAAATAGAGGCTGAACAGGGCTGGAAGCCAAGAACTCTTAGATTTTAATGCCTCTGACTTGCAAGTGAAGTCACTTAACCCATCCGTATCCACATTTCCCCATCTGTAATACACAGAAAACCCCAATCACGGCACACGAGGCCTTGGGGACACCCTGTAAATGAGAGGTGGGCTCCCCCAGCCCAGTGTCACAGGCTGTGCTTGAGGGACAAGCCACCAGCGACAGGTCCTGCCACCCACCCTGCTCTAGGAGAGCTGGTCCTGGTCGGCCTGGGAGCACTGGACACTCAAGGTACGCCAGGCGTGGGGTGAGCCCTAACCAGGATCAGCCCCAGCAGACACTCGTCGCAGGCCTGAAACGAGCCCTGTTCCGAAGAGAAACCATCTGGAGAGCTCAGCAAGGCCTGACAGGCGGGGGCTGCTTCTCGGAGAAGGTGTGAGGAAGGGCCCAGGCTCAGGTGAGCCGAAGGCAGGGCTGGGGCTGGCTCCCTGCCGGGGCCTTCGCATGCTCTGGTGTGTCTCACCACACAGCACTGGGCTTGATGGCTCTGAGAACACGGCTCTCAAATAAACGACGGATTTCCCTCTCCCGAGAGCCAGGCAGAAGAGTGACAGCAGGCTATCTGTCACAGAGTAACAGCACAGTAATGGCTAGGGAAAAGGAAAGCCTGCCTGTGTCTCTGCCAGTCCTGTCAGATGTCTGAAAGACGCTTTCCTGGGATGTGCTCTGTACTCCCTCTCCATGAATCCACAGGCAAACTCACCCCAGTTTACACCACTGGCTCCAGCTCAACCCTGGCACTGGGACACGACTCTTCCCGTCCCCGTTTCTACTGCGACAGGCTGTCTCCTGAGCCCCAGAGAAGGGAGAGGGGAAGAGAAGGGGATAGGACTCTACACTGCCACAGCCCTTTCAGGTAATTTAAAGCTGATGAACATGGTGAGAGTGTGAAACCTTCTGAGTGAGCTACTGTAAAGGACTGGTCCTACAATGGGAGGGCAAAAAAAAAAGATTTAAAAAAGTTGGACAGCATCCCTAAAAGCCTCCCTGAAACAGTCCCTTCCACCCACCGCCAAAGGAGCCAATTGTACCTGGGCTGTAATTAATAAAGACCGACCTTACTGCTTTCCTCCAGCTCCTTACTGGTTTCTTGGGGTTCCCTGCCTGCCTGTGTACCTGTGGAGCGGCCGGAGGCGTCCCACCGGCCCAGCCACCACTGCGGTGCTGGCCCAGCCCGCAGCCTGGCACTAGCTCTCGCTGCCGCACGAGGCAGAGAGAAGCGGAGCCAAGCAGCACATTCCTGGCATGCTCTAAAAGCACTCTGCTGAGCCTACCCTTCGTGTTTTTCCTGGAATTAAGAGGGAAACGGGAAGCCAACGCTCGCTCCAGAGGAGCGCTGGGGAGGCAGAGGGCACAACACAGTGGGAGAGCCCTGCGGAAGCTGTGCGGGCCAGGGCAGGGCCACAGCGGCACCGGTGTGCTCGCACCCAGCAGAAACGAAGCTAAAAACACATCTTGCTCCTTTAAGGCTTCGTTTCACCACAAAACCAGCCTGTTACCAGCTCGGACACACTCTGCAGAGCCAACCTGCTGCCGATGGCGGGCTCCTGGGGCTCTGTGAGAGGTTTTGGACACTGCGGGGGACAACGTCTTCCCTCCTGGCCCAGCACCCCCAGACGTGGTGCAAAGCACAACATTCCTGGTGCTCCCAGCTTCCCTCCGACGGGAAGCTTCAACACCGAGGTACGTGGTGCTGTGATTTAGCATTTAAACATCAAGATGAGGCAGTAATTACCAGAGCACAGTTCAGATCATCTTACCATCATGGACCTCTCCAGCTCTACCTCCTGGAGCAGCTCTGCGAACTCCTTAAAGGACTCAGCTGTAAGGAAAAGAAGAGGCTGGTTGGTGGGGCTGGGATGTGGCACTGGCGCACGGGACACACCCTGGGGTACCCGAATCTGCTGCACCCCCAGCATCGCTGTCTAAAAGTTCGCCAAGAACCAGGGAAGAGCTGCCCCTTTTTGGCAGAAACCAAGCTAGGCAGGGCCATCAGTAAGGGCTGGCCATGACCACAACGGGTATTTATTTCCACACTGGAGAGGAGGGGCTGCCTGGAGCAACGAGGGAGATAACACCCTGGGAAGGGAAGACACGTTAATTAGCTTTCATTAGGAAAAGCTGGTAATGTAAGCAGCGGGGAAGGGGCAGCTGCCGGCACCACGGGTGGCAGCAGGACGGGCTCTGCGGGCAGGACCAAGCTGCCTGTCCTGCCTGGACGGTCGTGCCTGGGCGGCTGCGGCAACGCCAGAACGGGCCCAGCACCTCTGCCCGAGCCGTGAGGAGCTGCAGGAGCTCTCCAGGGCCAGGACGAGTCTGTAAAATGAAACCAGCCTGGAATGACAAAGATGATGTTCAGCGACAAGAAGCACAAAGTCCCTGTAACTATGAAGGAATGGTCACAGAACTGACACCACTCCCCAAAATGTTAAAAATTAAACAAAAAGATCTCACTGAGCAGAACTTTCCTAGGAGTCCACCTACAATAAAAATAACACGAAACCTTTAACAAATTGAAACAACAAGGTTTATTTAGCCTGGGGAAAAAAAAGGGACGAGGTAGGAGCAGTTGACTCCCCCCACAGCACCAGGGCTATCACTAAGAGGGCACAGAGCCCTTTCTCTGCCCACCACAGGAGAACATGGGAAGGGACTGAATTTGTAGCAGGGGAGAAAACCTCTCTCCAGAAGAGCAGTGAAACGAGCAACACTGCAGAAGGCTCCGTTCTGTGGGAGGCTGTAAGGCCAGGCTGGGCAAACCTCTGCCTGCCCACGTGTGCTGAACGCCAGCGGGGAAGAATCCGACTGCCTGGGTGTACCTGGGAGCGACCGACTGCGGAGCAGCGCTGGAGTTCTTGTTCTTGCAGCTCAGGACCTGCACTCACTGCAGAGCAGAGAGATTTAAAGGCTGCCTGAGAATGGCCCAGAGAACCTCCAGCAGGCCTTAGCTGGCAGGGCTAACATGGGGGAACAAACCCAGCACGCACAGCAAGAGCTCATCCCACGGCCGAGGCGAGAGGATGTGTTTGTGCTCCAGCGCAAGCTGAGGGCCCTCTCCCCTCACCCTGGGAGAAGCAGCCGTCCTGCTAAACCCAGCCCAAACGCTGCTGCGCAGCCAGCGAGCACAAGCCTCCAGCGTTAGAGACTCGCTCTGCAGCTGCTGAGACAGACACAAAGGGGAGAAACCACAGCCTCGTGACACAGCCCCTCAGCTGGCACCAGCCAAACAGAACCCTCGCCAGCAGTCAGGAACTTCAGAGGTCTCTTCCAGAGCCCGGCACATGCAACGTCCCAGCAGTTCACCCCACGGGGCCAACACACTGACTTTCGCTGTGGTTACTCAGGACAATGTGAAACCTGAAGCGCACAGAGACACGGGGGAACTGAGCCAGGAAATGAATTATCACGGGGAGGAAGAGAATCCAGCCCTGAATTTACAGCAAAAATGCCAACACCTAGAATTTTCACTAGATGTTCCTTTTTCAGGCTCTACAGGAGGAGTCCGGGCACGTGTTTCCAGGCGACGGGCGGAGGGACGCGGCCGCCGTGTAACGCGGGTGTGTCTGTCACTGTGGACGTCCCTGGGGCAGAGCCCTGCTCCCGACAGACAACAGCGGCCCAGTGCCCACGTCCCAACTCACACTCACAGCCTCTGAAGCCACCACCTGACACGCAGGGGGGTCAGCCTGCCGTCTGCCAACGTATAAAGGAAGAATTGTGCCACTGGTTGTATTTACAGATCAAACACGTTCCCTGAAGTACAATAGGAAGCGCTTGCGAATGTTTTGCTTCATTCCCATATCCTGCACATCAAATGAGCTCCTGTGCTCCCACGCAGACCTCGAAGCTGCTACGGGGATGTCGACGCCCTGCTGCTGCTTCAGGAGTCAGGAGCCTTGCACAGCGGCTCGGCCCCAGCAGGCACTGCAGGCTTTGGTGGAGGAGGAGGAACACAGCTCCGGCTTTTTCACAGGGGGAACCAGGCACCTCCTCTTCAAACAGCAAAACAAACATTCCCCAACAAAAATAGAAGTAGGGAAACGCGCTGGTTTCACCACGGAGTGTTTTACATTTGCTGTGATCTCTTTTCTCTCTCCTCCGCCCACAATCCCCCCCATTCAACCTCTGCCATTTCCAGCAGCCTTCCTCGCCCTCCGAGCACGGGGGCCTGCTGCCCCAGCTCACGGCACTGCCTCACGGCACGGGGCTCTTCTCCCTCCCATGAGCAGAGGCAGGGGGAGAGGCAGCGCGGGGGCATGGGATGTCAGAGCTTTGTCCCTTCCAGCCGAGAGGAGGGACGCTCCTTTCGTTGGGCAGCCGTTCGCCTCAGATCCCTCTGCTCCCAGGAGAGGCATTTATAAGGCAACGTTTTCCCCTCCCTTATTCAGATGTGTTTGGAAGTTCAGCACCTCTGTTGCCATTAGATGTGGAGGCTGACTCATTTCCAGTGGGTTTCACCTAGAGGCTTTCCAAGAAGGAAATCAGATTTTGAAGGGAGAGCTGCAATCTGCTTTAAACTGCTTTAAATAAAACAGCGCAAAGAACAGGCTTTACTTCCTTCCCCTTTCAGTGATGGCCAAGAGACCTGACATCAGCAATGTCACACTTGCAGCCGCTCCTCAACAACAGCCTGACAAAAGCTTTTTTTTTTGTTGTTGTTCTTTTTCTCTAGACTCAGCCCCCAGGAGCAGCCCGGCTAATGCCCTGTGTCCCCGGCCACGGGCAGGCCCCTCCCCTCGGCCCAGGCAGGCACCCCCAGGGTTCTGTGCCATAGGCCAGGGTCAGGCCCTTGGGAGCTGGGGGATCTCCTGTCATCCCCACTGCAGCACCCACAGCCCTGCACCAGCCCTTCCACAGCCCAGAGCAGGATTAATTTGACAAGCACTGGGTTTAGGGCATTTAGGCCATTCGGTTGAGCTCCCTGGGTGCAGCCGGCAGCTGTGTAACCTGCAGGGTTGCACCCGGCTGGCAGGGACGTAAAATGATTGTTAATCCCGAAACAGATGCGCGGGGAGTAGTGTGACACTCGTGCCACAGGCTCCCCTGGCGCAAAGGCAGAGATGGGGGGTTATTTTCTGTACAACGACACATTTTTCCTGGCAGTTTGCAGCCTGGTCCCTTTTCCAGGGCAGCGTGGGGCAGCTTTGTTTCTGTCAGGTGTTTTCAGCAGAGCAAAGGCAGCTTGAGGAGCAGTGCCTGCCCAGAGTGATAGATGTGGCCGATGCCCAGGGCTACATGTGCTCCCAGTCCGCCTGCGGCACTGGGGAGCGGGACTTGCTGGGAGGCCAGTGCCGCACTGCTGTCCTGCCCGGCAGCAGGGAGCAGGGCTAGAGCCATGGAAAACCTCTGAAAATTACCCACGGAACTGGGAATGTGAAACTCTACCTGCAAAAGTCCAACTTTGTAAAATACCCCTTGGAATAGCTGACAGGCATCTGAGCAACCCAGCTCCTGATGCTGTTTAAAAACCACCAGTGCAGGCAAATTCCTAGAGGAGAGACTTTCTCAGTTACTGAAAGTTTGAATCAAAAAGAAGAAAACTTACCAATATTAATCTCATCATCCGTTAGCGTGTCACCGATAAAGTCGAACTGAAAGGACTGCAATGTCTGGGAGAATTTCTGTACTGCCGATGAGTAACCTGGAAAAGGACAGAGCAATAAGGCTGTGTACTTCTGCAATTGTTACACAGAAGCAGCAAATCTTAGAAATTTAACCTGAATGGAACAAAACTATAGTGAGGTGGTTAGAAAAATCCACAGGCATCATGAATTTAAGCACTTCAGAAAATGTTGCAATGTGAATAACCATTAGAGGCTGCAGAGAGCATTTCTCTTGTTTTCTTTTTCTCCCTCCAGTGTTGTTGAAAATGTTTCTGCAGTACTAATGGATGCACTGAATTTTACAGCCAGCCGATCGACAGCCTCCTGCCCTGCCCCGTCCGGGAAGGGACACCGACACATTTCCCCTACAAGAAAACATGCAGCATCCCCCACTGCCCAGGAAGGGTTTCAGAGAGGCAGATATCCCTGGTGCCACACGTGCATCAGCACAGCTCCTCGGGGCACGAGGCTGTCAGCCAGCCTTGCCACCGTGCAAAGGAATTCTTTCATTCTATGGGAGAAAAATCTGTAGAGTCAGAAAATAAACATGAGGGGAAAAGATTGGACTCTAAATAACTGCCCCTCTTTCGGGGGTCACAGAGCGTCTGCTGATGGCCCTGGGACCCACTCCTGGCTGGCTGGGGAGGAACTTCCAGTCTTGAAGCAAAGACACTTCCCGATAGCGGTTGGCAGCTCAGCCCAAATTATTTTTGGACTTTGCAGAGAAGTTTCTGGCCCAAAGGATCCTTTGTGTCTTTGCATCCTGTGCAGTTGCTTCACAGCTTGGTCAGCGGCTCCGCTGTTGCAGAGGCGGGACAGGACGGGGCAGCCGGCCCCGATGCCGCAGCCGCCCCCCTCGTGCCAGCTGGGACGGCCGCAGGTAACGCTCCAGCGCAGGAGGGACCGAGTCCTTCTCCTGCGGGCAGAGCACAGGAAGGAGATGGGATGGATTCAAGAGCCTCACATCTTCCTGCACAAGGTTACGTGCTTGTCTGGGGGGCTGGTCTTTCTCCAACAGCAAATACCCAAGATACAAACAGGAGGAGGCTGAACTTGCCTGACCTTAGGGAATAGGACGTAGACAATAAAACAAAAGCAAAGGAATAATTTTATACTTGATTCACACTGTTATTTTCCCTAATTTTGGACTCCAGCTGTAGGCACAGTCCCAGGCTGTGGGGGTGCACAGGGAATGGCACTTTCTGAAATTCAGGAAGCTGCAATTGTGGAAGATGTGACAGCACAGATGTTAACGTGCAACTGGCTTGCACAGCCCTGCTTTGCCAAACCAGGGGAAAGATTGCTGTAACAGAGAAACTCTGTGTAAACGGGCAGCTTTTAAAAATTTGTCTATTTGTTTAAAAAAAATAAGACATGCACAATCGCTTTTGCCATCAGTTGTTAAAATCTGGGAGGAAATAATGGCCAAAAATGAGGTGTGCCTCACAGTGAGGATTGTGTCTGCACAGTATAGGCTACCCCCTGCACTTCCAGCCTGAGGAAAAAGGTGATCTGGGTGTATTTTTGTTTGTTCTTTTCATTGCAGACTCAGTGACAAAAGAACTTATCACCGCGGTGGCAAACATGGGGTTTTCTGAAACACTGCTACGAAGGGCAGAGAAAAATTGGACAGCACTGAATGGGACATTGGGAAAAGAAATCAAGTGGCTGGCGTGGGATCCTGGCAGGTCCCCAGACTGCTCTGCTTCCCTGTCCCAGGGTCAGGAGCACCCAGGGGCCCCCAAGCAACCATGGCAGGTGGGGACAGCCAGGACCCCAGCCCGGGGAGGAGCGCGGCCTCGCAGACAGTCCCCGCTCTCCCCTCAAAAGCCTCGTTCAGCAGTTTCCTCTGGCGGGTCAAACCTTTGCTCCTGAATGGGCAGATTCAGGCCTGAATGTCCCTATTTAAGCACAGCTGCTGGGGGGCTGAGAGCGCGTAAACGGGTGAACTCCAGCACAGAATGATGTCATTGATTTGGTGGAAAACCTCAGCAAATAATTCACTCTCAGTCCCCACAGCGTTCGCTTCAGGCCGGGCCGGAGGCTCTCATTCAGTTGTTGCTCAGGGGAATCTTTGTTCATCCTCCTGCAAACCCTCGTCCTCTTCCCTGGGCGCTGCCGACGCCCCCGCCCAGCCCCTCGACTATGCTGATTGGGGGTGAACTTCAACCCCCGCCTTTGAACACCCATTCCGACCTAGCGCTGGGTCCCTGAGCAGCTCCTGGGGGGGCTCATCGTGTCCCACCCTCCAGCATGCCCAGCCCGCACCCATCCATCCCCTCCATGGGGGGAGGCCATGAGGGGGGGCCCAGCTCCGGCTCCTGTGTCCCCGCATGCACAAGCGCAGGCACAGCACCGCCGGGACAGGGGCTGCCATGCACCGGCCTCCCGTCGCGCACATCGGCCCCGGCGTTGGAGAAATGGGCCTTGGCAAGCTGCTTGCCTTTTGGTTTGTACAGAAACAGGGGTTTGAAAAAGACAAACACCATCTATTTTAACCAGAAAAAAAGAAACGGTATCACTGATTTAAGTTACGTTTTCCTTTCAAAGTGTTGTCTGGCCTGAAAGCTTAATTTGTCAGTTGTCTGCTGAAGGAAATCCAGGTGGATGTGCTATAAACCACATCTCACATTAGCTTAGCAGTGAAGAAAAATAAAAATGAGCGCCCCTTAATTAGTCCAGTGCTGTTTCGTTTCACTTGGGACAAGGAAATTTCTTCATTTTGGGGAGCCATCTTCATCCCCACCTTCAGCAAAGCTGGGGGCTGGAAGCCCCGGCTGCGAGCGGTGACCGTGCGCCCACCAGCTGTGCTGAAGGTGTCTGTCCCTCTGTCCCACGGCAAGGTGACAGCCGCTGAGGACACCCCTGGGGTGGCTGGGGCACCGGCAGACCCCCATCCCCGATGGGGGGTTAGGAAAGGCGAGGCCATCCCCAAACAACTGCGGGAGATGGGGGGTTAGGAAAGGAGAGGCCAAGCGGAGGGAGAGCCTGTGCTGCACACGCCTGGCCTGGCTCCTGAGCAGCCTTTAATGGAAACCAGACTCCCCCGGAGCAACGTGACTCGTCCTCGTACACGTACCAAGCCTTGGCTGAACACCGGCTCCCCACAACCCCGACCCACCCGTGGGATGGGCACCATCAGGGGCCACCACGGTACGGCAGGTGTTGTTCTAACGGCGGGAAACTCAAACCAGGGTGACCCCGGCAGCTGTCCCCACCACGGGCACTGGCCGCCCGGGGAAGGGATGATGCTGTCACCCGGGGGGCCCGACGCAGAGCATCGCCCCTTCCCTTGGTGGCATCCAAACGGCGGTGTGGTGACAGCGGGGGACAGGGCAGGTCAGGGGGGACCGGGATGAGCCACAGCCACAGGAAAGCGGCTCGACAGGGAAGGGGCCACGGCAGTCAGCAGCTGGAGCCGGGCGGGAAGAGATCTGCAGTGTGGGAAAATGGGGCGACGTTGCCACACTGGCGGAGATGAGCCCGTATTCTCCCTCCTTTTAACAAACACTGGGATGTTCTTCCCCCCGCTGTGCACACCCAGGGGCTGCTCACCCAGCACCGGGAAGGTGTGCAGGGAGTGGTAATGCTGTGCTTCCGGGGCAGGGACACGACTGCGAGCAGCTGGCAAAGCCTCGCCCCCACCCGGCAGCCCCCAAGGACCCTGCCTGCTCTTGGTACAGCTCAGCCCGTTGCTGTGGAAACACACCAAAATTAATTCGATCAGAAATCCTCTAGGACGCTTCTTCCTTACAGCACTCAGTAAGCAATGCCAACTCTCACAATTTGTGGTCACAATAATTTATATTCTTCTCATAAAAATAAAGCCCCATCTCTCTGCACAGAACAACTCGCGCTGGGCAGGAGGGAGGGAAGGAGCCAGCTACAGCTGCACGAGTCGTAGGAGGCACACAAAGAACTTTCTGGTTGTATTTATGTACAGATAAACACACCTCCAGAGACTGCAGCTAGTGAAGGACGTGCCCCACAGTCTGCTCAGCGAAGACCTAGCAGGGATTCTCATTTCAACCGTTCACAGCAACCACAGGTAACCAAAGACCGCAAGCAAAAAAAATTTTGCTCTCTTTGCAAAAGCCACACGCCTCTGAAAAAGCACAGCCAGAAGCCCTAAACCAGACTGTGGTTCTGCTTCTTCCCCTCAATGCTTAGAATTTAAAATAGAAGGAAACCATTGCCGCAGGACAGACCCCATGGGGGGATGTGGCCCCGCACCACCTCAGGCTGCTGCAGGGATGAGTGGACACGGCTGGAGGAGGAGGCGCTGCTCGAGGGTCCACCAGGCCCGCGAGGCCGCAGAGACATCTCTAATGAGCCCGGCACCTCTCTAAGCCTCTGTCTGTGTGACTGCAATGGTCCTCGGCTGCCGAGAGACGAAACCATGTCCCAAAGACCATGGGAACAGAAGTGCCAGTGACAACCCACTGGTGACAGCTGCAGAGAGGGCCGGGATCTCTGTGTGCCAGAAAAGCTGGGCTGTGCTTGCACCACCTCAACACCACAGCGTAATGTCGGGTGGAACGGAGAGAAAGCAGAGTGATTTTTAGAAATAAACACTTTGAAAACCAACAAAAAGCCTCCTGCTGTGTATAAGAGCAGTGGCACATGTACACCTCACACCTGCCAGGAGCAGGCTGCCCGTACCCTCGCCCAGGTTATCCACACCCAGACATCCCCTCGCCGACCCCGCCGGGTCACATTTGTTAGCTGGGCAGCCGCTGGTAAAACCGGCACCGTCCCTACTTCTCCCTCGGAAACAGTCGGGCGAGAATCGCTGCCCCCCCGGGGCTCAGGGGCTGAACGGACAGTGGGCTAATCCTCAGTCACACGCTGCTCCCTGTGCATGGTGCTGTGAAGTAAGGAGAAAAAAAAAAAAAAAAATACAAAACCCTGCACCTCCTCACCACGGCAGTCATCGGCCAGTGACAGTTCTAGAGCAAATCCAGTCCTTAATTTAACCTGCCCCCAGCCGAGGGCAGATACAGTGAGGCAGGACCAGCTGAGCCGAGCCCACGGCGGTGGAACAAGCTGCTCCCGAGGCTCCGCGGTGCGGACGTGCCCTGCATGGGGCAGCTCAGCAACAGCTTCAACAGTCCTTAAGGAAAAGCCCGAATTATTTTGAGCTATGGCGATGCAAATGAACAGATCAAATGTAAGGAGGAGCTCCACTTTGGCATTTTGCTTTCTTCTTCTCCAGCCTGAAAACAGAAATAGCAAAAACAGCCACAGACTTTTTTTCTTTCGAGTAAGTGAAAGACAATAAAAGTTCATTCTGTACTTAAATAAAAGAATTTTAAGGCAAGGACAAATTCTAGGGTTAGGCTCTGAACTCTGGAAACCCCTTTTTTGGGGGGAAATGTTGTCAGACTCTGATGCACAGTAGCTGAGGGTGCACGTAAATTCCTTCCCAGTGCTTGGGCACCACGAAACATTTTCTGCTTCCTCGTGCAGAGCTGGGCTACGGGACACACAGAACATGAGAAATACCATTTTTCCTCCAGCATGCAAAAGAGAGAGGGCTGTGATCCCTGAAGGGAAGAGAATGTGCCCATTGTTACCAACTCCCGCCAAAGAATTTCCCAGGCAGTTGCATCATGAGGGAGATGGAGCTCATTCACGCCGCCACTCCGGAGAGGCTGTCGTGGACATGGTACCCGACCCACCGCTACCAGGGGATTGCAAACATTTGCCAGCTGACACACACGGTGTTTCGCTCCGAGCTGTTGTACTCACGCAGCGTGTACTAACTGCATGAAGCCCCCAAACACCGTCCTGCCAAAAGACCTCAACTCTGAAATCAATGAAGCTGCCCCGACTGAGCCCAGATGTGCCACGAGGAACGCGAGTAATGAGTCCTGACTCACAGAACACTCCTAAATACTCTGCAGCTGCTCAAACACAAAAACATGTGGATTTTTGCAGATGAGGGAAAGAAAGAATCTTCCGGTCAGCCTTCTAGGTAGTCCCAAATCTGCAAAGCATCTCATGAGGAACACAGCACTCTGGTTACTCCATTAATGAGAGCTGCTTACCCTTAAGTAATTAAAAAATAGCCCTGGGCTCTGCATTAACCCATGGCAAGCTGTTCTCGAGTGCCCCCAAGGCTGCCTGGATGCTGTGGGGATTCAGAAATACCGACACGTTTCACAAAGGCCATTTCTCACACACTGACACAGGTTTTCCACTTGCCAGAAGTAAATGGCTAGCATGAACTTCTAAAAATAACTTGCTATATTTAGCTGTGCTTTACAAATCTCTTGCAAAGGAATTAATGAATGTCTAATACTTCTGTTATACATTTATCTTTTCTAATCAGCCCTTTATTGACCGAGTCTCTCATAAACTGCCATTTCACCATCGCAGTCGATCAGGCTCCAGGGAGAAGGGCATGGCTGTGGTTCAAGTACAAATACATTTTTCAGTTACTCTCCCTACCTAGAGGCCTTTTGCTTTGCAAGCTGCTTACCTGCCCTCCGCACCATTACCTAAACTTATACGTCACCTGCCCACTTTTCCCCCCGCCTAGTTTCCGCCTGCTGTCCTAAACATCATTTTTTTATTCTCATAAATTCCCATCCTGGCCCAGGCAATCTTGCGGTAAGCGCACAAACTCGCTTGACAGGCTTATTTTCTTTATTTACTGTTTAATTTAAAGAAAAGACCAACGCAGCAATTCTTGACATTTATCATATATTCCTTATGCTTTTCTTCTCCTGCTGCTGACTGAAGGGAAGCCGCTCCGCCGTGCCCATCCCTCTGCAGAGGACCCAGCCGGCCTCACTCCGCCAGCTCCCAGACAAGGAAGGTAAATGCACAGAGAGGCTTTTCTGGCTGCCACGAGCAGCAGAAGACCACGGATCTCCTCCCCAACAGCTCAGAAGTCAGGCAACGTATCACCCCAAAAAAGCAACCAAAACAAAAAGCAAGCAAGCAAGGCTGGGAGGACAACAAAGTTTTGGGGTATATGGGTCCATTTTGGAGAAAACCAGAAGTGACTGAGGCGGGTTACAGCTTCTGGGGAGAATGATGCACTCTTCCCCTACCTCTGATTAAGTGAGCACTAATTATCCAGCATAACTTTTCTTCCCCAGACCTTCCCAGTGACAGATACTGCTGAGCAGAAGGACTGGCATGCAGCAAAGCCACGTTTTAAAGCAAAGACAAGGAGCACACCGTGCTCCCAGTGACACTCACTGGCTTGTACTGGTTTCCTGGCGAGTGGCTCTTGAGGTCATATTTTTAATGTTTTTATAAAGGACAGTGTACGGACTCATTTTTTATGATTTTTGCTTCTGAAATACCAGCCATGATCTTAAGTCCTGGGAATCGCAGGACCCTTTGGCACAGCCTCCTCCCCAGCCCGGCTGGGCAGGGACAGCACAGGGGTACCCACGCTCCCCCGCCACTGGCAGCTCGACAAACCCCCCTGGCACCAGTGCTCCCCTCTGCTCCTCACGCTGAGTGCGAGGTGAAACCACACGCTGAATGCCTGAGCTCCTCAGAGCACAAATCTGCACCTCTGGCATTTTTCTGGCCTTTCAAAGTGATCTTGCAAAGCGGGAGGACTTTCTTCAGCGAAACTGGAAAAAGACGCGAGGCAGACAGCCCAGAACACATGGCTAACTGAAATGGAAGTTAAAAAAGATCAGGAGCCTTAGAAATCAGCAAAAATGTTGAAATGCGCATTAAGAAATACTACAACTATTATTTATTTCAATTGTATAGGTCACGACATCCATCCAGTATGTCAGGGGGGAAATGACCAAGTTTCCTCCATGAATTTGAACCTCGGGTTTACAGACAAGTTGACCCCAAGAAGGGCTCCCACCGCCCCCGACCAGAGGGGCTGGCAAACCCCTCTCTGCGGGCAGCCCGTCTCCTACATTCTTTCACCCCAAACTCACAACAGGAATTCCTTTGCTGGCGATTCAGCTCCTGGCAAAGCCCAACCGTTTAGGAAATGGCTGGTTTTTGTGTTTCGGTTGAACGACGGTGGTTCAGAGAGGAACATGTTTCATGAAGACCACCTAACCACAGCAGTGGCACAGGGAAGTGACACCTGCGAGCACCTATTAAATACAGCCCCATCTATATCACCATCCCACAGAGGCCAGCCGCCTCTCCTAACAGCCTTCCCCAATCCTGGGGAAAGGGCTTAGTGACGCTGAGTAACAGACAAACTCCCTGAAAAATGGAAAAAAAAAAGAAGCTGAGCCATGGCAAGCAAATGAATGTTCTCCTTCCTCGGGAGGAGCGTGCTGTCGAGGAGGGGCCGCCAGCCCGTCTCCCGGGGGCATTGGGAGAACCTGGCGCAAGGCGGCTGGTGGGTAAGGACACGGCAGAGCTGCACAAATCCTCGCGGCGCTTGAGGCCACCCGGAGCTCCCCGGACCCGAGAGCAGCCGCACAGGCTTTTGGCACGGCTGCTTTGGCGTAAGCGGCAGGAGAGGGTGTGCTCCAAGAGCCGTGGCTCCCTGCTGTACAAGCAGTACGAACACGGGGAAAACAAACACGAAAACAACAGACTCTTATCCGGGGCAGAGCATTAGCAATCCCCACAGAGATATCTTATGATCTGCAGAGCCATCAGATGCGTCTCGCTGCAGCCTCCCCGCAGCCACCCTTCCCAGGCAGGGGCAAGCGAGTGAAAACCAGGCGCTCCTGCGGACAGGATCAGCGAGGAGCCAGCGGCTCACTCCCCCGGCACGCGATGATTTCAGAGTTTCCTTCGATAAGGGCGCAGCGAGGGCCAGGCAGGAGGCCAGATGAGTCACACGCGGAGCAAGGGGAAGACTCACCAGCGATCCGAAGCGGTTCAGCGTGGGGAGGAAGGTGCATCCCTCCTGTCCCAGGGCTGGGAGCCGCTGCCAGCACTGACACGGCCCGGCCCGCACCCAGGGCATCTTCAACGCGACCAGTACCGGGACAGCCCAAACCCACCCATCCTGCAAAGCAGCCGCCAGAGCCACCCCCCACCTCTGGGCGCCTCTGCAAGCCCCACATCCCACGAGGACTCGGGGGTCGGCTCTGTGCCCCCAAAACAGAGGGTCCCCCGATGCCCTGCAGATCCCCAGTTCAACATTTGCTGGCACAGGAACAGATCATGTCCCTTGTTCTCCATTTTCACAGCTACAAGGTTTAGTAAGATTAGTAAAATTACTCTCGTTTTAAAAATATCTAGCCTCAGCGCTTCATAATCAGTCTTGGCTGGAGGAACAGGGTAAGAAAAGGAGAGAGAACAGACTGCAGAGAGCAACCTCAATTCTAGGCTTTACTTATAAACTTTATCTGAGGCTTTTCTGCTGCTCTTATCATCATTTGAACAACTCGTGACCGCACATTCACAGGCACGGAGAATTCGGTGACATAAAAGCACAACAGCCACAAAGGCAGTTCTTAAACGTGCCCCAGAAAGGAAAAGCCAGCACCTGGGGATCGCCACTGCCGCCGGAGGAGCTCAGCCGACAGCGCTGAGGGCTCTGCTGGGCAAAACAAAAGCCAACGCGGAAAAGTCCACCATGACCAAAACACAAACGAGAAGTTTCCAAAAGCTTTTTTCTTGATACCTATCAGAAACTCAAATAGAAGGTTTACATATATGAAATGTTTGTTTAATGCTTGGTAAGAACTAACTTAGTAAGAAGTAACTGCTGCCTGCTGAATTTCACCAGCACTTTCAAAGGAGCTTTCCCTGTGGTATGTTCAACATCTGTAAAATAGCCCTGCTTGTTTGCAGGAAAGAAGTTTGTCTTTCTTTTCTCTATCTCTCACAGTTCTTCAAGCTCTGTGCCGCTGAAGGGCAGGCTTCAGCCACACGCCACCGCACAACCAGTGGGGCCACCGCTGCTGCCCCGTGGAGCCGCGCTGGCACACAGCACGACAGAACCACCCGTGAAAAGCTGGCGGGTGGCTGTGGGATGCCACATCTGTGGTTACCAGTGTCCTACCAACAGGATTAATAAATAAGATATTCCAAAAATTTCTCAAGAAAAAACAGCCAGAAAAGCTGAGTCTTCACATGGTGACTCAAGAGGAAACTCTTCGGTCAGCAGCAGCGAGCTGCTGCTGCGAGCCCGTGGGCTGTCAGACACGTTACAAAACATGGATAACGCCCACATCCTCCCCGGGAAGGAGCCAGGAGCGGCAACAGGAGAAGGATGAAAATCTCTCTGCATGTCTCGTGCGTGGCAGAAGGTAAAAAAACACACTCAAACACCTGAAAACGACTTAACCTCCTGCCCTGGCCCTTTGCGCCAACAAGTTCTCGGGAAGCGTGTCAGGGCGCTGCTTGGGCTGGAAAAAGCCAGCACAAAATACTGCACCTTGGTTTAAGCTGGCCCAGGGCTGGTCCCCAGCCTGTTCTCCAGCCCCTGTGCATGGTGCTGCTGTGCTGGCCACACGGCAAAGCCAACACGACGGCGCCAAGGCGCAGGGCAAGCTGCTCCAGCTTGGAGCAAAATCTAACAAACACCTATCAACGACCCCGAAACAAGGGGCAAGATACGCCCTGCAACTGGAGCAGGCAGATACCGCGCGCGCTCCTCGTCTTTCCTGCCCGTGTCCGAAGATACGGCTTCGGCGGTTGTGGGGAGGGTTGGCTTTGTGGAAGGGTTTTTTGTTCTTTTTTTTTTTGCTACTGTTTTTTAGTTTCTGGTTAAAGCATGTCTGGTGTAGATTTGCACCAACCTGGGGCCCTAGATTCCATGCACAGTGACTACAGCCCAGGAAAACGAGCTGCTTCGTCGTCTGCCGGCTGCAAGGAGATCCCCCTCCTCCCACTGCCCGGAGGATGCCCACGGAGCGGGGGTGCTCACCAGGGAGAGGGCCACTACCAACACGTCAGCTGAACTCCACCGTGCTGACACAGAAACTTTTTTTTTTTTTGCAGGTTGAGCATCGCTTCAGAGCTGCTGCAGGGGACAGGGAATTTGCACTCCCACTCCACTCAAAGGCAGAGACACCGGCCCATAGAAGTAACAAAAAAAAGGGATGTGATTTTTTTCCAGTGGAAGGGATCCCATTTGGTGAGTATCGTTATGCACATCCTATCAGGTCAGCGACACCAGAGTGCTTCCAGTATCACTTCTGTAAATGCTGTGGTGTGTTACCAGTACTGCAGACTTCTGAGGTCTCCCCCACATACAGATACACACACACATACAGTTTATCTCCTCCAGCCCTCCCAAGGTCTCTGTGAACAGCTCCCTCACCCTCCTCCCATCACCTCTGCCGTAAGACAGTGCAAGCCACAGTCTGCAGCGCTGCAGCACAGTGATACTCAGCACCACACTGGTCTCCAAATCCTCAAGAAGGCATTTTCATTTGATCACTGCACGCTTCTCTTTTGCCCAGGGTCCTGGTTCCTGGCTAAATCAGCATGTCCTCGATGTCTTTAACTCACTGAGTGTAACTGGTTCAGGTCTAGGAGGTGTCCGGGTCCACAGCAAAGCAATTGACTGTTTTTAAGCTGGGTATAGCTCTGATGTCTCTTCAGACAACTAGAGCTGAGAACTTAGGAGAAAATTTTAAAAGTTATCAGCAGTAACCAGAGCCCTTACTGGACAAAAGCCCCAGCGAGGATGGAGAAGACCAGCAAGGAGCAGACAAGCACAAGGAGAACCCATTATTGCTAGAGGAGAGTGATGTATTTTCCAGCAAGTCATTTTTCCCCAGCTAAAGTCCAGAAACGGCTTAGCACTAGCTGCTGTAGTGCAACGTGCTCCAGGAGGAAGGGGGACAGTGTCCCCGCAGAGTGAGCCACCGTCCTGTCTGGAGTCGGCCCCAGGCAGCTCCTCCCAGTGCCACCAGCGCGGCTGGAAAACCAGGTCCACAGCGAACCAAGGCTTCAGTGACACCTCAGTGGGAAAACGTCGGGGGGGCAACCCACAGATCTGCCTCTGCGTTTCTCCTCTGCGATGCTTTCCCCAACGTCCTTCCTCTGGAAGTGGCTGAGGAGGCATCAGGGCCGATACCCGGCTGAGGGCAGCCCCGCGCCGTCGCTGACTCCACCTGCAGCTCCAGGCCGCGGTTCCCCCTCAGCCCCTGCAATGGCCAACACCATCTCCAAATGCAGGGCTGGCAGATTGGCCAAGCTAATGGGGCCACTGAGGCCTCGTTCAGCTCACTATACCCAGCCAGGGCCTGTTCTTTGTTCTGAGAGCCGTGTTCTGAGAGCAGGGTCCGATCCTGCACCCGTTCGAGTCAAGGCTCAGGTACTGAGTGTTGCTGGGAGAGTACCAGGATACAACCAGGGCAAAAACAAGAGGACAGGCTGATTTTTAAGAAGTCGGATTGGTTCAGCAGCAGCTGCATTACCGACCTGGGCACACGAGTAGCCTCTTCATGCTGGCCTAGCCAGTGGCATCAGAGAAACCGCTTACACGAGTCTTGCTTGGACTCAGACCCCCTGGTTATACTGGGCAGTTTAACAAGCAGCTTTCCACGAGACAGAAGGCCTCTGTGCATCCACATGGACGATTTTGATGCACATCTTCATTAACGTGCCCTACGCTGGCTCAGAGCTAAGCTGTCTTTGTGGGACAGGGTATTTTTAACGGAGGCTCCTCAATGCCAAGCCCTGCCAGGAGTGCAGAGCTAGCACTTGCCTGGAGAGCTGCTGCCGTTCCTCTGCCAGCAGAAGGGCACGGGTGTGGGGGCCAGACTCGTTCCTCTTCCCCCTTTTCCAGAGGAGCTTTAGGTTTGGTCGGACATAGGCAAATCCCAACGTCTGACTGTAACAAACTGCAGTGACAGAGTAAGGCCTTTGTCTCTACAGACGCTACATGAACCAGCACACGGGGTTTCTGCAGGACCGGGCAGACAGGCTGCTCCAGGGCTGCTTTAACCTCATTCAAATCTACTTTCTACACTCCAAAGCATTAAACCCTCAAGCACCGCCTCCAACAACAGCACGGAAACCTGTCGAGAACAGGTCTGCCACGCTGAGAAGCGTGGAGGCTCCCACGCCAATGAGCGAGCTCCCACACACAGCGCCGCGGTGCCGGACCCGCAGAATGACGGCGGGACCTTCCCTGGGTGCCCCTTTCAACCCCACTCCCAGGGAAGAGCCCACCCAGTCCCTGCTGTTACAGACTGCTGTGAGCTTTCAGGCATCTACACATCCCTTTAATATTGCCCTTCCAGGATGAAACCCTTGCACTGCCTGGGGAGGCCGGTTAACCAACATGCAAAGTCAGAGGCAATCTGCAAAGCTTTATGCAGTACAGAAGTCAAGTTCAAACCCACGTATGCAACATTTGCATGAGAACTCACACAGCTCTCCCAGCTTCAAAGGAGTTTACACCATTGCAGCATTCGTACATTATTAAAAAGAGCCTCGGCCTGATGTTTCTCAAACCCTGTTTGATATATATAATTGCAAGAGAAGATCAAAGGCCAGGGGGAATAGATGGTTTTGCATTACCACACACACAGCACAGTGCAGTGAGCAGGAGAGATTATAAAAAAACGAATGTGTTGAGCCACAGAAAGAAAAAGCTGTAAAGAAGCCATTCTTACAACAGCCAGGATGCTAACAGCCAGGATGTTACCTACTCCTGACATCCTCGCTGTGGCCTCCAGCACGCAGCCGGCAGCGAGTCCTGGCTGCGACGCCAGTGCTGGCCACCACGGTGCGGGGCTGCGAGCCCTGGCCAGCCCGAGGGGACCGACGCCAGCCCGAAGGGACAGACAGACACCAGCCCAGCACACTCAGAGCAAGCTGGACCTTGCAGTTTCCGCGGGGGCCAGTGAGGAGAGCCGAGCTCGGCTGTTGGGGGCCAGCGAAGCAGCCCTGGCCTACGGAGCGCGGAGGAAGGCAGCCCAGGGAGGAAGGCCACCCTCCCAGCCCTGCTCCCTCTCCAGCCAGGGCTGGGCCACGGGTGGGCTTCAGCACTGCCAGCGCAACGTATGGGAGCAGCACCGTCCCCTGGCACTGCCCTGGCTTTGCATACTCCTGGCACGAAAAAGAAGGGATGCAGCCAACTTTACAACAAAAATAACTCATATTTTTGTCTCAAAGTACCTTATTTGCTATTGCTGACTTTCAGGCCCAAGATTATTACAAACGAACAATATTTTCCTCTGCTTTAGTTGGTTTAATTTCTCATTTGGCACAACCTTATACTCAAGACATCTTACGGGGCCGCACGCATCGCCAACTGTCAGGGCTTTTCAGTCAGCTTCAGCCGCTTGTGGAGGCAGCAACCAGACTGCAGCTGCGCGAGGACCCACATCAGGACGTGGGGAGCTGCGCGGCACTTGGCAGGGCTTCACTCACCGTATTTTATTTATTTCGGCTGGTAACACAGAATCATAGAATACCAGGTTGGAAGGGACCTCAAGGATCATCTGGTCCAACCTTTCTCAGACGTGGGTGGGTGGGTGGGGTAGAACCAGTTTCTCTTAATCCCTTGAAAGGCAAGGGGAGTTTATGGCACTGAAGTGCACCCCTCCTTCGGGCAACAGCCCCCCGCCTCAGACAAGGCCCTGAAGCACCATCTGCTCTGCAGAAGGGGAAACCGAGGCACGCAGCAGAGCCAGGGGAGCTGAAGTTCCCTCTTCTGCCTCCCTCCTCCCCGGAGCTGGGCAGCAGGACTAAAACCACGAGCACAGGCCTTCCCATTCGTGGGGGCTGGGGTAGCTGGGGAGGGGTTTTCTGCAGCCCCCAAGCCACGGCTGCTGCTGGAAGCCCCCTGCTCCCCATGCCACAAGCCCAGCAGCAGCCGGGCTTTCCAGGGATGGGTTCCAGTGCTGGCCCCTAACAACTGTGCCGGGCAGAGCTCTCCCTGCTGAGGAGCAAGAGGCGGGGAAGCCCTGCTGCCTGGGAAAGCACTTACCCGCGGCTCCAGCCGTGCTTCCAGCCTCTGCCTGCGATGGGGCAGGGCAGGGCAGTTCAGCTTTTCACCAGAAACATCAAGGGCAGCTGAAGTCGGCAGGCTCCCGCAGAGGAGCAGCAGCTCGGAAGCGGATGGATTTCCTTACCAAGGCCCACGTCCCCCCACCGCGGGTCCCCACTGCCCTCATCCCCCCGTTTGGGAGCTCAGGAGCAGCAGTTTCGGCTCGGCAGCAGGCGGGAGCAACGCTCCCAGATGTCTTGACAGACGGACTCCCCGGCAGGGCCAGGCCCCAGCCCATCTCCATGCTGTGGCATCTCCTGTGGGAAAGGGGGACTCGCCTCTCCTCCCTCCGGGACAGTGGGTGGGCACCCACGAGCCTTTTCTCCTCTCCTAGAGAAAGCGCTGGGCACCTGCACCCCACGCGCGTGCCACACGTGGGAATCACTTTGGGAAGGGGATTAAACGACATTTCATCCCGATTAACAGGAATTATCCTCTGAGGAAGGGCCAGGGTCACAGTGAGCCTCGAGATCGCTGGGTATGAACACCAGGAAACGAGCCTGGAGTATCACAGAATCATCTCGGCTGGAAAAGCCCTTGAAGATCCTCCAGTCCAACCATGAACCTCACACTGACCGTTCTCAACTCCACCAGATCCCTATGTAAAGTAAGTAAAGACATAGCTGCCTTAAAACTGCCCCCACAGCACCTCACAGCCAGGGCACGCTGGCAGCGATTCAAGGCTCGCCATCGCCGCGGACCGGCTTACAACCAGGAAATGGAAGGGACTATGAGTATTTGTAAAACAAACCACCCGTTTAATCAAAGCAGCGCCCCTACCAGCTAGACATGTACCACTGGAGGCCTTCGATACTGCGCATTTATAATACCACGCTACTTGAAAGACTTGTTTAAAAAATTTGCACTCAAGTTCACATATTTGCTACAAATACAGTCACGGTGAATTAATCTACCAGTAAAAGGGCTACAAAAAAGTCAAAAGACATCCAAAAACCTCAAAGAGAAGTCACCAACATAGCACTTACTAGATGTGGGATGCCCAGCCTGTGCTGCGGACATAATAAAGTGATACCAAGTGGATTTTTTTCTTTTTTAGTCTCTAGAGACACCACTACAACACTCCTAATATTTTACTACCCAGCAGGCAGGCTGAGACAGCCTTAACTGGCCGGACACTTCCGACAAGAACATTGCCAGCAACCAAGAAAAGAACAACATATGCACTCCTTGTACCACAGCCGACTCAAAACCAGCCGCCTTCACCCAGCGTGTGAACCGACGGTGCTGCAGGGCTCCTCGTACAGTCACGCTTGCTTTTTTCCCTATTACTTGGCAAATGGAAAATAAAAGACAACTTTGAGCAGTCTCAGATTTTTGAGTCTATGTGGGCTGTGCTCATGGCAGACCTCGTCAAGCCCAGCAGACCCTATGTTCCCGCCACAGGGAACTGCCCTTCTTTTCTGGGCAGCCTGCGCGGGGATCGCTGCGCTTGCAGAATTCGCGCGGCTGCCTGTGTTTGTACCCGGACAGACCGCGCTGCTCCCCAGCCTTTTGTTCGTCAGGCCGAGGAGCCCGCCAGCTGGAGACAGCAGGTGTCTGATGAGCAAAACGGGGGATTGATTTGCTTTAAATCTCATGCAGGGGTTTATCCATGAATAAACCAGCAGACGCACAGACAACGTATACATCTGTAGAGTCACCAGAGGTCTGTACTCAGGGCAGTGAGTTGACACCTCAGGACAGTTTGGCTGAAGGTTTAATCAGAGGGTGCCTCACCCATGAAAAGGGTAAAGCGCACAGGACCGTTGGACAGGTCCAGTCAGAACAATCATTATAATTAGTTGTCTATGCTCAACAAAGAAATCTCACTCTCTCTGTCCTGGGGAGACTACCAGCTCCTTGGCGGACCCACCCCCCAGCACTGCCACGGGGCAGAGGCGAATTGCAGCCATCACTGTCACCCGCTCGGATCTACCTCCCTGGGGTGTTCGGGCAACTGGCAGTGAGCAGCCCCAGGTTCCTGCCCACTCTTCCATATGGGCACGATTCAGGGAGGAGGGCCGAGCACTTTTTTAACGTTATCTGTTAACGGAAACAGGGGGGTGACCCCGCGGGTGCGGGTGGAAGCCCAGGCGGGTATCAGCCCCAGCACCCTCGCCCGCCGTGCCCACTCTGCCGGGCCACCCCCCGCCTGCTGCTTCAGCTGCACCCTTAAAAAAGAAAACAGCACAAAACCAGCATTTCAGGCAAAAAAAAATGGGGGTTTCTTCCTGAGGGTTATCTGTCCTGCCTGGGTGTACTCAGTTTCCTTCTGCTTCTCCCCTTCCTCCTTCACCAGTCGCACTGGGACGGCTCTGCTGACCCAGCAAAATCCCCTCCCATCCCTGCTCCGAGCGCAGCATTAGGGTTTCCACACAGCAAAAAGGGAAACGGTTTTGGCCAAAGTGATGAAGAAAAAGCAAAGTATTTATGTTAAGAAGCAGACTTGTTAGATTCCCTTTGGCTTGCCTTTTTTTTTTTTTTTTGCCCTGGACTTAGCAGAGATTTGGGGACTCTTTTGTGGTACATTTTAGCATCTTACAGTCCTGTGACATCTGCTATTTCAGTCATATTCGCTTTTGTCTTCACCATTTTCCAGATGGGCAAACACAGGCTATTCCAGTCATGGCCTTGATAACAAGGAAGCTCTGAATTATTCTTAACAAAAGGTCAACAGCTAAACCTATTAATACCAAATAAAACCCAACCAGCTGGCAAGAAAAACAGCGTATGATCAGAGCCTACCCTGCTAATTTTTTTATTTGTCTTCATCTGGCCTGATGCAACACACTGTTCACAGCTGCCGTGCTGTCACAGGCGTTTGGCCATATTTTAATGCACATTTATAAAAGCAGAGGAGACGTGAGAGATGACACAGGGAAAGGTACCTACAGCTCTTGGAGGAAAAAAAGAATTCTAAGCAGGAGGATGGGTCACTAAAGCGTTAAATGCACAGGACTGTGTGTGGTTTCAGATGGCAGAACCTGGCCCAGGTACCTGGCCTCAGTCAGTACTTCTGAACAAATGACTCAAAGTCAACCCTGAAATCGACATTTAATTGGAAGAAAATTCTCATAATTATTAAAAAAAGAATAAACCACCCACAACAAAAGGACTAAGAGCTATTTCTGGATGGAGCCCTCTCGTTCTTGCAGCCGGCCACCCCGGGGAAGCGGGGCTGGGTGACAAGGTGACCCGTGCTGCCCCGGCCACGCTCCACCCGTCCTTTGGTGAAACAAAATAATCGAGCACCTTCCCCAAACTCATTATTCTCCTTGAAGGAAGGCGGTGCCCGGGAGAGCTCAGCAGCGGGTGCCCTGCGATGCTGGCGATGTCGGCCCAGCTCGCCCGGGCGATGGGGTCAGGGCTGTCCCCGCGCTGGGCCAGCTCTGGACGGAACGGGTGGCCCGGCGTGGCGGGTGGCAGGGCGTGCTGCCGGTGGCCTGCCAGCCCGTCCTGAAGCCACACCGGCGACCAAGGCCGCTGCCAAGCACCGGGGCCTGGAGCCACGAGGCTCCACGGGAGGGGAGGCGAAGGTGGGCTTCCAGAAACACGGCGGCGGGGGGATGTTAAGCAAGAATCGGGATTTCTCCCGTTCGGACCGGGGCAGGGAGGCACCGGCTGCTCCCGGGGCGGCCGTGGAGAGGCCCCGTTCCCGCACCGCCTCCAGCACCGGCGGTGATGGGCAGGACGCGGCCCCCGGCGCTGCCCACCCCGCCGCCCCGCTCACCCCGTATGGCGGCGATGAGCGCGTTGCCGTCCTTGATCACCTCCTTGATGAACTTGTTGGTCCGCTCCAGCTCCTGCTCGTAGCACTTCAGCCGCTCTCGGAAGTCGGGGCTGTCCAGGTAGCAGTCGCTGAACTCCAGCGGCGGGTGCCCCATGGCTCCGCGGCACCGGCCGCTCCTCCCGCCGCCGCCGCCGCCCACCGGCCACCGCCGCGCTGCGGGGCGGGCGCGGCTACGGCCCCCTCCCTCCGCCCCGGGAGCCCCGCACCGCGGCCATGCCGCCGCCCCGGCGGGCACCGCCCCCGGGAGGCTGGGGCGGGCGGGGCCTGTCCCGGTTCCCCCGGTTCCCCCGGTTCGCTGCCTGGGCGGGGCCGACCGGGCCGCACCGGGCGCTCGGCTGAGGCGACCCTCCCCCCCCGTTCCCGGCCGCCGCTGCCGGGATTTGTAGTTCGGCAGCCCCCGGGGAGCGGTGCCCTCCGCCCGCCCGGCCGGGCCCGGGGAGGCCGCGGTGGCTGCGGGCGGTGCCGCCGCCCCGGGCCCAGGCCCCGACCCAGGCCCAGGCCCTGGGCCCGGCCGCGCGGGGCGAGAGCGCCCCCTGCCGGCGGGGCGGGGCGGAGCAGGGACCCGCCCTCCCGCGTTGCCATGGGCGTCCCGGCGGCGGGCGCGCGGTGATGACGTCAGCGCGGGCCTCCACGTCGCCCCAACGGCCAAAGATGGCGGCGGTGGAGGGGAGCGGCGGCGCCGGGGGGGCCTTGGTGAGCGGGGGCTGGCGGGCACCGGGCGGGCGCTCCTGGGGCCTCCCGCTCGGGCCTCTGCCGGGCAAGAGAGCGCCCGGCTCGGGCCGCCTTCGCCGAAGCGAGGGGCCGGCTGTGGGGGGAGCGGCGAGCCGGGAGGCCTCGGCGGGCCGGGAGGAGTCGGGCTGCTGCCGCTCCCCTCCCCCGGCTGCTTGCCGCCTGCCTTGGAGTTTGCTGTAGAACTGCTCGGGCTGTTCCCTGTTTGCGTCCACCATTGGGAATTCGAGCGCTTTAGCCTTCCGCTTGGGTGGAGGAAACCAGTTCTGTCAGCGCCCGGCCCGGGTCAGCCCTGGCTCGGTGCTCGGGCTGTGGGGTCTGCACGGTTCCTCGTGAGTTGTGTCCCCATGGAGCCCGTGACAGACACTGCCCGGCTGTGGCTGTACAGCTGTCAGGCATCACATTGCTTAAAAAGCACAAACGAGCTTTTTACTTCCTTTAGTTGTTGCTGTCTAAATAGAGGACAACAAGCAGGTTCTTGGGGGTCGCTGAAGAAAACGGAAATACTTTGCTTGTACATCTCTACTACCTCTTTAGACCGTGCGCTGTTTCATCAGGCAGGCAACAGCTGGGCTCTGTTGTTGATCGTGTTATTAAGTGTTATTAAGTCTCTGATCGTGTTATTAAGTCTCTGAATTCTGAGCAGCTGTTTTCCTCTTAAACCCAGCTGAAAAAACATCTGAAGTGAGTATGAGCTAGTTTGGATTTCTTTATTTCTAAAGGTTTTGAAAACCATTTAGTTTGCAGGTCTCGCGGATGTGTCAATATCTGAAGATATTCCAGTGGAAGGGGAGATTACGGTTCCTGTTGGGTCTCGCTCTCCTGATGAAGACTTCTCCACACTGGACGAGCCTGTTAGGGACACTATTGTGAGTCTGTGCCTCCATCTTGGGTAAAACACGTGTTTCACTGATGTCTTTGGCCAACTGTTTTGCAAAAACAGTTTTTGCATAGCTCTCCTTGTCTTGTACATCATTGCAAGTTTGGGGATTGTTTTTTTTAGAACTAGCCATGTAACATGAATTCTTGGGGGTCAAAAAATGTCTGAATTGCAGCCCCAGAGTTTCTCTGTGATCTCAAAATCTTTGCAAGGGCAAAGGCCTCAGATGGAGCTTGGGAGAAAACTCTCCTGACTAATAGGATTTCTCATTAATTTTCTTTTCCTAGAGGAGCAAGCAAATTACCCGTGGGTGTTATTAAAGGATAGAGTACTGTGGTTGTTAAGGAATGTAGCAAAAGCAAGCACTGTTTGTAGCAGAGGATGCTGCAGAAATTTTGGGGTTGGATCCTGTCTTGATTTACCATCAATACACCTTTACTTCTATCTTCCTGCTTTTGGCTGGGAACTGTAATTTTTATGAAGGGATAAGTTAAAATGTTGCTTCCTTATTTCAGATGAGAGATCTGAAGGCCGTTGGGAAGAAATTTGTCCATGTCATGTATCCGAAGAAGAGTAGTGCACTCCTCAGAGACTGTACGTATAAGAAGATTTTCAAAGTTTTGAAAGGATGTTTTGCCAACAGACTTTGCCTGCTTGGGAAAAGGAGGAGTTCAGTGGAACATGGGGGTTCAGAAGTGTCTGTTCCGTGTTCTCTGTGTTGTAGTGGGACGCTGAATAGCAAACGGGAAAACTCGGGGTGTTACCAAAGCTCTTCAAAAGTGGCACTTGTGCCAGAATACGTAGAACAGGTAGCTTTAGCAGTTGGCAGGTTTTGAATCGATTATATTGTAGAACATGGCATGAGGTGGTACATAAGGAAATTATAAGGAAGCATGATGTCAGAAATGATACACTGGGAGTTGGAAAAGGTGCTTTATTACTCCTAGGAAAATGAGACTGAGCATCATTCTATGGTATTTATGATTTTATTTTTTCCTTTGCCTACAGGGGATCTTTGGGGCCCTTTGGTGCTTTGTGTCTCGCTTGCACTGTAAGTACTTGTAGTGGGTGCATTTGGGTTTTTATAGTCTTTCACGCTGGAGAAATGAGAATTTAAAAATTTCTGATTGCATGTGTTGAGATCAAGTTCATCTGATCCTTCTCTGGTCTTCTGCAAACACTGCCTGTTTAGATTTTCTTATAAAAGGTTTTTGTGACCTTTCAAGGCCGTTAGGACCTCCCATCTTTCAGTTTAGGATTTAAGGCTGACCTCTCCCCAGCCCCCTGTCTTAAGAATCGTTTTTCTGAAGGTTTCCCGATTCACTTTGTCCTTGATCCTGACGCGTTTGGCCGACTTTGACCCTCACCTGCTGGCCAGAACCTCTGTCCAGGAGCGGCCGTGGAGGTGCCTCATGCCCTGGTGCAGCGAGGGAGAGGCTGTTGTGGGTCACGGGTGGGAGGTGATGGTGGCTCCTGGGGTTCTGGCTCCGCCTGGGCGAGTGCGTGCGGATGTGCCTGGGCTGGGGTGGAGATGTTGGTGAGATCTATCGGTGGAGGCACGTCTGTGTACTCGGTGTGCAGAAACCATTCACAAAAATGGGTAAAGCTTTAGCAGAAGTAGATGGTGTCATTTAAATATTCAAATCAGTGTGTGCTCACTTTTCCAGGCTCTGTGCCGCTCGTGTCCCGTAGTTACTGTAAGCTTTCCGCAAGGCTTTTGTGTTTTCTCATGCACCACACTGCCTGCTTTGAGAGGTCACCAAAATTTTGGTACCTTAATTTTCATCTTTTAGCCTGTTGTCTGTGGAATTATTCTCCTCTATATGCTTGCACATCAGAAGAAGTCAACAAATGGACTGAAATGCCCTCAATTGAGCCACAACCATTTTCCTTTCCTATACAAAATTGAGGGTATTACTGAAAATAGTCGCTCTGCAGCCTAACTGGGGGTCAACGATTTGGGCTCCTGTTGTGTCATCTACTCCAAGCCTGAGAAAACCCAGTCATGGATTGTGAATGTATCTGTTTGTCTGTCACCTACAACAGGATGCTTCAGGGTGGATCAGCAGATAGTAAAGACGATGGAGGGCCCCAGTTTGCTGAGGTCTTTGTTATCATCTGGTTTGGTGCCGTTGTCATCACGCTAAACTCAAAGCTTCTCGGAGGGACTATGTGAGTGCTGGTTTATTTAGTAGCAGTTAAAATGCTCCCGTGCGCAGAGCTCCTGCAGTGCTTCGGTTCGACTGCTTTTTTTCCCCATTTCTGTCTCGCCTTTCCAGATCCTTTTTCCAGAGCCTGTGTGTTCTGGGTTACTGTGTGCTGCCCCTGACCGTGGCCATGCTGGTGTGCAGGCTGGTGCTGCTGGCGGGTTCTGGCACCGTCAGCTTCGTTATACGTCTGATTGTGGTAGTCGCCATGTTCGGCTGGTCCACGTTAGGTGAGTACCTCTGGGGTTCTGACGCTGCTGTGGGCACCAAGGGAGATAGAGCTGCATCCCTTCTGCTGGGCAAAGCCAAGGGATCATTTAGTTTACGGTGTTTCCTGGGCTGCTGAAGTATTGCAGAAATCGTTCTTCCAATCCTTGTGTTGGCAGAGATTCAGCCTCTGCCTGTGCTCCTGTTGGTTTCCATGGTCATGTGCAACTTCCCTTTGGCAGAAGGATGATAATTTAATACTAAACCCCATGTGAGACAACTGGGTACTGTATTTTGTGATCTATGTTATAAAGACTGCTGGAAAATGCTAATTTCATACAGATACATTTGCGCTATTTGTCCTGTTCTTAATCTGTAAGTCGGACTCTTGTTACAGAGTGTTAATCAGCATTTATCTTTGTGTGATAAAATTTTAATCGGTGATTAAATCTGTATTGAGATCTGTATTGAGCAAAGGATTACTCTGTTTTTGTAATGCAGATCCTAATTCAAAATTGCTAACATCCGCAGGGGATCTTGGAGGTTTAGTTTTATGCTGCTCGCATTTCAAGTATTTCTCTTTTTTACCAGCATCTACAGCTTTCCTGGCGGACAGTCAGCCTCCGAACCGCAAAGCCCTTGTCGTGTACCCCATCTTCCTCTTCTACTTTGTTATCAGCTGGATGATTCTCACCTTCACGCCCCAGTGATCTCCGATCGGAACAGACTGTAACACGGACTGGAGTTTTTTCATGAACGCTGCAGTTAATCATTGGCTTTATCTCTCTCTAATTTATATATATAGATATTGTAAAAAGGCAGGTTATGGGATAAAGCCAGAGAACTGCAAAAATTGGTCATTTGTGTCCCTCTTTTTGAAAGATACAGAGGTACAGCTGCTGAGGGGTTTTTTATTTAGCCCTGCTCTTTAATTGTGTTAAATAAAAAATGCCCAGTGTGGTAGGGTTATTGTGCCTGAGGACCAGAGCAGGAGATCCTGGAATTTCAGGACATTGGGTAGATGAAGGTGAAGTTACAAGATCGCACGACTTGGCAGAATTCTCGCTTGTGCTTGGATTCTCACTGAAGATGAATATGCCTTATGAAATAATAGAACTTCATTGCTGTTGTGTGCTGGGTAGGGAAGAAATGTCGTTGACTCTTTTTTTCATTCACTTAAGAGTGGTAAAATGTATATAAAGTGCATCACAGGACTGTGAGCTTTCACTTTGAAACTAGATGTTAAGGAAAAAGGAGTTGGGTCCATTTTGCAGTTAATTGGAGCTGGGCAGAAGGGAACTGCCTTTGCTCATTCTCGTGGGTTGTGTTTGTTTCATCCCTTTGTATGTCAGGAAAGGGAGTTCCAGCCACACGCCTTCAGCACCGTAGTTACCCCGACTGCTCCGCGTGTGCCCTGGGAGGGAGCGTGATTGTGCTGAGTAGGTACAGATCTTCTCACGTGGCCATCGATGGGAGAGTTAAAAGTCTTGGAGAAACAGTCAAAACTGGTTTGCAACAGGGGCTCGGCTACTGCTCGGTATTGAGAATGGAAAATTGTCAGGAGAGTAGCAAGTAAAGTGTGTGTATATATGTTAAAAATATATATGATGTGAAGTAGGTTGAGGTGTTGATAGGCGAGATGCTGGGGTGCTAATGTACTACAGCAGGACTTACGCCTGAAATTTTTACAGCAGGTCAGAGGAAGGAAAGTAAATCGTGGTGAAGGTGGTGGCTGCTGTGAGGTAGGGTCTGAATTCTGCTCTTAACTGCTGGCACGTGGCGTTCGTCTGGTCGGCTCCGCGGACCGTGCTTCAACATAGACGCATACAAACGTGCATATTGCTGCTTTGTACTTTAATGAGATGTGAGAACCTTTTCTATGGTGTGGATTCGTTTTTTTTTTTTCTTTGCTTAATACTTTTATACAAAGGGAGGAGGCTTTCTTCTGCAGTTCCCTGTCGGTGCAGTTACGTGCCCTGCCTGGAGAACCACGTGTAGCTGACGAGCGGGTCGTTTGTATTTCAGCGTGGGGATTGGGGCTGGGGAGCTGCTGCTCCAAAACCCTATGGGAACTGCTTATGTTGTCCCTTATTTTCAGTAAGCAATCCAAGAGGAGAGCTGTGAAACACCTGGGGGTGGAAAAGCTGCTGTTGAAATGTCACTTTTCCTGGAAATGAGCATCACATTTCCTTTTTCCTGTCATAATGCTGATGGACCTGGAAGTGATGTGCGTGGGTCCTGCCGAGGTGTAAATATGCCTAATTTATATTTATATGTAGAAGTGCAGTTCCTGCTATAAACACTATTTGCTAGTTGGGATGGAAGTTTCTAAATATGCAGATTAAAAGTACATTTTTACATTTCTGGGACTGTGGAGAAGAGGGAAAGGAAAATCTGCTGCTCTCAGCAGGGACCCAGGTGTTACGTGTGTGTGACGGCTGTTCCGGGCGGCCCCGGCTGTCCCGAGCTGCTGCAAGGGGACCTGTCGTGTTCCGTAGACATGGCTGTACCATGGAAATGGGGAATTTTTAAACTTCCATCAAATTATTACTGGTATGGAATGTGATTTCTCTTTTAAGTGCGCAGTTTTGCATTCATTGAAACATTCATTTAGCTTTATGAAGCTGAAAAGAAGTATTGAAGGGAAGTAGATAGGAAAGCTACTGACGGCTGCAGTGGGATTCTTTGAGCCAGATCTTTCTGTCCTACTGCAGCACTAGAATTTAACCACACTTAGAGGAAGCCTTGGAATTCTCCCTGTAGTGCCTGTGACTGAAGCTGATACTGTATCTAAAAGATAACTGGAGTAACATTTAATTGATCCAGTATCTTCGAAAAGAAGGAAAATGATTTTTAAGAGGAATTAAAATCCCAGCTTTTTCCTTGTTTTTGACTTAGAACAAACCATAAGACTTATATCTGTATCGTTGCTCTTGGCTTATACAAGGGAGAAGAAAATTATTTTTATATTAACTAGATTTACTTTTCAACTGGTCACCGAAGCTTTTAGTCGAGAGGTGTTTTTAATATGAAAGAACAGGCAGGATTATACTGGTTATATGGTGAAGGTGGGATCTTTTTGTTTGCTTTTTGACTCTCAACAATCCTTCTTTACTATGGAAACCATCATCTTCCAAAGCTGTAATATCTTTAAGTGGGCTTTTATCACTGAGGATGTAACTTGCTTGAAGGTTTTAGCTGGCAGGATGCAGGTAGGAAACTGGGTTTTGTGAGTTTTCATGCCTCCCATTGAATAAAGTTACATGTCTTATGAATGGTGGTTTTTTTAATCGTTGTTTCCTCTAGCAGGGAGTAGAGGACATTGATGTCCTCGGCCAGGAGCTCTACCTGCAGTAGCTCATTGTCTGAGTCACTTTGCTCTTCTCAGCTTTGTCGTGTGGGACGTGCTTCGTGCCCATACCCTTAAAAGCACACGCAGTGTATCTTGTCAAAAATAATTTCCTCACCATAATGTTATAATCGGTTCTGGAAGAGCTTTGCTAGGAGTGACTTGGCCTTTCAACTTGAAGATGATAATCTACTGAAAAATGGAGCCCTTTTATAAGTAGAATTGCTTAGAAAGACTGAGAGAGCAAACGATGAACATCGGTGGAAATGAGCATCAGATTGATTGATTGAGGATTAACTGTCTTATGTGACTTGAAAAAATTAAGAAGCCAAAACTGGAATTTGTTCCTCAGCCAAACTCTGACGTTCTGTAGAGCCACCGCTCTTGTGGATCGGCTGGCCCCTCAGCAAACGGGTGGTTCCCAGAGCCGCCCAGATATGGGCACACTGCAGCACCGTTGAAAAACTTCAGGTTTAGGCAAGCGAAATACCTGGGGCTTATTTGATATTAGCAGACTGCCCAGAATTCCTGTTGGTGATGGTCCGTGGTCCCTGAGAGTGCCAGGTCACTGAACGGCGCTTTGCCTTGTGCTCCTCCACAATCACGTGCAGGTAAGTAATCCTTCTAACCACAACAGTTATTTTTAATTTGTTAAGAAAATGTTTGTGATAACTCCATTGTCATGCTTTCCAAGGGAAGAAGTCTCTCCCTTGTTTAAAGCCGGCTGAGGGAAGGGTAGTGAGGAGAAAAGCTGATGTCTTGCCTTTGAAGTGTTCAAACTTTTCCGTAAAGTGGATGATTTTCTGATGCATAAACCAGTCTTTCTTTCCTACTAAGATTTTTTTTTTTAATACTGTTTATCAACTGAAGTTGTATGTGTTTGAATTTACTTTTCATCTATTTAATACCAATGAAAAGAATTTATTTGTTTTATCTTTAAAATTTATAAATTAAAGTGCACTGAAAGGCATGTGGGCAATCTTCTGTGTGGGTTGAGGGTTCCGTGCCGTGCTGTGCCATGCTGTGGAGTGGCCGGTGCCCAAGGGCTCCCTGGGTGAGGCAGAAATCCTTTCCCCTCTGTTCGAAGAGCATGGCTGCAGCTGCGGGTGCTGTCAGTGGCTGATGTTCTCCTGTTCCGGCCGTGCCGGTATTTCTGTGGCGCGAGGACCAGCGTGAGCCTTTGGTCTGTGTGTGCTAGGCCATCGGCCTATGCTGGGCAGTGCCACAGGGGATCCCCGCTCCTGGTGAGGGAAAAAAAAAAGCCCTGAAGTTCTTGTCAGAGGCCAGTGGGAGCGGCCCAAGTGCTGGTAGCGCCTCGGTTCCGCTCTGTACCCTGAGAGCGCCTGCACCCACTGAAGCCGAGCCATGACGCCACTTTGCTCGTGCCGATGTCCCGCCTGGCTGGTCCCAGGCTCTGCTTGGGGCAAAGAGCAGCTGTGCTGCCTGGGCCCTAACTCGGGGCCCGTGCAGGCAGCCCCCCTCTCCCGCTGCCGGCAGCTTCATGGGAGAAAGGGCCCGGTGACGGGCACAGCTCTGCCTGAGCAGCGCGTGCCGCGTGATTAGAGTATGAGGGGACTGAGTTGAGGTGAGGGGAAGGAGGGAGCGGCCGCTCGGCAGGACAGCGACCTGATAAATGAAGGCGATTCAAAAAGCGGGTGCGTGGCCTCAGGCCGTGCCGGGAGGCAGCAGCCAGGACGCCCTGGCAGCAGCTGGGACCCCCTGGCAGCACCCCGGCACTGTGACGGGGAGCCGTCCTGCCAAGGTGGTGGCAGCGGGGACACAACCAACCCTGCGCCAGGGCCCCCCTCCCCGTTCCGCTGGAGAAGGCCCAAATGTCACAAGAGGGCGGCATGACCATGCAGTCCCTCAGAGCTTGGCTTTTTCTCTTTTTCTTTTTTTCTTTTTTTCCCTCCCCTTGGCTTTGTCTGTTCTGCTGGGATGTGTAGCCTGGTTTTTGTGCCCGTGTTTAGGGAGGACAACTGCTTGTGGGCAGCCTTGGGGAGCTCCAACCCTGTGCGGGTGAGAGGAGGCTGTGTATGTATTTGTCACGCGGGGTTAAGCTTGCAAAGACCTGCCCTCACTTGCAGGGAGCAGAGCACTGCACCGGACTGAGATTCCTCTGTCTTGTTAATTAATCCCAAACCTCGGCCAGAATTAGGGCTGGGACCTTCCCAAGACAGCAGCTGTCGCTGGAACTATGTGCAAAAATATACGAGGAGGTCAAATGTAGCTTATTAAATGGCATTTGATTGTGCAAGCCTGGAAGACAGATGTGTCTCTGTTGCCTGCGATTATTTTTTTTAGCTGCAGAGCATGCTGGCTGCTGGAGGCAGGTACCCAGCCCCCGGCAGGAGTGTGTCCCTTGCACCAGCCGCCCTGGCTCTGGGGGGGGTGTGTGTGCACATGGGTGCTCGTGCCCCTTGCGTGTCGCCAGCCCTCCCCGTGCAGGGCAGGGTTTGGCTTTGGCAGGCGGGGGATTCATCTGCTTTTCCTGCCCCGTGGCCGCGCTCCCCAGCAGCCTCCCCTAAACCAGCTGCGTTTTTGGGCTTGAGCTCGCGCAGGCGCTCGGGCCTGTCCCCCCCAGGCAGCTCCCATGCCCCGGCTGTCCCCTGGAGCACGACCCTTGGCTTCCCCGCACAGTTGCCGCAGGAGCCTCCCTGCTCTTGCCAACAACAAGAGATGCTCGCGATTCCTTGTGCCGGGCTGGCGCCTGCCTTTGGGGACAGGGGATTAATGTCCCAGCCAGGCTCTAGCAGCTCGAGAGCATTCCCCTGGGAAGGGAAAGCTGCCTTGTGAGCATTTGGCTTGTGCCACTTTTGTACATAAAAATGCAGCCTGTATTATATTTCATTTTATCTCCAAGGTGCCTGTATGAAAACTGTGGCGCAGCAGCGGGTTTCTGCTGGAGTTCTGTCTGGCGTGGGAATCTTTGTAGGCTCTTCCCAGACACTTGCTCTTAGGTGCTTGAATCTGGGTTAAAATTGGTTAGGTATACAGGTCTCAAAAAAAGCCGTTTTCCTTCTCTATCACTCGGGTCTATTTGTCATTCGTGTAACTTCTCTATAGAATCTCAAAAACGTGACCATGTCAGTTGTGCTCTTTTAAACATATTTAAGTCACGTGTTTCCCCGAGGCTGACCACGAGCCCTGGGCACTGCGGGGTCACAAACTTAAACCAGTCGACCTCAAACGCAGCCGGGGTGAGGGGAGGGTGGCGAGGGACGGCCCTGGCTCGGGCACTGGGCTGGCGCCTTTGGAAATGACAACGTAAAGGCTGGGACCGAGTGTCCCTGATGGATAGCGGCTACCGCAGGCGAGGGAGGGGGGATGGAGCCGGGTGCCTGGATCCTCCGCGGTGCCTGCACTGCCTGTGGGTTATTTCTGCTTCCCCCGCCGGCATCAGGAGGTTATTTTTTGCCAGTGGTGTCACTGTCTTGACCCGCAGCCCCTGGAGCATGGAGGGGGGTCCGGCGAGCCCTGGGTGTGCAGTGGCTGGCCTCGGGGAGGGAGGGCACCCCCCAGGCCACTGGTTGACGAGGCCAATGCTTTTGTCTTAATGGAATTCCGTGGTGCAAACCTCCTGTTGTTGAAGCTTTCTGGCTGACAGCTGCGGGCTTACGGATCCGCAGAAGTCTCGGTGAATCAGGGCAGGAGCGCACCCCAGCTTATGCAGCAGAAATTCCACAAAAACATCATGACTAATTTTTTTCAGTGATTTCACCTCTTGTTTAGGGAAATTGGGGAGTTTTGCAAGTCTGTGAGGGCTAGTCATCCGAAAAGTTTATTTGGCTTTTGTGTGTATACTATAAATCAGTATTTGTAAATACATTCACTGGTATTTACAAAACAGACCAGCCTTTGTGGGGAAATGCACAGATTCAGCCTTTGCCAGGACCTTTGAGGGGGCTGGGGATGGTGGGGGGCTTCTTGCAGCCGCAGACAAGGCAAGAGGCCCTCGGGTCCTCCCAGGGCATCCAGTGTGCATCTGCGTTAAGGAAAAACATAATTGGTGTCGGAGGGTGAAGCATCAGCAGGACGTGAGTGCCACAAGTGCCGAGGGACGTGCTGAGGGCGCCCGTGGGACCCGCTGGCTTCTGTATTCCTGTGGGATGGGGGGTTTATGCCTCTGACCCCCAAAGGGTTACGGGGGTGCTGCTCTGCTCACCGGCGTGTTTTCTTTTGCCGCAGGAGCTGGCACGTGGGGATTAATTGCCGAATTGTTGGTCAGAGAGGGAGGAGGCCTCCCCGCCGCGTTGGATCTTGGTGTGGCACCCCGGGGTCCCGGTGCTGCCTGGTTTGGTGGGAGGAGCGTTTGCAGTCGCGGCAGCACGAGGGATGGGCTGGTTTGCCGGGTGGGTGACACGTGCCCAGGCAGTGTATTCCCGGCTCCTCTATTGCTCCTCAAAGTAGAAGCAGCAACTGTCCTGCTGGAAATAACCCTCATTTAGCATTTGTGCATATGTCAAGGCTGATCGCGTTGGGTGGATCTCTCGTCATCGAGCCTGCGCTGGTCAAAACTGTTTTCCCCGCTGACCGCCATCCCTCGGTGTCCCTCCGGGTGCCCAGTGCCCTCTTCCAGGGCGATGCTCTCAGGCAAGCAGGGCTCCCCGGGGCAAGGGGGCAGAGCGGCAGTTCCCTGCCTGCCTGGGCTGGGGCTGCTGCCAGCAGGATGTTTGGCAAGGTCTGGTTGAGCAGCAAAGGCCAGGAGCCCCGTTATCAGTGACCAGATTGGGTACCTGGTCCAAGGAGTGGCATGACTTCTGTTCGAGTGGCTCATTTGCAGAGTCAAAACCAAACAGTTTAGACTCTCGTCTGTTAAAAAAAAGAAAAAAGTAGATCTTAACGGTTTTCTCGTGTTCTCCAGTGCACCGCTGGAGACGAGTGTGCATGTTGGGATTATTTTTAGTGGGGAACTTTTTAAGGAAAGAGCGGTGGTGGCCAGTGGGACAGCGGGAGGCTGGGGAACGTCTTCTGCCGCTCCTTGTTCACGTATCTGAGGAGGCTTCTCGTGGTGCAGCCGGCGTGGTGCCTGGTGCCTCTCCAAGAGCCAAGCCTAGCAGAGCCTAGGCTGGAGCCCAGCACTGGGATCCGTGCTGGGGTGGCATTGCTGGGGTGGGCTGGACCCCGCACCCTTCGCCTGTGGGGGGGCTGCTCCAGCGCAGGGGAGTTCAGCCCTGCCTGTGGGTCTTGGCAGCCTCCCTGGCGATGCTCCCCATGGGCAGCAGTTTTACGTCTCCTCCAGCCTTTCTTCTCTCCCCACCCTGCCTCGTCAGCGCCCGCCCAGCCGTTGAGCGGTATTAAAAGAAAAGGGTCCCTGTTCCCGCTATGCTAATGGGGCAAGCGCCTGCCCTGCTGGAGCTGCTCCCTTCCTGACCTCGGGGAGATGCCAGCGAGTGGAAAATCCCAGCGTGCTGAGGGCTCACTTGGGGCTGCTCGCTGGCCAGGCGTGGCTTGCCCCCCACTCATGCCTCTTCTGACACCCCGCGTCTTCCCACGGAAGTGGGACCAGCCCTCAGAGGCAGCACCAGCAGTGAGGGTGGCTTCTCTGCCCAGTGAGGAGGTTGCCCGGCGGGCTGCCAGCCGTTAGCTGTTATTAATTGTGTGCCTGGATGCTGCTGAGCAACAGCCGCCACAGCAATAGCTCATCAATGGGACAGGAATAGCTCCTGGCCACCTGCCTGCTCTGAGGCAGCAGGAGATCCTCTGGGGGCTGAGCTGTTGTGAGAAGAGGCTCTACCTGCCCTCCAAAATACCGGCCATGTCCCATGGCTTGCGGAGCAGGTGAGATGTTGGCTGCGGAGCTGGGTCTGGCGGGTGAGCATCCCGGCGTGCGGCTCAGCTGGGGCACTGCGGGCAGCAGACGGGGCAGCGCTGGCATCTGCCCTGTGGGAAACTCTTAGTGAGCCTGTAGTGTGGAGTTTTCCTTGGAATCAGTCTTTTAAAATTAACTCAGGTTTAAAATGGGCTCTCACGTAAGTCTGAAGGTCATAGTGATACATATTTATAGAGAGAGAGAGAATAAATAGAAATTGCTTTTGTTTTTCCTGTGGATGCCTCTGGAGCAGGTACATTAGGAACATTGGGAAGAGAAATGCAGCGGTGGAGCCTCTGTCCTGGCACCGCTTGGCAGGAACACCTGCTTTGGTGTGTAGAGGCTTCAGCTGCTCGGCTGGGGATCCAGCCCCCAGAACCTGTTCTTGCCGAGGATGGTATCCTGATATGCTGAGGCAGGATCCTAGATTTAAAATTACTTGAATGCTTTTGGGATGACGGGATAGGAAGGAAGAAGCTACACAACTATGCAGAAGCCTCTGTGGTTTGTCTCCCAGGCCCTGGGAAGGAGACAGCTTTCTTCTATTTGCACTAACTTGGGTGGTTTTTTTTGTTTTCGGAGGAAGTGGGAGAAGGACTTAAGGCTGCCAGAGCAAGCAGTGAAGTGGGGTGCTGGCAGGGTCGTTTCTCTGGCAGCACCTTTCTGGCTGTGTAGTTATGGTTGAAATTATGGTTAAGGCTGCGAGGGCTTTCCCGGATTTGGCAGGACAGAGCTGTCTCCATTGGTGTGTCGCGGTACCTCGCAGATGTCCCTTTGCTGCCTGGGCAGCCAGCGCCCGCTGGGACAGTCCCTCCTGTGAAATCCACCTCTGGCCCAAGGGAAAAGCCTGTAAAAACTGTTGAGAAGTTTCCCCAGCTGAGCGATGTGGCGGTGGCCAGGAGCACCGTTCGCAGGATCCCATGGTGGCGATGCCATTTGCAGCTCTGCCGCGGTGGCGGTGCCCGCTGAGCTGAACGGGGACGTCTGGGAACGGGCACTGGTCCCAGCAGCCTTCGACCCCTGCGGGGAACTATGTGCAATTCCTCAGAATAAAAACTGTGGCCCTTGAGGCAGCGGTGAGTGAGTTACGGAGGGGGGCTGCCTGCCAGGCAGCGGCATCTGCCTTTAGCTGCTGTGTGCGCCCTCCCACGGGTTTAAACGCCTGCTGGGAAAGGTGACCCTGGGCAAGTGGCCCACAGAGGTGGGACTTCCCAGCCCAGGGCGTTTAAAGAGGAGAAAAGAGGCCGACAGGCAGAGCTGTGCCTCCGTGCCCCCAGCCCTGCTGTGCTGGCCCAGCAATGCAGGGGACACAGTGGAGGAGCTGCGGCTGGTGCCAAGCCTGGGAGCGGGGCCAAAACGTGGCTGAGGAATGAGCGAGGGGGAGATGGAAGGAGGCAGCTGGAGCTGGCGCTGGGACTGATGCCACCTGCGTGCTGCTCCTGGGGCCATACTGGGGCCATGCTGGTGCCACTGGGGCCATGCCAGTGCTGCTGGGGCCACGCTGATGCTGCTGGCACCATGCTGGTGCCATACCAGTGCCGCAGTGGGGAGCCTGGTCAGCTCTGCGGGATGCTGTGGGTGCCCGATGCCATCCGCTCCAGGTGGGTGCAGCTCCTCCAGCTCTGCTGTGTCAGGGTCTGTTGTGCTCCTGCCCTTGCCTTATCCCCCGCTCCCGCTTCCCAGGAGCTGCCACCACTGTCCCCGCTTCACCGCAGCGGGCACCAGTTCCGCTCTAACGGGGGTTTGGGATCTGAGCAGGCTCAGGGATGGGGGGTGGCTGTGGCTGGCAGGAGCTGCCACACATCATGGGATGGCCCCGCCAGCGATCCGGGTCCTGCCAGCCATGGCCTGCTGGTGCTTTGCTCACTCCTCTGCTCCTCTCCTGGCTGGTCTCTTCCCCTCCAGAGCACCTCCAGGCTGTCTCAGAGCCCCCCCATACACAAAGCCAGGCAGTTGATCACTGATGATCAACTTGCCATTGCTTATTCTGAAATAATCTTGTAAATCACCAGTTGGTGGGGTTTTCTTCTGTGCCTGCAAGATTATTTCTCACCTGGGGGCCTGTGCACCGATGGCTTGCACCAGCGTTTGTGGCGTTGCCTTTTGTTATGGCCCTGCTGGGGAACAAACACGAAGCTTGCACGGGCGTTTGCGGAAGGAAGTGAAGGAGCTGTGAATAGAATCGGAGTGAATGGCTGGGTCACAGCTGATGACTGGGGAGTGTTTTCTCCCTGTTTTTCTCCCTGTGGAGAGGCCGGGTGCCTGCGCTGAACCCGGCTGTGTGCGGAGGCTGCGGCGGGGGCACCCGGGGACGACAGCGTGACCCCGCGGGTATGGCTTGTCCCTCAGAGGGGAGGGTGTTGGGAGCCCTCCCGAGTGGGTCTGTGGCTGCTGGAGCAGGGGCTGGAGTGAAAACCTAAACCGTCTGGGGTTTGGGTTTCCAACGTCCTACATCTGCCTTTGACAGCGAAACTCCCATTTCTTCTGCGCTGGGGGGTGTTTCTTTCCCCTCGCTCCTTCCCGCTGCCTGGGCACAGAGCACTGCTCGGAGGCAGGAAGGAAAGCCTGGAGCTGTTTAAAACTCGCAATCTTCAGGGAATTTCAGTCGCCATCCAAGCCTGTTCGCAACCAACTGAATAACGGTGCAGGGTTTGAATCGCTGGCCCGCCTCCGCAGGCAGCGCTGCCTCCTCCCTCCCTCCCTCCCTGCCTGCGCCGAGCTCCTGCCCGCACTGGGGCTCTGCCTGGCTCTGCGCGCCGCAGGCAGCAGCCATGGGGGTGCCGGGGTGGGCTCTCCCCGGGGCCAGGGGCAGCGCCGCGGTCTAGGGGGGCTCCGCGCCCGCCCCCCTGCCCGGCCCATCATGCCATTGCTGGATTTTTTCTGGACTTGCTTCAAAAGAGCCAAGGTAAGGAGCAGCCTGTTTAAATGGTGCCAGTCTTTCGACACCCTCCTTGTTCCAGGAGAAGCTGCCAGAAGGGACGGTGGGGGGAGGCGTTTTGATTTTTTTTTTTTTTTTTTTTTTTTGCGCGCACGGTGCCTGACGTCTGCTCCCCGGGGATGTCGTGCCTGCGCCCCACATGCACAGGGCAGATTAATTTTGGATGGGCCGTGTGCGGGTGCGTTGGTCGGCATGGCCTGTGCTCCCCCCTCCGTGATGGGACCCGCAGCCCCAAGCGCAGGCAAACTGGGGCTGGCCCGGAGGCTCGGCTCGCCCCGGGACCGTGGGACCGCGGCTGGCTTTGCCCATCTGGAGGGACAGGGCGGCTGCGAGCGGGATGACAAAGGAACAGGGAGACCGGAGGCCCCGAGTTTTTAATTTCCTGCAGCAGCGGTTCTCGTGGCATCTGGTATTTTTCATTTGGGTTTAATTCCTCATCTGCCGCCTTCGTAATGGGCAACTCTCTGACTGCCCCCGTCTGTGACGGTGGATTTAGCGTCTCCCTGCCTGCGCCGTGCGCTGGTAGGTGTGCCGGATGGATCTTGGAGGTATTGCTAGCATGGATTTCAGGAGCTTCCGACTGGAAAAAAACCACTAAAATCCCTTTTCAGCCAGTGCTGTACACCGGGCTCTGTCAAGTGAGTGGATCTGCCGTGGTGAAATGGATGAGGAATGCACGCTGTTCCCCCGGGGTTTCAATGCAAAGCTTAAAATAGTTGAGTCTAAAAATGACATTTGTGAAATTCATTAATAATATTAGTAGCTGTCTTGTCCCTGCTGTCTCCAGAGAGCTTAGCAAGTCCCTGTTAACCCTCCCGGCCCCTGCGAGCTCCTGCTGTCCTTGTCACGGTGCTCATGGGACCCAGTCCTGTGTCCCCCCTTGCAGAGCTCTGGCCTGTCCCCCCCCCAGGTTTCCCCCTGCCCAGGGGGCTTCAGCAAAGCCAAAAGCAACCAGCAGCCCCCCAGTAACCTCGTGCCGGAGGACGGGCCTGCTGGCTGGGTGGCAGGGAGGAATGATGAGCAGCTGGGAGCTGTGGGATGGTTCCTGCCCTCGCTGTCCCCAGCCCCCCCTGCCTGTAGCTGCTCCTCTGGCTGTGGCCAGGGGCCCCCACCCCAACACATTCCCAGCCCCGCTCCCCGGCTGAGGGGGCCTCCCCATCTGAACCCTCCGGTTTTACTAATTAAGACAATATTTGTATCTGCTTCTTGCTTAGAAAAGGCTTTTGCAGGATGGGGACTGAGCGTGGGCAAAAGTCGTCCATGGGTCTGGGAGTAACTTTGTCCTCTGGTTTTGGGGCTCTTCCTCCCCACTGCCACCCCTGGGCACTGAGGTGTCATGGCTGGGAGCCTGTGATGAGGGAGACTCCAGGCAGTTGGCGACTCCAGAAGATACTGGGCACGGGAGAGCTGGCGCCTTCGCTCGAAAGGGAGGGGCTCTGCCTGAGAACCAGGGTGCGAGGCCCTTGGCTCACCACCCTCAGCCACCCGCCGTGGGGAGAAAGCAAACCTGCTTCAGTGGGTGCTGCCCTCGGGGCGGGGGCCTGGCAGCGAAGGATGTGGGACGCTGCTTGGACTGGAGCTTCCCCCGTGCTCAGAGGCAAGGGCCAAAACCATGTTTCTGCATTTTGTGCTTCCTCGTTAGCTCAGCCCATGGGGCTCTTGTTGAATTCGGCATCGCACGGTGATGAGGGGCTCCCTGCAGGTGCCCTGGTGCCAAGTTCAGGGGTGATTGTGTTCTTTGTGCAGTTCCTTTTGTTTTAATCTTCCCATTGCTCTACCTGCAGCAACACAAGGTGTTCTGGTGGATGCTTTGTTTCTCTCTCCTCCATCCATCAGCAGACTGCCCTTCATATATTTCCACTTAAGTTCCACAGCAGCCACCCCCCCACCAGCACACGGGACCTGGCTGATCCCCACCTGCGTCCCAAAGTGCCGGACAAGTCCCCGTGCAAGGCTCTGGGAGAGGGGCAGCAGGAGCACCCCTGCGCGGCCGGCGCTGCGAGCTGCTCCCGGGGCCGAGCGGCTAGGTGGGCTCTGGGGCCTGGGAAGCCGAAGGGACAGAGGACCACCCTCCTGATTTCCCTTGGTGAGCACCGATGGCCTCATGCGGGGCTGAGGCTTCTGCTTCAGCCCGGTTTCCCGTTTTTCTCCCCGTGCCGGTGTTGCTTGGCTACTCGCCGTGAACAGCAGAGGAATTTCTTGAAGGGGCAGACACATGCAGGGCTCTGTCTGTGGGATTAAAGCTTGTGAGATTAAATGAAGTAGAGCTGTGGCTGCTGGAAGATTTTGTGGGGAAAAAGAAGGTGTTAGGGCCAGACCCTGCCCTGCTCCACGGGCATCTACTGCATGTGCCGGCCGCAGGGCTGGTGTCCACAGAGCTGGTGATAAGGGACATGATAGAGGTCCTGGTGATCATCTCCCTGCCCAAACATTTTTGGCTCTGATGTTCTCCTGTTGCTCACACGCTGCCAGACTGGGGCTTGGGCATCTGTGCAGGCTCTCCCTGAGCAGGACAGAGAGGAGCAGGCAGCAGCAGCTCCTGGCCCTTCTCTCCAGTGGGAACAGATTTGGCCATGCCGAACGAGCCGGAGGAGCCCGGTGAGCTCCCCGCGGCAAACACGGGCATGCTGTGGGGCTGATGGGCACCTCTCGGGCTGGTGCTGCCACGAGAAGCCCGGCGGCGGTGAGATGGTGAAGCCCATCTCCCCCTGGGTCACCCCCGGCTCCGCTGCCCCGGCAGGAAGAGGGGTCCCGGGTGGCCCGTGGGAAAGGCCGGCTCAGCAGCGCGCTGCATTCCTGCTGCAATCCTCGATGCCCTCCTGGCACCTCTGGTCCCCTCGGCGAGGCTGCGGCTGCGCTGGGGGGAGGCTGCCTGCGCCTGGAGCGGGGCCTGGGGAGGGTCCTGGGCAGCGCTGGGGCCCTCCTGCTCCTCCACCTCCTCTGTGCCAATTGTCCCCTGTGTGCCAGCAAGGCTCTGCTGTCTGTAAATCCCATTTCCCTTGGCTTTGGCCCCGCAGAAGACCAGCCCCAGACAAGGGGCAGCCTGCAGGTGGTGCTCGTGGCCCCTTCCCCACCCTGGGTGCTGCGCCCGGGGAGAGGCTCGAGGAGCAGGAGCCCAGCCTGCTTTCAGCTTTTTTTTTTCCACTTTCTTTATTCTTGGCTTTTTGTGCCTGCAGACACTCTGCTCCCAGAGCAGCTAATGCGATTAAAACACGGACATCTCCTGTGCCATCTGTGCAGCCGCACAGGTACTGAGGGATGTGTTTGGGGGGACCCCAGCCTGGCGCTTCCTCCACCGGAGCAAAGGTCTGCCCCACCGAGGCTGCCCCAGTGCCCCCCAGCACGGGAATGAGGGCTGGCGGGAGCACAGCAGTCTGCACACTCGAAGGCAGAGACTGCGTCCTCCCAGCCTGTTTTGATCCCTTGCTGTGGATCTGGCAGCCCTCGCCTGCCTACCTGTCCCCTCTCTGGTGGTTTTGCGGTGTCCTTTTCAAGCTGTCGGGCAGAAAGGTCTGTCTCTCCAGCCCCCCCCGGCTCCCTTGCCCACCCCTCTGGTGCAGAGCCCCTGCTCCCGGCCCCTGCTCCCCCTGCGATGGCTTCCAGCAGGCCAGGAGCTGTGGTGATGGGCGTTTGGTGTCGGCCCTGATGGGTCTGATGCCCTCGGGACAGCCCTTTGCCAGAGCTCTGCTCATTGTCCTCAGAGCTGGAGCTGACACCGCGGGTCCCATCTCCTCTCTGGCAGAAAGGCTGGAGTGGGGACCGAGCCCCCATGTCAGTGGTGGGAGTCTGTGAATGTGAAAATCAAAAAAGATAACAAAATGATTTCTGATCTTTTTCTTTTTTTCTTTTCACAGTGTTTCACGCTGCTAGAAGATAAAAAAGATGCAGGTAAGCTGCGACACTGTTTTTTGGGGGCAGGAATGCCCTCGCTGCGGGGCAGGCAGGGGTTAAGAAGAGAACCGTCCCCTTGCCGGTCTTCTGGTTTCTTCTGCCAGCAGCACAATTTTCCCCTCAAACTGCTGTTTTTCAAAGGGGTAGCAAAGGCAGCTGGTGTGAGGCAGTGCTGGCCAGGGCACCCGCCGAGCCCCAGGGGTGCAGGAGGGAACCCCCGAGCCGTGCCCAGCCCCTCCTTCACCCCATCCTTTCCAGGATGGGCCCAGCTCGTGGGCGGGATGGGTAGAGGTCCTGCATTTTGTAATTTGGTTGGTGTACGGAGGCTCTTGGCTCAGCGACACCTCCAGAAGTGAACCTGGCCCAGTCCTGAGCAGGTCTGGAAGCGGAGGGACCCTGAGTGCTCCTCTGCCCGGTGTCGGCTCTTCTGCTTTTCGGAAAGGTGGGATGTGCCTGGGTATCTCCGAGCAGTTCCCTGAACTGGAGGGCAATGACCCGGCCTCTTCTTTTTCACCCACGTAAGGGTTAGGTGAGCTCTGAGCCCCGCTGGCCCGGGAGCACGGGAAAGCTCTGGGCAACAAAAGGTGCTTTGTGAGCGGAGCTCCAGAGGTGATCCTGGGTGGTCTGTCTTGCCCTTTCACAGGAGAGACTAACAATATGAATATCAAGAGCTTGTTAAAAAGGGCTAAAGAGCCTCGTGCAAGGGAAGGGGCAGGGAAGACTCCTACAGATCACACCCATGGCTGGATTTTGTGGGGGGAGGATGTTTATAGTTTTTTTTCCCCTTGGTTAAAAATGCCTGTAAAATCCAAGTTTCTCCTGGTGAAGGCTCAGCTGCATCCGCAACAATCCCAGCCCAAAGCTTCCTGGCCTGGGCTGTGGAGGGATGCTGAGCTGCCCCAGCGTCACGCCAGTGCCGAGGTCGGAGGGTGGGAGGAGCAGGAGCACTCACCTACACCAGCCACCACGTGGTTTTACCCCAGAGGATTCGATGCCTCGACAGGAGCTGCCCCAGGCTGCTCGGCATCACTGCAGCCTGCCGCTGCACTGAGCCCCACAGAGTGTGGGTGAAGCTCTCCCTTTCGTGGGAATTGTGCTGGATCTGGGGCAAATCCACCGTCGGTTCATACCCCCTGCTGGGCCTTTTAAAGCTCTTAGAAGAGGCTGGTGCAGTTGCTTGCTGACTGTCCCCAGAAGGTGCTCTGGCAAACGGGCATCAAAGGAAGCGTTCAGTGGTCTCAGGAGATACCATTCCCTTTCCTAATGATTTTTTATTCTCTTTTGGGTGGGTGCCAAGAGGACTTGGCTCTTGAGGCAGCAGCATGAGGCAGGGTTGAGCTGGTTCTGTGTTTCTCCCGGTAACTGTTGGGAACATGCCTCTCCCAGCTCTTCCATCGCATCCCCGAGCCCATCCTGGTCCCCGCTCCCCCCACACACCCGGCAAACTCCCTGAGCTGCTTCCCGAGGTGCAGCTGGAGCCATTCCCAGCACCCAGGCCCCATTCCTGGCTCCCAGGCCCCGTCCCTCCTGCAAGCAGCTGGGAGCTGGGACTGTGCTGCCTTCCCTGGACGCCATCGATGCTGCTCCCCACTGTTACTAAAACAGCTGGGTACACTCAGCTCCCTCAGCGGTAACAGTGGAAAACAGCTTGGGTTTCATCTGCTTGCCTGGAGGTAACGCAGTGGCTGCCAGCCCAGCGGGGCATCACCGATGCCACGGGCAGTCACTGTCCCTCAGACAAGGGAAAAAAAACCCCAGAACTTCGATTTTTGAGACAAACCAGCCCAAACTGTGCGGCATGCTGCCCAGAGAGGGAGCCCTCTCCCCCGATCCCGTGATGTGAGGGCGTAGCCCCGTGTGTCCGTGTCCCGTCCCTGTCCCACCACCGCCCTGCCCAGCGGCGGGACCCCCCATGCGTGTCCCTGCTGTGCATCCCCCGAGTAGTCCCGCCGCAGCAGTCCCCCCAGGGCCGTGTTTCCATGGATTTCCTAACCCTCCGCTTCCCCTCCGACAGTCGCTTCCCACGTATTGTTCTGCGCGAAGCAGAAAGGAAAGGCCTGTGCGCCAGCCCCGCACGTGAGAGCTGCGTCCTCTGAATAAATTCTTGCCCGCAGCAGCGTCAGGCCTCTCCAGGAGTGGGACGGCGAGCGAGATCTGCAAATGTCATGAAGTGGTGGCCTCCTCTGGCTGCGAGGGACGGGGACTGAGCTCGCAGCTTCTTTCAGTGCAGCCAGGCGATGATGATATTACAGTGTTTCAAAAGTGGGCTTCTGCGACTGGATGTGGTGAAATAATAGAAAAGAAGCACGAGGGACTCTGCTGAACTTTTGCCCCTGCATGAAATAATAAGCTTGTATTTACCCAGCATCTGGATCTCCAAAAATAACCCGCTAAATTTAGCTGTTGTTGATATGTTGTCACAGCTGAGTCGTTCCTCTTCTCTCTTTACACGAAAATCCCCTGTGCTGGCTCTGTTGGTCTGTAGCCCCAGCGCGAGCCTTTCGTTTCTCGCCTGGCAGGTGCCTGCATGTTTGGTGCCTGTTTTTTTGGGGCAAGAAGACGGGGATTGGGATCTGTTCTTCTGTCATTGCCTGAACGGGTTGAAAGGGAGAGAGATGGGGGGGCTGGCAGGGCCCTCAGCACGGGCTGCGCTCTGGCTGTGGCATTGATGCGAGGGAGGAGCCCGTAGGAGCCCCGGGGCTGGCATGGGGTGCTGGATGGGGCTGTGGGGACCCTTTCCTGGGGACTTGGGAGATGCCCTGAGAAATTGCTGCCTGTTGCATGGTAGAAAATGTGATTGCGGGTCTGGATCCCGAACGGAGAGGTAGGAAGTAGAAAAGCTGAACTGAATGTGATTGTTCATGGTTTTGGCGTGACGTGGGATGAAGGGGAGCCTGCGTGACTCCTTCCTCTTCCCTGCCTGCCTGCGGGGTCAGTCTCGGGCTTGGCTGGTGAATTCCGCCGAAGAGCCGACCTCGATCCCAAAGGAATGTCAGGTCCCCCCCGGGTGCCCGGCCCGGAGCCCTGCTGGTGCTGGCCTGGGAGCAGTGGCACCTGACCTCCTTTTCCACCCCTCTCCCCCCAGAGGGATGGGCTGGCTCCTGAGACACAAGCCCAAAACACGAAATGAGAAAAAGTACTTGAAAAGAAAATCAAAACCGACTTGGCCGCACTTGAGTTTTTCCAATAAATTGTCGTGGGGAAACTATTTGTCAGAGGCAAGAGGCCCCTCCAGCCTGCGAGATGAGGCCAGTTCTTGTCCTTGGTCCCTTCTGCCTATAAAGATTTCTGTGACTCTGAAACCCAGCGCCTGCTGCAATAACTGATCCCCATCCCCCAGCTCATCTCCTCGGTCCTTCTGGGGCTTTAATTTCAGGGTCTGGAAGTTTTTCTGTTTCCTGTAGCTAACAAACTGCAGATTCCCCACTCTGAACAGCAGGATCCTATCACGAATTGGGTGATTTTCTTTGAAAGCCAGAAGGGAAGAGCCTTGGTTCGAGGGAGGGTTTTCCCTCGTGTCGGCTGGGCTGTGGGTGCTTGGAAGTGCCAAGGGTGAGCTGGGAAAAGGCCACTTTGGCTGCCCCGTGCCCGGTGCGTCACCGAGTTTTTGCCATGGCAGCAAAGAGTGATTGAGAGAGACTGGAAATAAATCGCAGGCAAGAAGGTGCATTTATATCTGCATCCCCTGGCTAGTTTGTGTGAGACCAAAAGGGTCAAGAAGGAAGTTTTGAGTGTGGTTACTTCCCTGAAATGACGAGAAAATACATTGAAAACTGACAGAAAGGTTTGGCTGTACAATGGTTTTTCTTGGTAAGAGCTTTGATGTGTAACCTGCATTGAAATGCAAAGACAGGTAATGTTTCCTGGGTCTGAAATAACCCGCCTGTACTTTGGAGAGAACTTTGCTGCAAATGGAGGAGGCGCCAGGCTCTGCAAGCAAATGCGGCCTTTATGGGTGCTTCGTAACACTCACGCGGTTTTCTGTGCAAAGTGTGAGAGGTCAGATGAGAAAAAAAAGGTGTGAGGTGTTTGCAGGCCAGTCTGCTCATGTTCGTTCCTTCTCTTCTTAATGAAGAGACTCTGAATCCTGCCTGAAATATCCGCAGTGCTTTGAACACCAGCGTGCCCTCAGGAGCAGAGCCGGGGCATGGGAGCGTTCCCAGGTACCCCGATGTGTGTGGGACCTGCCCGCTGGGGCTGGGGGGGGCTGCGGGGGGCTGAGGAGGTGGCAGTGGGTGCAGACAGCGATGGGGAGGGCAGGGGTCCGCGACAGGGCTGCCAGCGGAGGGGCGGCCTCGCGAGAGTCAGCGTGGGTGGGAGGCAAAAGGCAGAGTGCGGCCGGAAAACGTGGGCTGGGAGGGGCCTGGGCTTTTACTTTGCTTCTGATCTAAAGTTGGGTGAGTTTGGGGATGTTCTGGCCTGGTGGCTCTGCTGTCTGTGTCTGAGCGGGCTGACACAGGTGTTCCTGGTACGGCGGGAGGGAAACTGCAGTGCTGGGAGGTTTAATGCGTTTCTAGTGGCTCGTAAGGACGTTTGGGTAGGGCAGAGCCGTGAGCCTTTGACGCTGCAGGGACCAGCCCTGCTCTGGTTGCCAGCTCCGTGCTAGGGCCTGTGTTTCTGTGTGATAAGAGCGGGGGTGTCTCCATGCTACTGCAGCCCCCGGTCTCTCTCCTTGCTACTGGGAACACTGGGGGAGAATGGAGACCCTGGGAGCGGTGGAGGGTGGGGGTCTCAAATCTCCCGGTGCGTGAGGAGCCGGGGGTCCCAAAGCCAAGTGGTGACTGTCCTGAGCCGACTGCTCAGATTACCTGCCCGAGGGACTGTCAGGAGAAAAGAACCTCACACTTTTCATCAAAAAAAAAAAAGGCACTATTTTGTATTGGATAATGTCTTAGTGGTGCTTGCATCAGTCTTTTTATCAAGACTGTTAAAATGCTTAAGGAGTTTTTCTTCATTTGGAACTCCAGCACTAAAACTGGTTGGATGTGGCTTTTAAAGCTGATAACGGTGTGTGGATAACGATCTTGAAAGCGATTTATTTTGGGTTGTGTGAAAGAGAAGCTGCTGTGGCTCGTTTCTCAGTCAGCTGCAGTGCTCAGTGGAGAATTACATCTTGTACCTGCCCCAAGACTCGTGTTGGAGACTTGTTCCTCCTGCTGTTAAACGATCCCTTTGGGAAAGGCCCAAAACCTGCCGGGTGGACACGGGTTGCTCCTCTGGGATGGGGAGGTCACCTCAGTTTGTCGTAGGTGAGGGAAAATGGAGTTTTCCAAAGAGGTCCCCCCGCTGGGCCCCGCACCAGTGCCATTGCCCGCCTTCGTGCTGGCACGCTGCGGTGAGTTGTAGCCAGGGGCTGTTGGCCTGATGGGGCAGGAGGTTGTTTTGGGATGATCTGCACAAGAGCTGGGAGCACAGCCGCAAATCCTCTCTGAGGGTCTCCCAGAGGGTCCATAGTTGCTCCCTGGAGCCGGAGATTTCCAAGGGATTAATCAGCATCTTGTCTCTTTTCACTTGGTAAACCCTGTCCCTGCTTCCTGAGGCTGGACCAGATTGGAAACCCACTTTCTGAGACTTGCAAACTGCCCCTGTTATCTCTGGCACAAGAACCCAGCTGGGTTTGTTGCACCCCGACAGCAGTTATAGCGTTGCTTGTGACTTCCAGATTGCAAATGTGAGCTGTGGGGACCTGGCCCCTCACCACCCCTGCGGTGGTCCCGTCTGCCTGGGGGGAGGGCCAGTAGCAGCAACCCCCCTTCGATGTAACGGGAGGAGGCTCCGGCGTGGGTGAGTGAGGCAGAAACAGTCGGGGTGATTGAGCTGGTTGCTGCTTCTTGTTGCTCTCCGACGTGTTTACCATCCAGAGGATGGAAGCTTTTTGCTCTGCTTCAGCAGTGGCCACATAATCTGGATTCCTCAGATAAATTCCTGCTGTTTCTCTGAGATCTGTGGCTGCTGTTTTAATTGCCTGGAGCTCTGGGCCAGACACAGGACCCTTGTTGCACAGAATCAGCTCCCATGAATGATGCTGTTGTGCATATGTCTCCGAGTTTCTCTTTGCCTCCCTCTCGCCCTCCTCCCTTGGAAGCTGGGGAATTCAATGCTGGTGCTGCCCGCTGTACCCATGCAGCTGGCCCCGCGGCTCTGCCTGCCATCCTGTGTGTGCCAGTTAACTCCTTCCCATTGATTTTCCTATCGGAAACAGGGATATTGAAGCCATCCTCCTCCTCTCGCCGCAGCCAGCTCACTCCCTTCGCACTGGTTCTGAGGCTCCGCCAGAGCATCCCCACGGCCCCAGGGCAGCCCAAGGTGGGGCAGGGCGGCAAGCGTGGGCTGGGCCCGGCTCTGACACAGGGTTAGACCCGGGTGAAGCGGGTTGGTGTGAAAGTGCTGCGGGCGACTCCAGGTCTCCATCTGGGGCGGTGAAAAACTGTGGAACATGCCTGTGGCTTGTGTTAGCAGAGCAAGAGTCCCCGAGCGTGTGCGTGTGAGTAACCCCACCCCAGGACACCCACTCCTGGCTTGTTCGCTTCTGTGGTCAGTTCTTATTTATACACCTGAAAGAAAATGTTAACTTTTTTCTCTTTTTTCCCCTCATGTTTATTTTGGTTGTCGGAAAAAGAGCAGCAGAGTCACCATTGCGGGGCCGCTCAGGATGTGTTTTCACCGTGGGTGCGTGGGTTTTCCTGTCACGGTGGGTGGCCAGCTGGAGCAAAGATCCTTTTCCCGTGGATTCATATTATTTTTTTAATTTTTTTCCCCTTCTTTTACTCGTTTGCTTGTTTTGGCTTTTCCGGGTGGTTCTCACTTGGCGCGGGCTGTGGTGGGCCGTGGCCGGCAGGGAGCGCCCTTCCCCACCCCGTGGGGGACGTTTCAGTGAAAATTGGGGCTCCCCAGTGAGGGGCCCGGTGGTGGCTGCCCCCCAAAGCCCCCCCCCAACCCACTCCGGGGCCAGTCCTTGGCAGGGTGTACAGGGCTGGTGTGACCCAACTGTGGGACTGCGGCAGTCGTGAGGGGCTCTGGGTGCCTTTGGGAGCTGCTGCTGAGCCTGGGGGGGTCCTGCTGGAGCCTGGGGACCCCCCCGAGGGGGAGAGGCACCCCCTTTGCACCTCACCGAGCTGGGTGAGGTGGTCTGCATGTGTTGGTGGGCTGGAGGTGCTGGTTCTCAGGTACTGGGGAGTGTTTGACCCCGGGATCTGCGGGTCCGGCCCCATCATTGGGGTTTTCCAGCATCACTCTCGTCCGAGCTGCCCGGCCCTGGCTCAGCGGCGTCTCTCGGTGTCCCTCGGAACGAGCCTTTGTCTCTAGCTGCCGTGTGGCCCAGACGATTTTTCCACTGGCCCTCGCCTGAAGCAGGGAAGGGGTTTCGGTGCTGTTGGGCAGCAGTGCAGGCAGCAGTGCAGGCAGCGCCAATGCCTCACCCAAAACCACCTTGGCCTCCGGTCTGTGGCTCGGGCTGGGCCGTACGTGCATGCTGCTCTCCATGGGCAGGGTCAGGATTCGACCCGGCCAGCACGGGGTGCGTTCGGCTGAGGGGACTCTGCTGGCCCAGCCCTGCCTGCCTGCCGAGCTCGGGGTGCACTGGGGTGCGTGCAGCTCTCCCGAGGTCCCATTGGCAGTCCTCTGTAAGAGCCAGGTCAAGGTTATTCCTTCGAGCCTGTTACTGGAGCTTTCCCAGGTTTTTTTCCTTCCCCTTCTCAGCGATGCCCTTTGGACCACCCTGGGCAGCCCCTCTGCCCTTGCCGGTGGCAGTTATTGGGGGGCTGGCCAGGGCACTCCCAGCTCCCCAGGCTGTGCTCCAGCCAGCAGCCGTGTTACCCCTTTGCTGGTCGCCCGCTGGCAGCACACGCACCGGCCGTGGCCTGCTGCGGCAACACGCTGGCAACGAGGAATATCGCCGGGGATGAAGGCGGCCGGTTTGTGAGGGCAGCATGGGGGGAGCCCCTGGGATGTGCCATTTCTGCTCCTCCTGGCACCTGCCCCGGCCTTCCCGGCACGAGCAGGGCAAGCGCGGGTCCGGCCGCTTCACCCCTGCCCTGGTGGCTGCCTGTTTATAGCTCAGCGTCTCCGGGAGATTTCCTCTCTGTCCCCACACCCTCCCCGCTCCTGCTTGGCACGAGGAAATGAGTGGAAAAACGCTTGAAATCCTCCTCTGAGCCTGGCGGTTTTTCTAGCGGCTGTCACCGGGCGCTGGGGCGCGGCGCTGACCCACGGCAAGGCCAGGCGAGGGGTGAGCCGGGGGCAGCACGACGGGGGAGCGCTGCCCTCAGCCAGCGTGTTCCCCACGCTGTAACTCACTCTAACGGAGTAGTAACTAATAATAGAGATGTTAGTATTATATATCATTATTATAGGATACTAATAACTAATCTAATAAACTATAACTCACTATAATTAATAACTAATAATATATAATAATTATATATGACAATATATAATAGCAATAACTAATCTAATAAGCTATAACTCACTATAAGTAATAACTAACAATATAGATGTTATTATATATCATTATTATAGGATAGTAATAACTGATCTAGTAAACTATAATTCACTATAAGTAATAACTAATAATATATAATAATCATATATAATGACAATATACAATAGCAATAACTACTCTAGTAAGCTATAACTCACTATGTGATAACTAATAATATCCATATTATTATATATCAGTATTAGGTAATAGTAATAACTCATACAGTAACTCACTATAACTAAGTGGAACGGTGCCCCCTCCCCACTTTGGTGGCCAGAACACGCTGCCCGCTCCCTCCTCTTCTGTTTTTTCCCTCGATCCCGCGCGTTGGGGTGCTGGGGTAGCCCTCCCCGTGGCCATTTCGGGAGGGAAGCTGGCTTGGGGCATCCCGGCAGCGCCCCTGGTCTCTCTCCAGCTTTTCTGCTCATCCCACACCAAATCGCAGCCCGCCTCTCCTTGCGCCGTGTCTCTGTGCTCGCCGCTGAGCCCCTTGCTCTCTGCTTCTCCTTCCGCGCTCAGCCTCTTGCCTCCCACTTCTCACCAAAAGAATTCCGCCTTCAAGTCCACTTTAAACACTTGTTTTTTCCCCTTAGCCCCAATATTCCAGACCCCGTCCCCATTTTCTCCCTTACCCCTGTGCACACAGGCTGGGGCTGGTCCCGTCGGGCGTGACGCGGGTGGGCAATGCAGAACCCGGGCTGTCAGATGCGTTGTGCCCCGGGGAGGATCTTCCTCACCCTGTGCTCTCCGAGGAGTAACGGCCGAGCAAGAAACATCCCCGCAGTGTGAGGGGGGTTTTGGGGAAGCCAGTGATGGGGGAGCAGCCCCTCTGCTCCTCGCGGTGCCTCGCACCTCTGCGGGGTTTGATGGGCTGGGAGAGCCGGAGGCAGCCAGCCATCAGTCTGGAAACTGTCCTGGGGCTCGTTTTTTTTTTTGGGGGGGGGGGACACACCAGCCCAAGGGCCCCTCATGGGTGCTCAGCCCAGTGGCAGATGTGGGGTGTCCACATCCCACAGCCCCTGGGAGCGGGGGCCAGGCCAAGGCCCCGTGGTTGGAAGGGGAGGGTGGGACATGGCTGAAGGCAGCGGGGGGGACCGGGGTGGCCTGGGGGCAGCGCGAAGGGGGCAGCGGGGGACACGGGTGGGGTTTGGGATGGGGCTGGGTGTCACACGCGTGGTGGCAGCCCCCTCCTCGCGCCGCAGCCCGACTGGCTCCAGGGTTGGGGGCCGGGGGACCTTCGGCCTCGCAGCTCAGAGTGGGGGGGACCAGCGCCCCGGGTGCTCCTGGGGGGAGCGGGGGAGTGGGCGGCGGTGCCGGAGCCGGGTCCCGGGGCGGAGCGGGGCGGGCGGCGGGCGGGCCCCGGGGGGGCGGTCGGAGCCGGGGGGGCGGTCGGATCCAGGTCCCGGCCCCCCAGCCCCGCACCTGCCGCGCTCGCAGCTCACACCGACAACAGCCGGAGCCGCGGCTGGCACCGGCCCGACCCGCCCGCTGCCCGCGGCGGCCGAGGGCTCCTCCACCCCCCCCGGACCCATCATCTTCCTCCTCTTCCTCCTCTTCCTCCTCTTCCTCCTCTTCCTCCTCTTCCTCCCCACTGGTCGGGACGCAGCCGTTTCCCCCCCCCCCGGAAGCCCGGATTGGGCGGGGGTGCAGCACAGCCTGGAGGTAAATCAGAAACCTGCGGCAGGGGCGGTGGTGTTGGTGCTGGGGGGCTGTGTTTATGTTGGGGGTCTCTGTGTGCGTGCTGGGGGGCTGTGTGTATGCTAGGGGTTGTGTCCTGGGGGGCTGTGTGCGTGTTGGGGGGCTGTGAGGGGAGAGGAGGGGGCGCATGTGGGAAGATCGTGTCCGCAATCTGCTGCCCGCAGCCCCGAGGATGCTGCCCAGGCCCGGCTGTCCGTCCTGCGGCACCGGGGCGCCGTGTGTCCCTTCCCTGACGTGCCCGAGCCGTTACTGGATCCCCGTCGTCCCGGGCTCGGTCCCAGCCGCGTGTGGGGCGACAGTCGGCCGTTTCCAGCGGAGTTGCGGGGTTGGGCGTGCGGGGCCGCCTGGCTCTGTCCCAGCCGGGCTGTTCCTGCCAGCAGACCCGTCGCCGACCTCATGGTGGGGTGCGAACGGGCTGGCTGCGGGTTTGGGGCTGCTCGGGATTTCTCAGGGCTCCCCTTCGCCCCCCCTCTAGCTGGGAGTCCTGATGGTCCCACCGGGGGCTGGGAAAGCGCAGATTTGCCGTCTGATCCAGGTGAGCTCACGGAAAAGCTGTGCTGACGTCGGGAGGCTTCGGGTCAGGCCCTGGCGCTCTAGCGAGGGGAGGCCGGGCTCTGTGTTCTGGCTTTCGGCGCCGTGGGCGCGTGTTTGCAGTCGCTCGTCGTTTTTAGAGACTTTGGTACAAACGGGTGGGTTTGCCGTGTGTGCGTAGTTGTCACGCTGTGAGCTAGCGCTCGTCTGTCAGCGCTGCTGCCAAGGCGAGAGGCTGGTTTTTTTTAGGGGTTGTGTGATTGCGGCTACCTTAAACACCAGCTCTTTGTGCGCTTGGTTTTGTGGTTTGGGTTTTGGAACGGCTCCTTGGCGCAGAGGGCAGACGAGCCTCTGCTCTTAAAGCCCCACGTACGGTCCCAGGATGTCAGAGCGTGTATCGTGACGTTATTGGCAGAGGCCTGCGTTCTTTTCCATGTGCAAACTTGAATTCTTATCAATGAACATGCTTTCTTCTGTGTACATTTTAACTGAAACCCCGTTAAGAGAGGTAGCTGTGCTGCCAGAGCCGGGGCCGCAGCCCCACGCTGCTCTCTGCCGGGTCTGCTCCTCGCCAGGAGCGGGGCACGGCTCAGCTCAAACCCCCTTCAGCATCCCTCCGCTCTTGTAGGGAAAAAAGTAGCTCCCACCCTTATGCCAAAAGCTTGTCAGCAATTTCCTGATGTGACAGACCGTTGAGTCCCGATGCAGAGCTGGTGTCAAACTGGCTTCTCTGGAGGTGCTCGCATTCACTTCATGTGCTTGCGCTTCCTCAGAAATCCTTTTCTAGTAAGAGACCGACTGAATAGACCCTGGTCTGCATCGCCTGAAACGTCCAACCCCGAGCGTACGCGCGGGACAGGCTGCCAGCAGTTTCGTAAGAGAACAAAATATGGTTATGCCTAAGGGCGCATCGCTACTTCCCCTGGGTTTTTGTACTCACTTCACAAAGATCTGAAGGTTGTCAAAGTCAGCTGAAGTCGTGCAGGGGAAGGAAAGGTTGCCCTTTCCCCGAGGGTGTAGCAGAGGTGGCTGCGTGGCAGAGGAACGAGCCGGCGGGCGCGGAGCCCTGCGCACGCTGCGGGGGGCTGGGGCAGGAGGGGAGCTGAGGGAGGCAGGCACTGCCCCGCTTCACGCTCCTGGGGATCGGGGTAAATCAACCCCAGCAGAGAGCAGAACCCACTCCCCTTCCTTACCCTGCCCGTTCCTTCACAGTTTGCCCATCGCGGGGGTTTGCGGTCTTGCATCTGCGCCGTGTGTGGTTCTGGAAGGGCTTTTGCGTTCAGGTGTAGGTGGGAGTTGGATCCTCCAAATGAAGGCGGTGGGGGCAGGAGGTGCCTCCCGCGTGGTCACTGCGGCCCCGGCTGCGTGGGGGTCCTGGGACCGCGGGACCTCATCCCCCTGGCCCAGGCTGCGGCACGTAACGCCGGTTCACCCCCGCCAGCCGGATAACAGAGGCGTTGCTCCATCCCCCTGCCCACCAGATTTGGTGAGGCGCCTTGCCGCAGCCCGGGGGTGAGAGCTGGGCCAGTTTTGCAGGTGTAAAAGGCTTTCGGGGGCAGACTGCGGGCTGCAGAGGCTGGGATGCCGTTCCTCTTGCCAGCCCTCGCATCCCATGCCGTGCCCGTGCCGGTCCTGCCACAGCAGCAGCTCCAAGGCAAGGGGAGGCACCTTGGAGTAGCAGCACCCCAAATTGTGGGTGCTGTCAGCACTGCTTGGGGGGAGCTGAGGCACATGGGGCTGCGGGGATGTCAGCGTGGAAGTCGGGTCTTCTCATTTCGCAACTTTCCCTCGTCCACGTGCTCTCTCAGCCCCGCCGGAAAGAGTGAAGGAGGTGTTGGGTTGGATCTAGTGCTGGAAGAAAGGCCGCGCTGGAAGAAAGGCTGTGCTGGAGAGTGGCCGGAGCCCTCCCAGGGCTGGTGGCCAAGGCAGAGGGGCCGGTGGCCAGGGCGGAGGAGCCGGCCGTTAACCTTTGTGCTGCGCTCCCGCCTGCTCCGGAGAGGACCGGCAGCGCGCGGCCGCATTCCAGCAAGGCCGGGGGTCTCCCGCCCGGTTAATGATTGAGCCACAATAACCCTTCTTGTGCGAGCCTTTCTGAAAGTCACCTCGGGATAATTATATTAACTTTTCCAGGCTGCTGGGCCTCAGCACAGAAATTTAAAGAGATAGGGTCTTCTACATTTCCAGCAAGAAATTAGTTTTCAGGTGCAGGGAGCGACGGCTCGCGGGGTTTCGTCATCCGTTTGCTTTCTGATTAATTTGGCACGTTACTCGCGTGGTTCAGCACAAGGGGTTGTGGGTGCGGAGCTGTGCCGGCCTCGCTCCCTGCTCGTCCCTCCTCTGCCCGGGGGTTACCCTGGATCCCAACCCCGATCCCACGGGATGCGGGTCCCGGGGCGTCCAGGCCCCATCGCTGGTTGCCCAGCTGCGATGTCTGGGTTTAGTTAATCCTGTGCTGTTTAGTTAATCATCGACAGGGTCCCCGCGCCACGTGGGCTCCGCGCGCAGCGGCGGGGCTGTTTGTTGAGCCGGTTGAAGGATCCCTTATCAGGAAAGGGCACTTGTCACCCAGTGCCAGTTACAGGCAGAACAAACATTAACGGCTGGCACTGGGAACGGGCATTAACAAGCACAGCAGCTCCGGGGAACCTTCCCCAGGGGGTTCAGCCACTTCATCCTGCTGCGGGGAGGCACGTGTCCAACTTGAATTCCTCATGCCGTCCCGTGGCCGAGCTCAGCCCTCCCCTTCTGTGGCTTCCCCCGGGTCCATCTCAGAGGTCGTCCCGGTCCATGCCATGGATTGCTGCTGCTGGGCAGGCAGCGGGAGCTTGGGGTGGTCACCGGGATGGGCGTAATGCCAACCGTGGGGCGAGAGCGGGAGGGGGGTGGCAGCTGGGGGTCCCTGCTCTGCCTGCCTTGGGGGGACCCTGGCGGGGGTGTGCAGCGTCACAGCCTGAGGGGACGAGCCTTCGGCAGGGTGTGCTCCTGCTCCGCCGCTTCTTTGCCTCCCTGCGTATCCCGTGTGAGTGGGGTGGTCAGGAGGACACCCAGGGGACCGGCGTGGGCTGGGGGGCAACATGGTCCCAGGGTGAGCACCTGCACGTCCAGGGATGCTGCAGCCTGGGCCTCCCGTGCTTTAATTAGGAGCAGGAGCTCGGTAGCTGCTCCCGGGATGGCACATGCTGCCGAACCCCAGAGGCCTAGCATGCCAGGGCCTGGGTGTGCCGGGGGGTTTCCTGCCCTTTCTCTGGGAGCGAGAAGCATCTGACTGCAGCATGTGCAGTGCGCAGAGGGCCAGCGCGGGCCGCTCGCCGCGGGTTCGAGGCCCGTGTTCCGCGCTCGCCGCGGGATTAACGCCGCTATTTCAGGAAAGTGGCTGTGCCCGTGGGAGCTGGAGAGGGTGCTTGTGGCCCGCAAGCGTGTCGCTGCTCGAGTACAATTTATTTGCAAAGGTACACGGCAGAGTTTCTATTCTCCTTCTCTTCCCTCCCCACCGTGAATTTTACAAGAATATTTTTGCTGCTGTCAAGGGCACAAGTTCGGTTTCTGAATGCCCTTTTGTCTGGTGTAGCACAGAGGAGTCACGCTCCCTCCCGTTCCTTCTCAGAATGGCACCAAACCGCTCCCGCCGCACCCCTCGCTCTGCTGCTGCCTGTTCTGGGGGGCACGAGGCCGACCCAGTGGCCCCCCCAGCAGGCTGCCGCCTGGAAACAGGGTGTCCGTGGAGCCAGGGCGGTGAATCCGCAGGCGTGGAGGGGTCTGTCCCGCAGCCGTGAGCCTCCCGTGCCACTGCAGGCTGTGAAGCTGCGGGGCTGGGGGGGGTTGTCCCCCTTCCTCCAGCCTTCCCACCCCTGGGGTGGCTGGCGGCTCAGCCTGGGGCTGGGAAAGGAAGCGCTGGCAGAGAGGACAAGAAAGTGAGCGTTTAAAGGAAAAAGGAAGGAGAAAAAGAAAAGGGCTGAAGAGGACGAGGCTTTGCTGCAAGCGCTGGGCTAAAGGCTGGGCTTGGGGGCAGCTTAGGCTGGGGAGGGAGGTGGAGCAGTTCCAGGGGCTGCAGGACGAGGTTTGCTCGGGGCGGGGGAGCTGGTGAGGGGCGTCTGGGGGTCGATTCCCTCCACTGTGCCCAGTGAAACTGGAAATGGCCACGGGCGGTGGCAGGCAGAGGTGTCACGAGGCTGTGGGCCAGTGACGCTGGGCAGTGACTCAGAGAGCACTTGACCTTGTTTCATCAGTGTCGTTGGGCAAGAGGGGAACGTCTGGGCGGTCAGGGCCAGAGTTTCAGCTTCGTTTTCCCAGATGGAGAATTGCCCCTCAGCTGCTGTATGCCTTCCCGAGTGAACCCCCCCGGAGGCTGTCCCCGGGACAGAGCTGCCAGTGTGACCCCGTGGGCACGGCTGGGGCTGGACACGAGCTGTGCCTGTGTGATTTCTGTGATTTCTACTGGGATTAAGTTCTGGGAGCTATGGTGGTGTCTCGGGAGCAGCAAGAGTTCAGGAAGCAGTGATTCTCCCCCAGCTAAAAATAATGGGCTGCTTAAAAAAAAATAAGGTTTGAAGGACTTCAGTGTGCCTGAGACTTTGTATATGAGACAGGTCATCAGTACCTGCTGCATGCCGGGGTGCTCCATTGCCCTGACCAGTCCCCTCGGCTCCCTCCCAGTCCATCCAGCCCAGGGACCCTTCCCCTGCTGATGGGAGACGGCAAGATGGGCCATGGCAGAGCCAGCGTGTCCCTCACAGCACTTTATCCCCTCCCTTTTGTTGCATTCAGCATCCTGGCGACCATCTCCAAATCTTTTCATCTTCCACTACAAATGTTGCTGATTCTGATCTTTTGTGACTGATCTGCAGCAGGGAATGTTTCTTGCCAGACAGTTTTGTGTCCTTTCTTGGTTTCTGTGGCGTACAAATGTTGTCTGCCCACCAGCCAGCTTGGCAGCGGCCGTCTGGGCACCGCAGAGGAAGGTACCTGCGTGGCTGCTGTTTGTCTTCCCAGGGCCTCATCCCGTCAGCAGGATGGAGGAGGGCTGTTGTTGTGGCCGTCCTGTAGTGCGACGAGCGGGCTGCAGAAGTTCAGCTGAATTCCAAGTAGAATGATTTACAGTTGCTGCTGTCGGTTGTTGCAGCGATTCCTCCCCGGCTGCTGGTGCAGAGGCACCTGAGCACAGCACGGAGTCCATGGCCAGGAGTGGTTCCTGCTTGAGATGCTGGAGCCGCTCAGCGGGGTCGCAGGGGTGCCCCGCGCCGGGTGGGTGCTGGGGCGCTGAGGACGTGGGGCCGAGCCCAAATCCCCTTGGCCACCTGCTCAGGCCGACACCGCGGCTCCCTGAAGGCTGGGGAGGTGGAACCCCAGGTGCCGTGTTGCTGCCGGCAGTGACAAGCACACGCAGCAGGTTTGCTGTGAAGAGCACTCGAGTTCAGAGGTGCTTTTATTGTCCCAGTAAAACCAGGCACGGTGAGGTGCTGGGAGCACTCAGGGCTGCCCCAGTTTGTCCAGCCCAGCACAGGCCTCTCTGCACTTCATGGACTTCAGCTGCTGGAGATGTGCGTCCTTGAATGGCCAATGTCAGCCGGCCTGGGTGTCTGGGTCTGCTGCGTGATGTGCAACCCCTTAAGACCTTCCGTGTGGGCAACTCCGGAGGCTTTTGGGACCAAAATGCTCACTTACCTCTGGATTTCCTTGCACAGCTTATCTCAGTGGAGCCAGAGGAACAACCTTCCTCTCCTGGACTCTGCTCGGCTATTGCAGAAGCGTCCTCCTGCACTGGAGCTCTGCAAAGCCCTTGTTACCGCTCTGCAGAAGTAGGATAAGTAGTAGGATGAGTAGTAGGATAAGTTCTGCTCTTCCCCTGCAAGGATCCAGGCTGTTCACGTTGGGTACCTCAATATGTGTGGCAAAAAATCAGCCTGAGCAGAAACGGTCTCTCTTCTCGGGAGGCCAGCGGGGTCTTGTGCTGAGCCCTGGCCTTGTGCTCTGGCCGGACACTTGCTCTCCAGCCAAGTGGAAGCTGACCCCGCTGCTTTCCTTTCCCACGCCCAGGGCCTGCACACACCTCTGCAGCACGGCTTTTCCAGCGCTGCTGCCCTTCCAAAGAAAAATAAAAAAAGGCAACAAATATTTTAGACATTTTGCAGCAGCAGCTGAATTGTATCAAACTACTTTGTGCATCTGAGACTTAAAGCCCTGGGTATACATTTTTGAAGGGGCATGTTCAGGGAGTCGTTGGGGTCTGGTGATGAGGGACGGGCTTCGGGAGCTGGGCTGTGCTCTGGGCTCTGCTTTGGGAGAGGCTCAGCCTCAGCTTTCTCCTCAGTAGGAGGGAGATAACAGAATTAGCTTCTCTGTTGACTGTGACCTCTGGCTTCACCGGGACGCTACCGAATCCCGCCGGCAGGTTTTATTCATAGATCCTGTCCCCATTACCCCCCCAGCAGCCCTGGCAGGGCTGGTGCCCATGGCAATGCCTGTGCCACCGCGCTGGCCGGAGGGCTCTCCCAGGGTGTCAGATGCCCTCCCCTCTCCCCCTCTCCCCCTCTCCCCCTCTCCCCCTCTCCCCCTCTCCTCCTCTCCTCCTGTCCTCCTCTCCCCTCCCCTCTCTCTGGGCTGTTTGCTTTGGAGCCTCCTCGACTGACTGTTTTGAGACAGCTGCCTCTCTCAGTCCTGGATTTCCTGCATTTCTTCTCTTTTTCTTTCTTGTATTTTGTGTAGGGATGTTGGTATGAAAACAAACTCTTTCTTTCCAGACGGGGAATGGAGCCTGTGCTTATGCAAAATTCAGAGTGGGTCCCAGGCTGTCAGCCTGTTCTGAGGGTCTGGTGCTTTCCTCATCAGAGAGTTTGCCTTTGGATTATGGATTTTGGACCGTTTTTGCTTGAGACCTGGGGATGCTGCGAGGACACGGGGACTTCTGGTGGGAGGCTCCTCTCCTATCGCCAGTCCTCAGCACAGACACCTCCAAACACCCCGAGGCGTGTGGGTGGCTGAGTTCGCAGCAGGGACTGAAAAGGTTAAAGCTGCTTTGCAGTGTGACTTTTTTTTAAAAAAAAAAAAAAAAGCCATTTCCTTCATGTCCAGAGACAGTTTATTTTCTGGGCTTTCTTCGGGACTCAGGGAGGTGCCTTTTCTTTAAGGCATTTCCTGTAAGTGGGTTTATATTTGGACTGGGGAGGGTGGGGAGGGGAGGTGGGTGCTGGGGAGGGGTCCGGCAGCCCCGGCCGAGTGACCTCAGCTTTTGGCTCCTTGTCCTAAATTGTTGGAGGTGGGGGACCAGTGGCCGTGGCACCAGTGGCCATGGGGTCAGCCAGGTGCTGGAGCGAGGCAAGGAGCGGGGTCTTGCATGTCCCGGCCCCTGGGGCTGGGCTGTTGGGGACCCGAAACACCCATTTGTGCACATGGGTGAGAGCAGACCGGACAGTGTGAAGCTGTCGGTGGAGCAGCCAGCCCTGATTTACATTAAAGCCTCAGTGTTTAAAAACGGAGTTACTGTGCAGGGGGATTATCTGCTCCGGGTGTCCTTGTGGGTGCTGCGCTGTGGTGTGGTGTGGGCTGGCTGCTCCCTTCCACTCGTGGGGTGATAGAGCATGAGGACTGGTTATTCCTTCATCTGCAAAAACCACCAGAGAGGAACTGTGCACTCTGCAAAATAAAGCTGCCCCCCCAGCAGGGGCACATGGTTTGGGGAGGGTTTGGGTTGGCCTCGCTGCTGGGGCTGGGAGCTCTGGTGGGTCAGAGAGCCACTGCCTTGGGCCTGGAGCTGAGGAGCTCTTGTGTTTGTCTTCCCTCTCATTGCTTCTTCTCGCTCAGCAGTGACCTGCTAAGACACGGTGAAGTCCTTCTCTACTGTCTGCAGGGTGTTCAGGTTAGCGTTAGGAATTTCTGGAGCAGGCAGGTTTGTCTTCACTGTAATTCTGCACTGCTGACACCAGAAAACAGCTGTCTGTGCCCAAGAAGTGCTCAAAGCCAAGAAAAGGTGACCTGTCATCCCCTTCCACCCTTGAAGACCATCCTTTCCATGACCTTTAAGGTGATGAAGGTAAGTCCTGCGGGACTCCAAATTCTGATCTCTGTCTAATTCTATTCCCTCCCTCAAGATGACTTTGATTTCCATTAAAAACAAAAAAATCAATCAATCAAGCAAAGTAAGATATAAGATGATCAAAATTTGCTGTGCTCTTGGTGTCTGTAGTGCAGAGTTAACTCTTTTCCTGTTGATATTTGATCAGACCTTAATTCTTGTGCGAGGCCCTTTGAGCCCGCAGCCGGAGCCCCGCTGCCCCCGGGCGAGACGCAGCAGGCTGGGCTCACCTCCGAGGTTCAAGCAATTCTCCCATTGTTCCCCATGCCAAGTTTCTTCTCCCCCATTTTGTTTTCTTTTTATTACTGTGATTTCCTAACATCGGAAGAGGCGAGTTATGAAACTGGAGTTATCCAAACACGTCTTGTTTGAAGATAGCGTTTCATCCAGCAGATGCAGCTTCCTGCTCTCTAAATGGTTTTCATTGTTTCATGTTGGCTCCTGGCCCCATCTCTGCCGGGGCCAGTGGTAGCGTCGCTCAGCTCTGGCAATGCGAGGAGCGGTGGTCCCGGCCACGACACGCTGCCGGCGTGAAAAGGCCGAACTGGGAACACTGGTTTTCTGTAGGTGGCCTCTGAAAACATTTGGGAGGCTCACGGGGGGCTGCCTCTCCTCAGGGGTTAACACGGCAGCGTGCCGGCTGCGCGTGGGGTGCTGGCTCGGTTGGCCGCTGTTCCAGCAAGGGATGCTCAGGCTTTGCAGTTTGTGTCCGCTCTTCCAACAAGATTCTGTCCGGAGCGGCCAGTTGGTGCCATTTCTGCTCAAAGACACACCAGGTGTGTGCTCTGGATACCCACCGTGCTGGCACTTGCTCGTGGGACCCACTATGTTTGAACGGGGCGGCCTGTGACCGGGTGCCCACTGTTGAAATGGAGATGAGACACAGCACAGAGAGCAGTTTGAAAGTTGGGCGCTGTCACTGGCGCCGCTCTTCCAAATTTTGGTTGCAAACCGGGATCGTCTTGTGCTGGGCCATGTACAGCGATAGCCGCTGGTCTGAGGGCTGGCATCGAGGTTGCCAAGGAAGAAGGAACTGGGGAAGAGAGGGTAAATAAGGTGCTGCTGGTCGGTGTGATGAGGATTATTCCCAGCACAAAAGAAGCTGTGTAAGCTTTAAATCTTTTGTAGGCACTGCAGAGAGGGGGGGTTTAGAGATGCACCCCTGGGTGCTGCTGTGTGTTGGATGGAGAGCCTGACCGGGGCTCGTGCAGCAGCCACAGGCGTTCCTTGTGCTTCTGCAGGATATTTCTGCCAAATGTGACATGGGAAGCCTGGGGAAGAATTGAATGGGTTTAGTTTAAAGATGTTTTGTTATCGCTGAGCATGGGAGACCTGAGGCTGTGTTTTCTGGAAAGCCATTGAGCCCGCAGGCAGAGCGGCCAGCCAGGGAGCAGGAGGAAGAAGCCTTCGGCACACGTGCTGCACCGTGTTTGCTCGGCGTGGCCGGGTCACCCGGCAGAACTGCTGCGTCTGGGGCGGCGTGAGTAATGCCAAAACCTCCCCGTGTCAAGCCAGACGGGTCTGACTTGGGCTGTGATTGTGCCCTGGCCTCTTCTCCCCTTGGGTTTTGCATCTGTTAGCTTTCTCTCCCTAAAAACCCTGCAGGCTGCTCTCAGCCTGATTTGTAGCCATGCAAGCACCAAAACCGTCTCTCTTTGGTAACCGGAAGGATGCCAGCTGACTGTTAGCTCTCATTTTAAATGTTTGATCCAGAAAGCAAAAAAGTATGAATTAATTTTCTCGCAGAATGGTTAAATAGGAAACGCGACTAAAGAAAACAGTGATCTGCTGCTTGAATAGCTGCTACAACCACAGCAGATGTGTTTACTGGTGAAACAGGAGGCTGGTCCTACTTCGTGTTCCTGCCTGCTAAGACAGGTGGTGGGTGGAATCTGTGTTTTGATGGTGAAAAGCTGGAAATTCCGCTTTGCAGACAGATGTGGGCACTGGGCGGGGGGGGAGGGGGCAGGCAGTCTTGCCCCCCCACCCCAGCTGGTATGGCCGTGACGTTTGCTGTCCTTCAAGACCCCCATCATAGAAACAAACCTGCGCTGTTGGGTTTATTAATTCTCTAAAGTATGCTTTTAGTTCTGCTTTTTAGAGAAGCTGTGAGACGTGAGAGGGGCCTCATGCCTCTTCATCCTCTCGTTTTAGGCTCCCTGGTTGGGGAGGGGGGGTGGGCAGTTGAGCTGACACTGAGGTAGCGACTGGGGGGCTCCTCCTGCAGCTGCAGGGCTTGGGCGAGGACGTGTTGGTGTCCAGGGGGAAGCACGTGCCTGCCCTGGCACACAGGTTGAGAGAGGTGGGTGAGGTGCCCACGTCGTTCCCTGTCCTGCCCTGCCCGATCAGTCCCCGGGCGCTGGGAGGGATCCCCGCGGTGGCAGCGGGACCTGTAGCGTGGGATTGAAGAAGTGGTCAAGAAAGAGGAAAGTCAGAGCTTGCGGGTCAGCCGAAGCTTTTGAGCCTCACGCTCCATTCCCTGGGCACACGGATGCTGTTAGCCCTGACCGTGGACTGGCGAGAAGGCAGTAGGTAGCCTGCGACTCGAGCAGGCTGCGAGGGGCTGAAGGATGCCGGGCAGCCGGGAGCTGGAGGCAGGCTGGGACTTGGCTGAAGGTGGATTTTTGGTGGATTGCCTTTCTCTGCTGGCAGAGCTGTTCTGAGAGGAGCTGGGTGTGCCCCAGAGCTCTTCCTCCGGCGCAGGAAGCCGTGGCGGGGGTCACGCTGTCCCTGGAGCAGCCCGTGCCGGTGATGCCTGCCTCTCCCGCTCTGGTTCTCCACAGCTTTCCCACCTGCTTGCGAAGCAGTGATTTTGGGTTTTTTTAATTATTTTTTAAATGAATTAATTTTATTTTTTGCATGAATGGAGCACGTTTTTGTGAATGTTCTCTATGGGATGTGAAGCTGCAGATGTTTGCTCATTAACTAAGTTCTGCAAAGCCGCTGCCGGAAGCAGCACCAAGCGCTTGGCAGAGCTCTGGGGTTTGACGTTTTTCCTTCCTGCCCCCTTCTCCGCTACACACACCCCGAGCTCGCCCTTCGCTCTGCGATGGCAGCCCCCACCTCTGCCCCTTCGTCCCTCCTCCTGTGCTTTGGGGTGGCACCTCTCGTTTTGAGGAGGTGGACTGAGGTCCCCCGGGCAGGGTCCTGGGGAAGGAGCCCATGTCTCATGTCTCTATTCTTTGGCCACAGCAGCCAGAGAAGGCAAAGGATAATGAGGTCAGAAGTCTCGGTGATTAGTATTTGATAAGGTTCACTGACATTTTATCTTTTGTCTCCATAGAGAGGAGGAAAACATGGTGAATTAAGAACATCCGTCCTGGCAGGGCCAGCCCTCCCCGAGTGCCTGGCTCTGAGTCGGACTGGGCTCCTGTCTCTTGGGACAGGAAGCCTCTGAGACCCCAACTCCTGGCTGCAATGAGCACAGAGACCCCAGGTGTCCTTGGGCTCCTCTCTGGCTGCCCACCCGCTTCACCCGGGGAAGTTACCTGTTCTCTGGTGGTACGTGCCGTGCCCTGAACGGGAGCTGTGCTCCTCAGTGTCTCCTGGCAGCACGGGGACAGCACGGATAAATAGAACTCGACATTGCGCAAGTCTGTGTTTTGCGGATTATTGAGGCGCTCCTGTTTCTTGGCTGGGCTCTGAAGCCCATCGCGGTATTGAATGAGGCACGAGTGGCTTTGACAGAGCTTTCCCCCGTTTTCTAACACTGCTCTCCTTTCGCCCATCTCTGTCTTTGCCTGGGACAGGAGGAACCAGGAGCTGCCAGTGAGCTCCTGCCTGCGCGGCTGCTGCAGCTGCTCCCCTGCCCAGCCGGGGATGGTGCCACAGACCTGCCGCGGTCTGTCCTGCCTGCCGCGGTCTGTCCTGCCTGCCGCCGGTGGCTGGCGGGCCGGTGCTGCTTGCCCCTGAGGATGCTGAGGTTGAGCAGGGCCACCAGCCCTTGGCAAAGGAACAGGGGTGGAGGATTTCACAGCCTGCCACTGCAGAGCAGCTCAGTGCTTGATTTTCTGACCACTTGGGAAAGCCGAGTGTTAATTAAGGGCTTTGAGCCCCTTCAGAAAACATGCGTGTCCGAGTCAAAAATTAGCAACTCATAAAAATAGACACAGATGAGCTGTAGAAGGATGTGAGCTGATTGATTTACCACAAATGACGTTAGCCTGCAGCTCTAAGGTATAAGTTTTCTGAGGCAAAGGTTTCCTCGGAAACATCAACAGGAGAATTGCCGCACGCTAGTGAGACTGAAAAGTAACGCTTGCTTGAGAGGATGTAAGCATTTTTGGGTGTTGTTTTGAGCGATGCAAAGATGAGTGTGGGGGAAGCTCACCTGTGTGAAACACTGCCGTGCCAAGCGCCGGAGCGTGGGCTGAGGCGGTCCTGGGGGGCTCCGGGGGTGGGCAGCCCCTCGGAGGTGCGGGAAGGGGGACGATGCCGCTTCCAGCCCTGCGGAGGGCTCTTCCTGATGGGTTCCCCGCCAGCCAAGGAGACCTGGGCGAGCACTGTGACCACCTTGGCTTTGGTCCTCCTGCCCCAAAACGATGGGGAGAGCGGGACTTCCCCACCCTGCGCAGCCACTGCAGTTGGAGAGTTTCCTTCATGGGTGATCGCAGGTGGATGTTCCAGTATGAGTGTCTTTAGGACAAAGCTTTCCCAGTATAACCCCTAGAAAGCACCGGCCGTGGGCTGAGCCTTCGTCAGTCCTGCGCATAAACCTGTCATCAGGAGGAGGTTTGTCTCCCGTTAGCAGCAGACTCCTCCTCACCGTGTCTGGCTGCAATCGCAAGTGAGACCGTTGCGCTGGCAGGGCAATCCACTGCCAGGCAATAAAACCCCGAGCAGGTCTTGCTGTGACAAATCTTTTACTTACACAGGGGCTTCCACATATGGAAGGGGAAGCTGGAAAAAACACGCCCATTCCTGCCAAAAGGTGCTGTTCTGCCAGTAACTGGCCTCTGTTTCCTAAAGCTGCTCCTGCAAACTGTTGGTGTGTTGAATTAGGGCTTCCTGCTGCCTTCTAACCAACGGCCTTCTCCTTGGCCTGACCCTGGGGAGGTCTTGCTCTGCTTCTGACCTTGTTGTCTGTAGCCACAGCACCGGCTCCAATGCGTTCGGCGTCACAACTTCCCTTGAGCAGGAATAGCTGTTGCAAGGGGGTGTGAGCTCCTGTGCTCATGAGTCCCTTGGAAGGCCAGGAAGTACTCAGTTAATTTACAAAACTGGAGGAGAGAGTCATTTTAACCATCTCTGAGAAGCATTTCGTATTGCTTACAGCAAAAGTCTGGGATTCGGGACTACCCTTCGGCTACAGACCGGTCCAGTTCTCTCTGTGCATCCCCTGGTCCTCCCTCTGCCTGTGATGGGCTCTTTGGCTGTGTCCCACGAGGCTTCGTTTGCTTTAGCTCCCCAGAAAATGCCGTGTTACACAGAAAGGGCCACATTTTATACCATGTCTGTGGAAAGGGGTGCACGGTGGGAGACAGACACGGGACCGAGGCAGGTGAGCTGAGTCTGCCATTCCCGTGGCTCGTCCTCCATCGGGATTCACCATCTTGACTGTCAGGCCAGCATATGGGTCTATAACATCGCTTGAGGCCAGCTTTTGCATCCTGTTTTGTAATATTCCCTGACATTCCCCACATTCCTGGCAAGGAGACTTCTGTATTTTTTCTGAAATGTTCCTTTGTCTCTTTGCAAAACTGTGACATCCTTTAAAACTGCTTCTCAAAATGTCTGTTGGCCTGCTCTCTCCAGCAACTCCTGTTAGCTTCGTAAGGAAAAGGAAGCCTTGAGCTTTGACTCCAGCCTCAACGCTGTCTCCTTCCAGTGGGGAGAAAGGGGGATAAAAGAGAGAGGAAGGGCCGTGGACTCCTGTTTGACTCAGGTGACCTCCTGAAACCTCAGGTCTGTGCTATCTGGTTCCATCCTTGTCCTAAGGTTTCACTCCGACCTCCACGTTCATGTGATGATGATGGGCTCATGAGCTGTGCTTTCACCGTGGCAGCAGCCTGCCTGGACAGCACGGTCTGGAGGCTCCTGGGTTTGGAGGAGAGCTTTGGAGAAGGCAGAAGCCACCACAGTGGTCCTTGGGTTGGTGTCCTACCTCCAGCGCTGGCCTCTTCTACCTCCCAGGGTGTGAGGAGGCAAGCTGAGGGGCGGGTGGGAGGTTTTGCAGTGCTGTATCCCTTGATAGCAGATGAGAGACCTTCCGGGTTTCCCACCGGGAATCAGAAACAAGGTGAGAAGGAACTAACGTGGTATTGAAGCCCACAGTGTGACCTAGTGGAGAGTTAGACTTGGATCAACACAGCTTGTTACCAGCTGTGTCAGGATCTGTCTGGTGAACACGTCGACCTCCCTCAGTCACCTTACGGCCAGCCTTCAGCAAGACCTGGAGAAGACCAGCAGAAGAAGGAGAAGGATGAGCCAACAAGCCAACCCACAGGTCGCTGTGCCAGCTCTTCTGGGGCTGGGGTCCCCTTCCCTCACTTCTTCGGGCAGCAGCTCCCCAGGACACTCAGGGAGCCCCTTGAATGGGCTGTGCCAGCTCCCCCTTTCTCCCACAGGCACTGGGACCTTCTCTGTGCCCCAGAAGGTTCGGGGACCCTCTCAGCCTCCTCTCCTGGGCAGCGTTTCAGTTTGCTCTGGACGAGGGGACGCCTGGCTGCCTCTCCCATCACTTTGAAGCCAGCAAAGGCTTTCTCCTCCCTTCTCTCCCACCTACAGATGTTGGCTGACTGGAGACCCGGGAGGCAGCTGCTGCTCTTTAGCCGCAGCTGGAAATTAGTCTAGTTTCCTTCTGTGGCGCCACGGTACCATTAATGACAGGAAGGTCCGGCCAGGGATAGCAGTGGAAGAGGCTTTTCCTGGGGAGAATTGGACCAAAATCCCCTTGTCAAGGGGGAGGGCTGCCTGTGCCTCCCTGCACACCTTGTCCCAGCACTGGCGTGTGGGTGTCCCCTGTGGAGAGCCTGGCTTGGCCACGCTGCACCTCCAGCGGGCACCCGCAGCCTCGGCTGGGTTTGCTGTCCGCTGACGTGTGTGCACAGAAAGGTCTTTTTCACTCTGAAATATGGTTATTATTTGTTATTGATTGGCTAAATCCACTGCGGGCCTTTAGCAATACTCTCCTTGCAGGGCGAGCGCTTGCTCTGAGTGCCAGGAGGATCAAGACCTCTTGGGTCAGGGGTTTCATTAACCTGCTCTGTCCAAACAACTTTGTGGGGTCCCTGAGCAGCTTCAGCAGAGCACGCACTGGCAGCAGGGCCAGGCGGCAGCCAAGCTTCCTCAGTTCAAGCAGCACGCAGCGGGGCAGCAGCGCTGCCGTCTCTGAGGCCCGGCATTTCCCTGCATCGCTGGGATGTGAGATCACATTTGGAAGCGGCTTTTGACTCCTCCCGCCTTGGTGGAAATTTTACACATGGTCGCTGGTAACTCGGGTGGCCGCGGAGACGCCGCCCCATCTGCCCACTTGGGCAGCTGCTCTCCTCCCGCTCCTCTCTGGGCTTTGCTCGCCCATGGATTTACCAGCCCGCTCCTCTCTGCCCCCTTCCCCGCTTCGGACCTAAGGATCTCCCCTGCCAGGTCCTGCTCCGCCGAGGGGATCTCACAGCTCATTCAGCAAACTACTGATGCCAAAAGCACCGACTTGGCGAAGCGCAGCTGCAGAGAACGTGCTTTTCATTATGGAGACTAATCCCGTGTCAAGCAGAGCTTCTCCCTCGGACCGGGCTCAGCTTCGGTCTGCGTGAAAAGGTTGGGCGAGTCCTGCCTGCATGGAGGGAAGGAGCACGCCTGGGGCAAGGCGTGGTGCTGATGGGTTGAGCACAGACCGCGAATCTGTAGAAAATTAGGCGATTCAGTCTGCGTATCTTGGATAGCAGGTGCGCCCGGTCTTGTCCCTGCATCATCTTCCAGCACTGGCGAGGGTCTGGCAGCTCCTGCGGTTTGCAAACAGCCGGGCGGGAGAAGCCCCCAGCTGAGGTTTAAGGTCAGAGGTTTGACGAGTCAGCACCTGGTGGGGTGGGAAAGGGCGTTCTGGTGGTGCCCATGGCTCTCCTCCCTCCCGGCTCACCGCGGGCAGTGCCGCGTGCTCCCGCCCCGTCCCGCTCCTGGTGCCACCAAACCGCGGCCCTGCGGGAATTCTCACGCTTGAGCATCACCTCGGCACCTCGTTTTACTGGTTGCAGTTGAAAACTGCAACCCACCCGGCTGGAAGGGGCACCCCGTGCCAGGCCAGGACAGGCCACTGCGGTGTCCCCTCGCTGCTGGTGGGGTACGGGAGGGCCCCCAGCTGCGGGCAGGGCTGCGCTGGGGGGAGCCAGCGTGGCCCGCCGGGCTCACAGAGAACTGGAAGCGGCTGGGCAGTGTGCCTGTGCGCTTGAGCGCTCTCGCTCCGGCTTCCTCGCGCGCTCCCCGCCTGCTCCCACCCCCGCTGTTCGAACAGCTCAGCCCTTTGCGCGGCCGGGGATGTCCTGTTTGCTTCTAACGAGAAATTAGACGGCTGCCCGGGCGGGCAGGGTCAATGAGGGCAGATTTTATTAGCTCAGTACAGTCGGCCCGCATGGAAAAATCGGAGATCTCCAGTAGAGTGCCTGCGGGAAGGTCTTTGGCTGAGCTCTTGCCTCCAGCGGATGGTGCCGGGGTGGCTGAGGTGGGAGATCAAGGAGCCCGGTGGTCATGCTGATACTTTTCTCTGCATTTAATCCACGGTTTCCAATGAACAAAACCAGGATTAACAGCTTCTGCCATGGTGAGTCTGCTCATGTCCCTGCTTTGTGTTTTCATCCCATAGAAAGGTTTCAGCCAGCAAACACGCTTTTGGGGGGAGATGGGAAAGTCTGTAAAATGACCTTTTATCTTGTCAGAGGTTTTTTTTGAAAAGTGTTTCCTTTGCAGTGAGTCAGTTTACTTTGGCTTTTATGCAGCGGGGTGAGGGAGGGGTTAGGAGGTGTAATTTGTTTTGTTGTTAAGCTCTTTTTTTTTTCTTTTCTTGGAAAAACAAACCAGATTTGTCTTTACCTTTTTTTTTTTTTTTTTCCCTTGAAATGGTCTGCAGCTTCTGCTGCCAGCTGGGAGAGGAGCTGTGGTGGGGTGCGTTGTGAGCCCAGAGCCCTGATGAGATCAGGCACTTAGTGCTGAGGGTGCGGCTGTGCGTGGCAGGACGGAGAGGGGAAATGGATGCGACAAAGCACGGGCGGGTTTCAGTCGCATTGCATGTGGCTTTCCTCTCAAGCCCTCTGCTCCCCGCTTATGACGCAGCAGGACATAACAGCTCTGCAGCCTTTTTAATATCGGGGCTTATTTCTCACAGCCTCAGCCAAGCTGGTGAAAGCACGGTGGCCGTGCAGCGTGCCAGCTCCTCCGACCCGTCGGTTGTTCCCTAAGATTGAGCCAAAAAATGCCTTTCGGTGAGGCTGAGCCCCCCTCCTGCCAGGCAGCGAGGGCAGCTGGTGGCATTGGCTGGGAGCCCCGGGACCGCGGGGCCATTGCCTGCCAACGCTCCTTTATTCAAGGCAGTTTTAAGCGAGGGGCTGCGGAGGGTGAGCTGCGGGGTGGGGAGGGAGGTGCCCCCCGAGCAGTGCCCGGGCCGTGCTGGTGGGCGCTGGGCACAGCAAGAGGGGCCCTGGGCTCTTCTTGGGCCCGTCACACTCCAGGTGGGAGAGATCCCGTGGGCAGGTCCTGCCCCAGCGTACACAGACCTGCATTCCCGTGAGACCTGTTAGTTGGCTGCTTTTTGAAACTTAGGTTTTGGGGTTTGGTTGTTTTTTTTTTTTTGATTTTACGCCTTGATTTGTAGTTCTCTGTGAAAGGCCTGCAGGGAGATGTCCCTCTTGGGGACGAGACTGCCGTGCAGCCCGGGGTGGCCACCCTGTAACTGAACCCGAGGTGTGCCTTTTGCCAGCTGAGGGGTGGTGTTGGGGTCCTCTGCAGCGTGGTGGTAAAAAACCTGAATTTTGCTGAGATCTTTCTGCTGCGGGCTGGGATTTTCGCAAGTTTGGCCTTTGCTCGCCCAGCTCCCCGTGGACCCACTGCAGCGGCGGGTGCAGGGACCAGCTCAGAGACACAGTCTGACCACGGCAAACACCAGTGGGCTACTGGCCGAGGGCAGGCAGGAGGGTCTGCCATAGGGGATTGGTGAGGCAGAAGGAGGAGGCAGGTTATTGCACAGAGCTGGAGAAATACTTGATTCTGGCTTATTTTCGTATTGCAGCCTTTAAAAAAGGGAAGGAAAGAGCCCTAAAGCAGCCCTTTGTGCCTCCGCTGAGAGATTAGTGCCCATTTCTCCCCGCGAGGATGTGTTGCTGGGCCGGGGCTGTGGCAGGGCCTGGCTGTCACCTCGGACCAGGTGTGACAGCTCTGGGCTCTGTCCCCACCGAAGGCCGGAGGAGCCTGTGCGTCCCTCAGCTGGGAGCCGGGTGGGTTTAGAATTCTGTACAACATGGAAAAAGCTGCAGAAAGGCCACGGGGGAATGCTGTACCGTGGAGTTCCTCTGCTAACACACACGGGTGTTTCTTCTAAATAAGTGCATAGAAGGAGGGGGAAATTCCCTTGCCTATTAAGTAATTATTCATTAGCACCTGCATTTAAAAGTAGAAGGAGCTGGGGACAGCTACTAAGCACGTAGTGAGGGGAGAACCCGCAGCAGGTTGCGTCGACGGGAGATGTGAATGTGCATCAGCTGCAGATGCTGCGTTGCGGGGTCCAGCGCGCTCTGCAAACACGAGGGGGGCTGCTGGTTCTGCCTTTTTAGCAAAAGTATTTTTGTTTCCCTTTGCCCTTGGCCTTGCTGGGCCTTCAGTGATGGGTTGTGTTGGGTCTCGCTCTGCGTGCTGCGGCGAAAGCAGCGCCGGGATCCCGCTCTCGGGACTTTAACCTCAGAGTGCTGGGTATAACGCAGTGGAAAAATGGGCTCTTGCTGTTGTTCGTGTGAAGAAGTGCGTGATGCCACCCCTCCTCATCAGGGAGGCGCTGTCTGGCTGAGGGACGCCGGGCCCGGGCACTGCTGGCTGCCCCCGGAGGGATGGCGCCTGCTCATCCAAACCGCCTGTGCGAGCTGTGGGGGGGCCAACAGGAAAACAACAGCGGGATTCTCAAGAGGGTGGGACGCAGGATGGGCAAGGCCGATGCATTTTCTTCAGCATCGGGGTAGCAGTTTTCATCTTGCTTCTCTTCTGGGTTCCCAGCAGCAGAAATGAGCAGTGGAGATACTTATGCATATGGCAGCGTATATTCAATAAATGAATGGCTGGATCATGAGGAACCTTAAATAGGAGGAGGCACAACTCTGCTGTCTTCTCGGTGTTGTGCGCAGGCTGCCGCAGAAAACTTTTACCTGCTCAGGTACCTTTTGAAACCACAACATCTGAGGCAAGCTGCTGTCTTCGGGAAGGCCGGGAAAGCAGGGCTGGGCTCTTTGTGAACGCAGCCATCGGGTGCGGACGGCGCAGGCTGCCCTCATCCCGCTGAGCCTGTTGGCACAGGGCTGTTGGAGCATGGAGGGGTGGAAGGGGAAGCGCAGGTGGGCCTGCGAAACCTTTTCTTTCAGCTCTTTGGGGTTGTACCGGGGCATCTCGGTGCTCTGCACTTGGTGAAGGGCAGTGGCTGCTGGAGCGCGGTCTCTCCTACCAGCATCACTTGCTCCTGCTGGTAACAAGTTCCTTCTTTCTAACTTATTGTCACCGGGAAGCTTCTCTCTGTCCTGTGCACACAGACGGGCATTTGTAGGTGCAGGCAGCTCAGCAGAGTAAATACCAGCCCGAAACCCAGGCAGGGAATAACATAACTGGTGCTGCAGAGAGGACAATAACCCCACCCCAAGTCTGATCTGGGCCGAGGTGAGCCCTCGGCCGTGCCGGCGCTGATGGACCTCACAGGGTGGTGCGTAGGGTGGGCTGGAGCCGGAGGCTGTCTCTCCCCACAGCTTGCTTTGCCGTTGCCTTCTTCAGACGTGGAAACGGGGCTCCGTGCCGGGCTCCTTCCTCCCACACGAGGGGCTTTTTGCTGCCACGTTCCCCGGGGCACGCGAGGGGACGGGTCCCTGCCCCTTGTCCCTCTGGGCTCAGGGCAGCTGCAGAAACGCAGATGGGGGAGGCAGGAGGATGGATCGGGGTCTTCACCTTCCTGGCCCTTTGTTTCTGTTCTTACCAGGGCCCTTTCCATCCCCTTGTTCCCACCAGACATCTGCTCTGCAGCTGCAGCACTCCAGCCAGGGTGTTTAACCCCTGAGCCACCGCGGCTCATGCTCCCGGGGGCAGCCTGAAGCCCAGGGCTGGGAGGAGATGTCCTGAGGTGGCCAGAGGTGGCCTGGAGAAGGAAAGCCACCCCGGTGGAGCCAGATAAACCCCGGCTCGGTCTGTCTCTGCCACCCTGGCACGTCCTGCAGCCATGTCTGGCATGTCCGGCAGCCCGGTGGGTTTCTTCCCTCCAGCACCTGGTGCACCCCGTGCCTCTTGCGCGTGGATGCCGGTTGTTCAGCCCTGCCTTGGTGAGCCTAAATCAACACCCTGAGAGAGGAAGAGACCCTTCGATCCTGCAGAAGATTAACTTTGACTTCTCTGGAGGTGACTGTTAGGCTTTGTTGTCCCAGAGGGGTGAATACTGAAAGGAGAGGAGAAGTTTTCTCCCCTTTCTAAAGTAAAGCAGGTAACAAATGTGTTTGCATTTTGCAAAGGTATGATGAAGTCTCATTCGTTTGGGGCTGATGTGGCTCCTTCAGTGCTTATTAAAGACAGAAAAGGTTGCAGACGTGAATTTAAATTGCCCCGGGTGATGTCTGTGAAGGTGGTGGTGTTCCCCGGGCAGGTCGGACGTGGTTCCTGTCTCAGGTGCCTGCAAGGGGAGAAGCAGCTTTTGGCCGGTGTGGCGCAGGGCTGAGCTCTGGCATGGCCATGGTCTCACAGCTGCGTTTCTGCGCTGTGGAGCCCGAGGTGATGCTTGTTTTGGGTGCAGAAGGCTGAGTTTGAACTTCCTTTAGAACAGAATAAACCAGACAGATGCAAGACCACGGTTAGGCTCGTTTGCAGGAGAGGAAACCAAAGCTGTTGCATCCAGCTGATAACGGCGGTTACGTGCAGCCCTGGAGCTGAGCTGAGATGTGAGTGGGGCAGAGATAAGGTGGGGGGAGCGCCCTTGGGGGCTGCAGGCTCTGGGCACCCCCCCATGCAGCCGCCTCTGCCCCGGGCTGGGGGGCACCCGCGGAGACAAGCCTGGTTTGTACCTGGAAACTTCACTTTGACAACAGAGTGGCGGCAGTTTGTCTGGCGTCCTGGGGTCCTTCCTCTCCACTGGCCCAACCGAGGGTCTGCTGCCCCACGGGGGCTTCCAGGTACTGCCCGAGGGTGATGGGGGAGGAAGGGAGGGCCTGGCCGGCGGCGGGGGGGGGCAGCTGGCAGCACAGGACCTCGGGGTGACATTTGAGGGTGGCACACGAGGTCATCCAGAAGCCCAGCAGCTTCAGTCTCCTTGCGCCGTGGTGGCCAGAGGGCTTCTTGCCCGGGTCGTACCGGCCGGTGCTCAGGTCCTGGCACCCACACAGACGCTGGCCGGCAATTTCTGTGCTACCTCTGGGGTTTACCCCCCGATTTCCCTCGTGCTCACCTGCACCGAGATGTGAGCAGGGCAGTGCCCCCCGCCCCGTGTGGTGCTGTCCCTGGCGGAGCGATGCCCTTGGGAGCAGACAGGGCATTTTGGGGCTGGAGGTGGTGGAGGCATTTCAACAATTCCTCATTGGCAACGCAGCAAGGAACAGTTCCCAAAACTTGTGAGACCTATTTACCGTGTGGAGGTTAATTATGGAAACCCGCCACATCTGGGAGAGCATCCACCGCCTTCCCCGTTCCTGTCTGCGTGCCCTGGCTGCGCTGGTGGCAAATCGCTGCGGTTTGCTGGATGGTGCTGGGAGCTGGCCGGGCTGGAGGCAGATAACTGGTATTTATGGGTGCTGGGTGCCAAACCGTGCGCAGACAGGGGATGCCCGTGGCTGTGTAAAGCTCCGTGGACAGCAGTGAGCCCCGGCTGTGAGTCCAGAGCCGAGCCGGGGTGGCAGCGGGGGGGTTTCCTTGGGCGCCTCACGCTGCAAGTGCGAGGTTCAGTCAGCGCGGAGGGGTCTGGGTTTGGCCCTCGGGTGTGTTTGAGCGGTGCCCAGCTCAGAGGGGCAACACCGATTTCTGTGAGCACGGTGCTGGGTGTCGCAGTGAGTTAATTCCTCTTTCACTGCCAACGCCCTGGCCCCAGCACCTTCCACAGCAGCAGGATAGGTGTTTCCCGTGGGAAACGGTTCTTTCAGCTCCTCACTTTTTCAGGCAGTGAAGGCACGTGCCCCTGGTTTGGGAGCTGATTTTCTGTCGTTTCTGTAGAAATTAGGCAAGTACTTCTGTTTATGGGCTGGGAAGGGAAGCTGAGCTCTGCTTCTGCATAGTCACTGTTGTAGGCAACAGTTTATTTTAAGGCGGGATGGAAAGAAAACACACCGAAAAGAAAAGAAAGGAAAAGAGAGCGTTCCCCCTGCTAGCGCTGGAGTGTGAGAGCGGGAGGCTGGGAGCCCCCGCCCGCATCTGCCGGGCAGCTGGTTTCACGGCTGTCCATTAGGTAACGTAGGGGCAATTTTATGATGTGGTTTTCTTTTCACACACTCATTAGCTGTGGGGGACTTTTTATGGGGAATTTGGAAACTTTCTGTGAGGAGCTGGGAAGCTGGGGTGGGACTTCTCGTTTTTTATTTTTGATTTTTAAAGCAAAAGTGCAGAGCCGGGGTTCTGGGAAGTGGCTTTCCTGCCTGTAATTACATTTGCCTCCGGTGTTGCAGCTCGCTCACGGTGCAGCTTTTATTGCATGTCCCGGGCTCTTCCCCATCCACGACTGCAGCCCCAGAAGGAGGGATCTCGGGCTCTGAACATCCCGTGGCTGGGAGCCATCCCTGCTGGAGCCACTGCTGGCGGAGTGACTGTGCACGAAGATGATTGGGCAAATTTTGTCCTTTTTATTCCACTTTCATGTTGGTTTTCATCCTTTTCTTCCACTTTCACTAGAAAAATGAGAGCCTCTTTTTCTTCATTTCTGCTTTCTGGCCCCCGCCCCGGTGTGCTGCGGCGTGCCGTGGGGTCCAGACTGCGTGTGCCCCTTTTTGGGCACAGAGAGTGGGGTGCCTTTTCCTTGGGAGATGCCGCCCAGCCTCGGCAGCTGCCAGAGAAGGGCAGAGGCTTTGCCTGGCTGGGGATTCTCCAGTGGCTTGTAAGGGCTGTGCACCATCGGGAGCGAGCGCATTACTGCGGGTTTCCCCACGTCAAGGCACTTACCGAGGGCTCATCTCGCATGGAGACCGTCCTCTGGAGTGGGAGATGTGACAGAACCACTCCTCCACCTTCCCTGTCTGCATTCATGAGACTGGTTAGCAGCTCTACACTTGTGTGTCTTTGCTCCTCTCTCAAGGTGCCCGGTGGGTTGGTGGTGGTGCTGATGGGGGGATGGAGGCTTGTGCAAATCTTCTTAGGAGGCCCAGCTGAAAACACCAGGCACCCACCAGCCCCTCGGCCCCTCGCAGACCTCTGTGAGGACCCAGGTGGAAGCTGCTGCTGCCTTTTTGTGTCTCTTCTTTGTCTGCTGCTGGTTTCTGGGTGAGGAGCCGTAAGGTGCCGGGGGGAGCCGTGCACCCCGTGTGTGGCTGGCGCACGACTCACGCCGCTGCAGACCAGCCCTGCGGCAGCGGGTGCTTGTCTTTGGGCTCCCCTGGGGTCGGGTTTGGTGTGAGGTGGGAAGGCAGCGGTGTGGGGTTTATCCTCTTCTCTCCTTGGGAAGCGCAGCTTCTGTGCGTGTTTATGTGCCGGTGTCTGCGTGCCTGCTCCTCCCACCATATAATTTGAATGGGATCATTTCCACCACATTTAAACTACAGATTGCAAAGATATGAAGTTGCTAAAAGCTGGTAAAAATTGATGCTGACCAGAGGAGGCAACGAGACCCTCTCCCCGGCCCTGCTGAGGGGTGGGTATGGTGCACGATGAGCCTTTATTAGACATCAGAGAATCTGCAGCTCTGGGCTCGCTGCCCCGGTGGGATCCCATCTCCATCGCTGCTGCTCATGGCTTCTCTGCCCAGCGGAGGGTCCCCAGGCAGCCTCCCCCAGGGGCTTGGGCTGGGATCCCAGCAGAGGCTGCAGATGGGCGCTCGTACTGCCGGGGTCAGGTGTGGGGTTTGGGTCCCCCGTCACCAGTGTCGGGGGGGGGCCCTGGGGACACGGGGGTGACCCTGTGTGCAGCGTCTGGCCGTGGCCCGTGTGCTCGGCGGGAGCCTTTCCCTGCCCGTCCTTTCCTGTCTGTGGGAAGGGCGGCTGGGGGGAGGAATCTGGCCACTGGCCCCTGCCAGGATGGGGATGCTTGGAAACCTTTTCCGTGCCAGTGCTTCGACGTGCGGAGGGCTCCTGCCTGGGGCGGGCAGAGTCCCCCTGCCCTCGGGGGGTTTGCTCCCCACTGCGTGGGGCTCGGAGTGGTGGGGGGGGGATGCAGGAGTCCAAACCTGGGACCTGGCCCCAAAACGGGGCGAGGAGAGTCGCGCTCCCCCCTCGCCGGGAAGAGGCGGTGGAGGGGAAGGAAATGCCGTGCTCTGACTCCTGGTTTCCAGCGGGGCGGTGGGCGGCCGAGCTCAGTCCTGCGCGGGAGCATCCTGCTGCTCCCCAGCCCGGGGGGGTGGCCGTGGCCACGCCGGGTGTCCCGTGGCTCCTGCGCGTCCCCCCGCTGCCACCCCGGCCATGCTCTTCTGCCAGTTCAGCCCCTCGGCTGCCAGGGGTAAGCACGGCACCGCGGCCCCGCTCCCGGCTGCCCTTCCCTCCCCTGTCCTTGCCGGGAGGAGATGCCAGACCCATCCCTCCTTGGGGGCCGTCGTGGGGCTGGGTTGGGAGGTTGGTGTTTCTGCTCTTGGCTGGGGGCACCCTGAGCTGCATCCTCTGGCCACGGTGGCCCCATGGCCAACGACTCCGTTGGGAGTGAAGGAGGAGCAGAACGGAGCAGGGGTGGGAGGGGTCTGGTGGGTTCGTTGGCCGGGGGGCGGTGGGAGATGCTCCTCCTCGGACGCTGCCTGCCTGGGGACACGGCGGGGGGATCTGCTCTCCGGAGCCGTTGTCACCACAGACTGTTCACCTGGGCTGAGTCTTGGTGCCCTCCCGGCTGGCCGCTCGCAGCCGCAGGTCACCGTACCCCGCGGAGGGGCCGGGGGACGTTGGGGGCATGCGGGGTTCCGCGGGGACCGGGCTGAGCCAGTCGAGCTTCAGGGTTGAGGTTTCCACTGCAGTTTCTGGGTCTGAGCCCTGCCGAGGGTCGGACAGGTCAGCCCCCGTGTTTCGCCCGGGCTTGTGGCGCGGTTGAGGGCAGCTGCGCAGCTTGGACCCAGACGCAGACGCTTATTCCAAAACTTCTTCCCAAAACTTCTGAAGTATTTGGGTCCAGGGTTTTGGCTTGGTCCTGTCCTTAACTGAACTGCTTGTTTTGAGCTTTTTTTTTTTCCCCTGCTGTAGCTTTGTAATTGGAAATGCAGCCAGAGCCCTCGGCGGTGGCTGTTGATGGATGGTGATGAAATTGGGGAGTTTCGCTGCAATCCTCTCCAGGGGGATGCGGCCTCAGTCCACTCTGTGCTGGGTAGTGCCTCCGAGAGGGATGGGCGAGACCCTGAAAACTACTGTCGCATTTTCTATGCTTGAGGTCAAATGTTTGTCACCCTCAGAAGTATAAATCTCAGCAGACCGATGGACTGCCGACACCAGGCAGCAGCTTGCTTTGGCTGCTTGAGCTTTGGGCTGTTTTCCCTCAAGTTTTGTAAATTTGAGAAGTTTCCCAGAAAATAGTGCTGGCTGTTGGATGGGGTCCTCTAGGCGATGGCTGAACCATGTGTGAGGGGTGGGAACTGGCCGGGCAGGGGGGTGTAGAGAACCATCAGGGTTTTGGTGCCTGCCAGGATGGACACCAGCTCGAAAGGAGGGTGGGGTGGTCCGGGCTGGTGGGAAGGAGGAAGGAGAAGGGAAGGTTCCTTTGGCAGCCTGTACTGGAGGATGTTTGCAAAAGTGACCAGCCCTAAGCTTTGATGAGCTCTGAACTAATTATTACAAATAAAGATCTTCCTCTCCTGCCTGGCAAAGCGCTGTATTTGGTTTGGTGGGTTCAGAAATGAAATGTTTCGTTGGGAGGTTGAAATTGTGCCTTGAGGCCCTGTCACTCCTGCATTACCTCCTCCTCTTTGCCTTGTGCTGGCGGAGAAGCTGAAGCCGAGCAGTTGCTCTGCAGCCGGTCCTTTCCTCTGCTTTGTGCACATAAAACACGGGCTGGGGAGCTGCGGGAGAGGGGGCTGCTGCTCCAGGGAGCATTGCTGCTGCTGGGTGGGATGCTCAGGCCAGTTCTTTGCTTTCTTTCAGAAGTCGAAGCCAAGAAAGCTTGCGAGTGGCTGCGGGCGGCAGGATTCCCTCAGTATGCCCAGCTTTACGAAGGTGAGAGCTGCCACCTCTGGCTGATCCCCCTCCTGGCTCTGTACATGGTCTTGTATCCTGTATCTCAACCAAATAGCAAGGGAGAGCTGGCAAAGCTGTGGGGAGAGGATGGAGAGGATTGTTTACTAATTATATGATCATGTGTTAAAAGTTTAAGCCCTCGGACTTGGCTGTGGCCTGGCGGGCCAGTCGTGCCATTAACTTTCCTGCATTCCTGAACTTTTCCCCTTTGGGCAGGGCTGCGAGGAGTCCCCGGGGCGGCTGCTGGGGCCAAGGGCGGGCAGGCGTTGGAGAGCTGTCGGCTCTTGGGGAGTTCAGTGAGTGTTTGCAGTGGGTGGGAGCACAGAGGCAGCTTTTCCTTTGTCGGCTTTTCCTCCCTCCCTCCCCACTGCCACGTCCTGCAGGCTCCTGCCCTGCCTCGATACGCCATTTGGCAGCAAGGTGCTTTCGGAGCAGGCAGCCAGCCGTGCCCAGAGCAGCCGTGACCAACCCGCTCCCACCTCCTTGGCCACGCACCCACGGGCGGCTCAGGGTGGTGGGTCTGGCCTCCGGCTCAGCTGTGTTTACTCCAAGCCCGTGGCGGGACGGGGGGGCCGGTGCCGCGGAGCGGTGGCCGCAGCTGGCCCTGGCTGGCTGGGACAATAGTGGGAAGCGGCTCTCCGGCAGGCTGCAGTGATGGTCATTGTTCGGCCGGGCACTTCCACCGCCCCCCGCAACACGTGTGCGGGAGCCACGCTCTTGCTGCCCGGGTGATGGCTTTACAGGCTGCCTCTCGGCTTCTGGTTTCTATTTTGGGGGGCAGGCTCCTTGCGCGGCCACGTGCGGGGACGGGACGGGTTCCTTTCCTGTGGGGGACACCCAGGTGTCAGCCCCCGAAAGCGTTTACAGCCCCGGGGCGGCGAGGAGCGGGTGCTGGGTGCTGGAGTCTATGAATAAACTGACCCTTTTTCCAGCCTCACTGAGCAAAACTTTCCACATCCTCCAAGTGTTTCATTCTGTTTTTCTCCCCAGCTGGCCGGGCTCGCTGTCCCCTCGGTAATTACACTCCATAGCTTCATTAGCAGCTGGGCTTGGACACTTGTGGGTGATGGCCCTGCTCCCTGGAAGCTGGTCCCAGCAGAGCTGTCTGGGTGCACAGGGGTGAGCAGGGCACGGGACAGAGGCACTCGGGCACCTTGCTTTGGGGAGAGCCCAAGGGCACTGGGCACGTGCCCCCTCGGGGTGCTCCTCCAGCCCCTGCCCCGAGGCCAGTGAGTGTCTCTGCCTGCGCAGACCCGACCCATGGCCGTTGGGGCAGTGGGGATTGAACAAGGTGCTGGATCTATTGTACCACTGTACTCCTACAGCTTTCCTGCCCCGGGGGGGCCTCTTAGCAGCTCCCAGCTCTGCCCAAGGGAGCGGAGAGGCTTTCTTGCCCCTGGGGCGTAAGTGGGAGGAGGGAGTCATCGATGAGCAATCGAAGCATGTGTAATGCTTTTGCATGTTTCTGGAGCACAGGTCTGATGGGGAGCAGCTGAGGGAACTACGGGGGTTTAGTCTGGAGAAGAGGAGGCTGAGGGGAGACCTCATGGCCCTCTACAACTCCCTGACAGGAGGGTGCAGGGAGGGGGGATGAGTCTCTTGAGCCAAGGAACAAGCACGAGGACAAGAGGGAATGGCCTCAAGCTGTGCCAGGGCAGGGTCAGACTGGCTCTTAGGAAGGATTTCTTTGCAGAAGGGGTTGTTGGGCGTTGGAATGGGCTGCCCAGGGGAGGGGGGGAGTCCCCATCCCTGGAGGGGTTGAAGAGTCGGGTTGACCCAGCGCTGAGGGATCTGGTGGAGTTGGGAACGGTCAGTGTGAGGTTCATGGATGGACTGGAGGATCTTCAGGGTCTTTTTCAACCGAGATGATTCTGGGATTCTGTAACGTAGGGCCTTATGGGACACCAGGACGTCTCCGGGGCGGTGTTAGGGAGGTGGCTGTTCTCCAAAAACCACCCTGAGGTGCTGAGGGGAGAAGCTGAGGGGGTCCCTATCCCTATCCCTATCCCTATCCCTATCCCTATCCCTATCCCTATCCCTATCCCCCCTGTCCATGGAGGGGCAGCCGGGGCTCCAGATGTGCACAGCTGGGAGCAGGGCCGGGTGGTGATACCTGTGTGGGCGAGCGAACGCGCTGCGAAGGACTGGTGGTTATTTCTGAATCAGCTCATCTCACCCAGCGCTGAAGCCAGCCTGGCGCTCTGACCCCGCAGGAGCCATTCCCGTGGGCTTTAACTGTCCCAGACACACCAAGATCCCCGGCACAGTGACTGGGTTGTTTGTCCTGCAAGGAGGAAGGAGGAGGAGGCGATGTGAGGGGTGTCTGCTGCTTGACTCCGATCCCCTCCCAGCGTCGGGGCTGCCGCAAGCCCTCCTACTCCCGGCCCGGTGGGGCGTGTTTCCCCCCCTCTCCTCTGCCTGACTCATCCCTCCCACCTCTGCACTTGGCTTGTGCTCGCTGCCACGGCACTGGGGCATCCCTGGCCCTCGCGCGCCTGCTCCCTCTGCGTCTTGCTCTGGCTCTTTGCTGGCTGCCTCCGGGGGCTGTGGGTGCAGAGTGATCCCTCGGAGGAACCACTGCGGGGAGCGCGGGTCGAGTCCTGCCTCCCTGTGATGGGTGGCAAGTCCCAGTGACAATGGGATGCCCCAGCCCTCCTGGCTTCTTCCCACTGCTAATCCTGGCCCAGGAGACCCCCACGCCTTTCCCCTCCGCTGCTCTCCCACTTCCCCAGCTCTCCATCCTCAGCCTCTCCCCTTGTTCCTGGCAGCATCCCCTCCTCCCACGCTTACCGCCAGCCCTTGTGCCTGATGGCGCGGCTGGTTCACAAACAGCCGCTGACTTTCCTCTTGCTTTCCTCCCCAGACTCATCGTTCCCTCTCGACATCAGCGCTGTGAAGAAGGACCACAGCTTCCTGGACCAGGACTCCCTCAAATCCCTGTGCAGGTAACGCTCCCTTGCACCCCTTCACAGCCGCAGGCAGTGGAGCCGGTGCGGGGACGTGCCCCAGGCAAGGGCTGAGGGGGGCTGGCTGCCTGTGGTCCCCGGGGCTGTGGGTGCTGTGGGGTGTCTGCCTTGCACCCCGGCTGTGGCTCAGAGCCTGCTCAGGCACCGTCGCTCCCCCTGCAGCAAGGAGTCTGGGTGCTTTAGTGTTGAATCAAACAGCGTAGCTGGCTGTTGGTGCCGGGGTTTGGTTTGAACATACATCGCTCCTGGAGAACGGAAACATTTCCCGGGAATAATTCTTCTCTTTGTGAGACTTTTGGGCTGTGTTTTAATTTCACGCTTGGGTAACTCCTGTAGAGCTTGAGTAGGAATGGACTGGTCAGGGCTGAACTGTTAAACTAAGCAGAGGTGGAAGGACAGACCCAGCTCTGCTGTCGCCGCAGCCCACTCTCCCCCTTCCACCCCCAGCTGCCCCAGGAGCTGTGTCTGCCCGGGGTGTGTTTTACGGGGCTTTAATTTGCAAGGATGATCCATAACATCTCTGAGAACAAAACAGAGTTTGAAAACCAGGTCTCTGCATCAGAGCGAAGGGATCTTGCTTGGCTGTCAGCAAAAGGCAGATTTGGGTCAAAGCGGCTGTGGGTGAAATCGTGTCAGTGGATGGAGTTTCACCCAGTCGCCAAGCAGGTGCTGCCCGTGGAGGAGAGGAAACAGGCAGCGAGGGCTCGCGGAGCGCTGGTGCGGTGCTGGGGGCTGTGTGGAAGTTGCACACCGCTAATTATTAGCGCTCCGTGCGGGTCGTTAGGAGCTGCGGGTGCTCCCGGCGGGGCTGACGCTGTGATTTGCATTACGCAGGTGAAGTCTGTGCTGGTGGGTCTCTCCTCTTCCCGGGAGCGACGTTTCTGTCGGCTGCTCCCGCCGGGGATTTCTGCATTCACTGCTGCCGGACGGAGTGGAGGAGGGAGGGGAAAGGGTTTGTTACGGGTTTGTTCTCCCAGTGGAGAAGCTGCTGCGCCAGGCGGGGTGGGAGGATCCCCTGTCCCGCTTCCCGGAGGCCCGGCGAGCTCCCGGTTTTCCCGCCTGGTGTGGTGGCGAGGCAGGAGGTGACAGAGGTCTCTGACCATCCCACCCTGCCTTGGCTTTCAGGTCCTTTTGCCGCAGGAGCACCTGAGATTGGTTTGCTCTGATAACCCCGGGCAGGTTGTCCCGCAGGATCGCTGTGGCCGGGCTACGTAGGGCTTGAATGTCCCCCGCTCCCTGAGGTGGCCCTGTGCAGCGTTTGCCTAACAAAAAAGTCTAAAAAGACACTGGAAAATGCAGCTTTTCCAAGAAAATGAACCCCCTGGGCATGTTCTCTTCCCCCCTAGCACACGCGTCCTCCCGTCTCACTCCCTCTGCCAGATTTGGTGCGTGTAATCCTGCCGCAGGGTGCTCGCGGTTGGGGGGTGTCAGTGGGGCTGCAAAAGGGCCATTAGTCACATTTTTGGTGACATGTCCCTGGGGTGTGTTTTCTTGGCTGTGCAGACGTGGTATTTGCACGCTGGAAGTGCTTGTTGTAGCTTTCACAAAGGTGCTAATTGAAGTGAGTTAACTGGAGATTACACAGAAGAAATGAACCCCAGGACTTGAAGCTGTAGGCTAGAGGAAGGTGAAGGGCCGGGCTGGGGGCCAGCCCAGCCCTGGGGAGGAGGGAATGGGTCTCCCCAAGCCCGCAGGGGCTTTGCCCTCAGAAATAGCAGAAATGGGTCTGTCAGCTCTCAGGGCTGGGCTCCCCCTCCACAGGCAGCAGGGTGGGGGTCATGGCTGCCCCCGCAGCCATCGGTGGGAGCCAGGACACCGAGCAAACACCATCTGAGAGGTGACCAGCACCCACACAGCCCCGGTTGTGATTGTGGGAGAGCAAATGCCAGGCGCCAGGGTGACTGCAGGGGTTTAGGCACAGCCAAGGACGCCCCAGAGCCAGCGCGGCCGGAGCCGAGTGCCGCTCCCATGGCCACGCTTCCCAGATCCCTCCTGGCACACAACCACGGGCTTGTGCCACTCCAGAGGTTTCATCCCTTGGCTGTGGTGCCCGAGGCATGGGTGAGGGGGTGCCTGGGTGGGTGTCAGAGGAGTGGGGTGCCCATGGAGCTCTGTGTGTCCTGCTGATCCCTGGAGCCGCAGCTGCTGGGCACACGGGAAGGGCTCTAAGAAGCAGAAAAAAAATGAAAAAGCGAGCGTGGCCCCAGCGGGGGCCAGCACACGGGTAAAGCCTCTCGTGATTTCTTGCAGGAGGCTGATGACCTTGAACACATGTGCCTCCATGAAGCTGGAAGTCCACTTTCAGCGTAAACAGGTAGATCATGGGTGTTCACGGGGCTGGGGGGCACAGGGGTAAGGTGTGTGCACTAGTGGGGCAGCAATCCTGTCTTCAGGAGCAACAGGTCTTCAGCTCCAGAGCTGCCCCAGGGCACTCAGCAGCAGCCGGCACTGCCCATGTGTCACCGGCACAGCCCCGGCAGTGCCTGGCTGGATTAGTGGGTGCCTGGATTTGTCCCGAGCCCCCCCAGCTCCCCGAGGCTCTGGCAGCAGCAGGCGGGAGCTGTTGTGCCCAGGCTGGGACAGCCATGGTGGGCTGTGCCAGCAGCATCCTGCCCTCGGGCTCGGGGACCGGCCGCAGCACCTCTGCAGGAGGAAACCCAACCCCGGAGGGATGGGTGGAACCAGCCCCCGTGCCACAAACTATTAATACTGGCATATTGATAACAAAAACTTTAGTATTTCCCTTAATACATTTAAAGCACGCTCCAGCCTGGTGCTTCACACATGGAAATCATTACTGGGTGTATCCCTGCTTGTTCCGACTGCCCAGATTTTGGCTCGGGACAGGGTGCTGCCCTGAACCCCTCGTGCACTGCCGTGGGTGGCCGGGGGTTTGTGGGGAGGCTCGGCAGGGTCCCGACCACCGGTGAGCTATCCAGATGCAGCCAGGAGGCAGCACCTTCCCTCCCCTGGTGTGGTGGGGAAAAATGGTGCGGGGTGGCTCCCGGAGCCCTCCGTTGCCGAAGGTTTGAGGGGGTGTGCGCGCTGCTTCCTTCCCCGCCTGGGCGGCTGTGGAGTGGGATGGGGCAACGCGCCGACCCTCTGCGGCTCCGACCGATTGATTGTCCCCTCTTCTCAACCACCCACAGAATGAAGACTCTGAGGAGGAAGACCTGTGCGCCATCAGCGACCGGTGGGCTTTCCAGAGGGACAGCAAGCGGTGGTCCCGGGTGGGCTCCGTCGACGTCCTCTCCCAGGGCTCTGAGGCGCTGAGCTCTGCCATGCGCCTGGCGTCCAGCCGCGAGAGCGTCCTCACGGACCTCAGCACCAACCCGGAGGCTGCGTCCCTGCACAGCGGCGGCAGCGGCGGTGGCATTGGGGCCGCACCGCCCGGCCCCCCGGTCCCTGCCATCGCCGCCTCCAGCCGCAGCTGGAGTGAGCGCTCCTTGCCCGAGCGGCCCTCAAGCCGTGGCGACGGCTCCAAGGAGAAGCCGAAGAAGCGACGGTCTCGCAGCTTCCTGAAGAGGATCGAGTCCCTCCGAAGGAAGGACAAGGAGAAAGCTGGCCCAGACGAGAAGGTGGCCCCGCACGGCAGTGGCGCAGATGCACTGGGATGGGGCTCCCTGAAGACTAACGGGGACCTTGTGGCCACCAAGGCCAGCTCCTCTAAACGAGGGATATCTGCCTCTTTCCGTGGCAAAAAACACTTCTTCTCGGTATCGCACAGGACTAACCGCTTGCTGGGCTCAGGTGGGAGTGAGGCGAACTCCGACCCCAAACACAGCGGGGTCTACCTGGAGGACTACGAGATGGCCGTGACCACCAGCAGCAACTGGGCTGCCGGAGTCAGTCAGCACCGGCCGGCACGCGGCGGGGACTGCTTGGTCTACGTCCCCCAGGACCACAAGCCAGGCACCTTCCCCAAATCCCTCTCCATCGAGAGCCTGTGTCCCTTGGGCGGCAGCTCGCTGACCCACTGGAAATCAGGGAATGCGCCCGTGGGGCTGGGGGGGGGCGGCAGCTCATCCTCCCCGCGGGGCTTCGCCTGCCACCGGCGCCGGGGCTCCTGCAGCTCCCTGGGCAGCCGGGTCAGCGTCTACGACAATGTGCCAGAGTTCGGCAGCAGCGAGGATTTGTGCCAGGAGGACGGGGAGGTGACCTACGAGAACCTCGACGACATTCTGCAGCACATGTGGGGGCTGCAGCAGAAGGTGAATCTCTGGTATAAAGCCATCTCCCCCGACCTGGCTGGGGAGGAGGGCGGCGAGGAGGAGGAGGAGGAGGAGTCAGAGGAGTCGGAGGAGTCGGACTCGGGAGGGGAACCCTCCAACCTGCACTTCGAAGAGCGGTCCATGTCGGATGTGGGCACCTCTGCCAGTGACTTCGACAGCACCGGCAACTCCCTCAACGAGGGTGAAGAGATCGAGATGCGGGAGCGCCGGGACTCGGGGGTGGGAGCGTCGCTCACCCGGCCCTGCAGGTAATCGGGGGCTGCGGCTGCATCCCCCTCCCCTCTGACGGGCCTGGCAAGGCCTCAGGGGCCACCACGAGCCTATCCCGCACCCACGGGTGTTCTGTGGCAGCACCAGCGCCATTGGGTGCTGGCTGGAGCCCTGGCTCGGTGGTCACCTCTCCCCCGGGGGGGACGCGGGGCGGATGGGGGGACACTGATGGATGTACGGGGCGGTGTGAGCACAGTGCGGGCTGCTGGTGCGCCCTGCTGGCTGCCTGCACTGCTGCCTGCACCCCTGCCTGCTGTGAACAGGCTGCCCCCTCTCTGCCTGCGCAGGCCCAGAATTGAATCATTTTTCCTTTGGTCTAAATGACGGAGGCGCTTGCTTCCCCTGTGCTGGTGCTCCCCTGGGCTTGTCCTAAGAAAACTCCAGCTGCTGCCCAATTCTGTGACTTTTCTAGCCCCTGCTAAGCTGGGGCTGGAGGGTGACGTGCCTGCAGGCAGGCAGGCAGGGCTGTAGAGGACCGGGGTGTTTCCGTAGCAGGGGATGTCTTGTGCCCTTCTGGGCTTGAGGATGCGGCGGAGCAGCTGGGCAGGAGCCTTACCGGAGCAGCACGGGTTTGGGCCGGGTTTTAGCAGGCTCCAGAGAGAGCGCTGCCTCGCTGGGGTGTCTTTTCTTCTCGTGAGAGCAGGCGCTGGAGCCGGCCCCTTTGGCGCAGCGATGGTCCTGCCGCCACCCCGCACCGCGAGCGTCCCAGCTCTGCCCCGTCACCCAGCACAGCCCTTGGGTGCAGGCGCAGCGAGCCCGAGGCGCAAGGGGAGAGGATGCTGGTTGTTCCAGGGGAACCGGGGAGGGGGGGGATTTGTGGGCACCCAGCGGGGAGGAAGTGGCACTGGTGGCACCGGGAGCCCTGGGCTCAACCCGGCTGCCGCTGCGCCCGCTCCTTCCCCCAAAGCAGCGGGTGCCCCGGGGCAGGGAAGGGCCGTCCCTGGGCTGCCCGCTCTCACCGCCAGCCTCTCCCCGCAGGAAGCTGCGTTGGCACAGCTTCCAGAACTCCCACCGGCCCAGCCTGAACTCGGCCTCCCTGGAGATCAACCGCCAGTCCTCTGCCCAGCTCAACCTGCTCCAGAAGTGCTCCCTGCTCCGGCTCACGGCCATCATGGAGAAGTACTCGGTGCCCCACAAGCAGGCCTGGACGTGGTGAGCTGGGGGGGATCGGGGCCAGGTCGGTGCCCCCGCGGTGGGTGCTGCCTCCCAGCCTTGGTCCCACAGCCTGCAGCAGCTTTGGTGTGTGCAGATGGTGGAGAGGGAGTGGAAAAAAGCTGAAACAAAAGCTGGCTTTGCCCTGCACGGCTGTGGGCATCCTCGCAAGCGTGAGCTGGGGGCTCCCGGCAGTATCTGCATCCAGGAGGGCTGCAGGCATCTGCAGGGCATTAAAAATGTGGCGGCAGCGTCAGAGCATGGGACAGTGGTTTCCTTTTTCAGCCAAGTATTAAAGCATTTTGGCTTAATAAAAGGTGCTGCTGTTCCTGCTCGAAAACCTCTATTCAGAAGGAGGCAGAAGCGCGTGTATGTGTGTTCCTGGGGGTCCTGCTCCCCTCTGTGAGGTGGTGCTGGGGGGCCGCCCGCCGCCCTGATGTCTGTCTGTCCCACCCCGCAGGACCGTGCCCAAGTTCATGAAGCGGAGCAAAGTCCCCGATTACAGGGACAAGGTGGTCTTCGGGGTGCCCCCCATCATCAATGTGCAGCGGACGGGGCAGCCGCTGCCGCAGAGCATCCAGCAGGCCATGCGCTACCTCCGCAGCCAGTGCCTGGACCAGGTGAGGCCGCCGCTGCCACCTGATTTGGGGCAAAAAACCCACCTTGCAGGGGTGCTTTTTTGTTCGCCTCTTGTGGCGCTTGGCAGTGGTGAAGTGGGAGGGTGAGATTGTCTGTGGGGACTGCACCCCCACCCGTGTCTCCTTGGCCATCCTGCACTCAGGGTTCTCCTCGGGGTTGCAGGGAGGGAGGTTTTTGGGGAAGGGGCTTCCCGGCCTGTCCCATGGGACCCTGCCCGGGTCGGTGCCCACCCTGTGCTCACCCCAACCCGCTCTTCCCCGGCAGGTTGGCATTTTCCGAAAGTCAGGGGTGAAGTCCCGGATCCAGGCGCTCCGGCACATGAATGAAACCAGCCCCGACCACGTCAACTATGAGGGGCAGTCGGCGTACGACGTGGCTGACCTGCTGAAGCAATATTTCCGCGACCTGCCGGAGCCCATCTTCACCAGCAAGCTGACGGACACCTTCCTGCAGATCTACCAGTGTAAGTGCTGGGCTGGGAGGAAAGTCGGGGTCTCCCAGGGAGGAGGCATCTCCTTGATCATTTGGACGGAGGAGACGGAGACAGGCCTGCGGGGCTGGATCCTCTGACCGCCAGCTTCGCCCTGTGCCCGCAGTCGTGTCGAAGGAGCAGCGGCTGCCGGCGGTGCAGGCGGCCATTATCCTCATGCCGGATGAGAACCGGGAGGTGCTGCAGACCCTGCTCTACTTCCTGAGCGACATCGCCTCCGCCGAGGAGAACCAGATGACCGCTGGGAACCTGGCTGTGTGCCTGGCCCCCTCCATCTTCCACCTCAATGTCTCCAAGAAGGAAAGCACTTCGCCAAGGTAAGGGTTGGACTAGCTTGGGCCTCCCCAGCCTCCCTGCAGCTCCCGTCTTACTCTGCCTGTCCTGGGAGGAGGCCACTCAACTGGGATGAGGTGGGAACAGCACCCCGTGGATCTGCAGTGTGATGTGGGGGTCCCCTGCAGGGCAGTGGGGGGTGGAGGCAGGGGGGATGCCCACCTGAGCCCAGCACTGTGAAACAAAGAAATTCACTTAGCAGTCAGAATCCCAACAGAACCGTTAAGCAGGTTTTGTTTGTAAGCAGCGCTGGGTTCGCCCCAGGGATTCCCCACCAGAAGGGCTGCCCAAAACTAGCAAGGGACATCAGCTTACATACACACAAATCATACATATTCATTAGATTTCCTGGAAAGGGATGTCTTATGATAATGAGTTCCCAAAATTCATTTACATACTCTGAGCATGTGTAGTAAAAATAGAGTGAGGGTCTTTGGTGGTCGAGGGAAGAAGTAAGTGGTCTTCTTCACAGTGTTCGCTTCTTTCCAGAGCATGCACTGTGAGGTAAAGTCCAGGTGTCTTCTTCCTAAACTGGCGAGATCACCCTCCCTAGATTGTATCTCTGTGTCCTTTAGTTCGAGTCCCCCTCATTTAGTTTGCCCAAGTGCCCACTGAGGGCTTTGAGTTATACAGGGAGCGTTTTACTTTGGTCTAGACAGACAAAGAGGCCATGGGAAAACAGTTGAGGCGTCCTTGGGAAACAAACACAAGGAAAACTTCCACGCATCACAGTTTAGTCTTAATCAGAAGTTCACTGGTTTGAGCCCTCTCACCTGTCTGCTCCCCCGCAGGGTGATGCAGAAGAGGGGCACCATGGGGAAGCCCGACCAGAAGGACCTCAACGAGAACATGGCTGCGACGCAGGGGCTCTCCCACATGATCACCGACTGCAAGAAGCTCTTCCAGGTGGGTGACTGTGGTGTGTCCAGCCTGGCGTTGCCCTCCCCGGGTGCTGCTGGTCCCACAGAGTGGGCGTGGGGCGAGATAAGGGCACCCCCCCGCTTTGGCGGGGCAGCGCTCAGCACCGGGGCAAACCTGGCTGCGTCTCGTGGCGCTGCGGGTCACGAGCTGCGGGACGGGCGTCCAGCGAGGCTGTGCCTGTCCTCCCCTGCCGTGGTGGGATGAGGAGTTTGGGTTTTCCAGCTGCCCAGCACCACGCACAAAGTCTGCATAGGATCCCTCCGTCTTTCTGAAGACCCGTGTGCTCTCGGCTTGTAGGTCTCCCACGACATCTTGCTGCAGCTGAGCAGCTCCTATATGGCAGCAGATGCTTACCCCCATCCCCTGACTGACTTGGTGTGCCAGGGGGAAAGCAAGGATTTACACTCCTACTTCGAGCAGAGTGTCCAGAACCTGCTGAAACAGTCGTCGGAGAAATTCAAGGGCTGGCTGAGCACCCCAGGGCCCCTGAACACAGAGCTCTCCTGCAAAAAGGTAAATGCCTCTGCGTGGAGGGGGGGGCTTCGGGTCACATGGGGAAACGTGTGCGGGGTGAGCACTGGAGCCGCGGGTCCCAGCCTGCTGGCCCCTCCTTGGTGCTGGTTCTCTTGTGGGAGGAGGGATCAGTGGCCAGAGTGGGGGGCTGAGAGATGGATGGTGCTGGGATGGAGGGTGCTCTGTGCCCAGCAGTCCTGCGGAGAGCCCACCATGTTGTTTTTACCAGAGCTGGCTGCATCCTGTGCCTCTCCAGCAGCCTGAGCAGCTCCCACCCCACCCTTCACCATCCAGCAAGGTGACTGTGCTGCTCCATGGCAGCGGGACCCATCGCTAAAGCTGCCTGGGGATTTAGGAAGCATTTCTTTGCAGAAGGGGTTGTTGGGCATTGGAATGGGCTGCCCAGGGCAGGGGGGGAGTCCCCATCCCTGGAGGGGTTGAAGAGTCGGGTTGACCCAGCACTGAGGGATCTGGTGGAGTTGAGAACGGTCAGTGTGAGATTCATGGTTGGGCTGGAGGATCTTCAGGGTCTCTTCCAACCGAGATGATTCTGGGATTCTGTGATGTTAGCATGGTGGGGGGCCTGCGGGCCAGCCTCCCTGACACTCACCTTGTCCCCTCAGGTTGGGGACGGGCACCCTCTGCGCTTGTGGAAGGTCTCCACGGATGTCGAGGCCCCTCCAGCCGCGGTGCTGCACCGGGTGCTGCGGGAGCGTCACCTCTGGGATGAGGACCTGCTGCAGAGCAAAGTGCTGGAGGCCCTGGACAAGAACCTGGAGGTCTACCACTACGTCACGGACAGCATGGCCCCCCACCCCCGCAGGGACTGCGTGCTGCTCCGGTGAGAGCCGGGAAGGGCCTCGGCGGGGGGAGGTTTGGTCTTGGTTTGGTGGATCCCCCCTGGCCCCAGCCCTGGGTGCTCTTCTGTGAGTGGAGGGCCCCCCCTGCTCCTGCCCGCCCTGTGGCCCCCCACAGTTGGGGGGTGCTGAGCGAGGCTGCTCTGTGCCGCAGGCGCTGGCGCACGGACCTGCCGCGGGGAGCCTGCCTGCTCGCCGCCATCTCGGTGGAGCACGAGCAGCTGCCGGTGGAAGGAGGCGTCAAAGCTGTCGTGCTGACTTCCCAGTACCTCATGGAGCCCAGCGCCACGGGACGCTCCCGGGTGACCCACATCTGCAGGGCCGACCTCAGGTACCGGCAGGGAGCTGTGGCGTGCAGGATCTGCTCGTCCCTCACCTCGCCTGGCCCCAGCAAGGAGTGACAGGTGGCTCCTCGGTGCTGGCTGGGGCCTCTTCTTCCTCCTCACCCTCCTCCTGCCCTTCCCTTCCCCAGGGGCCGGTCTCCGGAGTGGTACAACAAGGTCTTTGGCCACCTCTGCGCCATGGAGCTGGCGAGGATCCGAGACTCTTTCCCAGCCCTGAGTCCCAGCAGCCCCGAGACGAAGATCTGAGGCGCCAGGAGGATGCTCTGTCATGTCTGCTGCGGACTGGCCGGTGGCTCCCAGCTCTTGGAGGGGAGCAGGGCACAGTTAGCTGCCTGGGGATGGGGAGGCAGAGCTGGCATGCGCGCAGGCACATATTTATAAGCGTCCTTTTACCCCGGGCTGGGTGTTCCCCATCCCACCATCCTGGCTGCTGCTTCAGCTGTGCAGCCCGTGGTCTCCACAGGAGGGTTTGGTGAGCTGAGGGAAAGAGGAGAGCTGTGGGGTGACCCCCCCCAGGAAGGCAGCCTGCAGGCAGGGCTGGGAAGCAGCTGGCCCAGGTCGAGCCAGGTGAAGGTGCGCAGAGTGAAGTGAGAGGAGCGAGGGGGGAGCATGGTGCCGCGGCTGTAGGGCTGTGTGGGGAGGTGAAGGGGTAGCAAGGGGCGGACAGCCAGGGGGTCACTGTGGGAACCTCTTTGGTGGTGGAAGAGGCTGCTGTTCTGGGAAGAGGGGGCTGCAGATGGATATACAGGTGTGCCTCAAGTGCCAGCCCACGCCCAGGGACAGGAGGAACCTACTGCACCTTTGGTGCTGAATTTTGTAGAAGAGAAGCTCTCTAGTCCTGGGCCTTGCCCTTACTCGGCTAAGAGCCCTCCTTGTGCACTTGATTTCAGGGGGGGCTGGATGGATGATGTTCCAAGGCAAACCCGTCCCTCAAAACCATTCCCCCCCCTCCTCATTTGGAGGGGCAGGATCAGCCTCAAGCCCCAGAGCAGCCTCCCGGGCGGTGGGAGGGAGGAAGGGAGTGAAGGTGGGGTGGCGGTGGGGAGGAGGGGTCCTGCCTTCACACCTCTTGGGGCAGCTCCAGCGAGCACAGCCCGGGTCCCTCCTGGGCTCAGAGCTGCTGCTGCTCCCTGTCTGCTCCCTTCCAGCCCTCCCTCTCCTCGGTGCCCAGGAGCCGACCCGGTTTCTCCCTTCAGGCAGGGACCTGAGTTACCAGACATCGTTCCGACTGGAAGGGCAACACGACCCACACGTGGGAGCGATTCCCGGTGTCAGTTTTGCCATAACACGTCCTATCTGTCTCTCTCTTGGTGAAAAAAAAAAGCAACTCAGCCTGTATTGTGTGTTTTTATATATATATATTTTATATATATATAAAAATATAACTAACATTTGGGGGAGTGATTTTTCTCCTAATATTTTTTTATAATGTTTCTTTTTTTCTATCTATAAATACTTGTACAGTTGGAATATTAATATATACCTGCGGTGGTAGAGCTCAGCACCAGGACTTAAGAGACGTGTATTTTGTATTTAAGGGACTTTTGTTTTGTATCATACGCAACTGCAACAGATTGTTTGACTTGGACGGGGGCTGCTCTTCCCCTCCATGTAATTAATAAAAGTACTAACGGTATCTGCCGGCTGATGAGGAAACCTCCGTGCTCAGCCGTTCTCCATCACGGGAGCATCCCAGAGCTGAGCAATGCGTTTTGTTGTGGGGCCAGAGGTTGGGCTGGGGAGCCACAGGCATCCTTGTGCCGCCGGGCCGGGTCAGGGGCTGCTGCCTGGCCTCGTCCCCGGGGTGAAGCTCCTGTGGGACTCATGCGGCTCCAGCTGCTCGGTCTGCAACCAGTCCTTCACCTTCTCCTGGAAGGAGGCGGTGGTGAGGGTGTAGAGGAGGGGGTTCAGGGCACTGTTGATGGGCAGGATGAAGATGACCACCCAAGAGGTGACAGTGCCTGTGCCAACAAGGACACGACATTAAGTGACCGACGTGGCAAAGCTGTTTGTGAACCCAGGGCTGGATGGGCAGCCCCCATGGGGGGGTCGTGGCTGCTGCTCCCTGGGGAGGGGCAGGGAAACTAGTAACACTCCCCATCTCCTCTTGCAGCCCGTGGGTGGGCGAAGAGAGCTCCAAACTCAGCAGCACCTACACCAAGGGGCCCCCAGCCCAGGGCCTGCCGTGGCGGCAGGCTCTGCTTCAGGGCCTTGCAGGGAGAAGGGGGGTTCACCTGGTATTTCCACCTGCAGCAGGGAGAGCAGCTTGAGGAGGAAGATGGGTATCCAGCAGAGAGCATCGGTGAAGACGATGAAGAAGAACCGCTTCGCAATGGTGACCTCCCGCGAGCAGACGCCTCTCTCCGCCGTTTTGGACGCAGTGATGTGGATGGAGTAGAACATGCCGGAGTAGGCGAAGACGATGGTGATGAAGGCTGCGAGATTCAAGCCTGGAGAGGAAGGAATCTCGCTCTGAGCTCAGGCAAAAGCGCAAACCTCGCCAGCCGGGATCGGCAGCAGCAGGACTACTCCTGCTTCTATCACTAGAGGGGGCAGAGACAGCACCTCTGGCTAGTCCTGAGTCCAGCCTTAGCCCAGGGATGCCCAGGGCCAGCTCCAGGGCAAGGCTGGGCCCAGCACCAGGCTGGAGCAGGGACCACCCCCCGAGCTCGGGACAGAGGGCAGAGCTGGCACCCCATCTTACAGGGTCCCAGCAGGATGGGAGTGCCCCGTAAAGTCAGCGATGGTTCTAGTTCCACCCCCCTGCCCCGGGCAGGGACACCTTCCACTAGCCCAGGTTGCCCAAAGCCCCGTCCAACCTGGCCTTGAACCCTTCCAGGGAGGGCGCAGCCACAGCTTCTCTGGGCAACCTGTGCCAGGGCCTCACCCCCCTCACAGGGAAGAATTTCTTCCTTAGATCTCATCTAAATCTGCCCTCTTTCAGTTTAAAACCGTTACCCCTCGTCCTATCCCTATCCCTCTGATCAAGAGTCCCTCCCCCCATTCCTGTAGCCCCTTTCAGTCCTGGGAGGCCGCTCTAAGGTCTCCCCGGAGCCTTCTCTTCTCCAGCTGAACCCCCCATCTCTCTCAGCCTGTCCTCACAGGGGGGTGCTCCAGCCCCCCAAGCATCTTTGTGGCCTCCTCTGGCCCCACTCGAGCAGGTCCATGTCCTTCTGATGTTGGTGCCCCAGAGCTGGACCCAGCACTGCAGGGGGGGTCTCACCAGAGTGGAGCAGAGGAAGAGAGCCCTCCCCTCGCCCTGCTGCCCACACTGCTCTGGGTGCAGCCCAGCACACAGTTGTCCTTCTCCTTGGGTCTGCTCTCCATCCACTCCTCGCCCAGCCTGTTCCTGCTGATGGAGGCGGTGGGGGCTCTCATGGCACCTGGGACCACCCCGCTCCCACCACGGAAGCCTGTCCTGCCCCACATCATCCCTGTTCCAGGTCCCGTGGTGGCCTTACCCAGATAGATGGTGGCAGAGTAGCCACGGGCACTGGCCCGCTCGCCCAGGTCGGACTGCAGTGGGAAGCACACCCCATTCCTCCCGTAGTAGTTCCCAAAGGTCTCCTTGCACCAGAGGGGCACGATGCTGAGGGAGAAGCCCAGAAGCCAAATGGCCACTAGCACCGAGACGGTCTGCTTCTTGCCAGCTCGGTGGTGGCTGAACGGGAAAACAACAGAGAAGTATTTCTCCAGAGTCATGTAGGTCAGCAGCAGGACTGACACCTCGGAGGAGAGCGTGGCCAGGCCGCCCACCAGCTGGCACGGGAGGCTGCCCATCCAGCCCCGGGCGTGCTTGTTGTATTCACCCGCGAACTTGAGGTCAAAGGCTCCGATGACGAAGAGGTAGATGCCCATCAGGCCGTCTGCACCTGGGAGGGGAGACAAGGTACAGTCAGAAACGAGCACCAGTGGGCAAATGTAGCTTTTGCATCAGTGCCGTGGCCATAAAGCCATCACAGAGCCTCTGTGACGCCCTGGGCAGCCTTCAGCTTTATGCATATATATAACTATATTTATACAAACATAGAAGAGCTGCCTGCTGGTGCCTGTGAGCACAGACCTGAGGGCAGGGGCCGAGGTGCCCCAGGCACAGAGGGATGCCCAGAAACCCAGCACAAGGAGAAAGATGGCAGCAATGGGGCCCCGGCTGCACCGCACAGGGCTGGTGTCCGCTGGACAGGCCCTCCCCGGGGAGATGCTGGGGGGCAACTCGACCGCCCTGGTTCCATCCTCACCCCCCCCACCGCCAGCTCACAGCACAGGGACTTGATGGCCATGGCGTGCCGGCTGTTCTCGGCCACGAGGAGGGACCGCAGGCAGATGACGACGAGGTTGCCAAAGCAGGTGAGGCAGGCGATGACCCAGACGAAGATGCGCAGGATGACGTTGGCAAGGAGGTTCTCAAAGGAGGAGATGCCATCGGTGTTGGGCTTGCAGCTGCGGACGTGGGGCGCATAGCTGCAGTACTGGAACTTCTTGAAGTAGCTGTCGGGTCAGGGTGGGAAGGTTTCCTGGCGTGACCAGGAGCGGGAGCAAGCATGGTCCAGCGTGCACCGCCCCTCTGCCTGCCCCCACCAGCTCCCCCCAGCCCCTTGGCCACGTTTTATCCTGTCTGGGTGGAGAAGGGCCCCCCCACCTCGCTAGGCAAGAGCCTGGGGACTTACACAGAGCCAGGGAAGGGAGATGGGGGGGTCAGGGGGAGGGAGGAGGCAGCAGCAATGCAGGGTGGGAGCTGGGATGGGGCGACGCCAGCACAGAGCCCTCCCTGCGATGGCACCCGGGGTCGGGGCAGGGACCCACGGGGGACACAGAGCACGGTGGGGGCTGAGCGAGGGGCTCCCTGTTTGCCCACAACTGCGGTTGGGCTCAGACAATAAATAAGCAACACCCTGAAGCCTTCGCAAAACTGGCTGGAGGCACCCCAGCGCTTTTTGGATCATGTACCACAGCCATGCTCTTAACTCTGGCACTGTCAGCACTGTCGACTGATAAATATGAGCGTTTTCCTCCAACCCACGATTCTTACAAACTAACATTTAAAAATCAATCCCTTATTCAAATCCTTCAAGTTCCATTAACAGGTATTCACATTTTTTCCTCCCTGCCTATTGTTTTAGATTAGTCTTTTCAAGCCTTATAAAAGCCAATCCATATAAGCTTAGCTAATCTCTACATTAGAAAGTGACCACAAAACTGCAATGCGAGGCTCATTTCCGCTTAATTATAGATAAAAGGAGAGAACATGATTGCTTATTAGGAAGTCAGGTAGAAAATGTACCATATTTATAGTGCAAACAGACCAGTTACAGAAAGGAAGATGCACAGTTGCCTTTCATTACAGCTTCTTTAAAATGTGCATCTGGAGAAAATGAATGATTTTTTTCTCCATCCAAAGAGAAGCTCCCAGCTGGCTGCGTGCTCCTGTTCCCACCCTGTGTGCGATGCCCACCCAGCCTGTCTCGCTGTACAGCTCTGGGGTTCTTGGGTGATTAGCTCAGACCCAAGCAAAAGGACCTTTAATGGGATTAATTAACCCCAGCTCAGCATGCAGCCTGGCGTGCCTGGACCTGACTGAATCGCCTTGCCCACCCCACTGATGCAATGTGCACCTTCAGAAATACAGATCACGCTCGGCTGGGGCCCCCGCGCTCTGCAAACTGCTCCCCTTGCTCTACATAGGCCCCAGCTTGGGGAGACCCTCTCGTCCCAGGGGGATTTAAACAGAATCATCGTGCTCAGGGGCTTCCAGTGGGCTGAAATAACCAGCTCGTGGCTGTAGGAGTGAACTGGTTTCCCTCCCAGCACCCCCAGACACGGGTGTTGGGGCAGCAGCAGCCCCCCGCACCCCCCCCACTCACATGTGGGAGAGGTTGGCCAACTTCTGGAAGGTCAGATTGTGGATGTTGGGGATCTCCAGCCCTTCCAGGCTTCTGCGAAAGAAAACCAGAGCAGGGGATGCTGTGAGTGGCCCCGGGCTGGGCCTGGGGCTGCCGCGGGTGGAGGCAGCGCTGAAGGGTTGGGGATGCTGTGGGACGCACAGGGAGCGTAGCTGGGGCAGGCTCTCAAACTGGCCGGGGAAGATCTCCTTCAATGGGTTGTAGGAAATATTCCTGGAAAGAGATGAGCCTTTGCTATTTTTCCCACCTGGAAGTGAGGGCCAGGGGGTGGCTTTCTGTGCCTTTCCCCTGCCCCCCCTCCCCAAATGGGTACACAGCCCCGAAGCAGAGTGTCTACGATGGCACTGTGCTGCAGGCAGACCTGCCAGGAGGGACCCCGTCCTGCCAGGGCCACCACAGCTCTGGTGGGCAACCAGCCTGTGCAGCAAGGCCACCTACCCAACATGATGCAGGGGAAAAGGGGGACCCCCCCGGGGCAGCACAGCCCCGGTACTCACAGCTGCTGGAGCTCAGCCAGGCCGTTAAACAGAGAGGAGGGGAGCTGCTCTAGTCTGTTGGATGACAGGTCGCTGTGCGAAGGAGAACCGTGTTTGAGGGCACCCAGCCTTGCACCCCAGGGTGCTGAGCACCGAGGTGCCCTGGGCAGGGGCAGAGCAGAGTCCCCAGCCCTCGCCTGCAGGAGAAGAGGCGGGGGGGGGGGGTGTCAGGGCAGGCGATGGCTGGAAACTCACAGCTCCACCAGCCTGTTCAGCCTGGAAAACGTCCCATTTTGGATCCACCTGAGCTTGTTTCTGCGCAGGATCCTGGAGGAGAAGGAAGGGGAGAGAGAGCGTGGGGGCATGGCATAGCCCCACACACCCTTTGAGAGCATCGTCTGACCTCCAGCCTGGCTGCAAGAAACTGGGGGTGTTGCATGGCCTGGGGCTCACCCCTGGGGTGCACCCAGACCTGCCACATCCCTCCCAAATGCACCGAGACACAACCAGCACCTCAGCTCCGCTGTTATGGGGGTCTGAGCCAGAGCCCAGCTCATGGCACAAGGCTCCATCACAGACAAGCGCGGAGCTGAGGGGAGAGCCCACGGGAAGCGTGGAGGGCAAGCGGAGCTGGTTAAAGTGCCCAGAACAGTGCATCAAGAAACACCAGGGGTGTCAGAGCAGTGGGGGCAGAACCCTGCAGGATGGCACACACTTGAAGGTGCCAGGAGCCCCGTGAGTGCCACGGCCTGGGGATGGTGCTCCTCGGTGGAGGCTCACGTTAAGCCGAGCTCAGACCCTGACCAGGGCAGCCCGCTCTAACGTGGCTCATGGCGTGGCTGGGCAGGATGGGGGGAGATGGGGGAGTCCGGCCAGGATGGCTCGTCCCACAAAGCCCAAACACGAGCCCCTGTCTCATCTGCTGCCTCTGCTCATGAAGCTGCCTCCCGTGTCACAACCAGGCATGTTTACACCATCCGTCTCACCCGCAGGGCCGTTTCCATGGCACTGCCATAACAGCCCCAGGAAACACGCTGCTGATCAAAGCCAGCGGGCTCGGCCACGGAAGGATGGACAACGGGGTGGCAGCTCACCCACCCGGCATGGGGGGGCTGCGAGCAGCTCTCACAGGAGGAGAAAATGTAGGGGAGCGTATTTTGGAGATTAAATGTCTATTGGGCTTCTCCAAGAAAGGCAGGATGGGCGAACAAGGTCTTTGTGCTGCAATCTTTGGCTGGAAAGGCACAGCAGAGCTTTCCAAAACGCTCATCCTTGGAGACATAGCGTGGGGGCAGTGGTCAGAGCACCAAGATCAGGCTGGGGGGATCTTCCCCCCCATCCGTATCCCCACCTCTCCACAGACCAGCCTGGGGCAGCTGCTCTTCGCTGCCCGGCCAGGGACCGCGAGGTGGGTGCAGGGTGGAATAAAGCCCTGCCAGAGCGGCACGACCTTCCAATGTGCTGCTCAGCGTCTGTGTCACCCCCGGGATCCCTGCCAGGAGCTGCAGGAGAGGAGGCCACGGCCAGGCCCCCGGGTACTCACAGCACCGTGAAGTCGCGGCACTCCTGGAAGACATCCCTGCGCACCTCCCGGATCCTGTTCCCTTCCAGCTCCCTGCAAAAGGCACTGTCACAACTGCCACTTCCCCAGACTCACCCTCACATCCCCACCGTGCCTGCAGGCTGCTCAGCGCGATTCCCCACCTCCTGCTCACCCCCCCGCTCTGCCCCCATCCGCTGCGGGATGCTCCCAGCCCTTTCTGCCCCTTTCCTGCTCCAGGAGCCCGGCCGGGGAGCGCGAGCAGCGCCGGCAGCAGCCCCTGCCCACCCCGCGGGCAGGGTACTCACAGCCAGCTGAGCTTCGGCATCTCCGCGCAGAGAGAGGCGCTGGGTATTTGAGCCAAAGAGTTGTTCAGCATGTACCTGCTCGGGAGACAACGAGGAAAAACGAGGTTATGGCACCGTACGTCCACCCGGGACACAACCCTGCACAGGGATGAGGTTCTGCTGCTGCTCCTGGACTGGGCAGAGGTTCACAAGGGCTTTCAGCTGGGCCACGGCCTCAGCTGTGTGGGTACGTTGTGGCTGTGAGGTCCAGAGCAGCGTGGCTGTGGCCACACCAGCTCCCGTGAGCCCCAGGCCACGCAAAACCAGAGAGCAAGTTCAGCTCGGGGAAAAAAATAAAGGCAAGGATACAGGACTCATGTAGCGGCTGTGGGAGATGCTCTCCAGTGGGCTGTGACGGGCAGGGCACCAGGAGAACGGTGCACGAAAGCAGCAGCAATTGGCCCTGGGGCGACAGCCAGCGAAGGCAAATTTACAGCCTGAAATCCCGCTGGTGTTTTTCCCAGCACTTTTGCACATGCCTGCGCACGCAGTGTTCCTCACCGCACGTTTTGTGACCGCAGTTTTAGTTTATCTGATTCGCTAAAAAAAAAAAAACATGCGGAAGGATAAACTGGGTACGTCATGGAGCAGAGTGGGGGGGAGGTGGGGCTGGGGGGAGCTCTGTCCCACCACAGCCCCCACGGCTCCTCCTCGGGGGACAGAGTGGGGATGGGTCTGTGGATATCGAGTGCTTTTTGCAGAGGAGCAAAGCCCTGGGGTCAGAGCCCGTCTTCCCCAAGCCTGCTGCCAGCCCCATGGCTCCCCCGTCCCTGGGCACAGCTTCAGCCGTTACCCAAGTCCCCCACACCCCAAAAACCAACTTTCAGGCTTTTACAGCCAACTCCAGCAGTTCCATCTCCTGCAGAGGCGGCGCGAGCCCGGACCAGCAGCCGCGGCCACAGCACTCTCCTTGCAGGTGTACGCCCAGGGAACACAGCTTAAAACGTGGCCAGATGTACAGGAGCATCTATGTGCGTCTGTGCACTCACACACACATGTTTTTTCCGCTGTAACAGCCAAAACTTCTCCCCTAATACTCCAAACTGCTGCCAAGGTTTCTGATCTGTATTCTGAACTACAGGGAAGGTGTTAAAGTCATCTTCTAGCGACTGCAAAATTGTTTTTACAGTGGTTAAAGCAATTTAATTACCCTGTACTTCCATCGTGGAAACATCTGGACCACGACAACCCCTTGGCTTGAGGTGACCTGGTGTGAAGACACCCAGCAGCAGGGCAGTGGTGTGGGGAACCATCTGATGCTGTTTGGAACCTCCAGGAAAGCACTCGGCAATCCAAACCACAGGCACCGCTGCCTGCCCTGCTCAGCAGGATGTACTGAGGCTCTGCCCAGGCCAAACTGCCCAGGGACTTGCCTGTCCCTATCCCAAGCAAAAGCAATTAACACTAGTCTTAATTAGAGCGTGCTGAGAGCAGGAGATGGCACAGAGAAGCAGCAAAGCCTGCCGATTCCTCTGCCAGCTCCTGGAGACGGGAGCGAGACAGACACCTCCCTTGTACCTGGGGAGGGTGAGGAAGCCGCAGCACCCTTGGCTTGCTCCGAAGAGGGCCCAGAGCTGCCTGGAGAAGGGGTGCAGGAGGTACCAAGCAGACCCCACGGAGGGTGGTCTCCCCAAACCCTGCAAGAGGGCTGTCCCTGCCCCTACTCACAGGAAATACAGTGACCTCAGCCCTGCAAACGTCGCCGGGACGATCTGGGCAATCCTGTTGTTGTCCAGCATCCTGGAAGGAGAAGGGGAGAAGTGAGAGGAGGGGACCCAGAGAGGGCGAGGAGGCAGTGGGACCCTCCTGTCAGGGGGAAGCCCCTCATTTAACACTCATGCTGCTCCAGTGAGAGGGGGATCCATCCCTTCTCCCTGAAATTTTCCATGGACAGCCATCCCTGGGCAGGGGGCTGCCCCCTCTGGAGCCTGATCCCCCCCTCCTTGAATGCTGCCCAGGCAGCCCTGGCTGAAGCGTTAGCTCCAGCTGCAGAGTCTGGATTCCTTCACAGTCAGGGTCTGGTGGATTTTTCCTCTCTTCTGCTGCAAAATAAAGATAAATCAGAAACCACTTGGGGAATTCAGGGCTGTGCTTGGCTTCTCAAAAGTCCTCTGGCTTGTTTGCACCACAGACCACCCTCTGCGAGCAGCTCATCCTCTGTTTGCCCTCTTTGATTTAAGGAATAACTGCACTGGTCCCACAGCAAGTAAGAGGAGGGAAGCCGGGGGGTGACAGACCTGCCTGAGCTGCTCCTGCAAACGCAGGAGGGGAATGAGGCACCTTGTAAAGTGGCCTTTACAGTTTCTCTTCTGCAGCGATACCTTTATAAGCTCCATGTGTAAAACCACACACCACATGGGCCCCGATCAAACAGAGCCTTTGAGGATAAGCAGAAGGGAAGGATATTAGCTGTGCTTTCAATTCAGGTGCGTATTTTTCAAGGTGATGGAGCTGCAGGTCTCCATGTTTAATAGTGCACTTGCAGCCTTTTCTACACAACCCTCTGGTGGTGCAGCCCGGGGGCTGAGGCTGTCTCTGCACAGAGCCCATCCCCGTGCCCTGCTCCGGACCGGTGAGGAGAGCACAGCACAGCGAGCCCCCGCGGGGACCAGCCAGCCATCTCGAGATTTCAGCCAAGACTACATCCAGTCCATGCTAAACTTGGCCCCAGTAACAGGGGAGGGAAACTCAGATAGGAATTTCATAAAAAAAAGGCCAACTGTGCCCTGGTCTCCAGGGCTGGTGGAGAGGTGGAGACCCAGCTGGGCATCACGCTTATCACCCCCACGGCCACCGGCACGTTACCACAGACACCCTGAAGCAGTCATGCCCAGCTTTTTCTCCCCTCAAGGAAATGAGGTTATGGTACATGCAAGGAAAAGTCAGGATCAGCCACATTTTCTGGGACCGGCAGAGGAACTCACAGCCACTCGAGGCGATGCAGGTCCTCAAACACCCGGGGCTTCAGCTGCACGATCATGTTGTGGCTGAGGAACCTGGAGCCGGCGTGGAGGGGAGAGTGATCCTCAGACACCGCCGCCGACCAAACCCGCTTCCGCTAAAGCGGCTCCTCCCGAGCTGCCCGCAGGCCCCGGCTTTGGGTGCCCGTGGCACTGTCTCCCTTGGCGGCTCAAATGCAGGATTCCAGCTCAGGCTGGATAACATGGAGGTGGGAGCAGCCACATTTGGGGGGGGGGGGGGGGGGAAACACCTCTGCTCTGCCCCACGTTCACCTAAAACACCTGCAACTCCAGCTTGAAGCCAACTCTTGCAGGAGCAAGAAAAAGGGCTCAGAGCCCAGCCTCGAGCCGGCTGCCCTGCGAGCCTGCACGCCAAGAGGGGGGCGTCCATCCTGGGGCTCCCCTCCCCGGGGCCCCGTAACGCAGACACCTTTACTCACAACATTTTAAGCTGAGAAAGTCCAGAAAAGGCTTTGGGTGAGATCAACCAGATCTTGTTGTTTTGTAAAAACCTATTTAAAATAAAACAGAAAAGATCTTGAAGAAGAAGTATGTATTCTAAGAGGTGCTCAGGGTCTGCGGTCCCTAGGGAAGAGAGGGATGTGCCCACATCTGCCGGGCACCAGCCCCAGGGCTCACAGGGTTGGCTACTGCTTGCCCAGGATCACAGGCCAGCTGTCCCAGTAGCACTTGGGGACGGAGGGCTGGGCTGCAGCCCCTGCTCTGCCGCAGGGACCTTGTCTCGAGTGACCCTGGAGAGGCTGTTTTCCCTCTCCGCCTCATTTACTCCACGCAGAGGGAAGGAAGCTGAAGGTACAGATGCCCGACGGTCACAAGCGGCTGCTGAGAGCTGCTCCACGCGGTTATTGGCGTACGAAGCTGCCGTCCCAACCCTCACTCCGCTCTGCCATGGCCCTCCTCAGCACAGAGGGGATGGGCTGAGCGACCAAAGGGCCCGAGCTCTCCGGAGCAGGACGGTCGCTTGGCACCACGTGCCACCACGCACAGGGGACGGTTATTGGCCAACACGGGCGCTGCCCCATGACCCGCACACCCACGGAGTGGTGTGGGGGGAACGTGTCAGCAGCTTGCAGTGCCCCACCACAGGCTCCGGGAGCTGAAAAAAGCTGCTGTCTGGACACACGTAGTGTCCTGTCCCAAACAAAGCCATCCCGACAAGTGCACATGCCTGGTCCTCTACCCGTGGCCCCACTGCCACAGACCCACGCATCCACTGCTCTCCCCTTCTGCCAGAAAAGAACTGCAGCGCAGGATAAAGGTGGCGATACTCACAGCTTCTTCAGGCTCTGGTACCTGGCAAACTGATTGTCCAGCAGAGAATGGATTTTATTTTTCTTCAGGTCCCTATAGCAGGAAAACAGAAGGAAAATAAATCCAGCAGAATAGGACAGAGGAAAGGCCTTTATCAAATAAGAACAGTGAAAACTAGGCCTCCTCTTCTTGGGCAATACAAACAAAATGCAAGGCAGCTGCTCTTCGTTAACACTACATAGCTAATTGCCCTCCCAATTTGCAAGCATTATTTGCTGCAGATGAGTTGTTCCACACTCTCCTCCCTTCTTAGCCTTTGCTTTGTGTGTGCAAAGGTTCCCCAGGCCTCCACCTCCCCAGTCTCTGGCCCTGTGCACCCCAGCGGGAGGCTTGGTGGGGAAGGCAGGATCCGGCCCTTCCCTGCTCCCAGCTTGGTGCTGTTGCGGGAGGGTTGTAGCGAGCAACCGAAGCTCAGCAGAGAGGGGTTGGTCGGCACAGAAAGGGCTCACCAGGGACAACAAGTAAAAGCCAGGGATGTTATTTGCCACCCTTTAAGCTTGTTTTCCTGGCGGTGGCAGGGGGAGAGGGGTGCTGGTACCCGCTGCTACTCACATCCTGCTCACGTTGGAGGAGACCCAGGGGACAGAGGCGAGGTCCTGCTGGGTGCAGTCTACAGCCCTGGCCCGGCACCCACACCGCGCCGGGACGAGCTCCAACCCTGCAGGCAAGCAGAGGGGATGTGCTGCAGGGAGGGTCCAGGGGGGACCTGCGGCGTGGGGAAGGACGCCTGGCCCGGGGGAGGATGGCTCACAGCAGGCAGCACCCTCGTCTTCCACTGCAATCCCGCCGCTCCGGGCAGCCAGCGTGTCCCCCAAGATCTGCAGCCAGCCGCTGTCATCCACTGCAGGGCAGAGAGCGGGGACCACCGTTACGGTGGGGAGCAAAGCCCCGGCAGCCATGGGAGATGGTGCTCGGGCGCGCAAAGCCGGAGATGTGGCTCCAGCCCCACAGCTGTACAGGTCAGAGCAGAGCTTCACCCAGCCCCGTCGCATGTCTCCAAGCACAGCCACCCAAAAACCTGCTTTCCTCTATTATTTCTAGCATCCCACCTAGCCTGCTTTAAGGCTATCCCGGGCCAGAAGCTGCGTCCAAGCCACTCAGTTAATCAGCTCCCAGAAGGTATGAATTTGCCCAGTCTCTAACTCATTTACACTCCTGGACGCAGCATCCCTGAGCAAACTGCTCCACAATGTGTGGTGCAAAAGAAGGAACTCAAATGTGCTGAACCCTGCTGTCCTGTGTGACAGCGCAGAGCCCCTCTGCTCCTCTGCCTCTCCCCCACGGCCCAGAAATAACGGCCCCCACCTTGCAGTAACGAGGGTTTTCCTACACCCCAGCCTGGGAGAATCCCTGAGGGATGGGGCGGGGCACACGTGGCTGCTGTGCTAGGATGGCATGCAGACACAAGAGCCAGGGAAGCAGCTGGATACTGAGGCAGACCCAGGATTCCTCATGTTGTTGCTGCTCGCAGGGGAAGAGCAATCTCTGCTCCGATGCACCCATGGTGCCGGGTCCCGGCATTCCCAGGGCCGGGGGGGTTACCCTGAGAGCACCCCTCTTGCTGCTTACCGCAGTTGTCCTCGTCGGCTCCGTTGGCGCAGTCGGTCATGCCGTTGCAGTGCAGGGCCTGGGGCAGGCAGACGGGGAGGTCACCGCAGGGAAACTGCCCCAAGGGACACGTGCGTCCGTCCCGCCGGGAGTGGATCGGAGGAGGCTCTGCCCAAGGAAGAGGGGGTGCTCAGTGCCAGGGCACCACTGCCAGGGGGGGCAAACACCCCCTCTCTCGGGGGACAAATGCACACTGACTGTGCAATGGCTCCTTTTCATTTTCCTAAGCACCTGTTTCTCTGAGGCAGCGAATACAATAAAAATTTAAGCCAAGTTTAAGTTTATTTATAGTAGAACTGTTGAGTGTTAATGCTTCAATAAAAGAGTTTTATCATGTTTATTAAAAATACCTCCTGCTGGCAGATCACACCCAATAATAAAAGCACATGCAAAAAACTAAATAAAGTGACATTTGTGTCAAAACAGCTCAAGTCTGCGCTGTACATCAGTGTGAAGCACCTGCGAGGGGCTGGAAGCTGCTCCCCAACACAAGAGCTCCCCGGGGGTGCTCACAGCAGGCGCTGCCCAGGGCCCGGCCGCAGCGCGCGGGTACCATGCTGGGTGGGCTCCGGCCAGTGCAGGGATGCTGGTATCGGCTCAGGACCCCCATGAGCGTGTGCGTGGGTCCGGCCGACTCCCTCACAGCACCCCGCGTGTGGAATGTGCTGGCGAGCGTTTGCTTTAGGTGCAGCGGCAGCTCCTGCCACGCTGCAGCCGGTGCAGAGAGATCCCCAAGCGCTGCTGAAGGCAGCCCTCAGGCTGGGCTTGAGCCGGCCTGCCAAGAAGCTGAACTATTTAAGCAGTACTTTTAAGCAGGCCCGGCTGCTCCCTGGGTTGCTGTCTATCTTAGCGGGCCCATCCCGGCTCACGCTGGCGGGGAGCTGCGTGTCGGCACAGCTCCACAGGACCCCTGCGAGGTGAACACCCAACCAGTGACTTCAAACCCGGGCAAAGCCCAAGGGCAGTCAAGAGCCTCTCGCTGCAAAGCGTCCAAAATGGGAAACCTCTTAAAGGAGGGGACAGGAGAAATGAGATTTTGGAGGTGCCATTGGGTCCTGCCCTCGCAGGCAGCAGAGTGCAGTGGCTGGCGAGGGGCTGGGCTTGTAAGGAAAAAGGTGTCTCCTTAAGAGAGTGTTTTGGGGCTGAAAGAGTAAGAAAACACAAACTGGAGAGGCCGGGATGGTGCAGCACCCCTGGCTTTGGCTCTCTTGCAGCCCCACAGAGGGAAGCACATCCCTTACCCTCTCCGAGTCCGCGAATGGAAGCAGACCTGACCCCAGCCCCGAGCTTGAGTCCCTCCAGAGGGGTTTTTTCCTGTCTCAGTTCCATTTCTAGTTATCCAGGGAGGCTCGCTGTCGCTTACTGTCATGTCACGCAGGTTTCTGGCTGTTTTCTTAGACTGAATTTATGTAGGACCCAGAGAACAGGAACCCTTCCAGGGCCTTCAGATCCCTATTGCAGACAGTGTATCTGCATGTAAATACTGAGAGGAGAGTTTATACATATATATAGTTATATATATAAACACAGATAACTTCTGTTTTTTCAGCAATGACGCTCAAGCCCCAGAGTCCCAGCCAAACCGATGCTTTCCAGCCACCCCCACAGGAACTCCTGCATTAACCCCCCTCAGGGCTGGAGAAACCAGGGACTGCGCAGGACAGAAATCAGGGAAATGACCCGAGACAGGAGAGAAGTGAAAAAACCCCAACAAACCAAAAGAGAGGAAAAGTGTGTGTTTCAGGCAAGGTAAACTGCTGAGAATACAGGTGATTTTGGGATGATGCAGCCTATTAGATAAACTGCCCTGCCCTGGCAGGGACGGGTCGGGGTGGGCACGGGCACCGTGCGGCAGAGTCTCAGAAGGAAGCGCAAATGTAGCCGGGATTCACCTCAGCATCTGCCTCGACTTTTCGCAAGGGCCACCCGGGTTTGTAAACAAAGCCCACGCATCGCCAAGAAAACAGCTGTGGCCAAATTCTCTGGAAGCTAACGGGCTGAAGGAACCCTGCCTCTGGGCCACATTGCCTCTGTCTGCAAAGAAACTGGGTGAGTTCTGCCGTGGGACGTGGGTGAAGCATCGCCCATCCCGTTCATCTGGAGCCCCCAGGCTCAGCACCACGAGCACCCACTGCCCCCCGCCCAGGGCTGCACCTCACACAACCCCCCGGGCGTTTCCCGTACCGAGGTGGGCTGAGCTGCACCTGAAGCAAACCACAGCAGAGACACAGACAATGAACTGTTTGGTTGGAGAGAAGGTTTAACCCCCCCTCTCTCCCACCGGGTGGGCAGGGAGGGCACAGTTTACATTGCCATCCACAAAAGTAAACACAACAAATCAGACTAAAATGGAAATAGCACAGAGCTCCTGCCTTTCCACCACTCCCCTTCCTGACTTCCAGCAAAAAGTGCCACTTTTCAACCTGGTTTTTGTCCACCGCTCCCCCCGCCTTTCAGACCGTAACATCAGCACAGCAGCTCCATCACCCCCTCCACTCCCGCGCTCGCTCTCCTCTCGAATAAAAGGCAGAATCACAATTTGCAGCCGTCCACGGATCTGCAGGCAGCATGGGGTGCCCAGAAAAGCGGGCAGTAAGCAGCGCAGAGCCGCGGCACCAGGCACATGCACTCTCCTCGCAGGACAGCACTTTCCCGGCAGAGCATGGCTGTTTTGAGGTAGCCACCATCCCCGTGCCCCATGCCAGGGTCTATAGAGAAATCCCACTATCAAGTTCTCTGCAATACCCCCCTCCCTGCCCAACACCCCACTCAAATGACCCGGTTTCCTCCCCACTTTGCATGACGTGACCTCCGAAGACAGCCACTTACTTGTAGCAGCGTAGAAAAGCGATGGCAAAACGACCAGGAGCAGCCTCATGGCAGCAGCCGCTGGCAGGGCAAACACCGGCCCCAAAAGGCTTAGAAACCTCCTGGGCTGCCAGGCGGCAGCGGGAGGAGGGAAGGGGGACTTGGAGGGGCTGCAGGTCCCCTCCTACTAACACACACGAAGGCGCTGGTGTCTCCGTGGAGCGCAGATGCCAGGGATTCTACAGGTGGTCACCGGTCCCCAGGACACCGGGGCCACCGCTGAAGGTGCAGTCGGGCCCATCTGCAGCACCTCGTGGGCCCCTGCCTGTAAAATCCAGTGAGGGGACGTGTGTGGAGAGGAAGGAAGAAGGAAATAAATCTGGTCCCTCGAGTGGGAGGGTGCAGCCCACACTCCAGCGTGGGGGCTGTGCTGTCCCGCCTGCCCATGGGACACCCTGGGGTGCCCAGCCAGGGAGCCCAGGGCCAGCCTGGGGGGGAGGAGGAGAAGGAGGTGGAGGAGGAGAAAGAGGAGGAGGTGTCGGCAGCACAGTCAGTACCTGCCCCTACCCGTGTTGTGTCCTGATGGACATGACCCAGCAGTAGCATCTGTGGGGGCCCCTGCATGTCCCTCTCAGCCATCCCAGCACAGGGACACAGCCCCGGGGCAGGGGGGGGGGCAGACCCGATGAGGCAGCCAACGCCCCCAAGCCTTCATCCATCAGGGCATTCAGACTTGGTGGGCTGGGGCCTCCTCCTTTCCCCACTGCTGCTGTGGCCCCCCTGTTCCCATCCCTGGGACCCCCTCTCGGCACACCCTGCCCCTGGCCAGGAGCGCTCCGGGGGGGGAGAGGAGAGCGGGGGGCTCTGCAGCCCCCTCCCTGGGTCACAGGTCCTGCCACTGCAGGGCTGTCCCCAGGCAGCCTGGCTGTGCCCAGCTGTGGCCCCGAAGTGGCCAGGGATGAGCAGTGGCACAGACACCCCTTCCCCAGGCTGGTGGCTAGGGGTCAGTCCCTCAGCTGCATGGAAACCCCACAGACAGTGGGAACACGGGATGGAGAGTCCTGTGGCTGGACCAGCATCTCGGGGTCAAATTCACCCAAACTCTGAGGAGGAGGAGGGAGAGGAAAGAGTGTTTCAGCCCTGGGGAGTGGGAGGGAGGAGTGGGGGTCCAGCTCCCAGCCTGTCTGCACCCTATGGGGCTCCTCGGAGTCTCCTTTCCACAGCATTTCCCAAGGCTTGTTACTGGTCCAGAAAATCTGCAAAAATTTAACCCCTCCCCTGCTGCTGGAAAGCAAATCTTTACTCAGGTCACAGGACCTACAGTCCCGCCCCTCCTCGACCTGAAGACATAAGTGTGTGGGATTAAGACACGTACATATCCAGCCTTTTATTTACACATTCCCACCAATATACTTAAAGCTTATCAATAAACTTACCAAAATTCTTGTTGGTGCTACTAAAACAACCCAACAACTGTTCCCATCCCTAATCCTGGTTGTCACTGGTACTGTCACCCCTCTCCTCCACCTTGAAGGAAAGTGGGTCCCAGAAAAGCAGCCTTCCCCCCCCCGCCGCCTCCCCTCCAGCTGCGAGCTGGCCCTGCCTCAGCATGAGGCAGCAGGGAACAGCTTCCAAAAGAGCATGACATCATGTATTTGTGGCTCTAAATCAAATTTATTTAAGATCTAAGGGCACTTTGAAGCATCCCAATTGGGTGAGGCTGGTGGGAGAACAGGAAATGGAAGAGAGGCAAAATATTTCGTTTTTTCAGAGAAGGGAAGAAGCTGCTGGAAAAAAGTTCTGTGCATGTAAATCTTAGGCTCTCTGCAGAGGCTTTGTGATTCCGCTGCTGCAGTTTAAAGCACTCACTCTGGTCCTGAGGGCTGGACAGGGTCTGGCTGTCAGGAGACAAACCCACTTTTCTGCCCTAATGTTTAAATTCGGGTGTTTGCTGCTGAATGCCAAGGTGCCAGATGACACCGACTGCAAAGTCTCTGAACCTGCAGTCAGGAAAAAAAAAATAAAATGTCTAAAATTAAAGTGTGTTTCAGGGATTGACAACATTTCTTCTGCAGACTTTTCAGGAGCCCCGGTCCCTGCGTGAAGGTCCCTGCACCACAGACTTGGAAGTTACAACCCCCAGCAGCAAATGATGGACCTGGGCTGAAGAACCTGCCCTCAGGAGCATCCTCGTGGCACAGAGGCCTGGGCTGAGATTTTGGGGTGGCTTGTGGACAACCCAGGGAGATCTGGGCAGCAAAGTCACAAAGGTGTGAGGGTGCAGGGTCAGGACTTTGCTCTGGAGCTGGACCTGGCTGGAGATGCTCTGTCAGGAAGGGGAGCGAGGAAGAGCCTTGCAGGGTCCCAGCTGGTGCAGGAAGGTGTTTCCCTTCACGTCCCGTACTGCTTCCAGCCCAGCAGCAGAGCCTCCTCCCCTCAGGAAGGCCAGCAGGAGCCAAGGGGCACCCATCTTCTCTTATAGACACCCCACATTCCACTGCTCTCCATCCAAGTTGCTGTTCTTGCACCTCTCCGGGGTATCTCTGCAGCCCATTCTTTGCTCTGGCCCTTGACCAACCTTCTGTGCTCTCAGAGCTTTGCAGCTTTCCTCCCCGCGTTCCTGCAGGCTGCCAGCATCTTTACACCAAATCTGTATTTCTTAACATGAGCTTTGTTAACGGGCCAAAATCTTCCGCCCTTTGGCAGCGATCTTCGTCCAGCTCTTGGGGACACCCGGATGATGTACGGGCCTTGGATGCCTCCCCACGTGTATTAAATCTTTGGGCTGTGACACCCAGCCATACATTATGGTACAGAGCCCCCCGAGGGGCTCGGGGAGGACTCGTGCAATTACGTGGCGTAGATTTATACCCCGGGATTTTAAAAGTGTAACCTCTTCACAGTTATCTACTGGGCAGCCCTCGCTCTGCACAGCGCCGTCCCCGCTGGGGCTGCCCTTGCTGTCTCCCTGGATAATGTTACTTTTGAGCCAGTCCAGCCAGTTTTTCCCTTTACTTTGTCTTCCACTGGGATAATTCCTCATGCTCAATCCCTTGGCTCTCTCTCAGGCCTGACTCCTCTGGGGCTTTTGTCCCTTCCACTTGAGGCAAGGCTCTGCCTGCGGCTGAGGCCACGAGCTGCACGTTGCAGACCAGCTCTGCTCTGTCCCGGGTGTAGGGCAGGTCGGGGGTAGCTGCGTGTGCTACACCTCGCAGATCCAGCTGTGCTACACCCTGCAGATCCAGCTGTGCTCTCGGCCAGGCACAGGCAGCATGCCCCTTTGTCAGGGCAGTCCCTCCAGCTGCTGTGGGACCTGATCGCTTGGATGAAATTGTTATTCTGGGGCCATTTCAGGGTTTGTTCATCCATCTAACAACGGTCAGAGCTTGCTGCCTTGCTCCCAGCCTGGGAAATGGGATGCTGAACTCAGCAGAACAGCCCTGGTTCAGTGTTATAATACAGAAATATGCTCATGAGCTGGAGGAATTGCCTCTGGAGGGGTGGGCTGAGGTAGGGGAGGCAGATGTGAAGCTGATCCAGCTTTCTCTAAGCCAACAGCCTCTTCCCACCCTCACCTCCCCACAGAAGGGGCAGGCAGGTTTCCCCTCCCATCCCAACCTGACTGTGCTGGAGCCAGCAGCAGCGTCGTGCCCAAACCACAGGTGATTGCAGGCTCTGAATTTTCAGAGCCCAACTCAGAGCAGCCTTTGAAACATCCCCCCTCTGCGGGTGTAACCTCTGGTGCTGCCCAGCATCCCCCCCCCCCACTACTGCCACCTCACCAGCCAGGGACAGGCACAGGCTCTGCTCCCAGCTTTGGGGGAGGCAAAGGGTCCATCCAACAGCCCCTCTGCACAATTGACTTCAGACAGACCAGAAAACCTGCAGGAATGAGGCACTGCTGGCAAGACACGAAGGACTGATCAGAGCAGGACGATGTCTGCAGCCAGGCAAGACGCTGGAAGCATGTTTCAGTCTGGACTAAATCCCCTCTGCAGTTCTCCAGACGAAGCTTGTGGTCCCCACCTGGTACAGTCACACCAACAGGCACGATGGTTTCAAGCATCTCTGCTGCACAGATGTCACCTGGTTCAAGGACAAGAAGGAAATTCAAGCATCTTTAAGGCCTGACCCCAACAGCAGAATGTTTTTGGCAAAAAAGTGTTTATTTCTGTAAAAGAAAAACTCACACAGTGCTCCCTGCCCCACCAGTACTGCTCCTCTGGGGCTGGGCTTCCCACACCCGCCCTGGGGCAACGAGTGGTCCCAGGGGGATCCCGGAGGGATCAGCCCACTGAAAAACGCAGATTATCCACCTGCAGCTCCCAGCAGGGCAGCACCTCGGCAGGTCTCTGCATTCCTCTTCTGTCCCCAGTTCTAACCCTCCAGGCAGGAAGGAGATGGAGAAGAGGCCAAAGAGGAGAAAAGACAACTTTAGCTGGTGCTTTGAAAGGTAAAAAAGGAACTTGGGCAAGTTCAATCCCATTATCAGCCTTATTAACAGCAAATTGGAGCTGGAGGCAGTGAACTTGAAAACACCTTCCTCCAAAAAAATTCATTTATTAGCTGGGAGAAGAGGACAGGGAGGAAGAAGGTCACAGGTTTGGGAGCCTGCCAAGTAACAAGCAAACAGGCAGGAGAAACCTTCCCCTGCTAAACTATGAGAAAACACAGTAATAATTAACAACACACATTTGTACCCAATCTTCTCCCCAAACAGCCCATCCACACACACATCACCTCGTCTGCTTCTTTAACACCGCCCAGTTACCAGCTCCCAGAAACAACGGTGTGGGTAAGTGGAGATGGACGACTCCTTATGGAACTGCAAAGGGAGAATGGGGGTAGCACCCGACAACCCCCAGGAACAGGGGAGCAGGGAGAGCACCTCTGCAAAGCTGATCTGTGATGAAACACTGCAACCTGCAGTGGCTCTGACTTGCCTGTAAATAATCCCTGCCCCAAAAAGATGTTGTGCCCTGGACTTTCCCTCCTGCCCGGGGCCTGTCCTCCAGCCGGCATGTCTGGGTTTGCCGTCAGTAGCTGCTGCAGTCCCTGTTCCCCAAACTTGCACTGCTGTGAAAAACCTGTCACAAAAATAAAAAATACCAAGAGGAGTAGAAAGTGGGGATACTTAGATACTGAGCTGCATCACGGAGAGCATCCCCTGTAAGCCAGAGCCATCGCTGCCGGCTGCTGTGTGACAGGAATTTCAGTGTCTTTCCCATGGGCAGCCCGCTCCGGCTGGGGCCAAGGAGCGATCGCAGAGGCTCATTTAAGCCTCATCTTTCCATGGCTGGGTAAGAAACAACTGCCGTCCCCCACTTTGCATGTGGGGAGGCTAAAGCCCAGAGGAGAAAGGCTCAGAGATGACACGACGACAGCAACAGAGCAGAGGTATCCAGCCCCAGTGAACAGTTCCCAGGTCCACCCAGGAGCTGAAGCTGGACTCGTGGAGAGAGCTGGCATGATCCCAGAGCTGAGGGGGTGCGAGGAACACCGCAAAGGCTCTCAAGGAGGCAGACAGGACTGCGTTTCAGAGAGGAGGGCTCTGCTGCCAACAGTGGTGGTGAACTCCATGTTACTGCTGAGACTTGGCCTCTCGCTCCCACACAGCTCCAGGGGTTTTTCTCCCCAAAGCTGTGATGCTGCAGAGACAGGGATCTGGTCCCGACTCCCACATGCCCCCAGCCACAGCACGAGCCAGACCTCGCTTACACTGTCCTTACCCCGACTTTCCCTGCTGCTGCAGCGGAGACATATCCTGACACTGCTGGGGATGCAGCAGGGCCAGCAGGAAGCTGTTGCCCTCCACGTGTGAATCCCCACGGAGTTTCATGTTGTTCTACACTTCTCCTGCGCATTATCGCTTTTTATCATGCTGGAAAGGAGACTGCACAAGTGTGACCAAAACCTGTGGGTAAGTGAAGTCAGACAGATCCCTGCTGGAAGGGGAAGGGCCTGGGAACTGGAAGAAGTAGGAGACAAAGTCTTTCTTAGGAGCAAGGGCATGTTAGTGCTGCACTGCTTAATGAGATTCATACTCAAGGTTTGGCTGACTCACGGTCTTTAATAAACTCCGACACTGGTGGCGTCAAGAGGTTAGCTGGGGTGTCAGCTCCAGCTGGGGAGCAACGCTCTGCAGGCTTGTTCCCTCTGCCGAGCACTTCTTCCCTCTGCGGTTTGTGTGCTTGCTCCGGAGGTGGCCGTGCTTCACCGCTGCTAATTCCGTCCTGCGGGCTGAAAAGCCATTTGAGGTTGAAAACCCCTGACTCTGATGGAAGTGTTAGCTGCTACCACTACAAAACAAGACCGAAGAACATTTCCTTGCTGCACAAAGGCCACTGTCTACACATGCTCTGTGAAATAGGGCAAACGCTAGCGCATGGTAGGCCAGTACACCTCTTTTTTAGGTTTTAATGCATCCTCATGTGCAATCCCTGTGCCGGGCAGCATCTGTGCAGGTGCAGTCACAGACCCCCAAGGGCTCCATGCAGGGTCGGGGGGGGCAGCCAGGCCCAGATCTGTCTCCACTGCCACTGAGATTCTTGGGACCTGCCCCATGGCAGAGGCAAAGCCCAATGTCACCTCAGCAGGACAGCCACCGAGAGGGAATTGGGAAGTAGAGAACAAAACCATTACAAAGCTTGTCCACCCAAAAGAACTCCTACAGGGAAACGCCTGGTTGAAGCTGAAGAGGAACATTAACTTTTACTCGAGTTAGCATTGGCATCGTAAAGCAGCTCTGAGCCCCGATCCTCTATGACCATCCGCCGTGCTTGGGCCATGAGAGCCAGGGAGGAAGCACAGGAACCCACCATCATCAGAGCAGCCCTCACAGTTCCCAGAGCTGGGCAGAAACATGGTTGCAGGCAACAAAGCTATGAATATTGAAGTGAAATAATTACCCTGCTCATTTACGGTTTAAACTCTGAGGAAGGAACAGAACCAGTTTCACAAGTGACCAGCCAGGGCAGAGGTGGAGCAGCCTGTAACTGCTCTGGGCTGTGCAATGGTTGGAAAGAAGTGGAACAAATTGCTAAAGCTGTTTAAGCTGGCACACTCAGCAGTTTCTTCCATATTCTGCAAACTTACATGCTTTTTACTTCTGCAGATCATTGCAGAATAAATCCCAGGAAAGTACTGGGGCCATCAAGGCCTTTGCTTTCCAGTCGTCATGCTGAAGTCGCCTGAAATTGCCAGTCTTAAAGCAGATGAGAAGTTTGATCAGAAGACCTTGTTCTGATGTTGGATTTTAGACATAAATACCAAGGTGTGCTGCTTTTTAGGGCTCATACCCTCCATTGCTTTAGGTGTCTTGAAAGACACAGTCTGCCAGGTGCCTTGCAGGACAACATTTGGGAGCTGCTGCAGCGGGGAAATCCAGACTGTCGGGCCCAGGAGAAGAACTGGCCCCCTGAAGGCCACCAGGTCTGGACAAGGATTAAGCCAGTACTGGCTTTACTGGGGAACCAGCATGACTTTCCTCTTGTTACTGGTTGGTCCTTTAGACACTTTTAGGTAGTTTTTACCCACGTGGATCTGGACTTGCCTTGCAGAGCTACAGATTCCTCTAGAAATTCCTGGAGCTCTGATGCACGTTGGATTAAAGCGCAGCCATGGACGTCCGTGCCCTTGGCTGCTTTGGGCAGCCTGAGACCCCTGAACTCCGAATGCAGAAGGACAGACCATTACGTGTGAACATCAGAGCAGAGAGGGCCTGAGCCCAGGGTGAAAGCAGAAAGATTTAAATGCTCTGCAAATCTCACTTCCCAGTCCCGCGCGCATCACGCCTGTTTTGTGTCGCTGGAAGGAGGTGCCAGCGGCTCACCACAGGAAACACCACGGGCTGGGGTGAGAGCCCCATCGCTGTGCGGCCAAAGGGAAGCTGCAAGATGCACCAGAGAAGCTAAACAACCCCAAGCTGAGCAGTGAGGGGATGGGGGGAATAGTAACAGCAGTGACTTTGGGATGGTGCTGGCTTTTTCCCAGCCACAGTGCAAATACTTCATGCCTCAGCTACACAGCAGTAGAGGGAGCAGCAGCACCCTGGGGAAAGGTGCTCAGAGGATGCTCCAGCTCTCATTCTAGTGACAGCCAATGTGTCATTAGTCCTGTGTTTTCTTAACTAGGAGGACAAAGTCTTGCAGCTCCCATGCTATTGCTGCAGAAGCATAAGAGGATCACATCCTCCCAGTACCCTCGGCTGGTCCATACTCAGCGTGTCGCTGCTGCAGTCAGAGCTGGGACTGTTTCCGAGGGAGCTCCTGAGGCGCATCCATAGCAATGACAGATGTCACCCTGCTTGTAAGTGCAATTCATTTTTATGACATCCTATTTCTGCTGGGGCCCATGATAAATGCAATCCATTCCTTTTTTTAAGAAAGGAACGCCACCACATCACTTCATAAAGGTAGTGTGTGCTGCCGTAATAGCTGTCAGACACCGAGCTCCTAGCACGCTGCGAGCCTGGTTTTTATCTCTGGCACTGGCAGCTTTATCGTGCTGGAGGAAGAGGCCCGATTTCCACAGTGCCACTGGAAGAGGCAATTCCTCCTTGGGTGCTCTCCAGGGGGATGCTGCTGCCTCTGGAGACCAGCTGGGAGCTGGTGGCATTTCAGCTTCCTTCTATTCTTGCATGTGCTGCAAAGCACTGTCACGATCCCCCTCCATCACATCCTTTACAACCTCCACAGCCTCATTCAAACTGTCCTCAGCTGCTAAAAGCCTCCTACATTTTGCCCACATCACTTACTTTCTTCCCCTTCACTGCTCCTGTAGTAGCTCAACCTCTTTATCCTGTTCTGTCTCTCTTTAACCATCTTTTTCCTATAGGATTTGTATTGCAAGAGTCTCTCCTGCTCCGCCAGCACCTGGACTGGTGCTGTGACCCCTTGGTTTCCCCAGCATGTAGAAGCTCCATCTCAGCATTATTTCCTCTCCTTCCTTCATTCTAAGGTTTTTATTCCCAGCAAGTGTGTGGGAAAGGGGCAATGCCAGATGATGTGAGGGTGGGCTTTACCCCCACAGCCAAATAACAGCCAATGCTGCTTGGGCAGCTACGTGCCCCCAGCTGACACTTTCTCCTTCCCCTTCAGCCCACAATAGAGCAAATCTCCAGTTTTCTCCACATTATTCTCAGCAAATGCCTGGGCGTTTTGCTCTCTAACCCACTCTGCTGTTTCTCCCGGGCTCTTCTTGCCACCTGCAGTGAGAGGAAGCAACGTGAGAAAAGCTCCTGTGCCTTTAGCCAGCTAAGAGCAATGGGCAAATCCTCTGTGGCAAAGTGCGTGCTGCAGGGACAACAATCCCTCTCCTCTGATGCCCCGGGGCTCTTGGTATAAGACCTCAGTTACAGGAAATCATCCAGAAAGGCCTTTAATAGCATTTCTCAAGCACTGCATAATGGTCTCCAGGGCCTGAAAAAAGATGGCTGTGGCAGGAGGTGAATCAATCAGTTCCAAGAAACACCCAATACTGCTGACGTCAGCATCAGGGGCTGCTCTGAGCTTCCCCACGCAGGATCCCGGGCTGGGCGAGCCGGGGTCCTGCCAAGCCAGTTCTCCTGGCTGCTGGGGTCCCCAATTCCCAGGGACGTGCTGGGGAGCAGCATCACCCCGGCTTGCGGCCAGCGTCTGCTCCTGACGGGTCTGGGGGACAGGGGCAGCTATTCCTGCTTTAAACAGCCAGAGGACTTTGCTTGACTGTAAACGCACATCCCAGGGACAGACAGGAGACATCCCTCCTTCCCTCTGCTGCCTCAACACCCCCCCGTTCCCTTTTTCTCTTTGTTTCTTCCCAAACTGTCCAGGATTTTTACCATCTAATTCCATCAATCATTAAATCCCTGTTTGTCACCCAGTGCAAGCTCATCACCTTAATTATTTTATCTATAAAACCTGAAAAACCTAACAGCATCACAAATCCTACCTCTGCAGTGTCTCTGTAAAACAAAGCACATGCCTGTAAAACCTGCTTCTCCCAGAGACTATCTCCAGCAATCACCGGCCTGATTCCATGTGCAAAAGCAGTGTTTGCAATAATAATCAAATGCTTAGCAAACATCATTAGAACTAACTTGCCAATGAGCAGAAATAATTATCAGATAATTGCTTTATGGACAGTCAAGCAGGGAAGTTAGGAATGGTATTTTCTCCATGTTAAACAGGGAAACACAGGGAGGGAAACAGAAGCACCGAGGGACAAAAGGAGCTGTTTAAGGCCACACAAAGGGAGCGCTGAGACAAGAAATGCCAGGTCTGACCTTACACCCACCTGCTGCTTGGTTGTCCCTGTGTTGGGGACTGAAACCCCAGCTCCAGAAGCATCATCCAGCCCAAGACTGGGGCCTGAGCCCCTGGCCCGTGCAGTTGCCTTGCTAGCAAGTCACCCAGCCCCATCCCTCTGCTCCTGGTGTCCTGCCCACAGCAGAGCCTAGCACCACACTACTGCTCAGACCCCACAGCCCCTCCCAAGCACCCCAGGGAAATTTGGGGCATTTATCCTCCACTGGGCAGGAGCCACAACCCAGGTGATGGTGTTTTAACCACTTAACACTGGTGTTGGTGGTTTAACCACTTCACCCCAGCCCCCCCAACTTTCTAGAAGCAAGCCAGGATATTTCTTTTTTTTTTTTTTCCCCGCACTGACCCACCGCCCCTCAGCCCTGCGCACCCGCGGGGCTCCGCGCAGGTTTCCGCGGGCAGGCAGTGCCATCTAGGGGCAGCGGGGCCGCGTCTTCCCGGGGGGAAAAAACCACCCCAAATAAACGGGTGAAAGTTTGGGGAGCTGCGGATTATGCAAATGAGGACATCCGCTTTCATGGCATTCCAAGATTTTTAGTCAAATTTAATTACCTTCCTTCTTCCCCCTCTCTTTGCCCGTCCCTGATCAAATTAAAACAAACAACCCCCAGCAGAGTGTTTGTGACAGGAATCGTGTTGGAGACTAATTAAAACCTGATGATTGTCACCGAAATGAGCCTGGCAGGCATCTGCGGAGGACACGCGCCGCGCTTGGCGTCGGATGCTCCCAACGGCAGCTAATTAGCCGCACGCTGCTGATCCTCCGTAACGCTGCCTCCTCCTGCCCGAGGTGCCGGCCAGCGGGGAGGGACCTGCAGGGCGAACGTGTGGCTCTTGATGAGCATCGACAATAATTTAGTGGGCTAATTAATAAACCCGTGTGGCATCTTCTCCGGGATGCTTCTGAGCCTGGCGGGGCGAGGTCCGCGGCAGGGCGAGGTGGTGGTGGGACCAGCATCCTCCTTCGAACTGGGAATGCTGGGCAGCGGGATGGCGTGAGCACCCGCCTGCCTGTCTGTGAGCAGAAGCTGGTCAGTCCCCTCGACGTACGTGGTCCTCAGCGCTCCCTGCCCCAGCCCAGCGCGGGCTCCCCAGTCCTGCCCCAGCCTCCCTGCTCCTGCAAACCTCCAGGCTTGACCTTGGGGAGGAACAACCCCAGTTGTCTCCTCTCGGGGTAAAGTCACGCACCCCCGGCAAAGCCCGGCCACCCTGGCTGCATCCCCTGCGGTGCCCTGGACCCCCAGCTGTCGGGCACAGCCTGTCTGGGGACCGACAGCTCAGCAGCTCCTGTCCCCGGGTACAAATCGCTGTGGGTCGGTGCACGGAGCCACTCGGAACCGGTTTTGAGCCCTGGCTCGTGATGCCTCAGCAACCTGCCTGGTGAGGAGCGGCCCCGGGGAGCTCTGCACGTCTGCCTGTCATCGCATCCGCTGACGGAGGATTAGGGCAGAGGATTGAGGGGCGGATTTGGGAAAGGTCAGGGACACCATCCACCTTCCCCACCTGCTGCCTGGGTAGCGCTTAGCCGTTGAGCTGGGCCCTGCACCAGGCTGGGTTTCGAGAGGCATATGTGGGTGCAGACATGTGTCCTGGAAGCAGAGAGCTCTGTGCTGGCCCAGTGGCGTGTGGGGGGCGAAGTCCCTGCTGCCACCCCACCACCCCCCGGTTCCCCTTTCCCTCGGTTCCCAGCACCTTGGCGCGGCTCCGTGTGCACCCGTGGCTTGGTGGCTCCCTCCCGGCACACCCGGCTCCACACGAGCCTGGCGGTGAGGCCTTTCCTCCACACCTTTTCCCAGGGTAGTTTCGGATGGACACTGACCCTTCCTCCAGCACATCTGCCCTGGCTCCCACACTGTGTCCTCACCCTACCTATGCCCCTGAACCACTATTTATTGACCCCAGCAAAGCACCTTCGGAACTGCAGCGGATTATTTTCCCTCCGAGGACATGTGCTCTTTCTCTGTTGTTCCCCAGGGATGGCTGGGAGCGAGCTGGCAGCGCTGGCTCCCAGCACCTGCTCCCCTGGCCGCGCAGGTCTGGCTGGAGGGGGGGGAACAGACAGACACCGCTACGAGAAATAGAGACGTTTGCATGGCCAAGCGGTGGGGGGGAACAGGCTGCATGTGACCCGCCTGTGACCCAGCCCCTCGGCAGCCTTTCCCGTCCCTGGGGATGTCCTTGTTATGGCATCAAGGAAGTTACTAAATTATTCCTCTTTCATATTGCTGCAAATCAATGGGTCCTGGCGCTGTCATATACAAAAGGCTGGTTTCAGTATTTTAGCTGGGAGAGTCCTCAAGGGGAGCTGGGCTCATTAATTAAATACATTTAATCAATCTGGCCTACAAGGGCACTGGTTATTTATTCATCAGAGGCTGCACAGTGCAAACCGGGTGATCTGAAAGGCAGTAAATAAACATGTAAATGAAAAGCTGAGACAGCAGAGCTTGCTCGCGCCTGGGAGATTTCAGAGCTGGGTCGGATAATATGGGATCATATGTTTAATTTAACAAAATCCAATAAAAAGTGTACCTGCAACCAACAACACCCCCGGGACGGGGCAGCAGCAACAGCTGGTGCAGCCGAGGGCCCTGGCTGGGGCTGCTGGGGGCTCTGGGGGGGGCAGGTGCTGGGGGGGGCTGCGTGTGCCCGGCCCCCAACCCTCTCCCCGCCAGCCCCCCGTGTCCTGCTCCCCACAGGCAGGGAGATGTTGGGGAGCAGCAGCAGCCCTGCTCCACGCCTGCGCTCCTCGGGTCGGGGTTCTGGGTTTCTCAGCAGTGTGGTGCTCACATCTTCCTGCGAAGTTAATTACAGGGAGAGCCTGGCAGGAATGAGGGAAGAGGAAGATTTCAGCTGAGGAAAGTGAAAACAAAGGAGGGCGAATATGTCGCTTCTCGGCTCATTCTTTGCAGAGTTGTTCTCCTCTTCTGAGAAATGCCCTGGGAGCTGAGCTGGTGGGAAGCAGATGAGCTTCCTCCAGGTCTGCCTAAGCCCTGGTTTTACCATTGTTGGAAATTAGAGTAAATTCAGTATCATCTTGAATGCAGAGACTTGCAAATTAGCACTGAATAAAACATTGATGGGCCGAGTGGGGCATTTCTGAATCCTTGATCCAATGGGTTTGCTGCCTCTCACAGTTTGGAAGAGCTTATGTATTCCTTCTTCTGTTTCAGCTTTCACCCCCAAGAAGACGGATTAACCTCCACTGCTCCAGGATTACCAGAGAGCATTTCTGAAGCAAAGACAGGGGGTTCCTGAGGCTGGAGGGCAGCAGGCAATGCCTCTCCGACAACCTTTGTGAGCTTTCAGCAGCCCCTTGGGGTGCTCCTGCCCGCAGGCTTCTGCATGGAGGCAGGTGACCACCAAGGGAAAGTGTGGTCAGACCCCTACGGTGTGGATGAAGGTGTGAAGTGAGCCAAGGAACCAGGATTTTAGAGTTTATGGCAATGCTGGTGCAGGGAGCGGAGCCACTGGGGTCGGGTTGGGGCAGGAGGAGGTCAGGGACCCACACTTGCCCTCGGGAGGATCAGGGCTCGGTGCTGGTGCCACGGTGCAAGAGGCAGCTCCCTGCAGGGAGGAGGGGAGGAGGGTGAGGTGCCACCTTGCCTGGCTTGCCCCCACAACCAGAGATGCTCTTGCACATCGTCAAGGGCTGAGGGAGAGAGGAATGGGGTGGTTGGATGAGGAAGATGAGGAAAACCCATCAGAAAGCAAATGCAGGAAGAGCTGAGGAAGAGTGTGGCAGGGGCACAACTGTGTGGGGGCAAAAAAGCAGAGAGAAGCTTAGTCTGGGTTGTCTGGATTTGAGGAGGAGCCCCCCCAGAGCACAGGAGCCTTTGGAGCTGGGGTTTTGCTCCCAGCTGGATTTGGCACCCCAGGGTGATGCGCGAAGGGAGGGAGCACCCTGGAGGCAGTACGGGCAGGGGGATGAGGAGGGGTTGTTGGCAATACTGTGGGTGGTCTGAAGAGCCAGACTTCGCAGGGAAAAAGGTAATTCAAAGTGCAGATGGGTATTGAGGGTGTCAGAGTGTAGGGAGGGGCAGTGGATTAGCCAGTTAATCATAATAAATGAATATGCAAAGCTGGGGAGAAGGGTTTTTCCCACCACAACTCCCTTTCTCTGTGAGAACTCGTCTGACTCGGATGTCACCCAGCCACCGAGCCATTTCCCTGAAGTCCCCAGACATCTGTAACCTGGAAAACCTTTGCAAATGGATGTTTTTCCCACATTTCGCGAGTACTCTGCCCACCAAGTGCCCCTCAAGGAACAAAAAGCCTTTGGGAACTGCTGCTGTAGATGTGAGCGGCTGGGGAGAACGGGAAGGTGGCCCCAGGCCCAGCCTCCTCCTGCTCCTCCTCTTCCTTCTCCTCCTTCTCCTCCTCCTCCTCCTCCTCCTCCTCCTCCTCCTCCTCCTTCTCTTCCTCTTCCTCCTCCTCCTCCTCCTGCTGCCAAGGTCAGGCCAAGATCAGGCAGGACGGCAGAGCTCACAACCCAGTTTAAGTCCTCCTTCACAGCAGCATCACCAACAGCCTTGTCCAGGGGCGATCTGGGGACAGGTCCCTGCAGAGCTGAGGCAGGGTGCTGACCCCCGCCTCAGGGGGCTTTCCCAGGGTGGGCAGAGGCCAGACCTGCCCCAGCCCCTCCCCTGCTGGCTCCTGCATCCCCCAGGCCAGGATGGTTTCTGCGGTACCTGGGGTTTCCCCTCCCATTTTCTTGGAAGCCTGAAATGGAAAACTAATGTGGAGAATATAAACTGTTAAATAGTTTCAACCATGAAGAAAAAAGAAAAGGTTCAGTTCCAGGTTTTGGCCTAATTAGTATTTTTCCAAGCTGGTTTCTACCCCCGTGTCCCAGACTCCCAGTGATTCACGACGACCTCATTACTTTTGGGTTAACACAACAAACTTGGCTGCTAGTTGATGGTTTCTTAATACCGGGCTCGTTCCCATGAAGATGTGTCCTATCTAGAAAGAATATGTTTTTATCACATGTCCCAAGTTTCTGGCCAACCCATTCGGTCTCCAAGCTTGCCTGGTGGAAGTGCAAGAGCATGAGGAATGATAAATGCAATCTTTCACTCATTTCTCCTCAAAGCACAAACACACGTTCCTGAAGGATGCCCTGGGCAGGGGCCATGGAGGAGTCGGTGCAGCCGCACGCAGGAACGCGCGGGCACAGCGCAGCACCTGCTAAACCAGCAAAGTGCAGCAGCTACGGCCCATTACAGAGAGAAACAAACCACATTGCCCTAATGCAGCGCGTTCCCAAAACACCTGAACAGAAAATCCATATGCTTGGAAATGAAAGCATTTGTCCTTTTGCTGTCTTCACTGTTAGCTGAAGGAGTGTGCGTCTTCTCCAGGGGCTGCATGCGGGAAGACAGATGGTGAGAGTAACTCCAGTTGTCAGTCCCTGGGGATACGCAGAGGAATCAGTATTTGGCATCTGATTTAGCTCTGCTGCCTCCTCGAGTCACCACTGTCCCAGGCACGGAAAGATGTATGGGCTTCTGAGACAGTTAAATTAAACCTCACTAAACAGAGGGGTATGTGATCGCCCCCTCCGAAATGTCAGCTGGCAGCTCGTAGTGAAGGTCCGATGAATCTGCACTCACTGAATTTGAATGGCTTCCTCCTCCCCCTCCCCAGGTCAGAATTAAGCTGGTCTGGGAGAGGACGATGGTTCTGAAACCAGCAGCAAAACCCACGCGGGCAGAGCTGGGGCCAGCGGGCAGGAACGGGCATGGACCAGCCTCTGTGACTTCTAAAAAAGGGGAAGCCCTTGGGGAACATCCTCTTTCCAGGGGGTTGGGCGGCTTTGTCGGAGCAGAAGTGACTGCGGCGGGTGGTCCCTCACCTCTCATGTACCTGAGCATCGTGCCTCGTGGCAAAAATTCTCTTTCCTTTCACGCATGTGATGACTGAGGCTTGTCACACCCCAGCCTGTGCCCCGGCTGCCTCTCGCTCTTGCCGGGATGGTTTGACTTCCCGCTCCAGCTCTGCTGTTCTTGGGACAAACGTCCACTTCCAGGTACAGCCATGACCCCTCTCTCCTTGCAGGAGGGCTGACAGCGTGGCCCAGCCTGCCCCCACCCAGCTTTCCCCCCGCGGGGCACGAGCTGATGCCCAGGGAGCCCCCCTCGAGGAAACGTCTGGGGAAGGGACACAACGCCCGCAGCCTGGGAGGGACACGGCTGGCACTGTGTTCCAAGGGAGCGGGGCACAAGCTGAGGGGACCCCCGCTTCAGCGCTGGGCTGGGGGACACCCGAGGAGCAGAAACACTAGAGAGAAGGAGGAGGAGGAGGAAGAGGAGGAGGAGGAGGAGGAGGAGGGCAGACATTCCAGGAGAATCCCCATCTGTAAGAAAAGGGAGGGGGGTCCAAGGCTGTAATACATCCCAGATGAGGCTGGGGAAAGCGCTCTCGCAGCGTGTGAGTCACGGCAGGCGGAGGGGAGAGCAACAGCCCCTTGATAAGAGGCAAAGCAACTTTACATGGCTGTTTAATCTTCATTCGCTGACTGTGCCAGCTGAGAGCCTTGCACAAGGGTCCCCTGGGCAACCCAGCATTCAAACCCCGCCCTTGGCTGCCAGACCAGGCTCGGGCACTTGGCAATGGGACTCTGATGGCCACAGGCCTCCCAGAGTGTGGGGCAGGGAGAGGACGAGCTGGGGCCGGCTCTGGAGGCCTCTGGAAGGGTCCGTTCTCAATGCAGATAGGACCCACCTCATCCACGTTGACGTGAACAGTTGAAGTTAAAGGACCTGGGCTGATGTCGGGTTGGTGTGAGCCCCAAAGCTTCTGTCTCTGAAGATGATGATGTCCCCTCTCCAGTCTTCTCCCTTGAGCAAATCTCCCCAAATGGTTCCGCATTTCCTTCTGATCCTTCTCAAATTTCTATGCCCCAAACTGCTCTTCCTGACATGTCTCTGGGGCAAAGAGGAGGAGAGCCTGGGCTCCTGTGTCTCAACACTGCTGCTGCTGTCTGGGCACCTCAGGCAGTGCTTGGCTTTCTCTCCCATGGTGTTTTGGTGGCCCCACGCTCAGCCTGAGCTCCATTGCGATTCTCAGAGCCTGCCTGGCTGGCCGGTCCTCCTCTTCCTGGGCTTGGTTATTCCTAAGGGCACAACTTCTCATTTTCTCCCGTTGAACTGTGCTTTACTTTTCCCCCAAGACCATTTCTCAAGATCATTTCAAATTCAAATCCTATCCCTGTGTCCTTCTTGCTCCATCACATATGCAAAATAAATAGGCAGCCTCTCGTTCTATCTACCAAGCCATTAATGAATGCATGAGCCCCGCGCCCGCCCCTCCGAAATCCCGCGCCGTGCATGCTCACAGCCTGGAGCGGGCACGGGGTAATCTCTCCATTTTGGGCAGGTTTTGGGCAGAGAGTGCCCAGTTCATAATTATTTCAGTCTTCCTCTCCGTTGCTTGCATGTGTGCCATGAGAGGTGGCATCAAAAGGCACTAAAGACAAAAATATAGGACAACTCCTGCTTCCCTGCGTCCATCAGGCTGTTGCTCTGTCAGAAAAAGAAATCCTTGATGGGTTTGCCATGATTTGTTCTTGGGAAAGCCACGGCGGCTGCTCCCCCCGCCTTGGTACCTTCTCAGGGCTTACAAGCTGTTGGGAGGACGTGTCCCGCTCTTTTCCCGGTGACGGGGTTCAGCTGGGCCCCGCTTTGGCCCCGGATCTCCGGAGCATGCTCCAGGGCAGCAGCTGAGGCCACTGGAGCCACCTGCGCGTGGACTGGGGGTTCAAGGTCATTAAAACTTGTGCCACAAAGTGATCTCATGGAGCTGACGAGCCCTGCCCCTGTTCCGTGCCCCCAGCTGTGGCGTGGGAATGGGGGGGCTACACCTGGTGCTGCGTGGGGTGCTGCAGCGGCCCTTGGGCGGGCATGGGGCGTCCAGGTCCAACCATGGGTGCCAGCATGGGTGCTGGAGTGGGTCCAGGCATGGGTCCTGGTGTAGGTCAGGGCATGGGTGCTGGCGTGGGTGCCAGCCATGGGTTCTGGCTGTGGGTGCCAGTGTGGGTGCTGGTGTGGGTCAGGGTGTGGGTCCAGGTATGGGTGCCATCTATGGGTGCTGACTGTGGGTGCCGGCCATGGGTCCCAGCGTGAGTCCCAGCCGTGGGTCCTGGCTGTGGGTCCAGCTGTGGGTCCTGGACTTGGGTCCCAGCGTGGGTCCAACCATGGATCCCCTCAGTGGGTCGAACCATGGTGCCGGACGTGGGTCCTGCTGTGGGTCCTGCCGTGGGTTCCTGCCATGGGTGCTGCCGTGGGTGCTGCCGTGGGTGCTGCCGTGGGCGCGTGTGCCGCTCGCTGCCGCTCGGGGGCAGCCGCGGATCGCGGGAGGCGCGGGCGGGCGCGGGGCCGGGCGTGGGTCCTGCGGGGACCCGCTTCACGGGGATCCCGGCTCCTCTGCGGGGATGGGGAGGAGGGGGCTGGGGGGGGACCCTGGGGACACAGCGGAGGGCGATGACGTCATTTGTAAAGCGAGCTCTGAAATCAGACCGATACGGGTCAAAAGGGAATAAAAAAACCCCACGAAGCCATACACCCACCTGCGCTTTCGGAGGGGTGAGCTCAGTCCGGGGTGGGGGGGGACAGGGGACGGGCCCCAGGGGGGCAGGAGACCAGGAGGGGGGGCAGAAAGGAACCCGTACCCTGACCCCAAACTACCCCCACACCCCGTCCCTCGGAGTGGGGCGGTGGGTTCGGTGCCTTCCCGGAGCTGGAGCAGGTTGGGGGTGGCCACGCCTGCAGGTTGGCCAAGGCCAACACCCCCCCAGCTCAATCCGTGGGTGCTCCTGGGGTCTGTCCCTGCTGCGGCAGTGAGCACCCTCTTCAGAAGCTGTTTTGCTCGGGTTTGTTGCCCTCCTGCCCTCCCTCCCTCCCATCTGTGCCCCCGGAGATGCTCCGGTGGAAGTGGGATCCCTGTTCCGGGGGGCACGGAGCTCATCCCACCTGCAGCCGCCATCCCCGCCTGGGACGCTGCCGTTGCCGGGGCGATGGTTATGATGTGATAAACAGAGTGAAATGGCGATGACGCCAGCTGGGAAAGGGCAGAATGAATTTTATTTCACGTTTATTGAGGCACAAATTACCATAAGAAACAGCTTCCTTGTGTGCAGACAAGGGAAACTGAGACCCTTTGGGCTGAGCGGGTTCTCCCTGGGCCCAGCAAACAGGCTTTCGGCAAACAGCCCCGACCCGCTGCCGGAGCCGAGCTGCGGGTTTTCCCTGGAAATGTCTGTTCACCTTTGGAGACAGCCAGCGGGTGTTTGGGAGGCTCTTCGAGCCGGCGTGGCGTGGGGATGGGATGCTCTGCCGTGGCAGAGAGTGGGCTCCCCTCGCCGGGGGGCAGGCCCCAGTGCAGTGCAGGAGGCGGGGAAGGAGCCAGCGACCCCACGGTGGGATGGGGAGGGTCTGCCTCCCCCGGCCCAACCGGGAGGAGGCTCCCAGCTGAGGTTATGACCGATCTTACAGCAGATAACGAAAAACAAATCCCAGATTTTGCAGCTAGCGCTACATTTGCGTGGTGGTTGATGCATTCTCATCTTTTTCTCCCACCTTCCCGGGCTGCTGTAGGCAGGGCTGGAGGGGCAGAAAGAGGCTCCGTGGCTCACGGGAGCATCTGACCTGGCCTCAGTGCTGCCTCAGAGGAGCTGCCGGACCTGCTCAGCGTGGGCTGATGGGCTGGGCTGAGCGTGCGTGGGCCTCTGACACCCGTGTGAGTCCCTGGGAGGGCTCCGTCCCGGGAGGGACCAGCAGCCAGAGCCGAAGGGGCCAGCTGGGTTCGGAAGTGCCTGGCGGGGAGCAGAGAGGGGGCCTGGGGCAGCTCCGGGGAACCCTGCTCCTGCGCCGGACAGGGAGCAGCTACGGTGGGTGTTGGGTGATGGGCTGACGTCAGCTCCGAACAATGTCCTGGCACAGGAGTTTAAATACATCTGAAAAGTTTTGCTAATGCCTGAGGAGCCAAGTCCATGGCTGCTCCTCAAGGCACTGAAACCAAAGGGTTTTAGAGCAGATCCCGACTGGACTCAGGCACCTTTGCCTTCATACCACGGCAATGCCAGTCTCCAAAACTGGCTTTGGCACCTTGCTTCACCCCGGGCATCACCCCGTCCCCTCCTCACCACCAGCCCATGCTGCCGGGCCTCCGGGGATGCTGCCAGCTGGGTTGGGGTGCCCTGTGGCCAGGCTCCCCTCCGGCTCTGGCATGGGGTCCCCGTGGGAGCTGGGAGCAGTTTGGGTGCTCCTGTGGGGCAGAAGCAGATCAGGGTAAAATGCCTCTGCGGGGGTTTTCTCGCACCTCTTCTTCGTTTTGCTGCAAAGGTGAACCACAACAACCTGCTCCAGGTCCTCTGGAGGAGTTATGGCAAATGAGTTTGTGGAGGAGCAAGTACCTCAGAGATGAATTTCCGTCTATAGCTGAAAGTATCCACCACAGGCTCGTTCCCTCTGTATGTGCCAAGGAAGCCCCCGGCAGCTGCCGCGGTGCGGATGGTCTGGCAGGAGCTGTGGTCTCAGAGCAGGGAAGATCTGACAGCAGTAATATTAGACCTGTGTGCAGATGGAATTTCACTCACTGATTTTCAAAACCAGGAGGGACCATATATAATTATCTGGTCCGATCTACAAGAAGGGGAGAGCTGCTCAGAGTGGAAAGGCCAGTGGAAAAATTAGCCAAGAAATGCTGATTAGTACAAAGCTTTCCCATGTACCCCGTTCCGCACGACTCCTACTGTCCTGCTTTCAGGCCGTCCCACTGAGGATGAAATGAAGAAACCCTCAAGGAAATTTAAAGTGGCTGCAGGAAATACCTGAAACTTTCTGCAGCAGGAAGTGAAAGTGGAGAAGGTTGAGTGGCAGCAAGGGGCCAGGACACTCACCCGGGAGCATCCTCAGCCTGCAGGAGCTGCGTAGTCAAGGACGTCAGGAGAAGGTGATCATCCACGGCTGGTGAAAGAAGGGGAAAGATTTTCTTCTAAGAGAAGGGGAAGGATCCTCTACACTTACTCACAAAATCCCTGTTCAGATAATTCCCTGATGAGAGGAGAAATTTGCTGCTGGTTGCCGATGTGAATCATTTACAGATGAAATTATCGGTCCTTTGTGTTTCCACTCAGCTGGAAAGGAGCAGACATCCCTTGAGAAACTGAGGCACAGTCCAGAAGACGTAACTATGCACTTTTTCCCTGTGCCCTGCTTTGCAAGTCCTTTTGCCCAGTATTCCCAGCTCAGCTGCTCTCTCCTCCCCACTGCCTCCTGCCACCCCAAAGGATGGACGAGCTCGGAAGCGGCTCCCGCCTGCCCCGGGGCCACGTCCCCCAGGCACCCGCCTCCAGAGATGTCCAGCGCCTCTGGCCCCTCTGACCCACCAGAGGCCCTCTAGGGAGAAGAGATGGGGGTGTCCTGGCAGGTGCCTCGAGGGGAGGAGGAGGACGAAGAGGAGGAGGAAGGCAGCTGCCCGCCGGGCTGGGGGAGGACACGGCATCTGCCGTCGGGAGCCTGTTAGGAGCTGAGCGTCACCCGCTCTCCCCTCTGGTCTCCTCATCAGTGATGAACACATGCACAAAGGGCCACCGCAATGAAATATATATTTATAACAATCATAATTATTATTCTTTCACCAATTTTCTCTTCCGTGGATGGAGCCTGGCAGAGACTACAGAGCAGGCAAAACTGCTAAAGCAGAAAGTAATGGTGCCCCCAGGACGAATAAAAAGCGTACTTCAAACCAGCAGATGCTGCTGAAAGCCCCAGCACAGGAAATATCTGCAGAATGAATCGGGAGTTTTATGGAGCTTGGTTTGCAGGTTTTGTAAGAAAGTTTCACCAGCCCAGAAGGGGAAGGGAAAGGAGGACCAGGGCTGGCACCTCGGGGCGTGGGGCTGGCACCTTGGGGTGTTGGGGCCTGTGTGGGACGGCATCCCCCGGTGATTTCTGGGCCTGGCATGAGCCCTGAGAAGAAATGCAGACGGATCCCCACTCGCCGGTTCCCCAAAGTGGCCGCGCAGGAGCCAGCGCCTCAGTGAATCCCCGGGAAGAGCCAAGTGTTGCATCGCACCAGCTCTCAGTGGGTGCAGGGAGGCTCAGCCCTGGGGAGGGAGAGAGAGGGCTGTTCCAGGGGAAGGGACAAGGTGCAAGGAGCAATGAATGTAGGCGGTATCCTCGGTGAGAAATGGGAGGTCCCTGCCCCATGTCCGTCCTCACACTCAGGCTCAGTCCATACCCACATTCCAGCCTCCGTGTGTGCCTTTGATCTGTCCTGGGCAGTGACGCAGGAGTCGGGACACAAACAGACACAAAAGGGACAGATGGTATCACCGACTATGTGTTGCCATGCCCGCTGCTGCTGTCCAACGCCAGAAAAACAAAAAAATCAAGAAAACAAGGTTCCTGTCCCGAAACGCCTTCAAACTATGCTGGGAAGAGCTCGGACAATCCAGCAACAGCTGGAACAAAGGCATTCCTGCATGTGCTGCTGAGGTTTGGCACGTGTCTTGTAGTTCCAGAATTTTTTTTTTTTATGGTACATCATAAAATAATGTTCTATATTCTATATATTTTTATGGCCGGCAGGAGAGCAGTAGAGGGCAGGGAATGGCGGAAGACTGGCCAGCAGAAGGGGGGCTGTGGGAAAGGAGTCTCCAGAGGAGCAGCCCAAGGCGGACAGGTACCCTGGGGCCGGGGTCTGGCCCAGCACAGAGCGGGGCAGGCGGGGGTGAGCGGGGGCGGGTGAAGCACCCAGATGTCTGCGAGAGGGATGAGTCGGGGTGCAGCACGCCAAAAGCAGACTGATGGGGAAGGAGGGGGGGGCTGAAGCAGAGGTACCGCCCTGGTTAGCTTTGCCCAGGGGGGACATGCAAGGGAAATCCCCATCAGGAAGAGGCTGTCCCCTCCTGCTGCAAGACCGAGTACAGCCGAGGTCTTTTTCGTCCGCTCACTGGATGCTGCATCATTAACAGCAAGAAAAGCGCGGCCAGATGAAGCATTTGAACAAATTGCCTCCAGCCTGGCTCTGGGGTCTCCTCCGAGCTGCCTGCGGGTTTTACTGCTGCTGTGCTGGTGGAAGGGGCTGGCCTGGCTCTGCGACAGCGCGGAAGCACCACACGAAGGTGTTTGCAACACGGACAAGCCCTTAGCTGTAGCCTGAGGGCACAGGAGAATGACCTTGTGCAGAGAGCTGCGCCTTCTTGTGAGTGATGGGGTGAGGGAACATAGCCCATCAAGAGCACAAGATCTGAAAATGGATATTCAGGGAGCAAAATGTTTCTGGGAGTCAAAGAGCAAGGGGCTCTGCTGAGATAATCCAGAGCAAGAGGACTCAGGTTATGTCTTCTCCACTCCTCCCCAGTGTCCTCGTGCCTCTGTTTGCCATCTCAGCGGTGGCGGCGTCCAGGGACTGGCCCCGTCTCCCCGGCCCCGTTCCCCGGGAGGAGGCATCGGGTGGGTGTTTGGGATTCGGCAGACGAGCCGAACAGAGCCGTTGTGGGAAGGGCACGGCATGGAGCTGGTGCCAAACTGGAACCAAGCCCTTGGCTTCAGGATGGGGCTCATTAGATGCTTGATTTTTAAGACGTTTGCTAACTTTATGGGTTCTTTTCCGGCCAAGCGTGGAAACTTTTCTGTTGGTCTCTGATGGCGTCTGTGGGCTGGGGCTGCCGGGGTGGGGAGGGAGCGCGGCGTGTCAGGACCTGCGCCGCCGTGGGTGGCTGGGTGGGAGGGCGGGCGGTAGCCGCGGGTTGCATGGACGGGAGCCTGCCCGCCCGCGCCAGGCGTGTTCCTGCAGCCCTTCCCGGGCGATCCCGGCGGGAGCCCAGGTGATGGTTTCTCTTTGGTCCCTGCCCCTGGAGCATCTCCAAGCCTTTGATTTCAGAGGCTTGTCAGGACACTTTAGCAGGCTCCAGAAGGTGTGTGTAAACACAGTGATAAAAAAAAAAAAAATGGTTCCAGAGGCTGTGCTGAGGCTAAAAATGGCATTGAGGTAGCCCAGAGAGAGAGAGAGAAAGAGATGCTACATCAGCAAATATTTTTCTTTTTAATCCCCTAGGAGCTAACAGCAATGGGTAAGGGGTCACAGCTCGGGAAATGGGAGGGGGTGAAGGTCGGAGAGGACCTCACCCCAGAAGAAGGCAGGAGAGGAGAATGTATCGCTGTAGGCTCAGTGGAAGATGCTTTGGCTGTTCAGCAGGGAAGGAAGGAGCAATTTTTAGATAAAACGATAGGACTGCCTAGACAACCACATTGTTTATTAGTGGGAAAGTTGGGGAATGTTAGAGGGAAGGTGTTATGAAGGTCATTTATTATGGCTAGCTCTGCAGAACAGCACCTACGGGTCTCCACAGCACACAGCTGCAGCCGGAGCAGTACCAGGGCTCGCTGCCTCCAATTCCCAGCAGGTCGTGTAACGGCTCGTGGATTTTCTCCCAGTAAAATACAGCTGGGCAAGAAAGGTCACTTCTTTCCTCCTTTCTTTCCTGTTTCTCACCTTTTCCTCTCCACATCAGAGTGCCTTTCATTTTGTAACATGTTGGCGGGCGCTAAAGTGGAGCCACAACCAGTGAGCTTGGCCGGGGCGGTCGGGGAGACGAAAGGGGTTTTGGCTGCTGAGCTGAGCTGGGTCCAGCGCCGGTGGATGCTGAACCGGCCCCTTCCCTGTGCGGCACCACCCGCACCAGCTGCCCATGGGGGATGCTACATCGGTCCCTCCTCTCTCGTCTTGCAGCAGAGGGTCCCACTAAAGCTCCTCAGTAAAGCTCTGCTTAACTCACTCCTTGCTCCAGACCAGGGCTCACCAGACCTGCGTGAACAATGTGGATCTTCAGACCCCACTCTGGCCCCTCCTCAGACTCAGTCTCCCCCACTTGTCTCCCTTTCTGGGACCATATTTATCCTCCAGCCTTCGAGGAGGAGCACGGGCCGGTGGCTCTGGGTTTGCCAAGCACGCAGCAGCAGCACAAAGCACACAGAAGCCCTCTCAAAGCCGGCTGGAGGAGAAAGAGCTCTTTCTCTGAGCGCTCAGGGTATTCCTCTCCATTCCCCGAACAGATAGGCTGTGGCCAGAAGTTAATATTCCTCTGGCGTGGTGCCCTGCCCGGGGAGGGTGGCAGGCTCTTGCATTTAATAACTTATTTATCTTTCCTTATTGCAGGAATGATGACAGTTTTCATTATTAAGCTGCTAGGTAATAGTCTAGCCTTTGGTGGGAGCTGAATCATCATCCCCTCTTTGCTGACAATTTGATTCAATTACCCTGGAGAGGTGTGACAGGGAGGAGGATGAGCAGTGCCCCGTCGCTGCCGCACCGGCCAGGGCAGCAAGATGCGGGGGGGCAGCCCCAGCGCTCGGTGCCGGGGGTACAAGGACTGCAGGGTGGGCAGCGACGGCAGCGCAGGTGCCACGCGAGGGCTGGGGTGGTGGCTGTCCTCCAGCTCTCTGCTCTCTGCCCCTTGTTCCTGCAGCAGGACAGACTCCCACCCCTGGAGCCCTCGTGGGGCTTGCAGTAGCAGGGGAGCGCACGGGGCATCAAGGTGAGGGTGATGGGGAACGCAGGCAGCTGCTGGCCAGTGAGCTGTGGCCCCGACCCAGCCCCAGCATCCCGCTCAGTGCAGCCACAGCGGTGGCAGAGACGTGGGAGAGGGCTCTCCAGCTTCTCCCTTGCCTTGAAAATGCCCTTCTCCTCCCTAATGCCAAGGGATTTGGAAACCACCAGCCCTGAGCCGTATTTTGTGTGTGCGCTACGGTGCTGGAGGGAAGCCACAGAGCGCCTGGTGAAGCGCTTCCCTCCCGGCTCTGCCTGGAGAGTGGCTGTGGTGGGAGCCCCAGGGAGCCGGCAATGCTGGACAGTTTATGGACACTGCGGGCAAAATGAGGATAAAACAGAGAGGAATTGACCAGGGCCTGGCAGTGTTTCTGTGCCTGCACCGCAGCGTGGGGAAGCAGCTCTGCGACGGCTGCTCGGCCGTGCTCACGGATGCAATGAGGCGGCAGTAATGATATATGCAATCAATTAAATATGACCAATTTTTAATTAGATGTATAAACATGCCTAACGTTAAATGAGGTCTCTTTATAGAGAAAGAATGCAGCATGGTACCATAATAAATGAGAAACTCATGCTCTTCCCAAGTGGGAGCTTCCCAGATTCGCACGTGGAGCCGTCTTTGGAAACCAGCCCCTCTCCTTCCACTTGGCAGAAGCAGCTCCCAGCGGTCAGGGGTGTCTGGGTGTGGGGACTGGGGCACGCAGTGACGCAGCCGCTGGCAGGGCTGGCAGTAGGGAGAGGGGCCGTGTCCCGCTCCTCCGGGAGCCTCAGAGCAGCTGGGATGAGTCCCGGCCTTTGCCCAGCTCCTGCTTCCAACCACGCTTTGCAGCACCTCTCCGTCCTCCTCACAGCCAGGTCCCCACAGATGGGCACGCTCTCAGCTGGGGTGCTTCTCCCCCCACCCCAGATACACACCTTATTATAATGCTGCCGCTACAGAGGAAAAGAAACAGAAGAAAAAAAGTGAACTGGTTTCTAATTATGCCTTGTTTGCTTTCATTTAGAGCTAATTCAGCCCACACAAAAGTTATTCTCCATATTAAAAGAAATATATCTTTTAAAAAAAACATAGATTCATGGCTTCATTAAAAAAATTAAAATGTAGAAACTAAGTAGTGTCTATTTCCACCTTTGCCCCTCTGATTAAAACTATTTGCATTTCAAAACAAACCATCATTAATTTGGACCAAATGTTACTAGGGCTCTTCTTTCTAGTCAGGATAATTAAGCATGTGGCACGGCGGTGAATGACTCCGTCTTCGTACAAAGACTCAGATTAGCTTCTTCCTCTGGGCTGAGGTAGTGACTCAGAGGGATGCGGAGCTCAGGTTTTGTAGCAGCTCATGGCACTGATACCTCCTGGCCCAGAGACGGAAAGCAGAGTGCTGCACCCCCTCCCACCTGCCCTGACCAGGGCTCGCTGCTGCTATGAGGTACCCAGAGAAAACGCTTCCCGAAGGCGAAGCCTACGCTGAGTGTGCATGTCAAAAATTAAGGGCAAGAAATCCCCCAAGGAAGCTTTTAGACCCAAACCTGTAATGATTCCTGCACAGACATGGAGATCTGGCTGACAGCAGTGGTATTTTGTGCAGGCACAGGGATCTGCCAGCACAGGCTGGAGGCCACAGTAGTTTGTGAAGAATAAAAAAGCCTCAGGAAATCCAAAGCTTATTTGCAGGAAACCCAAACACTTGGAAGAATGGAAAGTCACCGCCGAAGGTGAGCGATCGGCCTCCAGCCCGCCCCTGCCTGCGCATCTCCCCCTCCCTGGCTCTGCTTTGCTGAAGCCTTGGAGGAGCCGGGGAGCACCAGTCGCCTTCGTCCTGGTCCTAGAGCAGAGCTCAGCCCTGGCCCCAGCTTGGCTTCTGCTCTTTCCCTGCATCGTTCTGGTTTTGTTGCGCCGGGCAGGTAGAGCAATTAGTAAAACATAGTCCATGTTGCTGAGGTTTTCTCTCCTTCTCTAGTAGGGCTGAGTCCAGGTGATGCAGGTGGGTTGCAAGAAACCATGTTTCCAACCTTTATTTTCTCCTGAATTCAACTTGAATTTGAATGAAGGTTTCTGGATTAATTACAGGGAAAAACGTACTGAAAAATAAATAGTGAAAAGTCAGAGACTTATGTGAGGAATTTTGAACTGAGCTGCAAGGCTGCTCAGGACTTAGTGCCCACCTCAGCATCGTCTGGGTGTTTTACATTTCCTTCCCAGGGTGCCTTATCCCGGAAGGTCTGGATGGAGGGAGGACACCTGAACTCAAAGTAAAGCAGAGCAGCCCAAGACTCGTACCGTGAGAGCTTCTCCGTGAGAGGGCCCTCAGCGTCTGGGCCTCAAAACCATCAGGGCTTCCTATAGCAGCTGTGAAATGCAGCCCAGAGCTGTGGGAGCACAGGTGCTGGTCTAAAACAGAGGATGAAGCTCTGCTGATGAGGGCCGAGGATGGGGACCCCATGGCCGCCCCCGTGCCTCGCTGCAAGAGGGGCCGAGTGGGAGCCAGGCACATGCTCTGCCGTGCAACTGCTCCCTCCTCTCGCCTGTGTTTTGACTCCTGACATGTCCTGTGGGCATGTTGACATGGTAATTATGAATGAAAACAATTTACCAAGACTTTTCCTTCATTGCAGTCGCCTACTGTGTGTGTTTGCTACTGGTTTTAAGCCCTGGCCAGGACCTGTGGGCACCCACCGCCCCCGAGGCACACGGGACTGCCCTGCTCCCGTCCCCCACAGCAGCTCCGGCATCTGTTTTCCGGGGGATATTGGCTAACATTCCTCTCAAATAACATTCCAGAGATATTTACAAGATATGTACAGAAAATAAATACACGAAAAGAGAATTTATTAAAAATAATAAAACCAAGGAGCTGAGGAACGCCTCGCCTGCCCTGCTGACACTGCGCAGCCGCCCACGGACCGCAGCCGGAGCAGAAATGGAGCATTTAGCTTTTACCACTCCTCATGCATCGGTGTGGTGGTGGCATCGTCTCTCCGGAGCAGGGCATGGAGCTTGGAGGAGTCGCCCTCCCCGGGGCTGTACCGATGCTGCTCGCTCCCTGCCTGGATCGCCCATCCCCAGCACCTACTGCTGCTGAGCCTCTCAAAGCTGCTGCACTCACAGAGGAGCGTGAAACAGCTCGGAAGTGCCGAAGAGGAGGAAAAAAGCAGACTATTAATTAACAGCAAATGTACACTTAATGGGGCTTTTTTCCCTTTCTAAACAATTCATCAAAATGATTCCATTGAAATTTAGCTGATGGGGCGCTAAATGCAGCTGGTCTGTCCTGCTCTGGTTTTTTTCTGTCCTGGCTAGAACAGAAAGCTGATATTGCAGCCTCGGATTTGGGTTTAACTGCACACTTTGGGGATGGAGACAGTGGGAGTGAATAAGTTAGTGCTTCTGCCCCTGCCAGAATTTAGAAGATATAGGGGCTGTAAGTAAAGGGGTTACAATACTCAAAACTGACATAATACTCACCCCTTTCTTTATACGCGTTCCTTTACTGCCTGCAAGTTCATTTAAATACAGAGCAGAAATTCCTATTGGGCCAGTTTAGGGACTGTAATAAAGCCAAGCTAGGGAGGAAGGCCAAGATGGTTATTGGTGATGCCGTTACTGGATCTGTCACGCTGTTACCGAGTAGGCTTGACAGACCTCTGAAATGGCCATGCTTCACAAAAAAAACTCCAAAAAAAAATAAGGTTGTTAAATTTTTTAGTGTTTTTTAAGATTGCTCTTATACAGAAAGAGGGAAAACAGCTGTTTACTGCTTTAAAGGCTTGGTTTTTTGCCTTAGAAGTCACATTGCTTTTGGAATTTAAAGGTACAGAGAAAGGCTAAATGGAACCTAGAAAACTGCCCAATATTTCAAACCGCTCTGCTGCCTCTGTCTGAACTAAATCTGGGTCCAGGCTGAGCAGCGCCTTGGAGCACGGGCTCAGCTTTAGGCACACGCTTAACTTCCCCACCAAAGCTGCACACTGGAGTGTTTGTGAGTCGGAGCCAGGAGATGTTCCTGTACCGCTGCCTCCGGTACACCACAGACACCCCGAGCTCAGAGGCAGCTACGCTTTTTGGAGACAACAGCGGAATTCATACCAAAGTCCGGCCCTCTCCATCACCTGTAACTCTGGTGCTTGCGGGAGATGCCCTCCTCGGAAGCTGCGGGGGCAGAGGGTTTGCCAACGCTCTCGCTGGGTCAGCCAGATGCCCTGAGAGTGTGATGCACCACGAGCCAGAGGCTCTCTGCCGCCCAGGAACCCCGACTCTCCCTGGAAACCCTCTCATCCATCCAACCTGCCTGTATTCCCAAAGACTTACAAAGCTGCTGATCAGCAGAAGCATTCATCTCTCGGACTGGACTATTATTTTCTGCTTTACATCTTGTCTTGTGTTCCCAGAGGAGGTTGGTTCCATGGGCACACAGGGTCCCACGGCAGGCACCGTGCTCCGACCAGCACAACAACCAGAGAATAGAGTAGAGTAGAGTAGAGTAGAGTAGAGTAGAGTAGAGTAGAGTGGAGTAGAATATTTTCAGTTGGAAGGGACCTACAATGATCATCAAATGCAGGTGCCTGACCACTTCAGGGCTGACTAAAAGGCAAAGCATGTTATTAAGGGCATTGTCCAAATGCCTCTTAACCACTGCCAGGCTGGGGGCACCGAGCACCTCTCCGGGAAGCCTGTTCCAGGGAGGTGGGCTGAGAGCTGCAGTCCAGGGAGACGGCGATGGACAAACAGGATCCAGCTGCCAGAGGAGCAAATCCTGGAGCCTCACAACTTTCCCATCCAGCCATGAAACAATCTGCTGATTTTATTGAAACCAGATCGTCGGCTTCATCCTGCAGTCACGGCTTCAGCCGGTTCATCACGTCCAGCGGCCCTTGGGAGCTGCCCAGCACTGCAAGGGGAGCAGGAGAAGATGACAGAAAAGATGCAGGCTGGCGAGTTCCCCCGGTGCAGCCTTGCCCAGGCTCACCACATGTACACATGTGTTTCCAAAAAAAGGTGGATCAAGGCACTGCCAAGATCTGGAGGGGCTGGCTTAGAGCCCACATGGCTCCCATGAAGTCCTGCCCACCACATTTTTACCCTTTGCTTTGTCCTTCTCCCTGTAACATTCCAGCTGGTCCTTTCCTCTTATACCTCTCCAGATGCCTTATTTGCAGAGAACGGGGCTGGCATCTCCCTTCCCTGGCATTGGGGGTGCAGGGAAGCACCAGCGTGCCCAGGGCTCAGCCCCAGCCTGATGCCCACGCGCTGGCACGCACTAGTCCAGCTGCCCCGACCCAGCGGGCAGGAGAGGCTTCAGCCTGAAAGTCCTGATCTGCCCCAAGTCCAGGCTTGGCTTGCAGCTCTGGTTCCTGTACCAGGAATGGCTGAAGGTCATAGCAAATCAGCCAAAATTGTCACTGTCACACCGCAGCCACATCCTCTGTGTGAGCCCAGGTTTATCCCAAAGGTCACAACTGAAACGGGTCTGCAATGAGTTCATGAACAAAAGTCACCAAACCCGCTGTATTAAGCCTGAAATGTTTGTCTCCGTTGTGATGGCACTTAGGGACACAGTTGGCACTGGAGCAGCCCTGGGCTGAGAGAGCACAGAGAGGCCGAAACAGATTTCCACCAGTGATGCTGCAAAGCCGGAGATTTTGGACCCTTTGAAATCAGTTGCGTGACTAAGCACTAGTGAGCTAATGAGCTAAGCCTTAATGACTTTCACTAAACCACAGATGCTGCAGCACACCTGGTGGTGCTGCTAGAAAGTCTTAATGGAAAAGACATGGTTTGTCCTCAAGTTTCACAAATCTGGCCTTGGGCCTGAACCTTGAGGAGCTCGGTGAGGGTGTCTGGAGGGTTTGTGGGGTCCCTGAGGTGGCTCCTCTGCCCCCAGGAATGGGGGGAGGTGGATAAAACTATCCAACCATGCCAGGCTCCCTTCAATGCCCTGCACAGGGCACAGAGCAGACTTTGGTGGAGACCGAGTTCTCCCTCGCTTCAAAGATCATCCCTCAGTGCCTGCTTTGCAGAGATCTGGCTGACCTTAGTAGTGGGGAGAAATGGGCAATAAAAATAATAAAAGATAGAACATGAAACCAGCCGACCTGCAGTCACTGTCCTAAAGAGGAGCAGAGCAAAACCCCAACCATCTGAGATGTCAGAACAGATACGCTTTTATTTAAAAATATTACTTAAAGGGTGGCGCTTTTGTTTCATAATATTACTTAAAGGGTGTTAAATTATACAAGGGCAATATGTGATTTTGTATAAACCCTCTGAAGTCCTGAGCTGCACCAAGATGAGCATGGCCTGTCCTTTACAATCTCAATGATTCCTTTAATTGGCTCAATTTACAGTCCTTTGCTGACGGCCTTTTGCTGCTCCACTGTGATGTAAAAAACACTAAGCTGCTTCAGGGGGCTGCTGAACTGCCCTTCCTTGCCCTGAGGCTGATGCAGAGAAATAGGGACAGCAGCAAATGTGGCTTTGACTGGTTTATAACATTTAAATAAATAAATGTGAGAAATGAAGCACATCCCTGCCTGGTTGTCCTTGCTCCCGAGGGGCCAAGCTTGGGCGCAGCAGGAGGAGGACATACGGATCGGGGAGTGGCAGCAGGACCCTGCAAGTCACTGCTGAGGAGCGTCGTGTTTCTGGCCCTGGAGCAGGGAGAGGCGGGGGGTCCCACGCCATTCCCGGGGTACCCACCTCCTGCACCCCAGGGCGGCAGAGCAGGAGCTGCCCCGCTCGCCTGCCCGGGCGGGTGTGCAAAGCGTGGCCTGATAGAGACGCCAAGGTTTAATTTCTCGTGTGCTGTTCCGGGGAACGGAAAGCATCAGCCCATTAGGGTTGCTAAGGAACTCGAGCGAGCGCCCAACTTACCCAAACAAAACAATCCTGCGACTGGTACTTGAAAATCAACGGTGCCTTCAAACATCGCTCCCGCTCCTCTGCACCCTGATTGCACATTAAAATGTTTGGGAGAGGCTGCAGGCGTGCAGGGGGGGACGCACGGGGCTGCCGGGACCCCAGCCCGCTCCCTGCCCTCCCTCACCATGGGCAGGATTCACCAGGGCGGCATCTCTGAGAGGAAAACTCGGCATGCACAGACACCCGAGGTTTGCTCCTCTGGGTTGGATTATTCATTTCTCTGAGGCAGCTTTGGGGCAGGACGAGGGACCTCTCTCCTGCGGGACACCCAGATCCCCTCTGTCCCTGCAGAGAATTTGCCCAGTCATATTGCAATAACACTCCTCACAGGATAAAGACTTAATCCTGGCTGCTTCTTGCCATCCAGGAAAATATCCCGAATGTTTTAACAAGGCAGTGTGTTATCCACTCCCCCCCGCCCCCCTCGTCTCAGACAAACCGTTCCCAAATTATCACGGGGATATAAGGGAAGTAATAACCCAGGATGACAGGCTAAACTCAAGGACCATTTGGCTGCAGCTAGTTAAATATCTATTTTTGGCACTTTTCCCCCCAAAGTCTGATTTTTTTTGAAACAGAGAAAATTAACAAAACCCGGAGCTAGCTGATTTCAACAAAGTGTTTTGATGAATAATATGCCATAATGGGCCAAAACAAGATAGGGAGTTTATCTCATCCCACTGCACATCACATTTCATGCTCACATCCGCTTATTTCCAGCCTTCCTGCCTGGGCTGTGATTGGAGAGTCTGTTTTCTTTCATAATCTGCTTCGACTGCTCCAAAATGGAACATTTCGAGGGTTCTAGAGAAAAAGGTTGTTTTTTTCTTCCATCAGTGCCATTCTGTTAAGAGACTTCTGCAGGAAGCTGAGGACAATCAACTTGTGAAGTTGGGAAATTTTCCCAAAATGCAAATATCGTCCCTCCGTCATCCCGATTTTAAATCCCACTGTGGTGCAGGTCACAGCGGTGAAGAGGCAACATGGTCCCATGTATCTGCATCTTCCCAAACACCTAAGCTGTTTCGGGAACCGACTAATCATTTTGTTACATATTTATTAAGATCATCTCTCCTTAGTGTATTGGGTAGAGAAACAAGTGCAAATGGAATGAATGACTGATCATCAAAATCATGTGCCTATTTACTTTTCATTTTGTATTTTTTTATGTATGAAAAAACTCCACAAGCCCTTAAAACCATCTTCTCTCTGATGTCTAGAAAAAAACAATTAAAAAAAAAGCAAGGGAAACTTGCAGGTGTGCTGTGGGACCATCCCGGCTCCCCAGTCCTGATCCGATCTGGGATGCCGGGACCTCCTGAGGATGCCCCGGGGCAGGAGCGGTGGCCTGGGACACCTGGATCAGCTGCAGACCTCTGCTCCCTCAGGCGGTGGTGCCATGTGTTTCCATTTATAAATTGATTAAATTTCATATTAGAGCCACTTGAGGATTTTGCACACTTGCTGCCTCTCTGGGGAAGATGTCCCATGGCACCGGCTGGTTACAAACATCCTCTGCAATACAGAGGTGCGTGTAGGGGGAAAAATCCAGTTTAGAGCTGGAGTCAACACCGGCCTTTAGCTAAAGCATCTTTTTGGTGATCGGATTAGGAGTACTTGAAGGCTACCTGGAGCGTGTGATAGGAAGCACGGCCCCTCTCCAGACCTGCGCTTTCAGCACCTGGCTGAGCACGGTGCTGTCCTTAGGGCAGCGGGGGTTAGACAGTGCCTCGCTAGAGCAGACTGCGAGACGAGCTGCCGCAGACCCTGACCTTTTGGATTTGGTGCAATAACATCCTCACCCGGTGGGTTTAACCGCCTTCTCCAGGGTAACAGCACGAACTTCCCGTGGGGAGCAGGCAGCTCGCCAGCTGCTGCTCCGGCTCTGGGCAGAGCTGCCCATGCAGGCAGGATTGTTTGTGCAGGGCCCAGTGAGCACCAGCAAGCAGAGAGCTGGCAGCCCTGGCAGGGATGGGCAGCAGCGCAGGGTGGCGAGGCAGGTGGAGGAGATCCGGCCCACCCCGGGCTGTGGCCATGAGCAGCAGCGAGCAGAGCCTGTTTGCTGGCATAAATGATTTATTGGCCGTGCAATGGGTTTTGCTGCCACCGGGACTGCAGGGCTGGGTCACCAGCATGGGCTGGAGTGGCCCCTTGTGTACAGAGGTGATGGAGGATGCTGCGGCGCTTGTCTGGCTGACGGGCCACTGAGAGCTTGGGGGAATCTCTGCTCCGGCCTCCCAGGGACAACGCAGCTGACTCCCAGGGGCTGGCTGGACACCAGGACTCAGCATAGCCTGGCCTCAGAGCGTGCTCCAGCACGTAGCTTTTGCATTGCCATGTTGCTTGGGCAGTGCCAACATTAATTATAAAATAATGGTAGTCAAGAGGGTGATGCTGGGGAAGGCTGCTCTGCTCTGCACCTCAGCTCAGCCAGAATATGTGTGGAGGACCTGCTGCCCTTCCAGGCAAGTTTAACAGTTTGTCTGGGGACAAAACATGATACCAGACTGCCTTTTGCTTGCAATCTCTTCCTGGGAGCCAGGGGGTGATAAGGGAGGTGGAAATGAGAGTGTGAAACGGGATGCTTTGGTATGAGAAACCTGTAAGGCGCACAGTGCAGGTGCTTGATGCTCAGCACCTAGCCATGCCTCTCAAAAAAGAGTGGAGGGAAAAAATAAATAAAATAAAATCCCAAATCATCTAAGCAGCCAGACACATTTGCTTCAGGAGCATTTGTTCAAAAGCCGTAAGTGATGTACTTCCCTTGACTTCAGTGATCAATGCTCCTTTCCCACATGCACTCCAATTAATAAAACCTTTGTTCTTTTGGCCCTGGTCCACGTGGGCTTTTTAGCATCATGCATTCCCCGGTGCCACCCAGACGCTGTGCAGGTCCCCGCTGGGACCTGAGGGGATGGAGAGAGACCTTCTCTTGCCCTTGCTTGGCCCCAGGGCAGCCCACATGTCCACACAGGGCAGGCCCAGGAGATGCTCTGGTGAAAGAGCACATGCAAATGGTGGAGGGAGGGAGTTAATGGAACTGGCTCCTCCACCATGGGGACAGAGCCCCCCATGTTGGCTTTCAGGGTGGGAAGGCACGAGCAGCGTGGGGTAGCAGCATCCCCACCCCATGAGAGGTGGGTGCTTATGGAGGTCCCCATGGGTCCCCCTTGGGTCGGGGGGGCTGTGGTCCCTCATGTGACAGTGTGGGAAGGGCCGGTGGAGGCTGGTTTGTGTCCCTGGCCAGGCTGGTGAGACCCTGGAGCCAGAGCAGGGCCAGTCCCTCAGCGAACTCCCTGCATCGGAACGCTGCCTGCCTCTGCACAGCGTCCTACAGACACTTCTCGAAGCAGACGTTTTGCTCGAAATGCTGTTATTTATGGAAAAGCCTGCACTTGTGCACATGCGGGCACGTTCCCATGTGGAAGAGCGCTGTGTGTAAATGATCTCAAAGAGAGAAATATCTCCCAGTCACTTTGCATTCACAGGCAATTACCGTGTGAGAGAGTAAAGGGGAGGTACCGCCTAGTAGTGAACACATCCGATTCCTTTGGGAAGAGAATCAGATGCTTTTAAGTCTGGGGATCTGAGTATCTAGTGCCATTTCTACTTGTTTTTCTTTGTGCAGCCTCCAGACCTCAGAGGCTTCTTTTCTCTCAGTACCAACATTGCTCCCTGCTGACAAAGGACCACCCGCACCCTTCGGGGCTCCACCAGCCCCTTCTCCTCCATGTCAGCATCTGCCCAGCGGCAGCAGCCTCATCCCCGGCTGCACACCCCAACACTCAGGCCACCAGCAGCAAAGCTTGCCAGCCCCGGGCTTTCTGAATGGCTGCAGACCAAGTCACGCGCTGGCAAAAACGGCTGCGGGGTCACGAGCAATTTGCCGAGAAGAGGGTCCAAGAGGTAATTCACAGCTTGAGTGCTGGCCGGGGGGTGAGGGGCTCTTAATCTCCCTTCCAGTGTCTGGAGCCGCACTGTTGCCCATTTCTCTAATCTATGGACAAAGAATCAGAAGCAGCAGCATTGCCGAGGGAATAAGCGAGATGTATTTTGAGCGAACATGAATGCTGTTTTGCAGCACTGGGATGTTTAACCTTGGCCGGGAGGAATGATCTTTCTGTTGTATAGCAGATAATTAATTGTTGCAAAACCCCCCAAGAGATCAGGCCATCGGAGGGCAGCTCCGAGGCAAATTCCCAGATTTACACAGTGCCTTGAGCCATTTCCACCGCCCCCTGCTGAGGGACCTGCGTCCAGCTCTCGGTGTTCCATGAGTGCGGTGCTGGGTGCTGGGTGCTGGATGGGCAATTTCAAGCAAATTGCAGAGTCCAAGGGCCAGCTCCAGACCACTACACTGAGAGTAGAGTGGGAGATATGCCCTGAAGTGGAGTTTAAAGCCTCATCTTTCCTCCTCCTCTGCCACGCTCCCTCCTGTCCCCAATAACTGCAGCAGGGCCCAGTATCTCGTGTCCTGCCGCTTCCCGTGGGGCAGAGGCCTGCACCCTCCCCTCCAGGGCACCTGATGGGATGGTGGTGGCTCCCTGGGTGGGCAGCTCTGCTGAGTGGTGGTATGGTCAGCCCTGGCCTGCAGTTGCCGGGCAGGAGCAGGCAGCAGGTAGCAGGCAGCGGGATGCAGGCAGTGGGCAGCAGGCAGCGGGCAGCGGGATGCAGTGCCTGCTGTGCCGGTGGCTTGCTCCCCGTGCCTGTCTCATTCACCACATTTCCGGCTGTTGTGGGACAAATCAGCTAAAATCTGTCTGTAAATCTGTCTGTAGCAAGAAGTCAGTGAGTTTCCCTAAGTGCGTTTTTCGTGTATTTTTAATAAAGGTCACTCTGTGTTTACTGGCAAAGGCAATCAATATTGGTTCATTATTTATAAAGGATCCCACTGGTCTGTAACGACCTGCGGTCAGAGCACACAGCAAGTTTTGTTCGCAGCCTCTTCCACCCATTGGAGGGTCCAGCTGCCTCCTGCCCCTGCCCAGCCTGAGGGCCGCTTGATTTTAAGCCAATTCCCTCTCCCTCGTGCCCCAAGGTGGGACTGGCAGGAGCCCATGGCTCTGCCAAGGGGCCAAGCTGCCCACACCACAGCTGCTCCAGCCAGGCACCGCTGCCTGCCCCTTCCCCACTGCTGCCCGAGGGATCCCCCCCATTTCCATCCATCCCCTCGCCCCGGGTCGGTCCCAGCAGCTGAGGGATGGGCTCTGCCAGAGCCGCAGGCACTGCTGGTCTGGCCCGGGCTGACAACAGGGAGCCTTCGCTGGGCTGAACTTAGTGGTCCTGCCACGAAGACTTCAGCTGTTGCCCTTCCCCGTGCCCGTCCCATGCCCAGCGAGGAGGTTGTGATTTCCCACAGCCGAGGGTGCCCCAGCAGTGGCTGCCCCATCACCCTGATGTTCTCCCCCTCCACTTTCCACTCAGAGTAAAGCAGCAGCCACGGCTGCATGAGAACCTGTGCTTACTGTGATGAGGGGAGAGGGAGAGGAAAGAGAGAGAAAGAGACTAATGCCTTAATAAATTTGATTTCAGAGCAAACGAGATGGCTGCTCTTCCACGGCGCGGCTATGTTAACCTGGTTTTACATTACCAGCTGAGATGGGAAGCACGGCTATTTTTAAGCTCTTAATACCAGTGGAAGAAAAGAAAAAGAAGGAAATGAAAGAAGTAAAAACCCTGCAGTAAATAACGGGGCCTGAGTGGGACTGGGCTGAGCTGTGAGGGCACATCTGGATCTGCTCTCCCTGGTGAACCCCCACCCGAGGTCCAGCCATGGGGGTCTGGGCACCCCCAGTCTCCAGCTGGTGCCACTTGCAGGGGACATGTCTCAGGGCAGGATGGGGACACTGGAGTGCTGGGAGGTCTCCAGCCTGTGAGGGTGCACACAGGGGGTCACGCAGGGGCTCAGGGGTGGCCTGGGAGCTTGTCCTGCTGCAGTGTCACCATTCCTCTTGGGGACAGAGGATGTGTGGGTACCCCTTCCTGCCCATCCTCTGCTGCCCTCCCATCGTGCTGGTCCTGCCTCATGCCCTGCTCCTCCATCCCTCCCGGTCCTGGTCCTCACCCCCACGGCAAATGAGCTGTTGTCTCAGAGGGGAGCCCCAGGGATGGACGTGCCCGGAGAGGCACAACTCAGGAAGGACAAGGGTTGTCCAGAGAGGCAAAGCCTTGCAGCGAGCTCCCGATGCAGCACCATTCACCAGAGAAACCTCCCTGCCTTTGCCCTGGTGCTAATGAGCCGGAGATAATTAGAGCAGATTCACATCTGGCCGCAGTGTGTGGTTACCTCCTGCTCAAACAGCCCCTGCGACGGTGGGTCCCAGCCCAGGTGCTCCCCTCCGGAGCCAGCAAAGGGCTTGAAGGGGAGATTTTTTCACTTACACTAAAAGACTTAACACCAGGGATGGCTTGTCACTGCTTTTAGCAGCACAGGCACATCCCTGGCACCATGGAACCATGGGGACCTGCGAGCAGCTCTCTCCTGGCCACAGTTTTGGGGTACATGGAGAGCCATCCCCTCCTGCTACGCCTGCGGCTGCTGCGGCTCAGCTGCCCACGTCCCTCCTGCAATTAATGTCTCCCAGCCTGGGTCCTCTCCAAGCAGCTAATGAGGGGGCAGCAGTTAAGGAGGTGTTAGCATTATGATTTGCATCATGTGTCGTCTGGGCACAACTGGAACATTGTTCCTGCAGCAAGCAAGAAGTTCCTCCTCAATTTTATTATTATTGTTATAATTTGTAGGATAAAATAAAATAGAGGGGAGAGCAAAATGCGTGACCATTTCAAGTGGAAAAAATGAAATGATTCTCTCAAAAACACAGGGAAAGAGTGCTTCATCTCCCTATCTTTCTCATGCAGAATAAGGAAAAACCGAAGCAAATCCCACAGACATTGAGGTTGCTGAACTTACTTTTTCCTCAGGATAAACTTGTGCAAGAAAAGGAGGTGAACTGCAGCGGAGCAGAGCGGGGCACAGGGGCTGCGCTCGCCAGCGCTGCGGGTCGGGGGGCTGCCAGGTGCCTGTGGCCAATTTATTTAGAGTTCATTGACCTGAAATTGGGAATCAAAAAGGAAGAGAAATCTTAAATAAATGTTCCAGCAAGTTTCATTTGTACCATGGGGAGCTGCACGAGATCACGGAGGGTAAGGATAAACCATCCCGATGATGTCAAAGCTCTAAACATGAGCCCATCCTGCTGCTGGGGTTTGAGATCACGGAGCGAGCAGGGAGCTGGCTGGAGTTACTGTCTGTGGGAAGGAGCTCGGCTGATGACCCTGAACATCAATTTGAAATAATCAACTTGCTTCCCCTTCAGAAAACAAAGTCCTGGGAGGTTTGCAATGGGGAGACGGATTAATAGCGCAGAACTACGTGTCGGGCCAAGCATGTGGCTGTCTGAAGAAAAGGCCAAGCTTACAAGGAGCAATCGAGGTTGGGTTTCCCAAAGAGCCCTCAGCTCTGCTGGAGATGCTCCAGGCTGGATTTTAGGTCCAGAGCAGCCAGCGTCCCTCACCAGAGAGGGAATGCTCTCGGCCCCTCGGGAGTCCACAGGCCATTTACATCACTCTGGGTTTTATTCCAGTTGGGTTTTGGCAGAATGAACACTGGTACGAGCCTGGGAAATGCTTCTGGTGCAGGGCAGTGGGCTCTGATGGACTGCCCACTAGCAGAGGGTGAGATGGCAAAAGCCGCAGGGTAAGTCAGGCAGGTGTTACAGAAATAGACAATTTCTGATAAAATATTCAGCCCAAGCTGCCTTTGAAACTGCTGTTAATTCCTCCTTGGCCAAGCCTGAGATAGCATTTCCCAAATACCAATGTAAGAATGTATTTGCACAGCATAAACCTGATCTGTAGCAACATTTTCCCCTTTGCACTTTGGTCCCATTTCCCCAGGACTTGAGGTTTGAAAAGTCCACATGTGTGAAGGATTTGTCCCTGTGCTAGGCAAAATCTCCATCTCTTTGTCTGCTGGTCCTTGCCTTTAACTGGGGGAGCCTCCAGCCTTGCCACTCCTCGGTGAGACCCTCTCCCTCCCCGGCCTCTTCCTCTGAGAGAGAGATTTTTACAGAGACACGAACAACATTTTTACAGCTCTGTTACATGCTGACTTTTTCCACTGCAAAACGTTCCTCTCGGCCCAGGTCCATCAGATATCACTTCCCCTTCACTGCTGGGCTACGAGACACCAGCCAATTCCAGTAATGCCTCTGACAAAGCTGCTTTAATCCTTCTTTCTGCCTTGCTCCTGCTTGTCTACCCCAAGCCTGCTTTCACTAATTAGGAGTGAAAAAGAGCAATTATTAAAAATTGTTCTTCATCAAAACGTGCTCTCTTTCTCCTGTCCTTCTTGTCTGTTGGCACTCCATCCAATTACTCTGTTGTGTGTGACAAGCCCCTTTGGATCCCTCCTCCCTTGCACCCCGACTGGGTCAGGTCCTCTTCCCACAGCACATCAGCACAGGACACCAGGGACTTGCTCAGCTCCAAATACCGTCACCGTAATCAGGTGAAAGGAGGGGTGGGCAGCCTGGCACGATGGGGATGTGCCCAGCAGACAGAGCCCTCCCGGGCAGCCGAGGTTGGCTTTGCTGAGTGCTGATGCCCTTCTGGTCCCAGTTTAATACCGAAAGCCCTTGGCATTGCAGCATGATCTGCCTACTCTTGGCTGGAGAGTAAACCCCTTCCTAGAAAGATGGGTTGGAGGAAAGGCAAGGGTGGGTGGCTGTCGTCTGTGCCCTGGAAACGCTGCCCAAGCTGGGAAGAGGCAGATTCATGAGCCAGCGTCTCCCTCAGTGCTCAAAGACACCCCAGAGCTGGCCCTGCCCACACCCTTCCCGGCTCCCGATGGCACCGTGCTGCCTGCGGCCAGCTCATCATTCGGGATGAATGAACATGGCTCCTGCCAGCGACACTCACCCATGAGATTGTGTTACAAAACAATAATAATAATGATAATAATAATAGGAATAATACAATAGAGCTTCCTTAATTTACACTAAATGACTGGGAGACCCGTTGTGAGTTAATGAAATCTACGGCTTAGCAACCAACGGAGCAAATACCGCTTTGCATAGCCAGGGTAATTCATCACCAGATGTACTTTGTTCACCCATTTTGACAGTTGTAGTTTATTTTTAATTATTGATGCTATCTCATAATGTCCCAGTAAATCTGTGGAAGTGAATTCTGTAGCAGCGATGAGGTCTCTGTAATGTGAAGCTGGAGAAATGCTGGGAGGCCTTTGTGGTTCTCGCAGCAGGGGCTGAGGGATGCACAGGCCGGCGGAGCCCGGGACGCTGCTGTGGAAGCGGAGGCAGCACCTGAGCCCCCCCCAGCCCAGTGCTCGTGCTGGGCACAGGAAACCCCAACACCAGAGATCCCAGTGCTGGGGCTGGGACGCACTGAGCAGAAGCTGCTGGCTGCCCTTATTTACCTCTGCAATATTGAGCAGGTCTTTTATGAACAAACCATTCTCCTACCAGGCACAAATTGCCTTTGTGCTCTCGCCAGGCTCCTGCTCCGCAGCTTCCTCCTGCCCACACCGCACCCAGGGTCCCTCCGACCTGGCACATCCCTCCCTCCCCTGCTCCCCAGCCAGAGGTATTTTGCAAACACAAATGCATTAACAAGCTGGCAAGAGCCCCTATGAATATTTCATGTTTAACATGCCCTCGTTTCCTTCTGTTTAATGGATGCTCTCCCCATTATGTCTCCGCTTGTTTGAGCAGGATACCTTTTCAGGGGAACATAAAAGCCGCTCCCTGGTGAGGTGGAGAGGAAACCACTTAGCTTCATGATTCAATAGCCACAGATGCAGACGGGTCCAGCCGCCCACCCTGGCGTGGTGGGCAGATTGGGTTTCCTTTAACAGCTCCTCTTTCTCTCTCTCAGCTTTTTTTTTTTTTTTTCTTTTTTCCCACACTGAATTTTGCTGGCACGTGCGTCAGGAGAGCCCCACGCCTCCCCCAGCTGCTTTCAGGTGGTGGTTTGTTGTGGGGCAGCAGATGAGACCAGAAACCATTGTTCTGGGCAGGGAGAAACCCCACAGGCGATGCGGGGAGGTGCCAGGGTGGTGGCACCCGATCTCCACTTCCCTCCAGCTGATGCCTGGGCGCAGGGGACCGGCCAAGGGACCCCAGCACCAAGCGGGTACCCAGAGCTGCAGGGCTGTCCCCCAGACCACTGTGGATTTAGTGGTTTGGGTGGTGGAGGAGAAAGACCAGTCCCCTAATTAAAGAGGCTGCCCTCAATTTTCTAGGGGCATTGTTGCCTTGGCCACTCTTTCCCTGGTGATGGCGTTTGGCTCAGCTCTCACTGGGAAGTGAGGGGTTGGAAGGTGCCACCATCACCACAAGTCACTGCCAACCAGTTTGGGCATGATGTCAGTGTGGCGGTGAGCAGGCAACACTGGTGGCATCCCCGGCGCTGCAAAACTGAGAGAAGATGCAGTAGCTGAAATAAAGGCCAAGAAGTGAGGGAAAGAAATGAATTAATGTGACAAGAGGTTTAAAACTTTAAACACAGGCTGCTGGTGCGGTGAGTGGGAGGCAGGCCAGGGGGTCCCAGCTCCTCCCAAATCTGTGACTGCTTCATTGTCCCGGTGCTGAGCCCCTGCGGTGCCTCCCTCCTTCCTTGGGGGCATCGGAAGCATAGGAAGCCACGTTCCCTGAGATGCCAAATACCTTTTGCTCCCCGGCTCTTCCCCATGCTGGGTTGTTTCAGGCAGGGCAGAGGGGCCTCGGTGAGAGCTGCTGCTGGAAAAAGCTCAGGGAATCAAAAAATGAAAAAAGGAATTGATCCGAGTTTAATGAAATGTTACATTTCACTTGCAGGGAAATATTTGTTTTGTTCTGGAGCATTAGGTTTTAAAAAGTAGGATTGAAGGGCATTTTAAAAGTGAAGGATTTTGGAGAGAAAAATCGACACATTTCATTGTTGAAATGTCAAAGGGAGGTTCTTAATCTCGAAAAAAAAGAAAATTTAATTTCAAGATCTCAGTGTGACCAAAATGAGTACAGAAAGTGCAAAACTGGTGTGGTTGGCTGAGAAAAACTTGTACTCGAGCAGAATAATTTCCCATCTCAGAGGCTCCATTAGCAGCTCAAGCCCCTGACCCCAATGGGCAGGAAAGCCCAGAGAGCCCCCGGCCCTGCCCCGGCCACGATGCTCCGTCCCACACCCCAGCACGGGACGAGCCCTCCTGCATCCAGCCGCTGCCAGGGACTGGGACGGGTGGTGGGCAGACACGGAGGGGGACAGCAACAGCAATTAGCTCTTCAGTTTTGATACAATTATAAATTACATGAAGTAGCAATGAAAACAAAGTCCCGGCCAACAGCACGTTCCTGCCAAGCCGCCATCGAGGGACTCTGGCTCGAGTTAGATTTCCTCTGGTGACGGGGTGTTGATAGACCCCATTTGTGTGTGTACACGATGGGAGGGCTGCGGACAACCTGCGCGAGCCGGGATCGCTGTGGGATTGCCTTGGGGCCTCCCTAGCTCAGCCACAACATCCCGGGCACGAGGATCCAGTAGCGTTGGGGAGTCCCAAGATGCACATTTGTGCTGGAGAGTTTGACTCAAACCCCACCGCTACCGACCGCTGCTGCCGCCTACGAGAGCGTCACGCTGTGTGGGGACACGATTCTCCCATTTTGCCGGCAGCCAAGCCCCGCTCCGGCTCACACACCCTCCTCATCCTCCGAGCTTCATGGTGTCCCGAAACGTGGTGCCACGGCGTGTACCCGAGGCACCCACTGCCCAGCAGCACCGGAAGGTCACTGCTGCAGGTCAGGGCTTATCATCCACGGGAAAGCCCTGACAAAACTCAGGTGAGGGCTCTGTAAGTAACCAGGAGCGCAGGATCAGCCCCTCACGCAGTGACACACACATGGGACGATTCAGGGTCCCACGTGGAGGGACCTCTCTCTGCCTGTGGGTGCCTTTTTCGGCGCATGTCCCTGAACAGGAGCGATGTGGGGGGGTCCCGGTGAGGAGCTGGGCAGAGCCTGGGAGAGGACCCTCACATCCTGCAGACCTGTGGGTCTTTGCAGTGGGGGGAGGGGGGTGGTGAACCTCCGGCCTGTGGCTGTCCCCAGGGATTGCTGATATTCCCCACACACAAAGCACAAGTCTGATGCCAGTGGGGACATCCTGGTGTCACCCACTCCCAGCCCAAAAACCCACCTGCCTGCAAGAGGGGTGGGGGTGCAGAGGAAGTGGGTCCTCAGGCCCCGGGTCCGGATCCTGAGCTGCTCTCAGATGGGGGGGTGCAGCAGGGGGGTCCCAGCCTGGCCCTGGTCTTTGGGCACTGGGGAGGGAACGGGGTCCCCTGTCTCACTCCATAGCCAGTCGCCTCTCGACTCAGCCTGCTGACAGCCAGACTTTGGGGCCCCTCTTCACTCCCACCCCATTCCCCTCCATGCCTGTTCCTCCCCCACCCCGACCCTTTTCTTTTACATGCAAGATTTTAATCTAATTTTCTCAATGCAAATCTTAACAGGGAAAAACCTTGAAATCGAATCTACAGAAGTCTCCTTTCACAGTTCAGAGATTTGATTAAATTGCAAGCTCTGTTAATATTTGGTGCGACGGGGGGGAAGAGAGAGAGGAGGTGGGGAGGAAAGAGGGGAGAGGAGCGAGTGGATCTGTCGGAGGGGCAGCCAGGGCCTTTTCAAATAATCTGTTTACCCCTGCAGCTAAGGAGCCCATTAGCAAGCGTTCTCGTTTCTAATTTCCCATCGTGCCGTGTCCCGCAGACCTCGCTGTGTTTATTTGGAGAAGCAGAACAAAATTGTTTGTATAATTAGATCTGCTACAAGGGCTGCCCTTGAAGGGTCCCCAGCAGGAAGCTTTCGATTGCAAAGGGCCCCCGCCACCGCGGACCCCCAGCCCCAGCCTGCAGCACGGCCAGGGCGGCCAACAACAACACGATCCCACCGGGATGGGCTGCAGGGCCTCCGTGGGGCCCGTATGCGTTCCCTGCCTGCTCCCTGCCTGCCCGCCCGCGGTTGTACAGACCCACATTGTTCGGGGCTGCCCCCCGCGAGCGATTCAGGCTGCGGATTGAGCTTTTCCCAAGGGATAAAGCAAGGGGCTGCTCTGGCTGCCAGCTCCCATCACCTCCTGCCAGCGCCGCAAGGAGGGCAGCGGTGTCAAGGGCAGGACCAGGGTCCCATGAAATGGTCACCAGCTGCCCATTTCCAGCAGCCAGGTGGCCAGCTCCCCATACTGGGGTTGCCACGGGGATGCCGTGCTCCTGCATCCCACCACGGCCCCAAAATGGGACGTTTTCCATCTGTGTCGGTGTGGGAACCTTCCCCCTTCCCCAGCTGCTGGGTGCGGGAGGAGCTGCCCCACTCCCACTGAACCAGCATGGAGCCATGGATGCACTCATGGCTTCCCGGGCACCAGCTCCAGCAGTGGCACCACCAGCCAGAACCGCTGTGACGCGTTCCCGGCAAAGCAGGGACGCCTGACAGGTTCCTCCTGTTCCTCCTGGGATCCCATCACAAGCTGGAAAAAATGATTATTTTTGTAGAAGCGGCAAGCAGTGAGTAGGTAAATCAGGGCTGAAGGAGGCAGGCCCAGGGCCAGGCATCCCAAGCAGAGACCTCAGATCTACTCACATTTCTTTATTCGAAAAGTATTTTACTGAAAAAGGATCTTTTTGCTGTTGTTGTCAAAAATTTCAGTGTTTTTTTGTAGATGAAGGAAAATGCTTGAAAGACTATATTTTGAGAAAAGGTTTGGCATTTGAAAAAACCTGCTTAAGAAAAAAAATTATAATTAAGAATATCTTCACTGAAAAAGATAGAAACTTTTTGCCCAAGAAACAATGACTTAAATGATAAAAATAAAATATTTTTATTTTTTGTGGGGTAGAAAGAAACCAGCCTCCACCCTTTGTTTGCTCCCAGCATAGCAGCTTGCCCAGGCTGCCACAAACCTCGCTGTGCTGCTGGGCCGGAGCCAGCCGGGCTGGGGTTCATCACTGCCGGCCCCCCCGCCTCGGCAAAGTGGGGATGGGGACGCTGCAAACACAGAAGAGGAGAAACGTTGGCAGGATTTCCCCTCAAGTAACTTGTCTCCTCTGGAAATGTCACTGTCTGCTCTGCTATGGGCTTAACTAATGAAAAAAGAGGCTTTTATAAATATTGCTGCCGAAATGCAAAATATTGCTCTTGCAGTGTGAGGTTTTACAATTGCTCACTGTGTATCTCTAATAAGGTTTTCTCAGGGAGGTGACTGACCTCAACAGACGGGCACACATGAAAAGGCAGTTGAGGCGCCTGTGTTTGGCGCATTTAACCACATCATCTCAGACCATCTGACTTGAAATACTTCCTAAATAACCCAAATAAATAAATCGGATCATGGGGCTCAGTACAGATGATTATTTGTGCCGTTATCACCTCTTGGATGCTCTCAACATGCCATTTCCCACGTGAGCTTCCCCAGTGCAGTGGCAGGGAGCAGCTGCCACATCCCGGCATGCCCACCACGGGGGCTGCCAGGCTCTTGCTGGATGCAGGTTCTGCCTCTCGGAGCTCATCCCACCTAAAGGCATCGTGCATGATCTCCGGGGGCTGCTGGCAGGGCTGGAGATGCTGGGGACCCAGAAGCACTGAGCACCTCGAGGGCAGGATATGTGACTGGAGGGAGCAAGAGCCCCTTGGGAGCAAAACTCCTCTCCCATTTTCTCTCTTCCTCCCTCGAGGTGGGTGGAAAGCAGAGGCCACGTGAGCAATTTAATGGAGCAGAACTTGGCTTTAATCTGTTCCCATAAATGTTTACGATCCCCTAATTATTAACATTTAATGCTGTATTAATTCATTGATGGGCTTTCATTTTGATTTTTAATGGCTCGGCAATTTCTGCTCTCCCCCTTTGCTCTTTTGTTCTTGAAAAGAAGAAGAGGCAGCAGCGTGCAGCGGGGTGTGACGGGATGGGATGGCTCTGCCTCCTCTGCTCCTCTTCCAGGGATGAAGGCCCTGGGGACCCCCAGTCAGTCTTCCCTGAGCTGAGGAGGAGGGCTGGGAGAGGGGACAGATCCTGCAGCCGTGGTGGGGGTCCCCCACCCCAGGACCCCCCATTTCTGGGTGACAAAATGGGACTGAAAATGCTTGCAAGCTTCAGGCTGAGCTGGAGACATGGTGGGAATTGCAGAGGGGGAATCTTGGAGGAAAACCCCTGGGATGGAGAGCACGCATGTTTTTTTAAATGCTGTTTATTTGAAGTGTCCTGCTGAAATGCTTCCAGCACTGCCCAGCTCACACACGTCCCTCCCGCCGTCCCCTGCCCACTGCTCCGCTCCCTGAGATGTTTATTTAAGTCTCCTGAAAACTTTATCTGGAAATCAGTTCCCTTCTCTTCTCCTTGTCCGCCTTTCCACTTTCTTTTCCACCCATTCATCACTTTGAAAAATGACCTGTTTTCTCTCCCTCGCTGGATGCCTCCTCCTCATCCCCGCGCTGCCTGCGGCCGCGGCGGGCAGCTCCCTGACAGCGAGGGCTGCCCGCTAATTAATGGTGCTTCTCCGGGGAAGTCACAACTACATCCTCGGGGGGAGGTGGGGGTGACAGATGGTCCTTCTCACACCAGGACATGCTGCGGTCCCTGGGGCATCGTTGCAGTGCCACCGGGCAGCCAGGGGTGGCAGAGGGACCTGCCCCGTCCTGTCCATCCCACAGGGACCACAGCGATGGGGGAGAGATGGGAGATGGGCTTGCAGAAGACCCTGGCGTGGGGTTTCTCCCAGCCTGGGCTGGGGTCCTGGTCTTTGCTGAGCATCCTCTCACCTGGCTGGCTGCTCCAGCTTCCCACATTGTGAGAATTTGCCAGGGAAAAAAAAAAAAATCAATTAACTAAACCCAAACCCTGAAACAATTATTTGTCCACTTCCCATCCTCATTTGGGAAACATAAAAACACTTATTTCAGGCTGACGTGCAAATGCACATGCTGTTTGCGTTTCCATGACTAATTTCATCTGCACACAGAAGCCCCCTCCCCTTTACTCTTTCCCACCTACATCTGTTCCCCACACTCTGGGCCTGGCCAGCAAAAGCCAGGAAAAACAGCAGAAAAAAAGGAGAGAAAGATGGGAAAATGCACAAAAGCTGTGGAAAAAAAAAGTGTGGTGGGAGTTGGAAACTTTATTTTCTATCTAGGGCTCTTGGTGTGTAAACTCAGCTCTGTAAAGCCGGGATTAACAGCTCCGGTGTGCCAGCGCTGCCCCTGAGCCTTGCCAGACTGCGCCTGGCTGCCCCTCTCCTGCCCGCCCGCCGCCCTGGCACCTTCCTCCCGCCATGACCTCACCTGCATGCTCAAGCATTCACTCCAAATGCCGGGTGCTGCAGCAGTGCATGGGGTGTCCCCTCGTTGCTCCGGTCCCCTGCAGCATTTACCTGGAAAAAAGTGCCATAAAACCCGACTAAGCTGGAGCCTCGCTCCATGCCGTGGGACCTGCAGCTGCCGGCACAGCCGGCTGCCCCTGCGCCTGGGTTTTCCGAGTCCTCATCAAGAAAATCCCATGTGGGGCTGAGCTCGTGCCTCGGTCCTGGGGAACGGTGGGGGACAGCGAAGCCCTGGCAGCCCTCGGTGTCCAGCCAAATCTTCACCTGCTTTTCTTTGCGGCTGGGCCGAAGGCGAGGAGGGTGCCTGCTCCCATCCCTGCCTCTCCACAAAGAGCCCAGGTATTCATTTTCACAGTGAAGAGCAAACACCCTTCGGTCCAGCTCTCTGGTCCCTGCACTCCCCGGGATAATCCTGAGAGCCATCTGCCCTTCTCCACTGAATCTCTCTTCCAGGCACATGTTGACCGTGGCATCAGCTATAACCATGTCCTGCCAGCGTTGGCTGGGTGGCATGGTGCTCGGGGACGGTGGGTACCAGGGCTCTTTCATTCCCATGGTTAGCCTCCTAATGGTATAAAATAATAGAGACTAAAGGAATTTTTTTTAAAAAGCTGTGAAAATCGCCCCGTGAGTTGCTTTTGAATTGAAAGGGAGCAGACCTGGAGCGTCGGGGTACGGGTTGCTGAGCATCTGCACTTTGAGGCGTTCAGATGAGAGCTCTGCACCAGGGACTGGTGCTCAGGGCTGGGAACAGGGAGCAGGGACAGAGCGAGGGGGGGGACAGCCCCTGCAGCACAGCACCCTGCGGGCACGGGCGCAGGCACGCTCAGGTGCAGCTGTGCTGCAGCCCAGGGTGTGGTGGCGGGGGCAGCTTCCCTCTGCCCCCACCTGCCATCCAGCAGCTCCCCAGCCACTTCTGGCAATTGCCCTCTCCAGGGCCGGCCGCTCCAGGGACTTGCAGCAAATAGAGACGAAGGTGCAGCCTTCAGGACAAGGAGCAGTGTCAGGTCCCTGCCAAAGCTACTCTGTGTTTGGAAATGGTTTCCTTTCTCTTGATCACACTTTGATTCTTTAACTGCGTTTTTCCTGCAGTTTGTCTTCATGTCAGCAATTAATCTCTTGCTCCTAATAAGGAAGCATGAATTTCCTTGGTAAGAAAGTCAATCAGTTTGGGCAGGGGCACAGGTGGGATGCAAGGGGCTGGTGGCCCGGGGGCTTTGCTGGGCACGCAGGGAGGATCCCCACAGATCACCATGAGCAAAGAAACTGCTTGTAGGATGGATGGGACCACGTAGGTTATGAGTTGGTATTATTGTGCAGTGGTTCTTTAGGAATGCAGATAGCCACCTACATAGTTGGACGCCTATTAGTCCATTATAGCAATGTATTTTTGTGGTTATTTATTAAAAAGGCCCCTACAGACAGAAAGGTTCTAGGGACCGCTGGCAGCCGTTCTCACTGCCCTCTCTGCAGACAGCAGTCACAGAAGAGCACCCTTGCAGGGAAGGCTGCTGTGGCGTCGGGGCCTCTCCAGCTGTTCTCTTTACAGTTTTAAAAATATAACTTCAATTGCCATTAAGCAAAGTTTTATGCAGGGCAGCAGGGAACTCTCTGTTTTATCTGATGCCTCCCTGCTGCTCCCACCCTGGCAGTCAGTCAGAGGGCAGCCAGGGACAGGGCAGGACCCAGCCCGTCCACCCCAGAGAGGCTCAGCCGTTCCCCCTCCAGCCCTCTCCCACCCAGCAGATCTACCTCTACCCTCCACACCTCTTTTCCTTTCTAGTCTTGGTTACTACGACCTCTGGCTGGTTTTGTGTCCCTTGGGATACCTTGGTTACCCAGCCCTGGGGACTCCTCCATCCATCCTGGCGCAGAGGCAGGTTAAAGAGGAGACAGAGTCGTGGCTGTTTGCAGATCTCGGATCTGAGACTCCGTGGGCAGGGAAGGATTTCTCCTGCCTCCCTCCTGACAGCTCCAGAGAGGTAAATTTGTCCCATGCAGCCCCGAGAGCCTAACCTGGGATGAGCTGTGCCCGCTGCATTGCCGCTGCCGAAGGCGGCAAGGGCAAAGAAAAGCTCCATCTGTGATAGGACGCAAAGGGCAGCTCAGACTAGGAGAGAATGTGTTGCTTAGAGACTTGGTGCTTGAAGAAAATAAGCTCAATTGCAGAGAAGCTCCAGAAAACAGAGCTCAGCCTTTGCTTAAGTAGTGAACAGAAAAATCCCCATCCCTGGGCTCCTCACAAAGGCTCCCCGGTAAAAGACACCCCTCTGCCCCACAGAGGGAAAAGTCACTGGACACACGGGGGGTGCCAGCCCTACCTGTCCTCCCTCCCTGCAGAGAAGAGGTGACATTTCCAAGGCCCCAAGAAGGGCTCGAGCATCAGAAGACTGGAGGAAGGAAAGCGAGGGCTGGTGGGCTGGCGGCGTCGGGCTCTCCTGCCAGCTCCCCGGCGTCCCCGCCAGCCCGGGCAGCGCCGACAATGCCCGTCTGTGAGGCACAGATGCAGCCACTCGACGCCTGACGCCCAGCTCCTTCAGCTCCCGCTGAAAAATGCTGATACCAAGTTTGATACCAAGTCGGCTTTAATGGGAAGATTATTTGCAAGTCTTTTCCTGGCAGCAACAACAGCAGCAGCAGTAGCAACAACAAGAGTCTCTCTGCAAAGAGCTGAAAGGCTGCCAGGCAGATTTTCAAGCGAAAAGACGGCAATAAAAGGAAATTCGCCATTGCACAGCCCCCTCCGCGTCTCACCAAGCAGCTGCAGCAAATCCTGGTGCTTTTGTTTTCATCTTCGCAGAGCTCTGTGCCCATTTCTTGTATCCTGAGTCCACCACCTCTTAATTATCTTTCAAAGCCGCGGCGGCGGGGAGGGATGGCAGCTGGGATCCTTCCTCCGAGTCGCGCTCCAGCACGTGGCTGGGGAGCGGGATCGGACGTGCACGAGAACCGAGCAGCTTGGAGCAAACCCACCCACCCCGGGGTGTAGAACCCTTTTCCTGGGCACATGAAAAGCTCTGCCTTTGCTCTGTTGTCAGAGTAAACATGTTCTCATCTCTCTAGCACGCTGCCTCCATCGAACGTTAAGGTTCTTGTAATGATTAAATTGGGAAAACTAACAAGCCCTCCCGGTAAAGTAACAGCACAGCGGTTAATAAATTAGATGTGCTTAAGAACAGTGGGCGGGATAGAAATACGATTTTACCTGCATCTCTTACGGGGAGGCCGATGGGAAAGCAGAAGGATGCTGTCCGCTCTCGCAGATGGCACGTGGAGGCAAACCGAGGTGTCCCCCGGGGAAGGCACTTCCTGGGGAGGGAGGAATGGGGACGGAAAGGACCTTGCCAGGTGCTGCACAGTCCCGTCCGTTCCTTGGGACTGGGTTTTTTCCCAGCAAAACCCATAAAGGGACAAGTTTGCTTGAGTAACTATTCAATGAGGCCTCTCGTGCTTTGCTCAGAGGGTGGTACCACACACCAGTGGAACAGGGCAGCTGGGGAATTTCCCCTGGTTTTCAGGAAAATGTTTATCTGCTTGAAAAGTCCCTTCACTGTTCCTGGGTGTGAGCTGAGCCACCCTCCAGAGCTTTAGTTTTCACCCAAACAGACCCATTCCTTGGTGGCTGTGTACAAACCCCTGCGGTGTGCTCAGAAAGGGGGAACGCGGCACAGATATACCACTTCCAGGGTGTTCCAGAGAATATAAATATTTAAATTAGATGTACCAGTCTCTGTCATTTCTTGTGGTGTAAAAACAAGGGAAATGTGTCCAGGGAGCATTTAGGAGGATGAAAGACAGAAGTGCTAACAGAAAACACTTCCTGTATAGGATAGAATTAACATGAGGAACTTGGCATGTGAGTGAGACGGGGCGCGCAGCAGAAGTCGCAGGGGAATTAGGGGCTTTCAGGGGTGATGGGAGCCCCGCCACCCGCCAGAGAGATGCTCTGAGCGTGCAGAAGGGAAACCTGCATTTCCCTGGTGGGGGAAACTCCATTGGTTTAGCGGGTTTTTATCTGGAATATAGTGTGCTGGAAATTCGCTTTTCAGAAACGCTAAAGCATCGGTGAGAACCTGATACGTTTCAACATTCCCCTCGCACAAAGTTTTAGTTTGTTTAGTTTTGCCTTGACCATTTGGCCACTGCTGCCTCCCAACCCCATCTCTGCTGTCTGGCAGGGCCGGGGAGCCGGGGATGCTTGGCAAAGACCCAAATCTTTGATACAGGACTTGCTGTGATCTTGCTGAGGTACCCGATACTGGATGCTGCAAGAGACGGACCCCACTCTCTGCTCGTAGCTGGGCTGTGGTGTTGGGGGGGGGTCCCCAAACCTGACATCCCTTTGTTACAGGTGATTCTCTGGGAAAAGGTACCCACCAGCAGCAGGAGGCCTGAGCAGCTCCTTCCTGCAAGCCTGGGCTGTTTCAGGCAGAACCCCTGGTTAGGAACCCCAGGCTGAAATCGGGGTGATCCTGTAAAGGAGGATGGAGAGTGAACCCGGTTCAAATGAAAGCACTTATGGCCATGAACCTGGCAAACAGCATTTAGAGCTCTGTAGCAAAAACAAAACAGACCCAGACGGCACATATTTTCTTTCCTTTGAAAGGGAAAACACAAAGTTAAAGGATTTACCACCACCCCCCCCTTTTCTTTTTTTAGAGGAATTAAAACAAAAATTCACATCTGGAATGACAACTCCTAACCCTACCCCGTACCCCCCAAATTAATCAGGCCCTGTAATGGAAATGCTGACAGACTCATAACTCCAACCTTTCAAACACAGATCTGGTATTAAACTGCCCCTGCAGCCCTCTGAGGAGCAGTACTCGAGCGACAGCATTTCGCAGGCACTGAAGGAGACGCAGGCAGTGGCGTGGCAGCTGGTGATGGGGGACTCAGCCCCTCTGCCCGGCCAAGCTCAGTGCCTGCTCCTTCTTCAGCACGGGGCTGCTTGGTTGTGTGCCACAGGCCACCTCTTGCCTGCAGCCCCAAGCCCGCTGCCCCGTGCTTTCGGACCCCTCTCCCTGGGCACACACAGGCTGTGGCTCATCTCCCAGGGCTGCACCCGGGGTGCAGGCAGCAGGCACTGCCTCTCTCTCCGTGCCAGTGCGCTGCCCGGTCACCCCAGCTGTCCCCGGGTCCCTGAGCCATGCCCACCCAGGACAGCGAGGCACCGCACCGTCAGCTGGCCTGCCGGGGCTTTCGGGACATTCCCCCGAGCGGGGCTCGGCGCGCGCCGGCTGCACTAAACCTGACATGTTTTTTCCCTTCAAAGCTGCTGGTCCCTTGCAATTGTTTAAACTTTGGTAGCATTAATGTACAAGCTGTAAAAACAGAGCCTGATGCCAAGAGACCCATCTGACACGTCTTTGAACTTTCTATCAGCCTCCAGCAGATGCGGGTCTCTCCCTCTGTGGCTTCCCCAGGGCAGATCAATCCCTGGGTGACCAGGCCAGCATGGGGAGCGGGGGGCTCCGTGCCCAGCTGTCGGGAGGGGGACACGGGCTCAGCCATTTGCAGCCTGGGATGTGTCTCAAGCAGAGGCAGGGAGGAGGCGAGCATGGCCAGGGGCACCCTGCCCACGGCCAGGAGCAGGCTGAAGGCTGGATTTGGGGCCGGAGGGAAGGGAAGGGGTCTGGGAAAGGAGGATATGGGAGGGGGAGGACTGAGCAAAAGCACTGGGAAGGGCGAGTGCTGGTTGCAGAAAGTTGTTTGCATGGATGGTCTAGCAAACAGCTTGGCTTTCACTGTGCCAAGGGAGCCCCTCAGCCCCGTGACAGCTTTTCTGAGCTGCTGACCCTGTCAGAGACGGGAGCTTCTGTCAGGGGAGGGCAGGACACGATAGGTGGGGGCTCAGGTTTTGCCCTCTCTCCTTAGAACAGGCTCCCAACTGCTGACAGCACCTCATGCATTCGTGACGGTGTCTTTAGGGTGATGGTTAGTGTGGTCACAGCTTGGAGGGAAGGGCTAGGGGGACAACGTGGTCACCCGGGCAAGGGACGAGTACGAGGCGGTGCAGAGGAACAGGGCTTTGCGGGTGCTGGCAGTGCCGGAGCCCCAGTCCTGCGCTGTGGGAAGTGCCTGGGCAGCGCGAGCTGGCAACAGCCATCCCCCCCCGCCATGCACTCAGGCCTGGGCTGGGGTAAACCAGCTCCGGCCTCGGGTAAACCAGCCCCGAGCTCCGAGCAGACTGAGCTGAGGACTGGGATGTGATGGGCAGTTTGCGGGGGGCTTTGCCAAACGGTCCTTGTCACAGTCACATCATCGGTCACACCAATGGTCCCCGCAGCCCCCTGGGAGAGCGGCCCGGCTGGCCAGAGGGGCTGGAAATAGAAAGCTCTATTGTTTTCCCACCTGTCCAAGTTACAAAGGGCCAAATGGATTTTCATGAAATGTTATTAAAAAATGAAAAGGGTTTGGCTTCCGGGCCAAGGCCCTGCTTGCCAAATCAGCCCCAGGCAAAGTTTTATGACTAAGTATGTAATAAAACCCTTTGAAAGAGGGGCTTATAACCGAAGTCTCCACAGACCCTCTCCACTCAAGGGCAGCACATGGTGGATTGCAATGCGTTCATATCCTGCTCGGTCCTCTTCAGGAGGCATTTTTCCATGACAGGGACAAAATTACCCTCTAGACAGACGTGCTGGTCCCTGCAGTGTTACAGCTCTGCCTTCCTGGCAGTGGGAGGTGCTGTGGGGGGCTCCCAGGCAGGCATGGACCCTTATTCTATGGGGGAGCACCGAGGGACTGGGCACAGAGGGGACAGGGCTCCAGGCACATCCTAGGACAGGCCAGCTCCCAGCTAGGCCTGTGCTTGGTGCATGGGAAAGGAGCGCATGTGCAAGGTGATGTGCAAGGCCATGTGCAAACCTCCAATGGGCAGCTCTGAAGGGTTTGTCTCAGGGCTGGAAGGGTGTGAGCACCAAAGGGTTTGGGAAGGTCTCTGGGGAGTGAACCAGAACAGACCCAGCTGAATGATAGATCAATGCGAGGGTCACATATATTGTGCCTGGCACACACATGGTCCCCAGAAACGTGCTCCATCTGCACAGAATTTTTGTGTGCAAATCCTAGCTTTGAATAATTTGTAAATAACATTCTCATTATTTTGCTAGCTCTAATTAGGACAAAGGCGGAAGAAATTAAGTATTTACGCTGACTCCCAGGGAAACTTCATAGAGCAGAGCAACTCCATAGACTTCAGAACAGCATCCTAAAGGGAGTGATGGAAACCCTGAGCTGTTTAAATTTAGACTGGAGGAAGCCCTGGAGGTTAATGCACAGGCCTGTATTGGCCCATGTAAGATAAAAAGGCCTTTTTCATTTCTCTCCATGGCATTGCAGTGAAGGACTACAGGGCAGGTTGCAGATTTCCCTTTCCTGCAATATATCAGGCTGGAATCTTGTGCTCCACTCTTTGTGATCAGGGTTTAAACTGGCGTTTAACAAGATCACTACAGCTGAGTAATGAGACATCACTTTAGTGCTGCAAATACCAATCTGCAGCTAAAAACTGTATGTATCAATTGACGGCTTTGTTTCCACAGTTGTCTTGTTAGATGTCAATCACACGGCTAAGCAAGCCTGTCCAGCAGCTAGATACAAGTGTGAGGGATGTAAGTGTAAGTGAGTGGGTCATGTGTGTTATTTGAAGTTAATTACAGCAGGAGAATGACAGGAGCTGGTGTTGGACAACATGCCTTGGAGTCAAGCTGGCAGGAGATGCCAGCAGCCAAACGGGAAGGTTTGGGCAAACCTCCCGGCCAAGGCTGGCAGGGGCTGGGGGCTGTGAAGCAGGGACTCAGTCCTGAGACCCCGTGGGGCTCCTCGGGGGCTGGCTGGGCTCAGCCAAGTCGCAGTTTGTTCCTCAGAGCTGGCCAGATAAACCTCGTGGGTTTTGGCTTCTGCATGATGTCTAACGAATGAATCCTCCAGCTTCTCTTGCCCTCTCCCTTGCCTGCAGAAGTAATCAGATATTGGGTGGCAAAAGTAGCCGTGAAGGTATAAAAACCCTGTGTCCTGCAGAAAATGGGCTCTGAGAGGGGAAACGGGGCCAACCCCAGGTAATACCGGGCAGGTGGGGAGGAGCAGTGCTAACACACCGGCTGTCGGCAGAGCTTCGGCCGTGCCAGGCGGGTGGAAAGGCTGACGACATGCTGATATACAGGTTTACCTTTCTCATCCAAGCCACATTTCAACAGACGTCCTCTTAGCACAGTGTCACATCCCGGCTGAGCGTGAGGTGTGCTGGAGGCACTGGGGACGGAGGGAGGGGGATGGTGACAAGGCAGGAATGCAGGTCAAAGCAGTGGAGGGGTTTAGCTCCCCACTTCTGTTCTCATTTTTAATTTTCCCACTGCAGGCTCTAGATGACCCCTCCCCACTCCTGGTGAATGGGCTCCCCCTGGCCAGCTGGGGAGAATTTTAATTCAGCCAAAAGAATTGTCCACGGGATGAAAGGCAGCAGACCCTGCGAGGGAGAGCAGGTGGGGGGTGTAAGAAGAGCTGAAAACAGCCCCTCATTGGGGCAGCACAGGGGGCTTGTGGGCGTCCCGCACCAGCCTTCCCCCTGGAAAAGGGTGCAACTAGGGCTGACCCCAAGATGAAAATCCTTTCCCATGAAAAATGCTTGGCTTTTCTAATAACAGAACACATTCCTGAAATTGGGTGAAACGTCATTGGTTTCCCCGACATTCCCCATCTTTCAGTGACTAAGAAGTACCAGATAATCTGTAACGAACACACACGTCATGCCCAGACTGTGGGGAACTGCTGGCATGTGGCATTTATTTAGTTATTGTAAGGAAAGGCAGAGAATTTAAGGTTTGCTGCTAACAATTCACCACGCATGAATGCCTGGAAAAAAAATCCAGCACAACTTCCCATTCAGAAGTCTGGAAAATGTAGTCCAATAGTCCTTCCGTGTGCCCAGCACATCTCAAGGGTTTTGAGCTGCAGTTCTTTGGGCTGGGCAGTGAAACACACACTCCTGAAGCCCTCCAGCATTTAAAAAATAATCTCACATAAATGTCCCTGTGCAAGCACTTTATCTCCTGCACTGGCTGTCACAACCTTGCTGCTGCTGCAGATCTTGACTGACTTTTGGGTAGATGCATGTGGGAAAAGAGACAGTCAAAGACGGTGGTCTCTCCTTTTCTTTTTTTCCTTTTTTCCTTTTTTCCCTTTTTTCTTTTTTCCTTTTCCTTCTTTCCTTCTCCTTCTCCTTCTCCTTCTCCTTCTCCTTCTCCTTCTCCTTCTCCTTCTCCTTCTCCTTCTCCTTCTCCTTCTCCTTCTCCTTCTCCTTCTCCTTCTCCTTCTCCTTCTCCTTCTCCTTCTCCTTCTCCTTCTCCTTCTCCTTCTCCTTCTCCTTCTCCTTCTCCTTCTCCTTTTTCCCCAACCCACTGGAAAGAGGATTGGTGTATGGCTGGGAAATCCTATGGATGAGCTGCCGGTGGATCCTGTGGCTGAATTGAAGGTGAATGCTATGGCTAAGCTGATGGCCATGCTTCTGCAGAGAGCTGCATGGGTTCAGCGTGTGGGGGCAGGATGGCTGTGTTGGCCTGCTGGCCCCAGGAAACATTTGCAGAGGAGAGTGTATGTGATGAAGCTTCCTCCACCCCTGTTCTCACACACACCAGAGCACAGGATGATGCCTGCGAGGTGCCCAGCCCGGAGCCCGGTGCTGCTCCTGCCTTGGCCCCGTGCTCAGAGCAGATATTCCACTGGCAGCTGGGCAGGTCCCAGCCCCTGGCCCAGTTCCAGGCTGGCACAGCCATTTGTCAGTGCTGGAAAAGATTTATTGCTAATTTTGCGGAGACGTCACTGCATGGTCCCAGGAATGAACGAAGTGGAATTTCAGCAAACGTGCTTGCAAGAAGAGCACAAAGAAACCCAACCCCCATTGTTAAACAATGAGTGCATTTTTTTAAACAAGCTGATTGCTTTGGTAGGATTCTTGGAGGACTTTTGGGACTGCCTGAGAAATCCATTGTGCAGCTTGAAGGAGATATTCCCCTCGTTGGGGACCTCAGGCTACTTGAGCAACCACTCAGCATTTCCCACTCATGATGTGGCCTTGTGAAATTGTTTTAAGAAGCAGCAGAAGAAAAGACTTCATCTCTCTAACCCGAAAAATACATGGAAAGAAATTATTGTGTTATGATCAAACTGGCAGAGGATGGCAATTCTGCTTCTCAACAGTTTCAAGAGCTTAAAATTGATTGTTTTTTCTGCTGGAAGCAAAGTCTGACCTCCTGTAAGGCCTTTCAGAATGGGATGGTGCTGAAACGTCCATTTCCAAATCAGAAGAATTGGGGTTTTGATTTGTGAGCATCTGCCTCCCTCTCTTTGCTCGGAGGTGACCGCAGAGTCCTTGACCTAACCTGTTGAAAATGGCATCAAAATCAATGTGCCTCCACAAGAGTCCTCACTTCTGATGAAATCCTGTATTTAGACAAAAATAGCCTTGATCAAGAAATGTTCCCACCAGTTAGTCCTGACTTCTCCAGCGCTGCTGAGGTGACTGACAGGCTGCAGCAGAGCACAAATGCAACATCCCATCCTAAAAGGTGAAGGGATGATTTTGGTTTCCTCGTGCGAGGGTGTAAGGAACTGAAAGAATTAATGCCTCAAACATTCATCAACACAGAAAACCTCAAGGACAAGCTGTGGCCTTTGTGCTTAGTCTAAGGAATGTCCCCCAAGGAAGCGGGAGTGTATCGAAGGCTGCACCCCCCACTCCCTTGCAGTTGCATTGACAAACTCCTTAGATGAGCCTCAGAGTGGGGAAAGTGGACTGAGTGAAAGTAAATGTTTCTCATCAAGCCCAAGTACCGCTAATCACCGGCTCCATCCCGGTACTTAGTGGCTCTATTGTGTAGCCAGACACCATGCAGGCCTTGCTAAGGACTTTGCACTTTCACCATTGAAGAGGTGATAAGAACTGAAAAGAGGTGAACACTTCTGCCCCAGAAGCCCGAGGATTGCTCAACAATCAGGAAGGCAGCAAAAATCTGGGAAGTGAGGAAAAAACAAAGGTGGTCAGGACGAGCACGACCACGACTTAATTGGACAAGGGGGTTGGTGGACCCCGTTCCCCCTCAGTGCAGTCACAGAGCCCCTGCTCCACCTTATCCTTGTCTCTCATGGAAATGAGATCTTGGAATACTGCCTCCCCTCGTCAAGTATGATAATGAGCTGATGAACTGAGAAGGCGACAGAAAACTTTGCTGGGTGTGCACCCACCACCAAGATCACCAGACCTGAGACAACGCTGGATCCAGGGGTGGTGACCAGATTTCTTTGACTCTCTCTCTTTTCTTTTTCTTTTATTTCCTTTCTTTTCTTTCTTATAGATTTATAAGAGACCACATTGATTATTATTCTTTCCAAGTTTAAATTGTTTTCTACCGCAAGTAAAACATTCTAACCAATCATTTGGTGTCATTTCACTTTAATTTAACCTGAGGGGATCACAGACCCCTGGGCTCCCAGTCTGGGCTGTGACATAGGGCAGGGTGGGAGGGCAGGTCTCTGCCCCGCGGGGTCACCAGCTGGGCTGCCGGCGGGGCAACCATGGCCACGGAGAACAGCCACGCTGGTGCATCACTCCCCCCAGATGCGAGTTCACGCAGGCTGCTGCTTTCCTGGGTGAACGTTCTGATGCATCTCCCGTGCGGCGAGAGGTTGGTGAAATGAGACAAAAATTCTCACGGACCCGAATGGGTGATGGGTGTCACTTGTGACACCAGCAGCCAGGCAGCTCAGAGCTCAGCATCCTCCAAACACATGTCGGCGTATGTGGCTGCTGGCTGATGCTGCTTTGTGCTTCCCGGGGAACTGGCTGTGACAGTGACCGGCCCTGAGCAAACGTCCCCCTCGACGGTCACCCCGCGGAGCCGGTGGTGCCCAGCGGCACTCGGTCCTTCACCCTATATAGTCATATAGTATACTTCATATTTACTAAATTTCATGGTTAATAATTATGCTAGTAGCTGTAGTTACTGCAACCTGAGGATAATCATAAGATTGGTCAGGTGAGACACTGAAATTTATAACAAATAGGCTTTGTTCTCCAGACTCTAGAAAATAACTAGAACGTCCTGGACCATAAAGGCAATGTATGGAATTGTGTTGAGAATCAGTTATCTGACAACCTGACAAAGTGGTTAATCGATCTGTTAGCTTGGCAATGAAACCAACTTCTGGATGTTCTGACAGTGAACTGCCTTCATTATAATACTAAAAAACACACCCACAGGTCAAAAATCCCCCTGTCCAGGTTAAGACCCTGCCCCTGAGCATGCGGAGAAATAGAAGCATTAGGCAAGCTGTATTATAATTGTATGTTAATCACTAACAATCAGTATCTAATAGCTGTGTTATGGAGAAGTACTAACTTCTGATTTTTGTATATGAAAGGAGCACGAAAACCCACTGTTGGGGTGCTCCATTTGTGGGAAAGTCCCCCGAGCACCCAGGCCTGAATAAATAGAATATCTCTCCTGAGCATGGTAAGATTGGGTTACCGCACGCTGGGCACGAAGCTGCTTTTCGGGTAACGGGAGGAGGCGGCACAAGCGAGTTGGTGCGATGGCTCTGACAGGGACGTGTGGATGGTGTGAAGCTGCTGACACTCGTCAGGTTGGACGGGGTCAGAGCGGCCAGTGCTGGCCCAGGCACGGTGACTTGCTTTGGAGGGAACGTGCTCCACGCAGGGGACTTGAGCTACGAGCAACCGGCACCCTGCAGCCCTGTCAGCCCTTGCAGAGGGAGAGGGGGCATGTCCATAGGAGGGATGGGTAATCCCCCTTTCTCATGCCCCTGAGGAGGGGGGCAGGTGGGAGCACACGGGCCTGGCCGTGCTGGGGTGGGCAGCAGAGCTCCGTGAGCCGCGGGAGAAGGGAAGCGAGTGTTTGGAATTGTTTGGCACAGAAGGGAATGAGCTGAAGACAATGTCAAGCTCTGTAAATATTTATCAGATGAATGAGAGCAGGGGTTTGAAACATTAGACAGCTGAGAAATGGCTGTTTTAATAATTCTTCTGATAAATTAAAACTGAGGGCGGGGGGCCGGGGAGCAGGTCAGGGGAGGAGGGGAGTTGTTTAGAGATTCGGGGCTTGAGAAGCCGTCCCAGGCTGAGATGGGGCTGCAGCCAGCGAGCCCGGGCCTTCACCCTTGGGGACGAGGATGAGGAGCAAAGCGTCTCTTGCCTACCCTGATGCCACAGCTCTCTGCTGTCTCCCATGGTCATGGTGTGTGCAGGGCTGGGTTTGGGGAAGGCACAGGAGAGGCAGAGGCAGAGCAGTCCCTGGGCAGACCGGGGCTGCTCGGTGGAAGCCATCAGAGTAACGGTAGGACAAGAGCGGAACCGTGAGCTGCCTGGTGACTGCAGACCAGCTGGCTGATCCCCCTCCTGCCTTGGCCACTGCTCTTCAGACTTAGGGATGCATAAGGGAAAAAGACCCAATTCTCATTGTTCGGACCTCAAATTCATCCTGCAGTCAGGGACATTGGGAATTTGGAGGCAGGGCTCTGGTTGTGCCACTCTCGACATTCAGCTCTCCCCGTTGTCTCAGTTAGGCGTCTAAAGCCCCGTGCTGAAGGAATGCAGGACCAGACTAGCCCCTGCCTTGCGATCCTCCCTCTGCATCTACTTGGAGCCCTGCCTGGGCGAGGACACGGGCCTGACTCACGGCTCTCGGTGAGGCACAATCAGCTTCTGGCAGGGAATACACAGAATCGCAATGCTGGGGCTTGGCAGGTGAGCGTGGGGGAAGCTAAACTGCAAGTAGTTTGCTTTCAAATCTGTTTGCAAGTTTGGAGCCTGCACGTAGAGTTGATTAATTGCTGGGGATCTTGGAAGGGTTGTTTTTTTTAAAAATAGTGTTATTTTAAACAAAACTTTGCAGTTCCCCTTTAAAGGAGACATCTGGGCTCAATGTGGCAGGCAGGGAAGAGGCAGTGAGAGCAGAAATGATCACAGGGGGAAGCATGCACAGGAAAAACACTGTCACTACGGGGAAATCACGAGGCAGCTCCCTGCTTTGCCAAGCCAGCGCCTGTTTGTGGGGCTCAGACCTGGGCATGTGCCCTGGCTGGTTGTTTGCATCGCCCAGGGAGCTCGGCAGGATGGGGGCTCCTTTGGCCAGGGACCTGCTGGGATCTTGGTCCCCGTTTTTCTGCAGGGAGGTGAGGCGAGGTGAGATCCTGCTTCTCTGCAGCTTCCAGGCGAGAACGCTTCAGAGATAAAAAATTGTAACTGTGCTTATGAATAGTTGTGCTGTGGATTCACCAGGAACACTTGTATTACTGCCGGGTAGGCAAACAGGGGAAAAATATGGGGGAGATAAACCTTCCCGCCTCAGCTCCTAAAGCATCCTCCGACTCCCTGGAGCTGGGTAGAAATATCTCATCAGTGCAGGTTGCCCCATCAATGTTCTTTATGGGACGTCTCGGGCCTTTCCTGCAGCATCTGGTAGCGGGCGTTGGGAGGGATGGGTGTTTAGACTAAGTGGAGCTCTGCTCTGGCCCTTTATGGCAGTTCTTAGGCTCCTATATTATCTGGGCTTTGGGGCAAGTTGAAGCACAGCTGAGACAGAGGAATAAAGCAAGGCTTTTTTATTTATTTGTCTTTTAATGCTCTGCCATATTCACCTTTCAGGAAATTCCCGTCTGCCTTCAAGTGGCAAGCTTCTTTCCTGGGCTCTGCACACCGGCTCCACATGGTTTCATTTTCCTCACCAGCAATAATAAATCTGTTAGTGAAAGCGTCTGCTGGAGGTGTCTGCTCCCCGATAGAAAAGCCTCCATCGCCTACGCAGGATGTCCGTGTCAACAGCTTACAAATCCTGCTCCCGCGCCGGCCCAGGAGGCGAGGGGCTGGGCTGGGGGCCCTGGGATGGGGCTGCCTTCCCTGCTGGGATGCCTGGTTGGATGCATTGGCAGAGGGTTCCTTTCGGGGGAAAAATTGCTTCAATTAAGTTTGTTAACAGCCTGATCTGCTCTGCCCAGGCTGTGGGAGGCTCCTCCTGCCCCGCCAAGGGCTGGTGCTGCCCCGAGCCTGGGGACAGGGCGATGCCCTCGTTTGGGTGCCACAGGAGAAGCACTAACCCGCCCCCAGAACAGCAGCCCAAAGCTTTCTTGGGAGCTAAAGGCAATTGCCAGACTTCGTACCATCAGCTGCAAGGTCTCCATAGCCAGCCTCCCCCAAACAGGGGCCTGGGAAGCTGAAAATATTGCCGGGGTTTTCCTCATTTTAGCTGAATTCTCAGCTCCAACAGTGAGAAACGTGTATTTGTAGTTAATTGAAAGCTGAGACTAACTCATGACCCCACGACTCTGGGAGATGGCGCTTTAATAAAGCTGATAAATAAAAGCTTTCTGATAAAAATCACTTTTTTAAAATGCAACACAATTGTTTTCCCTCCCTCCCTGCAGCCCCCCAGGCTCAGGTGTAGCCTGAGAGTGCCTAAGGACAAAGACGGGTAATGAAACAAGGAGGGTTGTTGGTTTTTCCCCAGCAGAAATTGCCTGTGGTTTGCTCTGAGGCTGGCAGGTGCTCTGAACTGAGGCTCTGGCTTTAAAAAGGACTCCCTGGATTTGAAGAAAACACGGCTATACTTTATTCATGTAGATCTTGTTGATATCTCATGAAAATTATTCTGGCTGTACTCATGGTTAAGTCTGGAAGTGGTGATACATGAGGGTAAATGCTTTTCTCATGCCAAGCAAAGACTGGAAATCCTTGGACTGCCAACCCTCCGCTCTCTGCTCTCCCTCCTCCCCAGCCTCCGGCAGAGGCAGTGCAGGAGCTTGCTGGGCTGGAATTGCATTTTCTGCATCAGCAGCCCCACCCCAGCAGGGCTTTGCCTGGGCAGAAGTGAGGGGGGGGCCCTCCCGTCCCCCCTCCTGGTGATGGGGGTCCTTGGCCACAGTGTCCCAAGTGAAAACCAGCACACGTCCCTCTTGACTGAGCCCAGGTTCAGTGACACACAGCTCCCACTGCCTTCATCCCTCCTCCTCCTCTTCCTCCTTCCAGCTGCCCGGTGTTTTCTTCCCAACTTCTTTTCTCCGAGCTTTCCCCACTGCTCCCTTTTCCAAATCTGCACCCGTGTTACAGCTAAACTGCTGGGATGCTCACCGAGGGCTGACTTTACAACGTGGTGTCATCCTTCCCTCTGCTCCTGGTTTTTATCCATCTTGTATAAGCAGAGAGCTCTTCTGGGGAAAGGAGCTATTTTTACTTCACTTCTTACACTAACCTGAGCGCATTTCTGCTGGCATGAAACAAATTCCACGTGGAAGATAATTAACGTGGCACAAGAGCTGTGCCAGGAACTATACAGACACACCGAAGGAATGAGGCCATTGCCCTGAAGATGCCTTGGAGTAGGAAAATATTCACTGGCAAGAAAAGCCATCTTCAGCAGTTTATAGAGGCGTTTGTCCTGCCTTGTGGCAGGAGAGTGAAGGAAAGAAGCAATACTTGGGGCAACTATTTACCATCCCTCCAGACATGCAGGATCACAGCCATGATTCCACAGCCCAGCTCCATACAGAGGAACCCAACACATAATTTAAGGTCTTCTAAGACCGCTGGCTCTGTGCCCTCCGGCGCTGCCGGAGGGGTGGTGGGATGAGCAGGACAGTTGTTCCTGGGGATGATGAATCCTGCTGTCCACGTCCCCACCGCCGCGCCGGCAGAAAGATAAGCAGCAGATAGGAGAAGTCGTTTTCTAACAGCACAAATCAATATTTATTATAATGAAAAGGAGAGATTGATATCAGGAAGGGTGATAATAATAAAAAAACCCAAGTCTAAAATTATTATTTGTATGTATGGTCCAAGATGAAAAAAAATCCCCAAACACAGCCTTTGTTGATTTCTTTTGCTTTGTAGAAACAGATTCCTCTGATATTCTCGCTCAGATTTTCCCAGGCACCCTGCTGAGGTTTTGATGTTCGACTTGCATCAAGAATATTGAGCATGAAATCTAAACACTACTTCTGGTGACAGCTGATGGAGACACAGAGTGAGGGATAATGGGGGGCATGGAGGGGGCCTGTGCTGTACCCTGGGGGGAGCAGGAGCACCTGGATGAAGAACAGTGACATGGGGACCAGGGAGACAAGGAGCCATGGGTATCTTCAGGTAGGACAGAGCATCAACCAGATCCACATTTCAGACTGTCTTTGAGGTTGTCTTTTTTACATGAGGGTTGCAAACATCAGAGGCCAAACCTGCTGGGGAGGATGGGGAAATTCCGGGGCAGAAGGACGAAGGCAGCCCTCCGGACGGTATTGTGGGAATGGGACTGAGAGGATGCTTGGGCAAGTCATTGTCACTGGGCCGGTTCCCTGAGCTCCTGCTCCCCAAATTCCTGCTCTTTGCACCAGGCGCAGCAAGGGAGAGCAGGGACCAGTCAGGAGGGAGATGCCTGCTTAATAAGGCGAGCATTAGTGAGAGTGGAAAGCTTTCTGATTAATCAATAAGTTAAAGTACTGTTCATTAAATTTCCACAATTCTTGTCTGTCTGTAATGGCATCCATTAACTAATTGATTCTTCTGTGTACTGTACCTGGGTCTCCTCTGGTGCTGTTTCCAGTGACACACTTGCCATCTCCTGTTGCTTATACTGCAGGTACTCATCTGGCCACGTCCGGCCTCTCCAGCAGCACTTCTGAAAATAAACAGCATTTTGGCCTCAGGAACCTCACAGCTAATCAAGGCTGGGAGCTGGGTCTGACTCTTGGAACACGCTGATAAATGGCACTTTTGGATGATTCAATTAGCCTCCCCCCCATCGAGTCATTACGTCACTGTCCCATCACTGGGCTTGTTTGCTGGGTTCCTTCACTCCAGGGTACCGGGAAGGGTTTCCCCACCGTCCCCTGGACCCAGCTTCTCTCCTCTCCAGATTTGCCAAAGCTGCTGCCTGGAACTGCCCTTCACGGCAGCGTTTCTTCCTTTACATATTTCATCCCCGTTCAATTTACTCTTCTGAAATGCTTTAAAGCTCCGACGTTTGCTCCTTCAAAGAACTTGAAGCTTTTCCTCTCTTTTGCAAAGATTAATTATAGCTTCAAATACTTGCCGTAACTTTCTTCAATTACTGTATTCCTGCTCAGTAACTTCTTGAGGATTAAAAGTTCCCCTGCCTTTTGTTTGATAATATCTTACATTGAGCCAGGCCCTGACTCCACCAGCAATTGCAGCTGAAAGCTTCATAAAGTCAGGTTAATCTGATTAAAAACCTGCAGTGTGAGGAGAAGGGGTATTTTATTGTCTCACAAGGATCCTAGCCCATGTATAGTTTACAAGCAGAAAGGGTTATTTTCCTGCAATCTTGAAGCAGATCTGAAAGTCAAATGCTTTATTCTTGCTCACACATCATCACTTAAGTGCCATTTTTTGCTCTTCATAAGTCACAGCTTCCCTGGGCCAGGCAGGACTGCGGCAGGAGGTAAACGGTTCAAGCATGTGAGAGTCAATCCAGGGGCTTCTGCACCAGAAGCTGGTAGAGGAAGATGGGCGACACGTCAGCATCACAGCACCGTCTCCTCCAGGTGCTCTTCAGGGAAGAGTTGGCGTTTATGTTTATTACAAAAGGCGATGCCACCACTCTGTAGGAGGCACAGCTCTACTGAGTTAGAAATCTCCGTTGTTACGTGGTCCTGTTTTGGTGTCATTGCACCTATCACTCGGAGCTGCCCCTCTGGGCTGACTGCAAGTCCCATGGCATCCAGCTCCGCAGCGAGCCTGAGCAGAGGTTTGAAACCCCAACATTTCCCAAACCAGCTGCTTCTTTCCCCAGTAACAGAGGTGGTTGCCAAACCCTGCCCCGGGGAGGGGAACTGGAGATGAAGCAAACCTGCGGAGCCAGGCTCGTGGCTGCCCGTCCCCTTTCCGTGGGGAGAGGGTGCGAGGCACGGCTGAAGGCTGAGGTTTGGTGGTGGCCAGAGGAAGTACCTGCCACAGAGCAAACCACTCTGGCAAGAGATGGAAAAGAAGATAAAGGAGAGTTGGAAAAGGAGGTGAAGAAGAGATGAAAAAAGGGATGAAGAAGAGATGGAAAAGGGGATGAGGAAGACTGGTCACGGGAATGAAATCCAGAGGGCCAGAGCAAATAGACTTGGAGCACCTGGAGCAAGACAGGACCGACTCCTGTCCCCCCGTTTCATCCAGACCTCGGCTGTGCAGAGACCTGGAGGGTCACCCCTGTGGGTCAAAGTCTTCTTCCCATGACGAGCCAGGCCTGGGTCTCTGTACTTGCCCAACAGGGTCCCCAGGGTGGGACCAGCCCCTCCCTCAGTCGGCTCTGGTGAAGCTGAGCTCTGCAGAGCCTGCCCAGTGTGGTCAGTGTGCCCTGACATGGGGGAAATCCTCTGCTGGCCCCTACAGACAAAATCCCGTGGGGACTGCAGCCCTTCACACCGCCGCTGGGCACGGCCCGGCCTGGCAAAGGTGACCCGGGACACGCTTCACGCCGGGGATGCTGTTCTGCCCCCTCCCCGCGGCCTGCGGTAGCGTGGATGGCAGCCCAGGCACATCCTCGGCTGGAGCCCCCTCCCCGCTTTGGTGACTTCTTGCTTTCATGGGGGTGAATCTGAAGCGCACAACGTTTTTCTTCCCCATCCAGGCAGTGAAAAAGACCTAGAATTAATTGATTGATACTTCCAGAGACAGTGAGATAATAACATTGACTGACATACGCTTGTTTCTTTCCCTCTTTTTTTAATTTCTGCAAAGTTAATACAGGATTCAGTGAACTTTCCCCAGAGGATGAACCACTGAGTCATCTGGGTTGGTTTGTTTGGGCTGTGTGGCCCAGCCCATAATTTGTGCTGTGAAGATGGACCCCCAAGCTGTTTCTGGTGAAGGGAGGATGAAATTTATATCATCCCAATGAACTGATTCTCTTATCTGCGTTGTCTGCTCAGCATCTAATGAACTAATGAAATATGCAACAATTCAGCTATAGAACAGACCTCACTTTTAAATTAGCACTAATTAGAGATAATTATCTTGGCTGGTTTGATGTTTCTATGTAATGAGCCCGGGTTTGCTTTTGTTAAGAATTGGTGTGGTCAAATATATGAGACAGCACACTGAATTTCCACAAGTGCCTTTTATTCCTGACTTATTTTAACATCTCCAAGAGGGCTGCTCCTCCTTGTGATGCCATTTCATCTGGCTGTCTTGCGGATGTCCTCTCTCGATGGTGGGGAGGGATCTAATGGAACGGCCGGGTAAAAGCACTGCAATCAGTAGGGCCGACACATGGCTCCTGCTATAGTTGGGCCTTGAGCTCACTAGCCATGGCACAGGCAGCCAAAGCCCCCCCATCCCCATCGCTATCCCAAACAGAAGGTCCGAGGACAACCCGAGCAGCTTGGTAGAGCGGGACCCAGCAACCTGCTGCGTGAGTCACGCTCTGAACACAAATGTAACAAGGAGTCCCAGAGCTCCCTTAAAAACTACCAGCTCCCGCCTGTTCCCTCACTCGTAGGTGATGTACCCTCTCTGCGCAGCCGCCCGCTGCCGCTCAGGTGTGTGTGCTCCATCTGTCTGTCTGTCTGATGCTCCAAACACCCCACCACCGCCTGCCAGTGCTGCCGTCTGCACGGTTCTACCTCCACACCTCTCGCCAGGTGTTTCTAGAGCACCGAACGCTGCAGTGTCAAAGCGATCAATCACACGTAGCTGGATTAGCTTTCCTCTGTGCTGGTTTTGGCTGGGATAGAGTTAATTTTCTTCATAGTAGCTAGTAGGGGGCTGTGTTCTCACTTTTACCCTTCCGATTCTCTCCCCCATCCCATCACGGGGGAGTGAGCGAGCGGCTGCGTGTGCTTAGTTTCCAGCCGGGGTTAAAGCACGACGCTCTCCTAAAGTCAGTAATTTGCCATGGATCCCTCATTTTTCAAGGGAATTTTAACAGCCTGGCTGGTGACAAGCTGCCAGGGCAAAATGCTGTAATGTGTGATAAAATTCCACATCCCTCTATTGCAGAGCAAGGCACCCTTTCTTCCTGCTCCTCTGCTCCACGCTCCCATCACCGGGGGACACAGGGCAGGACCTAACCAGCCCCAGGCTGCTGCCCGCACCCTGCCAAATAATTCTGTCAGCGCCTGTTTTATGGGCCCAGAACTGGAAAAAGGGAAAGGTGCTCTTTGCATTTTGTTAGCTAATGAAACGGTGTGTCCACCTGCCCAGGTTCCCCTCTCCCCATGGCATGGCCAAGCCGGGGCCGCGTTTGCCTCCCCGCCTTGGCCCGGGGAGAGCAGCAAACACCGTGTGCTCTCCCATTGCTTAATTGGAGCAATGCCACGTGGTCCCCTGGCACCCGGTGGCCGACTGGTGGCAGGCGGCCAAGGTAATTATGGCTGAACGTCCCTCTCCAAGTCCCCGGAGAGTCTTTACGAATCATCGGGTAACGGCTGTAGTTCACGAGAGCGGGGTCTTTGGGGAGCTGGTATAATTACAGAGATGGTTAAGCCCTCTCCGGCAGTGCTTGGTCATGCTTCCTCTCTCTGCCGTGTCAATAGGGAGGGCACAACCCCCCCAACGCCGGGGCTCCAGCCCACCCCGGGGCAGGGCTGGGGGCTCCTGTCCCTGCAAGAGCTGTGGAGCTGTGGAAGCAGCAACGGGGCAGCCCCAGAGGGCTTTGGGTTGGGGAGGGAGTGGGGAGGAGGGGGCTCGAGCGCTGGGCTCAGCCACTCACCACCTCGCACCCACCAGCACAGCAACACCTTCCTCTTTATTAACAGCAATTATTTCCCTTTCCCATTTATTACGATTAACACTTGGAGGTTGTGCTGTATCAAGTATTGGCTTCTGCTAAACATTTTTATAAACACAGACACATACATATCTATACACGTCGCTCACATATGTAGGGATTTTTACACACACACACACACACACACACACTTCCCAGACTTTCTAGCCCAGTATGGGCCCAAAACCGAACCAGTGCTCTGGGGACCCACACACTGCTCGTTTCTGGCTGGAGGGAAGAGCGTGAAGCCGAGAGGCTGGTTTCTCCGCTGGTAAAATGGAGCTGGTGGAGTTCATGGTAATTTATATCTGCTGGCCCTTGCTCTTGTGTTAGTTTGGCCCTGGGCTCCCCAAGGCATAAAAAGGTCTCATAAATTCCTAAAGCTGACAGGGCTGTTCGGCTTTGCTGGATCCTGCAGAAACTAAATGTGCCATCTAAGGTAGTACCATGTACCCTGCGGCTACAGAAAAATGATCTTGGCTGGATTTCCATTAAACCACTCAGCGAGCAAGAGTGAGTGATTCGGGGCTGTCCAGAGCCAGTTGCAGGGTGCTGGGAGGCAGTTGGGGCTCTGCAGAGCCGGTCTGCAGGTGCTTGTAAAAAGAGAAGAGGGTTTTGCAGCCTCTTATACTACACAAGCCAGGGGGTGGGGCAGGTGGGGGGCTGCAGGACCCCCTGGGACAGACTCCTTCGCAGCAGCAAGCGCAAGATGAAGCTCCTTGCTGTGTATCTCAAACCTGAACTGCGCCGCTCTCGTTCAAGGAGACCACAGCAACACCAGGCGTGAGAGCACATGAGCCCCGAGGCCCCGAGGCACCTTATGAGAAGTACACACACTTAGGAGAGGAACAAGACCCCACAGGGTAAAGCAGAGTGAAGCAGAAAGTCTCGGGCTGCTCGGAGGCTGCGCACAAGCCCAGTAATTCCCCTGCCCCTTCCCTCGTCTCAGCAAAACAGAAGAGATGCAAGACTGAAGCAGCCTGACCTGTTCTTCCTCGGGCAGGCGGGTGGGAGGAAGGGCAGTGGCTCAATAGACAAACAGGTTTCAGGCAGCGAGAAAGCGAGGATGGCCGGCAGAAGCGTCACCTAAAGCAGCAGAAGGCTCAGGCTACACAGCAGCTTCTTCCTCCTGCTCCGCTTCGCAGGCAGGTGCCTTCTGCCACTGCAGCCCCAGCAGTGGCACCGGTCATGTCCCCCGTGTCCCCTGTCACAGAGCTGAGTTTGCACAAACAGGTTTCTGAAAGCATCAAAATGCAGCAGTTTCCACATCCCCTGGGGTTGCCCCTGCCCCCAGCTGGGAGAAACCTGGGTTTGACGTGAGCTCTGAGCCCCTCCGAGTCCTCTGCCTGGAGCCATCACAGACAAGCCTGGCTGGGGGGGCCCAAGGAAGATGTGTGTCCTGTGACCATGGCCTCTCCCTGCGCCTCTGCTGGCTGGTCCTGAGCTGGGCTGGGCTGCTGGGAGAGGGGGAGAAGTGCAGACTACAGCTGGAACTCCTTTTTTTTGGTCACAGGTCATTGAAAAATCCTGCAAACCCAAACTTTCCACCTCTATCAGTTTTGCCCCCCTCACAGAAGGGCACCTTTCCCTCTGACCATCTCAGCACCTCAAGAACTCTATTACCTGAAGAACTGTTGCGAGGGAATTTATTCTTTATGAACGAGATTGCAGTAGCAAATTAGTGCTTCAGACTGATGCTGGTGGGCCCCAGATGAGCACCTGGAGCTAAGGCCAAGGAGGTGCCAACATTCTGTCCAAGCTGGAGACTCTCACAGGCTGCTCCAGACACTATTGTCCTTCTGTCCCAGCATGTCAGAGACCTGGGCTGCAGCTCCCCCTCACGCAGCCTGCCTCCCACCCAGGCAGCTGGGGACCCCAGAGCCCCAAAGGGAGGGCAGGCAGCAAAGCCACGCTCCTTCCCTTTCTTGCCTGCGAGACACCTTTGTTGCTGCCACCAGACGCATAAGGGTAAGTGAGAACCCTCACTAATGCCCTGGGAATGGTCAAGATTGTCTGTCATCACTGATTTTGAAGCTATTTGGAGAATAGCTGGTTCCCGTTGGGAGCAAAGTCAGCACTCTTGCTATCTTCAGGATCTCTGGCCTTAGAGACAAGAGTTTTACTTTTCAAAATGAAAAACAAAGCAGCAGTCATGGGCATGGTAATTGCTTCCGATGCCACCTGAGCTGTGGATAACACAAGAGGCAATTTAAGGCACCTTTCAGAGTTCCCCCTCCCTCACACACATTTTCCCTTGTCCCCTCTCCAATGCTCAGCCCTACCTGTGGCATCTCCCCACCACAGCCCCCTCCCAGTGAAAGCTCACGGCAAACCCAGCTGGGCCGTGCTTACTCCTCCCTTCTCCAGACCTCGGCATCTCCAGGTGAAGAGGGGAGACACTCGCCTTAGAGGTGGGGAGGAGTCACAGGGTCCTCGAGACACCCCCAGTGAAGGGTTCAACACCACTGGCACAAACATGTCCCAGTCACCCACCTTCAGAAGAGGCTTCTCTCTCCAGCTAGTTTTCCAGGAGGGACACATCTCAGAGGCCAAAGCAAAGCCACTTTGCTCAGAGAAGCACAGCTAAAACTTGGTGGGGTCATAAGACAAAGACTTAGTTAATTAGACCAGCTGGGGACAGGACACCAACACTCTGTTTCTTTCAGAGCACGAGTTTTACATCACATCGAGGCCCCAAAGAGTGACTGTTTTCCATAGACATGTCCTCCTCAGCTCCTCATGGTCTCTGCCTGCTCTCCCTGCCACCCGAGCAGCCCCTCGCTGCCCTGCTGGGGAGGTTGGCTGGGCAGAGCGGGGCTCTGGGCGCTGCCTGCCTGCTTTTCCCTCCTCAGATCAAAGACACAAGTGTCATCTGCAGCTGTAACCAGTAGCAAATCGGTGCTGGTTTGTGTACAGAACTGCTGTCTTGTACCACCAGACACCAATGCTGCTGTGACAGGCCCCTTGTCGGGATTTGCATTTCAGAGGAGCCCACAGTGGGTTCGATGTCGCACGTCTCCTCTGCTCATCGCATTTGCATACAGCTCACAGCAAGGAGCATCGTCCCCATCCCTCCCCGCCCAGTGGGTTTGGTTGTGTTGGGTTTCTTCATTCCTTAGTGTGCTGCGTCGGTGCCTTGCTGTTCCATTCCCTCACCCCGCTTCCCAGCTCTGTGCCATCCAGCAGCAAGGTAAAGTGACCCCTCCATCGCTTTACAGCAGCTTGCAGGAATTTAACTCACTGGGTCCATCTCTGGTAGCAGGCGATAGGAACTAAACGCGACACAGCGCCTTCATCACAGTGCCTGGGGGTCCCATTTCAGGGCTGGCAAAGCCATAACTGATGCTGAGCAACAAAAATCCATCCCAGAGTTTTAGTGAAGAAAAATAATCAAAGAGCAAAGTCAGGATGCGCCTTTCCCTGTTCTGTTGCTTATTCCTCAAAGGAGATTTCTCAAGGCTTTAGTGCCCCCAGAAAAGGTCCCTCCTGCCCACCCGCCCTAGTGGCTCCTTATCCAGGCAGGCGCATCCTGCCCGGTGCTGGGTACTCACCCCGCACAGCCTTGGCGGTGCCAGGGCATCAGCTGCAGAGTGTGGGTTCAGGGATCCCTCTCCCTGCATTAGGGCTCTGTAAACAAGCCTGTGCTTGGAGAAGAAAAATTGGCAGGTTCTCTGCTTCTAGTAAACAAGCCGTCAGCTCACCGCGTCCCCCCAGCACACGCGCTCCTCGCTGCATCTGTCTTCCCTGAGCGCTTGGCACATTTTCTCCTAAGCAATAGGTGATTTCATTTTGTGGAAGAAGAGGGAACAGTTTTCTCAGGTGATTGTACCTCGAATAGAAACCTTCCCTTTGAGCTGGGCCATCCAGGAGAATAATCTTCCTCCCCCAGCCCTGCCTCGAGCAGCACAGCAACGCTATCCAGCAATTTCCTTTGGCATCAAAGCCGAGAGCGGGCATGTCACCCAGAGTTAACAACATCACAGCAGCATGGATATTCACCTCTTGCAGAGTGATAGGAAGTGGAATTGATTGCAAGAGATCAGACACTGAGACTCTCATTAACTTCTGCTAACACCTGAGCGGCTGACAGACACTTGCCTTTTCGGATTATCTTCTGCACATTTCCAGCCAGTGACCCTGGGTCCTCTCCAGCCCCTGTTTACTTAATACCTCACAGCGTTACCAGCGTGGTGGCTCAGCCCCATCTGCACCATGCTCCCACCCCAGCATCCAACCCCTGGAGCGCACCCGGGCAGCACCACAGCTCTGCGCCATGCCGTGCCTCCCCCCGCTGCCCGTAACGCGGGGGAAGAGGATGCGCTCTCGCCCCTCAGGAAACGGTTCCCTTAGAGCAGCTGGAAAAGCCGAGGCAGAGGCAGCCGGAGCCCAGCTGTCCTGATGACGATGTCAGGCTGAATTTGCACGCAGCTGGTGGAGGAGCTCCGAGGTTTGGCCTTTCTGGACACACTGGAGCATCTGACATTATGAGGTAACGGGTAAAACACCTGCGGACACCGACTCCCGCGGGCAGCCGCGCCTTCTGCATGACCCCCCTCCTACAGATCGAGGCTGCCAGGGGGTGCAACACACATCCCAGAGGAGGTCCCGGCTGCCACACCAGCTTCCCACTGCTGGGGCCGGGCCCCACAGCGATTTGTGCGATGCCCAAACCCGCAGGTTTCTCCATACAGGGCCCTCCTGGCTGGCTGTGAGCTGGTGGACCCTTCCATCCCACCCCACAGCTCTTGGCAGGCTGAGAGGCCAGAACTCAGGGCTGAAAAAACCGAATGAGAGGGAGCTTTAAGGCAGGGAGAGGAGGCAGGAGCAGAGCAGGACCCAGGGAGCAGGGGCCTGGTTTGCACAAAGCCATGGCGGGGTTTGCAGGGAAGGGCACAGGCAGAGCATCCCTGCTCCAGCCCCAGCACGTGGCCGGCCAGGGAGGCTATTTCCAGCTCTGCCACAGGGCTCCCTCTTGCCTTGCCTCCAAGAGTGGTAACACAACCTTTGGGGAACATGGCAGGTGCTCTTTAGTCTCCCCCACTGACAGCTTTGCTGACAAGAAGCTTTATTTCCTCAAACCCTTTTGTCTTGTCTTTTGTTCTGGTAGGGTTTGATATCGCTCTCCCCGCTGTCACAGCCGCTCCAGGCTCCTCTCCACCTGCCCCATCACAGCCTCCTTTACCAGGGGCAGTGGCAGGTTAACCTCGTTAAAAACATCACGCCTCCCTCCAGCTCTGTACTCTTCTGAAGCCAGGTTATGATTACAGGGCACCCTTGAAAGGCCAACTAATACAGCCTGGGAAGTGGAAGATGCTCCATGCAGCCAGTGCATCTCTCCAGGCAGGAATCTCCCACAGCTGCTGCTGCAGAAGGCGAACATCCACGCCCCTGATGAGGATCCTTCCACCCACCCTCCCTCTGCCTGCACCAGGGAGATCAGCTCAGAGATATAAGAATTACCTCATTTTTCATTGCTTTTTCCCCTCCTTTCATCCCCTACACATGCTGCTTTTACTAACTCACCAAAGAAACCAACTTTCTCTGGGAGCTGCACCCTCCTGCCCCCCAGGAAAAGCAAAGCGCACAGCTTTGCTGTCAGTGGAGTGGCCACAGAGTGGCCGTGTCACCCGGCACGCCCATGGCCCGGGAAGGACAGCAAGCGTGCGGGGAGGCAGCTCCAGGCACAGCCCAGGAGCCAAGTCTGCGGGAGCCAGCACCGCGCCCAGGGCCCCATGGGTCAGGAGCAGCGCACACTGGAAGAGGAAGAAAGAAAGAAGGTGCTGGAATATCATAAGAGGACAATGGGTTTTCATTATCCTAACCTAGAGATGCCTGCCTTTAAGAAAAAATGAAAGCCTCAAATTAGTATCTTTTAAACAACAGTGGAGGAGACACAGCAAGTAAGTTCCTCTTCCCTCCTTCGCAACAGCTGTCTCAGATCATCCTGCTAATTTCAAGTTACTACAAACTCCTTTAATTCCCTGCCAGAGCTTTCAAAAAAAATTTTTTTAAACCACAGGCTAGCCAACTCCACAGCCTCAAATTAAACATACAAGTAAGCAATGAGAACAGAAATTTAAAAAAAAAAAAAAAGGTCAGGCTGCGTTTCACAACGCACACAAGCTACTGCCCAGCAGGAAGGAAGATGGGGAGACAGTCCCCTCCACAGAAATGCTCCCCCAGCCTGTCCAACCCCCTGGGGCTCTACAGAAGGAAAGGACAGGGGAGCACACAGGGACTAAATGGTGAAAAGCCCATGTCCTCCCCAGTACAGCACCTGCTGGACACAAGCCAAAGCCTGGCAGAGTGAGGGGGAAACAGCCCCCATGCCACACAGCTCCCCCACACAGCAACCTGGGATCAAAGCTGTGCTGGTCCTGCCCAGGCTGGCTTAACTAGACGACCCCAGCCTTCCTCCTCTCCATCAACCACAGCATCTGTCTGGGTCCCCCTTTTCCCAGAGACCCACTCTGCACCCACTCACACATAAGTACTCCCAGCTGGTCCCAGGCATGTCTCAGCAGGAGGTTTTAATCTCCTAATTGGCACATCCCAATGGAAAAGCACTTAGAAAGATGCTGGTGCTCTCAGGAGGTTCTTCTCCCATGGAACAGCTTACAGGGGTGTGTGTGCCGGCGTTGCCTGGTGCGGTGCAGATCATGCTGTCCCCATCCTTGCCAGCGAGGCTGGTCCCGGGGAGAAGTGGGGCCCATATCCCCGGGGAGAGGAGTGGAGCACATGGCAGGCTGGTATGAGGGATTTGAGGGGCAGAGCAATGGTGAATAGGGAAAAGAGGATTCTGGTTTTATCTGCAGGTAGCACAGAGCCACAGTAATGCCAAGGACAGGAACTGAGGTCAGGTGGAGTGTGGTGGCATTTGGGTCCAGATGTTCTCCAGGTCTCATGGTCCATTAGAGCAGCTGAGGAGCAGGACACAGAATGGCCAAATAACCAAATTTTGGCAGCAAATGCACCTGTAGAAGCATTCCCCCAGTCCCTACACTTCCTCATCTGTTTGGGAGCAGAAGCAAAGTATAAAAAATACAGGGGGATTCAAAGCTCCTGTGAATCTGCATCATTGCCTAGAGAAAATTTACATCAATCAGTGCAAAGATCTGCCTGGAGAGGAAAAACTGTGCTCTGTGTTTCTGGACAGCAACGAACTGAAGAAAGGCACAAGCAGAAAAGCTGTGGTGGAACAGCTGATCTTCTGAAGATCCACCTCCTCATCCTCCCCATCGTGCTCTGGACACAGAGCCCCTCAGAAGAGCCACTCGTGGCGGCAGCAGCTTGGGGCCCTGCAAGCAGAGAGCTTCCTCCCCTCCGCAGACCCTGCATCCCTTCCGATAGCTGGGATCTGAGGCTTAAATAAATATGTGACTATGTAAATAAATACGAAGTGTGTAGCTTGAGAGGCAGGTTAATGGCTGGGGAAGCCGGGCTTGACCTCAATGACATTTCAAATTAGTTCTGCTGCGCTGGGCTGGTGCTTTGAAGGGATTTGCACTTGGGCTGGATGTGGAAAGAAATGTTAAAATTCATCATGTGGACAGGCTCTTTGGAGCTTCCTTCCTCCTAGGGAGAGACCTCAGCCTCCCCCGGCATCCTGTGGTGAGTGTCTGAGCCCAGGAGGTGATGGGGAAGGTGGGAAGCTCCGAGGTGGGCATGCAGGAGGAGGTGCCGGGGAAGGACATCATTGGCACCAGGACATCAGCCCTGTGGTGGCCACCGAGCTGGTGCAGCCACATCCTCTCCTGCTTCAGGTGGGTCACTCAGGCATTGGGGCAAGTGTGTAATATATCCACACATGTACATTTTATAGAGATACGCTTGCCAGTGTGTGTAATATATATACATACATATGCATGCACAGAGATAAAATTAATTAGAAGTGGGCAGAGAATATATTACAAGTGCTTAATACATGCACTGGAAGGCAAGTAGATGGCAGAAAAGAATACATTACAAGAACAAAAGGGGTAATTTGTACAGGTCTAACTCGGCCCTCCTCTAGCATGTGTCATGATACAGGTTTTAATTACCCGAACCCACGCTGGCCTTCCCGCAGGATCACATCTCTGACACCAGAGCAGCCTTCTGCCAGGGCAGTCTTCAGCTCTCAAGCATGAGGCATATTAATTCCTCGGTGAACTGATACGACATTTTTTAATGTGGAAGAAAAAAAAGTTTCCCGCTCACCCTGGGGAATGCCTGAAATTTTCCTATGAAAGTTCAGCCTCGGGCAAGCCCCGTGCGCAGGGAGTTTCAGCCCAGGCAGGAGAGGTTGGTACATTTGTGAGCTGAACTCGCCTCCGGTGTGGAGCTGCTGCCCACTTCAGCTGCCGCGCGCCTGGGTGGATGCTCACGGTGCCGGGGATGTGCGCGGAGCCAGCAGGAGCCCTGCGAGGGGATGATCCGTGTGCCCGGCCGTGGTGCTGGCTCTGCCTGGGGGAGCGGGGCACGGCCGTCCCCTCCGGAACCTGGCCCTGACAGGTACCCACCGCGCTAACGAGGATGCTGTAACGAGTGTACAACCAGATGGCATCACCGAGATCACACAGCGGGTGCCGGCCTCAGGCAAATGAACCTGTTTTTAACAGCCACAGGCTGCCCGTTGCTGGCTCACCCTGCTTCCCTCGAAACCTTCCCTTCCTTGAGCCTTGCTGTGTTTGTTTTCCTCCCACATCACAAGGCTCTCAGTAGGGCCTGGTGAATGGAGAAACACTGGCAGAGGTCATTTCTCCAACACCATCCCGATGCAGAGCTGACACTCCAGCCCGCTGGCACCAGTGACCGCGCTGGTGCCTTGGGGACAGTGTCCCCTCCCTGTCACTGCCTGGCGCTGCTGGGGATGGGGACACATGGCAGGAACTTCTCAGCCCTCTCCGAGTCCATTGCGAGGAGGGGCCAGATTCATCCCGCCTGCCAGGACGGTACCCTCTCCCAGCGGGGTCTGCATCACCTCTGCACACCTGGCGCTGCAGCGGTGGCACTCGGTGACAGAGGGTGGGAAGGGCAGGGACGAGGCTCTTTGCTCCCTTCCATGGGAGAAAAACTTTCTGCCGTTTCAAATGGCTGTGCAGGAAGATGTCACTGGACCTCGGGGCATGCGGGGGATGGGGCTCCTGAGGTTTTCGGCCTCTGCGGAGGACTGGGAAGATGTATTTGGGTAATTTTGGCCGGTGGAGTGACTCAGCCTCCTGACAGCCCTCCAAGACCTTTGCCACTCCACCTAAACAGGGATTATTTCATCCTCTCAGAATGGCTTAAGCGCTAATAAAAGGCATTAAAAATTAATTTTCACGCTGTCTATTGGCGTTTCTTCCATCCCTGGAACATGCTCAACAAGCAGAACTGATAAGCAAAGCCCAGACAATGTCTTCCATGCTAATGCCCCCCCATGCAGGCGCGCTCCCCCCAGCCCGCTGTTCCTCATTAGGGGTCGGCTGTGCAATTATTAACATTCCATCTTTCTCCCTTTCTTAAAATAATAAAAAAGGAAAGATTTTGTTGGCAGCTTGGTGATTTGCTATGGGTGTCAGGCCTACTTCTCTCTCTCTCCTCATGTCAAATAACATATGCAAAGGAAATTTATACACATGCATGCAGACATTGCTCTGCACAACGGTCCTCTGCCTTCCAACAAGACTCTCCTCCATCTCCCGACGGCCAGGAGGGAGGCTTCTGGGCTGTGAGCTGGGGGAGAGAGGGGAGGCCAAAGGAGCAGGAGCAGAAACGGCAGAGGATCAGAGAACGGCTGCAACCCGGCCGGGTGCAGCGGGTCAGCCTGGCCTGCCAGGGGTGTTATTAGGGCTGATGGCAACTCCTCCTTTGGGTCAGGAACTGTCCAAAAAGGACATTTTAATCGAGGTGCAGCCTCACCAGTGCCGAGTCCAGGGGTAAGATCCCTTCCCTGTCCCTGCTGGCCACGGTATTGCTGATGTAAGCCAGGATACCATTTGCCTGCTTGGCCACCTGGGCACACTGCTGGCTCCTGTTCAGCTGAAATGGGGATTTCTCCCAAACTGGGCAAGAACAAGGCTGAGGCTGGAGGTCCTGGCCAGCCTTTGGGATTGCAGTGGCCATCTCGGGGCAAGGTACAATGGAGGGATCTTTGGCAGAGGGACCATCAAAACATAAACCACAATGTGTGGGCCCCAAGGTGACCCTGCAAACCAGAGACATGCCCTGAGCTGGGGACAGGGGCAGAGCGTGTCCATGGGGCTGGTGGAGCTGCCGTCCCCACAGAGACGGGGGCACCAGCCAGGGAAAGGCACCAGTGCCCCATTCCCAGCCAGTGCCGCTGCTGCGCCTGCCTCATTCACCTCAGATCCACCCAATTACAGCTAATTAGCTTTTCAGCCATAAAACCCTAAGGAGACAATGGAGAAAAGCCTCCTGCCTTTGACAGTAATGAAGTTAAATAGATATTTATTTATCCTTTTATTAGACAAACCAATTATAATTTTACGCTTGAAATAGCTAATTTTTAAATGTGATGTCGAAGCATATGTATATACCAACGTAATATATAGCCAGACCTGGCCTATAACAATCCCGCCTCATTAACAGCACGGCTAAGTTGGTATTTAAATATACTCTAATGCACCCATTCATAAAATGATAATTAAAAATACACTGAAATGCAGCTATTAAGACAGAGATCCTGGTTATTTATAGGCTCTGTTTTGAGTTCTGAATGATAAAATCCTGAGTAATTGCTTGGACTGGTGAAGTTTTGCTTCCCCCAGCGCTCTGACCCGCTGTGGCTGGGAAAGCAGAGGCTGGCATTTCCCAGCGAGCTTGCCAGCCATTCGGGCCACCACGGGACGGCTGCGGACGGCCCCGTGCCCGGGTTGAGCCGGCAAAGTCCCCTTCACCCCTGCAGAAGAGAAGAGCCCCGCACATCACCAGAGCATACACGTGCTTTCCCTCCTCCTGTGAGCTGAGCAAGGTCCATCTGGCATCTCCAGAAAGTTTGTGTCAAACAGCAGGAAGGGGAGAAAAGCTGCTGCAGATTGCAAAGCAAACACTGGGGGAGCGAGGCTCCTAAAGAAACACCGAGAGGAGCCTGTGGGTGCACGATGTGCCATCCAGGTGCCTGTGGCTCGGAAATAAGAGAAATTAAAATTAAGCCACCCTGGTCCCAAGTATTTGCAAATGCCTAATTGGATGATGGAAGCGCCTGGTAGGGGTTTGGATTTCTTTTAAGAGCTCAGTGCCAGTGTTTCCAGCAGGAAAACTCACCCATGGCTGCTCTCCCTGGCCCTGGGGGTCCCTGCACGCTGCAGCATCCCTCCTCCAGCAGCAGCCACCTCCCTGCTGGGCCAGCGGGCACTGTCCTGGCCTGTCCAGCCAAATACCACATCCACCCTTTCCTGCTCGACCAGGTTCTCTGCCCGTGCCTGCAGTGCAGGGTGGTGCGACAGGGATGGGATCAGAGCTAACGAGGGCTGCAACTGGGTTTCACTGTCCTGCCTGGTCCAGCTGCCCACCCAGACTCCCATCCAAGCCCATCCTGTGAGCTCTCCCCCTCCTTCAGCGCTCTTCCTCTTCCTGCCCACTGCAGCAAGGTGCTGCTCTCCCATGCAAAAGCCATCCCTGCTGCACACAGTGGCTCTCTGCTGCCAGGCTGGAGTGAGGAGGGGATTTATCCCTTTCCAGACAGCTGGAGAGCAAAGGAGCAGAGTGGCAGGTCAGGCCCTGGGCTGTCCAGGGTCTGCAAAAGCACTTCAGGTCCGTCCCCGCCATCGCTTGTCCTGCTCCAGTTGTGCTCTCGCCCAGGCTCCCAGCACACACTGGTAATTGTGGCCCCGTTATCTCCGTCCTCCCTGGCTGGAGTGGGCTCTGGTTTCCCCTTGCCTTTCCCTGCCATCTGGACGTAGTGGCTGGAAACCATCTGACTTCTCAGCCAAACGCTAGATACCGGAGATCATATAAAGACTTTAAAAAAAAAAACTTTGCTGGCTATAAAGCTCCAGAGAGTGCAATTCGGTGCACAGCTCAGCTGGCCGTTTCGGCTCCGGGCAGGATCTAGCTCAGCGCTGCACGACCCAGCGGCGTTCGGAGCCATCTGGCCCGGCAGCCCAAACCCCACAGCCCCGGCCCCAGCCCAGTGCGGGTCCCGGTGCTGCTGATCCCACCAGGTCCTCTGGCTCTTCATCAACTCCCCTCTTCCCACAACACCGGGGGCCTCCTGCAGACGTTTCTAGAGGCAGGCAAGAGTGATTTGGGAAATGAGAAATTTGTTTTAAAATGTGATTTCAGCTGTCTCACACCTAGTCAGGATTTTCAGCTAATTTTGCTGAATACTTCTAGTTGGAGACATTTTTCCTTCAGGGCTTGAGGCACAGAACGACCCAGGAGAGCTGGCAGCTTTGCAGGATGCAGCCCAAGGGGTGTGTGTCCCTGCAACTCTGTACAGCAGCATTCACCCTCTCTCTCCCGAGGCTGCTGTGGAAGGGGATGGAAAGAGCCTTTCCAAAGGGAAGAGCCTTTCCAAAGGGAAGAGACTTTCCAAAGGGAAGAGGTTTTCTAAAGGGAAGAGGCTTTCCCAGGACATCCAGCTGCCAGCAGAAGGGTATGGCAGAGTGGGATGGCTGCTGGGGGTGGAGGTGGTAAGAAGGAGCCTGGAGCTATGGGCAGGAGACCCACGGAGCCTGCGCTGGGTGCTGCTGCCTTGCCAGCCCCACGGCAAGTTCCTTGCTGGCCCTGTGGCCCTGGCAGTCTCACGGCCCCCAGCTCTCGGGGTTGCAGGGTGTCCCTCCGTGCAGCCAGAGGAGCAGGGGGCTCAGCGCTCTGAGATGCGCAGGATGTTTTACATCTCCCATCTGCTTCCCCGCCACCGCTGCCATCTGGCTCTTTCCCAGGCTGGATGTTTTCTTCCTAATGCCTCCCTGCTCCACCACGCTCAGCGGCTTTGCGCATGCGGAGCCCTGGCTTCTGCTGCCGTTTCCAAGCTGCCAGTGGTCCCAGGCTGGTCTCTGCACTCTGGCCGGGGCAGCGCTCGTGGCCACCCTTTGCAAGGGGCAAGTGCTGTTTTCTACCCCCTTGCTGCTTTCTGCCCAAAATGCTGCCAGAGCATCATCCCCCCTGGCCCCAGAAAACCCAGCGGCTTTGCGAGAGCTCCTGCTTCCAGCTTTACTCCTTGTTGCTTTACCTACGTTAAGCTGAGCTGTTCTGGGTCATTCCCTGCGGAGCAGAAGAGAAGATGGCCTTTAGGACCCCAAAATAAGAGCAAGACCTCCAAAGGAGCTGGCGGGGTTGGGAGGGGCTGGGTGTTACAGCATGACCACGCTGTGCCACCTTCTTCAGCCCAGCCTGGTCCGGTGAGGCCACAGTGCTGAGGACGGGCAGGTTTGGTGTGATGTGAGTTAGAGTCCTGTCCACAGCGCTGACACGGGGGGATGCAGGTGGGGGAGAGGGAAAGGACTGCCAGGGCTGGGGCAGCCAGGATGTGGATTAGAGCAACACCGAGGCTAATTTTCAGTCACTTGCTGGAAGCACGTGCCACAACGAAATGCTGAGGAATGGACCAGAACCCATTAAATCCTCTGCTAAATGCATTCAGCTAAGCACGTGCCCTGCCTGCACTTTGCCAGGAGCAAAGCCTCTGCAGAAGGGTCCAGAAGAATCCCGGCCTTGTTTCCTCCCAGGACTCTGCTCCACAGAGCAGGGTCTCACCTCTGTGCCCCCCATCCTGCCATGTCCCTCCTTTTCCCACTGACAGCGGGGACCTTCTCCACGTTGCACTGGGTGGGGGTCTGCTCTGTCACCCTGCAGCGCTGCTGGGGGGGTCTGCCCACAGCCCCCGCAAGCACCCCCGCTACTGGGTCCCTGCTGGAGCAGCCCCGACACCCTGGTGAAGGCTGTAGCACTTTTTGGGGGGACACCACAGGACTCCACGCACACACCTCACGCAAGGGAAGCCCAGGACTGGGTTCCTGCCTTTTCCCCAGCCCCCAGTGAGCACAGATGAGGTTACAGCCCCCCATGACCCCATGGGCTGTGTCCCACTTGGAGCCCAGGGCTGTGCCATGGGGCGGGGGCTGCTGCCCGGCGGCAGACACTGGATGGCACTCGCACTCCTTGGCACGGAAGGATGGCATTGGCGGGGGGGGGGGGGGGTCGGCGGGCAGTGTTCAGAGAAAAACACTGAGATTGGGGGCTGGGGAGGAGGATTTGCAGCCCTCCCCACTGGGTGAGCCCCGTGGGCTGGGGATGTGGCTCCACGGGGCCAGTGGCTGATGTGTTCCGAGAGGGCAGGAGCAGGAGCAGCGAGGTCACGGCGTTTGGGCAATGTCACAGCAGGGCCAGCGCTGGCTCTGCTCTGTGGCAAAGTGGCTTTGGGGTCTCCTCTGCCACTGCTTTGCACTTCCGAAGTATCGCCAAAGGCTGTGTGGATGGGCGCTTTGTCAAGGCCACCCCTGCCAAACACCAGAGCACAGTAGGCCCGTCCCCATTCCCTCGCAGCTGCGGGGAGCGCTGGGAGAGCTGCCGGCAGTGCTGTGGCTCAGCTGGACCCACCACAGCCCAAGAGGCCCCGCTCAGCATCGTCCCCATGGCCACAGCTTGCTCGCCTGTGCGCCAGGATCTGGATTCCCCTCCGCCGAGCACCGGTCCCCACACCTAGTGAACTCGGTGGGAATTACAACACATCATTTATTAAAGGGTTGCTGTCAAGGTTGACAAGGCCCCAAATTAAGTAGCTTAAAAATTCCATTAGCTGAGGTCTTTCTGGTGCCATGTCCTATCTCACTTTTGTTTATCAACCTTCACGGCTCTGAATATCTAGTAGCTGTTCAGCTGTGTCCGTATGGTGGAGAGACGGCGGGGGGAGGACGGGAGAGACGGGGGAAGGGAAAAGTTCACCAACATGCAGCACGTACAAGGATCTCTCTATAAACGCACTCTGGAAGCTGGTCACACCAGTCTGTAAACAAGTGGGGCCCAGGTTCACGAATATTCAGCACTCCAGCAGTGTGAGAGCAAAAGCTTCACAGGGAGGAGGGAAGGGGAGGGGGCTGGCTTGAGTTTTAGGTCTCCAAGGCTGTGGCGCAGACCCCCGCTATCCCTGCTGAGGCTTCCTGTGCCCCTCTGGCTGCTGCTCTGACGACAATATGGGCAGGAAAAAATTTGGGTCAAGGAAGAGGTGCCTGGAAGGTGCAGGTGTGGGCTTAACAAGGGGACATGGACACCTTGTTTCCCTTCATGTGATGCCCAGGCACCAGCTAGGAAAGGTACTGTGCCGCTGCACAGCTCGTCCCAGCACCACTGGCTCCATCCTGCCATCCTCTCTGGGGTGCGGAGCTCTGCTGTGCCCAGGACGTGGCAGAACCTCGAAGCTTCCAGGGAAAGGGGAGAGTTTTCCTGTGCAGGCACCTCTACAGATGAGGCTTCCCATCATTTCTAGCTCAGGAGAGGGTTTTTGCACTGCTAAAAGAACATATTCCTTTAAAATAGAAGCTGGGGCAACAAATGTCTGAGCAGCTCTGGCAGCAACTGCGAGGAGCGGCCAGCAAGAGGGTCACTGCGGCTGGCACGTGCCACTTCCAGTTACCAGGAATGGTGTTGCATGGGGGCTCCAACAACACGTCCTGACCCCTCCCCATCTGGCCGCAGCTGCGGGGCTGGAGTGCGCAGTGTGTGCGACATGGGGGCATGACGGCCTGCGAGGCGATGGGGCTGGGCTGGGCTGCAAAGCACCTGCCACCACACAGCCCCTTGGCTCACACTCTGCATCCCCAGCGAGCTGCTCTAGCAGCAGCTTTTATAGCTCACAAGCAAAAATGGTGCTAGTTTGCACCTAGCCGCGTGGTACAAAACGCCCCTTCGCCCCGCGCGCCGCAGGAAAGCTGCCTTCCAGACTGCAATCTGCTCCGCTGCCTTCACCGACATTTTCCGGTGAGATGGTCCCATCAATGGCGCTGGAGGAAGCAGGGAGCTGCGTGCACGCGCTGGTGCCATCCGCTCGGGAGATGCGTGTGGGCTCCGAGCTGCTGCTCCGCGCTCAGCCCGACTCGAAGGCAGCCTCTGTGCAGAGCCAGGAGGATGCTGCTGCTGGAGACGGCTCTGCTGCCCTGCTCAGGTGTGTCCCCTCCTCCCTGTTCCGCGCCTGTCCGTCACCCTTGCACGGAAGCAGGAAAAGGAGATTTTGTGTCTCTAAGTCCATCTGTGCTTGTTACTCACTGTCGCTCTGGGCGAGATCCCCACAGCCAGCTCTAGCAGACGGCAGCGACCTCCCCAAGAGAGGAGAGAAAACAGAGAAATTGCATCCTGCTTTGTTCAAACAGTCAGCCTGGCCCACAGCTCTAAGACTCAAACTTAATGTGTCTGAAAAGTCGAAACTCCTTCCAGGGCTGAGCAATTAGGGCGAGTGCTGTCCTGAGGCTGTGGTGGGCAGCAGTGCAAGCTGTCTAATGGGTGGGGGGAGAAGCCCACTGCTCCACCGCTGCTCCTGGGCAGGGAGATGCTCCTTTAAATAATCAGTGCAGGTCCCCAACCCAGAGCACTGCGGCTGCGGCTGTGAGTTCAGCCCCTCTGCTTCTTGGTGACAGCAAGAGAAACGCTCCAAGAGGTGTAGTGATACAGATGACTCCTGGAAATACCTGAAATGTCAGTTGAAGGATTATTCTCCTGAAATCCCGGCCTGATTTGCAAGTCAAGGAGAATGGGATATATCAGAAGAATCAACCGAACTTCAGGAGATATCTCCAAAATGCCATTTATTTTTAACAGCTGAGTGTTGCAGCTTTCTCCGCACTGTGAACACAGAGTGGTGTGTCCCATTAGCAACCCACCTGTGCCAGTACCCTGGGCTTACCCGCAGCGGTGACTCACGGGGGTGCCTGTTTAATTATGAAAGACCAGAACTGAGACCCCCCCCCGTCCCCTTCAGCGCCATGGGCTGAACGCCCCGTCACACCGGAGCAGCTTCGCCAGCTGAATCGAGTGAAGATGGCAAATATTTACACCCCAAAAACCTGCTGCGTCGGCAGTCACGTGTCTGCACGCTGCTGGTGCAGGTGCGGTGGTGTCGGCGTGGAGGAGTCTGTCGGTGCTTGTGTGCAGGGATGGGCAAACCTGTGAACGAAACCCTCCCCTCGCCCTACTGCCTCGGGGAGCAGTTACTGGGTGTGAGGGGAATGAGAAATCTGCAGGATAAATCTAGAAAAAGCAAACTGCTCCACTCCACCAGGAAGGAACACGGCTATTTTTAAGTTCAGGGACAACGCACACAGCCAGATAAAATATTCAGCCTTGTGGAAAAGAAAACAGGAGGAGATGAGAAACATCCCAGCTCTGTCTGTCCCTTGCAGCCCTCTCCCCACCCGCTCCCTGGGTGCACAAGGGCTCCCCAAGACCCTGCTGTACCCCGTGACACCCTCCTGGAGCTAGGAGGATGCAGAAAGCCGAGCACAGGGCTGAGTGGCCAGTCCCACACTGAACACCAAACGCTAAATATGTGCCGGGCCATCCCTAGGAAATGCTGGTGAAACCCACTGACCCAAATACCCCCCCAGAACACGCCACGGGCTGAACAGGAACGGTAGAGAGGTGGAGGAGCAGAGGAATGGTTGGCAACCACCCCGCTGAAGAAGCGATGCTGCCAGCCAAGGAGACGAGCAAAGGGCTTGACGTATCCCCATGAGTGGTGGGTTTGGTAACGCAGCCCCCGCGCCGGCGAGGGGAGAGCACACCGCACCCACCCAGCCCATCACCCCGCTCCCTCTGGCACCCCTGAGGGTGCGGGGCACGGTGGGATGTGGGGCTCGTGGCCCCTGGCTCGGAAGCGATGGCTCCTGACAAGTGTGCGGTGGGAGTGGAGCTGCACGAAAGCGGCCTCATCACCACTGATTGTGTCGGGGTGGGGACTGGGCCCCCCGCTGCTGACCTACTTACTGCTCTGAGGAGCCGTGCAGAGAGGGGCTTTGGGGGGCCCAGGGGGCCCCGTGTCCCGGGGCCCCTGGACCTGGGTGCAGGGTGCCGTGCAAGGCACCGCCACAGCATCTGCACACCGTGATGGTCAAACTCAACTGTTGTTGGCTCTTGCTAAACCAAAGTTGTTTTTCTCACCCCTCAGCCTGCAGACCACTATAAATAACGATGCCGAGCACAACAAAACAAATACACGGTCTTTGCATTTAGTTGCCGCTTCCAATAATAACAACAACTATTGTTATTCATATTTACTCCAGCGCTGCTGCAGCCACGCAGAAAGCGGCACTTTGCTCTGCCAGGCAACAGAAGGATGTCAAGGACTTTTTTATGATCAAAGCGGGATCCCTTTGTGCTTTTGGCCACAGAATGCAAGCACGAGAGGTGAACAGAAACACAAAATTAGTTCCTGCAACAAACACAGGATCAGGTGGAAACATCCCTGATTCTGGGAACCCACGTGGGCTTTTGTCCAACCGAACAGCTCCAGTGCTGCCTTTCTGTGTGCCGACTGCTGTACAAACCCAACCATCTCTGGTGTAGTCTCAGTCAAAAAGAATTGACTTGAAGCATTTTTTTATATGAGGCTGTCTACAGCTACTAGTCTTTGTCTATTTTTTTTTTTTAATAATTAAAAAAGCCAAACCAGGAAACCAATATTTTTGTTTATTCTTTAAGATCTGATTGTATTAGAATTGAAATGATATTGCTATGAATCTCCCCATACAAAAATCAGAATGCCTCAAAGAGATGTTTTCAGATGGTCAAACAAATATTTGCTAAGGAGCTGCTTTGCCCTCTCTCCGGGGGTCCTGCCTGCAGCTCTCTGGAAAGGCCGTGGCCACAGTGCCCAGCATGTCCTTGCAAATCAAAACTGCCTAAAAATTTCCTTCTGGGAACAGTTTTTCATTTGGAGTATTTTCCTTTTGTACAAAAACAGTGCGGACTTGCTGCTCGCTATGCATGTCAAGACCTGCTGCTGCTTCAGCACTTTCCCCTGACGGGCTGGGGGGTGCAGGCGTCACCCGCTCTGCCCAGTGGGGCCCTGGAAGTGGAAAAGTTCGCTCTTGCTATGTTGTATTGGAAAATTTGTAATTTTTTTTGTTTATAATTATTTACTTCTCACCACTATAGCTACTTTCTGTTTCAGTTCATTTTGCACTGACAGTTTTAAAACAACAAAAAAAAAATTAAATAAAACTGGGAAGTGAATAACGCTGAGGGTTTTCAAACAACTTGTCTGTCTCCTGTTTCCCTGGGAGAGCATTTGCAAAATGAAAGCATTTAAACTATCTGAGATGTGATTACCACGAAATGGATAGGAGAAATAAGAAACAGCAGTGCAAAAGCACTACCAAAAATACCCGAGATTAAAAATGAGCTTTAATCTTAGTGTTTGTTTTGTTCAGAGCCCGAAAGGCTGCTGGGGGAATGCACACAGCAACGAGATTGGAAAGTTCAAATTATCCGAGAAGCGCCTGATGTTGAAGGTGATTAAAATACAGAGAATGGCATAGAAGAAAATTATTGTGTCAATTATGAAAAAAAAGGGGAAAATGAGAGGACCTGGCGATAGCCAACCCGCAGCCTGCAGACACAAACGCACTTTCTGCCACCCCCCAGAGCCCTGCCCTCCCAGCGACACCCCCCAAGAATTTAGTTCCTCACTCCTGCCAGCGTGGTGGAGATGATTATTCCTAGTGAAGGATAATAGTAAATATTTCAGATTTGCGTCCCTGCCCTCTCCCACTACGCAGAGGTACTCACCTCAACCGCTCCAGTCTTCTTCTGTGCTTCTTTCAGCAATGGCAAAACATTTTGGTTCACTGGGCCAAACTTTGGCTGACTTGTTGAAATACTTGTAGACATTATTAGTAAATACCAGTGGCAACATACAAGCATCCTCCAACCATGTGAAGTATGTTACTGTGTCACAGAATCACAGACTGGTTTGGGTTGGACGGAACCTTAAAGCCCATCCAGTCCCAGCCCCTGCCCTGGGCAGGGACACCTTCCACTAGCCCAGGTTGCCCAAAGCCCCGTCCAGCCTGGCCTTGAACCCTTCCAGGGATGCTCAGTTGTTATTTGTAAACACAGTGTATTTTAAACGAGTACCACAAATAATATGCTCACAGCAAATATTGTAATGATTTGTCATAAAATGTGACATCTTGACACTATGAAAGAGAAAAGTGTTAACTTAGTGCTCTCGGTAAGTGCTACCCAGGTGCCACCAGCCTTATCTGAAGGGCCACTCCACGACTCCCACTGCAGAGTCGGGACCGTCTGTCCCCGCACCGACGCAGCAGGGATGCTCAGACCATGGTGCTTCCCACTGAGGCTGGTCCCAGCCTCGCCCTGCCCAGTGCTCCCCATTCACAGCCCCCCGCAAAGCCACCCCCAGCCCTTTTTGGCAGCAGGGCGTGTGCTCTGACAGCCGGCAGTGACCCCAGGACAGCCCCGCTCCGGTCATATAAATCCTGACCTTTATGTGAGGTACAACAGGCTCCTTCCTTAGCATCCTTTCTCTTTAGAGAAATGTCTGACCGCTGGAAGCGAAGTGATATCATTATTTATCTCAGCTAAAAAAGAGGCAGCAAAGTCAGCTAGCGATTAATTTAACCGGACTCCAATGCACTGCCAACTCAATTTCGCCGTTCCTTAAAGTCACACTTTAAACTTGGGTAGAAAATGTTCTTCCAGTTCTAAATGTATGGTGGTTCCTACTACACCACTATGCTCATGTTCGTATCCCACCCATGCAACCAGCGTGCCCATGCCCGTGCAGATCAAACAGCTTTCCAGGACTCTGCCCATCACCCTGGCTTCTGACGGTCACTGCACAGACCAGTGCACAGAAAAATTTCTGAATTTTTCATGGCAGTGCACTGGATGTGTGCTGAATGTGTGCTGGATGCACACTGGATGCATTCTGGATGAGTTCTGGATGTCTGGATGTGTGCTGGATGCGTGTTGGATGCATGTTGGATGTGTGCTGGATGCCTGGATGTGTGCTGGACGTGTGTTGGATGCGTGTTGGATGCATGTTGGAAGAGTGCTGGATGCGCACTGGATGCCTGGATGAGTGCTGGACGCGCACTGGATGCACACTGGATGCACACTGGATGCACACTGGATGCGTGCTGGCAGCTCTCGTGCACACCCTGTGCACAGGCACAAGCACACATAGAAATGCCACAGAGGGGGAAGCAGCACTGGGACGTCTCCCCATGCTGTGGTGGAGCGACATGTGCCTGTGCTGCCCAGCTAAGGGCTTTCTCTTCTCTTTCTGGGGGGCGAAACGCTGAGGAGTGGGTGCTGAACGGTCCCAGTTTAGCTGGCAAAGGCTCGGCCGGCTGCGTGCTGGGGAGCAGCTGACTGCCCCGCTCCCTTTGTCTCCTTTCCCTTGACTCCAGGCATTTCACATCCCTATTGACAACGTGTTTGGGACATTCAGACATTGAAGTGACAGTGGCATTTCCATGACCTGAAACCAGAGACTCTGTCGGTGCGGGCTTTGAAGACATTAGCTGTCCATAATCATGAGTTAGACTTTATCGGGCTTTTAAAGAGCACATGATGAGAACAGCTAGTGACAAAGTGTTTCTGCAGAGCGCGATCCGGTCTGGCAGGATTCATCTCCTCAAGCCCTTGGAATTTACAATATTCATTAGGAGTTGGGAAAAAATGTGCTTCCTTCGGAACAATGCAAATTGTGAAAGGAAACCTTTCTCACGCGCGTGCCCCGGAGCGCCAGCTCCGGCAGCGCTGGGGTGGCGGGGAAGCAATTAAAACCCTTCCAGCCCATTAGTGGGTGCGTTCATTAGAGCTGCTGCTGCTGGGGAAGGGCAGGAGGCTGCACAGCGCTTCTCTGGGAAACAAAATGTCAGGGCCTGTTGTTGTGTGCTCTTGGCACCTCTTTTACTTCAGGGAAAGGTCCTTGGTGGCCGAGGTGGGCAAGGAGCAGCCTGTTGGGGCGTGTGGCTTTTTGCAGAGGGCTTGTCACAGGGACGGGCGCTGGGTGTGTGTGACAGCAGAATGTGCAAGGGACATCAGCCTTTCCGAGCCCCTGCGGCAACAGGGGGGCTTGGGGTGGGCCATTGCCCCAGAGCTGCTCTGGCCTGTGCTGTGGCTTGGTTATGGCACCGTGGCACACCATGCCACGCCACTCCGTGGGGTAACCATGCTGTGCCTCGGCAGGCCACAGGATGCTGAACCGTGCCGTGCCATGCTATGTCACACCCCATGGGACCATGCCACGCTACACCACGCTGCAGGGCATGTGTCTTCTGTTGGGATTTATCACCCCTCAGGCCGAGTGTCCCAGCCACAGGCACATCCCCTCCCCAGGCCATGGGCAGGGCTGCTGGCCATGGGGACAAAAGTCCTCCTGCTCCAGCCCATGGTGACACTCGTGCCTGGCGGGGACAGCGCTTTGGAGGAGCCAGGGGTGGGATCCGGGTCATTCCCCACCTGCCTGGGCTTTCTTTCCCATGTGAACCCCAGGGTTTGGAGGTACATCAGGTGATGGTACTGGGGACTTTGCAGGCAGTGGTGACATCTGAAAGTCCCCCAGAGACACTGCCAATGGTGTTTGACTGGGAGGGACGAGTCAGGGAGGCTTTTGGAGAGAGTAAGTTTGGAGGGAACCACCATCCCCGTCACAATGCTCATGGAGCTCTGAGCCCAGAAGCCTGACTGGGAGTGCAGAGGCAAGCACTTGCCAGGAGCTTGTGGGGGCCTCCTGGTTGCCTCCTGGTGATGCTGTTTCAACAGTTGCAGGGCAGGTCCATCAGTCAGGTTCAAGTACAAACACCCCTGCGGCGGCAGCAGGGAGCCCCTTTCCCAGGAGCGGGGCGCTGGGAGATTGCAGCACTGCCTGGGACGTCTGGGCTCTTCCCACCCTGGTGCCCATGGGGCCGCTGGAACTGCCTGCAAACACCCTGACTGCCCTAACAAATTACACCACTGGGGCAAGTCAGTGGAGTGTGATCCTCAGAGACCAACATTGCCTCCCCACGGCTGCGCTCAGCAGGGAGCCCAGGGGTGCTGAGGCCACGGTGCTCCAGTGGGTGCTATTGCTCTGCCCAGCAGCTGTCTGTCCTGGGGCTGGCCATGGGTAGCTTGTACAATCAGCCACAGAGCAGCCAATTAGGACCGTTCAGCCTCTTCACCACCCAGTTTCCCCTGCTCCATTAATGCAGGATTCCTCTGCAATTAAATAGAATTTGGTTTTTAATCAAAACATGCTCCAATGCTGTCCACTGCCACTGTTTGGAGCTGCAGCAAGCACCTGCCTATGTGCAGGTTAAAGCTCAGCATCCCCTCACTACTCCTCTCCCACGGGCTCTTGGAGGAACGAGGGCACAAAGGGAGGGTCCCCGGTGGAACGAGAGTGGAGGGACCATGGTGGGTGGCTGCAGAGATGCGGGTTGGACAGGCCACGGGGTCAGTGCAGAGGGGTCTGCGGTGCGGGGTGCCCCGCATGTGCTACGGTCACCTCGGGGGATTAATGCTGTGAGGACAAGGCGGAGCTGTTTTGACTGTGGACTGATAATTGTCTACTTGACTTATTGCACTATTTTGAAGTTTCTGCCCTGATGTGAAGAAAATAAGCCTGTTCATAAAGGGCGGGGAGAGGGTCTGTGCTGAGCAGAAGCATGAAGGCACACGTACCACCTGTCATGGGGCCCAGAGCCGGGCGCAGGCAGCTCCCCTGCCTCTGCCTGGAGCCTCTCGGGGGGGTGGCCGCCAGGGAAAGGGTTAATTTAACCAGTTCTCATGGGGTTTTGGAAAGTTCTTTTTTTCCAGGAGGCTGCCTGACGCACACTGACAGGGGCCTTTCAGCTGAGAACAAAGGCAGTGCTCTCCCCTTGCCCTCTCCATCTCTCCCGTCCGAGCCAGCAAGCAGCTATAATCTCACTAGCAGCGGCTTTTACTGCTGTCACTTCGAGCCTCCATTGCCATGTGAGTGGCTCAGATCTCCAGCAATGTAAAAAAGCTAATGAATGAGTAATAAACAAGTGTAACCAAGCAGAAAGCCTGCACGCAACAACATCTGAGTCAGCCTGGCTTTTAGGGAAAGCTTGGAGACACCACCACCAAACAGATATGTAATTAAAGAAAGTCTGATCTTCTTTGGTATCTGGAGATAAAAAAAGGCGGGGTGGGGCACGTGTAGAGGTGACAGGGAGGGGACATCATGTTGGAAACAGAAATAGAAGGAGAGAAAGTGAAAAGGGCAGAGAGGAGAAGGAAGGGTGGTTGGAGACTGCACTGCACAAGCTGGAGGGATGGCGCGGAGGGAAAGGGTCCCAGGACACATCCCTGCAAGGTTGGTCTCCTTCCTCCTTGTGAGAGGAGGAGAAAAGCTGGAGGAGCATCCTCCTAGGTGAGTCGAGGTGTCTGGGGAGGTGTGGGAAGGGTTCCCCCTCGCTGCAAGTCAGGGGGTGCAAGGATCTGGCCAGGACCCCACAGGCAACAGAGACCTGGTTCTCTGGGCTCTGGCTCCTCATCTTGCTGAGCTGAGCACTGCTGGGCACCAGCTGCAAGGTGCCACAACAACTGTTCATATCTTCCTCTGGCTCATTAAAAAAAAAGGGAAGAAATGATGCTTTTTTTGGTAAAGTTAAATAAAGAAAAGCCAAAGCCCATTAAAGTCATCTTCCCCCTGGCTGTTAATCACAGTTACTCATCAGAGGCTCCAGGGGTCAAGGACCATCACAGAAATGAGGGCTGTCTGTGTTAACCATTGCTGTCCCCGAAATGCCCCTTCGTAGGACAGAGGAGGGACAACCGCGGGCCGGGCAGGCACAGGCAGCGCTGCCCACGCCAAGCCGTCGGCAGGAGCAGGCAGCCAGCAGCCTCCCCCCTGCCCTGTCGCACGCCATGCACCGGGCTGCACCCTAAAACAGAGCGAGGAAGCCCCAAATGCACCTGGACTATTTTAGTAAGGCTGGATTAATGTTACTTAAAATAGCGCTTCCAAGCACTGGTAGTTATCCCATCGTTTTCCTTAGCACTGATATTAAAATGCCTGCCCAGAACAGCGTGACAGACGAAGTGAAACTCCAGGAGATGTTATGAGAAATGACAACCTAATACCGTTTGATGAAGCCACAGGTCACCCGTTTTTTCCTCCTAATTTCCACAGTTAAAAAAAAAAATTGCAGTCCTCTTGTTCCCTCTGGTTAAAAGTCATAAGAAAAGTAAATTAACAGCATCAAAGATTAAAAAAAAATGCTACATAAAAGCGATTGGTCAATTTGAAGACTGGCTGAAAAGCCTTGGGAAGGGAGCCAAGGTCCTGATTCAGCAGGGCTGGCCACTTTAAATATCTGGGTTGGTCCTTTGAAGAAAATCATTGAAGTCAATGGACTTACTTAAGTGTTTGAAATTAGACGGATGATTAAGCCCCTTGCTGAACGGAGGCTTCAAAAGTTAAATTACCTTATAACCGTGGCAGTAAAACAGTCTCCAAGACAGGCAGCGTTTTTTCTTCCTGGCTGCTCTGTAGCTCGGGGCTCCTGCTGCGGGGTGGTGGTGGTGGGGGGTTGCACCCCAGCCCTGCTGCCCACTCCAGCCCAGCGAGGCTCCAGCCCAGCGGCTGCCCACACAAGGGAGACGCCGTCTCTGTTTGCCTCTTTTGCCATTTGCTCCCTAATTGACTATCTTTAGAACCAATTTTATTATCAGCTTCCTTAAGGCCCACATTATCTTCATCAGGAGCAATTCTAAGATAAATTATCTTACCTGTAAGTGCAGCCACTCCTGTTCCGCAGCAGTGGACATCTGTGTAACAGCTGCCAGAGACATGTCGGGGAAATTGGAAAGATGCATTGCGATGATTGTTTACTGAGTGGTTTAATAAAATCAGCTTAATGCGTAAGTAGGAGAGTAGGAGCAGAAGTACGTTCCTGCAAGCTCTATTATTTGACCCTGGAAACATCTATCAGAGTCTCAAACAAAAGGAGACAAAGAATATATTGCGTTTGGTATTTCTTCTCCAGATTGATTTATCATTGTCATGTCTGTTCCTTCCTTCCCTCTGCATTCTTGTCTCTTGGTAATACTGTAATATCTTTTATTATAGTACATTATATAATGCAGTCTATCGCTGTGAATATTGTTATTCCAAGACCAGACTTCGTTATTCAGACCCAATTCTGGCAGCGCTCTTTTGCAATCAAGGAGGTCTCCTGCCTGAGTTAGCTTTGAGTGAGAACGGTGCAGACACCTGCATTTTGTCCACTGCGGTGAGCTTAAGGAAAAGAAAAAAAATCTTGTAGTTTAAAAAGTCCTAAGCTGAGGATTAAGACCCAGCCAAGCAGCCATGTGTCCTTCAAAAAGGAAGAGGAAATAGCAATATTTCTACTGAAAGTGGCCTTTTAAGGGCTACGTGGGGCTGATTCCTGGACTGCTCTGGGATTTTTGTTGGGTTTTTCTGTGTTTTCTGTCGTTGCTGTTGGAGCCGTCTGTGGGGGCTGGAGGAGCTGATGACCCTCTGGGGACACTGCGCTCCTGGGGGAGCAGAACTGGGTGCTCTGGGGTATATTTAGCACAAAATTAGATACTCCAGCCTTTCAGTTTACTGAGTAAAAATAGGTAGGCCAACATTTCCTTGAAGCACTCGTACAGTGAGTGATGTGTCTGTCTGCAGCTATTGTGCAGCCAGGCCTGGGGAGCAAGGAAAGCTTTCTGTGCCATGTTCAAATAAAATCACTGACATCCATTTAACGGTGTGATTAAGAGCTGAAGCCCTGAGAAGTCAGGAAGTGAATCAATTTGGATTCTCAACCAACGTCTCAAGCTAACATCAGCGACTCATGCTGCACATCCCGACGTCCCATGGCCCATTGCTCTACTGATGAAAGCATGACTGCTAAAAAAACCCTCCTAAGGAGAAAAACAAGCCCCAAAGGCACAACTAATAAACACAAAGGGCCCCTTTGTCTAATTCCTTGTGTTTGGGTATTTAAAATCACATTCTGATTAGTAGGCTTCCAAGCTTGCACTGCAGATTTTGAATATCCATTGTCTTGGAATACTTTTACTTTTTTTCACTTGAAAAGCCCAAGCTGATATTCGTGAATGCATTGTGGCACGACTTCCTGGGAAAGTGATGTTTCCCTTGTGTACCAGGACAATAACAGCAGAAGAATTACAAATTGTTTTTATGCTGGAGTCTGCATACAGAGACCTTCTCTGCTGCTTTGTTCTGTAGCTTCCTGAGTGCCACAGGCACTAAATACAGTTCCAGTAGCTGGTGACTGGAGCGGTGGATGCACAGGGATAAGAGTTTGGGGGTTGTATTTAGAGTCTGCACACCCTTCTTAAGTCTTCATGGATGGTAAATGGCCAGAAAGCCTGACTATGAGGAAGGACTGGCCAGTCATATAGTAATTCACTGCCAAAGTGAAGTAGCCAAAGGTATTAAAAGGTTTCCAGAAGGGATTAGATGCCTTCTTTGAAGGCAGGTCCAACAGGGGTTATTAGGCAACTCCAGAAGTATAAACTATGGCCTGGCAGAACGTGGGAGGATACACAAGGGATAAAATCACTCTATACATGACTTATTTCTTGTGTTCTTCCTTGAGAAACCACATCTGGCTGTGGCTGGGAACATCACGCTGCTCTAGATGCACTTTGGTTGGGTCCTGTATTTTTGTCGAACAGCTGTAATATCAACAAAGGGCCTTTTGGGGGGAGCCAGGACGGCTGCAGGCGTGGGGGCGAGGGGAGAGGGCCAGTGACTCGGGGGAGAGCGGCAGCGGGGCCGGGGTGTCACTGTGGAGAGGACGGGGTGCTGCTGGGGATGCGGCAGCAGCCAGTCTCCCCGCTCACCTTCCCCAGACTCAAAAGGTGGCGTGGCCACATCTGCAGTGGCTCCTGGATCTGCCTGTCCTGGTTTGACGCTCGGAGGGCTCTGGTGTGCTGCTGCGAGACCAGGGGGTTAACGTTTTATAGCAACACCAGGGAAGGGGGAATAAAGGAAAAATGTTCTCGAATGTCAACAAAAAAATTATCTTGTGCAAATAAACAGTATAGATGGATTATCCCATGTTGTTTGCGCAGGGAATTGCTGGAATGCCTGCCTGCTGCTGGTGCTCCCCAAAGATGCCGGGGGCCCAGGCTTGTTTTCCACGGGGGGCTGGCTCCAGCCCACCCCGCTGTTTGCCTTGGGCTCACGGAGCAATTTGCCTCCAGATCATTTTCCCAGGCTGCGGGCTGGTTGAACGCACGAGGGCTGCGTGCTAAAGCAACTGCGGACGTTTCAGTCCTGCATGTTGTGCACGTACCTGCAGGCATCTCCTACCTGCTCTGTGGGTGAACAGCACAGCCCGGACCTCCAGTCTCCCTGCTTCCCTGCCTCCTATCTTTGGCCTTTGTTAAATCCCTTCTCTATGAATAAAGGCTTAGATCAGAGCAAGACCTAGCCAGGATGCACAAATACATGCAAAAGATAAAGAGCTAAATACGAATGTAATCCATATACTCTTCCAGCAGAGGATCTCCAAGCACTTTCCAGACAGTCACTGATCACTGCAATCGTTCAAGCGAGGTTTGGTGGTGATGCCCATGGCTTTGCTGGAGGGCACATCTGACTCCCAGAACTCAGGGAGGTCCAGCCATTGCATTTGAGGAGTGTTTTGTGATGGTGGGATGCCCGGGGTGGTGTGGGAGAGCTGGAGCTCTGCGTGCCACACTGGGGCGATCCCACACTGGTTCTTCACCGTCTGCTCTCAGCCATCCCTTTCCTGCTGCACTGTCCTGTCCTGTCCTGTCCTGTCCTGTCCTGTCCTCTCCTCTCCTCTCCTCTCCTCTCCTCTCCTCTCCCCTCTGCAGAGGCATTTCACACCGTGCAGACAACTCCCCAGGAGTGAAACCCCCCCTCTTCACACATCATCCTTCCACCCTCTTATAGCCACTTGGTACTAAGCAGGATGAAAAGTCTGTCCTTGAGCTTAAGGCTGGATTTCAGCCTGGGTTAGGCTCCAGGTTGAGGGCTGCAGTCAGCCCGGAGCCTTGGCAGGCAGAGGAGGAACACGTATCGTCAGGTCCATCTCTGTCTGCAGCCGATGAGTGTTTTATGGGGAGGAGAGAGCACAGCCGGTCCCTGTTTCTGAAGTGGGCCACCCAAAACCAGCAGCGTTCGTATACCCAGAGACACCTGTGCGTGCACACACGCTAACAATTACCCAGCACACGTGTGCTGTAGAGGACTCTGCATACAGCAGGGAAGAGCAGATCTCCCGGGGCCCTCCACTTTAATATCCTCTGGATTTAATATCTAGAAACCACACATGTATGGGAACCCAAACACACACACGCCCGCACATGTGGCAAATGAAGGGCAACCAAATGCAGGTCCACGCTCCGTTGGCACGGCCAGCGAAGCACAAGGCAGAGCAGTGGTACCACTGAACTGGAGAGGACCAGCAAAGCAGCCCTGGCTCATTTGTTTTTTGTGACATCATGGCCTCCTCTGGCTTTTTTCACAGTTTTCCTCTGTTGTATTTAATAGACTTAATGGATCACACAGCACTATAACAACAACAGACCTTCAATGTTTTTATTAAAGCCATCTACAAAAATCCCTCTGTGCTATAGCTTTCCTGCAGGGTGACTTCTGCTGAGATGCTGTTTCCATTAAGGACAATTGCAGAGAATAAAGAAGGAATGAACAAACAAGTGGAAAAAGAAGAGGGGAGGGAGTGGTGGAGCAGAGTGTTTGAGCTGTTGGCGGAAAGGGGCTGAAGCGGGGCTGGCCCACACCTTCAGCCGCGTCCCACTGCCCACGTTTGCCTGGGACTCCTGTTACCTGCCTGGCACGCGGGGCAGCGCCAGCTCCTCCTCTCAGAGCAAAACTGATTTCATTAGCTGTGATGTCAGCACTGCTGTCTCTGGCCTCCCAGTGAGATCACAGAGGGGAAATGCCATTTTTATACTTGTCAGGTGTGACTTATTTGCTATATCCATTAAAGCTGTAAGCGATGCAGAGGGAAGCAGCTTTTCCCTGCGCAGGAACAGCCTGGTGTACGCCTCGTGGTTTGATGTATGTCACCACCCAGCCAGTGTTGTGTTATTGGTTATTAAACATTTATATCTGTAACTCTGCAAAGCAGGTTGGCGAGGTGTTGTGCTGGGTACTGCACAAAAATAGCGGGAGGACTAGTCATTTTTTCACAGGTAGCTGTTACCTCCCTTCGTTCACGTGCTGGGGTGGAGTACGAGCACCAGGAAAAGCATCTCTCCAGCCCCCCGCGATGCAGCAGCAGTGTGGGACCTGCTACTACTTCAGCATGTGGTGGGAGACAGCAGCAAGGGAATGTCTCGGGCACTGAAGACCCTTCTTCTCCATGCCATGACATGGAGCTTGCCGGGGAATCTGCCAGGTCAGGAAAAGGGGAGCCACGTCCAGCCCAAGATCCAGATCCCCCGACGTGCAGCCGAGCTCTGGAGTGGCTGGAAGAGGCTTTGGGCCCATGTTTGTTCGGTGCTTTCACACCAGCTGCTTTGTCACTCGGGCAGCAAACAGCCGGGGTTTGCCCGGCCCGCCGCAGCCCAGATCCCAGCTGCTGTCCCGAGTGCCCGGGAGGATGCTCCGAGGCCAAGCTGTGCGGGAGCTGCGGTCCGTGGTGAGAGGTGTGCGAGGCAGCTTTCGGTGCTTACGCTTGCCCTCCGCCCGGCAGCGCAGGCATCCCTTCTCCCTTTGCTGAAAGGCTCTCAGCTTTCCTTCTGCTTCTTTGAACCTTTTTCTTTCCCAAAACTGATACCTGGGCATTTCGTTTGTGGATGCTCAGACTTTAAAAAGGTCTGGAAAAGCACTCCTGTTTCTGCAGGACCTTGGGGCTTCTCGTATGGCTGCAGCTGTCATCAGACTCCTGCCCACTGTCCCATCATTGACAAAACCATCTCCTGCATGTTTGGGGTGGAGAAAGTAAGGGACAGATAGGAATTCCTTTGAAGGGGAGATTACAGTTTTTAACTGCAGCTTTGAACCTTCCTCCCAAATCCCAGGGAACCTGACCCAACCGATCCCGTCAGTCAGCACCCACAACTCCAGCTCTGAAGTTTACTCTTCCGTCTGTACCACCATCCCAAATAGCACGATGATGGATTAAGTCTTTCAGTCCTGCAGGTATTTTGGTTTTGAGAGCAGCCTGGTCAACCAAGGTCCACCACAGGACATCAAAAGTCATGGCCTCTGTTGTGGCAGGAACCGTGCACACGCTGTGGGTAAATTAATGCCTGACTAGTTGGTCTTTCATTTACTTCGGAGCTATTGGAGGTACCTACCAATTGCATGCGAGATCATTAAGGACATAGCAGTGCTGAGCAGCAGCAGCTCATCTCAGTGCCATTCCAGGTGGCTGAGGGAAGGTTTTCAGAGCCCAGTCTTGAAGCACACGTTGCAGGTTGGTGTCTGGGTTTTTATTTTCCCAAGGACTCTTTCTGTCTCGTTACCTTGTGTCTGTACTCTTTGTGTGTGAGCTCTCAGACACTAAAGAGTTCTTCTCAAAGGGTTGAGAGACATGGGTAAACCTCTGATTTATGCCACTCTGACACTTGCTTGGCTAAAACACCTAGAAAAGACCATTCTACCTGCCCTGCCAGGGCTGTTCACTAAACCCTAAATGAAAAGAGACTGCTCCTTGCCTCCCCTTTTCCTATAACAAATCGCAAACCATTTCCATTTGTCCGTAGCCAGCACGCTGTTCCCCTTAATGCGCTAAGCTTCCCAACATGATGTTTAGCACATGTTCTTTCGCACTGCCCCCCTCTGCTCAAAGGCAGCCTTATAGTTTGCAAATGGGATGAAACCACTGTGCGGCCTCGCGTCTTGGCTCCGCTCCCGCTGTACTCTGCGGATGCCAGAACCTTTGCTGCACCTTCCAAGTCATTATGTATGTTCAAAAGCCTGCCAGAAAGGCTAGGAGGATAAAAGTAAGCAAAAAAAAAAAAAAAAAAAAAAAAAAAAGTCCTACCAAAAAACCCCTAATGCACGTGAAGGAGAAGCAGGGTAAGTGAGGCATGTCCTCCATGGAGCGCTGCCCACAGGGCTCTTGCCCGCGGCTCACTGTTGCACAGCCTGCACAAGGTGGGTCTCCTCCTACGTTTGCCTTCTGGGGAACAAAAGGTATGTTTGCCCGGGGAGAAGAGATCCATCCCCCCATAGGTTTGTCTGGGATGGCTGCCACCATCAACATACCCAGATCCCTGGTGAGATGCTCAGAGGGATCTGTTGGGGCAGGATCGGAAACATGGAGATGTGGGCTCGGCCTCTGCTCAGACACTGGGACCCTTATCTTGGTGATCAGAAAATGCTTCAGAAGAGTTAATGAGTGCAGATACAAAGAGCTGTGGTTGTCTGTGTAAACAGGGAACCACAGCCACAAAAAAGGATCAAAGCGGGGATATTCACCCAAAGCCACAGACTTTTACCACTTGGGATGAAGGAAAACTCTGGTGCTTGCATGGGACAGCATGCTGTTAGAGAGCACCCAGGGCAGCTCCCGAGGAGGTGGAAGACATGAATGTGTCCCATCACCCTCCCATCTTGTATCCCATCACCCTCCCATCTCCTCTCGGTGGTTATCGAGGTGGCAGCGGTGCCTGCTGCTGCCACTGGGCATCGGAACAGAGCTGCCCGGGTGGCAGAGTGCAGCACAAGGCAGAGGAGGTAGCGAGGAGTCTGTGCGTGGTTCAGCCTCTTGGGATATGAAGGAGGGAGAGGAGGGGACAGTGAGGGAGAAGTAAGGTGAGACAGGCTGCAAGGAAGAGAACAAGTGGAGAGAGGAGATAATCAGCAAAGAGCATCCATGCTTCTGTTGAGGTAACCAGCCCTCTGAAAACGTCTGGTTGGTGTTTTCCCAACTCCCCCCCATCAGGAGAGGCTGTGTGCTCGTCGGGGAGCTCCTCTTCCTCTCTCACAGCCAAGGGGATATCTCTGCCTGTATTGGCACCTCCCCCTCCTTTTGTTTCTTTTCTCCATCCTTTCCAGTACTTACAGTGCTGGACACAGTATTTCGGGAAGTGATCCTTAGCATTGTGTAGGGAAACTAGTTTCCAGCCTGGGCTCTTCTGCTAATATCAGGAGTGGTGGCTGTGTGGCATTGCCTGTGGCTGTGGGGTCATCTGCTCCAGAGGAGCCACCCTGACTCTCCAGCTGCAGCTGCCGAATGCCAGCGGTCCCCAGCCACCCCTTGCCTGAGGTCTTGGACTTATCCCAGTGACCTGGAGCTGTTTGCCATGTTCCTGCAGAAGACCTAGATTTTAATGCCAACTGAGCAGCTGTATAAATGTTTCGTGACATTTTGGAGACAGAATAGATCATGCTGTTCAACCCTCTTCTTTCAGAGAGCATTCAAATAATACCTTTTCAGTTTAAGGGAACTTTATTTGCTTTAAAGATTTTATGATAATTTCCAACAGAGGCCATCAGACAGCCAATCTGATTTAGTCTTCCCCATCCCAGGATATCCTGCAGGCCAGCACTCCCTTTTTCTCTGCAGGTGTCCTCCACCATATCCACACTCCTCTGCATTCAGAGCTTCCCCGCGTCTTCAAAATCTTTCCAATATTGAAGCAGCTATTCTAGTTATTAACCAGCCCTTTCTAAATGCATACAAGCCTCCACAGTGTATGCCTGTCCCTGGGCTACCAAAAAAGAAAAGCTAAAAGCATCATCGAATTTGTTAATTGGCATGAACTGCAAAACTTCTCTGCTGAGATTATGCCATCTTATTTAACGAGACTATTCCCTTGGCTCAAAGTTTAAGAGAAAGACCCCAGACATCTAATGAGCTTCACAAAAGGCCTACAAGTTTATAGAACTGGGTTCAGTTATGTCGACTGGAAAAATTAACTTTAGAATCAAGTTTTCTGCAGTAAAAAAATGGTTTGAGGTCTCGAGATGGTCACACAGTCCCAGTATCCCAGGGAGAACCAGCTGAGATGATACCTGTGCGAAAGGGGACGTACCTCAACCACCAGAAGATTCCTGATGGAGATGACTTCCTAGATCTTGTTGTTCCCCAGGACAGCGGGAGCAATCAGGCTTCTGAGCAGCCCCTAAAAATGTGAGACCGAGAGGAGGAGAGGGGTTGAACATTTCTGTCTTCAGATTAGGTAATGTTTCTGCTGCAGGAGTGTCCTGAAGGTCACCTTACCCAGTTCAAACCCTGTCAAGGTCCCTCTCGTTCCAGACACTGGGATGGCAGATTGTCCTTGCATGCTGCAGGGCTTTTCATTCCTGCAACGTGTCCTCGCATTGAGAACTTTGCAGTCTGTGTCCTGGAAACATCATTGTCTTGCTGTGACGGACTCTGACTTGAGAATCTCCCCATTTACTACGGAGACCAATGCCTGAGGTTGCCCACAGACACCCAGGTGCTAACTGCCCCTCCATCTTCCTTGCCACCGTTCATCAGCAACACCTTCCACACATTCATTTTTCATGCAGCATCTCAAAGCTTTCCCCACCAAGGGGACACAGCAGGCCCCCTTCTTGCAAAATGTCACATTGTGTCTTGGCAAGGAGTAATTCTTCAATCACTCTCTCAGGGCGCAGGCCTGCGCTAACCCGCTGTTCTTTCCTAGTAGTTTAGGATCTTGTACAGTGGTACTCCCAAGACAGGGATCCGGACGAGGGTCTGGGTTCGTGCTCTGCCTCGGGCTGTGGCTGAAGCGTCTGTTGGGAACTGGATGCTCATGTTGGCAAGGCACGACTGTGTCCTCTTGAACCACGACTTGTCACCCAGACTGAGCATCTGTCTGTCACCAAAACCCCACAGTGATCCTCTCCCTGGGAGCCAGCCAGTGGGACCCCACGTGCCTGTGTGGGGACGAAGACTGAGCTCAGTGCCAGTGGAGCGGTGCCGGGGCTGCGGAGAGCTGGGGCTGCCTCACCCCCCGCAGCACAGCGGGGCTGTGCAACCAGCACCGGGACGGATCCACCCCCCGCAGCAGTCGCATCTGCAGGGACGAACATCCCCATTCCTGCTCCACGCTCCAGCTACCCGCCCATCTCCAGAGGCAGCCGAGCTGCCAGCGGGCCCTGGGACGAGCCTGCAAGAAGGAGAGGAGTGACCCCGAGGAGCTGCAGGGAGAGCAGCGGTGCGGGGAGACCCCGGCGCGGGAGCGGTTCACCCCCCAACATGCTCCCCCAGCCCCTGTGTGGCACTGGGGCACGTCAGCCCTGGGCCTCTCCTGGAGCCTACTTTTCTTTTTTCCCCCCCAAATATATTCAAATGCATTGTTATGAAGTACGATTATGAAAATGTATTCTCCCCCCAAAGCTCTGAAGCATGGAAAAATGGCTGTTAAATGCTGAATATTTACTTTGCTTTTTCAGATTAGGAGCCAGCAGTGAGCAGCATTCAACTTTATTAAAACAAGAGCACTCTTACATATGGTCTTGGCTAAAAGGTAAACTCCCTTTCTGCTCTGTCCCACACAATAAGTTCCAATTAGTGAGAAATATCACTCAAACACTAGCCTTTCTTTGTTTAAAAACAAACAATATATCACAGCTGATAAGAATTTAAAAACAAACAGTGGTTGTTATTTGCATAAGACCTACAAATTAAGTGCACTATGTGCAGTCATAAAAGAGGCACAAATTGATCAAAATTTCCTTTCAGAGCTGTGCAGACATTAAAACTAATGTCGCTGAAGCAAATGGCTGATGAAGAGGGCTTTCTTAAAACCAGCGTGAGGTTTGCCTCCCTTCTGGCAGATACTGGCTTGTTCTTTACCCTGAATCCTCACAGTTCATTTTTTAAACCTCTTGAGCAACTTATCTTTCAGTATCTCTCTTTGGAGAGTCTCATACATCACAGCTAATTCTAGGTTGCCACCACCCAGAGAGGATTTTGCAGCTCAAGCCTGGTGTTACGGTCTGGTGAATGGCATGAAGAGAATGGCCAAGTCTGCGGTGGCATTTATCATATATACGAAGAGATTTTGCTTTAAAAAAAAAAAAAAGGCAAAAAAGAAGCAGGGTTTCAAGACAGGTCTACAAAAACCTTATGAGGGGAAGTGAAATTCAACATTTTCTTCTTTACCTATAGACTGGGAAGCAGGAACGTCATGGGAGACACAAGCCGTGCTGCAAACATGCTCAAAGAGAGCCCTGAATGAGAGACTCTTGCAGCCACATGGAAAACGATGCAGAAGATGTACTAGAAAGACTAAGGCATCTTTTTCTGGCAGTATGGGCCTCACATGGGTCTGAATCCTGCCACTAAACCCAGGACTGAGGCCGTGCTGGGGTAGAGGGAATGGGGAAGAGCAAGAGGCAGCTGGAGTTGGAAGGATGAGAGAAGCTGAAGCCCTGGGCAGTCCCCAGGCTGCCTTATCATCTCCAGTGATTCCTTGACAGAAGCATTCAGGCCTCTGCTGTTTTGTTTTATTTTTTTTCCTTTTCCCCTGCTACTCAAACAGAATAGGTGACCAAGGTTTTATATCATCTTCCCAACACCATTTCACTGAAAACAGGCTATTTAAGTTTTCTTTGGAAGAAAGAAACATTTTGGTCATGTGGCCAAAGTGGAGGATATTGATTTTTATATATTTTTTTTTTTTTTATATCCCATGATGTCTCTTAACTTCAAAATATTTGCCAAACTGAATTCAGAACGGGGTAGAAAGCAAACTGCATGGGATTCCCAACTGCCCATCAACAGTCACAAGGAAGAGCCCCCAGCATCCTGCAACTGGTACAAAGAGGATTTATCATTGCAGAGGAGGTGGTTTGGCCTTGTGCGTAAGGACTGCGACGTTCAGCTCACACTGACCTGTTACGTGGCCTTAGCAGCATCGCTCCAGCCCTACATGCTATCCAAGTTTGTCTCTGCATCCATGGCCGGGGCTGCTCCTGGTACTCAGCCTCCTAGCCCAGGCTGGCTGCTCTGTGCCCAAGCATTGGGATTCACAGCACATCCTCCAGAATAAAGAGATTTCTCCCTTCTCCTGTCAGGCCTGGAGCATGTGTTATTGCTTGTGGGCAGAGGCATCTCCTGGTCTCAGGTGAGTGGGGTGGAGCGCTGCACCTGGGAGCCATGGTCAGCTGCTGCCTCCACAATAGCTAATGGCAATCCCTGCACGTCAGAGAGCATGAGGATCAGCTGTGGAGGGGTAGGCAGGGGAGAGACCAAAACCAAGTGAGAGAAACTGACCTGGAGGAAAAAAAAAAAAAAAGAAAAGAAAAAACCCACAAAACTGAAAGGCAGAGTACAGAAAAAAAGAGTTACCAGGAGATTTTTAAATACAAAGCAAGAGCCAGCCCAGAAGGAATGTACACAGAATGCATGAAAATCTCTTCTCCTCCTCTGACAAAGAGCATTTTCCACAAGCTCAGCTCAGTGCTTCATGCCTGTGCCTTCCCTCTCTTGTGGCCGGGGGGGAGGGAGGCAGAGGGCAGGGCTGCAGGCATGCCAGCTATTGATGTCTTTTCCAAAGGCGCCACAAGCTTTCTTCACTGCTTAAACCCCCAAATCAAATTTCAGAGGTTTGCCCATCTCATCCTCAGTCAAAGGGAAAACAAAACCAGACCCCCTGGGAGGACCCGACCCACAGCCCGGCCCCCCCCAAACTGGCACCTCCTCGCCCTCCCTCCTAGTTGGAACATTCCTGGGTTGCCCCCAGCAAGGTTTGGTCCTAGAGACAAGTGGGATTCAGCCCCACCTGGGGCTGTGCCGTCTCTCACAGGCTGGCAGGGATGGGCAAAATTCCCACCGTTGCAGCCCAGGGTGAGGCAACGGCCAGTGGTGTCATTTGTGCCCAAAAGATGAAAACTTGCCCTCTAAACTCAGAGTGACCACCAGTCAACCCATTCCCAGGAAGAAGACCTCTATTTCTATGTCTCCACATCTGAGGGCACCAGGCGGCCAGTGCAGGGTTTGGTGAGATACCAGGAGCAGGTGTGAGGCCAAACCGTGCTTGGTAAAAGGCTCTTAAGCAGCCAGTTATTCCCTGAGCTATCCATATATTCAAGATGGTAAGTAATTCTGTCCTTACGTCGAGCTGCCAGGAGAGAGGGAGGATTTCTGAGCTATTCACTTATTTAACTTCTTGTGAGATCAGTCCTGGTGCCTTGCTGCTAACAGCAAGAGCCAGCTTCTCCATGTGAGCCCAGCTGGTGCACCTTCCAAATTCCTTGGCAGGCTGACTCTCCAGCCTGAACTATCTCCGTCATGTCCTCCAAATGGGGTATTTTTGCTTCAGAGTTTGACGTTAAAGAGATAAAGATAACCTGGAGATTTTTGGGTCTGAAAGCCGAGAGATTTGTTGTGCTGGGGAAAGTCTCATAATGTGATTTTGGAGTGCCGCAGCTCAGCCAGCTCGGTCTGGGCTCTGCAAATGCATTCTCCAGTTGTTCTCAGTGTGAGCGAGTGCCAGGGAGCAAATTTTAGGAAAATGAGATTGTTAATTATAGATCACTGTTGCAAAACTTTGAGACTTGCAAACTCCAGCAGGTATTGAGCACGTAATTTAGGGGTTAGGTCTCTGGGCGTTGCACCATCCCTAAAGGCAACGAGGTCTTTTCTCCGCTTGACCTGTGCTCGTGCCAGGGTCCCAACACCCACCCGGTTTTTCTGCACTTAATCCTGGTGTTTTCGCACCCTATCTCACCTCTGTGTAGGAAAACTCAAACTCCACTACTCAAGGCAGGTCACCACTCTCTATGACTTTTTATTCTAAGCAGCACTATTGAGTTGATAACAATCCTAATCCATCTCTTTGGTGCTTAACTTCCAGCATCTAACTCCCTTAAAATTGCCTTAAAGCCACTCACAGGCACGGAGCTGATGCCATCTTCCCATTGTCTGGCCAAAGCAAAGACTTAAAAGCTGCTGTTCTGTAACATTTCAGCAAAAAAGAATATTATTAATAGCAAGATGATAAGACTTCCAGGTTTCAAAGTCAGGAGACATGAATGATTTCTTTTCCTAAAGAATTAAACCCAATGAAAATGCAATATTTCCTTCAGAAGCAAGAGCTCCCTCTCAGCCAAAAGGAGGACAATGACTGACATGTGCTCCAAATTAACCACAAGTGATCAGACCTGCCAAAAGGCAGAACACAGAACTTCTGCAAAGAGGGTTTTCACTTAATCCTGGTGTATTTACAACAGCTCTGGAGATTCTCCCGCTGGAGGCACAGGGGGACCGGAAATGCGGAGGTAGCATGATGCATTTTTGTTTGCCAGAATGCCATTACTATAAAAGGAAAATCCCAATTAGTAGAAGTTATGAATTTCTAAAAGTCAACCTACTGGCTCAGGCTAGGAGGGGGAGCAGTGCTAATTGTTAATGATTATTTTGAATTACTGCTCCCTCCCTGTGCTTACATCAGAGACACTTGCAGGGAGGAGCTGCCCAGAAGGAATGTGGGAGCAGGGACGTTTCTTCCCAGAGCATCCCTAGGGCTGACAGCGCTGCACCACGTGGCATCGCAGAGAAAGGGTCTGAGTTTGTCTTCTCCTCTCTCAGGGCAATAGTGGTTCCCCCAGAGCATGTGCTCAGGGCTTTAATTTTGCATGTGCGCATGAGCAGTGCCAAGGAGAAAGATGGGAGGACCCGAGTTCTCCCTTTACACAGACCCCAGCTGAGCAGAAGCAGCAGAAATCTCACAGAGCTCATCTCCCCACCTCCGGAGCTGTTCCTCAGCGAGACGCTCCCCAAGCAGCTGCGAGGGACACCAAACTCTGGCGCAGGTGCCTGGTTTGGATGAACTGGGCAGAAACACAGATTTTCGTCTTCATGTGCAGACTGTTACGGAGTGTCCCACTAGCCAGGTGCCTGGTCTCAGTGATTTCTGTCGGAATAGGGCAAAAGGCTGTTTCTGGGCAGGAACGGCCACACTGAGCATCCTTCCAGCTGGGCAGCATCTTCCCAAAGGAGGGCTGAGAAAACAGGGAGTACGTGGGAAGCGTCCAACCACGGGGCCTGGCCGCACCAAGGCAAGTGCTCAGAGATCACAGACACAGCCTGGATGGGGCAAGAGGCTCGGTACGATACAAACTACCCATCAGCCTTCAACATTTCAGTTTGCACCGCAAATAGGCTGCAGCCACGAAGTGGAAGGTGCCTCAGTGCCCTCCCAGCGCCCTGCAGCCACTGCTTCAAGCTGTGCTTTCCGCCCGCGTTGCTGAGCAAAGTCCCTGGAGAAGACCCCGCCAGACTGGGTGGGTGATGGTGCGGAGCTGGGGCGGGTTGGGGGAGGCAGGGCCACGGCGCGGGGCTGCTCCACGTGCTGATAGACCTGCACAGCGCACACTGAACTGATAAGGACAAAACCTGTTGCCTGTGAGCCAGAGTTACATCTGCAGGCTGTGATGGATGTAAAACGTTTAAGTCAGAACACAGCAGCCACAGAATAGCAAGCCAGCCGAGCACTCTTCAATCCACTTTATTGATTTATTCCCTTCACTCCCGTCCCTAATGCTCCTCTCAGCTCTACGTGGCTCAATGCAGCACAAATTAACAGAGCCCACAAAAGCCCTCTGAAGCCATTCCCCTGATTAACAGGTCTGTAGTGCTGAAAGATATCTTCATTTTAATAACCTGGCACTAAATGGATTACAGCCATGGAACTGAATTCACGTCATTCCCCAAAGGGAGAAATGGCACATATTTTTATATGCCGTAGGAATTGCCAAAGATTGGGACAAATGACTCAAATAAGAATCAAAAAGAGGAAAGTTAGGGAAGGAAGGACAAAACGCTGCAGGGACTCACTGGAGACTCTGCTGAGGCTGGGTGGTGCTGGCAGTGGTCAGTGTGGGCTTGGCCAGCCCTGCCTGCGGCACTGCCTGTCCCTCTGCCTGTCCCTCTGCACTGCCTCGCTGCCTCCCTCTGCCTGGACCCAACGCGTTGGTCGGCGCAGGGCAGAGCACTGACACGCACGTCTCGGTGCAGCCCCAGGACTTACACAGCTGCTTTTTGCAATGTCAATGGAGTTTTCTTTTCCTTTCTGGCCGCTGCTGGAGGGAACCTTGGGGCACTTGCATGTAACCCAAAGTACCTCCAAGCAGCGAGCATGAGCCCTGCCTGTGGATGTCCCGGCTCCCACCCACAGCTCTGTTCATCAGCCTGGCACCTGGAGTGCACACCAGGCTGTGAGCAGAGCAAAAGGGGGAGCAGCACTATGGGGCAGTGAGCAAGCGTCCGGTTCTCGGGTCATCACAAAGCTCCATTTTCAGTCTTTAATCAGGACTAAAAACCCAAGAAACACTACGATTCATTCAGGATGAAAACTCTCCCTGCACAGAAGGTCTGGGTGCTATTCAGAGACCTGGAAGTTGGGCTTATACCACTTAGTGGCCTGCCAAGCACTTGACCCTTGGATTTAATGGCTAATTGGGCCTGGCTGAACCTCCCACATCTCTCCAGGAATATGCACAGGCTGTTTTTGTGCTTCAGAGAAACGATGAAGATAGTGAGTGACTCTTCCTTCCAGCTGACCCATGCTGCTGAGCCTGGGCCAGCCCCACTGGCCATGTTTGCTGCTGCTGTTCTCACCCCTGTGGCCACATTGTCACCTCAGATAACCTACAGCCAACGGAATGGGAGGGAAAGCTCCGGAGCCAGCTAGCGAGATAAAGACAGACAGATTATAAGGTGTTTATGCTTTTGCAAAATTGAAGTCTTGAAGGCAAGACAGGTTTACATTGGCAAAGAATTAATGGTTTGATGTAGCACAAGGGGACAGCAAGAGCAGAGAGAGGGGCCATCTATCAGCATGCCCCGATGGCATAAAGGAAAGAGATGCAGGCATAAATCAGGTCCTGCGTAGGAAATAAGCAGGATGGATGACAGGCAGTAGCTGGTGATCTGTTATTCCCACAGCGCGCCAGAAGATGCAGGAAATGTGTCTGGGTGCTTCTAGATCTCATTTCAGCAAGCTCATAGTGGGTATCTGTGGGCTGGATGAAACCTTCCCCGCCTGGGAGGCCCATCTGAGGCAGAGGCACCCGAGTGCTTCACTCCCCCTCTCTGGAGACATCTGTGCCCACGTGCCATCTCCACATCTTTGAAGGAAATGAGCCCAGACTGAGGTGTCCTCAAGCAGAGGAGGTTTATCTTCCCATGGACAGTGTCTGAAGAGGATTAGGGGATGCTCAGCTTAATGTTGCTGTGAATGGACCCTTCTGCAAAGGATCTTCACAGCCTGGCCCTGCCCTGGGCTCACGCTGGTGCCAACACATTGGTCCTTCTAGTGTCTTTGCACCATTTTCCCTCCCTGCTGTGTTGTTCCTCGCTCAGGCACTGCTTTGGAATCGTGGGCACTCTCCTAAGGCAGATGAAACAGAAATTAGGCTGCTCCATGGGCTTAGACTAGTCTCTAGTTTGCAATCCCCGTTTTAAGATTTTGGGCCCAATTTTATCTGGTTATTCTCCAGACCTCCCCAGAGCAGTCTCCTGTGCTGCTCTGCACTTCAAAGGGAAATGAGACCTTACACATTTAATTGAAGCCAATTTCCTCCCTGTTGTCGGGTTAGTGAGGGGGGATTAATGGGGGCCAAGGCTCAGTCCTCTGGAGACACCCAAACATTTCAACACACGGGGCAACCCTGGGAGGGTGAAAAACATGTGATGGGGAGCTGGAGGTGACCAGGGCTGATCAGGAGCAGCTGAGATACATAAATCTCTCAAACTATCAAGAGCTGCTACCTCCCCCCCACCCCTCTTTATTTAAGCTATGTTTTTTGAGTGAAACCTGAAGCAATTAAACTCTCTTTCATCAGATATCCTGCCTTCAATTTACCTCCTGCTTAGCAATATCACAGGGAAAGGAAGGACGTGGGAGGTTCCTGCAGCCTTGCACAGGGCTGGGTGGGACGTGGCACAGAGACAACCCAGCCGAGTCCCACTGCCCTGGTCCGTCCCTGCAGCCTCCATCACCTTGGTAGCAACCCTTGCCCATGGGTCAGCTCATGGCTCTGGAGGGGAAAGCTGCTGGTGGGAAAGCTGGAGAGGTGTCCTGCAAACTGGGGTGGTCTTTGTGCAACGCAATCCTGGCTAGGCAAGGAGGGAAGCGAGGCCACCTGGAAAACAGAGAGTGGGGAGACAGCAGCGGAGCGGGTGATGACTGGGGATACTGGTGATGCCCACAGGCATGGACAAGGGTCCAGCTCCCGTGCAGCTTCTCAGCCTGTTTTTAAGATCCAGCTCACACAGGTTGAAGCACGACACCATCTTCCCCATTTGGGTCCATCAGACACTGTCCCACCATCTCCCCTCACCCCGCCTGGGTGCTTGTCCGTGCCGTTCCCAGAGAATGAAGAAGGGCTTTTGCAGGGAGGGATGAGGGTGTCGGTGTGATGCTGTGATGTGGGGGGAGCTCAAGCCCTCTCCCCATCAGCCATGCTGCTGCTCCTGGGAGGAAGGGGAACACCACAGCTGTGCGAAGTTCCTGCAAGGCTCAACCCTTCCCCGCCTGTGATAAAGCAGACCCAGTGATAGATTATACATTGGCCAGAAAAGCTGTGAGATTGGGGTTTGTTTGGACAGTTTTAGGGTCGCTTCAAGGCTCCCTGAGAGCCAGCTGCTGTCAACAACCGGCAAGCGCAGCCCCCGCTAGGACCCAGCCTCTTCTCCCGGAGGTCCTACACCTGGAGGCTGCAGAGTTGAAGTCTCCCTCCTGTCTGGGGAGGAAATTCTGTTGTTTTTTTCCCACCCTCCGACCCACCCTGGCCCCAATGTTCTCTTGCTGACAAACACCAGGATGCAGCTCGTCCAAAGGACCATTCCCGGTCCTCACTCCTGCCTTGCCCAAAAGAGGGAGAACAAATCAGCCCAAATGTGGCAGATTTGGGATTAATCTAAAGGATTTAGGATCCTACAGGATCACCTGTCTGTGGTTGCTCAGGCACTGAGCCCCAGTCTTGAGCAGTAACCCTGCACCCCAGGGAAGACGTGGTGACATTGTCATGCCAGCACTGGTGGGCAGGGTGGCTGGGGGGCTGCAGGGGGTTGGGCTCCATAGGCAGATCACACCCCCACATTTTTATTTTACTGTGCAGCCTGAGCCTAAACCCACCCCCTACTGTGAGGCTGAAGCCCACAAACATTAACCCTCCAGCTGTAAAACCTGACTTGGTGTTTAACAACCACACAGCGAACCACAGCGATCCTAAAAACTGCACTGAAATTCCCAAGCCAAGGACTGCAACTGGTATTAATTAATTCCTCTGACAACTTTTTTTGGTGCCACCAGGTGGTAACAACGTGTATCTCAGCGATATCACCAGGAGCTGGCTGTCCCCTAATGCCACCCAGTCTTGGACGGCTGCTCTTAAGCCACTGGTGGGTGGAAAAGAAATCGTCGTGTGCTGGGGCATCTATCTCCAGGAAGCAGCAGCGGAGCATAAATCCTCCCTGGAGTATTACATGGCGATGGGGGGGGACGTGTTTTGAAGGATGGAGGGATCTTATCCTGCCACCAAATGTCAATTTTCTCCAATGGCCCTTGGAAAAAAGGAGCTTTGCGTGAGCAGTGTGTGACAGAGGTGCAGAGAGGAGAGCCTTGGTGGTGCCTGCCTGGACCGGCTGCTCCACTGATGGAGGGTCCCAAGTGCCACTCTCCCCAGAACAGGAGCCTATGGGACACCTGGGGACACTGGGAGGACCTGTGACATGGCAGGCTCCCTCCTTGGGAAACCCTGAGCCTGGTCCCCAGGCAGGGGAGGGAGGAGGAGGAGGAGGCTGGAAGTGGGGAAGGGCAGAAATGACCTCAGCGATAAACACTCCATGATAAAGCTTCTTTCTGGGCTTTTCAGCAGCCCTTATTGCCCACAGGAGAGTTGAGCTGCATAGAGCGCTTTTCATATGCTACATCCTGCCCGTCCTCCTGCCCGCCCCGGCTCCACCGCTGCCCCTCCATCTCTCATCAGGCAGACGGTCCTGGCTTTATTTTTTCAAGGTGGAAGAAAGTGAAAAACCTTTGATGCCAGGAAGTGATGGAGAATAATTTCTGCTACTGAAATAAAAGATAAAATTTTTCAAGCATCTCCTCTTCTCCTGCAGCCCCCCCACCTTCCCCATCCCTCAGCTCCCTGTCTCTCCATCTCCCCCCGCTCCCCACCTCCCCGACCAGGTGAAGTCCTCAGCAGAGCCGGTTGTCGTCTTTTCAACACCTCGTTTTTCCCCTCGCTCCTGGTGCACAGGGAGCAACTCTTCCTGTTTACACACCTCCGGCTCTGGGGTGGGAGGTGAAACAAAACCAGCTTTCACTCAGCAGAGGGGACCACGGGAGATGGAGCAGCCCTGGCCATGGTACCCACCACATCGCCTCTCCCATCCACGTGCCCATTGCCTGCCACTCTGGGATGGCCGAGCTTCTCCTCCCTGGGGACCCCTGCGCTCCTTCCTCTGGGTTGGCTCCCTCCTCCACAGGAAAGTGGCCAGCCTGGTTGATAGCTCGAGGCATCTCCTGGATGTCACCCGCTGTGGCTGTGCGTGGTTGCTGGCACCTTCCCAGGCAGCACAGCCGCCCTGGAGGGTCCCGTCCCTGTTATCCCACACGGTGCAGGTTGTAAAGCTGAGTTTTACCGGCAAAGCGCGTGAAGCCGTTTTGAGGAGCGCAGGATGCTGGTAGCCACCGGCCTGACCTCCGTGTGCTGTTTTCACTGCAATTTGTTAAAGGCTGGGCCCATCCCAGCCCTGCCTGTGCACACCAGGGAAGGGGGAAACAACCCCGCTCCTCTGCAGCTGCAGCGTATCAGAGTCAGTGAGCTTTTAATTGGAAAGAAAAACTCTCTCACCCTTCTCCTCACATAACGGGATTGTCTCCCTCCAAAGGAGCTTTGGGGCTGTGCGCTGGGGATTTTCACAACCACTTTGCGATTGCAAAGATGCCTGGACAAGCCTCCCCAGCACCAGCAGACATGACACATCCCTGTGTGCACACAGAGACATGGCCCACACTGGACCCCGTGTCTTCTGCTGGTCCTGTGCCTGGGAAGAAGCCCTTCTCCAGGTCCTTGGTGCCGCCGGAGCCCCAGTTGAGCGCTGCACAGACTCGCATCAGGGTGAAGCGACTTAAGGAACCGGCTCTCGACGCTGGGAATGACCTGCCACCCCCCGGCTCCACTGCCTGGGACGAGCATCTGCCCCGCTCCCCACGCCCACACAGATGGGAGTGAGCTGGTTTTGTTACAGCTGCTGGCTGATGCTCCTTTATTCATTTATCATCAAAGTCACATCTCCTAAGATGTGACAGAAAACATACAGATGAGGGAAAGAAGTAAAGTTTGCTGAGCAGGGCGGGATTTTCATGCTATTTAGGGGACTCTGTCCTACTTTCTGGTGTTGCTTTTCCTCCCTGACAATACTCCAAGGGCAAAGCCTCTGAGGACGCCCAGCCCTTGACCTTCTTAGGCAGGCAGAGCTCGCTCAGACACAGCCTCCCCGACGGACCCGGGGCTGGCGTCTGAATTAAGGATGTTGATTGCATTCAGATTCTAATTTACTCGACTTGCTACTAGGAAGTCACCAGAAAAGACATTTTAAAATCATTCAGGGAAAACTCAGAGCATAAAATTTTAATTGCCACCTTGTGAAATAAGGTTCTCCCAGGTTGGCCAAGGCTGGCTGCTTTGCCAGGGGATGTGCTCCTCGCCAGCTCTGCTGCCGTGGGCAGCGGTGGGCGGGCAGGGAGATGGAGACGGCAAATGAGAGGCTGCTGAAGGTGCCGTAGGACTTTGATCTTTACAAACAGTTTAGGGAAAACATTTTGCCTCCAACACCAGCAGTGGCCCTGGGTCGGGCACTATGGGAACTCATCTCCCATCATAGCTCAAACTTTCACCCCTTTAGCAAAACCTTTCTGATATTTATAATAGATGCCACCTTCACCTCTGGAGCATGATTGAATTATTCATTGTAACCTGTTTAATAGAATAATTCTGCTTGGTTTCAGACTGAAAATTGCCTATGAACAGCTTTCAGTTTTGGTGATGTAATTCAAAATGTAGCATTAAAAATATCTGGGCCCGTGGCTGGTCCCTGAGTGCTGTGAATATCAAACACTGGCCACAGTGGCCGGGCTACAGGGCCCAGCTCTCCCCAGGCACACACACCAGCCGTGGGACTCTGCCTCTGCCCCTCTGCTCTCCTTCATTCAAGGGTCTGTCTACCCCTGTGTGCACTGGCATCACCCTTCGGGGGCTCTGCCTGGTGACCCGCCTGGATTACAGGGATCTCCTGCAAGAGCAGTCTGTGCTTTGAAAGCTTTTTTCCCCGACTTTCCCCCCTTCTTTATAATGAAATCAAATTAGGCTTTCTGCAAGTATGCTCTTCTATTTGTGGATAAAGCCTGACATTCGTTTCGGATTATCTAAGGTAGGGATTTTGGGCAGGCACCCAGCAAGGTTTTAGGAAGGGAAATTAGCCCAGTCCCTGCCCGACATTGGTTCAGGCCCCGCTATTAGATGCTTCTGATCTGAGGCACTGCCAGCTCCATCCCACACCAGGACACCCTTGCTGTGCAAAGAGGTTCCTCTCACTCCTTTGGCGGGTGGATAGTGTTGTGGTTTGGGTGAGCAAAGTCTCCATCCTTTGCCCGTACAGCTTCCTGCATTTGGAACTAATTCCTCCAGCAGCTGTTACAAGCTACTGACTTCAGAAGCCAGGCTGAACAGGGGATAATTATTTCTGCTGTGGCCAAATATGTTAGACCTTTGGTTTGGCTTTGAATATTCCTATTAAGCATCCCAAAACTGAGGACATTTGAAAGAACAACCCAAAGCCAACTCGCCCATCATGGCAGGCTGTGCCTGTGCAGCCTGGCAGCATCCCCTGCCCGCCGTGGGCAGCACAGCCCCGCTGCTGCCTGCACAGGCAGGTGCCCCATGTCGCAGGCACAGCCCGGTGTCCCAGCCCCAGCAGCCTCTGGGGTAACCTGCTGCCAGGCTGCCAGCACGAGGGAGGTTTTCCACATACATATGTGTGATGCTAAAATAGATGTATTACGTGTGCAAGTGGAAGAGAGAAAAAGGAATTCATTTGGTGTACTTGTCATGTGGAGCCCCGTGCCGCGAGCTCCCAGCGCTGAAGGAGAGATGCCTGGGAGCTTCCCGAGCTCTCTTTTCCCTTGTCTATCTGTTTGCTAATGAGTGTGCTAATATCTCTCTTGCCTGTAGCAGCAGCGATGTACCTACCAGACGATCTGCACTGAAGGTGGGTCTGTCCTTTTCTCTCTCCCTCTAAACCCACCGAGATCTCAAATGACTTCTGTAGAAAGGATGAGAGAGAGGTCCCTGCCTTGACCCCCATCCCCTTTCCTCTAGGCAGAGACTGAATATGGTGCCCCCACTTGGCATATATCCTCTTGAAAACATAATTCCATAAACTCTTCAACTTTTTCCCGCTGGCTCCCTGAACACACACAATAGGACGATAAAAATCCTTACAAATGTGCATTCTCTCCAGAGCCACTTGTCTTTTTCTGCAAACAAAAGGACATCGCTGGTTTGAAAGGCTGGGAGCAGAACTGAGAGGGACCCCATTAGAAATCCCCAGCAGTGAATGGAGCATTGCCAGTCCACAGGCAAAAAAAGCATTAGCTCCTCTGTGCCAGCAAGGAGCTACCAAGGTCTCGGTAAGTTATTCCAGCTCTCTGCCTTCATATTTATACCACACTCCTCTGAGCACCAGCACGGCGCTGCAGATGAGAGACCATTTCAGTCTGAAATGCTACCTGCTTCCCAAATCCTGGGGTGGGGGGAGCTACCTGCCTTTCTGAACTCTCAATATCTCTTCCAAGCAAAGCAATCCCTTCCTCCCTGTCCTTCCCAAGGTGCCAGTCAGCTCTCCCAGATACCAAAAGGGTGACAAAGCCGTAGATCTATCTTGCCTCCATTTGACCCACCGGTGACAATATCTTCTTCCAGGGCAGCAGCAGCAGCAAACGGAATTAAAGCTCAGCGATGCCTCCATGTCACTGAGCCTTCAATTTACTGTGCAAATAACCCCAGCCTGTGCCTTGCTTGGCCTCATCTGCTTGGAATTAATATTAATTCCAAAATGAAGGTAGATTGCCATCCACTTTGCTAGTCACACGGACTCAGATTGGGCTATCAATCTCCATTTGAAATCAAGCACCTCGCAGTCTTGTGTCCCAGTGCAGAGAGACCAAATGAAATCCTAAGATGTATTTTCTAGGTAAGTCTGGTTTTGTTTTTTCCAAAGTCCTGGCCAAGAGCATGTCCCTGCTGGTGGCAGAAGCGACAGTGCCCAAGTAATTTCTTTTTTCAACTTGAAATGCAGAGCTGTTCACAGAAAATGTCTGTAAAAACCTCAGAGAGTCCTGAACACCTGAAGACTGGCAGGGAAGAGAGAAGAGCTGCTCATCTGTTCAAGAATGGCCCAGGACTTGGAGAGGAGCCGTATGCCATCTCTTGACTGATTATTCCACATGTACAAAATAATTTCTGCGTGAAGGCAGGGACCTGACCCTGGCCAGGTGGAGACACAACCCCTACGCTGTAAAGGCTCTGGGTGGTAAGGATTTGGCCTCGCTGGGGGCCGAGAGGTGTTCCTGGGTGGGGAGAGCATGTGGCTGGGGGTGGGAGATAGCCAGATCTCCAGGGACCCTGGCAGCAATCTGACTGGGGTTATTCTGATACGTGGGAATAGGTGCAACCTAAGTCCTACTCCCACATTAACTGCAAGGCAAACATGGCTCAAAGCCACCCTTCCCTCCCTCCTGAGAGCCTGCGCCGACTGCAGCTTGTTCAGACCTAAAAGCACAGCCCAGAATTAGCTAAAGCACACTGGGGGTTGTGTTTAAAACAAACTCATATAAATCCATACCAGATAACTTGTGAAATCTTCCAAATTCCCTCTGCCCCCCACCCCCCCCCCCACCCGATTTATCTGAACATCTTAGTTATTCAGTGATGGGTGCTGAGAAAAAAGATCAGGCTGAAGGCAGACAGACGTGGCCTCACTCCTCTCCCAGAAGAACATCACAAGTTTGTGACTGGAAATCAGAAAATTACTCTGCCTTCCCCCTCATCCTCCCTCTGAGCAAGCGCCTGGCCTTATACAATTATTTATCTGCTGGTAAGAGGCAAATCAAATATCATTAAGGCGAGTCGAGCAGCTAAGAGCCGGATGCTGGCTGTCAGAATTGCGCTTTGCAAAGCAATTCAAACCAGCGGACACACGCTCTCCTTTCCCTCAGATACTCCGGTCGCCCTGCGAGTATCTCTGAGTATCTCCTAACCAACATATCAATTAAGTTACACTTTGGCTAGCGAGGGAGTGCGCCTGGGACTGTATTGATCCTCAAGCACTGCAGTGTGCAGAGTCTATAATGGCCGCAGATGAGACATCCCAGCCAGGGAAGCTGGATCTTCAAGCATCTGATAGATCAATAGCTTTCATAAACCAGACTGAAAAATAGGGGAGAGTAATAACGGTAACAGAAATGCTGGTCTACACTTACAGAAGAAAAACAATTTGAGGAGGACCAAATAGCAACATTGATCATGCCACTCTTTTCCCAGTTTTATCTTTGTGAAAGTATTTGGCTAACTCCAGACAATGCAAACCTTTATTTAAACTGCAGTGCAATTAGAGGCTGTACATTGTATTGCTACTCTTTACATTTCGAGTGTGCTTATGCTCTTTAGAGATAACCCTTGTTTTAATTAGGTAAATTGCTTGGGCAGTCCTCCTCTCCCCCCTCCCCTGCACTGACAAACCCTTGTCTTGGGAGGGAGAATTGTGCATCTCACGCACACAGTGAGTCCACGGGAAGAGGGGCAGAGCCACTTTCCTCTTGGTGACATTTGTGACATTTGTGACAAAGGGACTGGAGGCTGCTGGCTGAGCAAAGCCAGGACTCAGCCCTGGAAGCATCCCCCACATCCACAGCAGGGCTCAGTTCAGAGCAGTTTTAACACCATGCAGACTCTGCCCTGGAGAAGGAGACTGGACACGATGTGTGCTGCGATGCCCCAAGGACACGTGGCACTACTGATGCTCCAGAGACTGCAAAACCAAAAAAAAAAGTGGAGGCCGGGAGCCCCAGATGGAAGGTGAATCTGTGGGGGATGCTGCTGGCGGCGCTCTGCCGCTGTACATAAGAACAGCCTCACATTTTCCTGCCCTCACTATGAGAACTGGTTGGCAGAGCTGATTTTCTGGCTTAACCACATAGCCACCCGTAGAGAGCACGCTCAAGCACGTCGAGATGTTCTCAGCCGATGGGCTGGGAGGCCGGGGGCAGCCTGGACGGCTTCGATGGTGTCTGCATCACACCGGTGACGCGGCCCCACCGCAGCTTGCTGCTCAGGAGCCACAGCAGCCTGGAAGAATTATGTGCAGCACTTAGGAGTAAATGTGTGCTATGCTTGGCAGTACCTGAACAGATGATATCTCTTGGAATATACCTGACTATTTTTTTTTTTTAGAGACATGATCTGCGGTTGTTGACAAGTTTTGCCGAACAACATCAGGACCAGGGTTTTCTGCAGGATCCACCAAGCAATGCCCGAAACCTGGGGCTATAACGGAGTCTTGCAAGGAGTGTGTTAGGCCTGTCAAGGAGTTAATAAAGTTTATTGAGTCTTCAAGCCATCAGTGTCTGATCCTTCATCAAGACCCACAACAAAACTGCCAGGGAAAATACATTTGCTCGTCAGAGGCAGGTGGTGAAATAATGCAGGATGCCAAATGCCAGGGCAAGGCTGGCAGTAGGGGTGGGTGGTGAGGAGGTGACCTCGTCGAGAGCTGGGTTAAATCCAGGAAATTTTAGATTTAAAAGGAACGATTTGCAGAAGCTGTCATGGAAGTTGCGATGAGGGTAAAAGCAATCAAACAAGAGCACAGCTCTGTGGTTCGGGAGAGATTTATCTGCCATCTAAAGAAGACTCATGTCTTGTCATGGTAACTGGCAGATTTGCTCAGTGGAAGTACCAGAGAGATGTCCTGAGACTGCAAAGCAGGTAGAAAGCCCAGGGAGACTCCAGCAAGAGAAGAAATCTCCTGGGGGTGCCAGATCCAGTCCCCTTCATGTCATGCACAGGAATGGGCTGCCTTTACTCATTTATGAGTTTCAATTAATTTCTTCCCCTGTTCCTGTTGTGGCTGAGAACAAAAAAAGGAGATAAAACTGATGATGGACAAAACCAACCCCTCATCCTACCTGAAGCCTCAGCTGGTGTTTGCTTGGACTTGGGGCTCTGCTCTGGTTTTGTGCTGTTGGAGCGGCGCAGGTGGCATGCGGGTCGCTGGGGACACCGCTCCTCTGGCAGGATTGTACCCGCAGAGCTCTCCTGAGCAAAGCCCTGCATCAGCTTCCTCATGACAGGTCTGTCAAGCTGGAACAACCCTGGGAGATGTTCAAACCTTGGAGCTCTACCCAAGCAAACTTGTGAAACGTCTCCTCTTGCCTCCATCACTTCAATCCTGTCCACTCCAGAGAGCCATAGGGAGGAAAGTGGCCATCTGTTTGGAGTTTGCTTTGAAAAGAGAAGGAAACCAATCTTCTCGGACAGCATCTCCCAGAGCCTGTTACTCATCCGCTGATTCTTCTGCAGCCTTGGCACAGGGAGCAATTCAGCAACGATTTATCAGAAAACCAGAGTCCAGGAGAGAGTCTGGTTTACAATTATTCTTCAGTTACATAGGTAATTTTAACTGAGATTAGCTGATCCTGTAAAGTAATTGAAGACAGGAGGTCTGGGGCTGCTGCGCTGTTATTATCACCATATGGCATTGGAAAAACAATGGGTGATGGCTGTCTTTTAAAGTGGTTTTCAAAACCCTCTAATTCAGTCTTTCCAGGTATGAAGGGAGAGTGAAATTTGACAGGCAGGGAGGGGGGGAGAAGGATGTAGAGATGACTGAACAGAAAACCAAAATAGATTGAGATGAACAAAAGGGATGGTTGGAGAGGCAATGAGGAAAGGGTCTGCTGCTTTGGCTCACAGAAAGCAGAGGGACTTCTTTTTTCAGCCTGATCCCCGTGCACAGTTAATGGCTGTTCCTCCCAGAAGGACAGCACTACGTTATTTCTACTGTTAGATGAAGACAACCACCCTGCAAGTAAAATGCTGGAACACACCTCCTACCCTCACTGTCTTGTGATACTTTGGCATGTTGGCAAGTGCCGCAGCTGCCTGAGGGATTACCAGCCCAGCTGGCATCCCCAGCCTTTGCTGCGGGCTCTCTGCCAGCTCGCCAAAGAAAGGAGCCTTCGGTGGATTGCCGAGCACCAGCGCCCGCCATCCTGCAGCGCAGCAGACGGCTGAGCCAGCCCTGTGTGGAGCCACTTGACCGGCGCCCGCCCCCAAGGTGCTCTCTGCAGTGAGCACCAGGTTGTCCAGGAGTTCTCTTAATTGCTTGGAGGGTTTTTAACCCCTCTGAGAAATCACCAGATTCCCCAAGTGGTGCTTAGCATTTCCTCAGAAGAGCCTGGAAGCACGAGCGCACGCAGATGTGCAGAAGTGTGGAGGAAAAACCAGATGCACAAGGCAGAGGGTTGGGGACTGTCTGTAGCCTCTCCTGCCTGCTGCAGCCCTGCAGAGCCATCCTTGGGCACAACGTGCTCTGGAAGCTCCCACAGCCGACCGGGCAGCCGTGCTTTCTGCCAGTATCTCGAATATCACCCTGCTGGTTTTACTGGCCCAAATGGTGCCCAAATCGTCCACCTGCAGGTACCACCTGGGAGAAATTACTGCCATACCTGACGATGGATTATCTAAAATGCACTCTGCTACGAACACTGCCTGCAACAGCAGGACCAAGGCCCTAATCTCATTAATAATAATCCAAGATATATTCGGTTGGAATATTTCTGTTTGGTTAATAAAAATAAACAAATAAAGTTTTAGGACAAGCCAAGTACAATTAAAGCAGTTGCTTGCTTCAGATCGGGGGGACATTCCCATGTAATCAGATTACGGTGATTCCCTCTCAGGTCCAGATTTGATCCTAAACTACATGCCAAGGTCCCTTTACCTCCACAATAGAGGGGGCAAAAACCCAAAATACAATCAAGAAGAAAATACAATTAAAAAAGAACTGCTTCTACTGGAATTATAAACAGCAGCGATTGCTGTGATTCTGCAGTAATCAAGGCCAGGCCAGGCCCTGTCTGTTGTTATTATCTCTCCCACTAATCCCCAATGTGTTTCCTATTTGTGTTGTTCTGGGTTTCCACACAGAGCAGCCTGGACCAGCCTGCGGCAGGACCTGCAGCACCGGAGACTCCTTCCCTCCTTGGGACACCCCGCTGGCTTCGGGACTCAAAGCGAAGGTGATGGAGGGGCTGTCACCTCTGTGGGCACAAGAGGGACTGGGGGATGTGCCTGCTTGGAGCATCCTGTGTCCCTGCATCCCAAACACAGGAGCTGGATGCCCAGCAGCTGCACCACGTCCCAGACCCCCAAACTGGGGAAATAATCAGTGGAGAGGAAATGCTGCTATTTCAAGTCTCACCAGTGTGTTGGGTGGTTTGGCCCCCCATGGCTCCCAGGGCTTCTTGGCTCTTTTTCTAGGACTAGAGCAGGATTAACTGTGTACCTCCTGGCCCACTGCTAGGGCAGGGGGATGACTGAGGAGCAGTAAGGCAACTTTCCTCAGCAGCATGGATGAAAGGAGCAGGACCTTCCTGAGATGTCCTCTTATCCTCGTATTTAAATGGGCGGATGAAGGACTCTACAGGAAAACCTTTGCTGAGATTTGTTTTTTTATAAAAACTAACTTGTTTTCAGCACAAAACCATTTGGAATGAAAAAAGGGGGAAAAAAAAGTGTTCCTGAATGATAAAGGAAAGGCGATATCTGCTTTTGGTCTAAGGCAGCGCTGGTCTGTCCTCTTGCACCCTGGCCCAGCTCTGCAATGCCCCGTGTGCCCTGACTGCAGCGTCCCGCGCCATTACTGTGTTCCCAGCGCTGCCTTTGTGGCTGGAGCAGCATCACAGTGGGGACATGGGTGTCCCCATAGCGGTACAGGTGACAGACGTGGTGGTCGTCCCCTCAGCACTGTCTGGTGTGGCTGATGGGCCTCCCTGCATCCCTCCCATGGGGCAGAGCCAGGGCCGTGGGGCCGGGTCCTGCGCTGCTGGTGCAGCTACGTGGCACCACATGCTCATCCCTGGGAAGATCCACAATTCCCACCCCTTCCATGCATCCTTACACCCATATTTATTTGGCCAAAACACAGGCTGGCAGTTTTAATTTTCATTATTCCTTGTTTGTTATTCTTTACCCTGAAAAGTTTCAGCTCATCCACTCGGGGAGGAGAAGCAACGTGGTGGGCCTCAGGGGAGCTGGCAGCGCCCGTGCAGCTGCCTCTGCCTGGGACAACCTTCACCCGGGGGAGGCGCGGGGGAGGTCTGTGCTCAGCGGCGTCCCCACGCAGCATCGCCGTGACACGTGGCAAAGAGCCGAGGCTGAAGGGAGCAGCTGTGGCCAACTTGTGTTTACACAGAAAAATGTGTAAATCATCACGGATGCCTGGAAGTCAGGCGGGATCACCCAGGCGCTGGGGCCAGGCTGGGAGCGGCACCGGGACACGGAGGCAGGATTGGTGGTGCCCACAGCAGCAGCTTGCTGTGCTCCTGAGCCGTGCTGCCAGCGTGGACCCACCTCCAGGGTCTCCAGTTTGGTTCCTGAGCTGGGGGCAAGAAGTGAGTGACAAAGGGGAGCCTGAGATGGTTGGGAAGAAGAAGCAGTGGTGTAGGGTCACCTGCGCAGGAAGGGAAAGAGCCAGCGGATGCTGCAGTTCAAACCTGGCCACCCTGGCACTGACAAGGAGAAAGTTGGTGGGAGAAAGGAAGGGGAAGGGATGGGTCAGGAGTGTGAAGCGGGCAAAGAAGTTCCTTTGCAAATCCCACGGAGAGGCTCATGGCACCCCAGCCTGGAGCAGGCAGCAGGGCTTGGAGAAGAGGCAGCCCAGGGACCTGCCTGTGTTATTGTCTGGAGCAACCAGTCCAGAAGGTCCCAGTACACCCTAGTGGGACTCCAGATGGATCCTGGCTGGTGTTTATTTGACAAAGGGTTTTTGGCTGTCTGCTGGCCAGCAGCACCAGGTAACCAGCCCATTTCCAAATCCTTAAAAAGCTCAAACAGCTGTCACTTTGCCAATGGACTGAACATCCCCACTCAGACCTGAAATCCAGGAGCTCCTGACACAACAGGAGCTGGGGCCAGGACTAACCTTCCTTCACAAGATAAACCTCTCCGCTGCATCCCTGGGTCCTGGGAGAGGCTTTGTAGGGGCAGAGGACAGGGGACTTCTCCTTTTTCTAAGGACATCAGCACTTCTACTGCTGGCAGCTTTGCTGAAAATCCTCTGGTTTTGCCCAGAGTGTGTTGACCTTGCGGGTTTAGCTCAGCGAGCGCTGGGGCAGCGTCCTGCTCACTGTCACGCTGCGGTAAATCCCAATGAACTACATTCGCTTCAGACGTGGGGCTCCAGATTTACAGCTGCGTTCGGGAGACTAGATCATGACCTGTCCTCTCCAAAGCAGCGCCTTTCCACAGCTCAGCAACTTACGGTTTCCTTTGAAATGGTCTAGTGAAAAGCCCTAGACAAGCGTTTCTCCTGGATGTTTTAGTGCCTACCTCAAAGCTATTCCTGCTGGCTTGTGTTTAAAGCCCTGCCTCCCCCCTGCCCTCTGCTTTTCTCTTTCTGTGAAGAGGCGAAGGAGCAGAAGAGCAAAGTGGGATGAAGGAGAAGGTGTGGGGAGGAGGGAGCTGGGATCAGCCATGGAAACCAGTTCAGAGAGACGTGGGGTGTCCTGCTCTCCAGCCAGGCTGCCTGGTCCCAGCTCAGCTCCAGGGCCATGGGGGTCAGTGCTCAGAGGGACAGGAGCACTGAAGGGGCGTTGCTGATGACACTGGGTGGCTGTCCACCTCCTGACTCATTACCAAGCCAGTGCTCAGCAGGGCAGCAGAGGCTGCTGAGCAGCCAAAGCACCATTTTTCAGAGATAAAACTGAGTTTACGATCACTGCGGTCATATACAAGTCCATGGCAATATGTTGCATCCTCCATCCTGCCTTAGGACAACATGTTCTTCTTCACTTCCTATCCCAAATTGTTTCGTGGTGTTGCTGAGATGTTCCTGACAGTGTCAGACTTACCCCAAGGAGGGCTGTGTGTTGCAGAGGGAGCGCTGCTTCTTGGCTGTGCTTAGAAAGCATGCATTAATTGTTCACCAGCTCGTGCGCCTGCAGTCTAATTAGCCATACTAACCAAAGCCTGAGAGGAAAAATCTGTGGGTCTGTAGCTGAATTTAAACTTTAATCTGCTCTGTCCAGAGCTGTTTCCTGTTGCGGCTGGTGTGTTCTGCACCAGGAAAAACACATTTAGAAAGAAGAAACCTCACTGGAGGCAGAGGCTGGGCAATGCCTTGGGTCCTAACACATCTGTGGGCCAGCCATGTTTCTCCACCTCTTGCTATCACAATTATTTTTATCCACCTTGCATGTTTTACTAGGCAATCAAAGCAGCCAGTACTTTTATGGGATGCTGATTAATTGAGCTCAGATACAGTATTTCTCTAAGACTCGCTTCCAGAGTCCTTGCAGAGAACTGAGCAAGCAAGATAGAGGAGGACCCAAGAGCCGGTTACAGAGCTGGGGATGGAAACTGTGCTGACATCCAATTATTCGCTTCCAACGACTTGGAAAATGAGGGGCCATCACATGCAGACCGTGTAGGTGGGCTGTGACTTCCTAACAAAGGAGAACAGAGTACCAGACTCCTCACCGGGGCCCATCTGCAGGAGTCAGAGCAGGCTATCACCATTCCCACAAAGCGAGAACCGTTGTGTCTTTCTGCAAATGCTGAGAGCAATGAAGCAATTCAGCCTGTTCCACCAGTAGCTTTGGTTGTTCTGGTTTTTCCCCTTTTCTCAGTAAGGTCGGCATCACTCAGAGGGAAAAGGTCTATCATTTTGTAAAATACTCTGTTTCTGCTCATCTACTCTCCTTCACCAAACGATTCTCTTCTCAACAGAGTCAGACCTTCAGTGGCCTCCTTCCAGTCCTCCTGATCAGAAGGGTTGTGTTTGTCTAAAGTCAAAGCAGGAGGTTGATTTACTGTCCAGTGCAGCTCCTGGGGCTGCACACCCAGCACTTGCAGCTCACTGCGGGCAGCCAGTCCATAGAGCAAAGCCACTCACCAAAAAAAATGAATCGGATAACCCGAAGTGTTAGATGAATTGAAGGAAAGTGTGATCCATTCACCTGCAAACTGTGAGCAATGTCAGCGGCAAAAGTCTCTGAGTAAGCTATCCATCATGGATTATTCATTCATCTTGGCTAGTTACGAGGAGAGATAGCATAAAGCTGAAAATGTTCCAGTGCCAATTATTTATTTAAGGGATGTTCTCCTCTACAGGCTCAAAGCACTCGAGCAACAATGTTTATCTTGCTTTCCTCACGAAAGTCCATGGCACTGCATAGTGGCTGAAACAGAGAAAATCTATGCCAGTGTTGAGGCTGAATTTCCCTTAGTTGAGTTTCATCACCTTTATTCTTAGCCCCACTGCTTTTAGTCCATTCTGAACAATATTTCTTTCTCTTCAGTGTTTACACCCTTTAGATATTCCTAGACAGCTATTATCTTTCCCATTAGTCTTCTCTTAGCCTAGTTGTAAGTATTTACTTATTTTAATCTTTCCCCATCAGCCAGTCCCTCCTGCCCCTTAATCATCTATGCTGTTCTTCTCTGAATTCCCTCTGATTTGTCTACATCACTCTTGTTTATGATTCTGAGATCTCATTTAGCATTTGATTTCTGCCAAAAATAAAATTGAGCTTGATTGTTTTCACTGATGACTGAAGGAGACATGAATTGTTGCTTGGAAAACAGTCCTTGAGACAGCAATATATGAAAGAGAAAAAATAAAGGCAGCTCCATCAGGCAGACAAATACACAGATAATATCACGTAGGCCAGCTTTGGCTAGATTGAATCTCAGAAGTGCGGCTGGTACGTGATGACAGTAATAGCCACCACTATTAGAGTGTTTAGCTTTTAAACAGAAATGTGAGTTATAACTCAGGCCCCAGCATAAATCACAGGGCCATGAAAATCTCACAAACGCATGCCTGCACAATAAACCAATATGAAATTCCTTGTCCTTGGTGAAAGTAGCAAAATTGCAACTTCCTTTGTATGGGAAAATATGTGTTCACGTCAGATACAGCAATTTGGTTTCAGGCATGTCATTGAGACCTTCAGCTTGGAAAGTTGTAATCTTTTTTGGAAAGGAACATCTGAATTGCCACATGGTCGGAAAAGAAAGTGGCAAGGGCGAAGTCACACTCCAGAATGATCTTAATCTAATGAAAGAGCAGCCAGCCTGGTCATCCCCAGGGCGAGCACTGGGGGCTGTAGTCACTGTCCACACTGGGCAGAGCTGCGTGTGGGAAGGTGCTGCCTGAATCTGCGTTTGGGCTGAGGAGCGGAGGGGTGGTGCTGCAGGGCCCTCCTCACTTCTGACTATCATACTACTTCCTTTGTGTCTCCAAATGCTGATTTAAGGGACCTGCTTTTGATAACCTGCACTATCAAATGCTGGTGGATGGCTTCAGCCTATAAATCTTCAGAAATTCGGCTGACCTGCTGCACTGCACAGCTAGTCCATCTAGCCCTCGGCCATCGGCGTCTTGCAGCTGCTGCTGGGACAGTGCTGCCACTTCTCACACTGGCAACGTTCATGCTGTGTCACTCCAGGCTCAGCCGGGACCTCTCTTTCCACCTCGGCTGATTTCAGACATTTCATGTCAGTGATTATGGGCAAATTAAAGAGAGCAAGCGACAAACGTATCCATTCCCCAGCAGAGCTCCTTCAGTCTGCGTGTGTGGGCCAAAGAGCACAGTCACCGCATCTCCTCTCTCGGTGTTTGCTCACTCTGGGTCACCAGGGAGTTGGCATCCTGGTTTGTATCAGAAACAGCGTGGCCAGCAGGGACAGGGAAGGGATCTCACCCCTGTGCTCGGCACTGCTGAGGCCGCCCCTCGATGACTCGGTTTGGTTTTGGGCCCCTCACTCCAAAAAGGCCATTGAATGACTCGAGCGTGTCCAGAGAAGGGCAACGGAGCTGGTGCAGGGTGTGGAGCACAGGTCTGATGGGGAGCGGCTGAGGGAACTGGGGGGGTTTAGTCTGGAGAAGAGGAGGCTGAGGGGAGACCTCATGGCCCTCTACAACTCCCTGAAAGGAGGGTGCAGAGAGGGGGGATGAGTCTCTTGACCCAAGGAACATGTGATAGGACAAGAGGTAATGGCCTCAAGTTGTGCCAGGGAGGGTTTAGACTAGATATTAGGAAGGATTTCTTTGCAGAAGGGGTTGTTGGGCATTGTAATGGGCTGCCCAGGGCAGGGGGGGAGTCCCCTTCCCTGGAGGGGTTGAAGAGTCGGGTTGACCCAGCGCTGAAGGGTCTGGTGGAGTTGAGAACGGTCAGTGTGAGGTTCATGGTTGGACTGGAGGAGCTTCAAGGTCTTTTCCAACCCAGATGATTCTGGGATTTCGTGATTCACACCCACCATGGGAGAAGCTAAGCTTGGGACAGCAACACTGTTGAAACTCAAGAGTTTCAAACACGTTTGCTTTCAGGACACTGATGCACTGCAGCCTTGATGAGCCCCTAAGGAGGCCTGAGGGACACCAGTAGGTGACAACACGACCTGTTTAGAGAGACAAACCTGCAGCACGAGTGTTTTTCAACAAGGGCAGGAGCATTTTGCTCCACTGGAAAGTCACTGTGTGTCCGTCCCCATGCAGGTGAGCATGTGGGTACGGTTGGATGGAGGAGAGCAGCAGCAACCCGTCCTGCATCCCCCCGGGAGGAGGACCTGGGGCTGCAGAGCAGCAGCCACAGGAGACGGGCTGCCAGTTGGGAACACTGGTCCCACAGTAGAGCACACCATAATCCCCCAGATCTGAGACTCAAATAAACCCTGAAATTAAACAGGGAGGTAGGGGCTGGTTTCCCCTGGGAAGAATCTACCTTCCAGAGAGACCCTGCAAAGAGTATACAGTATCTCAGGGGGATTTCCATTTAAATGCTCTTTGGCAAAATGCCCTTAAAAAGCTGCTGATGCTTCGTGGAAAGCTTTGAAAAACATGCTAATTAATTAGAAACAATGCAGGATCTCTATCCACTATAGGAGCCCCTATGTTTCCCTCCCTCAAATTCCTGTCACCACCAGAGACATTTGCATGAGAAGGGCAGCTTTGTTTCTCCAGACTCTCATCTGCTGTTTCTGCTGCTTATTCCTCCACCTGAAGTCAGGCTCCAATGTGTGGGACCCCCCAAGGCATCTCCACAGCAACCCCCCAGCCCCCCCGGGCCGTGGGGCAGAGGCAACCAGGGTTCACAGGGAAGAGCCAGTTTGACAGCCCTGAGCAGGGCTTGGGACAGTGAGGACATGCCACCCCCCGAGACCGGGACCAATTAGGGAAGGGGGAATTCATTAGCATTATTACTATGCACCATGTGTGCTGCAGTAGCATCCCAAAGCTCCCATCAAGATCAGGTATCCTGTATGCTGGGAATGTATAAAATTGCTGTAAGACATGGTCCTTGCTTCTGTAAATTCCAATTTACAGCAGGCTTCCCTAAAAGATGGAGTATTTCAGCAAAGCAGTGAGAACCCTCTTGCTGGGCACTCAGAGCCACCTCCCACCGTCGCTCTGACCCCCACCAAGGGCTGTATTAAAATGTGTCAGCTCTGAAAATGACCACCTGCACTGTGGAAAAACCCACGGCAATTCTTCTGTCTTCATTTCTATTTTATTTGTTTTGCTGCCGCAAAATGGGGCGGGGGGAGATGGTGGGATTTCATCACTTATCGCAGGCAACAGCGACCTTTTGGTTGGCGATGAAATATCACTGAACTTCCCCAGCAGGCAGTAAAAGTAATGCTCAAGGTGTCAAAGAGCAACTTTCTGCTCCTCCAACGATCTTGCAAGGACTAATTATCCCTCCTAGTGAGAAGGAGCAGGGAGGGGAAGGGGGACATGATGCTGATATTAAGCACAACAGAAATACCTGTAAAGCAAACTTTAATTCAGGGTGGCTGTGCCCCAGCAATCCCTCTGCTCCCCATACGCTGGCGTCAGAGCCCTTCTTCACTTGGAGTTTTGGAGAGTGACCACTGCTCTGCGAATCACTGTTTGAAACCTAAATAATGCATTGGGGTAGGGATGTACGGAGAGATTCTGGGTTTGCTCAGGAGCAGTTGGATATTTTCCTATTGCTCAGGGGGACAGTGGTGACAAAGCGATGAAAGAAGAGGAACACTATAAAGAGAGAGAGAGGTACGGCTGAGCTGTGCTTCTGGGACGTGGAGCGTTCCCACCAGGCCAGGGGAAAGCAAGAAACCAACCCAGCAGCTATGAGTTGACAACAAAGCAGAGGGATGGCAGCAGCCACAGTCCCCGAGTGGGCATCAATCAACTCAACCTCGGCAGAAACGTCCCTGCTGCAGGTGCGGTGACGTGTGTGTCTGTGTAAGGGGTGCGGGGATGTGCCCGAGACATTCAGTACCCGGGTCAGGAGAGGTTTTAAGAGGAAACAACCCCATGAATGCTTACTTCCCCAAGCCTAAATTCCTCCTTTTTCCTAGAGAGGCAAGACCAACATGGCTCTTTGCATTGCTTTGCATCTGAACAAGGGATTAAATGTCCACGCTGACTCAATGCACACTGGAACACTTCCAGAAAGTCAGCAAATTTGCGCTCCCTCTCCCTTTAAATGCTTTGGCTTCCTGCAGGAAAATGAAATCCATTAACAAGTTCCACCCCTGCTCCGAATTCAAGGCTAGAACTGTCAATGCTTTAGGAACGAGCTAAATGGGGGGATTTCCATAACAATCAACAGCTACAGCATTAATCTATAGTCATATTAACCTGGGATGACAAGGACACGTCTGTCTGTTCTCTCTAATGTAATCTACCATTATGCTCGGGCTCCATTGAAGTCTGCTTTGTGCCATGCATTTGGCTGTGATCAGCTAGTCTCGCTGGCTTTAAGCACAGCTTAGAAAAGAGAGAGGGGGAATACAGACAGAGAAAAGTGATTAATATGCGTGCGTGTGTGTGCTTAGCATGTGTCTGCCGCTAATGTATGTGTGAGCATGTGCATGTGCCCCCGTCTCTCGGGGGGGTCATGCGTTTGCGCACGCGAGTGTGCTGCAGGGACGTGCTGGTGCTCGCCGAGGTGTCAAAACGCACCGAGCAAACGGAGAGGAACAGGCAGAAATTTCAGTGAGAAGATCAGGGCTCCGTGAAGGAACGTGTGGGTGTGAACATGAGGCGTCCGTGTTGGCGTGTTTGGCGCATGTGAGTGACGAGCCCGCGGGGCCAGGACAGCTCAGCGGGGCGGCAGAGGGGGCCGGCCCCTCCGGCACTTTACAGCCACTGGCAGCACGTCCTCTGCAGGGATGTGCAGCCCTGACTGTCCCTTCTCTTTCTCCCACTTCGCTATATTAATCCTCCTTGAAGAAGCACCTTCTCCGAGCATGCAAGATGCCCTAAGCCTGCTTTTGGATTAGGAGCTGATTACAGAGCTGCAGTGGTGCGCACCAGAATACCCCACACCAGAATGAGCTTATGGGGTCAATCACATTCCCAGCACCCTCTCCAGCCACTTCAGAAGATGCCGTGATATCAGCTCCCACCTTCTGCAAGGAGCCCGTTCCCAGGCAGGGATTAGAGCCTCGGCGGCTGCTGCATGGCCATCCGCAGGCACATTGCTTTGCCGGCTTTGCCACCTTTCCTTTTTTATCGTTGGAGAGCAGGATGCAAATTGCTCTGTGGCAAACTCATCCCGCGTGCTCACCAGAGGGCTGGTGACAGCCCCACTGCTCCTGCTGCCCCATCCCACCCCGGGAGGTAAATCCCACACGACTTCTGTGGGTTCACCAGGCAAATGTGCCCAGGAGCTTGTGCGACTCTGCCTTCACTCTGGCCATCCCTGGGGAGGCATGCAGAGAAATCTCGAATCATCCCACAAAGCGATAGCAAGGCAGGGAGAATGGCAAGAAAACCCCTGACCAAACCACATTCTTCTGCCCTGTCTGCTAGTTCAGTGATGACCAAAGCGGGGTGGGGAGTCGTGACTGTTGGCTCCTGGCAGATTTCCTCCCTGCCCAGCTCACCCCAACTTGTTTCGGATTTGAAAAGCTCTAAGAAGTTGCATCCCAGCTCTGTCTTTGCTCTGGTCCATCCCCGAGGAGAGCGGACCAAGGCCGGACTGTGGTGCCAGCCCGGCAGGGTGGGAGCTGGGGATGTTCCTCCCGCAGCCTGGCCCTTCGCCGTGCAGCCCTTTCCCACAGGCAGCATCTCGGCTCTACCTGCTCGGGCAAGCAGCCATTAACCCCCTTCTCCCAGGCAATCGGCTGCTGAGAGTGTCCAGGAGAGACTGGCAGGACCCCTCCAAAGCCTGTAAATGCTGCATGCTCTGGTGTTACATCCAACCTGTCCCAACGTGCTGATAAATTCCCTGTTACCACCATCCTGCACTCGCAACTCATATTTCAGAGCTGAAAAGTGCCACTTTGGCCATTCTGGGTATTACTGCAAATAGGAAGCTGGGGGTGGGAGCACAAACTAGCGGGGTGTAAAGATGAGGAGGAGATAAGCATTGCAAAATGCTCTTCTACTCCTGGCAGAGACAAAACTCCCCCACAGACCTGTGCTGCTGCTGCCACCGTCCCCCATTTCCTCACACCCTCACTCCCCGCATCCAGACCTTATGGTTCCCTCATTTCAGGCCTTCTCTTTAAAAAAAATTTCCAGTCCAGTCCATGATTTCTGTGTTACTGTTTAGTCATATTGTAAAAGGGGTGGAAATGGGAAACTCTGATTCACCAGGATCTTTGCACAGAAACTTTACACGCTGGAACAATTAATTATCCATTAAAACCTTTGTCTTTGTGCATCTTATTGTTCCAGGCTCTTATTGAAGCCACTCAGCGAAACAATCACTCTGCCAGCGTTCGAGTGTGGTTAATCAACTAACAAGCTTATAAATACAATAGATACAGCAACATGTTGCTCTCTGAGAGTGCCACTGCTGAAGGGTCTCAAGTCACTTTCAAAAATGTCAAATTAGCCATGGCTCTTCCCACTCCGCGGGTTGGTGAAGCGGCAGCTCTTTCCTACAGCTGGGAAGACCATGATGTTTGGAGATGGGCCACTGAAACGCTTCCTCCGAGCATCCTGGCTGCAAAGTGTGATGGAGGACACGCAGGTGCCCAGGTCCCCCTGGGCAGGTGGGGAGGGCAGCCTGCCCCGGCATGGAGGATGCTTCGGGGCAACACAGTGGTATGAGGTGGATTTAATGGGACAAAGCTCTGCTGAAGAACCAGGAAAATTTCAACTCTTTTGAGGTTAGAGGTGATGCTTGTGTCTTGGAAAGTTGTTTCTGCATCTGCTGTGTGGACAAAGTCTGGGAAAGTGGTGTTTTAAGGGAAGCAGGTGGAGACATGAGATCTTTGAGGATAAGTCTAATGACAGAAATTTTCTCTGAGTTGTACTTAGGCCATAATTACAGAGGCCATAAAGGTATTTATTTCCTGACGATTAATGGCAGGCCAAGGAGAAAACTCTCTCATCAACACTGTTATAAGTTTAAATTACTTTTTTCAATTATGTTTATGTTTTTCTTGCAGCTTTCAGGAACTGCACGTGGGCACACGCACTCAGCCTCTCGAGCACCCTTTGCTGTTCGCATGAGGACAGAGAAGGTCAGGAGACAAAGCCACAGAAGTCGGAGAGCTTAGGCTAAGTTCAGAGCTGACAAACAACAAAATGTTTAATTGTAAGGGTGGATGAAGGGGCCTTTAAGCAACCATCAGTCAAACTTTGAGATTTCATTGCAGATTTTTTAGTCATGTCTCTAATTGACCTTACTGTGCCCATCACCTTATGGCCTTCCTGTGCCCCTGGATCACTTTTCTGCCCTGGCTGGGTTGTGGGTGAGTGTGTCCCATGATGGGCAAAAGCTGCTGGAAAAAGGGCTCCACTCCCATCCCTGTATAACAAAGAAATGGCCACAACTTCCTCAAAGGCTCTGGGCTGATGGTGTTGAACAATGAAGAGTGAGAGATAAAGACCTAAAAAGCCACCTCAGGCTTAGGCTCCCAAAACCAAAACTTTTTCCTTGCGTTTATGCCACAGACTCCCCAGAGAGCAGCGGAGATAAGAGCATCTGTCAACTTGAAGAGGCTCAAACAGATAAGCATCTCACTTTGAACTAGCAGATAAACCTACAAGCCTGGAAGAATATATCGCCAGAGCATCTGAGCAAGCCTGGCCTGGAGCTTGGGCATACAGATGCCTCCTTGGAGCAGCGCACAGGGGCTGTCCCGCAGCGTCCTCACAGATGACCCATGCGAACCATCTTCCCTTGTGCTGCACCATCGTTCCCAGCTCTTCCCCTTGGTGGGCTGGGCGGCACAGCTCTGAGCCCGACAAGGGTGTCGGGACCCTCCCCACTTGTCCTGTCCCTCCTCTGGCTGTCGCCTCCCTCCCCTCTCCCATCACATGCTCTGTGTGTAAAAGGCAAAAGTGATGATATCATTTGTGTCCTCTGTTTGGAGCTGCTCAGTCTGGGACTTTATCAGCTCAAAGAAGCACTAGTCCTGCAGCAGAAGGGTCTACCACCCTTCCTCCATCTCCTTTTGAAAGTGCTGGGAAAAAAAAAAAATCCTTCCTTTTGCCCCGCAGACCCGCAGAGGGGGGGTCTTGGTGTGATGTGGAGTGGGCTGCTGTGACCCCAGCCAAGCCATGGGAAGGCAACACGGACAAAGCTGGGAAAACTGGCATCCCCTGCACTCCTCTGCCCTCTGGCCCCAGCAGAGCCGTCACCTCTGCACGGCTCCTTCCGCTGCCGGGGGATTTCTGTGCTGGGGGCAGGTTTGCAGGTCTTACTAGCTGTATAAATGAACAAATAAAATGAACATTAACAACTTCAGTGCAGTTATCGCAGTTTCCTGTCCCAGATAATTACTGCGCTTTGAGTGCAGCAATGGTTATTTGCTGTGTTTATACAGCAGAAAAGGTGAGTGGCACTGCGCCGTCAAAAATTATTGCTGGGGCATAAAAATGTCTTCAGCTATTAAAGCGGTGACATTTCTATTTAAGTTTGCCATTCTGCCCAGGCCAGAGGGAAGGCTTTGGAGTTTAGCACCACAAGTCCCCTCTCACCTGGGCAGTTCAGCCCAGTCCCGGGGATGGTGACTCCTGTCCCCAGGTCCCCAAGGCCAGAGCACACAGACCTGCGAGGGCTCGCTGGCGGAGCCTGGAACAGATTTGCTGACTCTGGGAGCATTTTGTGTTGATGTTTCAGCTCTGTTCATTAATGAGGGAAGAAACACTTCTCCCTGAACCACCCTCCCCCCATTTCCAGGCCAGGTGTAGACATGATTTATTGCATTGTTTAGTCATTATTCTCAGTTACCCAATTATGTTTTTTAAAGTTAAAAATGCAAGATCTTTGTTGTGGCTGCATCTGGGGATTCTGCAGCATCTGGAAGATGGTAAGGAAAAAAAACAGAGGAAACCAAGAACAACAACACCAGCAGCTTCTTGTGTGCTACCTCTCAGCGTATCTCACCACTGGATCGCAGTTGGGGGGATGATAGTGGTCCCCCTGCCTTGACCCCTCGCGTTTCCCTGACGGGAGCCCAGGCTGACGACACTCTGCAGTGGGGCCGCGAGAATCTGGTGCATTTGGTACAACTTAGCAAAAAGCTTCTGTTATTGCACAAAGCCAGAATAATCACCAGGGAGATTTCAGCACAAGACAGATAACACTTCGGCTCTGCTGACTCTAACACTTCCCAACACTAATTTTCCTAACTTTGCCATAGTGGGTCATAGACACGGAGTTTTACCTGCAAGGATGGCTTACTTTGGGATGACTGAAGGCAGCCAAGCCTCCAGCTTCCTACTTTGTGCCTCCATTTACAGAGCACAGCCTTAGAGCAGCCAGTTCCCAATGAAGGATGACCTTGGAAAGCCGTGCTCTAAGCTCAGCCCTTGAGCAGTTGGCTTCTGGGAGGCTCCTATGTCTGTAAGCTCAGGACACCATCCTTGCCCTTGGTTATTCTGCCCCTGGCTGAAATGAGGTCTCTAAATTTTCACAGGGCTTGGGTTGGAAGGGATTAGTCTGCCCCTGGGCAGCAAGCCCGTTCCCTTGTTCCCTTGTGCATTTGGATGACAGGGCTCCATCACCAAGCCTGCCCTGCTGTAATGAACTCCTCTGGACTGAAATCTTCCTCTGAGGTCCTGGCTGAGGGCCTTAAACTTTTTTCTGAAGGTTTCTAATTCCAAAAGTTAAAGCAAGTGTTAGATCCATGTTTAGTTAGACAGGGAATTACAGCCGGATTCCAACTCTTGTACGTCCTGATCCCAACTCCAAGGAGGCAGGTATGTCTCTGTAGTCCCCCTGCATGGGCTGCAATCCCTGGGTTCTCACCGGGATGCGAGTGCCTCATCCTGCCATGCAGGGGAAGCCTGGAGAACCAGCTCAGTGGGGTGACTGCAGAAGGTTTTGTTTTCTCCTGTGGTAAAAACACCGGGAGCTCTGGGTCTGCTTGCACGGAAGGTGGAATTACAAAACAGATTAAAACAGATCTCTGAAGTCTGTACAGCTGGGAGAAGGACTCTAGTTGCTCAAACTACCAACAGTAAGGATGTTGGCACTTCGATCTACACTTCATATTTAACATCCAGCAGAGAAAGGAACAAATAAAACTATTGCAAGTGTACACCATGGGTCAGAGGCTGACACCCACATTTCAGAGGTACCCGAAGGCCCTGGACCTGCATCTCTGCTCCCCCAGCTCCCCCATGGGCCCGAGGGGCACCGAGCCATGGGTCAGAGGAGCCACGCCAGCCAAGCCAAGCAGAGCAGAAGAGCCATCCAGGGTTGCCCCTGCCACGGCTCTGCCTGTGATGCCGCTTGCCCAGACTGATGGATGAGAGGATCTCTATATCCTGCTTTGAGAAGCAGCTGAATTAATTAAAGATGCACAGGCGATGGTACGATAGTCTGGAGGGGAGAATAATGGAACCAATTTGCTCATGTTCGTTTTTTTGCCTCTAATCTTCCCACGTGCAGCACGTTGCATTCTTGCTGCTCAGGCGTTCCTTAGGTGCGGGATTATTTTTACCTGTTTGCTGATGCACAGATTCCTCCCTGCCTCTTTCCAGGTCAGGTCCCAGCACACTCCGGAGCTCTCCACCCCTTCCCTGCACTTTCATCTTACCAGCCCAGTCCCTACTTGCCTCTTCTTCGGATTTTTCCCCTTTGGCTCCATCTCAGTGCGATGGAAAACAGTCAGAGGGCTGCAGGGGGACCAGGACCCCCAGCTGACTCCCACCACCGCTGCTGCCTTCTCTAATATCCCCACATTAGCTACTGTCCAGGCCCCTGGTGCTTTCCATGCCAGCAATCAGGGGAAATGCCGGCTGCTGCTAACATAGGGAGGTTTCGACAGAGTTCCTTGCCAGCATGAGGCTCTGGTTAAATAGCATCTTAGATTAACACGTTTGGGCTGGCATGGAAATGTGGGTTTTTTTCCAATTCCGTGCCTCCCCCAGCTCTCGGCATGCTCTGCTTCCCCTGTCATCGCCCGGGTGAACTGAAAATGTCACCACTGCCACTGAGAACACGTGTGCCTGCAGAGCCAAATGAAGCACCTAATTAGGAGGGGAAAAAGATGTTTTTTTTCCTGCCTAACCACATCATACCTCAGAAGTCGGCAATTGATCAGCTCTGTCGATAAGTGCAGAGACCAGCGTCTTGGTTCACAGCCTCCTTACAATTGTAAATGGGCTAAAACTAAATAAAAGGACCCTAAATCATCTAAATTAAAGCTCTGAGGACAGTGCAGTGCCACAGTCTCATAGCAAGTCATCATAATACCACAGCTTGTTTTCCAGCCCTGATGCTGAATTTCGGCAGAGCCCCATTTCTCCTGCGTTAGCCGGGAAGGGAGCGGGTCTGGGCACCCGCAGGAACCTCCTTGGACATTGTACCCCGGAGGCTTAACAACGGAGGCTGGTGGAAGCCTGAGCTGGGTTCAGCATTGTCCTTGTCACACTCAGTGGCAGGAATCTCTGGCCTTGTCTCATTTGGGGAGCCACACAAGATCCTTCACCTGCCTGCACTTCTCTGCCTGCATTTGTCTGTCACTAGTGACTGCAGTAAGGCTGAGCTTTTTACTCTCGATGTGTTGGACATCGTTTACTCTGCAGAAGGGTGAAATACCTTTGCCGGTACCTGCATCACCCTGAAATGACTCCGTGGCAGGGGTGTCTTTGTGTGTCTGTCTGTCTGTGTCCTTTTTCTTTACGTGTGGCTGCTCCCACGAGATGAGCACAAGCCAACCGGCAGCGTCGAGCCGCCCCCGCCATGTAACTAGGGGACAAGCTGGTGAGCACCAGGTCATACATGGGAAGGAAAGAAATGGTGAAACAATGAACTCTGCAGATGGTCCCCTGGAGATACAACCGTCAGAAGAACAGTCTGCTCCAGGGAACCACAGTCAGCAGCCTCCCTTTTTGGCTGCCTTTTCCTTCCAGTGTCCCAGACCCACCCCTCCTCTAGCAGTGAGGTGAGAAATAATTTCAATAATACCAAATCTCGCTCTCCTTTAAACATATTTGAAATCCAGGAGAATTTATTTCCCTCCTCTCTGAGGGACAAGCCATACCCACTTCTGAAATTTCATGCAGACTTTGTGAATGGCAGCAGAAACTCTGACCCTAAACTGAAAATACTCCCATCTATGCAATCCACAGCTCCCCCAAGGAACTGATGCAACCATTTCTTACTCATTCCCCAATTACCTTATTACTCCTGCAAGAGCTGGAAAGCCTGTCCTTTCAGGAACGCTGGCCAATCCCCATCCTGAGGGAAAGTCCTAAGGGGATTCTCAGTGTCAGGCATTTTCCCCCAATTCGGTAATTCTCTACTAAATGGGGCTTCTTTCAGGTGCTATTTATGCAGGAACAAAAATGTTCATTATGCTGATCACTGAGATGAGAGATAAAATATTACCTAGGAAACACAGATTTTGCAATGACATATCAGATGTTCAAGCTCACGTTTCTGCAGAGAAGCAGGGACCGTGCACACGTAACGTGCAGGGAGGTGGCAACACCTCAGAAACCAATTTCTTCTGTCTTTCCCCAGTAAGACATGCTTCTGCACCAAGGCAGTTCACAAACCCCAAAAATTTAAAAACCTCCAGCTTTGACTGTTTTTCTGCTTAATTTGTAATACAGGGTTTGATTTATTAGGTATAGAGCCGTTGGCCGTGCTGAACCTCCCGCAGATGCAGTTGGCCTGGAGGTCTCCTGGCCGGGAAGAGCCTCTGCGGGCGGGCGGAGGGAGGCGTGGGGGGACAAGGGTTTTCCAGCTGCCCAAGAACATCTGATGACATGAAGTGAGAAAAGAGAGGGGTTGCTCAAGGGGCTTGGAGAGGACTGATGAAATTAAATCCAGCAAAAGCAAATTAGGAATGAATGTCAGGGGGAAAAAAAAAAAAATGTCCTTCCGATGATTCTTGTTGAGCTGGAATCGTTTCCCAAATGAATCGGGGACAGACTGTGCCACAGGCTGCCTTGGACAATGGGGGACAATTTAACAGTGACTTCAGGCTTCCCTGGTTAAAGCTGAGAGACCCTGTGCCATCTGCAATCTGCAGATCTCTTCAGGAAGAGGGTGGGATGCTCGGGTGCCCCTGGGTCTGCCCCTGCCAGCACGTCTCAGCTCAGCTTGGCTCATCTTGGCTCGGTTTGGCTCAGCTCAGCTCAGCACAGCCCAGGGATGCTCGGAAGCAGCAGCCGCAGGACAGATCTCTCATACCGTAAGATGCCAAAGCTGCTGGGGAGGCACCCCCGGCACACATCTCCCTCCGGAGCATCCAGCCAACCCTACCCAGCGCCCAATGTCTTCAAAGCATCGCTGCTTGGGATTTCAGGCTTCCAACACTGCAGCCACGGTTCAGCAGGAGGGAGTAGGGCTCACTAACTGACTTGAGTAACAGCAGTTTTGCTAGAGGGGGCACAAGATGACTTTTACTAGGGTGAACGGACAGATAGGTGTGTAAGAGATTTTTTTTTTCCTTTTTTTCTGCTGCTCTAACTGATTTTTGAAGGCCTCTTCACCATTGCAACAGAGCAGTCCCAGGAGACAGCCAAGGCTGGTCACAGCCCTGGGGCCAAGGAAAAGCTCTGCCTGCATCCACTGAGCACAGAAAGCTGTGCACTTTTCCAGCTTTCCTTAGGCAAAAGCTTTCCTTAGGAAAAAGAGGTGGGTGAAAGGAGAAATGCTTTTAAAAAAAAAAAAAAAGACAAGGAAATGAGGTGGGAGGAAACTAGAAGCTAGTCACTTGTAAGGAGAAATCCAAAATAAATGGGACGCCATCCAGACTCTTCAAACTAGAAACGTGACCTAATTTTCCTTTCCAGCGACGTGCAGACTGTCTCCCCACAGCAAGAGCTCTCTGCTCAGCAGTGACTGCCCGGCCACTGGTCCTGGGTACCCCCCAGCTGCTGTGAGCCTGATTCTGTACCCTGCAGCACCCAGCTGCCGAGTGCATGGGCAAGCCTGCCGCAGAGCAGCCCCCGATGCCCGGGGAGAGCGCAGCCAAATGCCACCATAGCCAACTGGCAGCAAAAAAATATAAAAAAAATGGAGCTATGCTGAGTCCCTTCATGGCAAATACAGGGGAAGGAGTGGCCATGAGTCACAGGTGAATGATTTTGGCTGTTGAGGGTGCAGAGGGGAAGCAACGTCCTTGTTCTGGCCTCTGAACACGGGAGCTAACGGGGCTGTCGCGACCCTGCTGCTGGCTGGTGCGAGTGGGCCTGGCAAAGGGCTCCCACCCCTCTGCACTGAAAGATAACGCGTGGAATAGCTGTACTTTATTTTTCTTAAGAACAAGAAGTGCAAATAGTAATTGTATTGCATTGTGCAAATAACAGAACAAACAGAATCCTCAACTTGATAGGAGTACGGGTTGTTGTAACTAGGAAAAAAAATGATCAAAAACATGTCACACAGGAAAAAGGGTTTCCATTCACAAAGAAATCATTATGGTTAATTTAATTCATTGTAGCATTTAATATAGAAAAGCTTTTCTACAGAGACTGGGAAAAAAGCCAACATTTATATATAAATGGGTTTTATTTTAAAAGCTAATGCAGTGGGCAGGATGCTTCAGGGTTATTTTCTCTCCCTCTTTCTTTCAGCGCATATGCAAAGCTGGTATTGTATCCAAAAAACAAGGAATTTGCTGCTATCTAAAGTTTACAAATTGCTTTTTTTCAAAAGCACAATTTCATATTCCTTAGAAATGTAAATGACAGGGTTTTTATCTCCTCGCTTTCCTTTCTTTCTATTTTTTTAAAGTTACTTATATTAGTATCCAAGGCACTGATTTGCCGAACGGGCTTTAAATATCCTCCCACTGTAATCAGCGCAGACATCGGCTGCCATTCATGTGGATGCTTGACAGCACCAGCTCTTAAAAAGATGCATTTTCTGAAATGGCTGAAACGCAGTTAACCTGAGCATGTTCCTGGAGCGCGCTGGAGAAGAGCGTTTGCCATCAGAGAGTTGTAACAAGAATCAGCTGTATTTGTGCAAGGGACAGATGGTTAGTGAATAACTGGTCTGATCAAATACCTTCAGCCATAAAATTGGAAGGGAAGGAAACATATGGTATTACCCACTTGTGCCTTGCTGTGCGCCGGACGGGCAGGTACCTCCCATGCTCTAAATGCTTAAGCACGTGCTTGGGCTTTACTCACATGAGTAGCGCCATTGATTTCCACACAGAAAGCAGCAAGTGCTGGGAACCGGGATCAGGTCACACATGTTTCATCCATCCCACGCCCGCACAGAGCATCCCCCCTGCACTGCTCTCCAGCCCCACGGCACAGCCGAGACACACCGGCGGCTGCCCAGCTGGCCATCAGCACATGGTCTGGGGTGGGTCTATCTTAGACTGGCTCTTAGGAAGTATTTCTTTGCAGAAGGGGTTGTTGGGCATTGGAATGGGCTGCCCAGGGCAGGGGGAGAGTCCCCATCCCTGGAGGGGTTGAAGAGTCAGGTTGACCCAGCACTGAGGGATCTGGTGGAGTTGGGAACGGTCAGTGTGAGGTTCATGGTTGGACTGGAGGAGCTTCAAGGGCTTTTCCAGCCGAGATGATTCTGGAGTTCTGTGATTCTGTGATCCTGCCTCATTGCTACTTCATGGATGTTCTTGGATCCAGACCCACATTGGAGGGGGAGCCAGGCTGGAAAGCCTCGCCAAGCCGGCTCTGCTCTCTCACACCACAGAAGCACGGGACAAAGCTGTCAGAAGCAGCAGTTCCCCCACGTCCCCAGGCAGTCGTCTCTGTGCTTTGCAAGCCTTCTTACCTTTCCCCGTTTCTACCCTGATTTTCCCTTGCTGCCATTTAAGCTCATTATTTCTAGGTCAATAATGGATAGAAAAGTTTACTCCCTCTTTTCTTTAGCCTCCTTCTATGTACTGGAAGACCATCATCTCATCTCCTCTCAGACCTCTTCTCTCTAGACTAAATAGAGTCAAATCCTCCAGCACAGCTTGTGTTTCTGAGACCTCATGATGGCTCTTGCTGCTTCCTCCTTCCCACGATCTCCATCCTCCTCACCCTAGCAGGCAACTGGCGCGGGTGGCAACTCAGCTGTCAGAGGTCCTTGCCACCTCTGCATCTCCTGCCAGGGCAGCATCCCAGTTGGATCTTTATTTTCCTTCCCTTCCTCTAAGATATTCTATTAGGGGATGTCAAACTATTCACAAATATCAACAAATGCAGCCACATCACATCTGTGGAGCAGGGAAAATTATCCCACTGAGGAAGCAGCTCAGCAGAAAACCAAGCAACAGCAAGGTGAAACAACTTGACCAAGGTCACCCAGAAGTGGGGAATGCCAGCCAGTGCGCTCCTAAAAAACCCCACGCTTTCATATATACCTCTAATCATCCCTTTGCAGAAATAGCTATTTCCTTTGTAAAATGCCAACTGCTATTAAATCCCTCCCTGGACTTCTTAGCCCTGAAATTGCATATGTTACCCTCTACTGGTGCTTGGGGCTTTGTTCTGGTTGTATCAGCTGGCAAGACAATTCTCCTCATTTGGAAGCATTTGCATAAAGCCAACGTTGATTGCTGATGAGTTTAGTCTCCACTGCGGCTCCAACCTGAGCACCTGTTCTTCAGGCCTGGGCTTGTTTCTGCTGCAGTCAAAGGCAGCTTGGCCGCTCACTTCAAAGCACAGAGGATAGGGCCCTCTATCAAAGCAAATGAAATGCAAACTTTGGAAAGCATGCTGGAACCGCTATGTTTTAACCCAGATCCCTGATTTATTACCCCCAGTGTCTGTAACTGTTCAGGACCGGAGTTCCTGTTCAGACCTATACTTTTCTATGCCAGTAGCTTTGGCTTTTCAGCAAGAAAGCTTTCTCACTGGATTATGCAAATACACGGCGCATTGTCATTCTCTGTTTGCGTTAAGTTCACCTACCCTCTGGTTTGATTAATACACCCTCTCCCCCACATGCTTGCTCTAATATGTTTGTTTTAGGGATGGGCAAATGAGCTGGGAATAAGAAAAATGAAATTGAACCTTCACCCAAAACTTCAAGTGGGTGGTTTGGGGGAAAAAAAAAAAAAACCACAACAGAATGAATAAGTCTTTGAACCACACAACTAGTTCCCTTGTTGGCAGCAGAGGCAGCCTGGGCCCCCAAAATGATGAAATACCAGGTTCTTTTCTGTTTCCAGAAGTACTCCAGGCGGCTTGTCGCGGCTCCTACCCCCAGGCCAGTCTCTTGCAGTGGGATCGGTGTTGGCGGGGCAGTGGTAACCAGCCCTGCCTGGCTTTCTGAAGCCCTGTGTAGCACAGGACTGCGGAGAAGCAGAGTGCCGCAGCAGGGATGGGGGATCTGGCAGGACCGTGCCGGGATACTGGGTACTGGTGCTGGCCTGGAGGTAGCACGGGATGGGCACCTTGGGGTGCTGCAGAGCAGCTTTCTTGGAGGAGACCTTGGGAGGAGATGATAGGGCATCTCTGTGAGCTGCAGAAGGCAAAACGCTTTTTACGCTTTTTCCCCTCAGGGGCTGAGCGCGGAGCCCGTGGCCATGGGCCAGCACCGCCCTGGCCGATGCTGGGCACTGCTGGAGGGATCGTGCCGAGATGCGGGCGCCGCGGGTGCCTGGCGGCTTACCAAATCGCTGGTCACATCTCCCATCTTAAATTGCACTGTGATTTGTTTGGAAGAACCTGTCAGAGGCTGGCAGGTTTCCCACTGCTGATGAAAGGAGCTAAGGATGTCTGAGAGCTTCACAAGGTGATACAGCCATTAAGGCATCGTGACAGACTCAGCACAGAGGCACTAAAAACACACCGAGATTGGCAGCTCCAGTGCCTGAAACTAAACAAGAAATGCAAAATAAACCGAAGGGTGTGTGACGGTGTGTGTGAGCATGCTTGCGTGTGCGTGTGTGCGTGCTCAGGAAGTCAGCATCCCTTCTCTTCTCACTTCCCCTGACAGCTCGGAACCTGAAGTAAGATGTAAGCAAACAGAAAGTGTGCAAGCCTTCATTCGCAGGCCAGTTCGTGAATTATAAAGGGCCATTCACAGATGTGCTTTTATTCTCTTTAAAATGAATTTTGCACTGCTGAAAGGCGGGCTGACAGCCGCGGAGGTGGAAGACCTCTGTTTCTCCTCGGTGCAGGTACAGCCCAGGTGAAGGGGTTGCAAACTCCCCACCGCCCCTCCTGCCTGGGCCAGCAGCAGCGGCCCAGGAGGGCACCAGCACCAGGCTGTGCCTCGGGACCCGGCCTCATCCGTGCAGCACAGGGGTGCAGGGAGCAGCGCTGGGGTGCAGGGGTGCAGGGAGCAGCGCAGGGGTGCAGGGAGCAGCGCAGAGGTGCAGGGTGCAGCTCAAGCTGCTTGGGAGATCTTTCTCCAGCCAACACGGGCAGCAGCAGCGGCCAAGACACAGGTTCAGGACCTTTGGCGTGTGTTACAACTGAGGCACGTGAGGTCTTCAGCTGCCCGCTGCTCTCCGTGCTGGCTAGGTAGAGGCTCCCACCCTCTTGTTTTGCTGCAAATGGCACCTCCAAAAACCAGAGGAAGGAGCAAAGCCCACGGGTGACTCTCTTTCCCTGCATCACATCTCAGATCTGCACTCAGGGGCCCCAGAGCTTTGTCCCCTGGCCAGCGTTGCTGCAGAGGCTGTGTGAGGTGAGGAGCACCCCAGCCTGGAGAAGGCAGCAAGAGAGAGGAGCAAACAGGAGGTTTGGGAGAAATCCAGTGCTGCTGATCTCCAGCATTCCAAATGAGGCCACTGTGACAGTGGCGTGGCAATTAATTTGTTATTGTTCGCTTAAGGAGATAAATTAATCCCTTTTTTCATTATGGCTTTCCAGCCTGTAGAAAGGGCACTTAACGTTTTGGCTTTTATCTGTATTTTTGCAGCCTAAACACTTTTCAGGGGTGGAAAGAAAGAATGGAGCCTGTCTGATCATCTTTCTTCTCCTGAGGAGCGAGATATCTCAGAAAAGCACCAGGGATCCTGAGCATCGGACTCACCTTCCCATCCAGGCGCACTCCGAGGCTGTCCAGGTGGAGCAGCTCTGTCCCCAGCTCCAGGTCCCTGTGCCGTGCCATGGGTGATGGGCAATGTATCCCCCTCCCCGTGCCCCCACGGGAAGCAGGCACACGGAGGGGACCAAAAGCTCATGTCACTTGTATACCTCAGTGAAACATCTCACTGCAGGCGATGTTTGTCATCAGAGCAGCTCATCTTTATTCACTTCCACAAAGTCTTTGGTTGAGCAGTATCCTGCAATAGTGAACTTCCTGTGTATTGTTAAAATACCAGGTCCCTCGCCTGCCTGCAGTGGCTTCCCTTTTAATTTCATTGAGTGCTCCCTCACTGTTGAATTAGATGAAAAGTGAAGTGAAACCCGGCTGACGTCCTTAGCCTCATTTATCTTTTATACTCACAGTACATTCGCTCTTGCGCCTTCTCCCTTTGGAAGGTCTCTGCTTTTAACCTCTGCTGCTCTGACTCCTGCACCTTCAGCCCCCCCCGGACTGTGCGCTGGGCTGCCAGGCTGCGCTGAGCCCATGGCATGTCAGCCTGAGAAATTAAAGGGCATTAGGCTGGGGTTTCCCGCAGCAGCCTGGGCAGCCAGGCTCTGGGCTGAGAGCTCCTGGAGAGCTCATCTTGGTGGCTGCTGGGAGCCAGGAGGAAGAAATACAGACTCCTCTAAACAACCCAACCTGTTGGTCTCATGAGACTTTTGCTGTTCAAATGAATTCTGAATGCAGATCTTAATTGTTGCAGGTGGGGTTTGAATAAAAATCTGTTCCTTGCCCTCCGTAGGGTCATGCTGGTAGCACCCGGTGCTGGATCTGGAACATCTCTCAGCTCACTCAGGCTTGGGGGACACGTGCGGCTGCACCCGCTTTCTCCAGGGAGCCAGTCCGAGGCACACCGACCTGATGCTCTGATTAAATGGTTTGAAACACGTTTCCTGAGCCTCCTGCAAAGCAGTTGCTTCATGAAAGTGAAAACAGCAGGAAACACAGGGCAAGATGGTGGGATTGATGCAGGGAGATGGGCACAAGGCTCACAAGCAGGAAAGGGAAAAAGGGAAAAGGGAAAAAAGAGATTCCCACCCTCCATCTCCCTGCAGCCGGGACTGGCTCCACTTCCCCTGACCCACCCCAGGGCAGCCAATAAAGGGGGAATTACAGGGCTGAAGTGCCACGCTACATAAAGAGGAAGCATCAGCTAAACATTCCTGGCCCCTGTCCCCCAGCCATAATTAATACACTCAAAGGAAATTAAACCACAAGAAGAAAAAAAAATCAAAACAGCAAAACAAACAGAACCAACCCAAACGGCATCACGTGAGGCACGGGGGTAAGCAGGCACCGACAGCCCAGCGAGACCATCAGAGGTAATTGCAGTCACAGGGCGAGAGGCTAAAACAGCATGAAATGAATCAGTTTAACAGATATTAAATTTGCAAGCCCCGGGCAACAGGACTCCATTCAGTTTATTTGCATTAATCAGGTCAGGGGAGTAACCTTGGTTTTTTCTTCCAGGAGATATCATCAGCCTTTATTTGTTTCTCATGTGAAAGTATCACAATGGATAAACACAACCTGGGAGAGGGCTGTGAAGCCTGTGCCACATCTCACCCTTGCTGGGAAGACCAGCTCAGCCTCTGCCTAACTAAGCTGTGGCTGGCAGGTGCCGTGGGCATGGTCTGGCGTGGCTTCGGGAGGGGGGGTTGGCCACACTCCGTTCCCTGGTAGACACCAAAGGACCATATTGTGGCAGGACCTCTTACAAACCCAGGAGACTGTAATGTTGAGTCGGAGTGAGTAAGCAGCCACCACACCTGCACACAAACCACTTCTCGCCTGCCGGCGCCTCTCAGGCCCCACTCGCTGCAGCGGGGCAGGAGTCCGCGTAAGGGGAGAAGATTCTTCAGCCAAGCAAGCGCTTGGGCAGAAGAAAGGCTCCAAAGGCTTCCTGCAGAGTCAGGAACAGCCAAGGCAGTGTCAGTGCCATGGGAAAGAACCGCGTAAGCAAGTGGCTCCATTATTTGTGGAGAGTTGTGCTTGTGGCATTACGTGGGGTAATGGCTCTGATGAGTCCCCACGCCTTTGGTCCAGCCTGACATGGCAGGGAGCACAGCTCATCCTTTCAAACAATGCTCCATGAGCCTTTGTGCCACGTCGAGGGCAGAGTGTCTGGTCAGGGGGAGCATTGACAGGAGGATCTACACCTCATCGGCCACGTACAGCGGTCACAGGTTCTCTGGGACATATGGACTTCGGTGAGGCTGCGCAAACAAGAGCACCAGGGGGACATGGGTACGGCAAAGCCCCACGGCATCACGGGAGGGGGTGTCTGCCCCTCTCCCCGGTGGTACCTGTGCTCAGGGAGCCCTCGTTCACCAGGTCAGTGTTTCACTGAGATGTCCCCACAGGGGATCCTGCAAGGACCGTCTGTGCCAATGTGTCCTGTCCCGGCAGGCAGCACGGTGGGGCTGGGGCAGGTTCGGGAGGGGGCACAGCCTGGCGCTTCCCAGGGTACCCGGGGCTGCCCCTAAACAGTCAGGCAGAGTGTTGACAGCTGCCAGGCTGTGTTTGGAAGAGAGCAGTCTCCCCGTCCCTCTTTTACCTCCTCAAGCTGATGTTTCCGTTGGCAGGACAGCTCTCCTCCTGACTCCCTGGCGGGCAGGCACGTCCGTACCCGTCCCCAGCTGTGTCCAGATGTGACCTCTGGACACAACCACACGCCTCCTTTTCCCCGGCTCCTCCACATCGACGCTTGACACTCGCAGTAAGTTTTCTGCTGGCTGGTGGGCAGTTTGAGTCTCTCCATCCCCCATATACCCGTTTTGTTCCAGAAAGGCACAAGCTTGTGTTAACGTGCACGAGCGTGCATGTGCTGTCTGGGCACGCAGGGGAATTACACCTGATAGTATTTGAGACACTCGGGAATACACTAAGGGTAAATTTAGCTCTGTGTGTGTGTGTACATGTGTCAGGGAGGCAGACAGCGTGTGATGGTGTGTGCCTCCACGCTCAGATCCACTGCTTCATAAGATGATATGAAGTTGACATCCACCCTGAGGGGTATGTTTGAAGAAATAAGAATATCATTTTCCAAGTGATATGGATTTAAGAGTCATAAAGGGGAGCGGAGGGCTCTGGCATACGGACCAAAAGAAGATGCACTGTGCGGCGGTGGCAGGAAGGATGGATTTGTCACATGTCATGTAAACGTCCTCTTTCATGCAGCATCTGAAAGGCCTGTCAGCCACGCACTGCTGGCCCTGCCGTGGAGACCGCACCCGCTCACGGGTGGAAGTGAGGACTGTAGGTTCATTTTGGGATCTGCCGGCCCTTTTTTTGGGGTGCACTGCTGTCTGCTCTCAGCCCTCCCCTGGGCAGAGAGAAAGAAATGGGTTTCTCAGATGCTGCTGCTTCACATTTTTGCCCCTTTGCATGACCCGCAGTAGCTGCCCCAGCCCTTAACCGGCAGGATGCTGGTGGGTAAGGGCGGAGGAGTGAAGCGGTGACAGGATAAGGAGCCCCAGAGCAGCAAGGGACCCCTCTTTCCACATCACTCCTCCAGCGCCCCCGTGCTGCATCCCCAGCCTGGCCACCAGCACCGGCGAGGGTCAGTCTATCTCTAGTTTGCTTCCCAGTGCTTGGGGCACGGATATGAAGGCAGGGCACCTCGGTAATCACATAAGAGCTCTTCTCTCCCCCTTCGCACACCTTGTTCTGTGAGCAGGAGGCTGGGGGTGCTGCAGGAGGGGGGAGCTCTGGATTTGCCATCTCAGCTCCTCCACCCCGGCAGCTGCTTCCTTGTGCTGCTGCCAGCTGCTGAGCTCCCCGCCGCAGAGCTTTGTCTCCAAACAGGGGATTATAATACATCTCATTTAGGCACTCCAGTATAATCTACTTGGCTTCTGCACATCAATACATCCTGCATTAGGTTCCCCACTCATTTTATCATTTTCCAAACAGTCCTTTCTCCTATGCAGACTGTTACGGAGCTAGGAGGGATGGTGCATTTGGATGGAAGAACATGGTTACTAGGGGCCTTAGTTTAGGCTGGATGAAATGGGTTGGGGATCATCATAACCTTTATCTGTATATTTAAGCAGTAACGACTTGGTAAGTAGCCAGGTGCCTGGTCTGGAGGAGTGGAAGCCATAGGCACAGACAGTGGCCCAGCCATGATTGAGTGAGGATGTTAGGAAGCAGGCTCGGACTGCTTTTTACGCTAACATACTTTTAACCACTCCTGCTCCCACCTGAATATCACAAAATAACATTCTTGCTCCCACCTGAATATTACAAAATTATAGTTGTCTCCTTCAAAGAAAAAGAAAGAAAGAAAAATAATAATTCATTCTTCCCAGTCGCAAAGAAGGCTCTAGGGACTTAATCTAGATTTCCCTTTGTACGTGCTATTATTTCAGTCACTGCCTTCCATTTCCTGCAACTTGACTGTAAACTTCCCTGGTTTTGGTGACCTGGAATTGGCTTACAACCCAAAACCTTCCTGTGCCGCCACGGGAGGTGATCATCCCCAGAGCACGTGGCTGCTCTCCCAGGACACGGGCTGGCACCGCTGCCCGCAGGGACAAACACAAGCGCCGCGTCCAAACGTGCTGAAGCGTGTGGAGCCCTGTGCTCGGTGGCTTGTAGGTGATGTGGTGGGATGCATACTGTGGTCTTCAGCAGTGCCCAGAACACAGAATTGGCACTTGGGTGAGAAATGCCTCTGGGGCGCTCAGCAAGATGCTCATCCACAGAGCTGGATGATGGATGAGTATGCTTTGGAGGGGATGAAAACCCCTCCTCTCAGCAACTCATGTCCTCCAGGACCTGGGCAGAACCCTCCTGACCTAATAACCTCCACATGAAAATCTTCATCTGGTCAACCACAAGACACTTTCCACATGTCTCTGACAGCAAAAGAAGGGAAAACCCCAAGAAGGGTTTGCAGGGGGGGGGATGACAGTGGCTCCAGCAGGGACCAGCGAGGTGGAGATGGGGCTGGGCAAGGTGCAGCTGGGTGGGCAACTCACTACTGCTGGCCTCGGCAGCCCTGGTGGGCTGGCCTCCCTCCACAGCCACGACTGGCCCTGCCGGCACTGCCCAGCCAGCCTTTCCACACCTTGCAAGCTGAACAGGCACTCCCTTTCCAATTGCTTTAGCCTAGGGATGGTCTCAGAAAGGGATTTGCATGATACCCTTGCAAGGTGGATCGTTCCTGCAAAGTCTTATTTAAATCCAAACAAGGAAAAGAACCCTCCCTACTAAGGGCTGGTGAGGCGTATTTATGTATCACCCATGACAGGCATACATTTGGGACATATGTGCATATGTGTCTCTGTAAAGGAAAAAAAAGAATTCATGTCCCTAAAGAGAGGCTGGTCTCTACAGAAAAGTTGTGCTTGTGACGGGCTACGCAAGTGGCCAAAACCTATGGTTTTGGTGGTGCCAGTTCCAATACAGGAGCTTGAAATGGCTCATAAAGTGGGGAGACAGCATGCTAGTTTTTATGTGCAGAAACTGAAATACGTAAACGTGAATGTTGTCTTCAAAGCATTCCATGAGTCATGTTAGATGGAAGAAGAGAAAAAACCCACAATTTTGACTGCCAGTCCCCTACTCTAGGCTCTGAACTCCAGATTTGAACCCGGGTTCCCATGAAAAGAAGGCTTAGGCAATCACGTTCTCTGCCATGATGTCATCTACTGCCGCCCACCCTGTTTCTTTCCCTAGTAATTTTGGAAGGTATTGGCCAATCTCAAAAAAAAAATTAAAATAATATGACAGAACCTCAAACTGCAGGAAATCAGCCTTTGTCAGTTCCTGTGGACCTACAAGTTTCCTTCCAGTGTCAGGTGTGCCTTTGCAAACACGAGAAACCAAAATGTTGCCTTGGTACCAAGGCTAGTGGGTACCAGTGTCACAGATACTGCATTTACGCAATTATCAGGATCTCTGGTGCTTTGTACAAAATTTAAATTACACCCATATTGCAACATCATCTGCATATCCCAGGTCCAGCTGTGGGAAGTGCACGGTCTCCCAGCTAACACAGGTTTGACTTTGTGGGTTTTCCACTATGAGGGGAACCGGTTCTCATCAATGCCGTTGGAAGTCAGAGCCACGTCTTCCAGAAGAGACCACGATGCAGGAGAAGTTGAAGGAAAAGAGAGTCCGTGCTCTCTCCTCCTGCCCTCCCCTTTCTTGACTTGAAGACTTTCTTCTTGATGCTCTTCCTCAATTCAGGCAGTGCTGCAGCCTCTCTTTCTCTCGACCTCTCCTCCCCACTGCTAAGAAGATTCCTGGCCCTACTGAGCCTTGGTCCCGACTATCCTGACCAGATGCTGGGCTAACACAAAGGCACGGCGTCTGCTTGGGCCGCTGCTCAGTGCAGCATCCCTGCCCCGTGAACCTGCCTCCTGCCGCTGCGGCAGCTGCTCTGCCTCTCCACCAGCGGGAGAGCGGGCAAGGGCATTTTGGTTTCGTGCCCAGACTCCTCACACCAGCACACTCCTAATGATGAGCAAAGAAAAAGAAGGAGTGCAGCCACCCTGGGCCTAAATATCAAAGAAAAAAAGTGGTTTGAATCTGATCCATGCCAGCAAAGACTAGAAAGCAGCCAGAAAAGCAAGTTCAGACCTTGATGCTAACTTTTCAAGGTTTGAGAGTTACTGTAAGTCAGAACCAGTGGGAAAATGAGAAACAGAGTCATGCTTGTCGAGACCTCGTCGGCGTTCACACCTGAAGATTAAGTTCATCTCAAACCCGGTAGTTAGCAAAAACTCCCTTGTCCAGCAGGCGATGTTTGAGAAAACGCGTGTCCATGCTGTGGAGCTCTGTCGATTAGGAAATGAACTGGGTCTGCAAATATCTGCAAGTATCAGTAAGCGATTAAAAAGGTTATGTGATGTGTCTGTGTACGTAAGCTCCCAGGTAGGGAGTTTTTTGGACCGTATGTTTTGTTTGGGTCTGCAAGGGGGGGTAGAGGCTCTGCACCCATGGAGGGGTGAAAGAGGGACCTCCCTTTCCCAGGATCAGGCAATTTTATCCAGCTGCTAAAACTCGCTGAAGGACTGAACTTTCCTTTCAAGCTCCTACATAAATAAAAGCCGAGGGCAGGCAGCTGCAGAGGGGCATGCCGGGTAAGGGCTGGCTGCCTCCGCTCTGGCCTGGCAGATTGCTGCCTGCTGCATAGACGAAAGCCATCTTCCAGCCGGTGATTTAACATTCCAAGGGAGCAGATTAATGCCTGCAAACTTCTCAGTGGAAGCATTCAAACGCTAATTGGTAGTTGCAAGTAATTAAAGTAATTTACTCAGATTATAAAGAAATTTCTTAACAGTGATTAAGCAACTCTGGGACGTGTGTAGTTGTTTGTAATCACTCCCCCAGGGGGATTAAAGCTCTTGGCTGCATGTAATATGTCTTGTAACACCCTATGTGTCCTGTTGGCTCATGATAGCAGAGAACAGCTTGTTGGAAGAGATATAAATCAGGTCTGCATGCACATAAAGTACATCACATAGGGAACAGCTCTCCTTCGTGGTCCAAGCCCAGGGAGCACAAGCTCCACGATGGAGGCAGACATCCCATTAGCTGGGTTTTGCGCCACAGACAGAGTCCACATCACCCAGCCATAAACATTCATGAAGGAAAAGGCAGAATGCAGGACAGGGCTGCAGGCAAACACAGCCCTTGGCGTGGCGACAGGTTCATGGGATAGCTGTGGTCACTTCTGCTCACTGGTTTCCATTTGCTAGCCCATAAAATAGGAATAAATCCACTAAACCAGTTGGTTTATTGGTCCAAAAGTAACAGAGGAAAAGTGCCAGATATCTGTTAAATTGCTACTTAACAGATTATACTTGGCCAGTATTAATCAGCAGATTATCACTTAGATTATTTCATGTCCTTGTTATCCTGGCCAAGCCCTGAGACCTTGCTTAGCCTGGATTTAGGCTCAGGGAGACAATTCCCGCTCTGAGACACAGGGAGGAAGAAGCCCACATCGCTCATCTGTGACATAAGGATTTTTCTTGCTTACATTTTACTTTCTAGTTAAGATGTTGCACAGTGATATATTCCCTTTCTAGCCCAGAAATGTGCACACATGGCCTAGCGAGACTCGGTGGACTCACGTCACAGATAAACATCCCGGGTTTGATGTTCTTCCCACTGGCTGGAAGGCACCTTGTGTGTTAGAAGGGGATATCTGGGGGAGCCAAAGCTCCTGCAGTGTTGCCACAACTCCCATTGCCTGGCCACTGCCTCCAGAAAGGCTGGTTGCCACTTTGAGTCTTTGCCAAGGGCTAGAGGGTGGCCCCAAAGGAGCAGAGGGCTCCCTGCTGGCGGCCCTGGCCTAAGTCTGCTCCTCGCAAAGCCCGCTTTGCTCTGCCCCAGAATTAGGATTCCATCCAAGGAAGGTCTGCTCGTGCCCCGCTGAGCGTGCAGCTCTGGGGAACCTCCCTGGGGGGGTCTCCTGGGTCTTTTAATGGCCAAAGCAGTGGTTACCCTGACTCGGAGTCACAGCCAGGACCCTCTGCCTTGCCTCGAGCAGCTTCCCTTTTGCTATAGGGCTCTTGCAACTTGAGGAAGATGCTTTTAACTTGTATGTCCAGGGAATCAGGCAATTACCAGGAAAACATTCTCTGTGTGTTGCAAGTTTCTCCTCTCACCACCCGATGGCTGGGATCTAAATATTCTTCAGCATTACTAGAATTTATTTTTAGAGTTTCTTTTTCTATGTTGGGAATAAAGAATTGTAAATATTGCATGAATACTGACTGCTGAAGGATGCAAGTTTACCTGTGCAAACAAGTGTTGAGCAAACTGGGAGCTCATCTCCTGCAATTACTTTGGCACATCATTTTGGTATTTGCTTTCTGCAATTTTTTGGCCAAATGAAACCAATTGTTCAATTATGTTTTTTTCTCTCTAAAGGCAACACAGAAAGGAGGGAGCAAATTCACATTTTGTTTGTTTGCCTGTCTGAAGCGCGTGCCTGGGAAGAAGGCATTGTTCCGCCAGCTCTGCCGACGGACAGAAATACACCACAACCTTCAGCGATGCCAAGGGGTGAACCCTCAGTGTTAGCATTCAGGGCCTGCACTGTGGCCGTTGTTACATTGTGCTGCATGGGACATGCTTTCCAGACACAAATATAAATAGATTTTTTTCTGTGTTCTGTTTACTGTGCGTAGAAATCTGATTTTCCCTAATGGTCCTTTATAAATAGTTTCCACCCACCCTCTGCTTGAAAGCTTCTCTGACTCACATTGGAAATTAGGTTCTTCCCCTCCTCGCTATTGAGAACAATTATAGCTCTTTGTTCAACGGGAATTAAGAAGCAAGAGGGCTGAATCCATCCACAGGAAAATTGTCACTCTCTTTTGTTTTCCGCCTGCAATAATTATCCTGCCAACCGCTCACTCTGACATCCTTAAACCCTCTGTGCCTCCACCAAGCATCCACCATCCCTCCCAGCGCCAGCCTGCCCGCCTGCTTTGTGCTGATTCATTTTTTATTGCATTCTGTTGGCCACATCCTTGTTTTACCTTTTCTCCCCATTTCCCACTGAGCTGTGCCTTCCCAGGGCTGCCTGGGGTGGGAGAGGAGAAAGGGGAGCAGCTGGTCCTTCAGCCAGACCCCAGGGGTTTATTATTTCTCATAAAAGGTTGCACCTCTTTTGCTGCTGGAAGAGGGCAAGGCCCACGGGGACCACAGCTTAGTGACACCCCTGGGACATGCCCTGGCGAAGGTGCCAGGGCTTGACCCTTTGGGGGGCCCAAAAGAGAGCGAAGTGCAGCAAGGGAAGAAGGTGACCAGAAGAGCTGACTGGTGAATAAATGCTCTTCTCTTTCCACAAGTCTGCTCCAGTGTGAAAACCCCTGTTTAATAGAACACAACCAAATCCTACCCATTTTTTTTTTTTAAAGATCCAAAATGACTATCCATTGACCCCTCCAGCCACACACTCATTTTTCATTAAACTGTTCCTTGGATCTTATAAGCAGAGAAAGAGAGAACAAGCAGGCGAATGCGCGAAAACAACCAAGAGTGCCCTGGGGCTATAATAACCGAGGTAGGAACATTTTAAATTATACCTTGGGTCAAAATGATTTTAGATTGATCAGAAACCAAAATTACCCCTGAGTTCCAGTTGATTGTCTGTGTCTTGAGTTCATCTGGAGGCTGCGTTTCTCCAGCAGCCCCCATTATCATTATTATGAGGAGTGTGTATACATTGACCCTGTTATTTTAAGCAGCAGAGGAGAAAAGAAGGAGCCTTTGAACCTTAAAAACCCACCAGTTGAAGGCAGTGCACCGGTTGGAGAAATGCGCGCTAATTTTTTCTACTCTTTAAGGACCAGGTCCCTCATGGATCCCAGTGCGGAGCCCCCACGTCCCCCTCCAGAGGGACCGAGGACCCCCCCGGGCCGCGGTGGCTGTGTCCTGCTCCTCACCTGGGCATCCCAGCAGGGCATTTTAGGGCAGGCTCTCAGCCCGAGTGGCACGCTGCTGTATTGGTTTGTCATTATCCCAACAGTAGTAACAAGACAAGACCATTTAGTAGCTGTGAATTGGGAAACAAAAGCGGTAATTACCTTGCAAAGCGGCTCCCATCTCTTCCACACTTTCTCACTCCCATCCTAAATGGCCACATGCGGCTTTCTGTGCCCTTGGCGGCAGCCTGTGAAATCCCCTCCGAGGGCTATAGCGTGGGCACCCCGAGGAGCATCATCTCCTCAGTGTGTTTAAGCGTTAGTTAAAAAAAATATAAAATATCTATTTCATTTTATATATATATGTATTTTATATATAGATATATATATTAAAAAAAATCTGTTCCATATTGTAACCCATTGTTTCATGTTGCAACTTAATATGTATTACTGCCATTTTCCCTGTATATATTTTTTTTTTACTAATGCTTAAAGGTGCTGCAGGGGACCTCATGCTGTCACACTCAGCACACCCCTCAGTGGGGATCACACCTGCTACCCCCGAGCTTGCAGACATGTGGCAGCTCAGGCTGAGCATGGAAAAGGGCTTGCAGGAGGGTGCTACAAAGTCCTGTACAGGGTAATGGCTGTTTTTTCAGTTTTCTAGTGTGTAAAATCTGAATATTATCATCTTGCTGGTCTAATGCACAAAACTGAAATATTATCCTCTTGTTGGTATTGTCATGACGATGAATAATCTATAGTGACTGGGCAAGAGGTGAGTTTGTTGGGATCAGCCCGAATGAGTGACCAGTTTGAAACCTCCTGCAGAGGAGCTTTCAGACGGCTCCGCTCTAGTTATCCCCATGGATGCTACAACATCTAATTAGGTTCAGAGAAGTTGGGTTTTTCCCTGGCTCCGTCTCCCAAGGATGCCCTTCTCCGTGTGTAATTCATTCCTCTGGCATTCAGCGTGAATGCTGACGTGGTGAGGGGTGAGGTGCAGGTGGGCCCACTGCCCACTCAGGCGATGTGACTGGTTGCCCCCCAAGCCCAGGGCAGAGCCAGCCCATCCCCCGGGTGCCTCTGAACCGCTGGGTGTTAGGTACGGGGGTACCTGGGCTTCCATCCTCCTCCACTCCCACCCAAGGGTGGACTTTTCCAAACCACCCTGACTGACCTTGTTGTGTTTTGTTTAGCTCTGCCTGGCACTTGGAAGAAGGAAGGATAAAAATGACTGAATTAAAACAATTAAAAAAATATTTAACTTTTAAAAGTTCAAGCTCTTCTTTTAAGGCAAGCATTAACTATTACTGCTGACTCTGTCCCATTGGAGCCTTGTCGTGCTCCCTCCCTCTCCTGGGTCTCCTGGGCGAGGGGAGCAGCAGCACTCACTGACGAGGGAGACGTTTTCCCATTCACCCCATGTCGCTCGACTCAGGGAGACACATAATGAAGTTGCTGAGCTCCTGATGCCTCCCCGGGCTGTGAGATGTTCAATACCACCACAAATTACTGCTTGTGTAATGCATGATTAATCCAGCACAAAGTACCTGCCAGTCGGCGGGGCGCTGCAGAAAGCCTCGCCAGCAGTTAATGTGGCACGCTAAGGAGGGGGCATGGCGGGGAAACACCGGCCAGGTGTGGGAATGGGGCCACAGGATGGATAGAGAGGCGTGTGGGGTGGGCAAAGGGGTTACACGGGGTTTTCCACGTGTGTGGGGCTTTCCTGCAGCGCTGATTTCTGCCGAGCGAGACCGTGAGAATGGCTGCAGAGACGTCGCAGTGCAAAGTGATACAGGCTCGGAGTGACATGACACGTTAAGCTTCTGTCTGAATATAAGCAAAACCCCTGAGCTTGCAGCTCTCAGCTCAGCATCTCCTCCAACATCCATTTCTGATGCCTCTTTCAAGCCGGTGCCGCACTAGTCCTATACTGGGACAGTCGCTGTTGGACCGCGGGTCTTGGTCTAGTTGCACCAAAAGCACCAGTTGATGCTGATGCAGTTTTGCGGTAGCAGATGCCAAACTGGGCAGGCAAGGGTTACTTAACTGCAGTCACATTTTGTGGAAAATGTTGAGGATATTTCCCATCCTTAAGTGGGATGAAAAAGTACAAATCTTCACCAACCACAGAGTTTGGACCTAATAATTCCCAAACTGTTTCTTGGACCTAAAACAACAGTTTCTTCGATTTCTCAAAAGAAACCATCTCCATGGACTTTTAAGCTGTTCAGGAATGGCAGCCTTTTCCTTCTGTTTTGTCATAACATTTGGGGTTTTCCTAGCATTTTTCATGCTGACTCTTCATGTTTTTTCTCCAGGACAAGTTTGTGAAAAATTGTAAATAAAAAGTTTATTTTCAAGTGGTACAAATAAACTAACTGGGAAAAGTGCTGAAACCAATATGTTCTCCCAGGCAGTTTTGGTTTTGATTAATTTTGTCCAGAAATCAAATGACTTGATCCACTTCCTAGTGAAGGATAATTCTGTGGCCGGCCGCAGGCAGTGGGCAAAGCCAGGCTTCAGCCCCCGAAGCGTTGCTCAGACCCGGGCGGGGGAAGCTGCCGGGGGCGGTGTGGGAAGGCAGCCCCCGCCCGCGGTGAGTGTGGCTCAGCCACCCAAAGCTTTTCTTGCCATTGCTGGCCCCTGACAAGCCGTCAGGCTGCAACAGCCTTTGGTCTTGACTGAGCTACTTTGGATTTAAGCAAATGACCTCGAGGTGAAAGCTTCTGTATCCTATTACCAGTCCCAACCATTGAGGACCCGGACATTTATTTGTATTGAGACAGAAGAAAACATCCCACGGACCAGCAGTCCACAAAGGGAAAGAGAAAAGTTTCTAGAAAAAGCAAACAAATTGTAGGTACGCTTGTGTTACATGAGTTTTAACTAAAGCCTCTCCTCTCCGCAGAGCAACAGCAAACGCAGTGGGAAATAAAAACAAAATTACCACTGCAAAGCCTATAATTGCATTTCAAAACCTACAGCCATTAATTCCCACAAGCGCCAGGATCAGAACTGCAAATAAAAGCAGCCGCCGATGTGTTCTGCATTCGGGGAGATGCTCAGTGAGTGCAACGGAAATGCTTGCTCTGCTTGTAGGAATTTTTTCACATGTGTCTTTTACCCCAAATAAAGTAATTACTTTTACAAAGCTGCCTGAGATCCCACATCATTAGCGGAACGCCGGGGTGGATTCACAAATAGCTGTATTTGTTTGTAAGGAGAACTGAGAGGCCTTTTTCCCCCCACTAAGGCCCAGAGCTCACACAGCTGCTCGTGGCACCACGAAGGTGTAACCCTGTGGCGGGAGGTGCCCACGGTGTGTGTGGGGCAGCACCCAGCACCGCCCAGGGAGCAGGCCTGGGTGGGCACGGCGGGCACCCCTGCACGCGGGGAAAAGCCTCTTCCAAAGCTTGACATTGCTACGTCTGTTTGGGCCTGAGTACCTTATCAGGGATCTTACATCTTTCTTTGTTTTTTTCCCCTTTCCTTTCCCTTTCCTTTCCTTTCCTTTCCTTTCCTTTCCTTTCCTTTCCTTTCCTTTCCTTTCCTTTCCTTTCCTTTCCTTTCCTTTCCTTTCCTTTCCTTTCCTTTCCTTTCCTTTCCTTTCCTTTCCTTTCCTTTCCTTTCCTTTCCTTTCCTTTCCTTTCCTTTCCTTTCCTTTCCTTTCCTTTCCTTTCCTTTCCTTTCCTTTCCTTTCCTTTCCTTTCCTTTCCTTTCCTTTCCTTTCCTCTCCTCTCCTCTCCTCTCCTTTCCTCTCCTTTCCTCTCCTTTCCTCTCCTTTCCTCTCCTTTCCCTTTTCCTTTTTCTCATCCTTTTTCTCATCCTTTTCTCTTTCTCTTCTTTTAACCAGGATGACAACATTTTTTTGGGCACTGTCTGGGGTGAGCACAAGCACTATCAAAGATAAGGACCATCAGCTCTGCCTCTCCAACAGATGAGCAAAGTTAGAAATCTTTATGCATCCCCACGCCCATGGTGCTGCCGTGTGCCTTTAAGTACCACAGGGCTTGCTCCGCGCTAGGCTCTACCTGCAGCCCATACAGAGCTGCTCTGCAGGGGCAGCGGGAACAGCACCCCCTCCTCTGAGCACGAAATCCCTGAAACCCCCGGGGTGAGCAGCACGTGTGTGGCCAGGAGGGGCCAGGAGCTGAGGGGGACACTGGGTCCGTTCCCCTGCCCTGGCAGTCCAGAGCTGAGGGTGCATCGGTCAGCTGTAATGCATAGAAAATGCAAATAGGTTTTTACAGTCATTATCTCCACTTTCAAATAACCTGGGTTTTAATTCAGCTTTAATTAAAAGGGGGAAAAATATGCCCAGGTAAACAATTTCCAAGCAGATGATGGGCCAGAGCAACAGGCAATTCCTTTGACCCAACAGGCCCAACTTTTTGAAACTTTTAATTAAAAACACTGAAAATATTGCCACAGTAAATTGCCCAGAGACCCAGGCCTTTGAAGAGATATAATTAGGGCTATTTGGCCCCACGCAGGATGTTCTCTGTGAATAAGCTCCACAAGTGAAAAGGGCTCCTGTTTCGCGGCGGGAGCTGGGGTGGTCTGTGTGCGGGCAGTGCAGGAGGCACCCGTGTCCCTGGGGACACCCATCCCTCGTGAGTCCCTGTGAGGGTCAATCAGGCACTTTCTGTTGCTCCTGGGCCTCTTCCTGACGCTGTGGCTTCCTCTGCTACAGAAAGATGGGGGAAGTGAAACCTAAATACAGGGTTTATGACAGGATCTGAAATTATTCTGCATACAACTTTTTAGCTCTGAGAGTTGACTTGTATGGATGATCTCTGCCCATTTTCAAACTCCGTAGGACATCCATCACAAAGTCACTGTGGCCTCTTGATGGTCTCCGTAAGAAAGACACAGGAGCCAAGCTCCTGCTCAACCGGTCCTTCAGGTCAGCGTTGGGATGCACAGTGCTCCGTTTCCATTGTTAGGAACTAAATCTGGTTATTCAAGGTTTGTAGCTGTGGCCATGTTTCCCAAAGCTCTCAGCAGCTTCTCCTTCTGCCATTTTTTCTTAAAAAATTAAATAAACAAAAGACCTTGCAGCAATGGATGTTTTCTGGGACTTGTTCCTGGACATCCCCTGCTTCCACCACTCTCCTCCGATGCCTTCATGTGCCGCTGCATCCCTCCCGCTGCAGGTCCCATGGCTCCTCCCCATCCAAAAGGGACTTGAAGGGTGGGATTTTTGTTGCTACGTGGGAGTTAAATACAACAGCACTAAATTCACTTGGAGAAGAAAATATTTCATAGTTTCTACCACTAGAATTTCTGTTGCAGTTTCAAAGAGAGCACACTGCTTTCAGAGGAACGGACAAGAATTCAATAGAGCTTCCCCTGAGCACAGAAAGGCTCCTGCTGCCATTGGGTAGGAAGTTAGAAAGAGAAAATATTTTGAAGAAATCGGAACAAGGAGGCACAAAAACGTAAGTGGCTGCACAATAAAATTAAAATTAAAAAAAAAAAAAAGAAGAAAAAAGAAGTACGTGTTAGAGATGGAGCTGCTCTAGGAATGAAAGAGCTGTGACGGGCATGTGTTGATGCCACCAGGCATAACAGAAAAGAAAGAAAAATCAGGATAGTGGTTTTTTTAGCATTTACTCCAAAAACACTCGTTCAACACAGTGCAATCTCTTTGATATGAAGGTTAATTGAAAGAAATGGTACAGACCCCTTGGAACTCGGTCTTAAATAGCTCCAAAGAAGAAAAGTTTTGAGCAAATAAAGGAAGACAAAGAAAGTGCAGTAGGCGCAGAAAAGCAGAAGATATAAGAAAGACTTGGGAGAACAACCAGGAACCGCGTGCCCGGCTCACACAACACTCTCACCGCAGCAGAGTTCGCGTCCTGCCTGTATCAGGCTGTGCCCTCTTGCACCAGAGCAGTATGTGGTGTAAAGCCAGGATGTCATCCCAGAAATATTAAATGCAAACTATTATAAGCTTTTTCCTGAGTGGTGATGCAAATCAGAAAGTAAAGCAAAGAGGATAGAAAGTTACAGTCAGACTCATAACTTCCTCCCCAGGCCTTAACTTGAGCCATTGCTTAGGTCACGAACCTCCACTCGAGGACATTTTTAGAAGTCTGTAGATCCTGTTTAATATTCTTCCCCCAGGCCTCTTTGTTCCTTCAGGTTTTGGCCAGAATGAGAAATGAAAACACTGAGCTGGGAAAGCCAGGAACAATTCTTGGGGTCTGCAAATCCAACAAAAATCACCATGGGGTGCAAACGTCATGGGAGAACTTCTGTGCAATAGTTTCAGATTGAGTTCAAGATCAAAAGGGTTCAAGATAGTCATCTGAACTGCTGGATGCTTCTCTGAAAATTTTTGCCTTGTCTCTGGTCAGCACTTCTCCAAGCCCAGCTGTCAGCATTTCTACAGCCTCTGCCACGGCGCTATCTGCTCGCAGGACACGTGTGAGCTCCCACTCACAGCACTTCGAGCCTTCTCTCTGCTCCTCTTCTTGGCAGTGTGCACCCTGAGAGCCAGCTCCATCCCCGACACGGCCCCCCGAGCCACCTGAGTCCTGCTGGCCCCGGGAACACACCCCGCCGCATCGGCTCGAGGCTCCCATCTATGGGGTGAACGTCTGCTGGAGAATTTCTAACCCTTGGCTCCATCGCCAATATTTGAGCTATGCTGTAATTGGCCATAAAAGTCTCATGGTATTGTTTGTGTGCCTTGATTAGCTGAACATGAAAAGCACTTACAATGCAAATTTCCCTTTAAAATTCTGTTTCCTGCAAATCCTCAATGAATCAGCTGTTGAAATCTCCCACTGAGAGCACTCTTGCCAGTAAAAGTTGATAGTGCTAATGTTTATGGAGTGGGAACACAAAAGGGGGAAGAAGCAGCTAAAGCAAACTAATCTGAGCCGTCAAATATTTGCAGAAAAATACGTACATTATCTGCCCCAATCTGTCCCTGATGTTTCACCCCACGCCCAGCCGAGATTGATAGCCACATACCCAACCTCTTTCCTTTCATGAATGAAGATGCAGCTGTGTTTTCTTTGTTCATACTCCCTTTTTCAAATGCTGCTGTTGCCTTATTGAAGTCTTTGAAAAATATTCTGTATAGAAACAATTCTGCCAACACATCAGTTTTCTCTGTGCTTTCCTCTCCCCACTCCTTCTTTACCACTGAGGACATTTGCATGACAATGACCGCAATATTTCTGAAGCCATCACCTGGCATCTCAGTTTCTGCTGTTGTCCTCCCTATGAGGTCATTTCCTCTGCGCGATGATGTCATCGACCTCAGGGGCACATTTCTGATGTCAGGAGAGGGTGGCTGGGGACCGCAGGCAGGGATGCAGCTCCGGCTGGCACACGGACACCAGCCCCTTCCTTCCTAGACCACTCTGCCCAGCCCACCTCCAGCCACCCCCACCCTCTCCCCATGGCTCCCCAGGAGCTTTCCTGCCCCCTGACCACAGGGGACAACTGCGAGGGCTGTAACTGATGCAGAAGCCACAGCACAAGCATCATCACAGCCTGGGACTGCTTGTTTCTAAGAAGAGCATTTATCCAGGTACAGGCTTCCCAGAGAAACTCTGGGGCAGAAGAAGCAGAAGGATGGGGAGACTCCAAGAAAGGGGCATTTTATCCCCACAAACACTTTCTGCTTGGCCAAACTGAAGAGCCCAGCAGTCCCCTTGCTGCCTTGCACACGCAGGAATGGGTCCAGGTCTCATACCAAAACTTGGTCTCAGACTCTTGGCGGGGTGGGAGCACGGCTGGAGGCTCGGTCCTGCACTGCAGAAGATGCTGTTGAAATGGGTTTAAAGATCTGTGACAGCTTTTAGGAAACATAGTCATGGGTGCTACCGGGCAGGAAGGACAACTTTGATCAGTCTATTGTGCTGCCAGACTTCCCAGTTTCACTGAGATTCTGGCTAAAGCAGGCTGCTGTTCTCAGATACTCCGATGGGTCCCACCAACTGCAGCAGCGTGTCATTCCCAGCACTTGTCTCATCACACCAGACCCTCCTGGGAGCCAAGGGGTGTGTGTGCACAACGGGTCACCAAACTCCACTGAACCCAGGGCACCATCTGTGCGGCGATGATTTGCAGAAAACGCTTCCTGAGGAAAAATTCTACCCTGCCTTTCTAGTGATCTAGACCATTCTGGGAAGAAATAAGAAGTACAGGAATACCTTACAAGATTGCCTGGTGCAAAGAGACCATCCAAGATACAGATGGTAAGATATAAAGCTGCTCCATATCTTTCAGCATCCGTAGGTTCCTTCCTTCTCAGTTTCTGCTGCAGAGCTCTCCTGCTTCTGCCCACTCTTTCTTCTTCCTTCATGGCAGCACCTGAACCAGCCATTTTTTAGTGTCAAGTCCCCATCCCAAGCCCTGGACAGGCTGTCTGATATCACATCTCACCCTGAACTTGCTGCTCAGAAGGAGAAAAACCCCAAAGCCGGAGCCAGTATATACCAGACTGGTCTCCCCTCTCCCTCAGCACTGATGTAGGGGACATAATTGGGGAGCAATGGCTAAAGCAGACTGGAGGCAGGCACAGCACAGTGCTGGGCCCCCCCTCCAAACAGCACATGAGTAAACTCTTTGTGTCCCATGCGACGGGCAGAGAGCCCAGGTACAATCCCAGATCAATCTGATTTAGAGTATGTAATTTTTAAAATCTCCCATTACTGTCACGGCCTCAACCTTTCCTTCCTTTATTTTCCAGATGGTATTTTTTCCATCTTATCTTCTTTCATCAAAATCTTGTTTCCTCCTGCTGGAATCACCACATTCCTGATCTATATGCAGATTAAACCCTGGGAACAGATGCTATTGTCAACTTTTATTAGTTTATTGCATTAAGAAAGGAAGATATCTTTGCAGTCATTGATATAAAATAAGACTCCCCACTTCCACTGAAAGCATCATCTCCTGGAAGCGACAGCAAGAAAACAAAGGCTCTTCTGAACCAGAGCCATAGTCACAAATCAGGGCCCGTGTATGAGCTGTAGACAATATCCGAGGCTTCTGGGACAAGCAGAATGATCCCCCAACGCGTGCGATACCCTTGTGCAGAATTCTGAGTTCAGCAGTAAGCCTCATGAAGTGAAACTCATTCCCCAGGATAAGCAAACGATGAGGCCACTTTAGATATTTGTATTACTCTCTCTATTTGTATTCTGCTTAAAACGATGCTCTCCCCTCCCATCCGCTGAACACCATCTTTTCAATTACGGGGAGGTTTCTTCCATGGCCTCATGCTTTTCTCGTTTGCTGCTTATGCATTTATTATTTACACATAGGCCTCCAGCTGCAACTCTCATGCTGGAAAAAAATCTTTCGGTGCTCTGTTCAGCGAAAGATAAGAGAGGCAGGAGAGCTGCCAGCTCTGTGAGAAGGAAAAGGAAGAAAAAATACCCACAGCTTTTTTTCTTCCCGCACTTGTTGGGAACTTGCACTTGGTTCCCATGGGCCGAAGGAAAATGCTGCTAATCAACAGAGCATTTCATATTTCCTAGGCTGTTGGACTAGATGACTAGTCTAGGTCCCTTCTAACTGAAAATTATTCCTATTCTATTCTATTCTATTCTATTCTATTCTATTCTATTCTATTCTATTCTATTCTATTCTATTCTATTCTATTCTATTCTATTCTATTCTATTCTATCTCCTCGATGGAGCGAGGTATGTAACATGACCTTGCAGTGCTTCGTTCCAGACACAGCAGCACAGCCTGGGCATGTGTGTGCCCCTCCGCAGCGCCAGCTCCCTCCCAGCTCCTTCCTGGCGTGCTCCCTGCACCCTTCAGCCCCCGTTACAGCTCTCTGCTCCCTCTTGTCTCTCTTGACGAGGTCTGACAAGCCGCAGTGGTTGAAAAGCAGCGGCTGCTCTAAAAAATGCACATGTGGGGTGCAGGAGTGGGGAGCAGGGGCAGGCTCGGTGTTGGACAGACATGGCTCCCCTCCTGGAAACCATTTTCTCCCCTCGCCATGTGCAGTGCTGGGGGAGCAGCTGGGACGTGCCGGGTGTCGGATCAACCACTCCCATCGCGGGTCACGTTTCGAAGCTCTGCAGCCCCAGAGATCTCCATCTCCTCCCTCGTGCCACAAGGCCCAGTGATGGGCATGATGGACAAATCCCCAGCAGACCCTACAGCTCCAACCCAGAGAGTTTAAAAAATGCCAGAGGAGCAGTTTGCTGCCACTTGTGGGGAGAAAAAACAAGTGAAAGAGGAGAAAAGGAGATGTAAGGGAAACCAGGCTAAACTGTGCTTTTAGGGAGCAAGCTTTGGTTTACATTTTATGATGTTTTCCTGGCAGACATCCCAGAGCGCTGTGCATTTGCTCTGCAAGTGCTTCTGGGGAGGGGGAGCAGGGGGGCACGGCAGAACATTGCTGCTGAGGGGAATTGAGGCAGATTGCTGCTCCCTCTCACTGCTGGGCATGTAACTGGGTTAATGGGGCATGTATTTTTAGCGCTGACTGGCCAAGCCTGCACTGCTGCTGTTACTTAACCTGAAGGCCACAGAACCAGGTGAGGCAGAGCTCTTCAGAAAATGAGATTTGCTGCCAAACACTTGTGTCTCTGCTCGCTTTCCCTGGCTGAAGCACCCCAGCCCACAGTGGAGCTGCTGGCTGCCCCCAGGAGTCGGGCACCTACCCGAGCGGGCACCCACCCCAGCTCACTCTTTTCTTCTCATGCTTTGCCAGGTCACAGCGACTCTGCAAAGACTCAGAAAAGCAGAAAGAGATTGATTTCTTTCCCAGCTCAGCTACAGTTGGCTCGCTTGCACAGTGCCTCTCCACCCTGCCCCGTAAGCTGACCTCCTCCCATCGTCTGCAGTGGGGGATTGTTTCTGGGGGATTATTTAACTCCTGCATCTGCCCAGGCATCGCAGTTCAGTCCTGGTGCTGTCAGTGACCACACTGCACGGCAGCTACTGCAGGTAAAGCTCCGGCTCCCTCGGAGAGATGGAAGCATTTAACTCCATTAACCAGTCACTTCCACGCTTGCTGACTTGCATTTGAACCAAAGCAGGTTCAGCAGGGAAGCACCAAAGGCAACTTCTTGTCAGTGCAATTTAAACTGACGCCTTCGTTCCTGGGAGTCCTGAAAGACCTCAACGCTCTCTGCAGTTTGGGTTTGGTCCTTATGTTTTATCTCCCGAAATCCCCTCTTGCAGCAGAGCTGGTAGGTGTGGTTAAATGTTTCCTTAGTTCTAGCAGCGTTACAGCAGCAGGTAAAAAAAAAAATAATGCAGAAACAACAAAGCTACAGCAATCACTGTCAGCAGTTGCATGTTGTTGTCTTTGCAAGGGGCTGAGGTCTGCAAAACTTCAGCGGTGGCCCTTGGCAAGGGAAGCCAGGCAGGACAGTAGGGGCAGACCCTGTCCCCGGGACAGAGGGGCTCTGTCACCATCCTCTGCCTCGGCCCCTGCCGTCAGGGAGCTTCCCCATCCCGCCTCCTCTTCAGGGGTCACCTCCTGCGTAAGCGATCGCTCTGCATGTGCAACCTGTAATCCGGGGGTGTTTAAATAAGTTCTAATTAGAATCTACATTCCAGCATGGCCTGAAGATTTCCCCCACACTCAAAACCTTTGGTTTCTTTTTCCCTTCTCCTTTCCCCTCTCTTTTTTTTTTTTTTCTTTTTTCCTTGTTAAACTCCATCCTGATTTCTCCAGCCTGAGTTGGCAGAAATGAGCCATCCTGCACTGCACGAGGGAACAGGAGTGAGTCTGTGGGTGTAAGAGGGAACCTGTAGCAGGGCTGGGAACGGCACGCTTGGCTCAGGGGCTCAGCTGTGATATGAGCTGGCTTCCCCTTTATTGATTGCAGTAATGCCGGGGATTTGGAACGAGCTGGATTGGGTAATGGGCTATAATTTGGTCCAGGTTTTGTGAATACATTGTTGGATATCCAAAAGAGAAAAAGGGAACAAAAACTCTGAGGAGATTTCTGGGAGGAGGCAGAGACCAGGGCTGAGTATCTGCCTGTTCTCGGAGGCTGCTTTTCTCACAGGGCAGCGCCTTGCATCATCCACCAGCTCAGCAAATTGCAACTTAATCCTTTGTGGTGGCTTTGGGAAGGGGTGAGGCTGGGAAGGGAGAGGGGTGGGAATAAGGAGCCATGTGAGTTTTTTGCGCCTATCATCAGCCAACTGGCACGCCAAACTCCCGGCTGTTCCTGAGCCTTCCTGGCTTTTCTGGAGCAGCGTTTGATGCTTGATCCTGCCACACCAGCGGACACTTGTTTCCCTTCCTAAAAGAAGGTCAGACCCCAAGCTGGCCCCAGACAGCCCCAACACACCCATCCTCTCCTTTTCTCTTTTCCCTGCATTTTTCCCCTCTCCTGCATCCTCTGGGAGTCCTCCATCCAGCAAAAGTGAGATCGCAAGCAAAGAGCCAGCGCCGGGCTGGTTCGGGGTTTGCAGCGGGAGCAGTGGGTGCGGAGGTGGGCTGGAGATGCTTGGGTACAGCAAGGACAAGATGGTGGCAGAGGGAGCCCCAGCCCCTCTGGAGCAGGGAGGGGTCCCGGCTGTGTGCTTGCTGCTGCCCGACGGGCTGGGGGAGGGAGGGTTTCAAAGGAGCTCATCCCAAGGCCACATCTGCTGCATGTGTTTAAAACAACTCATTAAAGTTCCTGAAAGGCCTAAAAAATGAGTAATTCTCTAAATGAGTGAGTCTATAATAGCCCTCTAATAAGCTATAATAGGAGACTTGTGTGCCGCTGAGTGTGCCTCCGGAGCTCGCCAGGCTGCGTGGCCCCCCCCCCTAAAAAAAATGCGGGGACTAGAGTGTGGGGAGCAACGCGGGCACAGGGCAGGATGAGTGCCTGGCTGGCAACCATGGGGTGAAGGGAAATGAGCAGCTGAGGATAAATGGATGTCAAGGCTCTGCTGAGTAGCAAAGCCTCCACGTGCGTGGGGGAACCAGGCTCTGGGCTGAGCGGGCTGACCACACCGCAACGAAGGGCCGAGTTTGTGGTGGTGTTCTGGGCAGGAGGGGATCTTTGTCTTTTCCTTCTAGCAGTGCACAGTGAGGCACAGGAGCCCAGCAGGGAGGAGGAGGATATAAAATACTCCAGTGAAAATCTTGGGGTGCTCTCTGCACATGCCTGTTCTTCCCTGTGGGTGCTGGTGAGCCGGGCTGGTGGGGGCTCCTCACATTCCCCCACTGCCTCTCCACAGGAGGATCTCACTGCCAGGATGGAGGCCAGGCAACGGGAAGGGGGGGCACTCCTCCGCTGGGATGCTCCAGTTTTGTTCCAGCTGGATCTGGTGCTTTGAAAATTGTTGGGATTGCTTTTCCTTTTCCACCAAGCCAACATGTCAACACATGCCGCCTTTTCATGAAACACCTACCATCACTGCAACCTCCTCCCAAACATCAGCTGTGGGATGGATCTACCAGCTTTCACCAGGGCTGGGGCTGGCTTCCAGTCAGCAATGTCCCACTGCATCGCAACTGAGCAGATGACATTTTACTGGGCTTCCAAAGAACTGGAACATATTGGAAACTTCAGGATTCAAGATGTTCTGCTCTTGTCGTGAACAGCTCATGCTGCTATATTGGTGAGATGATGTACCAGTCTCTTGGCATTTCTCCGTGCTGTGACATCATGATGGGACATAACTTATCGAGCTGTGCCTCCACATGCAACCTGAGCTGCACGTCCCACCCGCTCTGCTGGGACTCGGGACAGCTTTGTCCTTGGGGTGAGGATGTTTCTCAGCATGTGAGGGATTTTGGATGGGAATTAGAGGTCTAGTGCAGCCTCCGCTCTCCAAGAGTTGATGTGCCACCTCATGAACGGTACGTGGAGCCACCGGGATGCGCAGCAGATGGAGATCCAAAGGACAGTCAGAACTGCGTTCGTGTCATGTCTTGAGACACTTCACAAGTTTTGCTTCATTTCATAAAGCTCCAGGTCCTGGGCAAAGCAGGGGACTGAAATGAAGGATTTCATTTAAAAACATCCTCATGGCCACAGGGAAAGAAAACTTGAGAAATAGGAGCAAGGTTTACCCAAAACACCCTGAAAGGCAAGGAAAGAAAGCCCATCATCCTGCTCCATCCCACAAGTTGCAAGTTAAGATTTCTTTCAAATTTTTTTTTAAGTTAGACTTGACTTCTAAACTGTTGGGTTGTCATTGTGGTGTTATTAAATAAAATCATTTAACCCAAACCAGAGCCTCCCTGCTTCCTCAGGAGTGTTATTGCAGGCTGGGCCAACCATTGGATTTCCTCTTTCTGAGGTCACCTGTGCTGGAAATAGGACCCACAAGTGAGTCAGATGTTTCTCAGCAAACTTCAGGGCTGCTAAGTTTGTGAGCTTCTCAATTAATAATCCTGCAGTGCTTTTTCCTTCTTCCGGAGTAGGCACAGTGTTGGGACGTGGTTCTCAGAGCCGCCCCCAGACATCGCCCGGTGCTTGGGAGTCACAGGCACGTTACAGCCTGATGTCAGTGCTGCAATCTGGGCTGCTGTTTATTTATTCAATTGTCTTCCTTAAATTCCAGTTAGTCATACAGGTGTCCTGTCCAAGAGGAAGGTCAGGGAGAGGAAAGGAAATGGAAGGGAAACAAAAGCGAGCCTGTGAGATACACAGATGCATCCTTTGCTGTGTCCAGGGATGAGAGCACGCTTCTCCTGCTGACCCTCAGGCTTAGAGAATGCAATTTGTGTGTGTGTGAGCATGTGTGTGTGTGTGTGTGAGCACGTGTGTGTGCTGGCAAGACCATGAACAGCGCTGGAAAAGGACAGTGACGGGACCCTCCTGGCCCATTTGGTGCTGGAGCACATGGCTGGGACATCCTGGCACACCTGGGACATCGTCCCTCTTGCACCTCGGCATCCCCTCAGCTCCAGGGCCGGGGCTCGGCTCAGGCTCATCCCGGCTGAGCCCCGGCACAGCAGCACACGCTGAGTGGCCGCCCAGCTTGCCAAGATCTCTCAATAACCAAATCCGACTGGCACAGCCCTGCCAGCCCGCAGCTCCCTGTCGTGTTGCTTAATGCCGGGAAGAGCTCTCAGTGCCGCTGAAGACAAAATGCGGCCATTGTCTTGTCTTTATTAGGGACTTGAGATGAAATGTTATAGCCTTGCTGGTTGCAAGAGGATACCCCTCCTGAGACGGGCAGGCAAAAGCTGCTGGAAGCAGGCAGTGTACCAGCCTCAGCTGCTGGATGCATTTACAGACTGAAATAGGTATTTCCTCTGTTAAAGGGAACAGCACTTCCCCACACCACTCTGGAGACAGCAGGACGGGCAGAGGAACTGTGCTCGGTGGTGGGGAGGGAGGGAAAAAGAAGGAAGGAAGGAAGGAAGGAAGGAAGGAAGGAAGGAAGGAAGGAAGGAAGGAAGGAAGGAAGGAAGGAAGGAAGGAAGGAAGGAAGGAAGGAAGGAAGGAAGGAAGGAAGGAAGGAAGGAAGGAAGGAAGGAAGGAAGGAAGGAAGGAAGGAAGGAAGGAAGGAAGGAAGGAAGGATTTCTTTACCCTCCTTTGCCCTCACATTGGATGGGGTGCACACCCCAGGAGGTGTGAACAGGGTTGGAGGGTGTAAAGAGGAGGTGGTGCCCAGGATCTAGAAATATGGGGAGGACCCATCTGGGGACACCACGGAGCACTCACAGGGATGGAGATGGCCTATCTATCACACCCTGATCTCGGTATTCCCAAGTATTTGGGCTGTGATGTTAACTGGAGCCTGGGACCTCCTCTTCTCTACCCAGAGGCAAGTTTCTCTGGAAACCAGGGAACAGGGGAAAATCCTCCCACCTCCCAGCTGCCCGCAAGGCTCATGGCTACAGAGCTGCCTTCCTCCCCCTCTCTCACACCTCCCTCCATTTCTGCAAGATGTTAGATCATTTTTCCAGTTCCTCCAGGTGTCCATAAAACTCCAGATTCCTCCATGGAGAGGGGAGCAGCAGTGAGGAGGAAACCCAAAGCCACAGCAGTGCCCCCTCCCCATGGCTTTTTCTGGGGAAGGGGGGAAGCTCGGTGGAGGGCAGGGGCACCCAGCGTCTCTCTCGAGCAGGAGATGCTCCAGATGGGCAACAGGCTCCCACCTTCACCCCATGAACACCAAATGGCTTTTGCTGCTGCAAAGCCCTCACCAGCGTGCCCCAGTTTGGCTCTTGCCCCCATTTCACTGGGAGCCATGACTTTTAGAGGAGGGTGGGGGGAAGTGGGGATGAGGAAATCTTCAGCTTATGGCAGGAAGGTGCAGGGCTGCCCGAGACCACCGGAGCCCTGAGGTATAACTGCCAGGCACCCCCACAAAGCCTCCCACCCCAGGGAGGATGCTGGCAGTCTGGCCACGCTGGCTCTGTGCACCGTGGAGCGTGAAGCTGGCTGGGCTGGCCCGCAGCAGGGAGGTGAGAGCAAACAGCTCCATCGGGCGCAGGGAGAGGGATGGTTTGAGGATGAGGTGGTGGCGAGCAGCAGGTCTGCTGTGGACCTTCATCATGTCTGGGGAGTCAAAAAGCTGCCTGCTGGGGGAAGGGGACAGAGCCGGGGCAAGTAGAGATGGTGGGGTTGGGTAGGAAGGGGCTGCAGAAGAGAGAGATGATTTCTTCTTTTCTTCTGTTTCCTTTTTTTGCAGGCAGAAATGATCTCATGTTTTGTCTAATCTAAATTCTGTCAAGCAAGCAGGGAGAGGAAAAAAAGAGAGACGGAAAGTGAGCGAGGGAAGGCTACGCAGTTAATAAAAATCTGCTCGACACATGTTCCCTGAGCTCAGAGAGCAGGAAGGGGGAGCCAAGCTGCACGGAGCCTTCGGAGGGAATGGAAAGGCGTGCTAGGTTCTCTGAAACCCCTGTGGTGAGTTTCATCCTCTTCTTCACCTGGTAGGGAGCACTCGGGGCCAGGGCACACTGTCCTTGGGCTGTGGGACCTCCCTGTTGCAAGCCGGCTGTGGTCACTGATGGTTGCCAATGAGTCTGGGCTAGTGGCCAGACCAAGACCCCTGCGTCCCTTTACCTGTGTCTCTGGTTCCTCCCAAGGTTGTTAGGAAGGAAGGAATGCTGAACAGGCCAACGGCTTTCCCTCCTTTGTGTGGCATGTTTGCTTTTCCCATCTCACTTGCTAAATCATACGAAGCAGGACAGATGCTCCCTTGGCCGTGCGTGTGGAGGGAGGCCGAGGGGAGGCTGAGAAAAGCCTTTTTTTTCCATTCTCATCCTCCAAAAAGGTTTTCTCACCTGATAGATTTCACTGGCTTTTATTTTTCTTCCCACAGCATCCACATGTGGAGGAGAGCAGGGCTGTATGAAGCACGGCCAGGAGGACCAGCCTGCTGCTTGGTGCACATTCGGAGCCAGCAGAAACCAGTCAGAAGAAGCTGTGGTGGCTTTTGTTTAAAACGTGGCTTTTCTCAGCCAGATCTCTTCACTGCCTGGCTACAAAAACATTTATGCCAGCAAAAGGCGGGAGGTGTTATGGGGGTAGAAAGGGGAGGCTGGAGATGGGAGCAGTCCAGCTTCTCTCCACTGCTGGCTTAGGGTGGCAAATGTGAACGGCAGCGTTACACTGCCTTCTTGTCACATCGCCTCTCAGCTGCCAGCATGATGACTTCCCAGGGGAAAGGAGGCCCTGCCGCTGTCCCTGCCTGCACAGCGCATCCCCCTGCTGAAGATGTCTGCTTTGGCAGCCGCTCTTTGGCTGCAGCACGTTGTTTTCTGGTTCAGATGGGCCCAGTGTGCCCCAAAGAAGGCAGCAAACCCACCAGCAGGACAGCCTTCCCCATGGATGCCCACAGAAGATCTCTGGATGACAACTGCTGCCAGGTTTGCTGGCACCCAGCTGTGGCTCCCGGTGTTGCCCTGATCCACAGGTCATTTTAACAAATGAATCACAGTTGTAGGTGAGTAGGTGGGATGTGCCTTTTGCGTTGGACTCCAAAGAAGCCTTTTTTCAACTTGTCAGAGCAGGGGCTGCTGTGAAGGCAAGAAGCAGCATGGCTCTGGTTGGCACCTCCTGCAAGTCCTCATCCCCGATGTGGCCAGGGGTGCTCAATGTCACTCGGCCAGTGCCTGCATCCCCCTGCCGTGACATGGCCCCAGGAGGTCCTTGCGAGGGATGGTGTGAGGAGTTGGCCCAAGGAGAGTGATTCGGCTGCAGGCAGTGTCGGGGGAGAAGTCATGGAGAGCAAGGAGGGCGATGGAAGAGTTTTGATCGAGGTCTCCAAATGAGGATCCTGAAATACATTCCCAGGCCACAGAAACCATGCTGGAAAATCCGCTTCGAATTATGTGCTGTCAGGGACTGAGATGGGGCACAGAAGAGCAAAGCTGAGCAGCGCAAGCCCAGACAGGGCCTCTTGGTGTCGATTAACAAAACAAACAAACAGTGTTGCCCATAATGAGCTCTGGCTTCAAGGGAGAAGGGGTGATTAAAACAGGATGCCACTGGTGCCATGTGCTCTCGGGTTTGGGGCAAGGGCCCCGTGCCCTGCAATCAGACAGTGCCCATGGTCCCTTCCAGGATCCCTGGGGCAGATTCCTCTGAGCCCCACAGCGTGGTCCACGGGTGCCGGGGGATGCCACTAGCATCTTTCCACGTGTCCCCAGATGTTTTGGTCTCTCATTGTTTTACCGCAGAGCAAAGCGTTCAAAATCCAGCCTGTGTCCTGCTGGGATGGACCTTGTAAGAGCAGATTTCAAGCGGGGGCAAAGGATTTTCTCTGGTGTGGGCAGCGGGGTCCTCAGTGGCTCTGTCCGGGGACATGCTCTGGGCCACGCCGGGTGCGGAGAGCAGCCCCGCTCCCAACCACAGATCGACTCAGAAATCACACCATTACTAGACTGCTTGTAATAAAATCCCATTGCTTGTAAAACCTCTTTCAAGTGAGACCCCAGATGGCATTTTTCCCCCATCCAGCCTGCCCGCAGCACAGTGACACAGCGAGACCTCCTGTCATCGAGCTGTGGCTCTGGCTCCAGGGGCTCTGAGGATGGGGCTCCATGGCCTTTCCCCACTCCCCCTTCACCTCCCTTCACATCTCCAGGGTCCATCAAAACTCCCCATTAACTGCTGGTGCTGGGAGAGCCACCACCCCCATTGGGAACCCCCTGCTCCTGCCCGCCAGAGAGCAAGGGGATGAACACAAAACACCCCATTTGCCTGGCCCTCAGCACCTCCCGAGCTGCAGCAAAGTCCTCAGCAATTTCTCATCTCCAACAAGGCTTTCACTTGTTTCACGAATGCATGAAATGAGAGGCACAAAAGCACAGGAGAGAGAGGGATGCTGGTGCAAAGATTCATCTGATTTACCATCCCATATTTATTTACAGCACCCCGGGTGTATCTCTGGAGCCCACTCGTGCACCGAAGGTCCCAGCTTTCCTGTCATTGTCCTGAAACACAAAGCAATTTCAGGGGCCCGGTGTGTCGGGGCAGTAATGAAACCCGTCTGGGAGCCGGTCGCTTCTTTATCTCCCCAGCTCCGTGTTCCTGAGGACCACGTTTTTTAATTTGTGTTGGATAAACAATATGGGATTGTGTACGCAAAGAAGCTCTAATTATCCCCTCGGGTTGTGTTTCCTTAAAGGAAATGAACTGGGCACCGCGTTCCCGCTGGAGAGGAGCACCGGTGCAATAGCTTCCAGATTTCTCCCTGTGCCACGATGATCTGGCAGCTCCAGCGGCCCCAGAGAGAGGAGAGGGGAGCTGCATGCTTGCTCCTGGGGGCTGGCTTCGAAGGGCATGGGGGTCCCTCCTGCCTGAATAAACACCCCCCCTGAAATGTGGGTGCTTCCAGCACGGCGCGGAAGGAGAGCCGAGCCTCATCGCATCTCCAGAGGCGTCTCCCCCCACCACTGCCCCCTCCCCACCCTCTCCTGTTTTAAGGCAGGACCATGTGCGAGGGGCTGCGAGCAGCAGGACCCCCTCGCCGAGCCTCTTCCCCACCCCGGGCAGGAGGTGCAGTGACAGGAGATCGATTTGCCTCGTTAAATAGGAAAGTGCAGCAAGTGGATGCAAACTAGAAACGAACCTCTCACCAGGGCAATCTGCTAAGGGTAGTCTTGACTCAGATCTTTAATCCTTCCTACCAGGAGCTTAAGCTGCCTGCTCTCACCCCGCTGCCCAGGGAAGTATTCCCTGCAGAAAGTGCTTGAAGGCCATGAGGGAAATTATCTGCCAGAGATTACTTAGCCTTTGCATGGGCCCAGACCAGGTTTGAAGACATTCTTAGATACGCTATTACTTAGAAAAATTGCCTGGTATTCACTGAAACTGTGAGCTGCAGCAGAAATGCCACCTCACGCCTTCCCAGGGAGCAGGTAGAGCCCAGGTCCCTGGACTCGCCGAAGCTGCAGATGCTCCTAGATAACCCCCTGTAGGCACAATCATCTGCCCATGCGAGGGAGATGAACCATGAATCTTCTGTATTTATCCCTGCTCCACAACACTCACCAATCTTTATTTACGCTGCTGACAATTGCTTTGGGCTATTTTTGGGCTTTATTGCTGATTGTATCTTTAATGTTATGGGCAGTTAACTTGGCAGCAGGGGAGTTAATGCGGGAGGCTTTCACCTCTCCGGAGACCTGACATCAAACCCTGTTTATGGCAAGTGAAAATGAGCATGGTGGAGCCTCCTCTTAGTCCATTGACCTCCACAGATCATCACGCAATCGGAGCTGATGGGCAGCCCAGGGCGGGATGGCACCGATGCCCAGGGAGGAGCACAGAGACCTCCCAAGGAGGACGAATGCTCCCAGATAGCTCTGAGATGAGCGGCTGCTCCAGAGGGGGCAACCCCCGGCTCCCTGAGCCCAGCGCCCCTTCCCAAGGGTTTGCTTTTATCTTCCCTGTGCCAGGAGGGTGAGCTGCTCCATGGAAGCCAACGAAGCCATAGGCAGAGTGAGAGCTGGGTGTCTGCAAGGGGTGGCTTGCAAAATGGCCCAGGGGTTCTGGGACTTGGGATGAACTGAAATAGGGGTGGGCAGGACCCCCCAGAGTTTTGGGGGTTTGGGCAGATGCTGCAGGGGCAAGGGGGAAGGATTGACTGCCTGGCAGTGCTTTGGGATCCCTCCGATGTGTGAGGAAGAGGAAGGGGCACATGCGCTGATCCAGAGCCTGGGAGCGAGGATGTGAAGTGAGGAGCCCACCGGCCCCTCACTGCCCCTCGGCCCCACCGGCCCTGGGCAGCGACACCCACCCCCCCCGCACCCCCACGCCCTCGTTAGCAAGCTGCAGCGAGAGGCCACATGGTTGTACAAGTGTAACATAAACCGTCCATTCCCCGTGCTTACTCGCTGGGAACCGGCTTTACCGAAGGATTTAAATTCAATTTGTTTTATTGAAGTTTCTTTTTTTCTCCCCCCGACCAATGCATCAAACTATCATTTTACCGAGATCAGCTGCTCTCAGCCTCCTCTTACGCCCTCCCTCTCTGCTCCCCCCACTGCTCTCCTTCGCCCCCCACATCCCACTGTCTGGATGAGCCCTCTAATTCTTTCTCCTCTTTCAAGCCCACCAACGCTTCCTGCGGTATTAGCCGTAGAAATGCCATGAATTTCCTTTGTGTTCCTGGTTGAAAAAGGCAGAGGGGGGGGGAAGGAGAAAAAGCACAGCGCGTGGCAGTGCTAGGGCTGACAATAATCTCTGCGGTTTTCTCCCAGCCCCAAGTTTATCCCTGTGCAATTCAGCGTAGGAAAGCTAATAACGATGTGTCAGGAAGACCTGATGTATATTTGCAGAGTTGAATGGCTGGGCCAGCAATGCCTCCTGCGCTCCCACCCAAGGCTTATTTGTGTCTGAAGACCCCAGCCCTTTCACGCTGTTTTAATATTAGTGATTTATAGGGGTGGTCTCTTTTATTTTTTAGCCTTCTTTCATTCTCTCTCTTACTTACCCCCTCCAAAAAAAAAAAAAAAAGACGATCCTTGCCTTGGTTGCGCCTTTGCTGCTTTGTCCTGCTGGAGCCTGTACGGGTACAGGGAGCTGCCAGCTCATCCCCCAGCCCTGCCACAGAGGCCAGAGCCAAGGACTGCTCAGCAAGCCCCAGCAGCCCGGGCTAGCAGCACTGGGGCATCTCACCCAGCCAAATGAGTGCTGGGGCTCATCTGATTTACAGCTTGATTAATGAACAGCGGTGACATCAAATAACTGGGCATTACCCACAGCAAGCCAGCCAGAGTGTTATCAGTCCGTCCTTTCGCTGTATCTTGCATTCCTGTGCATGGGTGGGCTCGCAATTAGACCATGACCCTGCCCAGATTTATGCCCCTGTTTATCTGTCAGCATTGGGAACCATCTGCGGGGAGGATGCCTTTGAAGCAGTGGAGCCGGCAGCAGAAAGGTCGCTGCAGGAGGACGGACACTCTCGTTTGCCTCCTCTCACCCGCAGTTCTCCGTCTGAGAGCGGGGACAGCCTGGGGATGGAGCACGAACGTGGTGCTGGCAATGCAGCACACCTAGGCATGGGGCCATCGCCAGCCTGCTGCACACTCGGGGGTGGGAAGACCTGCGAGGGGTGGCTGCAGAAGGGATGGAAGCCGCTGCGTCCTCTCCAGAGGGAACCAGATCTCCAGAGATATGAATTGCCTTGAGAAGATAACCCAAGAGCTTCCCTCGTCCCAGACCTCACTTCCCATGGTGGCCAACACACCGTGACAACTGTCCAGAGCCTGGGACAGGAGGGGACTTTCCTCCAGCAGCCGCTCCTGCAGGGAAGGGGAGGGTGCGGGGGGCTAAGTGAGCACTCCATGGGACCTTGCACTTGATGCCAGCAGCTCCTAAATGGATCACTGGAGCTTCAGTGGGAAACACAGTCTGGCTCAAGAGGTTTCCAGACCAGTTCCTAGTTTCTAATTCTTTAAAGCATTTGTCCACAACGCCTATTTATTTGGGTTCCTTAAATGTGGCGAGGGAATTGCCTCAGGCTCACAAGAGTTCCCAGAGATCCTGGTTAGCATCAGGCAGGAGTAAGGAAAAACACAGACCTATTGTAGCAGAAAAAGTAGAAAAGGAAAAGGATTAAATTCTTGCTTATGCTACCTGTGACCTCAAAGTCACAAACAAAGGGAAGGCAGTAATGCAGTTCTGCTTCACACCAAGCACAGTGTCTTTGCTGCTTCAGTATTTTGGCTACCTTGCCATACCAGCAGCAACGCAGGCCTTACACCTCACAGATGGTTTGTTCTGGGGAGATTCCCAAGTTACATCTTCCCTCTCTGCCTTTTCATACAAAATGGGACCATCTGTCTCTTCCTCGCTCCTCTTTTTCCTCCCCGCAGAAGTCACGCTGCTGTTCAGCGCAAATGCAGGGTCCTTCTTGCCCTTGGTCTTCCTCGGAGAGCGCACGTGGGCTCTGGTCTCCCCCAGCTCCTTCTGGCCACGCTGACCTCTGGGCTGCTCACCCGTGTTTGCAGTGGTTGCAGTATTTTCTAAATCGTCCATCATGAGAAATATCTCAGCATACACTGTATAAAGTGAGGAGGATTCTTCTGTTTGGTCTCTGTGGGGACCTCACATGACGTACAAACCATACAGATGATTTTGTGTTTCTCAGTTTGGGGGTTTGCCTTCGCACCCACTTGCAAAGTAGCTTCTTTTCCCATTTATTCGTACCAAGGCTGCTGCGAGACACGTTCCTGGGTGCTGATGTGCACAGCTGAGTGCTGCGGGTTCTGCACAAATTCATGTACAGAACCGCAAACTCCCCATAGCCCGGCGCGCGGGTGCGGGTGTGTGTGTGCAGCCACGTGCATCCATGCCTCAGGAGGCTCGGGGCCCTGCCCCTGTTTTATCACACACACACCCCTGCCCGGAGCACAGAGCACGGCACGTCTGCACCCCTCACGGGATGCCCGATGGAGCCGCATGGTGAGCGAATGTGGGAAATTACCTCTGCTCTGTGGTTGCGTGTTTTTGCGGGGAGGGACTGAACATGGGATGGCACCAGTGACCGGGACGAGGGGAGCAGGAGTGCCCTAAATCAGAGCCCTCCTCGCCATGGCAGACCTTGCACAGCAGTGGCTCTTCCTTCCCTGCTCTTCCCCGGTACCAGCCCTGCCCGGGCGAGGTGATAACATGCTTATTTCCTAAGGGGGAGAACAAATAACTTCCTGAGTTCTGGGCTCTTCTGCGTTTTATTATCCTGCTCCCTAGCATCTGCCACTTGCAGTGGAGAGTCCCTGCATTGTAACTGCAGAAACAATTATGTTTTCATTATGAAAGCAAATTAAGGCACTTGCTTAATCGAGTTTATTAAATACCAATGAAGTCCCTGGGTAAATGAATGGCAAAGGGGCTTTCTGCGCTCAAGTCAGGAAAGAAACAGAGAAAGGTAATCAAGGCGATGGGCTCGCAGCCATGCGGGACTGGGGTGGGCAGGGAGCTCAGGGGTATCAGTTCTGTCTGCCCCTGCCCCCGGGAGCAGGCTGGCCCATGGCACCCTGCTCCAAAACCCTCTTTGAGGTCTCTGCCATGGTGCCGACACCCAGTGCCCCCTCCAGTCCTGTCCTCTCTGGGCTCACTGGGGCACCCCACCAAAGCGGGGGGGCTTAGCAGGAGCACACATGGGGGAGGCTGCAATGTAACCCCATTTCTTCTTCGGATCAGCGCTTTTCCTTCTCTCTCCCATTGCAGCCTTTGGACGGTTATTTTTAGCTCCCGTTATTTCCCTCAGGCCAACTTTTCTGTCACATTTCATCCCTTTCTCAGTGTTTCTGGTTGTTACTTTTTTCCTCCAGGATGCCTTCTCTTCCAGATCTTCTCTCCATCTGCCTTCCCCCGCGCTCCCAGCCTCTTGGGGATGGAATGGTGAGAGCTCCACAGCTTTGGGGATGGAGAGCAGGCAGAGGCTCCCGGGCTGAGCTGGGCTGCCAGCGGGGAAGGGCTCCTCAGGCGGGATTTTGGGAAGCTCTCCCAACATCGCCGAGGGGACTCTGTGCTGGGGTCAGGCGGGAGGAGCTGGAAATCCCCTGGCAGCACCCCAGAGAGCGGGTTTGCTCCAGCAGCTCTGCTGCCCGCGGTGGGGTGGGAGCCAGGAGGAGCGAGGGAGGCTGAAGGCACCCCAAGTCTGGCGCTGTTTCCCCGACAGCTTTGCTCCATCCCAAGCCCTTCAGTGAGAGGGTGGAGGCTGTGGATAGGCACCAAGGCACTGCGGGGCTTCCTTCTCCCTGGATTTTGTTTTTCTTTGAAAATAAAGGTTGTGATGCTCAGATGAATGGATTTTAAAGACCAAACCTGGCTTATTAAAAATAACATAACCAAAGTGTCAGGACTGATTTGGAATGGAAAACAGGGTCTGGAAAAAAAAAAAAAAAGAGACCAAAAAAAAAAAAGACAAGACTTCTCTATTGAAATGCATCAGGGGACGGCCTTTTCTCAGCTCCTCTTTGTCCTTCTCTCCTTTTCCCCTAATGCACTCCTAATGTCTTCATCCTGCTCATGGCAGCAGCGAGGGCCAGGGCAGGGGTCCTTATCTCAGCTTTGTGCCCAAGGGTGGGCAGGGGCTGGGGGTGCCTGTGTCAGCACCCCCCCCCCCCCAGCCCTCCATCTCCCCCCAGGCAGCAGAAAGCATGTGAGCTCTGGGAGCAGCAGCAACGGGGTGTCTCTGCATGGCAGCGTGCCCAAGTGCGTCAGCCCAGGCGATGAACGGGGCGTATTTGCTCTGTCACAACATCCCTACCTTCCTTTGTCCCCGTGGTGAAAGGAAAGCTCAGGCTTTCGTCTTTTGAGCTCATTTCTCTTCCCTCTGTCAGGGCTGCTGGACCTCAGAGCGCACGCAGGCAGCTTGTTAGATCTCTTCACTCGCTGTCCTGAGGGCCAATGCTTCTGCACCAGCCGTCGAGCAGCAGCCGGCAGTGATGGCTTTGCTCAGCTCCCCGTCGCTGCCACAACCCTCCCAGGATGATGCCATGAGGCGTTGATGGGATGGGATGGGATGGGATGGGATGGGATGGGATGGGATGGGATGGGACCCGCTGCCTGGCCCAGGCAGCCCCACACCCTGCAGGACCCTTGGTGCTTTAAGGTGATACTGTAGGAAATCTGGACTCTCAAAAAAATGGAGAGAAAGCTTCCAGCTAGGTTCCTAATATAGTAACAGTGTTTCTGCTTGTCCTACTTCGTGGTGACTCTCACACACCTCGCTCAGCAGCACAGACTGTTCCCTGGGCTGCTCCAGGGGCACAGGCATCTCTGCTATTGGTTTGGGGGTTTTACTTTTTGCTGGACTTTTATTTTTTTTTCTTTTTTTAAATCTCTGCATTGTGCTTGGCCCTAACACTCAGATATTACTAGAACTAGACTGGTCTATTTTAGCCTACAAAAACACTGGACATTTCTATAACTAATGAGAAAGCCACAGTGGCACAGGGCAGGAATAAACACCCCCCATGTGCGAGCCCTCCTGCTCCAGGACATAAGCCAACCTCTGACCTACGGGGTTAAGATAAAACAGTCCATAAGTGCTTCCTGTAATACTTCCTTGAAATGCTTTTTAATACTTGCAGCTTATTACTAACAGAGACAGGAGTCTGTCCCAGAGGCTGCTGGGAGCTGGGAGATGGGGCTGGCCCAGTCCGGGACAGCAACTGGTGTGGGTGGTGTGACCATGCTGTGCACAGCGGCCCCGAGCATCTCCTGTGCCCTGCTCTGCCCTCGAGCCCGGCATCACAGCTGCTTTCCTCCTTCTCCTGCTGGACGTTATTTTACGGTTTCTCTGAACTGTGGGAAGAGACTTGAACTCTGACATGCTGCAAAGGCTGGGAAGTCCAGCTCCAGTCTGACTCCCTGTGAACCAGTCTTGGCAGTCTGTGCTTTGTCCTAGTCCTGGTTCCAACCACAGACATCGCCGAGCACGTGCTGCATCATCGGTTCCATGACACAGCTCCTGCTCCTTTGCCGGGGAACCGAAGCGTCATGAAAGCGATGGACACCGAACACCAGGTAACGCACTTCCTCCTGCGACTGCTCAACATGGAGAAACCTTCCAGCCTAAAATTCACAAACCTACAAAACCTGCTGCACGTTTCCCTCCCCGATTGCTCCCAGCACCTCTGCTGCCCCAGTGTCAGCCCCTGAAGCCTCAGCAATGCCTCTTGGTGCCCTTCTGCGGGCGGGCGTGAGGAGGGGAGGTGGATGGGTGTGTGCAGCTGCTCCCCAGCGTTCCCATCTCCTCCTCCCCTGCTGACCCAGCGCCTGCGACCTGCGGCCTCACCTCGCTGCTTCTGACGTTCAGGTTTATTAAGTTGTGTGTTACAGGCTGTTTGTACCAAATCACCACAGAGGGTAAACTTAAGAGATTGCAATAGCTTGGACTGAGCAACAAACCCAGGTTATTTATATTTTATAATGTGAAATCTATGCTTGCTCTACAAGGTCTTGGCAGTTAGACGCCTTTCAGGCTCCTGAATATCAAAATAAGGCTTTAAAGCAAACGCCGCTGGGGTATTTTCCATCATTTAAAGCGGGGGTTTTTAAGTCTTCTTTCTGTTTCCATCTTCCTTTCCTTTCTCCCTTTCCTCCCTCTCCTTTCTTCCTTCAGTCTCCGGCGAGGATACCCCACAGCCGGCGGGACCCCTTCCCGTGCCGGGCAACTGGTCTGGGGGGGCTGCTGCCTGCAGGCCTGGAGCCAGGCGTCCCCTCTGGTGGGGTCACGGTGAAACCCTGAGCTGGAACAGGAAATTTCTCCTCTGGGGTGTTAGCTGTGTGTTACCCACGGTCACTCCCTGGTCATCGCGCCGGGGCCTCGGTCTCCACACACAACTCCGCTGGCAGCCCCAGCACGGGACGTGGTGGGGTGGGATGGAGCCCCGGGCACAGGAGCTGCCGGAGCCGCTGCGTGGTGGGTGACGGGTGCGTCCAAGCGGCTCCTGTGACACGGAGCGAGTCCCTGGGTGTCACACACGCCCCGGCCAAAGCTGTGCGAGCCCCACGTGGACCCGGCTGTGAAACACGGAGGCCTCCAGCTGCAGGTCCTCCTTCCCCGAGGGCTCCACCCCACGGGCCGTGCTTTGGAGCTGAAAGTCCTTCGTGGGGTGAAAGACGCGCGGTGACTTTTTGCGCGTGGAAAAGTGCAAAAAAATTGTAGCGGGCAGCGGCTTTCCCGGCAGGTCCCGCCGGCGGGGCAGGCTCCGGGCGGCGCTGGGGGAGCTGGGGTAGGCGGGGGGCGGCTGGGGGTGCGGAGAGGGTCATGCCCCCTCCTCCTCGGGGGGGTCTTTCTCCCCCATGACCCCCCCGGCCGCTGCCGTTCCGTGAGATGCCCCCGGCGGGGGGGGCGGGTCCCGGTGTCGCCGCGCTGCCGCTAGGGGGCGGTGTCGCCTAAGGAGAGCGCGCGGCCGGCGGCTGGAGGGAGGGGAGGGGGGAAAGGGGGGGAAAGGGAAAGTGAAAGGGAAAGGGAAAGGGAAAGGGAAAGGGAGAGGGAAAGGGAGAGAGAAAGGGAAAGGTAAAGGGAGAAAAGGGGAAGGGAGAAGGGAAGGGAAGGGAAGGGAAGGGAAGGGAAGGGAAGGGAAGGGAAGGGAAGGGAAGGGAAGGGAAGGGAAGGGAAGGGAAGGGAAGGGAAGGGAAGGGAAGGAAAGGAAAGGAAAGGAAAGGAAAGGAAAGGAAAGGAAAGGAAAGGAAAGGAAAGGAAAGGAAAGGAAAGGAAAGGAAAGGAAAGGAAAGGAAAGGAAAGGAAAGGAAAGGAAAGGAAAGGAAAGGAAAGGAAAGGAAAGGAAAGGAAAGGAAAGGAAAGGAAAGGAAAGGAAAGGAAAGGAAAGGAAAGGAAAGGAAAGGAAAGGAGAAAGAAGGCAGGACAAAGTGGAAGGAAGGAAGGAAGGAAGGAAGGAAGGAAGGAAGGAAGGAAGGAAGGAAGGAAGGAAGGAAGGAAGGAAGGAAGGAAGGAAGGAAGGAAGGAAGGAAGGAAGGAAGGAAGGAAGGAAGGAAGGAAGGACCCAGAGGTTCATCGTTACAATCATTACAGACATGTTATTTTCAGTCAGGACAAAGCACACAGGGAATACCTCTCCACCCTCCTGTCTTCACGAGGTTTTTCTGCCCAAGCAAAACCCCAGCTGTGGTAAGTCACCCCGGTGATGGGGCAAAGTGACCGCTTTTCTCCCCAAGTGAGCAGTGACCACAGCAGGGGGAGCGGGAGCTGGCTGGAGGGCTGGCAAGGCAGGGCTGCCAGAAGCCCATCGGGGCAGGATAACGGCCCTGCTCGCTGCACTGGGGGTGCAGAGTTGTGTCCCCCCTTGTGCCAGCCAGCCCTGCCTGAGCTGTGCATGCCCTGGAGTGCTCCTCCCGCACACAGGAGCCTCCCACCTCTTCAGTGATAGCAAGGAAGAAAGAGGGAAAATTATTTCTCCCCTGGATGAGAATTTAGGTTTCAGAGGGCTCATTCCACATGCACTTGTTGAAGATATAAGAAATCATAGGGCTGGGGGAAAGACTTCCCCCCCTTTATTCCCCCTTTTACTTGTAGTACTGGACCAGTAGGAAGAAGAGGCAACAGGCAGGAAAGGAGAAGCAAAGGCACAGAGGCACCTGGAGATGGTTGGGGTTCCTGGAAACCCGTCCTGCCGGGTGCTTTTCTCTGCTGTCTCAGAGGTAGCAGAGGCCTGAGAACGGGGATTTACTATGGAAATCACATTCAGGCGAAGCATTTTGCATGTGTCATCGTTCAGCAGCTCCCTAACCATAGCGACTGAGTCATCAGTAGATGACTAAAGTCAGCCCTGCTCTAGAGATGAGGAAACCAATGCACTGAGCTGGGCGACGAGGTTGTGCAAGGGTGATTCTCCCTGAGGGTTCTGCCAAAATTGCCTGGAGAGCTCGGTGAGGCTCAGGAGCCCTGCGGGACACTCTCCAGCTCAGCACATGGGGAGATGATGGCAGAGAAGAGGGGCAGCTCATGAACCACAGGGCAGGAGAAACACCGGTGGCTGAGAACATCTATATTTTACAAGTCTCAAAGCTGGAAAGTCTGTTCTGCTTTGATGTCCATCACCAGCCGTGCTGCTTGCCCAGACCAACCATCCCCAGGACCTTCATGTGCCTCCAACCTGCAGCCGCGCTGGGCAGGAGGTAGCAGCCGTCCTGCAGCTGCTGGGCTGCTCCGGGTGGGGAGTGACAATCACAACAGAGGCAATGGAAATCAAAGCAGGGGAGCTAGGAAATGACCTGTTTTGGCGTTCAACCAAGGCTTGAGACAAAGCTGATCTCTGGAATGAGCTTTCTGGGTCAGCGACACAGGCAGCTGCACTTCAGGTTTGGTTTGCACCATTCCAAGAGGGTGAAGGAGTGCGGGACCAGGCCCGCCGGAGACCTGCATGCAGGGGCACAGCTTACCTCATGGCTCTTGGAGCCCAGGAGCAGTGGGAAGGGAAGCTGACAGGGTATTAAATGACTCTCAAGTCAGGTTTTTTTAGAACTTTTTGGTTTGAAGGAATATATTCTATTATTTTTGAGAAAGGGTTGAATTTCAGCTCAAATCCCATTAATAAATGTCTCCTTGGTTCTTATATTGAGCTGATTTGATTTGCAGAATGTGCATGAAGGACCGGCCAGAGCAACACACGCAAAACCAGACCCATCAACCGAGCGCACTGAGGGCAGGGAGCCTGGCAAGGGTTTGCTGGATGCTCCATGAGTGTCCTTCTATCATGATGCTGCTGGACAAGTCCAGACCCCGTGACTTGAGGACACACTGGTTTTCCGTTTGGAAGAGAGAAACAAGAAGGATTCTGCCCTCCTGATGTGGGACCTTGCAGCCACGGTGAAGTGAGAAGCATTTGCTCTCCCCATGGTCACGCATAAAAGAGTTTTACAAAGTTAGCTTAGCCTTTAAGTCAATTCATCAGCAGAGTTGCAGGTGCCAAAGTGGGTTAGCAGAAGAAAATCTCAAGAAAATAAGCAGATGGGTGATGAGCAGCCAGCAAAATAAAAACGACGGAGTGCTTTGTCTTGCTTTGCTGGAGCAGCTGGTAAGCTCACAGAGAATTACCAACACTGGAGGACGAATCCTGCTGCCCGTGATGAGCAGGAGATGGCTTGGTCCCCAGAGAGCAGGTTTTTTGGGAGCTTCCCTTCCATAAGATGGGAATATCACCACACCTTGTCACAGTGGTAGGACATTGAGCCTTGGCAGGAACATAACTGCGGTGAAGAGCCCGTTGGCTCTTGGTTTAAAATATAAGGGAATTCAGAAGTGTTTTTTGAGGGTCTAAAGGGAACAAGAAAAGAGAGAAAGAAAAAAGGAGGTGAGCGTAAGAACTTGGGTGTTTCTATAGCAGCAGCAACGCCCCGTGATCAATGCTGGGAGCAGGTGGGACCACATCCACGTCACTCATCACAGCGGGATGACAGTGCTGTCAGCAGAGAGATAAGAACCGGTTCCTTGTACGAGTGATGTCCCACCACGCGCATCTGGGCTGAATCCCTTCCCCGCGAAGCTGCTGACGATGCGGGGGGGAAGAAAGTGTCTGCTCAGGAAACCTGCGGGAGAGAGGGAGGAGGCAGAGCCAGGAGGGACTCGGAGGAGCCAAAATGCACCATGTGTCTTCTGGCATTTCCCACCTGAGGGGCTTTTCTGGTGCAAGTGGCAGGTTCTCCCAAAGAGCCAAGTCCCACAAGATGCTGGTGGGCACCAAGGCTGTGGGGGAAGGGGGAGGCAGAGGGTCTGTGCTCCCCAGGACAGCTGACCTCTGCCACGCAAGCAGCGTGAAAGGGGAGCTCCTGCGGGCAGCTGGAGGTGGGCGGGGGGGGGCAGAGTAGTGAGCACAAACTTTCCTGCACCCACTGCTCGCAGCAGAAAGTGTCCTGAGGACAGGAACTGTGAGAGCTGGTGGAGAGTCAAGAGAGCAGCTGAGAAAACACATTAATGCACCATAAAGAATGTCTTTGCTTCCCAATGATCTTTTTTTATTACTATTATTTATTCATTTATACGCTGCTGCTTGCTTTTTTTCTTTTCTTTTTTTTTTTTTTCCCCCTTCTACCAGGCCTTTCAATGCCTCATACCACCCTCTCCACCCCTGGAGACTGCATTTAAATACTGTCTGATCTTTAGGCAGAAAGCAAAGGGCTGGCTGGAAGAGGGTGCAGGGGAGACCATCAGCATGCCTGACACACGCCACAACTCGGCGAGCAGAGCAACGCACTGGATCCGGCCACAGCTCCTCCATCGTCCAAATATTTAGATTCTAAAAAGGCTAGGATAGAAACACCAAGAAAAATAAATATTTTACAAACACAGTAACCAAAAACCTAAACAGGAACCCGCCGCTTCTCTCTGCCCCGTGCATGCTACTGAATCAGAGCGAGCTGTGCATATATTTCACAGCTGTGGCACTGACACTTTATTTCCTTACAAAGGAATGCTATGCGGCTACAGCATAACATCAGGCAACTTTTATATAGTTTGGGGAATGAAATGAACTTATCTCGGGATGCTGGACAGCTCGTGGGCTGGTAATGTCACACTGCTCCCCACGGCACTGCCTTGGCACAGCTGGGGAAATCAAAACCTTTCTCCTCAGCGCCCCAGGAAAGCATGTGGGGAGCCCGGACCAGGCCAGGCTCTGGCTCGGAAGCACCGTGGGTGGATGCATCTGTGCACGGCAGGGCAGTGGGTGCTGGGTGGGCAGGATGAGTGCCCAGCACTCACCGGGAGCAACAGGACCATGAAGGACTGGGCGAGATGGGCAGGGGGATTGTGCAGGGTGCTGGGAGCCACTCCGTGCCCTGCTTTAACAGCGCGGGGAGCACAGGGACTCTGCAAACCCCTCTGTTCCCCTGCTGGCCCAAGGGCACGTGCTGGTGACTGGCAGCATCTCCTGGGTGAGGCTGGCCTGCGCTCTGCCCTCCCAGCACAGGAAACACGGTCCCTCCAGGGCTCAAACAGCCAACATCCCATTTCTGACACTCTGACTGACACCAGCTACATCCAGTCCCCTCTCTCCTTGGGAAGCCGCTGAGCTCTTTCGTGGCAGTTTTTCTGGCTCCTATTTGTGGTCTCTGCAGACCAAAGGAGACCTTGTCTTTTTGACTCATCAGTTAGGGGTCCCTCAGGAGCATTCTAGGTGCCTCCCAGAGACACACATCCCTTTCTGGGCGAGAAGGAGGAGGGTGGATGGTCCCAAACCAAGGAGGAACAAGACATTACAGCGCCTGGTGCTGTGGTCACTGGCTTGGCTCACCCAGGGACCAGTTGCAAAGGGTGACCACCACCCCACACCTCTCCCTGGTCACGCTGAATCACTCCCTTTGCAGAGCGGTGGAGGACTGAATGAGCACAAGGTGCTTTATTGGCCTCTCAGTCCTAGAGACAGGATGGGAACAACCCTCAGGATCCCCCTCCTGCCCCCTCGCAGCCTCTCACCCATGCACCAGGCATCTGGGCTCACGTCTGCCATGTGCCGCCCGCTCTGTCCTCGGGGGAGAGGTACGTGTGTACTGGAGTGCTTTGTTTTGGTAGTTGAGCTTTTTTGTTGTTGTTGTTATTTTTAATCCGCATATTGTTCTGGATTTGCGTCAGAGACAGCAGGTTGGAGAAATGTGCCTGGCTTTTTGAGCAGAACGTGTCAAGGTTGGAGAAGCCCCCCCAGCTCCCGGGGAAGAACATGCTGCCTCCAGCCAGGCTCCACTGCCCTGCAGCAGTGTCCACAGGGTCTGGCAGGGTGGTGGGACGAGCTGTCAGCTTTGATCCCATAGCTTTCTGCAGTTTTTATTCACTCATCACTTTCAGTCCCAAAATCCAGGCCTTGGCATAAGACACCGAGGAAGAGCAGAGTAGGGGGGGAAGGGGCTCACAGTGCCAAACTGAGCAGAGGACTTGGTGCTGTGCTGCTGTGCCGTGCTGGGATCCAGCTACCCCAGGGGACGGGAGATCAATCCACCCCTGGGCATGAGGGACCCTGCAGCATCCCACCCTCTGGTCCAGAGGGAGCTGCTGAGGAGCTGGGCAAAGGCAGGTCCCCCCTTGCAAGCCTAGAGCTCCTGGTTGGGGGAGCCTGGAGCATCCCGTATGCATCAGTTCCAGCAAGGTAAAATCCAACACCCCTCAACCACAGAAGCAGGGTGGGTGGGAGTGCTGCGCTCTGGCTCCTGCTTGCCTGAAGAACGGCAATAAACCCGAATGAAGTCAGCATGGATGAAGCTGGCTTGTCCCAAGAGGAATGGGGCGAGTGACGTACCCACGGGAAAGACACGAGGCTGCGACTCAGACATGGCAACCTCCCTGCGGCTCGAGCTGTGCTCGCCTTCTCCCTTCCCCTCCTTGCCCTGCTCCTCATCTTGCCGGCTGCTCCAGCTGCCCTGCTCGGGATCGGAGGGGCTGCTCTTGCCTCCTCCCCTGGATAAGAAGGGGAGAGACCCCTTCTTATCTGCCCTGCTCGGCATTTGCAATAACCTTTCTGCATAGCGTTTGCACGCCTCAAGGAATTAAAAAAAAAAGCATGCCAGGATCTCACTGAAAGCAACCAACTGTTCTCCTCGCATGTAAATGTTGCTGCTCTTTTGATTTTAAATGGCTTTAACGCTGAGTTCATCTGCTAATTCCCCTCCTGCCCCTTGTGTATTGTATATTAGGAGAAATGTTGTTCTGTATCATGAGCAGTTTATTTTATCGAGTTTAAGAGAAAATCCCATACTGAGATGCTGCAGATAAATATTCATTGTCACATCTGTTTTGGTTTAAGATTGTTGCCTAAAATGTTAAAAATACAAACATATTTGGCGGGGGAGAGACTGGGGCGGGAAGGTTGGTGTGGGCTGCTGAAGTCTGGGCCTTTAGTGCAGCTCGTCAAATGTTTTATCACCAACAAGGAGAGAAATCACACTGAGGGTAAACCTCACTCAAGGGGAGGAAAAAGGGAACAGCCCTGACAAGACCCAGACAACCCCAAAGCTGAGGCCCTGCTCATAAGCAGATCCGTCCTCGGCGGGGGCATCCCCCTGCCTTGCTCTGGGCTGTGGGGCCGGGGCAATCGCTGATGATACGGGAGGTTTCCCACTCTCATCTCCTCAGAAAATCCTCGAGGGCCTCTTCCAGCACTTTACCGCATGGCGATGAGGAGTGGATCAACAACGGCAAGACCGGGATGTTTTCCTGGTCTCTGCCGCCCCGAGGGATGCTGTGCCGTGGGCTGGCTGCTGGATGTGGCAAGTGTTTGGACCACACGCAGCGGTTTCCGACCCGGCTCCGCCTGGCCGTGGCTCGGTGGCCTCGCATGGAAGCAGTCCCACACATAGCTGACAGATGTCCACATGATAAATGAGCATCCCAAATAGGCTGGCACCAATTAATTCCACCGGCAACAGTTTTCAGCACAGTGTCCAAGAGCTGAATCGGGTCCTGCCGCCTCTGGGAAGGGTTTGTCCAGGCCAGACTTGAGACACACAGTGATGGGGCAGCATGAGACAACGCCAGGGAAACTCAGTTTGGCACAGTCTACACTGTCCCTGCTCTGGAGATAAATGGAGGCCTTCCCTCCCCAGGTCTGCCAGTCTGTTACCTCTGCAAGGCACCAAAATTTTATTCTACATTTAAATAAAATAAACTAAACTCTCTTGACCTTATTTTTTTTCTTTTAAAGCTTTTGCAGCTCCACCAAATACAGCCAGTGAATATGGGAAGGCATAATAATAAGGATAATGCTTTCCACTTACTGAGCACTTTATATTCTCCAAGCACTGTACAAACATTAACTAATTAAACAGAGCAAAGAAGCAGCCCTATGCTCCGTCCTAATGCTGGGAAATGGAAACAAGGAAACTCTGAACCAATATGTCAATAACATCAAAGTCCTATTGTCCTGGCCTTGGCTTTGTTGCAAAGGAATCCAAAATTGTCTCAGAGTTTCCAACATGGCTTCAGGCTCTTCACACTTGGGAAACAAGTGTGAAAAAAATGTTTCGGAGTCAGAAGACAAACCCTGATCAAAGTTGGCAGAAGTGGCCAAGGAGACCCCGGGACTGCAGCCTCCCCCTTTGATGCCGCCTCATGTGGGAGCCATCCCGGCGGCTCTCGCACACAAACCCCAGAGCCCTTTCCGAGGGCTGGCATCTTCCTCGGGGCCCTCTCATGCGCATCTGGGGGATGTTTCCTATTAAGGATTCACACTCTGGTTGAGTTACATTCCTAATTGTGGAGACTTTAACGGCCCTAATAGGAAACACACCCGCAGCAGAGTCCCTGTGAGTCATTCTCCCATCGGAGTGGTCCTTAGGCCGGCTGCCACATGGCAGGGACACGCTCTGCATGCCGCCTGAGCACCCTGGAGGGGGACACAGGACCAGGCCCCCGTGAAGACCCCCATTTCCAGCCTCTCACCACCCCACCACCACTCCAGCTGCGAGGTTGGTGCCGAGAGCCCCGCACCCATCGCCGGCTGGTCGTGCCTTGGTGGAACGGTGCCTTCAAGGAGACCCTCAGCATTGGCTGTCCCATTCTCACAGGAGCATCTGCATCTCTGGAGTCAGGAGGGGGTGTGGATCAGGGCCTGGCACTCAGTGACACCGCAGAATGACCATGGACGTGTTCTCCAGACCTTCAGTTTGTGTTGTCTACCCAAGCGATGAGCACATCGCTGTTCTCTGCCTGTCTGCTGGGAGAAGGGAGTTAATAAGTGGGCCCAGAGGGATTCTGGCCAGCTCCAGAGAGTCCCACCCCAGCCGGCCCAGAAACAGGGATGCCTCAGTCCCTCCTCCTGCAGCAGCTCAGGGATCCAGGCTCTCACCCTGAAGGGCAGCTGCCCTCTTGTTTAGCAAACCAAAGTGACCTTTGGGTGATGCCCGTTTGTGCCAGCACTCAGGTGACCCATTTGTCATTGTGACAACCTGCACGGCTCCAGGAAAAGGTCACTTGAGCTGGACCAGCCTTTCCCTTTCACATTTATGCTCATGCCAAATTAATTCTTCATCATAAGCCCAAATGCCCCCATTGCAATTATTTGATGTTCTCGGAATCAGCCCCGTTTAAGATGCCTCCCTCTCCTCCTTCCCATCACTTTCTCCATTATTGAGAGCCACCCAAGAGAAAGCATCAGCCCGTGCATTTTTAGGATGAATTCCTAATTCTGGGGATGTTCTGGCTGAATCTCAGTGCATTTTTCTGTGTCTGCTTGACAGCAATACCTGGTGATGTCAGCCGAGCCTCTAGGGCCCTCAGCTCTCATTACCGGCCTGTCTAATTAAGGAGAGATGCTGTTGCTGACTACTTTTGGTGAGCAACGGCGGGGATGCAACAAATGCCAATCTCATCGCACGACGGGAAGCACTGAGGTCCATGCTTTTATGGTCTGGATCTTCAGAGCAGGGGTGGGCAGGCAGCCCTGACCTGTGCTTACAGCTGTGGGACAGGCAGGGAGATGCCAGGAACCCACAGGCAGGGGGAACCCCTCTGAGCCCCCAAAGAGTGCAGGGCTGGGGGGAACCCGGAGTCTTATCTCAGCAGACTCTCTCCAGTTGCTAATAATTAGCAAGGGGCTGGGTGATAATGAAGGCAAAATGAGCTATCTCCCACCCCTCCCGCCCCGGATGGAGGTTTGGGTTGTGAAAACAAGGTCCTTAAGTTTCCCATTACGATCCCTTTCAGCCCCACACCCCCCCGCTGCCCCCCGCTATCTGCTGGCGCTTTCGCTGGGGCTCCTCTGTGGCCCCTCGCTGGGGCTCAGCCTTTCCCAGGGCACTTTCTCTCAGGTTGGGGATGTTTGGCTTGGGGTTGCGGCATGGGGGGGAGAGGGAACTCTTGTTTTTATTCTTCTACAGTGGGAATGTTTTTTCCTCCTGTTATTCATCAAATTCTGCTGGAATTTAATACTCACCAGCTCTAAATAGCCTATTGCACTAACAGTGATTGATGGTTTCCAACGAGTCCATAAATGCTGCCCCTCCTCATCCCTGCACTTTCTCTCCCTTCTCTCCCTATCACTCCATCTCTCCTCTCCTCCCTTTCTCTCTCCCCCTCTCCCGGGCTAGAGAAAAGCTGATCATGCTGGTTTTATGTGGATTGATTTGTTTTCTGTTTCTGCTGTGTTTTGGGATAGGAAGACATCAAGGAGTTTTGAAAGAGCAGTGAAATGCCATGGCCAATGAAGCCTGACTAGAAATTCCTCAGGTTATTATCTCTCAGATTAGGGAAATCTTAGTGAATTGCTGTATAGAAAGACTTCAGGAGAAGAAAATGGCAAAGCTCAGCAGCAGCTGCCCAGTTTTCCCAGTATAGAGATGCTCATCTGGACTGGGCATCTCTGCCCATGGGAGGGGGATGTGTTTCTGCACACTCAGACCAGAGTGTGCAAACAGACCTCCTGGTCTTGGGCCAGAGGGAATACACACAGGATTCACAGCCCAGGGGAAATGATGTGCCCTTCGCCCGAGGTCATAGCAGGCATGGAGCAGCCTAGGACAAGACACCAAGAGTGGCCACATGCCCACAGGTGCTTATTTAGTGGCAGCAATTGCTCAGCTCTTGCCCGGATGAGCAACTTCTACTGTCAAGGCACAAATCCCCAGGCATTATGACTTTGTGGGTTAGAGACAGCTGGTCCCAGGGAACAGCGAACTCTGAGGTTCAACTGAGTAAGGTGCAACCTGGGGAAGAGGCACCCTTCAGCCTCTCGGAAGTCTGGGGATGGGGGATCAAGAGCCTTCAGCAAAACCTGCTGGCAGGCAGGGCACTGCAGGATGCACAGAAGAAGATGGCGATGGTGAGTGTGCAAACCGGCCACCTGCACACACGCCATGGCTGCGGGGAGCGAAGGTCCCCCCAAAAGGCAGCTGCCCCCTCCTTGTAGAGCCTCAGCTCCCCTCCGAGCAGCGGGCTGGGCTGGAACTGCTGCCAGGTCATCTCCTCCACAGACCTGGGGACTCAGGGACTCCTGGTGGTTTGCTGGACCTTCCTATAAGTCACAATAAATTATCCCTGCCTTTCCCCTTCCCTTCTGCTAGCTTTCCCCAGCAAAGCTTGCTTCTACCTGGTGGGGGCTGCCCTTCCCTTGGTAAGCCTGACAAACTCCGACGAGCCCTCGCTATCCTGTTCGAATTAAGCTACCTGAGATAAAATCTGGGGAGCTCTTAGAGGGAAACAACTTAAAGAGATGTAAAATGGTAACTTGATTTACTCATTTGTTACTGAACGTTTGATTCCTCCCTGAACAACCACCCAGCCAGCTGGGTTATGTGTCAAAGGGAAAAAAAAAAAATCCAATACAGGCAGATCCCTTATCAGATTCACTGCATTAAAAGGATTTGGGGAATGCTAATGCAGACACAGGGAGTGGGAGACAGGGCTGGCTGGCTACGGGTGACCGAGCACAACACAGCACCTTGGCTACCCCCCGAAACAGCCCTGTGGGGCCCCAGCTCCTGTTTTCCCCCGGGGATGTGGCAACAGGGCTGGCAGGGCTCTTCTCACCAGCAAACACTGAATGAGGATAATCTCCACCGCACGCCAAGGTGGGCTCCCAGCCTATGCCCAGCCTCTACAAACAACGCTTCTTGCCCAGATTTGCTGGCTAAAGTCAGTTATCTTTTGGTGTGTGGGTTAGAGGCAGCTGTCTGAGCCTGCAGCACATCCCTTTTATAGCACAGATTCAGGCGAAATCACACCATAGCTGAGGGGCATCCTGTGGTTTCCCACGTGCGAGGACAGGAATGCTGTCCCGTAACTGATTCAGAAGATTCAGCCCAAGGGAGGTCTCTCGGCACGATTCCCCACACGGCCCTGATCCCACATGGATGGAGCCAGGCTAGAGCCTGTACAGCTACGATGGGGATTTAAATTCCCGCAGTGAAAATACCCTGGGATTAGGACCTGAGTCACACTAATGACCGGGAGAATTGTTGTGCAAATTAACAAATGCAATTTGTTTCCCAAACAATCAGAAAAGGGCAAGGTTAGGACAGCAGGAAACACACTTCACTCATTCATTTTGACAACTGCAGTTTTGTTTCAATTACTGATGTGCATCCTCCGTTATGTCCTCGTGAGCACGCTCTAGTCACCCTTGCCAAAACGATGAAGTCTTGGTAATAGGAGACCTTCAATGTGATGGCTCTGCTATTAAACCTGTGCTGAGATGTGGAGAGAGCCATTTTTGTGTGTCCAAATGATGAAGGGCAGATTAGCAAGGCCCCGCTGTATTATACTGTGAATATATTTAGCTACTCAATGTGATATAGATTAAGAGCAGCGGGAAGCCTGGCAGTTACACTTCAGAGGGCTGGGAGGGAACAGTTCCATTTAGCTGAGTTGACATTTGCTTTGCACGCACCTGCTTGACGGGTGCCTCGGCCCCGTCTTGGGGCTGCGTCCCTCTTTCTCCAGGGTTGCTTTACACCTTCAGGCCTTGGGCAGGATCCTTCCAGTCCGAGCTGCCATTTTGGCTGCTGCAAAGCAGCTTCTGCATGAGTCAGACTCAAGCCGTGATGGTTTGAAGGGTTTTAAGGGCTCTTTAGGGCAGAGCCCTCTTTTAGGGTTCTTTGTTGTCCTTTTCTGTGCTATGCAATTCCCTTTCCTGTCCTTGGGGTGGGACAACCCTTGTCCAGCCCTGCTGGAGCCAGTCCTGGGGCTGAATTCACATTTCAGGGCACGTTACCCTCTCACTGCCGCCGTGCTCAGCTCCGTTCCCCTCCTGTGATGCTCAGAGCAAAGGCTTTTTCCCCTGGAGAACTCCCCTGCCCGCCCCTGCCCGCCACCTGAGAGAGCACCAGACTGGGCTATCTCTACACATGCACTCATTTACATTTTTTTTATATATTATATATATAAAAGTTTATATATTATATGGAAATATGTGGCCCATTTCTCCCCCCACACCCCCCCAGGGTGGACATGCCGTGCTCCCATATCTCCAGGGAGATGCTCATGGGGGCAGACAGCAGCACCAGGTTAGATCAGATTTGTGTTTTTCCAGTACTGATATCCTGGGAGCAAAACACATTTTCCCCACATTTGCAACTAAGCTTTTCCAAGAAGTCCTCTCTGCAGGGACCCCAGAACCAGAGAGCCCCGGAGCATTCCCCTCCTGCCCCAGCAGAGCCCTTCCCAGCTCCATGCCCTTTCAGAATAATCCCTTATTACTTAGGCTGGAAATTCCTGAGAGCTGGAGAACTCGTCTGATTATTTGCAGGCACACGGCCATTCTAGGGACTATATGATTTTAATAACCATCCCAGCGCTGAGGCATGTGGCTTTAACAGCCCTCAGCAGCCCATCTTTCCACAGGGGTAATAGGAAACTTTGGAGACATTGACAAAAAACAAGCTTGCACTCAGCAAAATGAAAAACAAAATAAAAAATCCCCCCTCCAAAACCTGTTCCAAGTCAACCAAAATGTTTTGTTCAATCATAAAACAAACAGTCCATTTGGTTTCCTTCTTTTAAGCTTCTTAAGTGGGTTTGAATTAAACATAGGCAAATTTTATCTGAAAACATCTTTTCAGAGCAAAACAAAAAATATCAGAAAGCTTCCCTGGAAAACCTTCATAACAAAATGTTTCAACCCCACTGATTTTATCTGATTTTTTTTTCTTTTTTTTTGGGTACAATATCACTGTCGTTTAGTGCATTGTCTCGGTTGACCTGCAACTGCACTTTTTGGCAAACAAACTACTTGTCAGAAAAGTTTCACCCAGCATTGCAGCCCGCGTCTTTATTCGATGGCTGCTAACGAGGACTGCACCCGCTGACGAAGCCGCTTTCTCCCGGCTGCCTTTTAAGCCCACAAATGCTGCAAGTCAGTGAGCGACGCCATGTCGAGCACACAGAAAAGCCAGAATTTCTGGTTTCCATAAAGGAATATGGAGAATATTATCCAGTGAGATTTGAAACTTAGGTGGGAAAGTTGCCAGCGTGCAGCGTTTTCAAAGAAACTCCTGTATCTCATATTGCTGAAAACTGGGAAGTCCCGTGGGCTTAGGGAAGGGGAGCCGGGAGGGGTGGGGGGTCCCTGTAATGGACATGGGGATAGAAGCAAAACGGGGGGAAACTTTCTGAAGGGTTTCTTTTATATTAGAATAAGTCATAATTAATGCTATCAAGTGGCAGAAAGGCAGCTTTGGGTAACGTGAGAAGACCCTTATCTCTCCCATATCCTGTGGCCTGTCTGTGGCTCTGGTCCCGGGGATAAGCAGGATACATTAAAAAAAGTGTCGGAGCGGGGTGGCATGGGGGGATTAGGGTGCTGCTTTTTCCCCCTCCAATCCCATTTAGCTCAGGGTACCGGGGTGAGACAGCCCCAAGACAGGGGAGAAAATTCATCCCCAAGGATCAATTTTCAGCCAGATTGGCTCCAGGATTGGACTGAATATGGCCACAAAGTGAGCAGCAGTGCAGGAACAAGCACCGTGCAGGAGGGAGCGGTGGGATGCCGGGGTGCTGGGGTGCAGGGCACCAGGGTGGGCACCCACAAGGTCCCAGCACTCATCTGTAAAGGCGCTCAGGGCTTTTCCTGGCCTTATTACTGCCTCAATCAACCTTGAGGGGCTGGGCCGGTTCCCACGTCTCTGAGGCATGAGCTCATAGTGTTAGTTAGGCAATTTGTTAAATAGAAGCTGATTAGAGGTTTCCCTGCCTGGGTCCCATGAACCATATGTCGTTGTTTATTTACACTTTTTGGCCAAGCTCACTTTCTTTTTCTCTCCCCTGTCGGTTGGATCAGGAGCCCCACGATGCCACTTTAATCGGTGGCTTTGCTGCATCTTCCCTGACGCGGGGCTGTGGCACAAGTCGCCTGGGTTAGCACATCCCTGGTCATCGGGGAAAGGCTGGGCAGGAGGGAACGGGTACTGTAAAACTCTGGTGTGGGGGAAACTCTTTTGCCATATAGCAAAAAGAAACCCTTAAAAAATAAAGTACTTAAAACTGGTGGATCAAAAAATATTAATCAAAATTCCTGTGTGCTGAAAAAGCCTCTGTGATCTCAGTTACCTTCTTCTGTAAGGACCCTTGCATAGCTGAAATTGTTTAGTTTCTGAACAGCAATGATAAAAAACACTTTAGGTTTTATTTCCCTACTTTGTCTTCCCTTGGGAAAAAAGCTGGAGCAAGAGATTCCACGCATGCACATACGCACACGCACATTCATGCGCACACAAAAGCCGTAACAAAACACAAAGGCCTCAAAACTTATTTGCTTTAATTTCTTTTTCACGGAAAAAATGTGAACTTCTCAGAGAAAAGAGACTTGCTTGCTTTGTCTTTGTGGCCTGCCCTATTTCAGGGGAATTTGTTTTCCAGTTTGCCGTCATCCTTAGTCTTAAATTTCTCCTATTAAGGATAATACTAAAAGCTGCCCTAAGCCATTGCCCCTTGGAGAGAATAGTAAGTGGGATGGAAGTGATAAATAGGAGGCAGCAGCTCTGTTCACCTTCAGTCCTGGCAGGAATAACCTGGTCCCAGCTCGCCAGCTTTTCTTTTCGCCCCGCACCTTGCGAGGCTGCCCTGGTGCTGAGCGGCGTGACGGATGTGTCCCTCAGCCTGGCCCCCGCTTCCAGCCCCCCGCTCATCTCTCCCCAGAGCAAAGCAAATTGTCAAATGCAAAAATGCTTAAAGACCGAACCAAAATAAATATAGGTATAATGCGTGATGAATGGTCCCTCCTCTGAAATTCATCTTCGTGAGAGACGTAAGCTCACAAGCAAGTTGGCAGCAGCAGGGAGCTCGTCCAGCCTCTCCTCAGCAGTGGAGGTAAATGCCACAGCGGGAACGTGTCACCGTGTCACCTTGGGCGAGAGATGCCTTCTCTGCGGAGCAGCGGGGCTGCACGGGGACCCTTGCTGCAGCAGGAAAATGGGTTTGGCTCAGAAAATTCATGCATGGGCTCTCTGGAGAGCAACCTGTGCTCCTGCCGGTGCCGACTGTGGGGCTGGGGGGTGATCCCTGAGGCAGCAGCCCTCTCCTACCTCTGCAGCCAAATGTCACCATGTCCCCAAAGACCCCTGCAGCCCAGGGGTAGGAGTGGCAGTTGCAGGAAAGGCACTGGGGCAGTTTAATCTCCAACCAGAAGTCCAGGGCCTAGGGCACCCTGCGTGGCTCCTGCCCCGAGCATCTCACACCGGGGCATCCAGGATGTGGCTTTGGGAGCTGGGGGCTGCATGTCAGCCCCGAGATGTGCCCCTGGCTCAGCCCTTCCTGGAGCCCGCAGCTGCGTTTGTGCACCCAGACAGCACAGTCCTGCAGCAGGATGACTAAGGAGCTCCCAAAAAGGGGAAAACCTGCTCCTCCCCTCTGGCCCCCCCAAGCAGCAGCCGCTCAGCAGGGCTTGCTGCCACCTCCCCAGCACCCACCACCTCGCACAGACCTGCACCCAAAGATCCATGCCCTGGGCTGAGGTGGGGGAGCTTTCACAACAGCTTCTTCTTGGACTAGCCTTGCTATACCGCTGGCAAAAAATAAATAGCATTGCTTTTAATCTCTACTATGGGTCAGAGAAGAGCCTCTCTGGCCTGTTGGGTTGTGCAGGCATCATGAGCATGGCCCAGGGCAGCTGATGCACCAGCTTTCATGTGCTGCCCCTTGCAGACACCCTCCTCTGCATCCACGGGCTCGTGCCAGTTGCTCTCACTCTTATTCCGTCCCTCATATCCACAGGAAATGAGCTGGTAAGGTAAACCATGGTTAAAAAGTCCTGTGTTACCGCTGGGCCTGAGTCCCCAGCATCTCTTGGCACTGCATACCTCTCCTTTCAGAGCACAGGGTCCCCTGAGGCCAGAACTGACTTTATTTTCCTGTTTCATGCGGCAACAAACAGACTGTGGATGCAGGACGAATAATAAATGGCATGTAGATAAGCCAGTCGTCTGGGGGAGACACGGCACGAGGCACCGAAAGAGGGAAAGGCGGTGGTGGAGGGAGGATGCAGAAGCTAGCGGTGTCCAAACTGGATTAACTTGACAAATTTCATTGGGGGCTGCACCGCAGCCTGCAGCAGCAATGGAGCAGGCATCCTCTCCCTGCAGCGAGCCCTCGTGGTATGCCTTCCCCTGGGAGCCAGACCTGCCGGAGTTCAGCCAGGGCTCTGGTCACACATCACCAAAAAACAAACCGATGCAGAAGAATTTGGCTGTTGAGCACGAGGGAGAGAGGACAGGTAGAGGGAGAGCAGAGAGCCCAAGGAGCATTGCACTGGGAGGGCTGGAAAGAAGGAGGAAGAAGAGGAGGAGGAAGAGGATGGCCGTTCAGGTGGTTTGGCAGATGTTCTCACCTGCGGGGACTGTCTGCAGATGTCTTGGCATATCTGCTGTCCCCCTTGCTGGGAAACCTCCGCTCTGTGTGGATGAGCAATTCATCTCATGGCTTTTTTGGTTCGTGCCTGTCAGCGGGGTGCTGGGAGGACCAGCCATGAAACCAGGAGGGAAAAATCAGTTTTATAGTGGGGAACACACCATGGGGAAAGTCTGAATGTTGGGGTGGTGGAGGCAGAAAAACAAGGGAGAAGCATCATGCCAGTGACCTACAACTAGTTTAGAGGGTGTCAGCAAGCAGAAGGGAGGAGGATGATTTAGAAAGGTAGAGGAATGTGTAATTAGGAAGATGGGATTGAGGAAAGCAAAACAGGTGATAAATTTCAGGGAAATAATCCAACAGAGAGAGTCAGAGGAGTGAGAAACTCATCTATGGGAAGAGATGAGACCACCTTTCTCTGGGACTGAGATAATTTTAAGTTGCAAAAAGTGTACAGCAGCGGTGCAGTGGTTGTGGGGGTGATGATGGAGGGGAGAGGGTATGGCCTGGCTCCACCTCAGCAAAGCCAGCTGTGAAACAGCAAATTCCTCCCTGGCAGGGGTGAAGTCTAATCCTGGTTCTGTTCCTGCTTGCTGAGACTGAGCAGGTGTCAGGACCCAACCCAGTCCTTAGGAGGGTGTTAGTCATTTTTCATCTGTCTCAGTAACAAATAAATCTTGGAGCCATTTTCCTTGTGCCAGCCGGGATCGGATGCTGACCACGTGCTTTGGCAGCCGGTATCGGCTGCGGTGGGTCACGGGAGACAAGTTTTGCTTTGGGTAGTCGAGTACTTTTTTAGCTTTGTGTAGGCATCTTTACAAGGCTCGGGGCTGCTTCCTGACAGCTGTACAGGGAGAACAGGGATGTGCTGAAACGCTTTATGGCCTCTGCAGCTCCAGGTAAGGTCTGACAGGATTAAAAGTTGCTGAGGAAAGCTTAGAGCCTACGAGCCTGACGCTCCCCACAATTGCTCCAGCATAAACGGGAACAACTCCACCACACACACTGGGCTTACTGTACTATCAAGCTGGTGCAAGTAATGTCAGAGTTAGGCAGAAATTAGAGACAGAAAAGGCTGATTAGGTCACTTATTTCATCCTCTTACCAATTAGACAGGAAATTATTTAACTGCTTTATTTATTTATTTAGGAATGTACCTCGGCAGGAAAAATTCCCCAACGGCAAGCTCTGTATTTTTGCAAAGGAAAGGGTGGAAGTCCAACTCCTCGTTCATTAAACACATATCTCAAAAAAGCATCTTATAAAGGAAAATTTGGGAAACAAACATCTCCTCACAAGCCTTCGAGGGTGTGTGGGGTCCAGGGCCATAGGAGGGAAGTGGGGTCTGCTAAGGGTCCTACATACCACTGCTTTTCTGGGAGTACCTATTGCATTTACCTCCTTCACTAGAAACATCTTTCAGTTACAGAGGGGCCACAGTGACCCTCGGGCCCCTCATGGGCTTGGGGCTGTGGATGCAGAGAACCACAGGTCTGATCCGATGGGGCAGCTCCAACCCCCCCGTCCCTCCCCCGCCAGCTCGCCCCTTTCTGGGAAATGTTTTGGCCGATGAGGAATTCGCAATGCAGCTTCTCCGGCAGGACGGGGATGTTATCACGTTGGACAGCACTGCAGCTGAGAAGATTTATGGGGTCCATACAGAAGGTCTCTGGAGAGAGCCCAGGAACGGTTCGAGATCTGCCCCAGGCCCCGCACGTGCCAGAGGGCTCGTACCCCACGGCAGCATGCACGGCCACGGCCATGAGCAGCTGGGGAGAGCAGTGCCAGCGGCTTCCTTTCTGGCTTGTAGTCATCAACAGTTCGCTCTCTCTTCGAAATGATGATGAAAACCAATTTCCAAACCTCTGGATTTGTTTTGTTGTGTTTTGTTTTTTGTTTTTTTTTTTTCTCTAAACGGAATTCTTGTTTCCCAGCCAACCCTGGCTTGAAGCTTGTGAAGTAGAAGGATAGGCATGCTGCAGGAGGCTCTCCCTTGGCTGAGGCAGTGGTGGAAAGGGCTCGGACTGCGCCTCAGAAACTGCAGCAGAGAAAGCCTGTGGCTGGGGCTGCAGCACCCCGCGATGGGAAAGGAGAGAGGGCAGCTCCTGACAGCAAACCAGGGCCATGGCACGTGTGCCCAAGCCAGGCAGAGCAGCAGATTGCACTGGTGGGGGATGTCCCCTGGCTGCACGCCAGGGAAGGACCAGGCTGAGCCCCTGCCCCGGGCAGGATGCTGTGTGCAGTGGTCCCCGGATCGGCTGGGGGCTCACACTGGGGCCAGCGTGTGCTTAAATATTAGGTGTGCTTAAATATTCCCATCTATCAAGGCTGCTCCGGGTCTGTGAAACAGCTCCTGGCCAGAAATCCTCCCAGCCAGGTACGGCACAGCAGGTGGATGTGTCTCCGTGAGGGAGGAGAGAGGATGCTGGGGCTGTTTCCTCTCCTTGCTCTCCTCTTCTCCTGCTGCAGGACGACGTGGAGCAGCTGGGTCTGTCCCCCTGGGCAGCGCGAGACGCAGCTGAGCAGCTCTCCTGAAAACGAGCCCTCTGCAAGGATCCTCTGGTCAAGGGACGCAGCTGCTCTCCCATTATCAGACAACAGCAGAGGCAAGACAACCTAGTTATTGAGGAAAGATAGAGGGTTCTTTTCCCTGCCATCCCCTTCGCTCCCCCCCACTCTTTTCCGTGATCATTCTTGTTATTCATTTCCCCTCTCTGCTCCTTTCCATGCAGACGGTTTCACTGGGCAAATCCAAACGAAAGGCTTGCAAAGAGGATGCTCATAAAATATTTATGGAGAACTGTGGTGAACACAAGTAGGATAATGAGGGTCTGTGGGATATGGGATGTGTCCAAACTAGCACAGCGAAGACCTCGTAAGAGACAGAGGCACGCGGTGGAAGCCATTAGTGAGTCCTGTAGGGTCTTTACTCATTTCCTTCACACACAGTTGCTGTGCTGCCTCACACTGCTTTTGTTTGGGTTCCCCTTGGGCACCTGGTACTGTGTATTTTCCTCCATGGTAGCTGCAGCCCAACACTACGTTGGGAGCTGTGCCCTCTGGGTCTGGCCAGGCAGCTTCGTGCAAGTCCCCAGGAGCAGGATGGAACCACTGTGTCCCCTCCGTGGGCTGCAGCACCCCGGCCCGCACTGAGCACCGCAGCAGTCTGGTGCAGCATGTGGCCTGACCTCCAGCCCTCCTCTCACAACCACCCTTCTGCAGGACTCCTGCCCCATGACTGTCCTGCACGCTCCGACGTGGCCACACAAACCAGCCGTGGAGGATGGTGAGATCAGGGGGAGGGACGGGCAGGGATTCACTTCACCTGTGTTTATTTATAAAATGCCCCTCCTTCCCTCCCTCCCTCCCATCTCTTACAGTGCTTGTCTACTCATATAAACACACATATGCTTAGCTTTAAAGCACATGAAAGGCCGAGCGCCGCCGATGCCAAGAAGGGGCTCTGAGGCTCTGCTCAAGCTCCAGTAATGTGCAATCTTATCCCATCCTGAGAGCAGAAACAACAGACATATAGCGGCCTACCTAGTGCACGGGAAGAAATGCTGTTAAATTGGTCTCACAACAGCTTAGCTAACTCCTTCTCAAGTTACCCAGGCAGCGGGTGTCACACACCTCCCATGGCTGGGATGCTGCTGACCTTCGGACAGTCTCTCAGGGGTCTGACCCATCTTCATCCAAAGCTGCTCTTCCTACACAGTTGGCCAAGAGGAGCTGAGGAGCACCTCTGTTTGGAGGTGAAACCCTGCCTTACACACTCCTGTTTCTCCTTCTGCTCTCTTTCAGCAAACCCCAAAAAAAGACCTTGAACTCCTGTTGGAGCTTTTATCCCACTGGGAGCCATACCGCTGGCAGATGTTTGCTGTGATACGGGACATGACAGCTTTTATTAGTTGTCAGCTGGAACACAATATTTTAGGGTCTTTAGGTTAAAATGGAAAAGCAAAGCTTGCACGCATGTCTGTGCTGGCAGCACAACCCACGGCACAGCCCAGCACCTCCAGAACCCTTTTTGCAGAGGAACCCAGGCTCCTCTCCCCATCACACCTTGGCCGGGCCACTTTCACTGGTCCCATGTCCTGGGACGTGCGCTGTGACCCTGCGGTGACACCAGTCATATGGTTGGTATGTTCTTAACACCAAACCCGGACTGCCTGGGTTTCTTTTCTGCCCTTCTTGCTGGACACGCTTCAAAACCATCAGCCCCAACAGATAGCAGCACAAAGGAAAAAGCAAGCGAGGTCACACATACTTTTCTTATGAAGACTAAAGGGAGTTTCCCACCTCTTCTGGACTGCGAAACTGCCACAGATTTTCAGGCTATTGCACATCAACTTTACCAAATCCTAGGGAATTATAAGAGAAAACCTACATGTCTGCAGCTCACACAACCCATGGAAGTGGCCTTATTTACCCCCAGCATCTGAGAGGGTTCCTCATCTTCCCAGAGCTGCGTGGTGGAAGCCAGAGAGCGGAACACATTTGACTGTGCTGTCCCCTGTGCGGGAGCAGGCAGGGATGCTTCATGCCTGCCTCGATGCTACTGCGGAACCTGGAAAGCTCCCATGAGGTGGGTTTGCCGGTTTGCCAGCTAAATAATTCATTGCTGTCATGACATGGACCTCTGGGATGATGGGGCACGACATGACGGGATGGAGGCAGAGAAGCTGCTTCCTTCAGGCTCTGGCACGAGCAGCGTCTCACCCTGTAGACCAGCACAGGGCACTGGACAAGCGCTTGCTTTGCTGGTGCACATGCTGGTGCCTGCCTGGCTGATGGAGCCCCACCTTGGCCTCTCCCCCTCCATTTCCATCACCCCACAAGTATCGAAGTTCAAGTCTCTCAGATCGGGGAAGAGTTCTCCAGACATTAAAGGTATTTCTGGGCATCACAGGAAGAAGTGATTAATCTCAATTACATGGTTGAACACTGAATAATCTGGAGCAGCAGATTGGGTTACGCTTCCCCCTTTCTGTGGCTATTGGAGGGGGTTTTCCAGCCTGAGGAGACATTTGAAAGATGTTTTGACTACTGAAGTGCCAAACTTAACCCCAGTGTAATTGGACTTGTGGTGAAACATGTATGTTGTTTTTTGCTTCCTGAGCCCTCCGGACAGCCTGACGTTTACGCAGCTGCCACCTCTTTACCATTTGCCGTGCATGACAGATCTCACCCCAGCGTGCTCTTCCCAAGGTCATTACCAAAAAAAAAAAGCCAACAGAAGTTGGTGCTTGCAAAACCCAGAGGCAGCCAGGCAGCGTGGGCTGAGGTGGGGAGTTGTTCCCACTGCCAGGCCATGGTCTTCCTCCTCCCAGCCCAAACCCCCGAGTCGTGCTGAGCTCTGCAGGGCTCGGGCTGCCCCTGCCCACAGCTCCACGGCTGGGGGCAGCCCTGCATCCCCTGAGCCTGGGCTTTCATCGGGGTGCAAGCGCATCAAAATCTCCTCGCAGCACGGCTGTGACGTCGGGGTGGATCAGACCCAGCGCGAGCTGTAACATAAGCAGGGTTTGAGCATCAGTCCCCGGAGGAAAGCCGTGGCTGCGCAGCGCCGTGATGAGTGTGGTGTACGAGCCCAGACAGACAGATTGATAGATTTCATCCAACAAGCCTCTCAGATCCTCCTCATTATTTAACAGCGTCTTTTCCCCAGACTAGAAAGCTGTTACTGATATTCTGTGGGGACTAATAATAACCTAATCTCAATTTTTGATGGACTAAACATACACAGCATGTTCTGAGGTTCACTCCAGAGAGCTCCCTCATCCCACCCCCGGCGGTGATGCCACAGTGCCCTTTGGGGTGCAACACCGCACACGGTTTTCAGTGACGCTATTAGATGTTTTTGGATAGGAAGTTAAAAATAAATATATTCCCAGAGGAAGCTGCAGAGGGATTGAGTGAGGCCAGGGTGTAATTACCTGAGCTGGAACAGAGCCAGGATCTAACATGTATTGCAAATTCTTTGCATTACTTTAGATACCTGCTAACGAAGTGATTATAAAAACCATATTTATAGAAGATTAGGAGGTATGTAATAGATACACATACGTAATTAGCCATAATAGATCTGCATTGATTACATTGCTGTTAATCCTCCTCTAAATATGTGCACATTAATTAGTTGGCATTTAACACATACACAATTATTTTAAGAACAGAAACAGTTTGGTGGGTGCAGCAGACAACAGCATATTTATTCACATTTTAGTATTTATTTTTCCTTTTGCAGCAGCACCTATACCAGGTTGGGCCTTGTACAAAGAACAAAAAGCATCCGAGTCCAAAGGCCTGTAGCATCCAGCTTCCTGCACGGAGATAAGCACTTACAAGTGAGTATGAAGGATCTTGACAAAATATTATTTTTGATGCATAAAATATTTTCCCGTTACTATGTAACAAAGTGGCATGCCAGACTCTGAGCGTGACACTGCTCCTTTTCCCTTAATAGCTGTGGGGGTGTTCAGCTCCAGCACCCACAGCACCAGCACCCCACATGCCTCCCCAGTCCCGGTGCTGCTGCCGGGAGCTGACAGCAACGGGTGCCTGGAGGGTTGTGGCGTGGGAATGACTCGTTGGGGGTGAAATCTCGGTGGCCTCATGGGGGGAGCCTGCAGGACACTGATGCTCAGCTGGGTCTCACTTTTAAGAGCCTTGAAATCTCGCTCATCAGTTTTCCAGGTGGAAAACATGGGGCAGCAAGAATGCAAACGCGGGCTCTGAAATGTTTTCCCCATCATGGTGGTCCGGCTCCTGCCAGGACTTGAAGATGATTATTTGCAGTCGTGATGCTGAAGCAATAGCCTGAAGAGCCACTGGGCACTGGGACCCACATCTCATGGGCTGTTCATGTATGAGATGAAGTCTACTCGGTCATCAGGCACATGGAAAACACCTCTCCTGTCTTCATCCCTTTCTGCCCTTCATCTTCCTTTAGTTGCTTCTGACTTGAAACAGAAAGAGCAGCACATACACCGTTGTGCCACCCCCCAGAGCCCCATGTCCCCTCTCCCCTCCACCGCTGTTCCTATGGAGATGCCTCCCGCAAGGCAGCGGCAGAGGAGGCAGTCCCAGCTCTAGCGATCCCAGCTCTAGCGATCCCAGCTCTGGCAATCCCAGCTCTGACGATCCCAGCTCTGGCGATCCCACCTCTGGTAGCCCCCGCCAAGTCAGAGCATCCCCTCTGGTGGTGAAGAGATTTGCTCAGCTTTGGGTGGCAAGTGTCCATGAGTATCCTGCTGCCCCAGAAAACCCAACCTGCAGGGTGGCAACAAAGTGCTGGGACGAAAAGGCAGGAATCGGTGCGGGGAGACCTGGGGCCAGGGGCTGGAGGCCTCGAGGGAAGCTGCAGGACCATCAGGTGCTCCAGCCTAGTGCTGGGTGGGCTTGCACCCACGGCCGTGGGACATGGTCCTTCTCCAGCGATGGGGAGGTGGAGCTGGCCGGGCCCCTTCCCACCCAGCCTCCAGCATGCTCCTGGTGCCGGGGCGATGCACTGCCTCAGAAATCATTGTCATTAGCAACCCCAGTGATGCTTGATTGCTAAAGCAGCTTGTCTTCCGAAGTTGCTCGCTTGGTGCACAGAACACATGAATCATAACACAGATCCTGTTTCATACAATGTAAAAAACCCTCTACAAATCCAGCAATTAGCCTCCAATTTGCTTTCTCCATTAATGGGAAATGGGGTCTCTCCGGGACACTCTGACAAGACCCTGTTTTCTTCATCAGTTCAAAACCTTTCCCTCTTATTTTTTTTTCACCCTTCCCTCGAATGTATTTCCCACCGCAAAAACGTTTTTCAGATCTTTACAATTATTTATTCCACCTTTTTCTGTCACATCTCTGCAGAAATAAATGTCTCTGCTGGGAGTGGGGGTGGAGATGAGCGGCGAGGCCGGGGCTGGCAGCGGCTCCAGCCTCTCCTCTCACAGCCAATGCGAGCGGTGGGGTCCCATCGAGCTGGGCAGGGTCAGTGGTCTTGGGGGGCCCTGATGCACCCACAGAGCTCAGACCAATTAGGAACTTCTGACTTGGGTGGAAAAAGGGAAAAGAAAGAGCTGAGATGGCTGGGGTCATCTTTTTTCTTCTCCCCTCATTCCTCATCTTCCTTTTAATGGCAAGCCCCCCGGGTCTCGCCGCAGCCTTCAGAATGGAAATCCCTCCCTGCCCCTATGGCAGCACGTGAATGTCACAGAGCGGATGAAAGGGAGCAGAAGGTGACACCGTGCCCGATGGCGCTGAGCGTCACGGGGGGTACTGAGCTAATGGGAGGCTGGAGACATCAAGGAAGGATGTGTTCAGGGGTAACCTAGTGGGTTTTCCTTCCTCCTCACTGGAAGGAACAAAAGTGAAGGAGAGACGCCCACATTTTGAAGGACTCGGAGGCAGCGTCACCCGTGTAGGCACAAGGCTTTGCAAACTCAGGAGAGAATGTTCTGGCTAGAGCCAGGGCTGCTGCTCAGCACCAAACTGAAAGGATGCGTTAACATTTTCAGTGGCCTTTAAATCTTTGCTTAAAATAAGCCTGTGCTTGCTGCCTTTCTCAACTGCAGACCCCGCCAGAGAGCCGTCTCCCCCACAGCTCCACTGCAGCCCCCCGGCAGCTCGATGCTGGGGACCTCCTCCCGCTGTGGTGGTTAAGCACACTGCCCAAAAGCAAATTTGGGACCATCATGGACAAGGGCAATCCACATGCTTTAGAAAAACTCCCTGATTTCATGTGCTGGGGACGCTGCCATGCCGTGGGGCTCTGCAGGCACATCCAGTTATGGTAAAAGATGATGTGCCTGTTTTTAGGCTGGGCTAAACCCCAGGGGAAATAGCTTAGCTTCATACCCACTGAACAATGCTATGGAAAATGGAAACAGCTTTTTAAAGAAATCTTCTTGTATTTTCCCTCTTTGTTCTGCTGCTCCACAGGCGACGCCGGGGAGGGAGAGGGGGGATGTGTTTCAGCCCCGATGGTCAGTTTGGCATTGCATTTGCAATCGGGTTCACTTCTTCTGGCTGATTGTACGTTACGACGTCGGCTGGTGCCACAGCACCGCAGGACGAGCACTGCTCTAAATGCTGCTCAGAAAGAAAGAAAAAATTCTTCCGTAAAGGAATTACTTGCAAACACTAAGGGGCAGCCAGGCCCATTGGTATCTTTTGTGTGTATGAAATTCTCCCCTGGAAATGTTATTAGAATATCACAGTTTAAAGGGTTTGGGAAATCAAACTATTTGTGAGTAATTCTGGGAGCAGACAGACGCTTTTGTCAGAAGCTCAACTCCTGCGCAGTTTAAAATCTGTTGGTCACACATTCCTGTCCCCGGCCGGAGGTCTGAGTGCTGGCAGGGGCTGCAGGGCCCGGGCTCAGCTGAGCCCCACTCTCTGGGCAAGAAGGATGGAAGGCTGCCAGGCTCTGGGCTTGATCCCAGTGCTGGGCTCCTCCAGATAATGCCAGGGTGGGGATGTGCTTGGAAAGAAAATGCCAGTTCACCTAAACTGAAATATTTCATTAAGATATTTAGGTTTTTGGCAGGCTCCCACCTGCATCTCACAATCTGCTTGCTTTTTTCTTGGTGCCTGGCAAGCCGATGCCCCTGCCCAGGGCTCTGGAGGGACGGCTCGGGTGTCCCAGTGTTTTCCCACACACACAGCTTCGGCACTGGAACCAAGGGGCTGAGGGGTTGTCTGGGACCCCAACACCTCTGGGACCTCGGTCCTGCTCAAGGGTCTTGCTGCTGGCTATTTCAGAAAGGGCTGATTTCAGCCTGGCACCCATGGCAAGAAGCTCAGTTGTGGCTTGTGTCATTTCTTTGCATTACCTTCCAGCCAGGAGCTACCCCAGGAGCTCTGTGCTCTTCCCTGCCCCAGGATTGCTATTTGTTTCAGAGAAAAGCCTCTCCATGTGCTCTGCTGACTCCCGTATCCCAATCCTGCAATTCCTCGGGTAGCCGTCGATGCCCAGCATGAAGGGCTGCTGCACAGCAGAGCAGAATTTCTGTGTGGAGCTCTGCTGCCTCACTGTGAGTCATGCTGCAGGCACGGCACAGCATGATACAGCACAGCATGGCATGATACAGCATGGCACGGCACGATACGGCATGGCAGGGCATGGTATGGCATGGCATGGCACGGCACGATATGACAAGACACAATGCGACATGACATGGCACGGCATGGCATGGCACAGCACGGCATGGCACGGCACAACATGGCACAGCATGGCACAGCATGCATGGCACAGCACGGCATGGCATGGCCCTCCTGCCAGGCAGCTGCCTGTGCACGGGGAGGAATTCACCAAAATTAGAGCATCTGCCACCTCCGAAGGGGTTCAAGCGTGTGCAGCAATTATCTCCTAAACCACCCATCCCACCTTCCACTTAAAATACCCAGAGGCACAGGTTCGCAGTGAGGGCTAATGAGCGGATTATTGCAGCATTTTAAAACTCAGCTGTTTTGTAAATTGAGATTATCCAGTGGAACCAAGAAGACTTTTTCAAAAAGGAAAAGCCCTTCACCCCCTCCTCCATCTCTTAGCAGTCTCCCTAATAGCTAGCACAGCCATGTTTAAGGTCTCATTTTTCAAATTCTCGTATCTCAAAGACATCACTCTCAATTAACATCAGGCCTCTCCCTCCTGCTCCAGTTCTCCGGTGCCGAGGATCTGCGCATCCCGAGTCACAGCGGAGCGCAGCACCGGGCTGTCAGAGCTGTCCTTACAGAAACGGCTGGGTGGGAGGGGAGAACCGGGCACTGATTTCACCCCAGCAGCTCCACGGTCCAGGCTGGCTCTGGCTCTGTGCCCTTCCTCACCGTGCTGGTCCCGATCCAGCAAAACGCTGGAAACAGGCGCATGGACAGAGTGCCAGGCAGATGCCTCCCCTTCCATACACTTTTCCCTGTCCCGATCCCCCACAGAAAGCATGGCAAATCCAGGCATTTCTGAATGGCTAGAATCCTTGTCTGCAGCTCTGTTTTCCCTTCACCTGCTCCTTGGACCTGCTCAGGCTGAGTAATTTTGCTGGAGAGCAGCAGCACAGGAGGCCGGAGGAGCATGGAGACCTGGGGCTGGCCCCGTGTACACCCCAAACCTCGCTCTGCCGCCACAGGGATGGGCAAACCGGCCCTCAGCTCTCCTGCAAGCTCCAAAGCAAACACCTGAGAGCATGGCTGGGTTAATGCTTCCTTCCAGCATCTTCCCCTCCCTCTTCAGTCATTGCTCCCTTTGAGGTCAGACAGCGATCCCTTTCTTCTCCTAGAGCAGCCCATGAGCCCCCACTGCAGAGGATCAGCCTGGGACAAGGAGCCAACAGTGGGATTAAGGGCTGAGTCTGACCCCCCGCCCACCCAGCTGTGCCCCCCCCAGGCTCCCACCCCCCACCCCCCCCACCCTCCCCCCACCCCCTGGCATCGGCACTGCCTGCTTTTCCTCCTGCCCACCCCAGCATGGCCCTGGGGCTTGTGAAGAGCTGGAGAATGTGGTGACCCAGAGCCCATCACAAACCCTTCACCCCCCCAGCATGTGCTGGGATTTCACCCCTGGCTCTCACCCATCAAAGGGCCTTTTGGAGGGAAGTGCAAAACCCTGCACTGTATATATGAACTTTTTTCTGGCCAGTTTTTCCAGTCTTCTTGTGCTGGAAATGAGAATGGAAAAGCTCAAGCATCGTCCCCCAAATGGAACCACTGTCTTTTCCTACATTCTCATATTTCTTTCTGCTGTTGCATTCAATGCCCAAGTATTTCTAGCTATTGTAATTCCCTGAGGCCATCTGGCCTGCCCTTTTCTTTCTCAAGAGCTCTCAGGAGAAGGTTTGCTGCTCTATACCTCCACCCTGACAGGCCTGGGAAGGACCAGCCTCCATGGTCACCACTTCCCATGACCAGCAGAGTCCTTGCAGATCCCTGCACCCCATCCAGGAGCATCTTCCATGGGGGGCTTAGCTATAAAATCATCCCAAACCTTTCCATGGGCTCGTCCCAGCCTTCCTCCGCTGGGAAAGCACTTCCTACGTGCTTCCCCAGGGAGTGCTGCCTCTTCTTCTCATCCTGGTGGCTGTCTAGGTAAATGGGAAGGCTTGATAAATATTTTGGGGCTTATTAAAAAAAAATAAACCTGAGGAGAGTTTTGTATTTTATCAGCACTACCTTTTTTTTTTTTTTTTTAACCAAATTAATGTTCTGAAAATTCATGTATTAAATTTCTTTCTCTTTGCAATGCAACTTATGAAACAGAAAAACACCTCCATCCCTAACACACTAGCATGTTTGGGGTTTTTTTCAGCCTACTCTACTTTTCCAGACCAAGGGTACAGGAGGCATGAGTAGAGGATCAGAAGAGCTGGTAAAAAAAGAGCAGAAGAGGGACCTGACTGTGAGAAAAGTGGAGTCAACACAGCTCAGCCTTGAAGAACCTTAGACTTTCAGGCAAGCAGGTTGCTGTTACACAGGAAAAATATTAAAAGGCAAGACGGGTTCCAATAGCTGACACTTCTTAGCCAATTACTATTACACTGTGCACTGGCACCGGTGATGGGTGAGCTGATGGAAACACGCTGGTCTGGTTGGTACCTCCTGGCTGCGCCAAGTAACCGGAGCCCCGTTGCTCTTCCCTCTCCTCAACAAGCTCCAGTGAAAAGAACCAATTATTTTCCTCCCCAAATTCACGCGACTGTAATTTTCTTTGCCTCCTGTCCAAAGTGGTTCCTGTGTGGTGTTAACGTGATGGACAGCAGCTGTATTTCACCCAGCTCACCGTGTTTGCGAGGGCCCAGGGTTTGTCAGGTCTGTCGCACACTTTGAAATACAATCCTCAGGAACCAAACTAGGAAAGCTTACGGTTGTTTCCCATTCCTTTTCTCACCCAAATATGTACAATCTCATCAACATTATGCTGCAGCTGGTTGAGAAATTTCCAAGAGTGCCTTGTTTTGTTTTGGTTTTTGTTAGAAAATGTTGAGCTGTCAAAACCGAGGATTTGTGTCAAAATGTAATCGTTTTGACGAAACTGTCATCGGGGGAAGTCTCTCAGCTCTGGGACGGAAAGTCTGATCAAAACCAGACAGATTGAGGAAGGCAACTCGACCGCTTGCAGCACGGCATGGAGATGCAGGCACGGGGCAGCCGGCGATGCTGCAGCCCGGGGACCGGGGGCATCCCCTGGTGGAGGGCAGGGCACTCCTCCCCTCCTGCCCCTCCGCCTCCCCTCAGCATAAATACTGTGGGGAACAGCCTGAAATCGGAGCACACCACAAAGCTGAGCCCCCCCAGGTGTCACAGCGGACACGCCAAGGAAAAGGGAAGATTTCTCCTCTTCCTGGGCAATCTTGGCTGTCTCTAGCCAGGAAGACCTAAAATGTTACTCGGGAAGGAAAACTGCCCTCTCCCACAGCAGGTTTTTTAAGGCAGGGCCTGGGTCAGTCTTGCTCATCTCCTTCCCCAGCTGGCTCCAATGTGCTGAGCCCAGGGCACCAGTGTTCTTCACTGAGCCTCAACACTGGGACGGACACTGCTGGGGCTTTGCCACGTCGCACTGGTCTGCTGCTCTTTCAGGAAATGAATTGCAAAATATTTTATAAACAATAACATTTGCTCCTCAAACTAGCACCTGCGTAAACAGAAATGAAGTGAGTGCATCCTCTGTTATCCATTGGCAAGACTTCCAGAGCCTGGGAAGGACAGAGGCGAATGCCAAGCACCAGCTGCCAGTAGCCCAAGTTCAGGGAGGAAGTTGGCCAGTTGTCCCAGATCACTCAGCACAGGAATTCCAGGGGTGCCTGGGGCAATGCTGCACAGGTTTGTGTTTCGGGGTCACTCTGCTCCAGTCCTGGGAGGCTCCCACCTCTGGAGACTTCCCACAGCAAACTGGGCCAGGTATCTGTGTCCCTCCACCACTCTGCCTCTGGGAAAGGAAAGAGGCCCAGTAAGCTGCTCTACAGATTGGGAGGTGGTGCAGGAAAGGAGTGAGGAGAATAACCTGTTTGTCCCACCAGATCTCTAGTTTCCTTGTGCCAGACCCAGGGTCGCCTGCAGCCCACGTCAGCTGCTCGGTCCCGTGAGGATGCATGGAGCAAGAAGCACCTTTAGTCTAATACTCAGGAGCAGCCAGTGCATAATGGCTTTGCTATCGCAAACACTCCTGAAAGAAATGTAAATGGAAGGAAATATTTTAATCTCACTTCTGAAATGCCCACTGAAGGGGTGAGCGCGGGTGCTCCTGAGGTGCTACACTTAGTCACCTGCGTGGATGGAGACTACAGATCTGCTTCGGCACTGCGCAGCCCTCCCTCTGCTGAGGTGCCATCCCCAGGTGGGACATGGGGACAGCACAGCTTCACCCAGCCACACAGGCTCCAGACATGCCCCCTCTGCTCTTCCCCGGCCATCTCAACGCCGTCCTCTAACCGGAGCCTCGGTCAGGGTGATGCCAGCAGCCATCCTCCGGTGTGGGGACTAACCCCGAGCCAGAGCGAAGGGTGAATATTCACAGGGAGGTGTTGGTTCAGCTCAGCACATGCCGGATCCTCCCCCCGATTGTGTATTCCGGTGCACGATGCCCTGTGTGAGCGATCTGCCAGACAAGGACATTAGCAATGAAAGAGACAATTGGCTTTACACTCGCTCTGTCTCAGTTTCACCATCTGTAACCTGGGGTTAATGATGTCTACTTCAGGAAAGTGCTTTAAGATCTTCGAATGAAAAAATGTGTGCAAATGCAAATTATTCTGCTTATGACACGAGGAGGTTTATGGCCTGCATGGCTCTTAATAATGCATTAATTATGCTTACAGTATTAAAAGTGTTCTGTGATTAAGCAAATAATTACAGAAATAGATGAGTAAATGGGGCACTGGGTGCAATGCCGGTTACTGAGCTTATCCCGTTCCACACATTACAAGACTGTGTTTTCAGCTGCTCACGGCTTTGCCAAACTTTAATTGTTTGAGATGAAATTTTCCATGCCGGTGTCTGCCTCAAGCTAAATCATTCTGGGGAGCTTCAGCCAAAATGGTTAATCTGTTCCCAAGAATGAAGCTCATGAAAAAACATGCTGAATTCTGGCAACCATTTCTTTGTGATGCTCTTGTTCTTCATCATGTCTCCTTACAGCAGGAGTTTCAAAACTGGGAGGGTGTCTTTGTGCCTAGGATGTGCCCTTGATGTCCTCCTGCCTGGAAAACATGACCGAGCTTGGCCACACGCTGAGCCTCCAGCAATGACAGCTTGCACTTCGCCCATCAAAATTTGCTGTATCTCTGCCATTAAAATGCTGTACCCTGCTCAGGACAGAGATTGTGAAGCAGGAAGAGGAAGGACAGGCTTGGGATTCAGGCACTCGAGCACTCCTCCAGGGACTGGTCCACAGCTGAGATTATGGTGCTGGCTGGTCTCCCCAGCCATGATATTCACTGGTGCACATAACATCTCATGTGCACCTTATTTCTTGGATATTCAAATCTGAGATCACGGGAGCTGATTTCAGAAATGCTAAACATTCGTGGCTCCAAAGGAAGCCGTCAGGAGCTGTGCTTTGAACATAGAGAGTGTTATATAAAAGGCCAAGTACCATCAAAAAAATCAGCTGCCTCAAACTGGGCACTCAAAATTACCAATTCTTTTAATCTTGTGATATCTGTGCTTCAGCTCTTGGTAAGCAAGTGGGAGAGCTGGCAGGCCCTCACATCGGTAGTGGAAATAATCATCCTTCACAGAAGTGAAGGCAGCGGTAGGGCAGGGACAGGCACCTGAGGAAAACCCAGGGAGGAGTGACTAAACACAGCTTCAGAGTAGGTTTAGGTTTTGCTGTTTTTTCCTGGAATGCAGTAAACACATCCACCCATGAGCACTGACAAGCTGAAGTGGGAAATAGCAGCTTGTCAGTGGAGCTGCATGCGTGCCCTCCCCTCAACGAGAGACGTCGCGTAAAACCCCCACACCTGCGTGATCCTGTTATTGCAGCCCGGGACCTACTACATGCCTGTGAGGAGGTAGGGAAGGGAGGATCTTAGGTAAAAGGCAACTTCAGCCCGTTTTTTCCTAACCTTTGAGTTCTTGCCACCATAACGATGCTCCTGTGGTGTTGCTGATGTGTGAGAAGTGCTGCATAACTTACCTCGCCAAGGCATGGCATGCGTTCAGTGCTCTTCCCAGCCCACTTATCTCTGGCTCGTCCTGCTGTCGAGGGACACTTCGACACTTGCTTTCTGTTGTATTTAATGGTCAGAAACTCCTGTGTACGTAACAGCGTTTCTCGTGCCCTGTCACTGAAAGTGTTATCAGTTTCGGCAGCTCGCCATGCCAGGAAGCTGTCAGCACAGTTGTAATCACTGTGTTCATGAAATAACCTCCGAGGCATCTGCCTACATTTTAACTCTTTTTTTTTTTTTTTTTTTTTTTTTTGCAGTATTTTCTTTTTGACCACAAACTCATGTTTTGGACAAAAATACGGCAATTGCATTCTCTGTCTCTTCTAGCAGTTTGGTTCCTCCCTCTCTCCAGGTGGCTCCATTTTCTCTACTGTGTCACATCAGACTACGAACGCCCAACTGATGTTTAATGTTTGTCACACAGATGTTCTGGGAATTGTTTTTGACACTGGTTATGACATGACATCCTGAATGTAACACACATTTGTTACCTGTGCTCTTGCTGTCTCGCTGGAAACAACTAACCAGAGCAGTAAATGAGGGGTCATGATTCAAGATGTACCACCCCTCCCTTCCTGCAGTCTGGGAAGCCACCTCCTGAGGATGCTGCGAGGGGTGTCTGGTACCTTCTGCATCCCCCCAGGTCTGCTTCACTCACACCTGGAAAAAACAGACCCAGTGCTTTGGAAAAGGGAAAAAAAATTCCATCAAGTTCCACGGTTCCAATGAGCCTTTTGCAGGCAGTCAGCTGCAGACTTGCAATTTCTACTGGAATAATTCCATCCCACCCCAGCAATGTTTTGCCATTTTTTTAGTATATCTTTTATTCAAATGCTTGTTTTAAAGAAATAAAATAATAATTACATCTCATGAAAACAGCATGAGTTTCTGCTAGCACGTGGGGTGCTGTATTTGCAAGAAGGAGAGCACAGTCCGTAGCTGACTCATGACTATGGTCCTATACTTCACATACGAGGTATCTACAAACACAGTTGGAGCTTCTTAGTCATTATTTAATTTCTTGAGCTTGTTCTGCTGCTTTATGCTGTTATATTAAAACCAGCTTGCAAATTAGTCCCTTTAGTGATATCTGTGACGTGCCTCCCATTGTGTTTTGGTCACCACAGTTTCATACCATTATTTTGTCCACCAAAGGGAATCCTTTCCTACAAAGTGTGAAGTGGGAGTAACCTGGGATTAACTGACTAGTTCTGGAGAGTGTTCCTGGTCAAATACATTGCACCAGCAATCTGCAAAGTTCATCTTCCACCAAGAATTCCAGTTAACAACCCCCCCAAAGAACTCATAGGAATATTTGTGGAACACAAAGCAAAAAAAAAGCCTCCAAATGCTTTCAGAGGGCCGGATTCAATGTTCAAGGAAGTCATGGAGAGCTTTTCTTTTGACTTCAAATGAATTTGGTCCGCTCAAGCAAGAATTTGTGAGTTTTATTCACTAAATAATTTTTGAAGGATTCTCCCAGCTTTAGCCATGCACAAATGGCTTCAGCATCTGCAATGATCAAGTCAGCAATGATATTTTTCTTTAAGCATTCAGGTCAGACATTAAAATACCAATTTAGAATATTTTTGCAAGGGTTTTATTCTTACACCAAGCTAGCAGTCAAGCTGGTACTTCTCCTTTCATCTTCACCCCCTATTACCTCAATATAGTGTGTCCATAAGGTTGCTTTTATTTGTTTTTTCCAGGCTATTTTAGACAATCTGCTGAAGAAATCTCACCTAGCAATGAGTGTTGACCTTGAGCGGCTCCTTTTCTTTCTCTCTCCTTTATTTAAGAATGTGCAATGAATTAAGACATCACTTATATCCGCACTCTTTGCAGGCAACAACGGCTCTCCAATCGAGCATGAATGGCAGGTCTGCGGGCAGCGCTGTCCTGGAAATGTGATATTATGGAAACAAGAGGTGACCTGCTTACAGACAAAACAATGTGACGGGAAGAATCCTGCCTCCAAAATGGGACATGACTGCCGCCTGCCCGAGGGGCTGCGCCACTCGCTTCTCATCAGAGGCCCATGGCAGGCGAAGCAGGAGGATGCGGGAGCACAGGGGTCCCTCTAGAAGTGATGGTGCCAGCATCCTGCTGAGCCATGCAATGACTTGCGCCTGAGCTGGGGCTGCCCTGCACCATGGGGCATTTCTGGGAGCAGCCTCCACGCCACAGGGCACAGCAGCATCGTCCTGCAGCACCTGCCTTTGGGGAGAGCATCAGGGTTGGCACAGATAATTCTGCCTTTGCTCAGCTGGGCTAACTGCAGCTTGTCCCCCGCTTTCCCCCCCAAGACCCCTGTCCTGCCTTTCCCTGCCTCCCTCCCAAGGTGAGCACCAACAAGCCACCCATGACCATAAGCTGTGAAATCTTTAATTGCCTCAAAAACCTTATTCTCACATAATTGAAACCTGGGTGGAGAGGTGCGACATCACTCACGATGCTCCATCGTCTGTGACTGAGCCAGAGCAGAGTGCGACGGGACGGCTGAGTGGAACCCCGCCATCGCTGGCATGTCCCCCACCAGGAATGACCAGGAGTTACCAGGAACAGCTCAGGAATGAGCCTGGGATCGTGGGAAGCTGCTCAGCTGTGGCGCAGACCCACGGGCCTGGCCGGCCACCCCGGCGCCGTGCTGCCAGCCACCGCTGCGGCACGTCGCAGCCCTGCGCTGAGGGGAGGGGAGATTTGTGTTTAATCACATTTGGAGGGGAGAGGAAGGGAAATGCCTCAAACCTCTTGCTTTTTTCAAACCTTTCTATGCCCAAGTCTCAGAGGTAACACGGAATTAGTACAAAACCATACCAAACAATAATAACCGCATTCAATGTGCTTAGAAACTCATGGGAACTTGAGAAACAAAAGGAATCCATGGTATTATGCTCAGAAAGGCTCACGCTGTCAGAGACTCGCTGCATTTCTCCTCTCTCCTTCCAGTACTCGGTATTAGGGGCTGTGCAGGGCCAGGGCCCTGGAGCAGCGGGGAGGGAAGAAATGCGTCCCCGGGGATCCAGCCCGCAGTTTGCCGCAGCCCCGTCCCAGCCCCGGTGGAGCCCGGCAGCCCAGATGTGATCAATAAAGCACATAACTGCGGACCCGGCTATCGGATTGCTCGGCTTTGATTTAAGGAGTTTCCCTGCCACCAGGGACAGAACACTTGGGATGTTTGCATGGAAACAGGATCTGTGTTTAAGTCATTAGGCCAAATTCACTGCAGGTGGAGGCAGAGGCAGCCCCACGGACAGGGCTGGGGTTGTGCCCACGCGGGTGCTGTGTCTGCTCCGTGCTGTGCCCCTGCACATCAAGGCAGAGCCCTGGGGGCTCCCTCCCCGCCTCCAGACCACGCAGGGCTCGCCAGCTCTGCTCCATCTCCCTCCAGCCTTAGGAGGTGGCTATGCTCTGGGCTGTTCAGTGGAGGTGACCTGGTGTGGTGTCCCCCCACCCCTTCATCCCAGCCACCACCTATTGCCTTCACTTTCTGTACTTAATCATGACTCTCACCTACCGGCTGTCACTCCTTCCATCATTGCCCCTTCCCATCTTATATGAAAATCGCAAGGAAACCTTTGTGCGACTCAAACCAAACCCTCCTGGGAGAAGCTACAGTTGCCCGAGGCTGGAATGGCCTTTACGTTGTTCATTTGCTGGCTGCATTGATGAGCTGATGCCCCCCGTAGCACCCCACTCCCCACAGTTGGCTGGAGGGGGTTCAGCACCTCTGACGGCACGTGCAGGGCTGGAAGCAGTGCATGGGGCCTCGGCATGTGGCTGCAGCTCCCGTCACTCCCTGAACCCTCACAGTTTTTCATCTGCCTCCGTCCTCCACCAGCGCCATCCCGTCTTCCGAGTGGCCTTGAGCCTTCAAAGAGAGGGGGAGAACAGGGGAGAAAAATGCACAGAGATTACTTTTAAAAAATTTAAACAAAAATATCTGGTCTTAGCTGATGTTAAAATCGGAGCATTTCATTAAAAGGCTGCAGGGCTTTTAAAGACAAACTATAAGCAGAGCCATGAATAATGCAGTTTCCATTCAGAACATGAAGATTTTAGCACATCCATAATACATGGGGTCAACCTGGGAAGACACTGCTAATGCACAGCAATGCAGGAGGCAGCGGCCTCGGCTCTCCTCCGAAAGGAAAACAAACGGAGAAGTTTTAGGAGCTCTCCCACTGGCTGGGCGCTCCAGGGTACGGCTAGACTCTGAGGGATTTTTAAATCCTTTTTATTGGTGTCTCTCTCAACTAAAATAAACTTGGTAATCTCATTATGAGATTGGGGGCTGATCCAAGAGTGCTGGATATGGCCCATATAACTCTGTAAATAACTGTCATTAAAGCTGGCTCTGCACACTTCAGGCTATTAGCTGTCGGGGCAGAGGCAGCTCTGGATGTCCTGGAGTGCTGCGCAGGCTGCTGGTTTTGCTGCGTGACCCGGCTGCTCTGCAAAGCCCAGTTTGCAGGGGAAAACCGCGCAGAGCTCGGCTCAGGCCACAACACCAGGGCTGGCTCATCCGTGTGACGAGTTGGCGGCGCCTCTGTGGGTGCTGTGGATGGGGTGGATTTCACAGGATGGGTGAGACCCATGTGCCTGGCATAGGACGGTGGGTTTTAAGCGAGGCTTCCCCTGCTTCTGCTCCGAATTCACCCCGAGCCGCTCCAACCACTGCAGCGAGCGCTGGATGGGGCCCTGCGCAAGAGTTTAATGTGTCTGTGTTGTGGGAAAGGAGCCAACGTATAAACATCGCACTCAGGAAAACACAATCTCTGCAGTAAGGAAAATTGATTCTTCTAACAGTTTTATTCACATAATGTTTGGTGGCTTTACCAGAGTTCCCAAGTTATCTCCCTCCTCCACTATTTAACACTGCAGAGAGTATGTTCTCCAAATATCTTATCTCTTTAATAACCTTTCCTTTTTAGAGTGTATATATCACCGGAATCTTCTGCGGCTTCGGTTACCTTAAACACGGGTTGTTGTTAAAAAAATGTTACCCTTTCAGAAAAAAGCTGTGTAGAAGTTACTCACGCCCATAAAATGAAACTAGAGGAAAAAAGGGTTTTCAGTGGCTTTTGTGGGACTAATGGGGAACAATCCATCTTCTGGATCAGGGTTTTATAAATCTGTTTTGGCCAAAAACCTGAATTACTATTTGCATATTTTTTCCGACAAAAGAAAGGAAGAAAATTAAGTGAAAAACCCCCATGATCTTGGTTCAGTGCCTGTGCAATCTGTCAACAGGGACAAATTCCCCACACTTAATCCAATTACACAAAAATTCTCTCTGCAGAATTATTTGGGGATGAAATTGGCAAAAAAGTCACTGGGGACTTTTTTTCCCCTGTTTTGCATCAAGGCACCAGCTACTCCTCCTGCACAGTGTCAGCTGGTGGGGACCCTGCGGTGCTGGAAACGCAGCCCCAGCCCAGGCACCCGCAGCAGGATCTGCATGGGAATCGTGGATACGTGAGGATGTTTTACCAACTGCCCACCCCCTTGGCATGAAAACCCTCGCTGGGAAGCTGTGACGGGTGCGGGTCTCTGGTTCCCAGGGGCTTGGTGACCAGGTAGCCGGAGGTGGCCAGAGCCCCCCACAGCGTGGGAAAATGAGCTGAACGTGTGGATCCTCCTTTGCTCCATGAAAGGGAACAAAAGGATGCTCATCCCTTCTGGCCACTCACAGCCACCACGGGACCTGGAGGGCTTTGGTCAGCTCTAACCTGAATTTCCCTTTTCTCCCCAAAGACACGGGGCTGTTCCCTGTTCCCGTGAAGGCAATCGCTCAGTCTGACACCTCGCTCTGCTCAGAAGAATTTCCTGATGCGGTGCTCATGTTTCCTCTTCCCTGTTGCTTTTCTCACACTTCACGTCTGCAGCTCTGCCTCCATCTGCTTTCCCTCCTTCCTTTCTCCCTCTCGGGCAGGTGGGAAAAACAGAAAGTGCCTGTGGACCAAGAGAAAATTTGCTATCGCAGACGTGGAGCTGATTTCATTCCTGGGGTAAACTTGGGAAAGGCTCCAGGGCTTTCCTGGGGAGGAATTTGGCCCATGGGGAAGACAAGGCATGGGGAATACATTAGGAGGGTCACCCCACTGGCTACAAACAGGCTTTGTATTGTTACCAAATGTTCATTAATCCAAAAATAGAATTTAAGAAATGTGGCAACTTTGCAAGAGGAATTCAGACAATCCAGGAAATCCAAAGGTAGCCCCGTGACCTTGAGAAAGTCCCAGGATAGCCCACGAGCCCTGAGAGCGGGGGGCATGAATCAGGCTGACGGAGCAGCTTCAAGGAATGAAAACGCGGGACTGTTCATATATCACCCGCTCTGGGGAAAGCGAAGGGGCAAAAGCCAGGAATAAATATCAAGTTGCCTCGAGAGCCTGACGGTTTTGGTAGGAACACAATAGGAGAGGCAGCCGCTGCAATTAGCTCCATGTTGGAGAGCTGGGACAGGTGAGGAGGAGAGGATCGTGCTGTTTTGGGGTCTGGTGGACCCTTCTTTTGCCCTAGGCAAGTCCCTTCATCCTTTGGTGAGTGTAGCAACCCCATCCCCCTTTCTGGAGCCTCCAGGCACAGGCTGTAATCACACTGAGACATCACCTGAAGGGTGTGCTGCAATCCCCACACAGTCCCCGTGTATGCTGGTACAGCAGTGTCTGTGATGCTAAATGACTCCAGACAGGAACACGTTGCATCGCATGAGCTCTGGGGACTTTATTTCTTGTCAAAAACAGGTTTCTTAAACCTGCCGGTGTTTGGGCTCCTGGGGAGAGCTCTTGGCTCTGCAGCCTGGCTGGCACGAGGGTCCCTGTGTCCCACATTGGACCCCATGTGGAGTTTGCCCTGGTTCACAGGTGCTGCTCACTGCATCACCTCCACGATAAAACGAGGTATTTGTGCTCTAAAAGCAAAGATGAAAGCAGCTCTTAGCGGAGAGGGGAAGCTGTGCTCTCTGGGGGAAGAGACAGCCAGGAGAGCAGCTCTGCCGGGTGCAGAGAAGGAATCCAGGGCAGAGCGGGAGGCCTGTGGTCTGGGCTCCGAGGTTTCCCACTGCCTTTGCTCAGACGTCTCCCTGCCTTATGGTTCACATCAACAATTATATTTTCCCCTGATGCTGCAGCTGGAACCGGACCAAAGCAGGTCACGGGGACCCTCATGCGAGGGGGCCCTCATGCAAGGGGGCCTCCGAAGGGCAGGAAGGGCAGAGGCATCGACAGCAGCACCAAGAAAAGGGCGATCTCAGGATGGGGAGCTTGCAGAAGATGGGGTCAATGTGGCTGCGCTCATCTGCCATGAAGAAAATCTATTTCCCATGGCGCAGAGGCTGGCACGAAGCGCTGCGATGTGGCCTGCTGGTTCTGGGGTCTGGGAGAGACTTTTGATGGTGCCCTGAGGCTACCACTGTTCAAATGATGGGGTAAGGGGACACGGTGGCCCCAGCTGCATTACTTGGGCATTTCCACTTTGCCAGAAAACCAGTGTGGGACAGAGCAATGCACGAGCCGTCAGCTCCAGGAATGGTGCTTGGACTGTCAATCCCTAGCAAATAGTTCAGCTTAAACTAGATTTGGGATTTCATCCCTTTACTGGGATGGGGCAGCTGCAGTGAGTGTGGTCACAACCAGGGCTTTTCTCCTGATCTGTGGGATTTAAACGTGAGGAACAGCTTCAAGGTGGGATGCCATGGGAGAGCTGCCTGCAGCGGAGGTCCTGGGGGGTCAGCAGTCAGTACTGCCCATGCAGCCATGGGTTGATGGAGAGCTCCCATCATCTGAGTCCCGGGCACCAGGGAGCTGTGTAACAGCAAGGCCCCTGCCATTATTTTCAGTGGAAAATGCCAGGCATCTAAATTTAGCACTTTATTGGGGGGGGTAGGGGGTGAGAAAGGAAAAAACCCAACTCTCCCTCATTAAAGCTGAGCATCTGCAGACTATACTGAAAGCAGAACAAATGGGAATGAAAATCTCCCCCACCACAAGAGCAGGGCCTGGCTTGTCGATGCTTATTTTAGCTCAGAGCTGTGCTTTGGCAGGCGTGCCAGCTCTGAGCCCCGAAGCACTGGTGAGGGGAGGGAGCCCCGACCTGCCAGGACTCAGGGTGCAGGGGCTGCCCCGTTGCCCGCAGGGACCCAGCTGGGAGCACAGGTGGTCCCCCAGGGCTGGCAGGACAGCAGGTGCTGCCTGGACCTGGGGGTGGTTGACCATGAGCAAGACCACCCCTCCAGCAGCCCTCCGCAAAGCTGGCTTTTCCCACTCCCCCATCCAACCCTAAGTGTGAGCACCACTGCACACCTATTCCCCATCAGACCCACTCTTTTGCAAAAGCAAAGCTCATTGCACGTGAACCCCACCAGCAGCTAGAAAGTCAAACCAGACTCTCTGCCTTCCCCACCACCACCTCCGGGAAAATCCACAAAAGTGGCCGAAATGAATGAAGAGGGAGTGAATGTGTAACAATTTGGAGAAGAATTACTCCAAGAGACTAAAATATCACTGGCACCCTGGTGGCTTTAATGCATTCTGCCTCTTGGCCCTGAATAAATAACAATGGAAAAGCAACCCCAGAGAAATATCAAGCAGACAAAGTACATCAGCAGACCAGAGCGGGGGCTGAGGAATGTATTTAAACAGAGAAAACACTGAGAACACAAAAGCCACGCTGACTGTTGAAAGGGCAACTGATGGGTAGTTTAGGTGGGTTATAAGCTCTGCATTTCCAGACTTTTTTCTTGTCCTCCCTAATACCTAATGGCCAGAAGCATCGTGGTTGCAGCTTCCCTAGTGTTACTGGCATGCAGCAGGTAAGTAGTTTTGTAGGCGTGGGCCACAACTTATTAACAGATGTTGTAGAAATCAGAGTTGGCCAAAAATAAATTCATCAGCAATTTATGAGAGGTGCAAAATCCAGATATGAAGAAAAAACACCCTGGCATGTTCTATCTATTTGTGTAATTTTTTCTTTATTTTGACTCACTTGCCCCTAAAGGAAAACAATTGGACTAACTAAGATATTTCATTTTAATATTTCCTGCAAGAGAAAGCCTCTGACTTTCCAATATGAAATTATTTTCATTTAAAAATTACATTCATCTAAATCTGTACAGGGCTCTTTTGAGGGATGGCTTGAAAATCTTCCCCTTTTGCCATAAAGCTCTGCAGCTGCGGGGCTCCAAGGCAGCAGGACTGACCCCTGGCAGGGACTCCCAAAGTCAGCATCTCCGTGGTTTGCCATCGTCCTTCCTTCCTGGCAAACTGCTGCTTCAAACACGAGGTACAACCTCCCCCCTTCCCCAGCTTGCAGCTGAAAGACCTTCCTTGCCTGGTTGTGACGGGAAGGAGCGGCGTTGGGAATATCCACCACTTAACCCTGAGAAGGTGCTTTGCAAACTGCAAAGCATATCGATATCATTATGGTGCAGAAGTACTGGAGTGACCTCTAAGGCCCATAAAGTGATATTATTTTGGCAAGCTGTACTCCAGGACCTTGCTGTAGAGGTGTTTTCTTGGCTCCCACTGTTCTGCCAAACAGTCCCTCACAGCTGGCTGAGCTCACGGCTTGCAAGCCCTGTCCAGGCTCAGATATCTTAATGAACAATATATATGCCCCCAGTGCTGCTGGTTGTTCCTTCCTGCTTTATAAAGAAAGCTCTCCCGAATGGAGAGGACCTGCCAAGCGTCCTTCTCTCACGCTGACTGGCAAATAAATCCAGAAAGTAGATGTGGAAAACTTGCAGAAAGGAAGTGTTCACAGCATTCACGCCACAGGGTGGGCAGGGGTAGGTGGCTGATTGTGCGGTGGCATTTCTGCTGCGTGGACATGTGTGTACCTTGTCCCATGCTGTGACCTGACACTGCTGTCCAGAGGAGAGGATTGCTCCCCACCTGCTCATCCCCCAATAAAAACCCTCAGCCTCAAGCCTGGGGGAGGAACAAGCTCCTCCAAGAATGACTGCAGACACCTGGGTGTGCTCTGCCTCCCCCATAAATGAACGATCCTCATTATCTGAGAAAAGTGAAAATGCAAATGAACCAACCATCCCTCAGTATGAGTCAGGGCTCAGGTGCCTCCGTAGCTCTGTGTTTGTCATGGCTTCATCTGTCTTGAGGAGAAGGAGCTGTAAGCTACCCAATGCACAAACTCTTGTCCTGCCTAGATTTTCCTTGTTTTCCACTAAAACACAGTTGAAGAGCACAAGCAGAGCTCTCATCCAGTGCTTTTCAAGTGCAGCCTTTGACCAGAGCCAAGCAGATGAGGGGCTGCTCCCTTTCCTTCCCAGCAGTGAGAACATGGGGGTCACCAGCGGAAGCCACCCGTGGTCTCCTCCCCATTTCCACCAGTGGACCTCGGAGACTTCCCCAGGTGGGAATGTGGAGGTAGGGCTGTGCTCGAGGCTCCCTGCAGCAACAGGGCGAAACCTTCCAGTGTGGCTGCCCACAGAAAGAGGAGAGGTTGCTCCGGGGTGTTTGGCTGAGTGGTGCTGCAGAAGTTGAGGTTTCACAGGGCAATGACAACTGTAAATCAGGGAACTAGATCTGGGAAACCTGCTGAGCTGCAGCTGGGCTTTCTGACCTGAAGAATTATCAGACACTCTTAACGATTTGTATCAATTCTGTGCCACCAATTTTCTCCCTGTTTCATTACTAATAAAAAAGTAATAGCCACTGGGCCTCTGTTATGATCTCCTGGTGGGTGATACCAGTGATGGGCAATGCCAGCAGCAAATTTAATGAGAACCGAAGGCTGCTCTTTGACAGACGCTGCCCTGTGATGAGATGCAAAAGTGAGGTATGTCAAAGTGCATTACTTTATCTAATAATTCTCATTTTCTTTTGGATATGGTTGTTTCTTAGGATTCCCAGTGTAACATAAGGAGCTCTTCTTAATCCATTTCAGTGATTCCTTGGGATGAACAAACTCTTTCCGCCTAATTTCAAACCCACTTGAACATTATGGATTTGAAAGTTTGTCTAAAGGATCAAATGTTAGGGAGTTCCTGTTCCAGGAGAGACTGTGAAAAAGGGCACAGAGAAAAATATGCTACAGCTAAAATAATTCGGTACATATTATACCACACCCTCTGCTAACTAAGGTCCAGCAGAAATCTTATCCCCCCCAGCATATAGCAAGTGCTATCCATCACATTTTACTTTTTTTTTTCAAATCCAATTTGAGGAGAAATGGCTTGAAGTCTTAGCAAAGGTTATTCCAAAATAGTGGTGATTTGGGCAAACTTCTAAAAAAATTTCAAGACAGTCACAAGTCCTTTTGGTCCCTTCTGATCACCTTACCAAAACCAACAGATTGAATATACATCTGAGACTTCTAAATGTTTGTGGGCAACTGTTAACAAGCAGAACATCAGGAAATTACATTCCATGGTGATCTGCTGGCATGGACCTGGCATGAGACGAGAACTGAGCTGCAGATGAAGGGTTTGAGGCTGAGGAATCCAGCCCACATCCAACCCAGCAATGCTGGGGGTGCCGAGCATCTCAGATAAGAGCCTCCTGTCCCGATATGTCCTTGTGAGCAACGCAGAGATGTGACAACCTCCTGGAGACAATTCTGCTCTAGTGGGCTGAACGTGACTGAACATCTGCCCTCTGAATCTGGGCATGCCAGTTGGACATGTGGATGGGATCCACCTGGCTTGTGCACGTAGGTGAGTCAAGTATAAAGGAAAAAAGAAGAGGAATCCATTCTGGGCATGGGAATAGAGTTTGTGCTAGCCAGAGTTACATAAAATCCCCCTTTAAAAGAAGATGGAAAACTTCTTAATGGATCAGAAAACATCTTCTTAATGGATTGGAAAGCCACCGGTGGAAGCAGTGGTATAACAGAACAGACTGAGATGCCAGAACAGACCTGGAAAAGTGTTTCAGGACTTCACATGCAAGATGCTGCTTGTGTGATTGTGGTGTGTGTTTGTTCACTGGGGAGAGGAGGACAATTATGGAGGGTGGAAAAGCTGGGAGAAGTGCGTTATTCGTCTTGATCTTGGCTGTAGAAGACAATGAGGGGAAACATTTCCATTTCAAAGGCATTGTGTATAGGAAATCAGAATGTGACCTTAGCGGCAGGGGAAGTCTCTAAGGAGGAAATCAGGGAGCAACTGGAGAAAGTGCAGTAAATCACCAAGATTGGATGGTATTTATCCAAGAGTTCAGAAAGAAATAAAGTGTGAGCTACTGGGAAGGTAATGACATGGGTACACAATATATTCTGGGGGTGAGGGGAAAGGAATCATGATTACTGCTGTGGAACAAGTCAAAGAAGATACCAAAATAAGAGTAACATGAGAGTCAGACACAGATGTTTCCAAAATTCTCCAGAAAAAGAAAAATTAAAGCATAGCTTGGGAAGTGTTTTCCATCTCACCGTGGTCAGCTGTAGATCACCTGATGGTATTTTGATCTGATGACATTCTGCTATGTGCAGGGCTTTGCAGTCGCACGTTGCTCCCTTGCCTGCTCCTGTAGGCAGCTCTTCTCCCGCCTACCCAAGACACGGGGACAGTCCCTGTGGCCCCACGATGGGTCCCCCCCTGCTTTCAGGTTGCAAACCCCAAACTGCGGCACAGCTGCCAGGAAGCGTTTTCCCCATGTTAGGCACGAACTCCTCGACAACCGATACCACAAGCCCTATAAAATGAGACACACTCAGAGACATGCCAAAAGCACATTGCAGCGAGCTCTGCAGCCCCCAGCAACCCAGCCCAGCAGGTATCACGTTGTGCTTTCCGCAGGGTACGATGGAGGGGCTGGATCCATCACCAACACTCAGATCCGAGAACGGCTGGATGGAAACTGGGCCATTACGTGCTCTAATTCCTGCGTGGTGAGTCATGCGACAGCAGTGACCAGGTGACAAAACCTCCATGGCTCCTACCCCAAGAAGTGCCCGTGACGGAGGAAGAGCGGTTCCCAAAGCGAGGGTCCCTACCCGCCTCACTGAGAGTTGGTTGCCTGTAAAAATTACACACCAAAACATCACAGCCGGGGGATTTGAGCACACGCAGCGCCTCATTCTCCCACTTCTTCTGGTTCCCATCCAAAGGAATAAAGCTGCCTTGTGCAGGAGGACGACCGCCTCCATTCAGGGCCATAATGGGAGCTGACAGCTCCGGCGGGCAGCCCGGCGCAGGCAGCCGGCGCGGGCATGCAGGCAGCTCTGCTCCTGTCCCCCTGACAACGGCGAGCCCAGACTCACCCTGCTGCCTGCAAAAGGTTAAACACGAGCCACTTCCCTTCCTTTTATTATCATTTTTTTAAATAACATTGTCTCCATTGTGTCACAGAGGGGGGAAATAATACAGATTTGTGCCGAGAAGCCCTCCCAGTGGCGCGAGGACACGACGAGAACAAGAAACCCCAGAAGTGCTGCAGACAGAAATACGAAATGCCATGGCAATGTTTAAGTCATTATCGCAGCACGGGAGGCAGCCACCGCACCACGAGAGGAGCCGGTGCGCATGGGAGGGATGTGGCGAGCGACGGCAGAGGTGGGGGAAAGGGAGAGTGCGAAGGCTGGGTGATAACGGACGGAGGTGGGCCCACATCCCTGCTTGTGCTCCTCATCAGGGACCCCTCACACTCCACAGCAAAGGAAAAAGTGTTTCTTTCCAGGCACAGATGCTGCCCGGGACTTGTTATCATAAGCAGGGATGGTGAGACCAGTGGGCTCTTACCTGGAGGGAGAGGCTGCTGGCACCCCTGGGTGGTGCAGACCCCAGGGACACCTGGTGAGGGGTGCTGTGCCCCTGCCTGGGTACCGAGGGGTGAAGTCCCCCAGGAGCTGGCTGGTGAAGGAGCGGGACTGCTACGGTGCCATGGCAACAGACCGCCTCTCCATCACACAGATAATTTCTGTGCGGGGAAGCTGTTTGCTGGAGTGTTTTTGAGGGCTTTGAATGCAACTTAGAATTTAAAAAAAAAAGGAGGAAGAGGGTTAACTGCCTGAAAAGGCTGCAGGGGTTTGGGGACATGCAGGAAAGCCCTTTTCACAAATATTATCCTTTGGTGTGGGAGAAAGGTTCATGTGTCAGGTACCTTGAACATACCAAGAACCTGCCTTGACATCCTTGCTGAGCACACTTCAGGTTTCAGATATTCCTGTCATGGTGGGCTTTTTTTTGTTGTTTTTAATTTCAGTCTGGGAGGAAAGAAAGGGAAAAAGACACCATCACCCTCCTCCACTTCTGTATCTGCTGAGGAGAGGAGAGGAGAGGAGAGGAGAGGAGAGGAGAGGAGAGGAGAGGAGAGGAGAGGAGAGGAGAGGAGAGGAGAGGAGAGGAGAGGAGAGGAGAGGAGAGGAGAGGAGAGGAGAGGAGAGGAGAGGAGAGGAGAGGAGAGGAGAGGAGAGGAGAGGAGAGGAGAGGAGAGGAGAGGAGAGGAGAGGAGAGGAGAGGAGAGGAGAGGAGAGGCAATAAATTCTATCCCAGTACCAACTCCCCAGACATGCACCATGAAATCCTGTACTCTGCCAGATGCCCAGCCATTGGGGAATGGCTGACCAGCATTTCTAGTCCCTGAGGTTATTTTGGTGTGACAGACCCTGTGTGTGGCACAGCTCCAGGCATGGGGACCAGTGGCCCACACTGCAGAGCACAGAGTATCTGCTCTTGCCCTCCAGACCTGTTTTCATTCTGACCACGTGCGGTTCAGAATAGTGGCTGTCCTGCAGATGCTGTTGGTTCCTTTTTGTTTGCTTTCCTGGCAACAGTCATCATGGGGAGGGGACTTTTGTGGTTCAACAAGTGTCCTGGGACCACAAATCCAAACCCTGCAAATCCATGAGTGGAAGAGAAGAAATGCAAGAGATGTGGGGACAGTCCTTTCTTCTCAGTTTGTGCATTTTCCAGCTGCCAGAACGAGCTCACTTGACTTCAGTCTATTAGTGACATTAATTGATAAAATCTCTGTGGGATGCAAGGGAAGGTCATTATTTGCCTTTAGTGGGGCTCCACCCACAGCAGTGAAGGTGTGCCAGGGAGGTGGCCCTCCTCTGTCTCTGCTCCTAGGCAGATGCAGCCCCAGGCAACAGCAGTCCAAGCTTCCCAGGCAAATTCAAGAGCACTTAGTCCTCCCCAGGAGAGACCATCTCACTGAAAGATAAACTTCATCTCAACAGCTCATTCAGGCTTTTGCTTTGTTGCCAAAACAGCCCACAAGCAGGACTGGGAAAGGGGGAAGTGGTGGGACAGGGACAATTACAGCCAACTGCGGTGGAAGGATTTTGAGCTGATCTCTTTTTTCCCCTTTTAATAGTGCTGTATTATAAATATCACAAAACCACATGTTATCAGACAGAATGAAACAATTATGCTCAACTTCACAACTATGGGGATATGTGCCTTCGATGGGGCCTTGCGCTCTCTGATGTGGACACCTGCTCTCTAGAAATTTGATGGGTGAGCAGCAGCTAGACCAGGATGTGGGCCCCAAGAAAACCCCGTAAGTCAGAGCAAATTTTAGTCATGACCAATTGGGTGCTACTGAAGGAAGAACTCATCCCAGTTGCTGAGTCATTTTAATCACACGCAGTTAATGACCTTCTGGCTGGGGGAGTGGGAAGCCCATGCACGCTCTTGCAGACGGTTCTGATTTCTTCAGAGGACGCGGTGAGCCCTGGTAGGTATAATGGATATCCAGGCAGCTGGGGCTTAACTCTGACTCTCCTGAGCAGGTTCTGCCAGAAATAATGTCAGTGCTTTTTCTGCCCCATTTGCTTTGTGCAGTTGTGGTTTTGCATTCATTTACTAACAAAGGCCACTTTGGGTCCCCCCACCCCACCACACGTGCACACTTTCTCTCTCTCCCCTTCCGATGTCGGGAAGATTTTCCTTGAGAAGGGCTTCTTGCAGGCATCCCCCCATCCTTGGCCCGTTATTTATAGGGTACCTCTCTGCAGAGCACAATGCTGGGAGGTGAGTGAGTTATTGTTCCGGGTGACATCATGGAGTGGACTTCATAAGGGGGCTCAGCGGATGGTCTCTGAAGACAGCTGCGAAAAAGGCAGCCCTGAAGGATGTGATGGAGTGGGTGAGACATAAATTTCTTAGGACAGGCAGTGAAAAAACGTTTACAGCCCTTCTTTCCTGAGTCTGGTTTCAATCAGAGTCCCAGCCATTTCATTGATGCTTCGCACTAAGCACTCACTCAGACATACGCTTTATGCGCTCAACCTGTCTTATTTATTTTATTTTATTCCCTTTTTTACTGTTTTTAAAATGCACTGATACAGGATGGCTTACAGATCCTCAGGCAGCCAGCTCCCATGTAAAGTAGCCACAGACAAAGGCTATCTGCCTGGATATGAATCTGGCTTGCAGACGGGAATCAACTAAGAATAATATTGATAACGGTAATGAAGGAATGGGTTTATAAAACCATCACATTGCAGTCTCAGTCTATAACAAACGTGGTATTAACTTTGACATTCATTAAGGCAGCTTGCCATTTCTTCCAGGCTTAATGGAAAATCTGTCTGTTTAGAAGTGTTTGTTGCAACTGCAGAGGTTAGGGGAATGGATAGGTTACTGATTAGAAAAGCCCTGAGCGCTTGGCTACCCTAAAGGGCATTTTAAGTTCATTCTTGGGCTTCTTGTTCCTATTTTTATTTTACCCCATGTCTTGGGGCAACTGCTTTCTGAGTTTGCTGGGTCTGGCCTCAGGCATGCAGCAGCATGGGCTGCCCCTATCTCAGCCCTCACTGTCTGTCCAAACTCCTCCTGGAGACTGTTGGGATGGACCCTCCACCGCTGCCCTGGTGTGGAGTCTCCTTCCCAGTCTGGAGAAAATCTTGCTCAGTGTGATCCCAAATCTCCTCTGCTGCAGCTTCAGCCCATGACTGCTTGTCTTCCTTCATCACAGATATGGAGAACAGGCTACTTCTGTATTCTTGCTGCCCCGTTTTATAGATGTGAAGACTACTGAGTCTGTCTCTTCCCCAGCCTGTGTTGTTGTTGATTAAACAAGCCGGTTCATTCTGCTTTTCAGTGGGACTTGAATTTCCCCAGCGAGTAACTGCAAGTCCTACAGCTCGGGTAAAATTAAACACCAGGCACCTTCCCTCTGATCAGCAAGTCTCACGTTCCCCGAGTGCCCCGTTCCTCTCTCACAGGCTTGGCAGTCAAATTAGCTGTGCCTGGTTTTTGTGTGAGGAGACACGATTTTCACCCAAATCCTCACTATATTCACAGGATCCTCCAGTACAGATTTACTGGAGGATCATCATGGGATGCAGGGCTGTTGCTGAAGCCCCTCTTGAGTGGGTGCCGTGGGCTGGGTGATGCAGAGCCCTTCCACCTCCACTCATTCAAACTGCGGATGCTGCCCAGAAGTGTCTGCTTTCAAGCAGGACTCCCCTGCTCCCTGCAGCAAGGTTAAACGGCCTTGTCATGATCCTGAGCTTTGCAAAGCTTCTGCTGCACCAATCCTGGAGCCCACGAGGGTGCGAGAGGAGGCGGCACCTTTCCCAATGCCACCTTGAAGGCAGACTCGGCGCTCTCCCAGGCTGTGCCATCTGGACGAGCCTTTTGGTATCTCTGCACATCTCAGAGCTCTCAATCTTAATCGAAAGAATAGACTTTCAGTTAGTACAGTGAGTTAATCTCTATCTGCCTCTCCCTGTAACGAGCCAGTATTTATCAGCATTCTGTACTTTACATATATGTGCGAGGCATTTAATAAAACCCAGACCGAGGAGATGAAAGATTTATCCCTTTGCCCTGAGAGATGTCCCTTGCGAGGGCAACTTGGGACTCTGGAGCGGAAACCTGGATTGTTTTTTATGACAGCTGCGTGAAGAGATACAGAGCCTTTGAAGTCCTCCTGGCCTTGCTTCCTCCTGCCTGCCCCCCATGCCACTGGCTCAGCGCAGCAGGGTTCCCCCCTTCCCCCCAACCCCAGTACAGCGGGGTCACGTCCCAGCCAGGCGACACAGGTCTGTGGTTAGAGCACGGCAGGGATGGTGGGAAGGGCACTGAGTGATGCACAGAGGAGGAGGAGGAGGAGGAGGAGGCGGAGGCCAGGCTGGCCACTGTGCCATGATTCACCGGCCGGCTGGCATGGGCAGAGCTGTCTTAGCCAGCTCCACGCACCCCCAAAAAGCTCTTAGCAAGCCCGTCTGTTAGAACAATTTTCAGCATAAAATCATAACATTGAAACAACGAACTGCCCAGAAGGAGACAGCAGTTAGAGGAGAAGAGCCAGCCCTCCACCGTGCCGACACACCGCCTGAGCCCAAAGGCTGTTTCAGCTGGCATGAGACACCCTGTAATGGCACGGCTGGCGTGCACGGCCACCGGGTCATCTCCCTCCCACCACCCGCTCACTCGGCTCTCAAACCCTCTTCAGCAAAGCATCTCAGGCCCCAGCTGCTCTGCGGCATGGCAACGCAGCCCGGACCTCCTGGCGGTAATACCAAGCTGCCTGCCAGCAGACTGAGTGATTCAGGCTGTGGGAAGGAGAAAGATGCTTCCCGTTAGGAGTGGAGCAGTGACATTTCGCCCGTAGCCCCCCAGGTGCCCATCTGCAGAAGGGCAGGGAGGCATCAGGCAGGTGCCAGCCCAAATAAATCCGAGGCGAGTGGTCCCCAGGGAACCATCGGGGCTCTGCCAGCGGTGCTGGCTGGGCCCCCAGGATGGAGTTGGGAGGAGGGGCACTGTTGGTGCCGTGGTTACTAATGAACAATTTTAATTTCTTCCATAAACAGCTAATAAAGCTCATGTCTCTCTCCTTCTCTCTAATGCACCATTTATTTCTTGCTTTGAAAGGCGATCAAGGAAATTCACACAGAAGAATGGGAGGGGGGATTTGATGCTAAATGTCAGCACCACCTGATGAAGCTGAATTCTCCTTCTGAGCAGCTGCAGCAGGATCCTCACGAACGGGGTTCTACATGAGAAAGAGACCATGGTTTTTGGTGGCCGGGGGGGCTGACAGGGTCAAAGCCTGCCCTGGGATGCTTCCAGAGAGGACAGTCCACCCTGGGCAGAGGTTTTGTTCATGGCAGTTATTAGAAAGACTCTCAGGATGGGCATTACTCATTACTTTGGAGAGGGAGTCATTCCTTTGTGGGCACAGGGGAGGAGCGATGACCATCCTTTGCCCTTTCACCAGCCCTGCAGCTCCTAGCCCTCTCGGCCGTGTTTCCCCCCACCAGCCTGGCCTGTCCATCACCCCGGGGCTCAGCTGGGCGCGTGGTGCCCAGTCCCTCTATGCAAGTCAGCTGCCTTTTCCACTTCCAGCCAACTACGAGCTTTGCAAATATCATTGAAAGACTCATGAAAATTACTTGTCCTCATGGATTATGATTATCTTTAAAGTTACTGAAGGATAATTATCATCATGTCAAGAGGCTGATGATAATCTCATGATACCATACTCACTAGTGGTGGAGAGGAAAAACACAGAGCTAATTACCCAGGAATAACTATACAGTGTTGAAGCTGGTATCTCTTGTTCTGCAGGACAGACAGAGGTTTCCGAAGCCTCTGTAGCTGCGCTTTGTAGCACCAAAACAAAGCACTTTTGCCTGTAAGTGGCTGAACAGTGGACATAATGAAAATACAAATGTCCTGCTAAGAAACCTGTTAGGCCTGTGATCCATGTGTGAAATGCAGTGCTATATGCACATGGGATATTTTGAAATATCAAAGGGAGATCCCTTTTCATCTCTAAGGTCTGCCTGGGGAAGAGACATTAGACAAATATTTGCACCATTTAATCTAGATCATCAATTCTTAGCATGAGCAGGACAGAGGAAGGAAACATGCTAAGAGGGCACGGGAGGAGATATGGAGCTTCAGCTCTATCCAGCGTTTTAGTGTCCGGGAGGACACCAGTGCAATTAAAATGCAAACAATACAGCAGTAAGGGGGCTATAACATCTGAAGCCCAGGGAAGTGTTATGGCTTAAAGGACTTGACAGGACTGTGCTTACAGTGTAAGTGCTCATTTCTGCTCAGCACAGTGGAAGAGCGATGCAGCTGCACCGGGAAAGGGCCAACACTGAGCACCAGGCTTAGCAGAGTCCAAGGAAAGGCTGAAAATATGGCAAATGCTTAGCTGCCAGAAAGGGTGATTAAGAAGTGCTTAGCTAGGTGTTATTATAAAGTTAAGTTGAAGATCTATTTGCAGCTGCCAGGCAGTGGGGGGAGGAGGCCACTGCCAGCAGTGGGGACCCGATGGGGATCTGCTGGTGGCCCTGCCCAGGGCTGTGGTGGTCACGGGTTTAACCTCTGCCTCGCCTCCGTTCACTCGCACGCTGCGTTCTGCAACATTTCTCTTTGGGGCCGAAATTGTCGCTGTTTGGGCTGCTTCTAAGACCGTTTTAATTATTTTACTGGGGAAGGATAAAAAACATTTTTCACTTGTGTTACAGCCCTCCCCTGAATCTTCTCATTTGCTGTTTAGTTGTTTATTCTCCAGTGTAAAACTCTGAATTTGGGAAGCGATGCTGACTGCCTACGGCTGAACAGCGCTCCCTGCCATAGTCATCCTGGATGTATCTAACATCCATCAAACGTCATAAATCTGGTCCTGATCATTCTATAGAAAGATCTATAGATTAGATATAGATTTCTATAGATCTTTCTGTAGGAAGATCAAGGGCATTCACAGGACCTGTGTTACTCGAATGGCCGAAGTCTTGTTCTGCACAAGTGTGTAACTATTCCTTAAATCCATGAGGCCCCATCAAGCTTAATGCAAGTTAATTTAAAGATGTCAGAAAGCTGTGGATCAGATCTGTAGCAGTTTTAAGTGGCCTTAGATTATATAAAGTAAGCAACTGTCATTCACCAATTAGAGTTATTTCACAGTGCATATACAGAAGAGCTGGGTACTTGCTTTGTAATATTCAAGACAGGAGTGATAAAGCTGAGAGAAGACTGTAAATAATTTTCTGGTAGTATTAGCTCAAAAGTTTTAAACGGTTGCTTTAGCTGCGCTTGAGCATTTCAGCTCCCTTTTGGGGAACTTTACTGGCATGGATATTCAAAAAACCATAAGGTCTCCTACCAACATTTTGTGTGTGAAACACGCATATACACAGACACATGGACACACAGAGCCAGGGATTACAGCCTTGTATCTACGTCCCATCCAACCCAGCACTGTTAATGGATGCAGCCAGGTGGGACCTGGGTAAATCCCAGGGACAGAAAAGACCATCCCAAACATGCCTGCACCGTGCTCTCATGGAGACAGCATTCTGCCTGCAGACATCCCATAGACCGAAAAGGAAGCAAAATTTGTCAGGTGAATTTGTCAAGCAGTGGTGATAATCATTCATTTAGCCTGTAATGACATGGCACTTACTATGTAATAACCTGGATATTGCATGGAAATTACCATGTAATCCAATGCTCGGTAGTTGCCATATTGTCAGTGGCTGCATGGTAATTTGTACCCTCTCATCTAAAGCCCTGAAACTGCTATTATTATGGCAACAAAGCAGCAGATTCACAGTTTGCCAAAAGGAGAATCTCCAGAGGGATATTATGAATAATTAGGCAGCCACGGTGGTTTTGGATAACATCTTTACCGTAACTCCATTAACTAACAATTGATTGCTTTCCTAGCTCTGCCTTGCCTCCAGTCCTTCCTACCCAGAACTCTGGTACCCAACAGTAAAGACACAGCTCTGATCATGCAGATCAACAGCAGGATAATTGCTCCAAGAGTCCGAGCCTGAGAAGCAGCATCCCTAAAGAGGCCAACAGCTCAAGCAGGCCAACATCTACTGAAACGCAAAAACTTCTGTAGGAATGTGGGGTCGCTGTGCAGCTGGTGCAGACTGGTGCTTTCCCCTGATTTTGAGGGAACACCTCCATCAGATGCTGGTGGAGAACGTGGCACAAAGTTTGATTGGCATTAAGGACACCCAAGTGCAAATTGCATTGGCACAACCAACATCAAGTAGGTTCAAAATCAAGGCAACATCCTCTGGGCCAGTATCCAGGTCCAAATAGATCTCGCTGTCCCCAAAAAACTCTTTTATAACTTACAGGCGATCATTGAGAATGGTCTAAAACTGACCCTTGTCACCCCCAAATGCACATCCTCAACTTTGCCTTTGGGGCGATAAATTGTGGTTCACTGTAGTCATCATTGCACTGATAATGTGTTATTTTTAGATGGAAAAAGTATGAGGTCAGAGTTTATGTTTTGCATTTGTCAACGGGAGGAAGACATGGCCCGTGCTGCCCTCCTGCACTCTCACTCATCCCCTGCCCCTCATAAGCCTCCTGACCCGCTGGTAACCCCCTCCCACAGATGCCTCCCCTGGGCAGCTCACCCTCCTCCCGGAGATGTTTCTCTTGCCAAGGGGCTGGGCAGCAACTCCGCAGTCTCTCCTCTGCCCACTCCCTGCCCATTCCTGGCGGTGGGGCCATGGGTAGCTCAGACCCTGCTCCTCTTCCTCGCCTCTGCTCTGGCTCCCAGAGCCAACGTGCCAGGCTGGCCAGCATCATCTTCCCCTGCTTTCCTTGGAGGTTATGATATATGGAGGGAGCAGCTCTCCTTGTGTTGTTGTTTGCTATATAAACTTTTAAAACGGCCTGTGCCTGCGACGTGAGAGGGATGAATGTGTGTGGGAGGTTTGCAGTTTCTAGTGATTGAGATTCTTGGGTTGGAAAAGCCTAAACAAACACCATAACCTCAGGGGAAACTCTGCAAAGTTTTAGCTTTAAGTGTTTCCTCTAACAAAATAACTGTTCCACCTAGAGAGCTACCAGAGAGCATTCCTTTGGCTGGTGGAGGCTTCGTGAGCTGAGCCTGGAGGTGGAACTCAGGCTTTAAAGTGTGAACGTAGAGAACTTGGTCTCTACTTTGAGCACAAATCGGAAAGCGCTCCTCACTACGGACTCGCCTCCATTTTACTTCCCACCAGGGTAAGTCAAGGAAAATTCATCTGGCATCATTTCCCCTGTTGGAGGAGATTGGATTCTATAGGATCACACCTAGAAATGTCCCGGGGTTAGTGTAAGGATGGGGTGAGCTGGCTTGAAAAGGAGAGAGCTTCGAATGTGAATGCTCGTCCATCGTGCACCCGGACAGTCTCACCTGGTGATGGAAGGGCTGTCCCCAAGCCCCGTCACTTTTTTCAGTCTTTTAAAATTTCTCTTAGACATGGTTTAATTTTATTTTATTTTTTTCAGAAAAAAACATTGCTGGCCTGCTTAAATATATCTAAAACTACCACTTTTAGAGCCAAAAAAAAAGCTTTAGTGAGTAGCAGATGTGCCAAAATGGAGAAGTAAGCAAAAGTATGCTTTTAACCTCAAAACCATTTACTGTGTAGGACTGGAATGAAAGCTCCAAGTGGGCTCTAGCTCTGCAGTCCACCCTGTGCACCCACCACTTGCCCTGTCCAGTGGGTGCTGGGGGAGGCTGAGCAGGACTGAGCCTTGCAGCCGGGAGGCTCCTGACCACTCTCATGTCCAAGCAGCGTCAGAAAAAAAATATCCCAGCTTGGGGAGTGGTGGCCATCGGATGCTGAGGACCTGGATCAGCACCAGCATTTTGTGCTGAGCAGCAAGATGAAGGTGCAGGAACCATGCAGGAGAAGATCTCCTCAAGTTCTCAACAAAAGGTTGGTGTAGGAAAACCTCTTGATTCCTTCACTGAGGTTGGACCCAGAAATCACAACATCTCCACAGCCCTGTGGCTTTTTCAGCAAGAACAGAATCTGCACCCAGACTGGCTCCTCATATAGGAAGCTCTGCAACCAGCAGTAATTGTGTTTTGTCAAGTGGTTCTAGAAAAGCAATCCACATTTATTAGCCATCTGGATTAGAGAAATTATGTTCTTGATTCTAACTGCCAGCTTAGCCAAGGTATTATCAAAGAACAGAATAATTTATCACATTCCTCTCTTTCCACGTCAGGAAGTGTTTGTTTCCCTTGCACACTTTATTTACGTCTGTTTGTTTTGTTGTTGTTTTGTCTCAGACAAATCATTGCTGAACTCAGACCAGCCACTTGACTCCAGGTTACAGTGTCAGAGATGGGTGTCTCTAGTCTTGTCCTTCCCTCATGTCCTTACAGAAGGATGAAGAAACTGAGACACGGACAGTCAACATAGATTTTACAAAATCACCTCAAGCTAATTGTGAAAGCTTGTTAGAGAAAGGAAGGGTGTGTGGGGGAATCCTGTCTATCATGCATCATCTCTGTGTTCTTCTGCCACCCCTTTTTGCAGTCCTAGTCCAGAGACAGGAATCTGTCTCTTTACTTTGATTGTATTAATTGACTTCATTTTTTATTCTGTCAACCATCCAGCAGGAACATGGAGACACAAAGAGCTCTGTGGACAACATGCACAACACAGGCAAAATTATCCATGTTTTAGTTGGAGATTTTTCACAGTTAACGTTATTCCCCCCTCATCCCTCACGTCGCTGCAATACCCAGGGCCTTCCCAAGCTTGGGAACCTGCTGCAGGGCTCACCCGGCCGCTCCCAGAGCCAATTCCCTCGGGAGCTGGGGTGCTGATGGGTCCCATGAAGACACCTGCCTCTGTGAGTGCTTTCCAGGCACAATGACCTGCATTGGATTGCTTTGTGAGCCAGGTTACTAGGGACCTGCTGTTGACTCCACCAAACCCCAGACTTAATCCCATTCCCATGGGGTTTTCCCTTAATTGAGCTGCTGACTGCATTAACCTGGGGAATGGAGCATCAATTCAACAGCCACTGAGATGAAGGAGCTGAGCTCAGGCCTTCGCTATTTGCGGAGACGTGCATCATGGTAGGAACTTTCCAAAATGAGGACACACATGAGCTCATTGGGATCGTTATTCCTTGGAGGGAGAAGAGAAGCCTTTCCATCTTCCTGCCACACCTGGAACAAGACAGACCCCTGAACTGCTCATGGCTTTGCCTCCCTCCTTCCACCTGCATTCACATGTATTCCCAGCACCTAACAGAGCTCGTAGCAGTGCCGCAGCTGAGGGGATGGGAAATGTCACTTCCCGCTGACATTCCCCACAGTTGCCCGGTCCCTGACACCCAGAGGGCTGGGTCACATCTGGAGGAGCCGCTGCAGGACAGCTCAGACCTGGCAGCAGCCCTGCACCCCACACTGCCCCTGTGCCAGACCCATCCAAGGGAGCACCCATCTCTCCTGATGTCCTTGCACCTCAGTAGTTTTCCACATCATGTCAATAAAACCCTTGAAATCATTAAATCCAGGCAATTGCTAGAAACCAGCAGAGAATAAATATGGGAAGGGAAATTTGAAAATGAACAAAGTCTTCCAAAGCTAAAAAAAGTAATGCAAGCACATGCAAGGGCTCAAGACTATGTGGATATTCCTAGACTAAAGTTATTCTTAATCAGCTGCACCTTATAATGCTTCTAAAGCAGTGTCTGATGGATCATTTCTACAGAAGCAGCAGCATAGAATGGAAAACACTGATATTTCCAGGTTGTCCAGTGGTGATCCTGGAGCCAAGAGTCCCATGGAGCCACGCTGTCCCCACCAGCCAGAAAGGGAGACTTTGTCAGAGGGAAGCAGCTGCGGGACACACCGCAGCTCCTGTGCTGGCCAGGACGGCTCGTCTGGTCAGTCTGCAGCTCCCATGGGCTGCATTTCTAAATTAAACTATTGCCATGAGTAAGCTTTTCCCAGTACATCTTTCTTTTCAAGGCAGGAGCAGAGGGAAGGAAGGAGAAACCCGTTGCACCTTGTAGCCAGCCCTAATGGCCACATGCCATCATTTACTTCCCTGAGTACTTTCACATACGCACACGCACAGACTCCTGCAAAGCTGCCCTCAGACCTGTTTCTTTCTCTCATTAAGGCTGGGATCTGCTCTGAAACCATCACTCGGAGCAGTAACGGGTGAGCCACAGATCACCTGCAGCACTGCTTCAGACACTTCAATCACTGCAAATTTTTGGAAGTCGACTGAAGAGTCTTCTCCTTCCACAACCTCAGGCTCTGAAAACTTAGGCTAGAAATCTTGTTCTAGCTTTCTTTGGGAAAGTTAAAAGATTTCTCATTTATCTTCTGTTTGGAGGAAAATAAGACAAGACTATTAGAGCTGGCTGCAATACAAAATTCCCATTCAGCCAAAAATATCACTGTTTCAGAGTTTTCTTTCATCCCATATTTGAGCAACAGTGTTAGCAGCTCCAAATTTCCAATGAAATAAAAATTCCAAACTCCTACTATAAACACTGAAAAGCCTTCTCTAAATATTTTGCTTCAATGAGGCTAAAGCATTTCTCTCAGCTTTATCATTTAATAAACTCCAGCATATTATACCACATTCAGTGATCTTGTTGTTCAATGACAAAGCCAGAACATGGTGCTCTGGCTGAGGGACCTGGCGGGCTCCCATGGGGTGTCACAGAGACCGTGAACGCTGCTGATACCCCTGGTGCTTTCTGACTTCTCCCTTGGTTTTTGATCCTTTACTTTGGAACTTTTACAGAGAGGTTTTGCTTCCTCCAGGGAGATGGAAAAGCACCTTCGGCTGGTGGTGGTGGGTGAAGCAGATGCTCTGCAGACCCCTCTAATGCAACACACGTTGCAGGGTTGCATGCTGCCAAGGCAGTACGTCTAAAGACCCAGGAGCTCAACCCTGTCCCACAATAACTCAGGGGAGAAAAGCATCCCACTGAAAATGTTCTGACTTCCTCTGGGAACAGCTTTTGCAAATGTCTGAATGAGTCATATTGTGAGGAATGGGGCAGGCAGAGAGAGCAGATAATTGGGAATGTTTCCCATGAGGCAGATGCCTGAAATGTGTGCAGAGTGCATGCACTGTGCAGACGCAGAATGTGTAGCAAAAATGAGAATGAAGTTGGCTGTATTATCTTGAAAACAGTTTCATTTCCATTTCAATTCCAGGTGAGGGAGGAAAGTCAGCACCTTTCTCATTTCAGCCAGCCTGGGTCTCATCTTACTTGTGAAAGTTAAAGTTCATCCATCACCCATGCCCTGAGGGCTGCGTGCCAGACCAATTATTCATACTTAGCAATGACTTACTCCATGGAGAGCCCCAGTGAAATCAATGGGGTGGCTCAAAGAACAAGGTGCTACACAAACCGCGGGAGAGAAGTAGGCTCTGCCCTTCGGTTTATTGTACTAATTCCCACAGCTTTCCCATTGATTTACACGAGCATTTCTCCAGCCCGAGGATCTCGGGGTGAGGCTGCTCTCTGCCTGTCTGTTTGTGTGTGCTGAGTTTTTATGGCTGTTTACACATCAGGCTTCCTATTCTCAATTTTTCAGCACTATCACTAATCCTGGTTAATTGAGGCTTCCTTTGATTAATGAGGACAAGCACGGGGTGTCAGCAGAGTCAAAGGGCAGCCAGTCCTTCTGTGAGCACGTGGAAACAGCAGGAAGTGACAGATGCCAAACCACTTTAAGTCAAATAATTCAATAACAGAAAAAAATTTATACACAAGAAAACTTCAGAAACTATAGAGCAGCAGGATACCATCCAGGGGATGTCTGCACTGTCCCTGCTGCCTTTAGAAACACTACGTTAGGGATAAAGCCTGAGGAAAGGCATGGGAGAAGGCTGCATCACATGGGTATAAAGCCACATTTCCAGCAACTGTCCCATCAGCCCTGACGGGGTCTCACAGGTTCCCAGATCAGCACAATCTCCTCAGCAAAACACCGTCCTGCTGCGCCTGTGCCCGCCAGATTAATTGCCTTGGCCTGGAGAGGCCGATGGGGAGCTGGGACCTCTCCCCTGCCCCGTGCAGAGTTGTCCTGGCCATGGGCATGCAGGAGCTGCTCCTGGGCACGGCTCCTGCCACCAGCCTCGGGGAAAGGCTCGGCTTTCTGCTTCGACCCTGGGGCCCTTGTGCGTGAGACTGTCACCCTGCGTTTGCACAGGGCTCTGACACGGGGCAGTCACTGTCGCGCAGCACTACAAGGTGTAAAACTAACCCCCAGTGGAGATGCTGAACTGGGCAGCAGAACTCACGCGGTCACGTTTACCAAATAAATATCACCCAAGTTGTGATTGCTTAACAGCCTGCTCTTGATATACAGCGTGGGTGACATTTCTGACTGCCTGTTCTGTCTAAGAGGACATTATCCAAAAACCAAACCCTCACATTTATCCAAAGCCCTGTAATTTCACTGCAGTTGCCCAGAATGTCCTATTAATTATTATTGTTGTTATCATCTGCTTTATAATAGCACTCAGCTACATCATGCACCAGGACGACATTGACCTGGGAGCTGCCCAAAGCAGAAGATGGTTGATACCTCCAGATTATTCCTCCAGGCAGGAGGGCACAGATGAGTAGAGAGAAAGGGAGCAAGGAGAGAGCGTTGCTCCCCCAGCCAGGCAGCAGTCAGGGATATCTGCACCCATGTTTTCATAGCCAGCACAGCAGGGGGATCTGAAGAAGCACTATCAGATATCTCCAGGAGCCTTCTCCATCTGAGGGAAGATGAAAAAATACCATGTTGTCTGAAAATGTAGGTAGCGAATGATAAAAGCTGGTTATCGCAGGTTGGAAGAGGCAGAGCTGACCCTGCACTTCTGTCTGAGAGAGTGATGGAGGGGGGAGTTGGCTCTAGGAGGGGCTGATAGATGAAGACAAACACCTTTTTGGATGGGAGTGAAATGGTGGATCCAGTGAGGAAAAGAAAAGCTATGGTTGGCTGCAGTCCCAGTGAAGGGCCAGAAAAATTATCTTGGTAACAGCCTTCTGGATGGATATGAGCAGGCTACCCTCCCATTTGTTAAGGCTTGAGAAAAGGATGTGTCAAGAAACAAGTTGTGAAAAGATAACAGCCTGGAAGCCTCAGCTGTGGATGGACAGGCAAGGTCATACCTGGGAGCTATGAAGTGAGATGCAGAGACAGGCTGGGTGCACAGACCTGAACCCGGGTCTGAGTCTGAGACGATGCCCAAGTAATGAGGGCGAGTGCTGGAAAAAAGGCTGAGGTAGTGCATACCTCCTGCTTCTGGGAGAGGAAAGGCAAAAAGTGCCTTTATGGACTGGTGGGTCACTGGTAAAGAGGAAAACCCAGTGTCACAGGCAAAATTTCAGTCTACTGAGAACACAGGCAGATCTTCATGGGCCCTGTGCTGAACATCTGATTTCCTCTCCCCTTCCCCACCATGCTCAGGTCTCCAGCCTGGTCCTCCCTGTCTGTGCTTCTGCACCCCGCCTTCATCTCCACACCCTCCCATCCCGCTGTGCCCTGAGCTCCTCTCTCCTTACTGCTCTCCTTTCTCTTAAACCCTTTCCTCGTGCCACCCACTGCGCATGGAAGCTCCCTCCTTTTTTTCCTGAAAACAACCATAGGAAAACTGTGAGCCAGAGGCAGCAGTTCAGGTTGCTTCCCACCGAGAAAAATACCTGTCCCAGCAGGAGCCTGACCCCTTCAAAGTACCTGAAGATTCTCGCTTGGTGTGAAGCAGACTGAGAAGACACTGAGTGAGAATCTGGCTCCTCTGAAGTCGTAGTAAAATCAGTTTTGACTTCAGCAGGGCCGGATGTTTACCTGGAAGAAATATTTCTTCCGTTGAGTTTTGTACAGCATTCATCAACCCTGAAGCATAGGGTAAATAACAAATAATCATCATGGGGAATTATTTTTTTTTTTTTTTTTTTTAAATCTCTGCTTGGCTTCATTGGGAGCTTGGTTATAGGCTCAGGGAAAACTAGACTAGTGCTAAGGGCAGGAGCTTTTGCTGTGTGGGCGGAAGGGCAAGACAACACCCCCTCAGCTCCCCCCCGTGCCCTCCCCCTTTTGCTCTGACTCTCACCCTGTAACCTGAGACAGCAGAAAAATTCTCTGTTAATGACTGATAGTTCATGAAAAGCTGGTGGCTGGTGTTTCCAGGTGATAATGGGATTGCACAAAGTGTTGTTGTGGCCAGAAAACCAACGACTGACCCCCCCTCGGTGGCTCCCCGTTGTCTCCGCCGCGTCTCCGGGCTGCGGAGGAGCCGGCAGGGAGGCGATTGCTCCTGCATCACCCACGGCCAGCTTGGGTGTCATCCCCAAATCTTCATCCCCGTGGCGGTGGGATGGCGTGGGAAGGGGAGTGAGGAACCACCTCGATTCTCAGTTATTGACCTGAGCTGGGGGCAGGCAGCAGACAGGGAAATCATCTTCCAGGTTGTAAGCAGAGCACATTTTCACCCACCAGCCGCCAAGGAGGAAGCAGTGTGGAACCAGGAGCTGTTATGGCGATGATAGTATATCTTTTCCCCTTGCAGAAACACTTTCCTGACCGTAATCACACTTTAATGTTAAATCGGAGGTGGTGTGAGCTCTTGATTTCACAGCATTGCTGCATTAGTATGCAAGTATGAAACACACAGCAGAAATGTTCTTGCTTGCAAAGAGCACTTGGATAGAAACATTAAGGAGGGGAGTGGTACAGCTCTATTAATTGAAATGTTTTTATTTATTTCTACTTTATTCTTGCTCAAAACTGGGTTTACAGAAAAGTTTAAAAGCTGCTAAACCATGGAGCATTCAAACCCCTCTTGATGTGTACATAGCTGGCAAGAGCAAACACACAGCCTTATTATTGTTTCCTTTGTCTTCCCACCCTTCATTCTTTCTCGTTACTCTTATTTGTTGTGTCTGATCTCCTGCTAAAGGGCTGTCTCTTGCTCTATATTGCTACAAAGCTGAACACAGGGAACCCTTTCAATCTTAAAGAAGTCCCTGAATGTTGCCTTAGTAGAAATAATAAATAATAACTTTGAGAGTTTGTGTTTAGCTGGGCTGAACATGTGTTTGCCTGTTTGCTTTTTAAAACAAAGCTTATTTTCATGCTCCACGGAGGTAGATTTCTTTTAAATGCTCCCAGAGTCTTTCCCTTCCATCCACCCATCCGCCTCCCCGGCTCATCCCTCTCCCTCCCTGGCTGTGTCCTGCTCCCCCCGACTGCTCGCAGGAGACCTTTCCGAAAAGCTTCTTCCGCCCTCGACCCCTTTCTCAGCTCAGATCTCATCTGTGAGCACTTCTGTCCTTCGCCAGCTGGGATCTCGTCATCTCCCCTCCCAGTGCTCATCTTGCTCCGTGCGAGCTCCTGTTTCTATTCTCTGCACAGTTTCAGTTCTTGGGGACTTGGGGAGGTGGCCGGAGGCTGCACAAAGGATGCTGCTGCCCCACCAAACCCTCACGGGCTCACCCCGAGCTCCAGGTTAGCTCAGCATCCTGCTCCAGTCCTGCCGCCCGCAGAAGAGGAGCCCGGCTGGGCTCCCCCAGGCTGGGCAGCTTTTAAGTAGCTCTTTCATTCCACATTTCCTTCTACATCCCAAAGAGAGCACTGACATTTTTTCAGCTTGAGATGTTGCAAACCGGGTCAGCCCCCGTGAGGGCCAGGCTTTCCGCAGGGGTCGGTGTTTGGAAATGCGAGGACAGCCGGCCAAATACTTGGGTCCCTGCATCATCCTGCCCTTCCCTGCCGAGGGACGTGGCCATTCTGCAGAGCCACTGCTGCCGCTTTCCAGCTCTTGGTGTCGGCCAAGGGTCCTTGGGAGATGTCAGCGATGGGGCAGCCCCCCCGTCCCCCCGCTACTTGGTAACTCAGAGCATCTCAGGACAAAGAGGATGCTGAGAGGCCACAGCACCCTCTTCTGCCAGGACCTTCGTGGGTACCACAGCCTGAACATGCCCAAAGAGCTGAACTGGTGCGCATCCTCTCGGCATCTTGCTTGATGGAGTTGCGGGGTGGTGGGTGTGCGGCATTGCTGAGGGGGTACCACGAGGGGAGGAGGGGATGGGGATGTGGAGAACCCAGCTGTCTGCTGTTTCTTATAAGCAGCGGGTGAAAAAACCTCAGTTTTTCCTAAGTGGGAACATTTGCCTTTAATGAGCCTGAGAGGTTTGGTTTTTTTTTTCTCTTGCTCCTTTTTTTAGGGAAGCAGGGAACGGAAAGGTGTTCTTTTCTAATAAATAAAATATCAGATATATCTCCAGGTGTCAGATAAACACCCCTGTCCCTGTGCAGGCACTGCCAGTGCTGCTCGCTCCCAGCAGTGAGCACAGATCTTCACACTAGCTGCTACTCTGGACTGAGTCTGCTTTCCCCCCTCTCTGGTCATGACACCCCTTTGCCCCCCCTTCTCCTCCCCTGAGCATCTTCCCCTTCCTGAACCCCTCACCAGGTACCCAGAACATCCCTGATATCGTGTGCACGCCCCAGCCTGCCTCCACATCACACCAAAGGGACCCTCCAAAGTGGGGTAGGTTTTAAATACATGACAGAAATTAAACCAGTATGGTCCCGGTCAGATTGCTTCCCCGTAGTTAAAATGTATGGAGGATCTATTTATGTTCGTGCTGTGTATTTGCCACATAAACTCAGGTCATTTCGGTTCATTCTGTAGCTATTTTAATGTATTTATGCATTAGATCTGACCACGATGCTGCTGGTCAGTAGCATGGGAATATTATTCTGTATGGGAAGAGATACATTAGACCTGACCAGAAAGTAGATTTTTCAGTCTGCAGGCAATACCAATATTTATTCTGGATCTCCATAAAAAGCTAAAATTTCCAGCAAAATAAAAATTCCAATAAAATTCTTTCAACATGAAGCAAAAGTTTGTTTTAATAAGAGAAAATAATTTGGTCTAGCTACAGGCAAAAGCTTAATTTCAGTGATATCAGAGCATGCTAATGAGTACCAATAAAAGAAGTACACAAAATATTAAAAAAATAGTAACTATTTTTCTGTCACATAAGATTGAGAACATGAACCAAAGAAAGAACTCCAACGCGATTCCCACGGCAGACCAGGGGGATGCTGAGGAGGGCAAACGTGTGGCGAGGAGCGAATTGCTCCGGTGCAGCTCCCAGATCCGGCGGGATCAGCTGGAGGGGAGGGAGGCTGCTGTGGCGGGGTACGGTTTGTGTGATGGACTGTTTGTTTGAAAATCTCTGGCCCAATTTTATTCACACCCTGCCAGCCGGTGTTGAGGTCCCCCACGCCCCTCTTAATGTTCCTCTGTCAACGCCTCATCTCCCAGGGCTTTGCCAGAACGTTTTCCCTTCAGCCCCAGGTCTGACACTAGCGGAATCCAGACCCCAGAGAGCAGCTGAGGACGGGGCAGTCCCATCCGTGGGCTCCACGAGAGAATTTATCGGCACGGCCAGCATGCATTTAGCAAATGGTAGGCTTCAGGGCTGAGCGCACAGCAACCTGTTTAAAGTGAGTGGTTAATGATTAAGCCCGACCTCCAAAGGAAGGGGCAAGATACATTTCAAAAATTGCATTAAATGAGACATATTGAAATATTGGTGTTATTTTCAGGAATTGATTGATTTATTTCAGACCAGAGTTATAGCTCTTGGCTTACTGAAATTTTCATTTGATGATAACAGATCTTTTGTCCCAGATACTTCTCCTCTAGAGTTCGATCCTGCTTTTGGATCAGGGTATAGACCAAAATCCTTCTCCAGTGTGCCTCCAGTTAGAGCATCCAGCCTTTCACATTCCCCTTCATACCCCTGCTAGGTCCCCATGACACTGTTACCCTACAGAGCAAGGACAAGTGTCCCAGCTTTATATAAGAGATTTCAACGTAAACCTAGACACAGCCTTTGAAACCCCTGGCTCTGAGGTAGTTCACTTCTGGATTAAATATAAACTTGGTGAATTCTATACTGATTCTTCCCAGCATGGCTCTAGGGATGGTGAGGGGAGTCCTTGCAGTGTCATGAAGCATTTCCTTACCCTGCTTACGCTACAGCCCTGTTCCTTGCCAGTCTATTTGATATTTTATCCAGTAATATGGTAGTACAAGTATCACCTATTCTGAAAATATATGCTAGTTAGATGTCTGCAGTGGTGAGCCAAGGCCTGATTTTGGATGTGCTCAGGTGCTCAGGCCACCCTGAGCGCCCAAAGCCCAGGTTTGAACTATCCATACTCACCGAAGGCACTGAAGGGTGCCAGGTTGTTTTTAACACTGCACAGCAGGTTTTCACCCTGTGAAGAAGGTGGTTTGGTGAAAGGGTTCAGTGGGCATCAGTGTGATCATAACCAAGCGCAGGTGTGGCCCAGCTCACATCCTCCCCTCTGCCTGTGGGTAACAAGCAGAGCATCACCTCCACATTAGTTAGGGGACCCGAACAGGTCACGTACCCCGTGTCAGAGCTGGTCCAGACTTCCAGACTGGCTCGTACGTAGTTGCTCACACAGAGGAACATGATATTGTATTAGTTCCCAAAAGCAACAGCTCTTTGGGAAGTCTCATATGCATCTGAGGTTTCCAGTTGGACATTATTTTTTATGTGCTCCCAATCCTTGTTGCACAACAGCAATTTCTTGGGCTGGCGATGGCTGGGCAGCCCCCTCCCCGTTCCCATGCTGACCCCGAGGCACCGCAGACAATGCAGCCCACCGAGTTTTATCATCAAGGGAAAACACTGGACTGTGTTCAAGCAATGCAGAGGCCTTTCTAAGAAACTGTTATTGTTATGGACAAGAGCTGGGCTCAGAGGAGAGCTTTGCCCACAGAATTCAGAGAGACTTGCTCTACCAGACTGCCGTTATTTTATGCCAGATCGATCATTCAGTTGAAAATAGGAAGAGATGAAAACTAGGCAGACAGTGTGGTCACCCTGTAAAACAAGACCTCGGAGAGTAAAATATGCCATTTAGTGGCCATCCTTATGCCTTCACACACAGGCCACACCAGCTCGTGTCAGGCTTTGGAGATGGACTGGGGGAGCAATGGCATCTTGTGCTCAGCAGACTTTCCTGCCTCTTTGGTTCAAACTGGTATTTGCCTTCCCATCACCCTACCCACATGCTCGGCCCCATTTCCCAGACTGTTTGTGGAATGAAATATCGTTGCTATCATGGTTTACATGCTAGGAGAGAGGGAATGAAAAAAAAGCGAGGGAGTGAGGGAGGGAGGGAAGCAAGGAGGAAACAAAGACAGCATTGTTATCTCTTCCAAAAAACTGCAGACACTTATTCAAGGCAGAATGACTAGTTGGGGTTGTGGTTTGCTTTTACATATGTGTTTAACCTCGTGAAATAGTCAACAGCCTGGAAAGAAAACACCACACTCAAAGGCAGAGGCTGCCCAAGGCTCCCAAACCCTCGGCCTGATTTTCCAATTTGGGGCGCTTGGCTGGAGCCCAGCCGCGATCCCTGGGATGCAACGGCTTCTGGATTTGGTGGGGGGAAAGTGTCCCCCATCCCCAGACAAAGGCATCTTTCCACTGTCCAGCAGGAGCAGCACATTAGGTTTATCAGGCTCCTGTCTTATCAGTTCTTAGCAGATGCTACAAGACGATTTGTCATCCAAACCTTGGCATGCTTCACTCTAGCCAGGCAGCCGCAAGAGCCAGAAACTGGGGAAAAAAAGCAAGCAAGAAAAAAAAAAAAAAGGAGCGGAACAATGCAGCGAAAAAACACAAATTCTGCAACATCTAAATGTGAAAGAGAGAGTGAGCACACTGAGCTGCCGTGCCAACTTTCCAGGGTTTAGAGCACAATCTTTTCTGTGGTACCACCGCTCATGATTAAGTTTGCCTGACACTTCCCATCAGGAGGCTCTGCAGTCACTCGTGCAGAGCTTTGCCAGACTTGAATCAATTGGGCTGAAATTTCCCATGTTTGGTATCTGCCTGGGGCAGAAGCTGAGGAAACAATCCACTCGGCATGGCACAGCCATTTCTGAGAATATGGGTACAGAAAAACACCATGTATTGCTATTAAAAAAAAAAAAAACAACTCCATTTCCAATTATATTTATTTTATCTTATTGAGAAGTTCTTGCTCTCCCATGACATGGAACAGATGCTCAGTGTTTTCCAAGAAGCAGCTCTGGTTGCAGAGATATGCCTTTTGCTTTTTCTGTGGAAATCTGCCCCAAATTTGATTGATTTGAAGTGCCTCTGAAAAAAAAAAAAAATCACAGTTTATGGCTCAGCCAAGGGTATCTCCCTTCCCATGGAGCCTGCTCCATCCTTCCGTACCTGTTAGAACCACAGAGGCTGCAGGAGGGGACAGGGGCTGGATTTGGGGACCAGCAGAAGCAGATGGGGACACAGAGTGGGGAGGGGGTAGTAAGGAAGAATGAGCCCAGGACAGGGAGCATCATGTGAGGAACGTGTATTTTAGGGGTGAGGGTGGTGGGAGGAGGATCTGAGACTGGGATCCCATCAGGGAAACACTGCAGGAGGTGAAGCCTCTTGGAGCAGGCCCAGGAAGGCAGGAGACCCCAAAGAGGGGACTGACCTGGATGCTGGGGTGCAGACAGGATTGGTACAGACCCCTGCAAAGCATCCCAGGAGAAGGGAGAACATGGGGAGATGGATGACATTCTTTTAATCTTTTTGAGTGTAATCACATTAACTGAAGTGACTGAGCATCGTGCCTACTCATTTTTTTCCTTTCTCTATCACACAACCCATAGTAAGAGCTATATTTAGATTTCTCATTGCTAACTACAGGGTGTCAGTGGCTTCTTTTTTCCCCTCCAGTGATTCAGCCGAGTGCAATTGTTCATTCAAGTGGAAGTAGGAAAATGTAGACACAGCACAGAGGGGTGCTGGGCCCGTCCCCCCCGCAGCCCTGCCCGCACTCCTGCCTTGGAGAGGAGCCCTTGCCTTTGCCTGGCTCCCGTTTCACCTCCTCCGGCTCCGGAGCCTCCTGCTTCGAGGCTGATGATCACAGACTTGGCTCTGAGCCTCCTGCACGGACACGCTGCCACGTGGCTCGTCCCTCTGCACCGGGCCACAGTGGGGACAGCCGTGACAGCGTCAGCTGGAGATGCTGCGAATTGGGCAGAGCAGGGCTTTGGAGTCATTCTCCCTCCTTTTGATGAGAAATTCCGTCCTGAACTCAAGGAAATCCTCACTAACTAAATTTTCGTTGAAATCATTATGTTTCCACAAAAGGTTTTGATTTCCATGCATCAGCATTTTTCAACAACAACAACAACAAAAAAACCCACCCTGCTTTGTTGGAAAATTCCTCCTCCATTAAAGGAGATGACCCAGCTCCACGGCATGCCCTTCCCGGGCAGCCAGCCCCGGCTGAGCCACCGGCCAGGCAACAACAGGGCTGGGCTGGTACCTGCCCTTCTCGTGCCCCACATTTCAGAGACCAGAGGCCTAATGCAATCACATCAGAGATTGCCCAATTGTTTTACCCTCGTTAATATTTGCTGGGGATGCCTAGCAAACCCCTGAACTGCAGAAGCTCACAGTGCTTGAGGGAAAGCAGCTTCAGCTTGAAGAAGCAGCTGATGTGCTGGGACCACTGACCATATGGGGTTGTGGCCATTTGCTTGGTTTAATCTGAATCCAGGAAAGAGAGAGGAGGGCAAGGGAATGACTCTGCATCTTACACACACTGGGAAAATAAAAAGGGACAGAAATTCCTGCCCATCAGCTTTCCCCCCCCCCCCTCCCTTTCCTGCCCCTTCTGCAGCTGGGGAAACCGCTGCAGCTTCAGAGGCCATTTGGAGCCGGCTGTGCGGACGCAGGCTTTTGGAAACGTGCAATTACATCCACAGGCGTCTCCTTGTAGCTTAAGCAGGTTTAATATTACAGGCAGGCACAGGAAATCTTGGCCCTTTTTTCTTTTCTTTCTTAAATTATTTTTTAAACGCGCTCCCAGTAAAGTTAATGAATCACTCCCAAAAACGAGGCTTTTATTAGGGTCTGCAATTCGGCACAGATTTCTTTTCCTTTCCTGTGGCAAAAAGATGCCAATTAAATAAAAATCTTTTGTTTGAAACCTATTGCTATTGCCGTATTAGGGTTTTATCCCCACACAATTAAAAAAAAGAACAAACACCATTTTCCTCTTGTTTAGGGTGGTCACAAACACCACTCAACCAAAACCTACCCCAAAGTCCTATCCCACAGACAGGCCACTGCTGTAAAGTTTATTTTCCTCTGCTGGGGTCCCATTAGTCTTCACCAGCTCCCACTTATCCAACAACCCATCGCTCACACTGGGCTGAGCCCTGCCCACAGCATCCCATGGGCTTCCTCCTAGTCACATTGCGGGATGGGGATCCCAGCCCCTCCTGGTCCCAGAGCCCCAATTTCCACAGGGGACATCGCCCCTAATCTCTGTTATTTTATCCAGTTTTTGCTGTCTGCCCACAGGGGTAAACGAGAAACAACCCAGGCTGCTGGTTGCTGAAGAGGTGCGAAAGCCATCACCAATGGTTGCTACTGCTTCCCGGTTTGCAATAACATGATTTCTTTTGAAAATCTGAATGAGAATCATGCTAGTTTTATTAAAAAGAAGAAAAAAAAAACCAAAACCAAAAAACCCAACCAGTTTCCCTTTTCCCCCTCTCCCCAGCTGCATACCAGCAGCCAGCAGGTGTGTGTCAATCGGCCGGCCTTGGAGATTTACAACCTGTTCCAGGATTTCTCGACCAGGCTTCGGCTGTGGAAGTATTTTCTGCTCACAAACAAAGGAGCTGTAGCGAGGGGGCCCCAAGGGACACAACAACCGGAGATGAAAAAACAAACGCATCCTTCCCTAATGCGATTAAAACCAAAAAAAACCCACTGCAGCAATGGGCTCCGGCTGGCCAAGGGGATGACTTAGAGCTCTTTGCTGCTTCTTCCCCTTCCCCACCTGACCCCGTCCCTCCTGGGCAGGAGCAGGAGGGGTGCAGGAGGGGATGGGGGGGTCACATCCCTGCCTGCCGCTGCCTTTGCTGGCTGGAGGAGCCTGTCTGGGCCTCACTCCCCCTTGGCCTTCCATCGCCCGGCCACTGCCAAGCACCGTGCACGGCCAGCGACCCAATTCCCAGCAGTTTTTGTTTAAAATAGATCAAAGCTGTGGCCGAGGAAAAGCCACAGGAAGTGGCTTGGACTGCCCTGGTCCCTCGCTCCTCCACCCTTAGCACAGGCTGAAGACCAGAAGTTACTCCTGGGTTTTTTTTCCATGAGGCGAGAATGATGATCTGCTTCCTCCACACCCACTTGTGCCCAGCCCTGTTCTCCACATCCACACTGGGAGGTCCCCCAGCTTTGCTCTCCTGGCTTTGCTCTCGTTCAGCCAATTTTCAGAAGACATGGGCAACATCTTCGATGTTTTATTAGTGGGACTCTTCTGTTGGGAACAATTTGAAGCAAGGAGAGAAAACAAATCACTATCATTTGTTCCTGTGATACAGACATCTAACCTGTGTTTCTGTGCGTGGCAGGAGGATCGTGGCTGGGCACGGGCTCCTTCCCCAGTGCCTCTGGAAAGCTGCTGTGGGAGATGTGGCAGGGAGAGCAGAGGTCTGGAGGGACCTGCAGATGAGTGCTGCATTTTTGGGGGCAAAAAAGTGCATCCAGACGACTCCTCGCTGTGCAGAATCTGGCCATCAGAGATGCTCCACAGGAGCTCTGGTCATGTCGTGTTAGTGCTCCTGGTCCCCAGCAAGGGTGCTGCTTCCTGGTGTAACTTTGGGTTGTGTTGGAATTAACAGCAATTATCATGTTAGACTTGAAACATGTATGGCAGCATAATCCTTGCAGTGCCAGGGATCCCATAAGTGCACAAAAACCTTAACTCTTGTGAACATGTCAGAGGAGAGGGGAGGCGATAGGAGGGTTGCTGGTACCTACAGGTGTCTGACAGAGGCAGAATGGTCACACGCAAAGAGGCAGGACAAAACCAGAAGCATTAGGGTGAGAATGAGCCAGGGAAATCTTAGCTTAGACAAACAAAAGTGACGTAAGAGTGAGATAATTAGGCTGGAGGCTCCTCTGCCAAAGGAAATACTGGAAGTCCCACTCTCTGGACTTAGTCAGAACTAGGCAGGGCAGAAGCCCAGGGGGATGCGCTGGGGACCTGCCTGCTTTGGCAGGCGCTGCCGACCGACAGCAGCTCCTGTCCCCACGGCCCCGCCACGTGTGACGAGGTGACACCACGGCCTGACAGTTGTAGACTCCGTCCCCTCGGAGAGTTCCCCTCGTCTCCCCATGCAGCCTGGCACAGAGCGAGGCCGGCACTGTGGAAGGAGCAGCGGTAGCATGCACACAGCTATGCACATCTGGAAGAGGCTCTTCCAGCGCGGCTTCCTCACCAGCAGCCAACCATTTTGGAAGAGCCCCGCAGCCAGCTGCTCTGACAGAAGGGAGAGGGAGAATGCTGGCTGGAGGCGTTTGGAAAGGGCTGGCACACGCGCTTGGAGCTGGAGCAGTGGTGTGCAACAGCCCCTGCACGCTCACAACCCAGGAGCTGCGGGTTCAGCTCCGACCCCGTCATGGGGCACCAGCCAGCCACTCCTCGATGAATAGAAATGGCAGGGAAGCCTCCTGGCCCCTGGTGAGACCCACAGCCTCCCCACAAGCCACTCACCAGCCCTCTTCAGTAGGAGTCTCTGCTGGTGGTACTCAAGCGTGAAAGGAAACGCATGACTAAGAGCTGGAGGAACAGACTGGGAGAGCTACTGCAGCTCAAGGAGCCAAAATTCATGTTTCCCATATGGGCTGTGAATGAACGCCCTGGTATATGGCTTGGGAACATGAATTCCTGATGTCCCAAGCCTCAACTTGTCCAACAGTGCCAGAAGAGCTGCAAAAGGAGCAGGGTCTCAGCATCACCAGGGTATGATGATCTCTGGAGACAGTGGAAGAGGAGCCTAAACCACGCAGAAACGCTCTGCTCTCCTTCCCACCCACGGCTGGATCCCGTTATCTGACCCCCTGAAGCACCAGCCCTGGCCATCCCTGAACAAGCAGAGCTTTGTCCAATGTGTTTACTGCAGTCAAGAGATTAAACCAAAGGAAACAAAGCAGCTCAAAGGCCTAAGGCCGTGACTCATGCAGAGGGCTTCCCAGGCCGTCTTCACTCGGCACATTGCTCTGTCCCAAATGAAAAATGACTAAGTAAAAATAAATAAATAAAAGTCAATAAATCTCGTGCAGCAGAGATGGTGAGTGATTGGGGAATAGAAAAACCTGTTCAAACAGAGCAGCATATTCTAGGCAGAAAATTCAGTGTCACGTTCCTGAGCTGAGAGGGGACACTACAGAGGGAGGAAGAGAAATAAATATACATTTCCCAACTACGTGACACGGCTTCCAGAAACCATCAGCTGGTGATGGTGAGGTTTGCACTTAGGGCTGCCGTGCTGTGGGGCTGGGCTTGGGCCAAAGAGCAGGGAGCCGGGCAGGTAGCAAAGGCACTCTCGGATGAGCGTGTTCCCTTCGCAGTTTATGGGCAGGCAAAGTAGTTGTCACTGCAGAGGAGCCTGCGTGGGCTTTCACCCTTTGTCTCCTGTGAGCCAGAAGATGGGGGAGTATCTGGTGAGCTCTGTGGTGTGCTCAGAGCTGTTTCTGCAGAGCAGCAGACTCACCAGGAGTAGCAGGACACTATTCTGGACCTTGGATCCATAAGGAACCATGCTCTCCGAACGGGAACAGTATCTGAGAGCTGGTCCAGCATAGGTTGCTATGCAGATGAAGGTTGATGTGAAGTTGAAGATGAGCCTGCCTTGCAGTCAAGGGTTAAATGGACATAAACCTCCTGCCAGTATTCAGCACATCATGCCCGCAGATCCCCAAGGCACATCTCCCACAGAGCTCATCTCCACTCCAGTTATCACCCCTGGACCACCGCTAAGCATGAGAAATACATGGAGGGTGGTTTCTTCCACAGCGGAGCCCTGAGAACCTGAAGCTGTTACGCTGGAAAGCCCCTGAGTTGAAAGCTTCTTTTTGACCGAGGCGACTTTATTTCTCCTCAATCTTGGACGCAGCTGACAGTGAGAACTGCGATGTCTGGAACGGGGCTGGAGAGAGAAAGAAGCTATCAGCAGAAGGAAGCGGTTGCAGCAATAGCAAGCATTAAGGCACTAATGAGACAGAGTAGAGCTGGCCTGTCTTGTACAGAAGGTTGGACTGCGTAATCTAATGGTCCCTTTGGCCTTACAATTTGTGAAACTGTTTCATTCTGCTAGATAGTTGGCTCAGGCTTTAAATCATCCTCTGCAATCCAACAGCAAAAAGCTGGGAAAAACAAAGACTTTTGGAACTGCACCAAAAAGCTGTTGGAGTCGTTTCTGATAGCATCGTTGGGCCAAACCCTGCAGCCCTCCTCGCCCCGCTTGCTTATTGGTGAGGTTTTGATTTCAGCCCGGCTCCCTGGGGTGCTGGGGGCTTTGCCCCTGCATGCATGGACAGCACGATCTGGGATCTTAAGAGCGGAATTTAGCAAGCAGCCCCTCGATGCCCTCTTGCGATGAGTGTATTGATGGGTTTGGATGGAGGCGCTTTCCTCGCCTGAATCCGGCCCCATTTCCCTGACAGTTGGAGTAATAGAGTCCAACCCTTCGGGCCACGGGCCAGCGAAGTGTATTGTTTTCAGACGATCAACAGTTGCATGCTTCTTTCCCCCCGCTGACTGGCGTAACAAAGCCTCTGCGAGAGCACACAGGGCAGTGTGTGTGCTCGGGCTGAAAGGGAAGGAGAACTCGGAAGTGGGCTCTTGATCGTCTTTTCTGGTCTCAGAACTCCTCGTTTGGATGCCAAGACAAACAAATAAATCATATTCAAAGGCATCTGCCCACAATAGTGCTGAAGTCAGAAAAACATAAAAGAGGGGAGCTGAGATCAGGGGTCAGGATTCCTGTTAGACACAACAGCTTTTCTCAGTGCTTTCATTTCATTTTACTGCCTCTTCTGCTGCCGTTCGGGCGAGAGCGATTATTTATTTTGTAGCCTTTCCTTGGCCTGTTTTTCCAATAGCGATTTGTGATATGCTTACAGAATTCCCTGGCACAGCCTGCCGGTGGGGACTGTCTGCTGTGGGCAGCCTTCTCAGCCCTTTGAGGAGTGCTTACACACTGTTAGTGAGTCAGCGTGCGCTAAAGCTGTCGCATCCTCGTTTCTCAAGAACCTTTCCTCCAGTTGCTTTCCAAATTGCTTTTCATGGGGGCTGATCTAGCCATCACAAGAAGGCAGTCACTTCTGTGGCAGATATTTAAAAGCAACTGTGTGTAGCAACCTGAAGCAGAATGGGAGTAAGAACACAAAATGCCGAGACAGAGGCTTCTCTGGGGGATGCTATTCTTACCCCAGGTAAGATTTAATGAGGACAATTCTAAGTGTCTTTTTCCTGAGAAAGAACAAACATAATAGTCTCTTTAAAACCAATAAGTGACTATTTGATCTGAACATCTCCGCACACGGAGCCTGGTTTGCTGCTGATAGAGGGGGAAAGTGGCTGCCAACGACTCCCTGCAGGTGATGGACCCTCCTCGGAGGGCCCCGAGGCTCAGACTGGCCCCACTCAGCCCCATTGATCCTGGCTGGTGGGGACTGGGGAACCCAGCCTCAGGGTGCTGGCAGGGTTTTGGAAGGACCCTCTGGGGTGTGGGACAAGGAGGAGCTCAGGCATTTTATTGCCAGGCAGGAGGCAGCAGCAGCAAACAGAAATTCAGCAAGTCAGCTCTCAGCCCCAGCCTTCAAGTTTGCAAGAGCTTTTCTGTAAGGGGCTCGGGGAAATGACTGAAATCAGCTAGGTCATTTCTCATCGCTTGGAGAGGCCAAAAGCACCTAATTGGGAACTGATCTCAGCTGTTTGTTTGCCAGGACTCAGACCAAAAAAAGCTCCATCTGAATTAAAAAAGAAAAAAAAAAAAAAGGAATTTCCTCCCCTGATGGTTTGGATTGTTTCTTAATGTTATTTTAATGTAGGTCTGTTTGGTGTTTATTTGGAGCTTAAGGTGGCGGAAAATAAGCTGTGGGTCAGCTCTGATGCTGGATGTAGCTGGGCATCTGCTGAAGATGAGCGCTGGTAACGGCAAGCGAGGGACCTGTTGGGAGAAGTGAAATGTTCGTTACCCGAGCTTGATTTCCTTCTAGTGGACCCGTCAGTCCCATACACCGAATAGCTGGGAGGAGAAATGCTCAGCCTCCGGGTTGCTTGCAAAGTGTTGGCTTTGGCTTTCTGCTGCTCCTCGTGCTGGGTTGGCCGGCCAAGGCACGTGCCCTCCTGCCGGCTCCCAGCCTGAATGCCGGGAGCCTTCCTGGTGGTGGGGTAATGAACAAGGAGTAGCAAGTAACTTGCCTTCTCCTCCAAATTTTCAGGCAAATTATTACTCATGCAAAAATCTGACAGAGTTTTGGGAGTTGTGAATGTTTTAATAAATCCCCAGTGACTGTCTCACTATTCACAAAGAGTGAGTAACAGGATCCCATAAATCATGGCAAAACAAACTCAGCACTTTGGGTCAGGAAAATATTGAGAAATCCGTGGGTTTTACTCTAATCCTCCCATGGCAGGGGCCCTGGAAATGCACTTTTTTTTTTTTTGCATCCTTCTGGCTTCGACACTAACTTCCTATTCCAGCCGACATCTTGCCAGGCTCAGCAGTGTGCACGGGCATTTGAGGTCCAGCGCAGCACCACGGGGAGCAGGGAAAACTCCCCTGGGATGCGATTACCCTGGCTCCCATCCCAGCCAGAGAGGAGTTTGCCCCATGGGCCATATCTTCTGGGCTTACGCCTACCACTCACTGCTGTGCAGCGACCCGCAGACCACTTCAGACTTTTATGGAGGTGCGAAGGGGTAAGGGTTCGCCTGTGGTGCTGCTCCCTGCTTCGGACTCTGGAGTTCTGACCTCTGAGCACCCCACCGGGACATCACCAGCAGGGATCCTGCTGCTCCAGGGAGCGAGGCTTTGAATCTGCCTCCAGCAATGGGGCCTTTCATCTTCTGTTGCATCTTTGTTTTTCAGAGAGGCAGGATTTGGTTTTGGTTTTTTTTTTTCACCAGCAATACATCCGAGAGCTGAAGTCGCTGGGGTTTAGGGTGGCCGCAATCCCATGGTGGCCAATGCAGGCTGTCCTTGGCAAGTACGGAGGCAACATATGGCCAAGAGGCTGCCCTGCCCATGCGGGAGCACTGAGGAGTCAGCCCCGATGTGTGGTCCTGGCTTGATGCCAAACCAGCCCCAGACCTCCGACCTGCCAGGAACGTCTGCTGGCCAGCAGAGCCTGAAGGGATGCTGCTGTCCGGGCAGAAGGGAAAGTGTCTGACAGCAACAGCAAAGGAGAGATGGGACAGAACAGAGCACAACAAGAAAAGGGAAAGAAGAGACAGGAAAGGGGCAGAAACCCTGGTGATCTGGATTTTGTGCTTGCAAAGCCAAATTGTTGAAGGGTACTATGCAGTGGATGAAGTAACCAGCTGATGGAGATGCAGAGCCCAGGCAGATGCCCTCAGCACGCTTCTCCCACCCTGCTTCTACCCAGCTGGCACCCTCAGGGTGCAGCGAAAGGAGAGGGACATGGCTGGCCACCCTTCTCCTGGGACACAGCCACCCTTCTCCTGGGATGGACACAGCCCCGCATGCCCCACGCTCTGCCTGTCCAGCACCTCTGGAGCAGACACACTCAGCAGAAGGGTTTGAGAGTTTTGCAGTGTGTGTGATGGGACTGAAACACCATCATCAGCTTTATTTTTCTAGGCCAGAATTCTATTTAGGAAAGGCTTGACAAGCCAGGAGTTGGGACGCTGGTGTATGCTCTGACCAGCTCCCCACCACCCCCCAGGCTCTCTCCCCAAGCCATTTGGTCTCTCATCATGCACTAATCCATTGGTGACTTCAGCTGTAATTGGCTGCAGTCTGGCATCAATAAACTGAAACATTTATTGCACAGTTTAAATCTAATACAGATTATAGCAACCCAGCTAGTTTTTAATGCCTGAGCCAGGAAGCATCTCTATGAACTCCTGCTTCATGGGCTGGAGGCTCTTCCCTACCACTGGAGCTCCATCCCAGCCTTTGGTCCTGACCTGCTGCCCCCACCTCCTCCATCGCCCACGCAATGTCCCCCCCGTTCATGACATCAGTTCTGGCCCCTCTCCATCCGTATCCTGTGCTCTGGGATGGCCAAGCCTCCCTCCCCATCCCCAGTCAGTCGGGGTCCATCTGTGGAAGGAGGGAGATTTCCTTAATACCTGTGACATGCAAACCCTGCTGCAGAGCGGTGGGTTAAAGGTTGGTCCTTATCTCAGGATCTGCAGCAAAATTACTGAGTTGCTCACAATGTCTGCACCAGAGTCAGGAAATCTGATTTGCAATAATATAATGTTCCTTTAAGTAACATTTTCTTAAAAGACATTACTGAAGTTTAAAGGAGGGCCCAGGGGCCAGGGGAGCTTTAATTTTAAATTTTGCAATTATTTTCCTGACTACTGTTTTTTAACCCTTTCAAGGCTGAAACCCAACTCCAGGTGGCTGCTGGACGGTCGTGGTCCCCATGGCAGGGCTGGCATCAGCATGGGCTGGCCTCCACATGCAGGCTTTGCAGCTCTCTCCTCTTTCTGCCCTGACATTTGATTAAAGAAAGTCCTCCTGGGAAGATCTGTGCAGTTTTCCCTGGCATCTCAGATCTGGGTCCCTCTCCACTCAGTATTTTTAAAAAAGCAGTGAGGTAAATCATGTGTGCAGTGTAAGTGCAGTCGCCTTTTAATGAAGCCAGTGAGACACAAATGGCAAATGCCTCATTTTCTACTGATTTAAATAATGCATTGGAGAGGGACTTCACTGGCATTTCAAAAAAAAGAAGAAAAATAATTTCAAAAAAGGGTAAAAAAAGTGCTTGTCAGCCTTTGTCAGCCTCTGCCAGTGGCAGTGACCCAGCAGAGCCCACCCCACTCCGAGCAGCATGTGCAGGGGGCGAGGGCAGCACTGCCGGGGGGCTGCCGGCTGGGGAAGGCACGCACAGCTCTGGGATGGATGGTGGCCAGGAGGAAAATGAATGGAGAACTATTGGGTTTCTCATGGACACCCACTTACTCTGCCACCGCTCCAGCGCTTTCGGAGCTCCCCGGAGCTGATTAGACTCTCCATTACTGTCTGCCGCGCGCTCGCATGCCAGGAATTGCTTAACAGGGACCGGCTGGAGTGCCTCTGCGGAGGGAAGGGGGGTGCCTTCGGTCCTCCCCCTCCATCCCCCTGGCATGGTATTACTATCAGAAATATCAGACGTTTCGACTCAAATTAAAGTCAGGTTAAATATCTCAAATGCAAAAATTCCACATGGTTCCAGATGGAAAGTGGTTCCTCAGCTTCATACCGAACAAAATAAATAAGAAACCTTTCAGACCTGGGCCTGCCCCTCCGCCGGGGAGAGCCGGGGAGCCCCTGCCGAATTTGAGAACTTTGAAGTCGTAATTTGGCTGGACTAATGCAAAGCATGACACACTCTATTGGGGTATAAATAGCGTATTCGTGAAATGCACAGTGGTAAATACATTGTCATGATAGTAACCAAAGTAGAAACATGTGTGTGTGCGCACACGAAACTCACACCCCAACACACAGCCACACGTTGCACGGAGGCACAGGCGAAGGCGAGGCAGGAACCCTGGAAATACCAACAGCCCTGCACATCCCTGGCGATGCCGCAGGGCTGACCGCAGCACGCAGGCACACCTCCACACACCGGCCAGCAATGTGCTAGCAATTAAATCGAGCAGCACAATAGAAGGAGAAAAGCTTTAGCCACAGAGAGGATGAGTTGATTTAGGCTGGGTGTCTTTGCATGTTCTTTTTTCTCTGCCCAGACACATATTTAATGCCTTGAGGCTCAACATCTGGGTGAGGTTCTGGTGGCACCACAGGGATGCTGCCACCGCCGATCGCTTTGCCAGCAGATCTGTCCCACACAGCTCCAGAGCAGGTGGATTTTGCCAGGGTGCACCCAGGACACTCGGCGAGCTCGTGGCCATGCTGTGACAACAGGTGGGGGCTGTCCATTCCCCCCGTTTCTCCACCCAGCCATGGTGTTAGGCTGCTCCCATGACATTTACATGGTTGCCAGACCCGAGCTCTAAAAGGAAGGAGAGAACTTTGCTCAAGGCAGTGCCGAACTTAAATCTGCGGCTTTACACAGCCTGAGTTGTGCCAAATCCCACAAAACTGGATATGCCCTTATCTCCCGAAGCCTCTCACCCCTCTGTGCATCAGGCCTGATCCCCAAAGTCCGGATGTGGTTTCAAATCCATCCCAAATCAGATACATTTGCAGAGTTGGGGATTTGCCCTGCCCCTGCTGCTACAAGAGCAGGAGTCCCACAGACGTCATGTCCATCCAGCTCAGCATCTTCACGCAAAGGTTGAGCATCCCCCTGCTTGGGGTCCTCAGCCACTTCTCAGCCAACCATGCCACTACAGCGGAAGAAATGCCAGCATGATCCTGATATTTGCTTTTGGGAACTCACACCCTGCTCCCCTTTTTGTCTCTGCTCTCTCATGTTGCTCCCCACTTTCTGGGGTGTTTCTAACCTTGCCCTTTGGTTGCCCCTTGGTCTTCACTCTGCATTTAAACCTTGCTGGAGCTGAGCCATCCCCACGCTCTGCTGTTGTTTGGGTTGGTGGTACTGACTTTTCTCTCTTGCCCTTCTGCTTTGATTTAGCGTCTGCCTATCTCTCCTCAGGTTAATCAGAGGATTATTTGCAGCTCTCCCTCCCTTTCTCCTAAATCCTTATCCTTCATCACGAATCTAGGAAACAAAACAGACCAGGTACTTTTCCGTGGAGGCAGCTAAACTATTTGCTTTCCTATCAGCCAGCCTCTCCCACACCTTTCTCTGGGTCTTTCTGACCCCTGGGACACCCACTTGTCTGCAAACGCCTCTGCCTCCCTGGCTGCCCCATTGCTCTGCCCAGCCCTGCCTGCCCTCCCTGGGGACATCAGCAGGGATGCCCCAGGGCATGAAAAAATCAGAACAGGAGCCAAATTTCCCAGATCTCACCTGGGTGCCACCTCATCTTGACCTGCCTGTCACCCTGGACCGCCTGCTCGCTCCCTGCCTGCGCTGCCTCTTCCTCCCGGAGCTGCTTGCGGATTCCCTCTCCCTGAGATCATCCTGGGGAGTGATTGCACAGCAGCTGACATCCCCCTCCTACTGACACACTCATCCTCTGCTCCCAAAGAACCAGTGCTGTCCTGTTAACCCTTCGCTCCTACCCAATGGTGTCCCTCGGTCCTCGGAGCAACTCATCCCCCACTTAATATCACCCCACTCTGGGCTTGAGTTGTTCAGCTCTGCCCCGTGAATGACCCCGAGATACCCAATATCTCGGGCCGGCGGGATGCCGTCAGAGCGATCCATCCTCCCAACTCAAAAGAGGGAAGGGAGCAGCTGATAGCTGTGATGCACCTTAAGTTTTAAGACCCTTCATATTTTCTGCTTTAATCAGCAGCTTCCAGTGATGACTGAAGGCAAGATAAACTCTGTCAACCCTTCTGCAGGTGGGCAACTGAATCGAGATTCTCTGAAATAAAAAATGGAGCCACTGTAGAAAGGTGTCTGGATCCCAGGAAGTACCATTTCCTTGACAACAGTGCTAAATGGAGGAGCAAAGGCTTCTGGCTCAGCTCTGCCTCAACACGCACTCGGTATCTGAACAACGCTGGTCCTGAGTGCCGGGGGCTGGCAGCCTCTGCAGAGCTCAATAACTTCATGGCAGGCTGGATGCAGTCTCTGGACTGGAGAGGAGGGAAGGGCCATGCAAGAACTCTGTTTATAGAGCATTGTCTGGCAAGCCCCCACGCTCCTGACACGGCTTCGGGACCCTTCGCTGCGGTTCTCCTGGGCAGCCTCACAGCTCCTGCTCCCGGCCAGACACCTCTCTTGTGCAATGAGAAGATGACAGTGATGCTTCAACAGCTTCAGTTGCTTTTACCTTCTCAACAGGGCAGCCGGGTGTCTTCCCTGCGGGGTTTGCTGACCCTCTGTGACTGTTCACTCAGTCCTGCTTAGATTTTGGCTAAACCAGCTCATGCTAAGGCCTGATGTAGGCTGGGAGCACTGCACAGGCAGGGCAGGTGGCCAGAAAGAGCTAAAGGGCCATGATGCAGCCACGATCACCGGCGGATTGCTGCCTCCTGCAGACATTATCTTCTTTCTGGCAGTTTCTTCAGAATCCACTAACTTATGGAAAGGGTATAGACCAAACCTCCAAGCTGGAGGGTGTAAAACATCAGCTCACTCAGAAAGCTCTTGAAGAAGATCCAACAGCAGCTGGACTGCTGAGGCTTTCGTGCTTCCCAGTGTGACACAGGGGACTCCCACACCCTGACCAAGGAGGAAGGATGAGCACTTACCCTCGGCGGCATGACTAATCCTTTCATTTTGCTCATAGGTACATGATATTAAGAGTTAACGTTATGAAACCTTATGACTTGAATGGTGAAGCGGTGAATTCGCATGATAGATGAGTCTGGGCAAAGGGGATTGAGCCCCTGTCTGTCATGTTTGTTTATTGTATTTCTCAAAGAGCCCATGAAATAAAGTTTAAATCACAGAGTACATTGTACTGTAAATTTGAGAGATCTGAATGGACTGACACCCTTCCCTTCCCATCCCAGCTCTGTGGTTCTTCAAAACCTTAAAGGCTCCAATTCCTCCTGTCTGGGCTTTACCACCTTTCTTGTACACAACACAGAAGAAGAGGGTTCTACAGCAGCAAACCCTCATCAGAGGGAGAAGATCACCCCAAGAAACCTCCTTAGGAAGTCAGGGCCCCACTGTGCTGGGTACTGAAAATCCAGGGAGATCCAGATAACCTGTACCCAGGAGAACTGGTCAACTGGTCAGAAGCAGGAGTAGGACGATCGGACCAAGGCTGCCTTGTCCCACCAAGCCAAGGGAGCAGCGGTCCAGCTGAGGTGCTGGTGGAGACATGGGTTAACCCCACGCCCGGTGCTGCCCCCACAGAGGGAACCTGTGGGTGCCAAGCACGGAGCTGGGATCACTCAGCAGGTCCTGGGGTCTATGCGTGGTGGGAGCTGACGGTGACTGACGTTTAGGCCACCTGCCAGCATTGCATCAGCACCCAGAAAATGTGCTGCCTCTGGATTTATTTGGTTGTTTTGGAAGGTGCTCGTCTACCCGCTTGTGGTGGGGCAGCCTTAAAGCCCCCTCCCATTGCACGGAGCCAGCCATGATGTCCAAGCTGTGGAGCAGGGCGGGCGAGGGGGGAGAGGTGAGCCAAGCCAAGCCGAGCCGAGGAGAGGGGTCGTCATGTGAAAAAGTGATTCAGCTATGACCCAACTTTTCAGCTCAACCAGTCCTGCCAAAGCAGTGTTTCCAAAGCTGCAGCTCCCTGATAAAACCTAATACCATTGCCCATAAATTGTATTAAATAAACAGCAGCTGCAGATCAAGGTATATTCATCAAGGGCTTCCTCTTTTTTTTTTTATGAATGGCTGAAGACTCAGAGATGCCGTTTGCCAATAGTCTGTCAACGGAGCCTGCATTTAAAATCAATTTGGTAATTACAACTCCAACTTGGAGCCACAAATCAAAAAGGAAACTTCAGCCCTTCAGGATGTTTTAGACCATTAGGGAGCTGGTAATTATGCACCCCGGCCGGGCATTAATTTAAGGCCCTGGTGGAAAAGCGATGGTGTGAATTTGAGACAGGAAACTGACTGCAAGGAATTTCAAAGGTTGGGAGGCGTGCTGTCAGTCTGTTTACAGCCACCTAACCTAACATGGTTAAAATCTGCTAGGAAACACTTGCTGAACTCGGGATTGCCGTTGTGTTGGTTTATTTTTCCTTGTGAAAGAGGCCGCTTTTCTGTCGGCAAGGAATAAATGAGGAAAATATATATAACCTCTGTTTACATAGGATCTACAGTGTTTGTACTGTGCTACTCCAGGTCACTTGGATTCTGGTGTGATGAACGGTGTGTATGTGTATAGAGCTGGAGATATATATACGGACAGACAGGAGGGTTTGACAGAACTAACCAAGGGAGCATATCTTTAATTCCACTAGCAGCAAGTGAGTTTGACTGCAAAACACGGATACACCCCCTCCCCTTTAACACGTAAGGAGAAGACCTGGAGGCTTAGCAGCCTTTCCCAACCACAAGCCTGTTTTTTTGGCAGCGTCCTTTGGTTCATGTAGTGTGTGTCGTGTCCCTGGCGACTCCCGCTTCCGAGGAGGAGGTCAGCCAGGCTGTACCTGGCCAAATACCCAGTGTTACAATGTGGGGAGCAAGAGACTCCCCCCTCAACCTCTCCAGCCAACCTCAGCCCTGTAGCATCAGGTCTTGCTGTTGCTGAAAAACTGGATAACATTCAGTAGCTGCAAATGTTATTAATGGTCATAAAATGATCTGGTTCTTCAGAATATCCTGTTACGCTGGTTGTCTCAGAGATCTCCTGCAGGCTGGTCCCACAGCCCCATTTGTCTGGGCTCTCCGAAGTATCACGTCTCTGTCAGGAGAGCTGCAAAGATAGTTAAGCCCCAGGGACTAGCAGAAGGATAAGGCTGGATTTTGGATAATGGAGAAGGAGAAGCTCCCGGCCCTCCCTGCCCAGCTTGGTCTGCCTGTTCCCAGCCCAGCTGGGGCTGCAGAGGCTCCATCCTGTGTAATGAAATGTTTACCACAAAACCGGTGCCCTCCTGTGACTGGGGCACTGAACAAGGGGCCCCCGCTCCCTGTGCAGGCATTGGGGAAGGTTCAGAAAATCCGACAATTGATGGGCACTGCAGAAGGTCAGAATCACTCTTCTTCCCTGCTCCTCCTTGGCAGACAGTGCATTTTTCCTCTGCATAGATGGTGCAAAAGTGCAGCCAGCTCTGATCACTGCAACAGTCTGGCTCTGGAAAAAACAGAACAATTGGATGAACCAAAAAAAAAAGTGGGAATTTCTCATTCAGTGTTTAAGTCCTTTCATTTTAACTCCCTAAGGACAATGATGGCTATGGCTTTGTAATCTGGAGCTTTGGGGTATCCTCATGTCTCCCCTCAGCAGCTCCGCCAGCCTTCAAGGGGGATGCGGGCAGGCAGCGGTGCTGGGCTGCCGGCCCCAACACGAAAGACTCATCCTGTAAATAATGAAGTAATGAAGTAAGGATGTGTCTCATAGCAGTCCATTAAATGGATGTGTCCAGGCTGCCGGAGGAGCTTTGATGACTCGGGCGCTCGGCAGACGGAGCCACAATGAACAGGCTGATTAAATACAACGCGAGCGGCAGAGGAGTGGAGCTGTGCGACGTGCCGGCGAGGGGCTCGCAGGGTGAAGCTGCCACGCAAACCATGCTCCAGCTCGGGTGCAGGGGTCAGGAGGTGGGGGGTGATGGGTTTAGGAGCTGTATTTACAGCACATGTGATCCTGCGGAGCTGAGCCTGTACAATGAGGTGTAACCCAGTGCCAGGGAAGTAGGTAGCCATGGGGTTGGCTGCTTATGGTCATGGAGGTAAACCCGTGTCCCCGAAAGCAGCCTGAGGGGTGGCAGGGAAGGAGGGATCCCCAACACAAGGATGCTGTTCCGGGGCTCAGGGCCCCTAGGTGTGAAGGAGGAGATGAGGTTTGCAGGTTTTCCTGTGATGGGAAGCATATTCCCCATTATCCAGCCTGTTTTCCCTTTCCTGGGCATCACCCACAGCCTTGCAGAGTGCCCCTGCTCCCTGCCTGGTTCTTGCACCCTCCACACTGCACAGACCATCCTTTGATCTCCCCTTCCCTCACAGCTGTGGTTTGCCAAGCCAGGCAGATATAGCTCTTTAAATCTTTCCTCGTGAGTCAATCCATTGTGGCGTGATAGATAAACGCTCCCCGTTATCTTCTTGGGGTGAAGCAGGGCCACCCTGGTGAGGACCGACCCTGGGGCCAGGCACAGGGTGTGTGCAAGGGGCCAGGGCCGGGGCTGGGCCACGCTGCCCACCGAAGGTCCCTGGGCAGCAGCATCCCTGCGAGCTTCCAGCCGACCCTGTGCACTCCCAGCCCCGCTGGCCTCGCACAGGGAGAGGCAGCTGCCGCCACCCTGCCCCGAGCAAAAGCGCTGCCACAGGTTCCCTTCTGTTAAATGTCACTTTGGAAAATACCACGCACCTCGCAGGAGAAGGACAGAGCTATTTTCTATCACTGACATGTCAACGCTTGGCATTTCCTGTGATTTTTCCCCACGTCCCCCCCAGACAAAACCCAAACTACATATAAATATATATTGGAAACGGAGACATCGTCTTTATTACAAGCCTTGCGCTGAATGGCAATTTCTGCATTTGCTTTAAATACATCCATTTAAAGTGACAGGCGGAAAGCTGGCTGAGCTGACATCAAGGAGGCAGCAAGGGAAGGGGGGGAGTTAAAATTTTGCTCTCTCTCCTCTTTCTGTCTGTCCTGGCCCTCTGCATGAGAGGGCAGCGAGGTGTCTGTGGGTCTGGAGGAGAGGGCTGGGGAGGGACGGGGTATGGGAGGCAGCACTGGGGGTGCAGGGAATGGGGATCCAGGGGATGGAGGGAATGGGGATGGGGATGGTGATGGAGGGGATGGGGATGGAGGGGATGGGGACTATCTCACATTTCTCCAGTGCCAGGCTGAGCTGCCTGGGGGAAAGGTGGGGAGGGTATGTGGTGGGGGTGGGGGACAAGAGAGGAAAAAGATATTAAAATGTTCAATCTGAAGTTACTGACATACCATCAGGCTTACAGACCGTGTGCAGAACAAAGGTTTGCATTTGCAAATCAATAAAAATAAACGTGGAGTGAAGACGCAGGAATATTTTAACATAAATCTACATAAACCCTCACCCTGGAAATGCCTGTGAATGTGCTGTCTGCTGGCTGGACCCATTGCCCGACCGTGAGCCAGTGGCGAGGCCCAAGGTGGGCGATGCCCCCGCAGACACCCCCCCACCCCACGCCAGGAAGGGTTGTGGGGATGGGGGGACAGGGCTGGTCCCCCCCAATCTCCCAAACCTCATCTCCATGCCCAACACTGCTGCAGCCACAAAGGGACCACCGCAAAGGGGACTGTTCTTGGCTGTCACCATCTACTCTAGAATCTCTCTGCAGTGCAAAATGTGGTGCCATAAACAGGAGAAAAGACCCGGGGAAAACACTCTGTTCTCTTCCAGAGGCACTGCCAAGCTGGGCATCTTCCTCCTCATGGGGCTCCACACCTTCCCTGCACATACTGCTTCTCTCTGAACACCTGCGAGGGATGTTGCTCCAGAAACGACGTTTCTCTTTGTTGGGAAAGTCCAACATTTGACATTTTCTTCGTTTTGTTTTTTAATTCCACATTAGGACAAAAAACCTTGAAATAATTTGGAAAATAAAAAGCTCATGGAAGGTTTCTATTCCTCACCTTGGAAAGGGTGAGACGCTAGCATAGAAAGTCAGGAAAGCTGAAGTGACATCTTCTATTTCCCTTCTAAACAGCTCCAAAAATTTTCTGCTACAATGTCAGCTATCAGCATACTCCCAAGAAACATTCCTGTTTCAGGCACAACACTTTCTGCCAAACGTCAACTCTATTGACAATGTCATCTGAGCACCAGTCTGTTATCACCTGCATTTCAGAGCTGGGGAAATCAAGGCACAACGGCACCGCCTCCTCCTGCTGCAACTGGTCCCATCCCTGGAGCTGGGGGTGCAGGGGGGCACTGAGGACCTAGCAGAGATGTTGGTACCTACACTGGGGGAGAAGGGATGGCCTGGAGCCCCCACCCTCCCGGGACACTTCGGGATTCAGTAACGTTTCCTCACTGCTGTACCTCCTGTGCTCCCAGCTAATTAACCACTTATTCCCTCTCTCTTCTTCTACCTTAATTGGGACAAAGCCATCTGGCAGAGATTTGCTTGTGCATGGCCCCGGTCTTTAACTTTCTGCTTATTAGGGGATTTAATAGCAAAACTGCCCTGAGGCAGACATCCTCCAACGGACAAGCAGCAGGAGCTAAGGTGCCCCTCTGGATGGGGCTCTCTGGACACCCCACATCGTCCAGCCCCGGGGTGGAGGCACAGGGAGACTCGGGCTGTGCCACCTCGGTGGGAGGTTTGCAGCAGGGTGGGCTGGGGCAGAGCTTGCCCCTTCCTGCACCCCACAGCACTGGGACACTCGCTCTCACCATGGCCCCAGCAAGGGAGACCCAAACTCCCTGGAAAAAGCACCAAGCGAGAACATCGAATCTTTTAATCAGGCTGCTAGCTCGCTGGTCGTCCGCTTCTTTCACTAAAAATGACCCAAAAGGGAATTGAAACATTTTGTTTCATTTTGAGCAAAGCATTTTGTTTGATCTGAAGAGAACATGGGGTTGGGGAGGGGGAGAGGGAGAGTGGGTCATTTCAGCAGCCAGGAAACAGTTCATTTCAGCTCAAATAAAAGTTAATTCTGTTATTGTTGTTGCAGTGTTTGCTGTCCGGGGGCCCAGGGAGGCAGCAGGAGAGCCGGCGTGGCGGGGAATGCCTGGTTGAAGCAGCCCAGGAGGAGGTGAGGACCCAAATGCCATGGCCAGATCGCCCTGCGTCAGGACAGAGGCACAGCTCTTCTCCAGCTGACACCAACCCTCAGTTTTGGGGGATCTCCCAGGCTCAGTGGGACGTGTCCTTTGGTGAAAGAAGGACCCAAACAGGATCCTCCAGTGCCGGGTCAAGCATCTTTACCACCAGCGGTGCTGTGCGCGCCCCTGGGTCTCTTCTGCCAGGCTGAAGTTGTGTTTGGCAAATTCACAAATAGTTTCAGGACAGCCAAAGCCACATTTCCCAGTGAGTTCAGCAACTCTTCCTCTTTCAGGAGGTCCCCTGCATCGCACGTCCTCTGTGCCTACTTCTAAAACAGGGCGGCCCCGCAGCTGAGCAGCATTGGGGGCTGTGTGGCTGTGGCCGCAGCCGTCCCTCCTCCAGACCTACCCCGCTCAGCGCCGGGTGTCTGTGACTAATTGGTAGCAAAGCACTTATCAGACAAACTTTAGCCTCTTTTCCGGTTCATGAATTGCTCATGAGCTATTTGTGATTTTTTTTACTTTAATTGTTATCCTAAATTATTCATCAAATAATTTCAATAACTAGTTCTCGGGCCAGATTACATTTTAAATGAGCTGTTTCCGTGTGTGCTGCTGCCAGAGAACTTGCTGTTGAGCAGCCACAGAAAGCAAATGCAAAAAGGGACACGAAACACGGGGAAACAAACTGCAGGAAACACGAAGGGGACTTTTCACCCCAGCCTGCTCAGTGTTCAGGCAACGCTCAGCCTGCAAGCAGTGTGGGGCTGACCTGCCCAACGCCTCTCAGGAGCTGCTCATGTCAGAGCCATGGCTGCGGTGACGGTGGCTGATAAACACGAGCATTTCCCTCCCCAGGTCACCAAGAGAGTCAGTGAACTGACGATACACTCCAGAGCTGCTGGATCCTGCTGCCCGACTGCACCTTCCTCCAAGTGCTGGCGTTCCCAGACAGAAAGGAAAACTGCCTCGCCCTCCAAAAGCTCCTCCTGGACACAAGCACAACCCCCTGACCCCCCCAAGCCACCCCTGGTCCCATGCTGCCCTGTGCCAGGGCCGTGAACTGGAGGAGACGGGGGCACCCGGCCACCGGGCTCGGCTTAAACCACTTCTGAGCCAAGCAGCCAGGAGAGGCTTTACACAGAGGGCAATTAAAGAGCCAAGCGGAGCTTTTCCCAGCCCAGCCCACATCCACTGGCCACGTCCCCGCCGAGGGAGCGGCATTCCCGCACACCGAGCTGGCGCAATTTGTTCACAGCGAGTAGTGGAATTGTTTGCTGCTGCACATGGGAACTGCCGGCCCCCGGCACAGTGCCGCGGTGTCACCTTCCCCTGCCCTACCCCCGAAATCGCCAGCAGCTCTAACGAAGGCAGTGGAGATAATGCTGAGGCTTGGGCCGTCCTTCGACTGCAAAGCTGGAAGCATCGAGGATGGGGCTGGGGCTGTGTTTTCCCCCTGTGCCACGTTACTGAGCAATCAGATAGACTCAAATCATCAGCTGATGTTTATTTTTCCTGCTCGCTTGACTGGGCTTAAGCATCACATCCTGCCCCAGGGCCACTGCCCAGTGCTGTGCAATGACAAAAGAAAAAAAATCACATTGTTTTCTCTCAACTTGCCACCCTTTTTTCTGACCAACCTCGGAGAGTCTTTGGGGCAAGGATGTGCCTGGCTACAGCAGGGAAGGCATAGGGATGGGGTCAGCCATCACCTTGATGTTGCAGGGCCCCAACACACCTTTGCTGCTGCAGCCTCAGCCAGACCACCTCTCTCCACTGACATCCCAGTACATCCCAGTTCAACTGACTCAGGCAACCTTTAAGGGCTCACTTTATACATTGGATGATCACAGTTACCTCTTCTGGTTTAAAAAACAGGAAAAATATCTCTCCTGGTTTAGAAACCTCTGCTCCAAGAGGCAGAGGCTGTACTCGACTTGGAGGAAGAGCATCCCTCTGCCCTCCCAAGGCTGAGCTGGGTGCCTGGAGCTGCAGCCCTGATGCGTCCCAAACCCACCCTAGCACCCAGGCACAGGCACATGTTCAAGCATGGGCGAGCACAGGCCGTGGCCATAGCGAAGACAAGGTGGGAATCGGGGAGGAGGAGGCCAAGAACTGACCCTGTCTGCTCCTGAGATAATATATCTCTGAAAGCCAGCTCAGGTTTCCTGGCTTCAGCACTGCTATTGAAAATTTATGGTTTGAGAAAGTTCTTGGAGCCCAAATCCCTCGACCTATCACCTTTTCAACCTTGTGTTTATCGGGACATGAGTTCCTCTTCCTCCTGCCCTTTGTTTTTGGCTCTTGGAGCCCCAGAGGCTCAGTCCTGGCGCTGCCCAAGCTGATGCTTACAGTCAAACCATCTGAAGCTGCAATAAATCCTCCCAGTCCTCTTCTTGCCTCCACTCCTCTCTTTTTGCCCCCATTCTCCTTTTCCTGGAGTGGAGAGTTGTGCTGATGTTTTCTCTCTGCCAGCTCCACACATTCCCTGCTGCTTTCCCGCCCTCGGCTTCACTCCCTTCATCTTGGCAAAACGGGCATCAAATGCTGCAAGTTGCCACGGCGACCGGAAAATTGTGATGACCCCGGGGATGGGCGCTGGACCTGTGCTCCGCGGCGCTGGGCTGAAAAGCTCATCACCGATCAATCCCCAAAACGTTCCTGAACTGTCGGCTTTTGTACCAAGGCAGTGCATGGCTAGGGAGAAAATCTCAGCCAGGGCATCCCCCGCAGGCCCCTGCTGTAGGAGAGGGGTTTCGTTCTGTTGCATTTGTTATTGTCACTGGAAAAAAAAAAAAGCATACGTGGGTTTATTTTCAAAGAGTTTCCCTGTCTCTCAGATTTTTGGTCACCTGTGGAGTAAAAGACAATTTAGTGGTATCAGCAGGGAACCTTCCAGGCTTGTATTAGCAGGAAACAGAGGAGGGCAGCAAGGTCCCTGCCAGAAGAGGAGGAGGTTTCTGGGCTTGGATGAGGATTGCAGGGAAAGTCCAGCCCCACGCGCGAGGGGACGGCAGGAGCCCAGGTGAGGGGGCGGAAGACACTCAAGTGCCAGGGATTTGTGAAGAAGGCTTATAAAATTGCTGGAAGTAATGAAAGGAGAGAAGAATGACCAGGAGAACAGAGCAGTTTATTCCAGGAGGAGCGAGATGGCTGCAGAGGAAAGAGAGGAGGAAATATGAGAGAGTTCAATAAAACTGTGGACGAGACGAGGTGAATAAGAAACAATTATTCCCATTTTCTCAGAACACAAAACCCCCAGGACATCCAATAAAGTTACGCAGCAGCAGATTTAAAACAAATCAAAGGAAGTCTTTTATCATACGGAGCCCAGATGCGCCGTGGAGCGCCCAGCCACAGGATGCTGCCGAGGACAAAGCCGCCACCCGGGCAGCCAGAGCAAAGGGACGGAGGCGTGTGAAGGGCTCGTACAAACAACGATCCAAATAAAACCTCCGGCTTGGGAAATCCCCAGATTGGGCGACTGCCAGAAGCTGGAAGGGTGTGCAGGGGAGATGGGTGGCTGTGCATGCCCGATTTCTGATGTCGCTCCCTTGGCAGACTGGCTGCTGCTGGAGAGGAGACACCATTGGCTGGGCCACATGGTGACCTCTGGGTCCCGCATTGCCATAAGGGTGTTCAGAGAGGATGCGCTAACACAGCTCCGCTGCTGCCCCGGGGCAGCTCAGTGCTTTCAGCATCCTCAGAACAGATTAAACCATGATGTGTCAGCTCAGCTCCCCTTCCGCACCCTCTCTCATGCTGGGCTTCCTACAGCACAGAACAAACCGGTGAATAACCAAAAAAAGAGAAAAAAATAGACCAACTATACCCCCCAAAATGCTGTACCAGCTTTGTCAAACCTAAGGAGAGTCAGACAAGGCATGAGACAGACCGGCTCATCAACTGCCTGGCCAGGACTGAGCACACAAACACTGGGATACCTCCCTGATGCTCAGCTGGGGATGATGGGGTGAAAGAGGCAGCCAGGGCAGAGGGTCTGAAGTTTCTCCCTTCATAGAGAAGGAGAAGGCAACAAGACCCTGGAGGGTGGGTCTGTAAAGGGGAAGACACATCTGCCTTGGATATTTATTCTCCAGCTGGTCTCACAACAGCCTTTTGCAGAGGACACACCAGGCAGCTCTCACCAGTTATTAAAATCTGATAAAAATTCCACTCCAGTTAATTCTGCCAGCAGAAAGCACCAGATTGATGCACAAAAGACTGTCCCTCCTGACTCGGCTGTGCCTGCTTATTTATTTATTTACTCCTAATACGCATCTCTGCTGCACAGCAATGAAAGTTGGGGTTTGCAAAGTGGAGGAGAGGCCTGTCAGAGGGAAGAAGGCAGCTCAGGATGCAGAGGCAAGGGCTGGGGAGCATCCACAGTGGCACAGACACGGCCCACCCCTCTTGCCAGGGCTCAGTCTTCCCTCTAACGACCAGCCAACAACCAGTGTGTTGCTCTTGTGGTCCCAATGGTATTTTAACTTGGGAGGACAGAGGACAGTCCTCCACACCCGCTGCCAACCACACTGGCTGGTTTCCCACCCCAGCCTGGCCCAAATGCCACCTCGCCCTCGCGCTCCCTGCCCCCATCCACAGCCACGCCACGGCCACACTTTCCAGACGGATGCACACAGACAGCCACGCTCGTCTCTCCTTCCCACACAGTTTAATAGGTACTTTGCTGGTGTTTCCTGGGTTTTATATAGCTTTCACAGTCTGTTTTTATGATGCTTGAGTAATTGCTGTTTGCTTATCATGGATCGTATGTCAATGGCTGGGTCACACCCCATGCACTTTGGCTTGAAAGGAGCCATTTGATATATTCATTTAAAATTTCTTCTTCTTATGCAATTTATTACACCTTTAGGAGTGCAGCTGGAAGACCTGTGGAGGAGGTGGATGGTAGCTCAGTCCACGCCACCAAATGCAGCAAACTTCAGTCCTGCACCCATCTTTCTACAGCCTGGAAACTGCTGGATCCCCCGGCAATGTTCCCACTCAGGAGGACTTCAAGCCAACCCCACCAGTGACAGAAAAAGCAAAGCTCTTCAGCACAGATAGGACTCGGAGATGAAAAAAGCCCTTTCCCCACAGCTCTCCCCAGGCGCAGCTCACCCGACACCATCCTGGGCATCACCAGCCACACGGTGGGAGCCAACAATAACTCCGTCGCACAAACCTCAGCCGCCACATTCACACGTCAGCTGGCCGCACTCGCCTTGTGATTGCTAAAGCAGCATCCAAGCAGAGCACTTCTTGGGAAGTGGTGAAATGAGAGAGGAGTCCATCAGGGACCAGGTTTAGAAAAAAAGAGGAAGAAAAGTCATTCTCCAGCCATTTGACTGAGGGAGCAGCTGTCCCTCTGCTCCGGGGAAGCCAGGCACCAGCATCCACTCGCTGGCACATCTTGCCAGCTCAAGTCACTCATTTTAGCATTACCCACTGACAAGAACTGTGCAGCACCAGCGAAACAGATTGCTGTCACCATTTCAGAGCTGAAAAAGGGGGAAAGCCATGTGGGGAGCGTGTTGGAAGAGAAAAAGCAATAAAAAAAATCTGCATATAACCAAAAAAAGCCTTCCCCTCAGCCAGGGCCCTGCATATGGGCTGTGGATGCTGGCGTGTGGAGAGGTGCAGGCAGGATGGGGAACAGACGGGTGCTGAGCAGAGGCTCTGGCAGAGGTGACGGGCAGATGGGTGCCTGCACAGAGCCACTCAGCAAGGACCCAGCACCAGGCTGGGTGAGCAGGAGCCAAAGCTTTTGTAGCTCAAGTCTGCGGGGTCCTGGCTGACCTCACCTCACACCCAACCAGGGGGACCATATCCCAGTGGGGACATGGCAGGCAGGGTGCAGGCAGGAGCTGCCTCCCACCCATGCCCAGACCAAGGGCACCACAGGCAAATCCCCCACCACTACCTAAATGGCCCCACACACTCCTCACCTGCCCACTTTACACCCCTCCTGGTTACTGGAGTTTTTATTGCCTCCCTCGTGGAGAGCCCAGCTGCTGTGAGATCCAGATTCCTACCAGCTGGGAACTTAATTACATCAATTAATTAAGATCATTATGCCACCTCCTCATCAGGCCTGCATGGGAAATGTTGGGGGTGAATTTGGGCAGGGACCCTGCCCTTCTGCTTGTGTGGGTGCTGTGGAATGTCCCCTGCAGCCCCAGAGCCCAGCAGTGTTTAAGGCAGTACCAAACCTGGTTTAGCAGTGGGTTGGAAGCCGTCTGCTGTAAGGGCTTGGTTTAACCCTGACAAAGCTCAAAGCCAAGGTAAGCAGGGACAAGGGGGTTGCAGGTGTCACCCAGTTCTATCCTGTCTCCTCTGCAGCCCTTGCAGCAGGTTGTGGGGTGCCCCAGGGAGGCTGGGGTGCCCCAGGACCAAGAGGAGATGCTGCAACAGGCTGTGCACAGCCACAGCCACAGCAGAGGCTCAGAGAAAAGCGAACAGCGCGAGGCAGGCAGCTTCTCAGAGAAGCTGAAATAACTCCACGGCTGCATTGCTTGCTCCCGGCTTTAATCAGCACCCAGAGCCCCAACAGAGCAAGACGGGGAGAGGCAGCATCTCACCTGGCCTGTGGCTCCAGCGAGGACTTGCACCCTTCGCCGCAGCTGCAAGCTGTGCTCGTTCAATAGCTTTGTGAATACTCAAATGATTGCAGACTGCTGGGCTGCCAAAGGGGGCACGTTTGCCCTTTTGTAGTCAGAAGGGCTAAAGTGCAGCAAAAAAAAAGGGAAAAAAAGGCAGCTTTTCTTAGGAGCTTACCGGGAGAGGGGACTCTGTCTCCAACTTTGCGGAAGAGAGCGGGGAGGGGGATGGACAGAGGAGCTGCAAGCCTGCTGCTACAAACTGGGCAGGTGGGACATACACCCCACGTATATGCATCCCACAGGGAGTGAGGGCAGGGTGCTGGGGAGCGGGGGCACATGGCCCCTCAGCGGGGTGGCTCTGGGGGCACTGGGGACAAGGACCACGCCATGCCCAGGCAGCGAGGAGCACAGCCCATCCCAAACACCTCCAGGAGCTTCCACCCCCGGTTCCTTCATATTTCACATGTCTCCCGAGGGAGATGTTGGAGAGACAGAGTGTGTCTCCTGACAAAACTCAGGGAAAAGCTCTGGAGGAGGCTCAGGGAACCTGCCTGCAAATCATGAAGGGACGAGCCTTCGTCAGGCTGCTGCAGGCCGGTGTGTCCCTAGCAAAGGCACCCTCCTGGGGTCGAGCTCCCGGGCAGATGTCAGCTCTGCTCAGCCCAGTCCCAGGCAGCTCATCCATGCCTTTCTTTTATCTATTTATCACAGGAAAGCAAAGACCAGCACCTCCGTCACCCCCACACCACCTCGATTGAACTAGATTTTGTTTACTGCTCAGATTACTTTACTCTTTTTTCCTCTCTAAAATCTGAGGCATTCATTTGAAATAAAACCTGTGATTTAACATGGGGGAAAAAAACCAACCCTTATGGTACTGCATTTCAAAACATTTTGGTTATTTGAACATTTCTGTCACTTCCAGCGGGGTAAGAACTGCTGGAATTTAACTCACACTCACAAATGGTTTTATTTCTCTCCTCACAATGCAGCTGTATTTCTTAGGAAATTTCATATCGTGGAAGTAAAACCTGTCAAATTCTACCTAATACTCTCTGATTCTGAAACTTCTCTGGGGTTGCCTGTGGGGATGGGGTGGGCACCCACCACCTCTGCAGGGAGAGGAGGACCCCAGCTGCACCCTGGGCAGGCAGCAGCATCTCTGCTCCCAGCCCCCTTGGAAAGGGGAGGAATAACCCCAGCCAGGCCCCACAGCACAGCCGGCAGCCCCGGCACTGAGGCTTTATGCATCTCCTCTGATACCTTCCCTCGGAGGTGGCTTAATGCAAACGGGCATCCAGATTTGGGATTAGGGGAGGGACAGAAAGGTCAGCCCGGATCAATGCTGATTAGCTGAAAAGGACCTAAAGAGCCTATTGTTTGTTCTGCATTAACGATCCGGCCACGGAGCCAAGATTCCCTCAAACCACTTGAGAAACGAAAGGACAAACACACAGCGCTGGAGATTAAAGCCTGAATCCCCACACCTGCGTGCAAGGCAGCGATGCCGTGCCGGCCGGCGGGCATCAGGGCCGGGGCCATCAGTGGCTCTGTCTGTCGTTAGGAAAAGAGGGAAACGAGATCGAAGGAGGGTTGACTGCAGGAAGGAAAAATGAGAATGAAGTCTAACAAAAATGTGCTGACGGAGGGAAGGCAGAGATGGCAGCAGGGGTGCTGACATTTCCTCTGGAGGAAAACAGAAACACATCATAGAGGTTATTTGAATGTGGTGCATTAAGGAGCATCTTGAATCCACCTTCCTGAACCCATGTGTCCCACCACCGGACCTGCCGGAGCACCCAACATTTTTCCTGGAGCTGTATTGACACGAGGTGAAAAATTTGTCCCAAGCACAGGGGGAGGACTTCTTTCCAACGTGTCTTTTTGATTTCAGCTCATCGCCTGGGCTTTACATGCTTGCATCTTCCCACCTCGCTTTCCAGATTTCCAGTAAAAGCTTAATTTAGATTGAAAATTATATTTTCAGCACGTTAATTAAGTACTAATTGCTGATTAGAAACATATTTACCAAGGTCTAACAACTATGTAACAAGTGATGTCTTACTACATCCTCGTTCCCCGGGATGTAGACCTGCAGAAAGATTGTTCTAATAAGCAATTGGCATTTGGGTAATGTGCAGTTAGCAAGCCACGGAGCCGCTCTCCCAAATGGGAGAAGACAGCTATTTATGTTAATGAGATGCCAGCTGATTATTAGAAACACATTGATACAGGTTTGGGCTGTGGTGTAACTGATACATATCTACTGTGTTCAGTAGCTGTGAAACCTCAATCAATATGTTTCTCATAATCAGCCTGCATCTCGTGCACATAAATAATATCCTTGATGCAGAGAAGAGCTCCAGTTCCCAGAAGTTAATAAGAAATCCCCACTTCCCACCCCTCGCTCCCCTCCTCACCGCAGATGTAACAGCAGGATGGGGCTTTGCTCCTCGCCCCACTGCCTGTGTCTGGGCTCCAGGGCCCCCATGGAGACCTGGTCCACATCCAAGGTCCTCCAGAGGAGAGCTCTGCACTGCTCAGGTTTCCTGGGTTCAATGTTTAATGAACCCCTTGCACTGTTATCTTTAGGTCTGCGAGCCAAAGGGGCCTTCAGACCATCTAGCCACAGGATGTCCATCTCTCCTGACTTTCAGTGATGCCCATCAAAGGTTTTCCACGGTGCAGAAGGCAGGGATGTGCCCAGCACCTCAGTGGTGGAGAAATGGGGAGCTGATGGCTGCAAGGAGAGTCCCCACAGGATGGGGCAACAGCCCAGGCTGGGACATGGCTGAACCTTGTGGAGATGTAGCAGCATCTCCCTTGGCTGCAGCTTTGCTCCTCTCCTGGCCAGGGTTACAGCACCATCTCTGCCCCAGGCTGCCCTTCCGTGGTCCCATGATGCGGGCGATGCTCCTGCTTCACCCCCCGCCTTTAGCAACTTTTCTGTTTTACTCTGTGCTGCGGCTGGTAAGTGGCTGGGGAAAATATCTCTGCTACACAGACATGCGGATTGAAGAAGGAGACCCCAAGAGATAGAGAGTCTGCCACCTTCCTCCGCCCAGAAGGGAATGTCCTTCACTAATATTCCCACCGTGACCTTGTCCAGGCTCAGCCTCTGCTCAGTCCTTCCATTACTCTTTCCTCTGCTAGATAAACAGACTTTTAGTATCCCCCCTAATCTCCCTAAACCCACGCTGATGCACTAATACAGGCTTGCACAACAAAGGCATTTTTGTCAGCCATTTTTGTGGCTCTTTTCTGGACCCTTTCCCTTTTTCATTGGTTTTAAAAAACACAGGCGGCAGAACCGGAGGCAACACACAGGATAGGGCTCACACAAATGTCACATCTGAATGGCCAGTGTCCCCTCCTGCCCCCCCAGCAGCCCCCCCATGCCGCAGCTCCCACTCGGATCCCTCCTCCGGCTCATCCCCGCTGTTCTCCATCACCTGGTCTCTGTTTCCACCTGAGAGGTTCAACGTGCAATGGAGCGGCGGGTGGCAGAAATAGGTGGGGCTTCCAAAAGGACACCCACCTCCTCCCCAGCCCCCACCAGAGCCATCCAGACCCCCGCTTGTTACATCTGCACAGCCACCTCTGCAACCGAAAGTCTAATCTCATTACAGAATGAAATCAGGTTTGTTTGGCAAGATCTATTTCCATAAAGCTGTGCTGACTGACACTAATTCCTCCTCAATTAAATCCCGCATCATTTTTTTCCCCTCTTCTGCCGAAGCCGCGTCACCCCTTTTGCTCTTTGCAAGGACGGAGGATGCAGAGGACCCTAGACCCTGTCCCCGATGCCGCCAGCGACAGGAAGGGGCTCTCCCCACGCGTGGGAGCCTCAGTGCTCATGGGGCTGAGACCAAACTGCTCCAAAACATTTATTTTCTAGGACATGCAACAACCCTTGGTGGCTGACAGCGGACCGAGGTGCACCTCGGCAGCCTTGCATGACAGCAAACCATCGTCCCACCGCTCCAGGGGAGTGCAAAGATGCTGACTGAGCACTTCTGCCCTCCCCGCGCCACTGCCAGCACTGCCGCTGCTCTTAGTAATGAGCCTCTATTACTGCCGCCGCACTCCCTCTGCCTAACGCTGTTAACTGCTACTTAGCGTCCACAGCCCAGCCAGCCACAGATTTCTCCTTGACGCCTTTACCTTCCCTCACCAATTTTCTGAACTTCAAAGTCTCCCATCTATCTCCGTTGCTATCAATTCCCCATCTTTTCTCTTGGCTGTTTCCTGTTCCTGGGGTTTTGTGCTCAGTTCCAATCTTCATTAAAAAAAAAAAAAATAAAATAGATGGATCTTTGACCAAAATTATTGACTTAAGAAATAGCAGCTTTTTGGCCAATTCAATAAAATTTGATTAAAGAATTTCCTGTTTTCATTCTCACTTTTCTGCCTGGTTTTTCCTCCACGGTGATTCTCAGCAGCCTTGGGGACACAGGCCTTTCCAAAGCAACAAATATTCGTCTTCGTTAGCAATATACTTTGTTTAGCCTCATTGAATGCAATTTAGTCACAGCAGCTCAATCTTTAGGCAGCCCTAACTCCTCTGCCAGAACTGAATTCTCAAAACCAAAAAGAAGTCCAGAGGAGAATAACTCTTCCTTGGGCAAAACCCCCTGCTCACCGTGACAGGTTTGTGTGCAGAGGCAGGAGTGCTTGCGGGGACGGGGACAGGGGACAAGGGTGCAGCTGCAAGGCCAAGCTGGGAGAGGCCTTCTCCAGAAGTCATTGCTGTTTCTCTGCTCCATGCAATTAGCTAACGAAGACCAGAGGGGGAAACACCAGGCTCAGCTCTGCCCCAGCGGTTTCTCCTCCTTGCTTCCCAGCCACCTCCAACCACCCCCCTGCCCAGGCAGCCCCCACAGTGCCCCAGCAAGCGCCAAGGGACGAGGCCAAAGGGGCTGGTGTGAGTGTGATACAACAGACAGATAGAAGAGAAGCAGATGAGGATGGAGTCGGGTAGAAAGAGGAGACAAAAAAGAGTTTTGTGGGGAAAAAAAAAAATAAATCAAAAGGTAGGAGAGCAAAGCAGCAGGGATGACGCAGGGTGCTCAGCCCACACCTCGTGAATGCCAGAGAGGGGCAGGGAGGGAATTGTTTTATTATTATTTTTTCTTTCAGCTTTCTTCCTTCCTTTAATCTTTGATCGGGAAACAAGCTGATTTTAATTAAAAAGCTCTCCAATTAATGCTGCCGTGGAGTTTTCATTTCCTGGGCTTCGGTAATTTGCAAGCCCAGGTTATGGAGGCTTTGTGTCCCTTCTTGTTAAATAAATAACAACAACCAGAATAAATCACGAAGAAGAGCGGGCGCTGTCTGAGGGGCAGCGCATGGGGGGGGGCTGTGCTGGGGGCTGCGGAGCGGCTTAGTCTGAGACTGCACCTCCATGCAGAAGAGCTGCACGCCTTCAGCATGCTCTGCAGACGCGAGCGGGCCCAGCCTTGCTCTCAGGCAAGGCGGAGGTTTCCCAACGGCTCCACGGGAACGTGCCCACCATCATTAATTTCCCCCTCCCTGCTCAGGAGAGAGAAGCATCAGGAATCATCCAGGCTCCAGCTGGGCTTCGGGGCTCCAGCACTTCCCCGGGGAGCGGCCGTTGTGCCCTCCTTGCTGACCACCCAGATGGCAAAGCCGAACCCCAATATTTTGGACCATCATAGGTACAGTGCAGGATGTTGGGGTGCAGTGACTCCCAGGCAGGAGCGTGGGTGAGTTCTCCTTTCCCTGGGATGCTGAGAGCCACAGAGGTGGCAGAGGAGTGAGCGCAGCATTGGCAGAGTGGCTGGCGAGGACACGAAGCTGCTGAGGAGCCCAGAGGAGTACAGGACCCCCAAACTCCCCCTCCGCCAGCGCCGATCCCCTGCACACACCAACGGGTACGCTCCCTATCTCTCACACACATACACACAGCTGTACGTGTATAAAAGCCCCAGGAAAAAAAAAAAAAAAAGGAAAAAAAAGATTGTGAAAAGCCTTTATTATCCTCAATCCCATCTATTGTTAACGTGATCGTGAGCAGGGAGTGTTTGGAGAATTCATTTGTGATAAATATTTATACCCTGTGTTTTTGGGCTGTTATCTGCAAAGTGTAGCTGTTTGATCTGGTGTAGTGCTTTTTTTAGGTCATTTACATTCCCTTTCGCAGGAGCCCTTGTCCGATAGCAGCTATCACATAATTATGTTTCTTTTGCTTATCCCTAATCCTGTCAAACCACCTACTTATCTCTAATTTCCTGTCCATTACCCTTATTCTTTGAGCTTAGATCTCTAATGCAGGACAGAGAAAGCTTCGGAGGCTCTGCGGGGTGCAGGGGCATCTCAAGATTGCCAGCTGCACCAGTGCAATAATTGGCCCTCGCTGCGCAGCGCCTGGACAGCCCTGGGGCACAGCGGGAGCCCCGAACCCCGGCGTGGGGGCTGGCAGGGGCTACCGGAGCAGGGCTGACACTTGCAATGGTGCACAGTGGTGTCCTGTACCATCCTGGACATCGTCAGGCCTCGGGGGCTGCAGGGAGGTGATAGGCCCGTTCCAGGGGTGGCAGTGCCTGGTGAGGAGCGGGGTGATCCGCTTGCTGGGTGATGCCACTCAAAAAGGAGCACAGGTCCCAGGCAAGCGCCTGCCCCGGGCTCAGCATCACACAGCAAGGCAACAGGGGCACCTCTCACCTTGGAGGCGAGAGCTTGTGCTTATCTCAGAGCCTTTGCGCTCGTCTCAGAGCCTTCGGAGCCACCAGCACTGATCATGTTCCAGTGTCTCCAAGGCAACCTCACATTGGGTTGAGAGAGGAAGGAGCCAGGGCATGGCAAGGGTGTCACCTCGCCCAGCCCAGTCAGCCCCTGCTCCCTGCCCGGACCCTCCTGCCAGTGTTTTGGGGGGACCCTTTGCTGTGTGGCCACTCTGGTGGCTGCTCTTCAGAGGTACCTCTGGGTATGTCCTGACAAGAGTCTAATAAATATTAAACACTGTCTCCCACAGTGTCGATCATGTGTCCTTCATCTCCCAGAAAAGGGAGGCTGCTTGGAAGTACACTTCCCATATTTATTGCTCCAGGAAGAGTTTCTCAGATGGCCCAGCATTTGTATTGGTCTGCATCAGCCCAGCTGGAGGACCAGCAGTGCTCCTCTCTGACATTGGGATGCTGTCCTCTCTAAGTGCAATGAGGCAGAAGTAGTGGGGATGATAAAGTTCAGGTTCCAAAATTCAGACTTCCAAGTCACTGCATCTTTGTGCAGAGCGTCAGAAGGTGAGACACGGTCAGACAAACTCAATGGCTCCCATGGATGCAGCCTGGACTCTCAGCTCTGCTCCATCAGCTCCGTATTACTGGGAGCAAGGAGCTTCCGCTCTGGCAGCGACTGCGGCTGCCACGTTGTTAGTATTTGGAGCACATCCTCCCCCCACTATGTGCTGGCACACAGGACAGAGTTATTTGTCTCTCCCATCCTCTTCTCTTTGCCACCGCTTCCCTCCACTCTGTGAGCTTGAAAGCACCTGGTCCCTTGAAGCACCTGGTCTCACCTGGTAGTCACTGGTGGGAGATCTCTCAGTACCCACTGGCCACTCCACACGCTGCCACGGGTGGCTGCAGGGGTCGAAAGGAGGAAGGGAGGCAAACCCACGCAGCACAGGGCTCTCGGCGGCTCATCCAGACACAGTTCAGAAGCGAGGCAGTCCTCATCTTCAGATGGCTACAAGCTGCAAGCGTGTCTCCCTCTGCCCAGTGTGTTTGTCTGCTCCTTCCCCCGAGCATCCACTAACAGCCACACCACGGTGGGACAGAAGGACATGTCCTCCGAGAGAGACCCCGTTCCTCCGGGACAGCAGCGGGACTTGCAGACTGGGTGAGAGTGCAACAAGGGCTGCCTTGAAACATCCAGTTGCTGTTTCTCTTCCTATCAAGGAGAACCAGAAACTCAAATCTGAACACTGGGAACCCAGAGCTGTCTGAAATTCAAGACTGTGGTTTACATTTCAGTCCCTGATACTCAAGGTCACCTCTGGCCCTGAAGGAGGAGGACTTCAGGGCTGGGAGAGGGGAGGATGCTCTGTGGGAGGGGCTGGGGGTCCTCAGGACAGATGAGAACATGGAGAGACACCCCGCCAGGGCCGACTGATCCCCAATTCTGGGTGTCTCTGGTGTCAGGTACCCAAACGGTGCTGGCATTCAGGGCATGGGTGCTCCATCCTCTATGAAAACTCTCCTTGGCCTGTGCCCCTGTACGATATGACCCCTCTAACTTCTGCCAGCACAGTTTAATTACACACAGTTCATTTCTTCAACAAAACCTATTTACAGCGACTTTATGGCAGGGGAGCACCAGCTTTGTACCCACCACAAAGGGCGGCAGAGCATCGCTCCCTCAAGTGCAGCCGGGCCGTGGCTCAGAGCCACCTACCATGGGTTTTATACTGGAGTTTTACTCCAGATAAAGAGCACACCGTTGGGGAATCACTGTCTGCCATGGATGCCTCTGCCTGACTGCAAATAAACGGCTCCGCCGCCAGACAAAAGCACGCATCACCTCCACCAAAGGAACCGTAGGTGGCATGCAAGGCCGGACTACGGGATGCCTCTCCCCAGCTTTGCTGTCAGACCGCCGCTGTCTGCATTTCAATTCTCTTCTGGTTCTCAGCACCAGCAGTGCCCGGGTTTATGGGGGAGTGCTGCTGCCTGCTCGCTGTCTGCTGCCCCTCTCTGCACCCCCCTGATCGGCAGGATCAGAAATAAAAGGTTTCCTGTGGTTTGGGATCGGGTATGGGAAAGGATCCCCTTAATCCTTTTTTCCCACCGGGCATGGCTTGTGCTGGGTTTTGCATCTCTGCTTCAGCTCTCTGGATCCTGCTGCCTCTCTGTCAACCAGAGATGGAAACCGCAGGTCAGGCAGGGGCAGGGGCCTGATCCTGCACCAGCAATTCTGCTCTCCACCACTGCTGCGGCTCCGCTCGCCTGCCTGCTGCCGTGGGAAGCTTCTGTTGGCTGTGGGGTAGCTGGCGCTGGTGGGGCCAGCGAGAAGCACCAAACTGAGGTATCCCAACCCACGAGACCAGAGGAGCAGCAACACCAACGGGGCTGCAGCATCGGCTCAGGACCAGACGGTTTCCTTCTGCCCCAAACTGCAGGAAGGCACAGGGTGGATTTAACGCAGAGAGCTTTGCCAGGCTCCATCCCCCACCATGCCCATGGACAGAGGGCAGGGAAGGATCTCGGCACCATCGCATCGGCCACCGCTCACTTCGGTTTCAGAAGCGCTCGGGTGCTGCCAGCTCCGAGCCTGGTGGTGTTTGTCAGGGCTTTCAAGTCTGACTCACACTGGCTCCCCTTGATGCCGGGCTTCTGACGCACGCACGGTTTGTGGAGAACAGTGGCTCAGTAATTAGCAGAACCGGCTGGCCACAAGTGGAGAGATGATACTGTGCATCGTTACCAGCCCGAGCCCTCAGCATCTGAAGTGAGAGCTTCGTCTGCAGGACTTTGATTACTGAAGTGACATTGAAAGACAGCAGATCCCTGTGTCCTCCAGCCCAGACATCCCTCCCAAAGGAGGAACTCAGATATGAAAGGCTGCGTTTATCTTTTTATTACAAAAAATGTATATAGAAGCTGGGTACTGGTTCCTGACTCGGCTATTCTCAAAGGGAAACTTGTGACTTTCCCCTTCCCTGCGTTTGTGCATCAGGTGCTGGCAGCACCCAAATCGGCTGTGACGAGACATGCTGGGGACGCGTCTTGTGCTGGGGACAAGCCACAGGCTGAGCTGCAGCCTGCAAAGCAGGGCTGCACAGGGCTCTGCTCAACAGCTATTTTGGGATCACTTTAAAAACAAAAAGCCAGCTCGACTCCATAGCAAAAGCTTGAATGAAAGCAATCCAAGGCAAGATGCAGCAAAGCCATGGCTTTTTTTAATCCTTCCTTGTTTTCATTTCCCTCCTCCTGGGACTGACAGGGATGGGGCACACCTTGTTATTAACAGGGCCGCTGTTCCCATGCGGCTGCCCCAGCTGGAAATCTGATATCCTGCAAGTCTCACACTGCAGCCAGCTCCCAATAAATGCCTGTAAGACACGGGTCACGGTATAGGAACTGACACAGCAAAGCAAAGCAGGGCTCTGTTCAGCCCAGTAAGCAGAACCAAATCTAATCTAAGCAAGAGAGACCGCAGCAAGGGGACCTGCACGGTGAAGAATTTATTTCCTGTGCCCGTCAGGATCACTAACTTAATACCCCAAAACTCTGCACCTGGATGGTCCCAGCCTGCCTGAAAATGGGCAGACCTGCACGCTTTTATCCCTCCTAACATCTGCTAAACAACTTCCACAGCCTCTACCCACATGAGCAGCGAGGCTCTCCCATTAAAACCAAGGCAGAGCTTGTCCCTAGCACCTGGAGGATGGAGCTGCCTGCCGAGCCCTGCCAGGCCCAGAGAGGAAAACAGCAGGAGGAGTTCAAAGGGTGCCCTGAAGAGCTGCAGCACGGAGCACAGCCCTGTCTCACTGGGTGAAACACCTTCAGTGCTGCCTTCAGCATCCTCCCCAGCACAGGAGTCACCCTCCCGCATGACCGAGACTTGGCAAGGCTGAAACCGAGCCCTTCCCCTTGCCCTTCCTAAAATCTGCTGCTTCCTGCTCAGGCTTTTTCCCAGCTATTTATAGAGCAAGGCTGACAAGGTGCCCCTGCTAAGAGCCTTCACCTGGGAAGCAGCTGCCTCCATGCACGCTTGTCGAAGCGCATCTGCCAGCGCCGCTGCCCATCCCTGCCCGTGCGTGCGAGAGGCAGCACGCCCGCCCCCGGCACCACCTGCCCCGCGTTCATCCCAGCCTTTGCACCCTTCAAGACAGATCCCAGCATAAAACTTCTGGCAGAGGGTTGGGCAAGGCAGATGCTGCCAGGCTTTTGGACTTTCAGTGGTGAAACGTTGCTCAATGTGTCCGACCCTTTGGCACTGTACAAAGCTGGGCGAGAATCATCCCTGTCTCATGGCGGGGGCAGGAGTCACCCAGCACGTGAGTGCAGCCACATCCCTGCCCTCCGCCCAGCTGCCAGTGCCCAGCCACCCGCAGGAAGGATGCAGACACTGCTCCCCTTTTGGGGATGTTGCTTTGTTCCCCTCCGCTCGGCCCCAGCTCCAGCTTCCCCAGCAGCCCCATCTGCTCTCCTCTGGCAGAGGCTTCCCGGGAGCCAGCCAAAGTACATTTCTTAGATTTCTTACCATGAGCAGCAACTCCCCTTGACACCTTTGCTGCACCGCTTGCCCTGACGCAGCCCCTGCCCACTGCCTGCAGCACAGTCCCTGTGGCAGGGATGGGACAGGTCTCTTGTCCCACCCTGCCTGGACCTGAAGGTGTTTCCCCCAACCAGGGACTCTTGGAGCATCTCCATGAAGTCAGGCAGGGATCTGCCAGGGATCTCCGGGAGGGATGCAGACCCCTCGGCTCAGGTCCCAGCTGTGGAGGGGAAGGTCTCTGTGTGTCAGGGGCTGAATGTTTTCTCCCCATAAGAGGAAAGTACGATGTCTGGATGAAGATGGGGATTAAGAGGGGATTCACTGCCTGTGCTGTACCTGGTCTGAGTAACAGACACCGTTCCCCAGAGCTGTCAATCTGGTACCTTTCACCAGCACTAAAATTCAATTAGTTAAAACAACAACAACAACTGTGGCTCCAGACAGCTTGTGCCTAACACATTTGATCCCTTTTATTACTCAGCTCTGCTCAAAACCCAGCCAGCAACATCCTAGCTGACTCCCACTAGTTTTCCCATTTTATTCTACCAGGATTAAGTCAACCCTACAGTCTCCAGCTGTTTTGTGGTTGGGCCTGGATACATCTTTATACTCAAGCTACATTATTAAGTGGATTGTGGCCAAATTGACAGAGCTGCTTCAGGGAGGACAAGGCCATTTAGGTCAATGATGGTCCTGCCAGCTGGAGAGACACTCGGGACTCATGATTTGCTAGCAAAGCTCTGGACTGTTGTCTTAGCCTCACTTGATGTCCCAGAGGGGGCTCCTGTGAAAGCCCTGACTCTAGCAGGAATGCTTGATTTCTTGGCAGAGGGATGTAACAATCTGTCTTGGAGTATTGCAGGAAGATTTCGTGTTCGGTGCGGTTTGTCCATAGCATCACTTCATCGTCTGATGCATAATCCGCTTTTTGGCCTTCTCCAAATGGAGTCTCCACTGGATGCTGGCAGCCCCCACTGCCCCTGGCAGCTGGACAGTAGTTAAATCTGAAGACAAGAGCCGTATCCTTTGGCTTGTGTAAGCTCACACTTTTTGGAGACCAGGCAGTTGTGTTGCAACGTGCAGTGATGCCATGCACAGAGCCCGGCTCTTCTCTCCCACCAAGCGCAATGATGCACACTGCGGTGCAGCGAGAGGTGATGAGATGCGATGTGATGCAATGGGATGAGACATGATGCCATGCTCACCCATCAGGCATGCCCACATGTCCTGACGGGGTGCTCAGGGAGCACAGCCCCGGTGGGAGAGTCGGCAGGCTGCCCGGAGCACAGTTTCGCCTGAGTCAAATGGAATGACTCAGGAGGAGAGTTAACTAAACAAACCAGAGCCCAGTTTGCTCCCAGGTTAAAACACCCTTTGTGTTGTTAATGAAGAGCAGCAGAAGGGTCAGGCAAAGAAAGGGATGAAAGCTCCATCCATCAGTTCATTGGAAAGGAGACTGCATGATTTATGAAACTCCCCTGAAGATAGGGGCTTGGTTTGGGGCTCGCCCTTCCTCTCAGAAACGAGAAGCATTGAAGTGAGTGAGCACTAACAGGTCACCATTTGCTGCTGGTACGTGCTTGAGGGTGGGAGAAGGCTCCCAGCCTACACATCCCCCGGGTGGCAGCAGCTGGTCTTCCCTGGCACCCTGCGGACCTGCCTGTGCTGAAATAACTCCTTGTGATCAACTCCTGGCATGGCAGCTCTTGTTCTGGAGTAAGAGCAGCTTATTTTGAAATGCTAAATTCATGGGTGGAAGTAGATAACGCTTAATGTGGGCAGTCCCCCACAGTGTGGAGCAAGAACATCCCCACTGGGAGTTATCTGCACAACAGCTATTCATCGTCCGGAGTCATCCTGCAGGAATCTCACACCCTACCTAAGTGCAATTCAGCTTCCCTGTGTAGACACGTCCTAAAGTCTTCTGACCTCTTCCAGAGCCACCGCTTACGCGGTGGTGCTGGCAGCTGGGTGAGGGCTGCAGTGAAGAGCCCTTCCCGGCAGCGAGGGAGGCTGATGTGCATTTACCTTTGGAAAGCTGCAAAGCTGCTTCTCCTGCAGTACAATAACACCACTTCCATGTGTGACTCATATTTTTTCCCCCTGCCTTGGTCTTGTAGTTTTTCTAATTACTGCGAGCTTTGCAACTGTGAACATGTAATGTTCCAGAAATGTGTGTGTGATTCACCTAATGCAGGGAGCGGACTTCCAGCCAAAAGGGACTCAGAGATTTTTCTGGCATCAGCCTGCAACCTGGAGACCAGCCAGCAAAACTCACCAAGGTCATTTCTTTCTTTCTCTTCTTCCTTGTGCTCCTTTCTTTCCCTCAGACCCTCCACTCCCTCCCCTTTCCTCCAAACAAGACTCAGGCAGCACCTTGTTTATTACTCATCAGCATTCCCTCTATAAAACCTCCCCAGAAATGCATACCGTGCTGCAGCTGCGCTTCTGCCAGCGGCTCCCTCCGGGCCCTCTGCACATGGTCCCCCGAGAGCACCCCCCGTCCGGGGCCACCAGCGCGGCGGGGGCTTCAGCTGGGACACACCAGTCTTCCCTGGGAGGTGGTCAGATGTTCACATGTCATTTGGGAACTTGGTTTCTAAAGGGATTTTTGCACTAAGTTCCTTAGAAACTCCTATAAAAGTTGTGTGTGTGTGTATGTCCACCCGTGTGTGTCTGTCTGTCCACCCCCCAGCTCTCCCCACCCAGCTGCAGCAGCAGAGGCAAGCAGGGGCGACACCAGGGTGGGAGCCTGGCCCCCCCAGCCCACAGGTTGCCCACCTGGTTCCCGCACCCGGCCCGGCGGTGGCCGTGGTGGGAGACGTGAGGGAATAAGCTCGTGCAGACGCAGCCTGAGGGCTCCTGTTGTGCATGGAAATAATCTGGCATCCCACGAATTTTTATGAAAGCAGCAACAGCAGCATTTGCGGCTGTTATCAGCTGTAACAGGTTAGTGTTAGACACAACAGCGTCTGCCAAAAGGAAGGGAGGAGGGGGACCAAAACGCATCATTTATCAATGTCTTGTTGCAGCCCAATGGGACGGCAGCATCCCAGAGGAGTGCCACTCCTCACCTGACATCCCCTCCCAGGAAAGGGCAGGATGCTCTGACCTCTTGCCTGTGTTCATGCAAGTTCTTCTCTGGTGTAAAACTCCTATTCACACCGTGTCTGCAGCCCCTCGTCCTGCAGAGAGTGACCTGATGGCACAGACAGAGAAGATGAGGAGGCACTGGCTGGCAGAATCCTCACCTCAGACCTCCAGCCACCAGAGATGGCACAGGCATGTGTTCCCCCATTACACGAGGCTAGAGAGGTAGTGGGTCACCCAGGAAGCCCAATGGCTCTGGAGTATTTTCCCACTAAAGAACAGGCCACCTGCCTGTATCTGCACCGCATGCAGCCATTTTGGAACAGTCACCAGAGCTTGGGAGTCCCGACACACCCCAGCCTGGGAGATGTTTGTGTGACTCAGAGACACCCACCCGATGGTCTCATCTGGGCTGGGGAGGACGAGTGATCGTGTTGTGGGGGTAGCTGGGATCATTACGTATGATTTTGTGTCTCCTTCTGGCGGCATTACAAGCTTACATCTCCCCTACCAGCCAGCCCTCGCACCGCTCTGTGTCTATCCACCCAGCACTGGCAGCTCTTCCCACCTTCCCATCCCACTCTCCCTCCCCGTGCAAGCCACGAGCACTGAGACTCATCCCCTCCACTGCGCCAACCCTTTTCCTGCCACAGGACTCTCAGCAGAGGTGTTTTATCTGCAGGAGCTGCTAATCCCAGAGGCGCTTGGACCCAAAGCCATAGGGGAAGGACTAGGGACAGCTCTCCCCTGGCGTTGTGGGATTCCCTGCAACCTGCAAAGATGCCCCTCAGCAGCAGCCAGAATTACCCTGGAGGTCCCAGAGAGCAGACATGAGGGGCTTTCAGCTGCTTTTTTCATGGAACCAGTAGCTGGGAGAAGTGGGGTTCAGCTTTTCAGTGGAGGAGGGCATGCAGAGGTCTGAGGGCAACGCCAGTACTGCCTTGCCTGCAGTGTCTGGAAAGAGCATTTCATTCTGGGCAGGAAAAGCTTTGCAGGCCCCAGATGTTGGCTTTGCCTATTCCCAGCTCTCTCCTGCCTTCTCCCTCGCTTTGCCAGGACATTGAGAAGCAGGATGGGACACACCTAAGATCACAGAAGATGGGACACCACCACGAAGTTACAGTGGGTTTCACAGTCGGGCAGGATGCTTTTCCATCACCTAACACTGTACCCTGGTCAAGGCTGAGGGGAGAATTACAGCCCCCAGACCTTCCCGCCCAAAGCAGCTGGGCAGAACCATCTCCCCCCACGTCCTGCAATTTTAAGGTGACAGTTTTGCAGAAAAATCACTGCATTTTGCAACACGTGCATTTTCTGCCAAGCAGTGCGTGTCAGTGGGTAAGCACACTGCGGTGTGAGCGCAAGGGATACTTTGGACTGTCTCCCCTAACAGCATTTTTCTGAATTCTTCATCTCTGAGATCACAGATCAAGGCAGAGTTTAAAGCAGTGGCCAGATCACTCTTTCACAGACCTAGAACAAATACTCTAAAAGCTTCCCCTGTGTGTGTGCAGATTAAGTCGTTAATGAATATTTTTGCTAAGCATCAGAAATCTGGCTGGCTTTGGAGCACAGCTCAGCCAAGACGTTGGAGATTTGGCTGAAAAGATTCAACAGCAACCAGCAACAGAGCCGGGGGCCTCTGCTTGCTGGAAGGACACACTGGTTAGTCCTGAAAAACTGCTCCGGCTCTGGGGCCGCGGGTGCCTGACTGCACGGGGGGAAGCTTCGCTGTCCTGCCCCGGCGTGCTGGGGAATGGGACACCCCAACTGCAGAGAAAAGGGGAAGGACCTACATGGATGCTCAGCCAAAGGGCAGGTACCAGCCAGACACAGGCTCCTTCTCGTATGGAGAAAGGAAGGATTTAGGTCACGGCACCCCTGGCAGGCGATCCGAAGGTTGTGATGTGATGAGCTGTGAAGCATCCGTGCTGCTCTGGGCAGGCCTTTACCGCACGGTCCAGCTACACGCCCAGTGCCAGCGCAGTCTTACTGCAGCACTGTGGCACTTCACCAGCCTGATCCTACACCTGCCTTTCCAGAAGAGCTAATTAGTCCAGGGCAGACTCACACTAATGAGGCCAGAGTGGCTGGGACTCAGCACTAGCCGGTTCGTGCAGCCAGTGCTGGCCGGGCGCTCACCCTGTGCCCTGCCCTGCGCTCCGAAAAGCCACATCGAGGAGCAGCACGAGGATGCCAGTCACGGGCTTCGCTGTTGTTGCCTGCAAACTGGGGGATTTACATTTGATTTGCGTCTAATTTCTCAGTTAGCAAGCAGCGAGCAGCGAGGACTCCTGAGCTGTTTACCGAAATGGGTATAAGAAGACGTGTGCTTTCAGTGTGACTGTCCACACGCACCCCATGCAACAGCAACTTTAAGCTACTTTACTGAGAAGGCAGAAGGCAATTTGTGAGGTTCTGCAAATCACCGGGGACTGCAAACTATTATTGGAAAACATTTGGATATCCAGTGAGCGTGAGCATGCACGCGAGTGTGCCTGTGTGTGTGTGTGTGTGTGTGTGTGCGCGCGCACGCGTGGGTGAGCCCTGTGCAGGCACACCCTGGGAAAACCCATGAAAACTGGGAAAATGGGGTTCGGTGGGCTCTTTGCTAGCAGAGGTAATGCTGAGGAGTAAACCCCATGTGCATGGGTAGATGGAGGTCTGCATGTCCGCTGGGAAAAAGAAGGGGGTCTGTAAAAAGGGGGAAAAAAAAGAAGTTAAAGGCATCTTGATATGACAGTAACCTTCTCTGTCTCACGTTTTCCAGGCATGGTGCTCAGGCAGCTTTACAGATGTTAATTAAGCCTTGTGCCTTTCCCTGGGTATGCACTGAAGTATTACAAATAATAGTATTACCAGGAGCATTGGTACAGACAAATTAATTAAGGGTAATATTTTAAAGATGGAAAGCTGTTGGGTCACACTGCCAGCTGGGGAGATGGAGAGGGAGGCGGCAGTGTGGCCCCCCCAGAGATGGGCAAAGCCTGCTCCCCTGCCCAACGGCCACTTCAGCCAGGGAACTGCGGCACTTGCAAGGGCTTCTCCTGCCTCACTCTCTCCCTTCCTTGGCCCTGACCACGGAGGTGGCAGCTCTAGGCAGGCAGAGCTCGCGTCCTCGCGGTGTTTTGCTGCCGTGCAAAGAAAGTGCTGGGAGTCCCAAGCTCTGGTGACTGGTTCAAAGATGCAGCGCACATTCCACCTCTGCCCCCCTCAGTGATTTCAGGATGCTGCTGGGAATGGCACCAGTGCAGACCCCTTCCCCAAAGTTGCCTGCTGAGAGTCTCCAGTTTGAGGATACAACAGCAAAGTTTGAATTGAACCCCTTGGTAATTATGAGGTTTCCTTGCTCTGGGGATTTGGGGAGGAGAGGAAGAATTGCCTTTCCCATGAGGGAACTAGCACTTTTGTCTTCATAATTCAGACATCTTTGTGAGGAGAAGTGGCAAGACAGGAGATTTTCCCCCTGCCCTGCTCACCACAGGGAGAGGAGGGGATCCCCAAGGCAGCCATCACCATGCTGCACGCCACTGTCCTGGACATCAGATGTAAAGACCCCCCAGAAATAAACATTGCATGAACACTCCCCACTTGACTTGGGGTAAGAGCCAGAAACTTTGCCGGATGTTTCACCCTGCTTTTATTCAAACTGGCTGGTTTCAGCCTTTGTCAGGGGGAGGATTCAACCAGAGGTAGAGCATGAATCAGTCCAGCAATGATCACATTTGTGGTTATTTTGGGAGACCAAATGTTTGCATGTTGCACCATTCCTCATGTCCAAAAAGAGCCAACAAGGACAGTGGGGAAAAAAAAATACTGCCCTGAGATGTGATGTAGTTAAATGTCGGATATGATCCGGTCTGATTTCCTGTGATTCTCTTCTCTTGGCAAGGCCACGTGGATCCCAGGACAACGCCAGCAGCGTGGGCCAGAGGGGGAACAATGGCCGGTGCGCCCGTCCCATGCCAGCAAAGAGCCCTATCAGATCTTGTGAGGAAAAAGGGGGCTGGCCAGGCTCCTGCAGCTCCCAGATATGGCCGTGCATTGTCTGGAGCATTTATTTCCATCCAATTTTGGCAGCCAAGGTCCTTGGGATACTTGGGTGAGGCAACTCCTGTTGTGTTAGACTTCCATTTTCCTTCCTCTTCTTCCTTTTAAACAAAGCCATTATCACTGCCCTGATCTTACTGCTGAAGAGGGCGAAGGGGGGCTCACGCTGCCTGCGAAAGCCCTTCCCTTCCCAGCACACTCAACCCCTCTGTTCATCACCTGAGAGCCGTGACAGCGAGGCGCACGTTGAGCAGGCGGCTGCGGACGCCACTAGGCTGCATTCTTGGAGCACTTTTGGAAAAGTCTGTGGCTTCTTTAGAAAGATCAAAAAGAATAAATTTATTCCAGCCTAATAAAGTCCTAGCTGAGACTAGACGGACAACAGATCGATGGTCCGCGTGGATTTGCAGTGGGGTGAAAGAGGAGAGGAATCAGGGGTCTCCAGCCACCAAAGAGGGGATGAAACGGTCTGGCTGGGGGCACCTGGAGGATACTGTGCAGAGGAAAATTTAACAGGAACACTGGGTCACCTCTCCAGCAGGCCAGCTTCTTCAGGAAGGAGCAGCAGCACATCACTGGAGGTATTTGAGAACAGCCTTGGCCAAGGCCCAAGGTGAGAGAGTCTTTCCAGACCCCTAATCCAGCATCAGAAGAGCATGAGCTAAATACCACTCAGAGAAATGATGCTTTCAGGAATGTGCTCTTGCACAGGTAATTGGTGCAGGCGGTTTCTCTGCTTGACTGTACCTCTGCCTGCTCCTGGGAGCGAAGATGCTCATTAGCTGGAGCAGTCACAAGCACGGTGTACACACACATGGTCGGAGAACTCAGAGCAACCCATTTTTCCATCTTAAACTCCTCAGATGCTTTCGCTCATCTGGAGCTGCTGTTTTGTTCATCACTCCTCTTCCAGCGTGTTCCCAGAGTGTGCTCAGCCCTTACTAATTAAAGCAAGGGTAAGGAGAGGCAGTGATCTGTGCGTGGAGCAGACATGCAGAAGCATGGATGCTGTGAGTCAGGGAACGCTCCTTGCCAATTCTTCACATATGCTTTTGTACTCTCTCATTGTTTGGCTGCTTTATTTTTTTTCCCAAAGAGTTCAGCAGATGGATGGGAGCACTCACTGGATGTGCCCACAAGTACACCGAGCCTTAGAAAACCCATTCCATACTTCGGTGTGAAAGCGCTTCGAAGGAGAGCAAAGGTGGGAGGGTCTTGCTCTACTAGCAAGAAGTGCGGGGAGAGAACTGGGAGGCAGATGAGCAGTTAAGTGGCAGATTGGTGGTCTATGTCTGATGCAAGCCACAAAATCCAGGAAAACCAAAGGTATGTCATGGTTGGAATAAATCCCATTGCCTGCGGTGAGAAGCTGCAGCAGTTTATGTCCTGGGAGTTAAATAGTGTGGTATGGAGTGCTGGCCCGAGAAGGGCTTTGCGCAGGAGTCCCTCGTGCTCCCAAGTAGCATCACTAGTGAGGCAAAGCATGGTCTTCAGCACCTTCCAGAGCTTCTGGACAAGGCTCATCACAGCCTCAGCCACCTTTCCTGGTGCCCTCCTTCTGCAAGAGCACCTTTGGATTCCCCTGACCTCATCCAAAGCTGATCTGCTGCAGCGATGCCTGAGTCACCTCACCAGCAAGAGCAGCCTCTGAGCCCCAGCCCTATGCTCATGGTGCAGCTTGGCCTCCCCCCTGAAGCCTGCACACATCTCTGCAAGGGATCCTGGTGTCCCTTCCTCCTGGGAGGTGGCACCTGAGACCACGGTGGGGGCCAGGGAGCTCTCATCTCCAGCACGAAGCAGGACCTGTGCCTGTGCCCATCTGCAAAGCAGCCCTGATGGTGGGTGGGAAAGGGTCTGTGTCATGAACCCACACAGATGAAGGTGAAATGAGGGAGAAGAGGCACACAGCATCCTCAAAGCCCAGAAAAATTTCACGCAAAGGTCTTATTTGGGTACCTCATCTGCAAAAGGCATTGCAACGTAATGCAAACCTCCCCCTGCCCCCATGATCCTCTGACCGGCCAACTCTGACGGTGCTTAAAATGCACGTGCAGAGAGAAGAACGCAGGCAGATGCAGGAGGCATGACGGAGAGAAATTAAGACTGAGACTAACTGTAACAGAACAGACACCTCAGATCGGATCAATGTCTGCTTTAATGCAGAATATTTCTGCCTCACAAATGTCTCATCGTTTCAAGCGGGCATCGAGTTTTGATGGGGGGATTATTCAGAGAGGTTCATGTGAAGCAGCTGGACACAGGCACCGCTCCTGGGCTACATTTGTGGAGAGGTCTGTAAAACGCTTTAACAGTCTAGAATAAAAAGCCCCATTTTCCTCAAAATGAGGGATTCATGGTGATATTAACACTCCCTTATCACTGTTGTCGCTGCAGAAGCACATGCACCTCATCATCTGCAGCTTGCCAGGGAGAGAACAAACCGTCTTCCCACACTTCATTTCAGAAAAGTGCCTGCTAACATTATCTACACATGCATTAAACAGGTGGAGAGAGATGCCAACGTACAGATATGGCATTAAACTCAGCCAGAGAGAGGCGGGTGCTGTGCTCAGTTACAAGTGGGCGTGCGAAACCCGAGCAATATACCTAAATAATATTCCACTGTCACTGGTTTTCTACCCATCCCATTTCTGGTTTCTCTCAGCGACCATGGGAAAAAGCTTCAGGCCACCCAGCATGCAAATGCAGCACACAAGGGCAGCTAGAGGAATCTCATCTGAGTTGGATGATTTTCTGAAAGTAGGTATGAACCAAGCTTCTGTTTTATTCCAAGCTGCTTGGAAAAAACACAGTCTGGCTCAGGCCCTTGCTCTGCAACTCAACTCAAACCTCAGCTGATATAGGCTGCAAATGTTTGGTTTGCTCTCACTTAGAAAGACACATCCAACAGCCTCTCTCCTGCTGAAGCTTTGTTTTCATCTCAAATAGCAAGGTGCAATGAGAAAAGCCTTTGTTCTGGCACTGTGATTTTGGTTCAAGCAGAGCCAGGAAGCACTTGAAATCTCAGGGGAAGGGAGATCTTTCAAAGTTTTCCAACCTAATCTTCAAACCAAAGATCTGTGCAATACATCTAGATGAGCTGCCTGAACAGCTCAAAACTTGTTAACCTCTTGAGACTCACCACCAGCTCTTCCAAAGCCTCGCCTGATATTCTGAGAAGTGGCACTGAGGACCAGCTCCTGACTGAGCAATATGGCATAGCTCCACCAACTCCATTTAAGCCACACCAGACGGCCTCTTCATAGTCATTAAGACTTTTTAAATACCACAGAAATGCCAGAACATGAATCCAACTGCAGCAAATAAATCAGTGTTGGCCAAGCTCAGTGCCGCCTCGTGCGTATGCCGCTCACGCGCGGCCGTTACACTAACATTATGCTTCCAAGGGTCAGCTGAGAGCTGTGCTTTTTGGTATGGATGCAAAACTGCTGGCCACAGCTACCAAGAAAGACATGTCAGGGACCCTTGCCAGAGTCTAACATACAAACAAGGATAAAAATATCCCTAATCGTAACATTTTGCCACAGAACACGTGGTATTTACCCCTGAGGATGAATACATTGGTACAGCGGGAGGACAAGACCAAAATTCTCCAAGAATGAACCAAATGAGCCACACGCAGACCTGGCATTTCCTTCCCAAACAGGCCCGGAATTGTGCATGGCTTTAACATGCATGCATGGGAGTTTGGGAAGTCCAGCAGCAGTGTGGTTCTCCTAGTAACACCTGGGTGCCAAGCTATGTGGCCCAGAAGAGGCAAGGCTGTAAATGATCCCGAATGTCCCAGAACGTCCCTGTTCCACCCGCTTCACACTTCTCCTGCCAAGAGAAGCTCAGTCACGCACTGTACAGATTATCCCGCATGCCCTCATCATCCAAATTTATCTACACAAGGCTGCTAGAGATTCAGACCTCTGCTCGGAGGCTACCACATGACTGTCCTCTTGCCTCCTCTCGTGCTTCTCCTGGCAGCTCCTTCTGCCCGGCACATCCATGCCAACATCACCGGAGCAGCAAGGCTCCCGCCTCTGCCAGGGAACTCTCTACTGTTAGCTGTAAATGGTAAATCATAGTACTTTTTAGTGAAAAATAAACAGAAATGCCCTTGAAAGCAAATAAAAATCTTAAATTGCACAGAATTTCCTGTACCAGCTTAGCTCTTTATATCACAAAACAGGAAGGATTTCAGTTTTCCTTCTGAAAGCTGGTTATGATGGGAAAAGCGCCCACCAGGCACCATCAGAGGCCACAAGAGCTCTGGGCACAACCTGTTTGCCCTGCAAGGTTGAGCCTGACTTGTCTTCAAAAGCATCCTGGCTGCACGGGGTGATGCATGGGCACTATGGGCATCGCCCAGTGTGCAGCGAAGTCTGTGCTGCCCCAGGAGCCTGTGCCCTGCCTACGCACATTTCCCTGGTAATACAGATCTATGAGTCTCTCAAGCAAAGGCATGAACAATCAGAGAGTAAACTAGTTTCAAAAAATCCCTAAAAAAGTCCTAGAGAAAGGCAAAATCCTTGGGAAGAAGGGCTGAGTGGGACAGCACTCCTCCTGCCCCAGGGAGGACAGATGAAATGGGTCCTGGTGAGCTGCTCCATCTGCAAGTCCTCCATACGAATGAAAAAAACAGGAGAAAGAATATGACTAAGAATGTGGGATACAGAAACAGAGCTGTTTCTAAACAGGATGCTTTTAAAGCCTTCCAGGAGGCATGTGCTGGTTCTTTAATCCCCATCAGTTCATTTATACCTAGTAACTTTTTACTGCTACCCTATTACATCAGGCCCTATAGGGACAGAAGATGGTGGTGGGAGAAACTCAGGAAGTTGGAAATCTCAGGGAGACAGAGTGGATGAGTTATATAGGTCCTTTCTGTCACCAGCTCTACTGGAGTTCAACTTTGGGTAAAACACTCAGATGCTTGAATACTTCTCCAAACTTGTGCAACCTCTCAAGCCAACAAAATGGGCTAGAAATCTGGCTGCAGGAGCAGGAGATCTCACCTCCCTTCTGCTTTCAGTCTAATCAACAGTGAAAGGAGGGCAAAAAGGTGAGAAAGACCTTCCTCAGCTGCCCAAAGGTTTGTCACTACTTTGTTTAGCAGTTAAGGGGGCTCAGAAGGGGTTTCACATTATCTGCTGCCCAGCAAGGCACAGCAGTTTCTTAGGTCCGAGCTTTACAGCCTCGGTTCTGCTCTTCTGCTCCAGGAATTTTGCACGATAACCGAGCCAGAGTCAAGCTCAGCCAAACCTCTGGCACAATCAAAGAGTAAGGAGGGTTGCAAATGTTATTAACGCTACACACACACTAGGCTTAGGAAATAAATTCCTCTGAAAAGTGTATTCAGGGCTGTCAATCGGACCAGCCTGGTGTGGGGTCCCGCTCTCGGCTCAGCGATCCAGCGGGGTGAGGAACACCTCCACTTAGGGCACAATGCACCAGGAGGACGTGGAGGAGGAAGCTCCCTTGTGAAAAGCAATTCTTTTTGTCTTTTGTTTGAGTAATTAGTGTGATCAGGCCCAATAGAATGCAAACAGAAGTCAGCTGGGAGGTTATTAGCAATATTTATTTCAAAAGATCTTTGGAAAGCAGGTAACACATGTCCTAGAGGGAACAAGCCCTCTCAGCCCACTGGGGGACCACATGCAGAATATCCCTTGCAAAAATGGGTCAAATTCAAATTAGTGGCAATTTCCAAAAATTCTATTAATTTACCTAAATGCATCAAAGCTTAAACTCTGCCTACCCCCATTTCTGCACCTCACGAGGGAGAGCTGCGGGTAAGGATCAGCACTGAGGCTCCATCCTGGAGAAAGGACAGCCAGGATACTGAGCCCCAGGCTGCTGAGAAAGTGGGAATGGTTTTTGGGCACAGAAATACACACTTCCTTTGTACTATCAGGACTGATATGGAAAAGAGGGAGGATTGTGTGTGAGAAGGATGCATACAAAAAAGCAGAGAGAACGTAGAAAGAAAGAGAGATGGGATAAAGTCAGAAGGGGAAGGAAAGACAAAGAGGAGGAAAAAATCAGAGGCAGAAGGGAACAGAAAAGAAAATGTGAGAAAGGCTGAGTCTCTTTCAGGGAGCGGCTTTTCCCCCAAAGCCCAGCAGTACCGCTCAGTCGTCTCCGTCCCCCTTGCAGAGAAGCAGGAATGCCTTTTCCCACTAGCACCATTTTGTTCTTGCTCTGGTTTTTCCTCGCCTGCTTTGTTCTTTCTCCTTACAAGCTCTTGCTGAGGGTAAGCGTTAATTCTTTCCAGGTGCTCGTGTCTCGCCATCCTGCCGTTCCCGTGCGTCTCCCCGCTCTCCCTGCCACGCCAGCTCCCCCTCAGCGTTCTCCAGGCAGACTCTGCTCCACCTCCCCATGGGGCAACACCCCGGGAGCCCTGAAAACAGCCAGCTACTCCCAACCCTGAAAAATTCAGACCTACATATTGCTTTGGCTTGCAGCGCTCAGCTTTACTGCGATTGCTGTCTCACGAAAGGTTTGTGTTCAGAGAGAGCACCCTTCCCTCCCGCTGCAGGACAAAACCCCAGCCCTGGTGCAGCAGGTGCTGGCAATCAGCTGCAAAGTGCTCCTGGCCACAGGGGTTACAAAGCTTGCCAGGTTTTGCTTACAGCCTGAAAGCAGCGTGGACCATTTCCCCTCTGCACAGGGGGCAGCTTGGCAGATCCATGGGGAGATTTCTAAGAAACTCATCCAACAGCAAAACTCCTAAAGCACTTCAGGACTGGGCTGGAGATCTTGGGAGATGAGACCTCAGCTCCCCGCTCCAGGTGAACATGCTCTTGTGGGAGCTTTTCAGTTTTTGGACAAAGCTCAGAAGAAGCAGAGAAGCGATGTCAGGCCAGGAAATAACATCAATTTCAGTTAAATGCTTTGGCATCTCAGTAAAAGTTTTCTGAGGGAAAGGAATGGTTGCTCAGGTTGTGGGCAGCAGTTCAGGACACTCACAGACGGGTTCACGTGACTCTAATAAAAAGAAGCCCAAGTGAAATCACAATAGGTGGTCCACAATATAAAATCCATGGAGCCAACAGGTAGGTGACACACAGACCCTCTTTCCACCAGCCCAAAAGAACTCAGAAAAACCTGCTAGTGTAAAAGACAGGTTGGAGAGGGCTGCCTGGAGCTCATCAGAGCCTCCTACCATTAGTGTATCTGAACATTTGGAAAGGAAACACAATAAAAAGACCACTTAAACAACTCATCAGATGAACAGCTGACAAAGCCAGGCAAGAGGTCTGCCAGCAAGTTGGGGTCTTAATGTGTTTGCAATTCATTAGCCTCCTGCTTAGCTCCTAGCAAGCCAGCAAGGCCAGGATTCAAAGTTGAAATACCTGCATCTGCTCCCATCATGTCTGCTGCTTAGTGCAAACATTTATGTTTCTCAGCATATAAAATAAATAGGCCGATGTTCCAGGGAAGTCTGTCAGTGCAACGGCAGGTACACTTGATGATGTGTGAGCATGACTCCTGGTGCACGACGGGTCCAGGACTGGGGGAAAAGGGAGCAGAGTCTCTTTGCAAAGCAGATGACCCCTTGGCCGCTTGCTTTATTCGCCTCTCCAGCAGACAGACACAGCGCAAAGGAGAGGACATCTCCCTCCACACTCCTAGAAGGCAAATGCATGTGGGGTCAGTTGCTGTGGGAGAGAAAAGCCTTGATGTGCTCGGCTGCTAGGACACTCAGCGGCTCCTTCCCCATCTCCATGCATATACCCCTAGCACACGGGCACCCCCACAGCAGAAGTCACCCCCAGCCTTAACTGTACGCTCCTCCTCTAAGGGCCCATTCACAGCAAAAAGAGGATCCCAGAGAATGGGGATCCTGAGCCCGGAGAAGAGCTGTCTGCAGCCTCCTGGCAGCATGGGCCACTAAGTGCCAGCACTGCCCAGCCTGCACTGGACCAGGGCTGGGAGAGCCACCGGCACCTAAGCCACCCTCCAGTGAAAGTGCCAGCAGGTGTTCTCCCTGTGGTGTGAGCAGGTCCATGTCCTCCTGCACACCAAAACTCACAGGCACATTGTGGCTTTTCATGATTTGGGAGTTTCAGTGGTTTTTGAAAGACTGACCTAACACTGAAGGTTGTGCCCTGTGTTCCCGAAGTCTTAACATCCAGCTGAACATCGCCATGGGCCTCTCCCTGCACACACGTGTGTTCTGAGGTCATGAATCCTGCTCAGATGTTTGCAGCCTGGAGAAGGGGATTAGGGAAAGCACGAGTGAGAGCAGCTGAGGGCCAGTGAAATGCAGCACAGACAAACCAGACACGAGGATGGAGACTGCTGGCATCTCCTGTGGTGTCAGATGGAGAGCGGCAGCCCCAGACACCCACAGCTCGATGGGGCTTCCAGTCCTGAGCAAGAGCTTTTGCCACTTGTGGGGGAATAGGACAAAGAGTCATGTCGGAGAGCAGCACACAAATGCCCCAGATGCCTCAATAATGGCTGCTGGGCTTAAATGATTTGCAATAGCCTTGCTCGGCTCTTGAGGACACTTTCAAAATACGTGTGTGATGGTCCAGCCATGGGCCGCTCCTCAGCAGCATTCAGGAGCTCTGCAGAGCAGCCGGGGCATCCTGTGCCAGGATGCTGGACTCCCCTGCCCTCCCCTGGCCCCCGGACCCCGGACCCCAGCACCCCAACCCCCAGCACCAGGCTGGCTCTGCGACACAGCCCCTGGTCCTTCCCCCCAGCCTCCTGGCAGCCTGCCCAATTCCTGACTGAACATGCTTAGTGGGCTGAAGCCATTTATTAATTAATTTTGTATCAACAGCAACAGCACTTTATACAATCACGCAACAGCGCTGCATATTAGTAAGTTGTAATGATGATGTCGATGCAGGCTCGTGCCTGGGAACAATGGCAATAATTACAGAGTCTGCCATTGTTTTTTTAGCTGTTGTCTGTGCTGAGACCCCCAAGCCCCAGACTCCTTGTCAAGGGATGCTGCTGGTACCATCACAGTTACCTGCAGGAAAGTCCCCAAACATCTGCTGGCTGAGTGCTCCCAGACAGGTCGGCCCACCCAGTGGGCTGGTTGCTCTGGGCCATGGAGCTTTCAAGGGCTTTTCCCTCTGGAAACACTTCCCCTTCCCTCTTGCACTGAAGAATGACATGGAAGAAACAGTTTTTTAATCCCCCAGGCAGGGAACAAGGTCATGCAGGGAGGGAGTCAGGGTAACTGCCCCTATCCCAGAGGGCAAGATGTGACCAGATCTGGAAACAAGTGGCAGGAGAAGCTAATGTAGGAGCACGACAAAGCCAGACATTGTTTTGTGACTTTGCAGTGCCGCTGGCATAACCTCTGATGCATGCAAAGGGGAACCTGCTGTGAGGACCAGCAGCATGGAAACACTGGCTGCAGGTGAATCATCAGGGAGAGCGCTGGGAAGCACATCCCCGGGGCACCACATGAGCCCAGCCAAGGCCAGGGTCAGCAGCCACCTCCGTGCCAAAACCCCAATGGCCCTGAGCCCACGGAAACACAAGCTGAGCAAGGAAATCCCACCTGTCCAGAGGGGAAGTCCTTGGCTGCCAATTAACTGTGCTTAACGAAGGCATCCCATTGCATGACAGGAGCAGAAGTCAATCAGAAGCAGCTGCCCACATCCCAGCCTGGCACATCACGTTGGCACAGAGCAGCTCCACCAAAACTGCCGCCAGGGCTTGGTTATTCCTCCCTCAACAGGAGATACAAGGGACTGGCTCCCGCTGCTTCTCCCCACCCAGTTATTTCTCCAGTTGCTGCCTCCAGTTTCCCAGGGCTTCAAAAGGAGAGGTGAAGATAAGAGACGAGAGGGGAGAAATACACAGGACAATCCCGAGGAAATAAGGTTACTGGAAGCAGCGAGACAGGCTTCCTTCACAAGCCTGTTTTCGATTTCCTCCTCCTCCTCTGAAATTATCGCTGAGATTTTTTTTCCCCCTCTTCACTGCCCAATATTTAATTGAAAACGCAGATCTGTAGCCCAGAGAGGTGTTATTTTCGGCACACAAAATAGAGATATCTCCTAGCAGCTGTCAATCCTGGTGACCTTAGCTTCTGTGCAGACTGCATGGGCCTTTTTTTTTTACCTCTTTCCTTTCCTTTTTTTTTTTTCCACTTTCTTTTTTTCCTCCAGCCGAGTTACTGTTTCATTGCTCTCCGCTGGGACTCTGACAAGAGCTGAGTTCCTCGCAGATGACACAGAATAATTGAGATGTCCTTCTGCTGACCTTCAGTCCTTGGCAGCACTTGCTTCCCTTCTGGTGATCAGGGCGAACGACAGCCGAGTGGCACACGCATGCTCTGCGCCCGCCCAGACCCATGCAGACACAGGGGCAGGGAGGGACACTCCTTTCCTAGGAGGGTAAAAAACAAACTGGGCGGGGAAAATACCCCCCCAGGCATGCGGCGGTACCCAGCAGTGCGGGCAGGTAATCCCGTACCAGTCACCCAGCCTGGCACACCCACCCACACCAGGATGAGCGTGAGGGCAGCACTCAGCTGTGTGTCCAGCGCCAGGCACACATGTGGCCATGCATCCCTTAACATATACCTGCAGGGATGTTTTCCCACCACAAGCACCAGCGGGGACACCCAAGCCTGTGGGAAGCAGCACAAAGACCTTGTTGGTGTGGATGCTGGAAAGGGATGGAGGCAGAGGAGCAGGGAGGAGCCGCAGGGATGCTCCAGCCCCACAGAGGCACCACCAGCCCCTGCAAAGTCCCCAGCAGGTGGGAGGCAGAACCCGCTTCCAAATTGTACCTCACCCAGCTTCCCAAGGCTGGAACCCCATGTGCTGCTGAGAAACAGGGCAGCTCCTGTGCCAGGACAGGGCAGACCCTGGGGGAGAGCATGGTGTCTCCTCCCTGGGTAGGCTCAACTCCTGGGCACCTCTGATGTCAAAAGTTATATCAAACTAACAATGAAACAATTATTTCTTCCACAGCCACTGTATTTGTATGGGAATCTTGCAGAAACATGGCATCACTCTGACATTTCCCTCGTTTCCACAGGGGCTGCAGAAAACAAGTTGAAAGTGCAGGCAATAACCTTTCCGCGTGAGCTGGGCCCATTAGCATCACATGGACCGGGTGCTTTTACACGGAGGAAGGAAGAGGAGATAGAAGCGCTGGTTTAGATTGTGAAAACATTTAAAAGACACAGTGATATAAGCAAAGAGGGTTGTTGGTTGTTGTTATCGCTGTGGCTAGAGATAAGCCATGAGTGGGGACAGGGCTTCAAAACAAATGCAATGAGAGACAGACCCCATCACGAAGAAGTTTATAGTGTGAATAAACACAGTGGGCAAGGGTTGGAGGAATGGAGATAAGGCAGGACGGAGGGCAGGCAGCGGCGGCAGCGGCTGTGCAAGCTGGGGGCAGTGGGGCAGCCCCTCACACTCCCCGTGCAGCGGCTGGGGGCCCAGCGTCTCACCAGCAAGGCAACATGGGTTTTACCCTGAGGGTTTTGCAGCGAAGAGAGACAAGGGAGGAAGGGCTCACTTCGGTCAGTCCCAAGGCCACATCCAGCCGCAAGGAGAGCAGCTTGTTTGACTGTCTCTTTAAATCTCAGCTCACATTCAGGCAGATTTCTCAGTGTCCGTTCAAAACAAAAACAAATTCATTTCAGAAAATAGTATGACTAAAGGTTTTGACTTTTGCAGGGTTCTTTTTTCCTCCTTAATTTTTTTTCCATTCTACTCTATTCATCCAGTTTGGCACTAATTCACCAATAGTTTTGATTGTCCCCAAAGCAGTATTTCTGGTAAATAAACTATTGTCCACCCCTTTCTCCCCAGCGCTAGCTATGCCAACTTCCATTGTGCTGACAATTGATTCCAGGTGTTTTTTTTCTCTTGTTTTTCCCAGCATATGAAAATGCCTATACAAAATTAATCTTGGTGACTGGGGCGAAGAAACCACCTCTCAGAAACACGCCGGACAGCCGGAGCCAAGCGCACTCCCAGGCGTGCTGAAGAGGAGGACAGATATATGGGAACCTTCCTAAATTCATTAGCTCCAAAACAAACTGCGAGAGATTGACAAGTACCGCTCGTAACTGGTAAAATTGTACCCTTTAAGCTGGAGACTGAAGCACAATGGAAAGACACTTCCCAAAAACCCCCACTGCCTAATCCTGGGGCTGGGGAGCGGGCGCAGAAATCCGCAGCGGGGCTGCCCTGAGTTGGGAACAGTCACAATTAATTTTAAAAGCAGTATCACTAAATAACTTTCTGATCGTAAATGCAGGTGCTGTACCTGTGTTGAGCTGAAAAACCTGAGGCAGGAGAAACACTTTGGGCAGTCAAGTTAATGTCTCCAGCTCTAAACTAGTGACTTTTAATTCCACTTGTGCACTGGATCTGATCCTGAGATATTTCAAAGAATATTTGTAACGTTTTAAAGGCATTACAAGGTGCTGTAAGTTAAAATGGGAAATGTCTTAATTTTGGCTAGGGACCTTAAAAATACAATGAAAAGCTTAGGTGAGACTCATATGCGGAGTGGGAAACATGCTGCCTATAAAAAAGTCAAAAATGGAATCAACAGAGGTTAAATATAATGGCTATAACTGAGCAAAGATAGATTAATCGTCAATTCAGAGGGAAATGTCAACTCCACAATGGAAATATCTACAGAAATTTATAGCGAGAAACTATTTGGCAAAATGTGTTCCAGCTCAATCTATGGTAAATGATTGAGATAATTGCTCCAAAATGATATTGTCTGGCATTGAAAAAAAGAGACATAAGAGACATCTGCGCTGCTAGAAACACTGATTTCCAACCTGCCCTCGTTAAATAACAAGGAGAGTAAAGAGAGTTAGACCCTAATGGGGGATCATCTTGTCCACTTTAGGGAGATATTATCCAGACAAACAGTTTTTCTAAAAGAAGAAAAATTATCCCTGCAGTGTTGGGATGAGAACTTTTTCACTAAACCCGCTGACTCCTCAGCCCTCGCTAACCACGGTCAGGCAAGGGCCAAGCAGGGCCTCCCGCTGCGTGGTGGACCATTTTTTGCTAAAACCTTTCCAGTATTTCACAAGGAGGGAAGGAAATCTCTGCAAACATTGCCTTTGAGAGGAAATACCCCTCCTCCCAGTTCCATGAACCTCAGCAGGTTCCCGGAGGTCCCAGCAGCCAGCTCAGGTAACCCCGCTTGGCTTCAGTCTCAGCAAACCCCCCCAGGAGAGGGATTTGGAAGGCAGCCGGTGGGGCTGAGGAAGGCAGGTTCGCCCCTTGGGGTGCACCGGCTCGGTCGCTGCTGCCCCGCTCCCTGCTGCAGACCACAGCAAACTCAAATATTGAGGCTGAATCAAGGCAAAGCTTCGAGACAGAGTGCACGCTCCGGGGACTGCTTTGCGCTAGGAAACACCTATTTGAACTGCCCTGCGAGTCTTGCAAGTCCTTCCCTTTGGTTTTTCCTTCTGCCCTGGCACTGACCACTTGCCCCGCACCCTCTGCTGTGGACTTCCCACCGTTTCACTAGCTGTGATGACATCCCTGCAGCTGAACCGCTCCTGTGTGCATGGCAGGATGGGGACACGTGTGTGGGCTCATTCCAGCCACCCCTTTGAACTGCAGGGAGCTGGGGGGGCTGCCCCAATGCCAAAGAAGGAGCAGGAGGTTGGTGGAAGGAAGGAGGCACAGCTTTTTCTGATCGTACAAACACCCCGACTGCAGGAACAGGATGGGAAGAGCTCAGCTCCTGTGACACAAAGGCCACCACAACCCTCCTGTCTCGTAGCACCTGGTTCTGCACTTCTCCTCTGTTAGAATCTGTCTTCATTAATCCCCCCACAAGGCTCTGCCATTGCTAGTCCCTGTTGCCATTCACCTAAACACCCCCAAATTGTCCCAAAGTTCCCCATCACTCCCATCTGGAAGTGTCCTCTTTTCCATGCTGCCAACCCTCTGCAGGGTACCTAAAATCACACCAGACTTTTCCCTCACCCTGAGCTAAGCTCACACCTAGCCTAACCAACCCCTAAACCCACCTGGACCTTGGGTATCCTGCTCCTTGCAGGCCCCATACCTGCTCCCAGCTCCTCATGCCCTGCCTTGCTGTCTCTTCTTGGAGCATCCCTCATTACCGCGCTGGGGGCAAGGGCTCAGACACCAGCTCCACGTTATCAGTAACCACCCGCAGAAAGAGATGACACATCCATGGGAATAGAGGAAGGCACAGAGAGCCCTAATCCCACTCCTGATGATCCCAAACTGGCCTGTCCCTGCAGCAAGAAATGGCAATTACCCTGACTTGACAATTATCCTGGATTTTATGGCTCCCGAGGAGAAAATCAGCCAAGAACATGACATGTCCTGGGAGGAGAGCTGCTGCATCCAGGCAGGGACACTCGCTGAGTGGGACCTGCAGGCTGCTGGTGAGCGAGAGCTCCATCCATGCAAGGGACACAGTCAGGAAAATGGTGAAATTTCACCCTTTCTTGGCAGGGAAGTGAAAACAGCTCTTGCGTGGGTGCAGGCACTCAGGAGCTCCTCTCTCAGTGCTTTTAGCCAGCCAGCCAGGCTTCCTTGATCCTAGGATAGGCAGCGGGGCATTAGGGGACCTGCAGTAACCCCAAAGTTACCCTAACAAGCACCTCTGTGCCTGCAGGCTGCCTGGATCGTGGGAGGGGAAACGGGGAACCCTCCCCACCCCCCCATGCTGAGCCTTTATCAGCACTTAATTAAAACTTGACAAGAAGATTAACACACAGAGGGCAGTTTTAATTAACTTAATATTGCATTCAATTTTCCAATTCGTCGCAGTGTACCAGACACCTGCAGATCTTAATACAAAACCAAACAAAAAAGGGGAGCATGGGAAGGGGGAGAGTTAGGGAGATGCCTCGGCCGGCAGCAGAACCACGCTCAAACTTTCTGCTGCTGCTCTGCCTGCACGCACCCGCCTCTGCTATCCCCGGGCTGCCTGTAAGTGTTTTCAGATGCTAATAGCCACTATTCCCCACTGAGCCCATTCGAGCCATCCTAGGGATGTTTGCTTTCCAAAATGCATTTATTTGTTTGATTTTAATTTATTTATTTTAAGATACATTCCTGGGCATTCATGAAGCAAAAGTGAGCTCTCCTCTTTACCCCGCTGTCCAGGCCATCAAGAGGCTGTCAGAAAAGGCCAGGAGGAGGCAAGGAGAAGGGTCTTGGCAGGCTGGGGCTTAGCACAGGAAACACACGCTCTCCATCCACCTCATGCTGCTGCTCAGGGATGGAAAAAGAGAAGGCACAGAGCAAAAACATCGTTGTCCCACTCCTCCTGGTGATACTAGAACAAACAGCTGGGAGTGGGATGCTTCTCCCTCACAGGAGTGGCATGCTGGGGAGGAAAGAGGGGTGAGTCCAGCACTGACATGAAGCAGATGAAGGGAAGGCAAAGAGAAAAGAAGGCATGGAAAACAGCACTTCTCTCATTGCTCTCACTGCTTTCAGAACAGTTAACTCTCTTGTAATTATGGGCCCCAAATTAGGGAGGTGCAGGAGCTGCCAGGCCCACACGGGCAGTCCCCTGCCAGGCCCACACCCTCAGCTGCCTTACCTTTGGATGATGCAGCCGAGGGCTCTGGCTAAAGGCACCTCTTTGTGCCGTAGCTCTGGGTTCCTGGGTTGCACACACCTGTATGGGAGCAACTCGGGAACCTCTGGATCACCCAAGACCCTGGGGCTGACACTAAAGGGGGACACACTGCAGAGACTCAGGAACACCCGGCACGCAAACTCAGAGCAAAGCCGAGATGGATGAATTACACAAATTACCACACTGAACCTTCAACTAGTTCTCTGTCAGAAATAGTTTGCTATACACCAAAAAAACCTGTTATTGTTAACTTTCTCCTTCCATTGTTTTTTCTGTGTCAACTCATGCCTCTCCCCCCCACCAATTTCCTGACAACCTTGGGAGGAACAATGCACTGACACAGTATTTTTTCCTCTAGAGATTTACAGCCCGTGCACCGAGGAGGCCCGAGGAATGAGGGTGCCCTTCTCTAGCTCCAGCTCCGGCCTCGAGCACAGCTCTGAACCCTTCACCATGCTGAAAGGTTCAGCCAGCCTGGACAGGTCTGCTCATTTCAGGGACAAGAGCAAGTGTTATTTTTTCTTCCATTGCTCTGGAGCGTATTCATTATTAGCTTAGGGCAAGGTAATTCAGTCGCAATGGGAATAGTCTCTCAGCCATGCCATACAGTTATGCAGCTGATGGAGGAATGTGTGCAGGACATGTTCTTTAGTGGTTTCTGTACCTTTATTTTTTGGCTGCCATTATATTTCTTGATGCTCTGAATTTAGTTAGATGTAATTTAATAAAATGTTTTAGTCCTATTTTCCAGGGAGAGTTTTGTTTCAGTTTGATTGTGGAAGGAAGAGGAGATGTCCTCCTAGTACCCTTATAAAACAAGATTTTCCTGCTCTTTTTCTGAATCAAATCAAACCCAAAGTCAGATGAGTGCCATAGGACACAGAGAAAATGGCAGAGAAATCTGATACCATCAAATGTCCCCATCTGTCCGAAGCTGCAGTAAGAGGGGAAGTGGCGATGCCTCCTGCAGCAAACCCACGAGGTCCGAGGGACTCCCAGCAGGTAAAATACCGGACAGCATCTGCCTGGGGAAGGCACAGAGCCTTACAAACAGACCATATGCTTCCCAGCAGAGTCTCTGCTTGCAGGGGTGTCCAATGCAAACTCAGCCAGACCATAAATGTGAGCAAAGTGCTCGCGGCCTGGCTCTTCTGTATACTGCCTGCACACGGGTAACTGTGATCGAGTCCACGAGAGCTGACAAACACCAGCCATGGGTGTGTGAGTGCTTTGCAAATGAGAACTACACTGTTAGCAAACCGAGTCTGCAGCACACAGTATTCAGCTAGATCTAACCCCAAAATCCCATCTCCTGGCTTTGGCAAAGGTGGGTAGTTGTCTCCTTGTGCTTCTTCTCTAGAGCAGGAGCTCTAAAGGCCAGGATGTTTCCAAGGTCTCCCCTCCCCACTGAAGAACTCAGTATGGGCACTTTCCAGTACTTTCCCAGCAAAGTCTTCAGTGCCACATACCACAGAGCTAGCTGAAATCCGGGCAATAGTCACAGAGGTGGCATTAATTTCTAACGAACCCTCGGGTCCTCGTATAAACATACTTCCAGTTGTTCAATACAACAGTGCCAACCTGGTCCCAGGAAAGCGCAGATCCCTCTCCAGTTCCTTAGACAAACAGCCAAATTTGGGGCTTGCCCTTGCCAACAGTGTTGCCTTTAAAAGGGTACAAGTGTTTGCATGTAGTCAGGGAGTCCCCCAGATCAGGTCTAGCCCAGCTTTTATTAGCAAACCCTCAACCTGGTCCCCAGGGGACAGCACGGGGGCTTGAGGTTACAAAAAACCTACTGTCTGATTTCTCCCCAGACTGTGAGGGTGCTTCAAGGGCATCAACCGGTGCTGCAGCCAGGCACTAATTCCCCTCCACCATCTTCCACCTGAGCGATTCCTCCCAACAAGCTGCCCTGCTGGCAGTGATGGTGCACAGCCCCACAACACCTGTGCCACCGTGCGCTTGTCGGAGAAATAACCCCTTCCCAAGTAACACAAATTACAGCACACTCCAGCATCTAAATATAACCCTGGTGTCGCTGCAGCAGCCTCTCCTCTTCCAGCCTGCATGACTGCCTTGGAGGAGAGGCAGCAGCTGTGGAGAAGGGGCCTGGGTGATGGAGAATGGGGATGGACGGAGCCCCTCAGGTGGCAGCTGCTGCCTCCATCCCCTCCGGAGCAGGGAGCTGCAGCACCGCTCCCAGCGCTGCCTTGCCAGCAGGTTTCCTTCCTGGCCAGCAGCGAGGGGAAGTCAGACAGCACCAGCCGTCCTCCCCTTGACCTGCCTGCTGAGATTTCTGACAGAGAGGAGCAAAAATCACCATCTGATGCTGTTTTGGGACACCAACAGTTTCTTTTCACATATCCTTCACTTGAACGCCTACTGGCACGAGAACACCTACTGACACCCCCATTATCACCCCTACCCCATGTCCATACCCTTTCACTTTCCAGGAGGATATCTTTGGGAACCTCCCATCCCCAGCCCATTCCCACAAGAAACAGGAGGACAGGAGGCCATGAGAGATGGACAAGTATTTAAAATGCTTAATGGACAGAAACAGGCCATCCTGAGTGGAGGTCTCAACCTCTCATAATATTTCAGAGGGAAAAAGAGAGACAGACCCTCCTCCCCCACCTTGTACCAATATGGTGTAGGGTTTAAAGGAGGCTCCCCATAGCGAGGAGCTTCAAAGCCTCACCAGCCCCTCCCACCGAGTGTCCTCCTGGTTCAGTTCCACCCTCCACATTTAAGTGCCTTTCATCCTTCCTCTTCTTCGTCCTCATCATTATTAGGTTCCCTTCCCCCACTCCCGCCCACTCCCACCCTTGTTGGAGACTGCCTTTGGTCAGGAGCCCAATGGGAACCAGCTGTCAGGCGTAGCTGGGATATCCTGGAGAAAACAGCTTGAAAATGCCTCCCCCCCGCTTCCCCCTCCATGGCAAAGAACAAAAAATCCCACCGCAAAATGGCCCTGCAGATGGAAAAGGCATCCTGCAGGCCACCCTCCTCCTGACCTGCGTGGGTCCGTTCGCTGGAGTGGTACCAGGAGGTCCCGGGTCCTGACTCCCTTTGGAACCATGAACCCATCCTGTTTGTCCTCCTCCTGCCAGCGGGACCCTCCTGACCCACACAGCAAGAGCCCAGGGCCCTTGCGCTGGAGCATTTTGTATTAATCCTCCTTTGTCGACTTCTTTAGTGCACCTCGCTCCAGCATTGTTCTTCAAAGATGTTCCTGCCCTTCCCAGCCTGGGGGTTGTTGTTGTTTAAACAGCAGCAGCAGCCACACAAGCTGCTAGCTGTCCTGCCTTTACAGGGTGGTCTGTAATTGCTTCCTGTCCTCTCCAGCAACTGGCTTCATTTGTTTGAATTTCTGCCTAATCTCAGAACTGGGGGAGTTTGGAATGAGAGATGCTTAGTCCATGCTCATGGGTCTTTCTCCACGCTGGGCCAAGCTTAGCCAGTTTTGGAGATCCAGCCTGGTAAAGTCGCAGTCCCACAACCAGAAAAAAAGCTTGAGCTTAAAATAACCCAGGCAAGCCAAAAGCCGGTCTCAGCGAAGCTGGAGGCCTCGGTTTAGAGGTGCTGTGAGACCAAGTTTTTCTGTGGTCCTTGGATGCGGCAACTGGAGCCCAGGTGTGTGCCGGCAGGAGCAGGAGTGGAAAAAGAAATGGGGGGATGGGGAGAAATGAAATGTTATTTCTCAGACTTCAGAGCTTCGCTGTTCTTGGTCGTGTTATGGTATGGGCTGTGCTTGGGGTGGATTTTATCCAAGCCAGTTTGCACACATCCCGCTGATTTCCCAGTGTGCTGATTTTGTGTCTCTGCGCTGGCCTCTGAGCTCCCATTATACTGAAGCAGGAAAAGGGTATGCTGGGGGCCAGCCATGAGCAGAGCTGAGCTGCTCAACAGGCTTCATACCAAACACTGAAAGTTTCTTTTTTTGCCACTCTCCAAAAACACGAACCTTGGCTTTTCGTTGAAATGGGAAGTGCTGTGGATAATGTCCACTTTCAACAGCATTTTCCACATTGATAAAGTAAAAATTTTAAAGAAAAATGCCCCAGACAGTGTTTCCAGAAATGAGAAACATCGTCCAGCATAAACCTTTATGGTCCGTCTGGAGCAGAAAACTAAACGGGCTTTGTTCTTGGGGTCTGGTGCATGACTGAGGCAAAAGGACAGAGGCGGCAGAGCAGACCCGACCATCTGCCTTCCAACACAGGACGTCCCCAGGCTGTGTCACCTCTGCCTCTGCTACGAGGTTTGTGTTGGCTGGCTCTCAGGGTTTCATGGCAGAGCTACGGTAGGGATCCTCCTATTCCGTTCCCATGGGTACAGGAGCTTTCTCCCTTCAGAGAGATCAGAAGGAAATGAAGCCTAAGTGCGTATTTCACATCTGGGGTACTCGGATCCAGAGCCAGTCAGCCCCTAGAAATTATAAACCCAGTGAGGAAATGTGATGGATACTGATGGTATCTCCTTGGGGTGGTGTTTCTGGCTAGGACTGGATGTGCACCTGGCAATCTTCAGACAGCTCAGAGCTGGACTAGAAGGGGATGCTGCAAGTGGGAGGAGAGGTTACCTGGTCAGGAGTCCCAGGCTGAAACTGCAGTGAAGACAGAGGCAAAGAGGGAGAATTTTACTGAGGGGGTGAGATAAAGGGGCTGCGGGCTGGACTGGGACACGTGTACGGCAGGGGAGGTGGGAGGAGGGGCTGGCTGTGCAGAGCAGGATGAAGGCCGCTGCCATGTCTGCAAGTGGGTACGTGCGAGTTCCCTGCCCATGCTTAGGCTGCCTGTGCTCCCACCATGTGCTGGCAGGTCCTGGAGGATAGCCGAGAGCCTTTCGGCAAACCTGCCCACACAGAGGGATTATCAGCAAGGCCGATGCTGGCAGGAGTGAATGGAAATCTTGGTTCCTTTTAATACCCCTCTTCAATAAATGGCCACTGAAGTAGTGAGATGACAGCACCGCACAGAATGGGCTGGACTGGCTTCTTTTTATGCTGCCTGTAGGGGGTCACCAGTCTGTACTCTGGGACTCCCGGGACAGAAAGCCTGGAGTTAAAGCAGTCACAAAAACAAAGACAGAACAAGCCCATTCCCGCCCCTCACCCCTCTAAATATTTTCCTGAATGGCTTTGCAAGCTGTTCCTGGTCCAGATGCATCTCACACACACATTTCACATCTATCCACTGCCTGTTCAGAGTGTGCATCGCATGGCGCATATTGAAAATATATCGGCCTACTGTCTAATTTAAACTGCACGAATATTACGTGTTAGGTAATATTTTATATGTGACTGCATATATTTTAAATTAATGTATGGACAATACAATCTATGATGGCTTTTTAATGCCACTTGTTGCACATAGCCCCTGTGGCAGATGCTGCTCAATATACTTGTAACAAATCCCACAGGCGCTGGCTGCTGTGGTGCGATGTGGACGGCCTTTCCCATGCTGGAGCAAGGAGCAATTTGCTGGGCCAGCCTGGCTGGGCCTCGCCTTCCGGGACAGGATCAGGCCTTTGAGGCACTTGTTTTTATGACTTCTGGAACAGAACAATGTGCAGTGTTCAGTCTCTAGTGCCCGAGTTCCTTCTCTGCTTCCAGTTTTGAGATCACACTCTAACAGCTCCAAGGCCCTGCAGGCTCTTTTCCTCATCTTGCTCTCCTCATGCCTCCAGTAGCTTCGGCACCCTCCTCCAGAGCTCCAGGTTTGTCACTTCATGAGATGCATTGACCAGCAAGGATGATACAGGCTTTGCAGTGGTTTTCCAAATGAGGCACAACTTAGGAACAAAGCAGTAGTGTCTGCTTGGGTGTCCTCACCATGAAAGCTTCAGTTTGGACAGGTGGACTTATGTGATCCCAGCTCCCCTTCCACTCAGTCTTCTGGTTTTGGCACAAAGTATCACCAGTATCCATTCCCCTTCCTCGGATCCATTCCGTCTCTCCCTGCTTGATTACATGCAGTTCTTAACAGAGCCCTGGTCTCTTTTTCTGGCACTCTGTTGCTTCACTTGCAATCCAGACTGTCAGAAGCTATCTGTTCTCAGAGACAAGCTCTGTGCTGGGATAGGAAAAGCTGGGAGGAGCTCAGGTTGGAAAAGAGATCTCCAGCGGTGGAGCGCAGCTGGACCACAGGAGACAATAGGAATTGACCATAAAAGCTCCTGTTGCCCTTGTACTGATCACATAGGCGTGACCTTCACATTAGTATCTGCGAAGACAGACAGCGAGGTCTGAGACAGACACATCCACTTTCCAGGTGGGGCCCAGCGCTCAGTGCCCGACCTTTCTCTCAGAGAGGTGGCCCCATCTGCTGTGGCACCCTGGCCACGGTGAGAACAAGCCCTGAACAATGAGCCCCAGGGACAAAGGAAGGGGAAGCTGTAGCCCTGGCTTCAGAGAACAGGAAAGAGAATTCCCAGCTAACAGACAAGAACCATGTTGCTTTTCTTTTAGACATGGCTGTTTGGCTGCCAGGAACGTATCTGCTAGCCAACGGCTGGTTTTAAAGCGCTGTCCCCAAGGGCTACAGCCTTGCCAAGGCTTTGACGTTGGTGGTCAAGATACCAAAATGGACTTTCTGAACCAACAAAGAGACATGATCTGATTGGTACCAGAAAGAGATGGGGGAGAGAAAAACATACATGGTTCTGATTACCTGGCTTCAAAATCACTGTAATAAACCCAAATTTGGGAAACAATTAGAGATGAAGAAGAAGAGCAAGAAGAAAAAGAGGAATGAGAGAGTCGCTCGGCAGCCTCAAGGCAGCCTTTCAAGGATCAGTATTTGGATAAAAGCCAATATATCAGCTCTAATCTTTGGCTTTTTGTTGGACTTAACAAGGACTTTAAAATGAATCCAGTCGCAACTGACGGGCCCCATATGGATCCTGGTTTGAAACCTCTTCCTCAGCACCAAATCAAATAGTCTGGCACTATAGAAAGCCGGTGAGGAGACTTTAAAAGGGAAAAACAAAGGCAGCAGCACAGACATACACTCACACACATGCATGTGTGCACACTTGTACACGCAGGCAATGCATGAAGACATCAGGCTCCCTATCAGCGCAGAGTTACCGCAGACAAGTGGCTTTGTGGTTCCACAGAGGGGCTGTCTGTGACCATGACGATACCATGATGATATTTCCCTTGATGCCACTCAACTGAGTCGTTTCCCAGACTCTCTGCGAGTTCAATCACATATGCATCTGTAGATTGCCTTCATTTACTGCCTTTTATTTCAAACTTTGATAAAAAAAAGTATGGTTATTTTTCTTCACGTATCAAAAAAAAATTAAAAAACATTCTTCCCTCATCTTTCTCTGAAGCTGGCGCATCTCTCATCTCCCTAAGCTACACCACAATGCGAGAACAAAGGCATCTGACCTGTATCCATGGCAACCCTCAAATTCTACACCTTTGCCTTTTGTACAAAGTACCCCCTCCCTTTGTCTATACACACATATGCATATGTACATACTCACTGTATCTGCCTACATATACGTATATACATATATACGTATGTGTATATATAGACCATATGCATATATATTTAAAAGTCATTGTTCTTGATTCTTACAAAAGCTTCTCTATTTGCCTCATATGCCAGCTGAACTCGTGTTTATTCCATGGTGGGGTTTGCCTTTCAGGTGACAGCAGGGTTAACTTAAAATCCACTGATGGCCACAAGGTAGCACTTGGTTCAAGGAAGAAAAGCAAGTGTTGAGTGTGGAGAGAAGCAGGAGTGTAATAACGGATTATTGGATAACACTTGGCGTGCCAGGGCTAGAACAGCTGGCCTCTGCCTTTTCATGGCCACTGCCGGTGATTCAAAGGGACATTCACCTATTCAATCCATCAGTCAAAGTGAGGGGAAAGGCAACACTTCCCTGTAATGAAAAAAGTAACAACAACAAAAAATCCATTTGATTGTTGAAAAGGAATGTGCCAAGTGGAAGCACTGCTGGGTCACATTTTTAGCACCCCACTCTCCCTGTCATCAGACCTGGACCGACTCCTGGCTGCCTGCAGCCAACTCCCCTGTTTACAGAGGGCTTGCCCTCAGCCAGCTACAAGACCCTTCTCTGAAGCGTGGCCTCTGCCTTTGTGCTCTATTTGCTTTGGAAGGATTTCAGTGCTTTGCAGCAGAAGCCAGCCACCAATGGGTGTGGAGGATGGCACGTGAGAGCATGGAGAACGGCACCCAGCAGAGCCGAGGCAGGGCTGGCAGCCAGGAGCCACGGCACGGGAGGGAAGGTCCCTGCAGAAGGCAGCAGCCCCCGGGTCTCACCGAGTTTTAAACTCAGCAGGATCCTGGAGCCACAACCACGCACACAGACCGGTTTCACTGATCAGCTGATGGGCAGCATCTTGCCTTCTTGAAAGGCTGGTTCTCAAGAGCTTGTTAATTTGGGAAAGGCTGGCACCACCCGGTATGTCATACCCAAAAGGCTGTCAATCCCCGAACTCTTGGAAGATACCGAAAATTTGCACAATAACAGTCCTTGCTTTTGTAGTGACTCTGCAGAAGCAATGAGTTTCATTCTGGGAGGGAACATTTAGAGCTGCCACAACTGCATCCCACAGTCTTCTCTCAGTCCCTAACAATGCCTTCTGCCCCGAGAGTGAAAGGACTGGGTATTTTAACCCACTTCTCCCCACATGCACTACCACCACTGGTAGAAAAGGGAAGGTCTTCTGAAAAGGAGGAGGTCAGCTCCGCTAAAAGCACCGACCAGAAGACATCTCTATGATCAGGCTGTGTCATGGTAACAGGCCCTGGGCAGAGAGGGCACGGTCAAACCTTTCTCCCTCCCTTTTAAATGCTTCCAGTTGTCAGTTTAGCAATAGAAAAACAGCTGAATTGTGGTTATAGACAATGAATGATGCAACAGAATACCTCATGCAGACATAGAAGATTTGCTGCTCATTTCTCTTCAGCAGGAGGGCCGTATGCATGGGACCGGGTCCAGACTTATTGACGTCAACAGAAAGACTCCCATTGACTTCAGTGGGCTTTCACTGGGACCATTATTGCCTGTGAGAAGCCACTTACTGGGAAACCAAGGGAGGATCTAAATTTGCGTAGAGCAAACATAATGTATCCTTGGTTCTCCACAGTACTGAGGCATGGCTCATGGAGACTGCATTTCCCAGCATGCTATACTCCATCTTTAGCCATCAACAGTAATTTGACGTGCTGAAGTTCATCCACAGAGAGGGCTGGTGGTGCTGCTCTTTCATCTAACCAGAAACAAAAATGTCTGACATATGTAGCAGCACAGTCATGCTTTGCTTCACTGCTGGGCCAAGTTTTCACAGGAATGGCTAAACTGTCATACCAAAAATCATAATTACCCTGAAGGTGAAAGTGATGGCTGGAATGGCTGGGAAGCAGGACTCCTGTTTCTGCGCCCTCCACCTCGGACAAGACCCACCATTTCCTGTGCCTCGATTTCCCCATTAGTAAAGGACATGCCCGCAGAGTGATGTGATGTCCCGTTTCTGCGTGAAGGAAAAAGCTCCTTGTAGAAGGACGTTACTGGAACTCCCATAGCTCCGGTCATGGATTTACTGCAGAGAAATGTGACTCAGCAGAGGGTCCCAGGGGGGGTGACACAACTTGCAAGCCAGACTCCAAGGACTGCCTCACCATTTGTCACAATCCCCCCTCACTCTCCAGAGCAGGGCCCTCTGCAGGTACTCCCTCTTGGACTCTCCTAACTCCCTAGAATGCTTTTCCCTCCCTGGCCAAGCGCCTTCCAGAAACCAAGAAGCTCTGTGTCAATTCGGACTGAAATGATGCCTGCATCCCCCAAGTAAGGATCCTCACTCTTTTTAACATACTCATTCATCTAGAAATTTTTGAGGACCATCTTATGCCCCAGGCTCTCCTGAGCTACCAGCCACCAGGGTTCTAGCTTTAGACACCACTGAACTTTGCTTCAAGACTTTGTATATCAAAAGATGCTTGAGGTATTTGGGCCTGTAGTTCAAATTCCTGGCCCCCTGAAATAAAGCCTACAAGCTGTTTGACACATGGGGATGAAAGGGGAAGCAGAGAAGAGAACACTAAAGGACCAGCATACACCAGTTCCTCTCCTCGGCTGGGAAGATTTGGACACACAAGCAGAAAAGAGAAGCTGTCTTCTCCCTGCCCTCTGCTCCATGACCCAGACTCCCCCACCCCACCAGCCTCCTCCTCCGTGGGGAGGAGGTCCAGAGCGAGAAGCATTCCAAACACCCTGCTGGTACCATGTTTATACAGCGTGTCCTCCTTGCCTAGCTGCTCAGAAACAGCCCTAGAACAAAAAAAAAAAAAAAAAAAAAAATGAAAGGGAAAAACAGAGAGAGGGAAGAAATGAACAGCTTGGGCTTTTTGGCGAGAAAACAACATTTTTTGTTTGTTTTTCTAGCAAAAAAAGAAACCCTGCCAGAGATTCCCGAGTTTTCAGATTTGAAGGTGTATCTTGAACTAGAGACAGAGAACTGGATATTTGGTTTATTCCCTTTTCCTACATTAAATAAGATCCATCAAGGCCTGATGTTTTTGGCGGGAATAATCCTGTCTTTATCACTCCTCTGGGTGAGGAAAGGAGTTGGGTCCATACACTTCAGTTTTAGTTACAAAATCAAGGAGAAAACAATAGAGATGGTAATTTATGGACCTTGCAGTTCAAGACTGAGCTCTGGGTCCTCTTGGCTGTTGTTTTCATTTGAAATCACGGTCCCCAGAGAATGCTGCAAGAAGCTGCTCCACACTGCTGCAAAGGAATCTCCAAAAGCAGCAATAGCCACAGCAAGGGCTGTCTCCTCAGACACTTCAACAAACTGGGATAGCACATGGTTTGCTGTAGACCCTTTTGGGTGTGAAATAGCCATGTCTTTCCAGGAAGAATAAGAAACTACTGCTATGCCAACAAAACCATGGACAACATCCACATCTCCTGGAGTTAACCATTTTTAGGGACTCAGAAGGACTCTTCCTTGAAGAAAATATCTTGGAGCACCATAAGTTCCTCTATCAGTCTCTTATGAGACCTTCCTTTTTAGGACCCATGAACACTCCAGACATAATAGATGTAGGTGCCACTTGTTGCTGTAGACAAGAGAGTCTAGAGCTTATGAGCAACAGTCTATGCCAAATTCCCACACCACGCTGCCAAAAATACTTTGTGTGTGTCTCACTGATGTGAAATGCTTCTCTGTATTGTTTCCTCCAAACATCTCAATTTTTTTATTGCCAAATGCAGGAAGGAACATAGTATAGAGACCCGCATTTCCATCCTCAAGGTTGGAAAAGGGCCACTCTCCAGGAAACATAGCTTGGGTCTAACCACAGAACAGTATGAAGACGATAAACACTGTAAGAATGCATTCAAACATGCCTGGGATCAAGAGAAGCCGCTTCTGAAATACCCATATGTCTGAGAAGAGACACTGGCTGCCCGAACCCTGACTTAGTTGGGGGTGTTATGGTACCAGGGAGCTTCACAGCCCAAAAGCTAGTGCCGTGTGCGCAGTCCTCCCTTGCCTTTCCCAGGCAGTGGACCATAGAGATGTTCCACTAATTCACCCTGGTATCTTCTGTTCATTGCTTTATTTATATCTTAGTTCTCAGTCATGCACGAAAAGGGTTAATTAAGTGCATAGCGTGGAAACGCATGACACGAGGGAGTACCTGGTTCCAGTCCTTTGAGGTGCAGAAACAACTCACATGATGAACCACACTGGAAGTACAGGTCAGGGCTGTGCTTTCCCCTGTAGATACGTGGGTGTGAATTTGAGTGCCAATATGAATTATGTTGTTAAGCAAAGGGCTGATAGTGCCAGACGGAGACAGCCAAAGAGTGGGAAGATGTTAGGCAAGCTTCCTCCATCTGTCCCTATTAACACTTCTTGGTCCCAGGCCTCACCACACCCTTTCCACATCTCATCCTCAGCATCAAGGAATTTCTGTTCACCTTTCCCTGGGTCAGCACAGCCCCTTCCCTTTCTCTGTCTTGGTCATGCAGCTGGCTTTGCTATGTCACTGCAAAATGTCCTTCTGTGTCTCCTGCCATCCCGCAGCCGCTGCCCAGTCTGCCCACTAAAGCTTTGCCACTGGGCTTCTGCTACAACAGTATGAAATACCTGCAGTAAAACCAAAAGCAGCCCGTGATGCTTTCTCGTTTACTGACACTGTGAGAAATGTAGTACTCCTACCAAACGTTTCCCACTTTTCCACCCAATTTTTGCACAGGATTTTCCCCAATAGCTGTGTGTTAAGGTACTTCGCAGAGAATTTCTGGGTTCATTGGTTCCAGACCCAGGATATCTACCCCTGCTCCCTGACCAGCAAGACAAACTGCTTCATCTCTGGGCTTCAGAAGCATCATTTTGGCTCACTTTGTCTTTGCAGAGGAAGGCCAACCTCATCTGCCCTCTATTACCCACACAAAAAACATCTGTGCAGCTTTTATTAAGTTTATACAAGCCAAATAGCTTGGAAAAGGATTATGATTTTTATTCATTCACAATATTCCCCCCTTCATAATTGTCCATGGCATTGCACCATACCAAGCCTTAATTTGCCTCTGAGTTTCTGTTCTGATGGGCCTGGAACACACACCCGAAACAAACATCCTTGTTCCTCGACTGAAGTTTGACTGACCAGTGCCTGGCTTAATCCCCTTTGATCTGGGGGAACAGACTGACTGAAGTTTTATTGCTACTGATTAATCCCCCATGATTCTCTGTGAGGGAACTGCCTGCCGCTTCCCCTTTTTAGTCTGCCAGTGTTTGAGACTGTAAATAAGCCTCACATTTATTGTTAGCACAATATACTGTTTTATAAGGGGAACGCAGCTGTCTGAGAAAGATCAGAGCTCTCTCCTGCAGCGTCCTAGCATCAGAGGCATTCCTTGGACCGCGAAGAAGCCTAGGAGCAATGATACTAGCAGTAGTAGCACTGCTGGTGGTTCTCCACCTGCGAAGGCACACCTCCAAAAAATGGTGCCATTTATCACTGGGCCACAATTACAGGCTGGCCATCCCTCTGGAAATCGGGCGCTTTGGTTTGCACGCAGTTGGACAGCAGCCACCTCTCCAGTTCAGGTGTGTCACTCCAGCCCAGGGCCTCTGGAACGTGCCAAGGGCTGGGCTGTGGCTCCAGCAGAGTCATTAGGCTCGATGGCTTTACGAGGTCCCTGTGTTGCCTTGGACTTGTGACCTTGTTCTCAGTCTTCCCCTCCCACAACAAGAGTGAGTAGGTCGCAAGAAATATGGAGGACCACAAATAACCAACTTTGGCAGTGAGATTTTGCAATCTGATACACTGTTTTGCTTGCTGGAGGAAAAAAAAAAATGCATTCGTTCTCCCTCCCTGCACAAGATTCTCAGGGAGAGCAGGAGAGTCAGTAAAATCAGATGAGAAAAAACTGTTAACGGCAAGATTTGCCAAATAAGTGAGTGCATTCAGTGGCCTGGAAAATGAGCCGGCGAGTGATATAAGAGCTCTTTCCGGATTCTGCACACTCAAGGAAACATTTAATACATCTTGAAGTAAAAATATGCCTTGGCTCTTGCTGCTGGCGTAAATATTTGTGTTCGCAAGTGTTGGCAAATATTTGAGACATCCATGTTGTTTAACCAAGAGCTTTGTCTCTCAGAGTCCATCTCCCTGTTTGGTCTCCTCTGTAATCACATTAGCCAGAGGAATCCTCTTGGCATTTATGCAGAGGATGGGATCAGAATCATTTCCATTCGTGCCTTAAAAAACAGGCATGAGCTTACAGAAGACAACCAACAAAGGGCATCAGAAGAGCTGACAAAGATTATGCCCTACATCCGTTTAATATTGGTACAATCTCCTTTAGGAGATGGCTAATTTAGCTTGAATTTGCAGGCACAGGCAGAGTCATGTTGAAGGCCTTTCTTACCTCTGCACTAATATCCAAACTTTTATTTGCTATATTATATGTAAGGGAACAGAGGAAAGACAGCTTGCCTTCTGCCGTGCCTGTGGTAGTGACTCAGGTTAGATATGTTAGGATTTGATGCCCCTCTGTAACCACCTCTTGTACAAAAGTTTGATGCCTTGACAGCTTCTGAGGAAAGAAAATCAAAAGGCAGGGACAGTAGGAGTTACAGTAGGAGTTGCAGCACTGGCATCATGGGAGTGGAGAGGAGGAGGCCTTACCCTCTGCAGCAGGACTGTGACCATCATCTCGGTGCTTCCCAGGTCTGGGCATACAATCGGATATGTCACTTGTTCGTTTTTTCTCTTCCTTCAAGCACAAGTTATGTTACTATTAAGCAGCAGGTGGACCCGTACAGTCCAGTTCACATGCTACAGGGCCTGCCTGCACGCAGCAGCCACCCTCAGCCCTTCAGGACACAGGCAGGCTCCTGCCTAGCTGAAGGCATGGCAGAAGTTACCTCCTCTATTCTCCATTATGAACTTCAAGAGAAGGTTGCCGGGGAACCCCTAAGCTTGAGGTACCTCTAGTGTCACCCAGGTCAAAGTCCGCTGTGCTCATTCCCAGCCCCATAAATGCTCCTTGCTAAATTTGCACCGAAGGTGATGAAGAGCAGTCACACAAGCTATATCCCAGCTCAGTGGTGGATGGAAACATCTAAATACATGACAGTTGTTTCCATAGTGACTTTGTGACCAGGCTTAAGACCTGTCCTCCCCTGTGCCCACCATCAGTGACAGCATCACTAACAAAATTGTCATGCTAAGAAACAATTAGCAAGAAATTCCTAAAATTGTTGGAGTAGAGCAGTGACATCCTTGAAGAGGCCAAGGGGAGCACTCAAAGCATTATAGATAACTCCAGGACTTAGCAACAGGACAGTCAAAGCCTTTTGTACTTAAGCTTGGGCCTAGATAACGTACTAAAGATGTTGAATTAGAAAAAGATGTCAAATCAAATCCTGACAGAACCAAACAAAAACTGCCATTGCAGCCAACCGAGAGCCAGCATGGGGGGGGACCACAGATGAGTAAGTGTGGAGTAAACAGCCATGAAACCACCAAAACCTCACCCACCCTCTGGCAAGGACCACGGTGAGAGTGGCTTTAAAGGCTGAGGACCACACCTGTGTTTTACCACTCTGTCCAGAAGTGGGCATACAGAAGTGATACAAGAGTGCACACAAGGCTCTTCCAACCTGTTTATTCAGTGGAGGATGTTCAAGTAACCAGGAAAGAGCATTGAACTGCACTCTGGGTGCTAACCTGAGCCACCACTGTTTTGACAGGTTAGCCATCATGGACAGAAAAAGAGCTCCTGTTCTGTGCCCTTGCTGGCAGGTTCCTTACAGCTAATGCATTAACCTCTGAATAAACAAACGACTAAGAAAGGCCCTTTCCTAACCTAGTGAAGTACAAACACAGGCTACATTCTTCTGATTATAAAACCACAAATGCAGGACACACTCCTGGGAATGGGCTCGATATGTTGTCTCTTTGATTCCAACCTCTTGGGAACATTAAACAGTGTCATTGCCAGGTTAATACATAATGACCTCAATGTCTTGAAACATTACTGCATTGCAAATAAGACTGACATTTACATATTTCTCAGTTGCCCAAGGGTAGAGAAGACATGTTTCAGGTGCCTGCACTGGGAGCATGCTGGAAGGCAGCAGTGCAGCGCGGTGCATGGAAGCAAGGGGCTAGGCACGACATTAATGGATGGGGGAAGGAGGGTGGCTCCCTAATGAGCCAGCCTGAAACCCTCTGGCCAGACCGGGAAGCAGCTGTCAGTCAGCATTGTGCTAAAATCAATCCTCCTGAGCTGAGCTGAGCTCTACCTGTGCCAAAGGAGGCCCCAGGGAAAAGAGCCGTCTTCCATCTCCTCCTGCTTGGGCTGCCGCAGAGGAGCAGCAGACCATCTCGCTTCCTGAGTTCTGGAGGATGGGCTTCACATGGGAACATTTTGTGCTCATGCGCACAGTCAGGTGACCTGAAAGGCCGTGTGCCTGTGAAGCCATCAGTTCCTGGTGGCAGGGGGAGAGAGCGAAAGATGCAGAGGCATCTGCAGATATGTCCCTCTGGCTGCGGCTACTCTGCAAGCCCAGAAGCACAGTGGTGTAGGGAACAGGAAAGGGGAAGAGGAGCAGCTGGGGGAAGCTCAGGATAGTAAGGTACTGTCAAAGGCTGTGCTGCAGCATGATGCGTCTCTCTTCTCACTCAAACAACACCAGCCACTTTCAGGCTGGGGAAAACCAGATTGAGACCAAAATCATCATCCTACTCTTCCCTGTAAATGGTTAGACACTATCCCACAGCCCACAGCCCCGTGCTTTCCAAAGCCCAACGCTACCTCTGAAGATGAACTTTTCTCTTACACACTTGTCTCTGGCCATATGGTGACGCCTTCCTTCCATGGTATAAAACATTGTGCTCTTCCTGTGGGCTGTTTTCCATTGCTCCTCCCATGCCAAGCCCAGAGGCATGGCTGGATCCTGGCAGACCTTCTGCATTCCCCAAAGCAGCCCTGTGGGCCACCACTGCCAAGGCTGGGCAGGGCGATGCCGAAGGACCACACTTTGCTAGCTGCCAAACCACAGGGCATGGGCTCTGTCAAGCAGCTTGATGCTGGTAATTTAGAAGCAGTCAAGAGGATAAGTTTTATCAGTCACAAGGCTACCAAGTCCCCTTCGTGATCAGAAGACCAGGCACTAGACTTTTTTGTTCCTGCAGGGTTTTTATTGCTCTTTCAGAGGCAGGCTGTTGTGGGCTGGTGCAGCACCTCCCAATGGGTCAAGTTATTCCCTGTCAAATCCACAGGGATATCTCTGCTTTGAAACACTCTTGTCCGGTCACTCCTCCACCTCATCCAGCTCCAAAACCTGCATGTGAGGGTGGCCACAACCCAGCCACAGACAAACAGTGAGGGGAGGAAGGCCCCGAGCACGCCTGCCCGCCCCTCACACGGAGGGGATAGGGATGTGGGCCCAGGCCGCGCCTGACTGGAGTTACAGCGTATGAACCTGATGACAGAGAACTGAACTCCAGCTCTCCCCGCAGCCAATAAATCTTGCAGTGGTCTAATTTTGCTAGGAATGACGCCTGAGGGAAGGCCTGTGTGGTCCAGAAAAAGCAAAGCAAAGCAAAGTATGGTTAAAAACCCCTAATTCTGCTTATCAGCTCCCCCCACTGCAGCCCTCCTCCCCTCAGAGAGACAGCACCTTCTAGCACCTTCTGTGGGGACATGGCTTATATAGGTCACACCAGCCAATCTGGGGGCAGGACGTGAGTCATGTGACAGGCTTGACAGCTATCTGCCATGACGGTTGGGTGGCACGGGGCTGGGCCAGGGCCTGGATCGGGATTGGGATTGGGATCACAATTGGGATGATGGTGCCACAGTGAAAGTCGTGGGGCTGCAGCCGCCAGCCCCCGGCCACAGCGGCCTGCTGGCAGCCACCCTCCTGCCCGAGGACAAGCTCAGCGCTTCCTCTTAAGGCCGTGTGCTCCCAGCCTGGGCCTCCTCTTCTGTTTCATAGTGCCAAATTCGGGTGGTTTGAGGGCTGAGCTTTTTGTGAGGTCAGCTGGGAGCTTGGAGAGCTGCTCCCTGCTTGGAGAGAGTGGGTTCACGGCGGTTCCTTGGGCCTGGCACCGACCACTTGTAAGGGGTATGTATCTCCATCATCTGGTTTTGATCTCCCTGCGGTTTGGGAGTGCCTGTGACTCTGGTGCAGTTGCTGCCAGGGCTGGGAAGGGGCTCCCTGGAAGTGCAGAGGGAAGGGTCCTGGCTGCCTGTCACCCAGCAGCAAGCAGAGATCCAGCCCTTGCTGCAGGGGCCTTGCTGGGACTTTCCACAGCCAAACGAATTTGCCTTGTCGGCAGTGTGGGAGCATGGAGAAGGAGAGCATGTGGCGAGGCTCCTTCCCCTGTGCATCATAACAAGACATTAATTTGAGGTTTCTGCAGAAGACAAAGGGGGAGTTGTAGCTGTTTCATTTGGGGGTGGGAGGAGGCACTGCATCCAGGAAGCACCCTCCCCTGGGAGATAAGGGAGACCTGGCCACCCACAGCCCAGGCTCGCCAGGAATCCAGGCTTCCATATGTACAAAGCTGGTGCCAGAAGTGTCGTTCCCATCGTCAGCAGGCCACCCCCAGCCCCCCCGCCACCTTCTCTGCCTTCTCCCTCCTCCTCTTCCCTCTCTATAACCAGCTGACTTTTTTCACAACCAGGAAACAATCAAACAACCTCTTCAGCTGCTTCGGCTCCTCCTCCCCAACACCGCCATCTCCCCCTGTAAAGGATGCTGTCAGTACTCCCAAAGCCTGATGTGCCGTGTAGTGCAAAACTGTTATTCCAGCCTCCCAGCGGGGAATACCCTCTGGGCTGCAAATACCTGTGTTGTCTTAAGTAAATAATCACACAAGATAAAATATCCATCTTGATGGTAAAATGGAGGGAGGGGAAGCAAGAATGCAGACCTGGTAAGTACCAGACAGCAGCACCTGAATCAAAATCATGGGTACCGTGAGGTGGCTGGCTGTTCTGTTATGCCCCTGCCCTCTCTCCCGTGGGTAGATGGTAACACTGGTATCTGCAGGAGGGCAATTAAATGCAGAGGGGTCTAGGGCGGGGGGGGGGGGGGGGGGAGTGTTGCATTTAGCTTTTTAAAATAGCTTTCAGAAAGAGCGTGGCTGGGGAATATATTCAGTGTAACTCACCTGCTCTCGTTGGGAATGGCTTGGAAACCAGCCAGTTCCAGTCTAGCAGGGGAGCGAGGAAGAGGAAGGTTGATGAGCCCAGTGGAGGGAGAGCTGTTCCTAACCGTCTGGCGGACTTTCTGTGCCACTGTGGGTGCTAGTGGATGCTGGACCCTTCAGAAAAGCTGACCCCCACTGAAGCACTGTGTGGAGGGAAACCCAGCTCCTGTGGAAAGCCTGCTCCCCTCTGCCACTTTCCCAGGGTCACTGAGCAAGTTTATGCTGGAGCCAGGCTTTGATCCCCAGTGTCCTGGCTTGCTGCCTGCGTGCTCTAACCACTAGACTGTAGTGCTGCCGCTTCCCCTGCAATCAGGTCTCTGACATTTTATTGCTCACCTGTTTGGGAGACTTCACACGTTCAGCTTCGAGGCTTATAAACCTACCGAGAAAAGAGAGGAAGGGAAAAGGTGAAGGAGGAGTTCAGCCAAGAGTGAAACACTAGGGAGGTGTTGGAGCCTCGGGCCAGGCCTTGACAAGGTTACCCAAGCCCATCCCAGACCTCAGCAGGTAGCTTGCCCATGCCAGGATCACAGGACGGGAGGCCTTGGGTCACCTGTGGGACACTTGGGGTGTCCAGGACGACTGGTGAGAGGCAAGCAAAAGATCGTGCCAGGTACAGGTAGACCTGATGGACAGCTTGCTGCTGCGCCTAAGATTGTGAACTGGAGGTTGAATCAGGGCCGAGAGTCTCCTGGATTCATTTCTCAGTCATTTATTCAGATATAATTGCCTGTCTGCCTGTCTTAAAGCTAATGACTGGATGTGAAGATTTCCAGTTAGGGTTTGTGAGAAGGTAATTACATTGCAATCTCACTGTATGACTATTCCTCGAATGAAGATAAACTTGTTTGAGTAGGTCTGCACATCGCAGGAATCAGTTGTATTACAGAGCCCAGGCATGGCAGGGGAGATAAGGAATGTTTTTGCTGCTGCTTTTTTATCGGCTGACCTATTAAAAGCTTTTCTGTCTGAAGGGGGTGAGGAACAACCAAAGGGGTTAATCCCACAGCTCCTCACCCCTGATGAACGTGATTTAAATCTCCTGTCGAGACTTGATCACTTGGTTGGGGTTTAGTGGGTGCTCTTAACTTCCTTTCTGGTAGGTGTCACTTTGTTTTGTTGAGATGCCCAGAGTTGAGCTCCAGTTCCATGAGACTGACAGACTTTACCCAGGAGGGACCCTGAGATGGTGTGAAGGGTATTGCAGATTTGGACAGAAATCCAGCTGAGGCCTGGGAAGAAAACCCTGACCTGGGGAAGGAGGGAGGGGGCTGCAACACAGCACAAAGCAGCAGGATCAGGGGAGCAACAGGCTATTGCTGCGAAGTGGGGGTGGTCCCACTCGGCATCTCAGTGGTCTGTGTAGAGGCAAAGCACGCTGTCCCTCTGGGTGCGGTCCATCTCTGGGCAGCGCTACCAGAGCCTGCAGATGCAGAGAAATTCACCCAGATTTTACAGGCCAAATCAACACAGAGTGTCCGCTCTAAGCATCACCAAGGAGCTAGTGAACTCCAGCAGTAAGACATCCTTCCAGGCCTGATCAGGTGCAAGCGTGATGGCTGGATAAAACCCTCTTCCATGTTCAGGAGGCCCTTGCTTTTTCCAGCACTGTAGCATGACAGAGAGAAAACAGAACCGAGTTTCTCCCTCTGCTTGAGTACTGGGTAGGCCTGGCATATAAGCATAATTTGAGATTGCATCATTTACCAGCAGTCTTGTCACTAGGGCCACTTCTGGGCAGTCATGGCCCTAGTGTGGCTCCTGACAGTGCCATGGGGGTGCTGGCAGTCCCGTGGGGACAGGAGGAGGCATCTCCGCTCTCTGCAGGCTTCTCCTGTTCTGTTACTTTAAAGCTCTCGCCCTTCCTCGAAGCACAAGCCAATGCACTGAGATCATCTCTCAGTCCCATCTAGCTGTTAAACCCCCTCAAATCTTTCTTGCTCAGCAGCACTTCATATAAATCCAGTAATGTGCATATCACTTTGGCTGCCAACTGCTTTTGGGTCAGGAGGGAGGGGGCTGTGTGGGGGTTATTATTACAGTCACTGTTCCATTTCCCTGGGGGATCCCAGGAAACCGCAGGCTGCCAGCAAATGTCTGGAGGATGGAGGCATGTTGGGGACCCCTGGGAGTCAGCTGGCAAATTTGATGCACTGGGTATGGATTAACAACCCATTAGGGCAGGGGTTTGGGGCTGCATTAAACAAATCCTTCCCCTCAGCCTTTGCAAACGCTAGTGATTGTTGCCTTAAAGCAACGCAGGAGCAAGACAACTTCAGCACAGGGACGGTGCTTAAGCATCAGGCTCGCACCATTAAATATCAGTGAGGGCTTAAGGGCATCGCACAGCACTTCCCCAAGGGAGATAAATGATTTCCTGGGATGAACCCAACTGGCCCACTCTCTGCTGCATTTTCTTGATGTTGACTCGGCCAAAAGAGCACTCTTTGGCATGAATAAAACATGCTTCTTGAGTAGCAGCAGCAACTAGTTTGTCAGGAAAGAGCCCCTGACTATGACAGGGCAAAATGTGTGAACCTGTCTTTCAAGAGATCACTGTCTGAGCAGCTTTCGGGAGCAGTGTAATCACAGTTACCCCCTTTCCTGCTGCGGCAGGGAATTTATCCTGGTGGACAAGGAAAGACTCTTCTTATCTGATTTTTCTCTCTTCTGCAGCAATCATCCAGAATTGGTGGCAAAACCCACCCTGGGGAGAGGTATTTTGCCCCTGAGGGCCATTAGATCCCCTGTGGGGTCATGACCTGTTTGTTGGAGGTCCTGGAAAGGTGACTGAGAAATGCATATTCCAATACGTGATACAGGAATCACCAGCAGTATCCTTTCCACCAGGGAAAACAGAAAATTGAAAAGATCTGAAAATTGAAAAGGTCTGAAAGCTTCTGCTTTAAGTGCAGAGGTTTCTAGCTACAGAGACCAGCTCTGCCACTGGCTTCCAGTGTTAAATTGGGGTGAGTCATGTACCTGCTCTGTACTTCAGTTTGCCCACACATCTGCGTCCTGGAGCGTAACTCACAACTTGTGTGTCTCAAATACTTTGGGACTTTCATGTGGAGAGTTTTGAAATGGGAAAAATTCACTGTTACCAGCTATTTGGATGCAGACTGGCAGCACATTGAATCCAGTTCATAGTTCCTTGAATTAGAGGGATACATTGTGCTGAGATGGAAAAGAGAGCAGGAGGAAACTGAAAACTGCTGCTCTGATGCCATGGAGTGCTCAGACATACACCTAGCATCAAGGCCTTGAAATCAACCCTGCTGACATGGGGCTACAAGCCATTAAGAAAATTCTAATGAAATATTTGCCTCCTGGAAAACACTATTTTATCCAAAATAAAACCTTTGCAAGAAGAAAAATTTAATTTACAGATCAAAAAAAAAAAATAGTCCTAATGAAGCAGTGCAGCACAGCTGGAAATTTCCAATCTGATTTGTCAAAATGAATATTAGTATTCTCTTTTTATTTGTAACCTCATCACTTCAAATGTGTTTTATTGCAATATTGCAATAAAATAAGGTCACTATGAAAAGCTGCTTTTTAAAAAGCAAGCTGTTTGAAGTACTTTTGTAAATCAGAGGTATCACTGTGAAAACTAATTCCAAACATTCTGAGTGATGTATTTGGGAGGGGCTGGGAGAGTGGCAGCATGAACTATAAATCCTAAAGAAAAGGGAAATCTTCCTACCTGGGAAGTGAAATTCCAGGTTATATTTTCTAGGGAAATGTTGGCTTCTCCACCATTGTGCCTCTTCAAGGAAAGGGCAAACATCTGTCAGTGATAGTAGGGAATGGGTGATTCTGCCCAGTTGTGGGGATATGTGGAGTCCCTTTCAGTACTGGTTGTTCTCAGTCTGTTACTCTGATGCCCCTTTTCCCAGGAAAATGATGTTGTGCCCTGGCTGAGAGTCAGGCACCCAGTCCTCCTGCCCGCATTGCTCCTGGGCTGCCAGGTGAGATTAGGAGGCTCTTAACTCTGCTGTGCTTTGGTCTTCAGCACCCAGCTTCCCAGATGGGGTTTTTGTGATTTGCAAAGGGGTTAAATTCTGAAAAAGTTTTAATAACACTGAGCAGTCAGCTGAGGAAAGACTCGATCAAAGTATAAACAAATTCTAAGTGACTGAATCAGGAGAATGACACCAACTAACCCACCCCTTAAAATGCCTGTGACCACAAACCACATCACTGCAGAAAAGGAGACACACTTTTCTTTTCTTGTTCTAAGTCATAAAAATTACTTACCAAGGTGACAAATTTATGGCTGCAGTAATTACATGATTACTTTATTATGTGCCACCAGTGTGAGAAAATATATATTAAAAAGTCACTTAAGTCCAAACCAAAAGGGCCAGCAAAGAATTATTGGAGGCAGTAAATAAACATGACATGTACAATTATTTACTTGGTTGGAAGCTAGAATTTCAGATTGAACACCAGCAGTCATGTTCAAAGGCTTTAAGTGGTGGTGGCAGCAGGCTGGGCTGGGACCTGCTTGTCCCCGCTGCAGGCCGGGGGTCGAATGGAGCTTCTGGGCAAGCGGGTGGTGGGACCTGACAACATCAGCCTGGTCTGGCTGTGAACTCTCCGGGGCAAATCCAGTCCTTGGGGTCTGAGCTCTAACAGAGTCAGGGGTCCTGGTCCAAGGTGGGAACAGGGTGGATCTCCACACTGGAGAGGAAGGAGCTGCAGCCTGGTGCTGGTCACTGTCACCCCAACCTTCCCCTTCTCCCCCCAGGAGCAGGAGGAGGAGGAGGCTGTCTCAGTTCTGGTCCTTTCCCATTTCGCTCTTCATCAGAAGAACAAAGCCAGGCTTAACCCTCCACATAGCGGCAAGGTTGTGGTTTGCCTGCACAACTGACCAGCTTTGAGGCTCCCAGCAAGAAAAAAAAGTCCAGCTGAAATTGTCCCAAGACTCACTGTGTTTGGCTTTTCCAGGGTGGCACAAACCGCAGCTGTGAGAATACATCCTGCAAACATGCCCTACCAGCTCATGGGGCTGAATGTCAGCAAGGCGCTCAGCGAGGGCCGGGAGGAGTGGGGAAGGGGATGTGCTGGCTGGAGCAGAGGACACAGGGTCTCTGGTTCCTCGCCCAGCCCAGCTCTGCAAGGCTGAGCATAGCCAAGCTCCGAAGCATGCGGTGTTCTGCATCAGAGCCATCCTGCCTGTGGCAGGGCTGGACTTTAGCTGGGGAGCAGTGTCACACTGGTGAAGGCAGCCTGCCCCTTAGTGTCTGTGCTGTCCTCGGAGCGCTCCAGCAGAGTGCAGTTACCATTACATCTGGTGACGAGTTAATCTGATCTTTTTTTTCTGTCCTTATTTCGTTGTCTGTAAAAGTGAGTACTTTTAGTGCTTAATTTTACCTTCACCATGACCCTCTGAAGACATTCTGTAAAACTCTGAAAGCGCTTCCAATCTCCTGCAGCAGCCAGCTTCATTTGTGAGTACTATTAGATAGCAGATTTAAAACAAAGTCATTGAAAAAATAGGGGGGGATGACTTTTTTTCTAATTTACTGCTAAGACATGTAATCAGGTTTCTGAGTGCTTCCTTTAGAAGATGAGGGTTTCTCAGGGACCTTATGCATAAAGTTTACCTCTACTGAATCTCTTCATTTCATGAGGGGAAACCAAGACCTCAAACTCTGATCCAGGAAGGTAAGAAATAAGTATAAAAATAATAACACCAGTAGCCTCTGCAAGGATATTAGGCCAGTCCAATCTGGTATTTCTCTTATTCTTTGGGCGGGTGAGGCAGTGAGTGAGCTAGCACCGGTTCCTGCTCTTCACACCTGCACAGTGACCTGCTGCTCAGGTTCCCAGCACTGCAGGGGAAGGTTTAAATCTTCCCCCTGCCAAAACCTGCCTCCTGGAAACACTCCTCATCCTGCTGGTGAAGTTGATTCCTAAACCTTGTATTAACATACATCCAAGTCTATCACTTGAGCTTAAACTAAGCCGACAGATTCTGTCTTTAATATATGTGCAAAGGCTTTGATTTCAAAAGAGCTGCTCAGTGTGTGTCTAGATGGGCAGAGTATAGAAAAGTTCACAGTGATGTCGTGGTGAAGATGCAGACTGTTGGGCTGCTAGATCTTTTTATTGTCCTTTTATGGTGGTTTCACATGGGGTTTTTTTGGGGGTTGTGTTTTGTTTTGTTTTTTTTTTAAGGGGATTTGCTTCATTTGTTGGTTAACTGACTCTGGGTAAGGGTGCGGATGCTCTCAGCTGTCTGATGCTTTTGGTGCCTCAGGTCCCAGCCTCACAAATGCACGATGTCCTGTCATGGACAGGCAGACCTGGGAGCAGAAAGGAGCACAGGGTGGCAAAATCCAGGGAGAAGGCTGTGGGAAGCTTTAATTACCTAGATTGTCCCAGGAGGTCCCAAGTGCCCCACTTACTAATTGCTAATAAATGTTCATGCTGAGTAGCTTTTATTTTTCCAGTGAGATGGAATAACAGGGAAAATATGTGAAAGTTCCTGGACTTCAAGAGTGTGTTTTTCTTTCATTTATATTTACCTAATTACGCTGTCATAGACTGCTGAAAATTATACCCTCAACCCCCTTCCCCCACCCCAAAAATGACCAAATAAACAGAGCGACTCCGACTGTGCCAGACAACACAGTCGGGAACAAGGAGAGATGGAAGGGCTGGTTCTGGCAACCCAGCACCTCCGAGCTGAGGCCCTGGGGTCAGAGACCTGCACCCAGCCCCAGAGCTCACAGCCCAGTGCCCCTTTCCATTAGCAGTGCAGATCTGCTCAGCTCCTGGAGGAACTCGTGGAGAAAAGTGAGGATGGAGAAGGTAAATCAAGGGATTTATTTGGGATTGGCTGTGCTCTCTGGATGATACCTTGGCTGTTCCCTCGGAGCCTCCTGACAGCATGCCACACAGTGATGCTCTTGCAGAGATTCTAGATAGGCCAGTCCTAACACCAAAGATCACACCTGGGAAGTCGCAGCCCACATCACCACCGTGTATCGAGTTCCTGTAGCTAAAAGGCCCAGTGACACGGGACAGACTGAGCCCAGGGAAACTGGGATGGTCTCTGAGTCTGAGTTACATCCCAGCTGTGTCGGGGGTGCCACCCCTGCTCCGCTGCTGTGTGGTGTTCGTTTGGCAGGAGAACGAGCTCAGGCAGTTCTCTCTACACCTGACACAGTTTAATCTAAGGTTTTCTCTCCAGTCAGGTGTGCAGTCTCCATCAGCCAGTCAAAGTGAAACCCTCAGATGAGGAGGATAATTTTATCAAATTCTGGGTAAGCAGCTCACTCGCCTGTGAGTAACAGCTGAGGCTCAGGCTGGATCCCAGGCTCTTCTGTGATTGATGTGCTTCTAATTTGACTAGACTGCAGAGGAGTAATTAAAGTGATTCTGTCCAATTAAGCTTTGGACTGAGGGGGTCAGGCTTCAAGTGGCAGAGGAGGGAGAGCTCAGGCAAAATCATCGTTTGCTGGGTTTGTACCTACTTTGTGCAAGCTCTCAGTGGGACACTGGGCAGCTCAGTCACACAAATATTTTTTGCTTAAGGAGAACATGAGAGAAAGAAACAGACATGGAGATGGTTGTGGTCAGTACCACACAGGATTCTGTAAAACCGGGCGAGAAGAGAGCAGAACTCAGAACAGAGCTCCCCATCACAGGGCTGTGATGCCTAAAATGAGACCACACAGTACTCAGATGAGAATGGAAGTGGCCCGATTTTGGCTTGTTTAAATTACTGCTGTCTCCATGTGTACTCTAGCAAGGCCTGGTTTATAGTGATCCTAAACCAACAACATAACTGTAATTACAACCTAAACTAATCAGCGGGGGAAATGGCTGTTCCTTTATTGCTGTGTCTGCAGAATCCATTTTTAGTCTGTTGTGCTGAGACAATAAACTCCATAAAACAGCTCTACTGTACCGACTGGCTGGGCTGGGGTGGCTTCAGCGCCAACGGGTGACTGTGCTGTGGCAGGTGAGGACGTCAGTCAGTTCAGTTTTCGGTTCCAAACGGATAAGCAGGGGCTTGGTCCTGCATATCCCGTCTCCTGAGAGAAATCTGTCTTTTTCCAGAAGACCTGGTGCAAGTGAGTTGGTTGAACACTGACCACAAGTAAGGCACGTCCTCTTCCAGCAGGGTATGGAGATCTCCTGGAGATGGGTGTGTGCTAGCACAGGTGAGGATGGACGCTGTCTCTTCAAGGGACGTACCCTGCAGAGGATGCCATGCTCCAGTTTGATTTTCCTCCTGGTTTGCAAAGAACATGACAGGGCAAACCTCTGGTTTTATAGAGCCTGGGATGACAGGAGAATGCAAAACCCCCATCCTGACCAAGATTTTCCTGTGTTAATTGGGTACAAAATACTGGTTTTACTCCTCTGTAGTGTGGATGAACCTCAGTTCCAGCCCAGGAGATCGATTTCCACATACAAACATAGCCTAAGGTCTCAGGATTTCCTCGCTTTATTGCAGCTCTGGCTAATTTTGTTCTTGAGATAGAAACTGATGGAGAAAGGAAATGTTAAATTTGTGTGGGAGGTGACTAGGGCCTGTTCAGAACTGGGCTGAGGGGTTTGCAGGCAAAGCCATAATTGCTGCTCCAGTGATAACGAGAAAGCATAAGCACATCACACTGACTTCAAACCCAGACAATAATTAAGCTTGTTCTAAAGAATCTCCATTTCATCTAATCTACTTTGTGGCCTTTATCTTGCCAAGACCAGGATGACTGCAGCCCACCTCAGTACTATATATATTCATTTTTTGCTATGACAGATTTCACATAGGTGACAGTGACCGAAGCGGCCGTGCAGGCAGGCTGGAAGTGGGGTTGCAGACTCTGCCACGTTGCCGGTGCACCGCCAGCTTGTCCTGAGAAGGACTTTTCACTTGACGAGCAGGGAACTGAACCATCTCCTCCTGTTCAGTGTGGAATATGCAATTTGCTTCTCTAGTTTGAGATAAGTTAGCATCTGTCTAAATATTTGCAGGATTTTCTTCAATGCAACTAAGAATCTCTGTGAGCATCGCTGGGTTTTCTCTCCCCGCAGCCAGGTGAAGCAGGGAACGCTGTTATTCTGCCAATGACTGTGTGTAGCCACGGGTGCATCGTGCGGGTGCAACCTCTTGCCCCGCCGTGCCTGCGGGTGCAGCTGGGCTGAACATCTGGAGTGGGGGAGCCCTCCCTGGTCCCCCAGCACAGGCACAGCCGGCCCAGCAAGCCCCTGCCTCGCTCCTCAGCGTCATGTGGCTGCTCGAACTCGATGCATTTCAAACCCACCGAAGGGGTTGTTGAGGGTAACCTGGCTGCAGGGTGCTGCTGCTCCAGGGTCGTTCTGCACAGATCTGCTGAAATGGCCTCGTCTGTTGGAAAAATTCACCTGGGGAGCATTCCAGGTGTCACCTGGGGCTTTGCACAGTGGTCTCAGCTGAGATGGAGCTCCTCCAGGGAGGAGGTGAGGGTCCCAGCAGCTGCAAGCCAGGCCCTCGCCTCTTCCCTCTTCTTCGGGAGCCATTATTGCTGAGGGAAGGGGCTGCCCCTCAGCCACTGGTACTTGGATGCTGTCAGCACATCCAGTGTTATACTGCACCTTCTAAATAACATTTAAGTCAGCAGAGTGTGTGGTACAGTAACCACAACTGCGTATATCACATAGGTCTATAAATATAAATGTGTGTACACACATATATAAAGAGAGAGAGAATAGACTCAGTGAGGAAGAGTCTAACCAGCAGCAGGATCACAGTTAAAATCCAGTATATTGAAATCGATTTAAACCACCAAGTGCAACAGGAGGTATTATAAATACAACAGTTAGCTATCGCAGCCCATTTTGAATGGAGCTTTAGGAAACCTCGCCTGGGTTCCTTTATGCGTGTGTGCCATGCAGCTTACGAGATGTACATTTGTCTCTGAAAAGCCTCGGTATTTTTTCCACGTGCTCCGTAGCAGCGCTGGGGTGCAGCGCCGCAGAAGCAGGCCTGGCACTGTATTGGATTACTAAAGCATTCCAGCCCCATTCTCACCCAGAGAAATGGTCTGGTTCCCTGAAAAATTAAAACCACTTCATTTTATTTCTCGTCTAACGATCCCCCGTCTGCCCCCCTCTGCCTGGCTGGGCTCTGCCGCGGGGACGTGCGGGTTTGCAATATTGCTGCCGATTATCCATGCTCGCTAATGACACAATAGGCAAATTACACGTCTCCCTTCCTAATGAATTGGGATTGATGGTGACAGCGAGCTACAAGTGCAAAAGCAGCAAGAACCTGTCAGGGCTACTAGACCACTGCTGTCCTCAGGACAACGTAACACGGCAGCGACCTGCAGCCCTTCGGGTGACCCTGTGACACTTGACATCATTTTTCAGGTACTTGCAGTTTCGGAGACCTCATTCCTCTCCTTTCCCCTTTCCCTTTCCCTTCCCCTCCCCACCAAACCCCACGTTCCTGCTTCAGCGCTCCGCTACATGAAGGTGCTGCGCAGACTTTGCTGCAGAGCTATTAAGTTCTTTTAGTTTCCCTGTGGATCCTATTAGCCAAAGAATTTTCTCCTTTTTCAGGGCTCTTTTTTATTATTTTAAATGAATACACCTCAAAATATGTATATATATACTTTTGCTTTGAGATGAAATTTCGGAGTTGAGGCTGTGCACACACACTTCTGCCTCTTTCTACCTCAAACATTTTTTTATATACATACATGTATGAAAAATCAGTTACTGAATTAAATTCCCTCTGTGCACTAGGTTCCCTCAGCAGGCTGCTCCGGGCAGATTCAGCACTGCAGCTCCTTGCCCAGCACCAGAAGTGATCTGGTCCCTCACCCATCTTCCTCCTACAGCCCCACATGTCATTACACTGTCCCTCCCCATCACATCTCCTTCCTCACGCCACAGCACACAAGTCTCTCCGTTCTCTGACCTCTCGCGTGTCCCATCTCATCTGCAGCCCCAGTTTCTCTCCCACTCCTCCCTTCATGGGCTGCTGAGGCTTTGTGGCACAGGCAGGGCTTTGCGTTCAGGCTGACTGCTGCTGCCTACCCACCCACAAGAAAGATTTGGTTGTGGTGGCTTCACAAAGCTCTCTTTCATTTTTGAGCAGCAGAGGGAGGCTGCACTTGTGGATCTGTCTGGCAAGCCGCTCCAGAAGGCGTTTGTAAGAGGCAGACACATTGCCAAGAATCTCATTATACATCCTGATTCACGGTGTGGTCCAGCCCTGAGGAGGATGCTCTCCAAGCAGCCACCCCATAGACCGCACGTCAGGATCTTGGAGCTGAAGGAGATGCTTCTGCAGGGCTGGAGTGGACGACAGGGACCTCAGAGCTCCGTGGAGAAGCTCCCACTCATTGGCCAGACTCACAAACCTCCAGGCAGAGAAAACCCACTGCCCAAGGAGGGCAGAGAAGAGCTCTGGGGGGATGTGGGGGGAGGATGGAGAGTCCGCCCCAGGCTTTGCGCACTGCTCGGAGCAGGCTGGGAGAGGACTGCAGGAGTTCAGCCAAGGCAGACACCCAGACGGGGCAGCCATCATCAGTAAAACTCACAGCTCAGTCTCTCTGTCTTGATTTAAAGAATTTCCACACAGCCAAGAGCTGAAGTACGGAATTGCTCTCCCATGAACGCAGCTACTAGCAGCCTGACCGGGTCCACTAAGGGGTTAACGTCAGGTTACACTCAGAGATCCATCTCTGTTTCAATGCTTCATTAAGAATTTTGTGGTGAAACAAAGCAAAACCATCCAAGTTTGGTGACAATTTTCCCACAGTCATACGCTGCTCTGATTCATTTGCGCCCACAGATTTGAGTGGTAATGGCCTGACCACAGAACATTTCCTGGGGATTAATCATGGCTGGGAAAGGGCTGCAATGCCGAACTGTGCTCCAGGTGCCCCCAGCTTCTCCTTCTTTGTCAAGAATTAGCTGCTGGTGAGGTCACTCCTGCTCTGACTTCGCTGGTGCAATTATAAACCAAGACATGCTAATTAGCAGCAGTGTTCAGACATCAAGGTGCCATGTTCACAGTAAAAGCCCATCTCCTGCCCGGGGTTAAGGCTGCCTCTGCTCCTGCCCTGTCATGCCCGGCCATATGCTGTTTGCAGAGTGCATATGCCCTGGGCACTGGCAGGCATGAGAGTCCTCAGGGAAGTCCCTTATTTGCTTCCCTTTTCTCCCTGTCCCTCTCTTTCTGCTCTGCAACACCTGGGCACCGAGGTGACTGATGGATTGATGGATGGATCAGGTGTTTTTTCCTTCTGAAGCCGGCAGAATATCCCCTGGTTTCAGACACCCCGTTTTCCTTCCAATGAATGAGTCAAGCCTGGAAAATAAAGTCCCAGGACATCATTCAAGCAAAAGCCTTTTTTCCATGCATGAACAAGAAATTCCTGGTTGGAGCCAGTGTGGGAAGGGGTGGCTCCTCCAAGGGGTGGTTCCCCTCGCCTGGCTGGGCTGGGGCTGGGACTGGCTCAGGGCAAATCCTGGCTCTGCCAGAGTCCCCCTGCAACACTCCCTGCACGGGAGCGAAGGTGTTCAGGGCAGGTACCTCCATCCCTGTTTGCCAGAGACAGCAGGGACGTTTTTTCCCCCGGCACAAATGGAAGGTTTGGGGCCAGTCTGTGGGCTCCGCATGGACTGAGTGAGACAGAAGATGTTTAGGCTCTGGTTCCTTAGCACTGCAAGGTGGGAGATCTTCCTCCACACCTTGCAGGCCTGCTTTCTTTCAGAGACCCTGGGAGATGGTCTCTCCCTCCTGTGAGGCTGGTTGAGCTCCGCCACCGGCTCCCCAGCCTGTCCCTGTGCCCCTCCTTGAGCTTCACCTTGGCCAGGCAGCTGGGGCCCCCTTTTCCGGCTGCAAATTGGAATGTGTTTCTCCAGCTCAGGGAAATATTCATCCAGGTTCCAGTCTGGTTCGTAATGGAAAGAGCAGCCACTGGCCAAAGAGCTCTCCATGGCTCCTGGGCGCTGCATCCACCTCTCCACCCGGGCGGGTGGGCACGGGTGCTCTGGGGCTATCGGGAAGCCTTATGGGCCCCGATTCACCACGCTGCCTTTTTCTGCCTCCAACTGGATGCAACATGCAGAAATAACCTGAGAAAGGGAGCCCACAGGGTATTTCTGAGCTTCTTTCAGGCTTGTATTATAATATACAAATGCCAGGGGGAAAAAAAAAAAGCAGATTTCTGCAGGTTTCCAGCCCGCCGCAGTGCGAGCACCAGCCGCCACAGACAATGGCCCCATCGCCGCCTTGGCTGGGGCCAGCGCTGGTTGGGGTTCCCCACTGCTGTTCCCATTCCCCGTGCCACATGTCTGCAGCTGGCTGCCGGCCACCATGTCTGCGGGGAATGAATGCAGCTGAGTTTCCTACCCCGGCTCTGCCAAATATCTTGGGGAGGGGGGAGCTGACGAATCCCCCCTTCCTCACCCTCCAGACCAAGAGCTGACCCTGCCTGTCTGCTGCGGGAATGTGCAGGCTGCAAGATGGAGGAGGCTTTTTTGGGTGTAATTGCTCTGTTTTCCTGCCTGTTTTATCTTGGTGTGTACAGCCTAGAATTAAACATCTGTCTTTCAAAGACTCCTTCTCATTGTCTAGAAGATTCCCCAGTGCTGTGTCCCCTTTAAATTTCCTCCGGCAGCGGTGCCTCCAATCACCCTTTCAATTTCCAAGGCATCCCGGCACACTGGTACTTGCATCCACCTCGTGTATCATGTTTTTGAAGTTGATATTCCATCTCCCTGCATGATCAAATCTTTTATTTCTGATTAAAGCTGTGAAAGAAACAGTTTTCTGCCTGGTAAAAATTCAGATTTAAAAAAAATAAAAACCTATATTGGTCTAAAAAGTAAAAATATCCTTTTCATTGACCTAAGTAAAGGAAAACAGCATTGGTACAGGTTGGTCCCAACTTTTTATCTCTGCTGCAACCTTTGCCTTTCCTCCTTCCACTTTTTTGTTATGATTGGCATATTTTTGGAAATGTAAGCCCACATTTAGTGAGAACACAAGGAAATTTTCATTTTCAAAGTATCAGAAGAAAATCCTCCTGGCAAATTCAAAGACAATTTTTCCCCCCAACTTCTGGAATTGAAATATCCCATCGAAATCCATCCCATCCTAGGGAAGGAAGGAAGAAAGGAAGGAAGGAAGGAAGGAAGGAAGGAAGGAAGGAAGGAAGGAAGGAAGGAAGGAAGGAAGGAAGGAAGGAAGGAAGGAAGGAAGGAAGGAAGGAAGGAAGGAAGGAAGGAAGGAAGGAATGTATGTTCCTGTTTTGCTTAAGCAAAAATAAAAATCATTATTAAATTCACAGATAGCATCACATCACTCAGGGTATCAATTATCGACACCTCGGCAGACAGCACCCTCCTGCTTTGCACATTCTTAATGGTACAAACTTCTCTGGGAACAATAGGACTAAAAGGGAAAGAGGAAAGGACAAATTAAAAAAGCATGCTGTGAGCTTAAACGAAAGGCTTGACACTGTCAGTGCAGCCCATATGGAAAAAATAGACCTTTTCCATGGCATGGCAACATGTTTCTTCATAAAGGGGGTTGCACACACATGTAAAATATATGTGTGGATGAGGAAAGTGCATGTGTAATAGATACTGCATCACTGCAGTGCCAGGTAGTTTCAAGATTACGAAAACTGGGCAATTTGGTGCAGATATTTTATAGACTGTTGCTTCAAATAGCTTAAATATATTGTGTAAAAGAAGATAGCCAAGGCAGTAATGTTTGCAGCCAATCTTGTTAAGGTAATGACGAGGGTAACTGAATCTGTAGGCTTTGAGGGGTAAGCAGTTTGTCAGGGGGTCAAAAAAGGGGTGGATTTTCCAGTGATGCCTGGCTCGGGCAGCCGCATGAGTTACGGGGTGGGGATGGTTGGCTCTGGCGGGGTTGCCAGCACTGGCCCCGCTGAGCAGTAGGACCGTTGGAACCACAGTGGTCCCCCGGGACGTTTCTGCTGGCCAGCACAGAGCCGTCCACCCACCGTCCCTGTTTGCCAAGCCATTCGTCTGTCCCCAGCAGCAACCGGGAGCGAGCGCCTGGGGCAAAGCAAAGTAAAACCCTAAAGCACCCGGTCAGGCACTCACTGTCTGGGTACAAAACAGGGTGAGAAAACCTCTCCCAAGTTTTTGCACCACCCGCCCCATCACCAGCTCTCCCCATCAGGTTTCTTGACCCAGGTGACCACAAGGCAGCGTTCGCAACTTCTGGGTTTAATATACATATTTATAGTACATGTGCATTTATTTAACAGGTCTGGCCCAAACAGCCGGCATTTGCCAAAAAGAAACAATCATCCTTCATTTCACAGCTGTGACATCATAAGGTCATATTTCACGGATATGATGTCACTACTGCGCAATATGACTTTCTATTTTCAAAAGGTTTTTATTAATGCTGAGGTTTTTTGGTTTTTTTCCTCTGGTCTGGCCAGAACATCTGGAGCCGGGAAACTTCAGAGTCCAGAAATATTCACAAGATGTAGCAGACAGAATTACAACCACAATATTTCTTTGAGCGAAAGAGAACAGATAACAATGTGGGGAACCAGTAGTCACAACCAACTGCTAAAAATCAAAGAGCAGCGTAGCGTGGGAGGGAGATAGAGGCAGGAGGTGCGTCGGGCTGAGGACCGATCCTCGGCCATCGATGAGCAGGTTGGAATGACACATTGGCTCCGGGAGCAGGGAGGGGACACCTCAGAGCCACACAGGCACCTGGTCCTCTCCAGGGAGGAGAGAGGCCTGTCTCTCTGTTTTTTTTCTGGAATAAAGGCATATTTGCTCTCCTACAGCTTCACAGATAGTGGAGAAACCCAGAGAAGCTGGGAAAGAGGGAGGGGAAAGGATGCTGGGGGGAGAGGGTCCACTGGGCTGGCAAAAGGGATTGGGGAGGTGGGACAAAAGCCTTGGTGAGGGTGTGGTGGGTGAGAGCAGGGGTTTGGTGTGCGGGGCTTGGGGTGCGGGGTGGCTGTCCCTTGGGGCGCATGTCACCCTCACCAGGAGTCGCATCCCGCAGCTCCTGGGCTTCGTGGCGGACGCAGGGAGCCCGTGCCTTCCTCCCGCCGGACCTCCCGCATCTGCAGCGAAAGCTGTGGGACGTGAGGAGCTGGAACAAGGTGGTAAAAGGACTTGGGTGACTGTTCATCTGGAATCTCTAATTAATATATTCCAGCTGCATCTCTTTTGGGTTCCCTTTCCAGCAGTGCTCGTGCAAGTGAGTACAAAGAGTCCCAGACAATAGATGTGAAATGCTTTTTCCATAAGCCTTCGCAGCTGAAGCCAGAATGCAAAACGTTACTGTCAGGGGAAAATACCACGTAACTGATGTGACCATGTGCAGCCCATTTCAGGCTCCAAGCAGTGGGTCACCTACCATGTGCCAATCCCGAGAAATGTCATTGCCTAATTCTGAACAATAAATAAGGGCCTGAAAATGGCAGCCTCTGTGCCACTCCATTCTGTTTCCTCTTGCCAGCAGACAGGCTTGTTGTAAATCATTTGGCTGGCTGTGCCAGCGGTCTCCAAGTGCTGCTGTGTGGGTAAATGTTTGCCACCTTGTGAAATACCCCCGGAGCGCTGGGGGACACACAGCAGAGCCAGCGGCAAGAGGGCTCAGAGACTCCTTCGAGGGGGCCAGGGCAGCTCAGGTGGCTTCTGCCAGGGAGAGGAGAGAAAGGTTGGAGAATTAAGACTGACAAGCTGACGAGATAAACTGGTCAGATAAAAGGATGACAGAAATAATTTTACACGGCATTACTGTGAAAAGCTAATTTATACACAGATGAGTCCATGACAGACTCAGTGGAGGGTGGCAGACGAGCTGGGAATGAAGAGCACTTCATTTATTCTCTGAAACAGGAGGGGGAGTATTAGGAGCCAGCTGCCTGGGACATCTCTCTCTCTCTCTTTCTATTTCAAAGTTATCAAACTTTATCTGGTCCCTTTTCTGCAAATTAGCAAGGCCAGAAGAGAAAGAAAAACACTGAATCCATCAATGTTCCTGCTTTTTTCCAGGCCCATGGGTGAGGTCAGGATTATTTTGCAAAACAGAGCCTTGATTTTCTGCCGCAAAAAAACAGGAAAACCACCATGTTTTCACACCACGTGGAGCTTTTGCTCTGCTTTTAAATCAAGGCAGAGTTATCGTTTCTCCCTCTTTAGCTTTTTTGGATGGATCACTGGGAATTGAATGAGTCTCTTCTTCTGGTTGTGTTCAGGCACAGCTCCTGCCACTTCGGGGCTCAGCAAAGAAATCCTCCCCCCATTTATCCATTCTCCTTCCCCTCTGCCCTCCCCTGCCCCAGCAGTGCAATGTCCCAGAGGGCAGGAGCCTGCAAGGTGCCCTGGGCAGGCAGAAACCAGCCCCTCGCTGGAGATGGCTGCAGGGAAGATGCAAACCCGGTGTCCTACACCTGCTGCGTGCCCCAGGCTGGGTCCCTCTGGGCACGGTGGGGTCCGTGTACCTGCCTGAGCATCCCTGACCTGGAGACCCAGCTGCCTGCAGCCGTTTGGGGCAGCCCCTGCTCCCCGTTGCCAAAGGGTTGGGGAGCAGCGGGGCAGGCACCAGCATGGGTAGGTGCTGGCAGAATAGGCGATAAATGAGAGGGGAGGGATTTTCACTTCATATTCTATGCAAAAGTGACACTTTCAGCCCAAGTAGAAATGATGTGTTCACCCTTCCCTTACAACACAGGCAAGGGGAGAGCGGGCAGGATCCCTCCCCGGGGGGAGCCATGGGGTGCAGGCAGCCGGAGAGCACCAGCCTGGCAAGGAGAGCCATTCTCCCGCGCCCTGCTCGCTTCCCTCGGCCATGGCGAAACAGGCTGGCTGTTCTGCAGCTGCCAGAACAATAGTAATAATACTAATAAACCCCCTTCACGATGAATACTGCGGGCTGTTGGCAGGTCCTTCTCACACAATTAGCATTTCTCGTCAAGCAGGGGGTTCACAGATTGCACATGCTGGTTAGTGTTTTGCAGAACAGACTGAAACCAATATGGCCCTCCCTGTACCATCAGCTAAAAGTGGCTTCCCACCAGGATGGGCCCAGCACGGCTTCCACCAGCCCCACCGGAGGGAGACGTCCCCCCCCCCGCTCCGAGTGCAGCCCACAGGGCTCCCCCGAGCCCGCCGGGCGCAGCAGTGATGGCCAGGGAGGGGTTCTCGTGTCTTCCCAAAATACACATCTTGCAGCAGCCAGCTCTCCTGTAGGTGACACATGGGGGGGGACAATACCCTCTGGAGGGTCCCGTGCAGCGTGGCAGCACCTTCCCCAGCACGCAGGCGTGGCTGGATCACACACAAACTACTTTGCCTAATTGCAATAAAGGACATTTTGCAGGTCTGGCTTTGGTCCCTTTTAGAGACAAAGATGGCCCTGCAGGCAGCAGCCAAACGGTTGAGCAGAGGGGAAAATGCAGCCCCTCCTTTGGTTGGGGTCAGGGACTGACCCTTTCCTTGTTCAGGGAAAAAAAAAAAGTGAATATTGGTGGGGGGCAGGGTTTGGGAAAAGGGGTGTGACTTACAGAGAGCTCAGGGCTCAGGTCCCCATGCGCAACTGTCTGGATTTAGAGGGGGCAGCGGGGATCTCTGCAGGCTGCCGCTGCTTATAATATTACTGCTCATCAGCTTAACGATGACAGGTAATGTGTGCAGCCCCTGAGCCTCTGCAAATACTGGATCAAACAGGTAAACCACACCGGCAGCCGGTATCGGTGCCTTTGCCTGCCCAGCTGCGACCAGCTCGGCACACGCGCATTAGTTAGCACAGCTCAGCTGATGGTGGCAACTCGTTAAACCAGAATAACCCCAACTCACACTGCATCCTCGAAGTGACACTTGAAAGGAGCCTTAAACTCGTGTCTGCCCGTGTAGGCTGGACTTGTAAATCTCGCAGTAGATGCTGGACTCGCATCCAGGCTCTTAAAGCAACGTAAGCCCATCCAGACAGTAGCGTGCACCATGATTAATTGCCTTGCTTTAAAACTCCTATTTATAGACAAGCGCTACAAGCCCTGTGCCAGCGATAACGTGGTCTGTGAGGCTCCTCCTCCGGCAGCTCGGCAGAGCTCAGCAGCTAATCCCATTAGCCTCAGGCCGTCCCCGGGGCTACTGAGCAGCATCAGCTTCTTTGCCCATGCCAACCTGTTACCTCCCCTGCTTGCCCCGCTCACTCCACGGCCCGACTGGGGACCCCAGCAGCCTCCTTGGGACTCGGCGGGTGACGGAGGACGCCGGGCGGCTGTGTTAGATCACCGCAGGGCTAAGGAGCTTTAACTGGAGCTCGGTGCCTCCGGGGAGCTGGGACCAGGACCCGAGGGCACGTGTGGTCCTTGACCTCGCGTCACCCCGGAGCTGACCCTGGAGTCCAGCAGTGTTTGATTTCCCAGGAGACTCAAGTACCAACCCCAGGCTCCTCCGGGGTTTGCCTCCAGTCAGTGCTCGGGAAATGCGTTTGCAAAGGTGCTAGAGACCTTTTACAGATCCAGATTTCAGCAAGCAGCCGGGCGTGCTGTTTGGAAACGATATGTTTGGGTAGCAATGCTCCACATCAAACAGATTTCTACCCTACAACATTTTTCTTTACCCTACATTTTTCTTTAAAACAAAAAAAAAAAAAAAAAAAAAGGAAGAAAGAAACCCATTCCACCTTCTGCTTTTATTTTCTCGCAAGCCCCAGATCTTATCAACAAAGCCTCCTTCCTTTCTGGATGGCCTGCGGGATGCTGAGTGACAGCATGGGGGATGAAAAGGACAGGTCCCTTTGAATGCCAGCAGCTGAGACGCACCACAGTCACTCCCAAGTTGATTTATACAACATGGGTTTCTTCCCTTTCCGCTGGGCTGGGACCCGCTTCTGTGGGCTGCACTGGCAGGTCCCCACAGGACAGGGGTCCTGAGCCAAACCTGTGCCCCCAGGCAAGGATGTGGGCAGGCAGCCCCTGCCAAGGCAGGGCTGAGGGGCCCTGCTGCCAGCGAGCATCCCGCATCCCCGCTCTCCCCCTTCTCCCCTCTGCCTGTCCCAGTGTGCAGGCAGCGGCAGGGCAAGGGTGATGGCAGGGAGGGGAGCGGTGGCTGCTTGACCATGTGGGTCTGGTCAAGGTGGTGCAGAGAAATACCTGGCAGAGCTGCCTGCTTGCGGGTTTGTCTCTGGAAGCTCCTGCCAGCAGCCTCCCACCCCTTCCCTGGGCAGCCGAGGTCAGGCAGCAGGCAGGTCTCCTGGCGGGGGGGGCTGCCGAGCCCCCCCCCGATGCTGCATTTCCACTCTGTGGGTTTGTGGTGAATAAATATCCTGTGTTTATGCTGTTTGGCTTCAGTAGGATATGAAAGTGTTCGGTGGGGAATAATCCCCCTCCCGTACACACACACACGCGCGCAGGCTGGGGAGAGCAGAGGGGGAGGGAGCATTTACACACGCACACAGAACAATCCCTATTTGTCTCCGAAGACAGACCCCACTGTTGGGTTTCCTGGGGTCACGCAGCTGCATGAACATGTGGAAAAGAAATGTATCTCTCCTAAGCACTGGACATACATGTAATTCAATATATTGCTCCCATGTGCAAGAAATCCACCAAACTGGCCCCATTTCAAATCACAGGGAAATACAGAGTATCAGGGACAGAGGCAAATCCACTCCTAATTCAATTCTTTGTTTTATTTTAATTGGGTTGGACTGTGAGAGGCGACGAAGGTCACACAGAACTCTCGGGGAGCTCCCGCCATCCCTCCCAGGCATAGGTGCTCACGGTCAGCACGTCTGACCCCGCCGGCAAGGCACCACGGGGACCGCCGGGTCTGGAGCGGGGATGCCTCCAAGCCCCTGCTGTTCTCCTAATCCCTGCCTGCATCCTGCCACAGTCAAAAAAATAGCGTTCACCCTGACTTTTGGCCTTTTCCCTGGGATTTTGATCCCCAGGGATCACCTTCCCCCTGCAGACCTGCACCCCAACACCTCGGCTTCACACCTGCAGCTCCCTCGGAGGAGGCCGGGCCGGTCTTGCCAAGCCGAGAGGAAAGTCTATTTGACTTCCACTAACAACGCAACGAGGACGTGAACCACAGTTACCTCATCTGAGCCTTAAATGGATTTTTCCATTAAGAGAGGATTTTTTTTGTCTTGTTTTATTGAAAAGGAATTTGCAGTAATTAGCTCTTACAGGGGATTTCACTGTTCTCTCTCCTCCTCTAAAGCATAAAACACTTATTACAACACATTGTTTAACGTGATACCCACTCCCAGAGATTTTTCTTTCCTTGTGTGATGATCAAGCCCTGCCTTTGGACTTCAAGGCCCTAAATCTTCCTGCAGACCTGAGCCATGCCCTGGTCCCCTCTGGTTGGATCCACATTTATCTTTCCCCTGCAGTCCTCCATGCAGCTGGAAATGAGAGAGCTTGTAAAACAAGACCTTTTATTTTTTAATTTCCCTCTGCTTTGTTGGATTATTGTTGGTTGGAACTTTCTGTGTCCGCTTCCACGGGAAAGCAGCCGCCCATCACTGAGCCACGGACAGCAAATTTTCCCTACGAACGTCTACCCCTCCCACTGCCTTCGCCTTTGTTAGGCTGGCCTATATTTAGACTGTTGGGCTTCGTCTTCCTCCTTGGAGAGCGGGCTGGGAGCAGAGCAATCAATCCCTGCCCACTGGCTCCTGCTGCCTGCACCACAGAAGGGAGGCAGGGGCTGGTGTAGGCAAGAAAGCCCCTGCCTGGGGATGAGAGGGGCTGGGGAGGAGGAGGAGGACATGACTAAGCCAGCCTTGGGAGCTAGGGTAACAGCAGGTTTGGAGGACATGCATGAAGGGCTTGGATCCCCGCACCTCCAGACAGGGTCTCGCAGGAGGAGCCCCCAGACAGGTGACCAGCAGTGGCCCTAGCATCCCTGGGAGAGATGGGATGTGCCTCCCCACCTTGCCCCGCTGGACAGTGCTGCTTGTGGGAATCCAGGAGAGCAGAAATACCCCAGGGGGGCTAGTGGAAGGACACAGCAGAGTCCTATTTTTAACTCTATGTATGTTTCCATAAATCTTTAGGGACTCCTCCACTCTCTTAATTAATTTAAAATAAGAGGTCTTGGAGGACCTGGGACATTCTGCATAAAATGGCTCCCTCTTCTTGCTCCAGCTCTGGCTGCGATTTTCCAGCCCTCAGCATCTCGTTCAGGGTTGCTGTGAGCTGGTACTGAAACTCCTGTCGAAAGGAAGAAGTTGGTGGTGCTGGCTCTGGCCACAGCCACAGATATTAACCCTTTACAGCCACCACCCAAGAAGAGCGGAGACACCATGTACACACACCCTGCGAGCTTGACTGTCCGAGACCCTGCTGGGAGCTGGTGACACAGCCCCAGCACCCATCGCTGCAGCTGTGTGAACAGGGTGCCTAGACCTTGGCTTAACGTTCACACCATCGTGGGCACTTTCTCTGGATATCCAACACTCACCCAGCAAGACCCAAACCTCACCTGACTCCTTCCAGCAACCCCTGGGACCCACAGCCGGCCACCCCTCCCACACCAGCATCCCCTGAGGGGACCCATCCTCCTGGAAATCCCCGTTGGGACCAGCCAGGTTGTCTCTCCTGCTCCAGGCTGGCAACAGTGCCCCGTTCACTGCGCTGTACTGCCGGCTAAATTTCCCTGCTATTCAGCCTACGTTTTCCTTTTCTCATTTCCATGCCTTTATACTGCTCATTATAGCCCCTTGGGTGAACCTAAACAGCTCCCCTCCCTCCTCGGTGCTGCGGCTCTAAGGAGACTCACAGATGGTTCTTGCATCGCTCCCGCTATCGGCTGCCCGCGCGAGAGGTAGTTAAGTTGTTAATGCAGTTGGGCGTAGTATGTGTTAGCTTCGTTTGGGCACAAAGATGAAAAACACGATGTGCTGTGAGCGCTTATTATTGTTGCTATTATGCAGCCCTTTTAAACTTGCCATATAAATCATGCCCTCCAGCTCCTTGATTACGTTCCTGGTTCTCCTCTGAACTCTCTCCAATCCATCAGCATCGTTCCAGGAATGAGTGCAATATCGCAGGTGCAGCTGGGGAAGCCTTTCGCCAAGAGCCTATTGTCCTCCACAGGTCCCAGCGCGACGCCTCGGTCCAGCGGTGCCCGTGGAGCCCGGCCGGAATGCGGGGACCTTGCCGGGGGTGACACCGTGGCTGCAGAGGTGCCCAGCTCCGGGCATCACGCCTGCAAAATGATCACGTTGCCAGAGCAATTTCAGACAATGCTTTGACGTTAACAGCTTCTCTGGTTGCACTGTCATTTCCCATTAGAGGCCTTGGTAACTAGCACTTCATGAGGCTTTGCAGAATAATTTGTATGTTTAATACACCTCGAAAGCCCATGTTGGGCTGCAATTAAGGCGGGGGGGAGGGAGCAGAGAGAAGAGGAAAAGCCTACCTCCTGCTGGTTGCAAAGAATCTGCTGCTTTCTGCAGAGGGCTGCTTCGATTGAGGATGCCAGGGAAGCTGGAATTAGAGGCAAAAGCATAATTTGTCATTTGCAAGTGTAAGCCAAAGACTGGGCTGGTGAGAAGAGAAATGAGAGACCTGGGACCTCCTTATGGGAAATTGCCATTTAAAGAGCTGAGCTGGCCTGGCCTGCTGGCAGATGTGGAGCTGGGGTGGTGACCGAACTCCGGGGACATGGGACCGCATGGGACGGCGAGAGGGGAACCACAGCTGGGCAGAGCCATCGTGCAGGTCACTGAGGAGGAGATGCTGCAGCCTGGGCCAAAACCCAGCTCTGTGCTCTGTACAGAGAAGAGGAAATTCAGTTTTTGAGCACCACTAGGCAGCTTTCCTTTGCCTCTTTTTTGCCTTTGTTATGTGCAGATGTTAGAGAAAATAAACCAGTTAGGCAAAGGCTAGTCCTCGCAGGAGCCAGGTTTCGGAGACGCGGACCTGCATTTATTAACTCGTCCAGTCGGTGAAAACCACCCAGCGACGCAGTTGCAGGGAACCCGCAGAGCTCTCCTTATTTCAGTAAATGCAAACACTGCTTCACGTGAGGAGTTATGAACTGCTGGGAGTAGAAAAGTCTTGAGTGAATTATGCAGTGTGAATTATTCTCTGAGCTCAACACCGATCCAGATTTAGCTGCCGATGGCGGGGTGTTTCCACTCACTTCAGCTCGCACAGGACTGGCGCCTTGGCTCGAAGGTGGCAAACACTGAGCGTGACCTGCACGTCGGCGTGAGCAGAACCAGACCCACATGTCCTCCGGTGGTTGTCACACGTGGACCTGCCAGATGTGCGTGGTGCAGGAACGTGGGGAGGACAGGGACGGGCATCTTTGGTGACAGGGATGCTGCAGCTCACCCACGCACCAGGAAATGGGGATTACTGCAGGAATAAAGCTGAATTCCCATTGTAAAATTGTGCAGATTAAATATTTTTAAAACCTAATCAAAAGTAGCAGTATGTGGGAGCCAGGCATCCTCAGAAGCTGTCAGAAATATTCCCTTTTTCCTTAGGGGCTGCATCAGAGGGTGCCAGCTCCTTCCTCAGCACCCTTGATTAACTGTGTGGGAATTTGCCTGGGGCAGAGCTGACGCCGTTGTTTCGGGAGCACACAAGCCGTCTTGCTGAGTCCATCAGGAAACCCGTCAGCAGCTCAGATAGCTCCTGAGCAGCAGAGACATGAGGCCATTCAAAGTCAAGTCTCCACTGAGCCTTGTAAAACTTCCCAGCTTTACCCCCTGCTCCTTCCAGCCCTGCCAGGCTCCCTGGGCAGAGGTAACGCCACCATTCCCTCTGTAATGTGCCTGTCATATGGCTACAAGTTAAGGTGGGACTCATCAGCCAGAGATGTGATGGTCCTTACCATGGTCCTGTGCAACCCGAGGCACTGACCCACACCTGCTCTCGCTCAGTGCCCTGCACTCACCCAGGCTTTCACGTCTGTGTGTGAGCGGAATCGATGAGGATGAACCTGGTTTTAGCGTGGGCTACACCACAGAAAATTTTAATAACCCTTTTAACATGCTCAGCTTCCAATGTACCTCACAGCTTGTACTCAGCACCTGGGTGTAGAAAACATTCCAGAGTTCATTCCGGAGTTCAAACTTTCCAGATTTTATGTTTTCTTTTGCTTTGCTGTGGATGACAGCAAAGAGGCGTCTTTGCTGAGTCCATGCCACCTCTCCCTTCCACTGAAGCTGCCCAGGGCTCTCCTTATTGGGGCCATATTTCACTGGCGAAGGCACGAACCCCCTTCATTGCCAAATTCCCAGCTCAGCTTTCCAGGTCTTTTTCAGGAGACGACAGGGGACCCAAGTGTCCCGGTCCCATCCAGCCCTGCCTCCCCGCTTTTTCTGCAGAGCTCTCCTCGCACACTGCTCCTGAGGCCGGGGCGGCTTCAGCAAAGAGCTCCCGCCTTTCCCAGCAGAGCTTCCTTCTCCAGCCCAGGAGTCTGCACCATATCTTTTCTAGATGATTTTTTTTCCTGTGCTCTACTTATGTCTGTTCCTCCCAGTTAATCTCCCAGGGTTGCCCCCTACAAATCCCCCAAGCTGTGATTTATGCCCTTCATATACTTGTAGATAGTTATCATATCTTGCCATGGATGTCGGCTAGCCCAGCTAGGCAGATTTAGCTCTTTTAATCTCTCTTCATAAGTCAATCCCTTCAGCTGCTTAATCATTTTTGTTGTTCTCCTCCAAATTCCCAATGAGATGGTTTGTCTTGCAAGCGCCTGATGCACAGTCATATATTTACCAAAACTTCAGCAGCTTAACACAGAAATAACACTACACTGAGGTTGTTTACTCGCCTGCAACCCAAAGAGTCGTTAAGCTCCTGATGAAATGCCAAGCATCTCCACGTGCTGCTGGCACAGGTCAAAGCCCCTGGCCAGCTGCAAGAGCATGGGGATGAGATGGAGTTTGGTGAAGTCGAACGGCTCTAGTGGAGGGACGTGTCTGAAAAGGGACATTCCCCAAGCTCTGCCAAAAAACCTTTTGTGGCCAAAAAAGCTCCACTGCTGCAAACACCCGCATCACCGGTGGTGGCAAGGATGTGCCCTGTGGTGTGGCATAATGGTGGAGGCACGGCACAGCCCAGCCAGGTGATGGTCACCCAAATGCCAAGCCCTGTGCCACACTCGCTGGGTTTTGTCACTCCTTTCTAGGACAGCCCATGAGAAGATGTGATGAGGGAGCTGTTTTCTAATTGCTTCTCTGGCCCAACTTTATTTCTTTTAGAAGTGGGAGGTCTGTAGATAGTGTGTGAAGGCTGGGAAAAGCCACCTGGCCAAGGGGCCTGTTGGAGAGGAGCAGGGCGTATGGAAAAGGTTCAGGCAGGCTTTGATCCTGGCAGAGTTTTTTGGAGGAGAATAGGCGGCAGTGGGAGTAGCCAGAGTGGAGAGGGAGCATGGATGGATTTTGACCTCACTCGAAACATCAGAAAACATATAAGACTTCATGATCGAAATATTCCTGCTGCTCCTGAATTCCCCACTTAGCAGACATGCTCATGCTTGAGTTTACAGCCCAGGAGCCACAGGACATGGGCTAACAACATATCCACCTGCTCTTTTAATGGAAAAATCTTCCACATTTCTTCCAGCCTCCAAAATGTAGAGGGGAAGCAACCCCCACTCTTAAAACCAGGTCATGCACATTCAAACTGTAGAGGTGGGGGAATAGTGTGCACCTCCCAGCACGTTGGCTTATCGGAGTGGGGCGAAGGAAGAGTGAGAAGAGATGTCCGAGCCCTGGAACCCTTCCAGAGGAGGGTTTGTTGATCTGGGAGGCAAGAGAAGACATCAAACGGCTGCCCAGCCTCCCCTGACCAGAGGGGTTCCTCTGATGCCTGTTCCCACTGTGGGGATCTTGCTTTCCACGCTGACACTGGGATCCTCAGGAAGGCAGAAGCTATCATAAACAAAGAACCCAGTGAAAACTAAGGCCAACAGCAAAAGATGAGGTGTGGGTGCATGGGAGAACCCTGGGGAGAAGAAGTGAGAGGGGTGGGAGGGATGCGCAGTGTGGGGGCTCTGCAAGGGGTGCGGAGAGGTCTCGGAAGTGGCTCAGTGCAGTTGGAAGGGAAAAAGGGAGGACTCTGACCACACAAAGGGATTTTCAGGGATGATTTGTTCTCCCAACCCCAGGGAACACAGCTCAGCAAAAAGCCCAGCAAATCCTATAGCCGAGGACTTGGGGGCTCGTCCCTGCTCGTCCCTACATCTCAGGCCAGGAGGTGTCTCTGGGGTGCGAGGGGCCCTGGTAGCACCCCAAAGCTGAGCAGACTCATCTCCCTTTCAGGAGGGGGTGATCCTCCCAGCAGACCAGGATCAGGGTTTCACCGATGAGCCCCAGCAACTCTGGGCTGGCTGGGTGGCAGAGTTTACATTTTTCAATAACATCCCCTTCCCTCTTCCTTCCCTGTTCCCTGATATTTATTATTTCCCCTCATAATGCCTTTTTTGTTACAAGATAAAAAACTCTCCCACTCCCCCTAATTGGAAACAATAGCTGCCCAGCCTGCCAGACTCTGCCGATGGCCTTGCTAAAGCTAAGGGCTCGGCTTTGATAAGCTACTGTTACTGCCGATGCACTCTCCTCCCTGTGCAAAGTGGCTGGTCTTGTGCCCCTGGGGACACTGACGGGAGTCAACGGGGGGTGTCTGAGCCCCCCAGGCTGCCCCACGGTGGGTCAGGAGCTCTCTCTGGGCAGGGGCCAGGCTGCACACACCATGGAGCATCCTCAGTGTTGCCTTCCTGGGGTCTCAGCTCTGTGCTCCCAAATCCACCCCTCCTTTGGAGAGGTAAATTATAAGAAAAGGAACAAAAAAAGCTTCCAGTCCAGGAGCCCTGCCTGAGCTTTTCACAAAGCGATGGGTAATCTCCTCTTTTCCTGGGAGGCCAGAGCGCATTAGGATAAAAACCCTTCTGGAGTAAGTTGCACCTAGGTGTAATCCAGTAAATCATGTACTGCAGCCCTTCAAATCTGCTCGTCAGCGCTCGCACCTCCAGAGCTCTGCGAGGATCATTTAACAGGGGGGGTGATGGAGGTCTGGGGACGAGAACTGGCATGTCCCACCACTGCCACCGCTCGCCAGAGCTTCTGGCCCCAGCCTGCGCTCAGGACCAGGCTGCACACCCTGGGATGGGGAAGAGCCGTTGGGCATTACCTGCCAGAGCAGAGGCCCTGTGGCTCAAGGGCTCTGTGGGGGATGGCGAGGAGCCCTGGCACGGCCTGCGCTGGGCTGCCATGGGCACCGGTCCTCCGGCTCAGCTGCAGCCAACTTAGAGGGGAACGCGCGGCCCCGAGCAGATCCCCTGCAAACCTCACTGCTGGCCATTTTTCAGCTGCCGAGCCATAAACCTGGCTCTCCTGCTTCCAGACCTCAGTTGGAAGGTGTTGCTGTCTCGAGGGCAGGGGAGAGCAGCCAGCACAAAAGCCTGATGTGGCAGCTGCACCCGGGGCTGAGCTGCACCCAGCACAGCGATTCAGGACCTTTGTCCCCAGCACCTGGGGTTCACAGCCAGGGCTTCCTAGGCCAGTGGCCAAACTCAAGTGGGAGCCCAATCCAGCTCCTCCATCCCCCAGAGCTGGCAGCAGCAGGCAAGCCTGCCTGCAGAGCCTCAGAGGACACAGCAGGATCTCGGGATCCTGCTCCTTCCCGGACACCAAACAGTCCCCACTTCCCCAACCCCTCTGTCTAATGGAAACTCTATCTCTGCAAACACTTGCTCTCTTTATATCTTTCTCCTTTTTTTTATGGGGAGGCCTTGGAGGAGAGGGAATCGGGGCGGGGGGGCCTGGCACTCCCCCCTCCCCCTTGTCTCTCCAAAATAAAGGGATGCAGCTGGTGAGGCAGCAGTTTCTGGAGCAGTATAGATGGGGTGAGAAAGTCATTACCTGCCTTGGGTTTCACTGTGGGAATGGCTGCACCTTTCACTGGGAAACGCTTGTGTCTGGGGGGACTTGAGAGGGGGAAGCGAGGGGGAGGTGGGGGCAAAGGGGCAAAAAGGGATCTGTAAACCAAAAAGGGAAGAAAGAAAAAGAAGGGGATTTTTTTTTTTTTTGCATGTAGTCATGTAGAGTCTGAAATAAATTACCTGTCTCCAAAAACAGTGCATTAGGAGGAATAATCGATTGAACACGCCACAAACTCTTATTTTATGGCTCCGTAAGCCTGACTGGTGCTGGGGAAGTGGGGGAAGAGAGAAGCTGTTATACACAACAGAGGGAACACTTCAGGGGGATGATGTTTTTGTCTTTCCTTTATTCTTTTCTTTCTTCTTTTTATTTTGTTCCTCTCCTCTCTCATTTTGTGGGTTTTTTTTGTTTCACTTTTTCTAATCTCCCCTTGGGGACTTTCCCCTTTGTTCTGTTGGGGGGAAGAGAACTGGATTGTGTTTCTCCTGCTCCTCACTAAAAGACATGACATCAGCCCGATGTGTTTAAGCATCTCTTCCCTTCTGCACTCCTCACCCCTCCCTGCCCTGAACTGCTTAGTAATTTAGAGTTTAATAAGGGATTATTATTTTTTTTTTCCCCCTAAAGGAAAGAAGCTTGGCATGGCAGTGGCAGAGAGGAAGCAGCAGGGTGCGTGGGGCTGGTTTCTGTCTGCAGCTTGCAGTCTTTGTGGAGCATCCCAACCCCTCACTGTGCAGCTTTTCCAGCACCCCCAGACACCAGCCCATCCCCAGGGACAATGTTCCTCTGCATTGGGGCTGCAAACTGCACCTGGAGCTTCCCCTAGTGAGGTGGCAACAAGACAGGGTCCTGGGATGGTTCAAGGGCCTGGATTCTGCATCCCCCACCCCAAGAGCAGCGGGGACACCTCCCCGTCTAACTGGCGTGTGGGTGAGGAGCCGCAGGCAGCCCCAAGACCCTCCAGGCTCTCATAAAGGGGCAGAGCCTGGAGGGGGGGTTGCCCCCCCATAGCGAGGAGCCCCCGGGGGTGCCACCACCCACAGCCAGGCTCTGCAGCCCAGTGCCAGCCCCAGGGCTGCTGCTGGCCCCAAACCAACACTGCACCAGCCAGGAAACCCTTGGTGAACAGTGGGTCACCCCACTGCGCTCCCCTCCGCACACCCTCCACGACCGGAGCCGGGGGAGCGAGCACAGGGTGGGGGCTGAGAGGCGCGAGAACAAAGGCGCAGAAATTAAAAGACAATTTCCAGAGCCAAAAATAAATACGTGAAAAAGAACAAGAATGCGGCAGCAATCGGGGGAACATGAGGTTTTCTGACAAGTTCCCAGCCTAATAGTGATATTTGCCAGGAGGGTCATTAACTCCCCCAATGGGAGGAGATATTCAGCTTTTTCGGAAGCCCCTGGTTATATTTCCTTCATTTTTTCTGCCTCCCTGATGCTCCATTCCAGCACCCTGATGGGCCGGGTTCGCAGCTGGCTCTGCCCCGAGGGGGTGCAGGCTGCAGAAGCAGATATCCCCACTCCTCTGCCTTTTTTCCCCGTGATTTCCAAGTCCTCTAACAGCCACCCGAGGCTGAAGAGAAGGGCCTTCAGAAAGCAATGGTGGACCCTCTGGTTCACAGCAATCTCAGAGAATTCACAGCTGCAGTGGAAGTGCTAAAAGCAACTGCTAAGAGCCAAGGCTCGGGGAAGGACTCCAGCCTCAGGGAGAAGCAGGGCTGGAGCAAGCTTGCTGCTGCTTTCCGTAGCTAACGACGATGTACGCTGAGCAAGCCCTGTGTGAAAACAAATTTTTCCTGCAGCCTTTGTCAGAGCACAGATTTTCCCAGTTTGCTCAGTCTGAGAGGCCACAAAATTACCAGATTTCAGAGGAACCAAATGTCAGACAAGTTCTGGTTATTCAGCTAAGCATGGATTTAGGGGCACACTCTTGCCCAGTTGGGAAAGTCCCTCCTGCTGCCTGCGCAGGGGAGGCAGGAGCACCCAACTTCCCCAAGGGGACGGCAGCCAGGCAGGTAGCCAGCCTTGGCAATGTATTATAAATGCCCTAAATCTCACTCGAAGAACACAACCACCTTTTCGAGGCCCAGAACTCAAGGTCACATTGCATACCTGGAGCCAGACATGCCAACCGCAGGTGAGTCAGCAGCTCTGGGACGATCCAGTGCCTTACCCCAAGGTGCTCCGCAGGAGACATCGTTAACCTTAAGGATTCAGCCGACTCAATCCCCTGCTTGTGTTATCCATAATTAAAGTTGCACTGAGAAAATAAATCTTGTTCCTCACTAATATGATGGAGAAGCGTGTTAAATTATGGCTCAGTTTATCAAATGATTGCCCAATGCAGCTACCTTCTTTAATAACTTATGATAAAACATGTCATTAAATGATTTGGGAATTAATACCTAACTGGATGATGCTGTGACAAACTGCTATAATATGTTTCTCTACAGGAAGGTGCATGTTCTTGTTTTATTTAAAGAAGCTGCAAGTGGATTTAGTATTCATGTAAATAAGGGGCTGATTGACAGGTGAGGGCTTAAGAGAGCCTGTGGGTGGAAGAAGAAAATTGCCCTTGCAACTTTGCCGGTGTTACCTGGTGGATACCTGCACCATTTCTGCCCTGTTACATCCCTTCCTCTCGCTTTCCCCTTTCCCCTCTCCCTCACAACTCCCTCCGATAACCTCCAGGATGGCAGTAAATGAGTCCAGCTCCCCCCAGGACAAGGCAGCTGGGCTCTGGGATCAACCGACTTCATCCTAATAACTGGAGGTAGACACCGTGGTTTCCACCTTTTCCTCACTCGGAAGCGTTTACAAGCGGTTTGAGGATCCCTGTCAAAATATAACTGTCAGGAACTGCCGAAGACGCCAAACGGAAATTGAGAGAGAGAAGCAAATAAAAAAAAATGAAGAAAAAACATCCTGTAAAAATATCACTCTGTTACACGGGTCACATTTGATTATCTCCTATGAAAATTGAGTTCTCAGCAGGAGATGTAAATTTTTCACAGTGCAAATCTGCTGTCAGACTCTGCAGGGATTTCCCCGGAGGAGCTCTCATCTTGAGCCCCCTCCTGCTCCTTCCTAAAGCCATCAGCAACATCCTAGGGCTTCACGAAGGCGCTTGCAGCCACCACACACCCTCCCAAGTGCCCAGCACCAGCGTGGCACCTCCTGGCAGGGAGAGTTGGGGACAGCCCCATCCTGGCAGAGGCAGGGCCCAGGCAGCCCACCCTGAGCGGGGCAGCAGGCAGCGAGTGCAGCTGGGCAGGAGCCCCCCAGCTCCAGGCACAGGAGCAAGAAGGAGGGAAAAGAAAACCAATGTGGTTTTTTTCATCCCCCACCAAACTGGGAGAGTTTTTTCAGAGCCACATTTACCTTCTCGCTTAGACACCAGCACCACGCAGCCCGTCAGCAATGAGCTGCGAACTGTGTCCACCTTCCTCAGGCAACCCCTACGTGATGCCCGAGCTGCAGCTGCATCCATCCTGTCCTGAATGAGTGACCAGTGTCCCTGCGTGGATCTACTGACCCCCAAACACCCACCCAACTTCCCTCCTTGGGCCCAGAGGGGCTCCCAGTGTCCCCCAGCTCCCAGCTGCTCTCCTCTGCTTTGCAACCAGCAAACATTAAATAACCTTAAACATGAAGTAAGCAGATCCTGCTGCAGAAACCCAGCTTTGCATCCCCAGGAAATCGTGCTCAGCATCCCCAGGATATGGTGCTCAGCATCTCTCCTACCAGCCTGGGTCTCAGGAGGAGGATGAAGGCAGGCTGCTGCGGCTGGGCAAGCTGCTCCCGAGCCCCCCGGGAGCTGCAGCCCCCAGCGCTCCCCAGGGCGGCACTGGCTGCCAGTAGCACCCCTATAAATTCACAAAGCAGTTCTCATAATTGGTCCCTGTTTTCCCACTCTCATAAATGTCCAAAACATTTGCATTTTAGACTGAAATTCCCCATGTTTAATCTCCGCCCAAAGGAGAATGTCTGCGGGGAAAGTCAGTGCAAATTTCCTTCATCCATTTGCAATTTATCAGCAAAAAAGGGAGAAAAACCAACTCTTTTTCTAAAGTAAAAATAGTCTAACCACACTTTTATAAAAAAATCATGGCTAAAGCAAAACAGCAAAAGTTTGTAACTTGAATCCTGGATAGAACCACAAGCTTTACAAGGTTGGGGGGGGGGGGAATGCCTTAAAAATAAATAAATAAAATTTCCCACATTGTAAACTAAATTAGATAAATACCACAAAACAAATATTGCATGTACTCGAGTCCTCAAACAATCAGTTCAGACCCTGCCCAGTGTCCTGTTTTGTCTTTGTTAGCCATGAAAATTTGGGTAATAGAGCTTGCTGCCAGGACCCTCAGCAGAAACAGCTAGATTTAAGTAAATATTACAGAATATCCATAGGAAACACATTTCAAGTCGATAAGCACAAATATATGTGCTACTAACCTCACTCAACAAGTCATGTTCATCCACAGGCGACACGGAAACACGCAGCGTGACTTACTCGCCCAGAGAAGCTGCTTGAATTTCGACTGCCAAATTCTTGAGGTAAATTGCTTACAAATGGGCCCTGAATGGATAAAAGTTCCTTGCTACAATCACTCAGTAAGAAAAAAAAATGTTGTTGAATAATTATTTTAATTAAAATCACACTCTGCAGACAATTCATGGGTGAGGAAAGCCCCCAAAGCCTAGACTTGCTGGATGGGACAAGTGAGCTGCTCACCCGAGCGGCGGCTTCTCCCGTGCTTGGGGAGCTCATCCCACTTGCAGCTCTGGCAGGAGATCCCATCCACCCGCCCCAGTGAGGACCAACTTCTCCTGCCCCTCCTGGTGATGTCACCCATGCCGTTCTCCCTCGGTTTGCATCAAAAATCAAAAGAGATACCAGATACTGTGACCTGCCGGCTTGGATTCATCTCAGCCAGCCACGGAGACCCAAGAGAGGTGGTTGCAACCCCATCTTGTAAGGCTTGAAACTCTCCCCATCCCCTGGTGAGCCCTGTGGCCGGGGTCCCCCATGGCCCATCAGATGAGGGGACAGCTGTGACATCCAGGTCTGTGAGGGGGCCTGGGGAAGGGGGAGGTCGCCCACCCACTACTGCTGAAGGAGCTAGAGAGAAACCACAATGCTGAAAGCAAAATGGGGGTACAAGAATTACCAGCATGATGGCAGGGGAGCAGGAGGCCAGAGTGCAAAGAAATAAAAGGCAGTGGGGGTGACAAGGTGACACCAGAGACAGGGAACAGCCATGAGCAACCCCTTTCAGGCCTTTCCCCCAGGAGGACGCACAGAACACCAGTGTCCCAAGGGAGCGGCTTGGCCTGGTGGGGCAGGAAGAGGAGCAGCTCCCGCTGGTCCTGTCAGCAGTGAGGGGAGTGTGGTGGCTTCTTCCAGGCTGACACACGTTGGATTCAGTAGAGGATGTCGGATGCAGCCGTGCAACTAAAGCTGGGCGCAATCTGCAAAGTTAGAAATGAGGAAGAAAATCAAGAACTTTTTTTTTTTAACAACTTCATTTGCCAAAAAACCCCTCTCCCCTCTGTTTTTCATCTGGGGAGAGTTTTGAATTTCCATGTACTTGTTTCCTTTTCACATTCCAGTCTCCTCTCTCTGGTCTGTGCGCTGATGCTCATGGCCCAGACGCTCTCGCAGCCCGTCTGCCACACGCGATGCCTTCCCATGGGAGATGCAGCCCTGCCACCTGCCCCGCTGCCTCCGCTCCTAGCAGCCCCTTCCCATCCCCTCCCTCCTCCTCTGCAGCTCTGGGGTGAGGCAGGACCGGGGAGAGGGGGGAAAAGGAGGTTTTGAGGGGAGTGAGCTGGGGTCTGGCAAATTCCCCGCTCCGCAGGGTGTGTGTGTTTGTACTCTGCACATCCCATCCGCACTGCTCCCTGGGTACCAGGAGAGGGAGGATGATGGCAGGTGGAGATGCTGTGAAATGATGCAGGTGGGAAAGGAGGGACCCCCAGGCAGGACCCTCAAACCTGCCGAGACCTCATTTCCCCACCATCACTCTTCCCTGCGACCCTCCATACGTCCACCCGCCCGCCAGCCCCCCCAAGGGACATAACTTCATCCCCTGTCCCCGCCGAGCTGGGTGGAAGAGGCAGCCAAGGCATCAGCTCCACAGCCCAGCTAATTTCACAGAGGACAGCTGAGCATTGCCTAAGACCATTTAAAACCTGATATGATCCCATAAACTCTGCCTACCTTAACTCGTATTAAACGGAATTGGCTGAAACTGTGTTGTAACTGAGCTGTAAGTCAGTTCATCTAGCTCCTTCTTCGTCTCTTCTAAATGGGGGCTTAGGGGAAAAAGAGCCATCAAGGAGCTCAAACTAGTAATAATGGTGTTATGTTGCAGTAGAGAAAATTAAAGTTAAACATTAGGGAAACCTTTATAACTCTAACTAGAGTTCAGATAGTGGAACAAGCTGCTCAGGGAAATTGTTGAATTGCTTTCCCCAGAGATATTCAAGGATAAGGCTAAGTACACGCCTGACAAGGATGGTTTACCGGCCTGATGTGGAGGATAAAATGGAGCAGGTGAGCTGGTAGAGGTTCCTTTCAGCCGTAATAACTCCGTGTGATCAGTGCAGGGCCCCTCTGCACTGGAACATCATAAAACATATCCTCATTTTTCACAGCCACTTGCATAGAAATGACCCCGTAGAGCACTTCCCAGTGCTAAGTGACACAGAAACAAGGCTCCGGCATGGCAAGTACTAAGTGGCCGGTGCTCAGGAACTCAAGAGGTCTGCAGGAAATGTAAAAGCTCAGAACAAAGAAATCCGTAATAACATGTGTCTAGGGAAATTGCTGAACGAGGGGAACGCCTCCAGGAGGACTTTAAAGCTCTCCGTCCAGAAGGCTGCACTGCTGGGACAGCGGAAGCAGAGCCAGCAACCCACCATTCGAACTGCTAAAGGTTTTCTCGTGAAAGCACTTTGACAAATATACAGTCCATCTGCCTTCCCATCTCTTTGGTCATAAGCTGCAAACACACAGCGCAGGCAGAGGGCTGCGGGGAGGTCTGTCGGGTCTCGGAGGGTCTCTGCTCCTCTGGCCACAGCACAGGTCACCCCTCCCTTGAGCACTGCCTGCTTCTTGTGCCAGCCAGAGCCACTTTCTAGAGATGAGCTGCTCAGTCTGGTGGGACAGAGAACATGGGAAGCCCCCCTCACCTCCGCAGTGGCCCTGGGTGCAGAACTGGGGTGCTGGTTGCCCCCAAAAGCGCCAAAAGTGGGCTGCTGTATTGTGCCGAGCAGAGGCACAACACCCAAAACAACCAAAAAAGTCCTTCAGCTGGAAAGAGAGGAAAGAAGAAGGCAAAGGAGAAAAAGATGCTTTGCAGGAACTCAAGAATGGGGAGCTCCCTTCCGGGTGCACCAGGAGGGGGCCCCAGCTCCCTTCCCCAGGATGGACCCCTACCACCACCACTTCAGCCCACATGATGCAGAGAGGTGGGGGCCAGGGATGGGGGGGAAGAGGCTGGAACCGGTGGATAATCTCTCAATCAGCCCTAGCTAATTTGTAAGGCATTACTGAAATGTCGACTGTACATATGTTAGTGTTAAGTCAAGTGGAAGGTATGCTCAAAATGTGATAAAGAAGTGGCTCAAGGAAAGAGGAGGAGCATGGCAGATAAGGAGAAGGACCCAGGGCCACACTGTGCCACGACTGCAAGTGCCCGCTGACAACGTGATGGGGGATCTTGCTCAGGGGTGCAGTCGGGATGTTTCTCATTCCTTCGCTGTCCCCGGCATGGCCAGACCCATGGGGGGCCCTTGGATATTGATGTTTGCCCAGTTTCTCCTGAAATTTCCCCCACAGAGAAGCGTAAGGGACAGCTGGGATGTAAGTGAAAGGCAGCATAAGCAAATAAGGGTACGGCTGAGGTTTTCTTTCATGCTGCTTTGGGGTATTTCTTCCGCCATGACCCCCCTGGTCCCTGCGATCCCCAGCACAGCCAGACAAACCTGTGGCCTGAGCCAGGGCGCTCTGCGTCTGCTCCCCTCTGCCGTGGCCGAACAGGAGCCCTCTTCTTGGATTTATCCCAGTGCCGCGACTTTGAAATTCTGAGAGAGAGAGAGAAGGAGAGAAGGCTTTGCCTGGCCAGCAGATCCCTCCCAGGACTTCAAAGGCTCTTGGATTCATCCCAGAACAAAATAAGATTTCTTTAATTTTCCAGCAGGACAGGGGGGGAAGCCTCCCTGCCAATCCCTGCGGAGCGCCTCTGCGGAGCCAGCGAGCTGGGCAGCCACACGCTCCCCTCTCCCTGCATCTCAGAAGGGGAAAGTACATCATCTCCTCCTACCTCAGCTAAAAGCAGACGCAGAAGATTGAATGCCAGAAAGATTGGCAGCAGGAAACTGGATTTCTTCTTTGTTCCAGCAATTTGATATATACACGTGCAGCCTGACTTCGATTTCGGTAGCGCCGGGATCCGGAGGTGGGTGTGCAGCCCAGCTTCCAGCTGCTACAGAGGCAGGAGAGCGCTTGTGTTTAATGGCTGACATATTAGCAGTTGCTATTTAATATTTGATGTTTAGTCTGGTTTGTCTGCTTTCCCCTTTAGGATCGGGTCTATTCCAAACAAACAGAGCCAAAACAGGCTTAGAGAGGAATCAGGTTCAAAGATAGACATAAATTGATTTCAGACTGGCCAGGGAGCTAATGTGCCTTCCCACCCAAAAGCGGGGTTCAGCTTCTGGCTGGCGTCGACTGCTGCTGGGACCCTCAGACATCTGCAGTGCTTCTGCAAGGGACCCTGGGCTGTGGCAGATGGGAGACCCAGCTCCCAGTCCAAGATCTGGGGGTGCTTCCCCTCTATAGCCCCAGGGAAGCACCAAATGGAATTTCTGCTGGGAAAGGTCTCGCTTGCCTTGTCCTACCTTTGGGATGGAGTGACAGCCACCCAGCTTGGGGAATGCCGGTGGAGCCTGGGCACTGCCAACAGCCAGATACAGCCTCCTGCAGAAGAATCACCACTGTCAGGATTTTCCTCCAATTTTTAGAAACCATCTTAAAAAAAAAAAAATCAATACCAGTATCACTGGCATCTCCTTGGCAAGGTGTGGAGGTGTAACATTAGTGTGTGTTTTACAGTTCGTGAGCTACAGACAGCTGGAAAAATAGTTAACGTTCCTGTTTTACATGCTCCAGCCTGGTTTTGCAGGGAGCAGGTCTAGCAGCTGAACTCTGCCAAAACAGGCAACTGCAGGTATTTAACTTAAGAACGGGGTTTGGACCATGGTGCACCAAGGTCTCTGAGGTTTCTTGAGACAGTGGAAATCACAGGGAGGATCTGGCCTCAGTAGGCTCAACTTTAAGGAATAGATTCATCTTGTACTTCGTGAGTTAGATTATGGCATGGGAAATAGCACAAGTAGGAGCAAGTACATGGATTTAAGGGGCTACGGGACTAAAGTACCTTTTGCCTCCCAGGCTAAACTATCCCTTGCTACTGCTAAAATGGGGCACCTACAAAAAAAATAAAGGACAAGCACAAGGGTAGATGTGCAGCTTGAAAGGAGTGTATCCACAACCAGGGACCTTTCTGCCTCATGTCGCTGGCCGTGGGAAAGCAGCCTGGCTCTTCCCAGGGCACACAACCTCAGCCCAAACCCGTGCATCCCACAGCACAGTGGGACATCCCACCCTGGAAAAAGACACCAGCCATTCACAGATCTGCTCAGCTCCCTCTTCCTTACCCCTGCCTCCTCAGACCCCAGGGGAAGAGAGAGGCAGACTTATATTTTCTTGCCTAAATGAAGAACAGGGTAACCCTAAAGTGACCCCAGATGCCTGCCCTGACCTCCTCACCCAGCAAGCCTTCCTGAGCTGCTGTTAGCCAAGAGCTCTGCAGCCAAGGCCAGACACCCAGGAGCCGGGGGTGGCTGGGGGAGGATTAGGAGCTAAAAGATCCTGATTCTTCAGGCGGTAACAATGCAGCAGGGATGCGGCCGGCTGTCGGGCTCCTCCAAGTCCTGGGAGCCATGCCGGGCCTTACCCTGCAGTGTCACTGCTGCCTTAGGGCTCAGATGGGGACAGCTCTGTGAGCAGCAGCCTCTTCGCTAAACACGATGGTTTTTGGCCAGTCAGCCGACTCCAAGCCTCAGCCAGCTTCAACTTGAAATGCAAAATCCATCTGGCCCTTGGCTCTCAGGGCAGATCAGGCAGGAGGGGTATGTGGTTTCTGGTCTAATCCAGTATCTAGCTTCCCTTAGTGCTGAGGAAGAGGGATGGGGAGCCTGAGGCACAAGGCTCTCTGCCACCCGCTCTCTGTACATGTAAACGATTTCTGAGTCTAGAGGCGATGCCCAAAGCAAGGCAGGAGGGAAGCCCAGGGCCCTGGTGCTTTGGGCAGCAGAGTCAGGGGCAGCTCCTTACGGTCTCCTTCAGATGCCAGATCCATTGTGGTCTCAGCTGCTTGTCCTAGTGTTCCTTCAGAGTCAGGCTGGGGAACTGATCCGGCTGGAAATCATCCTGGTGAAAACCAAACAAACAGCAAAGGATTTGATGAGATCAAGTGCCTGAACCAGCTCACAACTTGTCTGCTCAAACACTCCTGCTGCTGCAGAGAAGCAGAGAGAAGGGCTGGGGAAAAGAAATAGGTGGGACCAGTGCTTGCAGCAAGAAGCATGTGTCAGACATACATGAGCCCAGATCTGTGCCCTCTGGATTTTAGCTTTGGCTCCTGCTCTGGGCAGTGCTTTCGCAGCTTTCGGTGGAGATGGAGGTGACCTGGTGAACTGCAGATGTTCAGCAGCCTCCAGCCCAGCACCTTCACGCCTGCCACTGCCGCCAGCCCCCCAAGGACACAGCAAAAGAAGGCACATGAGGGGTGGAATTTGTTATTAATTTCAAACGTATGGGCAAACAATGTTCTTTGAGCAATATTACAGGACAAATCAAAACCACAGCATGGTTAAACAGCGCAGAGAGTCCGACATGGCTTCAAAACCTAGTTTAAAATAAAAACTAAACTAGGAAGCAACAGCATGAATCATGGCGCATTGCAAACAAGGACGGGATATATTTAATTTCCAGTTTATGAAGCCAGCTTTATTTATTTATGATTAAGCCCCAGTGTTTAGCTTATGTACAAAGTAATGACTCATTTCTGAAGTAGCTACAAGTCATATTTGGAATAGTATATTTCCTCCATGAGGAAATGAGAAAAAAACAGTAGTCCTTTTGGTCCCATCATCTGAGCATCAGAGGAGAAAGGTTTGATGTTTGCATCAGAAGATTTCCCTTGCCACCATACCTCCTCACTGCGGAAACCGCAGGGTAGGAAACTCCTGTGTTGTTAACTAACTGCACCGGGGAAAAAACGTGTCAGCAGGAAAGTTGGGCTTCTGAGCATCAAGGCTACAAAGCAGTCCCTTGACACAGCACCAGGTGGGCCATAAATGGGGTATAATAGAGGTTTTGGTGAGGAGCAGACTGGTTTTGCTGGAATGGACCAAATCCGCAGCCTCCCTTGGGCCAGGGTCTGCCTGGGCAGCTCACGGTGTGGGTCTGTCAGTGTTGGCACAGCGTGAAGGGGATCATGCCCCATCGCTGCCCCGTGTTCGGGTTTATACACAACACACACTCAGAGTTTTGCTGCCCCGTGGCCTCAATGCACTCCTTGTCTCAGGGTTTTAGATTTTCCCCTTTGGTTGCAATTATTAATCACATGGTTTTCCTGCCAATTAAACTTCTCCATTGTGAAAAAAATCATATTTTAATGAAAAATAGGTCCTGTCACAAATACTATTTTTCCACCACTCCATGCCCCAGCCCAAGGTCCAGTGCATGTCCCAGGGGCAATGGGATTCAGTGGGTTGAGCCCTTTCTTCTCAGCTTTGTTTCCACCTCTTTTACCATCTCTCTTGCTGCCCTCAAAGCACACCCTTTTCACAGACCTTGCCCTTTATCAGGGCCGCGTTTTCAAGGGTCTGGCTGCATTTCTGGAGATGCTCAGCTCAGCACATGGACACACCCATGTGCTAGCAGGTCTCTGCCACAGCGGGACGGGCTGTGGCTGGGGATGTGGGGGTCCCTGGGGAGGCTGGAGGAGCCTCGGCTCTGTGAGGGGTTGGGACAAAGTGGCAAAGCCCTGGAGTAGCTCCCATAAACACCTCTGAGGCTGGGCTCAAACCTCACCTTCCCCTCCTGGCACCTGCGACCATCAGGAGCTGCTTAAAGCACAGGGTGGTCCAGGAGCAAGGTGGTGCCCAGATGGCAGGGGAACACTGCAGCAAGGACTGCCAAGCCACCCTTGCGAGCATTGTTTTTCCTTTTTTTTTTCCCCAAATGCAAAGCAAGGGAGCAGCATCCCCATCAGGACATCCCCAGCTTGGCCAGTTCCCAGCCCCGGGGGTCCCGGTGGCCCCTCGCCCCTCACCACTCACCCCAGGGTGGGAGGGAGCCCTCTGAAGCCTCTGGAGGAAGCGCAATCAGGCTGCTATTTAAGGCATATTATCTCAGCTCTGCTCCAGGCTTCCTGATAATTCCCTGAATTAGCCGGGCAGCTTTGTTCTCAAGTGTTTTTGTCAGATATCTTGGACTACACCGCCGGGAAGGGGGGTGGGATGGGACAGGGGGGGAGTGACGAGCACCACTGCTGCATGTTTACAAGTTCCCAGGCAGGAACTACAAGGCTAATTAATTTCTCATTAAGGAAGAAGTTGAAGGATAAAGAAGCATAAAACCAGAGCTTTGGGAGATGCTGCAGAGTCCAAAGACACACGCACATGTCTTTCCCTTTCATCCGTGAGAATGAGGCCCCTTTCATACTGCAGGCACCTTGTTTTCTGGTTCTCCCTTTTATCACGAACACTTTGCCTTCCCAGAGACCTCCTCTTCACCACCTGCTTGAGGGGCTGCGGACCAGGGCAAATGGTGAAATCACCACAGCCCCGCAGGTCAGGCAAAAATAGAGGATTTCTGGAAAAAGCTTGGCCAGACTCCCAGGGTGACACGGTGACAGTAGCTGGGATCCCATCCTGGAACTCCCAGGATGGATTCTCATGCCTGGAAACATCCAAGGCTGGACAGGGCTTGGAGCAACCTGATCTAGTTGAAGATGTCCCTGCTCATGGCAGGGGGGTTGGACAGGATTCTATGATTATATGATGCACATCTCAGGCACCGCTGCAGCTACATCCATCCCCTGGCCATGGCCAGAGCAAGGCTTCACCCAGCCCCATCCCTCCCTGCTGCAAGACATGAAACAGAGAGGGTACCCCGAGAAAAAAAGCTGGTATTGCTGCTCCACCCCTGCAGAGAGCTGGGGATGAGCTGGGGACTTGCCAGGAGGTGTCAACCCGGTCCCTGCACTGTCATAAAGCTGGAAGAGCTTCATGAACCTCACACAGCTTTCATGAGAAGTATCTGCTGGGGTTCACACTGGAGTGACTGTGCTGACCCCAGGGCAGTTTCCTTGGGTGAACTGGGGTGTCTTGCAAGGGCACTAGCAAACGGAGTGGGAAACAACTCCAGTAGAAGCACGTACATCCTTGTTGCTGAACAGGGAAGATTTGGGTGCTAAAACAGCACCCGAAGGTCTTGAAGGCTGGATCTCATTTTAGTTGAGATCATTTTACGGCCTCATGGGAAGATCAAAGCCCAGGGCGAGCTCCCAGGGCAGGCAGAGCTCAGCCCCTCCTGTCAGCCATGGCATCTGCTCAGGCCACCACGAGCTGCACCGCAAAGCCTCCGAAGCTGGTGCAAGGGACGGGCCACCTGCACAACAAACCCCCAACCCACCCAGCCCCAGGGGCTGACCCCTGCCCCTGCCCAAGTCGACCACCCCATCTTGTCCAGGGAAAAAGAAACTCTTTGCCAAGTTTTTAATTCGCCTTTCTGTTGCAAATCCTCCATAAACAACCCAGGACCACCTGGCTCTTCTGATGTGGCTGGAGGCCACGGGCTGACAGAAGCAGTTCAAAGAGGCATCTTTCTTCTAGATGGGATTTGCCTCACACCATAGATTTTAAGTACTGTGAAAATTGGCCCATTTTGCTGTGTTAGACAGATTGCGCATTTTATAAGATACCTTGTCTCAAACACATTAACTAAGCAAACATTACATTTTATCAAGCAAATAACGAACAAGAGGATAATGGATATATGTTTCTTACCTACATTTCTTGGAACACAAGTTGGGGAAGCAGGTGTTTCCGGACAACGGCGGGGTGGTGAGGAGCTCTCGGTGGTGGTCGTCTCCTGGACCATGATGGGGACAGTGGCCACAGGGGAGCTTCTCTTTCCAGGGAGCTTCTCATCCCGGGGAGCTCCTGGCTGCCTGCTGGGGTGGAGCAGCATTCAACTGCAGGGCTGGGGGACTGCACGGCAAGACAGGGGCAGCCAGCACCAAGCAGGAGGAAGGACTACGGGGCTTTCTCCTTCCCATCGGCCCCAGTCCCCGAAGCTCACAAGTGCATATGCAGAACTCATGAAACAATTTCTTCTCTCTCATTTACAGGAGGTTTTTTTTCCCAGCTTGGAATTCAGTTAGCTGCATTTTTCATGCACAAAGTGCCTGAATTGGCTGGAGTTGGCTGGAGTTCGGAGAAGTCCAGCCCTTCCCCGCTCCCCCAAGGTGCTGGGGGAAATCACACAGTTCATTTTTTCTGGCTGCAGAATGCCTTTTCCTTTGCATTCTTCATCTCTCAGGTACTTAATCACCATGTTTCCTATTCATATGTCTGGTCATTTCACTTGTGTCAGGGCTCCTTAACTAGGAAATATCAAGATGTTTTCACCCTAGAAAGCTGAGAAGCATATAATTAGCCACCCAGGTAATAAATTACCTGTGCTGGCGACAGCCCACTGGGGGAACCTTTATTCTCCATCTCATCCTATTATGCTGAGCCAATTTAGCACATCTGTAGTTGTTTTAAAATAGTAATTTAGATGGAATCATAGCAAAAGGAAGCTTATTAACAACTTAGCTGCCAAGAGAAAGATGGAAGGGACAGAGGCTGCCATGGAGGGAGAGGTTTGTTCCTGGCTGAGGACAACGCTTCAGGGGAAGACGAATCTTGCTGGTGTCTCCAGCCCCTTTGCTTGGAGCACAGCATGGATGAAGCTCCACACTCCCCCTCCAGCCTACCCTGGAGCCCCCAGACAAGAGCTACCAGGGCTGGAGAACCATGCAGGCGTTTGGAAGAGGACCGGGAGATGCTGGATCCTTTGACCATCACATTGCTGAGCCCTGGGCAGCCCTGTGACTCTGCTGCACTGTGCTGTTCCACAGCTCCCATCACCCTCGCTGGCTTACCACGAGGATGAAGGCAGGACAGTGGTGACATTCAGCTGGTGAGGTTTCCCGATGTTCCCGGCTGGCAGAGCTGCCCCCCAGGTCTGTTAGTGTATGGTCCCCAGCTGCAGAGCCCCAGGGCTCTGCTCCTTCGGAAAACTTCCAAGCCTGGCACTGCTGCTTGGGGCTCTGCAGGTGAGAATTGTGGTAGACAGCTGAGACCTCAGGCCACCAGCCAACTACAAAACACCAAGAGCGACTGCTGGGAAGAAAAGAACAGCTCCAGCCTGGAGGGAGAAGAGAGAGAATTGATATCAGTGCATGTGCAAATAAAAGCAGCCAGTTTCTGCCTCCATGCTGCAGAGCTGTAATCCCAGTGCAACCATGTAGGTCAATGTTTGCAATGAAATCGTGCTTTCCAAGCTCCCACATAACAGCCTCAAACACAGAATCACTGAAGCATGTTCAGCAGAGCCAGTGTTTGCTCAGATGGGTGCTTTGCCAGCCAGCACTCTTACCTAACACACCCTGTGCATCATTTGGGCGAGACCTGCTTGGAGTGCTCCATCATGATCAACAGGAGGGTTTGCTCAGCAGTAGCTCAGGTTCCCAGCACTGGCCACTGATGCCAAGTGCAAACCAAGGGTTCTGTGCCTTGGCACCATCTGCTGAGTCGATGAACCATTCATTTCACCAAGCAAGCCTTTCTTCCTTCCGCTTCCTTCTCTTCACTATCCATCATCCAAGCCCTGTGCTAGACATGCTCCATCTTTGTTGCAATGGCCAGGACTCTCTTGGGAGCCGCGTAGGATCTCTCCACCTCAGGCAGGAATGAGTGTGCTGCTGAGAAACCTCCCCATCCCACCTTCAGTTTGAAATTCAGTCCCTCCCCATGCTGCTATGGGGCATTTCACAGTTACAGTAGGATGAGGGGGAATACACATAATTTTTTAGCCTAGAATAAGAGACAGAAAAGCCCTAAGCTCCACTTTGAATCCCAAGCAGATGTTCGTCTGGACATCACCACTCTCACACGCACCTACATCAGTGAACAAAGTGGGCCAGAGACCTTCCTTTGGCTCTGAGGCCCCTTTCACACCTCAGTCCGTCTGTGCACAGCTGAGCTTTTTTCTCACTGGTGGGGTGAGCTGGGCATGGGGACAACACCACAATGGCAGAGGGCCATGGGCCAGGACCCTGGGGCTATTGATGCAGCCAGAGCACCCAGGTCTCTTGGAGACTTCAGGGGTGCCCATGCCCTCTTAAGCAGAGGGGCTGCAGCTGCTTTTGCAGCTGAGACCCACAAAGCTCAGAGTCTGATCGAGGGCAGCAGGATGTGGAAAGCTGGTCTGGCAGAGGGAGTCCTGCCTGCCCACACACCAGCACATCCAGGGCCACTGGGAGCACTGGCCTGAGTCCCCCCCTCCTGATTCCCTGCCCACACACGGCTGGCTCCAACCAGGCCCCCTGGTAAGAAAGCTCAGGCACCCTGCAAGAGGCTGTTCCCGTGGCCCTTTTCCAACAGGACAGTTAATCCTAGCCTGACTCCTTGCAACAAGGACCAAAACCCACATGAAAGAGACTATTTTTCCAATTTCCTTCCTCTTCTGACAGCCCGGAGAGCACATCTACTTTGAATAAAGCATCCTGGCATTTCCCCTGCCACCACCTAACCACTGCTTGCTGCTTCAGCTCCCTCCCTGCCTCTGCTTGCCGCTGCTGGAAGCTCATCTGTGCAGGAGGAGCTGGCCTGGGCCAGCGTTAGTCCTTCCAAATAAACAGGCTATCAGTCATTGCTCAGAGCAGGCAGGGCTCTGAACTTTGTGCATCCTCCCAAGGCCACATGCTGTTGTTGTTTTTCTTCAAAACCAAACTTTAGCATCTTTTAGTAAACAAGGAATAAAAAGGATTTGCAAAATATTTTGCTATAGCTCTCTCCAGAGCACTGCTACAAGTTGGCATCGCCTGGCCACTGCTGCGGGTGACTTTTATAAAGGATCCCCCATGCCATGGAAATTGGATCATCCCCAGTAGCCTGAGCATGAACTGGTTCCTGGCTTGCTGGAACACTCGGGCTTAGGCAGAGCTTGGAGGCTGTGAGGGTGAGCAGCAGATTTGCCTAAAAAAGGCAGAGCAAAGCACATGAGAGGAAGCTGTTTCCTGAAGTTTCAGTTTTCCTTTCTTATTTCTTATTTACACAGGTTTTTCAAGCTCCGCTCTCATATTTTTGCCCTTTGCAATTGGAAAAGAGTAACAGAACATGCCAAAGTCCTGACCCTGAATAACTATGTGCAATATTTCTCTGTATCAACTCACCGAGCCCATATCCAGTTAATCAGCTCCTGGAAAACCAGGTCACACACGAACATCTACTCTTCAGGCTCCAAAGATTTTCTTCCATACATTCAGAGGCCAGCAATACCTCTCTTCTGTTTAACCCCGATGTCTCGATGTGTGTATCTGCGAAGTGAGGCCCCACGCAGAGGACAAGCCGTGTCTGAAGCCCCAGAAGTTCACCTCCCACCCCAGATGTGCCCATCTCTCAGGCTGGCACTGCCACCCTCTCCTCTGGCCAGATGGTTCCCTGCAGCAGGCTGTTGTCAAATTACCACTTTCTGGAACTGCTCAATGTATCATTTGCCTTATGCTTTCATTGAATGGATCATTGACCCCACTTTTCCTCATTGTCTTTGATTATCCAAGGGCATCCCATTCACTGCCTCATACACAGTTCCCAAGAGGATCCCACCCCATCTACACATAAACCGAAGAAAACATCCTCTCACTTTTCAGAAGTATGGATCCATCCCCTCTGATGAATCGTTCCTCTGCATCCACATTTCACTAAAAGATGGGAAGTGGAGGAATGGTTGCGGGTTTAGCCAATTGTATTTCATGAAAACAGAAAGAAAAAAATCTACTTGACTCAAACATTAGTTAGCAAATCAAATTACTCTCTATTTCATCTATATTATTTAGGCTTAATTGTATTACTGGGGCTGTAATACAGTGAAAATACAATTATTGGCAGAGAGATTGCAAGAATGGCATCTTTAGGAAAGCAGGAAGAAAGGGTGCTTGGTTGGTATTGATAAAGAAGGGGCTGAGAGCTACCTGGTGCTGAGAGTTTCCTCCTGTAGGGATTCCAGTTCATATCCTAAATTAGGTTGCAGCTGATGTGAGCTGAAGGCTCTCCCTAGTTGCCAGATTTTATCTGATATTACTAAGCTGCTGCACAGCCACCGGTGGTTTGGATGCTGCAGAGGACCCAAGTGGGGCCGGGGTTTGTTTTACCCGTCAGAGGCTCTATCGAACACCTCGCTTCCGGTGCCAATAAACATCCTGCTCTTTTACAGTGCACCGAGGATCAGGGAAGCACCGATCACTCTTCCACGTACAGTTATTGAACCTACCATTGATTTTACCATCCTAACCACCATCACACAAACCTTTCTGTCTGCACAGTCATTATCATGAGGGACAGTCTTCGTTACTTACTGCTGCTCAGATACCAGCAAGCCCAGGGCCGGTTCCGCTCCTCCTGTGGTTACCCTTGGGACCGGCACGCTCCGTGCCATCTCAACAAACAAACCACCTGCCAAGGAGCAACATCAGTTTACGACGGAAAAGGGTTTTGGCCCTGGGACCTGCCCAACAGGATGCTTGTGACAACACCTGCAAGACTCTGCTCAAGTCAGAAGATAATTTCCTCTTCGGAAGTTTAAAGACAAGTAAGACTCAGAATAATTAAAATCCCTTCTGCAATGCCATTAAATATAAATACAAATGGTGTTAATATCTCTGGTTACGATGAGAGCATTCCCAAGCACCCTCTAATCGTCTAATTAAATCACTAAGGGCTTAGGTTAGTGACAACGTAATCCTTAATGGTGCCTTGCTTGTACATTTATATAAGGTACTGTACAAGATGGTTGTTTATCTAATTAATCCCCAAGGTCAGATTCAGAGCTGGTGTGCAAGGTAATGTAATTTAGGTCCCTTGCATTTTGTCAGGCTTGCTCAGACCTACTTACACCCCTTTGCTGCACCGAAGGAGGCGAAGCGATACAGCGCATGCTCTGCAGAGCGGGAGGGAGGCCTTGGAACACGTTCAAGGATGCCACCTTCTCCACCCCGCTCCCATCCAGGTGTTCCCCTTCTCCAGGCTGCTGCTGTCCCTGCAACAGGCCAACACCAGGATGGTTGGGGAGGGGAAGGGGCGAGCGGTGCGTGGGGTGGACATCCCAAGCCAAAGGAGGGGTGGAGGAGTCACAGACCCATCTCAGGAACCTTTGTTCTGCAGAACAGGTGAGAGCAGGAGCAGATATTTTCTTCCAGAAAGAGCTGGAGAGGCTGAAGCTCCTCCTGCCCAAGTCCCCTCCCATGGCAGCACCCCAGGGTAGCCCCAACCCTGGAGAGAACAGACCTGGGAGGGAGCATCTGAGGAGGAAGAAGAGGGCCCCTCACTGCCTGCCCGACCACGGGCAGCACACAGGCAGGGCACAGGGCTCAGCAGAGCTGCCTGCAGTGCTCTGTCTGCTCCAGGGGCCAGGTGAGAGTTAAAGACCAGATGGGAGCAGAGGGAAGGGGAACATCCAGACCAGCACCCTGCCCTGCTTTGAAGTGTACCAGCTCCTGCTGCAACCACTCCCAAACAGCCCCTCTCGCCAGATGAAGGGAGGCTCTAATGCCACTCAACACAAATGCCAAAAAAAAAGAGGCAACTTTTCTTTTATTTCCCTCCCTTTGAAATTATGATTCCCCCCCCCCTCCACTTCTAATGTTGGATCAGACAACGTTGATCGCTTTGGATAGTAACCGTTCGGTCTGAATTCCTGGGCAGGCTGTCAAGTTGTCACAGATCGTCCATGTGCAGCGAGTGGATGGTGCTCCATTGTCCACAAATCAGGAACAGATGTGAACATCCTGACAGCCACGGGCTCCTGCTGCAGCCTGCCGCCGCCGAAATAAAAGAGAAGCCAAACTCCCAGAGACGTGGCGATTGCTTCCCCCCCCCTCCCCACCCCATTTCTCACAATGAAATATGCAAAATGTTAAGAACAATGAGCACATTATGAATAAAGATGTGCAGCTGGGCAAATAATAACCCCTTCCCGATCGATGCCAGCCTTGACCCCCAAATCATCCCCAAACTGGGCTGTCAGCCCTGCTGAGAACCCACCCCAGAAGAGGGGAAGGAAAGCTCCTTCCCCGCCATACCCTCCTAGGTAAAGGGCGGTATTTCCAGCACGTGCCTATAGCACCAAGTTCAACACCATCCTAATCCTGGCTGAATCCTGGGAGAAGCTATAACAAATTTAACAATAAACCTGGCACAGTGCTGCTCCTGAGAAGTAACCTGTGGTCCCAGGATCCCTGCTAGGAGACCTTTAGGATGACTAGTTCAAACATCTGGCCCTATCCAGTGTGAGTCACCAACTCAAAATTTGGCCCAATATAAAGGTAGGTCCGCCGATGCTTTTCAGAGCTGTGGTGCCAGGGTTGCGCCTTCATTTCCACGGTCAGGGGTGTCTAATTCCCTTTTACATTCCTGGGTTTTCTGCTTTCTTTTCGTTTACATCATTGTAAATTAGTATTTGCTCTGGTGAAATCTGTAGCAATGTAAACACTCTATTTGCAAGAAGAGGGCTGGCCTTTTTAAAAACTTTCAACTGGTATCTTTTACCAAGACACATAAAGCGGAGAGCAGATTTCCGCTTATATTTGTTGTATTTCAAACAGAAGCAAATGTTTATAGCTGGGCTGTAAACCACGATAATATGGGACAGATACTTCACAGAAGCCGCGCTCGTAGACAAAGGAAAACTAGGACCTGTGGGTTAGCTTGAAAGTTTGGTTTGCCTCTGCAGCGCTGCTCCTGCTTTATGCGCACTTACCGAGCATCAGTCACATCCCACACATTTATAAAATTACACACGCACTGAAGTCATGCACCGACAAAAATACACATGCACTGAGTCACACTTCTGTGAAATCTAATTTGCGTCCGGTCCCACATTTATGCAATTTCACACACTCATGAATGGAGCTGCTGGCAGCGCAGGACCCGTCGCACGGGAGCGGGAGCAGACCTCTCCACACCACTTGCCCCTCACGCATTTGTGACATTTAGCTTCAAGTATCCCCTCTACAAAACAGGGTGCACACTTCTGCATCACCCAAACAAGCATTGCGACCTACGGGGAAATGGCGAGATCTCACTGCCATCCCCCAGATCACGGGAGACAGACACAATTCTCCACGAAGCACTAGAAAGCACCAGCACCCTCCACACATCCCCGAGGCTTGAGCCGGCGCATCACTAACTCCTGCTGTCTCTTTGAGACCTTCCCTGACAAACAGTTTCGGTGACCCAGGAATGTTATCTTAGTAAATCAAAAACGTAAACATTTAGGTTCAGACTGTGCTGAATGGATTTGAAAATGAGTTATGGTAGGAACCCGGCGAGGAGTCTGAGTTTGGCTTGGCAGTTGCCTCCTTTGCCTGGAACCTGCTTTTCAAGATTAAATACGATACTCTGCAATACATCCAAAATGTCAATTACTCCAAGTCTCTCAGGTTTGCAATTACAGAATGCAAGTCATGTTCAGCATTTTATGAAACTGCTTTTTTTGGCATGGGCCATCTTTCTCTTATTGTAAAAAATAACTTTCAAATCAAAGCATTAAATCAAGGCACATACGCTAGGAAGGGACGCTGGGCTGAGGCTGTGTTGTAAACTCTCCCAGCGCGGGAAGGGAGCTGAGCGAGCTGGTTTCTGGTCCGGTGAACGAGAGCACCGAGTGGCAAATCAGGAGGAAAGAATGTGGAACAGCCTCCGCTGAGGAACACCTAATCCCACCATCATGGACTTAAATCCCACAATCGCCTTGTTATAACCCCCCGCAGGGCAGGGGGAAGCGAGCCTCGAGAAAACACCTCTCCCATCCCACTGGAATCCAAAAAGTACTGTCATGGCTTGGGTCTTAGCATGCTACGGCAGCAGCTGCAGGCAATTTCTTTCAGGCTTTTCCAAGCTTTAGGTCTCCACTGCCAAAGGCACTCTGACCCCTTTCTTCCTCCACATCTGTAGGGTGGGGAGGGGAGCGCAATGAATTTGGGACCGCTGGCCCGACCTCGTACTCACAGCACTGAGCCGGGGCAGGACTCTTCTTTGCGAGTGGTCACATCCTTCGAGTGCTTGATGTGCTGGGAACAAGGTGTGCTGCCCCACAAGGGTCAGGCACTGCCTGTATTGTAAAGAAAAGGTGAATTCCCTGACAAATTTGTGATTAGAAGGGAGTGAGTGAGTCTGCCTTACTGGGAATCACCTCCTTTGCTGTGATTTTACCTGCAACATCCCATCATTTCAAGTCACATCAGATCCTCCGAGGTCAGGGGGAACTCTCAGCACTGGATCTTTAAGGCTGCTTCAACTTGTGTCACTCCTGAATGGAAGCACCAGCAGACCTGGTAAGACCTGCACTTCAGGAGGCACCTTGGCCAGATGCTCCATCAACCTCATCCAGGTTTTAATGAGAGTGCGGATGCTGACACCCACCCCGCCTCCCAGCAGCCCGACCGGATTCCTGGCTGGGCAGATTTTCCTCCTGCTCTGGTTTCGGTTCTGTTGATGTTCCTCTGTCAGCCACTTACGCCCTGTTGCTGTGTGGAGTTAAGCCGGGGAGGCTCCACGCTGGGGCTGGGCACAGCCATCCCAGGCTCTGGATAAGCACTTTTTCATCTGCGTACACATTTGTTTCATTCTGACAAGGAGCTTTGACATGGGGTACCTGGAGAGCTGCGAGATCCCAGGTTTGAGGGGTCTGGACCAGATTTGGTTGCTAAAAACCCGTCAGCAGCACCACTGGGTCCAAGTGCCAGCCTTGCGGCAGGCGTTACAAACACCAGTCAGCATCCCAGCTTCCAGAGCTGCCACCTCGATGCTTTTCAACAGCACTGGATTCATTTACTGTAGGATAAGTGAAAAGGAGAGCGCATCTGGCAGAGGCACAAGGAGGCAGGAACCAGAAGCCGAGCGAGGACTAAAGCTGGCCAAGGAGTCTTAAAAATCCCTGCAGTTGGACTCACAAGCGCCATTCCTCCACCCTGCTGCAGGCTTGGGCCCCTTTTTGGATGCTCTTCCCAGGGACGCAGGTGCACGGTGTTAAGAGATCATATCCTGTTTGCACCACAGCTTCAGGGATGGATTTACCACTGGGCCAAGTTCACCCTCCTTTGCTCTCTTAATGTTTTGGGGTTTTTTTTTCGCCTCCCCCTTTATTCCCCACAAGCACCTAAAAACTGGGCAGATCTGCTGCAACCCTGCAGACTGTCCTGTTCAGCAGGGAAAAACCCAGATGGTCTCCCAAAAGGCACCGTTCTCATCAAGGGAAGAGACAAATGGCTCCACGGCGGGGCTCTTGCAATAGATAAGGAACTGAGAGAATATTAGAAAATGCAAAAGGCAGAGCAAGCTGAAGGAGGGAGAGACAAGCTGGAAAACAGGCAATAACTCTCCCTCAGCTGAAAAGGGCTTTAATTGCCAATCACACAAAGGTGATCAGTAAAACCAGCCTGAAGTGGAGAGTTCATTTGAAACACATGCAGCGACTGCTTAAGTTGCCAATGGAAGTGCAATTAAGCACAGGAGCTGGGGAATGGGACCTGCTGGAGCCAATACAGATGGCCCCACATTACCAAGGCTCAGAATAAAAACCTCCCTAATTGCACAAGTTGAGGGAAAGGGAGAGATTTACCCTCTGTTGTGGGTTTTTTTTCCCCCCTGGATCAGAGTGAATCTTTCAAAAAAAATAGGCCACTCTGACAACTTTGCTTACAAAGTCAAGTGAACTACTCGACTCAAAAATTAGCAGACCCTTTGTCTACCTCTGGGCAGCCTGATTCCCTGCATCTCACCTGCTGAAGGTCTGTGAAAGGGGAAAGTATCACTGATTCCAAAAGGGAGAGATCTGCAAAAAGAAAAAAAGCTCAACCTCTGTGTCAGATGGACAAAGTCAGTGTGGTCACGCACTCGGCGATCTCTCCTTTCCTCTCTGCCCTCTGATTTAACCCCCCTTGTGCCTTTGGTTCTCCTATTGGGAAACATTTTCATTTCTAATTAGCCAGACATTTGGAATGCTTAGGCCTGGTCACTCATCTGCAATAATGTCTCTGCATTGCAAAAGCAGTGTGGTTTAATAACTAATATCTGATAGAAAAAAAATTAATAGTATAATAAAAACAGATAATATCTGTCTTTTATTTCACATTGTAATTTAGGGCATAGGTTAAAAAACTAGATTAAGAAGGGATACCATGTGAAAGGAAGCACTTTAATAGTAAAACCCACCTGAGAGCTGTTTGTGTGCACCAAAGGAGGAAGGGGTCACCCCGAATTCCCATTCTTGCTGGGGAAGTCTGGGTGATGCAAAGTCCCAGAGCATCCCCTGGGGTTTTGGAGAGGTTGGTCTGTCTGTACAGCATTGCCACCCTGGAAAAAGCATTTACCACCGCTGCCCTCAGAGAAGGGGATGGGGCCATGAGCTCCATGGGGCCCTCCCTGCCTCGCCGAGCTGCACAGACGCAGCAGGGCCCCCGCGGGAGCAGGACCCGACCTGCCGGCGATGAGTGCGAGAAAAGGGTCTCTACTCCAGTTACCTTCTGGAAATTTTATATTCTTGTGAGCTCAGGCTCCCTTTATCAGCAAGGAATAGGGTCTTAATGGCAAACCGAGTTATGCTCGAAGGAAACCGAAACCCGCAGTAAAACACAATGTTATCTCACTGAAGACCAGCCCTCCAGCAGGGCACAGACCAACGAGCCCCCCGGTATTTGCAAGCACCAAGGGGAATTTTGCCCCACGCTGTCCTTCCTTTCCTCTGGGCAAGAGATTAGTGCTGTTGAAAGGTGGCAGACCAGCAGCAAAGGGCATAACTGGCACTCACTGGCCCTGGCCATGAGCAAACAGGTACAACCCTCATAGACCTACAGAAACCCATGACAAAGGATCAAGTCTCACAGACGCTTATCTTTTCTGCTAAAATGATGAAAATAGGCTGTCTAAAAACAAGCCCCCCCATCACCCAGCGCTACACAACCAGAGAGCAGCCATCCGTCTTATTTCAAAAGCAGAAAAAGAAACCCTCATCAGGAGATACCTTCTAAATCCATGTCTTTAATTTATACATCTTTTGATTTATAAACCCCAGCCCAGCCCAGGGGACAGCCCCACATCAGAGTTTCCTCTGAGCACAGTGCAGGGAAGCAGCGGTGCCTTGTCAACCTGCAGTCACAGCCTCAGGGTTATGGGGAGATGCTGGGGGTAACCTCTTCCTTTGGTAGATGTTCCTACAGCACAATTTGACTTTTAAAACAAAAATCAGTCCCCGTTCCATGCTGCATCTCCAGAAAGGCTTCTCACACAAAACCTCCAGCCTCAAATGGGGCTGAGACAGCGAGCCCATCCCACTGCCGCACGCGTCCTTCCTCCGTCATTGCCATTAGCTGTTGAACACGGTCCAACAGTGCTCTAAGAGGCACCGAGAGCCTGTCACTTCCATGTGCTCTTTCTCATTCTCTCCCCAGGAGAGATAATTGTGGATGGAGTGGAAAGCTTTCCAAGTAAGGCTTTTGGTTTGTTTTCTGTATACATGTTGCTGTGTGTTTATACTGGGCTGGAGAGGGTGTATTAAAACCAGGGAATACTGGATGATGCTCTTTAAGCATGTAATTACTAGAAAAGATATTGGTACACCAAGAAGAGTTTAAGAGGAGGCTGTAATGATCTAGAGGCTGGAGGAATCCAGGCAGAAATGTTTTAAGAGCAGCATCTGCCTACTTCAAGCAAGTGGCAGCTAAAGGGAGAGATGACAGCATCCTGCAAATAGCTTGAGTACATAAACACTGCAGAGAAAGGAGGCTTATGCTACAGGCTGCTAAGAGCGAGGGGATCATGTTAATAAAAGAAAACTTAAGCTGAATATTGTTAAACTTCCTGACAGTGAGGTTATGTTGAGATACCATCTCCATCAGGGAAAGCCGCATGAGAGGGGATATTTTGAGGTTTGCACGCTACATCTACGGTGCAAGTGTTGGCCAGGGCAAGGGAGCCCCATGGCTCGGCAGGGAGGCTGCAGGGCTAGGAGGGGGCTGCAGGGGTTTGGGGGTGCTCCTTCCCTGCAGCAGTCCTGCTGCTGACAACGGAGAGAGGGTTATGACTAAAGAATTTAAGGCGATGGCATCAGGTGAGTCTATCATGGCAAGGGAGGGAGGGATGCTTCATTCCCTCTGAAAATTCACTTGGAATCCCACGGTGCTGGCCACTGCCAGGGCACGTCCTGCATGCCTTTGGTGTGTAAGAACAAAGGTAACCCTGGAAGTGAAGCTTTGCTCCTGGCTGGGCATTTCACAGCTCCTAAGGAAGGGTAAAGCCAGGCCGCAGCTTTTATGAGCAATCAAGAGCTCCTTTCCTTCTCTCTTTCACCCAAACTGCCCCTTTTATAAAAAGGTGTAAAAGCCTCATTATCTTGCACCCTTCTAGGCTGCTGAGGGTTTTGTTCCAAACCTGCCAGCAATTCACTGGATGTTAATGGCCAAAGATACAGACTAAGGGAAGTGCCTGAGGGCAGGAAGGTGCTTCTGCCCTGCAACAGCCCAACAGAAACACAAGTACAGCTGCAAGCGCTTGACGACCTGGAGGCTGAGGTGACCATGGACTGTTTCTCTCCTCTGCTGACGTTTTCATTTTCAGCCCAAAAATATTTTAATAAATTGCAATTTAAAAAAAAAAAAAATGAAGGGAAGACTTTGTACATTTGGATTAGAGAGTCTCCACCACTTCCCAGAGAGGATCAATGCAAATTAGCAATGCAAAAACACGCACAACAGCAAATCTACATTAAAGCATCATCCTGAGCCCCTCGCCTTCCCGGGCCCTGCTGTCAGACTCCTCTCTGGGTTATCGTTTTGCCTTGCAATCCTCCTCAAACTCTTTAAACACCATTAAGTGCAGACACCAATACTGATACAGCATCACTGATTGCACTGAGGAGGGATGCATGGCCGTTTAGGACCCTATTAAGTAAATACAGTGAAAGCAGGCAGTCATAACCAGGTAATAAAAAAAGCATCAAATTATTTTTTTATAGTTAGAGCTACCAGAAACTTCCTGTTCATCCCAGCACAAGTACTGTTCCCTGATGGTGAAAAGATTGTTTGGCAAGGAGGGACAGCTGCTGTCTTTCACAGTTAATTATGAAGATGGGTTAAGAATTAATCAGGTAAAGGGAGGGATGTGAAAGCAATCAAGACCAGGAACTGCTACACTTGTCCCTTAAAATAAGTTAACTGGCTACTGAAACTTGTCAGAGACCCAACACATACATCCCCACACAAATCCACAGCTCCCAAAATGTTAATTTGCAGCTCTCTTTCCAACGCTAGACATGTAAGTATAGAAGATGGATTAAACTAAAATTAGGCTGCACACCCAGGAAGGGCTCACAGGGGAAGCTGCAAAGCAGGAGGAGGGTGCTTGGTCCCCACCCTGCCCTGCAGAGCAGTGGGAGATGCTCATGGGGGGACAGGAGAGGGACCTGCCCCTCTGGGAGGTGGCACTTCAGCTGTGCCACCCCTGGCCTCCACCACAAGCTGCCACAGACACGGGAGAAATGCAAATGAGAAGGGACCTCAACCATCTGCAGAGGCTGTTGGGGTATCTGCACCCACCACCTCCTTCCAGGAGTAGCAAATCCTGTACCCGAGGGGGTTCTGATGCTCCTTGCTCAGTCCCGATGCCTCACGACCATGGTGTCCTCTCCCACCCCCCCGCACACGCCTGCGGATCCCTTCCACCCGTGTGTGTTCACTGCAGGCATTGCCAGCTGCGGTGTGAAAACTGCTCTTCCCCAGCCAAAGTGCCAGAAAAAGCCAAACAAAATTTCAATCAGCAGCAACGAAGAATCAAAACCCATCTAACTGGCAGCCCTGCTCAGGAGCTGCTGGTCTCCAAGATGGGATTGATAAGATCCCTGGGAGATGCTGCAAGACGGGAAGTCTGCGTGCCAAACACAGCCAATTAATGTCAGCCCTTCCCCATGCCAACCAATTAAGCTGTGTATACTTGTCACCAGCAATTGGGAAGGGGGTGGAGGGTAGAGAGGACACGATTCCAGAGGAGCCTTGAAGATATAAAACCTGCTTAATTTATGGAGGGGAGGGTGAGGGCGTAGACACCCTGCACTGATCCCAATGGGACCTGATTAATGTCTCAGCTAATTTAGGAGCTGCTTGGCTCTTGTGACCTGGTGAGGCTCCATTTAACAGAAACCAGGCTGGCATGGGAAGCAGAGAGCAGCTTAACAATGTAAGAAGCAACAGATGGGGTCTCCAGTCGCCTTGCCAAGCACCAAAACTGTTTTCTGAGTGCTTTCTCTTCAACCTCCTCCAAAAGGGAAAGGGCAATAATCACAACCATAAAAAAATCTGCAGCTTATCCACTAAGCGGGCAGGCGGCTGAGGGCTCCTTGGCTGGGGACATGATGCCCTGGCAGCAAGAGGGTGCTGAGCCCCCCTGCACCTGCTCCTTCCCACCCACCACCTCTGCAGAAGCCACAGCAGGAGGAAAAGCAGCTTTTGACTCTCCTACACCACTAAAAATCCCAGGTTACTCTGAGGCAGAGGAGGGGGAAAAGCGATGAAGCGCTTGAGCAGCTTGGGGGGAACTTGCAGCATCAGAGCGGGTGGTCTTGGACATGAAGGTGCACCAGCACACACCCACCAAGCTGCTGTCCTGGAAAACACTCTATCTCCTGACATAAGCAATGCTTCAAGCTGCAAGGAGGGCCTTTGGAACTGCTTGCAGGAGAAAACTTCAGTGACAGTTTGGGGGATTTTCCCAATATCCAGCAAACCCTCTTCTTGAGGGCAAATCACCAGCAGCTGCCTCCCCAGACATGCTGCTGTGGGTTTGCTTAATTGCATGGCAAGGAGTCTTTAGGCACAGGCTGGCAGTAGGCAATCAGCATGTGGTGGCAAGTTACCTGGCTGACTGCAAGCTAGATTAAAAGATTAAAACCATGGAGTTGTCAGTTATTTGCCGAAGGAGGAGGATGTGGGTAGACGTGCAGCAAGCTGGGTGCAGATCCAGGCGGGATCACTTGGAAATGCCTAGGAGTGGGAAAGTCAGGAGCACCCAATTTAAATGTTAGACAATCCATTTATCAAAGAGGGTGAGCAGAGGCACCAGTAAAGCACTGAACAAGGCAAGCCTGCCTGTAGCTGGAGCTTTTTAATAAAGAAACAGTAAAAAACAAATAGCAGAGCAGCTCCACTAACTCTTGCCAACGGGTTTTAGGAATTGCACCTGGCAGAGGAAAGCAGCTCAGACACTGCTGAGTCTCCTCAGAGCCAATGCTTTGAGGAGAAAAAGGTATCATTCTCTCATACACCCCATATGTCAGCCTGTAGATGCAAAAAAAGACTAATGTAGTTGTTGCCTACTTTTTCATCCAGGAAATTATATCTATCTCCACAGATCCTGGCTGTACTGTGTCACTGGGATCCTTAGTTTGCATTCAAATAAAAATAAGGAATGACCACTGACCTCCCTTTTCTGTTTGCATTTATGAAGAAATGCACATTAGCACAAGAAGGTTATATGTATTGCAATTTCTTGCAAAGCCTTCCTGAAACACCACATAGCCTGAGGAGTACAACAACAAAAGCAACGCTCAGAGTCAGGTCAGACAGTCTTGCCTCTATTCGAACAGGGTTTTTTTCACCTTTTCATATGAATGGTCTGGCATGGACAGAACAATGCCTGACATTTCCGAAGCCGGCATCAGGTCCCTTTCAAAGCCTTGTCTGCAGATCCCCAAATCTAAGCCAAGCCAGGAGATGAAAAAAAAAAAAGTTTTTCTTTTTCCCCTGGATATAATAGGCAGAGTAAGGGCAGGCAGCTTTCTCCTGAGCTTTCTGGGGTGGAGGCATAGTGATGCTGAGGCCTCATAGCAGGGCTCACTGCTATCAGCTGCCCACCGGATTTCTGAGGCAGGATGACTTGAGGGCTGCCAGGCTGCAGGGAAACATCTAAACCACACCTAAAACACATCTAAAAGTCCCTGAGCTTCAGTGCCCAAGCTGCTGCTTGGCCCTGCTGGTGGAGGTGCTGAGCACCAGCAACCCGCACCTTCGCAGACCTGCCGCCCAGCCTCCTCCTGTTAGTCTAAACACACCTTTAGGGCTCTTTTAAATCCATCCTTGGTATTTACCTCTTCCCTCCACAAACATAAGTCTTTTGGCCTCCGAGGGCTTGCCACAGCTCGAGCTGCTGCATTTCAAAGGCCTGGAAGAAGTGACAAGCAGCAGCTGCTTCTGCTGGGTTGCTAAAAGCCGAGTGACACGACCTAATCCTAAATGAGATGTATTTTTCAGAGCAATGGCAAAACAACACAGCCACCTGATATCCTCCCCAGAAAAGGGCTTCGTCTTTGCTAGCTGGCTGGGAGATAAGGATGCTGTGAAGGAGAGGGGAGTGTTAGCCAGGAATGAGGAATGGGCTAGCCCTTCCTGCTCAGCTCTTAATTAATGAGGAGCAGCTCCTGGCAAAGATGCCCTCCCCATGAGTTACAGATTTATACACAGCCCGGATAGCACACACCAACACAGACATACCTGGTGAGTAATTTACAACAGGGAACAGTCAGAACACATCAACAAGCCCAGCAAATGAATTTCTATTCTTTAAGTGTTGCCTGTTTCATCATGAATGGCTTATTAGAGAAGTCAGTGGCATTTCTCAGCACACGTAAAGTAGTTTATTACAAGTGATTTATTAAACTGCTCTAACTTGTCAGCAGCCACTTGAAACACTCACTTTCCTTTTTTCCTTCAGGTTTGCTAATGTCTTTATAAATAGCTGAATAAATAGATCTCCAGCACTTATATCTGTCACATATCAAAAACTCAATCGATATCAGCACAGATTAGGAATGAGGTGAGACTGAGCCCTCCCCACTTATAACCAGCCCCCTCTGTTGAGGTAAATTGATGGGAGTGCTCTTCCAAATCAAAGATTATTTTTTTTTTTTTTAAACCTTCTCACAGGAGAACTGGACTTGACAGTTCCTAATTTCTCCCGGTTATGGCCTGTTCTGTGGGTGTGGATCCCTGGTGATTGCTGCTACTGCAGGGCTCCTCTCCTGCATCCTTCCAGCCGGGATGTTCATGGGCAGGGGCAGACCCTTCTGGCTTTATAATCCACTGAACTAATAGAGTTCAGATGCTTGCAGCTCAGCTCCTGCTAGATGAATCTCTTTCCAGGACAGGACCCCTTTCCATCATTAGTTTAACCAGTCTCAGCTCATCAGCCTTAATTTATTTGCTGCAGAATCACTGTTTTAATGGTTTGCTCCGAGTCGAAATTCTTTCTGCTGCCTCCTTAAATGTTTTTCCATGACAAAATGTCCTGAGAGCTACTTCTGCTGGTGCCAGCCTGCAGAGCCACCCGGCCCAGATCTGCACAAGTCAAACGGAGGGGTTTGGGTTGATTTTTCCTTCCCCCCCTCCCCACCGAGAAACCTTAAAGAAAATGCACTAATATCCACTTTTTTCCTTCCCAGCTCACAATTAGCCAGGGCAGAGCGGCCCATGGGTGCTCTCCCCAGCTCTTCCATCCATCCTCCTGTCCGGGTAATTGAGCTCAGAGCTGCAAACCATATGCTCTGGATGTGCCTCTCCTCTTGCTCCTGCTGAAGTCCGGGGAGATTCTCTGGAAGAAGCCACTTTTAATTTGTAATCTGATTAAACCATTAGAGGCGAATAGAGCAGTAACTAACACAAATTGCTGATCGTTTCCATCAGCAAATCCCCCCAATTAATCCTGAGATTAACCCTGATTACACGCAGTAATGGTGATCAATGCACCCTAATGGGGTAAATCCGCCCACTCCACTTTCTTCCACATCCCAGAACGATCAATTTTAAATCAGGGTGATTTATCTGGCAGGATCCGAGCGGGGCCAGCAGCCGAGATGGGGCATTGCCTGCGTCTCCAGAAACAATCAGAGGAGCGTTAGCTCATTAAGCTAACTGCCTCCCTGGGGGAAAAGAAAACCAAACTCGGAAAAAGAGCTGGATACAGTGAAACAAAGAGCAGGGGAATGCAGAGGGCAGCGGGAATGCGAGGCATTTCATCTGCCTGCCTGCTGCACTCCCGCCCGTTTGAACCCTCCCAGTGCTAAAAAGCCCCTGTGAGGTGATCAGACCAAACAGCTCGGAGCAAGGCTGCACTTCTCAGGGATTCCTCTGTCAAAGAGAGGAAGTCAGGCTGCAGAAGAGCTGAAAAAGGAAAAAAAAAAAAAAAAAAAAGCCTCCCTACTTTGTGATCCGAGCCTCTGTTCTTTCCTTTGCTGCTAAAATCAGAAGTTACCCCAGGACCAGCCATTTCCAAGGATCCCCAAGCACTTTGCAAGCTTCAGAGCCTGGCTTAGTTTTCACTTAGTTCTGTGTTATTTATAGAGCAGCTGATATCCAAACGCTTTGCTTCAATGGGGATTTTGCCTTTGTACAGACTAAGTAAGAACTAAGTCAGAAGCTCAAGATTTGACCTTTGTTATACAGAAATCAATTCATCCTGCACTGAAATGCAGCCATCTCCAGGGTGAAATGCAGCAGTAGTTTAACAGCGCATGGCAATAAAGCAGGTTGATTTATAGAGCCTTCTCCTCCAGTGCTGCTTTCTCTACTTTAGGAAAGTTTAAGAGGAGAGAAGAGAAAACAAACTGCTGGGAGATGTGCTAAACTCCTGCCAGGGTCTCCAGCATCTCGCTGCAGCCCATGGGGCAGCAGCACTGGTGGCTCTGGGCAGTTTTGTACCCAAAGGCTGGGGCCAGGACAGGAGAAACCACCAAGTGATGGCTCTTGGGGTCCCCAGCTGCTGCAGCAACATGCTTTGCAGCTTACTGTGCTGTGGGAAGGACCACCTCGAGGACTACAAGTTCCTCGTGCTTTGACCCGAACTCCAACCAGGAGTATTTCAGGTGGATCCTTCCCCATATTCCTCTTGCTCTGCGTCGAGACAGCCATTTTCCTCTCGTCGCAGAGCATGTGCGCTAATCCCTGCGGCGCTTCGTCCCCAGAACTGGCTGTATTTTGGCAACAAGGCGAGCCCTGTAGAAGGACTGCACTTTGTCAAGTTCTCTGGGAGCCTCTGAGGCTCAGAGGTTTTAAAGGATCATGACCCATCATTAACACTCACAGTTATTTCATCCCTGGGTTCAAACCCTGCCTTGCACCCCCAGGAGGATTATAAGACATCGCAGGCTGGCAGTAGCGAGAATACCTTCCTGTCCTTCATCTGATGGGCGAGAGGAGAGCTTCAAGGGGACACCAGGGACACTGGAAAGCTACCACATCCCCTGCTCAGCTCTTCCCATCAGGAATTAGGGAAGTGGGATGGGAGCTACTCTGAATCTTGTTGTACACCCAAAGCTGTCCTCTCAAGGTCTAGCCATGCAAAAACTGAGTTGTATTTCCCATGGGAGCAAAGGGCCTCTGCCAGCCTGTTGCATCTAGGTCCCAAAAGGCTGGAGAGATTGGAAACTCAGTCCTGGCACAAGTGTCACGGTACATCTGGACCTGCCTGACTGCAGGACTGCGCTGGGGACATGGTGCACAGCCCCTGAGGCTCCGTTCCTGTTGCAGGACCTTGCTGCACAAACCCTGCTTTCCCTCCACAGGGAAAACAAGGTCCCCCTCCTCTCAGAAACCCCCGTGGGGATTTCTGTGCCCAGGCTGGGGCTCCTCAAAAGTGTCTAGTTTGTTCAGCATCTCCCTCTGCCCACACCACAAAGCCTGTCAGAGAAGAGAAAAACACACAGCGAGAGGCTGCCTAAGTATCAATCAGCGGTACAGTCCCCAGGGGAGGAAAGGTTTAGTTCCCTTGCAGAAGCAGCGGTCAATAAACATGGCACGTGCTTTATCTCCTGTCAGGGCTGCCCTCTCCTATCGACAGACCTGACCGGGCCCTGAGGCAGAAGAGGAGGCAGGAGCCCAAAGCCAGTCAGCAATAGACTGTTCCACCTCATTTCAGTGGGAGCGGAGTTGGGAGCAGACGTGCCAGGGAGGGAACGTTCCTGTCCCGCACCCTAAGGAAAGTGGCGGAGCAGATCCCGAAGCTGATGCAGCACAAGGGTGTCCTGGGAGAAGGACCACCTCGCACAGCCCAGGCCCTGCCGAGCAAGGCACAGCTTCAGACCAGCAGGTTTTAGGGTCTTAAGTGATGCAGAGAGGGTTTCTTACCATTTTCCTTATGTTAAGCTTAAAAGTTTGGGGCACCTCAACATTGCCTACACAGAGCATGGGGAAGACAGTAGCCCTGATGCTCAATAATTCACTATAATATATACGGGAACAATGACATGTTGGTTGGTGTCCTGCTCAGATATATCCCATATTTCCCATAAATCCACATGACCCTTTACATTTTGAATTAAGCTGGCAGTACACAAACTGATTTCCCCAGTTCCAGGATCCTACAGCTCCCTCACCTAGAGGGGCCTTCCAGCTAAGGAGCAGGCAGACCTGACTGGAGAGCTCAGCCATACGGTTGTCACTCGATGGGACAAGGGCGTTCCTCCAGAGCCCCGGCTCTGCATCCAGCAGCCTCAGCCTCTGGTGAGCACCGTGCAAAGCACACTGAGGCCAGCGCTGTTTTCCAGCCAGTACTACGATATCCATCACCCAGGGCATGGAGCAGACCCCAAGCACACGGACATACACACCGCAGGCTGCAGGGAATGTGTTTTCCACTGCTGTCTGGTGCCTACGAGGCATTTTGAAGTACATGTGTTTCGGGGTGATGTGTGGGGGCCCAGTCCTTCAGCCACCCCCTCTTCCCCTGACTCCTGCAGCCTCACCGAGGGGCTCTTCATCTCCTTTGATGTGCAGATGAATCGAGCCTCAGCCGTGAGAAGCCCCGTGGATTTATGAACTCCTCCTCTATGATGTCTTTCCAATAGTATCCCCCAGAAGAGCATTTGCTCTCCCCTTCCTCCCCAGCTCCACCGAGCCAAGCATTCCTTTCTCCTCCTCCATCCCAGGCCCCTCTCCGCTGGCCCGGGGAGCGATGCTGCTCACCCGGAGCACACGCTTCGGAGCGAAAACTCTGCTCTGCAAACTGGGCCGCTTGTCAGCTCACTTTATATATTCCAGCAGGTTTGATGTCTCCTCACTGTCAGCCCCACGGAAGGTAATGCAGGTTCACTTGACAGCCAGAGATGAAATACTGCAATTCAATCTACTCCCACCCCAAATCATGCCAGGTCTGTGATTCTATAGAAGTTGCCATAAACTTGAAAAGAAAGGGACAAATAACTGTGATGGAAACCATTCACTAGAGACTTCCAGGGGAAATTATACACCCACAAGGGGAAAAAGGATCATTAAGAGGTGACAGAAGAAAACATTTGCATTGCAAGCCAAACCAGCTGGAGGCTAGGAGGGAAGCACTGTGGTCACTGCCCTCCCCAGTCCAATTCAATCAGCTCCAACAATTAGTAAACCCTCAAAGACAGGCCCTTTAGCTATTTGACCCAGATCCCCCAAACACAAAAGTCAACCTCTGCCTACAAACAGAAGTGGAGTGTTGCAAAGGTCCCCCAAAGTTCATCTCCTGCATTAAACCCAAGCAAATAAAAAAAATCTATACGTCTGTCTCCTTTTTAGCAGTCACCTCCACCTCGACAACTTCTGAGCACCATAACTGCATGGGGAGATTGCTTTGCTTGGCAAACAAACTGAGATTAGAGTGAGTTCACTGGGAACATCTCTATTTAGTTTCTGGGCTGAGCATGCTGATAACACAATGGCACATTTAACTTTTTGCTGCTTGAAATAAAGCACAAAGGGATGGAGGAGACATAAAAATAAAGGAGAATTTATCTCTGGTCTGAGCATCACACCAAACATCCCTGTCCCTAAATGCAGCCTAGGCCAGACAACTGCAAACAGATGTGTCCTGCACAAGCAGTGGGCAAGGAGAGGAGACCCAAGCCTGGCTCCAGCAGCAAGTGCTCCCCAGATCCAGAGAGGGGGAACACACTCCCCCCAAGGAAAGAAAACCTTCATACCCCACCCCTCATTTTTCTGCCAGAGCATGAGCGCAGACTTCCCCAAAACCCTTGAGAGGAGGTCTGAGGAATGGGAGTGATGAAAGAGGGGCTGAGAAGGGCCATCTTCCAGCCAGCTGGAGCAAGGACTCCCCATCACCCCCCAGGGAACAACTGGCCTCTCACTGCATCCACACACAGGATGCGCTCAGAAGCTTTTCCTAACATATGTACATTGGCTTGAGCCAGAAGCACTCGCTTTGTGGCTCTGCCTTCCAGTCCCAGACTTTGGCTATTAAACACAGGGTGGGAATTTGCAGAGCTGCCTCCAGTACACCCTCGTATGGCCACACCAGCAACACATAGAGGCCTGGGCAAGAGCATTAGCAGTCTCTGCACAGCTGGGCCAGCCTGGAAGAGACAGTTCTCCCCGGTGGGCAAATAACAGGAGAGGGAGGAAGTAATATACTCAAGTGACATTTGCGCCCGGGTGCAATGATGTGTCACTCATCACAGCCAGACCAAATAGCATCTCTGGGGCACCAAAATTACACAGTCAAGTAAATCCTACAAAATCCATCTGCCCTTTTCAATATTTGGAGATAATTAACTTCCCCAAGCTGAGATATTACAAAAGAAAGCTGTTAGTGAATCTGTTCAGCCACAGGTCTGGCTGGATGTGGAGCTTGCCACCACTGGGGACACTGAAAGGGCAATGAGGACATTTCATATTTCCATGTATTCCCAACACCCTCATAGGAAGATTACAAGGAAACACACATAATGCAGTGGGTCAGAAGAAAGAAACACCAAGGGCAGACTTACCAGGACAGAGAAGTCATCTCTACCTCTTCATCCGTACCATCTGAACCACCCACACCAGCGCTGTAACCAGGCCCTGCTCATCCACCAAGAAAACTGACTGTAGCACTAAACAGAAAAACTGAACTAAAACCACACGTTTATCTAAAGACAAAGCAAATCAGCCAGAGGAGGAGGCTAGGATGGAGGAGAGGATCTCACACTTATCCTGTCCCAGTACCATTCCTACCACCCTAAGGCAACCTACAGTCAAGCCAGCCCCCTCCCTGCAATAAATACATAGCCTGCAGCTGGCCCAGCCCTCCCACCAGCATATCGCAGTTGGGCCAGTGGATTGCAGCATTTCTTAGCCAGAGGGAGGCAATTAATGCTTTCCTTTCACCATCGCCCCAGAGCTATGTACCCACCACAGGGTAATGCCAGGAAAAGGGAATGGGAGCACGGTTCTGCTCTCCTGTCTAAACACTTCCTCAGCCTGCTCATCTCAAAAGGCAGGAGGTGCCCATTGCTGTCTGGGGGCTGGCACTGCTCCCCGTGGGTGCGTGAAGCTGCGGGCTGCTGTACTCCCCTGTGAAGCTGAGCAGATGTGCAGGCTTATCTTTAAATTAAAAAGCAGGCCACTGGCCAACAAACAAGGCAGGAGGGAAAACGCATGCCGAGAGCGAGGGAGAGACACGTGCAGCCTGAGAGAGCCACCCAGGGATGATGAGACATGCAGAGCCCTGGGTAAACCGGAGGAACCTCCAGGACAGAGACTTACACACATGTCTCCTGCTGTGAGTGCATTGCGTTGGGTTTGGAAGGCTTCGTTCGCTTTGCTCCCCCTGTGGCACAAGGGATGTGAATCGCTCATGGGTACAACTCTGGGGCTGCCTAGAGAGTTAACGTGCTTTAGAAACACCAGCGCTGCCTGCGTGCTGCCCAACTCCTGAGCCGAGAGAGGATGGTAGAGGCTGCACACCCCTCGGTGTGCCGTGCTCCTCTCCAGATCCTGCAACCTGGAAAATCACAGCCTAAAGTCATTAGGAAAGAGTCTGACAGACTCAGGATGAGGTCCTCAAATAGCCAGAGAGGTTTTAATACTCCCTGATAATTGCTACAGTTGTGCAAAGACCAGAGATCCCCAGAGCCGGAGCAAAGCAGATGGCTCTGGCACCAGTGACCCCTCCAGAGCCGCTGCTTCCCGTCCCTGCTGCCTGTGCTGCCTCCACGGGTCACAGGGGCAGTAAATATTTGCACAGGGCTGGACAAGGAGAAAGCAAACAGGGTTCCCTTATTTATGGGCCTTGGCAGCAGATTCCCTGGGCAGCTCCGCAGTGTTTCCGTCCTCTCCGCGCCCCAGCTGGGGCTCAGCCCCCACCGTGCACCCCGTGCTCCGTGGGGAGCTGCCATGGTGCTGGAGAGAGGTGGGAACAGGCAGGTGGGAAGCAAAGAAGCAGGATAGGGATGTGAGTCCAAAGGCAGGGAAGACAGGGAGTAAGTGTGAGTGACGGAGAGAGGGAGAGTGTGAGACTTGGAATCTGCAGGAGCAAGTGACGTGACATTGCATGGGTGTTTTTGAAGCTGTGTTTATTTTACCTGCAGGCTAGAAGTAGGGAAGATGGATGCATCTGCTGGTCTGGTTCCCTGGCAGTCCCAGGGGCCCTTTCATGCCGTATGTCAGCGTGGTGAAGCCCCCAGAAGGGTTAATAGCCGTTACCAAGCCTTTTCTTTCAGCAAGGGGGAGTCCTGGCTCAGAGAGGCTTCCAAGAAGGTCAAGGAGACAGCCTGAAGCCTTCCGGCATGGACACACGTGTGCCTGCCAGGACATGCACACACGCATGTACACGCGTGTGCAGTGAGATGAATCTTGCACAACCCAAGGTTCACTCCCTGCAGCTGCTGCTGGCCTCGGCTCTGTGTGGGCCAGAGCTGGGACGAGGAACCAGGGAGGAAGCAGGAGATGTGGGAGTGCTCCTGGGGTCTTTGTGTGGGGGGTCTGTGCCTCCTGAGCATAGTCCTGCCCAGCGCCCGCTCCAGAGACACAAACCATGAACATACCTTGAAACAGCCGGGTGTCCCAAGTGTGCCTCATCTGCTTCCCATCATCCACCCAGAGACGGATGGCAGGAGGCAGAGGGGAAGGAGCTTGGGGATCACTGACCCCACTTCGTGCTGAGTGTCTGGGTTTAGAAAGGATTCAGACTTATTACAAACCTCCAGAGTTGTTGATTTCTTGGATTTCTGTCATGTCATGAGAAGCTTTCTCTGGGCTGAAAAGGGCAAGGGTTTGTATCTTATTCCATAAACTCCTCTGAGACGAAGGTAAGCCCATGAGGCCAGGGGTTAAAAAGACCTGAACCAGGCTGGAAATAATAATATGAAAGATGAGGGAAGGAAGGAATATGTGAACAACAGGATCCTGGTGGCTCTTCAGGAGGGGTCAAGACAGTTTGATGGGGATGGATGATGTTCGCTATTGTGTTGGTGTCCAGCATGAGGAGCTGTGCTAAGACAAGTCCCATCTTTAAATTTTCTAATAGCTCAGAGGGATAATCTGTCCTGGCCTGTCGAGCCTGGTGCTGCCCATTAGTTTCTACAGCCTGGCTGACAGAATACTTTATTTACAAACCGTGACCAGCACAGGCACCAGTCAGTCCGTTGTTCACTCCAGCAGTCCCAGCAAGAGAGTTTCTCCTGACAGAGGGACTGATGACATCCGGCTGGAGGTCTCTGTGTGCTTTAAGATTCCTCTCCCAGGAAAACTGTGGTGCAAATCGCTTCTCTTTCAGGCAGTCATTTCACCAGCCAACAAATGCACGAGGGTGGGTTTGTGGGAGATCAGAGCAACCAGGGCCATGCTGCAGAGGTGAAAAGGGAAAGTCACAGCAGCGTCCGCTCTGCAGTGCATACGGTGGGGTCACCTCGCAGGCAATGTGGGGAGCCCACGTCTTCCCACTGTGGGGTTTTGTGCATCTGTGAGGTCCCCAGAGGCCCCAGGTCAGGCCTCCAGCAGTGGTCCCCCACCCAAAGCAGGCTGAGAAGCACATGCAATGGTCTGCGCTGCTGCAGAAATACACAAACCACGGTGCCTCCGTCCTTATGACCCTGCCTGCATGGTGTCACCCACCCACAAGTAGCTCCCAGCCAGGGCTGGAACTTCTGCGCAAAGGGATCAGAGTATTTATCAAGAAGATGGAGGCTGGTGTTTCCCTCAGGGCTGAGGGAGATAACATCCCTGAAATAACACTGGGAGCAGACCAGGGTATGACCTAGTTTTGGGCTGGAAAAGGCTCATTTGCAGAACCTCCGAACCGGCAGCCCTGGCTGGGTCTGACTCTCTTGTCTTGCTCCTTCTGCTGTAATTTATCCCACAGCAAAGTGAGACTAAACGGTTGCCATATGGATTCGATAGCACACTGCACCTGTTTTCCACCGTCGACAACCACATGTGGTACAGCGTGATGGAGAGGCAGGGCTGTGTGTAAGCCTGCATGTACAGATCAATCCCAACGCCCACCCTGGCGAGCCTTGGGAGTGTCTGATGCTCCACACACACAACACCCCCCCCAGGGCTGGGCCAGCCAGGGCTGCTGGAGTGATGTGTCTGCCCCACAGAGCTGCTGGACCTGGGGAGGTCCTCGGTGGTTTAATGCCCCAAGGAACAAACCCTAAGCCATGCAGAAGTCCCCAAGGGGACACTGTCAAGTCCTGCCCAGAGCTGTCACCAGGAGCAGTGCAGCAGCCTGGCTGGGGTGTCTAACAGGGACAGGGACTGTGCTGGGGGACCGGATCCCCCTCTGCCACCACCAGCAGTGGGAGAGCCAAGCATCCCATACCCATCAAGGGAAGAGGGAAGGAGCTCGGGAGCCATTTTCCTGTTGTAATCTATATGTTTTCTTATAGGGAACATAAATTTCCATAAGGAAATAAACTGTCGCTGACCTACAGAAACCATCTGACTGCAGCCCCAGGAATCTCTGGGATGAGTTTACAGAGCTCTGCATAAACATGGCAGACGAGGCGCAGACTGGGGCTGAGTCTGCTGCCGGCTGGGGAGGAGTTACAGCTCCCAGCCCTGTGTTCTTTAGGGATGCCACTGTCCTGAGTGCATCTCTCTGGCACAGAAGTCGCCGGTGGCGGGCAGAGGGGCAGAGCAATGTCCCCACGCCGATCCCAGAGGCCCCCAACAGCAGGCAGGCTCCTGCCCTGAAGCCGACCCTGCCTCACTGGGGGGCTGCGTGCAGGCAGAGCCCCCTTAACCCTGCTGTGCCTGAGGAGGATTTGCTGAGACTCACACTTTGGCTGACTTTTTGCAGTTGGAGGTCGTTCTTTTTTAAATGTCTCGCAGAAATAATGAGCCAAACTGATTTGCTTAATGCTGAAGAAGAGCCAACACGCATTCGCTCTCCTGCTGCAAGCGCCCGGCACTGACAGAGATGGAGCACGCGGCTGCCTTACAGGGACAGGAGAGGGGTACCCCAGGCCAGCACAAGCCTCCAAGGTGTCCCCAGGAACCCTGTGCTGGGCCTGCCCCCGGACAGGCTTCTCCTTATGCTGCTGAGCCCTGGAAGCTGCAGAAAGCAATGGCAGGGGTTAGGTGCTGCTAGGAAGGGCTACATGTTAGGATGTGCCCCGCAGTTGTGGCCAGCCCTGCCAGTGCAGCACCTCCAGCACCCACCACAGGGAATGTTCCAGGGGGCTCGGGGGCTCCCAGCCTGCCCCAGCACCATGTACTGGTTTTACAAACCAACCAGGGGGCAGGAGGGGCTACTGGTCCCGGATGTCCCCAAGCCACAGGCATCTGCTGCTCATGAAGGGGTGAAGATGTGGATGCTCCTGCACTGCAGCCGGAGGGAAAGTCCTGTGGTATCTCCTATCACCCATTTCCACTTTGTCCCTCCCCAAACACTAAAATATTTATGTCAAAAGTAGACATTAAAATTTAAGGAAAGCTAAATAGAAATTAAACTTGTGTATTTTGAGAGGAAATGAGTCCCGTAAGGTGATCATGCTGCTATGCACAGATGATTGATGTCGGTTTATTTATCTGCTACCGCTAAATGCTTACAAAGGAGAGAAGAAAGGAGCACAGCCGAGCTCTGCAGGGTGGCCGCAGCTCCAGCCATTCCAGCAGGGTCCAAGGCTGGGCAGCCCTGACCAGCCACCGTGACCAGCCTGTGCAGCACAGACTGAACCAGAGCTCTTGGACTTCCACAGTGCAGATCCCAAGATTCTTCCTGTTCTTTTTTCCCTTTTTCCTTTTAACTTTTTCCTCTCCTCTCCTCTCCTCTCCTCTCCTCTCCTCTCCTCTCCTCTCCTCTCCTCTCCTCTCCTCTCCTCTCCTCTCCTCTCCTCTCCTCTCCTCTCCTCTCCTCTCCTCTCCTCTCCTCTCCTCTCCTCTCCTCTCCTCTCCTCTCCTCTCCTCTCCTCTCCTCTCCTCTCCTCTCCTCTCCTCTCCTCTCCTCTCCTCTCCTCTCTTTTCCCATTTATCTTTTTTCGTTTTCTCTCTTCTCTCTCTTATCTTTTCTTCTCTTTTTCCCCTCACTGTCAAGAAAATCACTCTTACCCACTAGAAGTGCCTTGATAGCTTCTTTCACAGACCTGCCCCTCATGTGGATAACACCCCACTAGTCACTGGCTGTGTCATTACACAGGTAATATCTTGCTCTCCCCTGCCTGGAGATCCTGGAGCCACTTTTGCTGGTTCTATTCCCCTTTCCTTATGAGGCCGCTTTGTTGGCCTGGCTACTATTTGCATAATGGTGCCCATAATCACTTGAGGAGGAAATCATTTCCTTTCACTGGAACTGGGGACCTTTTCATTGCATTTATTTATATATATACATTCCTGAAAGCCATGCACTGACAGATGCTGGAAGCGGCCGCCCCTTGCAATGCAATCAGACACCCCTCCGCCCCGGCCTTGCCGCTTCCTTTTAACAGTCGGTTTGGTTTTTTTTTTTTTTTTTCCAGCAGAAAACAAGGATTGCTGATTGAACGGTGGTGCTTTTGCAAACGCCGTTCATTGGGTCCCAGCCATCTGTTAATGCGTTCAAGGTTATCCAGGGGCTGACTCATGCTCGTGTCTCTCTCATTCTCCCTCTCTTCAAATCCTGCTCTTTCCCATTTTATACTTCCTTGGAAAGAGATCTGTGACATGGTGTGTTTGACACCCAAGGAGCTGTTAGTCATTGCTTACTAGTTGCCAGGGGACAGTGTCCTCCTGCTGAGGGCTGTGCCAGGCCATGCGTGTCTGGGGATGTCATCGCTCCCTCCCATCCCTTGCTTGGTGCAGGGCAGCTGCTCCAGGGAACTGGAGCGGCCGGAGCTCCGGCCCTCCGTCTGCACGTCAGCTCAGGGAAAAGGAGCTCCTATGTATCACTACCCTCTTCCAAATTCGTTGCTCCAGTATCCTTGTTTTGTGGATAAATAAACATGTATATGTAAACAAAGCCCTGAGACAGGGAAAGAAATCTCTTGCTCCGGGAATGCACAGTCAGAGAGAGCAAAAACGGGGGAGTAGGGAGAGAGACGAAGAGGAGAGATGAAGAGATGTGAGTGGAGCCATCCCAGTTCTCAGTGCAGCCGCTGCCTCTCGCTGCTCCCGGGAGAGCAGAGCAGAGCAGAACAGTTCAGAGCAGGAGCTGGGATGGACTTTTCCAACCAAGTAGAGAGAGTTTGGGGTTGGTTTTGTTTGTTTTTTCCCTCTGGAAAAACGCTGATGTGTCGGAAAAAAGTTTTTTTACAGGATTGTGCTAGTTTTGGCTTAACTCTTTTCAAGGAATTTCTGTTCAAAGCTGATAAGCAAGAGAGTGCTCCCATCCCATCCCATCCCATCCCATCCCATCCCATCCCATCCCATCCCATCCCATCCCATCCCATCCCATCCCAAGGGGCAAGGATAACTCCTGCCCAGCTGGTGCCCTCTTGGCTCTGCCAGGAGCCTGGCTGTCTGGGCACGGCGCTGGGGGCAGGCGAAGGGTTGCTCTCTCCAGATGTGGTTTTGATTAGAAATTTTTTGGAATAAAAATGAACGAGTAAAGAACAAAACAGTTTCATTGACATCGCTCTACACTTCCTGTAAATGTTTCTATTTTGATTAATCAACATTCCTCATGAAAAGCATCTCCTTTCCCCCCCTTAAAAAAACCCCAACAATTAGAGCTATTCAAGATTGCCCTTGGCACAGAGCAGGGCAGTGGGTTTAACCTCCCAGAAGGAAGGTGCAAGTGTCAGCACATGGCTTTTGTCCAGTGAAATACAACCCCCCAGCATCTCTGACCAGGGTCTATCAATGCCTTGGATCCCCCCTGCTTGGAGGAGCCGGGGCTGCTGCAGCGTGGGCAGCAAAGACTCATTTTGAATGAGTTTTGCTGCGAGTTATTAGTAAAGGGGAGGTTTAGTGGTCAGTGCCAGCAGGGGAGCATCGCGGGGGAATTTGGGGAGATGCCTCACAGTGGCTCTCGCCTACATCTAGCCCAGCCAGCACGCCTTCACCCCTGGGGTCCCCCAGGTCTGGGGGATGAAGGGGTCTCCATGCCTGGTGCTGGGCTGGTTGCAGCAGCTATCAGAGGAAATCTGCAGCCCTTCTAACTCCACTTAAGAGACTCAAATCCTATTTAATGAATGATCATTAACTGGGGACATTTCAGATGAGAAAATTGTTTTAGGAACGAGCAATTAAATCCTAATGCTTAGATCACGTAACTCATTTCTAATTAAACTCACTGTAAATTATAGCAACGGTATTTATTTTTAATGAGAAATAAAACTGAAAAGAAATTGCGGCCCTTCAAAAAAATGAAATGAGCGGGGAGGAGGTAGTCAAGGAGCGAGCGATAGAGGGGAAAGGAGCAGAGAGCAGTGAGACAGTTCAAAAACAGGCAGAAAAAGGCTATTAAAGCCCTCCCTGCTGGACCCGAGCAGCAGCCGAGCAGTGATCTCCATTCCTGCTCTGTGCCTGAGGACCTCCTGGCAACAGCTATTTATATTTCTGACCTTTCCCAAAGGTGGGTAAACCTCCGGAGCTGTGGCTCTCTGGGGTTTTGCCACTGGGAAGTGGACTCTCTTCCCTCTCTCCAGATACAGCTGCGGCATGACAAGGAAAAATGGTGCCCATATGGAGACATTAATGATCAGAGGTTCAAAGCAAGCATGGAAGGATCGACTGCTCTCCCAGCATATATTAATCACATCCATCACGGTGCGGCTCTGGGCAGTGGCGGGGGAGTGGCAGGCGGCAGCCGGCCGGGAAGCCCAGCAGCGGGATGCGGAAGGATGCTGACAAGGATGGAGAGGGATGCAATGCCCCAGGCTTGGGTTTGGTGAAAGCTGGGCAAAGAAATTTGGGGGTTGCCTGGGCTGTGGGATGAGGATTGTCCTCTCATGGACTCAGAAGCCTCCAGGGGCTTCTCACCTCCCGTGCCGTGGGACCTCATGTACAGGGCACGGAGGAGGAAGAGGGGAAGCATCAGGATCTGAGTGTCCGTGGCAGGTGGAACCCGCAATTAACTGCCTAGCTAGTGCAGACAGAATACATTCCAAGCGATTAGTGCACACTCAGCGAGGACGTGTAGCTGCGTAATAAACGTCCACGTGCGAGCGTACATCTGTTGCTAATGCAAGTAAATCATGCCTTCCTACCCAACACACCAAAGCCCTCCAGGCCGATTGCACAGCACCGTCGCAATCACACTCCGCTGTGTCTTTCACCCAAGGACCTCAAAGCACTTTACAAACAGCAATTAATTGGAATCACTACCTTTCCAGTATCTTAATTCTCCTTAATTTTCAGATGTGAAAACTGAGGTACAGGGCTGAGGTCTGACTCACCGACCAGCACCCGCAGGAATGGGGGCAGAGCCTGAGGTGCTGCCCTGGGCTGGGTGACCCAGCCACCCTCCAGCACCCCCTGTTCAGCCTCCCACACCTCCCCAGGCACACTGACAGCCCCCCTCAGCACCCTTCGGCACCACGTTGTGGGTGTACGAGCTGTGTGTAGGGATAACCTCATTCCTTGGGCCAGTTTATTTTTAGTGGAAAACATACTGGTGTGTATCCAATAATGACGGACTTAACCCCACAAAGTCAAGTTCACGCCAAGCCTGCTTGGAGATTCATAAAAGTTTAATGTTTTTCAGCAATGTTTCCGCTCTCTCAGCACCGTCTGCGCCTCGCTGGGATGGAGCTGGCGGAGCAGAGGAGCGGGCTGGTCTCTGGCTCCTCACCGCAGCACATTGGGGTTCACCCAGGCTCCCACTTCAGCTGAGCCCAGGCGAGCCTTGGGGGAGCGCAGGGTGGGGGCAGAGAGGGTCAGGGCTAAGCCCAGCCCAAATGCCACCCAGCTTTTGTGCAGTGAAGACAACAGTGCTGCCCTTGCTGAAGGAGCAATATGGGACCTGGTTCTCCCCCTGAGCTGGAGCTGGTGCTGTGGAGGGGAAGGAGCAACAGCCGCTCACCATCCCATGGCTCACCATCCCACGCTGGGGCAAAGGCAACGGGTGCAACTGCCCAGTGCAACCCCTCGCGGGTGCAGGACAGGGAGCGCATCACCAAGAACACGCCAAAAACGGAGCTGGAGCTTGGAGCAAAGAAGTCTCCTTCAGCTTCCCGGAAACATTCCCACGAGGCCCCTGGGGAGCTTTTCCTTTCGCACTGGCTCTGTTTAAACAAGCTCAGTGCCTCGGCACAATGGTGCACGCTCCTTCCCCGAAAGCCTCACTAATGACTTTTTAGAAGGGGCCCTCTCAGGCTGTTAAGTCAGCGTCGGATTTAGTGTGCGTGGTGTGGCTTGCCAGCTGTCTGCACGCGGATTTAAATCTGATCGGCATGGAACAGCGGCAGCTCCGGCGCTGGGCTTCGGACAAAAGTTGTGATTATTCCCCTCTTCCCGACAAAGCCGGCTGTGTCCCAAGGCTTCCTGGCCATCGTGTCGCTGCCTCCCGGGGGCGCCGTGCTCCCCGACCCTGCTGGCTCTGTCCGTGAAATAGCTGCACATGGGCACTGACACTGCAAACTCTTTCCTCCATGGATATATTCTCGTCACACTGAGCTGCAACCAAAATACTGGCACTAGCGGTGGCTGCGTTAGGCCAGGAGAGAGATGTGCAGTTCGGGAGAAGGGGGATGATGGGGATGTCTGTCCTGCCAGCACCTGCCTTTATCCTGTTTGGGGAAAGAAGAGAAATCCTTGAGATCTGGGGCCATGCACAGAGCATCTCCCTCCTGTGGGATGATCAGAGTCCTTGTCCTTGGCTCTGCCTTTGTTTCTTGGTTGCCCCTGGGAAATCACATCATCTCTGTACAGGTTCACAGGACAAAGTCAGGTAGGAAGGGACCTCAGGGGTCACCTGGTCCCACCTCCTGCCTCAGTGTGCCTCAACTTACCTGCATCCTGGGGCTGTGTCAGACCCCAAATGTCATGAGTCCAGCACTTACCCAAAGAGACAGCGTGCATAAAGCTCTACATAAAGCACCTGAAATGAGGCCAGACCCAGAATTTTGGGTGTTCTGCTTTCTCTACCAAAAAATCAGGAAAAATGGTTAGCTTTTAGGGTCCCCCTGACTTTATGGGGGGCTCAGGGCTGGGCTGGGCTGGGGTTCGTGGTCAGCTGCTCGGGCACCACACTGCTGAAGTGAGAGGCACCGATGGTGGGTGGTGGAGGCGAGGGTCCTGTCCTTGTATTTTCCCCATGGTTGGTTTATTTGTGTTTTCAGAAATGACTGGCTGGCACCCAGGCGCAGAGCAATGCGCCACGGCATGGCACGTGTGAGAAAGAACAGTGCAGAAATAGTCCCATCTCTGTGTTTTTTCCCCCCAATAAAAGAAACACTGGTTTGAAAGATCCAAACCACCTACAGGCCAAATTTCAAGTGGACAGGGGGCCATCCTGTGTCCCCCCACCCCATTCCTGATGTAGCAGGCTGAAAACCTCTCAGGGGAATCTGACACCAGTTAGAGAACATCATTTTTTCATCATCCCCTTCTCTGTGTTTTCTGTCACCAGACCTCAGGAGCAGGGTTTCCTCTACTGTTGTAATGCTGCGGTGCATCCCCACCTGGGACCAACTTTTTGCACTTCAGTATCGATGTTTTAGCTATGAGGGCTTGGAAGGCTGTCACCTGTAATTGTTCTTGGTTATTTCCAAACATGAAAAAGCAAAGTCCTCAAGCTTTTCTCGGTCCAGCCACGTTTTTTACTTGAAACTTCCTGCTCTTCTACAAGATGAGCAAGGCAAGATGAGCATGACTCTCTAATATCTATTCCTCACCCTTTGAGCGCTGCAGCCCCACACCCAAGGCAGGTGTCTTTATCTGATGCCCCATGGGTCATCTCCAACCCCAGGCACAACCTTGCCCGTGCTCAGACCGACAGAAGGGTCACTCCTACCCGGGCTGCCCCAGAGGCTTCCGCAGGGATCATGCACATGTAGCCAGACTATCCGGAGCCAGGATGGGCCCCGGGAGTGTGTGTATGTGTGTGTAGGAGGTGGCAGAGAGGTGTGTAAGCACCCGGGTCAAGGCAGGTTCAAGTGCACACAGTGTGCAAGGGGAAGCATTGTCTTGCACAGGGGCTGCTCAGGGAGGAGCATCTCAGGAACATCTTGGCAGGACTTGGGGTTCCTCCTCACATGGGAGGCTCAGAGAGTTCCACTCCAAACTCAAAGCTACCACCTGCATGGTTTTAGCACCTGGAGGTTATTAACGGTGATTGTTGTCTGGCTGCTCTTTAAACAAGGAAATTCCCAGCAAGCAGGATTCATCCTGCCCCTGCTCCTCTTCTTCTTTGCTCCACCTTGGAGGTAGCGGGAGACACGGCCCGGCCGGCAGTGAGGTAGCCGAGTCAGCACTCCAGCTGCCCAATTTAGCCCCGCTGTTTCTGTCTGAAATGGCATGTGCACATGGGAGAGGCCCGGCTGCGGGCTGCCTAACCAGGTCAATGTTAAACACATGCCCCTTCAGAAAGATTATATGGAGCGTGTTTTCCACGGCCTTGGACAGCTGTGCTCTGGCAGTATCATCTGTCTTTTAATGGTGCCCTGCAGAGCTCTGAAGTTGCCACTATTTAGGCACAAGAGGAAGAAACAAAGTGAGCAAAGGAGCAGAGAGGCAGCAGCTGGAGGAAGCGCCGCACCCTGCCTCCGCCGCCTTCGCACAAGCAGCCCCTTACGTGGATCCCGCTGGTGCTTATCGGGGCTGGGATTGGCAGCCTGGCGTGGCAGGTGATGACGAGAAGGGTCATTAGTGAAGGAGTAGGGTTTCTGCCCTTCTCATGGTCCCCCGAAGGAGAAATGCCCTGCGGAGCTGCCCTCGTCTCAACCAAACACCAGCACAGCCCTGTAACCAGAGCCCAGGCAGGAGGACAGGTTGGAGCCTAATGACTTCCAACTCCTGGGCTAAGGAAACAGCAATCAAAGGGCTTGTTACTGATATAAAGAGCCACTGTGCTGCCCTGACACCTTCAGCTCTTGAACTGCTTAACCACCTGCCTGGGGAGCAAGGAGAGGCTTTGGTACAGTGCTGGCTCGTGTGCACTGGGTCTCTCCTGGCCCTCTGCTCAACAGCAGAGCATCCTTGGTTGGATGTGGGCTGCCTCCAGCCTGCCACCAGCCATGTGTCTCGCAGGGATGGACTCCTGTGGGTCAGGGACCAGGAGGACGGCTCTGCTGGCAGCATCCCCACGGAGTAGCGTGTGGGTCCCTGTGCAAGCTTATTCCCCTCGGAGTGTGTTTGTCCTCAGGGTTGTGCATCCAAGGTGATGGCAGCTGGGATGCTGAGGAAGGGGAACACGTGGAGGCAGAATGATGGGAAGGGATGAAGATGTCTGGGGAGTGGTGGGGGAAGAATTCCTCCCTGAAATAGATGATGGTATTAGATCCAGATCAACCCAGGAGCTAAAACGTCCACAGCTCAGTCTGCGGTTTGGAGACGGGCCCTGTAGGAGCTGGAGCATTAACACCCACACCAGTTTCCCCCTCGGTAAGCCTGCCCATCCGCATGTCTCCCTGTGAGGAGGCACAAGGGCCTTCCCCAGCTGTACGGAGCTGCCCCAGATAAATACCGGACAGCTGGAACAGAGAAAAATGGAGCTGGTTCTCTAACTGCCAGCACGAGTCAATCCATCACACTGGTCCTGGCACCTCTTTTCGGAAGGGAATCAAAGGGCTCCTTAGTGAGAAGGGATGAAATGACAGGTAGAAAGGCCAGAGGATAAATCCTGCTGCCTACTGGGACTGTTAAATATTAGGAGAGATTAGTGTCTGACAGGGGAGAGTAGGGCAGCAGCTCTGCTAAACAGCCAAAGAAATGCATGGAATTCCTGCTCCTTTGTCAGTGGCAACGTACAACACTCAGGATGGAATAAAAGGAAGAAGAAAAAATACCTTTCCCTGATTTAAATTAAGAAAGGAGCCCTTGCAGAAGCCAACTGGTTCAGCCTTTCCCAGAGTGGCCTGGGACAGGGCAGCAGCGTGCTGGAGCGGGGAGCTGAGAGGTGGAGCAGTGTTCCAGCTCTGAACCTTCTGCCCAGCACTGCATCCTCTCTCCATCCTGCTTCTGCACATCACCTGCTGAAATCCCAGCCCCTCTGAGGGGGGACCTCTCTGGGAAGGTGTGGACACAAGAAGGGAGAAGGGGAGGGTGGATGCAGCGAGCATGGTGCACAGAGCCCAAAGACATCTGCTTTTCTGTCCCTCCTTCTGTGGTAGTCGGGTGCTTCCCTCCTTCCCCCACTCCTGAGGCACAGAGGTCTTTTAAAAGTCAGGGATATTCACCCTCCTGATCTGCCATACACCGAAGGCGAGGGGAGCCTGCAGCCACCTCTGCCCAAAGACCATTTTTGAGGAGCACATGGGCATCTCAAGCATTTTCAGCGCCCTCTCCAGCCTGTTTTACACCCCATTATAGAAGTCCTCCCAGGAAGTGATCACTTTTTCTCATTACAGAGAACTGAAGGCAAGCTGTGCTCACAGGCTGCAAATCAGACACCTCATCACAAGCGGCTCCGACAGCCGCTGTGCAGCTGGTGAGACCACCACACTGCAGCACCCATGGGACAAGCCCATGTTATGGGGACAGGGGAGAATAGGATGAGTGGGTAGGGGGAGAAACAGAGAGCTCCCACCTTCCTTTCCTTGTAGCCCTTCAGCTGTTCCCAAAGGGGCTGCACAGAAGACGTGATGCAGACAGGATTTTCCTGCTGCTTACAACTTTGAGCGCCAACTGCCCCATTTCTCTCTGCACACGCAACATTTGAAACATGTGCAAGGCCAGAGGGGCAAACCCCTGAAAGATGAAGAGAGAAAGACCCCCACTCCTTGCTCAGGGGCTCCCCTGGCTCCCATGTTTCTTGACTGTCCCCTCCTTTGGCTGTCATCCTGCCAGGCAGGACATGGGCCGGTTTGCTATTGTCATCCCCGGGGTTGGCCATCGCAGCCACACTCGCTCTCTGGGAACTTTCCCCATCCAGGCGGCAGAGGCGGGAGCAGGGGAATGTGGGTGCTGGGAGGAGGATGGGTCTGGTAGGGATCAGGGGGTCAATCCAGCTCAGGCAGATTATATAAAATGATAGTTTCCATTTCCTTGCTAAGGCATCATAAAGTGCTTTTCTCAGACCAGTAAAGTATATGTGATGGGGCTTAAAATATTAAAAAATTGGCCAATTTTCATACTTTCGATGTCTGGCATGTCACAGCTTATTAACCAGCTGAAAAGCCTCTGTGCCAGGGACAGGTGAGTTGAGGGGGTGTGTTGGGGGAGGGTGTGCGGGACTGCACATGGCCTGTGTCTGTGTGACCGGGCAGGGAGGGGGAGATGAGTTTGATGTGATGGGAGCAGAAGGGCTCTGCACCTTACACACGTGCAGTGAGTCTTGGGCTGAGGCAGGACTTAGTCAAAAGGGGCTAGACTGTCAAATTCAGCCCCATCCTAAAATGAAATTCAGAAATTTGTCAGACTCCCATCTTGAACTAGTTAGGTTTCTTCCCTCAATTACCCCGCTGGAAAGCTATTTTATAAACTCCCTCATCTGATGATTAGGAGAAACCTCCTTCAATTTTTAGCTGACATTTATTCACGACAGGTTTCTACCAATTTATGCTTATGCCAACAGTGTCCTTCTACTTACAGAGTTCCTTGCATTCCTGGGTGTTTTCTCTCCAATATATTTATAGGCAGCAACCATAAACATCTTAGCCTCTGATTTGTGTCTAGACTACACAAGCAAAACTCTTTCAGAACCGGTTGTCCTGTCTGTGCCCACTAAACCACATTTGCTCCTCTATTTGGGGAAAAAAATCCACAGATGACTTGTGTCAGCCTCAAATCAGTAAATATCATCCCACCTCCTCATTTTCAATAAAAAGTCCCCAATCCACTGGCCCAAATACTCTTTTCTAACCAGAAAACCATGATATCCGCTGTCCTTTTCAAGTATATTCAATGCAAGATGAGAGCTGAATAGCTCAACCAGATGGCAGAGAGTCTGTTCCCAGTGAGATCATGGGGCTGAGCAGGCATTTAGCCCATCCACATCGGAGTAACCAGGCCCAGCAGAAGAAAGACTTCCTTGGAAAGGAACCCTTCTCCTATGAGGACAAGCTGAGAGAGTTGGGGATGTTCAGCCTGGAGAAGAGAAGGCTCCGGGGAGACCTTAGAGTGGCCTCCCAGGACTTAAAGGGGTCATGAAAGAAAGATCAGGACAGAGTTTTTAGTAGGGCTTGTAGCGATAGGACAAGGGGTAATGGTTTTAAACTGAAAGAGTGTAGATTTAGGTTGGACATAAAGAAGAAATTTGCTACTATGAGGGTGGTGAAACACCAGACCAGGTTGCCCAAAGCGGTGGTAGATGCCCCCTCCCTGGAAACATTCAAGGTTGGACGGGGCTTAGAGCAACCTGCTCTAGTTAAAGGTGTCCCTGCTCATTGCAGGGGGATGGGACTAGATGAGCTTTACAGGTCACTTCCAACCCAAACCGTTCTATGGTTCCATGGCTCTGAGGATCTACTGGGAGAGCTTGGGTGAGGAGCAGGGAAACAGCTGCTCTGTGCAAGGCCACTGCAACAGCGTAAGGAGGGTGGGCACTGCCTCCAGGCACAGCAGAAGGTGGCAGAAACCCTGCAACTTACACCGGGCAAGGCAGGGGACGCCTGGCGAGGCTGGAGCTTCTTTTGGACTGCTGTCGAGGGCCCGACACCCCTTCCTGCCCCACGTCGCGGGGATCTACCAGGAAGGCAGGGCTGGGCTGCGGCAACACCATGGACAGCTGCCCTGCCCCCCCACCCCCGGGTGCCCCTCCTGTCCCCCGGAGTGCCCTCCCCATCTCCCAGTGCTCCCTGCCTGCATCCCCAGCACTCCTGCCAGCGTTTGGGAGCCAGGAGGGCACCATTGCTTTCTCCATCAGGGTGCCTTCCAGCAACACCCCCCCAGAGCCTCCCCTCCTTGTGATCCCACACCCCTCTGAGCCCAAGCTCTAGTGACACTGCGGCATGGTAAGGACCTTCCATGGCACAAGGATGTGAGATCCCAACACTCTTCTTCTCCCCACCCTCTGGAGCTGCTGTAGAAGCCCGCTGCAACTAAGACCTGGCCAAGGTGCATCTCCCAAGGCTTCATACCCGAGGTCTCTGCGCCCACAGCCTGTAGTGGTTGCTGAGGGCACTTGCAGAGGCCGTGCTGGGGCATTTGTCATGAGCACAGGCCTGAGACAACCCATCAATGTTTCCTTTCCCGTCCATGAGCTGTCAGAAGCTGCTCAGAGCCATGGGAAGGCTGCAAGGAGCCCGGCCCCATTCCAGCCTGGTCTGGGGAAGGATATGCTTCAGGAACTGAACTCCTCAGTGCTCAGAAGCCCTGAGCAGGGCTGTCAGCAGACAAACAGCAGCTTCCCCAAACCCTCCTGTCTGCCTGCTCTGGCTGCAGCAGGTTATGTCACATCTGAGAGAGCAGGTAAAGCAAACGCTGCCATTCTCTGCAGCTGGCAGCAGCCCTGCGGGGAGCGTGGCACCCGCTGTAGCTGCGGGCTGGCAGGTGCCCCATCGTCACCACTGGCACTGCCAATGTCATCTTTGGATGGAAAACCTGGGGAAAATTGAGTGCTTGGAAGAGGACGGGCTCTCCTGGGTCAAATTAGTCATTCCTCGTTAGAAAAGCCCCGCTGGTTTCTTTGTTTCTCTTGCTCTCCAGTGTACCTAGATAAATACATTTTCCAATTCTCCAAGTCCTGCTGAATAGGAGAATGGCAAGGTGAGAATATTAAAGCTGCAGATTATCAAGCGCTTCCCATGAATTGAGACTCCAGCAGAGGAATGATGGGGAGGGAGGCTGGGGGGTAAACTGCAGAGCAGGGAAGACAGGGAAGCAAAGGACAGGGGCAGGAGAAGGAGGAAGATGGAGGAGGGAACAATAGAGAGAGAGCACAGAGAAAACAGAGAGGGGAGAAGGCTGATGCAGGAGAGCAGAAGGGGGAGAGCTGGGCTGCGGAGAGGTTTGGCAGCTGCTGAAAGTGTTACGCATTTCAATTTTTAATGATTCAAAAATACAACCATTAACATGTCAGAGGCAGAGGTAAATGGCAGGGCTTTTTTACAAGCCCTGATGTCTTTGAAGAACAAATGCCATATAAAAGGGAGGCTTTTAAAGAATTTTGGCTGGGCCGTGCTGCCTGCCCCCCTCCCTTCCAGGGGAGTACTCCCCCTCCAAGACTGTCGGTGTTTGCATCACTTTGTTTTAGTTGGTTTTTTTCCTTTTTATTTTTCCTCCAATCTCTCTCTCTGTCTGGGATCTTCCAGTTCACAACACAAACCTGTGAAATCAGGAGCATTCTGCTCTTTGCTCCCAACATCCCCTGGCAAATGGATTTGCATCAGGTGCAGACAGTGACAAACTTTGAGCCGTTGTTCCCAATTTCAGCTGAGAAATTTCCCTCCCACCTCGGTGACTTGGCTTGCTGCTCTCTCTGCCTGCTTCTCTCCAGGTCCCCCTTGTTCTCTGACTTCTCATCCTATTGCCCTGGATGTTGAGACACTTGCAAGACCAAGAAGAAAAAAAAAAAAAGGCCAAGTTGTCTATGTAAGAAGGACTATAAGCTCAAGAGGGGGGAAAGGTGCTCCAGAAGGATCCCTCACACAGGACCCTCTCAACCACAGCTCAGATCCTCCACTCCTGGAGATGCAGCCGGCTCTGGTGCTTGTGATCACATCTTCCAGCGGCCGCGGGCACTGGCAGCAGATGCCGTCGGCTGGGGCAGGTGTAGAGGTATTGCTGATGCGGACACTGGTGGAAATGGGACTGCACCCGGGTTGACAGGCAGCAGGTATTTACCTATCGTGTGGCATGGTGTTCCTGCCTGACCTGAATGACCAGGGATGAGAGGGCGGAAGAACCAGGGGAGCTGTGGTGCTCACATTTAACCTGTCTCTTAGGAGGTGGAAGCAGGAGGGGATGCTGGTCAAACCAAGTGGCTTCAATTGCCCTTGCCACCATTGGTTCTGGCACAGCAGGGCATGCAGAGACCAGTGAGCACTTCTGCCAGCTCCAGGGCATGTCTTTCCACACAAAATAAATGACTTAATGCAAAACTAAATGAGAACACGAGAACTATAAACTAAGGAAGGAGGTGGTGCATGCCAGTCATGCAAGGTCACTTGTATTTCTCTCATGATGGAAGCATCAGACTTTTAGAAGCTGTGTTATAGCAGTGGGAATAAAATAGCACCATTTTGGATGGGGAAGTTATTAGATCCCACAAAGAGGGTCCAGGAAATGCTGAGATAGAGGAGTGATGCGCATGAGAAAAGAGCCCCTGTGCCCATGCACAGCACCAGACCTCCCGTGTCCTTCAGGCGCTGCCAATCTGGGGACATGCAGATTCCCGATGTGCCGGGAGCGAACTCACCCTGCCCCTGCGGGCTGCCAGCCCCAGCCGGGTGTTGACAATGCAGGTGTCGCACTCTGAGCTCACTGCAGGTCATCAGAAATCTTAGGTCAACATCACCCAGGCAGGCCCCGGACAAGGGGAAGCACAGAGATGGGGGAGCCCACGCAGTGACATGCTCCTGGGTGGGCATGTGGGGCAGCAGGGCCCCTCACAGAGAGCAGAGAGGAGCACTCACTTTCTTCCTGCTCCCAGAAACAACTTCCCCCTCTCCGCCTTCTGCTGATCGTACATTTTCTGTTCCAGCTGGAAGTCTCAAAACAACTTCTGAAGGGTTGTTCTCACTCCCGCCCTGCTCAGACACGGGAAGCAAAAGGAGCCTCAGAAGAGAAAACTTCCTGGCCAGAGAGCCCTGCACAACCTTACCGACCTCAAGGCTTTCAAAGAGCTGGGGAGTCTCCAAGGGACCCACCACCGGTCCCTCGCAGGGCTAACAGACAGACAGATAGCTGGATCTTTGCACCTTGGAGAGGATTTCATCACTCAGTCTTAGACTGAATACATATTCATCATTTGTGGATTTCTTTTTAATGGATAAAATATCTTCTTTTTAAAGAGAAACCTTACTGCTGATGGCACAAACAGCTGTTCAGGGAAATATCGTCAGAGCAAACCCAGTCAATATCCCTCCCTGGGCGTCCTGGGGAATCTAACAGCTTTTGACTTTTAAAATTACTCTGAATGCAAAGGAATTTCAAAGAGAAGACAGAAAGCCTCCCCCATCTGCTCAACCACATCAGCCGGGCAGTCTTCCCATGCCTCTTCCTGTCCGCCCAGCATTCCTACCCCTCTTCAGTGGGCCTGGGTTAGGCTCAGGCACTTTCACCCCCGCCTCTCCTGGAGAAGATGCAGTGGGTGCTCCTGTGTGCTGGGGCGGGGAGAGCTGTCTCATTTTCACAAGCAGTTGACTCGAGGTTACGTTTCCCAACTGCACCCCGGGGAAGGAGCTTCTCAAGCCCCCTGCCACCACTCCTCACGAACCCTTATTGAGTTTGACATGTGTTGTTCTATTCCTGATGGATCCCGGCCACTGGAATATCCATCTGATAATCAAATAAAATAGCCAAGCCCCCTGCGTGCTGCATATTTTATATGCTGCTCCCTGACTTCCATTGTTTCACATTGTTTAGACTATTAGTCAGAACAATTTGTCATCCTATCCCTGCTGCCTGGTGGGATTCGGCTTGTTGTGGGAGAAGGCGAGCCCGTCCACTGCTGTGTGTGCAGAGATGAAATGCTCAGGGGCAGCCGAGCCCAGCCAGACCCACGCTGGGATTCATTACAGCTCAAACCCCCTTGCACCATGAGGCTGGTTCATGAAACCTGGAGGGAGGCTCATTCCCTGCCCCAAAGATCTTGCAGGCTGAGAAATACAAACCGCGTTGTGCCGGGGTAGGAAGTGAGGGGAGGAAGAGGCTGAGGACTATGGGCAGAAGCAGATGCCAAAAGAAGTTGGAGGTGGCTTTGGAGAGGCAAGACATTGACTGACAAGGGGAGAAAGGGGTTTTCTGGCATGGCACTGCTGTCTGCAGGGGGCTGCTGATCTCCCAGTGCTGCAGGAGCTCCTGTCAGCTCCATTTCTCACTACTCCTGCTTGGGGTAAGAGCCTGGACACCGGCTTTGCAGGCAGAGCAAGCAGGCAGCTCCCCTGGCCGGGCTCCACGCACTGGGTTACAGGCAGGAGTTCAAGCCCAAGCAAAGGAACTTGTGTTCCCACTCCTGCTCAGATCCCTTCAGGGGTTCCTCGCATTATAAACACCTCCTCAGGAGACAGTGATTGCTCTGGCTGCTGTTATTTTGTCTGTCGAGTCGCCCTGTCAGCTCCACTTTGGTGTCAGGAGTTGTATGTGTCGAGCTTGGAGGGAGTCTGCAGGCAAGGCAGCAGCAGGGAGTGGGAGGCCTGCAATTAAGGAGGGCCCCAGCCTGATGACTTGTCCCACCATGCTCTGGTCCCCTCCCCAGGAGTCAAGGGGATGATTTCCATCCTTGCACCAGTCCCAGCGGGTCAGTCACCTGGGCGAGCTGGAGGCAGTGGGAGCCACTGCTCATGAAACCTGTTGACCAGGGGAACGAGTTCGACTGCCAAAGCTCAGCTCTACACTGCCGGGTTGTCCCGGGCCCATCTCCAGCCTCACCCAGAGCCCACGTGCCTGCCAGAGCCCCTGCACTTCCCATCTGTCGTCCCTCCTCTCAGCACAGGCTGAGCAGCCACAGTAGTGCCTATGTCAGTCCAGCAGCAAAACTCACAGCTGGTTTTCATCCAGACACTAAAACCTCCTTCAAAATCTTTCCTGGCCTTTACGACACTTGTTGCTGCCTCAGCTCTGCCCATCACTGTGGTATCTGGCAGCCGGCACGCAGGCAGGAGGCTTGGCCGTGTTTGACAGAACCTGTCGCCTGCCTGCTCGTGACCTTTGCCTGCCGACATCTTGCCGCGTGTCGAGCTGCCAGTGAGCACGCCGATGTCTGACTCCACTGACTGCTAAAGTCACTTAAACCTCCTCTTGTCCTGGGAAATCACCTCTGGCTGCCAGTCAAGCACCAGGAGCGGGGACTTGGCTGCCAGAGGAGGCTGCACAGGGAAAAGGAAAGCATGGCTCAGGTCGAGAGCTGGGTGGGCTCCGGAACGCTGCGGACAATTGGGCATCCCACTGGGGAGCACTCACTGCCTGCCTGGTCATTGTGTTTTCTCCCACAAAAAACCCCACAGCCCCCACACACGCGTCCTGCAGAGCAGAGGGTCCCTCCCAGGCTGGCCCCTGTGCTGGGGCAGGTAACACGCTGCTTCCCCTGTCACCCATGAGGCTGGTAATGGAGTGTTGGCATCACTGCAGTCATCGGTGATTTATTTCAAACCCTCAGTGTTAATCTGGCAGGGGACTGAACTGTAAATCACTCAAAAGCACCCAGTGTTACACACGGCTGCTATGTATTTCCCAGCTTAGCTAAGCCTGTGCTGGTGTGTGCAGCCATGGGACACCTTCCCAGGGTGTCCCTCCTCGGGGAGGGCAGCCCAGATGGCTGCGTTGGGAGACGGCTGCTCCGGAAGGAGATTCTCCATCCCCACCACCGGCCGTGGGCTGTCTCACAGTGGTGATTTGCAAGACCCTTCCTGTCCCTGCCTGGCAGCTATTGCCTCCCGATAGCCATCCTTGCCTTGACTCCCCACACCTGCCCTAGGGTCATGTGCTACAGAAGTTTGGAAACTCCTCGGGGTGCAGGGAGCTGCCTTGCACTGAAGACGTGCTGTCTCCATCCCTGTTGGCACTGGCTTCCTATTAGACTCCAAGGGTGAATTTCAGGAGTTGGTTGTGACCTGCGGAGCTCTCTCAGGGCTGACAGAGAGGAGCCATTCCCTGCCCAGGGACTGGAAAGGCTGGAGCTGGAGACTCCCGGGTGCTGGGATGGGCTTGGAGTTCATGGGAGAGGGCTGGGGAGGGTCTGTCTGCACCCGTGCCACTCAGGAAAGGGGCTGCAGAGCCAACCTGAGCTCCACTTCCCAGCCAAGGCAAGGAGGGAGAGGCTTCTCCTGGTCACGCACTACCTGAGCATCCACAACCTCCTGCGGGGCCGCAAGGCTCTCAGCCATGGGAACAGCTCAGTGAGCGGGGGGACTTTGGGTGGCAGAAAAGTTGGCCTTTTGACCAGCCCCTAAAGACTTGCAAAGATGCCGTAAAGGCTGGTGGGAGAGGAGGAGCTTGGGAGGAGGTGCCTTCTCTCCCAGACATCCTTCTTACAGCAAAAACGTGCTGTGCAGATCGACCACTTGCAGTCGAGCCCTTCCTTTCGAGCAGGCGGCTGGCCTCCCCATCTCACCCCTTATCTCCAGGCTGCTCATCAAAAGCTGAGTGCAGCATCCCTTGGAGCTGTGTCCCAAAGCAAACTGGAAATTCAGGCCTTGCCTAAGAGGCAGAGCAAATCCTCATAAAACCTCTGAATGGAAACAGAAGTGCGTGTTATTAAAAAAAAAAAAAAAAAAAAGTGAAAAGAAAAAGGAGGAACCTGCCTCCCCATCCATGCACACAGACATGTCCCTGCAGAGTAAAAGCCCTTTGTGCCTGCCAGCTGGCCACCCTGCAGCATGAGGAGGGTGTCCCAGCCGTGTCCCCATCCCCAGGTCCTCCCTGTGCGTGGCCACACTCCGGCCAGGCGTCCGCTCCTCCAGCTCAGCTCGCCCGCAACAGGCGAAGGGGTTAACTCCCAGCAGCTGCTCCCCAGATGCCGGTTCTGGAATTCACATTTGTGTAATAATAAACCTCGGGGCAAGCGGCGGTGATGGGGGGGGGGGGGGGGGGTGTCGCTTTATGTGTCCCCCCCCCTCGCCTCCTTGGCTCCCCCGTTCAAGCAAGCTGGCGGCTGCCAAGGGGGGCGGCTGGGAGGGGGAGAGGGGCAGCAGCCCAGGTGCTGTGGGATCCCTTCCGACGGACTCCCAGGGAGATGAATTAGGGGCCCGCCAGGAACACTTGGCTATTTTTCATACCACTTGCCTGCACCGCTCTAGCAGAGAGCTGGGACATCCCAAGGGCCGACAGACCCGGGGGGGCCAAACCTGAGTGGGTCTTGCTGAACGGGGCAGGACCGTAGCGTAATTTGTTTCAGGAGAGAGGGGTGAGGAGAGACAGACATAAATTTTATTTAGAGGCTTTCTCTTTAATGGCTCCCATCGCCTGGCAGGGCAGCACACCTGCTTCCAATAGCCACCCCCAACTTCTGCTGGCGCGGGAGGAGAAGGGTTGTTCTGCCATCGCCTCTGCCCAGCTATGGGCATCCTGCCCGAAGTGGGAGAGGGGTTTGCCCCTGCTTCAAAAAGGATGGTGATACACAGCGTCAAACCCCGCACTTTCCCCTTTCTTGGGGTGTACAGGGCTCCCCCCTCATCCCAGTTCAGGGCTGGGTTGAGCTCCCAGCTGCCTGCTCACCCCAGCAGCACAGCTCATCTGGTGAGGATGCCTCAGAGCCGCGCAGTCTGATCCGAACAGGTCACGGAGCTCGACGAGCCTCGAGCGGAGGCGGGCAGGAGGTTCCAAAGTCCTGCCACCCCCATAGACATCTCCGGCTTCACGGTCCCGGCTCCGACCCACAAAAGCCCCAAGAGTTATGCAGATTGTTGGAGAGAGATCAGAGGTTTCGCTGCGAGCGGGGGCAGTGGCAGGAAGAGGGTTCAGGGGGTCCGATTTGAGCCAATCTGTCGTTCCATTTGGTCTGAAACCCTAAACCAGGTCATCTTTCAGTGAGGATTTCTGCTGCCAGCCGCAATGCCTTTCTTCTTATCCCGGTGCCGTATTTCACACGGTGGGGAGATGGGAGGTGGCACTGAGTCAGAAAAGCCTTCTGCTGACCAGGGCTTGCTCCCTGCTGAGAGAAGCCCATGCGAGTCCCTGGGTTGCAGAGGGGCCCCAGCTCAGCCCCTGCCTGCAGACCCTCCTGCAAGCCCCCCGGGAAGCATCTCTTCTCGCGAGATGGCGAGGACACAGCCTCAGCAGCCACCGATGGAAGAGAGGGAAGGGCAGGAGGATTTCACACCTCTCCCCAAGGGTTTTATTTGCCATCGGAGGAGGATCTCCTCCCCACCCAGGCTCACCCGGAGGATGGGCGTCAGCTGTGGCGGTCCTGACGACGTGGGTGGGTTCACAGCCCTTCCCTGGCCCCTCTGATCTCTGGTGCTCTGGAGCATCTCTGCTTCCCCCTGCACTGCCAGGGGGGTGGTGTGAGGGGTGGGGGGCTCATCCTGCTTCTTCTGAGCTGCTCTCCGGGGCGGCCTCATCTGTTCCTGCTGTTTGGCAGCTTCGCAGCCCACCCCAAAGGAGCGGGGTGTTCGGGAAGCAGCTGGGGAGAGTGATGGGAGCGGGACAGCCTTTGAAACATGAAGAGCCGGTGCGGGGGGTACAGTGGGGGCAGTTGCTCGTTTGGTGCTGGAGCCCTGGCTCTCCGGGAGGGTGGACATGGAAAACATCCTGCTTTCCTTCCCAAATAGCCAAGGGGCACCAAAGATCCCTGTCTGTGGCCAGCTGGCACCTGCTTCCCTCTCGAAAAGCATCTTCCTGACAGCATCTATAGATGGTCCCAAGCCACCAAGGGTGGAAAAGTTCTCATTGGGGGAGGCTTGTATGGTTTTATGAGCTCTGCAAGGCTCTACAAACCTCACAGCCACTGAGAGGGGACTGTTTCCAAAACCACTAACTCTGAGGGGTTTCTGTGCATCCCCAGGGAAACCCCTGGCTCGCTCTGCTCTTCCCAAGCTGGTCCACCTTCATGTCTCCTCCTTCTCATCCATGGAAGGAGCTCAGACCCTCCCTGTCCCCTCAGTCTTGCTGGGACCCAGCACAGACACGGTGCAAGGTCTGGGCAAGGTGCCGGCACACCAACCTGGCACACACCTCGCCAGGAGAGCCGGCAACTCCAGGGGGTAAAATGCACTTTGTGGTGAACTCCACGGTGATGCTGCTGTTGAATCTGCTGCTGCTGAACCTGCTGCTGCTTCCCCTGAGCAAACTGGTTTCTCTAACAGAAAAAAAAAAAAAAAAGCAAAAAAAAAAGCAACCCAGGCCTCTAAACTTATCTCAAAAGGCCTCGTTATGAGTATTTTATTTGCTGGCTTCAGCCCAGCAGCTTGCTGGCCATAGAGCCTTGATTTCTCCCTCCAACTCCAGCTCTTCAGGGGGAGCAGCCTGGCTGGGGTCCCGCGCTCTGGATTCAGAGGAGCCCGGGTTTCCTTTGGAAAGCACCGTTAATTGACATGAGAAAATAATCCAAGTCTCTTTCTCTCTCGAGCAGCAATGGTTCTCCTCACAGGGCGTCTTGAAAAGCAGCACTGCTTTTTTGGGGACTCTGCAAATGCATCAGTCAAACGAACGCTCCCCTGGGCCAAAACTCTTCCCTGGGGCAAGGCCATCGGCTTCAAAAGACTTGCTCCGGAGATGCCTGTGGCCACTTGTTTTTCAGACCCGCTGTGGACTGGCTCCAGCCCATCAGCCCTTTCTGCTCCCCTTCCTGCTCCCGCTGGCACCCACGTCCCCTCCGCTTGCTTGCCCGTGCCCCTGTGTGGGTGCAGGACCCTGCTGACCTCCCACCCTATCTCTGAAGCAGCTCTACAGCGAGCATCCCTCCCCAGCGAGCATCCCCCGCGAGCATCCCCCGCACGTGCACGTTGCCGGCAGCTCACTGCCTACAGTCTGCCCACCATATGGCACCCACTGAGGTGCCCAGGCATCGTTATGGGGACAGCAAGTGGGTCACCGTCACCTCCACCCTGTTCTGGTCATCCCACCCTGGAAGTCACCAGGAAGGGCCCAAGGAAGAGGGAAAGGGGAAAAATGCCTCCTGGGAGGGTGAAACTGGCTGGCAGAGGGAGGGAGGGACTGGGGTAGCCCAGGGACCTGCCTGCGGGAGGTTTCACAAGGCGCTTGCTTGTTTGTTGGCTGCCAGAGTTTGTTATTCTTAGAAACAGCTTTATCTTACTGGTGCAAAAGCAACAGAGGCATTTTGCAGGAAAAATAAATCCACCCTCCTTTCTCCCCACCGACATGTGATTCGATCCCAAAAACTGTATCAAAAGAGCATTATGGCCCCAAGACGAGCATGTGCGGGTGGAAGCACCCAGTGTGGGTTTGTCCATGAGCCTGTCACCCTGCTGCTGCCGTGGGGTCCAAGGGGGGCTGGGGTCCCTCCTCCAGGGAGGAAGAGGACGGGTGAGCAAGCTGGGAGGGCTGCCCAGCAATGTGGATGCTTACCCCTGGGGTCTTTGCAGGAAAAAAGGGCTGGAACAGGCCCTTGTGCATCCACGGCCACAGGCAGGAGCTGAGAGCCACCTCTGTATGGGTCTGCTGCAGCATGGCTGTTGGCCCATTCCCCTTCCACCCCTCCTGGCCCATCACCCCCTCCTCCTTGTTTCCAACCTCAATGTGTTTCTCATTAGGCTTCACTTGTAATTAAGTTGGTAGCACTTCACGGGCTGGTGAACCAGGAGCTGCCTGCCTCAGGGGGCTACAAATGCTGCTCAGTGGAGACTTTTTTGCCCAAAGGCTGCTGGTTTAGCACTGGCCCCGACGGGTTCTGCTGAAGGCTGCTGCCATCAGATCTGTGTTCTGAAATCAGTGCTGCTGAGCTCTGGCTTTCTTGAGAAAGTAGCCCCAGACCAGGAGTCGCCCACTGTCCAGCGAGGACTCAGGATGTGCTGAAAGCCTGCAGCTCAGCGTGACTTCGACAGGTCCAAGGCAGAACTTGCATCTGTGAGCCCCTCCAGCGCTGGAGATAAGCAAAGGGCTCTGCCATCATCGCTGCAAGCTGGTAATTTCCACCAGCAGTAAAATTTGCTTTTACATTTGTATAAAATACACTTAAGTGCATGCTAAATGCAGAGTGAATGAGACCAGAATTGCAAATGGAGTGGATGCCATATTGATTATTGAGAATTTATTCCCTGAGGTTTAGGAGGTTTGCCATAGACACAGATCTCTTTGCACATGGCTGTCGTTAACACTCCCGAAATCAACTATTAATAGTTAATGGATAATTTAATAATTAATTAGTATTTAACAAACGGAGAACAGAGGAACAGCCTGTCTGCCACTAAAATGGAATAATAAAGAGAAAAAGTTTACGATGATGCTGTCTAAGTGATTTTTTGGTTTGTTTTCTTGGACTCTGAGGCTGTGAGACAAACTATTGCAAAAAGGGCTGTGGGAGCCCTTTGCCTCTGGCTCATCCCTGCCACACCCCAAGCTGCTTTGGGACCCCTCATGACCCCATTGGGCTCGCACTGGCCGAGGGCATGGAAAATGAGATGCCCTGAGTTACACTGAGAGCCCGCTCCACATCCGTGGTGAGAGCGGGCCACGCTGCCAGCCCCTCTCCCTGGCCACCCCGCCGCTGAGGCCCCATGAATACTTTATGATTACAAATGGATACAGTGCTTGCCACCGCGTGCTTGCTAATTGCTTCAATTGTGTATTAAACAGGCACTAATCATTTCATAAATATTGATATCTGCAGGGAGGCGTTTGCAGGCGGGGACTAGGAGGGGTGGCTCAGGAGGAACCATGCCACCACAAAGAGGCCACCAAGGGCCACCACCTGCCGGGCACCCTCCATCCCTCCCTGCTCCCAGCAGGACAGAGTGAGGCAGCGAGCGCCCAGGGCCACATTTGGGGCACTGGGAAATGATGGAGGCTGCCTGTCCTGCACCCCAACAGCCGCTCGTCCACTGCGCTGAGATGGGGGAATGATGGGGCGTGGGGGGGGAGATGGGGAGGGACCCCTTGGCACGTCCAGGCATGGGTGTAGCACCAGTCCCTCTGCCACGGAACGAGGCGGCTTTGAGCCAGCCTTGGGCATTTGTAAATTAAAGGCTTATTATTAGCAGTACTTGAGATGTACAAGTTCTGTCTCCCTCGGGATGTTCATTTCGTGCTGATTATCATATTTTTTAAAATGTAATGAATTTATGGAGATAATTCAATCCCTCTGACTAGGAATGTGTCTTACTTCTGCCACAAGTAAAGATGCTGCGTGTGTGAAAATGGAAATTGCTGCGGCACTTTCCATGTCTTTTGCCTGTTTTCCCCTACCAAAGGATCCCAAAATGCTTTGCAGACTCTATCTGCTGGTTAGATCGACCAGCATCACATCACTTTGCAGAAACGTAGTCACCTCTGGGCTGGAACACAGAAACTCTTTAACTAGAAGCAGAAATGTAATCAGATTAATTAAGTAAGTACAATTCCAAGGCGAGAAAGTCAATTAAATGAATCATACGTCAATATGTAAATAAAAGGAGTTGGCTTTGAAGCAGGATTAGAGATAGTGAGAATCAAGAGTGACACTTCTTGCAGAGCTTGTTCAAACACCCTCCAAAAGCCACTTCCCCTGGCAGGAGGCAGCACCCAGCAGCAGCGCCGGGCTGCCTGCGGCCAGGGGTGGGCTCCAAGCGTGCTCTAAGCATGCACTAAGCATGCACCAAGCGTGCACCAAGAGTAATGGACACCAGGCGTGCACCAAGTGCACACCAAGCGCACCAAAGAAGTCCCAGCACCTCTCTGGGTCACATCCACTAGGTCACTGGTGTTTGAGGGCACACAGGGGTGTCTGTGCTCCATGTGCAGGCATTTGTGCCCACACGCTGCTGAGACAGAAAGCTTTCCATGCCCATGTGTGCATCCACACCCGTGTGAGTGTATGTGTTACCACTCAGAGGAGCAAGGTTGTTTCCCAGCCAAACCCAGTCCTCGGCGATTCACCTCTGCGGTGTCTCGCTGCTCTCCATTCATGGCTCTGGGTATCCTTTGCTTTTCCAGCACGTTTCCTTTCCTTTCCCTCCTTCCTTTCTTTCTGCTGGTGAAGACTCCCTGCCATGGATGTCTTCCTGCACCCATAAATCTTTTGCATGGGCTGAAATGGTGTCATTGAAGAAAGATCTTTTTTTGTGCAAATTTCAATAAATGCCACTGGAACAACGCGGTAAATGATCCTGAAAATACAAGAGCAAAAAGGGAGAGAAAGAAATGGCAGCCGAAGGGGAAAGAGAGTGAAACGCCTGGATTTAAGGCTGCCAAACAATGCATTTAAATAATTCAATTTGCAAAAGCAGAGAAGAAAGAGAAGAGAAAAAAAAAAAGGGGGGGGGGAGGAAAAAACCCAGCTTGTGTAGCAACCCAATAAATAACCTCAGAGAGCATGAGGCTGGGAATGCAGGACCGAGATAGGCCTTCTCCTGTTTACAAGAGTTTTCATTAAAATGCCAGCAAAAAAAAAAAAAATATTTTGATAGATTAAGGCTGTAATTTCAGTTTTAATTCCTGAAATCCCCACAGAGACATGGTCGTCTCGCCTTCCCAGCCTGCGCCTCGGCTCTCAGATCTCTCCCCCTGGCTCTCCCCTCGGATGCTCTCAGCAAGGCTCCCGGGATAATTGGAGGGCTGAGGGCATCCGGAGAGCTCCCGCTCCAGCCGGGCAGGTACCACTGCAGTGACACAGGCTGGAGCCTCATTAGCCGGCGGTTACAAACCCTCCTGTAACAAGCAGCATTTTGTAGAAGTAGGGACAGACTTAAAGAACAGCAGCTCCAGCGGGTTTGAAACAAGGCGCCTGAGGTGTGCAGGAATCTCATTGCTCCTCTGACAGTGCCGGAGCAAATGCTTCCCCCCATGACTGATGAGCTTTTTGTGCCGCTCCCTCTTATTGCCCCTTAATTACCGTGACTGGCAACTGGCGTCATCATCAGGACTAACTAGTTAGCTTGGATTTGCAAACGTCTCTGGGAGAGCGCCTTTCCCTCCTGCCAATTCCTGGCTATAAATCCCTATTTATGTCAATAGTGTTGGGAAAATTAATCAAAACGTTGAGCACTCATTGCCTTTTATTGGTGAGCTCAGTCCTGGTGTGGCACCAGCCAGGCCCTCTGCAAAGATGTCAAAGTCACCAGAGGAAAAATAAGTGGGAACATCACAAAATGTGAGCTCTGCTCTGTGCTAGATCAGCATTGCTGGGGAAGCCACTGCTCTGTCTTAAAACCCGTGTGCCACCTGGGCCCCGTTTTGGCATTTTTTCCTGCCAAACCGCTCCCTGCGCTGCCATGTCACACTCTGGAGCCGACCCATGCCCTCCTCGGAGCAGCATCTCTCATCCTCCAGTCCTGGAAAAGCCCTGCAGTGCCCACAGCGGTGTCCTGGGTGGTCAGAGCCAGTCAGGGCAGGAGGGAGGATGCCCCAGGTGCGGTTTGGACTCGGCTTTTCAGGCTCCTCGGTGGGACAGGCAGCGCCTGGCAGCTCCAGGCGGGTACATCTCTCTGCTGCTGCCTGTGAGGAGGGAGGCTGGGGGGGCCAAGGCAGCCCGAGCCATGCCCAGCCTCCTGCAGAGCACTCCCTGAAGAGACCAAAAGGCTTTTAAACTTAGAAAAACCACATTTTATGTGAATACAGACGAGAGGCCTCCCTTTTCAAAGGGAGAAAACTCAAAGCAACCAGGGAACAGAAGAGAAATAAAATGCTCTCCCCCTGCCCGCCGCATCGGCGAGGGCAAAGCCTTGCTTCCACACTTGGATTCAATTAGCTCTGTGACTTGCAGAGCTGCAGCAAACCCTGCCAAAGCCCCTCGGGCTGCCGGAACATCTCCTCTGCCCGTGGAAGCTCCTGGTCCCCTCACCCTGAGCACTTCTGTGCACCCTCAGCTCCTGCTGCAGCATCAGCCCTGGCAGCACCTCACCCAGGCTCCTTAAAAGCACACCAAAATAAACAGGGCAGGGGGGGAGGGGGGGGGGTGGGCAGCCATCCCAGGGCTTGGCCAAGGGGATGTTTGCAGAAATCAGACAGCATCGGCCCCGCTGCACAGGGTGGGCTGGGGAGTGCTGCTGGGGCTTCAAAACCTTCCCAACGCCCCTGCAGAGCCTCGGCACTGGGGAGGGATCTCAGCTGGGGGACTGACACTGGGAAGAGGAGCAGTTGGCAGCAGATGAGCCCAACAAATCCCCTCAGACAGAGGAGGAGGAGGAACATCAAGGTGATGCCTGGGCTGAGGCAGCCACCGCCTGCCCCTGAGCATCCCAACACACTGAGCCTCACCCCCAGCACACACGTGCTCCCTCATCATACAGAAAACACCTTAAACAGGCACCCCTTAAATAGGTAACGTTGGGTCATATATTTGTGAAATATTAAACTGTGAGGAAGTGTTTAATTATCTGTTTAATGATGCTTAAAACATGCTGGAAAGACTGTTCTGCAGAGGAGAGCAGTGCGTGGCACCTCCTCCCAGCAGTGGCTCCTTACCCTGGAGGGTTTTGTGTTAGTCACAGAGTTTAGGTTCTTGCTTTATTCCCATTCACACCCTGCTGGGGTCCCCGAGCTGGGAAAAGAGGTTCATAATTAGGGGCAGAAAAAATATCGGCAGAAAATCATTTCAGCACCAGGGATTCGGAGACAGGCTGCAGCCTGGGGACTCCAGCGACATCTCTTATCCTGGGTTCCAGCCCTGGACCACCACAAAGTCCAGGCTCAGCTACTAACAGCCCGTATTAAACCTCTGGATAAACACTCAGGGTTTCCTCGCCTCGAGTGTGGCCCAGGGTGGGTGCCTGTGGCTGGGGTCCATCACCGCATCTGGACTTCGATGGGGTAAGTGTTGCTCTTGCTCGGTGATCTGCCCGAAGAGGGGAACAGCTCAGGGACCTCTGCTCACTCCCAACAAGCTTTACAGGCCCCACATTTCACCGGCTTTAAAGTGCTGACGCTCACGCCCTCACTCATTTCTGTGAGGGGAGCCTGTTTCAGGGCTATGAGCCTTTGAAAGAGCTGCTTTCATTCACCCGGGGAGGAGATGTAAATCCTCCGCTGCATGCTGCCGTGGTGGGCAGGGCTCCCATTCCTCCTCTGTGGCTACTCCCCAGCCCCGCTGCCAGCTCTGCACCCCGATTTCAGCTAAAAGTCCCCTCTCGCAGGGAGGAGCCGCTGCTCCAGCCTGCTGGAGCCCAGCTCTGACCCCAGTAAGGCAAGCGGAGGTTTTGCTGATGGGATTAGCATGGCGAGGACCTGCCGTGGGTCTCTCGCTGTGTCCTTGGGAGCTCGGGGACAGGCATGTGTCCCACGGGTCCCTGAGAGCCAAACACAGACTGACTGCGGCAGGGTCTTTCCCTAAGCAGATGCTGGGCTCGGATGGCAGTTTCAAAGGGTTGAGGAGAGACTATTTCTGGAGAGGACAAAGTGCCATTTCCTGATTTATTTGTGGTTGAAGTGGGTCTGCAAAGTCCCTTTTTGAGGTTGATGGGGAGGGCAGAGGGATTAGCCCACAAACAGCTGTGGTGCCCTCAGTCCTAAAATACTCTCTGAAAGGAGATCCTAGCCCTATAGCTGAGCTCAGTGAAGAGCTTCCGATTTATTGTTCTTTTTTAAAGCACCTGTGCTGTAAAATGTCATTTGTCTCTGTCGAGGGGACGGAGCAGTATGATTTAGGTCCCCACTGCCAGGCAGACAAGGGGCCCTGCACATCCCTTGATCCTCACCAGCCACAGGTGCAGCTCAGTCGGGTTTCCCAGTGTTGATCCCAAGTGAAGCTGGGCTGGCCAGGTGCTGGGAGGCAGCAGCCCTGACACGGAGAGGAAAAGGGCTGAGCCAGAGGGTAGGACCGATTGATGCTTGGAGCAGGGCAGGGCTGCACTCCCACTGCAGGGGAGCTGGCTGGTGGGGAGCAGGGGTGGCATCTCCTTTGCCCCGAGCATCCCCAGTGAATCCTGAGAGTCACATTTCTAAAGCTGTCCCACACCGCTGATGCTGTGTCCCCTGTCAGCACCCTGAGTGCCCCTGGGTTTGCAGTGGGCAATGGGAAGGAGTCAGGGCACAGAATGGTCCTATCCAACACAGCCCAGTCATCCCACAGTCGGGCTTTGGTGACTTCCAGGCACTTATCCCCCAAAGAGGAAACCTCCCCAGCAGACTGGGCTCAGGCCCCAGCTCCAGCCAACACACCTCAGGGGACAGTTCTAGATCCAGAAGGGCTTCACAGCAGTGGAAGTGAAGGAGGCGAGACTTCAGATGCAATGGCTGCATCATTTCCCTCACACTGTCCTACAAAAATTGGAATCAAGGTGTGCCATCATGTCAGCCTCTACTCAAAGGGAGTTAGTCTGGAGTTAGGCTTCAGCAAGCCTTTACAGGGGCATTTAGGTCCCAGATGTAAATTCATGTCTTCTTCCCTCCGTATTTTCTCAAGCTCTGGAGCAAGTCCCTGTCAAAGAAGAAAGATGAATGAAAAGGGATGTGTGAGCTCTTCAGGTCCTACAGAAAGGTCCTACATCTCCCATGCTTGATTCCTGGAGTCATTAGTGAGGTGCCCATTCCCACAGGCACTCTAGAGCAATCTTGCAGATCAGCTTTGCATGAAGAAAACAATGACATCCTTGTGCTTTCCATGCAATTCGCTTTCCTCACACTCAGGAAAGTGAGCACATACTCGCTTTTCTTTCAAAAACTTCCACAGCTTGGATTTCAGGATTAATTACTGCTTTTCCTTCAGCAGTAGCATTAATAGGGTTCCTCGTGGGGCCAAGGGCCTGTTACAGACCAGCTCTCCTGAGAACATCTCTTGAACATCAAAGCCCTGATGGTTGGTCTTGCCATTGCCTACATCTGCGTGACCACAGCCCTGACTGGTGGGTCTGAGGCAGGGTGGGAGCAGATAGGAACTTCACAGCGAGGCTGGTCTGGGCCAGGCTGGACAGGACATGACTGCCTGGGTCTGCTGTAGCATCTGGCCCACAGTTGGCAGACACAACACTCAGCAACTTTCTCTGAGCTGAGGAAAGAATAACGACGGAGTAAAAAATAGTCCTAGTCCCCTGTGAGTCCCGTTCATTAAAAGACAACAACATGTTTTATGGCTCACTCGTTCTTCTCTCGGTGGTTTCCCCAGAACGGGACTCAGCCAGATAATAAGCGAGGCTCCACAAGCCCTCCAAAACCATCTCCCGAGCGCTGTGCATGCGGAGCCATAACTCAGCCTCTGTCAGCGGCTCCATCAGTCCCACCCCGGGACCACCCGAACCGCTGATTTCTTCCACCCTCTTCTCTGCTGCTGACCCTCTCTCACTGCAGCCACAGGGAATATGAGCTCACTGATTAGAAATCAATAAGATTTCAGCTCACACCTGAGTCACGAGCCCTGTCAGATGAGAGGTCGCTCCCTACCTTGCATGGCCTCCCAGCTGTGCCCGCTCGGCAGATTTTAGCAGCTCTGGCATACATGGCTGCCGAGAAGGTGGCCGTGGGGAAAGGCTCCCACTTGTGACAGGAAACCCCAAGAAGAGCCATACTGCCGTGCTGCAGCTGGCATTCAAAACCTGGTGATGGCATCTTTCCAAACCTCTGCCATGAGTCATGGTCTGCTGAGCCCCAGAGCCCCCTGGTCACAGGACAGGTGGGCTGGTGCATCCTCAGCGTCCTTTCTCACACCAGCCTTCAGTCAGGCCACAGCGACCAAGGAAAATGAGTAGGACCAGGGGAGAAGAGAGCTCTGCCATGTTGCCTTCCCCTTCCTGCCCCAACAGTTTTGTGCTCCAGCAGAGAAACCAGTGTGTTGACAGGTATGCTGGGTGCCTTCCAGGCAGCTGTAATCCCAGGGTGGCTGAGCACAGCTCTGGGGCCAGGAGAAAGAAGGGTTTTAGGGAGTGAGAGGTTGAGCGATACGTGTCCTCATGGCTGGTGCTGTGCCTCTGCTCTCCTGCCCAGCACGGTGGATCCATATTTTGGCTTTACAGCTCAAGAGTGGACTCTAGCCACTAAATTTAGGCCTGAATTTCCAAATTCTACCTGTTCAAAGTCCACTGTTAGTGCTGAGCTCTGTGAAGACCAAAATTATTCAGAATAGGTCATGCACCATCTTACACCCACTGCCTTCTCCTCCAGACCCCTCCATAGCTCTGAAGTAGCATACTGCATCTTGGAGGCCAAGGTGAAACAGCAGGGCTACGTAACACCTCCAGACCCTCCCAGGGGCTTTTACTTGCCTCTCCACGTACCAGGAAGGCAGCCAACAGCTCAGTCCCACTTCTCAGCTCCATCTTCTCAGCATCAGCTTCACGTATCCTGCTCAGAGATGGCACCTGCCCTTAGGATCCAGGATGGGAAGAATCTTCCTGATCGTGGACTTCACATCAAACAGGATTTGCATTCTAGGCTAATGATGTGCCAATTGCTTTTACAACAAATCCTCCCCCAGGTGTCCCACATGGCTAGTTGATTCTGTGGCCTGCTCTGTATGTAACATTATGTAGCTGCTGCTAACCCCTCCATAAATATGTTTTTAATGTTTAGTTTGCATCTCGCTCACATTCAATAACTGGCCTGGGAAATCTAAAGTGCATCTTAAAAACTGAGCCACAATAATTATTGAATATTAGATACCATCATTGAAGTATTAAAAACATATTTTTATATAGAAATAGAGTTTGAATACACAGCATGGGGCTGCACCACACACGTTGCGTGCTGATCACCGAGAAAATGTCCAGCTTCTTATCACACAAATAGCAACAGTTTGCCTTTCTGCTGCACTTCCCATCAGGAGGAGCCCAAAGCACTTTTCATCAGTTCACAGTGCGTGGAGTCACTGCTTCCCGGCAGAAATGCAGCACCTCTTCTCCCAGGCTCAGCACCTCCGCGGCAGCTGAGTCAGGAGAGGGATGAGAAGTGGGAGAAGCTTTCTGGAAGCAGGTGACACCACTCAGCTGTGTCCCCCACCTCGGTCCGCAGGCATGGAGTCCAGGACTGCTACAAGATGGTCTAAGGCACCCTTGGACACCAAGCCACAGGAGCATTGACATTTTGGACCAGGCTATGGGTAGCCACAAGATAAATTTGTAAGCCCAGCGATGGCACTTGGGTGCCTCAGTGGAGAAATGGGCAATTGAGAGGCCCCTCAGCTGTGTTCACCCTCCGCTTTACCAGGTTTGAGACTGCACAAGCAAATGAGACTTGCAGCTGAGCAGAACTTTTTCAAAGTCAGCCTCAATTAGGCTTACTCATAGGATTAGTGTACATATTTTAACAATGCAGATAATAATAAATATAGGGAGAACATGCATTAGTTCCACTTAGGGCCCTGCAAATACTCAGAATTAGCAAGTTAATGTAAGAATAGAGTATGTGACTATTATGTCCCCATTCTCAAAATTTTCATTCTCTGATGGATGCACTCAAGGGAACCGTTTGAGAGTGCCTCTGCAAGACACTTTCTTAGTAATTTGACTGCAAGGTTTTTGCTTCTGTGTTCCCAAGCAGTCGGAGGAGAATCAACACTTCCCTTGATCATGGCAAACTTTGATATCACCAGGCAGAACTGCTTCACACCTCCAAGACCTGCATGTTTTACGGTCACAGAGGTGAAGATCACAGACCCCATCAACCAAGGAGCATCGCCAAACAGAGAGACGCTGTGATCTGTCACTGGAGTCCCTTCAGACACTGTGAATCAAAACTCCAAGGTTTTAAAAGCAAGCAGGCACCGAGGCACGGAGCGAGTGCTCAGCCTGGATGGCTCTTCCTAAGGCCAGAGCCAGCTGCGGGGAGCTGATCCCGGCTTAGTCTCTGAGCTGGAATATGAGTTTGGGCAGTTTGTTTCATTTTACTTTCCCTCCCTTCTGTGCGGGTAACCTAAGAGTTTTCTACATAAAACCTAACGGTCTACGTTTGTGATTCCCTATAGAGCACAGGTTTGGGGGGTGGGAATTAAAACCCACCCGCCCCATTTCTCTATTTTGCCTTTCCTGGGTTAGAAGCAAGCTCAATTTGCAGAGGAAGAAGCTGTGGTATGAGGACAGCGAGGGAAACGCACAACACTCACTTTTTCCCTCTGTCAGGACTGAGCTGGAAACCCCAGCTTTCCCTAGAGTCCATTAAGGCTAATAAATTGGCTTTTCTCACAAAGGCAAGATTATTATTTGGGATTTATTGCCACAGGGTTTAGCAGCCACGTGGCTATAGATGGGCTCAGATAGGTGCTAGACAAACTCATGGAAAAGTCCATCCCAGGCTGTACCAACCTGGATGCTCTCTCTACTCAGGGAGCCCCTAAATCAGAAGGTGAAAGAGCAAAGCTCGTCCTATTCAGCCTGATTTCTTATGTGTTATCTCCAAATCGGCCCTTGGGCTGTGCAGCAGACTGGGGGTGGGTGAAGGGGGCCCATGGACTGACCCAGCAACACCATTTTCCCGCTCTTATCATCCTGGAAAAAGAAAAAAAAACAAGGCATGAGGTGTGAAGGTGTTCCTAGACCACATCAGGGCTGGCTCCCAGCCACCCAGAGGGTGACAAAGAGAGACCCATGTCCTACTGTGTGGCAATATCTTTATTCTCCAGCCCTCCCAGCACCAAATGTCGGGGTGGGACTGGGAGCAGCACAGCACAGAACAACCTGCTCTGGTCCCGGAGCTGACTGGCAACCCACAGAGCCAGCCTGGCAGTTGGAGGGGAAGCAGCAACTTTTGTGCTATTTCAGTCCCAGCAAGAGCTGCAAAATTCATGAAAAATAGGAATACTTGACAGCAAGAAGCAAAGCTCGCATTTCTGCAAGCTGTTTCAAGCCTGGGTTTGATGCCTGCGGCTGGCCATGTGGCTCAAGCGTTTCCACACCTCTCGGAAAGTCGGGCTCCTGGCCGGAGCATGCACCGTGCACCGGCTGTGGCTGCAGCCCTGCGGTTAGGGACGTCCCCTGCCCTTCGCCAGCGCTGCGCCAGGCACAGGCAGCAATATAACCCAACGGCATTTAATAGCAGGCTGTCGGAGTCGGTCTGCAAAGCTGTCAGGGAATCTGAGAAATCCAAGTGTAAAATCAGCATGTTTTGTGGGACAGTGGGCACAGACTGCCCATATGTTACCCACACACATCACCAGTCATCTGGGAAATGCGCACATCTTACAGGCTTTCATTTTGCCATTTTTCCCTGTTGGACTTGTCAGAGAAATTTCGCTGCCAGCCCATATACCTTCGTGAAAAACGCATGGCTCAATCTTTCACAGATGGACTTCCCTCACGTCTGGGCTTTGATCAAGGAAAGAAAACAGCGGGGAGGGGATGGGGGGGGATTATTACCTAGAAATGTGTCTGTGGAAGCATTTGTACATGCAGACCTGCTCCTGGTTCATTCTGCATTGCTGTTTCTCCACGCATGTACCTGCCGTGGCTGCGAGTGGATGCTCACCCCTGTCCTGGGGGTACCCACTGGGGTACTACTGCAGGGCAGCCACATCCCAAGGGGCTGGAATTGCTCCTGGCAGCCCAGTATGGGAGGATGCTCGCCTGGTGTATGTGATGCGAAACAGCCTGAGTGTCTGAAGTGATCTTTGGCCAAGCCTTTCGTTCCCCTGATCAACTCGCCACCGCCCCAACACCCAACATCACTGTCAGGTCTGGGTTTCACCCGTCAGATGTGAGGTGCAGGGAGACAGTGAGGTTTGGGGTGCAGGGAGGAGGAGGGGGACTGGGGGACTGAGACTGGGTGGGGGGCAGGAGCCAGGGACAAGCCATGGTGCCCGTGTTTGTGGGGAAACACAGACACTCGGTAACTGTCTTTTGCAGGTTTATTCCCCTCTCATTGCTGCAAGGGAGGAAAGCACATTGAATGGACCAGGGCCAGGACTTTGCCAGAACAAAGGCATTAGAAACACTGATCTTCTCCAATGATCTCTGTTCAGGGGAGCTGAAACAACTTACCTCTTTACTCTGCTCATCTTTCCATCAGGAGGTGGAGAGCACGGAAATTTTCAGCACAGTGTTTTCACCAGGATCCTCAGAGCCCTCCTGAATACCTCATCTGGGCTCATCAGATCAGCTTTGTCTGTGTGCTCTGAATTAAAGGTATCAAGGAAAACATTTTTAATCCTGACTGCCAGTGCTGTAGGAAAAGTGCAGACCTCTCAGTCCAGGGGAGGTGAATCCGAAAAGGAAGCAGCTCATTTGGTACCCAGTGGGTAGAAAGGGATATAAAGCCAACAGGGATGGAAACAGGGGTGGGTATAAACCATGGCACTTGGATGCAGATGGGTTCGTTAGATTTAGGAGGAGTTCTTGGAAGGGCTGCTTTGTTCTGTTGGTGGAAATAAGGGCATGTCATGAAAAGCAGAAACACTGGTGAAGGCAGCAGGGAAGGGAGCGCGTGTATGCGAGAGGGGGGATTAGTTCACAGAGCACCACGAAGTTTGTTTTAACTTTCCCAGGAGCCTGAGCAGAGGCTGGAGCTGGTTATTTATTAGCAGTCCTTTCAAAGGTGAACCCTGCCCAGCTGCTGCCAGTCAAGTCCTGGCAGCGGTGAGGCTGGCGTGACACCCCACAGCACGAGGGGACCCCGGGGTCAGCACCCCGCCTGCGCTGCACCGGCCAGGAAGCACTAGCCCGCTGCGGGGGAGAAGGTGCCTCTCGTCCCCGGGAGGATGCACGTCCCCGGGGGGCCTTCGGGCTGCAGGCTCCTGCGAGGGGGGACAGCCACGCTCCGGGGACCAGCTCGGCGCAGCGAGGCAGGCTGCTGGCGGGGAGCTCTGCTCGGCCCAGCGATGCTGGGGCTGCCAGCTCAGCAGATCTGGCACCTGCTGAAGGCAAGGGCAGAGCAGGCGCGTTTGAAATTTAATGAATGGAAAATCAGCCGGAAACTGGTGTTTTGAGAGGGGACTATGTCCAGAAAAACAACAACAACAAAAAACTGAGGGTAGATGAGAGTGGGAAAAAAGAGTCCTACAGCTTAATTTGCCCTTTATGAAAAAAGCTCAGCATTGCAGAAAACCTGGAAGCTTTTGCCTTGCATGGGCAGAGCGAAGCCTCTGACTCTCTGCCTTGCAGGTCACATTTTTCAAGCAAAATTTCAGGGCATATCTCAGATGGAAGAAAAACAATTTAAAAAGATGAAACAACTGGAAAACACCAAGCACAAAGAAAACAAAAATTTGATCATGATCCAAACTGATTTATTTTTTATTTGGCTGATAACCCCCCCAAACTCCTCTGCCCTTCTGTGGCAGCCCTGCTGGCAGAGCGGCCGGCGGTGTGCACCCTGCACCGGGCCACGCTGCGCCGCTGCCTGCGCACCCCCACACCTCTTCTGCTGACACAGGGATGCAGCGGGCCGGGGACGATGGGTCACCTTCACGGCCCTGCTGCCAGCCCTAGAGCTCTTCCACCCTGTGCAAAAGCGATGTGCAATCTGTGCTCCGTCTCTGACCAGGCTTCTGATGGGGTTGTATATCCCCGGCCAGTGGGTTTATTTTTTGGGGTTCCATTATCTCCAGCCAGTGGAGTTATTTTTTGAGGTTGTATATCCCTGGCCAGTGGGTTTATTTTTTGGGGTTCCATATCCCTGGCCAGTGGGGTTTTTGAAAGCACATGGAGGGTGCTGGGGGTCAGGATGGGTGCTGGCAGCCTGGGCTGAGGGCTCCTCTGCATGGCTGTACCCAGGGCCAGGTGGTGCAGCTGAAGTAGGACAGGACAGCCCGGCGAGGAGGGTGCTGCCAGCCAGGGTATGTCACGACAAGCCCCAGAAGTTGAGGTAGGCTGTGGGAAAAGCAGCTGAAGTGAAAGCTGGTGGAGGCTGTGGAGCCGAGCCCTTCCTTACGTGCTCAGACCTTGTGCTCTTTCCCATCTCCCACCCGTGAGCAGGTTTGCAGCTCCTCAACCACCCCTTCACCCCTTTCCTGCCCACCTCAGACCCCTCCTGGCAGCCAGGCAGAGCAAATCGGGCAGGGGGAGAAGGCAGGAGCCAGAAAAATCCCCTTGGCTCCATGCCCAGGGCTGGGCACAGATGGCATGAGCTCACCCCCATCTCCCTGATGCCAGCCCGTCCCTTGAAAGTGACCACAACTCATCACCCTGCAGCCGCCGGCACTGTCGGGTCCCCCTGTGCCTGTCTCTGACGTGACTTTCCAGCTCATTAATTTACCCCATTAGAGGCTCCGGAGGGAGCTGAGGAACTTGGGTGCGATTTTTCTTCCTGGTTTTCAGCCCCTGAGCACATGTGAGAAGAAACACGCACAGCCCCCCCTCACTGCTTCCCTCATCGCCGGCCTTAGGGTCTGACCCTTTTGCTTTCTGCCCTGATTTCTAAATAATGTTTAAAATTTGTCACTGGCCCCCTGTCATTCTTCAGCCGTGATCCACTTGAAAGGGACGGTTTGCAGAGCCAAAGAAAACACCATGCGTGGGACCTACACAAGAAATGCCAGACCCTCCAAAGCAATGTGCGCTGGAGACCATACATCCTGGCTGACAAGAGCAGTTCCAAAAGCAGCCTTGGGAGAAAAATGTCCCGGGAAATACCCCGAAAAATTAATTCTTACATGTTGCCACCTCCAGAATAAATGAGATAACATCTTTAGCTCTAATTGGGTAAACGGAAACCTCTTTTCCACAGGGAGCTCCAGCTCTGCATAACGAGCCATTAATCAGCGGGGGGGTGGGAAGCCCCGGAGCCACACGGGTCCCACCGGGATGTGTCCCGGCGTCCCTCGAGCTGGGACCCCCCAGCACCGGCGGCTGCCAGCCCACCCCACGGCCCCGCTTGCCAGCGGGACACGGCCTCGTCCAGGGCAAGCTGGGAGAAGATCGAGCCCCAGACTGAAACGTGCCTCTATGGAGACCCCTGTGCAGGGGAGGGGCTGGTGGGAACGGGGAGGGGCTGGCAGCGGTTTCAGGCTGCTCTTGCCTCGTGGTGAGATCCCAGGCTGATAATCCCCTTCTTGCTCCATTTCTTAGTCTTTAAACGGGGATGGATTTACATCCTGGGGATGGGCATCATTGGTAAATTGGGGTTTTCTTTATTTTTTATTTAGAGAAAGCTGTGGAGAGCCCCAAGGGAGGTCTGGCATGCTGCTTTGCCATTTGGCTCTGCCATTCCTCTCCTCTGTCCCATCACCTGGCCTGTGCAGGCACCTTGGGGGCTGCAGATGAGCTCCCTGCTCCCCATGCCACCGCCCTGCCATCCCACCCCCCCACCATCCCACTGTCCCACCATTGCATTGTCCCACCACTCCAGCACCCCACCATCTCACTACCCACTGTCCCACCATCCCATTGTCCCACCATCCCATTGTCCCACCACCCTACCATCCCACAACCACCCACCTGACCTCCACCTGCAGCACCCCTTCATCCACTAGCCCAGCTCAGACTCCCCACAAGCCCTGAGACCATCCTCAGCATGTCCCCCCCTTCCAACCCCCTGCCCTCCCCTGGGCGACAAGCAATAATTGGAGCCTGACATCCCATCTGGAGCCGATCAACGCCGGCTAACTTGGAGATGTCGCTAATGGAAACTTCAGTGTTTTATTTCCAGGGACTTCTGTCGCTTCCTTCCTCCAGAAGCGATAACCGCTTCGCAGAGAGGCTACGGGGCAGCCCCAGCCACCCCTCAGCAGTAGCAGCTCTCTGGAGCCATCTGCGATGCTCAAACACAGAGATCCCTGAGACACGTTGAGCCCTCCCAGCCCCCTGTCATTAGCAGTGCAGGCCACCGGCTGCAAGGGGTTAAACTAGCTCCTAAAGCTGTTTGTGATGCTGGGCTTCACAGCCCCAATCCCCGCCATCCCCTCCAGCCCCTCCACTGCCCCTCCTGCCCCCTCCTCCCCCTGCCTGGGACTCAAACTCACTTTTTCGGGTGCACACACGCACACAATCCTGAAGTATTGAGGTCTTGGAGATTAAAAGGCACTATTATGAGAGTCAAACATAAATTCTCCTTTTATTAAACAGAGCAAATGTCATCAGTGAAAAAAAGCAGAGGAGGATAGAGAGGAGGATTTCATTCCAACTTCCCTTTACTTTCATTCCTGCTCCTGGCCCTGGCTCCATGTAGTTGTTTATTTAAAAGTCCAGTAGGGAAAGCTCATATCTTACCTTTTTTCCGTAGGGATTTTCTGCACCATTACCATAACGAAGAGCATAGACGGTGTCAGTGTGGTTTGGCTGGGGGCTGGCTGCTGAAAGCCTTGGTCGCTGGCTCAGAATGGGCTGGAACAGCCAAGAGGATTTGTGATGGGAGCACAGTGCCTGCGCTGGCACTGAGAGCACAAGGGTGAGTTACTGCTGCCTGTGCCCACGGTGGGCACCCATGCCATCCCTCAGTGAGGGTAAGGGGGTGCCACATCACCCCAAACTGCCTCCTGCTAGGTCCTGAGGCTGCAGACCCCCACAAAATCACTTCCCTGAATTATTTAAACAGCCCCAGCTCCGCAGCAGCATCCCCAGGAGCATCAGCGGTGCTTGGACCGGGGCTGGCAGCAGGGCAGAGGGGGATCCCCTGCAGCTCCCACCTGCTTCGGTGCATCCTAAACCTTTCCTGGCAGGCAGGCAGCCTCTGTGCTGCAGCTGCTGGACCTGCTGCCTGCAGTGGTCAGATGAAAGCCACCAGGTAAAGGCTGGGGATGGGCAAATTCCTCCTGGCTCCCAGTCATGGCTGGACCAGACAAGGTGGTGGGTGATGGGGAGAGCAGCGGGACGGCCCCACAGAGATGCTGGTACAGCTCCAGCTCCACTGCATCATCAGCATCCCAGGGCTGGGGCTCCAGGGAAGAGCTTTGGTTCAAAGGCCAAAACCCCACCAGGTGAGCTGAAAAGTTTCCCTTAACTAGATGAGACAGAACCAAATTTGTGTCACATACTCGCCTCGCTTAATTGCCCCAGTGCGACGGCTTTCTGCAGACCCTGGAGCCAGCACAGGGCTTGGAGATCCTTGCAGGCACGACATGCCTGGACAGGATGGCTCTGCAGCTCCTAACACTCCCTTGGCTCCATCCATTCCCCTCCAGAGAGGAGGAGCTGGGACATGGACACACACCGTGACAGCAGAGGGCTGCCCGAGAGCAGCAGAAGCACCACAGCACCCGACATTGGTGTTACACAGCATTTGTCAAGGCACAACACTGGGAGACTGAGAGCTCATGGGAAATGTTTTTCCTCCTTTCAGGTTTAATTCTTCTGCCAGGCACTCGTCTGAGATGGTTTTATTCACACACGGCAGCAGAGAAATGGCTGAACAAAGGGGCTCCTTTTTTTATACATCTTGTTATCTGTGTAGTCTCAGGAATGTGGCTGAATTTAATGGCTGCATTACCCAGCCGTGCGTGTGTGTGAGCGGGCACGAGCGGAAGGGGAGAGGGAGGCTGCCGAGCGGTGGGGACTCTCACCCAAGAAATACTGCGCACGGTGGTAAACACTTAATGCTTCAGGTGAAGTGTTTACTTAAGTGGGCTTCACAATATGGGGGGAGCACTCAGGACACATCTTAAACAAGTAACCACCGTGCACAGTAAATCTGCTGGAGAGTGGGTTTTACTCCGTTGCCAGGTGCTTCTTCCAAAGATTTCCATCCTCCTGCATTTAACTCTGGTGCCCTGTAGTTTGGGAGAGACAGATTTATTCAAGCACCAAGGCTGCTAATCATCCCCTTCCCCCACACTGGTTTAAGGGGTGCTTGTGCTAAGCCTGGGCTCCTTGCAGCAAGCTCAGCTGCACCCTGCACACGCAAACCCTTCAGGTTTTAACTGCAGCCTGTACCGAGTGAGCCCCAAGGCGGGGTGAGACCCCCTGCCCTTCTTGGAAGGAGGCACAAATCTCAGTTTATCCTTTAATGAGCCATAGCCATGAGACAGGCAGAGTCCAGCGCCTTCTGACCCCTACTTGGTCTCCTGCCCCCCAGACAGGACCTGAACTTCAGCATCAGATGCTGTTCGTGCCCCCCAGGCTGGACGGCTGCTGGTGTCCGGCACAGGGCCACTCAGGACCAGCCAAAAACCCACCAAGTTTGTAGCTGCAGGGATCTTTTCCCTAGAAATCCTTCCTTGGGCAATGTCATATGAGCCCAGAGACTCATCACCTGACTCTGGTCAGCCTTCTCCATTTCATGCCCCAGCCTCTTGCCCCAGCCCCAAGTTCAAGGTACTTTAGACCTGCTTCTGGGAGCAGCAGCTGGTGCACAGTCATGTTGGGGGGCTGCTGGTGCCCCTGCAGCCCTCTCTGAGACATCTCTCCATCCCCCCACCCAGCTCCCTCCTCTCTGTCCCAGTTCCTGGGGGTACAGTGAGCTTCATCATACATTTTATTCTCACAACACAGCTGCCAACATCATGGGGATGGTCCCTCTACCCGCCTCCAGACCATCCCAGCAGCAGAAACCAGACCTACCTGCACCCTACGACCTGTCCACATCTGCTGATGTCCCTCATCCCCTGGCATCTAACCATCCACCCAGTGTTCAAAATAACACATCACTGTACAATTAGCCTCCCTCTTCCTTCACCACCATCTGGAAGAGTGAAAAAACCAACCCCAAACCAGTGTTGCGGTTGGAGTAGCCACAGTGCAGGTGCTTGAGAGGGTCCATCTCGCTGCGAGCATCTGCGTGGAAAGGGCTGTGACAGGGAAACCAGCACCCTGGGTGGCTTATGAAGACAATTACTATCAAAATTCCTTCTGAGAGAGGGGATGGGTCCAACCCCAAAACAAAACCAAAGGAGAATGGAAGGGTTTGTCCTTTGAGTTAATTATTTTTTTTAAACCAGCATCCTGTTCAGGATCTCTTGCCACGGCGAGTCACTGGGCGAGTGCCATGGTGACAGGCACATCGCAGAGGGGATGGATGGGCTGAGCGGGCACCGCCTCTGCCCCATCACATCGGCCCCCTGGCCCCATTGCTGCCAAGGCCCCATGGAAGCCTTGCCCAGCACTGAGAAGCATGCAATAAATAAATGGATAAATCATGCACCGTGGAGGACGACCTCTTCCCTGACCTCTGAGTAAATCACCTTATTCTCTGTTTCATGACATCTGATCCCTCGTACCGCAGTCTGCATGCCAGGAGCAATGCAGCCAGCACGTTCCAGGTCTCTGTCACCCAGCCCGGCTGTCACGCTGGCAGAACCTCCTGAACAACCACACTTAGGGTGTCCCTCCAGCCATCAGCTGGGTCAGGGAGAGTGGGCTGTGGCTCTCTCTCCTCCTGACTCGCTTCCATCAGGAGAGGAAAGGCCTCTGACACTGCCAGCCGTGCAAATGTCATGTTCCCTGATGTGGGGTTGAACGGTGCGATGTGGTTCAAAGGGATTGCAGCAAGTTTGGACCAGGGAACCAAAGGCTCCTTTGTGCATCTTTGCCCTTCCCCTGAAGAATTCCCCCAGCACTCACCCCCTCTCCTTTCCGCCCCCACCCCCACCCCCAATTCTCTCTCACACATGTACAGCTTCCTTCTGTTATCTTTGTCAGCAAAGAGAACCTGATCCAGTCCATTAGCTCAGCCCCGCTCCCCTGATGTCCCCCCCCACTGACAGGGAACATGACACTGCACCACCAAGCACAGATGCAAGCTCTCCGTCCTGACAAACATGTGTTGAGAAAGCATTTTTGACCAAGTTCCATATCAAGGGCTAGTGTCAGACAGCAGAGGTGGAATGAAAGGACCTCTTGGCTGGAGACACTGGAGATAAGCAGCAACAGGAAGCCTGCAAGCGAAAAAAGATGCTAGCCCCAGAAATTTTAGAGGGGAGAGCAGTGACACAAAATAATTGCTGAAAGAATGCAGCTTGATTGCAGACAGCAGGGAGAGTCTCAAATCCTGCACGGAATGAAACACCAAGATGATAGCTTAAGGGGAAGAAAAGTTATCAGGCTAGAAGGAGTGATTTATTCAATGAAGGGGATTAAGAGTCCAAAAGTTAATGTACGTAATGTATAACAGGACGGCTGAGGACTCCGGGAAGGGGGATGCAGGTGGGAGGGGTGCACGTGGCGCCTGGCTGAAGCGCCGGAGGTGTCAGGGTGCTGTCGGCCGCACCAAGCCCTCCGTCCTCAGCACCCATCACAGGGCTCTCTGCACCCCTCCTGTGGGTGGGCTGAGGAGCGGGAGCAAACCATGCTGGAGGGATGCAGCTGGGTATGAAGTGTCTCTTGTAGTCAGTACCTGCAGGTCTGGGAGCTCATTGACACCAGCAGGAATTTGGCTGCTGGGCAGCTTTCATAGAATCACAGAAGGGTTGGAAGGGACTTTTAAAAGTCATCGAGTCCAACCCCCCCACAATGAGCAGGGACATCTTCAACTAGATCAGGTTGCTCTGAGTCCCATCCAACCTGACCTTGAATGTTTCCAGGGAGGGGGCATCTACCCCCACTCTGAGCAGCCTGTTCTAGTGTTTCACCTTCATCATCCCTTTGAGGGAAGAGCTTTGGTGGGCTGGTGGCTCCGTGAGGAGAAACCCCCAAGCCTGGGGTCCCAGCTGTGGGTGGCCTGAGGGGTGCCAGGCACCACCGTGGCCCGTGAAGTGAGGCGATGAGTCGCTACATCTGCTGGAGGCCAGATGGTTTCACCTCTCTCTTCCACGTGTTGATGGAAGCAAGAGCGATGTCCCCGGTACCAGAGGATGCTCCTTCCCCAGCGTCACACTAAGAGGCTGTGAAACGGGACCAGGATTGCAGAGGTGTCACGGCGCACACAGCAAAGAGCATCTTCCCTGGACAGGAACCCCAGATACCCCCCATGCTCTTCTCTGTTCCTTCATCTCTCTGCAGACTGTCAGCAATGGGCCAAATCCTCTGCTGGCTCAGCCCACTGGAGCTGGTGGAGCCCTGCCAGTGACGCAGGCCAGCATCCCCCCATTGTTCATTTAGTCCTTCCTCTATTCATCCCTCCTCTCCTCCCAGGTGCCTCGCCAGAGAGGGAGGGAATCCTGTCAATTGCTAACAAAAATACTGTGCAAATCATATTAAAATAAAAGGCTCTTGTAATTTTTAGTGTTTATTGAAGTGGTTTTTCTTTATTTCTTTTTCTTTTGGCTCCTTGAACATTTTGGAGCACAGCTGCCAGAAATGAAATATTTGACTGGCCCTGGTGACACTCTTATTGGCCTCTTTCCCTTCCTTTCTCTCTCCCTACACTTCAAAGCCTCTCACTCACACCATGCTTTGTTCATGTCACCTCCTGCTCATCCTTCCCCTGCAGCCATCCCGTCCCTTCCAGGTCCTCTTGTCTTCTGCTGTGCCCCACCGCTCCCTGGTGCAGCCCACGAGTAGCACCTGTACACAGAGGCACCTCTTGATGTGCAGAATTTCCCTTTTCTGACTTTTTCCATGCAATCCCACTTCTCCTGATGGCATAAAGCACCTCACCCACAACCCCTGTCCCTTCTCCCTGCCCAACCTCTGGTTTCTCCTGTCCCCCTAGTCTGGCATGAGGGGTGCTGGAGGCAGGGGGTGAGAGCCCTTTGCCACTGCAGGGGTGAAGGGAAGGACTTGCGGCAGGGGCCAGCGAGGTGGGAGGATGCCCCACGCTTGGTGATGGCTCTGGAGAAGTGAGCAGAGGGGAGCAAGCAACTGCGTTTTCCATCAGTGACGGGGGGGAGAGGTTGTCACAGGCTTGAGCTGGTCCTCAGAAAAGGAGCGGTAAGGGCCAGTGGAGTCAGCGACTGCAGAGAAAAAGCTGCTTCCCACTGCCTGGGAGACATGGAGTCTCATCACTGGGGCACGGTCATGCTGCTGCCATGGTCACCTGGATGGGGCAGTGTTAACAGGAGTGAGAGTCTCCTTGTTCCGCCCCAGTCCCCTCTTCCAGCACTTGCCCACTGATTCCTGGGCTCTCACAGATAACGTCATTGCTGTCTTGCTCTCCTGGATCAGTTCTCATCAGAAGATTTCAGCAGGTGCTGGAACAATGTCTCTGTGCCCATTTTACAGATGAGGAAGCCGAGGCTTGGCAAAAGCAATGCACCCAAAGCCATTTTGCCTGAGTCTCTGTCCAACTTCTGTCCCATGGCCACCCTGGGAGGGCACCAGCCAGCCCGTGAATACTGGTTTGACCTTGTCCCTGGGCTGTACACATCCTTGCACGGATGCAGGGTAGCAATAGGACACCGGACTCCGCCATGTCAGCGCATCACGTTGCCCAGCCTGGCTCCTTCCCACTTCACTGTCAGTGTGTGATAGATATGCACACACCCGTCTGCTTCGCTGGAAGGAATGCTGAGTGCTAGGGCTGCTGGCATATTTAATCCGCTAATGGTATTAATTCCCTATTAAATTAAATAGTGCAAATATGTTGCTGGTTTGGTTTGGGGAGGAGGGGGTGGCACCTCTCCCTCCCCCACCCTTTTATCCTGGTAAAGACACTGGAGCATTTGTTAGCGGAGAGAAGGAAAAAAAAAACCTACAAAGAATTGCAGCATTTATGCAGATATAAAAAAAAAAAAAAATGGCAGATTATTTTTCAAAAAAGCCAAAGAAAACTCCCCTTTTTCTTGCAAACAAGCTGCCTTCTCTCTGGGAAGCGGCCCTCCGTCGCTCAGCCCCAGCGTGCTGGGAAGACAAAAGCCTTTCTCGGCGGGGCGGCCGGGGGAACGCCGGGAGCTCAGCGAGGCCACTCGGCAGCAGCCTGCGGTGCAGTGCCCAAGCCCAGCTCACATTTCAAAGCTGTTGTTTTTAAATTGAATGTCTTTTTTTTTTTTTTAAATACATATATGTATTCAAAGAGAAGTTATGATAAAAATCCGACACAGAGCTGAAAGCAAGGGGTTGAGTTGCATCTTGGCACAGACAGGGCTCATCCCTTCTGCGGGAGGCTCCTTGCCAGAAGACATCTTAGAGTGGAAGGAATTCAAGAAATCAAGGGTTTTACATATTATTGGGCTTTATTTGTCCCACTGAGGGAGGTGAGAGGAAGCGTGAAGGGTTTGAGTGTAAAAAAATCTGGTCTGGGATTTACCTGCGACTGAGGCAGGTGAAAAGTGTTGGATGATGGATTCTTCCCGGTGAATGAAGAGACAAAGGGGAGTCTCTTCCCTGTCTGACACTTTGGTAGTAGCATATTTTCAGTCAAGGGAGGTGAAGTAAAAAATCTGGTCTGGATCACTGTGCTTGTACCTCATCAGATGGACTCTGTGATGCCATTTTAGATAAAGGCGATTTGCAACAAGCACCTATAGAAGACACATGGTGGGAAGCCTCTCCCTGGTGCTGGAGCTGTTTGTTAGAGATACCAGCTTGCACTAGATCATCAGCTACATCTGACTCGCTGCCTGGGAGAGGATTTTGTCCTTGTGTTTGTTGTCTTAGTCTCCTTTTTCATCGCTGGCTGCTCAAGCCCAGCATGAGCTGAATGCTTCCAAAACTTCTCCCTAGGATTTTTGGATGACATACCCCTGCCCTCCCAGGAGATGGTCTGGTGAGCCCAAATTCACACCCATGATTCTTAGGAGTCTCCAGGAAATGGCTATGGAGAGCTGAATTTGAATTCAAGCATGTGTGCCTGCATCTCTTAGCCAGCGAGGAAGGAGAGATATACCATGTTCCTCGCCTGCCTGATTAAAATTAACCAATCCTAATCAGATTTTCAAATACTGAATGTTTAGAGGAAGTATGGACAAATACATAGTGATGATTTGTTAATATTGTTCAGAGACTCATAACCCCTAATTAATGTATTCATGAAAACTACACATAATGCAGGTTGCAAGTAGAAAAACAGGTGGAATGCGGTGATTTCATTATTTATGAATTTCTGGTCGCAATGTCCCCAAAGCACCAATGTCTCTGCCATCCACACCTGACTCAGCTCCGTTTGTCGATCAGCAGTGTGAGATGAAGGGCTGTTAGGACAGACTGACGCTCCTCACCTTGCCCATCCCCGGTGCTTGTGCCACCCTGAGTGCAGACCTGGCTGTCCTGACTGTCCCTGAAATCCCACATCCCAAACCCCCAAATTAGCTCCAGAAGAACAGCAGAACCTCCCTGCCAAGCGCAGCAGCAGCTCTGAGAGCATCAGGGCTCTGGGGCTCATTACCTGTTCCTACCCCAGGGAAAAGAGTGGAAATCTAAGAGTAAGTGCAACTTATACCACAGCTTCTTTGACTGGGACATAAATGGCAGTTGTGGAAACATAAAAGCGTGAGTGTGAAGTTGCCTGCCCGTGAAATGGAGGCCTGCAGACGGGGCTGTCCCTGTGAGCACAGGCACATGGTGTTTGGGTATGGCAGGGGTGCCAGATGGTGAGCATCTCAAAGAATCTCTTCTCTGCCCCCGAGGCGACTTGGGGGGATGCTGTATTTCAGAGGAAGATCCTGAGGGGCTCAGGCTGGGGGTGCAGGAGGGGAGGTGTTCCCTCAGTCCCTCCGGCTGTCACCTTTATCCCATGTGAGATTCAAGCTCTCTGGGAGAGGCCACTACAAAACTGTCTCCAAAGTCCTTCTGTTACAGGGCAACCAAATGCTGTTTCCAAGGGCCCAGGGGAAGGTCGGAAAAGTGCATCACAGCTGCAGCATTTACTTGATAATGTTTCCAATGGGATTTTGATCACAGTTCTTTGCTAAAACCATAGCTTGCACCAAGCACACGGTAACAGCAGATCGGAATTCCTGGTTTATACAGCAGTCGGACTAAGATCAGTAACACAGTTACCCCTGGGTGTCCAAACTGCTGGAGTACAATGGGAAAACCCTGCCTGACCAGAGACTCCCACATCACAGCAAGCTGCCTGTGGGACAAATCCTGCTCTGTGCGCTTGTAGCAGATGTGAGATGAAATACAGAGAATCCACTTGGGCAGGTCTGAAACTAGTGAAGTCGAACAAGAAAAGACATAGACTCTAATAAGCAGATTCCAGGCACTTCCCTAGTTGGGCAGTCCTAGTAATTATCCTTTATCATGTGTATTCTTTCCTTTTTGTGCCCTTTATCATGTGTATTCCTTCCTTTTTGTGCCATTTATCATGTCTATTCCTTTCTTTTTGTTCTGATTATCATGTGTATTCCTTCCTTTTTTTGGCCTTTATTTCCTCCCTTGTTGTAGAGGAAAAGGATTTTCAGAGGTGTGCAGCTGAGAGCACTCCAATGAGTGCTGCCCCTCAGCCAGGCAAGGAGAGGGAGCACAGAGAAAGGGCAGGGTTTTGGGAGGACACCCTTAGCATCCTTTCTCTTTGCAGAGCTGGGGCGAATGGTGGTGAAGGAAGACTGGAAAGATTTTTCCAGGAAAGTCTTCCAAAAAAACAACTACCTGCCATGACGCTGTGCATTCAAGCCTGGCTGTGCAGCAGATAACAGATCGACAAAACACAAGTAGAAGGAGCTGATCCAGCTCACAGACGATTAAGGCTTTGGGAAATCTATTTCTATTAAACTGCCAAAGGATCTGGGCAGGAGGGGGAGAGCAGGAGCAGACATCTAAGTGACACTGCCGTGTGAGTGTATCCTGCATGGTTGAGTTACTGGCTGTGATTGAAGTCCCAAGTCCTTTCCCGAAGACTTAATTTGGGTTCAGACAACCGACTTTGCCCTCACTTTTCTCTGCAGGGAGGCAAGCAAGTATCTGAGTCAAAGGGGAATCCCAAGGTACACAGAATTAAAAGCCAGAGTGGCAAATGTCACAAGCAAAGATGTTCTTTGCTTTCTTTTCCTGTAGAAAGAGAAATAGAGAAGAAACAATATGGTCATCCCAGAAACATTTGCAGGAAGATCACTAATGCAATATTTGAGAGAACAGAGCATGGGGTTAGCTGATCCCCAAATGATGTTTTTGGAGGCTCTGCACCAGATCAAACATAAAAGAAGCTGCTTTCTTTTTGGCTCTATCTGTATCTCATCCAGTGGACATTCATTTCGCGTGAAATGAAATTTAGTGTCACTTCATATCATAACACCAGGAAAGAACCTCATCTCATCTAACTTTAGAATAGTCATCTAACTTTAGACAGCAGAGAGAGGTCCAGTTGTCTCTCAAAGCCCAGGGTAGAACAGATGCTCTGAGGGGTCACTCCTGGACTTGGTCAGGGCCAGGTGACATAAATGATATTGCAAGTAGCAGCAATAGGTTTTTGCAAAAAAAGCTTTTCGCAATGGCTTTTCTGCAGATCCCAGCAATGTTGGCACTTGAACTGAGTACCCAAAAGCAGAAGGTGCCATAATATACGAGCTGGGGGAGTTGTCCTCTTTTGAGTCAGTTTAGCTGAGTCTATGGAATAGAAGACGATTTAATTACTGTTATAATAAATAGGATTGTAGAGGGATATTACAGGCATTTATTTCACGTGGCAACTTATTCAGTAAATATGCTTTGCTCAACATCCTACTTCAGTTGTACTCATTAGCAGACTAAATTAACAGCTACCATAGGCACTGGGTGACTCAAGTACCATCCCCAAAACTGTTTTGCAGGAAACTTTCCTTGCACTTTCCCATTGCCCTCTCCACCAGAGGAGATCATCTCCGTAAAACATTCATGAGCAGCTTTAAAATAATGAAAAATTAAACAACCTTTGCTATAAGGTATGAAATATTTACCATGCTGCTGTAAGCTAATTGCATACAGAAACAACGAAGTGCCTGGGCTATAGGCTAAGTGGCACCACCAGCATCCGATGGCTGCAGCCCATTGTTGCTGTGCTGGTTCCTCTGCCTGATGAACTGGGGAGAAGAGTGGTGGTGAGACGAGAGAAGCCACCAGCCATTGGGATTTCCTTGTCATCTCCTCCCAGTGATGGCAGGAGGACTAACAGGATGGTTGTTGGCCCAAGGCCTGGGTGCAAGGCCGCTGTGTGTCTGAAGGTGTTAGCTAAAGCAGACTGCATGCTCAGCGAATGCTTGTCAAGCTGGAGTCTCATCATACTTTGTCACTTCTCCTTCTCATCCCAGTTGCAGCCCTGAAGTGCACTAATGGAAAATAGCAGAGCCGGCTGAACAAGTCGGAGCAAATGATATATGTGAGAAATTAAGCCTATGATTCTGTTCGCTTTAATCATTGCAATTTCCTCCAGTTTTTCTTGTTGTTTGGAAGTATTTAAACATCTTTGAAGGGAGATATTTCTTTTTTTTTTTTGGCTTGATTGCAAACAGCTCGCCGCGGGTGCTCACTATTCAAGCTGTGTTTTAGCTAGAATCACAACTGATCGGATCAGTCACCTGGTGCTGTGAGTTGGCTGCTGATGAACCCTGACCCATGTAAAGCCAAGCACCAGCTTTGGCAGCCACTTCGGCAGAGGGACCGAAACGCACTTCCTTTGAGATAGGTAAAGAGCAAACACACAAATGTTTGTAAAAAGTAAGTGGTACATGAGTGGGATGTGGCTGGAGATAAGGAATTGGCCTTTCTCACAATGCCTTTTCCTCCAAAAAAACAGGTGTGCCTGTCTCTGCCAGCCCTCCTGCCTCCCCTCCTGCCTGGGGCTGTACCCGCGGTGACACAGCCCGAGTCCCAGCAGAACTGAAAAGCCCCATATCACAATGTTTTCATCAGGGAGGATAAAACTCCTTGGTCCTTCAGGGCATTAAAAGGTCATTTTGCTCCCTGATGCCGCAGCTGGGATCCGAGCGAGCAGAACCACTGAGGAAGAAAGAAATAAACAACAGGCGCAGAAAGTATCTGTTCTTTCCATTATTATAGGATTTATCTTCCTAATATACGGGGAGCGTTGCCTGGCAACACCGGCTCTCCCGACCTCTGCCATCTCCCCCCAGCACAGCCCAAATGAGCTCGAACCGCATGGAGCCTTCTCCAACACAATCACTGGCTGATTCACACGGGCTTGGCAAGTCCTGCGAAAGAGCGTTGCCCATCTCTCCATCTCCATCTCTTCTCTTCTTCTCTCTGGTGACAAACACCTCCCAGGAAGGGCCATGGCTCAGCCACTGGCTGGTCTGGAGGGAGGACCACCACAGCTTCTTCACTGGGGTATCTCCGTGCTGGAGAGCGTGGCCACGAGGCTGAGGCACTCCCAGAGCTCAGCAACAAACTTCCAACAGCATCTCGGCCTTCACCTTCAAACACATCCATCCTTTGGTAAAAGCCCCACAGATGACTTTCAAGCTGAAGCTACTGATGGTGCACCCATAGATGTTCATCATGTGTTACTTAAAGTTCTCCATAGCACTTAGCAGAGATACTCCAGGACCTTTTCAGCCCTTCGTGAGAGGGGGATCCTTCTTGCATTGGAGACCATCCTGACACGGGTGAGTTTTCTTCTGTGTAAACATCCAAGATTTTCCACAACTGCAGCTGCTTCACCCACATCCTTCCATCCCTTGCTCCTAACTTGCCATCCCTAAACTCCTTCCTGCAGCTTCCCGATTGCTCCCAGCTCCCCAGAGCTGCTGCACAAGGCTGCCCTGTAAGGATCGTGGATGCCAGGACTCCTCTGGGCTGGGAGAGTTTGCTCAAGCGAGATCCTCGCTGCAGCGACGCAGGATTGGGCCCAGCTGTGGCATCGGGTGGGAATTTGGACAAACGCTGGCGTTTCCACAGACCTCAAGTCCTCTTCTGTCTTGGCTCTCCTGATGCTCACAAGCAGCCGGTTTTGTTCCACTGACATGTTACGAGCGAAGTGATTAGTTCAGAAGGTGGGAAAATCCTGCAGGTATTTATTAGAGGAAGAGAGAAATTAAAATACCCCAGCTTGGACAAGTCTAAAGCAGAGCAGCTGCGCTAACTTTTAAAAACCTCTTTCCAAATTCCTCACGTCTCAGTAACACAGTAACATCCTCGATGCGGAGATGGGCTTGAATGTGATTTACCCCCCGTCCCGTAGCCCATCAAACCATCGCTAGCCCTTTCACCAGACTGTATTTGCGGAGCAGCAGATGCCATGGTTACTATCTGTACAGCCGGGACGGGAACTGCTCCTGTTCCCCTGACAATAGCAGCGACTGAAACTTTATTCTTCGCTCGGGACAGCATTAATCACTCACACATCACCGGAGAAAGGGGGGTCTGGCAGAGGGGACGGTCGCCCTCCCACCCCAGGGAGAGCTGAGTGCTGCAGAAAACTGCTGCCGTTGCAGCCTCGGTTGTGGAAATGTTTGACACTTGTGCAGACTGCATTTTCACTAACTATGATATTTACTTTTCTCCATGTGCTGCCCTCCCCTGGGATTTCAAACAAAGGAAAAAACCACCCGTAATGACAGTAGAAGAAATCATATGCTCAGAAGCACCATCCGAGGTGCGTAGCACAGCCTGAGCGCACAGGTGCAAATATCATCTGAATAACTGCAAAAGCAAATCAAGATACGCTGGTGCGCCACCGACACGGCTCGGCTGAGGGAGGGGAGAAGTGGGAAAGCACGGGTGAGAAAAAGGGGGAACAGGGAGGGTTCGACCTGTGGGTGTTTTCCCAGGCAAACAGCTTCCAAAAGCAGATCAGTGATTTCTGCAAACGCCTCCAGCTGAACCTCTCGTGTTGGACATCAACCTGCCGCCCGGCGAGACCGCAGGCCAGGTCTGTGTTAACAAGAGAGCAGTCCTCTTCAGACTCAAAGACTTTGACTTTAGAAGAGCCGCACGGCTCTGCTTTTGCCTTCTTTAACACTAGCTCACAGCAAGGTGCATAAAGAATCCCCCTCCCCTCGAACCCCCCTGCAGCCACGGAGAGAGGAGGGGAGGACAACCAGAGAGGAGCAGGCGTGGTGCTCAGTGGAGAACAAGGAGCTTGCACAGATACTATGGAGACGAGCATTGTGTAGAGACCTGAATAGGCCAGAATAGAAAAAAAACTTCAACAGTATCACAGCCAGGATCCAGCACGGCTCCGGGAGAGCCGGGCGACTGCCTGCACTTGTAAACTTGAGGGTGGGCTGCTATTGTAAAGCGGGAGCTGGCAGGAGAGGTAGGGGCAGGGAGCGCTGGAGTGATGGAGAGAATTCAGGTGAAAAAAGGTTAAGTGCAGCCAGATATTTAAGTGAGACTGAGTCGCCCATGAGAGCAATGCAAACAGTTCATTGCAAGGAAACCTGATCCAAGGCCATTTACAGCACAAACCCAGAGACAGGCAAGTGCCCCCTCCCCTTACACTCCATGGGATCTGGCAAGGACAGTGCTGGCTCAGAGTTCATAAATTCTTCAGCAGCAAATACTTAGATACTTAATCAAGGGCTCCTCTGTTACTCCAGAACAAGTTTACATTATTAGAGAAAAAAAAAAAACACCACAACACCAAACCCTCAACCAAACAAAAAGGGTCCTAAATAAAGAGATAAAGTAGTATGACAGGACAGCAATAATAGCTTTCAGGTGTATGTTCTGCATAAGATTTCCAGGCAGTTGGTTTAGTTAATGGATTCCCTTAATCTTTCAGCTGTCAGCGTGCAATCTATAGTCTACTGTTTCTTCCACACCGTATTTATAGGGACAAATTCAAACTTGTATAAACAGACAGGAGTATCTATTGTTGTGCAAGAGCAGGGCACAAAGGGAGCTTGTCACCGATACATCACAGCTGTCTGAGAGCCGTGCCGGGAGAAGCTGGGACGGAGGGGGCAAACGGGAACCAGGAGCCTTGGAGGATCCAGAGGTGTTGGGGAGTGTGGGAACCAGGGCAGCGAGGGCTGTGCGGGGAGGGACGGGAGCAGGCAGGGAGGTGGGCAAGGCCCACTCAGCTGCTCCGGGCTCTTTGGGATGCTGAGAGTATGGGCAAAGCTCTGCCCTCCTGCTGCAGGCCTAGGGGGAAAAGTAGAAACTTCAATTAAAAAAATAGGAGCTGACTCAGAGTTTGAGTTTTCTAAGTCGGTTTGTAAGCAAACCATGAAGGGGAAAGATGGGGGTAAGCTGGTGGTGAAAGGATGATAAAAATAAGACATGGTTGTGCAGAGAGCAGGTCCTGGGAGCTGCACCATGGCAAGGGAAGGGCAGACACATTGCTCTCTCCTGTAAAGTCCAGCTGTCCTGCTCTCTGAGGAAAAATCCCCCCACGTCGGCTGAACTGGGATACATCTGTATTAACTGGCAGGGGTGAAAAGAGCCAGGAGCCTGTGATAATGTGAGTTTGGCTGGTAGGGCAGCCTGGCTTCAACGGGAAGCACTTCCCAGGCTTGGAATCTCAGTTCCTGCCCCTCTGCTCTAATTCTCTAACCTCTGTTGCAGCGTTGCCGGCTGCTTTGAGAGAGGGGTGTCACTGCACGCTGCCATGAGCTTCTCAGGACCCCCCAGATGGGGAAAACATCACCCAAACCTGGGGACAGATGACAGAGTCAATCTAGCAAGAGGTGACGGTGAGAAGATAAGGAACAGGACTGGAGCAATGGGATGTCCAGATAAGGAGGAGAAAGTCGGTGAGTAAAATCCTAACTATGCACAGAGGAAGGAGAGGAGGGAAAGCCGCAGTCTCCTAATCACCACCAACTCACGAGGGATGCACGAGGCACAGCCAAGAGCCAGAGAGAGCCGGAGGTGTCGCGAAGCCATCGCAGGCACTTACTGCATGGGCTGTGCTGCTTTGGGGTTTTAAATCATGTGGCACGGCCCTGTGAGGAAAAGCTTATTTTTCCTTCGATAACTCCAGTTTGAGGCAAGGAAGGTACCTCGCCATGCCCTGCAGCAAACTGCTCCTTGCGTCAGCGGAATACAAATAACCAAAAACAACTGGAGAAGGTAAGTTTTTGCTGTAAAAGTTTGACAGAGCCCCGCTGAAGGATGCTACCCAGCACAGGGAGTGTAGATATGATTATTGGCAAAATGCAGAACAAGGAAGATAGGGACTAACTCCGTGTGCTGGTCTGGTTTGAGTACTCAAGCACTCACAGAAAATTCATCTGAAAGATCTCGCCTCCAAACCTGTCCCTGTTTGTCTGCTCCTTGTTTATTTAAAAGCAAGGCTTTGCAGAAATGGTCTCTCCTGCCTTTCCACTGCCCCACTCTGCCCTCTCCCCATCCTCCAAGCCTCTGCAGGGTTTCTCAGGGCGGGCACAGGTCTTCTTCTGTGAGTGATCCGGCCTGCCCCAGTTTCAACTGGGAATCCATTCCTGTTGCTGCTTTTTCTCTGCTCTCAGGCTCATGGAGCAGCGTCCCTCCGGCAGTGATGTTGGCAGGTCTCTGCAGGAGGCTGGCAGTGGTGCTTGACGCAGGCTCGGGCCCTGGGGCAGCACCGGGGTCGTCTCTCATGCAGGGTACATGGGGCTTTCAGGTGGTTCTGGAAATACTGGGTAAGAGACGGGCAGAACTGCTGCCTTGCTGTGGCACGGCTGAGCCTCCCGCCACTCCCTGACCAGGTTCTACTTTCTGCCTCGGTGAACTCAGCCTTGTTCAGGTCCCAACAGAGTGCCAGGAGTCATCGATGTGCATCTTCCACCTGGATGAGCAGGGCTGGATGGAAGATACGTACAGCACCTTCCCCCAGCATTCGGCGCTGGGGAGACCGGCAGATCCCAGCAGTGCGTTCCCCTGCCCCAGCATTCCCCTCCTGGCTGGGAGCACCGAGGTGACTGGGAGGAAGAAGCAGGGGATGGCAGCCTTCAGCTCCGGGGGAGCTGCAGTGATTTGAATATATATTGAAAAATTTCCCAGTGTGTTAAATAAGCAGGAGGGTGGCAGGGAGCTGGCGCAGGAGGGCCGAGCGGTGCAGCTGGGGCAGCAGGAAGAGTGACGCTGCCTTAGCACTGCTCTCTGCAGCAGAGGAACTGTCCGGGCGATGTTGCATTTCCTGGGATGCAGGATCCTGCAGCCCAGCCAGCCGGAGGGAGCATCGCAGAGGCAGGCAGGCACGGTCAGATGTGGCCATAGAGGAGAAGGAGAGGTTCGTGCAACAAGAGGCAAGAGGATGCTTGTGTCGGAGGGGCGGCTAATGGTTTATTAAGAGGGACGGGGTCAGGAAGGCGTCATCAAGCCCTGGTGCAATTATGCCACATATCCAGTTCTGGCTCTTCCGGACACAACTCATCTCTCTCCAGGGTAATGCAGGCCGCCTCCTGCACCTGATCCCCACATTAACACTGTCACAAGCTGATGATATTATCAAGTGAAGCGTAGCCTCCGGGGGAGACAGGCTTTAACCCTTCCAACACAGGCAGTAGAGGGAGGATGAGCCCTGGACCGTGTTGAGCAACAGGTGAAAAGGGACCTTTTGAGGGTCAGTTGAGTCTGCACAGAGAAATGTTTGGGAGAGGAGAAGGAGGAGCTGCAGAAAGGCAAGGCAGAGTGTGATGGATGTAAGTTGGTGTCAAATTTGAAAGTCTCAATAATATTTGTGGCTACACACTGGCCCCCAGGGGTTTCCCAAAGGACCAGATTTGAGGAGCCATTGCTCTCTAAATCTATCATTCTCAGAAAAATCAAGCCCGCTGCCATCTCTCCTCCCTCCTGACACTAAGCAGAGACATGAAACAACCACACCAATGTGACTGAATCTTCGTGGAGCCCCATAGCAATGCCACGAGCACCTGCAGCACAGTGGGCATGGCCATGTCCCCCATCCTGCAGCCATCCCCGGCTCCCACGCACAGACCCTGAGGAGCAGGGCAGGACCTCCCAGACACCAAGAAGATTCGTGAGCAGCTCTCTGCAGGCTCCCCTTCAGTGGATTTGGGGTAGAGCAGTGCAAAAGGCCTTCAGCAGCTGAGTTTCCACTGTCCCTCCCTCCTCACAGGCTGATCCCTTGGCACCATCCTCCCAGGTGCCATGAAATGTGGGAGCTGTGGTCCACAAGCACCCAACTCGAGGGGCAGGAGCCTCCTGCACTCCCACTCTGGACCTTGGGGCCAAAAAAATGAGCGTGTGTGACTGCAACAGCATCGCTGAGGTGCTGCAAAAGCCTGATCCTGCCATCCAGCAGCATGCTGAGCCCTGCCGTACGCACCCCCCCTTGCCATCCGTGTCTAGCATCCTCCAGCTTCCTCCTCCCCAGGGAACCCACTCCAGTTCCCAGATTTGCTGCAAAGGTTTAAATTGCGCTGTTAAGATCTCCGGGGTAAGAAAAGCAGGAGGAGGCAAGCGCCCGTCTCGGGGAGCTGAGCAGCTGATTTAATTCAACATTCCCATCGGAATCGTTGTGTTATTTGAGGTCGGAACAGGTAACTACAGCATAAAATTAAAGCGGGTGCCAGAGCGTGTGCCAGGGCCGTGAGCTGGAGGCAGCCCGGTGTTTCAGCCTGTTCATTCTTACTCATTACCAGCTCCGGAGGCAGCGTCTCCAAATCCCTCTAAATTCCTCTTCTCTCTCCCCTTGATTTCCTTCTCATCCTGCATGCTGAAGTCTGCAAACAACTCACTTAAATCCGTTCCTCCGCTGTCCATTAAGCTTTTAACACTTGCTGCTTTTCCCGACAGCAATGCAGATTGTATTACAGCTTCTTAAATGTTAATTTTTATTGATTCTATATATATACATAAAAATATATGCATGCACACAAACACGCACACACATATTGATATATATATTGATATCCAGCAAGTGGTTCCTGTAGGTGGAGGGTACTAGAGGCTGATTGCTGTTACCTCCAGGGAACAAGGGCATCCTTGCCAGCAGGAAAACAGAGAGGCCAAATGCAAGAGCAGTTTCATAAGCAATAACTCATGAAGCAAAGGGCCTTTCCTTGGGGCTTACCTAAGGTAAAGGACTAGAGGTTACAGCTGGGCTGGCTGGAATCTGAGATGATAAAGTAATTTTAAAAATGCCCTATATAGAGGTTACCAGTGTTTTCATGGGCTTTGGAAGATCTGCAAAGCGTTCTGGGTGCCCAGGCACTGGTTGGGACCTGGCTAGGGACCCAGCAGACAATGCTTTGAAACCTCTGTCAAGGTTTCAGCAATGAAGGAGGGAGCTGGAGTCAGTATCTGGGAGCTGGGAGTCCTATTCTGGGGAGTCTGGATCCATGCAATGAATTTGGGACTCCACATTTCAGATATGCCACATGACTGCAGCCCAGTTTCTTGGTTTGCTTCAGTTTCTCCATGAAGTTACTCCCATTTTTTTAACTGGGTGGTGCAGTTTGATTCACAGCACTACATAAAGGCTCACGAGGGAGCTCACCTGGACCTTCTTCCAGGGCTGGTAAGTCAAAATCAGGCACTTCAGGTGGTGTTTCCACAACTGCCTCAAAGGCCTGCGCCTCTTTGTCCTGCAGAAGTGGATTTTTTTTCAGAAGTCCTGTTCTCAGGGGCACCCAGACTAATTTCAGAGCTGCTGTGGGCTCACAATTTCTCCCCAGCTCCATGGGAGCTGTGTGTGCCCCAGGCTGCTGCAGCCCCCTGGCCAGTGTGGCTAATGGGGATCGGGGTACCCCCCTTGCAGCACCCGTGGGGAGCAATTAGCCAGGGAGCTGTGCCTGAGAGTCTCAGTTCTGTGGAAGGAGCCCTCGTCAAGGCTGTGATAAAGACAAATTCCCTCAGCAGATGAGGTCACAGAGCCCATTTCCATCACACACAGAGTGTTCCTCTGCTAAAAGCAAGTTAACATGTTAAAATTAGACATTCAGACGTGGGAAAACCAGCACAGAGGGTGTTTGTGAACTCTTTGGTGCCTCTTCTTGTGGTGCAAGCCTTTCCATGGCAGGATCACACTTGTTTCTCCTCTCGCTCAGCCTGTCCAGGAGCATCTATCTGCGACAGAGCTGCCAGAGCTGCTGGTGGGGGGCTCTGCCTTCAGCCCATCCCGATGGCACAGAGAAACCCGGAGCCCTGGGAGCATTTCCGTCCTGGCCAGAATCAGCACAAAATCTGTTTGCCAAACCATATAGGAGCAAACTCTGATTTCTTTAAATGTTTATAGTTTTGTTAACTTGGGTGGGTTTTGGCTGACTTGGCAAAAGGCACCTTCTGATGCCCTCTGCCCCTCGGAGGGCAACACATTCAGACAGGTCTTTGTCACTGAAAGTGTCACCAGTTTTGTTCTTCTTGATTTAAGTATGAGAAAAACAAAAGATGTTGTCCCCTCAGCTTGTTTCCTTCTGAAACCAAATTAACTGTTTTTCCATTGAAATTTCCCAAAATCAGAACAGCTGGAAGCAAATTTCAGCCCAGAATAGTTCACCCTGGATAGTGAAAATGTGGTGAGCACTGCTTTAAGCCTTTAAAAATAGAGCCACATGATGGGAAAGGGTAAGCCATCGTATCTAAAGGACTTGCTGCTCATATTCCCTTTGCCACATGGAAAACCAGGCTGTCAAAAAGCAACTCCTGCTGTTTATATGAATTATTTTAATAAAGTAAAGAAGAAAGCTCTGTGTCAACCTTGAACGATTGTCCATTGTTTTTCTTTAACTTGAAGTCAGTGCTCACAGCATGGAGCAGGACAGCTGAGGAGCTGGGAGATGTGTCCAGGACTGGTCTCCACGGTGGATGGCACCAGGAAGGGAGGGAATCTCCAGGGGTTTCTGCTGGGATGAATTCCTTGCTCACTGCATCGTCTGACAGCGGGCAGCTGCAGCCTGTGCCCGGCATGGTGCCCGGCGGGTCCCTGCATCCCACACCCGGCCTCCCGCGCATCCTTGCGGAGGAGGTGGATTTCCCCAGGAAAGGGGTTGGTTGGCTTGCGGATTAGCGGAGTTGTTGGACTATGTGTCGCGGTCACGGCAGAAAAGCAGAACTGAGAAGCCAAATGGTTTTGCTAATCCGCTTGCTTTGATTTAGCAGCACCAACCGTTTGCAAACACAGCTTTAATCTCCATTGCTGATTTCCAGTGTGCAGGGCCTGAGCTCGAATAAAGAGACCGGAAAATGAGGATGCTCAGAAAAAATTGTTCCACAGAATCTGGGCTGAGGAAGACCCCGCTTTGCACAAGCTGAGGGGCCTTGCAGTCAGGGGATTTTATTAACCAGACCTGCACCCTCACAGCTGCTTGGTGACTGCATGCAGTTGTTGCTCAGCATTGGAGAAACTCTTTCCTAATCCTCTTTACCTGGAGAAAATACCTGCTCATGAAGAGCACCAGTGTCACCTGCCACAGGACATAGACTTCAGATGGGGACTTTGTAAGGAGGGAGAAGCTGGCGCTTGTATTTATATCAATATGAGAGGGGACATGAAGGAGGCGTGGGGTCCCACATACTCTGGGGTTTTCAGAATGAAGCCAGGAGGGATGGGAAGCAATTTTTAGCTGCCACCGGTTTCCTACTGCGTGAGCTCCATCCAAGCACTCTGTGCATACATCCTCCCAGTGCACGGGTATCAGGATCAAACTCAACATTTTCAGGCTTGTCCTCAGGGGAAATGAGACACAAGGAGAGGAGTAACACCCCAGCAGTGCAGACCACCAGCCCGGCCAGGCTGCAGCACCAGTGGGAGATGCTCCTGAGGGATGGGATGTGGCCCGGCCGCCTCGCTCCTCCCGCAGCCAGAGCGGGTGTGCGGTGGGGAGCGATGCCCAGCCGGACATCTGCCAGCCAACACCACGGGGGAAAACACTGTGCCCCCTCCTGTCCCCCCCAAAAAGGAGGGGAGTGTTTGGGAAGCATGCAAAGCCATGAAGAATGTCCTCTCATTAATTAGCTCGTGGCAGGGCAGATTGTCTCGGAAGATGAGGCATCGCAGACCTTGGTCCACCTCCCTAATTGACGCACGAGCCATTTTGCCATGCGGATGATGACTGGGGCGGCGGCGGGAGCAGATCACAGGCCCTGAGTAAAGGACCTTGACAAGGAAAAGGTAAGGGTTCTTCTCACCCTCCTCTGCTCCTCGCCATCTCATTCATCACATCACAAACGCATTAGCACAGGGTAATTATTAAAGATCAAAGGAAGACATTTGCAAAGGTTGCGCAGGCAATGAAGCCCAGAAATACATTTGGAGAAAGGCTGTGCCTTTGTGCTGGGATCTCAAGGAGAGCATTGTAAAGGACTGATGAAACAGTTTGACTGTGTTTCAGAGTTAGTATTACTGCAACTCATTTAAAACTTGACCCACTTTTATCTTCCATATTGGCATATTTTATTTTTTCTTTTTTTTTTAAGTGGAGAATAATTGAGCACACCCAGCAAAATTGCAACAAATGTTTTGTTTGAGCCATATTTTTCAGGGAAAAATCACTTGGCAAAGTTTTTTTCCCCAAATGAGAATGAGGGAGAAGGAGCATGTGCATGCCAACACGTGAGCACCGGCATGTGTGCGTGCTCCCGTGAGGGACCTGCCCAAACCCAGGGTGCCAGCAAGCCCACAGAGCATAGGGAGCAGCCTCTGAGGCTGCCCGGTCCTTCTGCCTCTCGCTGAGAGAAGGAGACCCACTCAGGGATGAGTTTTGTCTTGATTTAGTGACTGCTCGACAGAAATTAGACACCCAGCTCGTACAGCAGACGACCAGGCACTGCCTGGCAGCTGGAGTGGCAGGAGGGAGCGATGGCCTTGCTGCGTCGGCATGCCTTCGCTGAGCTCCTGCTTGCAATAAGAGATTTATTGCACACTTGTGTCGGGGCACACCTTCACCATTGCCTGCACCAATGACGACAAAAGAGGAGTAATGAGCCGTGTTCGGTGGGAGAAAGACTCAACATAGCGCTGCTTTTTCTGTATGGGATGTACACCTCCATTCATCTGGTTATTTTACCTTCAGGACATGAAAGGGAAGCAATTTTTTCACCTAATAGAAATTTTCTTTGGCACAGAGACCACAGAGTAAAATCTGCCTCTTGTGCAGGTAAGTGGGGAGGAACTGAAGCAGAGCAGTCCGAGGTTGCAGGGAGGGGCTTGGAGCACACTTAGACCCGAGACAGGCAAATACATCAGGAAGAGAAAATAAAGGGCTCAGTTGTGACAGTTGGCTTCTGGTCCTTCCCGAGGAGCTCCTGGGAACGAGAGCAACCCTGGAAGGGAGGCGGGGGCGACAGGTACGGTGCTTTGCTCCTCTGGGTTGGTGTCCCCAGTGGGGACACGCTCCTGGGACCACAGCCTCTTCAGAAGAGAGGAGCTCTTACAGGAGAAGGGCAGCTTCTGCCTGCCTCAGCCTGAAACCTTCCCTCTCCCCTGGCAGCCTTGCTGTCACCATTTGCTCCCCAGAAAGGCCAGGGGACACCTCTCCATCCACCGCCTGCCGAGACTGGTGATGTCCCAGCTACAGGACTTGCTCCCAGTGCTGAGTGGACTGGGCATGGCACTACAATGCTCCCTGGAAATGTCCCACCGGGGAGCTGGACTGATGCTAACTGAGCACAGCATGTGCAGGGTGCTGCCAGGCCGAGCCTGCTGTAGCCTCGACTCAAGCCCCAGCACGTCACCAGCGGAGAGGAGCAGGCCAGGACTTGTCCCTGCTCCCCCCTTCCCTATGCAGTGACACCCCCCTGCAAGAAACAGAGCTGGCTGCTGCCACGGCTGCTGCTTTTGAGGGGATTTAGTCTTCTCTAAGTAAACATGGAGGCAGTTGATACACACCTTATAATTACATTGCTGCACTCTGCAATTATTACATTTTCCAAGCTACAGCTGCTTCCTACTCATTATCAGGTTAAGAAACTTCTCCTGATAGTAACATCGCATTAACCCTGTAATTAAGAGGCAGACCACCCAGCGACTGGCTGCTGAGAGGGGCTTCTTCAAGCAAGGAGCGGCCATGCCTGAGCTTGGAGGTGCCTTTCCATGATGCAGAGTCACTTTTCCATCACTCAGGCAGCTGCTCTTCCCCCTCTTTTTATTTTTTTATTTTTTTAATGACATGACAGGAGCATCCTCGCAAATATGCCACCGCAGAGATTAGCCAAGACCTCGGCAAGGGGGATCTGCTGAGCCCTGCGTTTCGGCGGGCAGGGCCACTGGAGTTCCCTGGGCACCTCTCTCGCAGCTCCAGCAAACAATTTATGTGATGAATTTTGCATTTGCGAGCGTGATTTTCTTTAAATGAAATTCTCTGTTGTTGAAAATGCCTGTTTCCTGCCACCCTGCCTGCGGGCTTCTGCCTGCAGCTGCAGGCCAGCAGCAGTTGGGTCAGATCCTTCTGTTTGTGTCTCCATCAGGACAAGGGATCGTTTCTGAAAGGTGGGGATGTCACCTAAAGCAACACAGAGAGATGCCAGGAAGGCTGTGGCAGTGCCCAGCCATGGCCCCTGCAGTGCCTCTCTGTGTTCCCAGCCCCGGGATGCGGCACACGCGCGCAGGCAGCAGCACCCCGGTCTCCGTCCTTGCAGAGAGCGGAGCTGCTGAGACAGCTCAAGACTTGGGGTTGAGCTTCTGCTGTTTAAGGGGCAGACCCAGAGAGGACAAGGTGCAAGGGCTGCAGATGAGCCTGAGCCACAGATGGAGAAATTTGAAGCTTGATCCTAATGAGTCTTCTCAGCCAGGTCACTGTTAATTTGTTTTGGGCCTGTTTATGAGAAAAGGGCACTTCTTAGCTGAAGAAGTTCAGCGCAGCACCATACCCTCACTGTGTGGAGGCTGTAATTTCATGACACTCCAAAGTCTGGACAATTTAATTGGGAAGAACTTAGCTGCTACTGCTGAATTCAGTCCATGGCATAGCTTGACACCTTTAATTACAGGAAGCAGAGCTAGGCTCCAGATACAGCAGCGTATCTGGGACGGGATCGTATCAGCAATCAAATCCGCCAAGAAGGCACCCACGGCCGGCTGGGCAGGGCGCGTGTTTAGCAGAGGAGCCGCTGAGCTCGTTCTGCCCCACAGCCGGAGCAAGAGCAAGAGCTGCTGCACACATTTAGCTGCCTCCTGCAGTTGCCTTCTTTCAGCTTGAGGAATAAATCTGGGAACAGTTCTACCTGCTAGAACAGTTCACCAAAAAAGGAATGGAGCAAACATATTTAAGCTCTTGCTGTGCTCGCCAGGAGCAGCGGAGTCTGCCTCTGCAAGCAAAGCTCTGCAAGCCAAGGCACAAAACCCTTCCCAGACAGGAGGTCCAGCTCCCCATGCTGGCCTTGGCTGGACTGGAGCCCTGCTGGGCTTCCCACTTCGTACCAGCACAGCAGCCTGGAGCAGAGCAAGCACAGCAGCAGGATAAGCTGACAACGAAGCAATGCCTTGCACACCCCTGCACCTCTATGTTTGACTATTGCATTCGGTACATCAGCCTGCAACCAGGACTGTCGTGTGAATCACCTTACCCAGTGGATCCAGCCAAAGGCTGTTCCCCAGCGCTGGAAAAGCAGTGACAAGTGTAACAAATGCATGCACACCACTTCCCTGAATTTCTTTTCGGGTTCACATGCAGAAAAATCAGTGGCCCCCAAGCACTTTCTGAAGCAAGACCCCGTGGCTGCCTTCTCGAGCCTGGTCCCCAGAAAGGATGGAGGGACTCCTGGTTCAGGGGAGCCACAGACCTCCAGCACACCTTCCCCTTCACTCCCCAGCCCGTGCCCTCGAGCACAGCAGGATCCAGCCCAGAGCAGAGGGAGGGCTCTGGGCAGGAGTGCAGCATCGATGGGTGATGTGTGGCCAGCCCCAGGGATGGGGGGGATGGCCAGCAGCAAACCCCTACCCAGGCTGTGGCCATGGGGGGGCTCTAGGGGGGGAGATGATGGCAGCGCTTGCTCCAGAAACTCCCCCTCTAATGGGACATTTCCCGTGTTATCCCGACAGCTCTGGTTTCCAGGCAGTTTATCACCCACCTAAAAATCGATGACAAGCCAGAGTGAACCCCTGACCTGGAAGTATAAATTGCCCCTAATTATCACAGTGGCTCGTCATGCGCTGGGTGCTTTGACCAGGGCCCTGAGCTGGGAGCAGTCCTGCCCTCTGACCCTGCTGCATTTCTTTTGGTTTAAGGGCTTTTCTCCCCATCCCAGCCTGCGATTCTCCTGCCTGCAGGATCGGTGGCTGCCCCTGGGTCCTTCGGGCTCCCTCTGAGCCTTCCCGGCACATGTGGGATAGCCGAGGATGGTGCCAGCAATGCAGAGGGGTGGGGGGGAAGCCAGACCATTAAAGTACCATCTCCCCCCTCCTGGTTTTTATTCCCAGATCTCAGAAATGCTGCTCATTTTCTTTGTCTTCAGCCAGTCCATCTTTAAAATGGGAGTAAAGGATACCCCTAGGAGGCATATTTAATTAAAGTTTGCAAGATGCTTGAGGAGTGTCAGACAAATAAAGAGGGGCCACAATGGCATAGAAGTATTCCTAGGAGCGATGGGTGCCCGGGGAACCAAGGCAGGTTCCCGGGGGAGACCCAGGGGAATGCAGCGGTTTCTCCCCCATCTCCTTTCCAAGCCCTTGGCATTTGTTTAGCCCCAGGCTCTATCCAAGGTAAACGGCTGTCCGACCCTGCCACCTCTTCCCACTCCAGTTGCCAGGGGCTGCTGAGTGCCCTGGCAGTTGAGCAACCCTTGAAAGGCTCCTTTCACTGTAATTAGACATGTAAAAATGAAAAACCTAAGGAAAAGAATTTATGCATCTTCTAATAGCCCTCAAGTGTCCATCCAGCCACAGCCTTTTTTCCCTGGGCTTTTATTTGGAGAGTTGCTATAATTTATGTCATGCAATTAGGTTTTCGTCTGCAGGCTCAGGGAGGGAGTCTGAGTGCGGAGCAGGGGAAGGAGCCCCGAGCCTGGTGAATAGATGGAGAAGGGGCAGTGGCTCCAGCATGTGTTCCTCCACTCGTCCCAGCGAGCCGGCAGCCCTGCCTGCTGGATGGCAGAGCCAGGATGCGACCCAGCCAGGACTGACCAGCTCACTGGGCAGCAAGAGGTCTGAAGCAACCCAGAAGAATGGTAAAAAAGGGGAAAAATAATCCCCCAGTGGAGGCTAACTCTGGTGGGAACGGTGCTCATTCCTCTGAAAAACTCGCAGAGGAGGGTGGTGCTGGGTATTGGGTGGGGTTAAAGCCGCATCCTTCAGCAGTTGCTAAGTAACAGTGTCCTGTCCTCAGCATCACCCGTCTGCTGCTTCGGGAGGGAGCAGCTCCTGCCTGCACGGCTGGGCTGAGCATCTCCCCCCCGGGCAGCAGGGAGAAGAGGGACCTGCTGGGGAAGGAATGGGTGAGAGTGTCCCAAAGCGCCTGGGCTGAGCTGGGGAAGGTTGTCATAAAGGTCTGTCAGGCGAGGGGTTGCTCCTCTCCTTGTTCCTCCAGCCAGGCTCCCCCAGACACAGCAAGGCTGTTTTGCAGAGCACCAGCCTGCATGCAGCAGGATAAACCCAGCAGATAGAGCCAAACATGGAGCCAAACACGCTGCCTGTAACTATTTCCTTAAAGTCATGTGAAATTTGGATTCAGAAACACCCACGACCAACTGACTCTTCGCAGAGCAAAACCCTTGAACTTGAATCCCCAGAAGAAGGTTTTTAGCTCAGTGTCCACTTTATACCTGTTTCATTGCCCACGGCCTCGACGTTTGCGGGCCAAGCTGGCCACGTGCTGCTTCCCTGGCCCCTTGCCACCCAATATCTGCAACAAATCCCCACGGCTGCAGATGTCCACAGGCAGTGGCTGCAGCCTCCTGGCTGCCCGGGGCTGCCTGCTGGAGAGACCGGAGGAGACTTAACAAGCAGAGGTGGGAAAAAAATCCCAGAAACAGTCAGAAAGTGTGCTGCTAAAACATGCACATTCAGCAAACCCTGTATCTGGAATATCAACAAAAGTAATCACAGCTTGGATTGTGCCGGGCAAGGTAGATCCCAGGGTGCAGGAGGCCCCTTATCTCCCCTAGACCTGCTGAGTGACTGAACAAACATGGGCCTCCACTCCCCCCTGGAGAAGCGAGTTCCCCCCCGCAGCCGGAGCCCCGCCGCACTCTCAGGACTTTCTCCTCTGAAGCCGGGTTTGAGCCCCCGTCCCCGGCGTGGCGCGGTGCAGCCAGCTGTGCCGAGCCCCGGCAGCGCCAGCAGATGTGAAAACCAGATGATGCTCCCGGCTCCTGTCTCTCTCTCATCTCGCTGTCAGAGGAAAAGCATCGCCTAATCCGACACACAGATGGTGCGGGCGGATTTCCCCGGTGCTCGGCCTGGCACCTTCTGTGATCTCCACCTCGTCACAGGTCACCAGCACTTGGGGGGAGGCAGGAGGGGCCGCGCCAGAGGTGCAAGGTACTATGAGTGGGTATAAATGCTACCTGTGCATTCAAAGACCGTTCTGACAGCAAGAGCAGATGAGATAAATGCAGCTCCTGTGCAGCGCTGCTGCTCCACCGGGGAACCATGGCGCTCCGCACCTCCCAGGGGTCCAATCCTGGGGAGGAAAACATTTTAGTAAAATAGAAATTGGGTCATATCCCCTCGATTGTCTGAGTAAATGGGACAGCATGTACATTTTATTTACCTTCCTACAGGGCAAATGTAGTGAGCATGTAATAAATAATTTCTGCAGCTGCTGGGCAAGCCTCCTGCTGCAAACCCAGCAAAATTCATGCATGCTAAACCTGCCCTAATTACAGCTCCCTCTCCTCTTTCACTCCTCCCAGCTCCTTCTTAAACATCCACTTGCTCGCTTGTCACTCTCTCTGTCTTGCTCCTCCTTTTCCCATCTGTTCCTTCCTTCTCCTTCATTATTTCCAGAGGGACTCCCTGGTCACCGCCAGCATCTCTCCTGCCCCAGGAGCACATTCTTTAGCTCCAGCTTGGACAGTGCCCGTTGGGATGTAAGTGACCACCATCAACTGAGATCCAGAGATTCAGAAACCTCCCAGGTCCATTTGGGAGCTCACAGATGTGCTGATACATCCAAACCTTCCTTTTGGCTGTTGACCCGAGGTCTCCTCTTCCTCGAGGCAGAGCTGAGGATCGCCCCGTTTCTTTGGGACAGCAGCAGGGTGGGGAAGGAGCTTCTCGGGAGGTGACCTCCCATGGGTGCCCGTGGGGGTCTGGGCAGAACCAGATATTGTTCAGACCCGCGGTTTCTCACAGCACTTCAGACATTAGAGCAAACAAGCTGTGTCTGCGTCGACAGGACAAATGACAATAGTCTTAAATTGCAGCAAAAAAGATCCAGATTGGTGTTTACAAAAGCCTTTCTAAGGATAGCAAATCGCTGGAGCAGATTGCCTGGGGCAGTGCCAGACTCCCCAGCACTCAGATCTTGTGGGAGCGTCAGACAAATAGCTGTTGGGAATCAACTAGGAGGAGCTGGTCCTGCCTGGGAGAGGGAAGTGAGATGGGATGGGATGGGGGGACCCCTGCGGACCCCCAGGACACAGCCTGGAGTCCATCCCTCAGGGGAAGACTGGTGTGATGGAGCCTGGGGCTGGTTCCCAAAATCAGTTTCCTGAGCAAAGGGAAGATGGAAGCAGAGACACATACGGGAGCGAGTCGACAGGAACCAGGGGTGAGCCCAGAGGGACGTCCCCAAAGGCAGCGGGGGCAGGCAGAGGGGCCACCTCAGGGCACACTGCTGGGCTCACAGGGACCCCTCATTCCCGGCTCCAGGCGAGTTTCCAGCCTTTGGCTCTGCAGAGCAGCGCTGAGACATGGCCTGGAGCACCAGGTCGCTGCCTCGCAGCAGATCCCAGGGCAGCTGCACCCACCAAGGGATGCAGTGAGCATCACTTAATCAGCGATGCTTTCTCCAGCAGAAACATGCTGAGGGCCTTACTCCCTCAGAGCGGAAGGGAGCAGCACATCTCCTTGGCGAGCAAGGTAAGCTGCCTTCACCCCGAAGGTAGTGGGAGAAAGGGGGAGATGAACTTCCCCCATTTCTCTGCCATCAGAGCTGTGGCTCTCAGCTGCTGGTGAGGGGAACAGCCGTGCAACACATGTGTTGCTAGCTGTGGGGACCTTGAGGTCCTTAAAATAATCCCAAAGAAATAAACAAACAAACAAAAAAATTAATGCCAAAAGCAAATACAGAACAGGCTTATTCCAGTCATTTTCTCCAGCAGAGTCTATTCAAAGACCGGAGAGAGGATGACACACTGGGCCAAGCTAAACACCCCTGCAACACATTGCAAACAATAGCTTCACAGAGCATGAAGCCAGAGGGAATCATTGTGGTCATTTGCTCTGATTTTCTGCAGAACATATGCCATGGCACTTCCCAGAATTCATTGTCTAAACTAGGCAAGGCTTGCAGAAAAATATTCACTCTTGACTTAAACTTTTTCAGGGAGGGTGGATGCACTGCCGAACAGCACCAGGGAAGAGGGGGAAGTTTCTTCCTTTAACCAGTTTGAGGACTCTGTGTAACTGGAGTGAAAACCCCATTGACTGGAAACAGCAGATCCAGGGAGATGGAAACTATTTGCAAATTTGGGCTAAGACTGAGCTGGGCATTTTCAGCACAAAGTGCTTGGACTTTTCATCCTGAGATGAATTCTTCCCCAGAGAGGGAAAGGGGCCGAAGCAAAAATGTCACACCTAAAAAAAAATACTCTGTTTGAGTTTGGGGGGGGTGCTCCCCCCGCCTCCCCGTTTCTCTTTAAAGTTTGCCAAGCTACCTTGCTTTTAGCTTAGGGCAAGGGAAGGGCATTTGACTCATTAGAAATACTTGCCTTCGTTCTCCATTTGTCCTCAGCTGTGATGCCAACTAATCACTTTTGTTGCACTCTTCATTTCCACACCCTGTTTTCTAATCCTCTTCCTTGATCGTCGTCTCTGGTCAACAAATATGGCAATGCTGGAGAAGGGCATTTTATCTGAAAGAAGCATTCTCTGCCATGGAAATCAAGACACTGTTTGCCCACAGTTACATGAACCTGGCTTTGCCCTTGCTTCCAGCCCATGCCTTAATCCAACCTAAGATCCAGCCAAAATATTCCCTCAGCTGAGTGGGTAGAGGAATTTTCCCTGCACCTCAGGAATCTGGACATTGCTCTGCAGCACAGGGTTTCTCCACAGCTGAACAAGACCTGGCATGATGAGCTAACACCACCAAAGCACTTGCATCAGGGCTGAGCAGTGCTCGAGCGGGGGGAAGCTGTGCGCCATGGGGCTGCAGCCCTGCACACGCCGGGAGATGCACACAAGTGTTGCTGGGTTGCATTTTGGATCTCCTCCTCCTCTTCCTCTGAGCTGCAACTCCTATGAACAATGTGCTCTTTCCCCACTTCTGCACAGCAGGGTCAGAAATGGGAAACAAGCCAATTTCCCTTCCAGTGTGCCTGGTCACATTAAAACTAAGGAAAACCAGCGAAGGAGAAAAATAAAGAACGTAGGGCAGCTCTGATAAATGAAAGGGCAAAGAGTGGGCAAGGGGAGGGAGGCTGGGGAACAGGAGGTTATAAGCTGTTGCCAAACCATTGCAAACCCAGTGACAAGATTATACTTGGACAAGGCTCCTGGAAAAACCAGCTGAAAGAGGGAGGCAAATCTGGCCAGGGATTAATGAGAGCTGAAATCCACTTCCACTGACAGTGCCCAGTGGCTGCTGGAGATGACAGTCATACCTGAGTCAAAGCACTTGGAGAGGTGTAGCTACTAACCCAGCAGCATGGAGGCCTGGAGCAAGGCAGACAGACAGACGGACGTCATCCAAACCACAGGACACTCCCCAAGCCCTTTCCCACCACAACTCGGGAACCTGCCGGCCCTCCTGCCCCAGGGCTTGGCTGACCCCAAACCCAGCGGGAAGGGGAATGGGGTGGTTTAAGGCTGGTAGGAACAGAGCCAAGAATCTTGCTTAGCAGGAATAACGATGGGCATAGTGCAGAACTTCATCTGAAAGAAGCTCGGAGTGTGTGTGCATCCGTGCATGGACAGGGAGAGGCCAAATAGTGTGGTCAAGGTGGGACATAGGAACTTCTTCTTAAGGCTGGGAATGAAGCCTGTGTTGTGGGGTACCAGGGGCCCCCCAGAGGAAAAGGAGCACTGATGGGATGAGAAGTTCTGGTTTTCCTCTGAAGTAGCAGCTCTAGTGGGTTCAGGGAGGTGTATGTGAAAGCTTCTCTCCCCCTTCACTCCCCAGAGCCAGAGAGCCCCTGTGCCACCCCAGCCTGGCTGCGGGCAGGTCCCCAGGAGCCAGCGAGGATCAGAGACTTCAGAGGAGACATACAGGAACCATGAGCAGGTTTTGGTGGAGGTCAGTCTCCAGCCAGGAGCCAGCTCTGGCGAGGGAAGAGCCCGCACATGCAGAAGCAGCTTCTCAGCCGGAGTGAATCGTGGCTTGGGAAGGACCCAGCTACCGCAGCTGCCCCGGAGAGGCTGAACTCAGGAGCTCATATAAACAGCCTTTCAGGACAGACAAGTTCTGAAAGATGCAAAGACCAGGCCCAGCAGTAATTCCTCAGCAATGACATCCTTGCAGCAGGAAAATCTCTTTTATTAAGGGAAAACCACTAAACAGAAGCACTGGTTTCAGGCAAATAACCATTCAAAGCCCACCACAGCCAGGGAAGCCAAAGGCCTTCCCCACAAGCCCTGGGCTGCTTCCAAGGGGCTGATGGGTGTCAGATGCCCATCCCGTTTGCAAACACACTGGGCTCTCATTTTAAAGACAACGATTCCTGAATCTTGGGTAAGAAACGTCAACAGCAGAGCTGCCTTCCTCACCCTGATGAAAGGGAAACAGATCTATTACTATTTTTTCAGTAAATGTTTTTGCTGGCTATGGGACCTGCTGGCTCTTCAAAGGCAAGTGAAAATTTGGTTCTATCCAGATGTTCCCATGCACTGGGAGCGAGGCCGAGGTGGGAAACCAGGGCTGGCCGGGCTGCAATGGAGCAGACGGCCAGGCAACGACATCCTGGGGAGCAAAACCCATCAATCACTGCCGGGCCCTTCCCTGCCCCCAGGTCTCCCTTCTTGCCAAGCTTGTGGCTGCAAACTGAGGCTCTCAGAGCAGGGAGTCAGCAGCAGAGGGGAGCAGAGGGGAGCCTGCCATGGCCCCTGCCTGGGCAGGGGGGATTGGGGCTGAAATCTCCCCCACCCTGCAGCAAAGGTAGCACAGGTTCTCGGGAGGGGGGGCTCATTATGGACCTCCTGCCCCAGCCAAGCTCCAGGCTTAGTGTTGAATGACTCAGGGTGGACACTGCCCTTTCTAATCAAACTGGGCAACAAATACCATTGGTGATGGAAACTTATCTGAACTCATTCCTACTACTATTTTTCCCCTGCTGGGTGATCCTTCTCCCCGATGGTGCTCACCTTCAGCTTCACGCACGTGTGTCACACCCATCACAGAAAACTCATATTTGTAAGTGAGGCCATGGCAAAATATTTCTGACAAGCAGTCCTGACACACACAGAGAGACACGTAGGACCCGCAGTCCTTTTTGAGTTCCTTATTTCTGGCACAACAGCTCTTTTGGAAACCTCCTGGATATCATTACCCCTGTTTCACAGATGGGGTAGCAGAGATGGAGACAGGTAAGCTTGACCCAAGCAAAGTCAGCCAGCAACTGTTAGAGAAAAGCGATGCTAGTACCCCTGCCAAGCCCTGAACTGGAGCTCTAGGCACCAAGTTGCGCAGAGCAGCAAGTTGTCTGCTCACCCCTCTGCCCAGTTATTCACCTGGAGGCTGAGGTGCAGGGAAATTAAACAATTTGTCCAAGGAAGCCAAAGGCTGATTTGCCCAAGAAGCCATAGGAAGCAAATGGCAGAGCTAAGGTTTGAGTCGAGATCCCATGAGCCTTGCCTGCAAGAGCATCCTGGATGCATCTCACACACCTGAATATTCATGGGAAATCAACGTTAACAGCTCAGCCAAGGAGCCTGACAAAGGTCTACCCAGATGCTTTGCATCCCAGCCTGGGTATCCGCACGGGGCTGCTGTGAGTGAGCGTGATGAAGAAAACTAAATGAAACCTCAGCCGACAAACCTGACAGTGGCCTAATTTGGATAGGCAACATGCCTCAGGCCGTGCCTGCAGGGCTGGGAGAGCAAAGGTTTCTAAATGTTCGAAAAATCCCTCAATTCTGCTCCCTTGCCCCAGGAGACTCAAAGCCCCGGGAATGTCTCTGAGTGCTTCCCCTGATCCGCCTCACGCAGCTGGGGATGAGCTGAGCTGGGGGACGGGTGGGAGCAGGCTGAAGGGAGCTAGCCCGGCTGTCGCTCAGAGCTGCACATCACTCCCAGCTAATTGCTTGTGATGAATCAGTGTGCAGGGCTACAGGATGGTGCTGCAAAAATCGATCCATCAATCAGCCCCTCAGGAGCACGGCGATGCAGAGTCAATCTGCTTCCCCGGGCACCTGCCTGGCACAGTCCTTAAACAGGGTGAAAATCCAGATTTTCTTGTGACTTATGCACTTGGATGATTTTGCTGGTACTGCCTCACGCTCTGCAGCCCTTCGGGTCTTATCTGTTAGCTCTCCTACCATCCATCCACACGCACTGTGTCCTCCCTGTGCCTGTTAACCTTGTGCATATTTTTAAATGATGCCATTTCCTTTGGCTTGCACAGCATTTTATTTGTTCTTTATAGCACCGGTCTCACACAGGGTGGATGTTGCTTGGAGAGAAATAGATGCTGCTGGCTGCAGGGAGGAGAGGACGGGCTGGCTCTCGAGGCTATAACCCTCGCTTTGACATTGACTCACTGCAGGCCAAGTGCCCCCTCTCTGCCTGTAAAATGAGGACAATAATATTCACCTGGCTGCTAGAGGAGGTGGGAGGGTGCATTAACCATCTTAGACAAAAAGCACTTTTATACCAGGTGGCACTGCATGTGCAGTGGTCGGGGCGGGGGGGAGAGGCGCGTTTTAAATGCTCATTTTATGAGCCCATCTGGGGTGGACAAGGCTCACGTGCCTTTGGGCCACCTCTAGTGCATGATGCAGGAACCGACGGTGAAGCCTGAGGCAGAAGGGAGGCTGCTCAGCTTTCAGGGGTCTATGGCATTTGGCTAAATTCAGCTTAACCTCCACTTGCACATCTGCTCCCCGTGGGACTGTGTGAGTTACAGCGCTGCTCCCGTGCCAGCCAGGACCAGGAGCCGACAAAACACCCTGGCACTTGCTCTTTTCCCTTCCAAGAAAGTTGCAAGAGGTGATGGATGCTGCTCTTTCATCCTCAGTGATCAAGAGGTGAGGAAAGCTGGCCTCAGCTCCTTCCCACCTCCCAGGGGCTGGGCCAGCGCGAGGACTCAGGGCAGGGAGGGCACCTCCGGCACCTCTCCCATGCCGCGCTGCAGCAAGCAGGCATCCGAGGCTTTCCTTTCCTCTGGCCCCTTGTCTTGGGTTGCCTCTGGACTAACTCACCGAAAACCACAGGTCATCCTAGATAGCCCAGCAGCTTATCTATCTTCCGACTCACTCCTCACCACCACGGGCTCCACCAGCCCTTCCTGCTCTGCTCACCACACCACAGCTGACCTGGCCCAGATCTTCCCTCCCCAAGTCTCTGTTCTCGGCTGCTGCTCCCACACCACTGCCCTCCCCATGGCCTTTCTGCTTCCCAAGGGAGACCACCTGTCCCCAGTGGTCTATCCCTCCCTGCCAGAGCAGGCAGGGCAGGCAGCGGGTGACACGGTCCAGCCCCAACTCTGCCATCCCAGTGGGAGCAGCACCCCACAGCAAAGGAAGGAGCGTGCGGCATGCTGTGGGGTTTCCAGCCAGGATTGCTCTGCTTTTTTTTTTTTTTTTCTACCATTCAATGTACCATCTTGTCTGCAGAGACCTGCTGGGCAGGCGTGCTCCTGCTTGGCACGCTGCCTGTGAGGCACGATGCTGGCCGGAGCCGTGCCGCCCTGGCGCGGGTCCCGCTGGGATGCCAGCAGCTCGCCCAACACACTTTCCACGCTCTTCCCTTTGCACAGCACCAAATTCTGCTGGCCCTGCTTGCCAAGTGGGCTGTTGCTGTCACCTTTGCAACATCCACGCTGGCTTTTAGTGGGTTGTTTCACCTGCTGAGGTACAGCTCCGGGAGGCTGGGAGGAAGATGAGCCTTTCTCTGATCCGTAGCTTCAGGGCTGATGAGGCACAGGGAGCTTCCCTGCACCCATCCAGCAACTTTTGGGCACCACTGGGGACAAGACAGCCCCCAGAAGAGCTACCATGGTTAGTCATGAAACAATCATCACCCAGACAGCTCTTTACTGTGCAGGACAAGCCGTGAACTCAGATCCAACACTTGTAAAGCCTCCTTGCCCCTTGAGCCTTGTTTTGCATTACAGCACTAGCTAGGAGGCAGCTTTTTACTAGATTATTAATTATATTTCTATATAAAGCTTTACATCTCTGCCTGCAAGTTACCGTGTTGTGAAACGTGATTAGGCTTTTGTAATTCTGCCCCAACGGTTCCCTTTTTGCCTCCCCCTCCAGCCAAAAAACAGGGTTATGGATCAGCCTAGAGGCAGTGAATGCAGCACACCCCTTCCCAGGAGAAAAAAGGCCAGATTTCTCCACAGTGACAGACCCCAAAAAGCATACCTGGAGCCAGCCCAAGCCAGCTGGCCAGCCGGAGGAAGAAGAGGAGTTAATGGATCCCACCGGCTCTCACTCAGCAACAAACAACAGCGATTAAGGGGAAAGTGTGAGAGACTAATTGGACATTTAACCCAGCGCTGGCACAGGAGGCCTTGTGCTGAAGCCGAAGAGAGGAAAGATTGATTCACTCCTCAGCTGCAGACTCCTCTAATAAGGCCTTTGCAGTAACCAGATACGCCCCAATTGCACCCCATCTTCCTACAGACAATTCTCACCTGAGGGATGCTCACTGGGGGCCAGCACTTAGGTTGGGTGGGTGGAGGAACAGGAGGAGAGAGGAGCTTTATGAAAGTTGATGTGAATAAAGGCATTCCTCGATCTGGTTCTGCTTGTCTTTTTTGTTAGCTTTCCTCCTGTTTTTTTTTTTTTATTTTATTTTATTTTAATTCTGAGAGAAAACCAGGTTTTGAAAGATTCAGCTTTCCCTGCAGTGCTTAAAACACCAGTGTAGCAGCATCAATCATCTCTATGCCAATGAGCAAGACACAAATTCAACCCTTATTTCTTGCATGCCCATGGTGTGCCCAGGGCATGCACAGGAGCCAGCCTTGCTCGCCCCAAGCCCGGCATCGCTGGCAGCTCCCCACAGCCTCAGCCAGCCCCAGCTCCCCACAAACTCCACGGGAGCTTTGCCTGAGTAAACACTCAAGGCCCTAATTAGAAAGGTATCACAACTGAAAATGCTACACTTACTTTCCAAATATATATGTTTAGCACAGCAGACAGTTCATCCTGTGAATATAGTGCTTTTGGCTGTGCCTAAATTATCTGCAAACTGCTTGATTTTATGCCATTGCCCATTATCCAGAGTGAGTCAGCGGCTGCAAACACGGGAAATCCATAGAAACTATAGGGCCATGGTGGCTCTTCCCATAGTGTCCCACTAAATGCTGTACGAACACAATGTGAGCCTGAATGTCTTGGACTGGATGATTCCCAAATCCACAGGCACCACTCCAGCGTTCCCATCATAAATAAGCCTTGAGGAGAGCAGCATTCATGTCCTTTATTGTTGGTCAGCATTGACTGATGAATTTTTATTTGGGCAAGTGTCCACAAAGAGCGTTTAGCTCATCTCCTCACAGGCCTTTCTCTCCCCGTTGGCCACAAAGCATCCTCTTCCATGTGCCATCTCCACAGCCCTTCCCTCGCAGCTTTAATCCAAAGCTGGGCTCTGCCCGCTGCGTTCAAGCCCTCGCACACGCCGGGTGTCAGGATGGAGCTTCCCAGATGAGTACCACGCATACGCGGGGGTTTCCAGGGTTTCACTGGCAAAATTTCACAGGAGCCAGACCCGGCGATGCCAGCACATCGCCCAGGCTGCCAGCCAGGACCGCTGCAGCATCAAAAAGCCCTCCAGCCTCATCCAGGAACTGCCTCGAGTCTCAGATTTAACCTCCCTCTCAGAGCAAGACCTGGATTTTCTTCTGACTCGGTGTCAAATCAAACCATGGGATGGCAGCAGCCTGAATGCATGGCCAGGTATGTCGGGGTTTGGTAGCGTTTGCTGTTTCAAGTTTCCAGATGAGCAGACAGGACTGAAAGCCAGAGACTACCCACAGCTCTGGCACTGGGAAATGCTCTCCCGACAGGTTACTCTAACGCCCTGGACTCCTTGGAGGGATGTCTGCTCAGGCTCAGGGTGCTTCCTCTCTTTGAGACACACCACAACAGGTGGGTTCCCCTTTGCTTCTGTTCATCATCTCAGTAGCCAGCCCAAAACACAGTCTGGGATTGATTAAAAAATACCAAGTGGTTCAGGGCAGGGATAAAAACTTGCAGACAACAAAGAGAAGGACTAGAAGGAGAATCCAGCCCGCCCTTGTCCAGATAAGGTGCTCACGCAGCAGGGATCCTCAGCTGTCCCAGGTATGCAGTCATGATTTCTTAATGCTTCACAGACTTCGCAGGTCCATATATCAGCACGCCTTGCCAAGGGAGCTTGGCTAATAAGGGTGATTTATGCAGCGGTCACTAATGGCTGACCTGGGCTTCCATCAATCTCTCCTGGAGGTTTCTGAGGATCAAGGGAGATTACAGCTTTACTGCCATAAATATGGGAAACGGTGCAGTGCCAGCATCACCACTCCAGGGAGGGGAGAGGAGAGGGAGAGGACACTCACGATGCCTTGCCAGCCAGCAGAGGAACTGCAGGCAGGAGCACCCGAGCCACGCACTAGTCTTACCAGTAGCTGGGATGCATCCACATCGTACTCGGCTCTGCACTGCCAAAGCTGGGCCAGGGGAGCAGGACCCATCTTGAGCAGCAGCAAGAATCAGTGCTGAAGACACCCCAGGGCAGCTCTGGCCTCCTGCTGCTTTGACATGTTGCCTCGATGCACAGCAGGTGTCTTGTTCCTAAAGTCAGACCCATTCATCCACGCTGCAGTGAGCTGAATCCTCAGGAGTGAACAAGGGAGTGAAACCTCAGGGTTGGGATGTCCCACGTCAACCTCCCGTGGGCACCCAGCAGCAGCTCTGCTGGCAGAGACGTGGCACTATTTAACAATGCTAAGGCAGCCAACCAGCACACAGGGGTTTTGCTTTTAAAATAAAACACCCTGAGCCAGCATAATTTTTTTTTGTACAAACAGCAAAGGAAGGGTTAACCCAACCACAGCCAAAAAAAAGGTGGAAATGGAGATACAGGAGGATAAAAGGGCTCTCAGGAGGGGTCAGCTTGAGAGGAAGAGAAACAGAGGAGAGAAAAGGAATTTGCTTCCACAGAAACCCCAAAGGGTTGAAAGAATTTGTGAACCAAAGGGCCAAAAGGAAGGGGCACAACCTGACCGAGGTGGCATGTCCCCAGGAGTCGCAGTGACTGTGCCACACAGACGCAGCCCTGGAGGGGTGGTTGCAGCCTATTTCCGGGTGAAAGATGCTTAAACAGGAGGAGGAGGAGGAGGAGGAGGGGGAGGCCAGCCTCATGGATGGGGCAGAACAGGAAGCAGGCAGGTCTGCAGGAGGCAGCAGGCTCCAGTGACATCTGAGCAATAGCAGCAGCAGCTTTCTCCTTGGCCTGTGATCATTAGTCAGTATATTGGCTCAAAAGTGAAACCAGGAGCATTTAGGATGCTCCCAGCTCCTGCCTTTTCCTCTCCACTTAAGGCTGACTCCTCAGCTTGTTGCTATGGGAAGGAAATAAATGGTGCCCTAGATGGATGGGGAGGAGATGCACCCTGCGTGGGGACCGCTCGCTGCTCCTCACGGTGATGCTAAATTTGGCCTGATGGACTGGGAACAGATGAGGCTCCAGGGACGCTGAGCCTGGCTTTCAAGGTGATGCCTCTACCCTTGAACACAGTAGTTGCCGGAAATACCCTGCTAGGACAGGGGCTGCCGATGAGGGACCAGGTCCCGGCCCACCGCATCATTTGGGGCATCGGCGAGAAATAGTGAGAACAAATGGGAGCACAAGCCCTGGGCAGCCAGCAGCGAGGGTGGCCGTGATGGATACAGAGCCTCCGTCCAAGCCTCTCTGCTCAGCTGAGCGCCGCGGGCACAGGCCATCAGCTATTCTGGCACGGCGCTCTCCTCTTGGCATCATCACCCTTCCTATAAAATACATTAAATATTTAGCGGAGCAGAGCGCTGAAGCTGTCCGCCTCCACGCCAGGCAGGAGTTTCAGCCGTTGGGAAGCGATCCTTTCCCTGGCACCGAGAAGGGTGAAATATGTACTGCGGAGAGGAATGGCTCCAAAAGGAAAGACAGAGAGACAACTTTGTTGTCCCGGCCAAATTCTAGCCTGCCAAATTCCGCTTCTCTAAAATGCTGCCTGCATTTTCAATAAATAACAAAAAAATCAAAACAAAACCCAATCTCTCCCATTCCTGCCTGAACTGCTTTTGCAGTGGGCTGCGCAGACACCTGCCACATCCACCCCAGCAGCGGCTGCCTGGCATTGTTGGGCGAATTGATCTTTGCGTATAGCTTGCACATTTGTCTGTAAAGCTCATTAAGATCCGGCAAGATGAAAGGCTGTACAGAAATGTAAGATCATTATCGTTATCAAAAGAAACACAGAAAACTGCTGCTATAGAGGCAGATTTGTTTCCATATAGGAAGCTGTTCAAAGTTCTCCGAGAAGCTCTTTAATAAGATGGCTGTTATATGAATAAACTTCAAGAGCTTCTCTCACGCTGGGGAAAACTTCCAAGGACCCCTTTGCCTTTCACGTCTGTTGCACAAATTTTCCTTGTCACTTCTGACATATCGAAGATAATTTCGGTACAGGGAAGGGGATCCTGTCTCCCAGCCCTCCCGACTCGTATGCTGCTGAAGTCCTAATGCACAACAGTGATGCTCCAGCTAACGGAGGGATGGGACGGGCGATTGTGTGATGTGACTGCAGACAGCACTTGGCTCGTCTGCAGCTGCCTCCCCACCGAGGGCTGTGAAAGCAGCTCTCCCCAGGGGAGCGAGCCCAGGCAGAGACCCCTGCACACTGTGCTCACCCCCAAAACGCACTGGGCATTAGTGAACAGCACCAGCAGCCCTCCAGAGAATAATGTTTCGGGTTTAAACACACCAAAATAAATTTATAGTGGTCTCCCCAGCAGAAATTCCCCATCACACAGCCCCAGTGTGTATCACCGTTAGCCATGGGGGGCGGGTTTAGCCCCTCACGTGCAGAGCAGGGATACCCATGGCCAGTGCCAGACAGGCCACGCCACCGTCTCACACCTCCCACCAGTTCATCCCAGTCACGATGCCAGAGACCTTTGTGCTTCGGGTCCTGTTTGCCACGGATGCTCCAGCAGCCTCTGAGGAGGGGCTTCACCCAGGGATCGCAGGCACCCGCGCACACAGCCCGCGAAGAGGAACTAATTTTAAAATATACTCTGGTTCCTGCACCAGGAGGTTGCCAGTGCCAAGCCTCAGGCTCGGAGCTGGATGGTGGGAATTCGGATGCAGCAAATCTGTTCCTGCCTGGAGGAAGCAGAAGAGTTAAACTTGCTCAACGCACCATATTTTTCCAAGAAGAATCAGTTCTTCCCACACAGGGTCATTTCTTTTTTGAAACCAGCCTCCCTTTTATCCACAAGAAAATCTGCTCATAATTATAAACCAAGGAAGAAGAGGTTTCTGGAAATATTCATTTGCAGCTGAGCCATTTTCACCCTGGCACAGGCAGAGCGAGCCTTCCTCGCTCCCATCTGTCGCGTTCGCGCCGAGCGTGGCGGCGGCGATGCCAGCCAGGCTCTGCCACCCAGCGTGGCACGCTCAGGCGGGAGAACGTGACACCGCGGTGGGATGGGGGGGGGGGGGGGGGCACTGCAAAACTGGGCAGGACTTGGAGCTCGCGTCCTGCCCAAGATGTTCGCCTTACACATGAACAGCTTGGCACCATGAGGGGCAGGGGGAAGGAGGAGGAGGAGGAGCAGTACAGGCTTCGTCTGAGTTCCGTTAGGGAAGAGACAAAATGGAAAAGTCTCACGGTGCTGAGTTTGATGGGGTCCACAGGGCCAGGGCCCAGACCATCCCTGCAGGCAATGTCTGCAGCCCTAATGACTGCAAACTGGAGGCACTTGGGCCAAAGCTGTGCAGCAAATGTGCCCCCTGCCCGCCCAGTACCTCCTCTGGGTACCAAGCCAGGGCAATGGGTCCTTGCTCCTTCAGCAGGGAAACATCTACGGCTTCTCCCTGTCATGTCTCTCTCCCTTTTCCTTAGCTGCATCCCATTTACATTGCCATGAATAAATCAATCTGCTTCTTGGTGCCTACACCTTCAAATATTTATAGACTGTTATTATACTTTTCACTCCCTCCCTGTACACACATGCCCTTTCCTTTAAACGTCTCTCCACCAAACTATGTATATTTAGTTCTTTTAATCCTTCCCCATAAATCCACCCCGATCCGCTCCCTGCACCATATCCATTTATTTCTGTTAATGGGAGGCACAGCAGAGTGCACCGCAGTGGATGGTCACGGCAGAATTGTCCAGGAAGGGGCTGTTGTCACCTCCCTCCACGGCACGGTGCTTGGGGACCGCAGCTCAGAAGTGCATCAGACTGCTTAGAGCATCTCCTGGGCTCCTACGGCCAGACACGGCCCTGGCTCCAGCCAGACTTCTGCTTTCTGCCCTCTTTGGATTTTGAATTTTCTTTTTTATTTTTCTTTTTCCTTCCCTTCTCCCAACTGCAAATGACAAAATTGCAAGCAGCTCCCAGACAACTTGCAAACCCAGGAATAAGCTATTTCTGGTGAGTGAATTTAAACTTCCTTTCTTATTTGCAAAGTGCCTGTGAGCAGCTTGCAAGTATCAGGAAACCAGAAGCTGGGAAAAGTTGCAAGTTTAGGTTTGGATGCACACACCACGTGGGATCTTTCCTTGCTCTGGCAAGCTCAGAGCCATCAGGAGCAGCAGCCCCCCCTTCCCCAGGTCTCCGCACTCAACATCCCTGTTTGGCAACTGTCCTCCGGCCTCTCCCTGAGCTTGGCCGTGGCTGTGGACATGCCAACGTGCCACAGAGCAAGCGCCCAGAGCGTGCGAGACCTGGGTGGGGAGAGGACTGGCTGAGCTACAGGGCTGGCCCTTGTCCTGCAGCACCCCACAGCATCACTCCCCACAGTCTCTGGGGATGAGAACTGGGATGGAGATGGGCAAAGAGTCCCACTGTGTGTGGGGAAGGGCCACGTGCAGCCCCACAGCTCTGCTGTGGCCAGCACTGCTCATGCAGTTTGGGTGTTGAACAGGAAAACAAAGTCCGTCTTTAAACAGACACTAAAAGGGGGAAGAAAGAGACTGCTGAGGGAAGCAGATCTGTTAGTGCCAGGTGGGCCACAAACAGAGCTGCAAAAATCTACTCAAGTTTATAATTTACTGTAATGAAGCTGCTTCAGGCAACAAACCCCCAGTGGTCACAGACGATGGAGCCGGTGATGGGCCGGTGACGAAGAGCACCAAGATTACAGCCTGCCTGTTGAGTCCTATCCCCCGCCAGCATAACCCAGGAGAAAAGCACAAAACCTGACCAATTAAACAGCCCACACAAAGCTGGTGTGAGCCACTGGAAAGGCTGCGGGGACTTAGTGAGCTCAGGATGGTTTTTTCACTCAACAAATCAGACGAATGCACTTATCCCAACAAAAGAGTCACTTCACCAGCAGCCACGTGTTCCCACGGGGACGCAGCAGCAGGGTCAGAGGCAGGTTTAGCTCGGTGGTCAGTGGGGCATGAGGCACGACAGGCTTGGGGGGGTCAGCAAGAGGGGCTGCACAGGTGTTTTAGGGAGATTTACAGTGGCAAAAGCATTTGGGACATCCCCAAGGCTGAAATGGAGCATCCTGCCCTCCGTGGCTTGACCTGCTTTTATCCAGCTGGAAACCTCTCCTGGGTGAGGGCATCTCAGACATCCCACACACACCCCTGCCCTCTGGCCGCTGCTCCAGATCACGGCTCCCCTCTCCTCTGCATACCCCAGCCCTCACTTCTGCAGGCATCCATCACCCCAGACATGCGCATGGGGGGGATCCCTGCTCCCCAAAAAGGTTGGAGGAGGGGACAATAACATTGAAGTCACTAGGGGAGGATGACTGGCCACCCCACACCCTCCCTTGGCCACTAGCCACTGGCAGAGACGCACAGCCCAGTGCTGCCCACTCCCTGAATGGCAGGCAGAGCACGTCGTGCCGATGATGAGGCTCCTTGGGTGTCTCACGCTTTGCTGCCTTGGCCAGAGTGTGACCCGAGTGGCAGTGGTGGCCATGCCCAGACAAGCACTGCCTGCCTGTCACTGTCAGCTCAGGGAGGAAGAGGCTGTCAGCTTGTAAGTTTTGTTTTTGGTTTAATAGGTAGGAAACATCCACTGAACAGGCCTGCATGTCTCCAAAGACCTCTCCTCCTCACTGGTGCCCATGGGGGCGCCACCCAGTGTGGCTGCAGAGGACACACCAAGCCCTGAACACTGATGGTTTGTCATGGGGGGCTGAGCAGGAGCAAGAGATGATCCTTCAGCAAGACCATCACTACCAGGACAGCACCACAGGGCACCGAGCTCTAGCTTGGGGCTGCTCCTGTCTCAGCCTTCTCAGTATTTTCACTTCTGGCCAGTCAAGCTTGTGTATCTTTTCCATTTAAGAACCTTTAACCCCCACTGCAGTAACTGCTTTTTCATCCCCTTTTGTGTCATCCTCCACCTGACAAACCCTTCCTCATAGCAGCAGCTCATCCTCTCTCCAGCCCCCCCCAGCCAACCCCTGAAGCTCCTTCATCGCACCAGGTAAAGCATCAGTCCCAGGCAGAGCTCTCTTCCAAAAACATTCCCTTTCCATAAGAGAAAAGTTCTCAACCCACCTGCAGCTCCTGACCTCTGCCTCTCCCTACAAAAAGAAAGAAACAAGCTTCCAGCCCCTTCATTTCTGAGGCACCTTCTCTTCCCACCCAGCCTCCCAGTACTTGGCCACTTCTCCATTTCCCACCCAGCAGGTGCTGCTTTGTATGGCTGAGCAAAACCCCGCTCAGCTGGAAGTCCTTATGAGGTTAAACCAACTTCACTCCCATTGCAGTAGTTTCTGTGATCCTCTGCAAATTCTGGGGCTTGCAGCCAGGCAAGCAGAGTCCGTGTCAGATCGACTTTTCGATCACCTTCAGGGTGATGCCTGTGCTGGAGAACAATCGCCACGTTTCTGCGCTTGGCTGCTGCTACGGTGAACTAGGATCTCTCTTAACTGTGTCCCAGTCCAGGGCAGGTGAGGTGGACTGGTGTCCTCAAGTGAGGGGTACCCCTCCATCAGGACACGAGCTGCTCCCTGGGTTTCCAACCTCTGAACAATGGGGACTGTAATTATCCTTTGGCCCTCGCACAAATTGCTCATTTGACTTCGAGTGCTGACTTGCTGGCTCAGTTTGGAATTGGGGCTTAAATCAAAGAGCTTCCCTCAAGGGATCTGGGGGGAGAAGGATACAATTAGATTTGAGCCCTGAAGTTTTACAAGTCTAATAAATTTCCTGGTAGCCTCCGGCTGCTGGGCTGCTGTGCGAGAGCCAGGCAAGATACCTCAGTGAATGAAAGCAAGCATTTCTCAAGACAGGAAGCCACACCGGCACAACACAGGTCTGTCTGCCGGGGGACTGGCTCGTCTGACCCCCCCTCCTGCTGTCGCTGGCTGCTCTGCATCTGGGCTGAGCGGTGGGGATGGACACGCTGCATCCCTGGTGCTGCGCTGGGACCGCATCGGCAGGACAGTTTGCAGGCGGGGGTGACGGCCCTGCTTGTCCTTGTATCCCCGCTCCTCGCTCTGCCCGACCACGGTGGCTGCAGGGCTGCTGGGTGGCAGAGGAGAAGAGGAAGGTCAGAGCTGGCAGAGTGGAGGGAAGCAGCTGGCTGCTCGCTTCTGGAGATGGTGAGAAAAAAAAATCTTCTTAATTGTACTTCATGCAGCACCGCTAGAAAAGGGGTCGTGGCAGAGAGGTTATAGAGGTGTTGGCACCAAAGCAGCAAGAACCTGGGGGTGTCAGGGCAGAGCAGCCCTGGGAGGGTAAGCTTCCCCCCACCAAGCAGAATCCCACAAGCTCCTACACCCCTTGGAAGGCACAGCCTCGCCTGTGGCTGCTGGTTATCCTGCCAGATCTTCTCTTCTTCTAACCAGGGACCTAAACACACCCTCCCTTTTCTTCAGCGATGCTAATGGAGAAGCGGATGGAGGAGGAAGCTCCCTTTCTCCAGGAAACCCAACTTCTGAGAGCCCCTGCAGCAAATCCTCTGCTGCCGCCGAGCCTGGTCCCCCCACCCCGCTGCCCTGGGGAGGGTTTGTATCTCCTCCCACGGGCAGGTGAGATGGGAGCAGCTGTGGGAGCTGCTGCTGCGGGCTGGCCCGGAGGGGAGCACGTACCCCGGCGCAGCGACCTGCCCGCACTTGCCTGGGCTCTGCGTGGGGCTGCAAGGCAGGACCCCCCGGGTCCCTCAGGGTGCTGTGTCCCATGTACCCAGCTGTGACAGCGCAGGAGGGGCCGAGGCAGAGACATGTCACCCAGTGAGAAGGGGTCAGGGTCTGGCAAGCTCTGGCTCCTTCGCTGGGCGAGAAGGGCAGAGTCCCACAGGAAGGTAAAAATGAAGAAGAGCCTGTGGTTTTCTGGGTAATATCCTCCTCTTCCACCTTGCCACAGATGGGGTGGCCCAGCTGTCCCCGGTCCCTGCCCTGGCATGGCCAGACACAGCAGTCCCAGTGCCAGCACCTCTCTGGAGAGGAGCAGGAGAAACACAGATCTCAGCTGTGCCCTTCCCTTCCATCCCAGAGGAAAAGCCCTCAGCCAGCGTCAGAGTGGCCACTGGATTAAAACACACCTTTACCGCCCAAAGGGAAGCTCCTCTGTCCCGCCCCCCACTTTTCTGGCTGCCTCTAGTGTTTGTTTAACATAATATTGTTGTAAATTACATATTCCTCTGACACGATGTAAAATATGTTTTACGCTCCCATTTCCCTGCTGTCTTCCCACTAAATCTTTAAATCTTTTTCTTTTCCAATTTGAGCTGGATACACTGTGCCGGGGATTAGCAGAGACTTATTTAAGCAGCCAGTCAACTCTAAACCACTGCTCATAAAATCTGGAGGTCTCTGTGAGTCCTTCGCACTTGTTGCCGATGACCATAAATCCTCATTTCATGGGGGCCTTTCTCTCCCTCCCCCTTTTTGTTCCTTTCTCCTGATGGAGGCTGGCGAGGGTTGTGGAGTGGTGTGGGGGCCTGCTGGGAGCGAGCACCCAGCCTTGCTCCACCGGAGCTCAGCAGCACATGGAGCGGGACCGGGTGGACTTCAGCAAGGTCTGATTCCCCGGCCTGACCCTAGAATGAGCCTTCCTCAGAGCTCAGGGCGGCACGTCAGAGCTCATCCCCCTCCAGCGCTCCATGCTGCATGTCCAGGTGTGGGTTTGGGGGTGCCTCAAGGCAGCAGATACAACCATGAGCATCTGAAACATCTCCCACCACAACCCATCACCAGGCTGGGAGCTGGGAGACCCCAAGGGAGATGGCACCAGTGCAGCATGCCCAGCATCGGGGTCCGCTCACCCAGGGAGCTGCGGGTTTGGGGGAGGCCCCGCACAGCCTGTGAGCAGGAGGAGGGAGCATGTGGCAGGGGGGGCATGCAGCAGGCTGGCCACTCACCCCACTATCCCTTGTGCCACATGCCAGCAGCAGCATGCAGGTCACTTGGCCCAGGCTGGTCATGTCGGTGGCAACGGGGAGGAGAGACAGCTGGGCTGGGGGGGTTGATTTCTTCCTTTAAAGCAAATATTTCCTTGCAGGGACTTTGCAAAGCCCCCATCCTGCAGGCTGAACTGCTGCATTTATAATCTGCAAGGAAAGCTCCAAACGGAGGTTTCACTCTGGATAAATTCACGGTGCCCACACTGGTGCTGGGCTGCAAGGCAGCCCGCGCTTCCCCCCACGTTTGTATTTCATCTTGTGTTTTTGGATGGAAACCGAAGTGTTCGGAGCATTGGCAAAGAACAGCATATCCTGAACAAGAAGAGCCTGGGCTGGGTCCAAACGCTGTGGCCAGGATCAGGGGGAGCAGGCACGGGCCCTCACAGGAGAGGGTCCCCATGGCCTGGTGGCCACCAAGGAAGGGCGAGCTGGGGCAGATGGGGCAGGCAGTGTGGCTGTTGGCAGGTACTTGCCTTCCTCGGGGACGGCAAATATGTCCTCTGCACCTGGTCCCGAGGGACAGGGTGCAATTGGAGATGGTGGGAGCATGCAGTCCCACCTGGAGACCTGGAATTTCCGAGGGGGTATGTGGAAACACCAGTGTTGAGAGCGGCTGCCAGTCAGGACCAGTATGGCTGTATGCTGCAGTGGGGTGGGGGCCGGGTCCTGCAGCCCCCCTGTCACTGTGCTGTGGGCTACTGATGCCCCAGCCGGGCCAGCGAACTCAGGCCAGTCACCTCACTGTCATTTCATCACATTCAGAGGGGCTGTGGCAGCACAGTGGAGGCATCGGATGTGTTTTGATCTGGATGTTTGTGGAAAAAAATATTCCCAATGTAGAAAAAGTCCTGCAGGAGGGTGGGTGCAGGTGCAGCAGAGGTGAAGGCTGAATTTGCAGCCTGCCCAGGGTCAGTGTGGGCTGAGATGGGACCAGCAAGGAGGGGTGCAGTGGCAACCAGCCCTCCTCATCCCCCAGCACCCTCCTACGCCAGGGACAGCAATAATCCTGGCCCAACCTGACACTGAACCAGCGCTTGCAGCCAGCAAAGACTCCAAAGCCCTGGGCTGCTCTGGGCTCTCACTGTCACCAGTCGGGCCCCACGGGACGTGCTTTCCTGGGAACCCGCTGAAGCCGTAAGGACTTAAATGGGGAGACAGGACCCCTCATTTTCACCAGGAGCAGGGTTGGATCCTGCTGCTGCGTAAAGCTACAACACCATCCACAGGAGCAGGATAGGACCAGATGGCTTTGGTCTTTGTTTCTTCTAGGTTGGTTTGTGGGGTTTTTTTTCTCTCCTTCTCTTTCCAAAGGCTCAGTACAGATGGGGAAGGAGCAGGTTATGCAAATGCTCCTCGGGCAGCTTTACCTGCTGTTGCCCTGGCAACGCAGAGTGGGCAGCGGGCAGGAGGGCAGAAGGGCTGTGGGCAGCGGGACTGCAGGCAGCAGGCAGGGCAGGAGGGCAGAGCGGGGCTGCGGGCAGCCGTCAAACATCACTCCGGCCATCCAGAAACCCTGCTTCATGCAAGCCCTCCCTCGCCTCCCCAAGCCCCTCAGCGAGGACAGACAGCTCTGGCAGCAAGGGCAGAGATCGGGGTCCTCTCCCCCTGGGGCAAACTGTCTGGCTGGGCACCCTCACAGGTCCCCTGGCTCCCCGGGACCAAGGGGACAAACACCCAGCAGCAGGTCAGAACAAAGAGCAGAAGGCAATGAGGAAGTCTTATCACCATTTTCTTCTAGTTTTCCAAGTGCACCACAAAAAAATATTGTCCTGGGGACATGTGTAACTAATTAAATGTTACAGGGAGAAGAAAAACACAGATTTTTTAAGAGACTTTGAATTATGTCTGGAGGTGAAGGAGTCAGCAGGCTCAGGGGATAATTAATCACCAGAGGTGAGATGCCCTGACTCGTGTGCCAGTGCACGCTCCTGACTGCCGACCTCACAGGGCACTGGCCACTGCCAGCACTGAGAGTAGCCCGGGGAGCTGGCACGAGGCTTTGGGGTGTCCACGGTGCCCTGGGCAGAGCCACACGCCCATGGGGCACAGGACACGGCACCTCCACACCAGGCCCACCACCACATCAGGAACATCCTTCCCAAGCAGCTCCGTGGAGGCTGGCAGGGGGCACATCCAGCTCTTGCTCCGTGTTCCCCTCCACTCAGCTCACCCATCAGGGTCACCCAAAGTCCCTCCATGTCCCCTCAGCAGCCTGAAGCCAGCACAGTGAGCCAAACACCCCTCTTTCACTGCTGCCCCCTGCTATTGGAGCGCACCGTTTGAAAAGCCCCTTAACATCCCCAAAGCAGTTGTGGTCCTGGTCCAGGTAAAGAGGCTGAGAAGTCTCCAAAGGGAAAGAAAATGTTGGGTATCTGTTCCAGGAAACGCTGAACTCACCCCAACAGAGAGAGGTGAAGGGAGTGGACTACAAGGTCCAGGAGGTTTTTTAGCAATTTTAGCATTTTTCCTGTTAGTTGAGACATCAAAATCAAAACAAAATGCTCCAGCTGCTTCAAAAAACACTTCCAAACTTCACAAGAGGAGTTTTTAAAAGATAATTCTGTATTTATTGGATGACAATTGTTTTAAAATTTTATGTTCAGGTGAAAATTTCAAGATTTTAACTTCTTCTCCCAGGGAGTGAATAAAGAGGTGTCAGGGCTTCCCAGCTCCAGCTTTGCTGTGAACTTGACCTTCAGCCCAGCGTGATGTGGGGATGCCGAGGAAGGACTTGTGGTCTGATGCATGTTTGAGCAGCAGCTGGGTCGGGGTCCGCAGTGTCACATCCTGTATTTATTGCCCTGTCCCCATCCTGGGACTGCCCTGTACCTCTCAGGCTGACTTTGACCCTGGCTCTCAGCGGGGACGTGCCACCGTCCTGCAGCAGCGATACCTGCCAAGCAGGTAGTGGCTTTCCCCAGCTTGGCACTGAGTCCTGGGGGGACAGTGACCTGCCGCAGGGGAGGCAATTTGGTGGGTTTCCCCTCCTGTCGCAGCAATTAGACACCCGCTTGTTTCCCATCAAGCAGCTCGGGAGCAGCAGCGAGTGGGGCTGTAACTTTGGGCCCTTTCAATTAGCATTTTGCTCTCATGCGCTAACCGGCTATTAGAGGTGTGCCTAACTGGCACCCGGGGGCCCTCCCAGCCCATCTGAAAAACCATTTCCATTTCTGACCAGAGTAATTGATGTCCTATTTTCCCTTCATTCATATGCAGGTGGCATGGGAAGACTGGACTGACGCGGGGTGGGGAGTGGGATGGAGAAGCGGGCTGTCCCCAAGCCCCTCACTGCTGGCCACCAAGCCAAGCCCACTGCACTGGCTTTACTGGAGCTTTACTGGCCTTACTCTGCCCCACTGAAACCCATGGGGTGTTGGGGGCCAAACTGGCAGCCTCTCCATCCCAGAGGAGTGCCTGCTTTAACATTCAGCTCAGCCGCAGTGAAAAATAGATGTCTGCCATCCACTGCGGTCCCTGAGGAGGGTATTTGTCTGTGTCACTCTTGGCACTTGTCACAGGGATTGTCAAGGTGCGTGGCTGTGTGGCAGGCCTCCGCCTGGCCCTGGCTGGGGTGGTTTCCTAAGGGGGGAAGGAGTGGTGGAGCAGGGACCCTACTGCCAGGGCAGCCCCACAGGACACACAGACCATGCACAGCCCCACAGCGTGTGTGCCCACATGTAGGTCCTTGTTTGCTTCCAGCTGCTGGGACAGGTTGGGGAGCTGTCTACCCCTGGGGGTGACACATCCAAGGGGACAGAGGCAGGGTGGGGGCAGGATGCACCCACCTCCCAGAGCAGAGCAACAGGGCTTGGCTACCTGGAGGTCCCAGCTCTGTGTCGCACCAGCTCTACAAGTCAGCCCTTCCCTTGCAGATGTCCCCTCGGGTTTTCACAGAATCCCAGAATCATCTCGGCTGGAAAAGCCCTTGAAGATCCTCCAGTCCAACCATGAACCTCACACTGACCGTTCTCAACTTCACCATATCCCTCAGCGCTGGGTCAACCCGATTCTTCAACCCCTCCAGGGATGGGGACTCCCCCCCTGCCCTGGGCAGCCCATTCCAACGCCCAACAACCCCTTCTGCAAAGAAATACTTCCTAAGAGCCAGTCTGACCCTGCCCTGGCGCAGCTTGAGGCCATTCCCTCTTGTCCTGGCGCTTGTTCCTTGGCTCAAGAGACTCATCCCCCCTCTCTGCACCCTCCTGTCAGGGAGTTGTAGAGGGCCATGAGGTCACCCCTCAGCCTCCTCTTCTCCAGACGAAACCCCCCCCAGTTCCCTCAGCTGCTTTTCCAAGCTTTTCTTCACAACAAGTCCCTTTTCTCACAGCCAGGACCACGCTGCCCGTGGCAGGGAGCCCTGCCAAGCTGGATGGAGCAGGGATGAGCCACAGTGCTGGAGCAGCAGCATGGGAGGACAAGGTCCCCTGAGTCCCTTCCTCTCCATTCCCAGGGGACAGTGACTGACGGGTAGATTAGGTTTGAGAGCTGGTGACAACAGGGAAAGCCCCACACAACTTTGGCTCAGTGACACAAGACAGGGAGCACTGGTGACAACGACAGCCCCAAAGCAGACACCTCAAAGGCAGGCAGCGATGGAGCAAAGGCAGATACCAGGTACAGGAAGGATGGACAGCATGGCCACTGCGGGGCTTCTGCTGCCATTGCCAATCTGTGCGTGCGGGGGTGTATCGCCATGAACTTTATTTCTGCTTGATTCTTGTCTGTGGACACGTACTCAGGTTGGCTCGGCATGGGCATGCATGTGTGTGCCTGCCTGCCTTCTGCTTGGTGCAGCAGGTCTGTCCAGCCCCTGGGTTGTGGCTGCCTGGTCCTGCTGCCTCTTGCTGTAGCTGAGTCACAGCCAGCAGCAGAGCAGGAAGGGCAAGGCTCAGTGTTAACTGCTTCCCCTCCAACAAAAAAACTTTGTCAGCTACTGGGGAAGAGAGGTGTTTGCTTCTGAGGTGCCAAGGCAGGTGCGGGAAGCGTTGCAGTGCACCCATGGTCTCATACGTGCGTGGTCTGCATCAGGCACAGGGCATGTGCTTCCACATGGAGCAAAGTGTGTCTGCCGTGGGGCCCGGAGCCTGTCCTGAGAGTGGCGTCCCCTGTTGTTCTCCTCCCCTCAGCTCTCAGGAGGCAGAGGCTTTCCCTCACACTGACCTCCTCGTGTCCATGCCGCAGCCGACCAGAGGAAGGCACCCTCAGCTCAGCCCCCTCCTCCCCACCCCAGCCTGGGGAGCATAAATGAGACGCTCAAGAGGTGAAGGAAATGGAAGAGGAGCGCTGAGACTTGTGACCACCTCCTGCCAAAGCCCCCAGAGCAGCTCAGAGATATGGTCTATATTCCCTTTGAATTTCCTGCAGCCACACAGCTTCTTGGGGCTCTCCCGGGAGCATGAATTTATTTGATTTAATTTAATTTTGGGGTACTTTTTAAGTAATTAAAAGAGATGAAGAAAAGGCAAAAAATTAAAGGAAGGACTGCCAGGGCTGCGAGGAAATTCCCCAGGGAGAACGTAGCCCCAGTGCAATAGGCTCAAAATCTTCCCTAAACAGAAGTGGTTTTCACGCTGGTCTGCATAACTGGAGGCTGAAGCACCAGAGTTTGTCTGAGGTACGAGGCACCATTGCCAGAGCTCCACGTGCCTTTCCTTGCACTGGGAGAGGGAGCAAATTCTGCCTGTAGGCACAAAGCCAGGACCTGCCAGGACTCCCTCTGGAGCTGAGGAGCAAGGATGGAAGCTGCCACAGCAGTCCCAGTGGGTGGCAGACCACCGTGCACGAGGAGATTGGCTGCTTTGGTGGAATTTGACAGGGCTGCCCGGGGAACAGGGAAGTTGCCCTGCTTGGACGAGTGTCTGAGATGTGTCTTGATGGAAATCAGTGCCAGGATCTCTCAGACAAGTTGTGCTGCTGGGGTCACTGCACAGTCTATGGCCTGTCTCTTGCCTGGGGATGTGTGCTGAGGAAGCAGAAGTCCCTGGCTGCACTCCAGGAATAGATAAGCTGTTTAGTTATAGGATAACTAGATTAACCAGGCTGTGTGGGGACAACAGATCATAACTGTGAAGCCAGAGATGTGGGTCTGATATGCCCCTTGGCCTGTTATGATAAAGTAGCAGGTTCAACCTGGAGCAAAAAGAGAGGTGGGAAAACCTTGTTGCAATGTCAGGAGCAGCACACCGACCTGGGGCTCCGACCGCCACCACCTGTGATGGCTCACGAAGACAGAGAGGTGTTGTTGGCTACATAACCCATGCCGTGCCATGCCATGCCATGCCATGCCATGCCATCCCATCCCATCCCATCTCCTTTTCCCTGGGCTGTACTGGTGCTCCCCAAGAGCTGCCGGTGTTGGCACTGAAGCACTGTTCAGACTCTCTCTTGCCCTGCCTGCAGAGCCATCCTGCCTGCAGAGCCACCCTGCCAGACAGCCCGGGTCCCACGTGGGCCAGGAGGCTCCTGCCAGCAGGCCACTCCTCCGCTGCTTCACATACTCTTGCCCCTTTCCATGCCCAGCATTCCCCCATCACTCCGGCTACTTGAGCCCCCACCTGAGCACTCCCAGCCCCTGTGGCTGGCCCGACCTCAGTCGCTGGCTTTCGGGGACCCCATGTATTCACTGACTGCTCCCCAAGTTTCATCTCACCTCGTGGTTGAAGGTTCCTCTTTATCTGAGCTAGCCCAGCCTTTGCAGCGAGAGCTGCCATGCCTCCCTGGAGTAAGCGCGGTGAATTGGTGGCCCAAGTGACCGAGCTGGCTTTGCTGCTGGCCCTGGAGAAGACATTTACTGCCTTTGGCTCTTAGCTTGTTCTCTGAGTCCTGGAAGTAGCATTACAGATCTAATGGACGTGACCTGATTAGTTAATGCTTGGTGTCTGCTTGGTAGACACTGTTCAAGGTAGTTACCTGAAGGCCAAAGCTGGAAAAAGATGAGATTTTTCTGACTCATAACGAGTGAAGCTGGAAAGGGAAGAGCACACAAAACTTCCTACAGCTGTAACAGCTTCCTTTGGATTAGCTGGAGAAGGGAAAGTCTGCTCATCCCGGGGACAAGTGGCTCATTTGCTAAATTAAAACACTAACCGAGAAACCAATTTTTGGGGGTGTAATTTCTCACTTCGTTATACATGGTACTTATCCTGCTAATTGCTTGTGCTCAGGGCAAGCCATGCGGGGTGTTTTCACAGCTCACCAGAACCCAGGAGCTGAGCTGCTGCTACGTGGGGGGCACATAGGAACCGGCGATCCCTTCTGCATGGAGGAAGGGCTGAAGATCATCTCCTTCCCTAGGGCAGAGGAGCATCACGACGCGAGCTGCTCCCACAAGTGCTGCCCACAGGGTGCCAGCCCCATGCCAGGGAAGCTGCCTGCTCTCAGTACATGGTCCAGACAATGTGGTTCAGTCTCATCTCAGCATCCATACCCGGGCATCCATCAGGGGCTTTGCTGAGAGCCTCTTTTTTCAAGCCACCTCTTTTTCCACCGGCTTTACCGTGCAGCTTCCCAGGTAGGACATTCAAGCTGCGATGATTTAATTGAGGCCGATTTCAGAGACTGGTGAGTGAGGCTGGGCTCAAACCCATGGCCAAGTCCTTTCAGCAAAAGAGGCAGCAACCTTTAAACAAACCTCGTCCTGAGGATGTGACTGGTGGTTCTCCTCCCAGGCTTTCAGATGTCCTTCAGCCCAGTGGATTGTACCTCTTGGTGACCCTGTTTCTCCAGGCATGCTGTGCCTAGAACCCCAAACCAGTTGGTCTTAAGGTTAGCCGAGGTATGGTTCATTTTGGCTTTGACAGTGAAGCAATCCCTCATTCCATGGGAGACATGCTACCATATAGAGGACAGATCAGTGAAAACAGCTGTTTCCATCCTTCAGACCATCAAATGAAGAAGAACGGACTCGTGGAGATGAAAGAGGTGTGAGGGGATGGGAAGAGACACGATGCTGTCTCGGCTGGTCCCTAGTCCATCATGTCCTACTCGGTTTTCTCAGAGGGTTCTCCCTTTCCAGCCACCCGGCACTACTAGGTGTTTTCTTTGCACCAAAGATGTCTCCACTTTCCCCACAACACGTAATAAGGCAACCACACAAACCAGAGCATATGAGTCGAAGCGGCTCCGAGTGCATCGGGCAAATCTGATCCTACCAGATTAGGGACGGCATTAACGAGGCTTTGAGCCCTTGCCTGGGTCTCGGGTTTATATATGGCCACGGTCACCGCTCTGAGAGTGACATTGTAATACATCATGCTTGCCAGCCGCAGCCCGCGGCTCCCTGGCACCCAGCCAGGCAAAGGTAATTTTGTGCTGAGTGATATCAGAAGTCAAAATGAGCCCCACATACTTTGTGTAATTCCCAGAGGCTGTAAAACACCTCGGCCATCTCCCATCCAACATTTATGTGTTTTGCATTAAACTTCCCCAAATTAGTGCTAAGTGCATTAAAGTTGTAAAAATAGTCTGCGTAAAACCCCATTAAATGCTTAAATATACAGATCCGGTGTACGGGGATCTATAATTTAGGTTTAAATTCAGGAGCCCCGTAAAGTCCAAGTCCTGTGCGGGGAGCAGCCCAGGGAGCGCCGGAGCCCTCCGCCGCCACGGAAGGGATGTGCTGGCCCCACCGCCAGCCCCCAGAGCAGCTTTTTTCCCAACAGGGGATTCCTTTGAGACGTCAGACATTGCAACTCTATTAATACTCATTGGAGCATCGGATGCAGACAAGACACGCCGGGGGGACTGGAGGGGAGGAGGGAGGCGTTGAGGACACATCCAGGCTTGGATTCGTGTCCCACTGTCCCAGCATGTCTGGGGGACAGCGGGCTGGAAGAACGCCCCGGGGAACACGGGCTGGCCAGGGCCCGGCTATTGTCAGGAAGCAGAAATCAACTCCTGCCCGGGCTGCTCTGGACGAGGCTGCTGCCACGTTTCGGAGGGAGCCTGGGGCGCTGTCAGCACGTTGGCAGGAAGCTTTGCAGGGATCCTCTCCCCCGGCATTCACCAGTCGGCTCGGAGGGGCTGGTAGAGAGCCTGCACAGGGTGAGGCAGCAGAGGCTGGGGGGCCCGGGTGACCTGAATCATGCTCCCCAGTCCCCCCCCAAGCCCTCCAAGCATGCCCCATCCCCCCCAGACACTCTGTGAAACCCAAACGCCCTGTGCCACCGGGAACCTGGCACCGAGCCTGCGTTTTGTGTTTCATCCCATCTCCTCTGGCAACCCTGCATGTGTTTGGTGTTTACATCCTGGGATGCCTGGATACTGTCCCTCCTCGACCACACTCATGGAGCTTCCCAGCGCTTCCCGTCATCGGCTGACATCTTCCTCATGACGCCATTCCCACCACAGCCTTTCCCCTGGAGGTCTCTCAGGAGCAACAGGGCAGCTCCTGTAGCTGATGCTCAGCCTCAGGTCTGAAGAGGAGGCTCTTTCTGGCCCACTTGGCCCCAGCTAGCCCTGCTCGCAGCCTGGGCAAGCCCATGGGGCTCCCCCCTGCCATGCACAGGCTGCTGGCACACAGGCTCAGGGTGGGCAGGGGGCTTTGGGAACACTTCCCTGCTCATCCCCGGAGGGGCTCCCTGGGCTGCCAGAATGGCTACTGCATTTTCTTCTATTTCAGGCTCCAGAGGACTGTCATCTGTGTGAACCCAGCAATGGCAAAAACATTGCACTGACAAATCTGGGGAGCAAAATGTCCAACAAAATGCCTACAGATGGGAGGATGAGGATAGAAGGCAGGTGAATTTGCAGGAAACCCCACGGAACCTGGCAGGCAGGGCAAGGACAAGGCGGTGGGAGCACAGGACACTGGGATGCTGTGTTTTCCTTGGCATTCTGCAGCAAAACCGAGCCCCTGATCACCTGTGCATGGCTCGTGGTGGCCCTGGGTGAAACCAGCTTGCCTGGCAGTGTGGGCAGGAGATGCCCACGGGGCAAGGGGAGGGAAGGGAGATCTCCTTGTGTTTGCTTTTCCAATGTGTTCCCAGAAAGGGGGGGGGATCTCTTCCAGACTGGCTCTCAGCCGAAGCAAGCTGGGAAACGTGCAAACAGCCATAAAATGGCCCAGTCTGAAGAGGAAATACCTCTGCCTCCATGGTGTCTTTTCATAAGGGAACAAACTATTAGCTTGGCCTCCAGCTCAAGGAGAGGAGTCAGAGGGCTAGGAACAGAGGTTTGACTTCTTTGATCCAGCTAGTCGAACTCCAAAGGCTTTGTCCCATTCCCTGCATTGTGTTCCTGCCACCACCACGCATCCCACACCTTCCACCATTTCCACAGACCCACCCAGAACCCAGACTGGTGGAGAAGAGGCTTCCCATGCCATCCCACCCTTTTCCATTCCATTCCATTCCATTCCATTCCATTCCATTCCATTCCATTCCATTCCACCCTATTCACTTTTCTGTTTTTTTGTTGTGGGTTTTTTTTTTTCTGCCCTGCCTTGCTCTGCTCCAGCAGCAAGAGCAGAAGCCCATCAGCAATGCCCAGGATGGGTGGGCGGCCAGGTCTGCGGGGGCTTGTGGCCATTACATCCCATGCTTGGTCTCAAAGGTACCTGTCTGGTTTTATTACTGTCACTTCCCAACTCTTTGAAAACCTTCCTAAGATGTACTTATGGAATTACTGTTCCTGCTCTGAAGAGAAAACAGCTAAAGCCTTGTTATAACTCCTTAATGTTAACATCTGAATGGAGGGATTATCCTCCCTTACAAAAGGCTACATGTTTGTTTAACGTTGTTTTCACTTGTTTGAAAGTGATTTTTATAAAGTCCATTTCCCTCCCTGAGTCTCCCCCTGGCTCCAGCCCTTTGGGTTCCCACCAGGGTCAGGGCAAGCCCCGGTCACCTGTAATTTTTCCTGCTGGAGACACTGGTCTCAAAACCACATCAAGATCGGGAATTCGATTCGATTTTGTGCAAGGTTCCCAGTTCATCTGCATCCACTCCCAGCCCATCACTGGTTGTACTGGCAGGTCCTGGGGTGAGCACATTGTGGAGGGGCCTGCCACTGCCCCACAGGCTGTCAGCACTGCTGAAAAGAAATCCAGCATCAGCAGGAGAAGAATTTGTCTGGTCTCCAGGTCGGAGGACTGACCCCTGCAGAAATATGAGATGGGATGCCCTCACTATCTTCTGTGCCAAGCAGTGTGCCCCTCCCAGCAGTGCTGACAGGATACAGCTCACGGCCAGGCAGGACAGGGATGGGAACAAGCTGAGAACAGATTTCCCTGCAGTTGGGAGCAGCTGCAACCCAATTTTCCCCACATTCAGCTCCAGGAAACAGAGAGATTGGGGAGAAACAGGAACCAAACTCCTCCAGATCTGAAAACCTTCCAGCTAGTCCGAGTCGCTGCCGTCTCCTGCGCCGGATCCCTCCATCCTGCTGGACCGTGCTGCCACCGGCACGGCTCGCACCAAGCACGAAGCCTCTGAAGCTTTTTTGACCAACTGTGTTGGGTTTTTTTAGCAGCCATGATATTTATAAATGGTTGGTAAAATATTTATGTTATGAGCCAGTTTGCCTTGTTGGTTTGAAAAATTAATATAACATTAACATGGCTCAGAACATTTAGGTTTTTAAAAATTCAGCTGAAAATTAAACAATCGTTGAATTTGTGGTGGGAGTAACGTGGCAGCAGAAGTATTTATCACATGCAAAACAAATGGGACTGCCACTTCTCTGCCAAAGACATCAGAATTTAGGGGTATTTTTATGCCCTGAATAAATATTCTCAATTTTTTGGGAATAGTTTAAAAAAATAATAATAATAAAACCTGGTAGTTAAGGACAATCAAAACAAAGCCAAAGACATTGATGTCATATTTAAAAAATACAGGAGACTTAAAGATAAACTTTTACATTGGTCAAATATAGAAACTAATTATACCACCAGACCCCCTACAAGGATTTCTCTGTAGAGTCCCTCTGGTTTTGTCCTCTTTAAAGAACTGCTGATGCCTCGTGGAAAATACTGATAAACAATTTTATCAGCACAGCCTGACTCTTCCCTCTTTCTTTCTTTCTCTTTTGTCCTCTACTATTGAGCTCCATGAATGGAAACAGAGGCCAAACTCGGTTTTGGTGTGGTTGCACTTAGCAGTTCACACCAGAACCAGGCTATGAGAGGGTTAGTGGTCCCACAACAGCCACCCCTGGGTAGCTCCTCCGTCCCCTCTGCTGCCACCATCCCCAGGCAGGGATCAGGCCAGGGACCGGAAGCAGCAGTTTGTAAAACTTTAGGAAATGCTCCTTTTTGCTTTGTTTTCTAGGACTTTTCCAAGCCACAAAAGTGAGGTGGTGCCAGACGTCCACAGTCAGGTGGAGAAAGGGTAAATCCTCCCCTAGAGACAAAGCTTTCTCTTCAAGATGATACATGCTGGAACCTGAAATAAGCCCTTGAGTTTGCTTTGACAAAAGAGGCAGAAAAGGGTGAGTGAGGAGGAAGAGCTATTCTCATGGGGCTAAATGTCTAGTTGAGTAACCCTAGTTTGAGCAACCCTACCTAAAAACGCTCTTCCATTAATGCTTAGTGTTAGCTGAGTCATCAACAGAAGAATACCAGCCTAAGTTTTCAAGAACAACCAGTGATTTTGTGAGCCCAACATGATGGCACTTAGAAAGCTATCAATTCTGTATGCTCAACCTCCTGACATCAGGTGGCTTCAAAAGGCCTTGAGATGGGCACCAAAAAAAGCCCTTCTGCTTTTCAACTGCCAGGCAAACACTCATCACAAATCCGAGGAATGTTTTCATGGAGTAATTGTGCAAGAGCGGGCTTGTCCATTAAACTGTTAGCCCTACCCATGGTTATAAGACCGGAGGTGATATGGCTGAGATGGAGCAGCCAGCTGAGGAAGAGGGGGAGAATAATAAACCTTGCAGAACACCGCAGAGGAGAAAGGCTGCCGAGAGTATGAGATTGGGCTTGATAAGCTGAACCGCCAAGGGAGCAAACCAATTACTTGCAGAAAAAGGACATAATGTAGAAGGTCGGAGTGGATTGTCATGCCAGTGGATGTGCTAAGGTCAAGGAGAATGAAAAACAAGCCTAAGCAAGGCGTGGTGGCAGGGAAGGAGTCACTAACCTCCACTACTCCTCACATTCTTTGAATAACTAAAATAATAACAATAATAAAATCCAAACTAAACTGAAGACACTGATGTCATCTTAGAAAATATTTAAAAGACCTGCATTTTTTATACTAGTAAAATAAAAGCAGCAATTAATTAAATCCCAGCATGCCTTAAAAGGCATTTCTCTCGATGGCGTGTCCCCTTTCCGTGAGGTGGTTTCTCTGCAATGGCGATGACACACCAGTGCAGGAACAGGCTATTCCTGCACGAGAAAGGAGGTCACAGCGCTGAGGAAGGCGAGCTCTGAGAAAGTGAGGTGAGAAACAGAGAGACGTGTGTCATGGAGGAGGAAGGGCCATGGCAGGCGGGGAAGGGAGCAGAGCATCGGCCGTGCCGGGGCCACACCAGCATGGGGAGGTGGCAGTCTGCAGAGGCTGGGACACCAAAGTAAACTGGGAGAAAATCAGCAAGGGAGGCAATCGCCAAGGGAGAACTCATACGATGGAAAGTGGCCAAGTTAAGGAGGCAGTGATGGAGGCTTTTGTAGTGCTTTCAACCATCCTTCCAACACCAGTCATGGTCAGAGAGGAGAGATGAGAGTAGATGGGCCACCTCTCTGCTAGCCCAGGCCACCCAAGGAAGCCCAGGAGGAACTGGCTGAGGCCACCACAAATGCAAGGAGCTCTCTCATCCCTGCAAGTGCAGCTCTCACCGTGGGCAGCACTGACATCCTTCCATGCCTGCTCTCCGAAGGAAGTGGTGCAGCCCGGCAGAGGAGCAGCCCCATGGGCCGGGCAGCAGCAGAGAAGCCTCTGTCTAAATTGCTTCATTTAATCTATTGTTCAGCTGACTACATTGAAAATGGAGCATGTAATTGTTTCCCCGAATAGAGTCGAACACCATTAAACGTTGGTCTGAAGCTTTGCCATCCAGCAAATATTCCAGCTGGCTGGGGATCCTCTGGGATTGGCTCTGCGTCGCCATGGTTACGGACTGTCCACGGCTTTATTCCTACGGTTAATTAAAAAGCCTGTTTTACGAGGCGGCTATGCCCGGAGGTACGCTGGTATGCCGGCCCTTCTGATGCCAGCCCACGAACTCCGCATGACCGCGCAGCCCCGCAACGCCGGGTGGGCACTGGGCAATGCTGCTGGGGCCGGGCATCCCACGCACAGGGCTTTGGGCTTTCGAGGCGGGTATTTGGGGTTCATAAAGAAAAGGCCAACCCCAGGTGAGGGATTGCATAGGGGCTGTCTTGCTCCCCAGCTGCTTGTCCATCTCCCATAGATGTGCCTTGAGCAGAAGCGGGTCCTCTCTGTTGGTGGTGAGAGTCATGCCTGTCAGCGGGGCGGATGTGGCTCAGGGGAGTGGGGTGACTCTTGCAGGAGCTTTTTACCCTCAGAAATCTCAGCTCAAAGCACAGCCCAGCTGCCAGGAGGAGGTTTTTCTGCGAGACCACCCTCCCAGGCAGGGTGATAGGGAGAGAAAGTCCCAGGGGAGGTCTGGTTTTGGGATCCCAAGACTTGGCTAGCAGAGAGGGTGCAGCAGAGCAGAAGGAGAAGCGAGCACAGAAGGGCTGTGACAGATCACATGGAAAATCTTTCCACCCCTTCCTCCAAACACAACGTTACTGATGGCCCTTCCAGAGCCTTGAGCTTTCCAAGAGGAATCTCACTGCCCAGGGGAAAAACACCGTCCCACCAGCTGCGCAGGGGGAAGCAGATGCCAGCAGCTGAGTGTGGGGCATTACCCACCCCTCCCTCCCCAGCACCCCCAGGGGCACCCTCAGCAGAGTGGGTGCTACCAGGCAGACCGCACGGGGAGCGGGAGCAGGGGGAGCCAGCCAAGTTATGTGGGAAATTACCTAATTACTGCACAAAATGAGCAAGCCATGGGGAAATGCAAACAAACAATGCTCAAAAATGGCCGGGCGCAAATTACCAGAATCAGCCCAATTAGGAGAAATAAGCCCCGTTCAAGCGCTGCTCACAAACCCCAGCAGGAGGAGGCCCTGATATTCTTCACTGTGAGTACTTGCTGCAATTTATGTCCAAGACCTGTGACCCCTTCCCAGGCCTGCACCCCGAGCTGGCAGAGCAGCCCCACACTGGCAGCACTGTCCCTGCCAGGGTGTTCGGGGTGTTGAGTGCCTCAACTGGGAAACAGCCCCATCGCTCCTCAAATGGAGGTTGGAGGGGAAAGTCTGGAAGACGGGGGGTCTTGGCCTAGCTGGGAAAGTGTGGGTCCCTGGGGCGGCCACCGTCTGCAGGGGCAGGATTTGTCCCTGCAGCTTTGCAATGGGCATCACTGATAGTCAGCTCATGATGTGCTTTAAATCAGGATCAGGGTCCTATGATATGAAAGAAGGAATGGAAGGAGGGAAGGAGGGAAGGAAAAAAAGGAAAGGAAGGAAGAAAGACAGGAAGAAAGGAAGAAGGAAAGGCAGAAAAAAAAAGAAAGGAAGGAAGGAAGAAAGGAAGAAAAGAAAGAAGGAAGGAAGGAAGGAAGGAAGGAAGGAAGGAAGGAAGGAAGGAAGGAAGGAAGGAAGGAAGGAAGGAAGGAAGGAAGGAAGGAAGGAAGGAAGGAAGGAAGGAAGGAAGGAAGGAAGGAAGGAAGGAAGGAAGGAAGGAAGGAAGGAAGGAAGGAAGGAAGGAAGGAAGGAAGGAAGGAAGGAAAAGAGGAGAGGAGAGGAGAGGAGAGGAGAGGAGAGGAGAGGAGAGGAGAGGAGAGGAGAGGAGAGGAGAGGAGAGGAGAGGAGAGGAGAGGAGAGGAGAGGAGAGGAGAGGAGAGGAGAGGAGAGGAGAGGAGAGGAGAGGAGAGGAGAGGAGAGGAGAGGAGAGGAGAGGAGAGGAGAGGAGAGGAGAGGAGAGGAGAGGAGAGGAGAGGAGAGGAGAGGAGAGGATAAAGAAAGAAAGCCTGCACACAAATGAGACTTAATTATAATAATGGTATGTAGCTGATTATCAAAGCTAACATTTAGGGCTGGATATCAGATACCATCTGGTGCTTTACAGCAGGCTGGGAAGGGCCAGGAGAAAACAAACTCAGGTTAAATCACTGAGAGTGTTGGCTGCGGGGGGGCTGTGCTGGGGGCTGTGCTTCCCCTGGGCCGCTGCAGCATGTCCTCTGCCCCTCCTGCCTTCAAAACCCACCCTGCCAGGGCCAGACCCTCTGGGGCTGGACCCACCAGCTCTCCTCTGAACCACCGGCCACGGCTCTTGGGGCTGCGTCTCATACTCAGGTTGTTCCAAAAGCAAAATCTGCATTGCATGAGAAATTCAGTGCTCGGGCTTTGTGCTGGTGAGTGAGCCGGCTGCTTTATGAAAGAGAATTTTTGAATCCTTTTGTCAACAGCTAAATGTTTCAGTTGACAAAGTCAATGCATGATGTGATAGTATAAATATTAGATTAATTGTACTGTATAGAATTTATATCACATAAAGATCCAAGGAGTTATTTTTACCTCTATGAAAAATAAAGGAAGAGAGTTAAAGTGATTTGTTCAGATGCATTTCCCTCAAAAACTTTGTCAAAATCCACTCATTCCCAGGGAACACTTTGATTTTGATAAAACTGCGTTTCTCAGTAGAAAAACCGACCTGCCAACAACTTCAGCCAGCTCTGCTGAACATAACCTGAGCACTCATAAAGAAAGAAACTGGCTCCAGAGAGGCACTTCCCTAATTGCGGAGGCTGATTTCCTTGCACGGGGCCACGGGAGGCTGGCAGCCCCCCCAGGGATGCCCCCATCCCCCCTGGGGGTAACACACCATGTCCCTGTGACAGCTGTGAGGGTCCACTGAGCTCCCTCACCCTGCGGTGCCATGTCCACCCTATCCCCGTGCAGGTGAAGCCTTGGAGATGCCGTTTGTTGCTGCAGCTGCTCCCTACAAGCTCCCACCAGGATGAGACACAGCAGGAGCCAGAGGCTGATCCAGCATCCCTGGGGCTACCCAAGCTCAATCGCTGCCCCCCAGGACCCCCCGGGGCCCTGTGCACACACCAGGGGATGGCTGTAATGCAGCGATGAGACAGTCTGCGAGTCCCTCCGTGCATTGAATGGGCAAAACCTGTCAATGTGGCTCTATCTCATTAGCTTCACTTTCTTAGCAATGAAAAATAGCTAACCTGCAATCCGCCTCATCGGGGAATTAACTCCAGTCTGGAGAAGCCCACGTGCCTGCCCAGGCTCACCCAGTCTCCCTGTGCCCACTGCCTCCCCTCTGCCCAGCCCAGGTGAGGGGAGCTCCTTGGATTTGAGGCATCCCAGGATGCTCAGGTGGGTTGTGCTGGCAGTGCCAAGCCTCCACCCCAAGAGCTGCAAGGACAGGCTGTGTTCTCCTGGGCACGCAGCATCCCTGCCCAGAGGAATGGCCCTGCCGTCTCCTGAGAGCCTGCAACCTCTGCTTCAACCCCTTTATAGGTAATGGACCTCAAACAGGTGACCATCTCTTTCTGCCTCGCTGATGCTCTCAGCCATCTGGGAAGGAGCATGTGTGCACGTGCATGTCCAGAGCATCTCTTGCCACTGCCGGCTGCATGTCGGAGCAAGGATGATCGTTGCATGTTTGTTTGCCCTATTTCCGAGCAACCACTTTGCTTCCTGGGCTAAGCCTGCCCGAGTGCTGGGCCAGTGCGACCAGCAGTGCAGTGGAGGGGACGCTCACCCCACCACAGCCCCCCAGCACCGCACCGCTCCGCTCCCACCACCCCCTGTTTCCCACAGCCCCTTCCTGGGGCTGCTGCTTCCCCTCCGGTCCCGGCTCCGGCGGCTGCTGCTAAAATTAGTGAGGAGCTTCTGTCCATTCTAATACTAATAGGCCCATTTTTAATAATGATGTTTTTGCAGCAATTTCAACCCATCATGGTGTCACAGGGGTATTGATGAAAAAAAGCATCTAATCCCTTTTAATAGATTCCATTTGACAGCGAACGTGTCTCAATGTTCATTCCCAAAGGCCCCGGTGGTTTCGGTATCACTTATGGCTGACCTTGGAGGGTAACAAGGCCTTCTCCAGAAGAATGGCCCAGTGTCCATCCGGGACTGGGCTCCCAGCCCCCCTACTCCCCTTCCCCACTTCTCAGATGACGGAGCTTTCTCTGCTGCTGCCGGGACGCCCAGGGAAGGTCTATTTTGGGAGGTCCCATGGGGCTGGTGTTTTATTTGCTCTTTCTTCTTTGCTGGACGTGAGCTGGGCGCAAGGGTGGGTGCTCCTTCCTTCACAGCTCAGGAAATACGTATTTTCTCTCCAGCCCTGCTGCTGGGAAGAGGAAAAACCTCCTTCTCCATGCCTATGAGATGCAGAGAGAAGAGACAAGGAGGAGCAGCCATTTGCAGAGTGGTGCCTGCTCCGAGGAGCCAGCGGGAGCATCTGGCTGCAAGGCCCCATGGTCCCGCTCCTGGGTCACCCCTGGACGGGCACATGGCGGGGCAGCCACATCAAGCAAAGCAGCCTGAAGCCTCGTAGCTTCTCCAGAGCCAGCCTGCCTGACCTGTATACATAAATATCCCAGCAAGCACCTGCTGAAAGGTGCCAGACAGCACGTAACGAAGCTACAGGTCCAGAAATCATTAAACAGGGAAGAATAATTGGCGGCTCTTTTTCAGCATCGCCGGGGTTGGGAACTGAGGCTCCCTCTGGTTGGGAGCTGCGCACCCTCCGGCTGGAAGCACGTCCGACCCATCGCGCAGCAGGCAGTGAGGTGCTGGGAGTTGCAGGATCCATCCCCCAGCACCTCACAGGGTGGGAAAAAGGGGGATGCAGCATGATGGAAGTGCCCTATGGCCAAACATCCTCCTGCCTGGTCTCTGGCAAGCTGCAACCCACCAGGAAGGTGCAAGAGCCACCCCTCACCCCCCCACTCTGCCCCACTGCTCCCCCCACCCGAGGTTCCCCGAGCCCAGAGGTGGTCTGGAAATGGGCAGGTCATCCCTGCCTGGCTGTGAGCCCTGACCCCTGCCAGCCTCCAGCCCCTGACCCCTGGTCCCCCTTTGCTCTCAACTCTCCCCCCCATGCCTACCCCCCACTCCGTCTGGTTTCTTCCCCTCCTGTCCCCTCCTTTCATCCTCCACGGGTGGAGAAGGGAGCTCTGTGTGTGTCCAGGACGCTGGAGGAGTGAGTCATGCCTGTGGCGGGGGGCTGGGGGAGCTGGCTCCCCTGGCAGCGGGTTGGGGGGCAGGAGGAAGGGCAGAGCCCTGCTGTAGCTCACAGCTAAATGCTGCCTTTCACTCCAGCATTCCCAAGGAAAGTAATGAGAATAATTAAAGGTAATTTCATTTATTTCAGCTTCAGCGTGTAAAGCAGACGGGGATGGGGGGTTTCTAGCTTCTCATTGAAGGAGGGAAGGGAAGAAAGCAGAGCTCTGAAGCTGAGCTGCCTGCAGGACCTGCTCACAACCCCCTTTTCTCTCTTGGGGCCACGTCCTCTCTCCCTGGACCTGGCTGTTTGTGGGGTTCACTTGGGAGATGGGGTCCCACAGTGACATGGGGCCACTTATAGAGTGGTTCTAGTGGGGGAAGGTAGTCCCAGGGGAGAGCCTTCCCTTCGAGAGACCTGGACTGGAAATGCCTGAGCATCCTGCACTAGAATTACTGTTTCACAGCTGAAAGGAGGTGCAGAGCATCCCCGGAGCTGTGCTTCCCCCCCCACCCCCCACCCCCACCCCCCTCATCCCTTGCAAAGGGAACACAGAATGATGCTCGCTGAAACGGTGCCAGCTTGGATCAGTCCTGGTGAGACGGAGCCGTGCCTGCAGCCCATCCGTGGGCTCACATGAGAGCGAGGAGTGTGGTCCCAGGGAGCGAGCCCCCCCCCCCCCCCCCCCCCCCCCCCCGAGTGGTGTCAAGAGCTCCTCAGGCATTACCACGGCCCTGCATCGATGCCTGGCCCCAGGGTAAGCAGCCCCGGGTTGCTGGGAGCGGGGACTTTAATCGTTGTTAGTTGCACAAATACCAGGGACTGAAGGTACCTAATTGGATGGCGACGATGCTGAGCTGGTAATTAGGAGCCCATAAACCACACAGGTCACAGCTCCTCCAGCAGTACATTCAATCACCGCTCCATGAGCACAGCGATCCTCCCCGAGCCCTCCTGCTTCTGTGTCACACCCAGACACTTTTTGGGGCTAAAGGAACTCCCCCGTCATCCCAAGGCTTCATCTCCACCCTCAGCATCACGACAGCAGCCCTGGGAGGTTGCCTGGTGATGGGAGAGCTGAGAAGACCGAACTTTCCAAAATTTGGTCATTTTCTAACTCTTTGAGTGCAGGGGACTGTATCCCAGAGCATTCCAAAACACATCCCTGAAACAGGGGGACGGGTGGGGACAGGGCAGCAGTGCTGCCAGGAGGTGATGGAGACACCTGAGCAGAGAAAAGCACGTCCCACAAGTGCTTGTTCTGACGTGGGGGCCGCTTCAATTCACCTGTGTTCTTGACCCCATTGTGTCTCTTCTGCATGAATAATGCCGGTGCTCAAACTTTCCTAGCACATATGGTCATTAAATATAAATTTTATACTCAAATATTCAACAGCAGCGTTTTGAATGGCGTGTTTGGGTGCATTTGAAATGCTCCCTGCACCCGTAAATGACAGGAGCCATCCAGCTGCGGGGGAGGACAAATGCCAGATGATGCCCATGGATGGCCAACACAGGCAGGAGTTGCAGGATGAGCTTCTGAGCATGTGGTCTACAGGCAGATTCAGACAGGAATGAAGGTCAGGGACAAATTTGTGAGTTGTTCTTTATAGGAAATAAGATTCAGAGAAGCAACGTCCTCACTGAAGTGCCAGTAAAAAACAAAAGAAGGGGAAAAGGGTAAATATTTCAGAAAGAATGCTTTCACCGCATTTTTCCCCATCTTCACATCACCAAAATGACATCAGTGGTTTTCTGGCCTACAGGCATCTGAATGGCCTGTGGGTGCGTCCAGTACAAGAAAAGGGTCCTGCCACTGTTTGATACCTGTCGTTGCTTGTCCCAGGGGCTGTGAAGTTGCCATGAAAGCTCAGAGCTGCGTGTTTGAGGGCATCATCACACCCACCAGTCCCTGGTGCATGTGGGGTTGCAGCTGCCCACTTGCCCATCCCTCTGCTCCTGGTTCCCGACGCGGCTGTGTGAATGTGCTGCCCTTTCCTGGTGCCCCCCAGCCCAAGGGGAAGGTCTGTGTGGGATGAAGGCTGGCAGGGAGCCCACGGGTCCCCTCCATCCCAATCAGCTGTGATTGAACGCAGCCCCGAGCCCCCAGTTCCTCTGCACGTTTGACGACGAGCATCCGTGGAATCTGCAAGCCATTAGCTCTCTGTTATCTTTCTGGAGATGCTGAGGTGAGCCATATGGAAGCACTTACTCGTCAACAGCCTGGGACAGAGTTTGGTGGGGTGGCCAGGACTCAGCCCTTTGTGAACTGCAGAGAAGCTGGAACGCGTCCATTGACCCATTTAATGAGCTCCGGCAAGGGGAATTTCACACTGTGCCTGGAGCGGCAGTAACCTTATATGTAGAGAGAGGGGGAGATAATTTCTAATCTTGTCAATCACGTCGTTGTGAAATCCGCAGCAGGGTTTCTTATAGCGTGAGGGCCAAGGAGAAGGCAGAGGGCCTGATCCAGGTTCTTGCAGAGCAGGACTGCACAAGAAAGGCCTTTCATTATTTTTCTTTGCAGTTTCCTCATTTCCTCACTGAAAAAAACAACAATATATTTATTAACTAGACAAATATTTGACTGGGACAACATGCTGAAATGACCTGCAAACGACTCCTGGTTCCCACCAAGAGGGGCTCCTGCTCCCACCCGCAGCCTCTTTCACACACCATGTTAGGAGGTGGCTGCTGCCGGCGTGCCCCCAAACCCTGCCAGGCCTCCAGCAGCTCCGTCCACCCCCTCCTCCTCCTCAAAAGGATCAGGAAGAGAGGAAAATACCTCCCCCAGGTACCCCACTGGCTTGATCCCGCTCGTCTGCATACCGAAGTTACTTGGATGGTCTTGCAGACGCTGCTGCAGGGCTACTTACAGCTCCTGGTCTGAAGGCACGTCCTCTCCACGGGGAGCACAGCTGGTCCCAGCATCATGGTGCGAGGGAGGGCAGAGGACACAAGGGCGGGTGGCACGCTCTGGTGTGCTCACACACCCAGATTACCAGCAGCCGTTCCATGTGTGTCCCTCCGCGCTGTCGTTCCAGGGCCACGGGGGTTATTTGAAGCCAGAGGAGAGGTTGCACTGGTTTGGAGATGTGTCTGGGGAGAGTCCCTCAGCAGAGCTGCTCTCCCCCACAGCCACCCTCCACTGTACACTGTTCTTTCCGGCCCCTAAAAAAGAAACATTAAGCCCAAAATATCTATAAAAAAACTATTTAAAACCTGAACACAGACATGGGCTTTGTTGGCCTCATTTCTCTGAAGACCTGTGTCCCTACCTGGTTTGGTTGGGGAATCTCTTTCTGCTGCGCTGTGTCCCTGCAATGTCACCTGTATTTTAAGGGTTGGACTAGGTTATCTTTAAGGTCTTTTCCAGCCTAGATGATCCTGTGATTCTGTATTTAGGGGGTGGCAGTGTTACCCCAAACCAGCCCATTGCACGTCAGCGGGACCCTCTGATGCCACAGTGCTGCCTGCACCACCATCTCCACTGCGGGGAACCGCTCCAAGATTGAGCTCCAAGCTAAAGAAACAAACAGAGTCTTTTTTCCCCCGTTGTTTTTCCTGTTTGCCTAAGAAACATAATCTTTCCCCAAAATGAAAAAAACAATAATAACTTACAGGAAGGCCCCAAGCATGAGCTGGTTTGTGTGCGATTTCAATCAAAACAGGCTTTAAAAAACAAATTCCTTCGATATTTGTCACATGTGTAAAACACATTAAAGGGGGACGGTGGACCAGGCCAGAGGAGCGGAGCCCTCCAGCTCCTGCCTGCACAGGGGCATGCAGCCGAGAACCAGCGAGAGCTTCTCCAGCCTGGCGAGACCCTGCATCGCCATCGGGGCTGTGAGGGGACAGGTCCCTTGCTGGGCTGGGACACATTGCTCACCTGGAGCAAGTACCTGACCGTCCTAAAAACTTGCCCGGTTTGATTGCCACACCAACAGGAACACGAAACAACAGCATCTGCCTGATTCCTCCTCTCACTCTACTAGACCCCAAAGCTGAACAAGTAACACGCTTTACAGCTGGGGAAGGCAGCCCTGCCTGGAGCGGGGAGGGCAGCGGGACTGGGATGCTCCAGACAAAGGGACAAACTGGGGCTCGGGACCAACTCCCTCACGTCCTGCGTGTCTGCAAGAGCAGGACAGATCTGGGTTTTCCTGGTCTAAATCGAGCTTCTGGAATGGAAGATTTCAGTTCTACATATTTGGGTTCACCTTACAGATTCCATTTTATAATCCCCACCTTATATTCTCCTTTGAATCCCTGACACCCAACACCCTTGTAGTATCGAGGATTGCTGTATTCCTGGGTTTAATCCTGGCAAACAGGCCAGAAACCACAGTGATGGGCTCTCCCTGCTCACGGAACCCTCAGCAGCAAAGCCTTTTCAGAGTCCAGCTCTGCTTGACACCAGGAGCCGCCAGCCCCGGGCAGCTCACACCTCCATCACACGGCCCCTGGCCACCAGGGCATGTTTGCAAATCTGCTAATTTTTTTTTTTCCTCTCATTATGGTGGATTATTACTTATTTGCACACACACCAATGCAAAGTGACTGACACAGAAACGAGCACACACCCTGCTCAGGGTCACACTTTCCCCGGCAAATTCTCTGCTCTCCGCTGGCGTCGCAGCCCTCGCTGCACCGTGCCCTGATCATTATCCTCGGTGTAACACAGCCTGTTTTCTGTGGGTTCCCCCTTTTTATGAGGTGTGATGGGGAAGGAATGCTGTGTACAGTTTAATTAGGGACTAAGTGCCTAGGGGAGGAGTGGAAAGCAGCAGATACCCCAGGCACTAGCCCCCAACACTCAATCCCCTGTTAAAGCAGCCCCTTTGATGTCTGCAGCCCCGGCGTCCCACCGTGTGCGGCCGGGGGCGAGGGATGGGAAGCGGGCAAGGATGCAGGAGGCAGCATGGCCAGGCAGCCCTTCACCCCGCATCTCGGCCCCCTGCACCCCCAGTGCATCCCTGGCATGGCCGGAGCCAGAGTGAGGCGCTGGCAAAGCCAGGAGTCAGGTTTGGGAGAGAAATAGAAAAAATAGGCAGCAAAGGTAGGCAAAAGGGAAGAAATTGGGGGTTCTGGGGGTTGAGTGGGGCTCCTAGCTCAGAGGCTCAGGGCTGGGTGCTGCTCTTCCCTGCCTGATGCAGAGCAGCTACACGGAAATGGGATTTGGCCTCAGGAACATTTTAACTCCCAACACCCTCTGCAGCAGATCCTTGGCCCTGACAAAGAGGCCACAGGTTAAACCGTTTTTCCTCTCCATGGTCACTGCAGCGAGGCGCAGTGCTCTCCCTCCTGGGGGGATGCCTGGGATCCCAGCACAGCCGCAGCGGTGCTGGGATCCCAGCCGAGCTGGGGACCCTGATCCCACACGCTGGGACGGGAGCTTTCTCCTCACCCCGTGACTGACAGCACAGCCAGGCACACAGTCCTGGGAGGCTGAATCAGCACCCCGAGGGCAGGAGGGGGCCCTTCCCTCCTCCTGCACCCAGGAAGGTGTCGTGACCTACTCCTGCTCCGTCTCCCGACATGTTGCAGGCTGCAGGCACATGTTGTGGGTGCTGTGTCAGCGTTTGCTCATCCCGCCCATTGCACAACAAGCTGGGGGAACTGGGAGCTGGGGGGGTCCCAGCTCAGAGACGCACTGGAGCCAGCACATCACCCATGCCAAGGAGCCGAGGCCGGCGGCGTGCACTCACCTGCCCCATCGCAGCAGAGATGGACAAAGCCTCTTGGCACCCATCGGGGTTCTGGGTCTCAGGATGCTCCTTGAGGCACAGGCTGGCTGAGAACACATCTGGGGATGGGATGGAGGTGACCCTCCTCCTGCTGAGCCCCCTTTCACCCCCGTGTGGCTTTCCCCAACCACAGCCCCACCAGCTCTGCAAGATGCTCCGCAGGGAGTGGCGTTCCCAGGCTGGGCATGGGCCAGGGCTGAGGGCTGGGCTTGGGGTGCACAGAGCAGCCCTGGCAGCATCCTCCTCCTCCTCCTCATGGTCCCTTTCACTCTCTGGGCTGGTTTGAATTACAGCAATGAAACCTCATTGCTCTTCCTCCTGGGCTGGTGGGCGATGGGAGCATGTGGGGAAGGGAAGGGAAGGGAAGGGAAGGGAAGGGAAGGGAAGGGAAGGGAAGGGAAGGGAAGGGAAGGGAAGGGAAGGGAAGGGAAGGGAAGGGAAGGGAAGGGAAGGGAAGGGAAGGGAAGGGAAGGGAAGGGAAGGGAAGGGAAGGGAAGGGAAGGGAAGGGAAGGGAAGGGAAGGGAAGGGAAGGGAAGGGAAGGGAAGGGAAGGGAAGGGAAGGGAACGTGACACCCCCAGACAGATCCTCCTCTCACACTGTCTGGGGGGGCTATTTTGTCAAATATTGCAAGGAGCTCCATGCACCGCATGGCCGGTGCGGCCCAGGAGCCCAGGTGAGGCCTGGCTGGCCGGGATCAGGACAGCTGCAGGGGCTGCGGTGCCAAGAAACAGCACCCACTGCCCCTGTGCCCATTGCCACACAGAGCCCCGTCCCATGCAAAACTGGGCGAGACCCCTCTTCCCCATCTTTACTGCTTCCCATCCCCATGGGGCTGTCATCACACAGGACAGGACCCTGCCTGTCCTGACTGCAGCCCTGCCTGCACCTGAAGAGCATGGGCACACAGCACCGCTCTCCTGCCTCCTCGTCTACCGCAATGTGACTCCTCCATTCTGTAAATAATTTCCATTTTCATTTCTTAGCACCAGGGTGACACATAGAAGTGGAGATGTGAACTCAGCACACACTCACATGCCTCCCCTGATTAGGACAACTTTTAAGTAGGTCAGAGCCTGGATTTAAGCTGCTTGACAGTTCCCCTATAAAACATACCTAGTTTAATGCCCTGTATATTTTTTGTGATGTGAAATAGGAGCGGTTTATAGGGGCAATGTGGGGTAGCAGATGTTATTCCCATGCTGGGGGAGGGCAGCAGTGGGGAAAGTGACTGCTGTAAATGAACTGGTGATTAAGGTCATTAAAGAATCTTAACCCAGGGGCATGAAGGGGGGACGGGAAGGGGATGGCCGGGCTCCACCGGCTCTAACAAGCTGTGCTTGCCAGCCGCCCTGTCCCGACCCTGTGGGGATGCTGCTGGCCAGCCCTGGCAGTCACAGCTTCCCAGGAGTGCTGGAGGAGTCTCCTCACACAGTTCAGTTTGGGCAGTTTAATGCCACCAGTGGGAACCTTCTGGCTATATTTATATATTTCCTTAAATCTTCAGCTCCCAAAGTCCTGTGATTATATGAGAAAAGTGACTTTTGGCATTGCCTTTCCTTTTTATTTTTTGGAGTAAAAATGGTAGGTCACCCATGTTTGTGGCTGGGAGAAAAACACATTTTGAAACAAGATCCCTACAGATCCAGACACCACAAGGTGAGCATAAGAGAAAGCACTCGTATCAGTGAGAAATCATAATCACCTGGTGCTCCAAAGGCCGTCTTGCAGTGAATGCGTGCTCGGTGTCAGCCATGCCACAGCACCACACAGCTTTGTCCCAGCACCACAGATACTGCCCAAGATGAGGAGACCCCAAGCCCCCTGCCCTGGCAAGGAGGGGCTGATCAAGCACCCACTACCATGGCCTGAGCCATTTGGGGACCTGTGGGTCCCCCTCTCCAGCTCTTCTGTGTCAGAGAGAACAGTAGAACCCCAGTCCTCTGGCAACGGAAGCTGTGCCTCCTCATCTTCACTCGGGACAGTTTGGATGGGGACATCATGGCAAAGACCTTTGGACCTGCCATGACCCTCTGCACCTCCTGGGCTCCCTCTGGTCATAGAGCACCCATGAACTCCCATGACCTGGGATGCTCAACGATGCTTTTCTGCCCAGAAAAGATGCTGCCCCCCTCACCTGGCACCACCCCGCATTGCCCCGTGGGCAGCTCACAGGCAGCTGCGTGGGGGCTCATCCACCAGCCCCTGGCCCCCACTCTTCCCACACATCTCCAGCCCCTCAGCAACATGCTTTCTGATGAGAAAGGAGTGAGGCATGATTTAAACCTGACCTCTCACCCCAAGCTGTGTCTGTAATCAGACGAGCAAACATTAATAGGCCGAGCCAGGCAGCGGAGCCCAAAGCCCAGATAAAACCCAGCCCCGACGACAATTCAATTTCCTTCCATGAGATCAACTTGCAGCTTTAGCAAAGCCACTTGTGCGGTCGCTGGGCTGAAACAATCTGGGCTGGCAGGCATGGCCACGCTGCCTTTGGCTGGCACCGCCTGAGCTGCTCCTGCACAGCAGCCCCCCCCCCCCAACCCAGCACCATCCTGGGGGCTGCCCACCACCCCAGCACCCTCCCAGGGTGTGCCCACCACCCCGTAGCACCCCAGCACAACCCAAAGACACGTATCTTATGCACCCCCTTGGACATGGGACTTAGTGCCTTGCAGAGGAGGGCTTTTATTTCCAGGGAGGGCTCTTCCATGCACATATAACCCAGGGGGACTTGCAAGTTGCCCTGGGGAGGCCAGGCTTGCTCCCCTCCCCGGAGCACCCATGGCCATCATGAGCCAGGCTGGCCAAGGTGGTGGAAGGGTTGCAGCATGCTCATGGGGCCGGGGCAGTCCTGCCTCCAGGTTAGCCATGCTGATCCCTCCACAAGCATGCAACCTTCCTCCGCCTCCTCCTCCTCCTCCTCAGACCCAGTGTGTGCAGGGAGGAAGGGAAGGCTGGGGACTGAGTGCAGGGGGGATGTGTTTTCCGTTGCGAGCAGCAAATAATGTCCGCATGAAAGGCACAATGCTGGCTTTTGCTTTCTCTTCTATTTTTTTTTTTTTTTTTATTGCTCTTGCTAATCTTTGACCTAGATAGCAAGGAAACTTGATGGGCGAGGAGGGGGGCTGGCTGGCAGGATTGGGGCACAGGCCGGGGCTGCAGCATGCAGCCTCCTGCCCTGGCACGGAGTGGGGACAGTGCAGGGGGTAGGCCCCAAAAACAGAGCCCTTCATGGGAGCAGTAACAGAAAATTTTGAGAAAAAGCAAATAAAAAAACTATTAACCCAAATTTTCTTGAAGACCATTCAAATGGATGGAGTCCATGTTGTATTGTTGTGTTATATCATTATAATGCCAAGTTTTCAGTGAGGTTTGGAGTTTCTTAATGTCTCTTATTTTCATTTCACATTTCCATGCAAAGGAGCTATGAAAGCAGGGAGGCAAACCTCTCTCCCAGGAGCCAAAACCCCACTTTAGCTCGAGGGCAGGAGACCAGAGCATTGCCCACCGCTCCTTTCCCAGCCCAGCCACTTCCATCCACATCCAGTTCTCCCATTGCTGGTCAGAAATTGCTTTTATTACTGGCATACAAACCCTACTAGATGCCTCCAGTTTACAAACCGCTGCCACCAATTTCCAACCCACTGTCACCAATTTGTTACCTGTTTCTCTCAGCTGAGCACACACAGGGATCCTTTATTAAAAAAGCAAATCTGCAGAAGGAGGCTTTTACCTTAAGCGTGGACCTCAATAACCACAGAAAGACCAAATGTAAAAATAATCATCTGAAGTCTCAGTCCTGCATCTCCTGCATCGGCACTCGCTGGCTTTGCTCGGAGATCACAAACTCCCCTGTGTGCTGCATGCACAACTCCAGCAATCCCAGTCTCAGGGAAAAGATTAGCTCTTAATTCCCTGAAGCCAAATCAGGACACGACACAGCCCATATTGTTCCAATTTACACCTCCTTATGAGTTTCCTCAGCTCCCTTTATAGTCTCAGTCTCTGTGCTGTGAATCTTCCCCATTTCCAGTCACTCCAGTCTGGGGGCCTGGCAGCCCCGGGGTCTCACGGTCCCACACCCCGCGGTGGGCGGCCGCTCTGGAGACCAACGGCTTCCCCTCCACAGGCTGCACAGACAGGACCCCCCAGCATCTCCCAGCCTATTCCAGGCTGCTCCCATCCCCTTGCACAAGAACCTGGGCAGGGCCCCCACTAGGGGAGACGGGGGGAGCGTCGCCATGCCGCAGCCCCCACGGGGGACACAACGGGCAGAGGTGCAGGACCTGGTGCCCCTCGGGTATCCCCCCCTGGAGTCGTGCAGCTGACCTGAGTTCAGAAGTGCCTCAACTAAGAGCTGGGGCTTCAGCCTCACACAGGGTGCTGGGTGTCATAGCTTCATGCATGGAGGGTTTTTCTCATAAGATGTTACAGGCTGTTGTTATTTGATTTGGAGGATTTTAATTTTTTTTTAATGGAACATGAGGATCTGATGAACAAGACAGCAGCCTCAAATAACCTCTAGCTTGGCATGAAGGCAAGTCCCGGCTGTTTGGGATAAACACAAGCCATTAGGAAGCTGCCCTTTCCCAAGCCCAAAGCAGGGATGTTGTGGGACAGGATGCAGGGATGGAGGGATGGGAGCCATCCTGCTGTGGGCTGGGGAGCCCTGAGCACCCATCTCTGCTCTCACACCACTTTCCCACCTCTGTACCCATCAGCAGGTAAGGTCTCTGCTTCTCTGCACTTCCACGGTCCCCAGACACAGCAGCTGCACTGCCGTGGGTGCTCCCTGCTTGGAGCGAAGTGCAGCCCCAGCACCAGTCCTCTGCACCAGGGACTCTCCCAGCTAAACCAGCAAAACCCACAGGCAGAGCGCCACGCATGTAGGCATGCCAAAATCCCCTCTTTGTGAGAGGCAATTTATTCTCAGATTCAATCCGCTGGCTTAAGGGATCTGATCAGGTGTTTTCTGCTGTTAAACAATGGCTCCCGTAATGGGATGAGAACAGAGAAATGCAGGAAAAATCAGGTGTCTTTGGTGAGCCTGGCACAGGAGGCCAAGGGCTGTGCTGAGGGCAGAACCCCTCGCAGGGGAGAAGCTGGTGGTCCCTGGGCAGCATGTCCAACCCCAGGTACAGGCTCTGCTCCTCACAGCACTGCCGCCACTGCCGGCTCCCCACGGGATGATTTTCCCCGTGTTCTTTCTCTCCCCCTCCCCGAGGAAAGGCTGGTTTTCCCTCCATCCCCAAAAAGCCACTAGTGGCTTCCCACAGCTGCAGCGCCCTGGCCAAGGCTCTCAGCAAAGTCTGGGGCTTGATGTGGCTGTGGTGGGGTTTCATCCTCTTTGGTGCATGAAGGAGATAACGTGCTGAAAACCCCACATCCTCCTCAAAGGGGTTTCCAGGGATGTGGACCAAATCCTATTACAGCAACACTTACCTGGGGAGCAGCGGGGAGGGCAGCCATGCAGCAAACCTCAGTGGTTTGCTACTTGATTTGTTCCCCAGGAGCAGAGAGCTGATGGTGGAGCAGCCCAAGAGCAGCTGGAGAAAAGTTTTGCAGCCTGGGAGCTGCTTTTCTGCTCTAAATACCATAACGGGGGCCCTGGAGATAGCACCTCCGAGCACACATTGCTCCCCTTGAGCCAGGATATTGCAGAGAGCAAGGGGTTATCGCTTGTTGTACTCACAACCACCCTTCTGCCTTAATTTTGGAGGGCTCTGGACCATCAGCTTCATGGTTCTGGCACCCTGAAGCTGTCGGCGTGCCCAAGGTGCAGCCAGCCTCGCCGGGGAGCCACATCTCACCCCAGCCAAGCAGGGAGGAGAGAAAGAAAGGAAAAAAGAAAAAAAAATGAGACCGATTGCCTCAAGCAGAGGAAGGGGAAGGCAAAAGCAGCCATTTGCGGTATCCACAACCCAGAGAGAGCGGCTGATGGCTGGCACGTGGGAAAGTGCCTCGGCAAGGACGCGTCTGCTCAGCTGTCGGAGCGCGGGACGGGGAGGGTTTGTTTTGTGCAGGCTAATAGAGACCTAGCGGGATAATTGGCATGAGTGGAGGAATGACACAGCCCTCTTCCGGAGAAAGGAGCCCTCCTAATGGGAGCCAGGTGGCAATGCCCCTCCAGCCCTGACCCCGGGGCTCTGCAGAGCCAAGCTGCGAGCAGGACCCTGCCTGCGGGATGAAAGCAGCCGTCCCGCGCCCCCGCGTCACCCAGCGAGTGCAAGCAGGTGTGGGATGGCTCCGGTCTCCCTCCCCCCAAGCGCACGATCCCTCTGGCACAAGGAGCAGCTGTGTCCCCAGGCTGTGGCACGGTTCCCAATGGACTGCAGGACAAGCGAAATCGCCGGCGGGTCACAGCCGGAGAGCGGCTGAACGGCTCTGCTGGAATGTCAAGGACGGAGGGGACAGATGGTCTGTGTCCGTCAGGGAACAGCGCAGTCCTTGGCCCTTTCCCCCCTGCGCTGCCTGAAGGGATTTGTTTTCTGCTCAGGGGCAGCTGCCGGGGAGTGGCAGGCGATGGGATCTGGGGACAAGCCACCCACCATGCCCATTGCCACCTCCTCCCTGGTGCAGCATCCCAAACCAGCCGCAGCCAGCGGGGTCTTTTCTTCAGGAAGGAGGGCTCTTGGGATCAGGCTCGCTGTCTGCACAGCAAGACCAGCCTCACCAGTGAGGTTGTGGAGCTGCGGGAGCTCCCTCCTGGCACCAAATCCTATGAGGTGGCATCGAACCAGACCCTGTTCCGCTCCCCAGCCCTGGGAACAGTGGGTGACTGGAAAGCGCTTTTTTTTTTAAACGCTATTTCTGGAGGTACAGTGATCCAAGAATAGAGTTTATGCATAAAATTGGACTCCTCAGTCAGCGTGTATAACACCAGCACAGCAACCAGCCCCATAAATCATGCCTCATAAATCTCCGATAATGCATAACCTGCGTGCTGGCTGCAGATCAGCTCCAGGTAACTCGGCTCAGAACCAACCTTGGCAAGAAGGTGGAAATCAGAGACAGGACAGACCTACCCAGGCCACCCCACTGCCCCAGCACACCCTGCCCGGCAGCGTTCCAGCCTCCACGCTCCTCTCCTCCCAAATGCAGCTTTCGGGAAGGGGGACAGCGGAGGGGGTGAGCAAACCCCAGGCTGCGTCGTCTCAGGCTGCTGAGGCCAGCAAGCATCAAAAGCACCATCACTTGCCTTTGATGCTCAGGAAGTAACTGGAAATTTCTCTTTGCATCTCTCTCCTCTTTCTCTTGGTCCCACGGATTTTAATTCCAGCCCAGCTGCCTTCAGCAGAAACCAGCTGGCAGCCTATCCTCCCAAAGTCCTGAGGGCTCTCATTTGGAGGTAGATGTCACCATCCCTCCTTTCTCCATGTAAGGCTTAGACCTTTTCCCTACATGCTTCAAAACTGTGGCTGTTCTTCACTGACTGGTCAGGAGGAGTTTGATGGAAAGACATGTTTTACACTGCCTGGAAAAGCCGGGGAGGGCAGGATGGTCTCCCTAGGGTGGACAGGCAGCTCCTGACTCTGGGAGGTTGTCAGCAGCCAGCAGTAGATGGTGGAGCTGTGGGTGTGCCTGCAGATATGGTGCCACAAGAAATGAGGCAGTGGGAACAGGTGTGTTTCTGGGCAGAAAAGGTGCATTTATAGTCCTCCATCCAGGACCACCATTCCTGGCTGGTGAGCAGCAGAGCCCTGTGTCAAGGGAGTCTTTGGATGTTTGGTTAAAGCATCCAAATGCAGCAGTTTTCATCCAAAGCTTCTCCTAAGCCCATTTAAGCTTTCCAGCTGAGCTAGAAATCTTGCGAGATTCCCATTACACCAGATTCCCATGAGTACTCTCTCCCCCACAGGCATTTCCAGTTCTGCTCGTGCCGCCGCGCTGCCTACTGCTTGGAAAATACAGGACTCAGATTATCCCTCCATTTGGAAAAAAACAAGACTCGTCTCCCACCTGCTCATCTTAGGGGTATAAAAGAGCATCTCTCCTTTGATGTACCTTTCCCCATGGTCTGGTGCCACGCACGGGCAGGTTTCCTGCCAGGACCTGCCCAGCGCCGCTCCGACAGACACGCACGAGGTGTGCAGGGTGGAGAGGATTTGCATAAGCACATAAATAACATTGTTATTTATGCTCCGTTTTCAGTAGCTCAGCGGACCACTTGCACTTCCCAGCCCGAAGTGCCCTCCCTTGCGCAGCAGCATGAGGGAGGACATCACCATTTTCCAGCCTGAGCTGCTTAACGTATCCCTCCGAAAGATAAATGTACCTCTCACTACCTGCGATAGACGGGAGCTGGGTATCAATTCCTCTCGGTGAAGCACATGGTGCCTAACATCCCGCCGGCTGTAAGGAGGAGGAGGAGGATCCCAGACCTTTCCCCAGGGTGCATGAACAGGGTCCCCCCTCCTCAGCCATGCTGGGCAAAAAGACGGCCCCAGCCCCGCTGCCTCCATCGGGTGAGAGGAATCCTCCCTAAACAGCCATGTAACGCCAGGTGAAGGCTGGATCTACTGCAAAGCTGGAGAGCAGAGCTCGCGCCACCAAAAGCCCAGATGGAATTTCCCTGCCCTGTTGCCTTGCACGTATTTGTTGTTTTTTATAATATGAGGTTAGACTGTTTCCATCCTGGCTTCCAAAGAAAATCACATTAGCATCGGTCACGTCGCAGCAGGGATGAGCGGAGCAACGAGGCTGGTGAGCAGCTCAACAGGAGCTTTCTGAAGGCAGCGCGGCTGCACAGGCAGGGCTGCCGGCACTGCTGCCGGCATAGCCCCAGCCACGGCACAGCTTCTCCAGGCCCTGGAGCAGAAGGATTATGCCACCTGGACATCATTTTAGATGCAACATGGTGCAGCCAGCATGGCAGTGCCCTATGAAGGGAACCTGCCACCCTGGGGTGCACCGACAGCACCAGAGGAGGCATTTGTTATTCTTCCGTCAGGCAAATAAATGGACACTGGGAGTGTAAAAATAATGGCTCCTTTGCCAGATGTGCCCCATTGCTGTTATCATGGAATATTAATCAGAAAGGCCTGTGTGTAATTTTGGAGTTTTGATTAGAGAAATCTCCCTTACAATAATAATCACGCTGGGGCCTGTATAAATACCAACGGCTCCAGGTTTGTTGGCTGGATAAAGTGGCATGTTGATTGCTCGGCTCGCCTGTTCATCAATCATTCCGCATTGCCCCCACGTTAGCTGTCGTCCTGGAAAGTCCCCTTCTTCCCGGCTCCCCCGGTGCCTGTCCTTTCATTAATAGCCGCCTTCCTCCTCCCCTTCCACCTCCGTCCCAGCCGCCATCCCCTGTGCTCGCTCTCAGCCCCCTTCCTCCTTGCCTGCTCCCTGATCCCTGCATTCATCTCAGATTATATAAAGTTTGGCTGCCTTGAGTAAAATAAATTGCAGGCTTTTGAAGGGCTGGGGCTCTGTATATTTTTACGGTTAATGAATCTTCCTGTTTGAGTTTGGAAGATGGGAACTTTGCTTTCCAGCTGCCATGTGCAGCTCTGGCCAATTAAATCAACGGGGGCTGGAAACATCACCCTGGCGTGGGAGAGCATCGGGTGGGAGAGCATCGGGTGCATCCTCTGTCTTCCTCCCCACTAGCCCCTTGACAGGCACCTCCCACCAGCACCCTACCCCGTCACCCCGAGTTGCACCAGGATAAAAGATCAGCCAAGAAAAGGGGTGGGGAAGGGGCGAGAGCAGCATCATTCATATTGCTCATGGCCACAGCGATGCTGCCTGGGTGGGCAGCCCCCCAGGGTGCTCTGCATGGGGTGCAGCGGGTCCTACCGTATGGCTGCTGACTCAACACCCGCTTCAGCATAAACTACTATTTCTTTCATTCATCCAAAGGCCTGAAGAGGAAGCATGCAGCCTGCCCCAGCCCTTGGGGCCATGAGGGAGTTTTCCTCGGAGGAAAAGTAAGATCAGGGCAAATAACTGGAAGCGAGCTGTGTGTGTGCTGGGTTTTTCCTCCTCGTCCTCTCCGAGCCGCCTATGGGCAAACTGTTACAGTCCCTAATTTATTCATCATTGCAACTGATTCATCATCTACTTTTTATGTCTGGTTTCTTGGCCTGTAGATTATCCGCCAGCAGTTTGTTGAGCATATTTGACATGTGAAACTCAAGCTGTGTTTACTTGTAGTTCATGTACCATGGCGTTTGGATTGGCCGCCTGCCATCAGGCACGTGGTGCCTGCGCTGGGCCCGGGTTGGCGGAGCGCGGCTCGGCACGGATGCTCACACGCACCGGCTCAGCCTTTCCCCGGCTGCAGATCTTTCCCGCTGTTGGTAACACTCGCCTCGCTCCTCCCGGCTCTCCTCTGAGTCAGGCAGCGAGCAAGGAAACCATATTTCTGTGAACATTCAAATGCATGAAATCCCATAAAACCTGGGGGCAGTGCTGGAAGAGGAGCCAGGGAGGACTTGCCAACCCCGCACACTGGAACGGTTTTCTTCCTCCAAATTTTCCGAGCTATACTGAGCACAAGGGAGTCTCCAAATGTGAATTTCCATTCTCGCTGCATATCCATGACCTCAAGTAAAATAAAGGAAACCTTTCCCAGTGCTGGGTCCCAAGAAGAGCCAGAGGGGTGCCTTGCCCTGGTTGTGAACCCATAAGTGAATCAAGGGCGGGGGGGACTGGGGGGACTCCAGCCCTCGCCATGCCGGCACGAGGCTGACCCAGACAGGGGAAGGCAGCTCGGTCTCCTGCAAACGGTGGTGTCACACCCTTACGACAATAACCCCATTAACGTGCGTGCACATCAGACATGCACACGCTGAGGGAGAAGCGAAAAAAAAAGGGCCCTTTCTGTCTGATAGGCTTCAAAAATATGTATTTGATTTTCAGATGTTAAGCTGGAATTGCATCCAGATGGACTCAGGGTCACACTCCCTGACACTGGCTTCCCATTACACTGATACTGAATGCAGATATGTTTTATAGAGATAGCTTACAAATATAGCGCAGCGTTGTTTCGGGTGAGTTTTTTTAAGCCATTTCCCCCGCCGGTCCCCGTGGTGCTGCGATTCCCATGTCTCCGGTTCCCTGTCGCTGCCTGTTTGGCGTTCCTGGCTGGCCCTGAATCCGTCCTGCTAGGACAAGGGCGTTTGGGCTCAATGCCCTCCACCCCCCAGCACCATGGCAGCTCTTGTGGTCTGGCTGTTTCCAGCCCCGGGTGTATTCCCCTCCATTGCCGCCGGAGATGGGATGCGGTTTTTGGAGGTGAAGCAAACTTCCCCATCCGCCAGCATCATCCACCCATCATCCTGAACAACAAACAAATGCAAACACAACCAGGATAAAAAGCAGCATTTAATAATATAGCAAGATTTGTGGGGCTTAATGTATAGTATTAAATGTGGCAATAAAAATATAGAGCTATTAATTGTGCCATTCTGGCGCTGAGGGCCTCAGGCGATTTCAAGCCTTGCTCTTCTGTTTTATGGTGTCACCATGATCTTTTGATGGAATTGCTGCTACGTTATAATAGGAATAGTAATAATAATAATAACAACAATAACAATAATAATATATTTTGTTGCCATACTATTCCTCCTGACTCTCCCAGGGTACTTTGCAATTAGATACTTGGAGAAGCCACAACATATAACCATCTCTTCAGCCTGATTTACTCAGGCAGGGATGGGCTGTGTGTTAGGGGGAACAGCGAGCATGCAGGATTTGGCCTTATCCTATCTATTTCCATGACCTGCCTTTCTCAGAAACCCCAGGGGACCCTGCAGAAGGGGATGTGTGGGGCCAGGCTGGCGTTGTCCCCACGGGAGGTGTCTCATCCTTGTTCCCATCACCATGAGAGCTGCAGCCATGGAGAAGGGGATGTTGTGCGTCCTACAGCACCCAGCAGATCTCCTGCGGCCAGGGAGGGGAGCAGATGCAGCGGGGGCGAAGTCGCTCAGCCCGTTATTTACAGCCTGTAACTTTGCTCGATGAAGTTTGCTTCTTTTTTTCTGGTTGTTGAGTTATCCGGGAAAGGATCACTGTTTTCTCAAATGTATTCATTATCCAAAATTATTTGGGGCCTAACACAGGGGGGATCTTTCCACTGACTTAGCTGGGTTTTGGCCCTTAATGAATAATTTCTGCAAATAATTCTTGGCCTGTGTCTTGTTCACAGGCAGTTTACTGCAAGAATTCAAAAGTCAAGCTGCTTTATTGGCCGTATAGGTCATATGGGATTATTTCCGTTCCCTGAGTAGATGACTCTTAGCACTGGGTCTTCAGTGCACACATTTTGTATTAATTCAAAATTTGCTTTCTATGAATATTTTACAAGAGTGCCTTAAAATTCACTGTTTCCATGGACATTCCTCCTCGTAACTCATTCTGTTTGCTTGAATATTAACTCAAGGCAAACAGAGCAGGGGCGTGCAGGGAGTCCAGCTGAGCACGCTGGAGGAGCGGGCATGGAGACCGGGGGGAAATTCCACTGAGGAGCATTTCACAAATGTCAGTGCAGATGAAATAAATAACCGTGCCCACTCCAGGCCCTCGTTTCCACTCCCTCCTGCCTCTGCAACCCACCGGCTGCTGGCGTTCACTCCAGAAGAAAGGAAAGCAATCTGTTTTCACCTGGTAATCTGGGCTGTCCTTCCTCACCAGAAAGGAAGGGGTTGTGGTTTGAAACACTAATAAAGCGTGGAAAATGAGTTACTGGGGAGCAGCGGTCATATTTACCTTGCAAAGCATCTGTGAGCAATCCCGTCCACCCCATGTGCCCCGCAGGACACTCGATCCTGGGACATGTGTGCTGGCAGGGGATGGCCGGGGTGATCTGCCGAATATCTTCAGCTAGCAGCAGAGCCCTGGGCAGGGGGGTGATTCCCACCCAACTCCCCTCCACGCCTCAGCTTTCCCCCAGCGAGCACATGAGAGCTGATCTGAGCAAGGACCTCTGTCTGTCTTGGACTCATTTCCAAGTTTCTGTTATCCCAAAAGCAGCATCCTGGGGTCCGAGTTCCCTACACCAAGCACTGACAGTGGAAGACCAGCAGGAATGGAGTTTACTGATGCAGGCTGGAGGGGACAGGTAGGATTTGACCCAGGCAGCTTGGTTCTGCTCCAGATCCGGAGGGAAGAAGAGTCCCTGGGGCATCACAGTCTGGGACCAGGAGGTTTGCACCCTCCCTTCCCCTCCCCTGAAGCAGCCAGAGCTGGAGGGTCGAGTTCAGCTCCCAGTTAGAGCAAGGGAAAACCAGAATACCCCAGTTGACCCCAACCCCCTTCAGCGCCTATTTCCACCAGTGCACACCAAAGGGGAATCTGGCCTGCAGCTTCCAGGCTGTCAAATCCATCACCTTCCCAAGAAGCCCAGACAAGAAAGCACATGTTTCCTGGCTGTCATGTAGCAAGGAGCTGAGTAACGGGGCGGTCTCTGCCTGGTGAAATGTGGATTGCATTTGGGTTGAGATTCTAATAGATTCTGATGTGATTTTTTTTCCTTATTCGTACCAGGCCATCTGGATTTGTTTCTGTGAGATGCTGGTTTAATACACTTAAAATTTCCCATTGAGTCTCATGCACCAAAGAGGGGGGGGAGGGGATGCATGAAAAGCAAATTTAATAACAGAAAGACCTGAAATCTATTAAATATACATTAAAATACATTTGGTTTCCCAGTGGGTGCAAAGTGCCATAACGTTTTACTGGGTTTATGACGCTGGCAGAGGCTCTGAATGAAAATGGAGGAGAGAGTCCAGGGTCCCTGCTCAGTAGTTCACGGTGGAGAGAAAGAGTCGTCTGCAGTTTGCTAACGCAGCAAAAACGGAAAAGTCTTCTCGGGTAGATCCACAGAGAGTGTGTTTCACATGTGTTTCCGTTAAGGATGTTCACAAAACCTGAACAGCAAGAGACATTCAGGTTCTCAAATTATTTGGGACTCTCGTTTTCCCTCTCGTGCTACAACTTTGGCAGGGCCCCTCCACCCAGCCTCCCCCAGCTCCTTCCCACTGCACGGCTCCTCCGTGGCCCCTGGATTGGGACAGCAGCACCAAGAGGCTTTGTGGCTCCATGATGCCTCTTTGCCCCAGTAAAAGTGCCATGTCCAGAGGCAGGGCTAGCTCCACGAGCTCAGGCTTTCTCATCCCTGTCATGATCAGGGAGCGGGCTGGTGCAGGCAGAGAAGGGCAGGACACTGGGGCTGCTGCAGCCTGACCCCACTCTGTAACCCAAGGCCAAGAGGACGCAGCATCCCTGCAGGACAACATCCCAAGCCCTATAAGTGTTGCAGCATATTGTGTATTCAGCAGAATTTTTCCCCCCGTGCATTGCAGTGGGGAGAACAACAAGCCACCCCAAGCTGCCTATGCCCATCGCTCCCATCCCCGCAGCTCCCTGCTTCCTGTGGGGGTATAATGTTGCTCGTGCTCCCACCCTGTTCCCTAGTTGGCTTCATTGGCAGGTCCGTGGTCAGAGGCACTGCTGGTTTAGCCAGACCTGCTGGTCTGGCCGCTCCATGTCCCACCCATCGCTGCGGCTCACCGGCCAGGACCAGCTCGGGGGTTAATTCCTTCCTTAACTGATTTGGGCCCTGGCACTTTCATCCAGAGAGTCCTCACTAAGCAGGCCTCTGGGGCCAAGGGGCTGAGATAAAACCCCTGCGTCCTTCCAGACAAGATGAGGGGGATGTTCCAGGTGAATGACCTTCCCCTTGGCAAAGGCCACCCCGTTATTTGTGTACAGACTCAGCCTCTCTGCGTGTCAGGCATTTGCATCAAGCAAAAAGGGCTTTTCTTGGCATAATTCTGCTTTTCTCAGTCTGGTCCCAGTCCGCACATGGTGAAGCAAGTCATGAGAAAGTAACAGGAGGCAATACATGCACCCGTAACCACCAAGGGCTTTAAAAAAAAGGTTTTGTTTGCACTTATCCAAGGCTCCGGCTGCTCCTGCTTTGATGTAGAGCAGTTCATGCGCCCAGAGAGGAATCCTGCTCTGCAGCCGTGCGTGTGCGTGACCAGCGCGGCTGCGCGGGCGCACGCCGGTGTGCACACGCAAGTGGTGCCCACAGCGGGGGACGGGCAGAGCCGGTGGGAACATGCATGAGTAGGTCTGTGCACGTGGAGCATGTGCCGGGGCAGATGCTGGGGGTGGGTGTCCTGGGGGGCTGTGGGGAGATGGACCCCCCCTGCCCCGGGCACGGCACAGCATGGCGGGACTGTGTGTGTTCCTGCACCCCTCCCACCGTGTCAGCGCCAGCGTGCAGCCCCGCTCCCCACCAAGCCGGCAGCAGATGTTTGGGGCAGAGCGAGCCAGCACCCAGCCAACTTTCCATGCTGGGAGGGAGACTCTTTCCTCTGCCAAAGTCAGGACGAAGCTTCCCCCAAGATAGGGTTAGCCAGCAATACGGAGATAATGGGAAGATGTTAAGGCAACACAGCTGGCAACCATCAGCACGCTGCTATGTGGCGGCCGCTGCAGCCCAGTGCTCCATTGTTCTGAAGGGAAGAGAAATACCGACCTCTGGCCAGCGTCAGAGCCAAGCCTGCTCCGTGGGTAGGGAACAGGAACAGGATAGGCTTCGTAAAGGAGACCAAAACACAGCCTGGATGGGTCACAGATGATTAATCTCGCAGGGAGCCGCTCTCACAGCTCCAACAGCTCTAAGAGTCCCAACACTAATGAGCCGGTGGGTGAATCCCACCACGCTGACTTTTAACGATGAGCTGGAGAACAGCCAGCCCTCCCTTTCCCCCTCCCCGTTCCCACAGCCACCCCTATTAAACCCCACTGAGCTGTGCTTGGCCCTTATAAATCCCACCTCGTTTCAGCACCAAACTTGGGAAACTAGGTGAAAGAGGATGGGGTTAGGAGGGTTGGGCATGGGTGACTGGGTTCCCTCTCCTTTTGCCCGCTTGGACAGCCCTCCACACAGCCAAGCCTCAAGCAGAGCTGGTGGTGCCTGTTCCGAACATCCCTGCCTCCAGCTTGGTGGACCCAAAATAGTTCCTGGGGACCCAGTGGGTGCACGTGCCTCCGCAGAGAAGCTGCCCTGTTCTGCTCGTGCCTACCCTGGCAGGCAACGCCGCTGAGCGGCAGCGTGGCCCCGCAGCCTGAGCAGCACGCAGGCGGGCTCAGGAGTTGAGCGTCATCCTTGGCTGCATCCACAAAGGAGGAGGGAGAAATGGTGTTACCCAGCCACATGGCACGAGGAGCCCGCTGCAAGGATGCTGCCTTCAGTGCTCTCGTCTGTGCTTCCAACCAGAGCAGGAGAACTTGGAATGGGTTCAGAAAAGAGCTGGGAGTGAGTCAAGGCAGTGGAAAATATGCATTACAGTGACAGAGCGAAGAAGCTCCGGCTGTTTAGTTTATTGAGGAGACCAAGAGGTGACTTGCTCACGGTCTACAAGCATATGCATGGGGAAGAGATTTCTGATAGCAGACGGCTCTTTAATCTAGCAGGAAAAGGCATTACAACATCCCTAGTTGGAAGCCGAAACAAGACAAATCCAGATTAGAAATAAGAAGCACATTTTTAGCAGTCAGAGCAATTAAGCGTTGGAACGAATCCCCAGGGACAGAGTGGGATCTCCATCACTCGAAGTCTTTTAATGGAGACTGAGTATCTTTCTAAAAAATATGTTTCAGCTTGAGCAAAAGAGATGAGTTTTCTGCCAAGGCAGCGGGCTGTGGAATGCAGGAGGTCAGCCTGGCTGGTCACGGTGGTCCCTTCTGGCCTGAAAATCCATCATTTGTGCTATAATTTTCTGAAATGGGCAAAAAATAACCCAGGACCAGGCTGGCACATTTATCGCTCTGTGCATTGGGTTTTGCATGCAGAGCCTCACAGCTGGAGCTCCCTCCTGCTAGCCAAGCCAGGGCTGGAGCAACTGGTGGTCCCGGCTGGTGCGATGCTCCCAGGCCACCACGGCAGATCTCTACTGCTCGGTTGTGTCCCCACACAGCCAGCAGCCATGAGACGTGCTCACGCTGGGGGACAGCCGCTGTCCCCTGAGGCAGACGTCCCTAGGCATTGTGCTCTGAAGGGGGTGGGCAAAGAAACCTCCCCCGGGGAAGGCTCATGCCTGGCCCACCTAAGGTGAAGCAAACCCAGATGGAAAACCTGTCAGGGCTAGAAGAAAACCAGCTTTGAATGGCTCGCTTTTATATTAATCTAATTCCATTTGTTTAGGGACATTCCAATGTCCCTAACAAAAGGAGCTTTAAAGTCTCTAGGAGTGGTGACTGTTATAAAAGGGGCAAGGGAAGGTGGGAAGCCCATGGGACTTCGTTAGGAACACTAACGCTGATGACAAGCCGGCCGCTTAGCACGCCTCGTGCGCCAGTGTGAGGGAAGCCCGGCAATTAGTACAGGCTGACCAAAAAAGCCCTTTTTCCTGTCCTTGCCCCCTGGTAAGGTTCAAGGAGCAGATACAGGTGATACGGCACAGGCAGACACAGAGGCACTGTGCCCAAAGGCAATGCTCCCACGCTCAGCAGCTGCCTGGCCCCGGTGGCATCCAGCAAACGCCAAGCTGTCGGTCCCAGAGCCCTTCATGACCACCGGTGATTCCCCTGCATGATGCAGACTCTGGCCCATCGCGGATCCAGCTGGGCGCTCGGTGTTCTTGGCTCTTCCAGCTCCTCCGGAGCCAAGTGTGTTTGGCCACTGGTACCGCCACAACCTTGGGGACTGATGGAGACGCACTATTAAGACCCCACCCAGCAAACCACTGGAACTTCCCAGTTTGGGACCACGCATGCGGCTGGTTACTGAGTGTCCCATCACCAGCTGGGACAAGGCTTAACCCAGCAGTAAGACAGCACATGTTGAAATACCCCTCCCCAATGGGCTGGGATGCTGGGGGACTTGGGGTTACCTGGTGCTGCACCTCTGTGCTCGGTGTAGATGTGCCACAAGGTCAGGATTAGTCAGTCTACCCCGCGGCAGGCAGTGGACAGGCAGAAGGACGGGACAACAGCTCTACGGGTGGAAGGCAATCCAGCAACACCTGCCACATGCCTACGGAAACCCAAGAGACGGTTATGACCCCATCAGCTAAGAATCTTCAAGCTTTCAATACTTTATTTAATTTAATGCTCCTCTCTCTCATCCTTAATTGCGTTTATCGTCATTAAAATATCAACAGAAGAACCTGGCTCCAGCCCAGGCTCACTGGTGCTCGCAGTAAATTTCCCATTTATTTGATGGATCTAGCCAATGCCCTGCCACCTGCTCTTGGCTCTGCCCTGCTCTGTTTGCAGAGGGCAAAACTTAGTCAGGGGTGAAGTAGCAGCCAAAAAATAGAAGCAAATCCGCATGCACACAGAATTTCAGCCATTCTGGACCAGTCGGAGCATGGTGGGGCAGGATGCAGCCCGGCATTTGCAAAACCCATCCTCATCAGCTAAGGGATTTCTGGTGGCATCAGTCCATCTCTCAGAGCTGCTAATATTCAGCATTCATGGAGCTGTTTTTCTCCTTCAAAAGGAGTAATAAATATGAATAATGTCTCACGACCACTTTGGCACAACTCGGATTTTACAAATGGCAGAAATTAAAGGCAGAGCAGAAAGTGGCTGATTGTGTTGCTGATCAAGGCAGAGGCTGAAAGAGAAGCAGGTTACCACTAGCATCCCCCTGACGTCACCGCCACAGCTCCTCTCCAGCCCAGAGCTGAGCACCAGCCTTCACCTCCTCTCTTCTGTGACCTTCCTTCAGCCAGCTGCCCCTCTCTGGAGGCCAACAAACAGGGAGGAAGGACCTTCCTGAGCCCAGGAGCCAGACAGTGATGGAAAGCAGCTGCCTCGCTCTTCCTCTAGAACCCAGGATCTCCCTCTGTGTGTGTCCTCATGGTCCCTGAACTTCATCTCACAGGCTGTCCCCTCTCCGGCGGAGGGAAAGAAGGTGCTGAGTAATTAGCAAAGCACCAACCGTCTGTGGAGTAAAGAAGGAGAAACTGAGAGGAGTAGTAATTAATACAAAAAATCATTATTCAATAAGATGGGGATGCACCTTAAGGTTGCTGTTATTCCTTTAGCACAAGCATGAGGGAAGATGCAGGTGACTCCCTGAGCATCCCCGTGAGGGACATTGCAAGGGGATCTCAGGCAGGGCTCAGTCTCTGGAGCGGGGTACTGTCACACAACAAGTTGGAGAGGAGGAGGGAGGGAGGGAAGGTTCCCCTGGATTCCCACTGACGGGATACCAAAGTGCCTGGGGAGTTTGGGAAGGCTGGTGCAAATCTGCCAGAGTGTCCATCCAAGGACACACTGCATTATGCTGCTGAAGCAACACCAAAAGGCTCTCTCTCAAACTGGGGCACCAGATCTCTGAGGACATGGAGCATATAATCAGCTGGCCAACGTGTGCCTCACTGTGGGGAGACTGGCAGTGGCGGTGGAAAATCCCGTGTCTCATTTGGGGATGTCCGCAGGGCCTCTGATCCAGGGGATGAGAGATGCAGAGATAATGCAGAGATTGATAGAAAGGCGGCACAGCTCACCCCTTCCCTTCGGGTAGGGCTTTGATTTCCTCCAAATTACAAGTCAGCTGCTCCCTTCTGTTTTCTTCCCAGAAGAAAGACAATACACATCTTCAGATTTCAAGCCTCTGCCCAGGGCAGCTCTGTTAACCAGAAAATAGGAGGCATGAAGCTACTTTGGGCTCCAAAATGGAAGCAAAAACCAGACACATTTGCATGTGAACATTTTTGCTGTCTCTGGAGCAGCAGAAATGCCTCTCAATGGACTTCTGTGGTTTCATTCTGGGTTTGTGATGAAATATGTGGCATGGGGAGGGGTTCATTAGCAAAGCCCCAGGAAGGTCTTGCAAAGCCCTCAAGTTCTCCAGCGTGCTCTCACCACAGGGAGAGCTAAAGAAAACTCCCTGGCCCCAGTTCAGGAGTGCCTTTATCGCAGCAGGCCTTGAAACCGGGCAGGGAGGGCCAGAACTTCCCAGTGCCGCAGAAATGCAGAGCTCTGCCAACATCAAGTCCTGCCCCCGCAGGTAAGACACCTGTGGAGGATGAGCCACCCATAGCAAAACCTCCTCGACATCTACCCAGGCTGGGGAAGGAGGAACTGATGCTCTCAACATCCAGTCTGTGACAGACAGAGTCAGGCAGATAGATGACAGCTTTCCCTAAGCTCTCATCCTTGCTCCCCAGCTGGAGGTGACCCCCCCCTGTTCTTTTCCAGCCCCACTGCTGGAGCGTGGGGTACGGGCTGCACCCCATAACTCATAGACCCTCTGGACACTTGCAGATGGTGTTTGTCTCCATTGTGTCTTCAAAACCCTTTTGTTCCTCCTCCTAAAAGGAAAGCTTTCAGGTTTTTGTACTGGTGATGTTTGTCAGACAAATCCCCTCCAGAGAAGTCCTCTAAGGGAAATCAGGCTCTCTTGTTGCTGGCTCACCTCCCTGCTCCCCGGGTGCTCTCAGGCGTGCCATCAATTGCTCATGTGTGTGGAAACAACACAGCCCACATCAGAGGCAAGGGCGGGCTCCCAGAGCACTCACAGGAGGCTGCAGGGAGGTGGGACCCTCGCCCAGCTCAAGGAGAGGGGACAGAGAGGCTGGGGCTGGGCAAGTCACGTGTCTGATGGTATTTCTGGAGCTCAAGCAGGATAGAGACCCAGCCACGTAGAAATGATCACATTTAAAATATGTGGCATGACAGCAGAGGAACTGGCATGGCTGCTCCTGGCCACGCCACCTCCCAGGCAAGGGGCACTTGCTGGGCTGAGCCCCTGCGAACATGGAGCAGCAAAGGGGAGGGCTCCAGCTTCGGTGTCTTTTCTTTCCTGCCAGCTGCCCTACCAAATAAATAAAGAAACTTGCTGGTTCAAACAGAGGAAGTTGAAAATTTGAAGTGCTGGCTTCAGCACAGATGGGGAAGAGGCCGAGCATCGGCTGTTCCATCTTCAAGCAGAAGATGCTCATGTGCTCTTCGATAACTTGGGCCACCTCACACCAAGGATGGGTCAATGGAAGAGCTCTCCCTTCACAGCCAGGAAGAATAAACCCAGAAAAGAAGAGCTGAAGTAGTAAGTAGGTGCCTCTATGCCTCCTCCTGCAACCTGGAGAGCAAGAGGTGCCTGAAGCGGAGATGCCAGAGGAGATCTGGGCTCTGGTGAGGGCTCCCACCACTGGCATGGGGCAGGAGAGCTGCGGGGACAGCACAGGCAGCTCAGGTGGCAGGGGACACCCAGCAGACAGTCGCTTGCCACACAAGCAGATCCAGCCCTCCAGATGGCAGAGAGATAACTAATTACCCACTAATTATTAATCAGTTCCCTGTGATTTTATCTTAATTGGGCTCTTTCCTATCCAGCCTTCTCCAGCATCTCCCCGGTTTTGAGGGAGCGGTGCTGGGCTGCGGTCCCCTCGCTGTTGGGGTCACCCACGTCCTGCCTGTGTGTACCCCAATGGGGAGGGGGGTGAGGGGAAGTCCTGGAAAGCACCGGGAGCTGTCAGAGTCATTTATAGGAGCGCAGCACCTTGGGCCATCACCCGCCGGCTTTGTTTGCCTATAAAAACCTTGAGCACTTACGGTGTAGTATGAATAATAAATGCATAAGAATAAAAGATAACAGAATAGCTAGGTCAGTGCTTAGGGGGCATGCGGAAGCGTCGTGTCTCTCCTCTCCACATTTCCCCCCGTCAAGTCAAGGCAGGACGCTGCCTCGCCATCCACGGTGTAGCTGACACCGCTCCACCGCTCTGCCTCTCTTTGCAACACCCCCTTCACCATACCCCAGACCTCCCCAGGCCCCCCCCCGTCCCCCAGGGTCCCAGCTGGGACAGGCTGAGCCCAGCAGCCCCTCTCCAGCCCAGCACATAGTGACTGTCCCACCGCCCGCAGGGGGAAGAGAAGCAAACCACGGGCTCTTGCTCCGACTTCCTCCCAGGAAAGGAACTGTTGCAGCAATTAGCACACACAGACTAATGAGCTCTTGCAATAATTGCGGGTGGGAAAGGGGTGTGTGAGGGTAGGTGTAGAGAGCGCTGGGCTGGGGGGCTGCCCCGTGCTTGGCGGGGTTTATCCCACCAGCCCCAGCATCCAGAGGGGATGACGGGGCTGGGAAGAGGAGCGCTGGCATCCAGAAAACACGGTTTGTGTTCAGTCCTGCCACTGCCTCCAGGCACAACCGAGAGGCCAAGGAAGGTGAAGCATCACACCGCGGCATTTCTGGGCTGCTAAAGGGTGGCAAGTGTTCCCCTGGGTCCTCCCTAACCAAGGCAGCCCGGCATCGCCAGTGCCCTGAGGGCAATGGCAGCCCGACGGTACCGCAGGCAGCACCCAGCTGCCAGGATCTGCCCAGCCTCGGCCCTGGCTTGTGGGCAAGAGCTCCATGGTGGCCCTGAGATGTGCGGGTAGCCCGTGGGGCTGAGCCAGAGTCCCCACCAGCACCCCCGTGTGCAGCAGTGAGGTGGGGAGAGCTTGGGGACAGCGGGAATCCCTGGGAAAATCTTTTACATGATTTATTCATATTACAGGTATTTCAGTGCGTTGGCTGTAATTAAGGTTCAACATCTGAGGCAAAATAAGAGTAAAAATCTTCCAACCACTTTAAAGAGACTTTGAGAGAGGAAAGCAATAAAACATGCCATGCTTAAACAAATCCTTTTTACCTTTCATCATTTCCCTTCACAGTCCTGGCTAATTATCAAAGCTATCTGTGTTTCGGGAATGGGCCCCACTCCTAGGCCCCTTCCCTCGCTTCACCCTGCCTCACAGTCCCAGTCCTTTCTCCAGTGTATCCCAGTCCTTCCCAGTAAAGCACCAGCAATGCCAGGCCCTGGCTGGAAGGAGTTGCCGGGGTCCCAGCCCCGAGGGCACAGCCTGGGGTCCCCCAACAGCACAGGGGAGGTGACAGCAACCCCCAGGGGGGGGACACAAGCCTTTCCCCATCACCGGGGCAGGGCAGGATGCTCAGCACCCCTGGAGCTGCTTCGCCTGCCATTGGCTTTCAGCCACACTGGGCGTCTGCCGCCAATAACGGAGCCCTTATAGTCCCTGCCGCGGTCCGGCTGGCATTGTTCACTGGCATGAAATTCACCCCCAAAATGATTTATTTTAAAAAATGTGAACAAAGGCAGGGTTCTGACTTGGCTGCGGGGCACGGCGAGAAGGGAAGGAGAGGAAAGGACTGAAAGCTCCTATTGAGCGGGCTGACGCCGGGATAGCGCTCGGCCGTGGGGAAGCACCAGCATGTCTGGGCGCACGTCCCTGCCCTGGCGGTTCCCAGGCTGGGGGGGCTGCCTGCCACCCCAACCAGCGGCATTTTCCTGGGAGAGCTATGTCCAGCCCACAGAGCATCCCTCGGGGCACACACCTCTGCTCCCACCCACCACTTTCCTGATGTGGGCACCAGCTGGGGCCGGGCAGCTGATGGAGGGGGACGCCTGCCCAGTCCCATGGCAGGAACTCAGCCCCCATCCCTGGACACGGTGGTGGAGCAGAGCGTGTCAGCTCGGAGCACACACTCACTGTCATGCTGTGGGGTAGAGCTGCAGGAAAATGGCTCTCGGGGTGACAAAGGTGGCTGCTGGGCAGAGGGAATGCCCGTCCCTCTGGGCAGGTGTTGCTGGATCCAGTGGTCCGTGCTTCAAAGCATCCACCCGGCTCCCAGCAGCATGGGAAAATCTATCTCCCACACCTGCTCTCAGCACTGATTTATCTATTAGGTTTCCCCTAAAGCCTGGCAGGAAAACAAAGAGGGGGAAATATGAGCACAATCACTAAAATAACAATCACTTTAATGCATTATCAAGCGAAATGATTTCCTAGTGGCAAAAGGATGATGGAGCAAAGCCGTCAGAGCTTGCGGGAAGGCAGCTGAGAGACGGCGGCATGGCCAGAGCAGCCAGAGCAGCCCCGGGGTGCCGGGAACTGCCTTGGGAAGACCCGTGGGGAAGGGTGCTGCAGGAGGGGCTGGGCCTGCTTTTGGGATGGAAACACCAGGAGAGGCGGCAGAGTGAATTAACGCCTTCATTTGGGAAGGGGGGATGCAGGCAGAGGGCAAGACCTACTCTCTTGGTGGAAAGAGAATAGCCTTCCTCTTAACACAGGCAGGTTCCTGGGGCCAGCTGTGTCCTCTGGAGCACTGGCTGCTCACCAGCAGATGAAGAGGAAAAGGTGGAAAGAAGAGAAAACTATATGAAAGCCCTGGAGTGCAGAGTTCACAGCGTTTCGGCAGCATCCACAGCAGCCTGCCAGAGTTCAGGGATTTCCCTTCCCGTTTTAGAGCCAGCTACTCAAATAGCTGATCCCTGCTGAAACGTCTGCTCCCTGGGGAAAGCTGGATGTCCTCCACTTAAGTTGGCAAGAGGGATGCAGAGCATGGCAAGGGCAGCGCACATGAAGCGGGGGGTGATCTGCTGGCTCTCTTCCCCCTCGTTACTGGGACCAGCAGCACAAAGAGGAGGGAGCCAGGGATGGAGCCGTCAGAGCTGCTGGCACCTGCAGGTGTGCGGTATCTGCCCCGGTCCCCGTGGCTCATTCAGCCTCCGGAGGCCCTTGGACCTACTGGAAGCCAGAACGGGACTGGAGAGGTAAAAGAGGCAGAAGGGAAGGGAAAGAGGGCAACCCCGGCGAGGCTGCCCAGTGCCAGGCTGAGAGGCTGCTCCTGCGGTGGGGACACAGCGGGTGGATGGCAGGAGTGCCCAGCTGCAGCAGCACTGCCATCATCATCTCACCCGCGGGGACCGAGGTGGCACCGGGACATCGGCCCAACACCCAGCAGCTCAGGGTGGGCGTGCAGGTGGAATCCCATGCTCCATCCCACCCCCCGTCCCCCATGGCCACGCAGGAGGGGGGCCTTGGGAGCCCTGCTATTCTCTTATGGGTACAGGTGAGAGAGTTGGGGGGTTCAGCTGGAGAAGAGAAGGCTCCGGGGAGACCTTAGAGAGGCCTCCCAGGACTGAAAGGGGCTACAGGAAAGGGGGGAGGGACTCTTGATCAGGGGGTGTAGGGATAGGACGAAGGGGAACAGTTTTAAACTGAAAGAGGGGAGATTTAGACGAGATCTAAAGAAGAAATTGTTCCCTGTGAGGGGGGTGAGGCCCTGGCACAGGTTGCCCAGAGAAGCTGTGGCTGCCCCCTCCCTGGAAGGGTTCAAGGCCAGGTTGGACGGGGCTTTGGGCAACCTGGGCTAGTGGAAGGTGTCCCTGCCCGAGGCAGGGGGTGGGACTGGATGGGCTTTAAGGTCCCTTCCAACCCAAACCATTCCACAATTCCCCAGAGCCCTGCCAGGACCCCACACAGGCAGCTCCAGGGCTGCCCCTCTGCAGCACTCATCACCCACCCTGTGACCCTCACACAGCACCCATCACCTTCCCACCCAAAATCCCCCCCCAGCCAGCTCTGCACCCTCATTACTGGGACACACACAGAGCTCACTCACTCCACCGTAGCAATTCAGGGCTCCCAGTCCCCTGATACAGAGCGGAAAGAAGAAAGCAATGCCGCTCTCCAAGTCAGCATGTTTTTTGGTCTGGTTTTCTTTTTTTTTTTATATACAGTTCTGAGAGGCTTTTGGCAGGTCAGTTCTGTGGCTATGCCAGCACAGCGAGCCTCTTGCCAGCTGCCTGCTTGCCACTGGCTGCCTTCTGGTTTGAGTTACCCGGGCTGGTCACATTCCAGTGTAAAGTGCATTTTTTTCTCTTTCTTCCCCTTCCCCCCCCCCCGCCCCTGTCCCCCTTCCAGGAGCCCCCTTTGATTTAGTGCTTGTGAAAACCTGCAGGACATGGCCCCAAGCTGCGGTTCAGGTACAGAGCAGCGGAGCAGAGCACAAATTGCTCTGGATTAACCTGCCTGTGGAAATGGGGCCCAAGCATCCCTGCGATGCCAAGTTCTCCTTGTGCCCCGGTACCCAACAGCAAGCCAGGCTGGGGGCAGGAGCAGCCACTTCAAACCCCTCAAATGGGGGGTCAGACACCCCAAGTGCCAGCTGAGACGTGTGGGTCTCTGTGCCAGGGACCCCCAAGCCCGGCGAGGAGAGAGTCTGTCCCGGCCCTGGTGCTGCTGTTGAGGCTGGACCGCAAGCACCAGGGAACTTTCTGCCCAGTTTCACATCTAATCGTTTCAAGTTCCCAAAGTTTTCTGGTAGTTGGAAAACTTCATAGAGCCCTTGCAAATGCAGAAAGCCAATAAAAATAAAATCAGCTACACCTGCACAGGGGGAGGAGGGGATTGACTACTGTACAACCTTAGCACAACATCCTTTAGAACACATGCAAAATGGTATTAAACAGGATAGGCTCCGGATTTGTAACAAAAGCCAGGAAAGCTGAAGTTTCAGGCTCAGAAACGTTGGTCTGAGGGTGTGTCCCGCAAAAATCCTGGTCACCCCACAGCTGGGAGCCCCTGGACCTGCCAGTGATGCCAGGATTGATGGGCAGCAGAGCGGGGAAGGATGCAGTGCTGGAGCATCCTTGCAGCTTCATCCCTGCAGCTCCATCCCTGCTGCTCCATCCCTGCTGCTCCATCCCTGCCACTCTCAAGTGAGCCGGTTCCTGCGCAATCTCCAGCCCAGCTCTGTAGCTCGGAGGGGTCGGGATACTCCAGAGATGCAGCCACACATTGGGATGATGCTTCGGAGCGTTTGAAATTTGACCACCACTAAGGAAAAGATGAGGAAACCGAAAAAAAAAAAAAAGGGCTAATGTGAAAATAATAAATTGCAAACATTCCTGTGGTGGAAGTGGATTCTCTGCCTCCTTTTATCCCTGCATATTGTCTTCGCAGCAGCCGTCTGTGAAATTGCACTGTTATTGAAGTAATTCTGGGGGTAATTAGAGTTAATAATTCAGTATTTTATTTCTATTCTCCAGTTACTGCAGGGGGAAAAACATACACATATATATAATCCAGGGAGCAAAGGCATAGTTTTCCTTTTCATGGCAAAAATAGCTTTGTCTGGGTCCAATCCTTCCCCGTGCCCACCCACGTCCCGCAGCACCCACCTCCTGCCTGCTCCCTGCCTGCGAGCTGTGCTGCCCGTCCCACTCCCCATCCCGCCTCCACCAGCACCTCTCCCGTGGGTGACCCCGGCCCCGCAGCCGCGCCGCCGCGGCCTTGGGAGCATCCCCGGGTGGGATTCGGGTTACCAGAGTGGGGAGAGCTGGGCACTTGCACTGCCCTGGGCACCCGCTGCCCACCGAGGCCCCGGCCCCGGCATCCGGCCAGCGGCATCTGCAAAGTGCCACGGGCCGGTCGCCATCTCATTGCATTTACCCCTCTGAAACATTAAAGAACTTTTCTGTTAAATTATTTGGGATTAAGTTTGGCAGCGGAGCCCTTTGGGAGGGATCAGATTGATTTCCTCAGTGAAATGAGTTTGGAGAGGACTCAGTCTGGTTCCTTGTGCTAATTATCCCATGCAATAATTAAGCCGTCAGCAGTTTGGGAGATGGGGGTTTATCTGGGGAGGGAAGGGGAAGGTGAGCCCACCCCAGGGGCTCCGCTCCGGCCCAGGGCTGGGCTCAGCCTTTCGAAACAGGATTAGGGCAAGAGACAGACCGAGTGCAGGAGTTATTAGAGCAGGAAATTTCAAATTATATGGAAATAATCTTCTGAGTGAGAGTTTATTTTGGAACTTTAGACTTAATAATTCAGCACTTCTGGGATTTGGCATGTGAAGTGACAAAGATTAAAGGCATATTGTCAGGTTCACAATTCGGTATTTTCAAACAATGCAGTTCCTTACCTGGGTTACAAACACAGTGGGACTTTATCTGCTCCTCACTAATTCCCACGCTCCGGGCTCCACATGCGTGGAAGGTCCTGCGCTCCCCGCTGAGCCGCGGGGATTTAATAGCCTGGACAGTGCTGGAGCGAGGTCTCAGATTACTAAGACTAAAATATTCTTCAGAACATGTGCTAGCACATTATGAAGTATAATCATAAATAATTAAAACTTAGCTACACTTGTCAAATAAATGAACAAAGTACATTTTGTGTGTATTATCCTTGCCTTCCCTTGACTGTGTTTGTCACCAGCTCTTCGAACTGGGCAAACTATTTATAGCAAACAACTTATTCAAAGCATTTTGCCCTTTTTTCTTTCTTCCTGCTTGTGAATTGTTCATGAACAGACTCTGATTCTTTACTAATTTGTTCGCTCTTCATAATTGCTCAAAATACGTTTCATGTGCACCAACTCCAGCGAGCGGGCTGATTGCAAACAGCTTCCATGACATCCAGTCGCTATTTTTGTTCCTTCCAATGTTGGGATTTCTGCTTCACACCCGTTTTGCCCCCAATGCAGGACAAAGGGACCAGAGCCCGGGCTGGCCCGGTAGCCCAAGCGCTGGAGGGAGGACGGGACTCCACCTTCCCACCAGCGAGATGGCCAAGGACCCGACTTCAACTGCAAATCCCCATTCTGGCTGCGTTAAGTCTGGCTTCTCTGTGAGCAGGAGCCTTTTCACCACCTCCATGGACAGGCCCCACTAGCCCACTGGCCAGGAGGTCCAAGGAGCAATGAGCCACGGGGTTCAGGTCCCCCACCCCGCTTCCCATCCCTCCGGGTGGCTCCAGGCTCAGGCGAAACTGCGAGGTGGGTCCAGCCTGGGATGTGCCCCAGGAAGCTGAAGCGTCTGGGGTAACGTCGCTCAAGGGCATCTCTGACCTGGGCCCTGGCCACTGGGGCAGGATTTTACATGACCCAACAGTTCTTTGTGACTGGGTTCAAGGCAAATATGCAGAACAAGCTACTCGGGGCGGTGGGGGAAGGAGTTCAGAGCAAGTTTTTAGTGTTCAGGTGGTTCCTCTTTCATTGGTGGGGTTATTTTCATACAGAACTACATCGCTTTGTTTGGGTTTTTTTAATAAAAGAGAAATCACCTTCAAAGCAGCACTTCCGTTAACCCCTTGCTGCCTGTGAGTCCCAGTACTGCAGGTAATTCCAACCTGCAGGGAGGCAAGAAGCCAGCGGCAGTGGCTTTTGGCAGGCAAATATGAGGGAGGAGACCAGAAGTCCTTCACCCTCCCGGAATTCAGGGGAACCCCCAGCCTCCACACTGGCTTGTGCTGCCAGGGGACTGCTGGATCATCCAAGATAGGGACAAGGAGAGTCTTGGCCACACAAGGTGAAATGAGCACCATGGGTCTGCCCGTGGGGAGCTGCTGCAGTTTTATTATTAGGTTTCAGTTTTGCAAAAAGAAAACTTGTGAAAAAAATTTTGTAAAAACAAAAAATTAAACTAATTCAACAGTGACTCGCCAGAAGAGGAACTGAGAGAACTGGTGGGCAGGGAGGAAACCTCTGCTGTCACCCAGGCACAGGACAGCAGCCCTGGTCTCCAGGTGCCTGCCACTTCCCCATTGGCAGGACCAGCTGGTGCTGGTGCTGGTGCCAGCTCTGCCCTTGCTGCTGCCAGTGCTGGGGCCGGCAGCGGGGCAAGCCTGGGGTGACTCAGGCGATGCTAGACGGTCGGACTCACCTTGGCCCGGGGGGGAATGTCTGGCACCTCGCCTCCTCCGAGGTGTTGAGCCCATCAACCCACCAACCACCGGCCATGAGAGCATAGCTGGGGGTGGAGGAGATGAAAGCGGGGCGGTGGAAGGCACCCGCAGACAGCGGGATGCCGACACACCCGGTGGCTTGGTTTCCGACTCCGGTCCGCACCCAGGTGAAGACAAAGAGCCTGAGCAGGAATTTGACTGCAGGCTGGTGTCTCGTCAAGGCATTGTCATGCCGGCATCGTCTGGGATGTGCACAGCTCATGGGAAATTTCCAGCCAGATTACCGGAGGCACCCGGCACCCTGCACCTTCCCACCTGGGGGGCAGCTGCCCCGCACCCCCTTCACCCCCAAGGATGCTCCGTGCTGGTCTCTGCATTCTTGGTCCCTCCTCACCAGCAGCTTTCCCAACACCTTTCCCCTCTCCTCGCTCCAGACAGGCAGCTCCCCGATGCAACCATAATACTCCTGGTATTTCTGATGTGTCTTTGCCCCGAGGGAGCTGGGGACCTTCCAGCTCTCCTGTTCCTGATGCGGTTAGTCAGGAAACGCAGCCCCGTCATCGCGGCCTCAAGTGCAGTCACGAACCAGCTCCCCAGGGAGCACCCTGCCGCGGGCGCCAGACCATCGCCCAACGCCTGGCCCATCTCTGCTCAGGGCTGCAATGATGCTAAGGGATTTGTGAGGATTTTAGGCCTTTCTGTGTCTTTCCTCAATGCAGAAAATGAAGAGGTACTTAAGAATCTGCTGTTTATATTGAAAGCTAAAATCCCTTTAGAATTTAATCTCCCGGTGATGGATTTAAAAGTGTTACAGACAGTTGAGTTCTTTTTTTATTGCAGGAGTCGTGGTAACTCTTTGAAGCAGGATTTTATTGCAAACAGGGCATTTGTCCCCGAGGCCCCATCACGGTGATGTCCATATCTGGCTGTGGGTGACAGAGGCGGCCAGGGAGGGGACATTCCTGTGCTGTGACATACCTGGGGACCTGGGAATGAACTCTAGCGAGAGAGCCTGGACCTTTGCTCTGCCCGCTGCCTCGTGCCATACCTGCTCCCCAGGGAAGCGGGTGATGCTCCGGGCTTGGTGGGATGCAGCACAAGCGCGGAGAGCTGCCCGGTCCTCGCAGGGGATGCGCTGGATGCCTGGCTGCCACACTGGGATTCGCACTCCCCCTCTAACTTTAAGTGGGTTCAATTACCGGGAAAAAAAAAAAAAAACAAACAACTTTTGTTTCCAACAAAAAGGGAATGGCCAAAAGACCGGGCCTGCAGCTGCGCAGCACCCCGACACCGCTGAATCAGCCCTGGCTCAGCGGAAGCAACCATCACCCTCTGAATCACCAGCCGGGTGCTCGCGAGTGCCGGCTCCATGGCCCCGGCTCCCATCGCGGCACGGCTGACCCAGTTGCCACTTCACATGTGAAAACTGGCGAGATGGCCCGGCCATGGTGCTGCAGACACCGTGTGTGCCCGCAGGGGAGGAAGGACTGAGATCATTCTGATATCATGCAAAGGGAAAGGGAGAGGGATGGGGACAGACCCACTGGGGTGGGTCGCAGACCTTGCTGTACCTACCGCACTACCCCCCAGAGCCCACATCGACCCAAAGGTGGGTGCTTCCTACCATTCCCATGTGTCCCACCTCTCTGAGGGTCCCCATCATCCCACCGCTATAAGCGTGGCAGCAGCCAGCAAGGGCAGAAAAAAGCACAGAAAAATGGAGGGATGGAGGGGAGTAAACACTTCTCCAGCCCTCCATCCCAAACCAGCCCCATCGTCTTGCAATGGAACGCTGCTCCCCTTTGTACTACCAGCACCCCACAAGCCGGGGAGGTGCAGATACGCTTCTACGTGCTCTTGTAGCATCGCAGGGACCATCCCTACTGGCACAGACAGCTCAGACTGGAGACCAGCTCTCACCCCTCCTCGGCAATAAACCTGCCGGCAGGAGTCACTGACCTTGTCCCCATCTTTCAGCTGCTGTTTCAGGAGACTGAGAGGGGAGACACAAGGTCACTGTCTCTCGCCTGGCAGCGACTGAGTGGCCGTTTCATCACCGAGGAATAGGCTGGTGCTGAAGAACGCCTTGGCCAGGGGAGAGGAGCTGACAGACGGGCAGGGGGTTGGGAAAGCAGGGAGGGCAGGGGGCTGCGGGGAGCTGCCGGAAAGCTGAGACCCTTTATCTTTATCCAAAGACCCTTTTTAGGTTTCTGTCCAGCCGTGGAGCACAAGGGGTCTGTCTCTGCACAGCTCCTTCCTCTGCCTTGAAAAAGCAGCTCTTAGCCCTAAACCTTTCCTAACGTTTCCCTGAGCCCAGGCATTGGAGCTTCCCGTGGGGTAGCTGCCTTGCTATCGTGCATCTGCCTCGCTGGAAACTTGCTGGAATGACGTGTCGAGAGACCTGTCAGATTTGGTTAAAATTAGCCAGTGGACTCGAAGTTATTACCGGGGGACAGATGGACACTCGCGCACACACTGAGCGTGCGACGTGTGCCCAGCAGCTCTGGGAAACCAAACTCCAATAACCACAGAGAGTCTGTGCTTGGAGAGGACGCGGGACCGGAGGCTGAGCAGGGACTGTGAGACACGCCGGGGGGGGGGCTTGGCAGATGGTGTCTGTGGCAGAGGGGCTGGAAATTGGGCTAAAACCTGTGCTGAGGGGGAAGCTGGCCCCGAGCCGGCCTGACGGTGCATCGTGCTGCTGCTTTCCCCAGCCGGAGGAGCGGAGGGTCGGCTCCAGACAAGCCCAACCACTGAAGATGCTCCTGAAATCCTTCATAAAGGAGCAGGACAGGGCGAGTGGCCACCACCCCGGCCTGGCAGCCTTTTAGCAGCCATCATCAAACAGAGAAAGAAATGCTCAGCAGAAAAGCCTGCCATTTGATAACAACCACAAGAGATGATAACCTCCTCCTGCTTCCCCATGGCCAGCAGCAGGACCAGGAAGGACAAAAGCCCGTGTCCACACAGTGCCCCAGGCTGGGCAGCGTGTGCCGACCATTCTCCTCTCCAGGGGCTGAGAAAGCTGCTTGAGAGGCACAAGGGAAGAACCAGGGCAGAGACAGGGCAGACAACCCATCCCAGGGCCGCGCAAGCTGGAGAAACTCCTTTCTGCAGGGCTCTGTGCTGGGGCCACTGAAAATCCTGGCCATCCTCCCAGCAAGGGTTCAGCATTCTGGGGTGCGGGTCAGGCCCCTGCACCAGACAGTGAATTTTCTCCTTTGTCAATCCCTTGGGGTCTCGCTCTACGTTGGCCTGTCACTAAGCCTGTATCCGTCCCTGTGAGCATCCCCCGTCACCGGCGCAGGTACCGGTGATATTACTGGAGCCCATCAGCCGGTGCCGTGCTCCTGGAAGGTCCTACACCCTGTTCCCTCACAGGCAGATAATTACCAGCTCCTGGACTCAGTTGTAATGAGCCCAGGTGCTCATTTCCCATCCAAGCAATTTACTCAGCAGACCCTCCAGCAAAAGCGGAGTCCCACCAAAGGGCCTGGGAGAAGGGTTGTGCCTGTGATGGATGCGTAGGACACCTGAGCAAAATTATCTCCTCAAGGGGGAAAGGGAAACAACAGATAAGGAAAAAGGCTGGAGAGCAAGGGGAAGGGGGAAGGAAGAGACAAAGAAAAGAAAGGGGAAAATGCAGCCTAGGTATGAAGTGAAGGGAAAGCAGGAGAGGCTCTAACAGATGTTATTCTGCTGATTCCCTGTGCTGGAGCCCTCCGGCACCTTAGCAAATATGGTCTGAAACAGCATCCTAGTAAACACAGGCCATGTGCCTACAGAAATACCAGCAACCAATGAGCTACAAACAGTGTCAAAACACAAACAGGGGATCTCAAAGGCAAAGGAAAACATCCTGCTCTGCAGCAGAGGCGTGTGCTGGGCGAGGGATGGGGAGCATCACCGAGGGCCTTGGAAGAGCAAAGGGGAACGTGGGAGCCTGCAGCTGCTCCACACCCTGCAGCCGAGGACTGGGGGTGACATTCCCTGCACCAGCTCCCAAGGAGGGAAGTGGCATTTCAGAGAAGCCAGAGGACTGGTGCACAGCTCCGTGAGCCGCCCAGCCTCCAGCCCAGCCGCGCTCAGACTGACAGCCAAGCGCCCACTGCTGCACGGAGGTCAGGGTGGGGATCAAGCTTGGCCAGGACCCAGCTGAATGTTTTGTTTTTCGACTGCCCTCAGTCTGGGCTTGTGCGGGGCAGGATGAGTTTATTGACACCAGTGAGCTCTGCAAGACGCTGCGTGGTGCAGGCGCCCCAGCAGCATGCCTTCCAAGGTGAGTAGAGGGGAAATACTATTTAAAAATAGCAGCTGGCTTCACCTAGACGTCACCTCCCTGAGAATCTCAAAATGCTCTTCACACATGTCCCATCCTTCGCCCGTTGCCGAGTGGAGGCAGGGTGGGAGATCTTCCCACGCTGTGCAGAGAGGCCGTTTGCACAAGTCCGGACCCCCCCCGGTTGCAATGCGGTGGCGACGTTGGGCTCAGCTCCCTGGGCAGACCCAGGCGTCTCGCCGGGCACAGGCTCCCACAGCTGCCGTCGGGCGAGAGCCCAAAAGCCAGCCTGCCCCATGCAGAGAGCAAAGCCCGGGACGGTCGGAGCTTCAGGCCTGGCTACCACGGGTAGAGTGTGGGGTTGAGACAATAAAAAAGTAATTCATACAATGAGCAAATTACCAGATCCTTCAATCTAACAGGTCAGACACTCAGATTCCTGTCAAACCTCCCTGTCTTTTAGTTCAGCAGCACAAACTCCTCCAGAAACCCGCTGAGCTCCCTCCTGGCCCCAGCCAGGGTCCTGGTCCCCGGCCAGCACGTCCCCGTCCCCAGAGAGTACTCCAGACTTTCACCCATCAGCTGGTCAGAAACCTTTTCCTGATCTCCAGCTTAAATTAATTCTTCACTAATTTACAACCATTAGATCTTGTGCTGATACTATCACTTAAGGTAAACAGTTTATCTCCCTCCTTGGCATTTTCTCCCCCAAATATGTTTATGAAGAGTCGTTATGTCCTTTCTCAACCTCCATTTGGCGGGGCTGACCAAACCGCTCTCTCTTCATCTCTCGTCTTACGGCAGATATGGTAGATACAGAGCTCGAAATCGGCTATTTCAGCCACAGGCAACTGCCTTCAGCAGCCCCATCTGAGCAAGGTCACGTCCAGAGCTGCTCTGAGCATCACACTGCCCTAGTTCTTCTCTTCACATTTATGTCATTTGCAACTGGGCATCCAATCCAAATGCAAACATACCCCAAACGGCCAGTTCAGTGTACCCAGCTTGGGGTCTTTTCCTCGTGACTGTGTTGCAGAATGAGGGTCTCTGGTTAACAGGGGAGACAGCAGTAGCTGGGGAGGTCCAGGAAGAGATAAAACACTATTAAAAAAACCAAATGATCTAAACGTTAAGGGAGGAAAAACTTAATAAATTAAATGTAAATCTATTTTTATTACATCTGTTCAGATCCTTTAAGGAGCTTTAGGACAGCTGTTCCTATATCCCATTTAATCTTGATGTTATTGTAATGAGCTAAGTCTTGGGGTCTGAGCTGATTGTCTCTCCAGGCAAATTCTTGAGTACCCGTGAAAATGCTGCTCCCAGCCAGGGGCTCGGCGTGTGAGGGGAGCGGGGGTCCCGCCGTGTCCCCGGGCAGCCCTCGGTGAGGGACCTCGGTGAACGCCGGTGCTGAGCATTGCAGGGACCTCGGCGGAGTGAGACTTGGGCCTCCCAGGGCTTTTGGTGGCCGGCAGACCCCCAAGGGGATGGTGCGGAGGGGACACACCGTGCCCGGCTGATGGAGGTGGGCAGCAGAATTGTAGCACTGGGGTGCTGGCAGCCCCCAAAACAATGCCGGCCCCCCGCCAGGACCCGGGGGTGAGCTGCAGCTCGATGCCTGCTCCTCGCAGGCAGGGAGGCAAAGGCAAGAGCCGCACCCCCGCGCCTGCCCCAGCCTGCACGTCGCCGAGGGGGACCCGGAGCCGAGCCCCCCCGGCTGGGCTCTGCCTCCCCCCTCCCGCTGCTCCTCCATCGCCCCTCCCGGGTCTGAGCAGCGGCCACTCCTCTGATTTCCTCGCCCCGAGTTGTCACGTCCCCCTTTGCTCTTCATCTCTTCCCCTTGTTTGCTGGCATAGCTATTACTCTGACATTAGAGGCTTTGTTTTTAATTTCCTAAATTACAGCATAATTTAGGCTAATTATTGCTTTGTCCCTCTGATCTTATTAAACCTTTAATCCCTCGGTGATTCCCCACCCAGAGCAAAGTCTGCTTTTCTCACATTCATTCCTGCACTGGGTCTGCTCTTGCCTCTTGCCTGAGGCAGCCTCACCTCCCAAATCCAGATGCCCTGGATCTTCTCTCCCCGGCGCCCTTCCCTCCAGCGCCACAGGCAGCCCCGCTGCGGGCAGAGAGGGGCTTGAGCACCTCGGGAAGGTTGTGCCATCCTGCCAATATTTCTGTCACTGGAGCTATAAACCTTCCTGGGTTTTAGCTTGCGTGATGTTGTCCTGCTCCTCAGCACTTCGGCAGTCGCACGTCGCACCAAGGAGCTACACAGCATCTGTCTTGTGATGATGGGCAACCACTGGCCCCTCTCCCTCCTGATGGCTTTTAATTACCCCTTCCTGCCCCCCACCCAACTACTACTGATGTCCCATTTGCAGCCCCAAGGCCTGGAAGGCTCCTGTAGGCATCATGTCTCCCAGGCTTCTCTGTGCCGTGGTGTGCAGCATGTGTCCCCCATCCCTCAGCACCCCGCAGCCACCCGAGCCCCCACTCCCTGTGCAGGAGTCCTCAGCAGAGCCCAACATGGGGGTAAGGACCCCACCTCGGCAGCGGGGGGAATCCTTGCTCCCCCAAACCACCACATCTCTTGGGTCCTTGGGTGCTTTCAGCATCTGGGGGGCATTTATCAGCAGAGATAAGCATGGAGCAAATCCCCTGGGAATAGAGCAGGGACTGGGACGGGAGGACCATGTCCTGGGTGGGTGCTCGACACGCTCCCCCCACCTCTCACCTTCTGCCCAGCTCCGCTGAGCCTCCACTCGAAGTGTTTTCACCCACCGGGACTCCTGGCCGGCAGAGCCCAGCGGGGACCGAGCCAGAGCAGAGGGAGGTCCCCAGGGACGGAGACACGGGGACACGTCGGGAGCCAGCGTGCTGCAGGCACTGGGCCACATCGCTCAGGTGATCCACAGACCAATAGAGCCGAGGCGCCAGCCACGAAACGCTCATGTTAATTTTCTTGGGCAAAACGGATTATAGAAATTTACTTTTTATAGCTACAAAGTTGAAGGATTTTCTGACCACAGGCTGCAAAAATCCCCTTAATGAAGCCCCACAGCTCTCCAGGGCTTTAGGAAGAGCTCTGGCCCTCGGCCCCCCTTCTCCACTTGAAGTATTGTTTCTGTCTTCAGTCTCCTGCCAAGAATCTCTTCAACTCTGCAGCTGGATTTGATACAGGGGTGGGGAGAGGAGCTTAATCACAGCAATAAAGAGAGCGGGAGAGAAGCTGTTCTGGGGGAGTCTTTCAAGGAGCGGGGTTTAAAGAGTCCCCGAGAGCAAAGGGGGCTCCCAGATGCACTGCCCAAGCTGGAAAAAAAAACACCCAGAAAGGCCAAACAAAACCTCTCCCAGGCCTTTTCTGCCTCTAATTTATCCCAGTCCCCAGATTAAAAGTAGGTCATTAAAGCGGCTGCAGGGAAGGGGGTGAGGGTAGCACTGCTCGTGTCAATTAAGCGATGGTAAATCACAGCCCCCAGTCTCGGCGGAGGCTCGTGCTGCCTGGAACGGAGCCAAATTTTCAGGCGGGTGCGAGAGGTGCCGTGGTGGCACCAAGCCCCGGGAGAAGGGGCAGGCGGGTGCAGCGTGGCATGGCCAGAGCCAGTGTTCCTCCGGGGAGAGCTGCCAGCACCCACCGTGGCGGACAGGGTGGGAGGAGGACAGGCAGGCCCAGGACTCAACTGGAAGCAGGACAAGGACACGGGGACCCATTTTTGAGGACTGAATTGGTGGCAGGGCTCCGGGGAGAGCTGTGGTCACTGCTGGCTCCGCACCGTTGGTCCCCGCATGGCTCCCATCCAGGAGCCATGCCATCGCTTTGGGCATGGGGATGGGGTGCTGCCCAGGCACCGTGAGAGCCCCCCCAAACCCACTTTGTGGGCTTGGCTTCTTTTATTTCATTATTGTCCTTATTTGTGCAAATTAAAGGTGGCAAGAATAAAAACCTTCCACGTTCAGGCGTAAATAAGTGCAGGGAAGCAGCCGGGTCTGCTCCCATCCACAGGGATTGAATCGGAGCTTCCCCAGAGGCAAGCGGCACAGGCGGCGAGCGGTGGCCAACGTGCCGGCACTCCTGGAGCCCGGAGCAGCCCGGCGCCCTCCCTGCCACAGTCCCTGCAAGTGTTTCCAATTACCATCTCCGGAGAGCCGGCGAGCGCGATCCACCTGCAATTACCAGGCAAAGCGGCTCCGAGTGCGGAGGACAGCAGAGCTCGTGTTGCTCCCGACTCAGCACAAAGAAGCCCTTACATCAACTCAGCAGCCGACGTGCGCTGGAGAGGGGAACAATTATATTTTTATTCTCTCGTTTCGGCACTTATTAACATTCCTTCACACGGCAGCCGAGGGCCGGACCAGAACAGCCAGGAGCTGCAGCGAGGACGGGCACGGAGGCAGATGTCGAGTTTGGTCCAAGCATCTGCTGACAGCCCCTCCGCTGGGCACAGTCCTCACAGGGCCACTGCCGGCATCCCTTGGGCAGGGGGTCTCCCTGCACCCCCCTCCCCGCATGCAACGGCGGGGAAAAACCTCCCTGCCAGGGCTGGGGGAGATTGGGGGATGGCCCTCCCTCTCCCCCCCCATCTCTGCTCCTCCACATCCCTGCCTCCAGAGAGGAAGAGCTCCCTGTGCCTCCTCTTCAGTTCCCAGCAGAGCTTTCCCAACTCCCTCCCTCCTTGTGTGCCGTCACCCGTGATGGGCTTGGGGACAAGAAAGTTTCTCCGCCAGGAGCCCACATGGCCTTGGGAGGCTCTGTGCTGCCCAGACAAAAGCTGCTGTGCAGAATCACAGGATGGGATGAGCGCAGCAAGGAACACGCAGCTTTCCTCGGCAGGGTGCCTGGCACTGCCACTTAATGATTTCCAGGCCCAATTAGCTCCTGCTCTTTGGCTTCGGTGCTGCCAGGCAGGTGGGCCATCACCCAGGGCCAGCAGCACCCAAACCCTGAGCTCAGCTGCCCCACGGCCAAGACAGTCTCTTAGCCAAAAGTCCCTCTCCTGCCCCCAAAATCACAGGGAGAGCACGGCTTCCCTCCCCACAGCCACTCCATCACTCTCTGCCAGCTTTGTGCTGCTTCTCCTGTGATTTGCCTGCATCTGTCCTGCCCTGAGGGTACCGGGCAGCCGGGAGGGACCTGTGCCAGCACCTGGTCCTGGTGCCATCCGTCCTGGAGCGGCAAGCCCGGTGCCGGCAAGAGGGCAGGGTTAGAGGGTGGCAAGAGCACATGGCTGCATCACGTTCATTATCGCCACCAGAGCTTTTATGCTCCGGGAAGGACCGTCACACGTTTACAGCCTGAAAAAGCCAAGAGAGAATGTATTTTCTGTGGTCCCTGTGGTGGGGAATGGCACCTTCCCCACAGGTGGCTCTTGGGAGCAGGGGCTCGCTGGCCGCACGCAGAGCGTGCCACAGCTCTGCTTCGCCTGCAATGAGCAGTCATCGTACAAAACCCCGAAGGGAGAGGAGGGCGGGGGGGTCGGCCCCAGCTCTCTGCTATAAATAATAATAAAAGACCTGTTTGCATCAGCCTTACAAGGGAGTGCAAGTTGGAAGCCATCAGCTGCAGATCACGGAGCCCAGACATGCTTCACAGAGCAGCGGGGAGCGGAGGAGAGGTTGAAATCCCCAGTAACACTAATTACACCAAGCACGAAGTGGCATGGGGCTCAGGAGCTGTCACAGTCTTCCAGGGGCTCCTCCAGGTCTCTTGGCCTCCTCACCACATGCCGCAGCATGCTCTCACCCCGGGCTCCCGCTGAGCTTGGAGATTTGCTGTGAAAGCGGCCGGCTGGGGCTGCTGGGTCTTCCCAGGGGCTTGGGGTCCCGTGGGGGTGGCAGGTCCTCAAGGCACAGCCTGGGAGCTGGAGCCAGCAGCAGAAGGACCAACAGCCCCAATGGCACAGACGGACTGTGTCATGAGGCATCCGAGCAGGAGCATCCCACTCATCACCTCACATGAGGGATGTTGGCGGGGCCTGTTTCCACGCTTACAGGCTTGTTTTGGTCCCAAGCTGGTGGGGACATGGGACAGAAACGTGTCACCATCACGCACCTCCATCAGCCACTGGAATCCTCTGCTAAGGGGAGAATGAGCAGGGCTGTGTCCTTCCCGTACTGCCCCTTCCTTCTCACTCCCTTGAGAGAGAGAGGTCTGAGCAGGGAAGAGAGGCTCAACCCCACAAAAAAGGTTGGGGTGACCCTGTCCTGGGGCACGATTGCCACCAAATCCCCCCTTGGCAGTGACAAGCAGGACCCGGCCCCCCCTCTACCCCAGTGCATGTGCAGGAAGACGGATGGGGTGTGGAGAAGGGGTCTAACCTGTTCCAAACCAGGCTGACTCCCGTCGTCTTCCAGGTGGCCGAGCTGCCAGCCAAGGAGGATGCTGAGAGCTGCGGGACCCTTCTGCTCCTCCCGGAAGGAAACCACCGTTTCACACCAGGCGTGAGCATTTGGAGGCCGAGGAGGAGGAGGAGAGCCATGGGGGCTCGCCGTGCCCACAGCACCCGGTGCCATCTCCCTGTCCCCGCAGCGAGGACTGCAGCCCCTTCCCACCACCATTTCCATCCCCTGCCAGCTGATGGCTTGTCCCGTGGCCAGCGGGACAGAGCTGAGCTGCTGCCTCCAATTAATATTTTATGCCTGCAGCTCGGCCAAGGTGTTCAAGAGAGAGATCTTCAGCTGTCCACGAGCATCTCCCCCACTGCTCCGGCTCCCTGCATCACCCGCTCGCCTCCTGCCATCAGCTTGGGGCTGGAGAAGAGCAGACATGGGGACAGGGAGGATGGAAAGGGCTGTAAATGCTCTCCCACACCTGGAACGATTCAGGGATATCTCTGCCCCCTGAGCCCAAGCACCCCAGCCTGGGGGGTTGCTCCCTGCCTGGCTCTGGGGCCCCTTCAGACCATCCCAGCTGGCGGAGGGGAACCGTGCCCGGGCTCGCCGTCACTAACAATAGCAAGGAAGAGCCGGCTCCCGCTGGCGCCACAAATCCTGGGCAGCCGGGCTCACCACCCACGGCACAAAAGCAATTAAAAGTTGCACACAGAGGCCACGGTGGAGAATGAGGGCATGTAGCCATGTCACTGCTGCAGCATTCACGCCTGTCACACCAGCAGAGCCGGTCCTGGGGGACACAGCCGGCCCAGAGATGCCGGGGAGTGTCGGTGAGGTGCCGGTCTGGTGGTGCTGAGGCCTGGGCAGCTGCATAAGCCAGGCACAGCAGAGCTTCCTCCTCCACCATCCTCTCCATCAGCCGCGGCTCGGGTGGTCCCAGCCCATGAGGCCAGTGACTGGCCTCATCCTCATGGACCATCACATCATCCTTACAGAAAACCCCACTCAGAGGAGCAGAAAGCCAAGCAGCCGGCCAGGGCGATGCACCCCGGTTTGCAACCCGGGTGCGGGAAGCCCTCCCATTTTCCATGTTTGCAGAGGGGGGCCCCGGTCCCCGCAGCACCCCGGCCCCCCGCCTCCCTGCTGCAGCCCATTGTATAAGATGGCCAAGCCGTCAGGCTGCATCTCGTCAGCCCGCGCGGCCGCTTCCCCCCAGGGAGCCGGCGGTGGCAGCTGCCAGCACGCATTAGGCAGCACTGCCTGCGCCCACTGAGGCGGGGAGGGTGCAGGCAGGGGCAGGGCAGGGCAGAGCAGGGAGATGGGGGTCAGGCTCGATTCGCATGGGAGCCCCTTGTTTCCTCCCCATGGAGCATCACCCACCACCCACCCTGCCACCCTCCCGGCCCCAGGGGTGCTGGCGGGGAAGGGGGGTACTGGGGAGCCCCCCAAGGAGAGAGGGAGAGGCAGTGGCGAAGTGGGGCGCATCCCTAGGGACCCCTATCCCCACGGCCTCCACCGCTGGCGCCAGCATCTACCCAGCTGGGACGTTTCACACACGGTGGGGACAAAACGCTGCTCGCCCTGAGACTTCCCAGCATCCCTCCGCCCTCCAAAAAACAACCAACCGACCCAAAAGGAGCTGTTCATGGGAAGTGATGCACCGAATCCCTTTTCCTGCTGGAGGGTTAAAGCAGGTGGGACAGTGTGGGAGAAAAACCCACCGCAGCAGTAACTCTGAAAATAAGTGATTTGGCATTTCCTTCAGCAACCAAATAATAATAAAAGCCGAATCATTCTGAGTTACCCAGAGCAAACAAGAACCACCACAAAAGCGAACGCTGTTGTCTCCATGAGGGTAAACAAACAAATGCGCACTAAATACAGCCAAAGAAAAAGCAAAGTTTATTGGGGGAAGGGAGAGTTATCTTTTAAAAAATATTTCCTATAGCTTAACCTGATCTCCCAGTTTTGACTCCAAAGGCAAAGCCAAAATATTTTATTTTAAAAAAATGTCAAAGTGAGACATTTTTTATACTTTTAAAAATCTATTATTTTGGCCACAAACCCAGAATGTATGAATAGTTTAGGTTGGTCCAAAACTGCATATTTTTGTCAAGCAAAGCATTCATCGGAAATGTTTCACCCCGCTCTGTGAGAAACAAAAGCGGCTGCAGCAAAGCCGCTTCCATCGTTTCGCAGCTGTAAGGGGGGAGCTGGGCAAGGGACCCCCCAGTGCCGGGGCAGTCTATCGTCTGCGCGTCCCTGAGCGAGGAGGTGGGTAGTGACACGGTGACAGGGGCTGGTGGGAAAGTTTAATATATGTGATTTATATGGCAAAAGCATTTTTTTAAAAACCTGTTGGCGGAGGAGGGAGGTGGGATGGGGGACCGGGGCTCCACTGACATGCCCAGCCCGGCTGGCCTTTGCTTTCAGCCCCGGCTTTGTGTGCAGGGAGGCTGGGGGCAGGCAGTGGTGGGGACGTCGCTGCCAGAGGATGGAGTGGGGTCACCCCATCCGCAGCAGAAACAGCCCCGGTGCTGAGTCAGGGTGCTGCAAAGCACCCAGCGAACCCATGGCGGCTAAAAATCACAGGCCCCCACCTTCCCTCAGCGTGCAAATTTTCCTCACCCTGGGGCTCACAAAATCCTCTCAGCGCATCCAGCCACAGTGCAGGCTCAGGCCCGGGGATGGCTGCACTCCCTGAAAAGCCTTTTCGCTCCCATTCCCGCTGCGCACGGGCCCTCTCTGGCTTCACAGAGCAGAAGGAGCGCGGAATGCGGGCAGTGCAGGAGCATCTCGTGGAGGCAGGACACGCTGGGAAACCCACCACCGCTCCTGGGAAGGCTTTTTGGTGGCTGACAAGCCCCCTGGCCCATCCCCAGCTCAACGATGGGGTTGCCAACACCCAAACTGCAGTCACGGGTGGGGTCTTGCTCCCAAAAACCCACCTCCAGCAGCTGGGACTGCCTGGGAAGGTGCAAAACCAACTCTGGCAATGTATAAACCCTGCAGAACATGGGAAAAAAACCATCTTCCTGACCCCCAAGGCTTCGCTGCCTTTGCTTGAGTGGTGAGTGAGATGCTTACACTTGGGTGTTTCATCGGGGAGCAGGATGAGCCCCACCAGCCCTCGGCTGCCCCACGGCCCCCAGGCACTGCACACCCCATGGACACCCATCCCTTCGGCATGCCCGCCAAGGCTGGCTGGGCTCATCTTTCCCTTTTATTAAGAGCTAATTATCCCTCTATTAGTTTGGGGAAGGATAGTGGCGATGTTTGTAAAATCAGCATTCATTAACCCTTTCACCCCAGCCTGGGATTAATTTCCTGCTGACCCCGTGCTGGGCGATGCGCGCCCAGGGGGAGCGTGGCCGGCCCGCAGACAGTGGGGCTTTGTTCGGCCGCGCAGGCTGCGGCTGTTGACGGAGTATCGCCTTACTTGTCGAACGCTCCAGCCCCTCTCCCAGCGTCCAAAAGCAGCAAAGCCCAGCAGGCACCGGGATTATTATTGGAAGTCCGGGGAGGGCGAGGAGAGGCGTCAGGTTTTGGCAAGGCTGCGGCCACGGGTTCGCGGGAGGGAACTCGCCGGTGGGAGCGGGAGGGGTGGGGAGAGAGACGGGCAGAGCTGGGGGGTAGCATGTCACCCTCACACCCCCCTCTGCCTGCCCAGAGCTGCCTTCTCCCACTGGGATGCCGCTCAGCCCTCCCCATCCATCCGCTGGGAAATCTCTTCCCTCACAGCCTGGCTTCACGCCTCAGCCCTCTTCATGGTCCAGCCACTCGCTCTTCGAGGTTCCTCCCCAGGCTGGCCTGTTAAACCCATAATTAATGGCTGACACCTTATTACATTAAGCAGCAGGATGCCAAAGTTCATCATGCATATTTCTTACAAGCTGCTTTTTCTTTAGACCCCGTCAAAAGAGATGCAGGGACGGGAGCTGCCATCTGTGCAAGGTCCCACTGTCCCGGTGCAGAACGGGCATGTGTAACGAGCTGGGCATCAGCCGAGGTCACACAAAAGGTGAAATGGAGCTGCTGTGCTCAGGCACACACCGAGACATCTCTTCTTGGGAGAACAAGCCACGTGGCTTCCTCCACTGCCCTGCCCCGTGCCGTGTCCTCCGCTCCCCATCCGTGCTCAGGGCCGCGGCTGCTGCCAGGCACCGTCTGGCATCCGTCCATCGATTTCTTGGTGGCCCCAAGGCAGCGAGGAAGGTTCCCCAAGGGGTACCACTGCCCCGGAGATGCTGGTTTGGTGGCAGGAAAGGGTGGCCACCAGTGGCCAGCTCCAGTGCCCACAGCTCAGCACCAGGACCACGGCTGCTCTTGCAAGAGCATCGTCCCAGGGGCCGTGAGGGAAATGGCACCTTCTTCCTCGGAAGGAAGTCTGGGCCCAGATTTTCCCATCCAAAATGGGCAGCGCCAGCCTCACCCTCTGCCCCAGAGGGACCCCGGCTTTGCTCATGTAGAAGAGCCCACATCCACAGCCAGAGAAACCCCAAGGGGACAGCAGCTGCACCCCGGCTCCGAGGGGCCGAGCCGCAGGCAGGGCAGTGGGCAGGGCAGCGGGCAGCACTGGGCACAAGCCACCTTCCTGCAGCCTGGGCAGCCCGGGCTGCAGGGCCGGGGCAGCAGGAAGCCTCCTGGCACTTTCCTCTCATTAATGCAAAGGAAAATAAACCCGGCAGGCAGCTGCCTTTCTGCTCTGGGCTCCGATCAACACGCTGCCATTTTACCCGTCATCGGCTCATCTCCCCAGATTTCCCCTCTATCCCCCCACCCTCCATCCATGCCACCATGGCAAAGGATAAAGATCCTGTGGAGAGGAGGGGAAGCCCACCCTGAGCCAGGCCGTGTGCTGGGGGCACAGAGAAGCCCTTTGCCTCCTGCTGCTGGGCAGGCCTGGCACCCCCGGGCATGCCATCCCCTGCCCCATGCCTCAGGGCCAGCCCCACTCCAGCTTCTGGCAGGATTCGGGGCTTTTTCCACCCCACACCAGACACCGGCTGGGCCATGTCCCCACCTGAGGTCCCATGTCCCCGTCCCCACAAGCTGGGTGGAGGAGAGCAAAGCTCCCCCCAGCCCCTGCCCTTTTGAATCGCCGGCTCTCTTTACTTTCTGGCTCAGCTTCCTTACAAAGACCCCAGAGCCACAGCAAGAGCCAATTTCCAGCAGGAACCTGGCGCTGGGCTCACTGGGGAGGATTACACCAGGCTGCAGGAATTAGTGGGGGGAAGCTCGACTGAAACCGAAGCCTCGCTCGGCCCTTCCCAGGGTTGAGGCTGGAGGCAATTGCTGGGCCGGGGACAGGGGCTGCAGGAGACCTGCCAGGCATCGCCCCGAGGCACAGCTCTTTGTCCTGGCTCTGCCCAAATCCCATCCACCCGCTCTGGGCGCAGGCCTTGGGGCTGCGGGAGGGGGCAGGGAAGGCTCACCCGCATTTCTCCATGGGGTGGGATGAAGCAATGGGTGCATGGCTCACACCACCCCCCCAGGACACCTCCACCCTTATCCCCCTGTGCCCCCAGGACAGGTCACTGTGATACAGGCAGAGGTGCAGAGCAACCAAATAAATGGGGTAACCCCCTCGATGGGGTGCCTGGGCTGGCTGAGAGGCAGGATCCCCCCCCAGCTCACGGGGTGGCTGCAGTGCCGACATTTCACATTGACCTCTCATTCCCCTTCAAGACAAGAAAAAGGAAAAGCTCCACATTTCCTTCAGACCGTGTTCCAGCAGCCAGGGGACCCTCTCCAAGGGTTATGTTTCAGTAACATTAAAAGCTTGCACGTAATTAATTTACATTTGCTGTAGAACAATGCTTGCTTTCGTTCCTTTTTTAACAAATGAAAAACTGGATTTGTCACAAAGCTCCCTGTTTTGCCAGGCCTCTCCCCTCTGGAAGAAAACTCCCTCCAGCACCCTCCTGAAGGTCCTTCACCCCTCCCAGCCCTGCCATCCTGGCAGCCCAGCCCCTTCCTCGTGATTGTCCCAAGAAGCTGTTGGCAACCTGGGGGGTCGTGCACGGGAGCCCCAGCACGGCTGCATGGGTCCCGGCTGGTTGGTTCTTCCCTCCCTGCCAGGATACATCCAGGGAAGAGCTGTTTCAGGATGTTGGAAGCCCTGCCAGGGCGACAAGGCTGCAACCATCACCCTGGCTTCGGGCCTGGCTTCGGAGAAAAAACCTTGGCAGCACGTGACGCCTTTCTTAGAGCACTTGAGATCAGCTGGTTTTAGCTACAGAAAACTGCCGGTCCTTTGTGTCGGGCCTGGGCTGGGCTTTTTCTCGTCCCAGATTCGCTCTGCCTTGGGGCATAGATGGCTTCACTAGTGCGGACACTGCTGGCTGCTGCGCATAAACCCAGAGCAAGCGCCGGATCCCGACCCGCTGCCTCGGCATCCTGAGCCACGTCCTCCTCTTCCTCCTCCTCTGCCTTTCCCCTGAGGAGGGCAGAGGCACAGAGCAAACCAGCATCAGCAGCCAACCCCGGGGCAGGGACCACCATCCCGCACACCATCCCCCCTGCCTGTGCGATGGGGTCGGTGACAAATATCCCCCCCTCCCACCCCGGTGCATCGCCGTTGTTGCTCTCACGGCGGAGCCCGTGGGGCTCGTTGCATACCACGACAGCCTAAATGGATCTTCCAGGCTCCTCTCGTGCGAGCGGGGAAACCAGGTGCGGCTGTGTCGGTGGATGCCGCAGAAACCCCGGCTGTGGGAAAAGCCCATCTCCTCGACCAGGGGAACCTGTTAGTTATTTTGGATATACTACAGGGAAAACAAGGGTAAACTTCCCAATCCACGTTCAGCAGCTGGCCCGGCCAAGGTTTATTAAAAGGGATTGCTGTTACACAGCCTCTCACAGGCTGAGGTTTTTCAGATGCTCCCCTTGGAGTGGATATGGAAATGCCGGAGGAGGAGGCTGGGCGTGCTGGGAAAGGCGGCTGTGTCCAAGAAAGGGCTGCAGCGAGGGGGGAAAACGGGGTGTGATAATGGAAAGGGAACTCGGAGCAGCCCTGAAAACAGGGGTTCCACTGCCCCGCTTACCCTCGGCCCAGCCAAGGCCCAGCGCAGCACAGCCGGGATGAGCAGGGGGCTGGGGGGCTCCGTCCCTGCTGCCTCCCGGGGCTGCTGACCCCGTGGCTGTGCAGCTGCTCAGGGCCTTGCAGGCAGGGAAGGTCCAGGGGAGGCAACGCCTTGGCTGTGCTGGAAATAACAGGGCAGTAGGGAGGGTGGGTGCCGTTGCGAGAGCACCCTGCGAGCACCAGCGCCACCAGCACCGCACCAGTGCATGGAGCTGGTGCCACAGGCTCAGTCCCCCCGGTGCTGTTGCCTCCCTTGCTCGCACCCCCCGGCGCGCCGGGACAAACTGGGCACTCCTACATAACCGGAGAGATCAGAATACACCAAAAACATCTGAAAAGCATCAAGTCTCTCCCTGCGGTCTGCTTTCCATTCGGGGAGGTTGCTGCCAGGTTACATGGACCCGCTGGTATGCGAGTCTGTGGCCATGAGGCCAGAGGTGGCCCAGGGAGCTTTTGCTCTGATCTCCGTGGCCGTGACAGCCCGACCCTCCCCTGCAGCCCCGGACGCGGTGAGGTGGGAGGTGTGGGAGGTGATGCTGCAGCCCCCGAGCACGTGTCCGCCCTGCGCCCAGCAGCCTCAGCCGGTGTCCCGGGCACCCTGGGGCTGCTGCTGCTCCGCGCTCCTCAGGCCGGGGCTCAGCCCGAGCCCCCCAGCAGCCCCATCTCAGGTCCAGCCTCATCTCAAACTGCAGCTGGAAGCCCTGCAGACCCGTTAGTCCCTGATCACCCACCACTGGGGTAGGGTGAGCTTCCCGTCACCTAACCAGGTGATGCAGGTGCTTCCCATCGGGGCTGCCCCTTCAGCAGAGCAGGGCAAGCAGAGGTGGGGTCCCCCCCCGGCCGGCTCCTGGTGCACCCCAGCATCCAGCCACTGCAAACGCTCCGGCTTGGCTGACCTGGCAGCCGCATCAGACCCGAGTGGGATCCAGCCAAGGGCGAGTTAATAAACTTGACAGAAAGCTCCTTTATGTTAAATAATTAAAATAACGTATCCAGTCCTGATGGACGTCCAAAAACATCAGCAGCTTTGCAGCTTTAATGAACTTTCCAGATCTGGAGGCTCCCGGGCGAGATCCTGCTGATCCCCCTCGCTGGGAGCAGAGCTGCGCACGCTGGCATGCCCTCGGTTCCCGCGTGCCCGTGGGCACCCACGGCCCCATGTTCCCTCCCTGTCACCCCCAGGGGTGAGGATGCTCCCAAGCAAAGCCCTGCCCAGCCCAGGGGCTTTTGCAGGAACCCCCTTGCATCACGGGTGCAAGCGGGAGGGCAGCGTGGCCACTCCCCCAAGCCTCGTGCAACGGGGATGCTGCAGCTCCGCCACAGCCGTGCCCTGGGGGACCCCTCTCTGCAGCAGCCTTGGGGGGCACCAGGGGACAGCCCGTGACTCTGCCCCACCAGGCCTTGCTGTGGGTGCCCCTGAGCCGGCGCCGGGGGGAACCCACCCTGAGCAGCCCACAAGCTGGGGGGAACCTGCCACGCTCACGCTCCCCAGCTGGGTGCTGGGTTACAGGAACCTGTTAAAGTGCTTTTCTCCTTCTCTGGCAGGTCCGAGCAAGTTTGGCGCTTACAGTTTTACCCTTTGGGCATCAGGGACCAGTGAAGCTGTTCAAAATTAAAAGCATTATTTAATTCACACTGGGATCAAAGCACGCAGAGAAGAAGGATTTTCAACCCAGCAAACCACATATAAGCACGTCTGTCACACCCAAAGGCCCACTCCCCCCACCCTGACCCCGATCCCACAGCCCCTGCTCGCTCCTGCAGACGTCTTGGCACAGTCCCCACGGCTCGGGCCATGCCCCAAGCACCTCTGAACCAACCTGCTGCATTTGATCTCCTCGGCCCACCTTGCCTCTCACCCTCAGCCAAGAAGTTCATCCTCCACCCTCTCATGGTGCCTCAGCATCATTTTTTCTGCCGCCCCCCCCGATCCCATAACCGTGACCCATCCCTTCATGCACCCCGGCAGTAACGGCGTGATCCAGCCCTCCAAGCCCTGATGGGAAGATCTGGATTGATGCAGATGTGGTTTGCACCAGGCAGGCAGAGCTTCGGGCAGGCCACCAGGCAGGCCAGAGGGAAGCTGGCCTTGCTCCCCTCCTCTGGGCACCCTGGGGCACCCCGGGTTTCCCTCTGCCTGGCTGTGGAGGAGGCTCGTTCCTACCAAGACCCTTCCCCATACTCCAGGCTGGAGAGTGAGGCCGTGGTGCCCCAGCCCTGCTCTGCCACACCGGGCCCTGGGATCTGCAGGGAGGGGGCACCCGGAGGCTGCAGCCCCTGCACGGGACCTCGGTGGCCAGCACTCATACTCCCGCATCGTCTTGAGCCCAGGGGAGGTCACACCTTGCTCAGCATCCTGCTCCATCATCTTGCTCCAAAATCCTGGTCCATCATCCTGCTACAAGATCCCGCTCCATCATCCTGCCCCAAAATCCTGCCCCATCATCCTGCTCCAAAAATCCTGCTCCAAAAATCCAGCTCCATTGTCCTGCTCCAAAATCCTGCCCCAAAAATCCTGTTTCAAAATCCTGCTCCAAAAATCCTGGTCCATCATCCTTCTCCAAAATCCTGCTGCTGCATCCTGCTCCACCCCCAGCCCACACCCCACCTGCCATGTCCTGCATCCCACATCCCAGAGCCACACCAGCAATGATGACGACACATAACGGCTCCAGCACCACCCTTCCCTGGGATCTTTCTTCTTTCTTCAGCCACTCCGCATGCCCCGAGCTGCCTCCATGCTACCCGCTGCCCCCAGCAGAGACAATCCTGGGGCCAGGCAGCAGACGCGGCCAAGGGGCTGCCCTCGCCAGGAGCAGGCAGTGAGGGCAGGGGAGCTGGCCCGGCCCGGCAGCAAAGGGGTGTCCAAAGTGCACCAAAATCAGAAGTAATGGGCTCCAGGCCGAGTGACGCGGCTGAAGAAACTCAGCGAGAGTTTCCCACCCACACCCCGCTTCTCACTCTCGCTGTGCCATACTTTATAGCAACGCACAAAAGCTGGTTGTAAAGAGCAAGAGCAATGACTGCGGTGGAGCCCGTTTTGGAGCCAGCTAAAGCACCATCTGTTAAGGATTTATTACCAACCCATTTCCTAAAATGACTTTTTAATAACTTATCAAATGAAGGTACGTTGAGGAATGACTCAGGCACTAGATGGGACGAACCAGCATCGTCCTGCAGCATCCAGAAACAGCTCCTGCGAGGCTCGGCCCGTTCCCCAGGGCAGGAGCAGCCCCTCGAGCTCACCTGGGGGGAGCAGATGGCCTCCGAGGAGCCTCCAGCTGCAGGGACAGTCACAAAACCACAGAATTATTTAGGTTGGAAAAGACCTTTACAATCACCGAGTCCCCAGCCACATCCATCAGGTCCCCAACCGTACCCAGCGCTAAGTCCATCAAGTCGCTGGGGCCACGTGAGGTGTTGCAAGCGTTAAGACCAAAATCTCCACATTTTTAATGCTGACCAAAACAAAGCCAACGGCTCCCTCCGACACCAGCCAGAAAAGCTGACGATGAACAGCGTGAGCTAACTTGTCCCAGATCTCTTCAGACCAGGCTGCGATTTCAAAAGACAACCTGGGGCAGCAAAAAAGCACACGGGAGACAGCCGGGTTTCCATAGGAAAAAAACCCTTTTATTTAACAATATATCAGGTTCCATCACGGCTCCATGGAGTTCAGATGCCACAGAGCTGGTTACCGATGCCGATGATATGCTACTGGGCGGGAGAGCTGGGGAGAAGGTGAAAGGAATCAAAAAGAGGAACATGACACGAAGAAACAAAAGTCTGTGGCGCCGGGGAGTGCGGCCGACGGGACCCCGGTGCCCGGCCCCACCGGAGCCCCACCGGGAGCCGGGGATGATCAACCAGCACGGGGTTGCTGAGCCCCACTCCGGGACGTGCCCCTGCAGCAGCTGGGGGGACCGGACACACCCTGACGAGGTGCTGGCACAGAGGGTCCTCGCTCCCCCCCTGCCATGCCACCGGTGTCCCCCTGCACCACCAAACAGTGCCCAAACGGCGCCCAGTGGCTGCTCCAGGCCCCTCGGCCGAAGCCCCTGTCCCGCGCATCCACATCCGGGCTCCGAGTCCAAATCCAGCTCCCGGCTAATGGCAGCGGAGGATGGACAAGGAAAATCCAGCAGCCCGGATGCTCCGGAGGTGCCAGTGGCCGGGCAGTGGATTGGGGCGGGCAGCAGCCCCGCGGCTGGTTGATCGCATGATGCGGGGGCCGCCCAGGAACACGGGGACTTTCCCCCCTCCTCGCCCTCCATCTCGGGAGGTGACACCGCGGGATGCAGATGTGGTCACAGCTCTGAAATGGGGGAGCGTGCAGGGCGGGGGGTGTGCTGGTGCGCGGCACGGCTGGGAAGGACGGAGGGAGGGAGCACCAGCCCTGCTCCAGCACCCCTAAACCAACCCCCAGGGCCGATATAATGCAGATTCACAGGCAGCTGCCCAGGTCCTGCGAGCAACTGGGGCTACAAGGAGCTCCCATGGGGAAGGGCCAGGCGTGCCGGTGCCACCAGAGATGGTTTGGGTGGGCATGGCCCCCCTGCCGAGGGCAGGGAGCCCCGGCACTGCGCTGCCAGAGGAGTGAATCATCCCCAGCCTGGGCACCAAGCAGAGAACGGGCTATGGAGTGCTTACGGTTGGCTAGTAGAAAATAGGGATAGTTGGGGAAAGGGATCTGCAACAGGAGCAGGTCCACAGGTCTGGGAAAGCAGATCAGGGTCTCAGGACGCAGCACTGAGCTGCACATCCCAAGGTTTGGGGTTTTTTTTTGGTTAAAGATAAAAAAGGAGATCTATTTGATGCTCCTTTTGTTCACCTTGTGTTACTGAGCCTCTTGCCGGGGCTCAGCGAGGGGCCGAAGGCTCTGCCCAGACCCCAGATGGCCAGAAACTCGCTGGGAATGAGCCAGGCCCGATCCTGCCGGGGCTGTGCCGGCAGCGAGGGGCATGAGTGGCCCCCCTGCACCACGCTGGGGGCAGAGCCGGAGCTCCCAGCCTCGCTCTCTGCTTGGGGCCCGCCACATCCTGCATTATATCGAGGGCCTGGCCCCCCCAAAGGGGACTGAACCCCCCTGCAGCCATTCTGCCTGGCAGTGCCCGCACACCAGCACAGCCCCGCGGGGCAGCTCCGGGCTGAGCGCAGTATGACAATGTTTTACACCCGTTCTTGTGGTTAAAATTTCTTTTTTTTTTTTTCTTTTTTTTTTTTTTTTAGTTCTCATTTGTTTTTCTAAGAAAAAGCAACCAGAAAATAATTCAGAGTTTATACAAAACATCTTTACATTATTTCTTCCAAAAAAGACTAGTATTTACACAAACAAAATGAAAAAAAAAAAAAGAAAAAACCAACCAAACTTCAATGCTTTCAATGAAAAGAACCGAAGGGACACACTCCGTTTCAGGACCCAGCAGACCGAGGTGCTCAGCAAAAACCAAGAGTTCAGATTTCACCCTTTCTTCACATATTTACAAGGTTTCTCAGCTGCCCCCAGCAGCAGGAGCGGGGCTGAGCCGCGGCCCGGCTGGGGGATGGTCACAGCGGGAAATCACCCGGCGCCTTCGGTTTGCTTTCGGTACGACCCATGGCCAGACTCCTTCCCTTCTCCTCCAAAACTGAACCAAAACTAAATCATCCCCCAACTGCCTCCTCCATGCCAGCCATCAATGAAGGATGCTTCACCACCACCCCCACCATCTCCACCGCCCAACCAGGGCTCTGGCCACTGCGGAACTGGCAGATTTTACTGATGGAAGAGGGCACCCGTGAGGGAAAAGGGGATTTTCTTTAAGACACGATTTTTCTGTGATTTCTGAGAGCAGACCCCGTGTCCTGGCAGGAAATTTGGGGTCCCAGCTGGGGCAGCCCCAAGTCCTTCCACAGCCCAGGGTGGGCAGCGCTGGCACGGACGCCGTGGGGGAAAAGGGGGGCTGAAAGGTGCTTCGGGGGGGGGGCTGGGGGAGCGGGGAGGAGGGTTGGGCAGAGGGGAGCACCCGGTTTAGGGCCCTGGAAGCCGTCCTCACCTCGGGCTGCCAAGGGCGGGAGGAGAGCTGGGGCAGCCTGCTCTGCTCCAGCCCAAACTCCTGCCTTCACAAAAACCAAAATCCCAAACCAACAACACGAGCCCAGAGGATGCTCCCAGCCAGCTCAGGACTGCAGGCAAACCAGCCCCCCCACTAAAAAGCCTAGCCCTTGGGTTTCTCCTGCTCTGCCCCTCCTGCCTGCTCCTCCTTGGTCAAGGCACTTTTGCAGAGCAGCTCTCTCGCTCTTTGGGCGCTTCCTACCGCGGGTTCCGAGGCTCCAGGGAGCGGCGAGGACAAGCCAGGCCAGGCAGCCCCGTGCCACCGCAAACCCAGCCCGGGGGGGAGCAGCACCGCCCGCCCCACGCTTGCTCCCTGAGCAAAAGCAGCTACTTCTGAAAGGAAAAGAAAGCGAGGAAGGAGAGGGGCGGCCGGCGGCCCCCGGGCTGGGACAGGGCACTGCCAGCCCTGCCGGGCTCGTCCTCCCGGGAAGGATCCTGCCAGGAGAGCCCAAGGCTCAACCCCTTCCACTTTTTGGGCAGGAGATGGGCAAGGCAAGGGCAGGGCAAGCCCAGGCAGCAGGATCCCCGGGAGGTGGCGGGGCTGGGGGACACTCCTGCGACCAGTCCCCGAGGGCAGGGCCCGCAGAGGGGCACCGCGATGTCCCGCTAAACCCAGCCGGCGAAGCCTTGGGCTCAGCTCCCAACCTCGCCAGGCCCGAGGGTCGGCTCCGGGGGGCTCCCAGCCCAGAGCACCGGCCTCCTCCTGGCACCCCCAGCTCCCCCCAGCACCAGCTGCACATCAGGAACGTTTGTTTTCCAGTTTTCCTTTCCAAGGACAGCCACCCGCAGCATCGCCGGCCAGGGAACAGGACTGGGGGCTGCGGCTACCCCCTGCCCTCCTGTCTTTCCCCCTCCAGCTTTGCTTCCAGCAGGCTCAGCCCCAGCCTGACGGAAGATAAAAACCCTCAGCAAAGGCTTTTCTCGGCAGCAGGGGTCGGGGAGAGCTTCCCAGCCGAGGCTGCTGCTCCACGTGGGGCAGGAGGAGCACCCGGACTCTCGCACACTGAATGCTTGAGACATGGTATAGATAAATTTTTTTTTTTTCTTTCTTTCTTTTTATAAAGAGACTAAAACAAGAGTCAACAGCTACGAACACAAAAGTTTAAAAGGGCAGTGGCGGGAGCAGCGGGGTCTGCCCCGCAGCCGGCGGGACGGCGTGCTGGAAGGAGGCGACGGCGTGTGCCCGAAGGCGGCGGGCGGCGGGCCGGAGTGCCGCCTGGAATTCACAAAAATAAAAATGTTACAAAAAAATTAAAATAATTATAATAATAATAATAGTAGTAGTAGTAAATCGGGTTTGCCAGCTTCCTCCCTGCACAGTTGTCTGCATCTTGGCACCTAGGCAAAGCATCCTCCTCCTCCCCACGCGGCTGCTCGCTGCTCCTCCTCGGAGCGAAGCTCCTTGCCGTGGCCCCGGCGTCGCTCCAGGCTCCGGGACGCAAGCGGCAGCTGACGCGGCACCAGGCGCATGGGCACTTCCCGCAAGGACGTGGGGGTGATGCAGGGAAATCCCCAAATGAAAAAAAGGGTGGTTGGTGGAGTCTCCGGGTTTGCCGGTGGTGTCCGAGCGAGCGCAGAAAAGGCATGGCGCCCGCCCCGCCCTGGCCGGCCGCAGTCTGGAGAAGAAGAGGAGGATGCTGAAGGCTCACCCTCGAGTCTCGGGATTACAAAAGCTGAGAACTACAAAACTAAATACAAAGGGGAGAATCAGCGCGCGAGCGTGCGAGCGAGCCATCCGCTCTCCGGCGCCGGACCCCGGCGCTCCCCCACGCCGTGCCGTGGGGTTCGATTCGCTTCCTCCCTCCCGGCGCCAGACCGCCCGTGGGGAGACCCGGGGGGGCGGCGGCTGCCCCCCGCGCTCAGCGCTCCCGTGCTCCTGCGTCGGCGGCTTGCCCAGGCTGCTCCTCACACCTTGTAGTAAATGTTGGCTGGGCTCTGGGGGGGCATCTCCTGGACAATGTAGACGGGGTGCCCGTAGTCCCCGCTCACCTTCTCGTAGTGCGGGCAGTAGTTGTTCTCTGTAGTCCGTAAGGGGATGATGATGTCGCTGGGCTCGGAGCCCGCGTTGCCACTGCATTTCGGGCTGGCCAAGGTGCTGAGGGACAAGGCTGCGGCTCGCTGCTGCGTGTGCTTCCGGTGCCGCTTGCGGATCTTGATCAGGAGGACGACGAGGAAGATGATGATGAGGATGAAGATGACGCAGCCGGCGCCGATCGCCGCGAAGACAGCCACCTTGGAGCTCAAGAAGCCGTCGCTGGGACCTTGGGTCTCCTGGCCGTCCTGGTTGACGGAGCCTGCGAGGCAAGGGGAAGGCGGGGGGAGGGCGGTCAGAGGGCCTGACAGCTTTCTCCCAGGGTGCCTGGGGAGGGGAGCAGCCCCCCCACCTCCAAGGGCATGGCAGCATCTCCCCACCCTCTGACCCATATATCCCGCTTTGGGCAGCGGGCGCTGGGCAGGGCAGGCCCTGGGCAACCGCAGAGGAGGGACCACAAGCCCGCTCCCCCACCCTGTATTGTTGCCCCCCCCCTTTTCCATCCCCCGGCCGATGGAGCAGAGCGTTGCTCGTGGCCGGGTGACGACCGCTCCGGACCCCGGGAGCCTTTGCTCTCCGCGACAGACCTGGATGCTCTGGTGAAAGCGGGCTCTGACACCCGCCTCTGACACCCGCGATATCCGATTACTGACCCCCCGCCGCCTCCTGACCCCCGGGGCTGGGGCAGCCCCAGCCCTGCAAGGGGAGGGCGCTTGGCTGGCTGTACCGGGCGAGAAGAAAAGAGCAACTCTTCCCTACTTCATCTGATTTCACTTTTCTCTCAGCAGGGTCAGGAACTCAGGAAACCACCTTCAAAGGGCTTTCACACTGGCTCAGCTCAAAAACCTGAGGACCTCGCCTCCTCAAGCCCTCTCGGATGTACCGTGAAGAACAGATGGGCAGCGAGGAGGAGGAGGAGGAGGAGGAGGATGAGGAGGAGGAGGAGGAAGAGAGTGCTGAAACAGCACTTCCCTGCAAAACTCCTGCCAGGACATACTGGAGCGGGGAAAACAACCCCAGGCTGTGGGACACAGCGACTGGCACAACGCATCCCTGGGATCCATGCAACAAACCCAGCTCGGAGCAGCTGCCCGGCAACCTCTGGCCCCCCGCCCTGGCAGGCAAGAGACCCCCATCATCCTTCTCCTGGGGTGTCCCTGGCAAAACTCACCCGGCTTGCCGGGCTCCTCCACCGCGGGGACTTTGCTGCGCGGGCTCTGCGTGACGATCTTCACGGTGTTGTCAGACTCCTTGCTCGGCCGACTCGTCGTCAGCTGCTCTGGGATCACCGCGTTCGGGTCTGGGGATGAGAGGGATGAGAAACCTCCATTTAGCCTGGACAGCAGCAGGTCACTCCCCTGCCTAAACAACAATCATCCCCCAAAATCCCAGCCAGCCACCCCCCATGGGGCGCACAGGAGTCACAGGAGCAACGGGAGATGCTGAGAGCAACAGAGCTGCTTCAGGGCTTGTAGGAAGCAGCTTCCCCACCCTAATCCCCCCCCCCTCCCCCGGTTTTTATGTTTTCTGAGCTCCCATGCGTGGGTTGGGGCAAGTTTCTCGCCTGGGCAGCGGGAGGAAGGGGAGGGGAAGGGAGCCTGCCAAGGCTGCAGAGCTGCTGCTTCTGTTTGTTGTAAATATTGGCCCCAAAATGAAAACACAATAATGAAAAGCAGCCACCGGGAGCTGCGCATCCGGGTCGGGGGCTGAAATGAGCCCGGGGCCCGGCTGGGGCTGGGAGGCACCCGGCAGCTTGCGTGGGAGGTGTTGGGGAGCTCCCCCCCCCGAGAAAAGCACGCTCTGCCCCAGCCCTGCCATCGCCGATGGCCTCGGTGTCCCGCTGCCACGTCCTCGCAGCGTGGTGGCCACCGCCACGAGCTGCCAGGACCACTGAGCCCAAACAAGGACGCCTGCCCAGCTCGATCCCCCTCTCTTGGGTGCCCAGCAAGTCCTGGGGGGACTGTTTGTGCCAGCCCCACCCCCCCAACTCCGGGGCGATGCACTTGTGCAGTTCAGGGGTCCCGTGCTGAGTGAGCTTCCCGCCAGGACACCGACCACGAGCTAACACGGGACAATCACTCCATTTTAATCCCAACGCACCAAACATGTGCGAGTGTTGGCAAAAGAAAAAAAGAGAGGGGAAAAAAAAATCCTAAAAAATTAAATTCTGCTGAACTAACCCAGGAGGCCTCTCAGGCTCCAGGGACCAGATCCAGGCACCCCCACCTCCACCACAGCAGGGCTGGGGCCCAGGTTCAGGGCCCAACATTTCGGCGCAGGAGGACTCACCCTGCCCCACTTTCATGACAATCTTCATGGAGCGTGTCTGGCAGACCCCTCCTTCCCGGTTCTCCAGGCCATCCAGCGTCCCATTGGAAGTGGCTGCAAGAAAAGAGACGGAACATCAGGCAGCTTTCCCACAGGCTGGAAGGGCACTGGCAGGCAGGTCCCCGCTGTCCCCCAGCACCACGAGGGACCTGGCAGGAGCTTGGCACCTCCTGACCCCCCCACTGTGGCCACTTCTTCATGCCCCAGCCCGCTGCAAGTGTTTAATACACCAAGTTCTCATTCTCTGCACCTTCGAAAGATGTCTGCGGCGGGAAGGATGGGATCCCTCCAGCCGCCCCTCGCTACCACATCTACACAAGCGAGCCATTCTCCGTGCCTGCACCCTCCTCCCCCTTTAATTCCTGGATAATTTCCTTTGCTCCTTGGTGTATCACAGGAACACATGCATATGCACAGCTTAAATTATACATATATAATTACACACTGTGCCTCAGTGAAGAATGTAAACTCAGAGCCCCAATGGGGTTGAGTGGCTTTAATTGCAGGGCAGAAGTCAGTTAAATTCACATTAACTTTTTGCTTTAGCCGGCACAGATTTTTAAGCCTTTCGATCCTGCCACACGTCTCCCACTGCCACCACGCAGAAACCTACCCACCCACACACCCGCCAGCCCTCCGACATGAGAGAAAAAAAATAACCCAAACCAAAGGATTACAGGATTAAGCACCTAAATGGCAGATTTTGCTAAACATACTCAAAAAACTGGCTTCTGACCCCAAAAGGGCCCTCGTCGCCGGCAGCAGCGAGCACCCAGCGGATGCTGACTCGAGATGGGTGATGGGCTGGGTGGCCCTGGGTTACCAGGCCAGCACCTCCATCCACCACAGCAAACATAAATCACCCTGGTGCTCCACCAAATCCAGGCATTTATTCACCCAGGGAAGCAACAAAACCTGGGAGGAGCACGGCGACGGCACAGGGCCCAAGTGGCGCTTAGGAAAGGCAATGCACTGGAGAATCACGCAGCTGCGGAGATGATTTTACAGAGACAAGGCAGGGAAGCAAAGCAGGACTTGGCCAGCACAGCGTGGCCAACACCTACCCCGAGCCTCAACGCCAAAGCTCAGCCCCAGGGTTTCAGGTTGCCTGCGCAGCCCAAATCCTGCCTCTACCCCACAAAAACTCGGGTTTGGGGAGGGTGGGTGGGGGCAAATCCATCAGACCCCGCTGGGTGTTGGCGTGGAGGTGAAGGGAAGAGGCTGGGTTATGGAACTTGCTTTCTTTTGTGCAGAAGAAAAAGACTTTTTTTCTTTTGCTTCTGCACTCTCCCTCCTGCGGCAGGACCCTTGGGTACCTCAATGAGGACTCGTGCCTGGATCATGCTGTGATGGAGGCTCGAAGTCCATCAGCTCTCTCCAAACGCCTCTGTGCAATCAAGGCTCTCGTGTGAAACACCAGCAAATGTTTTACTAATCAGGATGTCATTGGGCCGTTTGCTGAGTTATCACCTCTCCCGCGGCGGGGTTTTGCCGGCCAGCAGCTCCCTGGATGGAGCCGTACATCCACGCCTCTGGGATTCGCTGGCGGGCGTTTTGACAGGAGCACTGTCAGCACAAATCCCGACACAAACGCCTGGGAAAGTGGAGAAACGCCTCCCTACAGCCTGCACAAGCTCTTTCCACCATGAACCGGAGGCCTGAGCAACAATTCCCCATAAAAACATCTCGGGGAGCGAACTCTGGCAGAAGGCAGAGCAGCCCAGTTCTCCCAGGCCAGAGGCACTGGTCTGGGGAGGAAAAAAGCCAAAACATCCCAGCTCGTGGCCCTGAAGCAGTTCCATGAAGAGCTTCCCAGCACCATGCCGTGGGTTGCTCCATCTCAAATAGACTTCGCCCATTCCCACTGTGGGTAAAAACAGAGCAGTCTGTAAAAAACAGCCTCTGCGAGACCTCGTAAGTCTTATTTATAAGGTAATGACCTAATTAGAGCAAAACAACCTACAGAGTAAGTATGGCTTGAGCGCGGGGAACCAGGAGATCCCACAAAGGTAGAGCACGCAGCAGTAACAGGGGACAGCAGTTCCTCCAAAATAACTATGGAGACGTTGCATTCAGATACGAAAAAAATATTAAAGGTCCAGGACAGAGGAACAGCAGCTGGAGTCTCAGGGACGGACGAGGGGACGCAGCTGAGCATCCTTCCTCCCGCGCCACACACAGGACTTTGTTCGAGAAGTCTCTTCTTGTTCCGAACGCAATCATGATGAGGGGAGAAATTAGCTTGGAAAGGGAACCATGTGAAAAAAATGAAGCAGCTACTCGAGGGAACATAAAAAGGGTAAAACACTTGCAAAAGCCATGGCAATGGTCTCCAATACAGTCTCTTCAAACAAGCTGCCATGCTCCATATAGATCCAAAATGGGCCAAAGCAAAGCAAGATGGTCCACACAGCCGGCTGGGCTTCCAAAAGCCCAAATCCCATCCAAATGGCTAAAAGAGAGAGTACAACCTTTGGCGGGTTTTATATAAACATGTAGGACAGATCGAGGCATTGCTGAGCAGCAGGTCCGGAGGTGGGTGGGGGGCTGTGGGCGGGAGTCCCCACTGACCCACGGGCACAGCGGCACTGCAGGCTCCTCTGCCAGGCTTCACTGCAAAGCTCCGAGATGGAGCTGATCCTTCTGCTCCGTTTCTTGCTTTCAGGGTGGAAGATTTCCCAGCAGAAGGCCACAGGATCGGGCCAGCAGGAGACGCATGATCCGGGAAGCACCCAGGATGGAAGTCCAACACATCCGGGATCCTCGCCGCCGTGCTCGCAGGAGAGTGGCGGAGGCACTGCCACGATCCTCCGCGGCCGATGAAATCCAGCAGCAACAAATGCACAGCAAAACGGGAGAAACGGGTTAAATCCACAAGGCACAACAGCGGGCTGCGGGGCAGTAGCACGAGGCAGAGCTGTGAAACGATGAGGGAAGACAGGCAGGGAGCGGGGGACACCCAGGGGAATCAGAAATGGCAGGTCTCAAACACGGCCGCGATCTAGACAGGCAGCATTTGCAACGTGCAGCTCCAGCGCACCGGCAAGGCTCGATCCGGCCGGCCCCTGGCAACACGCAGTGTCCGGGAGCGTTTTCTTACCCCCTTTCCATTTTGGAGGGACTTAAGAGTTTGGTTGTAGGACCAGGAGAGCAGAAGCAGCCTCTGGACAGATGACTTTTACTCAGGCTTAAAGAGAAGGCAGCCCCCAGCCCCAAGAGCTATTAGATGCCTTTGCCTTAATGAAGCATTAAGCCTCAGGCTGCTGAGTGATGAGGATTTAACGTTGATACCATTAACCATGTAATTGCTTGTCAATTTAGAAGAGATGCTCAGCCTACATGGCAGCACAGGCAGGACCTCCGCTTGCTGGCACGACTCGCCCCGGTCCTCAGGCACGAGACCAGTGAAACGCCAAGTCCCAGCCCAGTGACACACGCCAGCCAACTGGGACAGATGCCTCCGAGAGCCCCAACAACCCCCTTGTTTCCACCTCCAGCAGCAAGCGGAGCCCCGTGCTGTCCCCGGTGCGTCATGCTCTGCTTCCCCACCGCCAGCACTCGGGAGTGTCACTGCAGCTTTTCTTCCTCCCTTAAAAATATTTCAAATGGGAACTTGGGTTTTGGCAGATGGGAGACTCTGGAAGTAATACCTGGCAGGAGATGAAGGCAAGGGTCTCTTAAATGGTCAGCTTTGGACAGAGCGAGACGTTTGCTTTCTCTTCTGGATTCCCTCTAGCAGGACTCCGTTATGATTTGGGCCCCAAAGCACAATTAATGTGCTGAGCCTGTAGCGAATCCAAGTCTCTTTCCTTTTATTATTCTTAATTACTCTTCCATCTGTGCACCACGGCCCTGCTCCAGACCCAGCCAGGCGCTGCGTGGACGCAGCCCGGACGCCCGCCCCGCGATCCCCCTCTCTCGCCCCCAGACCTGTCCACAATTCACGTTTCCATCGTGCAGCACCCACCGGCACCCACCACCGCTCACTGCCGGAGCCTCGGGGTGCCCCCCAGCCTGACCCCCGTCCTGCCGGAGAGGACAGGGCAGTGGGAAGGCACAGACTGACCCTGCTGAGGGGCAGCGGGTGGAGAATGGGCTCAGGTCAGGCACCGCTTGACCAGGACACCCACACCAGGCTGAAAGCCCCGCCGGGCACAGGTAAAGACCCTGAAGAGGTGCTCAGACACTGTGCCAGAAGACTCTCTTTAAAATAAAAATCTAGTTCATGCCACTTCCCTTCTCCTCCAAGACTTTCAAGTTGTTCTACGCACCTTCAGTAGGGGTGTCGCATCAGCAGAGGTGCTGCACCGGCACCCAGCTCTGTCACGGGCACCAGGCTCCTTTCCCCCCCCATCCTGGCCAGGGTTGGCACCCCAGGGGACCCACAGAGCCACTTCCAGGTCACCGAGCAGCACCCGCTTGCTCTGGGGCTGCCCTGAGAGCACAGCTTGCCTTCAGCCCCTTTTCCTCCTTGGCGGAGCTGGGAGGTGGCAGGGGCACGCAGCCCCACTGCACGCAGCCTACGCTCACAGTATCGCCATTATTATTAATATTATTATTTCCTTGCCAGGCCCCGCTGAAGGAAGGCGAGCCCACCACCCCCCCCTCCCCACGCGCACACACACACACACACACACACACGTCACCCCCAAGCCCCTTCCATCAGCTCCAGCACATCGGCTGGGTCGGCTGCCAGAGCAAGGGCAGGGGCTGTGCGGGGGGAGCCGAGCCCCGCGCTGTCACGCTGCCAGCGAGGCCGGCAGCAGCTTTCCAGCCCAGAGGCAGCTGCGCCGGGAAGGGGCCCCTAAAGCCCCAGAAATGTGTGTGCGAGCCAGCCCAGCCCCGTCCCGTCCCTAAACGGCTGCAGGAGGTGCAAGGCTAGGGTTTCACACATCCTCCTGGCAGCCCACGAGCTGCTCCAGCCTCCCAGCCCACTACGGAAAGAGAAACGCGGAGCAGCCGGCTCCCCCCGCACCACTGACCCTGAGGGTGTCCTGGGGTGCAGGGACTGCCCCCTTTCCAGCGTCGGAGGGCACTGCTGGGTCCACACAGCCAGCCAGGATCATTGTCACCGTGCCAACTGGGGTTTCTCTGTCCCCCACGCCTATCCTGACCATGGGTCAGCCTGCAGACGGCCCACGCAGGCCCCTTCTCCCCACCATCCCCTGTGGGCACCACGAGACGACCAGAATGGGCAGGGATCCCCAGACTGCTACCACCATCACCTACTCCCCGTTACCCCAAAAAAACCCCTTCCGGCAGGAAAAAGCTGCTCCCTGCATGGCGACGGCTGTTGCCATGGGGTGGGCAACACGCAGAGATACTTGGAACTGGGGGTAACCACCACGACCTTCCCGCTCTGCCCTGCCAGCTTCCAAAGTGCCCCAAGACCCAAACCTGAGTTTCACCCTCCTTGTTCATTATCTGCATCCTCCTCGGGGTTTACTGTCTCAGGGTCCCACAAACAGCTCAGAAAAATGCAGGTGTTTTCTAGAAAACAGCCTGTCCCAGCACTGCCGGAATGGGGTTTTGAAGTCCGGAATGAGGAACCCTCCTCACGTCCCAGAAATCAGTTCCAGGTTCCCTTTGCCTGCAGCACAGCATCTCCCGAGGTCAGGGGAACCCCCCGAAGGGACGCGCAGCTTGTGTCCTCCCCTCTGCCTCCACGGGGGACGAAGAGGGGTCCCGGCCGGTTATACCCACTGAGCCAAGGACTGCCACACCATCGCGCACTGGGCCACGGCGTGCCAAGGTTCATGGCCGTGCTGCTCCTCCTCCAGCATAGCCCCAAAGCCTTGCACCGCCACCACTTCATGTGCAGAGCGAGGTCTGGGCTCACAGTTTGCCTCCACCGCTCCCTCCAGCTCATGGTGGGGGCCTCGACCCCCCCGGAGCAGCATGGTCCCTACCCAGCTCCCACGGGCACAGTTGCACGGGCCCATGTGCCCAGTTGCCGGCCGACACAAAGGTTCCATTTGTGGCTGTGGTACTGGTCAGGGATTTCAGCTCTCTGACGTGCTACATCTTCCTGGGAAGCGCTGGGGTGTGGCTGGAGGGGATGGGGATGCTAATGCCCACCAGCACCATGCACCCAGCCCTGGAATTGCCTGGCTAAATGGATTTTATATATAAAAATACATAACTCTCCCCGCACCAGCCTCCCTGCCGCAACCTCGGACCAAGTCCTTCCATCAGTGGAGAGCAAGCAGCTACAGCCAAGCCCTGGTGGGTCTCCAAGCAAGGCATGAGGCAACAACCTAATGGTGCTGATTCGGGTTGAATTGGCTATAGTAATTATTTTGCGTTGTTGCAAAATCCTACAAATTTTCCCTGATGGAGGGAGAGCCCGAACCTGGGGCTTCAGTTCCATCCTCCCCACACACCTGGCAAGCAGAGGACGGGCTGCTGGCCACCATGCCCTGGGCAACCTGGCCATCCCAGCCCGCACTTCTTGCTCCAGCAAACGCCTGAAAATCACCAGGTTCCAACATGCTTCTGGAAACAGGAATGAAAACGATAGCACTGGGTCTGGCTGGGATGGAGTTCACCTCCTCCTGGCCAGGGTCAGCCCCTCCCCAGGATAATAAAAACGTTAAATTAGCCCCATCCCTTCTAAAGAGCAGCAGCTACGTTCGCAAAGCACAGCCCTGGCAGTGCCAGTCGGGTTAAGGGGGGGAAGAAGGGAGGACACCATGCACCCACACTCATCCTCATGTGCTGCTGGCCCTAAACGCCAGCCTGGGCCTGGGCAGGGCCCTTTCCTGGGGCGAGGGCAGAACACCAGGCAAACACTGAGGCACCACATGGAAAACGATACTTTAACACAAGTAACGCTTAAGTGAAAACCTAATTTCCCATTAAAACAGCTTTCCGATGGAAAAATTATAACCAATCCTAATTAGCATCATAATTTAAGAGTCACAGCTACATTTCAGGTAATCTCACCAAGGCTGGGAAGCACTTTTTGGTCGCAAGACCGCTGCTTGCTTACTCTCCCACAAGCCCTTTTGCCCCAACACCGCCGAGATGTCCACACAGAAAAACCTTGCAAGGTCCCTGCGTCCCTGTCCTGCGCCGGGGAGCTCGCGCAGCCCCACTTCTCGTGCGGCTCGGGGCAACTGGGGCACTAAATAAAGCCTTTGTCTTCAAGGCCATCCACCCCCTTCCAGAAAAAGAGAAAGGTTATTTGCACAGTCTCTGCAGTAGCCCCATGCAGCTGGTTACAGGTCAGGGAAAAAAGTGCCATGTAATTCTCCACCTGATGCTCTGCCAGAGTCATTTGTGGGCCCCGCTGGGAGCAGGAGAGGAGGAAAGCACTTATTGCGTTTTAACAGGGTGTAAATCTCTTCAGTTAGGTAGCAAAACATCTGCGACTCTGACCGAGAAATCTGCTGTGAAGGGGATGGAGAGGGGGATGGTGCCACCCCGCCGCCGGTGAGGCCGATGCCAACACGGCAAACGGGACACGGAGCCGGCGCTGCCTGATGAGGCCGCGGCGACCGGCGGAGCTTCGGCTACATCCCCGCTGCCCGGGTGCTGGGCTGGAGACAGCGCAGAGGAAAATCAAAGTTATTGGGGAGCAGAGAGGCTGATTAATGTGGAAAACTGCTGGAAGTTCAATCTGCCTGGGAGAGGTCCCAGCCCTCAGCTCCACGACACCCACACGTGGACACAACGGCCTCCAGCAACACCCTGAGTTATAGGATCTGGACTCCAGACGAGGATTTGCCCCCTCGCTGAATGAAAGATGAAGCAAAGAGCCTCTCTGCTCCCCAAGTGAGGGCCGACCCCCATTGCAGAGGGGTGACCCTGCTGCCACCCGCCAGCCCACCGCGGCCGGCTCTCAAGTAGCTGCGTTAACACCCGCGCTGCGCTGCCAGGCGGGATCAAAGAGCAGAGTCATTACACAGCAGCAGCAGAAAAATCATCATTCCTAGGGCAAAGAAACTTCAAATGGCGAGTAAAACCAATTCTCCCCAGAAAGGCAAGCTTTTAAAGGTGCCGCACACAACCTGGGCAGCCCTCCCCAGCACAGCCAGCCTGGGTGAGAGGCGTCCAAAAACACAGGTCATAAGAAATTAAAGAGATGGAAGAGGGCTGCACGTCACAATTCATTAATACGAAACCTGCTCGCACTCTAGCAGGTCTCCTGGGCCAAGCATGGCATTGCTTCTTGAAACCCCCAGCCTGCTCCTGGCCTGACAGCCAGCACCCACCCCAGCACCCACGGCCACCCCGGGCAATCGCCCAAGCAATCCCAGCTTGAAACTGAAGCTTTTCACACCAGGTCAGAGCGGCGCTGGTGCCTGCAAACCTCTTTCCGGCACCCTGGCAGCAAGAAAGCACCATAGGTGCAGGAGCAGGAGGAGATCCCAGGGGAAAAGCCCATGGAAAGGGTCTCGATGAAGAAGTGGTTATTTAAAAAAATACGCCAAGGAAGTAGGTGCCTGCACGTATCTGCTGCACTCCCTCTCCAGCCGCTCCTGTATGCTGGGATTTTTTTTTCAAGTCTTCCTCAAGCTGAAGGCTTCTTTTGCCTTTCAAGCCTCTTACTGGAGGTTTAGTCCAAAAGGCACGAAGTTTTAAGCCCTCCCGGCGTTACAGAGGAAGCCCTCGGAGATGACCATCACTGAGGAGCGGGGTCCATTGTGCACCTGCAGCTCCAGAGGACTCCCCGGGGTCCTGGCGCCGGGGGTGGGGAACTAGGGCTGGGAGGGGAGGAAGAGGAGGGGGGTCAGAGGCACGGCCACGACGTGCACCGCAAAATGCCTGCGGCGTTGGCCCGCTGCTGCAGCTGCAGAGGGAGCAGCTTTTGGGGGATGCAGGCAGGTCAGCAGCCCCCCAGCAGCATGGAGGGGTGCAGGGCAGGATTGCCCAGGCTGCACATCACCTCAGGATGTCACCTCTGGACGCCACCTCGGTTTTCAGAAGCACTGAGGAGTTAAACCTCGTTTATTTTCTACTAACGGGTCAGGTCAGCATTAAAGAAATGCTCTTGGAAATTGCTTCTCCTGGGGAAAAGCGTCCTGGGATGCAGGCAGCCCAACTCCCCAGGCAGACATAACCCGGTGCCCGGCTCCCCGTGGTGGGGAGAGCCCTTGGCCGTGCAAGAGCTGCAGGCAGCTGCCTGCCTGGTGCAGGTAGGGGCCAGGCTGCCCAGCAGGCAGAGAGTTAAGCGGTCCCGGCACCCCAGTTGCAGGCAGGGCCCCCCTCTGCCCAACCCAGGAGCAGATCAAAGCGCTGGGTATTTACCTCCTGGCCGGGTGCAGGACACTGGCCCTTTCTGATAGGGCTTTTCATCCCTATTAGGGCCGTGAAAGGCCGAGCTATGAGATCAGCTGCCAGGGGCTGTCCGGGGACAGTGCTGAGCCGAAAAGGTCAGGAGGGAGGAGGAGAAGAGAAAAGAGGCAGAGGCTTAAGGGACAGGGCTCAACAAAATCGCATTTACTGTGGTCACGGTCTTCAGACAAGCCTCCAAGACAAGGAACCGCGTGTTGTCTAAAGGCCATTATTTGGGTTTGACACGTCCAGCGCCCGGGCTTTGAAGTTGGGAGTGGGACACTGTTAGAGACCTGTTTGTCTCTGGCGCGAGGCCGCCAGCTCCCACGCAGCATCTCCCGTGGGGAGAGGGTCTCCTCCACCCTCTGCCACCAGCTCCCAGCACGATGGGGACGGAGGAGGAAAGCCAGTCCCCCAAACCAGATGGTGATGCCATCACGCTGGCTTTGCTTCACCCAGGCTTTCCGCGTCGCCACAGGGATGTCGCAAGCCGGTGGGACGAGGACAGCGTCGGCCCATTTGGGTGAAGAATGAGGAAGCCGGTTAATTGGGTTTTTATCAGCACAAGTTCATAGCTCTCATCACGGCATCAAACGGCACTTTTGCTTTCAACTCATCTTCACCAAACAAGTTGTGGGACGGAAGATGAGGAGCACATGAAAGTGGCCACATTTAAATGCAATCAGCAAAGAAAGCCAGCAAAAAGCTGGCGGGCTGACAAACCGCCCGGGGGGCTGTGCCTGGCCCACTCCCCGCCCCCCCCAGCACCCATCAGAGACGGGCAGCCAGCGTGGCACTTGCCAGAGCAGAAGGAACCGGGGAGGAAATTATTAAATACCAAAGGCTGCAGAAAGGAGCTCAGGCGGCTCTGCAGACACTCTCACACATGCTGGCATGGGCTAAAGGCTTCCCAAACCAACAGCAGCTATTTCGGAAGCTGGAGGAGTACAGGCAGAAAAGCAAGCACGACAACGTGTCCCAAAAAAAAGAAAGGAGGAGGATTCTGGCAGTTGGCAGTATATAGGTGACCCCCTTCTCCACTCTGAAGCGCAAGCTATAGAAAAATGCTGATGTAGAAAGGCCCAGGGACGAAGCCCACGTCATAGAGGCAGCAATGGTTTACAACAAATAATTCTTGCCAGGTTAAGTCTAATTGCATCTAAAAACAGAAATGCAAGACAAGGGTTTTAAAGAAAGACTCAGGGTAATATATCTGGTCTCGCTGAATCCTGCTGCCAAAAAGCGTTAGATTGGATTACGAACATTATTACATCAAAAATGGATTGAAGGGCTTAAAGACTAACAATAAACAGCGTATGTATTAGATTTATGGGGCAAACATCCACCGGGGCCTCGCTTTTACTTCAGCATTTTCATCAAGAGAGGTCTCTTTGCCTTAGAGAGGCTCACGGGAGAGGTGGGACACTGTGGCCGTGCCCAGGGACTTGGCAGAGGGACAGGCAAGAAATCCTGCCTTGAGAAACACCTCAGGGCTGCCCATCCCACCTGCAAAGAGCTGCCTGGAGAGAAGCGGGGCTTTGCCTGGGAGGGTCTTCGCTCTCCTGCACCCCATCCAACACAGGAAGGGCTGCAGGGACCACCACCACCACGTCCAAGGATGAAACGACTGCGAGGCTGAGGAAAACGTCACCTGAGGCGGGTCCCTGCCAGCCCAGGGTGGCACCAGCACCGCTGGGCCGCATCCAGAGCTCCTGCACGGCGGCAGCTCCTCCTCACACCGCCCCGCTGCCAGGACACGGGGATTAATGCATCTCTATCTAGGCACCTCATTACCAGAGATAGTAAAACTGGAGCAAGTTCAAAGAGTAGCAGCAAACGCAATTAAGAGCTGGAGTGAATTAGGAGGGGAGGTGGAAAGAGCCGAACCTGCGTGGCTGGCTAAGCCGTGGTGGAGCTGGAGCTGCCCACAAGCAGCCCAGGAGTGCAGGCACCAGGGAGGGGGGAGAAGGCTACTTGGGTGGGACGCAGACAGCCAAGAAAGCAGAGAAAATCATCAGAAATTGGTAAAAACCAAGGCCGAGGAGAAATGTTTGTACAGGCAGGCTCCAAGACTTGCAGGCACGAAGCAGGAGCCCCCACCCCACCTCTAGGACAGCACCATTCCAAAACAGTCTTCAGTTTTCCTCCTCACAGAGCCTCCTGCTCCTGCTAGCCCAAAAAGCCATCGGATGGATTATTTTTAAGCACTCGGACACATTCTTCCCTCCCATTTCAGCCATTCACAAGCAACCAACTTCTCTACCAGCTCAGCAGGGACGAAGGGAGGAGTAACTGCATGCCTGCTAATGAGCCAGAAGCACCTTCTACCTCGGTGAGGACAGTGTGAGGGATCCAAACCTCGGTGCTGGCCCAGGGAACGGCTGCAGCACTTGCATCTGCACACAGCTCCGTGAGTACAAGCTACCCCAGCGTCCCCATCGACCTTTCCGCAGCCCGACCACGGCTTTGTGCTTGGCTCAGGAACCCCTGAAAAGGTTTTCTTTTGTGGGCAAAAAGCAAGAATTCATTCCTGTTGGACCTCACCTTCCTACCTCCCACGCAGCACAGCAGGAGGAACCGCCCGGGAGAGCCACCGCCACGGGCTTCCCGCAGCGTGCAGTGGTTCCGCAGGGAGGGGACGGGACGCTGGGGACAGGAGACTCCCACCCAGACACCAAAGGCAGGCAGGGAGGCAGCCGCAGGAGACCAAGGACAGAAGAAACCACAGGCTGCCCTGAATCTAAAATCCTGCCGTGGAGCAAAACACCCAGTTACCAAATTCCCAATTCTTCGCTCTCTCAGGGCCCCGTGTTCCAGGGACGGTGCCCCATGTCCTGCTGAAGCCCCACATCCTCCACCAAACCTCTGTCTCCAGCCTGGACCTGCAGGCAGGAGCTGCCACATCTTGTTCTTTATGAAAAGGCTTCAGAAGCAGCATCACCTTCCCCTGCCCAGCCCTGGGAGAAAAGATGCTTTTAACGAAATCCTGGGGCTGGTGCAGAGGGGCTCGGTGCAAGGCTCCGGCGAGGATGCGGAGAGGCTACGTTCGCTTTCAAAAGCCTTTTTCATTGCTAAGCTGAGGGCCGGGGCCGTGTCCCTCCATGATAAAAGTGGCCCTAAATAAGTCTTGGCATATCCAAGGCGAGGGAGGGGGGAGCAGACCTGAATGGGGAGGGATCCCAGGAAGCTCCCATCAGGCTCCGGCGGGGAGGTTTTCCAGCTGCCTGGGGAAGGTGGGGGGCAAGCGGCACACGTCCTGCTGCCGCCCCGCTCCCCTCCACTTCAGCATCGCTTCCCCCGGCTTAGGGCCGCCAGCGAATGAAAAGGAAGGGGAAAAAAAAACCTTTTGTGTGTCAAGGCAAAGCTTGGGGAGAGGGAGGGGAAGGAGGAAAAAAAAAGGGAAAAAAAAAAAAAAGACAACATGTGGGTGGTCTGCTGGGGAGACTTTTGACTTTGTTTTTTTGGCTATTTTATTTCTTGGCAGAAAGAGCTCCTGGGGCTGCTCGGCAGAGGGTACGGCCAGATCACAGGAGCATCCTCGGCCCACCCAGGGGCCAAAGTTCAGCTGGCAGCGGCCGCTCGCTCCCAGCACCGAGGGGGCTCGCTTCAAAGCGCAGAGGAGTCAAGAGAAATTAAAGTCAGAAACAGTGCGAGGAGGGGGGCAGAGAGCACTGAGGCGGGGGGGGGACCCCACAGGGATGCTCTGAGCACCCCACTCGCCACACGCCTATTCCAGCCCTATCCAGGCTCCGAGATGCTGCTGGGAATAAAAAGGATAAATAGGATTTTTATGGCAGTCTCTGGGGAGATCCCCCTCGCCTTGGAATGAAAGCAGGATTGTGTTACAAATAGAGAAAAAATTTCGAGATAGGGGAGAAGATTCCCACTGCTGGTAGCAGAATGATCTAAAGGAAGGTTGGGCACAAATGTGATGAGTTTAAAAGCCTCAGCCAAACCTCCAACGGGAGCTGCGTTCGTACTCGGCAGCGCGCTGTCAGCTGCTTGTGAAAACACCACCGAAAGCGCCGGGCGGAGGATTGAACTTGAGCAAGAGCTTTCGTATGAAATGCAAAGCAGCTCCTTTTAAAATCTGGGCGATTCAGAGCCTGGTAAAAAAGCCTTCTGCTTGCCCTGCCTGCACCTGCCTGCCAGACCGCGTTGCAATGGGAGCGAGACCCCACGCTTCTCCACCCCGGTGCTTCGTTAGGCTCCTGAGCTCGTTCTGGGGAACTTTTGGGGGGCTATTTGCAGCCCGAGGGTCCTACAGGACATAGCAGAGCGGTGCAAGGCAGGACCCCGCTTTCAGCCCTCATTAACATGATGACTATACTGCTGCTTGAACTTGACCCCTGAGCACAGAGGAGCTGCTGACCGAGTGCTTCAAGCACACAAAAAGCAGACTCCCGGCCACAAATTTAGCCCCTCTCCCCCCTCTTTGCCCACTGCAGGGAAAGTTTGCTGCTGAATTAAGCCTGGCATCAGCCGAGGGACACCAGAAGGGGTGACCTTTCAGGGTCCCAGAGCCACCAGGCTGGTGCCAGCCATGGTTACCCGGGGTGAGGGAGATGGGAGCCCACAGAGGAGCTGTGCCGGGGCTTTTGGCATCGCCAGCCCATCCCCGGGGCGCCTGGGCTTGCAGCCAGCGTCACCTGCACCCCCAAGGGCTGCAAAGCGGGTGACCCCGCTGCCTGTGTCACCCCCCTGCCAGTGACTGCAGGCAGATGGCCCCAGATCGGGCCAGCGAGGGTGACCGAGCGATGGCAACTCTGGGCAGAGACTGGCCTGTGCCAAGCAGTTACTCAGCCCGGCTCAGCCCGCACTCTCCGCCGCGCCGAGCAGGCCGAGCGGGTTGTTGCACCAGGTGCTGGCCGCCATCCCCCCTCCTCCGGCCATGCAGTGCGGGATGCAGGTGACACAAACCCCTGTCAGCCCCTTCCTCACCACCCCTCCGCGCTCAGCCACGCGTTAGGAAGCACTAAGTGAATTTTACCACAAAAGGAAGCCAGGCTGGGTGGAGGGCTGACCTGCCGGAGCCCATCCCAGCTGCTTTCTGCGCCCTGCCTTTACTCAAATTATTCTGCAGCACAACTACAGGCAGCCGCAGCCCCAGCCCCAGGGAGGGCAACCCAAGCTGTGGCCCAGCAATACGGCAGAGCATCTCCTGCCCGCAGAACCGTCGCCACTCCCTCCGAGGGCAAAGATTTGAGGCTAAAAACACATTATTGACCGACTGGAAAGCACCAGCTCCCCCAGCTTGGCGCTCGCCTCGGCTGACCTCTGCGCCAGGCCGCAAGCCCACGGCATGAGCCGTGTGGCCACCATGCCCTTTGCCAGCTGCTCCGCCGTGGGTTGACCCGGGATGCGCTGAGCAAGGAGGAAATAGTGAGGTTGAGGAGAAGATTCATCCACACCAGGGCTGGCACAGGAAAATACAGCCCTGTGCAACAGTCCCCTGCACGCACAGACCACAAGCTCCAAGAAAACTTGTCCCTCCTTCCCTCTCCCCTCTGTGTTATACCAAGAAACAAGAGGAATGGGCCAATGTGCAGAATTCAGACCACATTCAGGCTTCCCGCTGCCGGGGCTGCTCTCAGAGGCCACAGCCAAGAAGGAGGACGAGCACCCCCTCCCTCGGTCACCGTTCCTCCCAACCCCAACTGCCACACCAGCAGCTCACCAGCCCCGAGGCAAACCCCTACAAGAAACACCTCCAGCAAAGATGGCAGCAAAAAATTATCTCCAGCCGTGATGGTGCTCCAGACATGCTGCCCCTCCATGCCAGGGCTGACCCTGGCTTGGGGACACTCCTGCTCCTGGCCGCGGGCAGAGCAGGGGACACAGCACAGCAGCCAGATATGGGCCGGTGACACATTCCTCCCCCTTCTCCCATCCAGCAGGAAATATTTTCCGTACGTGTCAGCTCTTTGCGCTGGCCAAGTCGTGAACAAGCGCCTGGCGACACTCTCCAGGCCTCCGCGGCCCCCCCCCGAGCCGGGGCTGGCGGCGAGGAAGAGGAGGGCAACTCACATGTGATGAAGTAATCCTGCTGCCGCTTGAACTCCAGGCCCATGTAGTTGGGGCTGAACTCCTGAAACTTGATGGTGAAGCGGATCTCCTGCTCGGGCCGGTTGCACGTCACCAGCACGTTGGGATCCATGACGGTGCTGCAGGCATCTGCCTGGTCCTTCTTCACCAGGTACAGCTTGTAGTACTCGTAAGGCTTGGACGGCTCCGCCTTGGGGCAGATAATGTCCAGTTTATCCCCAATCTCCGGGTAGATGACCAGTCCCTTCCCAGTCATGAACCTGGAAGAAAGGAGGGCGAGAGGTCAGCCACAGGCTCAAGCGCCAGCCATGCCAGCCTGTCCCACCCCCCGCAGCGCCCCGCTTTCACACCGTTTATTTTGTGCTTCAACTCTGCTGCTTTCCCTCCACAAGCTGGTTTTTGACACCAAAACAAAGCTCTCCTCTTCCTTCAGCACTGCTGCATGTGCAAGGAGCCAGCGTCAGCTCCCACCAACAAAACCAGGGGCTGGCATGGTTCCATCTCGCTCCCCAGCCCCGCTGCTGCGACGGGGGCGAGCACCTTCCCAAGACCCTTCCCAGACCCTTCCCCAGCCCCCCCCGGAGGAAATGGAGCCTTCCTGCAAAGGGCTGGGGAGCGAGCGGGCTGGAGACACCCTGGCTCTGCCCGACGGCCAGGCAAGGAGCTTCCTGCAGGGACAGGCGATAATTAGGCATGGGGAGAAATCCTGACAATGGGGCGCGGGGAGGGATCCCTTCCACGCCCCGGCTCCCCGAGGTATTCCTGTCCCTAAATGGGAGGGAGGGAAGCATCCTGCAGGACAACTTCTACCAAGCCAGGCTCAACAGCGTGCCCAGGAGCGTGGGAGGACCGGATGGAGAGGAGGCAAAAAGGGAGGAAAGCTATTTGGGGCTGGAAGGCAGGGCATTGCGAAGGGAAGGAAGGCAATATGCTGATAATTAGCATTCAGATTTCATTATTATGGAGCAATACCCTTGATTTTTTTTCTTTTCAGCGTGAAGTTAGAGGATTAGGGCAACCGGGAGGGAAGCAGCAGATCGTCTACTTTGATGTAGGCAACGTAAGGCGTTCTCAATGGAAGATAAGGTGGGAATGGATGTTCTTGCAAAGTTACCTCTGCCGTGACTCCCTCGTGTAATTTGGGCACAGCAAAAACCGAAGTGTGTGCTTTCCCCTCCCGCTCTCGGACATGACCGGGCCCTGCCCATCCCACCCCGGCAGGATGGGGGGACAGGACACCTCCCCGCAGCCAGCGGCTGCAGGCACGGTGGGAGGAAGATCAAACACACAAGCCCAACCTGCTCCGTGGCTCTGGTACAAGTCTTAGCAAGAAGCCATGGAAAGCTGAAACCTGCTCCAGGCCTCCAGCTGCGGGAGCCCCGGCGGATCGGGGCTGGGAGGAGGCAGGCGGAGCCGGAGCCCACGCACACCCCAATGCCCTTGGCAAGGGCTCCAGTGCTGGGTGCCAGCTCTAACAGCAGGAGGGACACGGCCAGGCCAGACAGACAGACACACAGACAGACATCAGCTCGCGGGGTCAGAGGGGGCAGTCCCAGCGCCCACCCTCGCCCAGCCCCAGGAGAGGAGGCAAGGCTCAGGGGGTAGGGCGTCTGTCACCCACATGGCTCCGAATGCGGGAGCTGAATTTGGACGGGTTATCTGCCCCATCCTCCCTGCCTGGCTGTGGCACGGCCTCGGCCATGCCAGCTCCAGCAGCACCCTGAGAGGCACTGCAGCCGTGGGACAGGGGGGTATCACACCAACCCCAGCACCACTGGTTCAGCGGCAGAGGCGGTTCAGCAGCCGTGCCTCTGCCGTGCAAGCTGGAGGGGAAGCGATTCAATTTTGTAAAAGCGATGAATGACCCTTCTTCCAGCAGCCTCATGAGAGAGTCGGAAACTTAACCCCTAAATAGCCCGGGCGGGTGAGATGCTGCCCGGTGCCACCGGCTCAATCCCCGCAGGTTGAGCAGCGCTTTGCCCAAACGCTCCCAAGTAGGTCAGCTGGCCGGCGGCCAACAACCGCTTCCAGAGCCTTGGGAGCGATAAAGGCCTCCCCCACCCATGGCTGGAGCCCTGACGCCATCCCAGGAGCCATGCAGCAGGAGATGCAAAGGAGCCCCTGCCCCTCCCTCCCCCGGCTCAGCCTCCCCGCCCTGCGCCAGCCCGCAGACATGCAGCACAAGTGAACACTTGCACGCTCGTTCACGGGTTCCCACCCCAAGAGGCAGCTGGATCCCACACTCATTTCTCCACGGCTGGGCTGAGTCAGAGGCTTTCTGGCACAGGGCTCCCAAGTGACTCAAATTCCCTCCTCCAGCCCCTGCCAGCTCCCTCCTGCCCAGAAGATGCCAAACAGGAAGCCACAAACAAGTCAAGCAGATGTCTCGCAACGCCAGAGCGGGAGGAGAAGGCTCCTATCCAGCCCCCATCTCCATACCGGCAGGACCTATCACACCTCCTTGGCCAAGCCTTGGCTAACACCTGCAAACCGACCAGTCCACAGGACACCAGCCCGCGCTGACGGCACAGCCGGCTGGGATCAGGTCACGCTGATTTTTAACCAGGGGAAAGGCCATAAAACAGCTGAGAATATCCCAGTGCCACATCCTGCCAGCACTGCTTCATCCCAGAAAAATTCAGAAAGAAGGCTTACGTTTGGTTTATTTGGTCTGAGGATAAAACGACAAGCCGGATTTCTTCTACGAGCGCTCGGTCTCAGCCTCAGAAGCAGGCAGCTTCTGCCTGGGAATTAGCCCAGGAACATTTTCCAGATCTCCTACGTGAACATTGAGCAAGACAGAGCCGGCAGCCCTTCATCATACCGTGGGGGGCTTTTGGGGTGTTCCCTCCGACCGCTGCTCCCTGCCAGACGCATCCCTGCCTGCGCACACACCTTTCACCCTTTTTTCCTCCCATTTCCCTGATTTTTTCTCCTCCGTTTCCCTCTTCTCTAAAAGCAGGGCTGTTCCCAGTCCACAGGCCGGGCAGCACAAGCGGTGGGGATGAACCCCTGAAGCATACACCTTCAAAACCCCTCTCGCTGCTCTTTGAGCTCTCAACCACACATCGAGGTTTTTTTCCCCCCAAAAATTTTGCTTTGTCGCCAGCAGTGCCTTATGACAGCCATCCTAGGGAAGACTGACAATGGTTCCCATCACGTGAGAGGCCAGTTCTCCAGGAAATTCTCCTTTAAAATATAGAAGGTGAAAAGCAACATTTATCACAAGAACACCAGAGAAAAAAGCGTCCAAAAATTGTCGCAAGTCGCCTGTACGCGATATTACAGCAAGTTCTGGGTGCAAGAAATTTTACTTCAGAAGGGCCATTGAAGGCAAAAAAGAATTACACTCCTGACTTGTCTTTACAAGGACACATCTTCAAATTTATCTGAACAGGGAAGAATGAACAGAACTCTTTTTAAATTAATGGGGAAATTCACTGTGCCCTCAGAGCACAGGCTGTAATTTCAGGGGGGGGATCAACTGTATCCTCCACACGTTACAGCTTGATCTCCCCATTTTAAGGCAGGGAGGGGGAAAAAAAAAAGAAAAATCAAAATTCAGCTCAACCTTAACGCTGTAACCAAGACTGACACCTGCACAACAACTCGCTCAGGGACGCAGCCCCAGACACATACTCTATCAGACAACTCAAGTTCAGGTCCAGCAGAGCGGCAGCACAACCAAAACCCCACTTTCTGACCCCGTTCCTGGGACACAAGCAGATCCCTGGCCACCAGCTGCCCCAGCAAGCCCCTTGCAATGGGAGGGGGGCAGACCCACCACCAGTGCCCCACTGGCAAGGGCCCAGCACTTTTGGGGCTAATCCTGCACGGTATGTGCCGGAGCCCTGCTGTGGAGGGCCATGAGCAGGCACCCAGGACCCCAACCTCCCACAGCACCCGGCGGGGTCCCCCCACGCACACACCTTCCCCCCCAAACCACCCTCCTCTACCTCTCCCACCACTTGAGAGGAGGATGGGTGGCTCCAGCTTTTATTTATTTAGCATCAGTACTACCACCAGTTAGCAGCTCGCAGATAACATCTCAGTATCCTTTCTCCTGCTGTCGCAGGTGCTGGGAAAGATTAACTACACCCATTAAAGTTTAAAAAAAAATAAATTTTTTGCCGCTGCTGGGCAGAGCATGCTGGGAGGGGAGTGCTGGCCTCCACTCTGGTTATCACCAGCTTCACCACTTAAAGCCCCTCGAGGTGATTTTTGGGTGGCACCTGTGGTTGCCCACCCGCAGAGCCGTGCTGGCCACCGAGGAGCATCCCCGGGCCAGGCATCCCCCCCTCCACCACCACCCCCCTTGGCCCCCAGCTCCTGGCCCCCGGCTCCCGGCCCCGCAGGTTCCTTGGGAGCGATCAGGTGGCGGCGTCCAATTTCCTCATTGTTTCGGGAGGTGTTTTCTGATGGGAAAGGTGAAAAGGGTATTTGTGAGCCTTGTAAACCGATTCCTCCGAGTTGGGTAAACAAGGGGAGCTCTGTTGGCAGCGGGATGCCGGGATGGCGGAGCAGAGAGACGGGATTAAAGAGCAGCCTCTCCCCTGCCCCGAGTTGGGGGGCCACTGGCAGGGACCCCCCAACCCCCTGCAGACCAGGCAGCCCCCCCCTCACCAGTGCGGAGGGCCAGTCTCCCCTCAGGGCTCCAAAAAGCTCCAGTGCAACCTGACAGAGTGACCCAGGGGCTACAAGTGGGACCTGCCAGGGACTGGGCCAGCGCTCGCTGTCAGAGGCGGCCGCCCTGGCATGACAGAGGCAGTTGGCTGGGAGAGGAAGAGGAATGGGGCGATAAAAGATAATAATCCCTTGAAATACGCAGCGGGGCTGCCCCTGGGTCCAGGGAGGGACTGCAGCTTCGCGGTGCGCCGGCTGCTCCTTCGGTCCAACCCCGACACAGCTGGAGACAGAACCCCCCGACAGCTCGAGGACGACCAGGAAACCTGGTGCAACTGCAGGCAGGGAGATGCCGTCCCGCCACAGAGGAGCACCCACCTCAGCTTCAAGGAGCAGCCACGTGGGAGGGTGGCGGAGCTCCCGGCAAACTGCCTGCCAGGTCACAAGCCCATGGCTTCCTGGGCTGGCTCATGGGACACTGGCCACACCAAGGAGCTCCCCGGGAGTGTCTGCAACCAGCAGACCCCAAAGGGCATCACCCAGGGGTGATCTGCTCCATCCCACCACTGCGAGAATCTCAACAAGCCCAGGAACAAGAGAGAAAACCACACTGGTTTGGTTGGAGCAAGCTCGGGACTCGTGTTGGTCACGGTATCTCCCTCCCCCAGGCACCCCCCCACCCCACGCAGGCTCCTCTTCTCCCTGTGGGCACGCACAGGCTCGCAGGCCAGGTCATGGTTAATCATGGACCAGCCAACACGTTCACAGCAATAGCTGCAAACACAAGCGTCCCGCAGATACGTGGCACCTCTACAAACACCCCAGCAGTCCTCTTCCTTAGGGAGAACATGACCGGTAAATTGCTTGAAAATATAATTTTTTAAAAGAATGGGTTGACACACATTCCAACAACCTCTCTCCCCCCAAGCCCAGGCACTCCTTGCACCACGTCAACTACAAAATTTTTGGGGCAACATCACCTTTCCCCATGCCTAAGGAACACAACACACCTCACTTTATTTCAGGCTTTGCAGAAAACAGAACAACATTTAACAACAATCTTCTCCTTGGAGAAGGTGCTCTAAAGCATTAATACTGACATACATACAAGATGACATATGCTAAATGCTGTTTTCTTCAAAGAAATCCAAAAATAACTGTATCTTACAAGGAGGACATCTACTTCTGGCAGCGAAGGCTGCCGATACCCGGCAGAGCGAGGCACTGCGAGAGGAGGGCAGCGGTAGCTGAGCTGCAGATGGTATTTTCTGGTACGCAGAAGCTGTGTGTTTTTCTGGTGTCTGGGTGGCTGAAGGCCACGATGGCACCGCTCTCCACGCCAACGGGGCATGTGGGGGCTCCCAGCAGGACCAGAGCTCCCGCAAGCCACCACAGACCTCACCAGACAGGAACCCCCTCAGACAAAGGACAAGCAATGGCCCTGCAAGCTAAAGAGATCCAGTAAAACAGCCAAAACTTGGTATACAAACTGGGCGTGTTCTGAAAAAACACTTCCAAAACCTGGGAGAGCTTTGCCGATGCCCAACCGCACGCAAAATTAAACGCCTGCCTCTCTCTGCCTCGTTCTTACTCGCCCTCCTAGGGCACCGCGGGGACTCTTGCTGCCCAGGACACTCGGCTGCCAGCTAGAAGAAAGCCACCCTGTCCCCAAGGAGCCCCCCAGTGCCGCAGAGCCAGGTCACACTCCAGCCATCGGCAGGACCCTCCAGAGCTCACACTCCGACCGTCGCTCCAAAGCTCCTCCGGTGTCACCCAACCACTCCTGCATTTGCCAAAAACTCGTATTTTCACCAAGCAAGAGACATCGATGGGTTGATAGCAAATACCGGGACCTTCCTTGGGTGGCACCTTCACAGCACCGCGGCTGAAGTCAAACAGCAGCAGCGTCAGACCGGGACAACCACAGGGTCCCCCCGCGAGCTTGAACCGAGAGCATCAGACACCCTGTTTCATGGGGACAGGGGCAGCTTTTCCCGGCGATACCCTGGGCTGGAACATCCCGGGGGGTCCCTGCCAGGCCTGCGGCACACTGCAGCCCACCACCCGTCGCCTCTCAAGAGCCAAGGACAACACAGAAATTACATACTTCACCCAAGAGCCCACCTCATCCCAGTACACCATCCCAGCAGCATCCACAGCCCTTCCCAGAAGTAGTGCCCGTGCCTGGAGGCACAGGACCCTTTCTCCTTTTCGACTCCTATTAAATTCTTGGGAACAAAGATATCCCGCAGAAGGAAGTTAATTACAACTTGAATAAAAAGGTTCCCCGCTCTCCTCTGCCTCCCGTCTGTATCTGTCACCTTCTCACTTGTTCAGTCGAGTTATTCGTCACCACAAGAGAGGGTAAATAGGAGCACGCAAATCCCCACACTTTTAGATGCCACTTCTTTTATGTGCTCTTCTATTATTAGTCTCCTTTAAAAAGAGCCTTCGATCTTTTTTTTCTCCCCCTGCTAATCTATGTATAATTATTTTCATTGCCCTTCTGCAGACCTTTTCTATTTCTGCTCCATCCTTCTGGAGCCGAGGTGGTCAGTGCCAAACCCAGCGATTTCAGGTAACTCGGAAAACGGCCTCGTATCTCCTTCACTCCTTTGGCCTCCACTGCTCAAAGAGATATTTTTCAGCTGTTCACAATGGCACCTTCCAGCCCCCCCAGCTCCTCGCCATCCCCAGGCAGGAGGAACTGCTTCTGCTAAGCCCCCATGGCCGCTCTGCGGGGCTGTCCTGTCCCGTCCCCCTCCCAGACACACTCTAAGGCCCTTTTTCCACATCTCAGGTTTAATGAGGCCCATTCAAGCCTCCCAAAGACAAAAGGCCCTTCTCGTTTCCAAACGGATTTACACGACGCATCAGTGAGGCATAAACGAGTCGCCATGGCAACGCGCACCCTGACACCCCCCCCTCCCCAGCACGAGGATGCCATTTTCTAACTCCACTGCTCCCCAAAACCCCTTTGTGGCTTTAATGCCAGCTGTAAGGCTCGTCACAGGCTGGTAAAAACACCCACCCACCCACAAGCGACCCCCCCGGGGTGCCAGCAATGCCATTTTTTGAGATGAAGTTAAAAGATGCTCAAGCCAGCACTCCGCTGGCACAGGCACCCCGGTAAGCTCTGCTCTGTGACCGGACTCCAGGTCGTGGTCAAGCCAGGGTTCAAATTAAGCAGAAGGAAACACCAGCTGCAAGGGGAAAATGACACTAAAATACCTCTCTCTGCCCAAAAAGAGGCGTGATGCTCAACACAGCACAGGCAAGTCCATGCTCAGGTGCCAGCCCCAGCCCCGACTCGGCTCCCAGAGTCTCTCCGCAGGGAAGACGGCGGCTTCAGCCATGCCAGGAGGCCACTCCAACGTTTCATGCAGAGGTTTAGCAGCCACGAGCCACACGTTCAACGCGTCGTACCATGACCCTGTCTAAGCAGCTTCGATAACTAAAGGCCAAGCAAGCGTCCTGGCTGGGAATGAAAGATCCCACCACACCTCTTCAAGCCTTGTTCAGAAGTTGCCCGGTGGCTGCTGTAACTCTGAAGACCAAGCCCTTACAAAACGTAAAGGGGGACGGCCCCATTGTACCTGATCAGCGAATGGAGAAAGACCAGGGAGAAGCTATTTTACCACGAAAACACCCCCAACTGCAGCATCTTTCCACAATGGGGAGCCAGGAGGACCCAGGTTCCTGCTGCAAACCTGCAGCTTGGAGAAGGGTCTGGTCTCCCCTCACAGAATCCCAGAATCATCTCGGTTGGAAAAGCCCTTGAAGCTCCTCCAGTCCAACCATGAACCTCACACTGACCGTTCTCAACTCCACCAGATCCCTCAGCGCTGGGTCAACCCGACTCTTCAACCCCTCCAGGGATGGGGACTCCACCACTTCCTTCCTCCAGCACAGACCCCTCTCCTAGGGGAGAAGGTAACCAGAGCAACACCGAGCAAGATCTGACTCTAAACTTCATGTTTCCACTAGTTTCCACTAGTGGAGGTGCCCTCAGCCAAAAAAGCCACAAACCAAGCAGCAACGTGGTCCCACAGCATGGATTTTGCTTTGACTGTCCCTGCCCCAGCTGCCATGGTGGGGGAAGTCCGGATGAGAGACAACTAGCAGAGGTTACACCAAGGTTATCACCAGCCACAAAGAAACCAAGCAGAAGAGGGTTCCAGCCACCAAGGATGCTGGAGAGAACGGGTCAGCACCCAGGATTCGGACACAGGTGCCCGGCCACACCTCAGCACCCACGGCCGGTGGCTGCCACTGCAGCCAGCAACGTCCCCAACCCCACGGCCACCAGCCAGGGCCGGCCCTGGTGACTCAGAGCCCTCCTGCGCCGCGGCAGGGCTGCGGGAAGGGTTTTCTCCCTGAGTTATCCCCGTAATTACAGTGTGGTGACGGTATGCGCCGCTGGAGAGCGTCCGAGCCCCACACCCCCCCACCAGCCCCACAGGCGGATGGAGATCCACGGCTACAGGTGGACACCAAAGCTCCCAGTCGGGCAGGGAACCTGGGAACAAAGCTCTGCCATTCCCCGTCCCATGTCAAGAAGCCACACGCAGGTGGCGGGGGACAAGTGGGGACCCCCAGCCTGCCGCCGCGCCGGGGCTGAGCGCTGCCAAAGGCCAATGTTTGCCTTTGTCCCCGTGGGGGCTCAGCCAGGATGCCTCCCAGTGCTCATCCGCCACTCAAGGGGATGGCTGCTGACCACCCCAATGCCTTGAGGAGGAGGAGGAAGAGGAGGAGGAAGAGGAGGAGGAAGAGGAGGAGGAAGAGGAGGAGGAAGAGGAGGAGGAAGAGGAGGAGGAAGAGGAGGAGGAAGAGGAGGAGGAAGGCTCAGAGCCCTTGCAGGAGCCAGGCACCAATGCGAGCAGCCATGTGCTGCTCCATCTTCCCGCCTCCACACAGCACCCCGCGCGCTCAGACGTTGCACCCAAACCATGCAAATAAATGATATTAATCCAATCCCTGCGGAGGGGAGGGGAAGGGGGTAAATATATATTAAAAAAAAAAAAAAAAAGAGCTGGTAATTGAGGGAGTTTGGAGGAGATTTAATTGGGGCCAGAGCACTGGCGCAGGCTGCTGCTGCCACCTGCAGCGCTCTCGGCAGCCGGTGGTGTGTGGCTCTGGGGACCCCAGCCCGGGGTGCGGATGCCTTTTTGGTGGAATAAGGAGCATTTGGGGTCCCCCGGGCTCACCCCACGCCCCAGACGCACCCCTGCAAACACATCATTTTCAGCGCAATAAGCAACTCTGCCAGCGACGGAACCAAGGGCTTGGCCAAAAAATAAAGAGGAAAAAAAGTCATATTTTCTCCCTCGAGTAATATCGTCCTGCACCTCCCATCGGAGAAATAAAGACGAGCCGAGTTATCTAATTAATGCTGGCAAGAAGTGGGGAGGCCGGGGGCTGGGGGGAGCTGCCGGCGGCCCACAAAGGCGGCGTGGGGAGCGGTCTCCCCGCCGCCGCCGCCGGCATCTCCCGTCAATGGGGCCCCACGCTGGGAGTGAGGTAAGAGGGGATTCAAAGCGGGGTTTGTCAGGGGTTTTGTTTTTGAAAACGGGGGAGGGGAAGGGGACAGGGCTTGACAAGAGCTGACAGACAACTGAACAAAACCATAAGGGCCATGAATGGCAACACGGCTCTTTAATTGGCGTAGGAATGGAGAGAGAAGTGAGACAATGAGGCGCGGGCAGCGGCGGCGGGGGCCGAGGCGCGGGCAGTGAGCGCTCACCTTCTGCCTGCCCACACCGCTGTTCCCCCAGCCCCGCTGCCCCTCCAGGTTGGCAGCAGGCAGCACCATCTCCCCCCCCCCCCCCCCCCAAAAAACCCCAACCAAAAATACTCCAAGGAAACAGGAAAGCAGAGCCCAGCACCCCAGCAGGCATCTCGATAGCCAGACGGCACCAGAAGCAGCACCCTGAGCGCGGGATGCTGCAGATATTAAACGATCCGACGGAAGCGGGTCGGGTTCCCCGCTCAGCCCCGTGCATTTTTCAGCTTCGCTTCGGTTTGGACGCTCGTGGCCTGGCTGCAGCTCTGCTCATCCGGTGGATAGCGGGGGGGGCCGGGAGGGGGAGAGGCAGGTTAAAAGGGAACAAGGTTGGATCAGCGGGGTTCCCACTCCTTCCCTGACCCCTCCGAAGTAAGACGGAGGAGATTTCATCTCCCGGTTCCAAAGCAAAGAATTACTTTGGCAGGGGACGCGGCGGCGGCTGGGCGCCCACTTGGAAGGGAAAGCGGCAGCAGTAGGAATATGCCCAAGGAACCCAAGAGCGAGACCTCCCCGCCAAGCCCCGCTAATTGTCATGCAGATTAATCCCCAGCCGGGACAGAAAGGAGGCAAACTGCAGCCCTCCACAATGCGGGACCGGGGGGTGCGGGTGAAGGCAGGGGGGGCTCAGCCCATCAGACCTGACACCAACCCCAGTGTTTTCCGAAGAGCCCCCCTCACCCTTCCCACCTCTCACTTTTCCAAGTCGGTTGGAAAAATGAAGAACCGAAAGCAAAGAGCCAAGAGATGAAATTCCAGCCGGCGGTTAGTCCTTGGGCGAGAGGAAGCCTCTTCCTCCCTGTACCCCAGTACCTGACACCCCGACTAACCCTGCACCCCACAAACCCAGTTTGCAGCTGGGAGCCCCAAACCAGGCACCTCCCCACACTCGGGTCCCTGCGGAACCACGGCTGGACATGCTCCTGGACCCTGACCCAGCCAACCCCAAGGGCTGCAAGTTGCTGCTGCTGCATCTCCAGGGGTACAGGAGGGGTCCCCAAATCCTTCAGCTCCCCAAACCCCTCAGCTCCCCACTTCACGCTATGCCAGCCATACGGCCGCCTCCGGAGCAAGGGAGAGGAGCAACCAGTCTCCCCCATTTTCTGGAGCACTTCTACAAAAATAAAGCCCATGCTTGCCCTGGGGAGCAGCAGTGGGGAGGGCCCCCCAGCTTCAGCCAGGACCCTGGGAAGCCCCTGAGAGCCCCCATCCCCGGGGAAACCACCAAGGGCACCCAACAGGTCCCCAGGTGGGCTGGGGCTCAAAGCTCACCCCAGCGAAGCACTGTTGTGGTTTTGAAGGATTAATCCCAACATTAGGAACCAGGCAGGGGAGAAGAGAAAAAAAAAAACAAACCTGCGGATGGTTACCCACAGCCCGGCTGCGGGCTGCCCTGCCCTGCACCGACAGGTCTCCCGGGTTTCGCCAGCCCCTCGGTGTCCCTGGGGAGCAGCGTCACCCCCGGCCGCGCCGCCGTGACTCACTGCCGGGCCCTTTGATCTCCCCGGGGCTCCCAGATGTGGCCAAACGAGTTGGGTCTGGAAGCGCCATCTTCCCAGGCAGCTGCAAACCACCACCCCCTCGGCCCTCGTGTCATTACCAGGAACTCGCTCGACTGCAGCCCGTCTTATAACTTATTAAAACCTTCTTAACCACCCCATTATAACCCAGGGCAGGCGTACAAGCACCCCAAGAGCCGGCCACTACACCGTGCAATAACTGCCCCGGTAACCAGGTCAGGCACACTCCTGAGTCAGCCCTACCACCCTCCCGCCGAACAGGACCTTCAGCCCCACGCCACAGGGGTGGATGGGTCCGGTTTAGGTCTAGGAGAAAAAGCTAAAGATGAGTCACAGGGCCTCAAAACGGTTTTTTATTTCTTTCCCCCCCCCACCCCCCGCCTTCTTCTCCTGCACACAAACTGCAAGCAATCGCCAAAGGCTGGTGAGCAGCTCCCCGAGAAAGTGTGAATCCTCTCTCTACCTCAGGCCATGCTCCCAGGTGTCACTCAGACGGGAATAAAATTGCCCCTTTCTCCCCAAAACCTCTTCCTAGTGCTGCCCACAACCCCTCTTTACTGAGGGGTCCTGTTCAGGCACAAAAGCTGCAATTTTCTACATATCTACAGCCTGCAGCAAAGAGAAAGACCCTCCTAAAGGCTTCACCACTGGAAGGGGCTGGGACCCGCTGTGCTGCCCCCTGCCTGACCCTCCACTGCTCCCAGTTTACCCAGTTCAGGGCTGGTCAGCCCAGCGGCAGCTGAGAGAGGGGCCGGAAGAAAGGCCAGCACAACACAAGAGTGTCAGGTTTAAACCTCTCTTTCGGCAGGAGGAGATCTGGCTCGTACTTGCTTTTATTTTTAGGCCAGATACATGTACGGCTGAACTTTAATAAAATGTACAACCTCCTGCAGGGAACAGGAGAGGGAGAGGAACCAGAAAGCCCAGTGCTGTCTCGGGTGTCACGGACGCTGCCAGACCGGGGGATGTTGGGACTGGGGCTCCTCTCCAGCCCCTTCCCCAGGGACGTCCCCAGGCCCTGCCATGACACACGGCCTCTCCTCCCAGCGGGAGCTTTAACAAGACGCTAAGAAAAGCTTGGGTTTTAAACCTAAAAATAAACCAGCCCTTGGGCCTGGGGAGGAGGAGGAGGAGGAGGGCAGAGCACCCAGCCTGCCGCCCGGCTCCAGCGTCTCCCGTCGCCCGCGGCCGGGGAGCATTCGCAATCCTCCCCCCCCACCCCAAGACGAAAACCTCCGCCTTGCCACCCACGCGCATGGCAGAAAGCTGACGCGATGCCGCAGGAGAGACCAAAGCCTCCCCCCTAAACCACTTCCTCCCCCCTCCTTCACACCCCGTTTTGCTGCCAGATGCGATTCCCCAGAGCCTTTGCTCCCAAAATCCCGCTAGCTCAGGCATTCCCGGCGGCAGCCCTCGCCCCACCGCACGCCATGCCAGCGAGCTGGGGACACGTCCCCGCCATGCTGCCATGCCAGGGGCCCGCGAGGGCTGACGCTGCCAACCCTTTTATCACAAAGCTGCATGCACAGGGGTCTGCTCTGCTCTGGGCACGGCGCTGACACCCCACTGTCCCCCCCCAGCACCCCCCCGGCCGCACAGCGGGCAGAGCCGGGGGTGTTTCAGGGCACTGCAAGGACGAGTGCTGCCTCGGTGGCACGTTTGCTTCCAACCCTGCTCACTTCCAAACCCGCTCGCTCGCAACCCCAGCACAAGCACGCCGAGCGTGCACACACAGGCCAGGACTGTTTTGGGGCATCCACCAGGAAACGGGGTTTATTCACTGTGCCTTAAAAAAATACCCCAAGCAAGGTGCAGAACTGCCCCAGCCCTGCCCTACAGCCCCCAGGGCCTGGGCAGGACTCACCCCCCCGCCCTCCACACAAACCCCACGATCTGCCCTGGCTCATCGAACCCCAAATCACCTCCTGGCACCCTCAGCTCCTCCTTCCCCTCTCCCAGCGCACGAAAGTCCTCCTGAAGGGCTCCAGCCTCCAACCATCCCACTTTACTCTGACAAGCTAAATGCATTTCAGTCTTGCTTTGCATTTAAGAGGTGCTGCTTTTTTTTTTTTTAAACTTATTAAGGAGAAAGTTCAAAACATTTGCAGTGACTGCGACGCACTAATTTGGAACTTACTGTGGTGTCGACATTGCATTAAGTATTTCTGTCAACCGTGAGGACACACCATGTCTATGTAAGAAATTACACTAGCAATTATAGCTAAAGAGGCATGTAAAATTTCAAAAAAAATTTTAATGTATTCAGAAATGATAACTGACATTCTTATTAGGATTAATCTAATTTTAGTAGAGTCATTTATATCCTGCCTCTGGATAAAAAATGAATTTCAATTTTAAAACCTGGATAAAAACTGGCGTTTAAAAAAAAGTACTTTTAGAAGTCACCCTGCATGATTAAGCATGATGATAATACGAAGAAGCTTAACAAAGAGCTTTGCCATTAAAGAAGATATTTGTTAAACAAAACGGAAACAGAGATATTTATCAACGTGAGCAGACTATTTTCAGGCTAACTCACGACCTGGCACAGTCGGGCGTTGCTTGTGGTCGCAGGTTAGGGGAGAGCAAAAGTGCCACTGGATAATGGGGCTGGGCCAGGAAGATGCTCAGGGCCGGAGCAGAGTTTTGCCTCTGGATGAAAAAAAAGTTAGATCGGTTTGGCTTATCGAAAAAAGAAAAACCAAGAGATTTCACACCAAGGCCCTTGGCAAGGAGGAGCTGCAGGAGGCCGGGGCTGCGAGCGCAGCCGGGGCAGAGGGAGGGCATCGCCCACGGCACTCCGGGAGCCGTGCAGCCTCCTCCGCGGCGCTGGCACGGATTAGCTGTCTCGTAGAAAAATGCTCTGTTGGCCTTGTGTGCTGGTCTCGGAACTGTTGCAGCTCGATGGGAATTGATAGTTGGAGTGATAAAGGTCCTGGCAGTCTCCGTTTCCCAGACGCGGACACAAGGAGACTCTTTGCTCCCTTTCCTGACTGACCCAGGGAGGACGCCTTTCCACAGCATCTTTAACAACAACAAAATGACCTCAAAAAGCACGTGTCGCTCATCGGGCCCAGCTACCCCAGGCAAGAAACCAGCTGAGATGCCTCCTCCAACCAGCCACGATGCTCCACGTCCCCCTCCTCCACCCACGGCCACCATGTACCGGGGTACGGCAACTAGAAGATGTTCAGCTGGTCCAGGATGGGGGGGACAGGGAGGCAGGAGAGCCTGTGGGGATGGGACAGGAACGGGGAGCCTGCTCCCAGCCAGGGATGGGACCTGGGGTGCCCAGCACTGAGCTCCTCTCACCCGCAGCCCCCCATTAGAAAGGCATTAAGCACATAAGGCAAGACACTAAGTGATTTAAGAATATGTGGAAGGAATCAAATCCCAAAGAGGGGAAAAAAAAAAGTCCCGGACTGATTATTTTATTTTCTACTGACAGTTTCAGCCACAATGGCCAATAAATCCCGATTACGGATTTTAAAAACGCTTCCTGCAGACACTTGGACCATCAAGGTAATTCTGGGCTCCCATAACTCCTGGTTTATGATGGTCATACATGTCAACTCTTCACAGAGCCCAGCGTTTCAATAAAGATGACCATAAACCCAGATTAGAGATTAAAGGACTGAGTCAGAAGTTTGTCAGAGGAAGAAACAAGTTTCCCTGCAATCGCCTTGCCATTTTTGCCAACTAACAGTTCTGGTTTTTGATGGTTTTACACCAGCAGTAAATTTTCGGGCTGCCAACAGCTCGGTGCGCAAGACAACAACTCAAGGAAGGCGAAGGCGGCAGCGGGGAGGCACAGGGAGGACGCGAGACCAGCCAGGGGCTCAGCCGACAACACGGAGATGAGAAGTGACAGGTCTCTGCGACAGCGCGGGGACGCGGATGCCAGAGCCGACCGACCTTCCCGGTTCTCCCCTCCCAGCCCCCCGACCTGTCAGACTTCTCTCCGGGGAGCGGCATTGTCCTCATTTCTCCTCCTCGCACCTCGGCAGGGTCAGTAGCTGCCAAGCAGAGCACAGGGGAAGGCGACAGGAGACCAGTGACCCCCCCCAACGGGTCCCTGCTGCCGGGCAGGACTGGGGACCCTGGGGCCAATGCGCACCGGGAGCAATCCCAGACCCCCACCACCAGCACCCGCCTCTCACCTCCCAGTTTGTCAAAGCAGCAGCAACAACCGCGATGGAAACGCCTTTTAAACTACAAATGCCGTGCGTTTATTGTGCTCGCGCTTCCTGGATGAATATGCTGCTTCCTTTTAATAAGTGCTCTCTTAGGAGAGGGGAAAGGGAAAAATAAAAAAGCAGCAGAAAGGAAGATGACTCACGGCAAGGCCACGAACACGGGAGAGCTGGGAGACGATGCCCAGGAGGAGGGCTGAGATCAAAAGGATGAAAACAGATCAAACACGCGCCCTCCTCAAGGAGGGGAAAGGTTTGAGGAGCTGCTGAGGGCAGGAGGGTGGGACGGAGCCGTGCCCTCCCAGCTGCCCATGGTTTGCCTGCCTGGGTTGCCAGAAGCCACCTCCTTCCCCAGATTCAGCCACTACTTTCCCATTTTGAACAGGCCTCTCTAATTTGATTTTGTTAACATGGGTTCATGGGGCTGCCCCACACCAGGACGCGGGTGGTTATGAGGATGCGGAGGACCAGTAGGAACTGTGGGTGCACCCAAGAGGAGATCAAAAAATGCCGTTTTCCCCAGCAAATGAAAGAGCCAAGCCCGGAGCTCAGCACGCTGAAGGGGGCCGGTGCCCTTTCTGCCGGTGTCTCTCAAAGTCTATCAAAAAGTCCCATTTACATCAGAATGCCCTTCCAGACATGCTTCAATTTTACTTTTCCCCTTTCATCTCCTTCCATCCTCCCACCCCACCTCGCAGCCCTATTGTACTCGCAGCATCTCGCGCGGCAGAGAGGGCCAAGCGGGCTGCCAGGGTGAAAGAAACGGGAGAGAAAGAAAAAAAGCTTGAAACTAAGGGAGAAGCCGGAATCGCTCCTGGTCGTGCTCCAGCGGGAGCTGTGACCCCCTCTCCTCACCCGCTGCTTGGCGGCTGCCCCGGGGGGACGCTGCTGGCCATGTCCCCACCGTGGGGACAGGGGACTGGGACTCGGGCTGCCCCAGCCTCCGCGGCCGCCCGGGCTTTCTGGTCAGGCTCTGGTAACCACAGATGGTTTTAATGAGCTTTAACAAAAGCCTCAAGGCAAGGGTTGCAGAATTCACAGTCCTGCGCCACTCAGCACCCTCCCCTTGGCACCGCTGCCGTCCCCGGCCGAGCGGCACCCTGCACGTCCCGCTCCCAGCACAGCAGCTACTGGGGGCACTGGAACAGCCCCACAGAGTGCTTTGGGCACAACTGCGCATCCCAGCCGGCAACAAAGCGGATGGAGTTTAAGTCTCTCCCTCTCCAGATCAGTCCTAAAAAATACCAGGGGAGCTGGAATGTTTCCACCCCGTGCCAGGCGCTTCTCTGCCAAAGCCGGGTCCCACCTGCCCTCCTCCAACAATTAGGGTTTAATGAGCTGCTTTCCCCGCCCAGCCCTGGCCCCACCAGCACCACATCCTTGCTAACAAACTTCTGCAAGACCCTTCAAAACAAAAGGCACTTTCCCCGGGTTGGCTGACTTGACATCCAAGCCCAAGAGCGAAATCCACTCCAGGTTACAAGTGCAAATGAGGTTTAACTCTAGTCTAACCTATTAAAGCCCAGCTCTAGCAGTGCACAACCCTGATGCCTTTCACCGGGCTCTGTCCACCTCCCCTGACACGGAGCTTTTCCAGTCCTCCCTTCCTATTGTCAGCGTCTATTTTTAACCCCAAGCATTATTTCTCCCTGCGTGACTTCAGACACTCTCTGAGGACGAGGTGGAATTGCTGAGCTGGTACCAGGCAAAGTGACTCAACTCTCACCTTCAGAAGCACCACGGAAATCGCAGGAGTAGTAAGTTTTCCTCCGTTCACGTTTTCCTTTCCCCTGCCCACCAAGCTTTGTCTGGGGCTAAAAGCAGGGGAAAACTGCAGGGAAGTAAAACCTGTGTCCAGCAGCAACCAACACGCCAGCAAGCCATTTTGCTCTTTTCTTCCCCAGAACCTTTACCAGCTAGATTTACCTCTAGCGCCACTACCTCGGGAAAAATCCTGCATCGACACCCATTGCCGGTGTAAATCAAGGTCAGAACCATAACCTTAAAATAGGCCTTATGAGTCGAGGCTCCGATCTGCCAGGCACGGGGAAAGCAGCTCGATAAATATGCAGAGAGAGGCACACATCCCCGGTGCGAGAGGGAGGAGGTGTTTTCCTCGCGGGGCCCTGGCCGGGCCGAGCGCGCCGGATGACAACGCTTCATTACTCCCTTTCAGCCAGTCCTCCCGGCGCTGCAGAGCAGTAATTAATGAGAAGGTCAGCAGCGAAGCCCTTCAAGAATCTCTACCTTCAGGGGAGTTTATCAAAACAACCCACCATTTGCCGCCTTCTAATTCATAAAGTGGGTAAACCCAACGCCAAACCCTCGGCGAGGCCTCACTGCACGGCCAACGCGTGCGCGGCGTTCGCCAGATATTTGCGTTATTTGGTGTGGAGAACCGATAAATAATCGTTAATAGTATTAAATAATCTAATAATTCAATAAATAATGCTATCAAATAATTGTTACTGGTATTGCTAGCAACAACGCTCTCCGCAAGAAAGCCCGGATGCCAAAAAACGCGGTGTTTACAGCAAAAGCGTAGCGGGGAAGCCGAGCGCAGCGGAGGCGGCCTCCCCCGGCGCGGATCCACAAAGAGCCGCCTGGCGAGCACCGCGCTGCCAAATCTGGATTGCACCCCCGCTCCCGCAGCCCTCGGCGTTCCCCACAACACCCCGGCGCGGGGGCTGGCGGAACCGGGGCAGCCCCAGGCGCAGCTCGCCAGCCAGCCCGCTGCCACGTCCACGCAGGATGGCTGCAGTCACCAGAAAACGCGGTGAAAGCGTTCAGAAATCCGGAGCCGTGGCGGGTTGAGCTGAAACCACTCGGGCCAGCACCGGTTTTTGGGCTGACTCCTGGGTTTTGCTCGCCAGAGCTGGTAGGGTGCAGGAACACACACGGCACCGGCAGCAGCTGGAAACAATTATCCCACCACTCTTGTATCTGTCACCCGCTCCCCGTCCTCGCGTAAGGAAGCCATTCACACTACCAACAAATATCTTTAATAAATGAGGAAAGGTATTCGCACCCCCCTCCCCGACGAGCAGCCGGCAGGGGAGGCTTTCCCAGCAGAGGGCACGGGGTGGGCAAGGTCCCTCCTGCCAGGTCTCAGGCACACGGGGTAAACTGGGCGCACCAGGGATGGGCACCTGTAAGTACCTTACGGAGAAAATACTCTGGGGTAAGAAATACAAAAATTTCCCTGCTCCACCTGCGCGCTGGTATGAAGCCGCGGCGCATTAATGCTTTACTTGCAAGTTTGACGTCCTACAAACCTCCAACAGCTTTAGGGGCATGGAGGAACTCCTGGGAGCACTGCGGGATGGTCCATGTGCCTCCAGCTTCAACCCCCACAGCCTCCAGCCTCAACCCAACGCAACCTCCAGCCTCAACCCATGTGCCTCCAACCTCAAAGAGGAAAAATAAGGAGGAAAGGGCCTTGCCTGGGAGAGCAGGAGCCCGGCGGACGTCGCAGCCCTCGCCCACCCCTGGATGCCCCCACCCCAGGCTGGGGACAGCAGCGGGAGTCCCTGTCACTGGCCCCCATCCCGCAAGGCACCCAGGCACAACATGCAGCCTGCACCCCAAAAGGAGCAAAGCCCAGCCAAAACAGGATGCTAGGCGGGCACTGGTGCCCGGTGACACGACTGGCAAACCCCCAGCCCCACTGACCCGGTGGCACCTTGAAAGGGGGGGGGACACGGACACCTCCACCCACCTCCCCAAGCCTATGGGCTCCATGCGCAGCAAAGGGAGGTGGTTTTGGAAGACTTTCGTGCCTCTCCTGGATGTTATGAAACCAGCCAAGGAGCATGAAACTGCCTGCCGTGGGTGGGAGCACCCAGGGCTATGGGAAGAACTGCAGGATTCCTGCGTGGTATGGGAAAGCACGCGGCGCTCCCCCACCCCGCACACGCCCTGCCAGGGTTGTGGGTTTTTTTTTTTTTTTCTCTTGAGAGAGACCGGGTAAGCACAACCAACCAGCGCAGCCTCCCATGAAGGGGGTAATTAGGGAAGCAGCACCCAAGTCAAGGCAGAGATCAAAAGCATCAAGTGTTAAACCTCCCTGGGATGGCGAACCGCTTCTGGGAAGGGACTCAAGTGGGACCCCCCCTTGCCCCGGCTGTGCGGGATGGTCTCCATCTCCTATTACCAGTAATGAGTTTTTCTGTAGCTCAGACAAGGGGAAAAACGAAAATAAAAATAGGAAAAAGTTATTCTAGTGCAGAAACAGGCACAACGCCACGGTGGGGCAGGATGAAGGGGTGGGGGGGCCTGGAGGCATGGCCACATGATGGACCCTCCTCTCCCTCCACGAACCCCGGCCCAGCACCGCTGCCCTGCCAGGCTATGGCTGTATGGCTGCCCCAATTATTTCAGCAATTAGCTACAGGCAAGGCCCCTCTAACGGAGGGGGTGCAGGGGAGAGCATCCCACCACCAGAGAGGGCACGGATGCGCAGGCGGGGGCGCGCAACCACCCCGCATCCTCGCGGGAGTCACGTGCAAGAAGAATACAAATTTAAAACCAAAGGCAGCTGAAGGGGAAATTCCAGCTGCCTCCAGCTCTTCACACCTCCGAGCGCCTTCCTGAAACCCCAACCCAGCCAGGCGCCCCCACAACTCCACAGCCCCCTCAGGCGGTGGGGACCATGGGGCTCTGCCCAGTGAGAGGGGAGGGGGCTTGGCCCCCCCCCCCCGACATCACCGGGACAGCCCTTCCCCACCTCCTGGGGAAGCATCTCTTCCTCCTCCTCCCACTGCGAGGTAAGCTAGGAACAATGGGATGCACCAGTGCCAGCTGGGGAGGGGATGCTCAGGGACCCCCCACCTGGCTGCCTGGGGACAAGGGATACGCTGGGGGGTGGGACAGGCAACTGCCAAGGCCCCAGATCTTGCTTGGTGCAAGGGGCAGCACCCCATCTTACCAACATGGGGTTGGGGGCGACGTGCCAGAGCTCTGCGACTACAGCAGGAGCCCCCCCAGCTCGCCCCCACCCCAGTGCTTCCCCCAGGAGAGGGGTTGCTGGCTGATGCCTTGGCCAGACCTTCCCCTAATAAAAAAAAAAAAAATAAAGAATTTCTTCTAAAATAATTGGCTAATTGGCCAAGCCCCAGTTCCGTGCTGGGAGTGGATCCCAGGTTCGCTCTTGCATGAAGCGTTTATTAAAGCCCTCAGAGGAGAGGAGGGCAAGGCAGAGCCCGGCAGGCGGGGGGAGCGGGGCGGTGCCCACACCCAGGTGGAAATTTCCCATCGCGCCCAGAGGGAGGAAGCCCAAAAATTAATCCCAGCCATCCCCCGCAGCGCACCTCTGCCCCGGGCAGGCCCTGAGTCAGCCAGGGCGAGCATCACGGCCCCCGCGCCCTCGGGAACGCGCCAGAGGGAGCAGGAGCGCGCGGGGCTGCGAGGATGTGAGAGGGAGGGGGTCCACAGCCCCCCCGTCCCCTCCTCTCCTCCCTTTAATCCCCAGCCCCAAAGCAGAGCCCTTTTAGGGGAAAGTGTAACGCAATACCTGGAAAATTTCTCCCACCCGCTCTCCACTGCCGGCTGCCAAATTTAAAACATATTTGCTGCTCGGCCTTGAAGAAATGTAACCTGCTGCTTAATTCCGACACGTTTATTCTTTGGGGGCAACAAAAAAATTCGCACTGCCGCTGGTGGCTCCTCTCCTTACACCCTGCAGCCCTCGGGGGTGGGAACTGCCAAAAAGCTGCCTGGGAGCCGTCCACCACCAACGCAAGCACCGCAACGCCAGGGATGGGCAAGAAGCTCACTCTGCCCATCCTGCCCTGCCCACGGCACCGGTGCGGGCAGGGCAAGCAGTTTTTTGATGGGTGATTAGGTGCCCTTGAGCCCCGAGCATCAGCTGGGGGTGCCACCGACTTGAAATCCCTTGGAATGTGCAAAGTTCGGCGCAACACAATGCTCCGGAGCGAGGGGAGGGGCAGGGACCACCACCACCCCCCCCCGCCGCAGGGAGAGGACCCCTCCTCAGAGATGGGGTCACCCCATCCTCCCGTCGCCTTGTGGAGCCCCCGGGGAGGGGTCCCCATGCAGCCCCCCAGTCCTCGCCCCACGGCCCAGGCTCCTGGGCTGGAGGAATTTTCCAGCGGGGTTGGGTTTGCGAGGGGAGGCCGGAGCAGTGGAAAGGGGCCGCGGCTGCTCGGGGCTGGGGGAGGGCACAATGTGTTTAGCAGACTGAGCGATCCGACAGGGCCCATTAAAGGAAACAATTTGTAATACAATAATTATTATGTCGTTTCTCTGGACTCTTTCCTAAGCCTCTCTTTAAACAGTTAGAGGCTTGACGTGCCTGTAGAAAGCAGACGTGATCTGTAGGGCTGAGGATGCTTAAGTGCCCACATGTGCCGGGACGAGGCAGACAAGGCGGCCGCTCTCCACGCACTTGCCCAGAGGGTCGGGAGCTCATCCCAGTTTGCTCACAGCCCTTGAGGGGATCACCGGGAACACAGCAGTGCTCCCCAGTTGCAGGGTACCCCCCAAGCATCACCAAACAAGGGGTCCTCTCCCCGCACACTGCTGGGTCTGGAGCTCAAGCTGATGGCAGGGGCCGCATCCTGGCAGCGCGGCCGGGACCCGCAGCTCCTCCAGCTCCGCTTTTATGCTCTGAAGTTCTCGGCCGCACATCTGAAGAAAGCGGCGGTAGCGAACAACAGAGCGAGAGCAAGCAACACAAATCCCCGGGATAATGAGCCCGGAGGAGGGAGACGGTGGGCTCTGTCTGAGGAGGGAGCCGTGCTTTTATTGGAGAGGCCTAAAAGGGCTATAAATCCTCAGATTCAAAGGCGAACTCGAGCTCTTTCAAGTCTGAGGAAGGCCTGGGATGTGTCAGCCGGGAGGACTAACCACGCCGCGTCCCCTGCTGAAGTGGCCTCTTCAGCAAAGCCGCGCTGCAGCCCGGGATATTACACCCAGATCCTTTCCATATGCTGCCCGCCCGGCTGCAGGCAGGGCACACCGGCATCCCCGCCGGCACAGGGGGGAGCCCACCCGGCCAAAAAACGGTTTTAAGGGGGGGGGAAAAACGCCTTTACACCCATTCCCCTTTCCCAATGCACACGGATTATTTGCCCCCCGAAACCCCGGTGGGGGCTGTGGACTTCCCCCTCGCGTTTGGCTGCGATACTACAGCAAGCCCAGACAAAGAACGCCGGAGCCCAGCACCGCCACATCGCCGAGCATCACCGCACCGCCGCCAGACCCGAGGCTGCAAACCCACACACCAGACTGCGCTCGCACGTTTCAGAAACCCATTAAAACGTTAAAATCAGCAGCAAAGAGAAGACGGCGTCGAGTCTCAGCCTTGCCGCTAACGCGTGTGCGACCGCAGACGTTACCCAGCCTTAATGAGAAGGAAAACATGCAAACGCTCAGTGATCAATATTAATGGTGTGAGGGTATTTATAGCTGATAAGACATGAAAACACACTTTGCTTTTTCTGAACGCAGAAGCTGTTGGATGGCAAAAGCCAGGCGGGGCAGACAGTCCCCAAGGCTGGGCTCACGCTGCAAGCCAGGGTGCAAGGAAAGGGACTGCCAGGAAACGGGACGCTCGTGTCCCACCATGGAGCAGAGAGGGACAGGAGTCACCAAAACCAGCCGGAACCCCCCTGGAAGGGAGGGCACCCACCCCAGGCCTTTGCAAAGGAGCAAGATCCAGCACTGCAAGGAGGGTGCTTCCAAAAATCCTTGCCTAACTCCAGTCTGAAGGAGCAGGGACACAGAGCTCGTGCTGCGTCCCCTGCGCATCCCACCTCAGCAAGAGCCAACCCACGTCAAACTGGGCTGACGTGAAGCCTCTCACCGACAGCCCAACGCCGTTGGTGGCTGGGCCAGCACACGCGGCACCCATGGACCGACATGCAGACGCAGCCCTCGGAAAACACTGAGGGAAGTTCACGGCTTGGGCACTGACAAACCTCCCTGCTCTGGTTCCCAACTCAGGCCCCCCGCCCCCCCCCCGGCAGCTCCACTGGCAAATCCCAGTCCCACGGCCTTGGAAAGGGGCAGCAGCCCACCTGGGGAAGGCCGGCTGTGGGGAGGAAAAGGTTATTTCAGAGCTGCCGAGCCAGGGTTATAAATAGCTGGCATTTTTGACGTGCAGCTGCTCGGCGCGGCCGGGACAGCACTGCCACGCCGGCACCTGGGCCAGGCCGGGTCCCCCCCAGAGGCGCCGGCAGGGAGAGCTCACCAAGAAGCCACCGCTCACTAGAACACCGCGAGTAGCCCCCCAAACTTGTCGCCTCCCCCCATCCTCTGGGCCCTCCCCAGGGAGGAGGGTGCTGGAGGCCCCCCAGTCCACCCACCGCTCCCCTCCAGGCATCACCCGCAGCCTCAACAAGGTTTGGCTCCAGCCCCAGAGGGAGAACCCCGCTCCCTGAAAGCGCAGGGGCCACGCAAACCCCACCCCGTGCACAAGTCCAGCCTAACCAAGCAGGATGCTTAGCCCTGGCTTATCCAACTCATCTGGGACCGAGCCTGGACAGGCTGGTGGAGCCAGGAGCGCCAGGATCCCGAGGCTCCAGCCCAGCCATGAGCAGAGCAGCTGTGCTCCAACCGAAGAGGACGCACAAGGGACATGAAAACCCTTCCGGAAGGACACAGGGTGGGCACCGAGGCTCATCGCGAGCAGGCGAAACATCACCCACAGCCCTCCTGCTCGCCGGAGGAGGTTTCTCTGCCAAGCCACCAGCCCCAGAGCGAGGGACGGGGAGGAGAAAAGCGTCGGAAAGCAGCAGGAAGGACCCCAGCTCTTTCGAGGCGAGCACAACAAAAGCCCCGCAGCACGGCCGCCACATTCCTGCCCAGATGTGACGCCCAGATAGCGCCGAGCCCAGAGTCCTCCTCCTGCTCTCCCGATACAAGCAATCATTAATTAGACACAGAATGGATTTCAGCTTTGTTTCTCCCCACCCTGTTTCAGCTGCCAGACTCCAAGTAGCATGTGCTACTGATCGGGACAAGATGTTTTCCCAGCGGACCCCAGCGCTCCTCCGGCAGAGCTGCTTCCCAGCAGCACCGTCACCGCTCTGCCCAGACTGGAGAGTCGCGGGGAAGCTGTGGGGCAGGTGGGACCCCAAAATCCTCCGTGGAATGGAGGGCTCACCCCTACAGCTAAGCCCTCGCCCAGTTTCCAAGGGACAAGCCAAACACCTCCCGACTTGCGTTGTGCGAGGGGCTGCATGTGTATTGTGGCTCTTCGCAACCCCCATGACCTGTACAAACACATGGGGGGCTTGGGGGGGACCCTGCCCCCCCAGTAAAGCTGCACAGGGGGGGAACCTACCCTCCCAGTAAAGCTGCACAAGGGGGGGGGCCCTGCCCTCCCAGTAAAGCCGCACAAGGGTGACCATGCCCTCCCAGTAAAGCCGCACAAGGGTGACCATGCCCTCCCAGTAAAGCCACACAAGGGTGACCATGCCCTCCCAGTAAAGCTGCACAGGAGGACCCTGCCCTCCCAGTAAAGCTGCTGGGGGACACCCGTGCCTCCCCAGCCAGGGCCATGCCATACAAGGGCACATCCCACCCTGCTGTATGCAACCTGTCTGGGCCCGGCTTCCAAAGGAGTAGCTCCAAAACCCAGAAGCGATGCAGGGGCTCAGGTGCGGCGGAGGGCAGCAGCCCCCCACCAGGTCCCTCCCAACCCTCCACCCTCAGAAATGGCACAAAAGGCCCGTCCCGGCCCCGCTGCCACGCGGCCCCGACTAGCTGCAGCAGCTGTTTTGCTCTGGAGAAAGCTCCGGCTCCTTTTACAATCAATCAGCCACCCCATCACGGCTCTTTTTTTCTTTTAAAGGAAGCAGTTAAATCCATTTTATAGAATCCAGTGGTATTTACCCAGCTACTGCAATAGCCGCAGCCCTGCCTTCACTATTTTTTTTTTTTTAATTTAAGTTAATGAAGTCATTCCCAAACGACACGCAATGAGCCCTGGGTGCTGCTTTCCCCCAGGCACAGCAGGAAGGGTAACCTGGCCTCTGCAAGGTGGGCCAGGCACTGAGGTTTCTGCTTTGGGGGGAGCAAAAGCAAGACACCATCACGCTGGGAGGGCACTTGGCTGCTTGGCACCCAGCAAAGGATCCCCCCAGCACCCCTGGAAAGGGCTTCTCCCTGCCAGGGAGAAATTCCAACCGGGACGCAGACAGTCCAGGCTCGCTTAACCCAAACCAGCCTTCGGAGATTAAGCAAAACCCCAGGGCCATCGGATCCCATATGGGACCATCCGTGCCCCCCGCTCCTGGGGAGCCCCCACCTCTCAGCCCCAGGCGCTCCCCAGGAGGAGGGAGTCACCAAAAGCTCTGCAAGCCAAACGCGGCTTTTAATTAAAAATAAGCAGCGTGTTTTCACTATTTCCCAACTCCTTATACTGCAAAGCGCCTCATGCGCCCACTGGTACGGTAATTAAATTACATCTGCTCCGACAAGTGTGAGCCCACCGATGCAGAGCTCCAGGCCAGCCATTCCCCTCGGAAACAGCCTTCCCGCAAGCACTTTGTCCCTCGTAAAAGGCATTAAAAAAGGCAAAGATACGCCAGGCTTCAAACTCAGCGCTTGGAGAATTCAACAGGACACCATAATGTCATTAAAGACAGAATAAAAATACCACAAAGGATTAGACTTTTGTCTGGGGGGGGCGGGGGGGGAGTTTCCCCTCTTCCCCCACCTATTTTTTTTTTTAATTTTGTTTTTAGAAAACTGCTGGGTTGCTCTGCAGAGCTAGCGAGCGAAGCCGAGTAAAACTTTATACAAGGGAAAGAGAGAAAAGCAGAGCCGAAATGACCCGCTCCTCAGAGCCGCGCGGATGATGTGTCCCATTTCCCCCACCTCCTTATTAAAATACTTTCTGGAGAGGCGGATTCCAGCCTGAAATGAATTTTCCAAACCATATTTTATTAGGAATGCTTCCTTTTAACGGTCGGCACAGGAGCCCACCAGGGTCAATATTTCTCCAAAATTACAGCCAAGGGAGTTCAAAATGGATTTAGCCAGAATTTCTCCTGCAATTCCCGGCTGTCCAACAAGAGCACGCTCCCACCAACCCCCCAGCTGAGCAGCAAAAGGGCCGATTAAATCCCCAAAGCACCCTCCAGCCCCCCCAAACCCCCTTCGGACACGATGGAATCAAATTAAAACCACATTGGCTCCCCGAGACCCCTTCTGAGGGGCTCCGCAGACACCCCGGGGAAAGCTTGCTCGAAGGGGATCTAATTTAGCCTGAGCTTGTCCCAAGAGCCCGTTTGTGACAACTAACAACCTTTTATCCAGCAAAAGCATTTCTAGGCCTATTTTCTCCCTTTAAAGACAGAATTATTCACGATAGGAAGACGGCGGCGATTTCTCTGCTGGCTTTTGAACACACACCTAGGAGGCGAAAGGAAACGTCTCCCCGACGCAGCACAGCGCTACAGCTTAAGCCAGTCTTAACTCAATTAGGAAATCATTCCTTCTATCGGCTGTGTTATCAGCATCCCTCTGATCACCACCACGAGATCAGGAACCTGCTGGTGACGCCCTGGTGAAGTTAGAAGCCCATACTTTGTAAGCGCAGCCCCAAGCTGCCCAGGGGAGGAAAGGGCAGAAAAATATTTTCGTTATTTACAGTGACACCAGCAAGGCCAGACGGCCCAACACGCAACGCTTTCTCCTTCTATCTGTTGGAAAATTCCACTTAGCGATGTTATTTTTAAGGGCTTTAGCTCTCTTTACTCTAAAAACAAGAGTTAAAGCTCGGTGGAGCGGGGCAGAGGGCTGGCACAGACATGGCATCGCCCACGGAGCGCTGGAGGAAGGGGCTGGAAAGCCCAAAGTAGGGTGGCGAGAGCGCGTGGGGGGATTTGAATCCAGCCAGCCAGGAGTAAGCCCAGTCTAACAAAGAGCACAGATTTTCCTCAAGCTGGAACCGGACTTTGTAGAGCAGGCGGTTCCCCAGACTAGTTTGGTCAACCCATGTTCGCAGGCAGGAGCAGCCGTGGGGAGGCTCTGCCCCATGCCACACAACCTGCAAAAATGGGGAGGCAGGAGCATTATGGGATAAAAGAACATGAGGGACCCCAAAGACGAGGGTCTGGGATCAGGCCACAGAGTGGGGGCACGGCTGGGCACCCACAGCCCCCGCCACAGCAAACCCCTACCACAGCTCCTGCCCCATCGCTGGGATCCCCCCCAGCGGTGCCGTTTCTGGGTGGGAACGCCGACATTTTGGGCACTTCCCACCATCTCCCATCCCTGGGGGGACCCAGGGCTGGGTGCCCCCGAGCCCCTGCCCCACGCCAGGCACCCACGGGAGCAGCCCCCACGCGGGATGGCACGCACTCTGCGCCGAGGGCGGACAACCACTGCGCTCCAAACTGGGGGAAGAACCAAGAAAACACTTCAAGCTACTCCCAGTGGGGATGGACACCCCCAAACCCACCGCATCTGGGGCTCGGTGCCAGCGCAGGCAGACGGGGAGGGCAGTAGAAAACCCCCCCGGCATGCCCACCGCACCGCCACCGCCTCCTCCCAACTTCCCGGGCCTCAGCAATTTAATAAAAGCTAACACTAATCAAGCGGGTTGGAGTGCCATGGTGTCCCCCCGACCCCACCGAGCCATTTCCACCTCCAGCCGCCCTTTTTCCAACTACAAAAAAAAAAAAAAAAAAAAAAGGTGTTTTCTGGAACCGATTTGCCGCCGCCTCGCCGACATCGCCGCCTCGCCGGCGCAACGGATCGATTCCCGAGGGTAAAGGCTCTTTCTGCTCCCAGCCAAGGGACACAACTCCAAAGGCAAGGAAAGGGAAAAAAAAAAAAAAAAACACACCGAGGAGGAGCACGAACTTACAGGAGCCCTCGTCCCAGAGATTCCAACACGCTGGACTGGAGCTTGGCAGCGTGTGTGCACACGCGGGTGCCTGCAAAGTTGGGGTTTCTTTTTGCCCCCCCCCCCCCAAAAAATAAAAGCGTTTGGTCGGAATATAAGCGTCCAAGCGGGAAGGTTGTCCAAATGGCTTCGGTTCTCCTCAAAAACTCTTTTGGTTTTTGGGTTGGGGTTTTGTTTTTTTGGGGTTTTTTTGGAGAAATGTAGGGGGGGGGGGGAAATCAGGCTAAAAGCAAGACTTTTTTTTTTTTTAAACCGAGAAGGAGCTAAAATCAACAAACACTCCGCGATCTACAAGATAAAACCCAGCCAGAGGGCTACCAAAACCATCCTGACACCACCAGCAGCTCTGCCGAGCACCTTCCACTCCTCCGCCTCTCCTCCTCCTCGCCCTTCATCCCGGCGCGCTGGAAAAGCCCCTTCTCATTGTTCCCGCACCCCAGCCGGGGCAGAGACACGTCCGCAGACATACAACACACACATATATATATATATAATTTAGCTGTATATATAGGCGAGGCAGCGCTGTGGAGGAGCCCCGCCGCCGGCTTTGTTCGGAGCCAGACCGGGGGAGTCCCACCACCGGCCGACCCTCACCGCGGCCCGCTTTTAGAAGAGAAAACCCAGAAGAAAAAAAAAAATAATTAAAAACCAGGTAATAAATCCAACTCTAGCGTCGGCGTGGTAGAAGGGAGCGGCGATCCAGCCCGGCGGCGGCCCCCCCCCCCCCCCCGGCCCCCTCCCGAGCACGGCCAGGCGAGGGGCGGCGGCGCCCGCGGAGACTCCCTCAAATCCCGGGGAGGGGAAAAAAAAAAAAAAAAAAAAAAAAGGTGAAAAAATTAACAATCGTTCAAAATAAAACACATGTGAAAAAATCGAACAGCAATTTAAGGAGAAGAAAAGCTTTAAAAACCAAAAGGATTTTTAAAAATCGGGAAAAAAAACCTTAAAGTAGGTGGGTTTTTTTGGAAAAAAATAAAAAGGGAAAAGCCCGCAGCAGCCAAGCGCGCCCCGGAGCAGGCGAGGGGTCCGTACTCCAGCCGGGGGTCGCTCCTCTCCGTCCGTCGACCTCAGCCTCCAGCCGCTCTTCCCGGTGCCCGCTCCGCTTCCCGGGCGGGGATTTTTTTTTTTTTCCTTAAAAATCTTGCGGTTTTAGTTAAATTTTTTTTTTTGTTCAATTTCCCCGCGTTTAATTTTTTTTTTTTTTGTCTGGAAAAGCAGAGGTGTGGAGGGGGGGGGGGGAGGAGGTGTGAGGCGGGTTCCCCCTCCCCGTTCCCCCGCGCCCCCTCCGCCGCACGTACTTGGGGTTACCGGCGCTCCAGGAGACCGGTTCCAGGCTCTTGGCGAGCGGCGCGGCCAAGCGGCACAGGGCGAGGAGGACGCCCAGCAACCACCGCCCGCCGCGGGGCCGCGCCATCGTCCCTCGGCGGCGGGCCGGGCCGGGCGTCAGGCGCCCATACCGCTTCCCCGCCGCCTTCCTCCGGCTCCCGTCCCGCCGCCGCCGCTGCCGCCGCCGTCCCTTCCCTCACACAGCGGCGCCGCCCGCCGCGACCAGCGCTCTACTCCTCGGCACAGGCAGCGCCACGGGCAGCCCTCGGCGACGCGGCCAATCGCGGAGCGGCGCGGGGGGGGGGCCTTGCGGGGCGGGGACACGCCCACTGGCTCTTCTTAAAGGGACAGCGCACCCTTTTCCCGCCACCCCCCTTCTTTACCCCCGCGCCCCACAATCGGTGACCGGGTAAAGCGCGAGGGGGGGACGGGGGTGGGGACGGGCCGTCGGGGCGCCGACCGGCGCCCCGACGGCCCGTCCCCACCCCCGTGCCCCCCGGCTCTACCCGCCATTCAGCCGCGATCCAACAGCGCCCCCCAGCGGACACCGGCGGCCCCGCCCCTGCCTGAAAATCCTCCCCAAACGCGCCCTTTTGGGGAGTTTTATGAAGTTTTTTCGGCGCTTCCTTGGAGTTTTGTTACGTTCTTTAGAGTTTTTCGGAGTTTTTCGAAGTTTTCTTGTAGCTTTCTTATTTTTTTTTATTTTTTTTGGAGCTTATTGGAGCCTTTTTTTTAATTTTTGGAGGGTTTTTTGAAGGCTTTTTGGAGGTTTTTTGTAGTTTCTTTAATATACTTTAATATATTGTTATATATACTCAATATACTTAATATAGTTAAACTTTTTGGGGAGCTTTTTGGAGGTTTTTTTGAAGCGTTTTTTGAGATTTTTCATATTTTTTGGAGTCTGGGGATTTGGGGGAAAAAAAAAAAAACTAAACAAAACAAATTCCAGAATCAGTGCGCTTTCTATTAAGAAAATTTTTTTAAAACCTCCGGAGTCAGCTTGTTTTCTATTATAAAAATAATAAAAAACCTCTCTGGAGTATTTCTATTAATAAAAAACCCCTCTGGAGTGTTTCTATTAATAAAATTTAAAAAAAAAAAATAAAACCCCCAAACCTCTGGAGTCAGTTCACTTTTTATTAAGAAAATTAAAAAAAAAAAAAACCCAGCCCTCTAGTCAGTTCGCTTTAGCTTACCAAAAAAAAAAAAAAAAACCAAACCAAACCAAACAAACCTTTGGAGTCAGTTTGATTTGTATTAAGAAAGTTTACAAATAAACAACTCTGGACTCACTTCACTTTCTATTACAAAAGTAAACAAAAAAACTCCAGAGTCAGTTCTCTCTCTATTAAGAAAATATAAATTAAAGCTCCTGTCAGTTTCTTTTCTATTACAAAAATTTTAAAAAAACCCTCGGAGTCAGTTCAATTTCTATCAAGAAAATTGAAAAAAAACCTCCAGAGTCAGTTTGCTTCCTATTACAAAAATTTTAAAAAAAACCCCACACTGCTCTGGAGTTGGTTCACTTTTTATTAAGAGAATTAAATAAAAAGCTCCAGTCAGTTTTGCTTTCTATTACAAAAATTGACAAAAACCCGCCTCTGGAGTCAGTTCACCTTCAGCTAAGAAAATATTGGACACCCTCATTTTGCAACACCCCAAGACACATTTTTCTCCGTTCCTTTTTTATTTATTTCCACATTTCTCCGCCGGCACCTTACACTGCAAAACCTGGCTGTCAAATTTGGGTGGAGATTCGTCCGGTTTCGGCATTTTAAAATAAAATCCCGCCGCGGGGTGCAGCGTGGTGCTGCAGCGGTGCGGAGGCTCCCCCGGGCGCTGGGGCTCGCGCTTTCTGGTGGTGCCCTAATTCAAAAGAGATAAAAATACTTGAAGAAAATACAAACAATAAAAAATTTTCATTTTTGGGGAGGGAGGATTGGGGGGGCGGCCTGCTCTGGCCCGGCTGGAGTGAGAAGTGGTACCTGTGCTGCCTGCCCTCCTGCTGCCTGCCCATTCCTCCCTATTCCTGCCCCATCACCTCTGCCGATGACATCACGACCGGTTGCCATGGCGATGCCGGCTCTCCCGGCACAGGCTCAGGTGGGGATCCCTCAGGAGGGGGATGCTCATCGTGGGCGTCCCCTGCGCCCAAACTGCACTTTGGGATCCCTTTGGGATGGGACCCTCTCACCTCGAACCAGTAGAGACCAGTTTGGGCACTGGTACATCCTCGGGATGAGGGGGACCAGCGTGCGAGCACCCGCAGAGTCACCAAAGGTCACCCAGTGCCACTTCACCGGGGTTCAACCCTTCCCAACCCTTCCCAGTGTCGCTCCCACAGCGGGGAACGCCCGCCCAGTAAAGTCACGCAGGGATAAAATCCTGCTTTTCCCGCCCAAGCTCCCCGGGAAGGAAATCGGTGGTATGGAATCAGGGCGATTCCTCAGGTGGTTCTGGGTAAAAAAAAACCAATAAATTGGAAAATGGTTCCCTGCCTCAGCTGCACTGGTGACACCGGTGACGCAGGCTGAGCTCCAGGTGGGAGCAGCTGCAGGGGAGCAGCGACCCCCCATCTTCTCCGAAAATCCTGGGCTTTGGGGGCGACTCTCGTGCTTTCCCAAGGAGCTGGATGCAGGACAGACATCACCAGGAAGCTGTGGCCCTGCTCATGCCCGCCTGCCTGCCCAGGGAGATGGGGAGTCACCTGTCCCGGAGCTTTTTCTGCCCTTCTGCTTCCCCGGCGCACTCCCAGCGTTGGCACCGACGTCCCCGTGCGCTGCACCCGGCCACGGGGCCCTCGCCCAGCCCCTTCCCCGGAGAGCAGGGGAGCGTGCGGGGAGAGAGCACATGGAGAGAGCACAGGGAGCGAGCGCGCACGCAGCTGGGGATACGGGAGCAATTCGGGGCCCGGCCCGTGCTCCCCGCTCCGGCGGCTCTGGCCGCCTTTGATGTCCTGAGCAGGACGGGTTCAATGCCCACGGGTGTCACGAGTTTCCAGGGACTCAGCTCCCGCACAGGCTCCCTCTGCGGCGCCCAGCAGGGTAACGCTGTGCTGGGGTCCCACTCCGGGAGGGGCCTCCAGCCGCCCGCAGACCCGCTGCTCCCCCAGAGTCTTTGCCTACACCGGGGGGGGCCTGCAGGAGGAGAAAGGACATCACTTAATTTCTGAATTCTTCATATTTTTGGGGCCCGGGAGTGAGCACCTTAGCACTTCCCCAGCCCGTAGATCGCGCTGTCCCCTCCCCGCACCATCTGTCCCTGTGTACTCTGGTCTCTCATCTTCTACCTTCCTCTCTTTTACCTCCCTTGAAGCAGAATTTAAAATAATAATACAATTTTGGGGGCTGATCAGGGGGATTGACCACCACCTGCTTCATCCTAAAGGTACGAGGCGAGACAGAAGCTTTTGCCCCTCTTTGGTAAGACCCAGCATCACCCCAATCTCGGCGGTTCTTTGCGTCACCCCCCTCCTCCCGAGCAGCTGCGGCTTGCAGGTTCTTCCCATGCACAATCACACCCTCATCAAATGATGATCCGCATCCCAAAATACATTCCACAGCCACTTCATATTTAAATTACCTGAGAAATTTTACAGCGAAAGAGCAATGGGATAAAACAGAGCAAAAGAAAATTTGGGCTGAACACCAGGAAAAACTGCTTAGTGCTGAAATCTGTTCGGCTGTGGGATGGTTCCCCCAGGGAAGCCTTTGAGTTATTTAAAACTCACCTAAATAAAAATCGGTGGGGAATAAACTTCACTCATCCCACAGGCATGAGCACCGTGCGACTGGGTAGATTTTCGCTCCCCCCACAACTATTTTTTGGGATGAAACAGGTGAGATCTCAGCAGGCCGAACCCACAGAGCACATGTAACCCAAACAGCTCTGCAGAGAGACGCAGCCCCGCGCAGACCGGGGCCAAAATTCATGATTAATCCAACGTTCTTTAAAAAATAAAAAAAAGAAAAACACAGGGATTTTTTGAATCGCTGGGACATCGGATGCGTGGAGATGTCTGACAAGCCTTGTACCTATTAAATAGCAAACAGCCAGGCAAAACGGGTGCCAAAAAGCCAGCACTGCGCTGCTAAATCAGAGGATCAAATTCAGAAATGAAGGTGATGTCAAGGATTTGCCTTCACCGTGATTTATACCATCATTCTTGCGCTCAGGCTCCTGGAAACTTGCACCTTCTGCAGATGTGCTGGCTGATTAAAATGATGCAACACATTCGCTAGCTGTGTAATATGATTTAAATTAAAAAGCCCATATTCTAACTGAAAATCTGCTACGGCTGCCTGCAGCCCTGCCACTGCCTCCGGTGCTTCCCACCTGCCCGGGGTGCCGAGGAGGAGCGGGGGGAGAGGCATGGGGGGACCTGGGGGGCAAGGACCGAGCAGGGAAATGCAGCAACACAAGGCGATCGGGTTCCAGAAGGCACATTTTATGGGGCTGAGAAGTCTACTGCATAATGGTCCGGGGAAGGAAGTATTAAAATCTTTAACCAGTTTTCAGAGACGCGATAATTAAGGTGGTGTAAGCTACAATTGCCTGGAAAAAAACCAAAGGCAAGGAATAAGATTTTTATCACTTCAGAAGTGGCCACTCATGGGTTTGAGGTATTAAAAAAAAAAAAAAAGTGAAGAAAAAAATCCCTGCAAGAAGAAGAAAATACAAAAGGCAACTGAAGAAGAGTCTGGACAGGGGCTGTGGGGATGAAGAGCAGCAGAATTTGGGAGCTGGGAAGTCAGGGAACCTGGTTGAGGAAAGTGCTCAGCATTGTCCCGGCCCGGCCGTTCACCGCTTTAATCAGGCGCTTTAATGGAACTTGAGCACAGGCTTAATGCTTAAGCATCTTCAATGGAGTTGTTCTCTTTCATCAGGACCTCTGGGGAGGAAAGAATATTGGCTTAAATTAATGAGGCCTCAGAAATGGGTGAGAGAGACTGAACTGAGCACTTTACCCTGCGTTCTGCCAGAACTGAGCGGAGGCAGAGACGGCGGCATCCCCAGGGCAGGACAAATCGTTTCCCCCTCTCGCCACGGCGGGAGCAAATTCGTTTCTTTGGCTGTGCCCCGGACGAGGGGGAGAACAGGGAAGCGGAGCTGGTGGGCTGCCAAGAGGGAGGGGGCAGCGACGTCGAAAACTGCATCCCTGGCAGGTGGTTGGCATCGCCTGAAAACACGAAGGGAGGGCGACCCGGGGAGCAAGCGCTTGAGCATCCCGAGGGTACTGAAAGCCCTGAAAGTTCCTGCCAGGAGCAGATCGCCTTGCTCTTCTGAAGAGTGATGGCAAGGGGTGAGAAGTGGTAGGCAGCTATTTTTAGCTCTTTGAACAATATTGTAGAAAACATAATGAAAATGAGTCGAATTGGCTGGAGCATGAGCAGCCCTAAACTGCACGGTAATATAACAGCAAGATGGTGGGAATGTATAATATATATATTTTAAGGTAGCGATCCACTGGTGCAGAGCTTGCTGGAGGAGGCAGGAGGTGGAGTCGGGAGCATCTAACGGGCACTGCAGAGGTCATTCGTTAACATCTTCCTTAATGACCTGGCAGAATGTGTAAACAGCATGTTAATGACCTGGCAGAGATGATAAGCAGCTTGTCGATGAAATTCCCGATGTGCGGGGCTGCGCGTACTTCCACGGTCAGGGGAACATGAAAGGGGCCTAAATGGCTAGAAATGCGCACAGGAAACTTAATGATTTTGTTAGGGGAGGAAAAAAAAAACTAATCAGATCTATCTGGAGTGAGTGATTAAAAACTTGTCGGAGGGGGGAGAGCGGCAGCTCGAGAAAGGCTGTTGGGGACGACAGCAGCGACAGGTCGGGTTTGATATGCAGCTATGCCAGAGCTCTTCTCATCTAGCTCTCCCAGGGAAAACATAAAGTGCATTTTCAGGTCACTGATCCACCAAAAGAAGGAAAATCCCCAAAAAGGAGCAGAAGCTGGAGGAATGGTATGTAAGCCGAGATTTTAAAACACATGGATCTGTTTTCTTTGGACAGGTAGCGGCTCGGGGAAGTCACAACTGCATGCAAATATCCCACACGGTTTTAACACCAAAGGAAAAATGATTGAGGGTGGCAGAAGAACAGAAGGTGACCTCGGGCCGTATCCTACCCAAGGGGAAACTGCCGGGAGCCCAGAGGCCATGCTCTGCACCATGCCGGCGTTGTGCCGGGGCACATGGCTGCCCGGGGCATCGCACCTCGGCTGCTCTCCCGCTTCCTGCAGCCTCTGCCCTTGGCCGGGGCAGCAAATAAAAGTGTTGCCGTCCCCAAGGTCAGATCTACTGTCCCCAAGGTCCATCCCCAGGGCCAGAGCCCGTGTCTGGGCGTGAGAGTGGGTCTCTGCTGCGGCTGGGAGAGGTTGGGAGAAGGCTGTGCCACATCCTCACGCCGCTGCTGCAGGAGGGACCTGGAGAGAGAGGGGCTGGAGGGGCTGAACTCCTCGCCCAGGGTCCCCGCAGGAATCCCAGCACGTACCTACCCGCGCAAGTGCCCCGAACAAGACGGTGATCTCACGTGAATGAGCTAAGAGCTGGCTGGGTCCTGCCAGGATTTACATGGGAGGCTCCAGAGAGTCTGTGTGTACTCACAACCCTCCCGCCACAGCTCTCCCCGAGGGGAGGAGGAGTGGGGCTCCCTTTCCTGCTTCCCCACCCTGCCCTGCCCGCTCTGGCTCCCTGGCAGCGGGCCTGCGCCGGGCGGCCCACGCTGCCTCCCTGGGCGGCTGCATGGCCCCGGGCCAGTGAGCTTCAACACCCTGCACCCCTGAATCTCCATACCCCTGCACCCCTGCATCTCCACACTCCTTCATCCCTGCATCCTTGTACCACTTCTCCCCTGCATCCCTGCATCCCTGCATCCCTGCATTCCTGCATCCCTGCATCCCTGTACTCCGGCATCCCTGCACCCCTGCACCCCACAGCCCATCCCCAACCACCCAGGCAGTCAGGAGGGGACCCCAGTTTCCCACAGGGCACCAAGGCTATAAAACCCTCCCCCTTAGGCAGATCGTGGTGTCATGCTGCCTGCCCCAGCCCTCGCTCCCTGCCCCACCGCGGGTTTTGCCGATGCAGCCCCGGGGAGCCCATGGCAGTGACGTTGCTTTCCCAGCCATGCTGAGACACTGACTCCTGGCACGGAGCGGGACGGGGCGAAAGGCAGAAGAGGAAAGCGGAGAAATGATGCTTTATCTCAGCAATCGCAGAAGGGATAAACTGACATCATGAGTAGTTGCACAGCAGCGTTTCTTTTGTGGGGCTGGTAATTTGTGACAGTGAACATCACTGGAAATATCTTAATTAATGTTTATTTTGATGGCTGTGTAGGTTTGGGGTGACGTGTCCCTGAGACTGGAACGGGGAGGGGGGAAGGGTGGCAGGAAAAAAAAGCAGATTTTTTTTGACTTGCTGCCCAGAACCACAAAAATGCCTTTTAAAGACTCCCTCCCTCGCCCTAACAGGCTCATCAGGAGCAGAGAAGAGATCATGGAAAGAAGAGAGATAGAAAGATAGAAATTCAGAGGAAGGGGGTGAGGGGCAAAGACATGGGAAGGAGACAGACAAACACACACAGAGCAATTTGCATGTTTTATGAGTCTTTGATTTCAGTGTATTTACAACCTCAGTGCTAACACCCTGGTGGGAAGTTCTGGAGATTACTGTATTTACCCTCTATTTTGCTTTACATCTTTATCAAGTGATCTGTCTGTCTCGCCTCCAGCCAGTCGTTTAACGAGCTGCATCTACGGCAGGTACCGGCCCGGTTCAGAGGACCCCCCGTCCGCGCCAGCCTCCGGCAGCCGTTCCCATAACCGGCACCCCGCTGCCCTGCCGCGAGCCGAGGGACGTCCCCACCACCCCCCGGGCACTCGGCAACCCTCTCACCAAGGGTCCCCCGCATCCAGCCTTGTGACGCGGCTGGGAGCCCTTGGGGTGCCGTGGGGTGCTGCATCCGCCCCGCCAACCAGGCCCGGCAATACAGGAGGTTTTGCTGGGATGCTGCTGGAAACACAAAGATAATTGTAGGAAACAGCAGAGATGTTGATGTCTTTTTTTTTTTTTTTTTTCTGGAGGGATCTCATCTCTTTGTTGCTGTCACCGGTTTTGCCCAGTTTCAAACACAAGTGACAGCATTTCTGGGATCAGGCCGGACGGTTTCTGGTTCAGCACAGGGCAAGGGGAGCCCCGAGCCCAAGAGCATTTGGATCCTAAATGGGAGAGATGCTGAGGGTGCAGAAGCTCCTGCCCCACGAGAGCGCCCCAGTCTTCTCCCATTTTTTTCCCGTTTTCCTCCTCTTTAAGCCATTTTCTCCCTGCTGAGTTCCCTGCTGTAATCAGCTGTGCCACAGAAATGGCATGGCTGGTGAGACCAGTGGATACGGCGGGCAGACACACGCCGCCAGCTGCTTTGTGTTCATTCCATATGTGAAATCAGAGAATCATGGAATCCCAGGTTGGAAGGGACCTCAAGGATCAGCTGGTCCAACCTTTCTTGGCAAAAGCCCGGTCTAGACAAGCTGGCCCAGCCCCCTGTCCAGCTGAATCTTAAAAGTGTCCAGTGTTGGGGAATCCACCTCTTCCCTGGAGAGATTATTCCAGTGGCTGATTGTTCTCATTGTGAAAAATTTTCCTCTTGTGTCCATCGGAATCTCCCCAGGAGTAACTCGTACCTGTTACCCCTCGTCTTTTCCATGGCACTCCTTGTAAGAAGGGACTCTCCATCTTCTCTGTAGCCCCCTTGAACTACTGGAACCTGGTGCTGAGGTCTCCCCCCAGCCTTCCCCGTCTCAAGGCTGAACAAACCCAACTCTCTCAGCCTCTCCTTATACAGCTTCCCAGTCCCTTGATCGCCTTTGGGGCCCTTCTCTGGGCCCTCTCCAGCCTGGCCACAGCTTTTTTGTGTAGCGGGGCCCAAACCTGAACACAGGATTCCAGGTGTGGCCTGACGAGCGCTGAGCAGAGTGGGATGATGACTTCTTTATCTCTGCTGGTGATGACCTCGGTGATGCAACCCAGCATCCTGTTGGCATCCAGCTCCAGAGCAACTTCTAGAAACCTCGGTGTGGGAAGCATCTTTTCTACCAAGCACCTTTCTGCTGGGAGAGACAACTTTTGGCAGGAATTTCAAGCCCTGGGTGACTCTGCCATCTCGCCAGAGAGTCCCCATCACCCAGACACAACTGTTTGATATAGAAAGAGCATTTGGCTCACATCGGGTTTTGCAGCACCATCCTTCCAAAAATCACGCCATGACCCCAATTAGCACTCCGGAGAAGCAGATAATGAGTGCGTCTTCTAATGCCCTTTTCAGCATGTTTTCTTAGTACGAATCTTATGATCTGCCTTCCTCAGTCAAGGCGCACCCATAATTCATCCCTTACTCTCCGACCCTCCGAGCGCGCCGAGCTGTGATCAAGGGAAGTTTTTCCGAAGGATTTTGGCTTCTTCTCTTTCTTGGATTTCCCCCAGATAATCGTGATCTTTTTTCCTCAGCTTTAGACACCCACACGCACACAAGAAGAAGGGATGTGCCAAGAGCAGAGCGAGGGCAGTCCTGCACCCGGCAGCGGTTTCTCCCTGCCTGGCAGGGTGTTTTCTACCCAGGCTCTGCCGTTTGAACCGCAGGAGCTGGCTCCAGTTGGCTGCAAACCCCCCCCAGTATCGTTTCCACTCCATAATTGGGCAAGCACTGCTCTTCCTATCAGATCTTCAGCGCAAGCACTAACTAGTGTCTACAAGTCTTCAGTGAATAATAAGGAATATTCAAGGAAAATCTTGTACTTTTTCTCATCTCCTTTCTGCCAGGAAACTCATTTTTTGGGATACCTGTGGGAAGCGAAGGCAGCTGAAGCACAGGCAGCTCACAAGCACGGGCAGTTCTTACATGACTATTCATGGGCAATCTTTGGAATATTTGCTTAAACGCAAAACAGATTTGGAGGAAAAAAAGGAAACCTGCAAGCCTCCGAAAGGCAGCGCCGGGGGAGCGGCACAGCGAGCCTTTGCCGACGACTCCTCGCCGTAATTCTCTGCTGCTGCTAAGCCTCATCTCGGCACTACGGGAAGCTTCTCTGCCAGCTCCTTCAGCTCATTTATATTGCTCCCCCCCACACCCCCGACATTATTTAAATCTTATTCCTTAATAACTCTACAACTAAAAGCAATTAAGGAGTTCAGTGAGCAGCATCCATTTCAGCAGTGCTCTAAAGCATGTCCAGCCCAGATAAGCCCTGCCTGGAAGGCAGCAGGAGGGCAGGGGGAGCCCAGGGGGGTGACTGGCTGTGCCAAGCCCCACTCCACGGGGGGCTTGGGGGGTCCCTCCTGCCCTCCAAGGTGTCCCCAAGCCTTTTGCTCAAGGGATGAATGGGTGGGGGGGGGCATGGCCACACACCCCTTCGCCAGAAGGTGCTGCTCCTCCCATAAAATGATGCTTAAAAGAAAATAAGGAGAGAGAGAAATGGGGTTTTATTTTCCAGTGAAGCAACAGATCGAAAGCAACTGTATCCACGAGGTAGATGGTAATTACTGGCAATAACCTACCTGCTACTGCTGGGAAAGCAATGCTAAGCGAGACACGGGAGGCCAAAGGGGTCCTCAGGAAGAAGGGACAGACACAGACAGGGGCGTTCAGCCCTAAAAAGACACATCCAGCTTCCCATACGGGGCAGCTCAATTAAAAGCCAGTTCATCTGTAAGCCAAAACTGCAGAAGGGATGAAGCAGTGCAGACCTCAGGGACCAGGGCAGCGGGCAGGGACCCCCAGGGCTGGAGGGGTCCCCTTCCCCACCCTCCCCCCACCAAAGGGAGAAGCCTTTGTGCCACTGTGGAGAGCCGATATGGACACAGCCAGATGCCCAAGTGCCCTCGCCAGCATACCCCTCCAGCCCAAACTACTCTACATTCTCTCTGACAAAGGGCTTCTGCTTCCATCTCAGCAGTAATAACCACCGAGGCAGGAGAGATAACCTCTTCCCACGGCATTTTAATGAAGAAGACACCCACTGAGATGCAAACGGCAGCCGCAGCTCACTGCCTGACGATCTTCCTTCCGCCTCGCCTCACGCAGGGATGCGGTTAACCGCCCTGCCGCAGCCGCACGCAGCACCCCGGCAGCAGGGCCGCTGGCTGCAGCGGGCGCTGGCGACTCAGAAAGGGGGCTACAAACCCGGCGTGGCGGGACTTTCGACTCCCCAGAGTAGGGCACCCCCAAAACAGGGCACGGGCGGGAGGGGAGCGGGGCGACAGTGCCCAAAAAGAGGGGAGGATAGCTGCATAAATTAGCAGGAGGCAATTTTCTACTCATCTTCTAATCACCCGCTGCACACGCTGCTCCGCAAAGCTAATAACAAAGCAGGGTGGTTTTAGTCCGTAAGCATGCTTAAACAAAAGAGATACCGGGCTTTTAATGTCAACACATCCCTAATTGCCAGGGAGCAGGTACCTGATCCGGATAAGCCAATGCCAGCTTTCTAGTAACAGGGCTGCGTGCCCCGGGCAGGACCAGCCTCGCAGCGCAGGGCCAAGCACCCGGGGCTGGACCCTGCTCTACCCCTGGTATCCGCAGCCCTCCCTGGGCCTGGCTTATCAGCCCACGCTGGTCTGGGCTGCTTTTCTTTCACAGCCCAGTCTCCAGAATTACTCCTGCCTGCCTCCATCCCCACCAGCGCCGAGATGCCAGCTGCTGTTCTAAGCAACCTTTGCTGAGGGGCAAACGCCATGAATTTTATTTCCTCTGGGGCTCCAGCCCCTGGGAACCCCATCCTGAGAGCTGAAGACCTGCTCCAAGCCACACAAGGATTCCCGATGCGGCTCGGGTGTGCGATACGCAGCTGCAGTGGGTGCTGGCGACCGGCTGTGCGTGGCACGCGGGTGGTTGTGCTGTGCTGGTGGTGCTTCGAAGGACTGTAAAGAGGAGATGGGGAAGGTGTCTGCTGCCAACGTGACCCCGCCGCTCCCTGGGAACTGCTGGTGTTTCCCTGCAGCTCCCTCAGCCTCAACAGACCCCAGCTCAGCAAACCCGCTGCCCCTGCTGATGGGTAAATCTGACTTGTCTCCAAAACCTGGCAGCTATGATGCCAGCCTTCAGTATTGTCTGCAGAAGAATTAAATAAAAATGAGAATGATTTATTGAAATGTTCCAATTTGCACTGAAAACACAAAAGATTTTTCCTCCTGGAAATGTGGTTTGCAGGTGGAGCTTTCTTTAACTGACAAAAAAGTATGAAAGACTATTTTTTGGGGAAAAAACACCCAACCTGACAGCCTAAATATCTATTGGAAAACCATTGCTGGGAAGTTTGGAAAACCCCCTAACAACAAGCACCACAAAGGCTGCCAAACGCTTGGGTTAGAGCTGGCAAATTCACTTCTGGCAGAAAGCCAGCCCCGGCAGAGGGGCTGGGGAGCAGCAGCCTGCCCGTGCCCCCTCCCCAGGGTCCCCAGCACCCACAGTGGGCTCACCCCTAACATGCAGCTGCTGCACCCAGGACACCTGGGTCCCTTCGGTGCTGTCCCCACATCACTTCATCTAGTCGACTGCAGTCACCCCACTGTCAGTACAAACAAGAAGAAAAGCTAAATTGACCAAAACACAGATATTTGGCGCAAAGCTGATGCACCCTCAGCTCTTCTGCACAACCGAGGAGGAGAAACGAAAGCCACGAGCACGCCAAGTCCTTCCTGGTGAAACCAGACCCGGGTTGCAGCATCACTAGGGCTGACACTGTCTCCCCAATGACTCCCTTTTACCTTTTTTTAGGGAAAATCCAGGCTGTCAGAGTGCTTTCCCGGCCGCAGCTGGGGACCGTGGCCCTGAGACTCCCCGCGGCAGGGAGATGCGGCTCCCGCAGAGGAGCCCAGACGGGTGAGGCTCGGTCCTGTCAAAACATTTCAGAATAATAGTCATAAAGCACAGCCAGATCAAAACAAGTTAAAACAGAGCCGCCAAGGTCTGGTCACCTCATAAACTACAGATAAAGCCAGAAAGGCCTCGCTAGAGCAGGTTTGATCTTCCTCCCTTCCTGTATCTCTTTCATAAACATCTTTGGGAGCCACAGGAGAAGAGTCTTATTGATGAAGTCCGAAAACTAACATCCTATGGGTGCTGGGAGAGCCCAGCTAACTATCCCACGCTTAATCCTCCCTGTCCACGGCAGCGCCAACCTCAGCAAATCCTGTCGGCTTTGCAGAACCGCTGGCCATCCCGCCCCAAGGACTCCTCTGTTTACTTTAAGCTGATTCCTGTCAAGCTCCTCACTCAAGAAGAGAGAAAAATTGAAAAAAAAGAGGCCCTTGGGCCAGGGCTTTTCCTCTCAGCTGTCCGAGCTCGGTGGGGTGTTGGTCGAAGGAGCGGGTACCACTGACAGCAGGGGAAGCATCTCAAGGGCTGTTTTCAAGCCCAAGGTGCTTTTTCAAAGCCTCCTCTACCTTCTGCTATTGTTGTGCTGCTGCTCCAAGCAGCTGTTAAAGAAGGAACATCCCTCCTGGACAGCCCGGCTCCTCTTCGGCGAGGCTGAAGCTGTAGAGCAGAGCCCTGAGGAGCACAGCACCTGTCCCCTGAATTTCCAGGCCACTTCGCTCATGCGCCATTTGGGACAGAGACTTGTAAAGTCTCCAGCTTTAGATGCTCCGGGAGGAAAGCAGGGTGAGCACCGAGTCCCGGCAGGGATGGAGTTGTCCCTCGCAGCTCCGCTCCGTGCGCGGTGGCCCCTTGCCCGAGCCTGGCTGCCTGGCGGCAGCTCGCCCGGGCTGGGGCCGGTCTGTCCGCACCCGGCCGTGCTGTAATGCGAGTGCAATTAGTGTAATTAAGCTCAGCTCTTGGAAGACGTTTTTGAGCAGAGAGGTTGCTGTGCAATAGTTGGGTTTTCTAAAAGCTTTCGACAAGGTCACTCAGCAGAGGCTGGTGAGGCAAGAGAGCTGCCCCAGGTTAAATGAGAAGGTCTTGCAGATTAATCACTGGTTAAAGGCAGCAGGCAAGGATTTTGCCTGCTCCTGCGTGGAGAGGACTTACAGCAAGGTCCCACGGGAGCCTGGCCAGGGACCTCCCCTGCTCCCCTCCCAGAAACAATCCGGGAGAGGGGAGAGCGCAGCGAAGCTTGTACGTGGCACCAAATTATTCAGACAGCCAAATCTAATGCTGACACTGAAGAATTGCAGAGAAATGTAATGATCGTGTGAAAGAGGGCAATAAAATGGCAGATGAACTTCACTATTCATAATTGCAAAGTAATGGACATGAAAAGCAATACCCCCTCTGTACACGCACAGCGACGGGCTCTGTATCAGCAATTACTGGTCTTTAAAGAGATCTTGGAGACATTGCAGAGAGCTCTTTGAAGACATCCTTTCAATGATTAGTGAGAGTCAAAAAAGGCAAGTGGAATATTAAGAACTCTTAGAGCCAGAAGAGAGAACAAAAGAGAAAATGTCATTTTTCCTTCATCTGGAGCTGCGGAGCTCCTGCTGCTCGGCTCCGACTGACCCACGCCATAAAAAGAAGAGATGGTGCAGCAAAGCATCGCAACACTGATCAAAGGTTTGGGATAGCACCTGTATGGAGAGAGTTAAAACCAGGACCTCGCAGTCTGGAAAAGAAGATGAAAAGACAAATAACTTAAAATTATAGAGGTTTACAAAAGAGCGAATGGAAAAATTGACAACGCAATCCTTAGAAAACAGCTTTAATGCAAAGGAGTAGAAATACTTTTCCCACAAAGTGGCTTCATTGAATTGTGGGACTCGTCACCACCCTGATCCCTGGGATCCGCTCAGCAGCCTGAAATTGGGCAGCAAGAAAATATAGGATCAGCTCCAGAGAAATCGGGCTGGGCCTCGGGCCATACTGGTGCTCGCACCGAGCGATGAACCTGACCCGAGAGTTTTCCCAGCTCTTCAAGCGGCAGCCGTTCCCTGCCCTGGCAGAGCCCTTTGATGTGCCATGTCTGTTTGACCATCACAATCAAACAACACTTCGAGGTCCAGGAGACAAGAAAGTCACGTCCCACGAGTTCTGCACAGCTTTTCATCGAAGGTGGGGAGCTTACGGGTGAGGGAAAGAAAAGTGAAGACGATCAAGCTGGGCACCACGGTTGAGTCCTTCACCTGGAACCTCCTGAGAAATTTATTCAGCTTTCTAGGGATCCACATGTAAACAGTCTCTAGAGGGTTTTTTTTTCTGAAGCTGGGAATTTGGAGAGGGGGTGTTGCTCTTAAAGCCTTCATCTAGATCCTTTCTTGCAATGCCACACTGGTTTTTAGGAAGTTTCCAGGAAATCCCCAGTCTAAAGCCTTTCTATGTTTAACACAGGTCTGTCTATGACTTGTGTCTAGAATATTTCTACAAATATTCAAGGGCTTCATAGGACTTCCACAATCTGGAACATTTCAAGGAATTGCCTAGAGCTTCACTGACCATCCTCCATCTAGAAACTTCCCAGGAATTTTCCAGTTTTACAGGGAGTTTTCCATCTTTCAGGGGTTTTCTGGTATTTCCTTATCTACAACCCGTCTAGGAGCATCCCAAAGCATTTCAAGAATCCCACAAGGGCTCTCGGGAAATTCCTCAGTCTAGCATCTTTTTATTAAATTCTCCAAATACTTTTCGGAAACTTCCCTATCTAGGCAACCCTCAGTCTAGGACTTTTCTCAGACTTTTCCACGGCTTCCTAGAAATTCCTCAGATGACGACCTTTCCAGTAATTCTCCTGATGATTCCTAATAATTTTATTTCTGCTTTCCAGGACATTTTCACCTGTGCTTCAGGAACACCTTCAATGTTCCAAGGGAATTTCCAAAGGTTTCTTTAGGATTTTACCCCTGTTTTGTGGGAGTTTTCCCAAGCCCTCTGATTTCTGCAGCATGCCCATTGGGGTACCAACCTCCCAGGACCACCTGAGTCAGCGCAGAGGAAGGGAAGTCTTCCATTGCTATCCCACCCCTTTGAGCCATCCCGATGTCCAGATGGGGAATAAAGGTGCAGCATCCCAGAACCTGGCCACGGTGGAGCAGACTTGCTCCACGGATGTCAGTACAGCCCCACCAGCTTGCACCAGCTCTGCATGATGCACGTGTCGGTCAGCCCACAAGCCCTGCAGAGCTGGGAGGGAGCAGGGGGATCATCTCTGCAGCATCCACAACCTGCCCTTGAAGATGGGGTTTGCTCCTCACCTGCCCAAGCAGGGCGGTGGGGTGGGTGGGTGCTCTCTGGGACCTCCCCTGCATGTCCCCAGAGGCTGTGCCGTAGCGAGCAGCCCAGCCCGAGATCCCCGTTGGGTCTGAGGAGGCCGATCTGTCACTGTCAGGCCAAGAGCCGTATTCTGGGATGCGAGCCACTCTTCCGCTCCTTCCCTCATTCATCACCGCCAATTAGCGGGGCGCACATGGTCTGCAGGCACAGGGGTGCTGCGGCAGCCAGCGCTGTCACAGGCGCATGTGGCCAGATGTGAGGAGAGAAGGAAAAACCAAGTTGTGAGCAAGGCAAGATAAATAGCGGTGTTAAGCACTTGGATTACTGCAGAATGCCTCCCAGCCTGGCTGCTCTTGCTGCTCCTGATGCTGTCTGCGGGGTCACCATGGTCAGCCCCCCGCTGAGGTCCCTAGAGGGGCTCAGGGCTCTTTGCAAGCCCCTCTGAGTAGCCTGGAAGCTCAACTTGGGGTTCTTGCTTCAACAAACTCAGCAACCATTGAACCAAGAACCCCCTTGCTTTGCAGCTTTGCTGCAGAACAAGCATCCCCCATGGACTCCTCGGGGAGCTGGGGGGCCACCCAAGGGTCCCCAACACCCACCCTGGTGTGAGGTGACCAACGAGCTCTGCACAACATGGACAGGAGGAGCAGGATCCACAGGACCGGGAAGCTCTCCCCCAGCACAGACCCTGGGGTGCCCACCAGCCCCCCTGCCCAAGGGCTTTGTTGCCCATGAACGGCCCTTTACGGGCATGGAGCAGAAGCGCTGAGGAAAGGCGGGTGCTGCACCCCCAGCACCAGTTTTGGGAACCCCTCCATGTGCACGGGCAGGGTCCTGCCACCGTCCCCCATCCAGCTGCACCCTGCCTGGCCGCTGACTCACGCTGGGTGGGATGGGTGTGCCTCTTCTGCAAATATTTTCTGGAATGAAATAGCCGAGGCCATATTTACTCTGTTTATCTTTCTGACATTATTTATTTCCTACCTGTCGATGGGAGGCTGGGGGACTGTCAGCACCGGGACGGGGCTGAGCGCGTCGCCGGTGCCGTGTTGACTTTGGCAGAGGGAAGGAGAACCCTGGCCAACCTGCACAGGGCAGGATGCAAAGTGCCTCTGCGGTGTGCAGTGAGGATGAGGAGGCAAGGAAGAAGCAGGCAGAGCTGTGGCATCGAGGGGAAGGAGGGCTGGGTCCAGGTCTCCTCAGAGAGGGGCTGCTGGGCTGCGGGAAGAGCATGTGGGCAACAAACACGGGGCAAGATGGAGAAATTGGTCCTGCTGCCCCATTTTGCAGGAATTGGGGCTGCGATGCCCCGGGGAATGCAGGCAGGAATGAGGGCTGGGGCAGCAGAAAGCAGCTCTCCTCCTGCCCCCCGGCTAATTCTGCAGCCAAGTGCTTCGCAGCGATCCCCAAAGGGCGGCGGGGCCAGGGATGGACAGGGGGCAAACGTGGTGCTTTCCTCCTCCACCTTCCTCCTCCTCTTCCTTTCCCACCACCAGACCTGCAGTCTGGGCTTTTTGTTGGCAATAACCCCCTCGATTGCAAAATAACCCAAAGGACCCCAAAAGCAGCACCAGCTCCCTGACCCCGGAGAAGAGCCACCCTCCTGTGCCCAGGGGTTTTGCACGAGCTGCTGGGGACACGGGCGAGGGGTGACACCCACAGCTGGGGCTGGGCTGGGTCAGGCGGAGGGGTGCTGCACCCACAGGACTGACCTGGAGGCACCCGATTGTGCAAGAGGCAGCTTAGAGAGGAACTGGAGGATTTGGATCCTGTTTCTTGGTTAATTCCCCTGACATCCGATCCCTGGGGAGGAAGAGAGGATTCCTCTGCCCCCGTCAGAGGGGACTTAAGAGCTAAAACCGGCGACTAAGCAGAGCTGAAGCATCTGCGTGACGAGCTCTGAGCCTTTCCCAGAGCCCTGACGCTGGGGGTGATGCCTCGGGCTGGGGGTGCAGGATTAGGGTGGGTTCCTGGGGTGATGCACAGCCCCGGCGCTGCCTGCGTGAGGGGGGACGTGGGGGGACAGTCACTGGTGGCCACCCAGCCCTGCTGCTGCCAGGAAACACCCAGCTGTTTAGGAGAGCGGATTTCTAATGAAGCTGAGATCACGTTGCCGTTTAACTTAAGCTAAGGCCATTTTCTCTCTAAATCCTTCCTAATTCCTCTCAGATATTAATTATAGCATATCATACCCAAGCCCCGGGAACGGTAGCTCTTCCTGACATCCCATGCCGAGTGTTTTCCCCGAGGCCCTGTTTGCAGCCAACACTCCTCCGGCTAAATAAGTCCCTGGCCTAATGTGCTGACTTAAATTAGATTTGGACCCTCCATCCCTTCTCCGCTGCTTTCTTCTCATTTCCCTAAACATGCCTCACAGATAAAACAGAAGGGATTTGGAGAGACAGAGCTGGCTGCCTTCTCCAGCTCACTTGGAGCGTGGGATACGGGCTTTGCCAGGGGTCCCTCTCCCAGGGCCAGCCCCTTGCTGCCAGCAGAAGAGCGTGTGATGCAGCTCTGGTGTCACCACTGTCACCCCAGGGGGCTCGGGTGGGCTTTGCAGTTCTTGCTGCAGGGCTGGGGAGGCTGCAGTGAAGCTGTTGTCGGAGCCCTGGGGCACTGTGGGGCTGTCAGGCCCTGAGCAGTCTCACCTGGGACTCCCCTACACCTGCCCCCGACTCCATTTAAGCCCAGCCTGGAGCTCTTAACCTCTTCTCCACCTTGGTGTGGGCATGCCTGTCTCTAGCCCTGCCTCTAGGATGGACCTGAGCCATGAAGGTAACTTATCTCTGGGGTGGGATTGTGGATGCCCATTGTGTCTTGTCCCCTGCTCCAGGGAGACTTCATGGGTGGGCAGGGGCAGGAGGGAGGTGGGCTGCACACACCCCGCAGCGGGGGTGGCTTCTGGGGGGACCCTGCAGCGGTGAGCTCAGCTGGGGTTTTGTGCTGACCTTTGAGCTGAATATTGCTTTCATGAAATCGCAGTTTCAAGGGAAAGAAGGGAGTGCTTGCTCAGCCTCTCTACAAACAGCTCGCGCCCTGCGGACCCTGGAGATCATTCCTCGCAGGCAGATCTCCGGGCAGAGCAGCTCTCCCCTGGTCTGTGCACGGCTCTGGCGGCAGGGAGAGCACCCAAGGGTGCTGGGACCACTCCACAGCCTGAATGACAGCTGGCTGGTACATCCACCATGCCCAGGGTGGGAGATTTGGGGCTGTCATCGCTTCTCTGCTGTATATGCAGATGTGCCGCCTGTTTTGCTGGTGGAGGGGGTGAGGATACACGTGGTGAGCGGAGCAGAAGCTGTTATTGCAGAGCCACTTCCCCGAGCAAACACAAAGACCCTCAGCAGTGCCCTTTGCCCGCAGCCGGTGACCTGTGGGCAGCACATTGCGGCGGCCCAGGCTTTGCGGAGAGCTCTGGGCTGCAGATCCCTCCTCGGGCAGTGATTTACGGTCATGTCTGCCTTGAGCAGGCAGAGACCATCTGCCTGACTGCCCGGGGAGCCCGGCCCCACCTCGCCACCCTGCTGGGACAGGGCTGGGGTGAGGGGCTGCCTCCAGACAGGCTGGAAGGCATGAATCAAACCTTCAGAAATGCCCTTAAAAACCCCACGGCTTGTGGGGGGGGAGCCCCAGGGCCCCCCCAGGCAGGCAGATACATGGTCCTACAGGAGGGCTGGCGGTCAGGCAGGGGCTGCCTGGCCCCTCTCCTGCCCTGGGGATCGGCAGGGTTTTGGGGTGCCCTCAAGGTGGGGGGAGAAGTATGGAGGCATGGCTGTACCCTGTGCTCCCCACAGCATTCCTGAGCAGCTAACCTTGCTCACCTTTGCCCTCCCCTCCCTTCTCCTGGGGAGTGCTTTATTTTCAACAGGGGGTTAGTTAGGGATTTATTTTTTTATCTGTTAATGTTTATGCCACTCTGTGCCCAAGATGGGAAGGGAAGGTCAGAGGCAACTCCTGGCAGGCGAGTCCTGTCCTGCCTTCCCCCAGGATCCCCTGGCCCCATCCTCCTCCCCTCCAGCACCCAGGTTTGGGTTGAGAGCCCCTGGCCAGGCAGAAATTGCCAATTGGTTGGAAACAAGCAGCTAGTTCCCTCTCCCCCAGGTTTTACCGTATCCTGGCTGATTTTGGCCAGGTTTGGGGAGGGGAGGGTCTCCTGCCAGCCTGCCCAGCCCACTGCTGTGCCCGTGCCCTGTCCCTGGGCTGAGGGTGGCAACTGGGAATGGCCTTACCCCTGCCCAGGCAGTTCCTGGGGTGTGCTTGGGGCAGAATCCCTTTCCCCATGGGCTCCCATGTGTGCACCCAGCCTGCCCCCTCCTCACATTGCCCTTGCAGCCTGCCCAACCCCTCATTGCTCATTAACCAACTCTCACACCGAAGAATAATAAGTTGTAAATCACGTCAGCAATCTGCCTGGACTTTAAACACCAGCCCTTGGCGGAGGTGCCCAGGAATCCCATGGTGGGAAGGGGGAGAGTCCCCTGATCATCCCGACTCGGCCTCCTCCGGGCTGGTTTTCCTTGGACTTTTGCATCTTGCAGGTCTGACTTAATCTTGGAGCAAACAGTTGCCGGAGATAAGGAGGCCAGGTGACCCACCAAGCCCCTCTCCCTCCAACCCACACATCACCTTTGTTTTCCCTCTGCCAAGCCCTGCAGGTGTTTGCTCTGAGATCAGCCCCATTGCCCCGGGATGCCGGAGCAGGCAAAGTCTCTGTTGGCTGAGCGGGACCAGCACTCCCAGCTCCATCCTGGTTATCTGTACCATGCCCTCGGCACTGCTGACTGCCCCTTGCCACAACTGTGGGCTCTTTCCCTGGATTTACCCCTGGCCAGCCCAGCCGCAGCATCCGAGCATTTGCGGCCGGGGCAAATGGGGGGAGAAACATGTTCTCTTCCATCTGGGGAGACGAAATCTCTTTCATCTCCTCCTTTACCTCACGCTTGGCACTGGCTCCACCAGCTCAGGGCCTCGCCGCAGCCCTGCCGACGTGGGGTAACTCGTTAAACCGTGATAACGCCATCGCACCGTTTCCGCCCCGGCATTGGCAGAGCTTCCACGGGCACCCGTGACTCAGTCAAATAAATGGGGTGAGGTAAAACAGGGGGGTGGGACTGCTCATAAACCAGCCAACACCTCCCCCACATGTAAGAAAGATGGAAAATGGCAGGATTTCAGAGTCTTTCGTTGAAATTGAGGGGGACAGAACAGGAATTTGTTTCTTGGAGTGAAATAGGGCAAAATGAAATCTCCGCCTGAGATTTTCATTTTTGAATTTTCTCTTTCTCCACCCAAACTCTTCCTTGTCAGGACTGACACAAAGGAGGTTTCAATATCAGTCTCTGGCACAGGGTGCAAAGGACTGTGTGTGGCAGTCCCGCAGAGGATGGACTAGTTTAACATCACCCTTTTATCCCCCTTCAATCAGTGTCCTCTCCCAGGACACCCCATGGGGACCTTCTCCTGCCGTGCCCTTACACAAGGGGCTCCTGCACGCCCTGTCCCACCAGGAGCCGCGGCTGCAGCTCCCAGCATTTGCTGTAGACGTCAGCCCTGTGAAACAAGCTCCTTTTCTAAATTACAACATCCAGGAGACTGGCTGGGACCCCCAGAGGGCAGAGAAAGCAGCCTGGGGCTGGGGACTGCAGGATCCCCCCCTGCTTTACACAGCTCATGGGTGAGGTTTGAGGTGCTCTCCCCTTTGCCGCCCTGTGACGAGGTGCTGCCAGGGCCGCAGCTCACATCGGGTTGGTGTGAGACAAAGGTGAAATTTTGAGGAGCGTCCCAGCGCTGCTGGGATGGGGTAGGCACAAGCAGCTGAGCAAGGGGTATTTTTCCAGGGCACCAAAGTCCCAGGAGCTGCAGGACGGGAGGAGCTGCATCCTCCCCAGCTGCACCCACCCACTTCAGGAGCAGAGTCCAGTCGTGCAAATGTCTCGCAGCGCTGCACCAAAATAAACCCAGTCCCATGTAAGCCCTGCATGGGTTCCTGGGGCCAGGGCATGGCCACAGCAGCCACTTCCCTGCTCACGGAGTGCTTGTGTTCCTGCGGGGCAGTTTAATCAGCTTTACAGGCATGTGAATCTCCTCAACATGGGGTCTCCCCCACGGGTCGGGACCCTGTCAGCAGCGGTGCGGGAAGGACGGCTGCGCTAAATCGTGCGTCCCCACCACACATGCTGCTCTGCTCATCGCCCCTTCCCTCCCCAGCCCCATGCAGCCTCTCGGCCGCCAGGTCACCCCCTCCCAGCTGGGGCTGCCCAAGTGCTTCCAGACACGGTTCAGGGCACCAGGAGCTTCCCTGGTTCCCCCACCGGCAGCGCTGCAAAGGTGGGAAAACAAGACCCTGGCTTGGTTCTGCTTCGGTGGCCAGTCATTGCTGCCGAGCCAGGATCCTGCCTGCAGTGCCAGAGCCCTGCCTGCTGCCCTGCCACGGGCTCATCAGCTTTCTCTCCCCCACTAAAAATCCCTTTTCCAGAGGAGCCTTGCGAAGCACCTCAAGTCCTTGTGTTCACCTATATGTTTATAACAGCTTTGTCCCATGATTAATGTTTCCGAGAATCCTCTGCAGATCTCCTTCACGCTGGGGACGGGACATTTTGGCTATGGCTCCAGATTTCTCTGGATTAGCAATTAAGACATCTTTTCTCACTCTATATCCAACAGAGAGAACTTCTGCTAGACCCATTACTGGTTTCACACAGCATCGTTCTTTGTATGGGAGATATATCCTCTGTAGTATTTTCTCCAAACTTTCCCTGAGGTATTTTTTTAGGGACCACAAGCTTAATTAAAACATTATTCATTATAACTTTAGCACCTAGTAACGCCTCAGAGACTCTGTAATCCCCCTCTGAAAAGTCATGGGAGCAGAATACCAAACAGCTTCAGTGTTGGCTTGGAAGTTATCAAGAAGTGCAGCTGAAATTCCCAGTTCCTGGCTCGATCCACCCGATGCGATGTGCCAGCGTCTGTCCTGCTTCAGCGGTGCTGCTGGGGCAGAACTTCCCTCTGTGGCTCCTTGCAGGCGGGTCCTCGAGCCCCCCCAGACCCCAGCCCCATCCTCAGGGTCTCAGCTGCTTCCCCTGGGCCAGGGCTCCCCTTGCCCCTCTCCATCCAAATCCAGCTGCAAAGCTGGGCAGCGAGAACACCATATCTCAAAAAAACCCAACCAAAAAGGAGTGGAGAAAGGGAAAATAATTGCAAAGAGCAGCTCAGGACAATCAAAACGTGCTTTCCCCATATTTACCATGAGCTTTTGTTTCAGTCATGCCGGTCATTTATTTTTAAATAAGTTTTCCTATCATTAACTTTAATTTCAGGATTTTTGAAACAGAAGAGAACTAAACATTCAGTAAATGGGAGAGTTTTTCTCTTTTTTTGCAGTGAAAAAAAGAAAAAAGTGCTGAACTGTTCATGACAAACTTGATGAATCAGCATTTTTAATAGGATTTTTTTTTTTTTTCCTTGGCCATTTCCCAGCCCGATCTATTTAGTCTAGCAGCTGAGCTGCTTCATCCTTCTGGAGTCTTGGAGGAGCTTGGCCATCTCGGTCACTCTCTGATGTGCTGGTGATTTTGGGAGCCCTCATTGGCAGCAGCAGCTCCCTCGCTCCTGCCCGCAGCTGGGCTGGCTGGCCTTGCCGTCGCACGTACGTTTGCTCTGAAGCAGTCTGGTGCAGAGAAATCCTCTCTCTCTCCTCTGCAGTGTCCTTCCCTCCTTCATTTTTCTTTTATTGCCTGTGGGTTTCTCATGGCTGCACGAATTCCCTCGCAGCCCTTCTCCCTCTGATGTGCTAGAGGACTTTGTTCCCTACCCTTGCCTCAGTCTCACCGTATTCCCCCCTAAGCCACATCTTACAACTGACCTACCATATTTTCTGCTCCTTTCTCTTGCCTTCAGGCAAGCTGGGTTCTCGATGCTGAAAGAAGCCTTTTTAGCTCGTGTCCCTGTAGGCTCCTTGCCTTTCGCATCCCTTCTCTGCCGGTGGAGCTCCAGGGCCACACTCCCCCCTCTCCGGCTGGGCTCGGGCTTCCCGTGTCCTCCCTGCCAGCACTCAAGGTCTCTGCCTTTCCCAAAGCACTGTGGCTCTCGGCACTCCTGCCTGCACCCTGCCCAAGTGCTGCTACCACCACCAAAAGCCGCTGCCGAGATCCTGCCTGAGGGATTTCTGCGCACTGGGATGGTCGCAGTACCCATTAGAGCGTGAGGCCACACTTGGAGGATGCTGGTGAGTGGGAAGGGGGTTCCCGTAGGGGATCCCATCCAGGACCCGCAGCCCCCCTTGGGGTTCCCCCTCACCCCAGCCCACTCAGGCAACAGCCTCCAGCGCTGCAGCAAAGGGTTTGGTAAACAAGGTGAGCACGTCCGATGTGGGGACACGGACCTTTTCCTGCTTCACCGGGGATTTGACTCCTAAGGACACTGGCTCTTAGGAAGTATTTCTTTGCAGAAGGGGTTGTTGGGCGTTGGAATGGGCTGCCCAGGGCAGGGGGGGAGTCCCCATCCCTGGAGGGGTTGAAGAGTCGGGTTGACCCAGCGCTGAGGGATCTGGTGGAGTTGGGAACGGTCAGTGTGAGGTTCATGGTTGGACTGGAGGATCTTCAAGGGCTTTTCCAACCAAGATGATTCTGGGATTCTGTGACACGTGCTGCCCTAATGAGGGGGGCACTGGGAGCAGGAGCGAGGGGGGAGACACCTTCACACACACCCAGGGCAATGCTCTGCGGAGCCACCACCTGCTCCAGAATGGTGCCCCCATCTCCTTCCGGGGTGGAGAGGGACTTACACTGGGTGGCATCTGAACAGGCAGCCTCAATATATCAGGAGAAACGAAGAGACCCCTGGGGTCCTGGCCCTTTCAACAGCCAGATGCAAAATACCCACTCCCGTTACCCAGGTACTTACTCATTTCCAGTTGATTGAAACATAAATACATGTCCTCAGCCTGATGAATCGCTTCTGCTCTGCGCGGCATTTACCTTTGAGGGGAGTGAAAAAGAGAGGAAATGGTTTCCTATGTGCTTTCTACCCAGCTCACTGCACGGAGAGAGCACAGAGCACATGGAAAACATCATTGCTCTGCGGATAAGATACCAATTCACCTTCTAGACCTGCTGGTATGGTCTTAGGAAAGTCATTTATTTCATCCCTTTCTACCTCAGCTTTTTTTTTCACCATTTGTCCTTTCTATTTAGATTTTAAACACTTGTGGCTGGTTTTAACCATTTCTTGCTGGCTGGGGCATTGTTTAATAGCCCTTGTGCCAAAGAGGCAATGAAGACACCACAGAAGAACCCAGCTGGCAAGAATAACCACCAGGACCCTCACCCAACTCCAGTGCTGCTGGGACCTTTTCCCTCCCCGCGGCCCCAGCTCAGAAACACGTGTTCCTGCCCCAAACGCTCTGCCCCAGTGACCCCGGGGAGGGAGGGGACGAGCCTGGAGTGCATTGGGGTGATGAGAGGGACCCTGGCAGGAGAGGGCACGGCTGCCATGATGCTCAGCCCTTTAGCGGGGCTGAATTCCTAGATAACCCCAGGCAGATATACAGCCTGGCTGGAGGGACCTGCCCTCCCTGCTTTGGTGAATTAAAGCAGCCCTGGCAGCTGAAGTGCTGGGACATAAATTAGTGATGGAGATCAGAGATAGGAGCCAGCCCTTGGCTCAGAGGAGCCCAGAGCAGAGAGCTGCAGAAGCTGTGAGTTCCTGTCCTCGATGCGGCAGCAGCGTGGGGATGCTCTTCGCCTGCCCAAAAGCAGCGAATTCCTCGGCAGGCTGGGCGCTCGCTCCCCCACCAGGCATGAGGGGATCGTTAATACCTGCTGACACAGAGGTCATGGGTCAGGCACCAAACCGTCCCGCCGAGCTGGGGGAAGTGGCCTTTGCAGTGACACGCAGCCACCCGAGGCACCACCACCATGCTGGGTGGGGGTGGACTGCCCGGGCTGGGGCCCTGGGACCCCCAGTGCTGGGCTCAGGGTGGTCCCTGGGTGCCAGGCAGGCTCCTGGGAAGGGATGCAACCTGCAGACCTTGGAGAAAAGCAAACTGTGTCTGCCTTTTCTTAAGAGGCCAGGCAACAAGGAGGTAAATGTTTCCTCTGCACATACATACGCCCTTTTTCCCTTGTCCCTTCCTTGCTCACAGACATCTCTCCTTTGCTAAAACCTTCAACCTTTTAGCCAGAAATTTTCCACCACAAGAAACTGTGTGAAAAAATAAAACAATAAGAAAGCCTCTTCAGCCTCTGCCCAGATGTGCTGCTGGCTGGCTGGAGCGCTGAGCTCAGCTCGTCCCGGGTATCACCTGGGGTATCGCCCGGGGCTGCTCAGGTCACCCCACAAGCGTGTGCTCCCCTGAAGGTGTTGGGGCATTTCTGCACCAGGAGAAGCTCCAAGGTCCGGGCAGAGACCCTGCAGGCAAAGGCAGCCTCACGGCTTCGGAGGAGGCAAGTGGGGCTGTAAAACCCCCCTCCCGCCAATGGGATCCCCCCGCACCTCCCGCGTCACCCCGGCTGGCAGCACGTTAATAACCCCTGGCGCCAGGCTCGGGCGAGCGCGTGGGTCACTAATGAGCCCTGACGCTCATTAGCCCCAGCTGCGGGGTTGGGGCCACGCTCCCGGCCACTGTCAGCGGACGTGGCGGGGGGGTGTGTTTGATTAGGGGACCCCGTCCAGCCCCTGTTCCTGCCCGCCACCCCCTATTAGATGAGATGTGAAATAAAAGTGTTTCGGGCATCTCCAGCACCCGCCATTATCGGCCAGGAGCAGGAGAACCCAAGTTTATCTGCCAGCATCTCCGAGCGCTCCCGCTGCCGTGCTGGGTCATAGCGAGGACCCAAGTTATTTACCTGGTCGGAGTGATGAATGTCACTATAATGAACTCAAAATGGAACAGGGTAAAGATTAAAACCAGCCCCCACCTCCCCCAGCTCCGGCCAGCCTCCCCAGCATTATTTTCTTGAGTGCATGAAGCCCAGATAAGAACAAGTTAAATTTATCTTCAAAGAACCCCCAAAAGCGACTCTCTCTTAACCCCCTGCTCCCCGCCTCCCTCCTCATCGGTATAAATCTTCCCCTTATCTGAACTTCCAAGGAGCGGGGCTGGGCAGGGGAAGAAGCGGGAACACAGTGGACTTTTTTAAGCCAAAAAAATCTCTGGTTCGTATTAAAGAGGCAGGATAAAAGAGCGCGAAGGGTCCCGCTGCGAGCATAAATAATGCAGGATGGGCCCTTTGCAGAGATTTACACCGGGCAGTTTTCACAGAGAGACAAAGCCCAAAACAACAACAAGGGAGGCGCGAGGGAGGTTTGTCCCCCATGAAGGGGAGCTGGTGGCTGCGGTGAGGGCAGGCAGCGCAGGCAGCACGGGCAGCACGGGCAGGAGGCAGTGCAGCGGGCAGCTGGGGAAGGGGTCTGCAGGTGGGGTGGGGAGCCTGCGGTGCTGGGCTCAGGCACAGCACCATGTGCTGACCCTGTCCCTCTGCAGGGGGGAGGGACTGGGCGGGGGGAAAGGGGAAGGGAAAAGGAAAGGGAAAAGGGGAACAGGAAGAGAAAAGGGGAAAGGAAAATGGGAAAAGGGGAAGGGGAAGGGGAAAGGGAGGGGAAAAGGGGAAGGAGAAGGGAAAAGGGGGAAGGGAAATAGGAAGGGGAAGGGAAATGGGAAGGGAAAAGGAGAGGGCAAGGGAAAGGGGAAGGAAAAGGAGAAGGAACAATGGGAAAAGGGGAAGGGAAAAGGGAAAGTGGACAGGAAAGGAGAATAGAAAGGGGAAGGGAAAATGGGAAAAGAGGAAGGGAAAAGGGGAAGGGGAAGAGAAAAGGGAGGAGAAAAGGGGAAGGAGAAGGGGGAAGGGGATGTAGTGCCCTGCACTGCAGCACCCACACCTCAATGACCTGCGTCTCGCACGCCGGCACATCCTCACCCCTGCGGATCGGACAAAGGAAACCAGTCAGACACAGCCAGATTCCAGAAAATTATTTTTTCATTTTCTCCTTTATTAGTTTTTTATTAGAGGAAAAAATAAACGTAAGCTGACTCTGCTCAAGTGCAATCTTCACCAGAATATCTCCCGGCTGCACAGAGGCTCCCCTTGGGCTCTGAGCACTGCGGGCCTGGCTGCCCCCCAACCCCATGTCCCCCCCCTCTTCCTCCAGAAAACACCCAGATGTTGGCTCCAGGCTTGGCGAGCTGGGGAAAGGCACATCCCTGCTGCCGGGTGGCACGGGGGGAGGTTCAGGAGGGATGAGGTGGTGTTCTTGGGGCTGCAGGAATGGGGTTTGTCACACAGCCAGTCCCATTCCCCTTTTCCCAGCCCCAGCCGTTGGTCCCTCACTCCTGCACGGGGGACAGGACATCCCTGGGGACATGCAGGGGATGCTGTGGGATGAGCAGCCCCATGTACCTCCACTGGTCCCACAGCCCAGCCCTGCAAGGGGGGAAAAACTGGGCTTTAGGGGCTGTTGGGACCCCCCCAGCACCGCTGCATGGGCAGGGGGTTGGGGGGAGCTTTCCCACACACACACACTGCAGATGCTCTGGGTGGGGATGTCCAGGAGGGCAGATCTAAAGGCAGCCCCCCGAGATCTGCCTGCTGTGGGACCGGCAGATGGGTGAATAAATCCAAGTGGGATGGGAACATCCTGGCCAAGGAATGAGCTCACCGCAGGGTCAGACGCGGCAGAGAACGTAGAGTCTCTTGCCTTGATGCAATCTGGGGAAGACGCAGCCCGATGAGAACTATCAGAAAAAGTCTTTGACCTTCCTGAACTCTTGGAAAGATTGAAGCTGCACCTCCGGCCTGGTGCAGCTGAGGGGGGAGAGAAAAGCACAAGCAGATGGCCCCCGCGGCGGGGGGGTGGGTAGGATCGGCACAGGGGTGCACCCACAGTCCAGACAGGTAGATTGGGTGGTGTGGCCACCTACGGCCACTCTGGCTCTGCCACGGGCAGGACCGGGCTCTGTGGCGATGCGGGGAGCCGGTGCCCTCCCCATTGCCGTCCTTCCCGCAGCGGGAACCGTGACACGCTGCCGCAGGTTCCCTGTGCCGCTCGTGCTGGAGGTGGGGAGGGCTGCCAAGATCCATCGCCCTCCTGTAAAAATGCTCTGGGATCTGGAACCAATTATTCTCTGGGCCCAGGAATTAGCACATTGCAAAAGCAAAATGACTTCAAGAACTTGGAATGGGATCAGTTTTTGCTCAAATTGTCACCTGCTGACCTTGCCCCTACCCTCAGTTCGGGGAGGGGAGGCTGTGGGGCAGCTACACATGGCGTGGATCCCTTTGAGGGCAGGAAAACCCTCACCCGCAATCAGCAACTCCAGACCACGGCTGAGGAAAGGTGTCGGTGCTTGCTCCCCACGTCAGATGAATTTTTCTCATTCCTGGTTGAAGTTCTCCAGAGCTCAGTCCAAGGTGAGAACTGACCCCAGGGCTGCCACGTGTGCCCTCCTCAACGTGGCCCGGCCGGATGCTCGGTCAGTCCCATCCAAAAGCATCTCCAAGTTATCAGCAATGCGTCCCCCCGCCCCCAGCCAGCAGGAAACATCCCTCTGCACCGAGCTGCCGGCAGCACCGGCTCTGCCCGCCTCTGCCGAGCGATCGGAGAAGAGTAACTCAAGTGACTCAAGGAGGCATGAGGAAACCTCGCAGAGCCGTGGTGTTAATCAACAGGTGACTGAGCTGGGGGTTGCTTTTGGAAAAGCGGAGTCTACCTCGAACAGCTGCAGGTGCTTGTGGCGAGCTGCCCGTGCTCATTCTCAACGCTTCTCTTCAGGAGTCATCGACTGTCCCATATTTCTGCTTAAGCCTGCAAGAAAAAAAGTCCTCTCACAGTGATAAATAAAGCAGAAGCCTCTGAAGGGAGTGGGGATAGATCTCAGAAACCCTTCCATGGGTGCAGCCTGCAGCTCAGGCTGTGCCAGCTCTTTCTCGGGGCACAGGGTGGGTCTTTATCCCCTGGACGCAGCGACTGCCAGCGATTCTGGGAATATGATCTCCTGAGCCCAGCAAACACACCACAGCGATGTCTGGGGGGCACAAGGACACCCTGGAGTAGCATGTGGGTGAGATCAGGGATGGCTCCAATGCTCCAATGCCCTCACCCCCACCCGACCACCCACCCCCCTCCTCCTCCTGGCTCCTGGCTCCTGGCTCCAGCTGGAGAGTAATCCTGCTTTTTGCCTTGCGACCGAGCTGAGCAAGCTGGAGAAAATCAACACGGGATTTGCATTAACAGCAGTCGCTACAACAAGATTGCAGCCAAACACAATATTAGAAACTCAGTTTCCCCTCCATCCTTAGTGCTTCCAGATGGAGCCCCTCGTGCAGACCAAAGGGTAGGGGCAAACCCCTCTTTCTGCTCTCAGCACGGACCTTTTCTTCAGCCCCAGGCTCCGGGGGGGGCGAGGACGGACAGATATGTCCTTTGTCCAAGTCCTGAGCCCGATGCCGAAGCAGTGAGGGGACCAGCAGTTTTCCCTGCTTCCAAAGCAACAGATTTATTTCCGCTTACATCAGAGAAACTTAAAAAAAAAAAAAAAAAAAGAGATCAGGATATTCTGTAGTTCCCTCGGGATCTGTATAGGGGAAGACATCCTTGGAATAACATCAGCAGCCCCAGCACCGCCTTCTGAGGCCGGCCAGGAACTGGCCTCTCCGGGCACAAAAATCACTATAGCAGAGTGCTAAAACTATTCATTACCCAGGAGGGAGTCGTCATAATTGAACAGGCCCCAGGTATTAAGTAGGTAGCAAGACCTGGCACAGGCTCCTTGGCTTACACCTAGTCACACACATTTGTGTTTGCCATTAAAGCCTTCAGAGGCAAAGATGTTCCCAAGGAACAGCCAAAACCCGAGCGGCTGGCTCGTCCCCTCACCGCCCTCGGCCAGGAGACCCCCGTCTCACGGAGCTGTCAGCTCGTTTATTTGAGCTGAAGCAGTTCGCCAGCGCTTGGGGCTTTGCCAGGTTGTTTCTGATAAGAAAATAAGTTGCCTTGTGTGGATGCGGGGTGCATGGGGTGCAGCCCTGCCCCAGTAGCACCCGGAACCCCCTGCACCCACCGCTGCCGCTGTCTCCCCCTTCACGGCTGGGAAACCCAAGCTCTGCTCATGTCCTCGTCCTGCGGGAAGCTCATTAAATTCATTTTTGTCCAGACTTTGCATGAGTCCGGCATTGCCTTGGGCAGGGGCTTCTGCTCTTGCCAGCCATCACAACACGAACTGGGTTTCCCTGCTTCCTCCAGGTAGGCTGAGAGCAAGTCACAGGGCTCATCTTTCAGCATGAAGCCAGCTGTGGTTTGTCTCAGGGACAAAAACTCAGGCATAACTGCCACTGAATTCTCCCAGAATTGCAGCAGCACCCATTAGCGCTCGCAGAGGATCACGGGCTCCAATCCTGTACAAAGCACCTTCAGAGAGATATCAAAATCAATGGTTGGACTGGATGATCTTCAACGTCCTTTCCAACCTAGATGATTCCCTGATTCTGTGAAAATCAAATTTAAGCCACAGATGTCTTGCTTTTCACCAGCAGCTTTCCAGCCTTCCTTTACAACCCCGAGCAAGCGGAGGGAAACCATCCCAGCTGCATGCGGAGTGAACGCAGCACATCTGGGCGGAGAGGGCAGGATTGCCGGAGCAGGATGCTGCAGCTGGGTGCTCTGTGCTGGACCCAGAGGGGGCTCAGCATCCCCCCAGCACCGCTGGCACCCAGCCGGGTCCTCCCGGGAAGTGCCATGGCTGTGCACGGCCCAGGGACGGATGGAATCGTTCATGTCCTGCTTAGCCCCAGCCTGTTTCTGGATCACCAGCAGTGTTTCCTGGCCCGCCCAGCCCCTCTGCAGACCGGAGGCAGCTGCAGCCAGAGGAGGGATGTTGGATGGGGGTTCTGTGATGCTCTCCGGACCCGGGCGTGCGGGCGGCCCGAGGAACACAGCCATGTTTATCCTGCTGTGGCTTCCCCGGCCAAAACCCCGCGGGTGAACCCTGCACAGGACACACGGAGAGCTCCAGCTTGCTCGCTGCCGCAATCTCTGTGCATGTGGAGGCCTCGAGCCTCTTCTGCCAGAGAAGGACAGATGTGAGGGCTGCTAAAGGCAGGAATGTTGCTTGGATCCTTCAGCCAGCAAACCCAGGCATGGTTTTATCTGGCAGCAATCTCCAATGCCATGTTTTACGCTGGTGGCATTGTGGAGAGGACCCCAGACCTGTGCCACCAGTCAGAGCTGGCACCTGCAGCACCCGCTGCACCTGCAGCATACTGGGCTCTGCATTTATAAGCAACAAATTTGATCTGGATCTTAAAGAAAAGCCTTTTGTAAAATCTGCCAGACCTGCAGAGAGACAGCGGCATCTCAGGGAGGCCTGGACTCAGAAAGGTGCTGCAGAAAGAGCCTCTGTGCAGGGGTGGCCAAAGGAAGGGGATGCTCTTGGGCCATCGCAGAGCCTTTGCCAGCCCCCAGCCCCATCTCTGAGCCTTTGCCAGCTCCCAAGCCTGTCTCTGAGCCTTGGCCAGCCCCCAGTCCCATCTCTGAATTCCTCTCGGAAAGCTGCGTAGTGGGATCTAGCACAGTACATGGAGCACGAAGTCACGTTCTTCCCATCCTCCCACACAGCTCCCCAGGTGAGACTGCAGCCATCGAGAGTCCCAGAGCATCAGAGACCCCCCGGACTGGTACGGCACTGGTTTATCACTGGTTTCTAGACCAGAACCCAAAGGGCAGCACAAAAACACACACATGGAGCCATGGTGGATCACAGCACAGCCCTGACCTGGATTTGGAGCTGCTAGATGAGAGGCCAAAAGCAGCTGCCCCCCCTTTGCTGTCCCCCACCGCCTCACCCCTCTGTGCCTCCCTCAGGCAAAGGCAGCCGCACCCACCTGCAAGGCCCTGACACGGGCTGATAAGAGCTGATAAGGAGCGTCTCATCCAGACAAGTGTCACAGGGAAAATCGGCTGCCGCAACATGGGATCTGGGAGCATCTCCCATCCAATGAGGCCTCGGGAGGCAAAATCGCAAAGTGGGACACGGCGTCAGGCTCGGACAGGTAGGGCATGTGGCAGCTTTATGTGTTTAAACAGTCATAAAAGCTGGGGTGGGGTAAATTCCCTTTAGAGCAGCAAGGGCAGAGGGCAGCCGCACTCTCCTTGCTCCATGCTGCACCGGAGAGGTGGTGGTAGAGCCCCCAGCACCCCCCTGCCAGGTGCAGAGCAGTTTTTGGCGTACCTCTGGCTGCTCTGCAGCTGGGGTGAGCAGAGAATGGGGCATTTTGGGGAAAAACTGATGGAGTTCCAGGCAGCCAGTGCAGGATGGCCCAGTCCAAAGGCTGCTCTAAGTTACCTAGTGGGGCGGTTTGGACTTGAGTTGGGGCAAGGGTGGCCCCTTCTAGGGAGCTGCTGGGAGTGCTGCAGGTGATGGTGGTGGGGAAACAGCCACAATGCTCCAGCTGGAAACTGCTGCGAGCAACCGCTCATGCTCAGGATCCATTTTTGGGATGCTCTGCATCTTTCTGACTGCCAGGGCAGGGGGGAGCTGGGCTGGGACGCCCAGCGCGACGCAGCTGGTGCTGCCCGGAGGAGGGTGAGAGGAGAGGGGTAGGAGCACAGGGTAGTGCGTGGAAGGGGCAGTGCACTCCCTGCAGATAAGGGAGGGTGTAATGACTAGTTTTACATGCACGGAGATACAAAAAAGCCAAATCGTGGCGGATAATTGCTCCAAAAAACAAAGGGGCGCTTCATATTTCTTGGCTCCCTGACAGAATTAGCACAGCGAGTGTTCCCTGGTTTTCCTTTCATTCTTCTCCAAAAACATCACTTTCCTCGAGGGGGGGGCGAAGGGGAGGGAGTGGGAAAGAAGTGAACATCGCCGGGCCCCCGGCAGCGCATCGCGGCCAGCTGCATGCGGGGAGCGGGGCTCTGCCTGTGCCCCTTCCCAGCTGCTCCCCTCACCCCACCCCCGGCCCTCTCACCCTCTCCCAGCCCCCCATGCATGGGGGGCAGCCGTGCCAGAGCCCACCCGTGGTCCCCAGCCCAGCCTGCCCCACCAGCAGCGCCCACCGCAGAGGTGGTATCTTGGGGCGGCAGCATGCCAGCGGCATGGTCTAATCCGCGAGGCTCGGGGAGGCAAACAGCTGGGGAAGAACCTGGGAGGCTTTTTTCCCAAGCTGGGAGAGCTCTCTGAAGCAGCGTGCCGCTCGCCCCCGTACCCAGGTGTCCTTTGAAAGAGAGCAGGAGGCCCCGGCACCTGGCAAGCCACGGCACGGGCAGCACCGGGGAGTGCCCGCGCGGCAGGGCAGGGCGAGCGGCCGGCGTGCACGGGCAGCCACGGAGCAGGTGGCCAGAAAGGGTGATTTATGACAGGGCTTTGAAGCTCACCTCCCACCAAAGCCCCAGCCTCGAAAAATGAACATTTATAAACATGCAGAACGGTGGTTTTAGCGTTTTGGTGGAAGAAAGGGCACAAAAGGAGGGCGCCGGGCGAGGAATGGGATGGAAAAGTGAAAAGGCAGCGGGGGAAGAGGAGAGGGGCTGTGCTGGTGACCACCACACGCTGCCTGTGAGCGCACAGGTCCAGGGCCACCACCCCAGCCCAGTGTGGCCAGCTCAGCACCCCAAGGTCCTTGAGATCCAGGCTCCTTTTGGCTTTCCTGAATAAATGCACATGTGAAAGCTTTTTATTCATCAGTCCCTGCTCCCCAGGGCTAGTTTAAGGCCACTCAGTGCCACCCTTCTTATGTCCCTGCCACCTGCGAGCCCCGCGGGCATCCACACACCGCAGCAGCCCCGTTGCCCCACCAGGTGCCTCCTCGGTGTACACAGGGCTGGGTGGCAGCAGGGTCCCTGTGGGTGCCAGGAGAAGGGGGAAGAGCCGGGGCTCCCCCCTCACCCCCCGGCAGCCCCTCCAGCCCTGCACCAGCTGAGCAAAGGCTGCAGCTTTTCAGGCCTCCCCATAAAGAGTGTTATTCAGGGCTGGAATTAAAAAGCTTAAGTGTAAAAAAACGCTAAAGGGAGCAGTGGAAGAACCGGATTTTCTTTTATTTGATTTTTTTTTTCTTTTCTGAAGGATGCTGTATTGAGCCGAACATGACAAATATGCCAGGAATGTTTGCCCTCAGGGCCTGGGAGAGCAGGGAAAGGCCCAGAGAAAGGCACCGCTGGCACCTTATCAACATGCCAGCCCCACTGTTTGCCCATAAACAAGTGCCAGCAGCAGGTCCCCGAGGTGGCAGCTGCCCTGGAGCAGGATGCCAGTGGGTGCGGTGGTGCCATGGGGGGGCACATCACCCCAACATCCCTGGGGACCTGCCCTCCGGCTGCACAGCCACCCCTGGGCAAGGGGTAGCCCCATGCCCGAGCCCAGCCTCCTCCTCAGGGGCAGAAGCGACAGAGCCGAGCGGTGGGATGTGCTGTGGGGTGTGCAGCTCCCCGGGATCCATCTCCGTCCCACTCATCGCCGCGGTTTGTACCAGTGTGGTGGGAACAGCGACGGGTTTTAACTCGGAGGCGCTACCGGAGCTGTGGACCCAGCGATGGCTCCATCCCGGGGCAGAGCAGTGGGTAGCAGGGCACGGGCACGGGGCTGGTGCCTGCCAGCTCACAGCCATCCCGGATTAAACACCCAGTGGCGTGTCCCAGGGGTGTGCCAGCATCATGGCCCGTCCTCCCCAACCCTCCTAGGTTCCTCCACCCCATCCCAGCAAAGCCTATCCCAGAGGAACATCCTTCAGGGAAGAGCTTAAAGCCACTTGCTTGGTGCTTCTCAGGATCTTGGTGTTTGCACCAAGGAAAGAGCCGCTGCCAAGCTGCCACATTGCTTCAGAGAACCCCGGCCCAGCTTTGAGGAAGCCATGTGCAGCGAGCTGGGGCCGGGGCTAATTAACAGTCCTCGTTAAAAATATATTGTGGTTGGTTTAAACAAGGTTCCCCCAAGCCAGAGGAAGCCGGTGAGGGACTGCGGAGAGATAGCGAGTGAGCAAGGCGGCCAGGGAGGGGGAGGCGATGCCTGGGTGCATTTATTTCTTTATTTACTTCCATTTCTAAAATAAAATAAAGTGCCTCTCTGTAGCTGTAGGCGCCCTAACGTCTATTAAAGTACCACATAGGAAATTGTAAAGTACAGGAAAACAACCCAATCAGCCTGACCCCTTAACAAACTCCAGCCATAGCCAAAGTTGCAGAGTAAACAAAGCAAAGCCGCCGCCACTGCGCCTCGCCCGGGTGCTGGGACTGCGCTGGACGGCCCCATGGCCCTCGTCCCGGCCCCAAACCGTAGGGCTGCCCCCGGGTACTCACCGAGGGTGCTCCCACGTGCCACCTGCCCAAACTGAGGGATGCTGTGGCTGTGGTGTCACCTCCAGCACTGTCATTGCTCTGGAGAGCACCGCTCCAGGGGCATGGGCTGGGCAGCTGACACTGAATTTTGGGGAGGAGTGGCTGGAGAGCTGCCAGTCAGAGAGGGACCTGGCGGGGCTGACTGATTGATAATGAGCCAGCAGTGTGCCCAGGTGGCCAAGAAGGCCAATGGTATCCTGGCTTGCATCAGCAATAGCGTGGCCAGCAGGGACAGGGAAGGGATCTCACCCCTGTGCTCGGCACTGGTGAGGCCGCCCCTCGATGAGTGGGTTCAGTTTTGGGCCCCTCACTCCAAAAAGGCCATTGAATGACTCGAGCGTGTCCAGAGAAGGGCAACGGAGCTGGTGCAGGGTGTGGAGCACAGGTCTGATGGGGAGCGGCTGAGGGAACTGGGGGGGTTTAGTCTGGAGAAGAGGAGGCTGAGGGGAGACCTCATGGCCCTCTACAACTCCCTGACAGGAGGGTGCAGAGAGGGGGGATGAGTCTCTTGAGCCAAGGAACCAGCGCCAGGACAAGAGGGAATGGCCTCAAGCTGCGCCAGGGCAGGGTCAGACTGGCTCTTAGGAAGGATTTCTTTGCAGAAGGGGTTGTTGGGCATTGGAATGGGCTGCCCAGGGCAGGGGGGGGGTCCGCATCCCTGGAGGAGTTGAAGAGTCGGGTTGACCCAGCGCTGAGGGATCTGGTGGAGTTGGGAACGGTCAGTGTGAGGTTCATGGTTGGACTGGAGGAGCTTCAAGGGCTTTTCCAACCAAGGTGATTCTGGGATTCTGTGAATTCAGCACCTCGCTCAGTGCCGGGGCAGCACGCATGGCCCCTGCACATCCCAGCGAAGGCAGCTGGGCTACGGCATTGCCTGACCACACTCTTCCAAGTTTCCGTGGCCAAGAAGAGGATGATGTTAAATGAGTCAACAGCTGGCCCGAGCGCTGGGGTCAGGAGGGTAATGTTTCCTTCAAAGTCAGATGCTTCCTCTCCTCCTCACTGGGGACGATGATGCTCTGGGCCAGCAGTGGGTCTCGTCTCTCCCAGGCAGGTCAGGATTGGTGCCTCCAAGCCTTGGGGTTTGTTCCAGGCCCTCCAAGCCTGTCTGACACCCACAGAGGGGCACTGGCTCTGCTGCAAGCCATTAGCATCGGTCCCACCGAGGTATCGCTCCGTTTCCCTGGACACTGATAATTCAGCCAGAACCTGAACAATTTTCTGTGCATAATAGCCAGAAATTTGCTCTTAGCGGCAGGCTCTGAAATCAGCATCCCAGCAGAGACAGCCTGGATTAATCAGGCTGGCCACAACTTGGAACAAACCTGCTGATTAAGCCTTGGCAGAGGCGGCGGTGTGTGCTGAGGGCCTTCCCCCGGCCTCCCGCGCAGGCACAGCACGAGGGTTCAGAAATCTTGACGAAGCCATTGCCTGCATTCTCCCGCAGCCGTCTGCCACCAGTGCTGCTGATTCCTGCCCCGTGTTCCCCCACCCTCCACGTCCCCTGTGTCCCCCCGATCCCAGAGCGACAGGGACTGGGCACGCAGGAGGGGACGTGAGGCCGCTGCCCTGGCTCTGCAGCGGAGGGGAGTGTCGGGAGCACAGAGAGAAGGCAGCAGCCCTGATGGAGGGAGGCTGAGCTGTGCAATGAGGCTTGAGGGCGCGGGGGGGGGTGATGTTCCTGATGACCTCCAAACTGTCCCTCAGCCCCCTCTCCTGTCTAGGGACTGGGGGAAACTTTAATCAGGAGTCTCTGCTCACTGGGATTCAAATCACAGGATTTGTGGATGCTGCCCTGATGGATAACGCAGCCGCAGACCCCACCATGAGTGTCCGGGTGCTTGGAGGGAAAAAAAAGGAAAACCTAGCAGGATGTGTGGTGCAAACACCACCATCTCGCGTAGCCCCAAATCCAGGTGCTGCTCTCGTCTCCCTTTCTCTGCTCAAAAACACCCCGACACCAGCTCCTCTCCCTCCAGCCAGCCCCTGCCTGCCAGGAGAACATCAACCATTTTCTGCAGGTTTTTTGGCTGTTGGATGCTGCATTCGGGGCTGGCACCAGCAGCTCGGTGTCTGGTGCTTTCCTGGGGACTCGTGGAGTCACCCACATAGCCCTCTCCAGCCTGACCCCGCTGCCACAGGGACCACACGGAGCTGGGGGGGATGTCAGCACCCTCCTGTGCTACCTGGCTCTATGGAAGGCAGAGGAGCAGCCCCGCGGAGCGGGAGGCAGGACACCTCCTCCATCACCACGCTCTCTCCTCCCGGCGAAGCAGGAGGATGTTTACATGATAGTTTCTGGCTGGTGAAGGACGCACAAAGCCTCGAAAAAATAAAATGAAATTTAAAAAAAAGAAAAAAAAAATCATAAATCCCCTGTTGTTCCCTTCCAGCAGATGGAAAGTAAACACAGCTGTTCTGCTCACCCCGAGCAGCGTCCAAACACCCCGGCCTCGCTGCGGTCCCCACGTGCTGCCTGCACAGCCACATGCCCACAGGCTGGCCCCCACGGGTGTCCTGAGCCCACAGAGCGGGTGGCAGAGGGGACCCCCAGCCCCCCACGCTGGCACTGTCCCCCGGCACCATCCAGAAAGAGGTGCCCATCTGGCGGGTCTGGCCTCTGCTCTTTCCTGGTGGGGAGAAGCGGGTGAGCAGCCCCCCTGGATGGAGGTGCCTGGGGGTGCAGCGTGAGCCAGGGGACAAGGGACCCCTCCCCTGTGTGACCCGGGAACAGAGGAGGGTGTGTGGGGAGAGGACGGGCTGGGGACTACACGGCTGCCCGCGTCCGTGTGGAGGATGGGGTGAAATGGAGGTGAAACATCATGAAATGCTTTTCCGGCTCTAGTCGGGGTCCCGGGACGAGCTGGGAGCTGCCTCTCGGCAGGGACAGGCTGGGGCTCGGTGGGGGGCTGGCTGGGGGGAACCCTGGCACAGCCTGCATGCCCGCTGCACCACCACAACGGCTGGGGTTCCCCATTTTCCTTTCCTTCTTCCTTAATTTTACTGAAGCGGCAGCTCTCGGCAGCAGGGCCTGCTGCAGCTCCCCAACCCGCAGAGGTGTCCCCCCACCCTGTCTGACCCAAAACTGCAGAGAAAAGCAACATTTCCCATATTTATTATACAACATCAGAGCCGGAGCAGAGCCACGAGTGGGAACTGCTTCCCCTGAAGTAACACCCCCGGTTCTGGATTTAAATAAAGCACAAGGATCACTGAACCCCCCCCAAAACAGGCAGAAGGACCAAATCCCCCCGCGATTTGACCTTGGCCGTGACGTGCTTGGTTATAGCAAGTACCCACAGGCCCATCAGCCTGGAGGGGGGTGTTTGTGGCAGGGAGGTGCTTGGGGCAGGGTATTTGGGGGCTACAGGGTGCTCCCAGGCAGGGCAAGGGGGCTTGGGGACTGGAGGGGCTGGCAAGCAGGGCAGGGGGCTGGCAGGCAGGGCAGGGGTTGGGGGGGCTGGGGGGTGGGGCTAGCAGGCAGGGCAGGGGGCTCAGGAACGCCTGTCTGGGCCACTTGCGTGGAGCTCGGCTGTCCTCTAGTGCTCGCCTGGCTCCATGACACGGCGCGTGGGGCGAAGGACTGGCAGGAAAGGCAAGGCAGGGCAGGGCAGGGCAGGGCAGGGCAGGGCAGGGCAAGGAGGGAACCCTGTCCCACCAACACCCACCTCCCGCTTTTCAGCCTCCCACTCCCCATCAACCTCCACATTTTTGGGGGGCTCCGCTGGCTTTTCAGCAGCCCACGCTTTGCCCATCCCTTTTTCTCCACCTCCCACTCGCTCTGGGCCATCTGCCCCTGTTTGACCCAAGTTTCACAGGAGTTTTTTTTACACTCCCGATAAGGTCAGTCTCCCACCATTCCGTGGCCTCCACCCTTCATCACACTCTGTGATGTCACACTCTCTTCAACATGCAATTCCATGGGCCTACCAATACTTTTCAGCCTCCACTTTCTGGCCTCTACCCTCCCCTCTGGCCTCCCACCCCTTTGCAGCCTCCCACCCCCTTTCGGCCTCCACTTTTTCCTGGCCTTTACCCCCCCTCCGGCCTCCCACCCCTTTGCAGCCTCCCACACCCTTTCGGCATCCACTTTTTCCTTGGACTCTACGCCTCCTACTGCCTCACACCCCTTTGCAGCCTCCCACCCCCTTTTGGCCTGCACTTTTTCCCTGGCCTCTAACCCCCCTCCAGCCTCCCACCCCTTTGCAGCCTCCCAACCCCTTTCTGCCTCCACTTTTTTCCTGGCCTCTACCAGCTCTCCGGCCTCCCACCCTTTTGCAGCCTCCAACTCCTTTTCGGCCTCCATTTTTTTCTGGCCTCTACCTGCCCTCCGGCCTCCTACCCCTTTGCAGCCTCCCACCCCCTTTCGGCCTCCACTTTATCCCTGGACTCTACCTCCCCTCTGGCCTCCCAGCCCTTTGCAGCCTCCCACCCCCTTTCGGCCTCCACTTTTTTCCTGGCCTCTACCCGCTCTCTGGCCTCCCACCCCTTTGCAGCCTCCCACCCCTTGTCAGCCTCCACTTTTTTAGGGCTCCTATTTGCCCTCCAGCCTCCCACCTCTTTTTGTCCTGCATGTTTTTCTGACCTCTACTTACCCTCCATTCTCCCACCCCTTTTTTGCCTCCCTCTGTTTTCATCTATTTTTTTTGCCTCTATTTTTCTTTCAGCCTCCCACTGTATTTTTGTCTTTTACCCTTTTCAGCCTCTGCATTTCTTTCCCCATCCCACCCTTTCTCACCTCCTCCCCTTTTGCAGCCTCTATTTTTTCTGACTGCCTTCCATTTTTTGATCTTGAATTCCTTTTCAGCCTCTACCTTTTCTCTTTGTCCAATCTTATTTTGCCTCCATTTCCTTTCCAGCCTCCTTCTCATTTTAGCTTCCATTTCTTTTTCAGCCTTCCTTCTTTTTTCCATCTCCAATCTTTTTTGGCTTCTTCTTTCTTTATTCAGCCTTCCACTCTTTTTCAGCCTCCCACGATTTTTCAGCCTTCCACTCTTTTTTGGCCTCCACTCTTCATTGAACCTTTTCAGCCTCATCCTCCATTTCCCCTTACAATTTTCTCAGCCTCAAACTTTTTTGCCCACCACTCTCTTCTGTTGGCCACCACTTTTTTTTACAACCCTCCCCTTTTACTTGGCTTACTTTTTCAGCCTCCAATCCTTTTTGACCTCCATTTTACTATTCTCCCACTATTTTGGGAGGGTTTTTTTTTTCTCCTGGCCCCACTCTCTCATGGGCGATTGCCCCCACCCCTGCACCCCATCACCCACCCACTGCCCTGGGTGCTCTGGGCTGGTTTGGGGGACCCTGGCCCTGCTCTCCCACCACACTACACCCCTCCCTGCTCCCCTGGGTTTTAGCAGTGGTTGATGGTTTTGGGGAGATCAGCAGCTCAGAGTTTCTGCCAGGGTCTGCGCATGGGAAGGGTGAGGTGCTGCTGCGTACGACAGTGGCGGGATCAATCCTCCCCTGCCTGGAGGCTCTCCTGAGAGGTGAGGGGCCTTTCTCCCTCCCATTGCAGCACCCCACATTCCCCTCATCCCCCTTTTTCCCTCCTGGCACAGTTTTTCACCGTGGCCCAATTCCTGCTGCCATCCTGCCTCGTTTCTAGCTTCCCACTCGGCACTTTCCCCCCAGAATCTCTTCTTTTATTAAATTAGAAGCAAAAAAAGCCCCCACCCTGGGTAGCAGGGAGCACCCAGAGGTGCAGCGGGGTGCGGGGGGAGGACAGGACACGACAACTGCCCCCCCTGCGCGCACGCGTGCCCGGGGGATGCACAAGCGTGTGTGAAGCCTGTGGTGGTACGCGGGGGAGTGGGGGAAACACATACCCCCCCTCCCCTGCGGGGAAACCCCCGGACCCCCCCCCCCCAGCTCCGCTCCGGTCCCCTCTGCGCGGCCGCGGAGCTGCGCGCTCCGGAAAGGCGCCGCCAGGGGGCAGCAGAGCGACGGGGATGGCTCGCGCTGCCCGCAGCAGGCAGGGTGCCCCATCCCTGCCCGCTCTTTGGGGGGGGACACACTCCGCGGGTGTCAGCGAGCGGCTGGTGATAGCCGCTGTCACAGCGAGACCGTCCGCACCCAGGTGACCCCCTGACACGCACCCTGGGCTGGGGCTGGCAGCGACCAGCAGGGCCCGAAAGTGGCAACTGAGATGGGCAAGCGTGGCCAGAAAGGTGAGGAAAGGGAAATTTTGGGGAGAAAGGGCTGTCTCTGTGCTTTGAAAAGCAGCTGGTGAGCGGCTGTGACCGGTGACTGCCGGCACGCGGCCAGGGGAGGATGCGCTGGTCAAGTCAGGTGGTGAGATCTTCTCTCCTTCCTCGTCAGCTCATCAGGACCTGCCGCTCCTAACGAGGGCTTCTTCATCTGTAACCACTGATGAAAATCAAAGGGAAATGAGTAGCCACCAGTGGCTGAGGTACCACCTTCCCTCCTATGTCCAGGCGTTGACCTGCCCTGGCCCGGCCGTGGCTGAGGAGAGTCCCTCACTCCAGGGTTCCTTCGTGCCAGCGGGATGAGCATCCCCGGGTGGGAGATGTGGGTCTGTCGGGCTGGTTTGGGGCTGGGTGCTGAATCCAATACGCATACAGGGCCTCCCCCTCTCCCACCCCCGCCGTCTTCAAAGCCAGCGACCTGGCAGTGGTTCTGAAACCCGGGGCAGAGCCTCCATGCCACAGCTTGGCATGCAGCTCAAAGGCTCAATTAGCAACATCTGCTTTTGTGGGCTGTAAAAACCCTCTCGCTGCTCCCCTCCCTCGCTCCGAGCGCTCGCAGCTGGGAGCAGCATGGGGCTGCAGCCAGCCTGGCCAGGGGAGCTCCACTGGGCAGCCACAGAGGCTTGTCCCTGGCTGGGTAGCTGCCCCGCCGCCGTGCCGTGCCGTGTCACACCGTGTCACCTCTGCCACCACTCTCCTGACCCCTCAGATCCAGGGTATGATTGCAGCTGGGGGTGGGGGCAGCAGGCTGGGGGGGACAATGGGGTGACAGAGCATGAAGCAGAGACCTGGCAAGTGGAGCAAACCTGGCGAAGCATGTGCATCCTGCTCTCTTCCAGGAGATGGTAAAGAAACATGAGGAAAGGAATGAAAAAGGCCCGGGGTGGAGGTCTGCAGGGAGAGCGGAGAGTGCTGCATCCCACCCCAGTCCCACTCCTCTCTGAAGTGGGGCTCCCTGGCCCATACTGGGGCACAGGGTGGTAGGACCCAGGGTGGGATGAACACAAATTGGCGTTAGCAGAGAGAGGACCCCTGCTCTGAGGGCAGTGAGCTCCGTGCTGTCTGTCCATCCCCACTCCTCCCTCCGGGAGATGCCAGGCTGGGCAGAGAGAACCATCCTGTGCAGCCGGCAGAGCTGGGTCCCAGCGGCTCCAGGGTGCTGGGCTGAGATGCTGCCAGCAAAGCCGTGGGGCGGGCAGGAGGGAGAGGCACCAGCAAGGGTCAGATCAGCCTTTCTGCTGCAAATATCAGACAGAAACCAAAATTCAATCCTCCCTCATCAATAACACAAGAAAAAGACCCAGGGAGAGGGCAGGGAATGAGGCAGATAATGGGGAGCTCCGCCGTACCCTCCTCTCCAGCCTGGTGCAGCACTGCTGTGGCACGACACGAGTGCGTGAGACCTCGGGCAGTTGGTGAATCCGCTTCACCACAGGCCCTTGTTAAGAGGCCACCATTACAGCTTCCCTTCTGGGAGCACTGGTAGAGTCCCGTTGTCACTAAAATGGGATAAAAGAACTTATGGACACCAGTGTGATGTAGATAAGCAGACACTGCTTTATTAACGGCCGGGTGCGCAGAGGAGTCGTCTCACCAACAATGCACGCCTAACTCGTGTAGCACACTGATTATATCGGGTACAGTCATACGTATTAATCAAGTTCTCATACATAAACATGCTAATTCCTGTAACTTATTTTCTTATTCCCACCTCTTTCTGTTCATGCGCACTTGAGTCCTGAAATGAGTTGGGGGCTCCTTTTGTGACCACCATGGCCTACTGACCTAAAAGAAAGACCCTCCAATGTCCTTGACCCAAGGACTTTGGCTCACATTGCGATTTTAACATGCTTCAAGGCCCTTTCACAATGGAACTTTTAGAACACCTGGTCTACAGGGCAATAAATCGTCCTGACCGAAGAGTCTAACGATGGTACCTCGTTGTGAGTTTTATTCTTTGTCTAGAAATCCGGTTAATGATTATCACTAGTCTATGTGGCCTTAGCCTGGGACTTTAAGAAGGACTTTGTAGCAGCATAATTGGTTGTATAGTTAGACTTAATCGTTCCTTATTTAAATCAAAATCATTAAAAATCATTAAAATCAGGTCAAATTAATAACAAATCAGTAACACTGTGGGTTCTCTCGTGATTGAGACAGCAGCTGCGACCTGCACCCAGCAGCTCCCCTCTATCGCCGGGAGGAGCAGGATGCGAACGTGGCCATTCCCAGCTTCCTCCCGTGGAGACGGGGCTGTGCCCAGAGGTGATGTGGTGGCACCAGCTGTGGGACCTGATGAGAAAACCAGCCGGTGCCCCGGAGGCAAGCTGAGAGCCCCCGCCACCACCCATTGTTTGGGAGCTGAAGCAATAGGAGCCCTTGCCCAAGGAGCTGGGAGCCTGGCAGGTCTGGCCAGCAACCCGGCGATGTGGTCTGAAGGCTTTCCCAGGGGGGCCGTAGAGAAGCAGGGCTGGACGCTGTTGACATCATCCCGGGTATGTCTCGAAACGCGGCCAAGCGGCGCCGCACAAGGGCCACCGAGGTCGGGAGGGCACGGAGCCAGCCCAGGGGGTTGAGGATTTGTGAATGAGAGCAGTACGGGCAGCACCAGTGGGGGTGAGGCGGTGGGGATCCCCTCCTCGGAGAGGGGGTCCCTGAGCCCTCTCCTTGCAGGCAGCCGTCCCTGCACAGCCCAGTGAGAGCAAGTGGGTCCCGTGGGCAACATCGGGCCGGGGACTACTGAGGTCTGAGACCAGAGTGGGAAACCCTGGGCACCCAGGCACGGCTCGCCCGCCTTTCCCAGTCTCATTGCCAAAAGGTCCAGGATGTACATCTACTTCTTCCCCACCTTCTGGCTGTTATTTCTCTGACTGCACGTGATTTATCTGCTGCCAGAGCAAGGGCTGCCGCGGCTGGGGAGCTCTCAGGGCCTCTCACTGTATGAAGCAACCTCAGCAGCATTCTGGCAGCAGCAAAGCATCCCACACCGGGGGCATTGCTTCGGAGACTCCCAGAAGCCCTGGCAGTGCCTGCCTGAGCTGCAGGGTCCCTCCCCTCCCCGGCTGGGGGCTGGTGAGCCGCAGGGCCGGCCTGGTCTGTCGCTGCACTGCAAACGAGCTGTGGGATGGCGAGGCAAGGCTCACTCTGGCTCGGCATGTGGACCCCATCGCACACATGCCTCTGCACCCAGCCGGTGGTTGGGAAGGGCTACACCAGACTGGGTGCAGGGAAACCTTTGCTTTCTGTGATTAAACTCAGCTGGAGAAGAGACAGAGCCTGGCTGGCTGCTCCGGGGCCTGAGCCACCAAGAGAAGAGCGTAGCCTTGTGTGCCCTGGCTCCTCTGAGAGCCCGCGTTTGGTGTGGCCCCAGAGGAGAGCCCAGATTTGGGAAGTCACTGCCAGCCCCTGCCCGCAGCCAGAGGGATCATGGGGGCTTGACCCAGGAGCAGTCCCAGCCCCTCTCATCCCCGTGCGTCCTGCAGCCAAGCCTCCAAACCGCGGGGCTCTGTGCTCTACCCTGCCAGGGCTCCGTATAAGGTCTGGGCTCACTCAGGATTGTGTTCACATCCATACAGAATCACAGAATCCCAGAATTATCTGGGTTGGAAATGCCCTTGAAGCTCCTCCAGGCCAACCATGAACCTCACACTGACCGTTCTCAACTCCACCAGATCCCTCAGCACTGGGTCAACCCGACTCTTCAACCCCTCCAGGGATGGGGACTCCCCCCCTGCCCTGGGCAGCCCATTCCAACGCCCAACAACCCCTTCTGCAAAGAAATCCTTCCGAAGAGCCAGTCTGACCCTGCCCTGGCGCAGCTTGAGGCCATTCCCTCTTGTCCTGGTGCTTGTTCCTTGGCTCAAGAGACTCATCCCCCCTCTCTGCACCCTCCTTTCAGGGAGTTGTAGAGGGCCATGAGGTCTCCCCTCAGCCTCCTCTTCTCCAGACTAAACCCCCCCAGTTCCCTCAGCCGCTCCCCATCACACCTGTGCTCCAGACCCTGCACCAGCTCCATTGCCCTTCTCTGGACACGCTCGAGTCATTCAATGGCCTTTTTGGAGTGAGGGGCCCAAAACTGAACCCACTCATCGAGGGGTGGCCTCAGCAGTGCTGAGCCCAGGGATGAGATCCCTTCCCTGTCCCTGCTGGCCACGCTATTGCTGATGCAAGCCAGGATACCATTGGCCTTCTTGGCCACCTGGGCACACTGCTGTCTCCTGTTCACCCATAAAAGAGCCCATCACAAAGACCGGGCCAAGCCCTGTCAGCCACAGCATGTGGTGAGAAAACACTGGCCTGGTGCTGGTGGGGACTTCCTGGCTGGCTCATCCCACCCGAGGGGCGGCTTGATTAGTCAGCCAGCTGATTAGCATCAGGTAATGACGGAAACTCTGCAAATCCCTGCAGGTGAAGCCTCCTGAGCACCAAGCTGCCCAAGCAGCCCATCCGAGGAGCCCTGGTTGTGAGCGCCAGCCCATCCACCTGTTTGTTCTTGGTGTTAAGAAAAACATCAAAAAACCACGTTGCCCTTTGAATACCTGCAGCAGCAAGAAATGGAGAGACACCGGAGGACGGCTGAGCAAATGAACCCGTTCTCTCGTGAAGGGCCATGTGTAAGCTGCTGTTTTTGCAGTGCGGGAGCAGGGGGTGGGAGGAGCAGTTAATGTTTTCCCAGCGAGGGGAAACTCCCAGGTGGAAATAGCATTGCGCCCTGGAAACGGAGCCCTTCTCCAAACAGGGCAGGGCTTGTGTGGCCTCATCGCAGCTGGGGACTCCATGGCAGAGAACCGTTCCCGACGGCAACGGGAGCGATGAGCTCGCAGCAAAGCCTGGCCTGAGTGCACAGGGAAGCTGAGCCCAGCCTCACAGCGTGTGCCTGCACGGGTGGGCTCCCCATAAAGCTTTCCCTGTGCCCTCCCTGCTGCCCGTCCTTCTGCCTGCATTCTGCCCACGAGTACCCACTGGCCCCGAGTGCAGGGAAGGAGCAGGAGTGCAGGGGCAGGGAGAAAGCAGAGTCCTCTGGGGTGGGGAAAAAGCTGAACTAAGATGGGAACAGCGGGGCTCTGATATGCAGGAAATAAGAGAGAAAAGGCTTGAAAGAGGCTTAAAGAGCAGCTCCCCGCTGATGACAGAAGGAAGATGTGTGCTGCTGACAAAGAGAAGCCAAGGTGCTGGGTTTATCTGGCAGCCAGGTAGCCTCAGGCTACTAAACCCACCACTGGGCCTGTGGGACTCGTCCCTCACCCTGCTCTGAGCCTCCCGGCACGCAGAGCCCTGGGAGGGAAGGAGCTGCCTGCAGCAGCCAGGGCCAAAGACAGCAAAAAACAGGGTGTGCGAGGCTTCGAGGGGCTCTGTTGTTAGCTCAGGTCTTCTTAGGCCTGACCACACACTGTGCTGCTGGCCGCCTGCCTGTCTCCCTGAGACCTTTTGGATTTGCACAGTATAAAACTTAACTCCCACCCCAGGTTGGAAGAGCAGGACCTGAGGGTGAGGAGGTGAAAGCTCTGGGGCCACACAGCCCGTCACAAGTATGAAAGACCAAACGGGAGTCCTGAGGCTGCTGGGTCCTGGCTTTAGAGAGCCGAGGTCCCCGCCAGCGTGCCCAGAGCCTGTACTGGGTGTGCTCAGGCTGTGTGAATTTTTCCCTATGTACCTGGAGCCTGGTGCCTTGGTTTCCCATCAGAAAGCAGGATGCTCAGCTCTGCCAGGCAGGCTGGGGCTCCATTCCCGGCAGGAAGGAGCGGTGAGGCATTTCTGCCTGAGGTATCAGAACTGTTTCATTGCAAATACAGTATTTCGGTCCAGAATAATGTCTCCGGTGTCCCAACCCTCAGTATGACCCTGTGTGCAGGCACTGGTAGTCCCAGGAAACCCCACCAGAGGAGGTTCTCCCAGCTATTCCAGCCTCTCACAGAATCCCAGAATCATCTTGGTTGGAAAAGCCCTTGAAGCTCCTCCAGGCCAACCATGAACCTCACACTGACCGTTCTCAACTCCACCAGATCCCTCAGCGCTGGGTCAACCCGACTCTTCAACCCCTCCAGGGATGGCGACTCCCCCCCTGCCCTGGGCAGCCCATTCCAACTCCCAACAACCCCTTCTGCAAAGAAATACTTCCTAAGAGCCAGTCTGACCCTGCCCTGGCGCAGCTTGAGGCCATTCCCTCTTGGCCTGGCGCTGGTTCCTTGGCTCAAGAGACTCATCCCCCCTCTCTGCACCCTCCTTTCAGGCAGTTGTAGAGGGCCATGAGGTCTCCCCTCAGCCTCCTCTTCTCCAGACTAAACCCCCCCAGTTCCCTCAGCCGCTCCCCATCAGACCTGTGCTCCAGACCCTGCACCAGCTCCGTTGCCCTTCTCTGGACACGCTCGAGTCATTCAATGGCCTTTTTGGAGTGAGGGGCCCAAAACTGAACCCACTCATCGAGGGGCGGCCTCAGCAGTGCTGAGCCCAGGGATGAGATCCCTTCCCTGTCCCTGCTGGCAATGCTAGTGCTGATTCTCTCCTCCCAGCCAAGCCCCCAGCACGCTGGAGGGGCAAGGAGGGACGGGGTGGAAAAGCCAGAGGGAAGCTGCCTCCTGAGCTCTACCCAGTGCTCCGGGAGCCGCAGGTGTCTGTGCCACGGCTCGGAGGAGTTCAGTCTCCACCCCAGGTTGCGCTTTTCCTTATATCACTTTCAGTGATGTTCAACATTTGTTCGTTCCGGCTGTAAAACCTCTCCTGGCTCTACCCCAGATATTTTCTCACCTCAGTGCCTCAGCCAGCACAGAGATAACTGTTGGAGTATGTGCTGCTCAGACACGTTGGCCTTCATCATTAAGGTGCTCTTTGTTGCGGGCGTACGGAGGGGTGGGAGCTCAGCCCCTGAGATGCTTTTGCTGATGTGGAGAGGGGTCGGTGGCCTGCGCCCCGTGGTGCAGGGCCCTGTGTGAGGAGGAGGAGGAGGGTGGCTTTAAACAGGAGCGGGGACCCAAGTGGTCGCTGTAGCAAAGCAAAATCTTGATCGGCTGGCCTGGGCCTGGGCATTTGGGATCCGGAGTGTCGTGGGCGGGGGGATTGCCACATGTTGCGCTCGTGTTAGAGCAGAGCTGAGCTGACAGCCCCCCTGGGCGTGCACAAACACCGTGAGCTCCCCCCTCCCGCCGGGCTCACTCTCCTCTCCTCTCAAACAGGAGAAAGGGTAAAGCCTCCAGCGACTCCCCGTGCCTGCAGGTTCCCACCCGGGCCAGCCTGAGGGAGCCCGGACAACCAGCCCCAGCACCTCTGCCACTGAAGGGCTGTCGCAGCACCGAGCGGCGTGGAGTTGGTTCACTTTGGGACAGAGCTTGATGAAAACCCCAGAAATAGGAACACTTGAACCAGTTCCCACAGCCAGGTTAGTGCCCGAGGGTGAGGACGGCTTCGTGTATGGAGAAGGAGCCTCGGAGCCTGCTGCTCTGCTTACAGCAGGACCTCACGTCACAGGGCTCTGCTTATTTTTCCCTCCCAGTGAGCTAATAGTCTCTTAACCAGCCCCAAAAACCCCTAACGGGGTGCCTATGGCGTTCGAGACACGGAGAAGTGATGTTCCCTGGAAGGTGGCTTCCTCTTCACCTCGGTGCCTGGTCTGAAATCTCTCCTGGTGGCCCAGGAATGGAATTTGGGGGCTCTTACCGGGGCTGAGGGCAAGCAGGCAGCGAGTGCCCCGGGGCCGCCCATCACCTGGAGAACACCGAGGGCACCGTGTCCTTGGCTGTCGGCAAACCCCCCCCACACCCCCCGGCTCTGTGCAGGGGCTTCACCGGCCGGGCCCCGAGCAGGGCTACCCCAGCGCCTTCCCCTTGGCAGCCTCCACGGGATGGGGCTGGGATGAGCCCCCACAAATCATGACAACACACATAGTGCCCCAGGGGGGTGTGGGTGCACAGGGGTGTGGCTGGGGGTGGCCCCCGCCTGTCACATCCTGCTCAGACCAGGGAGACCAGTGACTTGGATTCATAAATCCCCAACAGAATGGACAGCGGTGAGCCAAGTCCCAAAGTCCATGCAGACATTTATTTAGTTGAGAACGGTCAGTGTGAGGTGAACGGTTGGTCTGGATGATCTTCAAGGTCTTTTCCAACTGAGATGATTCTGGGATTAATTTTCCACAAATGTACTAATTGGATGGACGACAATTGGCCAAGTATAACAAGTTATGGCAAGTGATGTAGTATGTCTTGTGTTACTTAACGATGGTGAGGGAAAAGGGGGAAAAGGAAAGAAGAGAGAGTAGAGAAGTAGAGAAATGGAGAAATGGAGAAATGAAGAAGTAGAGAAATAGAGAAATAGAGAAATGGAGAAATAGAGAAATGGAGAAATGGAGATCACTAGTCCGGGTCCCTGTGCTGGTCCCCTCCGCGTTCGTCAGCGATGCATCCGTCTTCTTTTTTCTTTCTCTATTTCACTCCTTGCCCCCCCTCAATATAAAGAGTTTTCCCCAGGTCTGTCCCCTAGGCTGACCCACGTACCCGCGTACCCCATGGCTGGGGAGGGGTAAGGTGCTTCCCAGGGTGATGGAATTAGCATGGTCTCGCCAATCTTTGTTGGCACACGCAAGGGGTGTCAACTTTAACGCGCATTTCACGGATAACGAAGCGAAGGTCCTTCCCGGGACAGCGGGGCCTGAAACTTCACACGATGCCCCAGACCTGGACCGTCCTGTCTCACCTGGGCCCCCCCCCAGCACTATCCCGGCAGCTTTGTCACCTCCAAACCCCCCAGTATCGCCCCGTGATGACCATTTCGTTCCTTGCATGTCTGTGAGACACTCCTCGCCTCGGGGGGGTCCCCCACTCCCCCCATCCCTTCTCTCCCTCTCAGGCCGTTTATTTTCTCACAGGCCCGTTTCTCCCAGGCGCTGTTTTGGGGAGTCACAAGTCACCTCTCACCCCCCCCCCCCCCTCCCCCGTGGGGGTACCCGCAGCCCCCCCCAACCCTGCGGGGGTACCTGCAGCCCTCTCATCCCCACAGGGGTACCCGTAGCCCCCCCCCGGGGGGTACCCGCTCCCGTCCCCCACGCAGGAGCACCCATACCCCACATGCCCCATCCCCGGGGGTACCCGCAGCCCCCCCCATCCCCCACGAGGGTACCCGTTTCCCCCCCCCACACACAGGGGTACCCGCAGCCCCCCCATCCCCGGCTGGGTACCGGTATCCCACATCCCCCATCCCCGGGGGTACCCGCAGCCCCCCCCCCCCCGCCCCGCACGGGTACCGGTACCCCCACCCTCCATCCCCGGGGGGTACCCGCAGCCCCGGGGGGAGCAGCGCGGCGCGGCCGGTCCCCGGTAGCGGCGGGGGGGTGGTGTTTGGGGGGGGCGGAGCTGTCCTTCAGCACCACGGCACCTGCCGCCGCCGGTGCCGGTGAACGGCGGCGGGCGGCGGGGGGGGGGGGTGGGATTGGGGGGGGGGAGCGGGAAGCGGAGGGGAGGGGGGGGGGGGGTCGCGCAGGCGCAGGGCGCCGCGGCTCCTCAAGGTGTTGGCGGCGCGGCCGAAGATGGCGACAGACTGAGGGCAATGGGGCCCGGCGGCGGCGGGGCCGGCGAGCTGGGGCGAGCGGCGGGGAGGCGGGAGAGCCGTTAAGGGAAGAAGAAAGGGGGGGGGGGGTGGGGGGGGGCTGGGCTATGCCCCCGGGGGGCGGGCGGTGCGGCGGGGCCGGGGCGGGGAGCGGCGGCGGGGCCGAGGCGCGGTCGGAGGCCTGTAGGCGGGGGCGCGGGCATGGCGGCGGCGGCGGCGGCGGCGGCGGCGGCGGAGGAGGCGGCGGCGGCGGCAGCGGCGGCGGCGTTGAGGGGAGGCGGTTGCAGGTGACAGCGGCGGCAGCGCGGCGCGTCCCGCCGCCGCCGCCGCCGGCCCCCCCCCGTCCCCGCGTCCCCGCAGCATGATCCGCGGCGCCTGGATGTACCCCCGGGGGGGAGCCGCCGGCGGGGCCGTGTGCTGCGCGCCGCGCCGCAGCGACAAACCGGTCGCCGACCCCGAGCGGGCGCAGAAATGGCGGCTGTCGCTGGCCTCCCTCCTCTTCTTCACCGTCCTCCTCTCCGACCATCTGTGGCTCTGCGCCGGGGCCAAGCTGCGGGCGCGGGAGCGGAGCGGAGCCGGGAGGGCGCGGAACCGCGGGCCGCGGGCCTTGCTGGCGGCAGAACCGGCGGGCGGGAGCTGCGAGGCCTTGCTCGGGAACCTCAGCCGGGCCCCCGCCGCGCCCCCCGGCCCCTGCCCCGCCGCCCGCGGGGACCTGGACTCGGCCTGCGCCCGGCTACACGCCCTGCAGCGGCCCCTCCGCTCGCCCCCCAACGCCGCCGCCGCCGTCGCTGCCCCTTTCTTGGCCTCTCCCTCCTCCAAAAGGACCTTCCTGCAGGCTTACTTTAGAAACTTCAACCTCTCTTTTTGTGATACCTACACGATCTGGGACCTGCTGCGGGAGATGGCCGGCCCGGACGGTCTGGACTGCAGCCTGGACAACCTGATGGTGGATTTGGTGGTGGCGGCGGCCGGGGCGCTGGGCGGGGAGGCCTGTAGCAGCTGCGTCCAGGCGTACCAGCGGCTGGACCAACACGCTCAGGAAAAATACGAGGAGTTCGACCTCTTGCTGGAGAAGTACTTGCAATCGGAAGATTACTCGGTCAGATCCTGCCTGACAGACTGCAAGGTAGGAGGGGGCTGCTCGGGGGGTTTCCCCCCTCACACATACACATGCCCAGACACGGGGGTCCCAGCTGGAGGAGGGTGTTGTGGCCCTCCTGCCCGCAGGCTGGGGGTCACCCTTTGCCCCCCGAGCCCCAGCCTGTGGGACGCGTCCAGAGCCCTCAGGGGGCAGCCGGGACGGGGTGGTGGGAGCGAGAATGGGGGGGAAGCGGGGCTTGGCCTGGGCGTGCGTGCGCTGGGTCCCCGTGTGTCCCCCCGACACGCACACATGCTGAGCTTGGGGCAGCCCCCCGCGAGACGCAGGGGTCCTGGCTGGAGGAGGGTGTTGTGGCCCTCCTGCCCACAGGCTGGGGATCACCCTTTGCCACCCGAGCCCCAGCCTGTGGGACACATCTAGAGCCCTCAGAGCACAGCCAGGACGGGGTGGTGGGACCGAGAAGTGGGGAGAAGCTGGGCTCGGCCTGGGCGCGCGTGTGCTCACACGTCCCCTCGCAGCCATGCCCCGCTCCCAAACCAGCCCCTGCGCCCGCAGACTGAGCTGGGGAGGGTGTGGGAGCCTCTCACCGCGGCCTCTGAGCGGCTGCTGTGGCTGTGGAGGGGTGCTGCGCAGGGCTGGGGCTCAGCCCGGCCGTCCTTCGGCTGAGGTGCGTAGGCAAGCAGTGACCTGAGATGAACCGCGGTGCCGCAGCCCCTTCCCCGCACGCAGCAGCAGTTTTCCAGCCCTTCCATCCCTTCTCCCCAGGGGATGAGCCTCCCCCTTGGCATGCCCCGCAGCGTCCCTGACCATCCCCAGCACCAGGGCACGGTCCCTGTTCTGAAAGCAAATGGGTCGCCTCAGCACGGTGCTTTTCTCCTCTCCAGAGTGAGAGCCGTGGTTGCATCTCCATCCAGAGCCCCCAGCACGGTTCTGCTGGGCGCTCCCCTGCTTCCTCACCGGCCCTCGCCTGCTCCGAGCCGCCCGGCTCACCTGTGCCCGCTCCCTCCAGGAAGTGTCGTGGTCTTGATAATTAAACCTGGTTTTCCTTTCTCGGAGCCGTGTCTCGGGGGAGAGGCGGCGGGGTGCGTTACAGCATCGTCCCTGGAGGGACAGTGGCAGAGCAGCCCCTGGTGACAGGACCGGGCTCGGCCACTGCTCTTCTGGGAGAGTTTTGAGGGACCCTTGGTGCTGCGGCAGTGGCACGGGGGGGGCTGTCAGCGCGGCGCTCGTCCCCTGGGGAGCAGCACCGGGGCGCAGCGTCGGGGGCACTGAGGTTCTGTCTTTCATCAAGGGCACAACGGCGAGATCCCGGCCGCCACTCTCGTGCCCTCATGTTGAGGAGCTGGTTTTGGAAAAGAGCTAGTGCTGGCGTTCTGGGCTGGTGCCAGGCCAGGTAATTACAATCTGCTTGCCCAAATTCCCCCTGCGGTTTCCAAGTGATGTAGTATTCAGCCTGCACCCAGGGGTTTGGTCCTGCTGCTCCGCTTCCATGGGGGATGAAGGGATCTGGCACTGCGCTGCTGCCACTCCCGGGGGCCCAGCAGGACTGGGGTCTTCCCATGCCATCTCCTGCAGCGTGCACGGACGCCCTCGCCTCAGACTTAGCGTCCAGCCCTGCTGAGTCTGACTCGCTTTTATAGAAACCTGGAGTGAAACAGCCAAGAAAGATAAAAAAATAGTCATTACCTTTGGGTCTTGGGCAAGGAGATGTTCCCATGGACTGTGAAGCATCTAGAGGCAGAGCCGTGCTTAGATGAGTCTTCTTAATTGTTCCTGGTCTTAGAATCCTTGAGGAGAAAGCAGGAAGCGAGCTTAGAAGATGCAGGGCTGAAGGTAGCAGCAGGGAGACACGTCCCTCCCCGCCTGCCCCGTCTCACGCCGACGGTCACGTCCTTGGGGCACCGGCTTTGCGGTTTCACGGGCGGCGTTTGACAAGCAACAGGAGGGTGCGAGCAGTGGGGCCCACCTGGACGCGCTCACCTGGGCCACCCGCCGGGATGTTTCCAGCGCGTGTGCCCGAGTCTGCATGTGCTGGCCCTCGCCCTCACAGCTCCGGCTCGTTGTGAAAATCAGGCTGCTTATTTAAGGTGTTTCAGTGCGTTTTTAGGTGCTTTACTTTAGGCTTTCACAGCTGCGGTGCCCTCCCGGTGGCTGTCCCCCATCTGCAAAATGAGGCAAACGCCAAACTCCGCCAGCGGTGTGGTGACGAGTGAGTTTTGGCCTGATTTTGAGTCCCCTGGACTTCAGCAGGGGCTGCGGTTACTTGTTGCCTTGGAAAAATCTGGCTGGCGGGATTTTTAAAGCAGTCTGAATTTGTAATTCGTATCCAGATGCTGAATAATACCCGCTTGTCAGCAACAGCAGCGAGCTACCGCTCGATGGTTGGAACTAGATGATCTTTAAGGTCCCTTCCAGCCCAAACCATTCTGTGAGAGCAAATGACAGCAAAATAGAAGAGGAGCGGAGGAAAATATAATAGCTCAGCCAGCAGGAGAGGCTCCTGCAAAACCCTTGTAGCAGGACTGTCTGGCTGCAGAGAGCCCTGTAGCTGGGTAAACAGGATTTAAATAATATTTCTGGGTGAGTATGTGGGGGCAGGGGACTGTGCTCGCTGTGGGAGGTTAGTGCTGGGGGTTAGTGCTGCCTCCCGTTTGCCTCCTTCCTGTTCCATAATAGCGGCTGGAAAAACAAGGCGGGGAAACAAAGCGGCTCCAGCTCACCTGTGCGCAGCCTCCCTCTGCAGAGCCACGCATCCCCCCGTAATTCTGTCCCCGAGGAGCAGTGCGGCTCAATAAAGAGCACACACGCAGCTCTTCGGCAGCCGAATCGCCCCCGTGATTTTGGCTTTTTGTTGCGTCTGCTTTAAAACAACAACAGCCCCACCGGAGCAGCCGGTTCCTTCTTAGGGCAGCAGGTTTGACCCTGAGTTAAAAACTTGGCTGAGCGGGTGGGTTTGAGGAGACGCACGTCGTTCCTGTTAATAAATCACCCTGAGGGCTGCCTCTGGTTTCGGGGAGCTGCGTTCGGTGGGGGAGAGGTGGCTGCTGTGGCGGGGGGGAGTGAGCAGCATCCCCAGTATCCAAACCCCAGATTCATCTGTGCCCAGAGCTTGGGGGAGCACCCAGGGAAAGCTGGAAACCTCCCCAGGAGCTGCGGGAGATAGAAATACCATGAAATGGTGGGGTCTCTGTGTAATTCAGCTGCTTAGATTACTCATTGCTGTAATACTCTCCTAGGCCTTTTTATTTTCTGCTCAGAAATAATTCCCGGGCAGATCCCACTTTCTGCATACGTTGTTGTTGTTCCCGTGCAGCACCATCGGCTTCCAAATCACACTCTGAAAATGTTTCACTTATTACTCCTACAACTAACACCAAAAATCCCTATGGCTGAGAGACAGTGAAACGTGAAAATATGTTCCTCGGGTTTATTGTTTGTTTGTGTTTTCCCTTTGCTGGGGTTTTGGGGAGGCTGGTGCTCACAGCCCCTCGCGGGAAGGGTCCCGGCACCGTGCGAGCAGGGGAGGGGGAGGACAAAGCGAGTCCACAAGGTCCATCTGTCTCCTGAAATGTGGTGGAGAAGACCTGAGTGCCAGCTGCTGGGGTCATGGTGCTACTTAGCGGCGATGTGCATAAAAGAGACGTCTAGTACTTGGGTTTTTCTGCCTGTAAGAGGGAAAATTCATTAAATGAGTTGGGAGCAGCTGCCTGCCACCTCCCTCTCCCCTATTCCTGCGCAATTCGTACCCGTTGTCACTGCAGGACACGGTGAACTTCGTGTTGCGGTGACACATTGGTCGCATCCTCCCAAAGGGGTCCAGGAGGTCACGGCCGGGGGACGTGGGTGTTGCTGCTGGCTGTCCCTCATGTCCCTCCCCGCAGCACGCCAGCCGTTGGCTTTGTGGGACTCAGCGCAGGAAGAAATCCCCGTCCCTCCAAAGTGATGCCCTGCGGGGTGCTTGTGGCTGGTTTGTGCCTTTTTTCCCGTCTTTCTGAACAGGCAAAAGGCAGCGTGGCTCCAGCTCAGCCACCTCCAGAGCAGAGGTTTGTTTCTCTAAAGGCAGAGCCCTGCATGCTGCCTCCCCCACCAACAGCCGCTACGGAGAGCTCTCCGAAAAGTGCACGCTCCCGCCAGTACTAGGGCAAATCAAGATCTATGGGACAAAGCCTGCTGAATTAAGGACTCATTAGGTTGCAGGAAACAAAGCTGTGGAGAGAGAAGGACTGACAGCCAGGAGCTGCAGGGCCGGGGCTGGGAACAGAGCGCTGGTGGGAAGGCGAGGCTGGACAGGACCTGTAGCGTCTCAAATTCTATTAGATTACCAGGGTTTCTCTGCACGCCTGGGCCAGTGGCTGTTGAATCCTGCTGTGGCGCTGGCCGGGGGTGTTCCTGCACCTCTGGTTTCCCCGTTACCCACCAGAGAGCCCGTCTGGGGGAGCCTGGCAGGACAGGATTTCACTCCCGAGGCTTTTCGCGAGGTGCCGGTGTTTCCCCGCTGTGGGTGTGCGGGCGATGCGGTGAGAGACGGGGGCTGGTCCCTGCTGTCAGGTGCCGCAGAATCGTGGCTGGCACAGCCTGCACCGAGCAGCTGGGGAGCAAATCTGCAGTGCCTGGGTTCAACACCCTCCAGGGTCCTGTTTTCTTGCTCTTGTTTAGCCAGAAATAGCGTCAGTGATTGGCATCTCAGCCGAGCATCCCTCCCTGCAGAGCATCCTCTGGAAAAAACAACCCCGCCAGGGCTGGGAGCTTTGGGAGGGCCACGTCCTGGGGGCATCCTGGTGCCTCTTTGCGGAACCAAAGCAGTGTTTTACCTTCACAAAAGCAGCTCGAGTTGAGTTTGGCTGGGCTGGGCTTATCCAAAATGCTGCTCAACCTGGTGCACTCTGGCTCCGAGCCTGGAGGGCTGCTTGCACAGAGACCCGCACGCAGAGGGGAGGTTCCTTGAGACCCGCAGCAAAAGCAGTTTCACCAAAATCTTGTGCTTTTTTGGTGTTTTTTTAACAAAAAAATGTGGGGTTACATTAATATTGTGGCTTCCAGAGAATCCACTGACTGCAAAGCTTCACCCGGGGCCTGGTCCCCGCTTGCTGCGTTAACGGGCTTGTGGGTGCTGCACCGTGAGAGCGGCACCGGGGAGGGGAGAGGCTGCTCCTGGGCAGCTCTGGTGTCTGCACCTGGAGCTTTTTCCTTGGGAACAAGCCTGGCCGGTGAGGTGGAGCTTTACTGGCATTTCATGAGGTGCAAAAAAGTTCCAGAGTGGATTCCAGAGTAATTCCAGCGGATCAGTGCGTCACTTGGCAGCGTTAGCAGGACCACATGCACGAGCTTAGCCAAGCACGCAGCTCCGCGTTGCACACCAATTCCGTGTAAGCAAAGGTAATTTTTTGCAGCCCCGCACAAAGATGCGATTAAATTGGATAAAGAATTTGAACGCAAGGAATGTGGGTGTTGAGGCGTACAGTTGTGGCGGCCACAGCCCCTGGCACGGCCCAATGACTGCGCCTCGTGTCGGGTGCCGCCGTGAGAACGGAGATCAAAGATGGGGAAGACAGAACCAAAAACAGGCTGATGAAAGGAGTTTGCGCTGTTAAAAAAAAGAAAAAAAGCATCAAGGTGTCTGAAATGCGTGGACGCGTGGGAGTGCTGTGAGCCGGGAGGGAAGGGGGATGCTGAGCCGGTGCTTAGACAGTCCTGAGCTTTGTTTGGGGTTGAGGCATCTCGAGGTGCCTGGGGGTGGGTTGCTGTGGGGCGAAGCAGCCGTGGGGTGCTGCCCCCCCCAGTGCTTAGCTGGGGTTTTGGGGGGTGGCATGAACAGGGCGGGGTTGTTACCACGGGTTGCAGTGGTGTTTGGCTGCCTGCTTTGGGCTGGTTGGCTGGCTGTTAGTCCTTGCCTGTTAACGTCTGTCGGTGGTGCTTAAGGGGAAAAAAAAATAAAAAAATAGAGGTTTATAAAGGCAGCGAGTCTCCGTGCAGCAACAGGCAGGTCGGCAAATGGTGCAGGGGAAAGCGCGAGGGAGGGTGAGAGATCTGTCTCCATCAAACTGTCACTGAGTAGCTACAAGTGACGCAGGCGCCAGCGCCTGTTTCTGCGCCCGTGCGCTCCCGGCTGTGCCCGCTGCTGCCGGCTGCCCGCGAGCCCAGGTTTGTCCCTGGGAGCGGGATGTGCGCGGGGGCTTCGCCGGCGGGGTGGAACGAGCTCCTCGGAGCAGCGAGCTGGGCTCCGGCAGCAGAGGAATCCTTCAGCAGCTGGCCATGGCTCTGTGGAAAGCGTCCGGGAGCGGGTGAGCTCCACGGCGTCTGCGGCAGCATCGGCAGAAGGTGTGACCTGGTGAAATGACCCACGCGCAGCCCCCCTCCTCATTCCCTTTTTTGCTGGACACATGCCATTGTCACGGGCTGCCTGGGGTGGCTCAGATCAGGGACAGGTTTGCGATGCTGCTTTTCATACCAGCGATACGCTCTGTCCCCACGGACAAAGGGACCTGCCGGTGTCACCTGGGGGAGAGGAGGCAGCACCTTCCCCCCATCTGAGCACCGAGAGCTGGACGAGGATGCACACAGTGTCTACTTGAACCCAGGACACGCAGGACCTGCCCAGGCAAAGGGTTTCACGAGGTCCCTGTCTGGGGACAGGCGTTTTTTGTACTGGGAAAGGAGCATTTTGTGTGCAGTGGGTGTCGTGCATAGCCTGGCCTCTCCGAGCCTCGGCAGAGACCAGGAGAAAGTGGGGCTCGTCGAAACACCCCCACGGCCTGACCCCACAGATTCCCCACAGGGTTTTTTCTCTGCTGCCCGGCTCCAGGGTGGGAGGCAGCAGGCAGGCAGGCAGTGGAGGCAGGAGCACAGGCTATACCTGGCTGCCAGGGGCTATTCCCGCTGTCACCGGGATGCCATTAGGATGCGGCTCATGCCTGGCTCCTCGCAGAGGAAGCTCAGCTCCGCTGTCATTTGAAGGGCAATGACTCAGGGACAGCAAATCTGTGAATGAGACACGGAGGCCGCTTGGGCGAGAAGTAGCCATCTGTCCACGCTGCCTGCGGCCCCAGCTCCCATGAGCAGAGCGGGCAGCTGCCTGCCCTGGGGAGGCTCCACCGTTTTGGCCTTGGCTTTTGCTCTCAGCTTCTCCCCGGGCCCTCTCTCCCAGCCTTGTTCCTGGAGTGTCGGAGCGCTGGGTGCACGCACAGCCAGTGTGAGCTCCCCCAAAATCAGCTGATGTGGCCCTTGTGTTAAAAAAGGCCGCGTGAAACGGTGTCACTTGGCAAGTTTTGGGCTTTCCAGAGCCCTGCCTGCGTGTGCATCCTCCCAGTGCTCCTGATCCCGGCTGGAGGAGGAGGAAACGCTGCCTGCCCTGCTCATCATCCCCTCGGGAGTAAAAGAGACACGTGTTTGGCATCTCGGCTGACATCTTATCTCTGCACGGTGGCTTCTGCAGTGCTGCTGGCGGATGGAGCCTGCGGAGGGGCAGCGAGGGGAGCTGGAGGGGGGGGACAGGGGCTCTCCTGTCCAGGGCTGTGCATTTCGCCGGGACGAGGAGCCTGGTGCATCGGTCCCCAGCACTCTCTGCTGCTGGTTGTTGCAGAGGGAGAGGAGATGAGCAGAGATTTTCTCAGGATTTTCTGAGCAGACACAGTTTGGGAAGGGTGGTGGGGGCTGGCCAGCGCGGGGGGAGCAAGAGCTGCATTTTTGTGTTTAATGTTGTAAGAGTGCAAAGTTCAGGCCCCTCCAGACCAGGCTCTCTCCCTGACCTGCTCCTGTTCTTGTGCCATCTTCCATGGAGCTGGATGGTAGGGAGTAGGAATGACCCCATAACCAAGAAGAAAGCTGTAAAAGGAGGCAAGTCCTCATGCTCAAGGATACAAAGCAACTACCACCAGCCCGAGGTTAGGTGGAAGCTCTGCTCTGGATCGTTTATTCCTCATAACAGGGTCTCCAGCATCATCCCCAAAGCCCTTGGTTCTGGTGGCTGCTGAGGAGGGGTGGGGGCAGATCCCAGGGAAACCTCCTCATCCCACCCCAGACACCCCCAGTGGGGGTTCTTCCACCTGCTTTCCCTAGAATTCCCATTCCAGCCCAGGGACACATCTCCGAGCTATGGTCTTCCCATGAGATGCTTCAGCTTCCAAGAACTGGCATTTTCAAAGAAAGGGTAAAAAAAACCCAAAAAACCAACCTTTAACCAGAACATTCCTGGGCAGCCACGTTACCCCCCCACTGTTCCGGCAGCTCGCCCGCTGCACAGACCTGCCTCTGCAATCCAGGGTGGGAAATGCTCCTGGAGGTGGGGAGAAATCCTCCCCCCCAACCACCTCCTCCTCCCTTGTGTGTCCTGGCTCCTTGAGCCCTGGCTGGGCAGGAGGTGCAGGCAGGTTCTGGCAGCTCTGGCTGGGCAGGAGGGGCAGGCAGGCAGCCCTGGCTGAGCCTGTGGCGAGCAGGGGCGGGTATTGGTGACGATTATTTCAGAAGCAGCAGCTGCTCTCACCCTGCCACGTGTGGGCTGGTGCTAAGGGCTCTGCAGCCCCCAGCACGGGGAGAGGGGCTGTTTGGGTGTGCTGGTGCAGTTTACAGAGCTCTCCGAGGGTATGTTTGAGATATTCTCTGCGTTCCCCACTCCCACCTCCATCTCTAAGGTCTCTGAGGTGTCCAAGCACCCCAATTGCTCGGGCTCAGGCTGCTGGGCCGGAGCAGACATGGGTGGGAGAGGTGTTGCTGGGGCGGAGGAGCTCTGCGTGTTTTGCTGGCTGCCTCATGTTGTTGGTGGGGAGGTTTTTTGCTCCTGGATGGGCTCTCCAGATCCTTATTTGATCCCTGGGGTTCTTCAGGGCACGGCTGCTAGCGGAAACACCATCTGTAGAAATGCTGTTTGTCTTTGGTAATATTTTGTAACCTGTCCAGGGCATCCATCATCCCCCACAGCCCGGCCCTGCTTCCCGCGGGACTGGTGAGGATTGGGAATCTCTGTATCCAGGGAGCACATCTTCCTGCCTGTGCAGGGGCGCTCATGCAGGCAGGGCACGTGCAATGCCGAAGTCCTGTTGATTTTCGCTGCCTGCTGCTTAGTTTCTAGGGGAATTTGAGGTGCGTGATTTGGCTCTGCCCACCCCTAAGTTATTTGGCTCGCTGTAACGGCCCCGCGAGACCATTTCTCTTCCCTGCCCCGTGCCCACAAAGCCAACCTCCCAGCTGTCAGAGCCGGGGGACTTGGAGCGTCGGGCTCATGGAAAATAAACCCGAGGAGGTGCTTGCAAAAACCAAGGTGTTTGGCTCAGCGCTGCTTATGAACTTTGCCCGGTGTTCCCCCCATTACCTCTGCGGCGTGGCTGGCGAAGCAGTGTCCTGCATATATATGCAAGAGCAGCATTTTATTTGCGACATTGTGTTGGTTTTTCATCGTCGTTCGTTGCTCTCCTGTTAAAATGAGATTGTGGGGGAACAGCAGTAGCTGCGGGACGGAGGGCTGGCTCGGAGCACGGTCCCAGGGCAGCGATTTGCCCAGGGCACGGGGCAGCTCTCTGGACAGTTCTTGCTCGTGTAAATGCAGGGGAAGCGCTTCCACTCTGCAGAGGATAATTAACTTCACGCTGTGCTTGGGAAGTTTGAGTCTCAGTGTATTAGTGTTACCAAAGATGCCGACCCCTTTGCTCACCCCCTTGTCTTGCAGCACCCTGCCTACAACCTGCTGCCTTCCCTCCCGCACCCGTTCGCACTGGGGGTGCCAGGGTGCCAGGCTCTGGGTGCTGGCTCTTTTCAAGGGGTCTGGCAGGCAGCAGCGGCCAGGGAGAGCCCCCAGGGCTTGCCCGCATTTTGGCTCCTGGCCTGGGAGGGGGAGGTAGCCCATGGGCAGGGCTGGCCCAAGGGGATGGAGCAGATGTGCTGCTGCCTTCGTGGCAGCTTTACAGAGAGGAGACGGGAGCCCCAGCCTGGCCTGGGCTCGCTGGAGAGCAGCAGGGATGGGGCTTCCCCAAGGAGCGTGTCCATTGAGGCTCGCTTGCCTGCAGAGGAGAGATGCCGGCCAGGAGCAGCTGCCTGCTGCTCACCAGAGCTATCCTGGGTTTTTCCCCACCGCCCCGGGTGCGTTAAGGCCCCAGCTGGAAGGAAGCAGGAGATTTCTGCAAGTGGTGTTCAGCTGGGGATAAAAAAAGAGGCTTCAGCAATCAGATCTGACACGAGCCATGTCCAGTCCTTTTGTCTCCATCAGTAGGAGCTGCCAGGAGTGGTGATAAGCATCTAGGAAATCATATTTTGCTGCATTTGCCTTTAGTTTAAGGGACCTCCGCACACAAGTTAAGTGTAACAGGCCCTTGCAGCCGCTCAGCACTGGTGTCAGGGGCTGTGCCTCCTTTGACCCCAAGAGGTGCCTGGCACTGCCGATGCGGGACGCTCCCATCTCCCTGCTGCATGGGGGAGCTGGGACGGGCCAGATCCTGCTGCTCCCCCCTTTCTGTGAGGTGCCCTGAGCACAGTGCGGGGTCGCTGGAGACCCTGTGCCGTGTCGTGTTCCCGTTGGGACGAAACGGGACCTCACGGGACGCTCTGCACCCTTCTAGCACTTCAGAGAGAACAAGGGGCTCTTGGCAGTGTGCAGGATCGGGCCCTTGCACGTGCAGGGGGTCTGAGAGCCGCCCTGTCGTGACACCCCAGTGTAGCCCAGCCTGGGCCGGGCACTCACACCCCCCTGAAAACGATGCTTCGGCCTCACCGCTTCCTTGGAAGGTAAATGCACCCGACCCGCCGGAGAAACTTCTTCCTCGCCCCCATCAGCTGGTGGGTAATTTATGGCTCGTGGCACTGAAGTGTCTAGCCTTTATTTTTTTATATCCTATCTAATGTAACAGGATGTTCTCATTATCTGTATAAATGTTTAATCTGCTTTTGAATCCTGCTAAGCTCCTGGCTGCAGCAGTATCTAATGGGAGTGAATTCCTCAAGCGATGCTAATAGATTGCAGGGACCTGACTTTCCCTCTGTCCCAACTCGATTGTGTTCATCTTCAGCTTCATAACACTCTTTAATTACTTTTTAACTAACGTGGCTGATAGACTAGGCTGTTAACTAACCCACTGGTTACCTGCAGCCTCACCGGGGGGGCTAGCCACCCTCCCACCTTCCCCAGTGCTCTGAAACCCCCAGGAATTATTTTCAGGATGCTGGTTAACGGTCTTCTGGATTCCCTCTCCCTGTGGCCCGACTCTCAGGACGGGATGCTTCCCCCAGCCTGTCCACGTGGTCTATTTTCTTTTTTTCGTAGCTGAGCTGTGGTTCAGTTAGAGCTGCTTAAAGAAGTGCCACGCTGGAGCTAAATGCTGCTCTGCCAGCCTCTGCTTGGCTTTTTCTTCCCTTCTGCTGCTCTTCTTTCTGCTCTCGTCAGCTCTTGGCATTCGTTCTTCCTTTGGCCCACTCTGCCAGGCAGGCCCGTGGCTGGGGGGGCTGCTGAGGAGCCGTTACTGGGTTACCCCTGCAGCCAGCATCTGCGTCACTGGAGCTGCTCGAGCCTCCCATGGCCTCGGGCTGGCTGCTCGGGGGACATTTCATTTCTCACTGTTGTCTTGTAACCCTTATGACAGACTGTAGGTGGGTAACTGGAGTCGCTCAGCCTTTATTACTGGGTTATTCTGGTTTTTTTGCTGCCTTGACCCCCTCCTCAAGTGTATCCCACCCTCCTGACCCCACTCTGCCGGGGGCCGGTGCAGAAACTCTCCCCACGTTGACAGGGCTCTGCCTCATCTGCGTCCCGCCGGCTTTCCCACAAAAACATGTGTCAGGAGCTTCGCTGGGAGGCCGAAGGCTTAGCCCCGGCATGGGGGTGCAGCCTGGCCGCGAGCATGGGGCACCAGGCTCCTGGGCCCAGGCGTGGAAGGTGAGCTGGATGCCGGAGCCCTGGGGGGCTCCGGGGATCTGCCGAGATGCGTCCTGGGGTGCTTTTGGGAGGGAGCACTGTGCACTGCCCTAGCGAGCGATGGCTGGGTGACCCAGCCGTCCCCTCTCCCTGTTCCTCTGCGGCTGACCTGCAGGGCTGGACAGCGGCTGGTCTGGTTTTGTGTGTCTGGGCCGGGCGATGCCCATCTGCTTCGGCGTTTCCCACCCCTCGGCTGAGGCTGCGGTGCCTGTGCTGGTGTCCAGAGCCCTCACGAGCTGGCAGGGTCAGGGCTCCAGGGAGGGGGAGCATGGCCAGGCCTCCCCTCCAGCCCTGGGACACCTTCCCCCTCGGGCCCCGGCCACGCGGCATCACAGGGGCGATGGAGAAGGACGAAGCCCTCCAGATGCGGAGGAGGAGCCACTCGCTCCTTGGCCACCGGCAGTTTGTCCCAGCTCTCCCGGTGTCTGTCCCCTTCCCACGCATACCTTCACGCTCCCGTCCTGACCTCGCCTTCCCGGCGAGCTGGGCTTCTCCTCTCTAAACCCCAGCCAAAACCCTTCTTGAAAGGAGAGCATAAAGCAGCAGTCTGGATTTACTGTTGCCCCTCTTGCTCAGCGTGGGAGTGCCGGTCCTTTCTGCCTTGACTGTGCTCTCGGGCTTGTGTGCATCAGACATTTCTCAGGACAGAGACTGTCTGCTGCTGGTGTTGTGCAGCCTGTAGCACAATGGGGCCCAGTCCTTCCTTCCAAGGCGCTTCCAGAAGGAGCAGGCTCCATGTGCATTTTGTTTGGATTCAATACATTTGTTTTACAGCAGCGCCTGCAGGCAGCCCACCAAGATTGGGGCCACATTGTACTAGACACTGTCCAAGCGCGGGTAGTCACTGCCAGAAGAAATCACAGGGCAAATAGAGGGGACAGACCCGGAGTGTGGGGTTGGGGGGGGACTGAACACACCGCTGACCTCACATATGCTGGAGCGAGAGCTGGGGTCTGGGGGCAGCAGCGAGCAGAGCACTTCTGCCCCATCATCCTCCCTTGGAGGAAGGACGCCTCTGTCCCAAGGTGGAGTTGGATAATTAAACAAAAATATTGTTTTGTGGGAATCATGTTTTCCAGCAGTGCTACAGTATTGAAAACCTACTGCAGCAGGCTGGGGGCCACAGGACTGGGTGGCTGCAGGCAGGCGGCTGGGCCACGTCCGGGTCTCGCTGGCCACGGGGCCACTGTGGCAAAGCTGCACTGGCCACAGTGGGAGCTGCGGTGAGGGATGGGGCTGCAGGCAGCACTGGGCAGGGCACGGGCAGCTGGAGGGCGCAGGGGAATGGCGGGACCTGCCACATGCATGCACGCAGGTACTGGCTGTGGGAAGCGAGGGGGATTGGCAGTGGGCATGGCCTCTCCGTTCGTCCAGCTGTGACATTAATTAGTGTGATTATATTTTGTCTTGCTTGCAAGGTGATAGATGCAGCCGCACAGCCACACCAGCATGTCTCCGAAGCCCAGTCCCAGTGTCCGCTGCGCCGCCGCGAGCGCTGCTGTTCCCGGGGACGCTTCCCGTGTCGGTACCAACCACGATTTACGGGCTGTTCCTCCTGGGTTTGTTCCAAGGCCAGAGTTACATCTGCTGGGATGAGACCAGGCTTTTCCTTGGCCTCTGCCCACGGTTGCAAGGAGCAGATTAGCCAAGAAACGAGCCTGGAAATGGTGTGCCCGCAGCCCAGCACACCGAGGGGTGGTGAAGGGGGTTGCAGGGGCAGGTTGAGGTGCTTGTTCCCCCGGCCTCTGCACCGGGTGTCCCCGGCGGGGGTGGGGGGTGCCACTACGCAATACTGCAGTGGGACTGTGACCTGGGCTTTGGCTGTATCGGGCGCACAGAGGTCACGCTTTTGTTGTTTTCTCTTGGTTTTGAAAGATGAGCGCTTAGGGAGTTGTGCGTGGCTCAGGCTTGTTTTGCATACCTTGGCAGGGGGGTTATTTTAGGGGTCTTTTTTTTCTCCTATAAAAGAAGGGGTGTTTAGATCATCTCTTTAATCCAAGAACCGGGAATCAAAACTAAAGTGCTAAAAACTATGAGCTGCTTCCTGAAGTCACTGAGGTGCTGCGAGCAGGTAGCTCTGACTTCTGCTCCTTCTGGGTCACTCAGGAGTGACTTCACTAGTGAGGCCAGGGGAGGTGGGTGGGAGGCTGTTCCTGGGGAGCAGAGGGGGTTCCCCTGCCCAGGACCTGGCACATCCTCCCCCCCTGCACCCATTCTGCCGTGGTCACAGTGCTGGGGTGACAAGCCAGGGTGCAAAGTGGCGTCATGCACGGCACAGCTGGGGGAAAATTAATGGGAAAACAAACCCCAGCGAGGGGTGGTCTGGGGAAGCTGAGGTCCCGGCACGGGCATGGGCTTTCCAGTGGTGTTGGAGGTGTTTAAGTCAGGTTGACCCAGCGCTGAGGGATCTGGTAGAGTTGAGAATGGTCAGTGTGAGGTTCATGGTTGGACTGGAGGAGCTTCAAGGGCTTTTCCAACTGAGACGATTCTGGGATTCTGTGAACTCTGGCAAGCAGCCGGGGTTCACACCGGTGCCGTTCCCGGCACCCCACATGTGGCCAGCCCTGTTCCCACCGGCCCCAGCCCCGTCCCATGCTGTTCCCGCTGCTGGCAACCTCCGTGACGGTGCCCAGAGCCGCAGATGCTGACTCCCCTCCGTGCCCTCCGGTGTCAGGGTACAATGGGCAGCGGCGCCCCGGCCCTCGCCTCCCCCGGTTGTGAAACGGAGGATCCGCGGCTCCAGCGCTGTCATCGCCAGGCACAAGTTAACTTTATATTAAAAAAAAAAAGTAGAAACAATTAAGAAAAATAATCGCACACAGTTGTTGGGTTTTGGGGTTGGGTTCATTCCCCCCCCCCCCCCCAAAGCAGAGCATGTAAACGTGGCAAGGCGGGGATAACGCAGCTCCAGAACTATCAAAGAAGTTACAAAAAGACCAGCTGTTACAGATATGATGTTAGAACAGCCTATAGCAAGGCTAATTTAAAGAAAAAAGAAGCTGTTTAAAAAGCTTGACATTGTTAATGTCAGAATTGCAGGCGGCAGTAATTGAATACAATGGTAATTGGCCATTGCAGCTTGTGTTTGTGACTCCTGGCCGGCCATGGACGTTAGCATTCCCTTAATCCTCTGCTATCCAAGGGGGCTCTTCTCTCCCCCCGCGGCGTGTCCTGCTTCCCGCGCTGCATCCTGATGTGGCAGAGCTTGGAGAGGTGCCCGAGCGGCTCATTAGCAGTACTCATTTCCCTGTGTCCAAGATTAATGAGGCACAGCCACTCCAGATGCTCATCTCAGGGCCATGATGGAAATGTGAGTCCCAGGAACCGCTGCGAGAGGGGAGGGAGCAGCTCTCGGCCCTCGGGGGGTGGGTCTGGGAGGGGTTTCTTCTCTCACCTGGAAGCTGGTGGTTGGGCACACGCCATGTCCCGACACGACACAGGTGACCGGGGTGGTTTTGGGAGGAGGATTTTCGGGCAGGTTCCTTGGTGCTGAGGGGGGTCTGTTCTGAGGGAGCGGCGAGCTCGGCGGGGACTCGCGGGGCGTGCTTGTGCATCGCCCCAGCCCCACGCAGCTGCTCGTGGCTTCAGTGGCAGCAAAAAGGAGGAGGAGGAGAGTTGTGACGGCAGAGTCCAGCAGCTTCCAACGTGAACCCCCAGCCGACAGCCTGAGCACCCTCCTGGGTCTCCTTCCAGAGCTGACCCCAGCGCTTCCTCAGATTAGTCAGCAGAGCCCGATATTATGGCAATTAAATACAGTCCTGGGCAGCTTTGCCAAGCTATAAACTCGCGCTGGGTTTCTCAAAGCATCCAGTTTGCCTGCAGCTGGTGAACGGCCGATTGCTGCCCGTCAGCAGCTCCGCTCTCCGGGGGCAGGTGGGTGAGCTCCCCACCTCTCTCGGCATGAGCTTAGCGGAGGGCGAGCACCAAGTCTTGGGTTTTCTGTGCAGAACGAGGTTATTTTGTAGGGAAAGGCTTCCCGCTTCTCTCTCTGCCCCCATTATCCTCCTCCCTCTCCAGTCTGCAAATCCCTGTTCCGGAGAAGCGGATGCTGGGCGCCAGGGAAACTTCCCAAGCGTCAATTCCTGCTCTAATGGGAAAACAGCAGATCGTTGGGTTAATTACAGCTGGTCCCGGTGGCATCCAGACTATCCCAAGCACTTCATCCTCTGCAGAGGTGTTACATCCCAGGGTGCTGCGCCGTCCCTGCCCCTTGGTTTTCCCAAAATTTAGCTGGGGTGGTTCAACAGGCGCTGCCCGTGTTTACAAAATACTGGCAGCAACTGGATTGGCATTGGAATGGTGAAATGATTTTAAAAAATGAGTGTGTTATTTTGTGCAGAAATACTATCAACGCAATAGGACTCTGGAAAAGCTGTTTGATGGGGTATGTTGTCCTGGTACTGACAGCAGGCAGCGGGAGAAGTGCAGGCAGCGAGGAACTCCCTTTGACAAAGAAGTGCCTGCAGAAGGGCCGTCCCTCTGACCGTGGCTGTTGGGTATTGGTGAAAGTGTGAGCAGACAGGTAGCTTAATCAGATAGCTTTTGGAAATCCAGTTAATTTTGTTTCTTTTGAATGTCTTTTATGAGAGGGTATCTCGGCACACCTACAAAATTCATATGCAGATAGATGGCCTGGCCTCCTCTGCACATATAAATTGGGTGTCTGAAGTTGGCCCCTTTCCTAGGCAGCAAAACTCCTTGTGCTTTCTCAGAGTCATCTAGCCAGTCCTCTGAGCTAAAAATGCAGGAAGAGGGCACCAAAATAGAGCTTTTTGGAGTTCAGGTCACTTATATTTACTTGGCCTGGAGATCAGCCAAAAACAAAAACGGAATGGAAGAAACGCTGATTGCAACAAAACTCCCTTCCTGAAGAAACCATAAAGGGCAGGGATGGAAAACAACGAGCTTTCCCCGTTAAGCAGAGAATAAATTTCTTCCTGTCCTAAATTCTCACACATCCCTTGTGACGGCAGGAGAAAGCAGGTTGCGTGGGGTAAGCTTGGAGATCTTGAAAGCTGTTGAAAAACCAAAGTCGTGAGGCTGCTGCTTGAGCATCCTGGGGAGTTTGGTCCTTGCCTGATCCCCGCAGATGCGCAGCGGGAGGATGCTGGTGTCTCCCAAAGATCTGCCCCGTGTCTCTGCCAGATCTGGGTCTTTGCTGTCTTTATTTTTGAGCAGACACGGGCAGTTTCCATCGTGCAAAGACGTTCAACGCCTCGCGGACCCGCAGCCCGGCCGGGCAAGGGCTGGTTGGCCCCAGGGCAACCACACGGCTTCGCTCTGGTCAGATGCATGCCCTGGAAGGGACAGGGAAAGGGGAAAACACCCGGGAAATCCTGGCGCCTGGTCCCGGTTTCTGGGTGAGAGCCCCTCCTCTGCTGAGGTATCGCCAGCTCTTTGCGGTGTTTCACTCGGTATTTTCATTAAACCACACAAATGTTGTTGTCTGAGACCCCCAACCCTCCGCCAAACTTCCCTGATAGGAATTAACAGAAGCATTTTAGGGGAAAAATGCACAGGTCCATGCAGAGCCTGCATGTGCAGGCTGTGTTTCTGCAGGAGAGCGGGATGAGCCCCAGCTCCTTCCTCCCAAGCTCTCGGGATTCTCCTGGGTTTCTTCAGCCCGGAGCCGGGGCTGGGCCAGGGCAGGTGACAACCACCGTCACTGGGCAGGGGACCCGGCGTAGCATCCCCCCCTTCCTCCCCATGTGTCCCCGGACGGGAGCTGTGAATGCGACGGGGGGTCTGGGAGCAGCGCGGGGGAGAGTCAGAGATGATTGAAGGGCTGGGAGGGAGACTTGGAGGAAATGTGAGAGAGTAAATCAGTCGAGCTTGCCTAAGTTATGACTAAATGGGGAGCATGATACATCTGCAAATATTAGAAATGTGTAAACAGAGAGGAGAGAGAGGGATGGTTTATGGAATGATTGAAGGGAATGAACTTTTGGATGGAAAAATGTAGGTCAAGTATGAAGGAAAACTTGTAGGCAGTGAGATAAGTGCTTTCAGCGGTAAAACAACCTCCTCGGGAAACGCAGGGAAGCCCCATTGGTGGAGTTGTCTAACGCGAAGCCCAAATGAGGGCCTGGAAAATAGGCTGAGCTGGAAGGATGTGTCCCGTGGGCGCTGGCAGACGGGGCCGGGCAGGCGGCGCTGGGCTTCGGGCAGGTCCCCGGGGGCTGCGAGGTGGGGGGACAGGTGACCTTGTCTGTTACATCGTTTGTGAGGGGCCGTGGGCAGCACTTGGGTGGCCCCTGGCACCGGCGCACGGTCTCTTTTGCCGTCCCGTCTTCAGGCTCAGCAGGGACCCGCCGCCGGCCCCGGGCAGCGCCTTGGCTGCCGATCCCGTTGCAGATTTGATCCCTTTCCCGTTCGTGGCTCGTTTAAATTGGCAGGCTGTTTGTGGTGTCGTTAATGCATCCAGTTTTTAATCCTGAAAACTTTATGAGTTTGGGGAGAATTCATCCCACCCAACTTCAGGCGTTTGTAATCCCGGCAGCCAGTCGACGCCAGCTGTCAGAAATCCTCCGCAGTTGATGGGGAAGGAGCAGCACCTCCAGCCCCCTCACCGCTGGGTGCTCAGGGTACTCCGCTGCTTTGGAGGGTTGTGTTGTTCTCAGGATGTCTATGAAGGCAGCCCAAATAACTAACAAAATAATAACTCATTTTTAGAAGACTGAGATTGAGGAAATTTACACAGCGCTGAGGGATCTGGTGGAGTTGAGAACGGTCAGTGTGAGGTTCACGGTTGGACTGGAGGAGCTTCAAGGGCTTTTCCAACCGAGATGATTCTGGGATTCTGTGAAGTTCACTCCGCCCCAAATGCCTTAAATCTCCAATAGACCTAAAAACTCTTTGGAAAACATGTTTTACAGCAATTTCCACGGGAGTGATTGCTGGGGGCAGGTCTGCCTGCCTGGTGCCTGCCCGCTGCCTGCTGGGCTGTAATGGGATGCCCGTGCCCTCTTAATGGGGAGAAGGGGAAGGCATCGCCTTCAGCTGGGCGACCTGGAGCCCCTGCCTGCGGGGAGCCCCTGCCTGCGTGGTGGCTGCCCGTTCTCCTGGGTCTGCGTGGCTTGGTCGCCATCTTCAGAAGGTCCCTCCCAGAGGCATCCCCACGTTTCAGGCTCTCGCGTCACGTGTCTTGGCAGCTGTTTGAGGCAGGGACCTCTCCGGTTTGCTCCAGATGACCCGTGTGTCTGGAGTCGTGTGTAAATGACAGTGGCGTGTTGAGGCAGGGACTCTCCAGGTCCTCGGGCTGAAGTAAGGATGTGTCAGTGGATGGTTTGAAGCCCATTTTATACCTTTGGGTTCTCCGTCCTGTCTAGAAGGTGTCGGTGTCCACGGTCCTGTGGGGAGCACTGAGAGCTGCTGCTTTCCCACAGGAGAAAAGGTCATCGCGCCTGTGCCACACCACCGAGGGGTCTTTCTGTGTCTCCCTCGCTGTCCCACCACCCTCCTGCTCCCGACACTGTCCCCAAGGCCGGTGGGGAGGACACGTGTCACGGCCAGGGCTGTGGCATCTCTGGAGCGGGGGCTGTGCTCACCCTGCCTGCCTCCCCTCCTCCTCCCTGGCCCACAGGGAGTCGGTGTGGGCAGACGCAGATCCAGACCTCTGAGCTCTCCCTCCCGGTTGCGTCCTCGCAGCCTGATTGCGGAGTCAGTCCCTTCTCTGGAGCCATTCCACGTTGTCTAAGTAATTAAGATCCAACGGGTCAGGGAGAAAAAGCAGGACCACAGCTGAATTTCCCACATCTCAGCTGAAAGCCCTGACCACAGGGCTATTGACTGCTCTGAAAGGCTTGCTCCATAGATTGTGTCCTGGTCCTGATTAAACTTTTTGTGATGAAAGTTTCACCAAAACTAATGAAAATTCTGGTTTTCATGATTTGGCATTTTCCAGGGGAAAAAACAAAACAAAACAAAAACTAAAACAACTTGCCAAGAATTTCCCAACCAGCTTTAATCCTGAGACACTACCATGGGCCAAACAAGCGATGATAAGGATCTATGGAAACATGGGGAAACAAAGAAGTGATGTTTTTAAAGCCTCCAGAAAATAAAAATGCAGCTGGAAGGAGGAGCACGGGGTTTTCTCCAAGCACGCCGAGGAGGGAAATTCATTCCCTTTGAATCACGGGGAGTCCTTTCTAGTTGGTTTCAAAGGAAGTTGGCTGTGGTCGTTAACATGACCTTAACTAGTGCCTAGATATATTCACAGATGAGCTGGAAGCTGCTCTTCCCAGCGGTGTCACGGGTTGCTCGCAGCCTGCGGAAGGGCTGCTCGCCGTGAGAAACGAGAGATCGCCCTCCCTTTTATTGCAAGCGAAGACAAAAATTTCCCCCTGTGCCTGAAGCTCGGGAGATAAGGGGGGATGTGGGAGATACGGTCTTAACCGAAGCCATCTGGGCTGTGCCCGGGCAGCTGTGATGGGCACGAAGGCACAGGGGGGTGGAGGGAAGAGCTGGGTTTTGCTGAGGAAGGTCGTCTCGCTCAGCTGCAGAGGAAAGCCACATTCCCTCCCCAGCTTATGGGTGGCCGTGGATGTGAGGGAGGGGGACGGGGGACTGGACAGACTGGAGAATAAGGTGCTGTGGCCCAGCCTTGCACCCACAGGTGAACCCCCACGTTGCTTTTGCTTCTGGAAATGTCTCCGAGCGCTCTTTGGTATGGCCCAGTGTCAAAATAGGTCTGTAAAACGAACGTGTTCCCCCTGAGGTCTGCCCGTTTGAGCCGAAAAAAAGGGCACAGTGAAAAGTGCCACATTTCTATGAGTCTCCCCCAGAAGCACGTAGATGGGTGGGGAAGGTGAGGAAGGTGTTATTTGGTGGCAGAGAGGGACAAGCCTGAGGCTGCCACGTCCCGGTGGCACCCACCTGCTTCTGGTCACCAACTTTTCCAGCAGGCAGAGAACTTCAGAAATTCTAATAAAAATCAGCCCATGGTCTCTTTTGCTGTCCCGTGTTCAGAGTCAGCGGGGACCAAAGTGCTTTAGAGGAGGCGTAAATCCCTACTCTGCCCTGGGGGTGCGGCGGGGTGGCTTGGGGAGGAGGAAGATGCTCTGGGACGGGGGATAAGCGGCACTTGAATTTCTTGTGTGATGGGCCGAGCCCTCGAGCCACCAGTCTTGGCAGAGCCGCCGTGTTTGTCTGTACGGGATGTTACTCCCTGCGGTTAATTCGCTTTATTTTTGTGGTGGATTTAGTTTGTGAGGTGACTTCCACACTCCTGACCCTTCAGCGGTTTATTTGAACTGATCGGTGAGTTTGGTGAGTGAGCCCAATGATTTCTGACGTGAACTGAGAGTTCTCCCTCCCCTTTTACCCCGCGTTTCTGCGGTGCTTTGGCTACCCCGGCGTTTGGGGAGGTGACACGTCCCTCTCGGTGGCTTCCCCTAGGCTGTCTACAAGGCCTGGCTGTGCTCCGAGTATTTCAACGTGACCCAACAACAGTGCCGACACCGGATCCCATGCAAGCAATACTGCCTGGAGGTGCAGACCAGGTGCCCGTTTGTGTTACCGGACAATGATGAGCTGATCTATGGAGGTTTGCCTGGCTTCATCTGTACGGGTAAGGAGGTCCGGGGAGCAGGGTCGGGCTCCCGCAAGCCCCGGGGGGGGGACGGGGGGACGGGGCAGGGGTGGGTGCTGGTGAGCCCCCTCGCGCTTGGTGAGCCCACGCGCCCAATTTGGGAGGGTTTTTTGGGGAGGAGGTTTTTTGCAGCATGGAAATGGGTGGAGTGCTGCCGGAATGCGGCCTCATCTTGGGGGGTGAGGGGTAAGCGGCTAACGGGGGTGGGAAATGAAAGCCCCTGACTGAAAGCTAAAGCACGGCTGAAGGTGGCTGGGTTAAAGCAGGGCCGGGGCATCCTGATTAAAGCAGCGTTTGGGGAGTCCTGAACGTGCCCCAGGGCTGCGGTCTCTGCTTGCCGGTCTCTGCAGGCTCGGAGCCCTGTCGAGGGCCAGTGCCGGGGGGTCTCTGGGGGCCTCGTTTCTCGGGTTCTGCCTGTCGCACGGCGCAGGCACCGAGGCCAGCTCCCTCCGCAGTCTCCTGCTGACCCCCCTCCTCTTCCTCCGCTTCCTTCCCGCAGGGCTGCTGGAGAACCAGCTGCCCGACGAGGAGGCCAAGTGCTGCGAGGTGCAATGGGACTCCTGCGACCACCCCCCGGACAGCAACGACAACACATCCCCCAAATCCACAGCGTCAGAGTCGCTCCATTTCCACCGCCACGACCCCCACCTCCATCACCAGCGGCAGAACCACTACCACCTCTACCACCACCACCACCACCACCACCAGTACCACCAGTACCACCAGTACCACCAGCCCCGCTCCCCATCCTTGCTGCCGGTCTCTGCGGGGTCTCGCCTCGGCGGCAGCAGCAGGATCAGACTCTGCGTGCTGGTCCTGATGCTTCTCCACACCATGGTGTCCTTCTCCAGCGTGCACGGCAGCGGCGGCGGCGGCGGGGCGGCCGGCGGAGGGCTCAGCCTGGAGGCCCTGCCCGCCTTGGAGGAGAGCGTGGCACGGGACGAGTGACGCGGAGGGGAAGGCCGACCTCCGAGAAGAACGCCAGATCTTTTTTCCACTAAGGGGGGCACATGCTATTCCTCCAATGGGAGGCACGGGATTGGGGGTGACGCGCACCGCACACACACCCCCGCACATCCCCCCAAGAGCCGCTCGCCGCGGGGCATCCCCGTGATGAAGAGTCTCTCTAACGCGCACAGGGCTGCGGCACTCGGCTTTGAGAAGGGTTCGGTCAGTAGCAGCCGGGCAGCGCTACGTGCCCGGCCTCACCGAGGCGCCGGCGCAGGAAGGTACGGCACAGGGACGGGGTGGGGAGCGGAGGGGAGGGGGTCCCTTGGAAAGAGGTGTCCCCGTGGGACCGCCACGCATCTCCCGGCCGCCTCGGGGTTCCACAGTCAGCCTGGCCCACGTTCCTTTTCCTCCTCGGCCTGTACGTCCCGAAGGGGCAGGCAGGCAGAGAGGCAGCACCTCTTGGCACAGCCTTGCCCCCTGCTCCAGCTCCTGTCCTGGGGGAAAATCCCACCAACTCGAGGCAGACCCATCCTCGTGGGGTGCAGCATCCTCGGCATGGCTTTCCCCTCGCCGATGGGCTTTGGGGGGCAGGAGTGGGACGTTGTTCTGCTACACTGTGGTACTACTCGGGGGTTTGTCTCCTTATGTCCCCAACCTGCTCCTCCAGCTTTGCCTCTCCAGCTCCTCTGTGCGAGGCGGTGGAGAGGGAGGACGGAGGCGTGGAGAAGGAGACACATCCCCAGCATTCCCACTCTGCCAAGTTTCCTGATGATTTGGTTTAATTAACCTTTTTTTTTGGCTTTCTTTCCTGCCGGGAGTGGCTGGTTTCCGAGAGGAGTTAGGGCGGTGCGGCTCCAGCAGCGCGCAGGCTGAGCGAGGGAGCAGGATGGCGCATGGTGACAGCTGGACGCGGGGCGTTGGGAGGCGTCCATCCTTCCACGCTTCCCAGCTACAAATCATCGGCTGGGTGGCAGAAGGACTGGCCAAAAGGGCTGGAGAAATCTGCCTTGTAGGGAGAGTCTCCCACACAAAGAAGAGGCGCTAATAAAGCCCAGCTGGGGAAGAGAGTTTTTTGTGGACACTTTCTATCCATGCATGCCCCCCAGATCAGAAAATTTCTTGGAGCCCAGCTGGGACAGCTGGACTCGGCCGGGCAAGGTGCTGGCTGGTGCAGCCTCATTTGGCTCACTTGGTTGTTTTTTTTTTTTAAACCTGAGCTCAGCGTATCGAAGGATTCCGCCCCAAACAGACACCAGGTCCCGCTTCCCTAGGAAACTCCCCAGGAGGTGCGTGGGGGACGTCGCTGTGCCGCCGGGCCAGGCACTGGAGGCGAGAAAGTTCATTCTGGGTGTGGGCAAGGGGACGGAGGAGGGTGCGTTTTAGCACAAGTCAGGTGCAGAACGTCCTGGTGGCCACACGGCCATGAAGCTGCTTGTTGCCGGCAGGGGACATGTGATGGGCTCTCTGTTTGGTGGCAGAGTCCAGGGTGGATTGCTGCAGCCCTGCTGGGAGGCGGGGATGGAGCAGGAGGAACGTCCTGCTGCATCTCAGACCCATCCCAGATCCCCGCAAGGGCCCAAGAAGTCACAGAGTTGAGGACTGTAACGAGTTTTGTGGTTTCTGGTCAGTTGAGGTGAAGCAAAACCAAGCAGAGCCCCATGAGCAAAGCTACTTCCTACCCGGCTGGAAGAAGGAAGTACCGGGTATCTCGTGGGAAGGACAGGTTTCCTGACGTTTCCAGCCCATTTCCAGACCAAAGAGGCTCTGAGAAGCAGCTGAATGTTTGATTTCTGCTTTGACTTGAATCTCAGAGCTTTGGGGTGATGTTTACACATTATCAGTTGCCTGTTACCAAAGTCCCACAGATACAGAGCCTGTGAACCCGCTGTCCCTTGGTTATTGGGCTAGGAGAGGCGATGCTCATGGAGCATGCAGAGTGTTTCCCGAGCAGATTTCCTTGCTGTTGCTACCCAGAAGAGGTAGGACGATTCTCATTTGACTTATTCCTCACGCCATCCATATCTTTTCAGTCTAGTTTACACCAGTCTGAGAACTTGGATGTGCAACAGTTCAGCAAATAGGGATCTGGCTCCTCTGTGAGCAATGAGTTGGGGAGCTGCTGGGAAATGAGTTGGGGAGCTGCTGGGAAATGAATTGGGGAGCTGCTGAGCAATGAGTTGGGGGGCTGCTGAGTGATGAGTTGGGGAGCTGCTGGGTGATGAGTTGGGGAGCTGCTGAGTGATGAGTTGGGGAGCTGTTGGGCAATGAGTTGGGGAGCTGCTCTGATGACTGGCAAAAGTGTAGAGCCAGGCCGAGGGAGGGAGCGCCATCCTGGGCCTGCCTCGAGACAGCCGGATCCAGCTCGCTCTTAAGGAAATTAGATTTTTCATGTACTGCCAAGAGTTAAGCTAATTCCAGGCGCCTCTCTCCGAGATAGGCTGCATCCAATCTTTGAACGACTCATCTAGAGAGAGAAGAATAGCCCAGTGTGGTGCGTCAGCCAGCGGCCCTGAGTCACCGGCCCTACTCATTGTCTGCTGGTGTGACACTGAGCAGCGCCCGACCCTGCGGCAGGACGGGCTCACTCTTCCGCACGCGAATCCCGTGCAAAGACCCTTCCCGAGGGCTGCGGGCCCTCCTGCTCCGCCGGCGAGCCGAGCCACGGCCTGGTGTGTCGGTGTCGGCTCGGGTGGGTTCTGGTGGCACCGGGCGTGGAGGTTTGGGGATGGGCGATTTCCACGGAGCTGCGGGAGAGAGGTCAAATAGGCCCGAGTTATCATCAAGGACTAGGGGAGGCCGGTGGGGCTTTGCTGGGATAACCTGTGACAAATGGCTTCACCTTCCACGGCTTCGTCTCGGGAGGCGGGGAGCTGGCGCCGCGTCCCGGTGGATCTCAAAGCTGAGCCGTTTCAGAAACGGGGTCTCGAGCACGGTTACGGAGGGGGTGTGGTTGCATCCGCCGGGGAGCGAGGAGGCTTCGCAGGGCTGTCGTGCCGTAGCCGGAGGAGATCCGCACGTTTTCCAGGCCGTGGCTTCCCGGGAGGTGTTCACGGGAGGGCAGGGGGCGGGTGGGCCGCAGGCAGGGGGAGCGCGCGGGGTGCGGAGCCAGCGCGGGGCTGGGATTTTACCTAGTGTGACTGGAAGGAAAGTGCTGAGTCTTCACAGACCAAGGCTTTTGGAAGGAGTTCTTTTATTTAGCGAGTCTGGGCTGCTGTCAATAAGTTCTGTGGTTTTAGGGCACCATATGCTGTATTCAACACTTTGCCAATCTCGTTAAATGAATCCAGACTAGGCTGTTCACAGAACAGGACGGAGCAGCTGGAAGCGGTGGATGTCGCAGTCCATCATTATAAGGCCGTCGGATAAAAATCTTCTCTTTGGTCTGACATTACAACCTTAATAATCCTCCATCCATATTAGCTTTCTCTTTGCTATAAAAGAGAAAAGCCCAGAAAGGAGACGTTAACATTGTCTCAGTTAATACCACTAACATTATTTTTATTAAAACATGGAGGGAACGTGCCTGGGAGAAGGAGAGAAAGGGTTTCTTTGCCCCGCGCATGCAGGTATGCCTCAGCCCAAACCAGGAGCCCTTTGTGCTCCCACAGCTACCTGGGACCTTAAAAAACACCTTGAAAAACAGGAATTTATCCTACCGGGAATTTAAATGCAAGGGGCTTTCTCCGTTTCAGTCCAATGATCTGATTTCTTCTCCCCAAAGAAAGCACCACGCATGGGGATTAATATGTAAAACTCATTTTTTTTTTTCAGTGGATAAACTTCTCTCTGCTTGGGGAGAGGTGCCCATTGGTGATTCCTCCCTGGCCAGAGGCTTCCTCAGCCCCGTGGCACTGGGGGAGCCAAGGGGTGATGCTGCCCCGTGGGGTCTGGGTGCGGGCAGGGGAGCGGGCAGAGCAGGCAGGGCTGCCGGAGGAAAGGTAGCCGGGTCCTGCCCGGCTGGAGCGTTAGTCCTGGGTTTTGCACTTTAATGTAACTGCCAGTTGTACAAATTAATTAAAAATAACTGAAGAAAAATCCCAAAGAAAGGCCCTGATTCCTCTGGTGAAGATTAATCATTAGTTGAGCCTTTTTCTTATGAAAATACAGATCCATGGTAGCCCCAGGCAAAAGATTCCCAGGGAGAGCCCTCACCATTCGTGCTCTGAGTTAGGGAAATCGCTTTGAAAGCATCTGACAACTAAAGCAGAACATGTTGAGTAACTTGGCAACACTCAGAAAACATCTTGAAATGGTTTTTGTTCAACACATTTTGCTTTGCTTCAATAGGAGATGTCAGGGCAGTTCATTCACTGCCACTCAGGACTGCAGGCAACGCTGGGAGACGGTTCCTCTGCCCGCGTTTAAAAAAAGAAAAAAGAAAATCCCCGATATCTGCTGCTCCCGGGGCAGGATCCTCCTTGGTGATGCGATGGAGGTTCCCCTCGCCGCGCTCTGCAGGGCCCTCCTGGGTGCGAGGTCTCCCCGCGCCGCGCTGGCAGGGGAGGTGGGTGATTTACGGAGCTGCTGGTGGGATGGGGGGTCCCCCCCCACCCTGTCCTGCCTTGTGCTCAGCCTTGGGATTGAAGGCTCTGCCCTCAAAAAGTCATGCAGCAGCTTGTGATAAATTATAATATGATACCTCGCTACCACCCCGGAAAGGAATGCCTATAGAAATGGGTAGAGACAAACATACTCGGATTCTGCGAAAACCCCTATTAAAATCTGCACGATGAGCCAGACAGTTTTGTTTATGGACTTTTTGAGCTGCCCTGTGGGTATAAATCTCTCTTAAAGGATCCGTCAGAGGTTAGGAAGGGCAGTGTCTAATGTTAAGGCAGGATGTTAATAACCATCTACTTCAGCCCATCCAACAGTCGCTCCTTGGGCACCCCAGTGGGTGACTGAGCTCCCTCTGTTCCAGAACCCTGTGATCACCCCTTCTCCCCCCAGAAGGAGCCTGTTTAGAGCTCCTGGGGCGAGGGGGCTGCCCAGGTCCAAGCATCATTTAGTTTTATTTCAGGAGTGAAGGTTTTCAGCAGCTTTTTTTGGGTGTTTTTGGTCCGTACAGCTCTTGGGGTGACTGCTTCCAGTCCTGTTCTCGCTGCAGGGAGGGGGACGGGGAAGCCAAACCCGCTCTGCTCGTCCTCTGAGTGCCAGGAGTCAGCCCCCGACTCTGGAAAATCCCAGCAGTTTCCACCATTCCTGCAGCCCCGTCTCGAACGAACGAAGCCAGCACCAACCGTCCTCCCCCTGGCTGAGCGGAGATGAGCATCCTCCCCAGAAATGGGGCTCCCAAAAACGGGCTTCGCTCCACCACCCGCGGGCTGGTCCTTGGAGGAAAGTGGGGGGGGGTTCCCACACGTGGCTGTGCAGGACCTGCAGCTGCTCCCCCCACCCTGCCCCAGCTGTGGGCTGGGGGATGTTGGTCCCGCCGAGGTGTTGGGGAAGGAGGGTTTTACCTCCACAGCCCAGACCCTGCGAGGGAGGTCACCGGCATCGGCTGCTGCGGGGTGGTTTCCAAAGGGACCTTCAGTTCTGCCCCTTCTGGGACGAAGGGAGCAAAGGAAATGCTGTGGCCATACATGAAGGATAAATCGTTGTCCAATAAGGACCATAAAAAAAAATTAAAATAACTCCTTTTAAAAGTTGCTGGGATTTTCTCAAAAGCTCGCAGCCCCTGCTCGCAGGACTGGGTGTTCGCGGGCAGGAGATGAGTTACAGCCACCGTCGTTCCTCCAGCTGCCTTTCCTAGGCTGCCTATCTAGTACTTTTGTTCGAAACAAGGTCAGAAGTGGTTTCAGTCTTGTTAGCATTTTATGATGATCCTTTTTCAGCCCAGAAAGTCGACAGCTTCATTTGTTGTAAACTGAAACTCAAAAAAAAAAAAAAAAAATTAGGTTTGGCTTATGAAATTTGGGTTTGGTTTTACCATTTTTAAACGTATTTGGGAACTGTGCGTGCTTGAGTTGCAAAACAAAAAGACATTTCAAGCCAGACAGTTATTTTATTTTGAAACTTGTCAAAACAAGCCATATTGATAATTATGACCAATTTTTTTTCAAATTGAGAAATGTATCAAGAACAGCCCTTTCCCACAAAACCTTTCATTTTCAAAAAATAAAATGCAAAAAAAATCAATCACACTTTTTCTGCTCGCACAGTTGGAACTGGTGGCAGCGGATCCGGAGAGAATAGCAATTTGTAAGGAATTCCAACCAGCTCTACTTAAAATAGCATCCAGCCAGTTTCTTGGGGGCAGCAGGCTGAGCGGCTCCGTGGCAAAAGCAAACTGGAGAGCTGCCCCTCATACTGGGAGGGTTCCAGTCCGGGATCACGCACCTTGGGGAGCACATGGGCATGTTCCCCCCCCAAATTTGCTGCTGAGGTGCTGCTGCCCGGGAGGAAGAGTCCCTTCTCTAGGAGCTCGGCCGGCGGTGGGTGCCCCAGCCATGCCTCTAACCAAGCTCTGTTTTCTTTTCCAAACTAAACCCGAGTCCAGCTTTTAAGCCTCCGATCCTTTCAGACGTCACGCTTACGGGACGCCTTCAGAAGCAGAGATGCTCCCGTAGGATCGGGGGAGTTTAAATCGGGAAGGAACTCGATGCGCTGCTCCGGCCGGGATTGCCACAAAGCGAGAAAAGCAAACGCCGCGGTTCAACCGGAGCCGGTTTACGGGAGAGACTTGAGAGAGAGCCCCAGAGAAAGAGTCCTTGCCCTCTTGCCCTTCTCCAACTCCGAGCGCGGGAGGTGCTCGTCCTGGCAGCCCAGCCAGGTCTCAGCCCCTTGGCTGCCAGCGAGGGCCGGGCTGGGGGGTCCAGGGGGGGGCCTGGGGGGGACCGCAGCAGGGCCCGGGATGGCTTTGCCTGTGTGTGTGCGACCAGGCTGCTTGTGACCGAACCCTTCTCAAGTGCTTGTGAAACGTCGGTGGTTACAGAGCTCAGACCTACAATAAAAGGTCCTTTTACAGTACGTGGTGGCGAGGTGAAAAAAACAACAAAACAAACCATACTGCTGAAGTCAAAATATTCTTTCTAATCCCCCTGCCCGGTTTCTCTTTCTTTCCAGCTTTCGTCCTCTGCCTCCCGGACCCTCCCTCTCTGTTCCCACCCCCCTTCTGTTTCTCTTTCTCCCCACTGTCATAAGAAAGTGACTGTGTCCTCGAGGGGACAGTTTTCTTATGCCATTTTATACACTGTGCTTCATGTTTAGAACTTTTTTGCACTAGTTCCTATTACATTTATTTTCCAAAATGGTTTGACAGAAAACAAAGAAAAAAAACCAACAAAAACACAAAACCATGCTATAATTCAGTTGTATTAAAAATATTATCCTACTACTCTCTGTGTTCAATAGTCTCTGTACCTGTAATGCTTTCAGTTCTGTTGTATTTTGGGGCAGAGGTTTTCTCCGCTCCTTGTTTAACCCAGTAAAGAAATAAAATGTTAAGAATTGATGATAACTTCCTCCTCCCTTTCTCTGCGGTTTAATTTGGGCCGTGTAGGTCCCGGCGTGCTGCTCGCCATCCGGGGAGACACGGGGGGACAGGCTGCCAGCCCCTGCTCTCCACCAGATCCTGCCCTGCAAACTCGCTCTGTCTGTCCTACGGGTGTTTTTTTCCTGCAAAATCCAATCTCAGATGGAGGACAGAAGAGGCAGAATGGAGGGACAATAACCCTGCCTTACTGAATTTGATTTCGTAACCTTTCTTTATATTCTTTTGTTTCTTGCCTTCACATTTCTTGCCATGGGGCTCACCTCAGAACAATAGGGGCAAAGACTGTCACCAAGAGATTCATCAGAGAATAATGACTAAACCAGGGTATCCAAATTTTGCCCAGCTGAAGTCCACACCCACATATAATCTGGAATTAATTCATCTGGACAACAGATCTCGGCATGCAACAGAGCTAGGACACTTCACTCCAAATTGAATGCTGCATGCTAGGCTGCAAAAGGCCATGTCGTAAAACTCTGAAGTTACACTTTGGCCATTCCTCCCCCGAGCTGAAAAGTCTCCCTTTGGAAAGAAGATGAGGAAAAAAAAGAGCAAAAAGAATTAAATTTTTTTTTTAAAGCGGATGGGTGCAGAAGGCGAATACGAGGGGGAGGGTGCTGGGAGGCGTCGGCTCCCGGAGACGGAGAGGAAGAAGCGGGGGGTGCAGGAGGGGAGACACGGGGAGCACAGCCAGGAGGGGGGTCTCTGGTGTGTAACCAACTGCATGAGGGGCTGGGGGGGTAAATCATGAGTTTGGATATATCATGGCTAGAACTGAAGAAGCATTTCCTGGCCTCTCGCTAGGTCCTTGTTCCCTTCTGCCTAAACCAAATCATCTCTACAAGAGACAGGTGTCCTTTGTGGCTCAGAGAGGGAAAAAAAAAAAAAAAAATATATACATTCAGCAGAGTTCCTCAAACAGAGGAGGTGGCCCAGGAGGCTGTGCTGGAGGCGTGGAGCCGGGGCTGCTGGCACCCGGCTGGGCTGAGCGCCGGGGTCCCACTGCCGCACCATCCCCTTCCCTCTCCCTTCGCCTCCGAGGATGCCTGTGGCTCTTCTCTTTGCCCCGCGCAGGGCCAATATCATAGAATCACAGAATCATTCAGGTTGGAAAAAACACTTGGGATCATCGAGTCCAACCATCAGCCTGACTCTACAAAGTTCTTCCCGTTCAGCCCTTCAGCTGAGAAATCCAAAGTGTTCCAGGGCTGCCTGTCCCTGCTGGCACCTTTTCACACGCGGGCACAGGCACGCACACGCCTCTTCCCCAGCCACCGTGGCAGATGGATGGTACCCGATTTTCATTTCCATGATGCTTTGCTCGGGTAGAAGATGGCATCACACCTCCTTTCAGAGGGAGCCACTTTGTTGCTACCTGGTTGTCTTTTTGCCCTGGTTGTTTTTTTGTCTCAACCACCTGATTGTCTTTTTGCCCACAGAACCCAGAGGCAGGAGGTTCAGGATATCGGGACAGGCGGTTGGGGGGGGTCACGGTGCGACTCCCACTTTGGGCAACTAGAGATCAGCATCCTCCCAGCCCATTTTTATCGGAAACCGTGCTGCTCACTTGTTTCTTCAGTCACATTAAGTCATCTACAACCTCTCACAAGGTCTCCAGCAGCAGTAATTGTGTGAATTCCCACCAAATTTCTCAGGTGACCTTCACAGTGGTAGGGAAGTGAGAGGAGAGTGTAGATGCTGTACAGGAGCACTGTAGATGTAAATCAGGGACAGTGGGGTCCTTTGTTCTAAAATCCATCTGTCCTGGTTTCTTCCAGCCTATAGTTTTGATTTTCAGCCAGTTCTGGTGCCGTCAAAGTGTAAAAATCAGGCAAAGTCAAGATGGTTTCCAGGACAAAGCATGAACGTGAACTTCTGACGTAGAAGCATGATGGCCAGCTAACAGAAACGGGGCAGGGGGGGTCTTTATTATTCGTGTAGCGGGGATAATGCTCAGCCCCCCAGACAAACACAAAAGCACACACCAGAGCCCTCTCCAGAGCAGCATTCAGGTGTCTCAGGTTAGCATAAACCCTGCTGAAGGCACTTAAATCCCACCCAGCCATTTCCTAATGCCTGCAGCCCCCACCCCACTTGCTTTGAAGGTACTTTCAATAGTGGTTCCTCAGGGGTGTGTCCTGAACCACCCCAATTTGAGCAGCTCTGGGCCTCAGCTGGGCTCTAGAAACTACATATAAGAGTCCTGCAAAGGGTTGTTAAATAGTCTCAGGATGCAGAAAGCAACAGATTTTTCAGAAGGTGGGTTTGGGAGCACTTTTTGTTCCAGGAGCACTGCTGGCAGGATGGGTCCCAGCAAGCCACGTCCCTTCCCACCAACCTCCTGCTGCAGCACCGAGGAAGCACTGGCTGGCGTCTCTGCCACGTGTGGGGTAGGTGGTAGCTGGTTGCTACAAAGCCTTTCAAAAAGGACCTGCTGCTGGAGATCTGGAGGTTGAGGCCCTGGCCAGGGAGGGAGAGCACAGCTGGAGAGGTGGAGGTGTAGCTTGAGCCTGTAGCGTGGCTCTGCTGGGCTGGGCTCAGGGCATTTAGAGAAGCCCTACAAGAGCAGGGCAACCAAACTGCTCCTGAATAGCCCTACATCAACATGCAATTAATGGGATTTCTGAGCCAAGTGCAAGGGATTTCCTCGTATCTCTTTGTATAACAGCTCTGGATTGATGTTGAACTGCTGAATTGTGGAGCTGCTTCCTTGGACCCAGCTGCTCCCCTGGTATCCCCCCTCCCATGGCACTGACTGCCGCAGCGCTGCATCGTGTGCTTGAGAAACTCTTTGTTCTTGGCAGCTCCTTTTGATGTCCCTGTGCCTCGTCACCTGGGACACCCCATCCCTCACCTGTGCTCTCCAGGCCTCTCGTGGCTTAACAGACCCTGAGCATCTCTCCCCTCCCTCACTGCCTTTCCAGGAAGAGACTGTGAGCAAGCCCTGTCTCCCTGCCTCCAGGATGCCCTGAAAGAGGCGTCTGTTGGGCTTGGCCACTCTATAAAAGACCTCAAAATTTATGGGGCTGGAGAAGGGGACTAGAAGGCCCAGGAATGCCCAGCATGGGGAGTAGCGATGCTGTTCCTGAGCTTGCAATGAGCGTTGAGCAAAGCACAGGGAAAGGTTTTGGTGGCCACACAGTGCCTGAACTGATGCAGCAGCTGAAAATCCGCCCAGGAACATGCCAGTTCCCAGGGATTCTGTTAGCAGGGATTTGAAGTTGATGTGAGTTAAGTGGATATAAATTTTCATGCCTATAGGCCTGTGGACATCAAAGCTGGAAGGCAGCTGGAAGTGAGAGAAAAATTTCTGAGCTGTAAATTTGTCTTGTGATTCCATAAAATCTGAAATGGGCAGTGTAAAAAATATTTGTGCGGGAAAGAGCAAAGAAAATGCTGCACCCCTGAGAAAACAAGACAAAGTGCTGCAGACCCAAACCAAACTCCAAGCTTGGAAATGCTCTGAGGTGCCAGATGGGACTCCCCAGACGCTGAAATCATGGGTGGGGGCCAGATTTCTAACACCACCTCTTCTGGATATGAACTAGGAGTTCCCTTTGTTTCTATATTTATTTATATAGTTTAATAGATGATGCATAAGGTTCTGCATTCTGGTTTATCAAAAAATAAATATTGTTTTCAAACACGTGCATCTAGGAAACATGCTAACTGTGCAATTACATTTCAGAACAATTTCAGAGCTCCTGAATCTTCTCCATCTCCCCTGGGCACAGGAGTACTCGGGACTCACGAAAATCAGGCAACTTGTTACCTCAGATCTAAAAATGTGCTTGAGGGCCTCGCTTTTCACACCAACATTGGAAGGTGGGAGACTGAGAATCCTGAAGAGAGAGCCTGTGTTTTATTGTCCCTCCCACTCTTCACTATAAGAGTGCAGGTTCAGGTTGTGTTTTCCACCTACCAGGAAGCTCAAGGAAGTTTCTAGGCCTCTCAAAGTCTGTATGTTCTGGATACATTCAAATTGGGGTGCTCTGATGTTGGCGAGGAGTTCTTCACTTATTTTTATGGGGTCAAACAGGTATTTTTTTTTTGGTGGATTTATGGATTTTTGTGACTGGAAAGTTAGTGTAATGCCACCTCAGAAAACTGATGAAAATCTTGTAGTTAAGAGTTGAAGAAATTATTAATGATTGTAATTTTCCACATTTTTTGCCTAGAGGACTCCTTTGTTCTCTTCTTTTTGTCTAAAATTTGTGTTAAGTAAGAGCTTACAATTTAATTTTCATTAGCAACCCCTTTGCAGTCGCAGAGCAGGGTTTGGCTGGATGGGCTGTAGAAGGTGGGCTTATGTGGTTTTATGTGTTAGATCCTATGAGCCAGGTGGGTTTTACTGTGCGACTTCTTCCTCTCTTGTTCTGTTTCTCCTGGTGCCCGCTTTGGATCAGATCCTTGACACTGCACGACAGCCTGTGTCATTCTATTAGATCTGGTTTGGTCGCTGGGGAAGATCAAGGACATACTGAGGTGTTTCCTCCACTGAAAACATCAACATCTTTATTAATTCACCTTTAGTTGTATTGAAGTGAAGGCCCTTGGTGGGAAAAGGCTGGGAAGGAGTTTATTTTCTGCCTTCACGTGAGAGCAGTGGAAGTTCCTTTCCTTTATTTCATCAATATTCAGAGAGATGCATATTTCAAGGAAAGGATCAGGCACAGAAGAAGGTGTTGCTGGACTTGGATGATTGTCCTCTCTCGTGAGCTTTACCCAAAAACCCTGTTAATTAAACCACAGCAGGTAAACCTGTAGGTCCTGGTATTCTGAAAAAAATAAAACAAAAAATTCAAAGGCCTGCAAAGGAAGCACTGGAGGTGGGATGGCCTTGGTCATGTGTTCCGAGGGCAGATCCCCAGCAGCAGAGAAAACCTGGTGGTGGTCAGCAGGAATGTGCTGGTCCCATCCTGGGGACTTCTCTTTAAATAACGACAGAGGAGACTTCGTGAGGTTGGGCTGGATGTTGTAGGTTGAGTTTGGGAAGGCCTGGACATGCTCCTCCTCCTATTGCCCTAATGAGTAAATAGATCTGGAAGGTGGGATGTGCTTAGTTATGAGTTATTTCCAGTCCAACTGTATTATCCAAAAAGTCCACTGGTGTTTTTTTTATTCCCTGTCAACCCTCTACTCTTCTTGGGCCCCAAGGAGTCTTTCCTCCTGCAGCCCTGTTCCAGCCATGACCCCTCAGAGCAGTGTCCTGTTTCTCTCCTTCACCAGCATATCATCCCTGTGATAAAATCAGTTGTACGTTAAGAAAACTCGCTCCTGGTGAGAGCAAGCAAGAGCCTTCAGCTGGTGAAGGTGAGGGCTCCCAGGACGAGGTCCTGGAGGTGAATCTGGCATTGTGTTAGGGGAGCACCACAGGCATGGCAGGTCCAGGATGCCACGGGTATTCATCTGGTGCTACCCAACACTGATCCACCCCTTGTGCTGCCCTTTCGGCTGCTTTCTGTAAGGAAAAATGTGCTGGATCTGGTTTTCCTTTGTGGAGGGAAGTGTTAAGTGCAAGCAAAGATCACAGACATGATAAATTCAAGGGATGTCAAATTGCATCAAACTTCCTTGTCTTAACGTGGAAACATCAAGTGACCTGAACCAAGTAACAGAAATTGCTCTCTGAGAGCAATTCCTTGTATTGTTATCTTTGTATTGTCCGTGGCACATCACTCATTTACACGCGTTCCTTTTCCCTCCCGGTCCTGTTCATGTTTTTAGTACAAAATGAGTCCCATGTATGTGATAATTAGGATTATAGCTTCTGTCTTGCTCTCAGGCTTCCTAGCAACCCTTCACATTTGATCTGTCACCTTTTCCAAGGTTTGCTCCAGCAAGTTCTCACCCTCTTCTTCCTCCAGTCTTTCTCAGCTCCTTCCCACCACCCTCCTCTCTATCACTCAGCCTTCTTGCCGGTGACTTGATCCTTGCTCCAAAACTAATCAGGATTGCCCCACACCACCTCTGCACAGGGATCATTTGGTCATATCTAGCCCAGCATTTGTTCCTTGCAAAATCTGCCTTCCCTAGAGCCATTTCTCCCATCGCTGGGTGCTAACCTGGGCTTCCAGTAAACCCCCAGGTAAGCTTGCGACCAGCTCGGAGGGAAGTCTTGCTGCCAGAGGATCCCCTGACATGTTTGTATTCACAAGCTTGTCAACATTTGGCTTTTTTTTTCTCTTGGGGAAAGTTGCTACTGTTTCTAACACCATTTCAGATCTTCCGAGCCTAGTTGTGAACAAGTCTAGCATCAGTGCTAAAATGCCAGATGCTGTGGAGACCCGTTCCGGGTAAGTCTACGCTAGAAACTGTCACTATGTTGGCATTAGGGATGGTGGAGTTAGGAAGCCAAAGAGAGAACCTCTTTTATATAAACTGTAAGTTTTTCATAAAAGCCTTTCTAATTTGTACCAAAGAGACTCTAGCACACCCTTGGGACTGGTAAAAATAATAATAGCTTAAGTGGTAGAAGACTGTGAATTTGAAACAGAAGGTTATGAGATGTAGAAGTATTACAAAAAGTCAACGTTGTATATCAATAAATGTAATTTAGATATACAAAGGAGATAGCAAAGATTTCAGCAAAGACCTGTCAAGTCTTACCTCTTCAGATCTCTTTGAAATAAAGCAGATGTCTTCATCCAATTGATCCAGACTGAAGAAACTGGCCTTCACATCCAAAAGTATGTTATTTCAAATCACGGATGAATTACTCCTTTCAAAAATTACATGGTTTGCTATTTTTCAATCATTTTTTTTTTTATTCCGAGATGAAACACACATGTTTATATTGGCTGGTTTAGCCTAGAAACGCGGCATTCCCCAAAGCTAGAGATCCAGAGCTTGTGGAGCCACGGCTGCTGGACCTGTAATAAAGGAGGTGAAGGCAAATGGCACTCGTTAGAGCTCTGTCTGCTTGGGGCTTGAAATGTGCCTCTCTAATAAGCAATTTAATTTTTACAATTCCGTACCATAACAAACAGCTACTGCCCCTCTCCAAATCCTCTAATCGATGCTCAAAGGACGTGCTTTAGCAAGCCTTGACCTGATGTGGGCTCCACAGAGGAAATTGCTGGTTTAAGGCTGCGTTACTCTAGGATATTACGTCTGAGCCTTGTCATCTTTCTCCTTGCTTAAATCTGCAACTGCCAGGATGCCTCTAAGAACAAACACTCGGTTTTTCCTTCCCCTGCTTATTGCTGTCATGTAATATTCACAGTCTCGAGGTTACAAATTGCTGAAATCCTGGGTCAGCTGGAAACTAAGCCCCTTATGTTGGAGGTCCTGGAGCTGGATCAGGGCCTTGTGTGTGCAGTTTCCAACAACTTGAGTGAGCAGACAAAGCCGGTTCCATGTGTCCTCCTTATGACTGCTCCTCCTTTGATAGAAATTACTTGGATTTACCCTTCCCAAAGCCTTCAGTGCTTTACCCTGGACTCACCCTACCTTACCCGAGATGCTTAAAAATTCATGTTTAGTCCAAAACTATGTGGGAAGACTCTGATCCCTGGCTCCCAACAACTACTGGCCTCTCCTCCCCACTGGCACCTTTGCAGGTGCAGCTTTGAGGGGAAACACTTGACCTTCAGGAGGGTAGGGATGAGAGGGATTCCCTCCCCTGTCTCCCACCCTGCAGCAGCTTTCTTTGCTGGGCAGACTGGGGCTGCAGGACAGCTGAGCTGGGACCCTCCACATCTGGCCCTGGCCACTGAGGAAACGCTGCTGGGAGGCAGTGTATTTGCATGGACACCCATGTGCATCGGGCACAAGGACACGCTGGTCACCGCACTACCAAAACCCACTGCCATCTGGCTAATTTGTCATTCTTTTTTCATTCTTCAATAATGTTTAATTTATTACTCTTTTTTTGCTTAGCCCAGAAGAGCCACTTACAGCAGCCTGAATCGTCTGTGCAGCTGTGACCAGAGAGACGTGGTGTGTTACCAGAACCAAAGCGCAAGGCCTCCCCCAGACCCTGCGCTTTGTGATGCTAATAACGAAGCACCGTTAATCTATCTACGTGGTGGCTCCGGGGGGGTTCTGGAGGGCAAATGGGCTCGGGTGACAAAGGAGAGACGCTGCAGCCCACAACACCTCCCTTGTGAGGAGTAATAAGCCCATGGCGTCGGTCCTGCGCGAGTCCCTGCTCTATGAGAAGGGACAGGTGAGGGGGAGATGGGCCACTGGTCAGTGCCACGGGGCTCTCCAGAGCCTCCGCCCACCCCGAGCACTGCTCGCTGTGCTGATGGACCCTGAGGACTTCAGCAGCACAAGACAAGTCTGTGGCTTTCCTTCGAGGTGCAGACTAAATGTAGGTTTAGCTGGTGAGTACCAAACCTTCAGGTCTGTTGAGCTGTAGGACAGGGCTGTGGGGTCAGGACAACGCCGTACAGCCAGGCTGGGAAGAGCCTTGCACAGACCAGGTTAGATCAGCAGGGAGAGATGTGAGCACGGGGTAGTCCTTGAGCTCACAGAAATCGAGCTTATATCATTTAGAATTAACTCTGCTGACACACTGGTGCATTTTGTGCATAGGCTTATCCCTGCAGAGCAGGTTGTAACCCCCTTTCATGACCGCAATGTCTCCTCCAGCCAGAGGGAAATCTGACAGAAGATGTCCTGGAAACCCCCTGCCCGGGGTTTGTGGCGTGTGTGAGTATTTCAGCCTCTTTGGCTTCTGCTTCTCTTGCTTTAGAGCTTTAAATTCTGTGGATAATAATTTAATCAGGTTTGTTTCTTCAAAGAGGTAATTTGTGCCATGCGTTAACAGAGACAAATATAAAGTGACCGAAATCATTTGCAGATGGACCAGGGCCACAGCTTGAGCACCGGGACAGGCAAAGAGTGCTGCAAGAGCCCTCTGCTTCTGCTCTGAGGGCGCTCGCTGGGTCTGGCTTAGGTGGGAAGGGACGTGCTTTGGGGGTCTACCCCCTGCACAGAGGGAGCACGACGCTGCAGGATGGCTTCCTCCCCCTCCCTGAGAAGTACCAAATCCAGAGCCGTGCTCCCCGGCAGACAGGTCAGGCAAATGCTGGAGCCTGGGGAAAGCCCTGCCATCCTCTGGCAACTCGCAGAGAAGAGGAGCACCCTCCCCTTGTCAAGCGAAGCGTGAGCTGGATGGTGCAGCTCCCTCCTCCTCCTCCCTGTTTTCACACGGGCTGTTGGTCGAGCGAGTGTTACCGATACAAGGGGCAAAGCAGGCTCGGGGCTTTCTGGAAGGATGTCTTTCATATATCACGTATATTCCTTGAGGCAAAGATCATATCCTCTTTCACTGGCAACAGCAAATCCTGAAACCAGCACTCCAGGACAATAACTTGGAAGAGTCCTCCGCTGCCCGCTCGCCTGAGCGACCTGGGATGTGGGGAGCCGAAGGGTCAGGGGCGCTGAGGCAGCGAGTACCGGGGAGGTTGTATAACGTGGTGTGGAATATCATTGTTCCAGCCAGGATGAGTAAGAGCACAGCTGATGCTGGTCACCGACTGCACTTCCATGTGTCTGAGGGAGGGGGAGGCTGAGAGACGGTTGCACAGTTGAAAATAAAGACAATAAGTCTATAAAAGTTTAAGAACTGAATAGATTCCTGACATTTGCTTTTCATTATCACCAAATAACATATAAATAAACATACAACAGAACCAAGAGCAACATCCTAGTTACCCTCTCTAGAAGAAGCTGTGTTTAGACTCAACTGAGCCTTCTTTGCCCAAACCTCCTCCTCGTGTACTCTGTCATGAAATGAAATAGCAAAGCTGGCTAAGCAGTTAGGCCTCCATCTTCGTTTAAAACAGAAAGCAAAGCAAAGGCTTGTCTATACAGGAAAGCTAGATGTCAACGTGCTGCTAATTCTTAGAAGTCAGTAGTATAGGGGGAAGAACGTGTGAAAATAAGCACAGGAGGAATCAATAGACCCTTTTTTCCCTCTCTCTCTGTAAAAAGGACACGAGCATGCATAACTCTTTTTGTTATTATTATCGCTTGCTGCTAATTATTAGTGAATCTCAAAGACGAAATGTCTGTCAACACGTGGCGGTAGGTGTTGCTTTTCCTTTTCTCATGTTTAATGATGTAAAATGGCCCCTCGAGCAGTGCTGTGCGCACGGCTCTCTGTAAACACTGCCTAGTGCTGGCAAGAAAAAAAATAATCCAGGCTTAAAATGAAGTGGCTGCCTAGACACGGGGATATCGAGTGGTTTCTAATTATCCTCTGTCTTGCACATCTTGGAGAAGCCTGTTACATTGACTGCCAGTCCGGGGGGGGGACTGGGATGATCCTGGTGCGGGAGAGTTTGAGGAGTGAGAAGCTTGGTAGGTGTCATGTTAAATGACAGTTGTAAGAATTGTGGAGTATGATGGGAGGGACAGAGGAATGATCAGAGAGAGGAAGTGATGGCCTGAGAGAGGGAAAATCTCAGAGGAGTTGTAGAGAGAGCCAGGAAAGAGGCATCCCATGAATGCAATTGCTTGGTACATGTTGCTCTTGTAACATGAACATCTTGTTCAATCCGTGCCCCTGTGGAAGCAGCCGGACGCAAATAACCACCTCTTCTGTGCAGGCAGAACTCGTAGTGAGTGAAAAAACGATCTTAAGTAAACCAGATTGTGTGAAACAGCTCGGCTCTCGTTGAGGAAAAATAACTGTAATTGCAGTGATGTGTGGAGGCTTTATACAAGCCAGGATCCTTTGTCCTAAGGGCTTATAAACATACCTGAGGACACACTGTTGGTATTATGACTTCAGGCGACTTTATTGTACTGATGTTGTTGCTAACATCACCGAGAGAGTGAAAGAGATGGTTTTCCTGCAATTTAGCAGCGCTTTTCTCAAAGGAAAGTCATGAATTCCAAAGCTTTTAGGTCACGCATGTTAAAATCTACCCTATTGCTGCTGCAAATATTACAGCTGTTGCCAAAATGTAAATGGGGAATGGGCTAAAATCTTCTTTACAACATCCTCCTAAGAGATCCCCCCATCTGCTGAATATGCACAGCAACTGGCACTTGGACCTGCCATAAAGCACCCTGTGTTATGCTGAGAGAGTTTTACCTAGACGCCAAAAGAAAGGGAGATCTTCTAAACTGACAAGGCTGCTGTCGCAGGTCCTCCTCCCACCTTTGCTTAAATCCTGCTGGGACGGGAAGGCTCTGCTGCACTGTGATGCTGGAAAAAAACAGCGAGTTTAGGAATCCAGAAGAAAAGTCCCCTGGCATTAGAGACGTTGTCTCTGTGCTTTCTTCTCCTCTTCGGCCTCTGCCCACCCTCCAGAGGACTCTGTCGCACTACATGGGCTGGAGGGAACAATGCCTTTATTTTTGGAATGTTTCCTTTTTTCCTAGATTTCTCTCCATTGTTCAGAGGAAAAAAAAGCAGGGGCAGCTGGACCCAATAAAGTCCAGCAGATATAAAGGGGCAAAATTTGGGTGGGGGGACCTCTTCCTTGTGAAAGAAGTAATGTTTGCTGATTAAAAAGAACTGTTCTTTATTTTCCTATTGTGGACCCTGCCTTTGATCAGCCCATCCGAAGCATTACAAATCGGTGTCATTTCGGCAGCCGTTAGGAGCGGGAGGTTTTTCTGTCCGCTGGCTCCTGCCTCGCCTGGACTGGGACTCCACGGAGCGATGAGGCTGGGCTACAGAACACAACTGACACCTTTGAGCTTCTCCATCCATAAAACGAAGTTTCTCAGGGGTGGCATAGCAAAAGGGGATGAAACTCGTAAAAGAAGCGGCACCGGTTGCATTCATCAGCAAAAGAGGACCCACGGCTCAGAAAGAAAACTTCTGTGGCAGGGGAGGGCCCCCCTGCCACACACTCTCACCAAAGCCTGAAGTTGGCAGCAATGCTTAGAACAAGAGAAATTAAGATAAAATCCTGGAGAAACAGTGCAACACCTCCGTTTGTGGAGCTTGACAGGTGCCACGGGGTCAATGCATGAGGATCTCTCTCAGGTCTGGGATGACACATTAATTAGATATGAATTATATCATCAGATGGGATTTCTTTTTAATTGGTGGGATGTTGCACGATGACCTGTTCTAGGAGGCAGAAGTACCTTAATCCGAGGATTTGGCAAATGTCCCTAATGAAATCTGAGCAGAAATGGTGGACTCACTTCTTATGCACAGTTAATATTAATAACCACTTGACCCAGCTACACCGCTCGGACTTAGGACATCTGCAATACCGACCCTATGAATATACATGCTACAAAGTATTTCAGGGACTTCTGGGCTTACTTGACCTCTAAAATTAATCTTAAAAGTAACATAAATTACTCTTGACAATGGAACTAGGCTATTGCGAGTCTCAGTAGGTCAATGTATGACTGTTTTTAAATAATTTGGCTCTTGATCTTGAAAAACAGTAACAACCCTAAGCATTCAAGTAATTATAAATTGTCCTAAAATAACTAAGAGAATTTTAAACAGAGGGTTCATTTGCTTTTATTTGCTTTTTGCTCTTGAGATGTTAGGGTTGGCAGTAGTTAATGCTTCCAGTTTTTTCTTCACAAATATTAGGGAAACATTTCTTTCTTAAATGAAAACAGAGACTCTCATATAATTTCATGACTGTTACACAGAACTTACAGAAAAAAAACCTTACTGCAGAAAAATAAGGCTAGGAAGGACTACAAAGAGGTCATCTAGTTCATCCTCCTCCCCAAAGGCAGGATAAACAGCAACTATAGTATTCTTTATAGATGTAATCTATGAAATACTGAGCGATGGAGACCCCACAAATTCCCAGGCAATCTGTTCCAGGGCTTGGAAGGCTTTTCTCCTGGAAAGGACAGCCTTGTGTAAAACTCACCCTGCCCAGGGGATGACAGAGCAGGGGAACACAGCCCTGCAAGGGACCACCCAGCTCGCCAAGTCGAGCCCCGGCAGCTGGGCATCGTCACCCAGAAGCCCTGAGCCTCGGGGATTTGTTAGGTGACAGTCCCTGGTGCGGCCACCTTTCCTGTAGATCTGTGAGAATGACAACACGTCCTCTCAGCGCTCGCTTCCCCAGCTCTGCTGATCTGCTCTGCGTTATCTGAGCCTCCAAAACCAGCTGGACCTCAGCAGTGCCACCTAGCCACTCCTGCCTCACCCTCTGCAGCCTCAGCTGCTCCTTCTTCCTTCCATTAAGACCTTTGCACTCTTTTTTTTGTCCCTTTTTATTCTTTCCATCTTTCAAATGGTATCCCATTTTCTTCAGGCCACCTCTCCAATTTGTTAAGATAATTTCTAACGCTCTATTTGAACTTCCTTGCAGCCTGTGGCATGCAGGCATCATACAGAATCTTATTAATCACAGAATCATCTAGCTTGGAAAAGACCTTGAAGATTGTCTAGTCCAACCATTAACCTTTTAATCTCACCATTAACCATTAATCTCACTCTCTATTTCATTATCAAGTGAAACCCCTGATTGGTAATAGACCCAAGGGGTTCCTGCCTTCCTCCCGCATCTGCTCTTGCAAGCCCAGGGGCTGGTGGGCCTTACAGTGACCCAGACGAGGGAGCCAGTCAGCAGGAACGTCAAAGCATCGTGGAAATCAAGATAAAGCAGCTGCCAGTTTTGCTGTACCTGCTCACCAAGGAGGTCAGATTGGCCTGACAGGGTCACCCTCACCAAATCCCCGTTAGCTGTGCTGCCCATCTCACCATCCAGGTGCTAACAGACACCTGGATTATGTGCAGTGGTTTGGGGATATTTAGCCAAGCTGTGTGGCCTCTATAACAACATTTTATTCATCCTCACCCAGTCTTTTAAGCTCTCCCTGACCCCACGAATTCCCAATGATAACCCTAACGATTTGGCTAAAACACCATCTTCATTAGGCCCAGCTATTTGCAAAAATCCTGATGTTTCTGCCCTACTCCACCTTCCCTTCCCTAGTACCTGTTGCTGGCGTTAGCAATTGCCTGACTGAAACTTGAATGGTTTTTTTTTTAATATAATTTCTCACTGAAATTGTTCCCAACCCTTCACTTCCATTCCAGCTGTCCATGTTCCTCTCCTGTGAGGAGAACCACCTGGTTTTTCTCTCCTTGTTTACTGACATACTTGTTGATGTTTCCTTATCTCCCACGCCACTTGCTGTCTGTCCTCGCACTCCCCTGCGGTCGGAGCCTTGCTCCTTCCAGCTCTGTCCCCACAGGCTTGTGCTATTCTTTTACACTTGGTATTAGGGACTGGTCTGATTTATACTTTCTGTGCGTGTTCATTATTGTGTTGGAGATGACCAAGCTGATCTCATGCTATTCTTTCTATCTCGCTTCTGCATTGGGATGGTCTGCAGATGTGCCATTATTCTAATTCTAATAAGGAACCAGCAACTCCCTGGACATCTTCCCCCACCCCTTGTTTTCTGAGGGATATATACCCAAACTCATGGTTTATTCAAGACTGTTTTCTTGAAGTTCACGGTCTTCCCTCTCAGAACCCACACTTCTTCCTGGTTAACTTCTGCCCATGATGTTTTCCACCTTTGATTTGTTTCTAGCAGTCAGAATCAACCTTTAAAAAGCTGGAGAAGGTGTTGATAGTTGCCCCAAAAAATCCAAAAAACCTGCTGGGCACCCAGCACTCCGCTGCATTCGCCTTCCAAGCGGTGCCGATGGAATTAAAGTCAGCCTGCTGAGCTAGCTGCTTGCAGAAATCCTCCTCTGCCGTCTCACTGCAGAGAATCCTCCACACATGCAGCCGCTGGGCAATGAAACTCATTTTGAGAGACGATTTGCCTAACGTGACCACACTCTCAGGTGTTCACAGTCCCACGGGGGGGCTGCAGCAAACCGCCCTTCCTACGAGACGACCTCTGGGTTTCCACCCTCGTCTAGCTCACGCCCAACGCTAGTGATGTAGAACCCCGGGCCCCAGCAGCCGCCCAGCCCCTTATTTGCAGCTTTGGTTTGTAACTCTTTTGCTGTATTTGCTTAAAGAACAAAGAAGGGGTTGGAAGCCCCAGGTGTGTTGGGGCAGAGCAGGGGTATGGCCACTGAGGAGGCCTGGGGGTGGGAGACGTGGCCTGGGGGTGAGAGACGTGTCTTGTGGGTGGGAGATGAGTCCTGGGGGTGGGAGACGTGGCCTGTGGTGTGGGCACTGCGCAAGGCGGCTTCACACCCCTCTGTGGGCTCCGCTCCTGCACCCGTCCCCCATTCCCTGCGTGCTGGCAGCCCCCACACCCCCTCATGCCAAAATACCGCCCCTCCCTCGGGCTGCCGCCACCCCACCCTGGCTGCCCTCCAGCATGCCGCTGCCCACCGACATCCCACCCCGGGCCTTGCCCTCACCCCGGGCCTTGCCCTCACCCCGGGCCTTGCCCTCACCCCGGGCCTTGCCCTCACCCCGGGCCTTGCCCTCACCCCGGGCCTTGCCCTCACTGGGGCGGGGCTCGGGCGCGCTTTGGCCACGCCCCCCCGGCGCGGAGCCCCGCCCCCGGCGCGGGGCCCCGCCCACTGGCGGGGCGCTGGGGCGGCCCCGGCCGCGCAGCCCCGCGGCGGCTCGGCGCGCCCCGGCCGAGCATGGAGCAGTAGCGGCTCGGCGCCTCTTCGCTCCGGTACCGCCGGCCATGGGTGCGGAGCGCAGGGGGGAGGCGGCGGCGGTGCCCCGCGGTGGCTGCGCCTGCGGTGGCGGCGGCGGCGGCGGGAGCTGGCGGCTCTTCCTCGGTTTCTTCGCGCTGTCGCTGGCGCTGCACGTCCTGACGCTGGGCTGTTACCTGGAGCTGCGCTCCGAGCTCCGCCGAGGCCCGCAGCCCGTCGCCCCGCCGCGGCGGGACGGGACGGCGGCAGCACCGGGGTCTCCCACCGCCGGCCGGCCGCAGCGGCCCGCCGAGGGAGCGGACCGGCGACAGCAGGTGGGTGCCCGCCGGGGGATGGGATGGGATTGGGGGGGGGGTCCCGAGCGGGACCGCACTTGTCGAGGAGCCCCGCGCACCCCAACCCCCCCCCGCGCACCCCCAACCCCCCCCCCCACACCCCCGTACCCGGGGGATCCCGGCGGTGGCGGCTCCATCCTTCCGCCCGCGGATGCGGTTTCGGGCCGTCCCCCTCCCGTCGGCGCTTTTAAAAAAGAAACCAAACTCCAAACCCTTGTGTTTATTTAGAAAAATGGGGGGGGGAAGCCCCACACTCGCGCTGGCGGGAGTTAAATTTGGAGAGAACTTGGCTGCCGCCGCCTTGGCCGGGAGCGCGCAGGGGGCGCCGGGGGTCTCGGAGGGGCTGCCCGGGGCCGCCCGCGCTCCACCTGCCGCTTCCCGGTCGTGCCAGCCCCGCCGTGTCGGCTCCGCTCCCGGCAGCCGGGGCCTGTTGTGGGGCTGCTGCGGACGGGAGGAGGCGGCTCGGCCCGGGGAGCGGGGGGGGGGGGGGGGGGGGGTCGGGGTCTCCTCCCCGGGATGGGGAGGGGGAGGCCGGGACGGCGTCTCCCCCGCGGCCATCCTGGCGCTGAAGAGCTCAGCCCAGCTCTGCTTTAACTCCGCTCCTCCGGTGAAAATCCTGTTCCCTGCACACCCCGTGCTTGCTTCTCCCCTCCTGGGGTGGTTTTGATTATTTAAAATTTTTTTATTCGCGCGCCCCCCCGCCCCACAACCAAGATGCATCAAGTTTTTTGGTGATGGCTGGGCATCCCCCCACCCTTACCCCAGCAGCAGTTTATAAATCTGAATTGTGCAGGACAGGTTGGCTTCTGCCTCTGGTTTTCCTCGCTGCAGCATCGAGCCCCTGGGAGTGATGGTGCCCGGAGGGGCTCGCCTGTCCCGAGAGCCTCCGGGAGAGCAGGAGTGGAGCCGGGGCCTCCGCTCGCAAACTTAGCTCATTTTTTCCAGGCACGAAACTTCGCTGCAAGCAGGAGAAGCTGGAGGGAAGGAGTTTCCTCCCCTTCGAGCCTCGTGAGCGGATGGCCCGCTCCCCAAAGTGTGCCGGGTGGCTTTGCCGGGGGGTCCCGGGGGGAGCGGGGACACACAGCCCTGCCTCGGCACCCCAGCAGGCCTTGCCATGTTGGTTATCAATGCGTGGAGGGGGGGAAGCAGGACAAAAATAGCTTTGATAAAGCTGCGAGTTTGGAAACTCTTCCTCCTACTTGGCAGCGGGCAGCCTGTTCCGCTGTGCCGGCCTCGGCTGCTCCCGGGAAAGCCGGGCTCATGCCTTCCAGTGGGTCTTTGGATTCTGCAGCTTCCGATCATAAAATGGAAGTAAGCGTTGAACCGGAGAGAACCTGTGCTATCTGCACATCGCTTTTTTTTTCCCCCTCTTCGGTACTTAAGTGGTGTCAACATAAAGCGGGTCAGAGCGGCTTGATGTAGTTGAATTCTTAGGTTGTCTTGTAATAGCATGCGGCTGAAGTTGCTTTCGTGTTATCGTGCTGGATCTGTTTAGTCTTTAGAGCTTTTCTTTCCAGTGAATGTATAATGAAATACCAGGGTAAATAGTTGAGGCATTCATAAATTACAGTGTTAGATAATTTGTCTCTGGATGTGTACGAAGATCCAAGCGTCGCTCGCTACAGCTGACATACTCCAGATAAGGTAACGCTAATTATTTATTTCTTTATTTTACATCTGGCCTGTCAGGCGTAAGATGAAAAATTCTCTTGGACATATTGAAGCAGTTGGTCGTGAGAGAAAGTTTCCTCGTGGTAAGGGCAGGCGAAACGCTGAGCTTAATGGGCAGCGTACAGCTTGCAGCCCAACTGCTGGCACTGAAAACGCCCTGTTTGGAAACTGGTGCTGTGACAACGTGTAATTAATATTATTTGTAGTAGCGCTGCTCTCCTGTGCCTCACTCACTTTTCTGCCTTACTGTTTGCTTGAGTATGTGCAGCTAAAAAACACCTTCTGTGGCTTATGGTGCTGTGAATATATCCCTTCTGTGATTAAAGGAATGAAATGAGGTATTTGCAAACAGCCTTATTTAAAAAGTTATCAGCAATAATGTTGAAATCCTTGGGGTACGTACAGGGTTCTTAGCTGCTTCCCAACCTGTCACAGCCAAGCTGCGCTGCTGGTAAACCCAAAGTGCGGTCCCAGGCACGTGTATCGGGAGACAGATGCTTACATAAATCAAGCAGAAATTACTAAATAATGACTTCAAGAGATCTGATCGATGACATGTCCCTCCCAGGGACCTGGGGATGGGGCGGTCAGAGTCGGGGTGCGTTGGGGGGATCCAGCATCCCGATACACGCGGTGCTCTGAGCCCTCAAACCATCCTTGCACCGTGTTTCGCTGTGTGAAGTGTTTTCAGTCAAGAGGCCGAGTAATTGCTACATATATTACGATTGTACACGCTGATTTAAAAACAAAAAGTATTCCCCTCCCTGACCTTGGGGTTTGGGTTTTTTTTTTTTTCTTATTTTCCTTTCCTGACCTGAGGCAGGAGGGAGAGGAGCAGGGGGAAGGTCTGGGAGCGATGGTCAGCACCGAGCTTTTGGCAGAAATCTCACCTGGCCGCCTGCCAGAAATGACCTCATGACAGGAGTGAGATCTGGCAGCTCGATAACGGCCCGCTTCCCTATCTTACAGGGTATTCGAATGTGTAACTCATTTAAGATACAAGGGCAATTTTTCATGGCAGAGGTTGAGGCATTGTAGTTCACATCTTTGTCCCAGAAGCTGCGGGGTGTTGCATCACTGGTTTGGCTTCGAGATGAAAAGTTGGTTGATGCCGCTTTAATTCATCGATTGCTGGTCCCTCGGAGAGGCGATAGCGGATTTGGGGATTGCTGGTACATTCAGCCTTGCCTGATGTTCTAAAATCTAAATAATCCCTTCAGATGGATGTGCTGTGGAATACAAAAGTGATTCTGTCAGCGTGTTCGTTAGCGTTTGGCAGGCGCTTCGCTAATGGCTCCGCTCGCGGAGAACAGGCAGCAGAGTACAACGTACCGCTCATTAAAATATTTTATGCCTTAACTAGGTTGCGTTTTGTTGTCAAAAAAAATCATCCCTGTAATATTTGAGCCTCGCGGAGCGTTGTTTCTGTGTTTTTTCTCCGAGCAAGTCTGTGTCATGCCACGTTTCTGCAAAAACTTGTTTTTTCCGCAAACACCAAAAAGTAGCAGTCGGGGTCCTCCTGTTCCAGCAGTCGTTAGGTGGTACATGGCCACGTTCATTTATATCTGCCTTGTAAAAGCCTGCTTGCTCATTTGATGAGGGAATTGTAGGAATAAAGCTTTAGAGGTGAATTTTGTTTGTAGTCACGGATAACATACAGTGAGGGTGTGCAACGTAGTCTATGCACGCTGCTTTTTGTTATATCTAGTGAAAATGAGTAACTGGCTTTACTTGAGAGGGAGGCAGGAAAAGATTTAGGGAGTAATATATAGATTTTTCTCTGTTTCTGGTCAGGGTGCTGTGGCAGAGTAATTCTTGGTGAATTATTTGTGCTGTTTCACCTGGAGAAGGGTCGTGGCGTGTTGGCCCCTGTAACTGGCCGTGGGAAAGGGCTGTAGGTTGGAGAGGACAGACGGACATCGTGTTGTCTTTCACGCTTAGCCTGTTGCCTGCCCTCTGCCACGGAAGGGTCGTAACCGAAAATAGGGAATTGTGGCCAGGTACTTGCTGCCGTTTATCCTCAGAATAATTGTGCGGTGTTTCTCAAAATAATGTTGTTGGTCTAGTGTAAGTAGCTCTATATGGAAACGCAGCTTTGGAGGTTGGTCAGAACGTCTAGGCAAGGCTTATCTGGTGTAAAAGCAGAAGGGTATTAGTGCTCAGCCGTGAGGGCACCTGGGTGTCTTTTGCCTCACCAATGTGAAATTGCAGTTATTTTGTCCTTCCTTCTCAATTCCAGCTCCGGAGTACAAGACGGCATTCGGGTGCGATTTGCACAACGTTTAGATGGGTCTAAAAGGCCCTGAAGCTGCTTTGGAGGCTTCTCCCTCCCCAAGCATGCCTCGAACTCATCCAGGCGCGCTCATCCCTGTGCCTGCTTCCCGCACCCCGAGCCGGGAGGCTGCACCGGCGCGTGATGGATCAGGGACGAGCTGAAACCCGACAGCGTGCTGAAAGCTTTGAGCAGGGCGTCTTGTTGGAAACACTGCTCCGGCATGAGCCGCCTCCCTGCGGGGCACAAACCTTTAAATACCTGCTCAGGGCTCGTGCTTTGGGGTTTCATGGCTTCTGATCTCGGGTTATGAAAACCCCGGGTCGGTGCAGGCGGGCTGTGGAGCAGAAGGAAGATGGTGTTTCGGGATGTGCTTCGTGGTGGGTTTTCCCTTGAATTACGCTCGGCGGTCTTGGTTGTAGCTGGAGGAAGCTCTTTGGGGGCAATAAAGGGCGACTGCAGTGCGTTATCTGGCTAATAACACATCGGGGCTCTGGTAAACTTCACTCATGTTTTAATGGTGCCCATCCCTCGACAGAGGATAACATTCCTGAGGCTGCGTGAGGTTCAGGGTCTGTGCTGGGGAGAGGGGGCTGCAGCAGGGTTGCCTGAAATCAAATAGAAAACATATTTCTGCTACTATGCCTATGAATATTCTGTGCAAAATCTGGCATGAATCCATCAAACTCCTCCTTTTAAAAAGAAAATGGTACAGAGCATCAGGAGAGTGGCAGTGACTGCTGGGTGTGCTTCATTAATTGGTAAATTAACCGTGTCGTGCACTTTGCCCGGAGGGTTTGAGGCGCATCCGTGCGCTGTGGGTTTAACCGCCAGCGTGCAGAGGAACCGTGTCCTTCGGCTGCGCGGGGGCTGCCCGGCTGGGGCACTGCCCTGGCACCTTTCCAGTGAGCTCATTTACAGAGATTTACGCCGCTGCTTGGGTGCGTTTTGTTCCGCCTCCTCGCACCAAGCAGGTGAGGTGGACGCCGTGTCGGATGCGGTGGGATGTCGTTGCTCCCAAGCTGTTCAGCTGCGAGGGCTGGAGCTCAGGAATTCCCCTTTGGGAAGGGGGAAACAGTCAGTGAGAAAATAAATAACTGTGGCTGTGGGTTCCTGGGGTGCCTGGACACATCTCACCGGGGACACCCTCAGAGTGCTGGGGATGGTGGCGAGAATAGTGAAGCGGTAAAAAAAGAAGAATCTCATGTCGGGAGAGAAGAAGCAGTTGGAAAACATTAAATATATTTTGCAACTGCTGTGTCGAAGCTTGCGGCCACGTCAGGCGGGTTATCTACCCGGGCAGCCTCGCTCCGTGGCCAGTGGGGGACAGGTGTGACATTAATTCAGCGATGCACAGGAAGGGGGACGGGCTTCAGCTCACCTGGGAACATGGGGATGCTGGTATCTTGCTGGAAACAGAAAAACACAAATAACAGAGGAATAAGGCACCAGGACGGGGCGGCCCCAGCATCCTGCCCGCGCCGGGAGGAGCGGATGCCAAGGGAAGCGTGCAGCAGTGCTCTAGAAATAATTTAAGCGAGCAAGAGCGCAGCCGAAGAGAGCCGGCGCGGGGTTAGCCGCTGTCCTGAGGAGGCTGGGCGCTGGGACGGCGGGCACATGGAGCACGGTGCTTCCTTCCTTCCCAGGCTCTAGTGAGCTCTGCCCCGTCTTCCTCTTCCGGAGCTGAATTTGATGGTGTATTTTCTTTATTTTTTATTTTCTGCTTGTTCCATGACAGATAAATATTGCAACTTCGCGTGAGGACTCAGGACTTTTTATCAGCATTTAGTGAATTCCTTGATGGAGAATGTAGTTGCTGTTGCCAAAGTAAGTGTTTGACTGACACGTGACCAAAGTTGCAGAGTTTTTCCACAATTTTGAGATAACTGGCAAACACTCAAACCTGTGTTTTAAGGAACACTCAGTGGCATTCCAAAGTTATCTTTCCCTTAACCTCAGAGTACATAGTGCTTTATCAAACTGATATTATTCTAACCTTTTAACATTTTTTTTTTACCACATAATACTATAAATCTTCTCTGCTCTTCCATACACATGTAGTATCTTGTAATGCTAATTAAACTGCACATTATCCTAATTTTGCTCTCATACTAATCCAATATATTTTTCTTGACTGGAAGCCAAACCCTGAGAGCTTCAGAGCATGTGAAGCTCTCATTCCAGTCTTATTATATGTTAATGACTTTATATTTTAATATCTTTCAACACTTTAAGAGGATGTTATTTTTAGAGGTGTCTGGCTGCGAAAGGTAACCTGTATGTGAGAGGCCAAGGGGATTTTGTGAGTATAAAGCACTAAGTAAACTCTGTGCAATGAGTGTGTCTCTGAAGATGTGTAATCTGTCAGGACTCATTGTGCACGAGTACAAAATTACAGTGATATTTGGATGCAATTTTAAAATAGTTAACTGCCTTTATAGGAAAGAAAAATAAAACTCTTGCCTGGACGTTTACATGTTGCAGTTGTAAGTGCTCTCTTGTTAAACTCTTGGGGAAACACACTGTTTTTGTATGCTAATGGTGCTGATGCCAGTTGGGCCTGGATGCTACTATAACAGAAATAATTACTCACAGATGGGTGGATATTAAAATGAGCTCTTTCCATAAGCCCGAATAAAATTCTGTTGTAAGTGCAAAGTACTAAATATGCAAGATCGTATTGATGAAATGCCAGTGCTGTAATGTATTCCAAATGGCGAGTGCCAGCATCCTCCTGCTGAAGCTGCACCTCGGCTGCAGCCTGTCGTTCTCCAGTCTATCTGCACTTCCTCAGAAATGGCTCTCGCAGCAGGAGAGACAGAACAGCGACTTGAAATGAGATGTAAATCTGCAAGCGATTTCGCTCTGCCTCCTGTCTGTGCGTGGAAAGGAGGAATACGGCGCGAGGCTGAGCGCCTGCCGCCAGAGCCTTCCTCTCGGAGTCGTTCAGGAGACCTGAATGCGTTCAGAAACGCCTGGGATGCCAGCGGCGGGCACCGCGTTGCGTGGCTTTGCAGCCGTGGGCACTGCATGGCATGATTCTGTGGTGGATGTTGCGTGGTGTGACGTTGCAGTCATGGGCATTGCATGGCATGATTCTGTGGCGGGTGTTGCGTGGAGCGGCGCGTGGTGTGGGGTTGTGTTGCGTGGCTTTGCGGCCGTGGGCTTTGCATGCCATGATGCTGTGGTGGATGTTGCGTTGCGTGGCGTTGCAGCTGTCGGCATTACATGGCATGACACTGGCGGGCATTGCATGGCATTGCGTGGCATGGGGTTGCATTACATGGCTTTGCAGCCGTGGGCATTGCATGCCGTGATTCTGCGGTGGATGTTGTGTTGCGTGGTGTGGTATTGTGTGGCATTGAAGGAGCTGGGACTGTTCAGTGTGAGGAGGAGAAGGCTGAGGGGAGACCTCATCACTCTCTACAGCTCCCTGAAAGGACATTGTAGAGAGGTTGGTGCTGGTCTCTTCTCACAGGTGATTAGTGACAGAACAAGAGGGAACGGCTTTAAACTGCAACAGGGGAGGTTCAGACTGGACATGAGGAACAAATGTTTCACAGAAAGAGTGATCAGACAATGAATAGGCTGCCCAGGGAGGGGGTGGAGTCCCCATCCCTGGGTGTGTTTAAGGGTCGTTTAGATGAGCTGTGGGGGGATGTGGTGTAAGGGAGAACTTTGTAGAGTTGGGCTGAGGGTTGGACTTGATGATCCTGAGGGGCTTTTCCAACCTGAATGATTCTGGGATTCTGTGGTTGTGTGGTGTCACAGCTGTGGGTGTTTTGTGGCATGGTGTTGCGCTGCGTGGCTTTGCAGCTCTGGGCGTTGCGTGGCGTTGTGTGGTGTGGCGTTGCATGGCTTTGCTGCAGTGGGCATCGCGTGGTGTGACACTGGGGTGGATGATGCTTTGCGTGGCTTTGCAACAGCAGGTGTTGCGTGGTGTGGGGGTTGCGTTGTGTGGCTTTGCAGCCGTGGGCATCGCATGGCGTGATGTGGTGGGGTGGCGTGGCATTGCCGCAGCAGGCATTGCGTGGCATGCTGTTGTGTTTCACGACACGGCGGGGCGTTGCAGCGGCGTGTCTTTGTGTTGTGTGGCTTTGCCGTGGCGGGCGCCGCTCGCCGCGGTGTTGCCGCGGGCCTCGCCTGGCACGACGAGGCATTGTGGTGGTGCATGGGGCCACGCGGGGTGGGCATCGTGGTGTCACAGGGCTCTGCAGAGTGGGGCTGGCGCCGCATGGCAGCAGGACTTCGCAGCGGCTGGCAGAGCCCTGGCCGGGAGCCACTGCCTGGTCCGGCGGCCAGGAGGGTGTAGGAGAGGCCTGGGGCAGGCGCCCTGCCTGCTCTCCCTGCCCGCCATGCCTGTGCTGACAGAGCTGCCCCTGGTTTGGCCCAGCCATGAGCTACACGTGGGCCAGCACAGAGCTTCCAGCCAGCCACAGAAATGATGGCAAATGTGGCTTTGCAAGATCAGGCCCCCCTCGTCTCTGCTGGTTTTGCCTCCGCCATGCCACCACAGACACAGTGTCCCGGTGGCAGCCAGGAGTGACAAAGCCCCCATCCCCTGCGGCCATGCGGTGCTGGCTCCCTCCTGGTCCCTCTGTCCTTCCTGTGCTGCCTTTGTCCGGCCGCCCTTAATCCCGCTTTGCAATGCAATTCACCTCTGTGCTTTAAATCTCTCTTGAGGCGCATAACAAGGTGGGAGGGGGAAGATGGTGAGGAAATTTAAGCCAGGATTTGAGTAAAATCCACCTCAGAGCACACAACAGCTCTATAATTGTAAATTATATATGGGTGGAAGGGTTGGGGAGATGCTGTGTTGGGGCTCTGGTCTCCACCGTGGTCGAGGCTGAGCCACATCCGTGCTCAGACCAGCACTGATGCTCCTGGCCCTGCTCCGGGTTGTCGCGTGGCTTTGCTGCTGCTCCCTGCATGAACCTCATCACGCTTCTTAAATCAGCTTTTCTGTTGTCTTGTCCCTTCTCCAGTTTCTGTTTTGTTGTTTTAGAGGAGTGCGACATCTCCTCCGTCCCCGGCACCCTGGCAGCCCCCGTCCTGCGCTGGGGAGCAGGAGGTGGCCGGGTGCTCCCTTACCAAGAGACCCTCTGTCCCCCAGAATAAGGCTTGTGCCGTCTCAAAGAAGTGCTGTCCCTTGGCTTTTGGCTCTTCAGTTGTTTTATTCAATGTTTTCTATCTCCGTTACAGTCAGCATTTCTCTGTAGGTCTGCACTTGTGGGGTTGTAAAAAATAAATAAAACACTGAGCACTTGCAACAGGCAAAAAGGTGAGACCAGCGCTCTTGATGGTAGATCCTGTGCTGAGCAAGAAGATGGATATTTAGGCTGTGTTGGCTGCAGGTGCTCATCTGCCCCCACCCCTGCTCCCTCCAAGGGCAGCCCCCGTGAGGAAGGGGCTGCTTGGGGAGGATAAAATAATATCCTGCATCCAGATACACAGCCAATAACTGGTTAGCGGTAGTGGCGAGAAAGCATAAATGCAGCATATGTTGTCCAGCAGAAAAAAAAAATCTTTGAATTCTTCCTTTTATTTTCTCGTGGGTGAAGTGGCAGCAGCGTTTCCCGGGGAGGCGTGGGGCTGTGGGCACCGCGTGGGGCAGGCGCTGATGGCCTAAACAGACTTCACATGATCCTTCCAGTCTTCTCCGCATGCCGGCCTCGGTGAAATTAATCCAGGAAATAATTTTGGAGCAATTATTTCCTTCGACCTGTGCAAATAAGTTGCTGAGCTACTGCAAACCTTAACCAGCGCTTTTTAAAATTTTCCCCATGGGATAGAAAAATAGGATAAATCATTTAAAGCTGATAGCTGGAACTGTTGCTAACCTGCTGTGACACTGAGAGGACTAAACAGTTCAAAATCAAAAATTAGATTTTTTTTTTTTTTCTTTTTTCCTGCAGTTGCAGGGTGCTGCCTTAATGCCTGTCAGTGCGTTTCGGCCAGGGTCTCATCAGGCGTGGAGAAACCTGGGGCTGCCAGAGTTAGGAGGAGTGTTGTTTTGGCCTGGAAAGCTTTCATTCTCATGCCTTCCCATAAAACATACCCTATGGCGGAAAAACTAGATCAAAATAGGAATTGCTGGACGTGCAGCTGATGGGGTGTATCTAGAGAGCAGGATGAAAACGTGTAAAGAAAATAGTTGTTTTTTAACTGCAGCTGTTACTATCTTTTTAGTGATAATGAACTAAATGAGTAGGTTGGCTGCCTTTGAGCTATAGGATAGGCTTGTCGGTGCTTGCTGGGTTTGTGGTGTTAACTCTTGGCGGAGAGTGGGGGATCCTGTCCGAGGGGCCCTCTGGGCTGGGCGGGGGGAAGCCCCGCTCCATGGACCCGAATTACCTCTGTTGTGCCCTTGCGAGTCGATTGTGGGAGATTTTCGCTTTTAAAGATCAGAAGGAGACCTTTTCTGTGTGCTGGGAGATGTAAAGTTTAAAGATGTTAATTGTCATTTTTAAAGGATTATTGTATCTTCTTTTTAGCAACATCTTTATTGCTGACTTGGAGTTTTCTTCTGCTGTTGGAAGGGGTTGTTTTGACTCGGAATATGGCTCATGTGCAGATACCCAGACTGCTCAGAACTTGGTGGTATTCAGCAGAATAAGCAGCTGTTTTACTGGTGATGCTGTGCTTTAATTCCAGCTCCTCTGCCAGCACAGAGGGATCGTCACACTGCCGGTCCTCTTTGGTGCCTGCTGGCCCATCCTCATCCCTTCCCAAAGGTGGTGGAACTTAATTTTGAAAGCCCCGACGTACAAGTAAACTGTATGTGTAGGATTTGAGCTCCGATCCAGGAATTGGTGATTTTTGCAGCATTGGTGAAGTTTTCTGGGCTCTGGTGGTAGCAAAGAGCAGGTAAACGGGGGGAAAAAGAGGTTTCCCACACCAAGGGTCATGTGGCAGAGCTTCCCGAGGCACTTCTGCAGGAAAATGTGGCAGTGATGGGCTTTCAGGCGCAGGATGCTGCTGCACTGGAATGGGCTGGATGTGCAGAATCACCCCAGTGAGGTTCAATCCTGCTGCTGTGATAACTGCTAGAAAAAAATTGAGATACCCAGATATTTTTTTTTTTTAAAGCGAGGAACGGGTGTTTCCCAGGGCATTCCTGGGCAGGGGCTGTGGGTGAACCACCTGCCTGAGAAGAGCATCCCGGGGGCTCCTGGTCGTGGGGCTCGCTGCGGAGCAGCCCTTGGCCCAGGCACGGGGGAAGGTGGCCTCTGCGCTTTTCCAGACATGGTTAGAAGCAGGTTTGGAGACTTCAGTTAACTCTGTGTGATCTCTTGGTTGCTTGGTAGTCACCAGCACAGTGTAGCCAGAAGCTGCCTATCTGCTGGCTGCTGCTTTTGGGTGGGTTTTTTTCCCCTTCTTTTTTGAAACCCAGTCGGCCTGTTGTGTGAGACCAATTAACCCCAAATCACTTTGTTCTGGTGCTGCTTCTGTTGGAGTTGAAGTATTCTTCTGGGGAAAGCTTGTATCACCCGAGCACTGTCCTGGGGTTGCTTGGGGTTTTGGAGGGTTTGGTGGTTTTTTTGGTTTTGGTTTTCCTCATCTCTGCTTTACTGTAAGTGTGGGAAATCCCAGGACTGCTGCTAGCAAACAAGCTGTTTGGGTAGCAAAGCTCACGGGATGATGGAGACCTTCCCTTGTTGAAGGAGAACACACAAACCTCTTTCCTTCTGCATGCTTCTCTTCTAGGCTATGTATGTTTTCATGAATGAGTTTTTGCTTGTTTTCCTTAAGCAAAAGGTTCAGCCACAGCTGGACTTTGCAGCAGATATTTGCTTTTAGTGGTGAGCGATGGGATTGAAGCTCATTTTTCAACAGGAGTGGTGCTGGGATCTCGTTCGATGTAGAAGAAGGGAATGTGTGCAGGAAAAGCCTGACTAAAGCCTTCAGCTGAGCCTGGGGAGGCTCAGCACTAATCTTGCTCAGCTGCACTTGGCCTCTGCATCTGGCAAGACACCAGATCGATGAGAAATACCAAACCTTTTGCTCGTAGGGTGGATTTTCCTTAGGAGTTGGAGGGAGCCTCTATGCTCAGTAGTCATGTGGACGGTGACATTTTTAATCCGGAGAGACCCTGTATCGCGTCGAGCCCTGCAAAGCTCTGACTCTGTCCTGCGTGTTGCCGCTGCATGCCAGCATGGTGCATGGGGGCTGATTCTCATTTTGGGCTCAGCACTGGCAGCAGGTGGGGAGTGGGGAGCCCTGTACCCCCATGTGGGAGCCAGGCTGGGCTCCGTGGCTGCACCCCGCTACCTCGGCATCACCCCTCGCTGCAAATACCCCAGCTGGCGGCGAAGTCACGTAGCAGGGAGCGGCAGCCGGTGCAGCGCTCTGAAGAGGAAAGCAGCACACCCCTAATAAAAGCAGGATCTGACTTCAAACAAATGTGTACTGCACAGTTGTTGTTAGCACTCTGATGTGCGGCTGCAAGGCTTGGACAATTTATAGGCGCTGCATCAAGCGCCTTAGTCGGTTCCATATGTGCTGTCTTCGTGCGCTGGCTGGTATGAAGTGGTAGGATGAGCTCTCGGAAGTTGAGGTCTTCAAGTGTTAAATACAAAGCGTTGCTCCTGCAGGCTCAGCTCTGCCGATCCAGGCGTCTGGCGCACATTTCTAGCAACAGGCTGGATTTGCCAAAGAAAATTACGCTAGATACAGCAAATAGCTGTCAACTCTTTCCTCCCTAGCCTGCCAGTCTGCTTTTCTCTCGCTTTTCAGAATAACCGGGCTATTTGGAAGTGATATGGAAGTCGGGGCTTCTCAACACCTTAGCGATGCTTCCACTCGCTCAGCAAAGCCCCATCCCCTTCCCGCTGTCCTTGCAGCCCCTTCCAGCCAACAGCACCCCGCGCGAGGGCCGTTGGATCCCTCTGCAAACCCATTTTGGAGGTGAGGGTTGAGGGTCGCATCAGGCTGAGAATAACTTGAGTTCATCTCAGCTGGTACCTAAATATTGTACCAAAGTATTCAAGGGGGGAATGTTTGGCTGGAATATTAACTATTCCCATTTTAAATATTAACTGTTCCTGTTTAATGAAGACTTTGGGGTTTCTGAGCCCAGTTGTGTGCAGGTGGCTGCCGTTGGGCTCAGAAGAAAAGCAGAGACCCCTGGGCTGGTGACCTGGACTGTGAGCTGCTCTGCTGTTGGTTCCTCCTGACTCAAAACCATTTCTTCTTCCCATGTCTGAAGATGCTGGAAAACCAATTTTATAAATGATAATTCTGATAACAATAGTCTATGGGGGCAGTTGGGGCAGTTAAACTTTCCGCCAGGTCCCAGTGAAGGTTCCAGTGTGGCTTCAAGCTACTTGTCAGATCAGGTACTCAAGCAGTTAAATATTCCTACTGCTGGTGTGCAAAAGCCACGCCAGGTATCTTCCAGGGGATCCAAGTTTGCTATCTGAAATCTGGCAAATAGCAAAAATTTTTGTCGTGAACAGAAATCACACCCCAAGGCTACGGCTGACAGGGAAGGTCTCACTGACATATTTACCTAGCAATTTTGTTATCGTGCAGTACGCTTTCTCGAAAAGCCCAAACCCTGAGAACAATAGCAACAAAAAACCACTGCAGGTTTTGTGAGCAGATGCAGCTTCGAGATAACAAATTATTTTTGCTCTTTGTTTGACTACTTGGCGTTTAGTGGTTAATTAGAGTGAGGCCAAGTATAGTTAGTTCATAAAGTTAAAAAAAAAAAAGCTGGAATTGAAAGTGTTTGCATTACGCTTTTAACTTCAGTCCATGAGGCTGTTAGAGGCAGGCAAAGCAGCGGTTTAGAAACAACTAAAAGTAAACATTTGTTTTGGACAGTAAAAGATTGAGTTTGGAAAGGGCAGGAAGGCGGGGGGGGAATAGCTTGTGCAGCCCTTCCTGCAGGGATTTATCCTGAGGGTGCTGTGGAAATGGCACCGAAAAGCCAGCTTTCCCCCCGCCCCGCCCGCGCTTCGGCTTCGCCTTGCGCTGGGACTGGAATTGGTCTTAAACGTTGCTGGGAGGAGGTGGGCTGCCATGCCATGCGTTCATCTGCTGCCCTGTCTGTCCTGGTGCTTTTGGAGAATGAAGCAAAATTTGTAAGAAATAGGGGCACTCTGCTGTGAAAAATCAGTAATAGTTCAGGTTATTAGTTCTGATTCAGCTGTTCCCCTTTCTTTTAAGATTAATTTACATGATACAGAAAGGCACTGACATTGAAGTTGGTCCAAACGACATCTAGGATGCTCTGTTAACGTTGGCATTTATAATACCGAGTAATAAAACATTGTCTGGACTTAGAGGGTTATTGTACAAAGAAGGGCATAAGAAACATGACACTCAAATTGTGATTCCTGGCAGAAATGCTTTGCAATGGGGAAATTTCAGTTTAGCTAGGGTTGCTTACATGCCTTTCTTCTAGCTGAAGGGCAAATGACACTGTTAGCATTAAATGTTAGTAAATGACATCTTAACATGAAATATGCCTTACGTCTCCAAAACTGAGTTGAAGTTATTGCTGTTCCAGAAATTCTTCTTCCCTGGTCTTTATTTTCAGTCTTGCCCCAAAATGGACCCAAATTAAATGTTCATGCTACTAAAGAGCTTGGTTGTGAAGGAAAAACACAGATTAATTGTGCTTCGGGGAAAGGTCTGACAAAGAGCAAGAGAATACATGGGGGAGCTGGACAGCCCCGTGGTTCATTTTGTTGGTTCGCCTGTGGGCTCTCGTGTCGGTACGTGTCAGGCTGATGGGTGCCTGCGATGTAACAACAGTAACAAAACCCAGGGCAATTTCTTGGGTTTATTTTTTTTCTGGCTTTTAGTTTTTTTAAGGCCAAGAACTCTGATCTTGGACTTTTGTGGGGAAATTTTATGGTGGTTACCAGTGGTTTAGAGATTGAAGAGATTGTCCGTGTTGTAAGCGATGCCCTGCATCCCAGGCAGCTGCTGTTGTGGTGGCTCTTGGGTTGGTTGGTATAGCTGGGCTAGGTGTACTAATGGCTTTCACACCTTACGATGAGTGATTTAGGAAGAGCTGCTTTGATGTAGGTTGACTGAAAGCTAGTGAAGATGTGTTTGACAGCTTGAGCTGCAGGAAGAATGGACCGTCTTGCACAGCGCTCAGTTTTAGCTTTAGGTGCAATGAATTGTGCCACTTGTTTCAGAGATAATGAATTGGTGGTTGTTTTGGGCTCTTCATCTACAGAAGTTTTTTTCCAACACAATCTGCCAGGGTGGTTGTCCACGGGGAAAAGAGAGGTGTCAATCTGTTTAGGAAGTGCCGAATGCTACATCTGCAGAAGATCAGCAGAGTTGGGCTTTGCTGGTAAAGAAGCTTCAGTGACACGCTGGACTTAATCCATTGCTGCTTGACTTTCTTCAAGAAGATGCTGGAAGATGTAGTTGAGTATTGGGTGAGAATGATGGCTGTGTTGCAGGTTGGGTTCTCAGCTCCACCTCCAAGACCGGAGAGAGGTCCAGCCGTGTCATTGAGGCGGGGAGGTTCACCCTCTGTGGTGGCCTGAGGGCTAATTCTGAGGGGGGCTGTGGTAGCCCATGCAGGGCTTTGATGCAAACGATGGTTTTGGGACCCCTAGGCTGGTGGCTCTTATCTCTGAGTGAACCTCTGAGCAAAATAAGCACTTAGAAAAGGAAAGGAGGACAAGTTGGCTTCTTGGTGGAGCTGTTAAATCTTTTGGACATTGCCCACTTTTTCAAGCCTTGCCTATTTTTGTGGGGACACTTCTCTTTTATCACCAGTATGGTACTACCTGCTGCTCTTCTGGCCAGCCTGGGTCTGTTTTGCAGCAAGTAAGTAGTGTTTTGAAAGTTCTTGAACTTTGCAGGCTTCGAAACTGTTTTTGTTCAGTTGGAGGCAGCAGAGCATGTAATCTGGCGGGGTGGATATTTTTTCCAGGCAGCTCTATACGTTTTCAGTTTATTATATCAGTGGAGTATGTTGACAGCTCTGTGTACCATTCGGTGTTCGGGGCTCGTGTCTGGACTGCGCGGGCTGTGTCGCGCTGTTGATTCCCTACACAAAATAGCTTTCAGGCCTGTAAAGCTGTCACTCAATCGGTAATGGCTACGCCGAGCGGCGGCTGGGGAGAAACGTCTCCTGCTTTAATTGTTGGATAAAAGCAAGTGAGTGCATGTGCAAATTGTATGTCTGTGGCAGGATTTCCCTTTTGCTATTCTTCTGTTGCCTGCTTTCTCCAAGACCCCGATGAAATGACTTTTGGCTGGAGTCGGTTCTTACCGCAACCAGCTTTTGGTTCGCTCTCAGGCTACATCCACCCCCCAAAAATATCAGACTTTTTCTGTTAGCGCAGCAGGGCTTTGTAGAAATTTTTTCTTTTTTTCTTGGCCAAAAATCCAAAGGAATTTTGGTGAGGACCAAAAGACCTGAAATGAGGTGCAGCCTCGGGCGATGCCACGCTGGGTCTGAGCGTGACCCGGTGCTGCCGAAGGAGAGCAGGCAGCCGAGGTTTGCAGGGCCCTCGCTTTGCCTTTTGGAGCACTTGTCTGTGTTTGTAAATAGCTGCAAGGGGAATGAAACTTTTTCTTTGCAGATTCAGTTAGGGTGAGGTGGGTCATGGGTCTCTGAGGAGCACAGATCAAACCAACAAGCCTTGGTTTGATCTCACACCTCTCAAGTATTACTTTGATAATACCAAGCCTCGGATATTCTTAAAAAATTGCTGTAGGTTAAAATTGGATTAAGTTTTAAATTTTCATGCTACCCAGCTGGAAACACATCATTATGTATATTTTTCCACTTTGAGGATCCCTTTGGTGAATAAAAATATTTTGCTTTTTCCCAGTCTCATGCTAAGAATGAAGAAGATTATTCTCAGGTTTCTGCTGTCATTGCACAATGCCGACATTTTCAGATTGCAAAGATTTGGGTTATTTCTTACAGGATCCTAGTTCCGCCCCCTGCCCCGATATCTCCATATCGTAACTGTTTGCACATAAATTAAGCAGAATTCTTTGGCTGACTCTTGTGCACACCTGTGCACTCACATGTTCTGCCAATAAATTGCTGCAATTAAATGTTGCTTCTAAAACACTTGCTGAGGAATGATTTTGGAAATCTAAAAATTATTCTTCGAAGACTTGGACTTCTTACATCATCATTTGTGAATTAAGGCTACATGAAAATAGGTTATTGTTGAAGCAAATGAACTGTTCTTGAAAGTAGTCCGTTGGGTCTTCTGGAGCCGCAGCCAAGTCCCGTTTCTTCAATTTGAGGGTAAATTTGTCGGTGCCGCGGACTCCTCGGCACGCCATCTCCCCTCTGCTGCCAGAGTGGGCTCCCTCCTTCTGGAGCTTCAGCCATCAGGGGGGACTTTTTGTTCACTGACGGTGGTTAAAACCCCCCTGATGTTGGGGAGCATCTTCTCTTGAAGACTCCCCCAAAGACACTACCCACCAGTGCTGCTGTAAGGCATCATGACCCCGGCCAGGGCGGTGGGTGCTCGGTGCAGGTGTCACCCTGGGTGTTCGCTTTCAGGTGACCTCTTCCCCTACAGCCCATTGTTACTGGTATTGTTACCTGCATGAGGAACCCCCAGCAGACCTGCAGGCAAGGTGTTACCCAACAGGCCTGGAGGGAAAATTATAATAAGGCAAACAGGGAGAACCGCAGCAAGTTTGGAGTGTTCGGTGAAGGCTCCTGAGGCTCGGGCTGGTGTTGGGGTGATGTGCTGGAGATGTGGGGCTGCTGTGATGGAGCTGGACCAGCAAGTCTGGGGAACTGCAAAGAGACTTGGCCAGTTGTGAAATAATTTGGCTTTCGGGAAACGTGCTTCTTCCCTTGTACAGCTAGGATGTCTCTTGGATGTTGAATAATGAGCATTTCTATCTCTCTCTAATTTTATGCTATCTTTTGTTATTTTGTGCGATCTTGTTGTCCAAATGGGTGAGTATTGCCTGTAATTATTTGAGGCTCTTGACTGTGGTGATACCTGACAGCAAAGAATTCCCTAGGTACAACTTTTAATGGTTATCAGGATGAGGTTTTAGTCTTACATGAAAGGCTGAATGCATTGGATTTTCCTGTCATTCCCTGCTTTTTATTTCAAGCTGTTTCAGAATTGGCAATTATCAGGACTGGCCGTAGAGGTTTGAGAATGCTAATTATCATCCTGGTTATGAGGAGTTACCATAAGGGTAATTTCTTGCTGGTAAGGTGACGGTCCATCTGCTGTTATTACAATTAACCCATAAAGTTCCTCAGTGAGCTGAGTACGCAAGAAAGCTGCTTGTCATAGCATTAACGAAATATCACAGCACCAAGCTTTTCTTTCAAGTCTCAGGGTCACAGCCCTGCACCTTGGAATAAAAGGGGGGTGTTTATGGCTCCATATCAATCACCTCCAGACCAAGAGGTGTCCTGTGAGCTGTTGCCCTTCCCAGGGCTCCCCGTCCCAGTGTCTGACCTATGCTGGTGTGATAAAGTGATGAAAAACGCTGGGCTCTGATGAATATGTATAGGGTTATTTAATTTTTTTTTTTTTTAACTAGCTCTCTATTTGTAATCAGTGGCTAAGGTTAGCCGAGGTGACGGGAAGAAGATGCTGAGGATAATGCAGCGAGCCCCTGTGTGCTGCAGAGGTAGGATTTACAGTAGGAGAATGCCCTCCGAAGAGCGTGTGTTTGTGCCCACAGCCATTAAGCTTAATAATCTTGCTGTCTGTATCGACTTACAAATGAAAGCTTGCAGTAATTTGGAGCAGCATTTGAATTGTGAGTGGTAGTGATGATGCTGAGCTTGTCTTTTAATGCTGAGTTTAGAGTCTTTGAGGTTTGGATTAAAAAAAACTTCAATGAAACCACAAAAAAGACATTGGAAGCATAACTGAACAGGTGGAACAAATTTGTTAAATCTGTTATTGGGAAAACAGCAACTTGCTTTTAAGAAATAAATCAATCTGCAGCTCAGTGTTTCATAATGAGGAGTGGGATAGGAAAATCTAAAAATATCTACAAATGAGAGCTAATGCTCTGAAGGAACAGATCCAAACTAGAATATAATATTGCCCATTGTGGTGACAATAAGTATTTTAAAGTTCATTGAGATCCTTGCTGTGATGCAGATGGGACTTTAAGAGCCAGCATATTTCACTTGGCTGAGTCCAGTTTTTATTTGCATAATAACTTATTATATGTATTGCCAGTAGCTCGCAGAGCCCCTGGTCAGGATTGGGAAACCACGATGAGTTCATACTCCTCTGCCTGGTGAGACAATATATTCAGCGAAGAATTGGGAGGGAGGCGTCTCTAGCAACTAATGCAAGTGATTATGTGCTTGAAATGGCAGGAAAAAAACACAGCTTTTAACCCCTGCTTTGGGATGGGGGTGACCTTTGTGTATCTTGGCTCTTCTCTCCAAGTGCTGTTTCAAGGGTCTTTGTCCTTCAGCCGCGTTTGTCCCCGGTCCCCCCGCCTGTGGCCTGAGCTCTAGCAGCTTATTTTAATAAAGTGAAGGAGTTTATCCAGGTGGAAAATACGTCCATTGGCACCTGGGTTGTCAGGAGATGGGTGTCACCGTTGTGCTCTGCGTTCTGCTGCTTTTCTTGATTTCCCCTTCACCGTTCGGGCAGCAGAGCCAGCTCTGCTTCCATTTTTCTTGGAAAGCTTATTCCATATCCTCATCCCTCTCAGCAGGTCTTCCTAGCATTATTCCAGAGTTTTCCTTGCTTGGCTGAGCCCGGGAGCTCTGTCACACCCGGCCAGGCGAGTCTTGGCCATTGCCATCGGCTTTCGTGATCTGTCCTATCTTTCTTCACTCTTTGATATTTGCCGAGAGCTTCTCTGCGCAGGGGGTTTCTTGTGAGCGCCATTTCGGAGTAGCTGCTCCGAAATAACTGAATCCACATGGACAGCTGTTGCTCAGAGGGGAGTAGGTAAGTGCATCCATAAAGCTTTGGGTTTTCTGCCGCAGGGAGCGCGGCGTGGCCAGTGCAGCTGGTGCACGGCGATGGCCCGTCTGTAGAGCCCTGTGCGCTGGGGCTTTTCTTACAGTGCTTAAATTGAGGGGGAAAAAAACCCAAAAATGCTCCATCTTTCAAATTCTGGTTGGTGGGGAGAATCGGGGAGTTCAGGAGTTGTAAATGAGCTGGGCCGTTTTTCACAGCCGGGTATTTTAGACTGGCTCTTAGGAAGTATTTCTTTGCAGAAGGGGTTGTTGGGCGTTGGAATGGGCTGCCCAGGGCAGGGGGGGAGTCCCCATCCCTGGAGGGGTTGAAGAGTCGGGTTGACCCAGCGCTGAGGGATCTGGTGGAGTTGAGAACGGTCAGTGTGAGGTTCATGGTTGGACTGGAGGATCTTCAGGGGCTTTTCCAACCCAGATGATTCTGGGATTCTGTGTTGCTTGTGCTGGGACAGCGACGGTTGCTCGTGCTTGGCTGTTCCAGAGTGGCTCCTTGGCTTTGGGGCTGCAGAAGGTTTAGCTGAAACCAGTTTTGGCGGAACCAGGGCAGGCAACGGCGGAGTATCTGGGTGGCAATGCCGCTGTCGTCTTCTGTGGCAGGTCGAGATGCCTTCAGGGTGCTGGAGCACGGGGCCATGGCTGCCCACACACTTGTTGCTCAGCGTTGATGTTTGGCCAGTGCACGGGACCAGGTTGCCCAGAGAGGTGGTAGGTGGCCCATCCGTGGAAACGTTCAAGGCCAGGTTAGGACAGGGCTTGGAGCAACCTGATCTAGTTGAGTGTGTCCCTGCTCATCACAGAGGGGTTGTACTAGATCAGCTTTACAGGTCCCTTCCAACCCAAACTATTCTATGAATCTGTGAAACCGGCCAGGGCTGCCATTTTGCTTTGCAAGAGGTGCCGAGGGCTGTCGCCGGGTCCGGGAGTGCAGGGGATGCTTTTGCATGGCTGGGATTCCCTGAGCGTACTGCAACACGGCTTTCTGCCCCAAACCTCATCGCAAACTTAAAGGACTTTTTTTTTTTTTTTCCTCAACTAGCTGGGCTTTGGAAAGCCAAGTCATAACCGTCATCAACCTGATTATTAATGTGCTGGGCTCTGGAAGGATCCGTGGTTTTTAGAAACTCCGCCTGTTGCTTTAATGAAGAGTGGGGCTCTGCTTTCGGGGCTCGTGTGGCAATTGTGCTGACTCCTCCTGATGCTGCTGGAAGCCCTGCTCGCCTTCTGTTTCCGTGGTTTGCGAGCACTTTTATGTGATGCTCGGGCCATGAGAGAGCATCTCTGCTCCAGCCATGAGGAGCCGCACAATGGCGATGGGCTGCGCCCGGCAGCCCGGGGCAGGGGTGGAGGGGAACCGGAGAGGGGAGGGGAGGGGAGGGGAGGGGGGGACCCGCTGGCCAGGAGCCACCGTGGGTTTAGAGCCACCGGGAGTGGCCGAGAGGCAGGGAGCTGGCACCCATGGGTGCTGACGGAGGTGCGGAGGCTTTCAGGAGGTACACCGGCCACGCTGTCGGCGATTTTTCAAGGCCAAGGGGTTCATGGAGGCTTTGTGTTCCCGCTTTGAAGCTCGGGTCTGAAAGTGTTGTAATGAGATTTTATTATGTATTCTGGCAAGGTCTTGTTATTTTGTGTGTGGATTTATTGTATAATGAATTGAGTGATTTTGAAATGTTTTGTGCAACAATTTTTTGGAAAGGACATTGTATTTTGTTTATGGGATGTGTGAGTTTTTATGAAACTTTATTTAGCTTTTAGCAAGAATAATCTTTATTCAACAAATAGTGCAAATAAATCTTTAATTGAACAAATATGTGCCAACTTTCAAACACAGTAACAAACAATGACATGAAACAAGGAAACTTTGGAACAATATACAACTTTAAACATAGTATTTAAAAAAACCCCCACAACCCCAAAACCCTAACAGAGCAGAGTTTGGACCGTATAGCAGGGGAGCAGCTACGTGCACATATATGTGGGACCTGCCCAGCTGGAGGGAGCAGAGGAGGGAGCTTGGTGCCTGTCGGCTTTCCAGGGGTGCCCAGTGGGTTGGGGGGCAGCGGGTGCCCCCCCCCAAGCCGGGGTTCGGAGGGAGCCGCTGCTGCCAGCTCGCACCGGGCTGCCAGACGTGACTGGGCTGCGCGAGCGCTCGTAGCTGTGGGGCGATGTGGAAACATGGTCTCCAGCAAAGCCGGCTGTCTCCGCGGCCGCTCCAGGAAACGTTTCATATATGTCCCTGTCCTTTCTCAGCCGCCTTCCCAGGGCGGCCGATGCTCCCCTCTTCGCGGGGGCATCTCCAGCCCCCCTCCCGGCCTCTCTGAGGAGGGGTGACAGGGTGCACCGCAGGGTCGAAGCTTTGCATCTTCCAGCCCGGCATTATTTTCGGGCTCTTTGCAGGCAGCCGAGTGCCGTCAGTCTCTCGACGTTTCTGCGTCTCACGTTCACGAGTCTTGTAGTAGCTGCAAACTTGTGCAGGCCGTTGCTCAACCAGGGAAATGACGTTAGCATCCCCTTACTCCTCTCTGTTTCATCTTTTGCCGCTTGTGCTGCCATTAAAGTTCATCTTTCACTCCCGTCTGAGCTTGCTGCTGGGAGCAGAGCTCTGGGAAGGGCCGAGGCAGCGGCGTGGGGAGGGCAGGCAGCACATCCCCGTGCCCAGGCTTGGCTGCTGCAGCCTGGGTTGAAAATGGAGCTTTCCATCGCCATCCCCGCTTGGGCTGCACGGCGAGAGGCAGCAAGAGCCTTTCCCGGGACGGCCGGTGCCGTTGCTGAGATAGTTGTGTCGTGGGTGGTGATAAAATGGTCCACATTGTGCACGTCATGCCGTTCTCAACCCCTGGGTGCTGGAGCCAGGATGGCACAGCGGTGCTGCCGGATTGAGGATTGCACAGCAGCTGCGTGAAAGTTTGTACCAACTTGGCTGGAAATTACTGCAAAACTCTCCTATCCACCGTGAAAGGGATTTAAATGAGTGTAGGGAGCCAAAGGGCAGTAGTTTGTGATACCTAGAAACAGGCAGGCTCGTAGTATTTTGTGTGCGGTTTTCTTAGAGCTTTATTAGCCCACATCCTCCATCTCTGCTGATTTTTACTCCTCTGTGAAATCTCCTTTTACTTGTTAAAGTACCTTTATCAGGAGTAAATATTTGCAATTGATCCTGGATTTCCCAGAGTTTTGCATCGACTCTGTACAAAGAGATTGCAGTACTAAATTTCTCATCTGTAAAACATACGCTAGTTTTCAAAAAAACCTCCTTTTGCAACCTGATGAGTGACTTTTATTCCTCTTTTTACCTTCAGGGCTGTCTCAGCATTTGTTTCACTTCACTTTTTTGAATGTTAGCCTTTAGGGAAGAAGGGCAGAGTCACCTTGCTGTTTATATTAATCTGATTCTACTGGATTTCCTTCCTTGTTCCAACACCTCTAGCTGGATTATGCTTTTCTCTTTACATGCCAATAATTATCCTAATGTATGGAAGGAGCTTATTAATGAAGGTGCTCATATCCCTGTATGGCTGCTGCTTTCCCTGGGGTTTGTGGGGTTCCTATATTGAAGAGAAAATAACTTGGCAGTTTATGGCAGGAGGAGACCAAACTCTGCTTCTAAGTGGCTTCCCTACACTTTCTAACCTCTGAAATATCAGGAATATGAAGCCTGATATTGCTTATTTCTGTGGGCAATCTTGTGTAGCGAATCCATTGTTATGGGGAGGAGCATTTTCAGCCCTTCATTGGCCTTTTCAGCCCCTACAAATTTTAACAAAAGAGCTTTTCTTCTAATAGTGAGCAATGGAATTGGGTGTTAATGAAAACAAATTAATTCTGAATGGAAAATTCCTTCTTGTCTGTGTTGTGCCATTCTCTTTTTATAGCACAAACCTACCAGATCTCTCTTCAGTTGCCCATACTTTTCCAGGAAGAATAAATGAGGCTTATGTTTCCAGAACTGTGAGCTAGGGGCATCTCGCCTTTCCACGCACCCTTGGGTTGAACCAGCCAACCTTCATCAGACCTTTTGTATGACCCCAAAAGGGCACAACGCTGCCCTTTGCTGTGCACCTCACTATTAAGCATTGCTTTTTCTTTGGTTTTGGCCTCATTTTCTGTGTCTCTCCAAGCCTCAGCTCCTTCGTCTTTCTTGCACATTGCGGTTATTTTATATACCTAGAGAATCTGGTCAAGGCTCTTCCTTTTCAGCTGCAAATATAGGCTTTGCTTTTCGTTTCCAGTCATGTTTGCAACATGGGTGGACTTTGTCCTTGCAGGAGCTGTGCAGAGCAGGAGGAGGCCAGTTGGGTTGGGGACAGTGTCACCCCGGTTCATAAATGGAAGATGTTGGTGCAGAGCAGCCTCGTTGGCCAAAGGTTGTGCCGGAGGCTTGTGGCGGAGCCAACATTTTGAATCCAGATCTCCTGGAACGCAGCCCAGCGTGCTGAGACACCATGCCACCACCTCCAGCCAGACCCGTGCCACTTTCCTAAAGCTCCCGTTAGCTGTTCTTGCATATAAAACAGAGACAAAAGGCCAACTGCAGAGAAGAACACCTGCCTGCGTGTTTTATTTTGAAACCCATATTAACTTCTGAGATCAATGAGCTGATGTCACTTGCACCATGCAGAAGGGATCAAGGAAAGCCATTGATGTGCCAGATGTGGGGTTGTAAGATCTGCCGCCTTCAGAGCAGTTGGTGGTGGTTTTGCCCAGGATTTCTCATCTTTGGTCAGGAAAGTAGGTAGGGAGGTGGTGACTGAAAAGGCTGCGAGCGGTGGTCTCCTCTCTGTGATAAATCCTCCTTTCAGCCAGCGCTTGAGCTGCAGCAGGCAGGAAAACTGATCAGGCAGGGGCATTTGCTAGTGAAACATTGGCATTTCAGCAAAAGGTACTTAAATATTGATTATAGGATTGTTCTCTAAACATCTTTTGCCTTAGGTAGGACATGGCCTGAATCTATGGAATGGCTAGTGATGGTGTTAAGGATAGACTTTCTTGATTCATGGTTTGATTTTTTTTTTTTTTTTAACTACTTAATTTCCCATTTAGTAAGAAGGGTATGATTCCTCTCAGGACCAAACTATAAGCATCAAAGCTCTCTCTCCGTGCTGAGCTGGTGCTCCAAACGCACAGCCTTCGTACCTCCCTCCAGCAGAAAGTGAGATGGTGATCTTGGTGTCCAGCCTGTTGGGAGCCACCAGTAAGGAGAAGATCCACATCCTCCTCTTCTGGGCGAACCACCCCCAGCACTGTGCGGAGGAAAGGGACGTTCCTTGGGCTGAGGCTGCATCATCCCTGGACCCACAAGAGGTGCCATGAGGACCACGGGGGCCGATTACATCGGTGTTGGAGCTGGTGTCCTTCCGAAAAGTGGGAGAGGAGGAGTGTCAGCAGGATCTTGGTGCTGGTGCTTGGTCAACCTTGGCCGGTTTGGAGTTGGGTGGAGGTCAAGGATGGCGAGGTGCAGAGAACGGGGCCAGTGTCCTGCTCACCAGCAAGGTGTATTCATATCGCTGTCTCATTTCTGACCTGTGAGAGAGATTTGCTTCTTGCTAATTGACTATATTTAAGTGCCTTTTCAGATCTCCCCACGTCTCGGCCCCAGTGTGTAGCTGCGGCTGCTCCTCTGCAGGTTGAGGGCTCAGATCTGCCTCGTGGGACGTGGTGGCCCAGGGTGGGAGGACATCCCTGCATCCCTGTGGGATGTGCAGGTGTCTGTGTCACAGCACAGGGCTGCCAAACGGTTTTACCTCGGATAGACCAGGATCCCGTGCAAGCCCTGGCTGGCAGCAGTGCTGCATTTCATATCAGCAGATCACCTGCTGCACGTTGGAAGTGGTAAGCCTTTTCTGGCTCCGTGTCAACAGTATATCAGGCATGTAAACGTGTTGGCAGGCAACCTTCATCTTTCTCAGACTTTTGAATCACGAGGGGAGGATCAACCAGATGTCTTCAAAATCCTGCCTATCCTGTAGCCAGCCTGAAGTCCAACAAGGAGAACTTTGCTGCTTGGCTCCGTGTCCGGGTCTGCCGAATCTCTCCCAGGTCTTGTAACCTCCGCCGGGGAACGCGCCGTGCCCCTGCCTGGGCACCCTTGGTGGGGTTTTGGCAAAGCCATCCCCTCCTGGCAGTCACCGGCCAGGAGCTGGAGTTCAGAGCCAATCACACACAGCCTGGCCCCTCGCTCCATCCCTCCTGCCACTCAGTCAGTGTTTCTGCCTTGGGCTGCAGGCTGAGAGCAGGTTAAGGTGAGACCTTATTCCACCCATGTGGAAGACTAGAAAGGCGCCGAGCTTGTCCTGCACGTACTGCAAGGAAGGAACGTGTTTGACAGTGCAGCTGATTTTCCCTGCAGACTGAAGAAAGGGGATCAGGGCTGCATGGCTTGGAGGATATCAGTTGTTCGAATAAAGAAATAATTTATTTGCACCAAGCTTGGCATTTAAATGGTCACTGCTAAGAAGAAATAATGAGTGGCGCTTCATGGTACCTGTCTAAAATAGCTTAGTTGGAGTCCCAAGTCCAGACATTGAGGTTTTTGGTTTCCATGTCTTTGGTTTCAGAGTGTCCGCTTGCTCCAGGATCTTCCTTTGGAAAGAATGCAACGCTCTGCGTCAGCACTTGCAGCTTGTAGTTGCCACAAAGATCCTCATCCTGGTTTTAGGATGGAGATTTTGATCTTAACCTGTGAGTCAAAGCACGCACTTCAACAGCATCTTAATGAGCTTATGGTTCAAAGCTATTTATTATCTGTTATAACAGGCCTTTTATTACACTGGAAGACTAATTTGCATTGCTTATTGTAATTAACACTGTAAAATGTTTAAACAAAAGTACAGATAGAAATTAAATTTACAGGCATTGAATTCAATAGCATTAAAATAAACCTTTGATTTGTTTTTCTCCTTTGGCAAGAAAGTGATTAGCTCAAATTAAATTTACGGAAAGCTCTCAACTTGGAACGAGTGATTTAATGAAAAAAAGGCATCCCAAACTGCCAGAGCAGCTTGAGGAAGAGCCCAGCTTTCACTTGCAGAAGGCTGTCAAAGTCAAACTTAACTGTTTCAGGTGGGAGAGGCACATGCCCTGAAAACCTTCATCAGCCGGCGGGACGCGTGCGGGCAGGACAGTGGCTTGGCTTTTGCGAGCCGTCGGTTCCATTTCTCCGTGCCCTAGCAACTCTTTTGGAGGCACTGAGGGGTTTCTATGGAGTGGGACAGCGATATTTATTCCCTGTTAAGAACCGCGTGCGGTGGCGAGCGCCACGTCAGGTTTCGGAGCAGGATCTTGCCCAGCACGGCCGCGGGATGCTGGCCCTGTGTCGTGCCTTTGCTCTGAGCCTCGGGGCATCGAGGTGGGCAGGTCGAATGGAGCTGGCACGGAGCACCCCATGCTGCAGGAGTGTTTTACTCCAGTGCCGCAGGTTAACCATCCTGTCGGGTTAAATGGAAAAGGATTGTGGGTTATTTTGGGGTGGTTTGGGGTTTTTTTTTGCCTACCAGTTCTCCCTCTCCACCGCTGCCTGTCTTGTGGCAGGACGGCGGGCATCTTCCTCTTGCCTAAGTGCCAGGTACGGGCAGGCTGTTCCATGGAGATGAGAAACATTGGAAAATCAGCCTTTTTAGCTGCTACTGGTCCCTGAGCAAAGGGGATGGGAACCATGCCACGTCCCCTCTGCTCCCTGGGCACTGGCACAGGCACCCCTGCGAACCTGCCATCAGTAAATCTGCTGCAGAGCACGTCAGGTGAATCTGGAAAAGTCTTTTTTTGCTCTAGAAGAGGCTTCGACGCATTCATCCTCAAATGAAGTCATCAAAACCGGGCCATTTCTGCTCTGATTTATGGAGCAAGCTTTGACAAAAAATTACATTGCGAGAAAATGGTCTCTTGGTAAGGTTTGGATTCTCTTCTATTGTTTTGAATTTTTTTGTTTTATGGCTGTGATTTGCATAGTTAGAACTAATTTGTAGCGTCTGGGACCAAGGCTCTGAGTTGTCCATGTGTTGGTATTGAGCTGCTGCAGAGATTAATGGGTGAGTACGTGTTCCCCGGTGTCGGGACTGCCATGATTTATGGCTTCTAGACCTCTCGGGGACTGCTCCAGTCTGTCTGGCAGAAAGTTATGGTAGTCAAAAAAATAAAAAAGGTAGGGTATAGTGTGCCCCTGCGTCTCTTTGGGTCTTCTGTGACGCTGAGTTGCCCAGGAAAGTTGGGGTTTGGAGGGTGATTTGCAGCCGCAGGGAAATGCTCTGCAAACCTGAGGGTATTTGCTCAAAACCGATTTAGTGGGGTATCACCATAGAGGATGTTCAGCAACAGGCTTGGGTTTGTAGTAGTTAAAAATGTCTGTCCCGGAGGTTTGTGGGATGAAGATTCGGGTACTGATGAAGTGGATTGGAAGTTTCGGGTCTTTGCCTGCTGCTGGGTGGTTTGGTAGCCTTAAAATGGCATTTCCTCCTGAAATCCCTCCTGCGTCAGGGTGAAAACCACCAACAAGGACGTGCCTGTATAGAGGACATGAAAAACTGAGAGGAACTGAACTAAAAGCAACAATTAAAAGCAAGTTAAAAAAAAAAAAGCTAGCATGCACTGATGCCTTGGAGCAGCGATAGAAATTGCATTTTCTTGGGCAGATCATGCACAAACCAGATTTTTTTAGAAATTTTTATTTGAAGGTTTCTGTCACCCTGCAGCAGGTAGTTTTCCTTGTTGGTTTGTTCTCTCTTTTGAAGCATTTTTATTTTTAGATCGAGCTCATATTGCTCCTCCATCCAATGGTTGCTTCTCACTATTTGCAAAATAAATCTTTAAAAGTTCAAGTATCGGTGCATTATCTGTGTTAATCTGGAAAGATTGTCAGCTGATACGGAATCTCTTTCAAACCCTGCCAGAGTATTCGGTAACCTTTATTCTTTTTTTTTTTTCCAGGCTCTTTGCTTATGTAGGCACTGTGTTTATGTACTGTTCTTTCTCCAGATTATTTTGTAAAGTCTCTTAGGCAACATATGACTTCAAGCTGGCGAAATGCACTTCAAACCCATGTGCATATTTTCATTACAACTGTTTGAAACGATTCTTGAAATTGCATCGCTCCGTCGTCTCCGCTGAAAAATGAGCGATAAGCCTGTAAATCTGCTGATGGGTGGGTGTTGGTTAAAATTGTTTAAATGTGATACATAATTCCTTCTCACCCCAAAAATTGCTGTACTGGGTCCTGCAAATAGAGGCTCTGCTAGCGAGGCACTGCAGCGGCGGAGCAGGCTCCTAACTGATTCCTCAACAGAACTGGCCTGTGCTTGCATTTGCATGAGCTTATTTTTTTCCTCCTAACACTAATTTTTTTTAGTTTTTATTTTTATGTTCGTTATAATATCTCCTCGCCTCTCCATTTTATCTGTGTGCCCCAGCTACCCAGTACATTTGAGATGAGCATTGTCCCTTCTACCAGAAGAAAGACAAACATGACCTCAAGCTATATAAAAGCTCATGTTTTGTGTCTTGTTTAATTCCTTTTTTGCTGTTGCTGTTGTTGATTTGTGAAGAGAAAGCCAGCCCTTCAGACATTGAGTAATGGAGCTTCTGAGCATTTGCTCTACAGAAAATAAGAATTAATTTTGCACAAGTTGTTTGACCTAGGATAAACTGGAAAGAAGGAGCATCTTGCTAGCTGTGACAGTGTCTGCGAACAGAGCGCTCTTCTGTTTTCAGAGGGATTTGTCATGCCCAAACTACTGATTGCAAAGCATGAATAAAGCTTTTTTTCCTCTCGTTCTGCTTGGCTGTGCTTTTTGATGTAATGGGCCACCGAGGGGCCCTATTCTTGGATTTGAAGTTTAAGTCTCTTAATCAGTTGTTAGGAAAAGAGAGGTTGCGTAATTAGTGAAGATACAGGATTTAATGCCTAGAGTTTGATAAATGCGTTCTGTTGGGTTTGTTGGGGTTTTTTTTAAACTTAAAATTAGAGTTTTGGTAACATGGCAAGCTGGCAGTATGCACATCAGAGGCACAGGACTTTAATTTGAAATTTGTTTTCTCTAATAGTTTTTTTTCAAGAGCAGATTCTCTCTGTATTTACTGTCAGTTACTCTGGCTTTCTCTAGTGGCACATGTAGAAATGACAAATTAGGACCAATGTTGTTAGAGTTTGAGGGGGCTTGGGGTGGGATTTTCTTGGCTCAGGCAATCACGACCGAGTTTTTGGCTGAGGAGTCCTGGTCGGCCTCGCAGCTGACGTGGCCCGTGCCGAATGTGACCCAAGGTGTTTGTGGTGTCAGCTGAAGTCTGTGAGCAGCTCGCGCCTCGTGCATGCCCGGGCAGATGGCAGGAGTGAAATGGGGAGCGGAGCAGCTATTTAAGGGTATTATCCCAACCTTGTTTGTAACCTATGAATGATAGCCCTCCCCTACGTGATGTGACCGTGGAGGTCTTCTCCAAGCACTCCTGTGAGACATTGGTCTTGTGCTCTGGGCTCCTCGTGCTTGTAACCCAGGGTTTTGCGGGTACATTTCTGCTTTTCCCTAGGTCAGAGGTTTTCTGATCTGGTTACAGCAAGAGGCATTGACTACCATGACCACATGGATGGAAAGACTCCCGTACCACGTCATGACACGTCTCAAAATCTGCTTGCCAGTAAATAACTGCTCTTAAACGATATGGTCTGACACTGGTGTCAAGAACGGATGCTGGAACGTGGATGAACCTCTAACTGCAGCACGATCTTCTCCTACAGTGGGTGTTCTTCATTCTCCCAGTGAAGCCTTTGCCTTCTGTGTCTTGGGTGGTGTGACTGAAGCACTTGTTGGTGAAGACTGAGGCAAAAAACAGAGTACCTCAGCCTTCTCCATATTCTGGGTAACCAGGTCTCCTGTTTCCTTCCAGAGAGGGCTCACATTTTCCCTAGTTTTCCTTTTATCACCGATGTACCTATGGAAGCTTTTCTTGTTGCCCTTGTCGCCCCTGGCCAGATTTAATTCTCTCAGGGCTTTGGCCTTCCTAACCTGATCCCTGGCTGCTCGGACAGTTTCTCTGTATCCCTCCCAGGCTCGCGGTCTGTGCTTCCACCCTCTGTAGGCTTCCGTTTTGTGTTTGAGCTTGTCCAGGAGCTTCTTGTTGATCCATGCAGCCTCCTGGTGTTCTTGCCTGACTTCCTCTTTGTCAGGATGCGTCGCTCCTAAGCTTGGAGGAGGTGATCCGTGAATATTAACCAGCTTTCTTGGGCCCCTATTCCCTCCAGGGCTTTATCCCATGCTACTCTGCCAAGCAGATCCCTGAAGAGGCCAGAGGCTGCTCTCCTGAAGTCCAGGGCAGCGAGCTTGCTGTGTACCCTCCTCGCTGCCCTAAGGACCTTGAACTCCACCATTTCATGGATGCTGCAGCTGAGGCTGCCCTTGAGCTTCCACACTCCCCTCCAGCCCCTCCTGGTTGGTGAGAACAAGGTCCAGCACAGCAAACAAGGTCCAACATAGCAACAAGTTTGTTATGGTGCTTTAAAGTGTTTCTAACTTTTATTGAGTATTCTGCTTAATGCATGTGTAAGAGAATTATCTTGATAAATACACAGTACAAGTACTGCTCCTGGCTAGAAGGATGATAGCAGCTAATCCACAGAAACATGCGCAGCCCAACCTTTTGTTGCTTTCCATTTTGCATAATTCTGCAGAACAGGATATGTCAACACTCCGGTGTCTGACAAAGAGCCACTTAAGGGGTGTGGGTGAGATGATAAGGCAGCACCAAAGGGGTAGGTGTTGGGACATGCTGCTGGATATCGTGTCTGCACAGAAACAGCTGTTTTATAAATCCCTGCTGTCTTTTGCTAATGGAAGACTGACAGCATCTGAGAAGAAAGCAAATTCAGGAGGTGCAGAGTGGTTTGCACGTTTGGTTGAAGTGGTTTCTTAGCAGAGTTAGCTGACTTTTGGGGGGATTTACCTCTAGTGCTTCTAGGGTGCTGGGCATATTTCATCCCTTTCAGATACTCCTTTTCCTTTTTTTTCCTCCACTCTAAAAGTTGAAAGAGGACTTGGATTTCTTCTCCTTTTGAATGTTGACCTTGCTGCATAAAGTTGTCTGACTTTCTGCTATCCCTGCCGAGTGATATATGTGAGCATCTGGTACCGAGGCAGGGGCTGATCATCATTTTTTCTGGATTTCTGTAACTAAGGTCACGCGTGTACTTCAGGATCTCTTCCCAGTATTGCTGTACTGGGGAAGCATTCCCACTTTGAACTCAGCCCTGCGTGCAGAGCCGCAGTGTGAAGGGCTGTAGGCAGAAACGTGCCCTTTTGGGGGCCTAGAATATTCTGGTATTGCGAAGTGTATCTGAATTAGTCCGATGTATGTATCTGTTATTTGAGTTTACCTCTGACCCGAAGCAATATGGTCTCCTTCTGTCTTTCTGGGCATGTCGTGTTTTGGTAGGCTGCTGTATGTCGTCAGTATTGGTCGTGACATTACTATTAACGTTAGGATGGTTTTAGCGTTCTCGTTTCACTGAGCTCGTGGGGCTGCTGTGGGAAGAGAGGTGCTGGGTGAAGGCTTGAGCCCCCATCGTACCCATTTCAGATGTGTGTGGCAGCTCTGGCCTCGCTGGGGGGCTGCACTGCAAAGCCCTCCCAAGCCATAGGGTCTTGGTTTGTTCGCATCTTAAAAACTTGACCTCAGCTGCTCTTTGGCAGCAGTCAGTGCAGAAGGGAGCATTTCCTTCCCTCCTCCTCCTCCTCAGCTGCCTCTGCTCTCCTGCGGTCAGACCTTTGCTGAGCAAACCTGCCTGACACCGGTGTCTGGGCAGCCCATGGGTGTCACCCGGTGTCACACATCGCACCCAGCGGTGAGGAGCCCAGCCACCCTTCCTGACACCTCGGGGCAGAGGCAGCTGCAGCTCTGGTGTTTCTCCTCTTGGCATCACAGCATCTTGCTCTTCTCTTGATGCCGGGGCTGCCGCAGCTCCTCCACGGGAACCTGTGGAGCCTGGAGAGCAGAGAGAGGTGAGATCAGCCGGGGTTTGGCACACCGCGTAGGCACACCAGCTTTTAATGCTCTGCCTTCTCCAAAGTTTTGGATTGCTCTGAGCATCAAGACATTTCCTCGCATGTTAAAGCCCCTATCTTACCTCCTCGGTGGGTTTGTTCTTCTGTAGGACACTTGTAGGACACTCCTGAGAGATGGGATTCAAATCAAATGTGGGTTGAGCTGGGCAATTGGTTGTTGACCTACCGAGTGTCAACAGAGCGCGGTCTGAGTTCATGGGAAGGAGCAGGGCTACGCTTTAAAAAGCTTAACCCCAGTCCAGCTAAATATTTACCTTGCCTGGTGCTGCTTCTGCATGTTTGGCAGATGGATTTCACGGATACTGGGGAGGAAGCTGAGGGTGTGGGAGCAGACAGGACCCTGAGTCTCATCAATAATACAGCATTTTTAATTTTTTGTAAAATAAAAACTCAGCTGTGAGTGAAGGTGTTGCCAGAGGAGCGGGAGTGACCCTCCGGAGGGACACAAATCCGGTGGACTGCTGCTACCAAAATACCATCATCTCAGTGTTGGTGTAATTCCAAAATAATCCATTTTATAAGGCTGTTTTATTGGTAGTTTCTATTCTTTGCTACTTCCTGTTTATGGAGGTTTTCTTCTTTTGAGTAAGGACAGTCAGGTCCAGCACAAGAGCCTGGTTCCTCACACTGGCTGTGTTCGCTCTGCTTCCCCAGTCTGCTAATAAAACCCCAAACTGTTCTTTCTGTGCACGAAAAGCTAAGGAAGGCCAGAACTGAGTCTGAATATGATCCAGACCAAGCATCTCCATCTCCTTTTGGCTGTTGGGCATCAGATCTCTGTGGTAATAAAACCACCAAAAGCATTTCCCACCTTGGGGACCTTAAGACCTCTGCATCAGCATTTCCAGCATCCTTCTCTCCATGTGAGATCCTTTATCATTTGTTCTTTTCTCATCACAATATTACTAATTTCTACTGTCCTGGATTTTATTTGTGGGCTTTTTCAGGATAAGCAGGTAATGCTTATAAATTGAAATTTGACTGCGTAACGTGGTTTCTGGCTGCAGTTGAATTCATTCCTCGTGGGCGTGGGGACGTATCCCATGTGTTGCTCTGCAGTGCAAATGATGAAAACATCCATCTGCTTTATCTGCTGTTGTGTTTGCAATTGCCCTTTGTAGTTCCTGGCAGCATCTTGTCCCCTCTGCTTTTTGTTTATTTAAGGTTGTGGTAAAATATCCCTTTTCTTTGGGGGTGCGTGGGAGCCTTCCCCAGTTTGGCTGATCCCAGGGTCAGGGGAATAAAACATCATGACACCAAAATCATCCCAGGAGCTCCGGTGTGACCCAGACAGTGGCAGTTCCAGCCGGTCGCTGATGCTGTTGCTCCTTAGGAACAGGATTTTAGCCAGATCCTGCCCTTGACCTGAGTTGGGCTTTGCAGGCAGCATGGCCGGCTGCATCGATGACCAGTTTTTAGCAGATTCAGTGTGTACTATGGGAAAAATAAAGGCTTTGGTGCACTTAATTTGTAGCAAAACCTGGCCAGTGGAATAATTTTTGTTTGGTTATTGAATCAGGGTGATGTCCCTATTTGTTTGTCTGACTAGGATGATTTAGAAAGCCAGTTTCAGCTTTAGAAAAAAAAATAAAAATACAACAAACAAACACAAACCAAACTGTCTGAAAAATCCAGTGAGGATATATTTGATACTTTTTCCTGGCAAAAGTTAAACAGTTTCCATCCTTCTTCAGTTTCAAGCTCTCAGAAGGTTTGTGGGTCCGTCCTTAGCACGTGCTGCTGCGGGTGCATGCCCGCGCTGGCAGCGCCGCGGGGCTGGCGGCTGCACGGTGCCGCGTGGGGCTGCGCAGGCTTCGGCGTTGTGCTCAGGTTTTGTGTCCCCATCACGGGCAAAAATATGACCTGGGGTGACGTTTGGAGAGGTTGCAAAATTCTGTCTGTAGACAGTATTTTTTTTGTTATACCGAGCCCCAAGCTATGTAGCTGTTCGTCTCACCCGGAAAAGTAGGAAAATGCTCCCTGGCTTGTAGGAGTGGGTTGTTTTCCTAATTTTCCTCCGCTGCAGCAGTGTTTCCCATTAACGGTGAGCGTGCGGAGTGTGTGGATGAGACCCCCCCATCCGTGTGCCGCACCGAGCTGTGGGTTTGGGGATCTGCGGGACACAGTGGTGTGTTCCCCGTCCTCTGCTCCTGGGCTTGTTGCCTGTTTCCCAGTGCCCAAAGTCAAGCAAAAAGCTACTGGCCAGCTCCAGTAGTCCAAGGAGTTCTGCTGGTCCATATGTGGTACCCAGCAGTTTTCTGGGTTAAAAGAAGAGGATAATGATACAATGAATGATTGTAAAAAAAGAGAGAGTGGTAAAATCAGATTTTTCCTGGGGAAGAGTCGGTGGGGTTCACTTCAGAGGAGCAGCTCAGGAATACCCTCGTGCACCATGTGTACACTTAGAACTGAACGTTGAGCTTTAAAGGATTGGGAGTAAGCTGGGGGTAAGTGGTATTTCAGAAAGACGAGAGCCCGCTTGCAAATCTTACAAGCCAGTTTAGTCCTCGTTTTAGGAATTGAGCGTGGACAGAACTATTTATGAAGTTGTTTTCCTGACTTTTTTCTTTATACCTCAAGAAAGTCTTTTCAGTGCCTTGGTCTACAGTGTCCATATGATGGAGAAAGCAGCTACTGCAGTGGCACAAGCAGTACCCACCAGCTTAAAATAATACTTAAACACTTTAATTCATCTTGGCAAACTGATAGGACTGTACAAAACCATTTTGTTTCTGCGTCAGAAAGTAAGAACCTGTAAGCGAGCCACGAGCGAGCGCTTCCCCATCGCGGCTTTTGCACCAGAGCTAACAAAGCCCGGCTTGAGGCAGCTGTGCAGCAGCTGGCCTGGCTCACTGGATGGAAACATCTGGATGGTCTGACAACGTATGGACCCTCGCAGTGTGAGACGCTGTGCTGACTGCTGCTGTGTGCAGCATCTTGCTGCCGCTGCTCTCGCCTGCTTGAAAGACACGCTCTCCAGTTCATCACATCAAAGTCTGAAGCAGAAGGGCTTGGCTTGCACAAAACTAACACCTCTCTTTTCTTGCCTGGTGCTGCTGCGTCTCTTGCCCGCAACCAGAGACCAAGTGGCGTAATTGAGGTTTGTTTGCTGAAAAGAAAATGTAATTCTTTTGCTCAGCTTCAAAATGCACTTGCTAGTGCTGTGCCAGCTGCGCCGCCTCCTCGATGGACGGCTGCTCAGAGGATGGCGTGGTGTAGTGCAGTTTTATTTCGATTAAAAGCAGTCTTTGCTTCCATGTAGGGAGTGAACAGAGAATGTTTTTCTGATTATGAACCCGTCTGGGCCTTACAGCAGCAAGTGGAGCTGGGTTGTTTGGCAGCCCCAAAGCTCAGCCCAGAACGTGGCTGGGGATGTGCACGTTGCCGGTATTCAGGACCAACTGTGTGAGATAGCGTGTTACGGAAAATTCACATTCCTGAATTCCTCCCAGCTCTTTTCCCATAGTTTCCATTTCTACAGCCCATCCTGGGGTTTCTCGTGCAGATCAGCCAGGCACCATGAGCTCCTTCAAAGCTCAGTTTTCTGCTGTTCCACTGGGTGGTTTATGCAGTCCCTGGGTAGACCCAGTGACACTCGCTCGGTCTCTGCGTGACCGGGCAGTGCCGGCTGCTGGCGTGGCAACCTGGCAAGCACAGCCTCTGCCTTTGCAGAGCCATCAGAGCTGCAGAAGGAATTTCCAGCAGAGGGTCGTTTATCCCTCCTGTTATACTCTGAATTTTCCTGGCGTTCCTACGTGTCACCCCTTCCTCCCTCTGCCTAAATAACCAAGAGCAAGCTGGGAGGGGTGGTGAGATGGCACAGCTGGCAGACGAGGTCAGGCTGCTGTAGGCTTGACTTCTTGAAGGAGCCACATGTGAAGTGCTGTGGGTGGGGTTTTTTTATCATGCTGGTGGTTTCAGCAGGGGCCAGGGCGGTGGGAGCGTGCTTCGGGTGTCTCTGCTTCCAGAGGAGACAACTACTGAGCTAACACAGCCAAGGGAAGCCAAGCCAGGAGGGAACTAAACAGCAGCATAATTTCAATTTTTAGCAAGAAATACGTAGATCTGAAGACAGCTTGCTTCCCAGGTGCCACGTACTGGGTCTGGAGCACAGGTCTTATGACGAGCAGCTGAGGGAACTGGGGGAGTTTAGTCTGGAGAAGAGGAGGCTGAGGGGAGACCTCATGGCCCTCTACAACTCCCTGAAAGGAGGGTGCAGAGAGGAGGGATGAGTCTCTTGAGCCAAGGAACAAGCTCCAGGACAAGAGGGAATGGCCTCAAGCTGCGCCAGGGCAGGGTCAGACTGGCTCTTAGGAAGTATTTCTTTGCAGAAGGGGTTGTTGGGCGTTGGAATGGGCTGCCCAGGGCAGGGGTGGAGTCCCCATCCCTGGAGGGGTTGAAGAGTGGGGTTGACCCAGCGCTGAGGGATCTGGTGGAGTTGGGAACGGTCAGTGTGAGGTTCATGGTTGGCCTGGAGGAGCTTCAAGGGCTTTTCCAACCCAGATGATTCTGGGATTCTGTACTGAGCAGTACCCTGGCGCACCCTGTTTTCTGGAGCCGGAGCTCGAGGGGTCGTTCCCTCCTTCCCCCCTTCCCGTGCTGTGTCCCGTTTGCTCCCGACACGTCCCGGTTTGCACGACGTTCCTTGCAGGATGTGGTGGTTTACAGTTCCCACACGGAAGGAGCGTTGCTGGCACGCCGCGGCGCCGCACCCCGCCTCTGCCGTGCGGTGACTTGTTTGCATCGCCATGCCCTGGAACAAAACGAGCGCTTTCAGAGCTTTTAATCCTGTTTGTATGAGCTCATAGTCTCTTTTGACATTAATTGCAGTGGATCTGATTAATTAGGCAACAAAGCATAATTTATTTGAACAGATTAATTTTATAGAATTAAACTGGCAGCCGCCATCTCCTACCATAATACCACGTGTTCCTGCAGGTACGGGAATCGGCGTTAAAACCTTCACCGTCTAAGTAGATGTTTTTATAAAACAATTCAAGTCCAAGGTTGTGAACTGTCTGATGTGCCAGCCGGGGGCCGGCACGGCAGGTCCGGGCACATCGCGGTGCCGCTGTCTAACCCCTGTGATGAGGGGTGCGCTGCTTGCAAGATGGGAATTGGCAACTGAAAAGTGGACAATTAGTTTATTCTTGGTTTTCAGGCTTTTTTTCATTAAGGGCTTGAGTATAGAATCTATTTTAAATACACAGGTAATAATTTGATTGAGATTATTTCCCAGTTGCTGTAGTGGACTTTTCATCCTTATATTGGATGCATTATTTCATGGATGTTACATTTACAGTGGACTTGTTTTTCTTTTAACCATAATGCTATTTGATTTGTACTACTTGATTCCCTCCTCCTGTTTCCTTCCCTTCCGTTTTTTTCCTTCCAATAAAATGTCATAAAAATTAATCATAGCTGAAGGCCAGTTTTAACATCCAGATTTAGAAAACAGGATTTTAAAACCCTTGTGCTGAAAGGAAAAGTGCACTCTGAGAGGAAATCTTTGTTTTGTTATGGAACAAGGAAAAATGTTTTTAAAACTTTATCTGTCTAAGCAGTTTATAGCAAAAAGTTTTCAAAATTATGAAGATTTTTAAAGATTTCCAAAAAAAAAGGGGTGGGAGTGGATGTCTGATAGCAAGGGCAGAATGAAGTTTGTCAGTTCCATTGTCTGACAAATGTTCTACTGTAGGGGTCATCTCAGGGAGTGAATCCAAACCCATTCTTTGCTGCAACTGCTCCTATCTCATACAATGGGTTTATGTAGAACTTTGAAAGATAAAAGGATGAATACCAGAGAACTGAAAAATGTCATAAATTCAGGTGCTGTGGCCGTGTTCTCAATGGGAAGTTCCACAGCAGGATCTGGTTGCATCTCTTCCACTGGTTGGTTACTTCTTGCAAGAAGAGGTGGCTTTATGACCTTGGGTGTATGTCTGCTTTGGAGATGGGGTTCAAAAAAGAGATGGCTGTTCATTCAAGAAGCTGTTCTTCTCAGCTATCTCAGATGTTGAGACTTCAGTGCTCCTGTCTCATAAGAAACATCTGAAAGTGGTGCAAGTTGAAGGTGTTGGGTAGAAGAGAACCACACTCAGTGGAGAGTGGCCCAACGGCATCTTCTGGGAACAGTCTCTCCGTCTCATTATGGTTCACGTTATATTGGTTGTGGAAGCCAGATGAGGTCAGTGTTTCAGTAACAGAACATGCCAGGTAGTCCTAAAAATGTTTTCAAACACAGCAAAAGGAAAGTTCCTCCTAAGGAGGAGACCCAAGGGTGGTTGAAGGCGAGTCTTTGCAGGCTGGAGAGAACCCAATTCTTGATTTCACAGGGCAACGGAGGTGCTCCAAGTAGAGTAGCGGAGCCCTGCAGCTCTTTGCTGGAGCAGCGCCTGATTTCGGGAGGGTTTTTTAAGAGGTATTATGGCTTTGAGGAGGATTGTGCTGTTGATCTCATGCTGTCCTGGATGTACTGGAGAAGATCCAGGTCATGGGAAAGCATGAATAAAAGCACAGATGGAGAAACAGGCAAAAGGAGAAAATAGAGCTGATATTGAGTCACTTAAACTTACAGGGTTTCCCCCCAAAGCAAGCACACACAGTGCTTTTTAAAGTGCACAAATGCTTTGATAATATAAATGCTAAAATAAGAAAAGAATTGCTGTTGGTATGCAGGAGAAGAAACTGTGACCTCCATATGGAGGGGGACGTAACCCAGCTGGCTGAAAATGGGACTGAAAAAGACTATGAAGGCTAATTAAAATGTGAAAAACTGAGAATTCATACTAATAGACAGCAGATCTCTGTCTGGCACTGGTTCACAGCTAAATTTGATTTCCTTGGGAGACGAAAGGAACTGATTTAAGTTCCTTACCTTGCACTGACATTGATACTTTTCAGAACCAGTATGTTCCCAGCGAAGCGCTCGGTTCCTGCAGGTCTGCTGTGCCCGGACAGGAAGGGCTGCAGCAGGAATCTCTTACTCCTGCTCCCATTAAAAAATTTACTACAGGTGTCTTCATATATGGTGTTAAACTTGGCTTTGACCTTGTTCTACCTCACATCTGGGTTGTGGTTTTAGCTTTCCCTTTCGGTGCCAACAGGTGTAATAAATTGGAAAGCTCAGCCCTCGTGCCGTGCCGTACGTCGCGTGCGCGCTGCTGAGGTCACGTCTGCCTGCAGCGCCAGCGGCATCATGCCACCATCCAGCGTCCTCACGGGAGGCACCGGCTCCCCTCCAGAGCAAGGCAGCTCCACCAAGGGTGTCTCAAGACAAACGTTTGGGCAGACAACCTTATAAAGCAAGTTGTGGTCTTCTAGGCTTGAGGTGATGCTGGTTTGATATCAAATTTAGCTATTTAGGTGCTCCTGCAAAGTCAAAGTTGTGATGTACATGTAACTCAGGGATTTGGACTGTGTACCTGGTTCCATTTTATGCTAGAAAAAAATTTTATATGGAGATTTATGACAGAAGCTGTGTTTCTCAGGGTTGTATGGGTTATTCTGCCTGTGCAGAAGGAATGCCAGAACCCTTCCTTCTCCAAAGTTACACTCTTCCCTTCTCCCATGAAGAGCAAATCCATCTGTCCGCTGCTTCTGCCATGTTCTTCCTTGTCAGGGTTTAAGTGCATTTCACAGAATCATTCAGGTTGGAAAAGACCCTCGGGATCATCGAGTCCAGCCATCAGCCCGACTCTACAAAGTTCTCCCTTACACCACATCCCCCAACAGCTCATCTAAACGACCCTTAAACACACCCAGGGATGGGGACTCCACCCCCTCCCTGGGCAGCCTATTCCACTCTCTGACCACTCTTGCTGGGAAACATTTGTTCCTCATGTCCAGTCTGAACCTCCCCTGTTGCAGTTTAAAGCCGTTCCCTCTTGTTCTGTCACTAATCACCTGTGAGAAGAGACCAGCACCAACCTCTCTACAATGTCCTTTCAGGGAGCTGTAGAGAGTGATGAGGTCTCCCCTCACCTTCTCCTCCTCACACTGAACAGTCCCAGCTCCTTCAATCACTCCTCATAGGATTTATTCTCCAGGCCCTTCACCAGCTTCGTTGCCCTCCTCTGCACTCGCTCCAGCACCTCGAGATCTCTCTCGTATTGAGGTGCCCAAAACTGGACACAATACTCCAGGTGTCATTTCCTTCAGGTTCCCTGATCTGACAGAAAATGAAAAGCAAGTGGTATGTTCAGTTGGATCAGGTTTTCCCTTCACTTACACTTTTATATCCTGTTTCAAAAAGTGCAGAAAACACCGCTGTTTGTAGAGTTGTTCCCTGAAGCCCATTCTCCCAGGGTTGGCTTCTGTTTAAGATGTACCAGGGTGAAATCCTTGGGTAGTCATCCATGTGGGAAGTGAAGACCTGCACCCATGGTCACCACTCCGTGCTTCCAGGTGGAAGTAAGGGATGTTGTACATGGACACTGGCACCTCTCATGCCCTTGCCCCACAGCCCAGATGTGACTGCTAAGGGAAATTGTGAAAATAATACCACGAGGAGTTATTCCCCAGTGCGTCATGATATCAGTGTTGGCCCAGAACCGCTTTCGTCTTGCGTTTAGCCTGCGGCTCTGACTTGAGCCTCAAATTTTGTCTCCTCGGCAGTGTCTGTGGAGCTCCTGCTTTAATTACTGTGGCTCAGATTTTCACGTGAGCGAAACTCTCCCTCTAGGCTAAATTCATGTACCAGCAGCTGAAAATATGGAAGAGCAGCCGTAGCCTGGATAATAAATGTTTGAGCCAAGTCAGAGTGATCACCAAACAAGACTTGGACTCCCAAGTCAGTAGAAAGTCCTGTTGCCTGGTGGAGCCACCGAAACCAGGGGCTGGAAGAGCGTACCTTGTGCCTCGCTGTCCAGTGGGCTGCGACTGCTGGGCTTCAACCTGCAGGATTTAAAGCACGTTGCTATTGAAAATTTCCTTTTGCATGCGTGTGTGGGGTCCATGATTAACAGAAATATACGGAAGGAATGAAGCTGTTGCTGATTTGATCCTTCACAAACAACAGTTAACAGGTGGAAAAGTAGAAATGAGTCAGTGGTGGAAATATAAATACTTGGTACGTTGCATATTGAACTAAACGCTAAATTCATGGAACGCGCAGAAGTTGGGCTTGATCCGCTGTCCGGAGCCTCTAGACTTGATGTGGTCGGAGAAACCACCATGAGACAGCATTGTAGTGTTGGAAATACGTGGTGAGGCTCTTCATATTGGGAAGTAATGTCTTTTATCACGAGCTGAGCAGTTTCAGTAGCAGTTGGATCGGTGTGCAGCTTTAACTTGCCTTCCTGCCTGCATTGCTGGAATTTGCTACCTGGAGCAGGTGGCACGAGAGTGGCCTGCTCCTGATTTTGAGGGCCTTTTGGTAGGGGAAGAAAATGCTTTTGTTTTCAAAATAGACTTGTTTCTGGAAAATGGTATGGCATTTGGTGGGTTAGTTTGATCTAGCCATTTTGCTGCTGAAGTTCAAATGAAATTTTGAAATAATCTGTGTTCTGGTTTACCTCCGCTGGGACAGGTTATCCACTTTGACAGTAAAAGCTGTAACTGGGAGTTTGCAGTGTGTGAAAAGATGACTGCTGTTGTAGATCCAGGACTCCTAAAAGCTCTGTAACCCCTGGGAGGGAGGAAGGGAGAGGAAGGTTTCTGGGAAGGGTTCAGTTCCAAAGGGAAGCTTATGAGCTGCGCTATACCCTCCAATGGCAATTAATTCACTATGTTCGTCACTTTGTAATGAGGCTTGAACTGATAACTGGCAATCAGATTTAATGTTCTGTGCTGAAAAATACAGTGGCTTTCCTGGGTAATGAAGTTAAAATACCAATAAAAACTTAGGAAAATATGCTCCCTCCTCTTTTATTGTTCTCTAATGATTTTCTGTTACCACAGTGCCTAGAAGACCCAGGAGTGTGACTCACTGGCCTTCTGAAAACTGGGATTGCGCAGTCCTCTTTGTAAAGGCTTTTCAACCCAAGGACAGAAATGCTCAGTAGATCAAAAGCATCTCAAATCCGCTTCTTAAAAGCAGCGGTGGCATGTTAAGGGCCGTAGATTTACCGAGGCAGGCGTTCCTGCCCGCTGGCAGGAGCTGGTGCAGTGCCACTGGTCCATGGCGTTACCTGGTCCACCTCCGTCTATGAGAGCAAGGTCATTTCTGTTTTCTAACGGCCAAATATTTGCTTGGCTCCTCGGTCGTCACTCGTCAGGAAGCTCCTCATGAGTACTGGGATGGAGGTGGCTCTGCTGTTACAGCTCACACCCGGAGGCACAGCTCAATCCTTCCTTCCACCCAAACTTCCCGCCCAGCTTTGGATAAGCTTCTCAGCATCGCTGGTGCTTTTAGTCTCTAGATTATCGAATTGCTTTGCCTCATCGCTTTGGGTGGAGAAAGCTTTGAAAGATCACCGTTGGGTCTAAAAGCCTCAGCATGGATCCTTGCGTGCAGATGAGAATGAGGGGGAGTTGTGGTGGGTTTCCTATGAACTTGCCCCTGGGCCCTCAGGCTCCAGGGTGAAGAGCTGGTGAGAGCAGGGATGTGGCTGGTGTCGGGAGGGGAGGAAGGGTGACGGGGAGTGATGAGAGATGAAGCAATAGGGATGAGAAGAGTTATGGGCAGTCTTGAAGGGAAGGACCATACTTGAGCTTTCAGGCAGAAAAAAAGCCGGTGGAGGGGTTTGCAGAAGACAGCGTGTAACCTACTCCAGACCCCGGGAAAGGATGCACGCAGCCAGGCTGGGCTGAAAGCACCAGATTTGGGGGAGGAAGATGGGTTATGAGAATTCCGGCTTAGGGAAAGTCTAATCTCTACTCTCCCCATCGCTATCTCTGACCACCTTCTGGCTCCTGGTATATATCACGTTACAAGAGTTCTGCGTTCGGGGCTGTGGCTTGTCTTGCAGACAAGACATCGTGTATAAATTTTTGTCATGTTGAAATGGGAATTGTTCACTCTTTCGCTGCTTGCGTTTTTATGAGGAAAAAGTAATGATGACAAAAACAAGACTTAAAATATGTTGAATGGTTGGGGTTTTTTTTCAATAAAGCAAAGCTACTCCCCAAGCTTCTTTCTAGTCTATTTGAAAATAAATAATCTACTTAATTTTTTTTTTTTTTTTGCACCACGTGTTACCAGAGGCGAATTTCTCATGGAGGACAATGGGGTTGATATTCAAGTAGCTGCTACTCTGAACCGCAACCTCCGACAGCTGAACTTCAGAGCACCAGAAAAACAACAGTATTGCTTGCAAAGAATGCCTCTACAGAGTTTGGTCTTGTTATTAGTCTTCTCACACTAATGATCTTCAAAACTGCAAATGATGAGGGAATTTGACTTTAACAATACCATTAAACAATAATGCAAGGGGATGATTTCATGCTTTTTTGTTGGGGTTTTTTTTTTTCCTCTGGTGCTTTAAGACACTGTGCTGTAGGACAGCGTGGGTTTTAGTGATTAGATCTAAAGCTGGCTGGTCTGGCTTTCTCATGATGGATTGGAAGACAACTTTGTAATACAGCATGCAGAGAATTCTTTGGGGGGTTTGGTAGTGAGAAATATGCTCTAAAAGACTTTGCAGGAATGCACTTTTCACTGAAAAGGGCTTGTGCACCTGAGTGCTTGCGTGCTTTTCCCAATCCTGCTGTTAATCAGGAGGAAGACACCAGTTCTTCCTACCAACTTGGCTTTGCCTAAGGAAAAAAACCACACCTTTTGTGCCTAATTGCATAGGTTGGGTTATATTTTTCCATTTCTCTCATTTTCACACTGTTTGACCGTTGGAGATACATTCCCTTGGTGTCCAGTGGATGTTCATTCCTGTGAAGTGTGTCTGAGGGCTGTGCATTATTTCAGGCATTTACAGAGGGCTGCAATTAGATATGCAAACCTTAACAGTTATTTCAGCATCCCAGCATTGTTTTCCTTATTGCGTGTGGTTTGTATATCCAGCCAGAGCTCTGTGGTACATTTGGGTTTCACAGCCTGAAGAAAGCTTCCTATTTAATGGTACCTTTACAAAAAATAAAATAAAAAAAAATATATCTTTATTCTTACTTCTGTGGAGCGTGGAACATCCATCCCTATAAACCAGACGAGTTTCTGAGTGACTGCAGGCTACATTATTTTGGGGGTTCCCACTGTGCTCCCTTGACATCCCAGAGCTGCTTTGTTCCACATTTCCAGAGCGGGTTCTGCATGTGGCTGCAGAGAAAATCAGCACTTTTGTATGCATGCCTTTGTTTTTCTTTATTTTGCTGAGAGAAAACAAGGTAGAACCGATTCATTCTGGTGAGGCATGCCTTTACTATTGTTTCAGAGGTTATTTTGAGGTATGGTTTCCCCTGGGATTTTTCCTCTCGGCTTTTTGACCTTTTTGCATCCTATAGCGATTTTCTTGATTAAAAGTATGGAGTCGTAATGGGTTTACATGGTGTTTCTAAAATTAAGGTAATCTGAGGGCTTTGGGTTGGAAGAGGAGGGAAATGGTGATTGTTCCAGACTTTTCTGCCACTGTTCTGTAGCTATTCAGAGAAAATACGACTTCTTTTTTGGGAGCAGGTATGTGCTTGCTGGGCTCCTCAAAAATACTCTCGCTCTACAAGCGCGGAGGCCGAGAGAATCAGTTCTCCGTGACTTTGAGGATGAGGAGTTTCAGTGAAATGATGGACCAGGAGAGTAATTTCTTTTTAGACCTCCCCAGAAGGGATGGGTGCCGCAGGCAGGGTGCTCCAGCGAAGCCCTGCCCTGCCCTGGCTGCCTCACTGGCGCGGGGGGCTCGGCCGGCGCAGATGTGTTTGTGCCGCACCCCACCTCCTCATCCTCCCGGCCCTCGGCCAGGGCCACCCACGCTCCTGGTCCTTCTCTATCAGCTCCAGCATCTCATCTCCTAGACCCGGCAAAGGTCTGGGTCTTGCACCTCCAAATCACCGGCCGCGACTGGGGGGGTGAGCGTGGGGCACCCGAGCAGGTGCCCCTTCGATCTCTGCAAGTGTGTTGGCTCCACTTTTTTCTAAAAGGATGCAACTGATACTTGTGCAAAGTATTTCTGGGTGGTTTTAAAAATGCTGGGAAGCGTTCAGCCGTGGGAATGGCTGCGGTGGGTTGACCAAGACGCCTGCCCAGCCCACTGCTTTGCTCCCCACGCACCGAGGGAACCCACGGAAGCCGTCCTTGCTCTTCAGCATGTTTTTTCAGCCATGTGAAGCGTAGCTTTCAGCGGCCCCCGTGTTGTAATGCTGTGCTAGTGTCCAGCCAGCAGCGGTTTCACTGAAGGTTATTTCTCCTTTTGCATCTGTCTGTGTGGCTGCATCATATTTTGCTAGATGGGTGGCAAACATCTGCTAGTTCTGCTCCGCAAATCCTCTCCCTTGTTGTGGCCACACCGAGGAACAGGGAGTAGATGAGTTTAGTTTAAGGCACAACAACATGCACCCTTACATCCAGACCAAAAGCTGCAGAGTCCAAGAGCTGCGAGCGAATATATTAATCATATCTCAGGGGTGGTGAATGGAAAAAGCATTGCTTGCTCGTCCAGCCGGCGCAGCTGTGCCAGGCGCCGGGCCCCGGCCGGACAGCGCGGCCCTTCACAGGCTGACCCGGCGGCCGAGCATCCCCCGACCTCCCGCAGCTGCAGCCCCTGGAACAACGAATCCCTTGAGTCATCGGGGAGAAACTTTTTGCCTTCCTCAGTGTGGGGAGCTCGCAGCAGAGCGGGGTGTTTCTGGTGTAGCTGCACCCCAGCAAGCAGCTTGGCCGCCCTCTAACCTGCCCCTGCGCTCCGGAGCGTGATCCTGGGCAGCTCCCTCCATCCCGAGCTGGACCTCTGGGAGCCCCAGTACGCTGCTTGCCAGAGGTTAAATGCCGTTCCTTGCATAATTAAAAGTGTTGTGGAAGTTGTCCCTAGGACAAACTCTTCTCTTTCTCTTTTTGCTTGCACCAGTGGTGTCCATTACCGGGAGGACTGGTGTGTTACTTCTTCAGGAAAGTTGGTTTCATAGAGGTCGGTGTCAAAGCAGGGTGTGCTCGTAGCTGGTGTGGTCACAACTGCTGTCAGAAGCTTTTTCTTTTTTTTTTTTAATTTTTATCCCCTAAGTAAAAGCTATGTTTCAGTCATTTGCCCTCCCTGTCATTTCTCTTTCTGACTTGGTCTTATTAGAAAGACAAAGTTCAACAGGTAGATTACTTTTAGCCAATATTTAGTATTTTTCTGACTGATCAGTGGTAAGTGTGCTATAAAAATAAAACTTCTGTGAGAACAGAGTATAGTGGAGTTGGGATTGTTCAGCCTGGAGAAGAGAAGGCTCCAGGGAGACCGTAGAGTGGCCTCCCAGGACTGAAAGGGGCTACAGGAAAGGGGGGAGGGACTCTTGATCAGAGGGGTAGGGATAGGACAAGGGGTAACGGTTTTAAACTGACAGAGGGGAGATTTAGATGAGATCTAAGGAAGAAATTCTTCCCTGTGAGGGGGGTGAGGCCCTGGCACAGGTTGCCCAGAGAAGCTGTGGCTGCCCCCTCCCTGGAAGGGTTCAAGGCCAGGTTGGACGGGGCTTTGGGCAACCTGGGCTAGTGGAAGGTGTCCCTGCCCAGGGCAGGGGGTGGGACTGGGTGGGCTTTAAGGTCCCTTCCAACCCAAACCATTCTGTGATCCTATGAAGGTTTGAGCAATTGTCTTTATTTAAAAAAAAAAATCACAAGAATGCTCATCAATGTTGAATGTTTGTTCTCCCAGCCAAAACCAAATAGCTTTGTACACCACGTTCGTGATCTGAAGAGCCTCTTCTGAGGACGAGAGGGGGTGTGGCAGATGCTGCAGGTGACATGGGTGGCACAAGCCGTGGGTGCCTGTGATGATTCCAGTGACAGCAGGCAGGGCCACACCGCGGGACCTGCCCAGGGGAGGCGGCTTCTGGAAAGGTGCTCTGGCTCCGGAGGGACACGGCGCAGCCGAGAGGCTGCTTGGGGGGCTCAGGAGGGGCCCAGGGACAGGGACAGGGCAGGGGGTCAGTCCCAATTTCAATGCTTTCCAGTGTTAGTTTTGTGGAAGTGGCAATGGAGGGCTGGGACTGTGCTGGTGGCTCTCACTGCATCCGTGGTGGGAGGAGGAGGAAGGTCCGGCTGGGTGATGTGCTTCGGTAGCCATCATTTGAGTTTGTGTTTTATTTGCTTTTTTAATTTTTAATCTGAGGTTTCACGTTACTATTAACGCTGACCAAAGCATGCTTAGAGCCCCATTACTCAAGTTTTGTGAAGAAAAGGGTTATTTTCATGAACTGTCCAGGAAAATAAACATATTGTGTCAATCTCTTGTATTTCCCCTTCTGAGACTAAACTTTAATGGTTTTGTTTAGATTATGAAAAGCTTTCAAGTCTCTTAAGAAATTTTGATTGTTTCACTGAAAACGACAAGGCCCGTCGCTCAAAATGAGAAATTGGGCTTTTTCATCTGTTCTAAATCCTTATGATTTTCCAGGTGAAACTCTCCTCTGAATTATTCTAAGCCAACTGGTAGTTCTGTTTCTGTACAGTGTGAGGGGAGCATGGCATGCAAGGATCCAGCTTATACCTGGCAGGAGAAGGAATCAGTGTATTAATCAATAATCTTTGTGACAATGCCCAGATGTGGAGAAGGAGGTGGCGTGGAGTGGGCTGTATGTTATGCTGCAGCTTTTCAAAATTGTGGTTAATGTTGTGTTAAAGTGGTATTTGTAATAGCGGGGAAAGGAAGCCTGTTTGTTTTGACACGATGAGGGTGGTGCCCTTACAAAAATCTCATGATGAAAAACGTCGTTTTTAGCCCTAGCGCTGGGTGCCGCTTTGACAAAGTCAGCAGGGTTATTTGGGGTGGGAAGCTGCACATCTTAACGGGCTGGTCCCCACCACTTCATTTTCAGTGCTTTTATTTAGTTGTGTTTTCCAAAGCTCAAATAAGACAGCCAAGCAATAACAGCATTCAAAAGCAGCGCTGATGGTTTCGTTGAATTTTTAACCTGAATTACAATGCAATCTGTTCCTTCAACTAGTTCTACAGTTTGAACTTGATTTAAAGATGTGGTTTAAAATAAAAACCTTCCGTTTTTGCTCATCCCTTGGCCTGCTTCGTTGTGTAGGGGCAGGTACCGGCGGTGCCTGCAGGAGCATCCTGCTCCATGTCGGGGTCAGCGTGGTGGGATGCAGGAGGTTGGGGAGGATGTTGTAAATGGGAGATTTCAGTTCTCCATCCAACCATGGCTGGTCCTTGCCTAGGCCGGTAAGTGCCAGTTTTACTTGTCATTGCTTTTTAGGCACACTTAAGAGTATAACTGTGCTTGTGAGGCTGCGGGGAGCTGGGCCCAGGCCATCCCGCAGCGTTTCGGGGTCCTTTTGGACACAACATCATTGCAATGACAAAATATCAGGAATTCCAGTAAATTCAGATCAGCCTGCACACAGGCGGAAATAAATAGCAACAGCTGGGAATTTGGGAAACCCTTTGGGGTTATTTTTTTGGGGGGGAAACCCTTTGGTTTTCCAAATTCCCTTTTATGCGGCTGCATTGGGGTTTATTGGAGTAAAGCAGATGCAAATGTAAAATCCAGCAGCTGCTCCTTAGGGAACAGGAATGGGGTGTTCTTGGGCTGGAAGAAGAGTGTGGCTGGGGGAAATAACTTGGAAATAGGCGTTTGTGCTGGGGCTGGGGGGGTGGGAGAGGGGAGGCGAGAGCCCCAGGGCATGTCAAAGGCAAAGAGACCTTGAATAATCATTACTTTTGATAGGGATTTTTATGGCCTGTAGCTTAATGAGCCACCCTTTTTAACTAGCAATTCACGGAAGAAATTTATTCTCTGCTATTTCAAAGATGCTTTTGATGCCACAGGTTTTGTTCTCAGAACAATAACGCACTTGATAAGCTTTGGTGCTGCTTTTTTGAAGCCTCTTCGTTCTTGTCTTGGGCTGTATTTGGCTTGTGTGTTTATTTATGGCTTAAATAATTGTGATTAAGTTTCTTCAGCATAAAGAAAACCCCATCCCAGTCAGAGCAGCCCTGGTTGGAAGCGGGTGCGGTAACACACAGAACAAGATGTTTGGCTCCTAATTCATCTTTCATCAAATTCCTTGTTTTAGGAAGTGGAAATACCTGTGGGAAATGCTGCTGGTGATGAGCTGCCACACCCTGGGGTGACTGGGAGGACTGGTCAAGTTTCTAAACCAAAATTCCAGTTTCTGGGTAGGGATGTTGATTTAATAACTGTCAGAGAGTTTTTAATGTAGTAACTATTTTTTCATGAATAAGAGGTCGCTACATAAAATTTTTTGCCCCTTGGCAAAAATCATGTTACAAAGATGTGCTTGCTCTAGGTTTAAAGTGTTAATTTATGTGGTATACTGAATTGGATTTAAAGGTCCCTGAAGACCTTTGAATCTCAGCGGCTAATGAGCCTTGCAGAAGAGAGCTTGAGAGAGGAAAAACTTACTGGCAGTGAGTAATACTGGTGAAAGAGCTCCAGGATTGAGCAAGTTTTGCAGAGAATAATTAGAAATGATCGCACTGGCATTTGGGGTGTTTGATTATTTCCAGCTATAGATCTCCCCTGACGCTGCCCACGTCCCTGTCCCTGCAGCCCCTTGTGCCCCGGAGGGATCTTTCTCCCTGCCGAAACCCTTCAGGTTGAGCTTTCCCAAGTCTTGGGCTGATCCAAGGGGACACAGCTCCTTGTGGTTTCCCTTGGGATGAGCTGAGCATCCATGGGCAGCCATCTCACATCTCCTGTGTCTCTCCCCCCTCGGCTCCTGATGGAAAGGATTTGGTGTTCCGGCTCCGATCTCTCCGCTCGGCTCAGTCACGCTTGCCAAAGATGTTTAAACTTGTCCTTCTTCTTCCAGCTGGCCTTGCCAAACTTCTTTCACCCTGAAGAAAAGCTGCACGTTGGAGAAGAAGGTAGACGCGTCCGTCGAAATAAAAGGAGTAAAGGCAGCGAAGGGCCAGACGGTGAGTCCCGCTTTGTTCCTCGCCGCTGCACTTCTTGTCTTCGCACAGACAAGCAGAAGGCTGACTTTTTTTTTTCAGATCATGGTTATGATCATGCTACAGAATTCTGTGTGTGGGGAAAAACAAATTAGGATCTGTGGCTTTTAATAGTTTCTATCTGATTTTGATTGCCTTCCAGATGAAGAGTTCCAGTAGTTCTGGTTTCTGCAACTGTAAGTCTAGTGATTTTGTGCAAATTCATGCTGCTTAGTAATTTCGCCCTTGACTCTTCTTCTTTAATAGTGAGGCTCTGTGCTCATTTAAGGCTATAAATTTGTACTTATATACCTGTATCTGTTGTTCTGTACACCTGTCTGCTTAAAATCATCAAGTAGCTGTTCGTAGTCTAACAAACAGCTTGAACATCTGCATCAGGGTAACTGCTCTAACAGGGTTTCGCAGTGCCGTGGATTCTCAGGTGGGTTCAAAGCCCATGTGAAGGGAGGTCAGAGTTGTACAGAGCCTGTATTAAGAGGGCGCAGAGTTATAAAAAAAAAAATCACAATTATGTATCTGTGATTTGATAAATATGAGTATGTATGATAAAACCCCCAGGGATATTGGGCTTCCTTGGTGGTGGAGATGTCCCTGGTGTGATGATGCTGTCGCTTTCCTTTGCTGTCACCGTCCCTTGGTGAGATCATCGTCCTCCTCATGTCCTGCTCTGCTACACTCAGATGCCAGAGCCCTTCTCTTCTATCTGGTCTCTTTATTTTAGACCTTCTGGTTGGTTTTGGACTTGATGTCTGACAACGCGTGTCCTCTGCGTGGACAGTCCCACCACCCTCTCCATGATGGGATGGGCCATGCCATGATTTGTTGTACATGCACCTTATGCAAGTACTAAATATTAGAACTTGCTGCTGTCTGAGAGGGGTGTTTCTTAAAGCATTTTAATCTTTAATCTGGGAAGTTCTGGAAGACAGAGGCCATTCCTGATGGCTACGAAGGTGCTGAGCTTTTCACATGGCAGGTGTCCTCTGAAGGCCCTGGACATCTGAAGGGTGCTTTGAAATGGAGAATGAACCCTACCAAAGTTACATTTCATACTTGACGTCATGTAATGTCACCTTTTTTGTTCTTCTAAGGAGTGCCAAAATCCCTAGGTAGAGCATAATTTAGGGTAAGTCCTGTGACATCTTTATTGCGCCAAAAACACTCTCAACACTTATTGAGAACTTAAGTAATAAATACGAAAATAATTAAAATCTCCTTCACCTTCAGTCCTTTCCCCCAGCTTGAATCCTGCCTGATTTCAGTATGAGGAATTTTATTTCTGTCTTTTTGTTTTGTCCAGCTACACTGAGACACGAGGACTGCCTCCCGTGTCGAGCTGCTGGAAGAGCTCCCACACTTCCCTGCTGTGGAAGAGCACGGGCCCATTTTTATACAGAGAGGAGAAGGGGACTGGGTGCCAGGGAAAGAAATAATGGAGTAGTGGTCTGTGCGTGGCTTGATGCAAAACCCAAGTCCTGACTGCATTACAAACCTCTCGGCCATCGTTAGTTTTCCCCTCCAGCTCCATGAGTTTCCCATCTCCCCTGCAGCCCTCACAATTTCACAGTGGAAAAGCGTTTCCCTGTGGCTCTGCTCCAAGAAAAAGCTTCATGAAACTGCCCAGATTCCTCCTCCCCGAAACACTGACAAGTATAATGCATTTGGTACAGACTCCCTGAGTGATTCCAGCGAAATGTGGTCCATCATCTTTCGAGCCGGTGTCGCTCTGATGCTCAGATGGCTCAGGCGGGATCCAAGTCCTGTTGCTCTGACTCCTTGAAATCTATTCCAGTGTCTTCACAAGTCGGTTGTGTAAGTAGCAAGTTTTCCCTGTACACGAGCGGTGGAAGTGGAGCGCTGCAGGCAGATGTTCCGAGGAGTTAGCCTGGCCCTAAGTGCTGCCTTTCTATTGCCAGATGTGCAGAGAATTAGAATTAGGTGAGCAATAGATGCTGCGAGTCGGTGGACTGACGAAGGCTCTTCTCACTGACCTTGTGCCCGGGTGAAAGCGTGTCATACTTTTATAACTTCCACTCCTTGCCCAGATTTCCTTTATGTTCCCTGAATGCATCGGAGTTGAGTCACTCCAGAAACGTCACACGCTTCCACCGATTATATATGTCTTTTAGTAAATTGACTGCCATAAAATGACCCCATAGCGTGATGGAGATGGGGAACATTGCCAGATTTCCCCAGTGGCGTTAGCAAGGCGGGTTATGTTGGCAAGCAGTTACTTCGTGTTTGGTCATCTCAGTTTTATTAGGAAGAGCAGTATTTAACAAGTGTAAGCTGTCAGGGCAGGGACTGACCTTGTAACAACCATAAAATCAATAAATAAACAGAATAGCTTTCTTGTGTAACTTGTGCTGTTTGTTTTAGACCTACGCGAAGGAATCTTACTTTTTAGAGAAGGGTGATTAAAAAAAAATAAAGTCATGTCACAGTACTGATAACACCGTTTTCTTCATGAGTTTTGCAAAGGGAAAGTTGATCAAATCTTTGATCTCCAAAGAGCCTCCAGAAGATAAAAGTGGATGAACTATAAATTCCCAGAAGGAAGGAGATGTGCTTTCCACTTGAGGCCTCACTAATATTTGTCTGGAATTAATTTTATGAACTTTCAAGTCCTTTCACACATGCAGTGAAAGACCAAAGTGATCCAAGTGTGGAAGCCGTGGTTGGAGGGAGGCTGCTCAGTCTCCTTCCACGGCTGTTTGAGTCCTGCTCATCTTGGTACCAACCACGGGATGGCTTTGATGATTTATAAATGTCAAAGATAACATGGTTCCTTTCCTAAAAGTTTTTTTCTTTTAGGAAAATTTGCTTTCAGGTCTTTTGATTTGAAAAAGGTGGTTTTGATACAGGTCAGAGCAGGTCCCGTGGGGCCAGGGGAGGGTGATGGCCACAGCTGTGCCCAGAGCTACAGGGACAGGACATGGGAGGCCACGAGTAGCAAAGCTGCTTCGGTGCCTCCTTGTTCCTTGCTGAAAAACCCCAAGAAAAACTGTGTGTGATGGTGCAAAGCTCTCGGTTGGATCCTGTCACTTCCAAACATGACTCCAGTATTTTGAGGACTCCAGCTTCACTCCTCCTACCTGCTTCTCATGTTTTGTGATCATGTTTGCTTAATTTTTGTTTGTGTCCCTCCACGCACAGTGCCCTGGCAGCGGTGAAGCCGAGATCGTGTCCTGGGCGGAGGTGCCTGCCTGGCTGCCTTGCTCTGCCGTGGGTCACCCTGCCCCGGGCAGAGGGGATTGATGGGAGGCTGGTGCCTGGCCCAGTCCTGAGGAGCACAGATCATCTTTCAAGTCAGCTTCCTGTCCATGCCCCCAAAACCAACATTTGCACAGCTTTAAAACTTGCTGCTATTTTTTTCTACTTCTCAAGGACCAGGATTATCCCCTTTACAGCTCAGTTTTACAGTGTTCTTTCTAGTTCGTGTTACCGACTCCACCTGTCACTTTATTTGCTTTAGTTCACTAAAACTTGACCCTCTTCAATGTCTCTCTCTTATTTTTCTTTTTCCCCTCCTTCCTGCTTTTTCTTGGTGTATTTATGCTGCTGTGGAACTGCTGCTGCTCCCAGATTAACAAATCATTCTGGAGCTGGTAATTAGCAACAGTTGTGCTAAAAGGAACCATCAAGAATGTTAAATTAGTCCACTTTTAAATAAACTGTGTATGAAATGTTAGATCTCTATTCCCAGAGCACCAGTAAAAATGCTGCTGGCTCTTTGCTAACAAAGCCAAAATATGGGAGTAGCATGGTTGTAACTACAGAGACAATTCCGTGCTCTTGAGGTTATAAATAATGACAGAGCATTTACAAAGCAGATGTCAATAGGACTCTTTAAAAAACATTGTTTTAAAAAAAAAAATAGTTTCTTTTTCTCCTACTTTCATCTCTGTTCCCAGTTAGATCCCTGCCGTGCTGCTTTCCTGGTTTGTTTGGTTTTTGCTTTTTGGTTTGCCTTTTTTTTTTTTTTTTTCCCCCTTCCTAGATTTTTTCATATTGAGCTTGGTGAGAAACATAAGTGATTGTTATCCATTCTTTGATTTGGAGCATGGCAGCTGGGAAGAGGCTGAGCAGATGGCTGTCCTTAAGCTGACAACAATTTGGTTCCTACTACTTTGGCAGTCCTTACTGCCGAGGAAAGTCCTTGATGAGAACTCACGGGTTTCAGCGCTGCAAATGGCTTTTGTGGAAATGAAAATTAAATTCTGGGAGAGCAGAAGCTCATCTCCATCCCTGCTTCTACCTGAAGCTTTGGAAGGGATGTGCCAGCTACGTGGGTCCAGCGTTTCACCCTGCTGTTAGTATTCTTTGGTGGGTTTAGGATGGGTTTAGGATGATTTAGCTCCCTGCATCCCCCCCGGCAGCCCCCGGTCCTGCAGGTGCTGTGTCTCGGCCGTGTCCCCCCTTCTGACCTGGCAGTACTGACGATGCAATAGGGCTTTTTTTTTTTTTTTTATATCCAGATCACAATAGCAACTTTTCCTGCTGGCTTCCTCTCCTTTGGAAAGGGCAGGTTCGTCCCTCTGCCTCCAGAACAATCAGTGCCTTTGTGTCGGCCCCGTGCAATTCCCCAAAGCCCAGGCATTCCCAGAAACGCAGATGTATGAAGGGCGATAGAGCCTTATTGTGCTCCGAAACCATGGTGATGAGCACGCAGTAAATACAGAACATTTCCTGGATACTGGAGCGCAGGAGACGGTCCCAAAAGAAAGACTCACCACAAAGTGCTTGCACTGACTGATTTCCCCCAGAATTTCTGTGTGATTTCCACCAGAATGGGAGAAGGGAGGAGTTGAGATGATGTTTGAATCTTCATGGACAGTCTCCATCCCTTTCGTGTGACGTGGCTGTCAGTACTTGTTATTACTATGGTAAAATTAAGACTACAGCTCCTTTACAGATCCTTACTTACATGTTAGACCTATGCTTAGGTTAATAAGGCAGGTATCTGTATGAGGTCTTATTCCTCAGGCACTTTTCAGCCATGAAGATGCATAAATATATGGGTAACTTATTTCAGACCATGGTCTTGTGTCTGTGCTCATTTCTAACCAACTGAGAAAGATCCAGAGAAGCTTAACAACTGGCTAAAACCCCAGAATGACGTTTAGGTCCTGGTTTCAGCTCTGTTACAGCAGTGGTAGATTAATACCATGTCATTTCTGGAAACAAGTGAAAGCAAAGGTGAAGATGATATTAAAGGGGATCTTCCTGCGTTAGGTAAAGCTTTTAAGAGAATATCTTTTTAGACAGCTGACACATTTTCATCGTAACCTTGGGTCAAACTACTCTGAATCCATTTTTTTTACTACTGAAATTACTTTGAGCTCAAGTTTGCTGTAGTGTCCATTAACAACCTTTGCTGAAGCCTGTCTTGGGAAACCACAGGCGGTTGTTTGTCATCCAGCAGCATGATGTGCTAGATACTCAAGTAAGACTTAATTTGAGGGAAGCTCAACGTAGCCTGGGCACCTTGGGAAAGCAGAGGTGTTAACATCTAGGCTTGAGCCAATATGCTATTTCAGCTTAAAAATTTTGGAGTCACTTTCTGTGCCTAGAAAGTCTGTGAGATGCCGGAAGCCCAAGTGGTGACGTTCGTTCCCGCAGTACGTGTTGAGGGTGATAGTTTCGTGAGGATGTGCTGCGTCAGCCAGCAAGAGGGAAACAGGGTCTGGAAACTGATGGAGTCCAGAATTCTTCACTGAACTCGGGTATGTTGCTGTCCAAGCTGGGTCTTAAATATTAAAAGCAATTAACTTGCTGGGAGAGGTACAAGCCTAATTGTGTGGCAGCCGTGATGAGGAATCGTTCCAGGTCACAGGGTTCACAGTGTAATGATTAACCTGTCTTGATCCATACACAACCTCCGTTTGCCTCCTGTCTTTTTCACCAGCCCTTCCAGTTGTGATCTGGATTGTTCCAAAAGAAACCCTGCTTCATTATTCTTAATATTTATAAAACCCTGCTTCATTATTCTTAATATTTATAAACCCGTGATGAGGTGCTGTTGATTTGTTCCATCCGTAGAGCTGCTTTGATGTGTGTTTGTCCTTCCCTGATACCTCCCGTCTGGTTTGGATAAGGTGGTGGGATGACCACTGGAAGATTTTGAGATGCTGAGGATATTCAGGAGGCTTGAGAAGGAATTCTCTGCTCAGAATCTCACCTCGGTTGCGTTTTCAGATACTTGCATTGATTCCACTGATGGGGTGGATTTCAGAGTTGTCCTGATGGATCCTCAGTGCGTAGCCTACGGTGTGTGCTCCAGCAGGCTTTGCTGAAACTTGAACTAAACTTCGAAGCTTTTTTTACAACTGCATGTTAAGCAGGGACCAACGTTATTAGAAGTGACTGGTGATGCCGTATGAATTCCACTTCTGAAAACCGGGGCTTTTCATAACGCCTCGGGTCAAATACTGAAGTTCAGGAATCTCAGATAGTTTCTTCTATTACAAAACACGGCCAGGACTAATGAGAGGGGAACAGATGTTCCAGCCGGACAGGAATGCGATTGCATCTGAGCTATGTGTGCATCTGAACTATGGATGCCATGCACCAAGCGTTGTAAATGCTGAACTCAACTAGTAGCTGCTGATTTCTTTCCCACAGCATGAGAGGCTCTATTGTCTGTCTTGCTGAAGTATTTGCAGCTGAGCTTTGATTTCTGTGAATAAACTGGCTCTCTGGCCACATCCACAGAGTATTTTGCAGGCAGATGCAAGTTTGCTTAGCACATGCTCCAAGCCCATCTGGTTGCAGATCGGCTCTAGCACAAAAGTTGAGGAACTGGTGCTGAGCTGGAGCACGTGCACCTTTGCGAAGGGCCAGGTATGGGAGTCCAGGCTCAGGGTCCTGCTGCAGCGACTGCAGGGTGTCTGCCTTCTGCAGATCTTGGGCTGAATAAGTGTATTTTTCTGTCTGCGGGGGCCGGGGCGGGACTGAATAGCCAAACCCAGAGCAGCTGCACTAGCGGTGGGAATTATGAAGTTGTCTTCAGTTGTGGCCTGTCTGGGCACTCATTAAAAATCCGCTTGGTTATAGCAGACCAGATACATTAGCCATAAGAAAAGTACTGTTGCATGAAGCTGAAGAACACCACCACTGGGAAACTCTTTGGGGAAAAAGTTGTGAATGAGGCACGGCAGTTGCATGTTTTCATTAGGACTTTGTGGGCCGTGATGTATAGCAACATTGTTGGATTCGTAACTGATCTCGTTAATACGAGCAGGATTTGGTGAAGTCCATTAATCTGTTTGAAATGCTGTAAATGGGTAAACTCAAGAGTTGGCTGAGCCAGGCAACACTTTGCTGCGTCAGGACTGCTGCAGGGACTTGACTTTGGCTTCCCTGAGAGCAGAGGGGTCTCTCGTGGGCTTCCTTCAGACCCCCTGTTCAGATTCATACAAATAGAAGCACATGTATGCGCATACAGATCTATCCTTGGGTGTAGATCCCATGCTAACCCCTGTAATTAAACCATCCGTTTACAGACAGCTGTTCAACACTACAGAGATTTTCGATCCAATTAGGCAGAATTACATACGGGAGGAAGAAAACCATGTAGAGTTCTGCAGGGATGAGGTAGTCGAAGAGATTTCCTCCACCTGCCCTCGATTCCTTATGGATAGCTGTGGTGGGGAAGAGTGCATTTAAAACATTCAGCAAACGATTTAAGAGAGCCTTTCGTATGCTTGGTTAAAACCTTGCTGCAGCACCACTTGGGAATCATTTCTACTGGAATTCATGACATATGTTAGTTGTTTATCTTAGTGGGATATGACTTAAAATGTCAGAATGTTTTGTGTTAAGCAACAACCGAATAAAACAAACAAAATAAAAACACAGCTGTAATACTATGCTTTAAATTGTTGAATTCAAATATGTGGTATTGATAAAGTAAGCAATAGGGTGCAGTGGTGTATAGAAAATAAGCCTTGTGAGTCCAGCCAGCAAGCCAAAAAAAGCCTTGAGATACTTGAATTAGAAATAGTAATGTTGTTTGTCAGCTCTGCTGTAAAGATCCAGCATTTGGAATCCAACCTAAATGCCTGAAGGAAAACAAAAGGCACATCATATTCTTCTTCCATAGCCAGTGAGAGTGTGGAAAATGAAATATGATGGCCACAGGTTCTGGTGTGAACCCCAGGAACTTGGCTGGGACTGATTATGTGGGAGCGGAGTTAAGAAGGGTGGAGATTTATGTTTGATTGGTTTTTTGTGTTTTTGAGAAGGCAGTGCAAAATTATTTTGCCAGCAACAGTGGCTCTGTAGTTAATTGGGAGCAGGATTTTGTCTTTGTTCATGAACACATTTGCACTGTGGTGTGCTTGCACCTACTCAGTGGAGACTGGATATTTTTTCTAAAAGCTTTCAGGGGATCAGTAGGCTGTCCTGGTACCTGGACACCGATCCCAGAGTGGATCTGGATGGGGCTGAGGAGACAAATCAACTTGGTTGTTCTTTATGTCATATAAAGTGATGGAAATTCCTGTTGCAGTAAGGATACCTCTGCCTTACTCAAGAAAGCAGCGAGTAGTGATTTTCAGCAGAGCTCTGGCAGTTGGAGAAGCAGAGCTGAGGTTGTGGAGTAGCGTAGAGTGGAGGGGACCCCGGGAGGTGACGGGATCCAGCCCTCTTGAGACCCCAAAGAGGGACCAACACCATGACAGAGGTGACAACGGCAGAGGTGACAGACTTCTAAAGGACAGTTGCTGTTCCAACCTGATTCCTCTATAACTCTGCACCTTGTTGTTCCTCATGCCAAAAAGCCCTTAGGAGATACACAGGGCTGGTGGGTCTCTGCATGCTCCAGCACGGGACCCTTCAAACAGCAACTGGTGTTCTGTGAGTCTCACCATCCTTTTTAAGGTGGAAAAAAACTGGTAAATGCATGAGAGCAATTACATTCATCCTACTCCTTCCTCCTCTCCAGCTGGGGCAGAGGGTGGTCGCTCAACAAGGCGCCTTTACCTGGACCAGTGGTATGGGTTGTTGAGTGATGGTCTCTTAGGTCTGTCTCTTTTGCTCTCACTTCATTTCTGATCATCTTGAACTGCAGTAACTGAAGATTTTTTCCCTTTAATGAGGTTAAAGATCAGTGTAAAGTACATCACAACCTACTGCCACTGTTGGTCAGTATCTCTGTATCTTTAACTGTCCTCCCATTCCTTATGAGCTTGACCAAGTTATTCCCCGACTTGAAGAATCCTGGTTTTTAATTGCCAAACCAGGCAAAAATCTCTCTGAGTACTGGCAGGAGAAAAAAAACTTTGGCAACAACAACAAAAAAAAACCTGTTACGTGATGAGATCTTACATGGTCTGAAGCTGTCTGAGGAAGAGAGATTGTGGCTCTCTGGAATCTAGTGTCACTCCAAGGACTCGAAAGATGGGGCAGGAATGAGCTGTGACTTCTCTCCATTTGTTTTCAGACTGATAAGCTTGAACTGGGGTCTGGTGTATGGGATCAGAGGAATAGGGAGGGAGCAGGCTACTGATCCATGGAGCTCCTGGAGCAGCATCGGATCATCTGGATGACACATGGATGTAGGCTTGTCCTTTGGCAGAGTGCTCAGAGGAGAAGAGCAGTGAGGCAGCAGAAGGCCATTCTCATACCTAACTCACCACAAGAGAAATGATTCTCAGCCTTTGGTGTTGATGCACAAGCTCTTCCCAGACCCTCTGGCCAAGCAGCATAGTGTCCAGAAGTGTTGGAGGAGACCTCAGTGCAGGATACTTCCTCTGGAGACGTATGGAGACGTGTGAAAAGTCTGTAATAGAGATGAGGAATAGCCTTAAAAAGTGGATGTAGCCAAGGGAGTCCCTCAAAAGAGTTACAGAATGAGCTGCAAACTCTTCTGGATCTGTCGGGCTGGAGGAGACTGGCTTTGAACGTTAGGCAGTTTAGTTCAGCACAGGGGTGGGATATCAGAAGAAGCGTCAGCTATAAATTGGCTCTGAGCCAGTGTTGGGGACTTAGCAGCCTATAACTCCAGAATATGACAGGGCTACCACCCAGTACAGACTCCTGAAATTTAGGGCCTGTGTTTCTACTGTGCACAGAGTTTAAATGCAGTGAAGGCAGAGCATCAGGCTGGGATGGCCTCCAGGCATGACTCCAGATGACTCTTGGTCTTGCAGTGGAAGGAAGATGCCATTTGCTGAAGGACAAGGAGGGAACACTGCTTTATGGGCTGCTGTCGTGGAACATCTCAATTTAAGATGTAACCAGAAAACGGCAATTAAGGGTGACTGTGTTCACACATGAATTTTGAAGGGTTTAAAACAAATGGAAACAAAAGCAGAGAGAAAAGCAACAATGGTGGTTGAGGAAAAACTGAATGGCCTTGGGCTCTGCCTTACGTACTAATATATCAAGCAGCACTGTTTCATTCTTCCCCCACTCTGTACAATGAGTTCTTCATTCGGTTATGTAATATATTCACCATATTTTGATTTATTGAAATTAGTACTAGCCTTGTACCAGGGACATCACATCCCTAACTTGGATTCACCCATCCTGCCTGTAATTGCAGGCAGTGTCTTTCCTCCACACTTATCAGAAGACCTCCCTTCCTCATCCTACCCCCCCAAAAAAACCCACTTTGGCAATGCCTGCCAGAACTTTTGAGTAGCACACAATGTGTTTTACTTCTGGTATAGTTTTTCCTAGATCTTTAATTTATCATATTTTCTAAATATTCTGAACGAATAATACCAAAGCTGTACTTCAAGATCTGTTGCCTTTTTCTCTGCAATTGGTGAAGAAGCACTTTATTTTTCAGGGAATGGGAAAAAATTCATCTTGTTTCAGTATTTGTATCACTGACTGGTATTTCAGTAGGGTCCAAGAAGCTTTCATCTGGATAGACCAAATTTCCTGAAAACGTTGAAAACATATTGGTTCCAAACCTCCCCCAAAACCACATGTTCTAGATTAAGCATGTGTTTGGGAGCTAACATCCCTCTTTCCCCAACTCCACCATAGTCTGGCATTAATGACACCACACTTAAGAATATTTGAAAAGCCTTACATATCTCATACCTATGTCAATGAAGTAAATATCATTACACCAGATCTGGAAATGAAACAACTGAGTTTTGGTGGATTGACTAAGTGGAGTTTTTTGATCTTGTTCATTGGGACAACTTACATCAAAAAAGGTAGTAGATTCTTTATTGCTTGAAATCTCAAGTAACACTTAAGCTTTTCTTTCCACCCCCTCCACCTTTAGTATTGGTCAAATAGAGATGGAGGGATTGATGGAAGGCTTAACGTGTAGAACTTCTTTAATATTTGGTCATCATAAAGGTTCCTTCTGCTCTTAATGTCTGTGAAAGTTGATGGGACTGGTTAATTCCCAGGCACGGGTCAGGAACAGTAACATTTTCATAGCTGCTTTGCCCCTCTTCTTTAGGAAGCCCCAAGTGGCAGAGAACTTCCTTCCTGGAGAGGTGGAAATTCTCACAGCTGGAGGGCACTTGGTGGTCAGAGCTTTCTGTGAGAGATGGCAACACCCTGCATTGTTGGGTTGAACGATTGGCAGGACTTGAGTCCAGGGACACTCATCCGCTCTACTACAGAGCCTGGTTGTCGTGCTCGGCTTCTGTTTCTTCTCCATTAGTAATGGTAACCCAACTAATCTCCAGAAACTCATTTCAAATTCTGTAAGCTATCAATTCTCCAGAAGTTACTGGTGGATTTGGGCAGTACTCAGAGCTTTGTCTGAGATTTAGCAAGTGGTCTCTTTGTTAAACCAGATGGTTAGCAGGGTTTGGAAAAATACTTTACACAAATTTCCATAGCTGTTGAGAACAGTGATCATTAAACGTAATATTCTTCTTCCAACTACAGCCAGAAGCTCATACTTCAAAGAAAAAGCTGCATTTTTTTTTTTAGTGCACAAAGACAATATTGTTTTGAAAATGTGCATATTAGATAAGTCACATAGAGTTCCCCGCTTCTGTTTTCATGTTCAAAATTAGACATTCATCTTGAAAGTTAGCTGTGGACTTAACGATTTCAGGTCATCTTATGCTTATTTTACGAATGAGTGAGAAGTGATGTGGTGTTTGTGGAAGAGAACAACATCTCATTAATCACTGAGATTTTGTCTCTGAGTCTGTTGGTAACCTGGGATGAGGTTAACTTCTCAGTACCTCCACCTTCTTATCTCTTGGAGGCAGAGCGGTGATGGTAATATGGAGATGGCTCAGGTGTGTTAATCTGGTTTTACATATTCCCCAAACCAGAGTCGTGCTTAGGTACAAAGATTGATGATACACCACAGTAACTTAGGAAAGTAGAAGACGGATGCCTTGATAATCCTAGGGGCGAGCAGGGAATGCTGAAAACAGGTTGGCACAGCCCGTAGAGGACATGTGGCTGCTGCAGCCGAAACTGGTTGAACACCTTGAAGACATCAGTAGATGTCTTTGTTCTGAATTGAATGTGGACACTGCTAGAAGATGGTAGTGGCACTCGCTGACTTTGTTATGCTCTTGGCAGCTGAGAATTTGAGGAAGTTCAGCAGCCTTCCTAGGTACTCGTCCTTTGTTTGACTCATTTCTATAATGGTCAACCTTTTATAGGCTTTATATAAAATAAGCGTAATTACAAAGATCTGTTCCCATCAATAAAAGCAGTTTGAACTGTTTTGCAGGAATTTAAACTATTTCTTGTTAATCTACACACACAACTAATAAGTGAATGCAGGGTTTTTTTAATATGCTATTTATATCAGCATATGTCCTAAAGAAGTTTTTGATATTTTTGTATTTATAGTAAATCATAGCAGTGTGTAGCGTGCAGAAAGAAAAATAAGGGGGGGGAAGTAAACTCTATTAATCTTTATAAGAGAAAACATGTCATATGTAATATCCTCGAGTTGCATCACCATCTGTTTTTTTTTCTGAAGCCCTTGGAAATGATCCAGCAGATGCTAGGGCTGCAGGAGCTGGGGGCTGGAACCTGCTCCCTGAAGCACGGTTAGATGTCTTCTACTGCTTGCTGGGCCACAGCTGCGGTTTTACACAACAAGAACTCATCTACTGCAAATATTTTCTTCAGCTTAAGTGAGAAGCTTGCATCTGAACTGCCTCATCACGGAAACCGTGGTCAAAGTGCTTCTGCTAGAAGAATTGACTTGGCATGGCTTGGAGCCTTCCCCTCGCAGATGCCCAGCTCTGCGGGCGGGCTTCCAAGGTGGCTCTTCTGTTGGGGTTGGGGTATTTTCTTATCATATAGAGCTGTCTTTTCCTGCTTGTGCCTTTCCCTCAGAGTTTACCACTCTTTCTGGTTTTATATTCCCTCCTTTTCTGTTATCATTCCCTTTTATTTTCCCAACAGATGTGGAAAATAAGCTTTTGGAGAAGTCTAGGTCTTGAGTGCTGTTCAAAGCCAGGGTCTTCAAAAGCCCAGTGTGCAGCATTGCTGCTCTAAGACCTTTGCTGGGGTAATCCCTTCCTGTGATGAAGAACTCGGCTGGCAGATGATAGAGCTGGCCTGAGTTATTATGGCAGGAGTCAGTGGACTTTTCCTACAGGAAATCCAATGAAAGAGATTATAAATTTTAGAAGTAGATCAGGTTAAATGTTTCAAGTCAGGCTACCAGCCCGCTTCATAGCTTAGTAGCTATGTCTTTACTAGTTAGGCAAAAAATAACCTCACCACTTTCCAAAGGGACTGATGAACTTTTGAGACTTTTAAGCCATGACCTGTGACACCTGAGGGCTTGCTCTGAGCCAGACACCCCCTCCAAACCTGTGCTCCTCCTCCTGGAGATTAGAAGAAGCCTTCTCATTCTCAGCTTAATGGTCTTGGGGAGCAATTTGCACACATGAGGACATGCCAGTGCTGTTCTTTAAGCCCTGACAGGTCTTCTCCCTCCATGCCCATCACCTTTCCCATTGGTGGTCTCATCCCTTTCCCAGCATTGATGGCCAACCAGGCAAGCTCTGCTCGACCACTTCTTAACCTTCCCAGGAGCCCTTCTGTGAAATTATTCTCATTTAAATTCATCTTTCTTTATGTAGATGATCAGGGTTAACTGCATTACTCCCAGGATTTTCACCCCCACCTACTGAGCGGCATCAGTATTGCCCCATGTCTGCCAGATGTATTTCCACGGATCCGTTTTAGGATTGTATTTCTGCCTTTCCTGGCTGTGCGACAGCAACTCAGCGCGTGCAGACGTTGACCTCCACAGCTCCATTTGAGGAGCTCCACCAATCCAGCAGAAAAGTTAATTATTCCCCGTGTATATATAATTTATAGGGCTATACATTTTGTATGACTGAATCTCATTCCATGCTTATTATCCTTCAAAGCCATCCAGCCTGTCCTCTCTGATATCCCAGTCCTCTTCTGTATTAGCAGTTCTTGTCAACTTTCCTTCCTCTGCAGAGCGAAGCTAAAATGAGGGGTGGAATAGAGCTGACAGCTCTTTCAAGGACGGATTAGAGCATAAGCATAAATTTAATTTCAGATGAAAGACAGGAAATGTAGAATGGGATGGACTTCCCTAGGTCTGGGGTCTGGTTTGACCTCAAACATGAGCAGACAGCATGCAGAAAGGAGGTGGGAGATAGGTGGGATTAGTAGGAAGAAGCACAAAAGCTGAGCACAAGCACATATGGAGAAGAATAGCTGTGCTTGGGTGGCTGTCGTGTTTAATACCAGCAGTCCAGACCACGAGCTTGATCTCTGGGGCGTTCATAACAGATACTTAAAGGAATTCATGAGGACCGGAGGTGATGCCAGAAAAGTGCAGAAAAGCGAACTCGAGGTTATTTTTATAAAGAAGGGAAAAGAGGTGCTGGGGAACAGCTGACCCTGGTCGGGTCGCTCTCGGATCCCACCAGGAGTTCAATAAATCCTCAAATGCGCTGCGGGGAAACCCCAGAAAGCAGAGACGAGGGTGGTAGCAGACAACGTTGATCAGTGGAAAACTGAGTCAAACAAATTTTTTTCTGCAAGAAGATGGCAGGTCTTGTGGACTCCAGAGCAGCAGTAGGGATCCTGTGACATGGGTTTTTATAAGGCTTTTGATACTGTAGAGAAACGTAGCGCATTGCCTGTAGTCTGCATCTTGGAGCGGAAAAAAGTGTCTTCTCCTGGACCTTCCTTGGAATCAAGTCATCTAATGGCCCCCATGAAACTACGCTAAATAAACGTGGGTAGTGTGAAAGGCTCTGAGACCAGGAGCCTCTCCCCAGGAGGAGTGGGATGGCGGGGTGGGATTAACGGCGTAGGGGAAAACTCTAGGAAAGATTTAGGCTTGCCTAACGTGTAGGTATTTAACCCACTCCATCAATTAACAGATAACTAGTGGGTCACGTGCATTCAACCGCTGCAGCGTTTAACAAGCTTTATTACTTAAATATCGGGGTGTGGCCTCAGAAAAGCATGGCAGAAAGGATCTTCTTTTTTTTTTCCTCCTCTGCACACAAGTGTTGGGACAATGTACAGCAAGTAAAGTTTTCAAGCCTTGTGCCTCAGCACCTTTTGTCCTGAGGGGAATACAGATCTGATGTTCCAGTGGCACTCTGCTTCTCAAACTCAGTAAGAGGCTTTGTTACCAATTTAGACTAAATTGGGAAAGAGACAATGAGTTTACCATTTTGAGCAAAAATGAGGAAAATTCTGTCTTCTGGTGTATCGGATGAACCTTATGGCTCCCTGCTACAATTAAATTATCCACCCCCTCCTATTGGGAGATGAACAGATGCAAACCCCAGAGACCCAGAAGCTCCCAGGGCTAATAATGCTGTGTTTTTTTCATGTCAGAAGTATTTTTGTGTTTGTCGAAAGATTCACTTGCACAGCCGTAACATCTCTCTCTGCCGTGCCTGGAACAGATGCGTGTGTTGTAATATAGACTGTGAACATTGACATCGCATGTGGTTCTCATTCCTCCCATTCATCTTTGAAGCTAATTGGTTCCATCCATTTCAAATGTGTTTGGCTCGCCGCAGCTATTTGTACTTTCACTCTGGTTATAGCGCTAATGGTGTGATATATATAACATGAAATAAACTCTCGTGACTCCGAGGTCTGAAGAGACACATACGTAGCACTTGCATTTTGCTTGCTGTGTTAGGTTTTGGTTGTGGGGGTTTTTTTGTTAAATTATGTCCCCCAGACAATTTTTTCCTCTTCACTGGAAATGTTATGAACTAGCTGGTGCTTAAGATGAGGGCCGGTGTGATCGCGGCTCATTCTGCCTCACGGGAGCTCAGAAAATGCAAAAAGAGGAGCCTGTTGGTGTTTGCCAAACATAAAAGGTTTTGCAGTTCATCTGCTGGTGGTGGACCTGCTGGTTGGCTTTGGTGCAGCTCCCTGGCAGATACCGAGACTGGCATTGTTAGAAACCCATGTGTTGTCCTATCTATGTGGTTTAATACTGTGAATATATGGATTAGTAAAAAAAACAGTAAATTAGCAGAAATAATAAATCAGATAATACCATTATTTTCCTGTGACTCAAGAGCATAATGTAGGCAAATTAATATTCCTGTTGAAAAGGCATCAGTAAGGCTATAGGGTATTTCTCTGGTCCTTCTCCCATCTTTCCTCTAACTAACCCTGGGAATATGGCACTTTGGTACTAATTGGTAATTTGTCTTTCTTTACCAACACCGACCCAAAGCAACCTCATTACCTTGCATTCATTATACACAAATCCCAGTTAAAAGTCGTTTCAGTCTTTGATGTGTGCTTAGACCCAGATTTTAGAGGCATTTCACTGATGAACAGCGAGGGAATATTTGGGGATTTTTGCAGTTCTTTCCCATCCATGACTAATTTTTGAGGAAGCAATGGAACATGTTTCACACTTCAGCTTTTGCTCAAAAAGTCATGTAGTTCCTCAGCTTCACTATAAATATTTTCACTTCTTGCTCGGGAGGCTTGTACTCCCATTGTTTAAATAAGCTGTTCATACTAATTCTTTGCTTTTGTTTTTTTTTAGGGTTTGTTTTTTTTTTAAACAACTTGAGTTGCAAGTATTTGGGTTACTGCTCTCAGCTGAGAGTCATGCGAACTTCCTTCTACCCTGTCCTCATTGGGAAGTAAACTGTGTCAGCTTTAAATGTTAATGTTGGTGATTTCAGGCTAACAGAGAGAATTCATGTATGGCTGCATAGACCACGAATGCATCCATTGTCCACTTGAAAAATAATCTGCTGTTTAGGGACCGTATTTTTAAATGGTTTCAGTTGAGTCTCAGGATTTTTGCTGTCTGAAGGTTTGACGTGCTGTACTTCTGTCAGCGACTTTGGTGGATACAGATGGCAAAACTCTGAGCAGTGTTGAGCAGAGCTGGGACTAAGCTGGTACCTGAGAGTAAAGCTCTGGCTCAAGATTGAAGAGCATCTGTCACCTGCGCTTTGCCATTGGCCACAAGCAGATGGTTTAACTCTTCGCAGGAAGGGGTAGAGGTGCCCACCAAAACTCATGCACTCGCGTTATACCAGCCACGGGTTGCTAGTTTGAGAGAGGGTACATCAGGTCTGGGTCTGGTAACATCGTTATGCCTTCTCAGCAGTTGTTTGTAGAGAACAGAAGAATACATCTTTGGCTTACCAGTTTCATGGCCAGTTTTGTTCCAGCTCTGGAGAGACACCCTCTGGGTTGGTGGGTGTTGATAGAAGTGGGGATTTTCTAAGTTGAAATGACCGCTGAATTTCATTCGTTTTCTTCCTTTCCTTTGTAGGTCCAAGTTCAGTCAAAAACAAGAAAAAGGGTAAGTTTGAGTTTTAATTTAATTTTCCTTTCTGTGCCTGCGGTACCCATCTATGAATTTTCTGTAGCCAACATGAAGGAGAAAGCAAGGAGAGGTTCCCTCTCCAGGAAGGGCAGGGATGAGCGTGGTGCGTGGGCCCACAACACGGACCACGAGCTGCTCTCACACGCCTTTGCCATGGCAGGACTGTGTGACCCAGTGGTGGTGGGGAGCATCAGCGCTCGTTAAAACCTGCCTGAAAAGCTAAAGGAAGTTAATTACATTGTATAGAAGTCATTCTGAAGATGATATAATTAAATAGTTGAGTGAAGCTGAGTCACGTACCAGCTATCAGGAGCCGCTTGCTGTTTGCCAGGCCGAAGCAGTTTTAGCTTTCATCCCTGTCCTGCTATGGGTCTGCTGCAGGTTGGGGTCTCCTTCCGACCCACCAAAGTCAACATTGATATGCTCTGCATCTCATATATGGTTGTGTATTAACTGCAGAAGTATTATTTTATGTGTCCATTCTGAGTGTAGGTCAGCCCCCAGGTATTTTATCTGGCTTGTTTATGTTCCGCGAGCTGTTTGCGATGGGTAATTGGGAATTTTTTAAATCGCGTATCACTGAGTTGTGGTGACTTGGGTTATTCAGGAGGCAGCCCTGTGTTTCCATGGGGTGCCTGATGCCGTCCCTGTTTGTGTAGGACTCTTGAGGGATGCTCATGGTCACACACTTGCTCCCAGGAACTTGAGCGAGTCAAAGAATCTGAGGTGCTTCATGCTGCAGTCTTGAATTCAGGCCAACGCAGTCAGATTGCCCGTTTTTCCTCCTTGTAACCATCAAAACGCTTCTGTGCACGTTTTAAAAACTGCAGTGCATGCTGGCAACGGGCTGTGGGTCGTGAGAAGTGCAGAAACTGTGAGCAACTCGGGGTCGTGCTGCCTCTGAAGCCCAGGGAGCTCGATTTATCAAGAGGCTCGTGCCGGCGTCAGTGTGCAGCACGTGCTCGTGGCCAGGCCTGTGCAGCAAAGCGCTGACACGTGCAACGGCAGCTCTCTGCTTACTACCTATTGCACTTAACGTATATTTAATTAACAGGAAAGTTAGCTGTTTGACACTTTGCTGTGTCCCCTGAGAGACTTCCAGGAGCATGCTGGTCCATGGCCTGGGCTCCAGCCCACCGTGGCAACCTGCGGCAGCAAGAGCAGCCGAGCTTTGCACGTCTTTGCTACTTTAATAGCACAGCAAATCGCTTTTAATCCTTGGATACAAACTCCAGTTATGGCTCAGAGGTTGAGACAGGCCACAGTTAGAAACTTAGTTTATATTTACCCTCAAAAGCAGCATAAAATTTTATGTTTGAGAAGCTTGTCCTAACAAAACTCTGAAACCCTAAACCCGTGTTAAATCAGCTGAACTAATAACAAATGATGACTGTGGTATTCATAGCGATTCTGGAGTAGCTGGGAAATCTCATAGGGCTGTATTACATACAGCTGTAACGCTGTATAAAATAGTTTAATTTTATGGTATTGTCACATTTAATTTTTTTTAGAATTAGAGCTTATTGTTTGGCAAACAATGATTAAGGAAAACTTACTGTTCTGCCTGCTTTGAGTTTTGGAGCCTGCCTAGTGCATGTGGGTAAAGACGGAGCCTTGGCATGCTGGGACTTGGGTGCTGGAGACCCTCCCTGGAGAGCTGCTCATGGGGGGGCTGGGCTCCCCTCCTTTCGAAGATGAATCAAGAGCTTTATACTTACTGAATACCTATTTTTTGCCTCATGACTTTAATAAGCAAGGTGCCATTAATGCAGAAAAGTAGTTGAAAATACTTGAGTGAGCGGGAATGCACAGAAAATAAGTGTCCCTGTGCGGCATCAGAATTATGTGCAATTGTTTTACTGCTATAAACTAGCAGCTCATTTAGTAGCAGACCAGATTTCTGAGACAGATTAGTTAAACCAGCTGTAATGTGTATCCCTCATGGGAAGGAAAGCAAGGAGTGACAGCAGCAGGATTCCTGACTCACTGCATGTGATCCTTCGTTCGGGTGGCCTGGATCGGAGGGGATGTGAACGAAAAGAATTTAGTAAGTGTGCTTTAGGGGAAATAGGTAAGGGGTTTGATTCAAGGTGATAATTTCCAAATCGTGACGTTATCCCAAGGAGGAGGAGAATTGCTGGATTAGAGGAAGGCTGGCTTGTTGCCAGCTTAGATTTGACCACACAGCTGCTAATCTGGGCAGAAATACTGTGGGCGGTTTGTCCCCCTAAGCCTTTGCCCCGTTTTTGTAGGATACCAGTATTATTTAATCACCCATGTTTACTTGAACTTAAGTTTTCTGCACGTTGAAGCTAAACCGCACATTTGTCCTGCGCTGATTTCCGTGTTTGTGGCTAGTGGCCATCTAGAGATTTCCACTTCTGTGCTAACTAAAATAGATGGGGTTTTCCTTATAGTTTTGTTCCATGGCAAAGACAGATGAATATTTAATGGAGAAACAAGTACATAAATATCCTCAGAAACCATTCCCATAACCATTATTTCATATCCTAACTGCTGCTGTCATCTAAAGAAATGTTTAATTCTGTCCTACAGCAGAGTTTGTTTCAGCAATTGAAGCAATTTTGCTAAGTTAATAAAGCTCTTTGGCATAAAAGCTGTTATAAAGTTTCAGTTTAAAAGCTATCTCAAAAAAACATAAATTGTATCAGGGTTCTGGAGAATCCGGAGAGCACAGATCAGACTTTCCCTGCAGACCTTCTTTCGAGTCCACTGTGTTTGTGCCTGATAAGGGTCTTTACTTGCATGGTTGCGCTATTTCTCTTCCTGGGACCGCGTGTTGGGATGTGTTTGAGGATTGTGGCAATTCTGCAGTGCTTTCATCCTCCTGAGTGGGTTAGTCCCCGCCTTACCCGTCCACCCAAAGCCCAAAACGCACGTGTGATTCTTTGGAGGCATTGTAGCACCTAAGTCTTTGGTGGATGTTCAGTGCATCCTGGTAGAAAGGTGTGAAGCAGCAGGGATGTGGGGATGCAGGGATGTGGGGATGCCTCCTGCATGGCCCTGGGCGCTCAGCAGCTGGCGGAGAGGAGCTGAAGCTCAGCTCTGAACTGCCCTCTGGAGGCACCTCTCTCCCTCAGACGGGAGATCAAGCCACGGGGATTATGTGCTAATGTATGCATACACAGCAGGTAGAAAAGATTGCAGCTGTTTTCCATCAAAAAATGGAAAAATTGAGAAACTGCAGAGCAGTTCACCTCTGCTTTTAATACTCCAACTTTTGCCATGTTGCAGTGCAGCTGGTCAAAGGGAGCATCCCACCCTGCCGTCGGGGTACGACCCGCTGCCTTTGGGGGCTGCGGGACCACCCAGCCCCGTGCCCAGAGCAGTGTGGCCAGGCCAGGGCTGCAGCCAGAGCTCTGGGACAGAGACCATCTGAGCCTCCATCTCTTGGGAGGCCTCAGAGAGTCCACATGCCTTGTTTAAATGTAATTACATATGCTGGGAGGAGTCTGCAAGGCAGCGACCTGCTCCTGCCATGCCGGTAGAGTTGTCCTCATGGTGCCATGGGACCCCCACCCTGGCCGCTTGGGTGCTCCTCCTTGTCCCAGCCCTCCAGCCAGCAATGAGCTACCCCCAACCTTCTGCTTCCCTTGTTCCCGGGGCTTTCCCATAGGTAAAAGACCATCCCACGCTCCATGTGCAGAGAAGCTAATGTTTGACCTTCTATTTTTCAGGTAAGAAGGCTGGTCCTCCAGGACCCAACGGTCCCCAAGGGCCACCAGGTCCTCCTGGGCCCCAGGGTCCCCCCGGCATTCCTGGCATCCCAGGGATTCCTGGCACAACCGTCATGGGACCGCCCGGGCCCCCCGGCCCGCCAGGCCCTCAGGGACCACCTGGACTGCAGGGCCCCTCAGGTAACGGGGTTTGTCCCCTTCTCTGCTCAGAGCCTTTCCGAAGGGACGCAGGAGATGCCACGGCGGCACCGCCGCTCTACAAAGAAATAAATAAGCGCCAGGTTTCCACCCGAGGCCAGCGTAGGGCCCAAATACCGATGGCGCAGCACCTTTGTGTAGGGCTCAGGCGTTCCTGGGCTCATCCTTGCACCCGCGGCGGGACGAGAGGAGCAGCCAAGACCTGCAGAGCCTCAGTTGCTTCGGAAGTCTGCCGGTGACCGATGGCTGTGTGCGCAAACCGGCTGCGGGGCGGCTCTTCCCGTCGTGTTTGTGTTCATTCCTCTTCAGCTGAGGCAAAGCCGAGCTTTGCATCGGCACCGGGAAGGCTGACACTGAGCACGGCCGCTGAGCCAGCCCAGGAACTGCATGAACCGCGGCAGCTTGCCCTCCCAGATGAAAATAGGGTTTTTCTCCTGCAGTTCTTGGTTTCGTTTTCCTTTGTTTCTTTGTATCTGCACTATATTGTTTCTCCACGGAGTCCTGTGCCAACTATTTTGTTAAAATCCTGGCATTTAATAACTCTTTAAAATGCGGATTAATGGAAGTTCACATAAGTGTTGTTTGTTTTACATATATACAGTCTAGTATTAAAAAATACATCTTTAGAGAAATCAGGCCTATTACCCTATAGCTCACATGGCTCTCAAAGGAAAACTTGGTTGTCTTCTCAGTTTATATCTCAGAAATTGCCAAAGCAGAGGCCAGGAGCAGCATGAGGTCCTTAGCACTCCAGAGTGCTGCCCACAAGCATGTCCTCTTTAATAGAGATTTGGCTCTCGGAGAAAAGAGATTTCAGCATGTAGCTTGAATGCAATGAATGACCTGAGTTACTGCAGAGTGAAACTTGTAATCTTTGCAGCCAAGAGGCTTTATTGCCACTACCGATCAGGAAAGGGGTTGTGCAATTTGTCCTTCTAGTGGAAACTGGTTGAATAACGATGGGGAATTTTGATGTTAGACAGAAATGTAAGAATAAAGTAGGGAAAAGTAGGAGGAATCTTTTTCTTGTTTATGTACTTTTTAACATTAACCTGCACCCCATACCACTGATACTGTCCTCCTCCTGGTAAAAATGGGGTTTTAATGGTTATTACGGGGTGAGAGAAGTTTTCTTTATAGGAGTGTTTACTGCAGCTCTTTCACACTTCCTCTTCAATGATGTGAAATTGCATTTTGCAGGTGCCACAGACAAGGCCGGCTCCAGAGACATCCAGGTTGGTTGATCTTCTTCGAAGGGAAAAAACAGCTTTGGCTGGATTTTTGTAAACATTACCGGCTATGTTTGCTAATGTTGTGTTTGATGTGTCTGAAAAAACCGCCCCCCCTTCCTGTGTGTGCTGAATCCCAGCCACACAGAGTGACTGCCTGAGCTCACCCTTTTTATTGCTCAAAAAAAAAGCCACATTAATCTGGCTTGGGCTTCTCACCCCTTCTCCAGTACCTAAACATGTTGTTGTCAGCTGCTCTGATCTTCTTTTTTCATTTATGAACAGCATTAATGATTTCAGGGTACTGTCATGCCTCTGTACTGGTCAGCAGTGCTGCGGAGGTGTGTCGAGTGGCTGTGAAACGACACAGTGTTCCCCATTAACTTCAGATCCCTCTGATCTTGTTTGCAGCCAGCTGTGGTCCACCTTCAAGGCCAAGGCTCAGCAATCCAAGTGAAGAATGGTAAGGATCTCATGATATTGACAGTTGTTGAAAAGAGCCCATCCTGCACCCGTAGCCTCGTATCTGGGTTGGAGTCCCTCCTGTAACACAGGTCCCTGATTATCCCTGCTGTTGGCCTCCCCCCTGAGATAGACTCATTCCCCTCCTTAGAGGGGTCTTCTGCTGAGTCCCCATTTCTCCTGCACTCCTGTTTCTCTCCCAGATTATCTTGTGTGCATCCCAGTAATTCTGTCCCACTGAATCTCACTTCTTGACCTCCAGATCCGTGTTGTGCCTCCTCCAACCTGCTGTTGTATCACCAATTTTCCTCAGCTCCTCAAAGGCCAAACCTTCTTTCCCACTCTCTTCTTTTTTACACCCTCAGGGTCTCCTTTTCCTGTCTCAGCCCTGTGTTTTAGCCTGTGTTTTTTTCTCCAGTAATTTATGGCAGGGGAAGGCACAGCTGTAGTGTGAGGACACAGAGGTGCACAGCCCCTGGCTCCTCCTGTGTTACACTGCGAGCGTGCCCCCACGCAGCCTCTGTGGTCCCTCAATGCCTCTCTACCCCCACCAACAGCCTTCAAGCCTTTAAGCTCCGAGTCCTGCCAAGCCATTTCACATCCGCAGGCAGCTTCCTTGCTCTCCTCCTTCCTCCCCGGATCCTTATCCAATTTCTGCTCAAGTTCCTGCTCTTCTTGCCAACAGCTGGGTCTCATTCATTAGCTGCTGCCTCCCTGCTCACGACGTCTGGCTGTGCCGCAGAGGAGCTGGCTGATTGTCCCCTGCCTAAGTCACCATGAGCAGGTCGCCGGGGAGGGCAGGGGGCAGTCCCGGAGCACCTACCCCCATCCCCGACCTGGGGGGCTGCAGCTCCCAAGGATTGGTGCTGCAGGAACCTGTGGCCACCAACTCCTGCCCTGTCCATGGGATGATGAGGGTTGGCCACCGCTTCTGTTGAAAGGCAGTTTCTCTCTTTCAGCAGACGTGAGCTGTGGGAGCTGAAATTTCTCCTGGTTAGGGAAGTTGGCTTGCAGCGGGGTGGGGGGAAGCTCCCCAAAACAAAAAGGAAGCCGGCCGTTCCTAAGAACAATACGAGGGAAAAGATGCTGGTTTGCTTACGTTCAGAAAGTAATTATCCCTTTATTAATGGGAAGCCTGTATGTTTACAGAGCGTACACTACTCTCTAAGAGTGGGAATTGCCCTGTGAGTGTCCTTCCCTGCTGCTTGGGAACAATCTGATGCTGCGAGCCATTAATGCTGTCCAGCTGCCAGCCAGCACAAAACAGCCTGGCTGGTTTGCGACGGGGGTGCAGGGAGCTGAAAAGCAGATGAAAACCGGGAGGAGAAGAGTTGTATTTGATAAACCAAGGCACCTCCGGAGAGCAGCTCTGTTCTGGGCTCACAGCGGAGCGTGTCCTCTGGACCTGCTTGTTGGCCCGGCCAGGGGACAGGGGCCGTCTCATGTTGTCAGTTGTTCCACTGGCTCCAGTGCCGGGGGGCTGGGTGGTGGATCTATAAATCCCCGACTGCGTTGAGGACCCCAGTTAGGGGTTAATGTGGTGTGACGTGATGCAATTTCGTACTTTGTTGTTATTTTGGCTTTATAAAAACCTAGGAAATGTTATGAGAAAGCATTTGTTAAAATAATGCTAGTTACAAAGTCAAGAATGTTGAAGTAAAGGAATACCAGAATTAAAATCGATTGTGTAACCCTCAGTTGGCCTCCGTGCACAGACGTGTCCTGAGAGACGGTGTAGTCCTGCAGTTGCACGTGGTTTTTCTCCATAATAATGTTGTCCCTTCTGCTGCAAGGACTAGTTTTCTTCTAAGGATGATCCCAAGGCTTAAAGTGAGGGTGAAGGCCCTATCATGACACATCTGCTGAGGACATCTGCCAGCCCAGCAGCACTGAGAGGGGGGCAGACAGATTGGCCACGTGTAGCCCCATTCCAATGAGGACAGGAATCACCGTTGTCATCCTCGCCTTGCGGTGGTCCTCCAGGACATGCCTGGTGATACCTTCAGCACACCGTCTGCTGAAGGTCCCCTTCGTTCAGCGTGGAAGCTGGGTAGAGAGGTGTGGGGAGGGGAATAAATGAGATGGGAAGTAGAAGAAGAGGTTTAGTGGTCTCAAGGCTGGGTGGTGTCAACTGAGGATCTTTCTTGGAGAATTGGATCCTGGTCCTACCTGTGCTGCGGAGTTTCTTCCATGACACCAGGGAAGTCACCAGTAACAAAGCTTTTAGAAGGGCCATGAACAAATGCTCTTCAGGAGGCACCTGAAGAAGTGCTGTTATAATCGCAGCTGCACTAAGTCGTTTGGGATCTGTGGCTGAACGTAAAAAAAATAGAGAGAAAAATCAGCCCCTGGCCTCTCAGGTCAATTAAGAAAACTTAGCAAATACCTCCTCGCAGTACTGGCATTGATCTGCATGTGCTGGAGTGTCTTTGCTCTGGAGTGGGGATGATACTGGCAACATGTTTTCAGGCCTGTAAAACACTCAGATATGATAATAAGCTCAACTTAGTGTCAAGAGGAGGCAAGTTAGTCTGTATCCAGCACTGGGGATGAACGTAGTGTAGTACAAAAGGCCATACACTGATGTTCAGGGATGAGGAGAGCTCCTCTTGATGAGCACAAGTAGAGACATGAATCAGTTGTGCTGTGCACTGAACGACATGGGTGTCCACCAGCAAGAGATGGTGTAATTGGAGCTGTAGAGAGGCGTCCAAACTTAACGCCCCGTAGTCTTTAATTCTGGGAATTTCTTACCGAGTAACTTGACTTTTCAACTCGAGTCTGTGCCAGCTGTTGTGTATGAAACCTTGCAATGTCACTGTATTTCTGTGCTCCTGCGCTTTTCATTCTGACGGGTACTGAGTGACTGCCATTTTCTCATACTGAGATCTTTCAGGTGGAGTCCTCAATGACTGGTCTCGCATCACTATGAACCCCAAGGTGTTTAAGCTGCATGCCCGCAGTGGGGAGCTGGAGGTACTGGTGGACGGCACATACTTCATCTATAGTCAGGTAGAAGTGAGTACGGTCCTAGGCCTAACTCCTATTCTTGTGTTCCAATGGAAGCCTTGCATGAACCACGAGAGGGCTCCAGACAACTAGCAAATGCCAAGAACTTGTATGTACTTTTAACCGCTTCGTGCTCTAGGAGATGTGTGTCCGAGGAAGACGTTAGCATTTCGAAGTGCGAGGTCACACGTTTCGCCGTGACACCAGCTGCCAGAGATTAGTTACCGAAACACGTGCGCAGGCACCCAGCCCGATCCCACGTGCCACCGAGGCCTCTTTTTAATCCTCCGTATTGTCTGTGCAGTCATTCACCAGCCCGTCTAAACCCCCTTGCAGAACAAGGGTCCCAGCAGGATGCTAGGCTCTGTGCTTTAAGATGTAAAACTAAACCGTGGCCATTTCAAAGCCATGTCACTCTTTGTAAGCGTAGGCCCGGCCAAACTCCAGCCCAGGTAACTCCCTTTTGCCTCCACCTTCTTCGTGTAGCTTCAGACCGACACGATGCGCCAGCAGCCGCGTTGTGCAGCGGGATGGCTCAGCTGCTGCTTTAGTTGGTACCGACGGTGGACGTACGGACCTGCTTCTGTAAAAAGGGCTAAACAAAGTAATAAATTACTGCATTATGCTTTAGTATACAGCTAATTAAGGCATCATTTCCTCAGACGGACTGTCATTTAACGCACTGCTCCCAGTGTCTTGTAAATCTCTGACCAGAGTTGCTGAAGCTCTCCCCTTCCAGAGCAGGGTGTCCACTCACCTGTGGGCTGAAAAACCGCCCAGGTTCCAGAACAGATTTTAGCAAGACGAGGGTTGCTGTGTGACAACCACAATTAAGCAACTTCCACCTCACTCCAGGCTTCTAATATTACCCTCCCACTCATGATTTGCCTCTGTTCAGTTGCAGCCCCACTGGGACTGTACCGAGTCGGATAAAGTTGGCTGTGGGTGTCAGGTTAGGTGCTCCTCCGTGGAACTGGTTACATGTCTGGTTTGGATGGAGGCAGGAAAAGTAAATCCAGTGAGCCAAAGTATAATTTTTTCCTGAGTGCTTAATGCTAATCGTTGGCCACAAGGTTGTGCCTCTGGAGCCTTTGTCATTTGTAGCCCATCAAGGAAAAAAAAGGGACTCGGTCTTGTGTAGCTTCTGTGGTCACAGGGTGTAGGCTAAGAAGAATTAGCAGATGCACCCAGATTGGCTGGTTTTCTTCTATCAGGAAGAAGCAGCTCCCTGGGACTGACTTCTCTTTGGACAGGCCTTTCTCCTGCATCTCGTGGTTCTTCAGAATCAGTGTGTGGGAGATGGTTAAGTAACGAGAAGTGGAGTCATGGGGACTTAGGCACTAGATCTAAGAGTTCAGTGGGTACAAACACGATAAGGTCATTTGCTTCCAAGCAGTGGAGGTTGGGAGAGTGTCTTCCCTGTAATAGCTGATGCCTTTGCAAGCACCTCAAGTCCAATTACAAAGAAGGCAACTCCCAGTACATCTTAGGGCATTTTTGATGTCAACACTAAAGGAGGCTCATGGGACCCAGAAAGCAGGACTGGCCAGGTAAGTGAAAGAGGACTTCAGTTAAAATATTTGTTTGTTTGTTGGATAAAAAGCTGTTTGTAGCAGATAGGGCTGTCTACACATTTTTGTAACTAGGCCTGTGCAGGTTTGTAATTTTTCCTGTAATAAGCAGGGTCTAAAGCGAGGATTTGTAGCTCAGCCATAGATATGTGGATTCACAGATGCTTGCATGCTTGTGTTAGTGTGAAGTGGAATACAGAGTTTCCTCATGTTTGGTTTGCTTGGGGTTCTTTCTGCCTCGAAGAAATCAACCTCCCATGAGTACAGGTGTCCCAGGGCCAAGGAAGGGATCATTAGCAGAGGGAACGTGTGTGTACACACTGCAAGGAATGCGGACTTGTTCCACGCGCACAAATACACCCCCTAACACCTTTCTTCTTCCTGCTTCACATCAGGTATACTACATAAACTTCACAGATTTTGCCAGCTATGAGGTGGTGGTGGATGAAAAGCCCTTTCTGCAATGCACTCGGAGTATTGAGACCGGCAAGACCAACTTCAATACCTGCTACACAGCTGGGGTCTGCCTCCTCAAAGCCAGGCAGAAGATTGCTGTGAAAATGGTCCATGCTGACATCTCCATCAACATGAGCAAGCACACAACTTTCTTTGGGGCCATACGCCTAGGAGATGCACCAGCATCCTAGATGAACTTGGCGTGTCCAAGGATACTCACAGAACTGCACAGTGCTGCTGTTCATAAGCGTATCAGTATTTCAGGGGGTTCTGTAATCCGGCCATAAAGAAAACTGATCCAGAGCTATTTATTCCTATATGTGAATGCAGGAAGCACAATTGTCTTCTGTGACTTGTGTGGAGACTTGGATCAAAAAGCTAGTTGAAAAAGCGTTGTGAGGAAGAAAGGCTGTTGTGTCTGCCTTGTCTCAGTATTTCAAGTATTACTGCACTGATATTCTGCTCTGTGATCTTCACACGAGGCTTGTTGAGAGTGGTGTGGGTCTCTGCTTTTATGTTGCACTAGCAAGAGCATCCCAGGCGGTAGCGGGAGAAGACAGACTAATGTCCAAATCGTCCTATCCAGGCACTCCTGCTTCTCCACGCTAACAAAAGGAAGAAAAAGGGGGTTTCTGGCTTTCTGCCTTCCCAGTTCAACCTGGGAACGGCCACAGGGCGCGAAGGGAGGTGAATAAGACAGGGTCAGTGGTGTTTACGTTCATCCTCAGGAGTGCGCGCAAAGAAGGCGAAGCGCCTCTGCCTCGAGCTTGGAAGCAGGCTGCAAAAGCAGTAAGTGTGAGAGGAAGATGAATACTTCGTAGAGCAGGCTTAGCGGATAGGAAACTGCCTCCCCATTCCAGAAATCACAAAGTCCCAAAGAAAAGGCCGATTACCGGTTCCAGCACCTCTGCTACTTTCAGCTCCTGCCATTACCCCAGAGGTATACCTTGCCCTAACGGGGGCTGCCTTAAAGTACTGCTGCTGTTACAGCAATTTGTGTTTTGTTGGGGTTTTTTGTTGGGTTTTGGTTTTTTGGGGGTTTTTTTTGGTCTTTTTAATTAATATTTTGCAAACCAGAACACATTTCTACAGGCTTCACCAAGCCGCGTAGAGCAGACACAAGTACTTGTGAAAACACTCTGAAGAAGTTTGTCATGTTTAAGAATAAAATTATTCAAACAGGAAATTTTTTTTTTCTGTTTTAATAGCAACTGCCCTGCTTTTAGATGTGGTTTTCATCCTTCCTCCCCCCACCCCTTTCCTTTTGGCACCCTTCTACCTAAAATGCTCTAATAAGTGGTGATGGAGTCTCTAGCAAAAAAATTTGTATTTAAAAAGTCTGGTCCAGCATGAAGTCACCACTTTTTCTTTTCTCTGAGCCCTGCTGAGTCTAGTCATAACTCGATTTCTGGTGACTAATAGAAGAGCTGGGACACTATTGTTTCTTTTGGCTTCTTGAGCAACTCTCTCCCGTTACCTCCCCTCAACTGGGGAGACCTAAAGCTATAAGATGTGCTCGAGCTGAGGAAGAGGCTGAAGCGCTAATTGCTCTTTTGTGTCATGCCTTGGCTTGTGCTTAGTTGTGTTGGGTTTTTTTTTTTTAAACCGGATTTCTTTTCAGAGCGTGTTTTTCTTTAAAAAAGAGGGGAGTGAAGTTTCAGCCGATGTAGCAAATGGGACAAGTCCCGAACCGCTGTCTTGGTGATGACCTCCATCTCCAAGCAGAGGTGGCTCAGCCATGGTCACCTGCAGGGCTGTGGGAGCGGACGTGTCTCAGCACCGTGCTGTAGCGACTGATCTGACCGCAGGAGGGTCCACCCTGGCTGAAGCATTCTTGGCTCCGTCGCTTTTCCCCATCCGTAGCGAGTGATCTCACTTGCCAAGTATTGCAGTTATTGGGAGATAAATATTTCTTGGGGGCACCCAGCTTTGGCTACAGCCTCGCTATTCACAGGAGGCGTGCAGTTTGTAAAACAACTGCATGAAAAATTGCCTGCTATTTCTTTTTCAATATGCTCTCCTCCTTTCTAGCCTTAACATGTTGGACTAGCAAGAGCCTTAGGGACACTTAACTCGTCTTTGTGGTTTATTTCCTTTAGAATGGATTAAGAAGGACATGTTCCTCTGACAAGAATGAATCAGGACAACTGTGTACAGTGAGAACATTAAGCAAATCATTAACAGAATTGCTTTAGAATACAGCCTGAACAGCAAGACTTAGGGGCAAGCGTAAATAACGCAATGACTTGGGAGAGCGCAGTGGATGGACTTTGCATTCCTCGTCCCCCACTGACAGGTTCTGTGATCTGCTCCTGACTCCGGCAGCGGGCAGGAGGAGGCAGAGGGGTAATTCCTTCTCTCCATAAGAGCCCCCCGCATCGCTTTCACCCTCCCTCTCTGGCGTGTGCCTGGGGTGCGGGAGGAGAGCAGGAGGGGGCCGTTCCTGCCTCCCTCGTCATGAGCCATGGAAGATGTTAACGGGCTCTTTCTGATGCTCACGTTACACCAAAGCGTGAGCTGAGTGTAGCCATGTTGGAGATGTGGAGTTGGAATTGGACATGGAGTTGGAGAGCAGAGAACACCTGACTACAGGTGGCCTTGGTGCTGGGAGCCGGGTTCATCCCTGGGATGAGCAGGATCACCAGTCCCGTAGCAGCCATGGGGAGTCTTTATACTTGAAACCCTTTGGCCTCTCTAGCAACAAGTTCTCACTGATAAAGTAGTCCAGTGCAGGTTACCTAGGCTGTAGTATAGCAGCTGCTGTGCTGCCTCTCTTGATGATGTCCCACCGACTTTGGTGTCTCTTTCCCTTAACTGGAGCCGAAAGGGCCTGGAAGCAGCTGAGAGGAGCGTGAGGAGGATGCGTATGGGAGGTCTGAACAAACTCGAGCAGGAACAGGGCCTTGCTCCAGTCTTTCCCTCTGATGTCTTTGAATTTTGATGCGTCTCGGTTCCTAGTCTGGTTGAGAAGTGCTTCGCTTATAGGCAAAGATCTGTGTATCCAAGACGGTGGACACAAAACCAGTCGCCACTGGCTTCCCATGTGCCAGCCTTCCTCCCCGGTACGTGCTGGCTCCTCTTACCAACGTGCCTTGGCTCCGCTGCCCGACTGTCAGCTGAACTCCAGCTGCAGAAAGGTAGCGAGCAGCTACTCGGTATATAACGCATCATCTGAAACCCTGTCCCTCCCAAGCTCCTCTCCACAGAGACAGTTCCTAGGGAGGCCAGCTCAGCTGTTGTGTTCAGGGCCCCTTTTGAAGGAAGGATTCCCTTCAGTAAAGGCGTTAGGTCGTGGCTCCCTACCCAAAACTACCTGCTCTTGCTTCCCTCCAGCACCTTTCTCACCCAGGTAAGCAGTTGTGGTCTCCGTGCCACTCACTGTCCCCATCTGCGGGCTTGGCATCATCCTTCCGCTGAACGAGCAATGTCGGGTGCTTAGAAAAGGGCACCTGAGCTGCGCTGGGGGAAGATGAGCAAAGTGCATGAGCTCATTTTAGTTCATGTTTCTTCCCCTCTTCCCAGTAAGAGGTGGAGTGCAGGGAATCCTTCCCTCTCGTTCCCATCCTGGCCCCGGGCTGTCGGGGCACAAGTTTTGGGGAAAAGGGGAAGGGACAACTGCAGCCACCCCCTTACAAGCCTGACCCCCCCACACCCTGTGTTCCTCCCCCCAGGCTGGGAGGAAGCCTCTGAGAGTCCCCAGAAAAAGCATAATGGGAGAAGAGTTGTGGGAAGAGAGACAGGACTCCTCCCGTTACCTGTTAGAGCTGCACAGTGATGTACTGATGCTGTTTTGTGCTTCAACATCTTTATTCAAGACACTATCTGTATATAAAATATACATAATGTATATAAATTAGGATGTAAGTTTATGTAAATTGTCAATATTTTCTTTGCAAATAAAGCTTTTTCCTGATCTTGGTGTTCTCAGTGGGACGTCCTTCCCCAGCCAAAGCAGGAGTTGCTGTGGAAAGTCTGAAGAGCTACAGCAAAGTGTTTCAACAGTGCTCGTGCGGTGGGAGGCAAAGTTCCTCCATCCTTGGGGAGTATTTGGCTGTGGCTGCCGATGCCAGAGGCACCGGTCCCCTCGTCAGGCTGGGAGCTGCTCAGCATTTGTCTTCAAACTCTGCAGCCAGGGGAATGTACAGGAAACATCATCGCTGTCACTTCTTACTGGGAACAAAGTAGATTGGATGTAAGGAGGGTGCAGAGAGCTGGGGATGAGTCTCTTTAACAAAGTAACAAGCGCCAGGACAAGAGGGAATGGCCTCAAGCTGCGCCAGGGCAGGGTCAGACTGGCTCTTAGGAAGTATTTCTTTGCAGAAGGGGTTGTTGGGCGTTGGAATGGGCTGCCCAGGGCAGGGGGGGAGTCCCCATCCCTGGAGGGGTTGAAGAGTCGGGTTGACCCAGCGCTGAGGGATCTGGTGGAGTTGGGAACGGTCAGTGTGAGGTTCATGGTTGGACTGGAGGAGCTTCAAGGGCTTTTCCAACCAAGATGATTCTGTGATTCTGTACTTGGATAACCAGATAACCAGATACCCTTCTGCCTGCTTAACGCCCAGGAGGGGAGCATCTGTCACCCTGTGGTACAGCTGTGACATTGGGGGAGCAGCTTTATCCCCTTTTCGACCAAGTCTCAGCCCTGCAGCTCGTTCCTCCTGTCCTTTGGAGACCTCTCAGGTGAAAGCCTCGGGGGGGGGAACGAGGCATCTCTCCTTAATGGACCACGCTGGAGACCTGGGAGCCAGCCTGGAGGCCAGGAGTGGCAAGAGGCAGGGGATGCCCCACGATTTGCAGGAGCAAATCTCTCCCCGTCGGCGCTGTGCGGTTCGCTCTGCCTTCGGCACAGGCCGTGAAAAGCCTCTGGGTGTTTGCAGGGCGCCGTGGAGGGCTCGGGGCCCGCGGCCATCGCGCTCGGCCGGGCGCTCCTGCAAAAGGGAGTTCACAGACTTGGGATGCAAATGCCCAGGGATTCTCCGCAGAAGTCCCTGATCAAAATTAGGGACTTTTCAGCTGATTTCATCGGCCATGCCCGCTCAGTAGACCTGTGCCAAGCAATTTGGGATGCAGGGAGGAGAGGGCCGGGGTTCCCCCGGGCGAGGCGGCACCGGGGGCTGGAGCCCTTGCACGGCACGGTTCCTCCCCCGCGCCGCCTTCCGCTTTCGGGGCTCGGCTGCTGCTGGCGGACGAGGGACGCTGGAGGCAAAGGTTCATCCAGAGGTCGGCGTTTCCTTGGCCCACAGGATTTCACATCTGCACAGATGTGCTGTCCTCACCGCGCCTCCAAAAACAACAGCGGGTCGGGCGCTCGCAGCCGCTGCTGGAGCCCAGGTCCTCTTGCCGTGCGCAGGGAGGGCGGCAGCCCAAAACTCCGGCCCTGGCCTCGGGGCTGAGCCCGGCTGCCTGGTGACGCTGGTCTAACTCAAGGCTGAACCACATCCCGGAGGTGACAAAGTGCTCCCCACCGTGTCAGGAGGGTGGGAGGCAACAACAGACACCAGGCTGCTTCATCTTCCAGATCTGAACCTCTGTGTTTATATTATTTTATATATAATTTTTTTTTTTCCTGCCAGACACATCTAGGACTAGAGCAATAGCTCTACAGCCGAAACTACAGCAAAACACACCCTCGGACAACCACGCAGCAGCCTGGAGGTGCTCCTTCGGGCAGGAAGGAAATTGGCTGTGTTGAGCCAAAAACCCCAAAAGCGTGCATTTTGCAGAACGCAAGGAGCACGTCGCCAGGGAGCGTGTCAGCCCTAAGTGGCACAGTGACACGGAGATGTCACCGCAAAATAATCCCTGGGGGTGGGGTTCAGCTCTGGGCACCCTGATACCACCTGGAGATGCTACTGGGAAAGTCCCCACCTGGTTCCTGTGCTGTGTGAGGGGGTGACCCAGCAGCCGTCCTCCAGGTCTGGTGGGGACACGGGGACGTGGCAGGGACACAGCGACGTGGCAGTGAGGAGCCCAGCGCTTGCGGCACAGCAGACTCCTGAGGAGGAGGAGGAGGAGGGGGGATGCCAGCTCTGCACATCCCACTGGGAATGGGTGGTGGCACAGGGCAGGGGAAGTGGGAGGAAGAGCAGGTCCATGCAGGGGAACTCCCCAGAACCTCCTGCCTTTCCCCAGCACCACCTCTGCCTCCTGGCACTACGATGTCAGCGCTCAGGCCGGCTGATCACCTGAGCGCCGGTGCAGCCCTGCCTCCTCCCTGTCCCGCCGTTTCCCTTCCTTGTGGCTTTCTGCACTGTTTTTCCCCCTCTGCAATCTTAGGCCTTTCTTTTCCCACTTCCGTAGCTACAAACACCCACATGCGTTATCTCCTTCCCCCGTCCCATCCTGAAGCCTATTTATACAGAGCCCGGCTCCTGCCCGGCTTGCCAGAGCGCGCTGGGGGAGCGGGACGGGGCTGGCAGCGCCCGCAGCCCATCATGCTCCTCTTTGAACACCGCCTGGCTGAAAGAGGATGCTTGCTGCTCTGGCTGCTCCCGTCTGTCCTCAGAGCCCAGTCTAGCGGGGAGGCGAGGCCCAGGGCCACGCCGTGCCACCAGGTAAGGCTGTTTTCCAAGGAGCCCCTGGGCATTGCTGGGTCCCAGCGGGGCCGCAAGCATCCCTCTGCGCAGCACAGGGTCCATCTCCCCACGGCTTTCACCTCCCTCCAGCCTCCATCTCTTTAACCTTCCTAGCTTTGCTCTCCTCTCTGCTCTCCCATCCTCAGTGCCCAGCTGCTCTCACGTCCCTGCTCTGCTGGTGGCACCTTCCAGCTGTCCCTGCCACGGGGATGTCAGCTCAAGATGCTCAGAGGCAGGATGGGGAGCAGGGTCTCACCGGGACTCAGGCAGCTGCTGTGGATGGTAGAAAGGCAGTTGGGAGCCTGGACGTGGAGCAGCTGGTGTCTGTCCACCCCTCCACGTTCCATGTTCATGATGGAGGGGGTGGACAGACACCAGCTGCTCCATGTCCAGGCTCCCAACACCAAACTGGCAGAGGAAACCAGTTTGGAGGGGGAGGGAAGGTGAAGCCCACCAGGATGTTGTTCTTCCTCTACCCAGACAGGACAGGGATGCTCTGGACCAGTCCCTGGACTGTCCCAGTGCTCTCCAGGGCTGGATTTTCCCCACCAGCCTGCTGCATCTTCAGTGCTTATGCTACTTTTTTGCCCATCTTGCTTGCTGGGACGCATGGGAGGACAACCTGTGGGGCCAGAGGCTGAGCCTTCTCCTTGCACCATCAGAAACAAGCCGGTTAAGCTCACCTTAGCAAGCTACTTGTCTCTGAGCTGGGCTTGGGAAGGGGGAGCGGTGCTTGTTGCCATGGTGCTCATGCCTGTGTTGGACAGCAAATGGCTTGGCTGGAGCTGTGGTTTGTAGACTCTCTCATGCTGATGCTTCTCCTGTAGAGCCCCACGAAGGTGTCGTGCAAAGGCGTTGGCCTGCACAAGTTCCCGAAGGAGCTTGGCCATGGAGTGAAGTACCTTGAGCTCTCCAACAACTTCATCCAAAACCTGTCGGGCAGCCACATGCTGGGGTTCGGGCAGCTCGAGTACCTGGACGTGTGCTTCAACCAGCTGGAAGCCGTGTCAGCCGCGGCCTTGGCTCAGCTGCCCCAGCTGCGCTCTCTCCTCCTGGGATCAAACCGCCTGGACCACAATTACGTTGCTAACGGGCAAGCCTTCCGTCTGCTCAGGAATATAGAGGTCCTGGACCTGTCGGCAAATAACCTGGAGAGCCACATGGCAGGCTGGTACATCAGCAACCTCACCAAGCTGAGGATGCTGGATCTTTCCGGGAACAAGATGACCAGGCTGCCGGCGGGAATCTTCTGGAGCACACGGCAGCTGCGCGAGCTCGATCTCAGCAACAACTACATCATGGAAATCGAGGAGGGACCTTTTGAGGCTCTGGAAGAGCTGGAGGTGGTGAACTTGGCTCTGAATTCCCTCCACTGTATCTCTGGCTTCAGCCTCACGCAGCTGCGAGTTTTAAATCTCAGCCACAACGCCCTGGAGCTCTTTGTCTCGGAGGAGGGAGCGGAGCCCTACCTGCTTCAAGTGCTTGACTTGAGCCATAACAGACTCCTCTATTTTCCAGAGCTCCCCAAAGCCCATTATCTCACACACTTAAACCTCTCCAACAACCTTATTGCTTCCCTGCTCCCAGGCTCACACCATCTGGGGGAGTTTGTACTGCGCTACAAGGAGATGGCGAGCTTTAACGGGACCTCGCCTGCTGCGGCCGGTCTGACACATGTAGCTGACTTGGATCTCAGCAATAACCGGCTGCAGCTGTTCCCGTTTACCTTCTTCCACAGCCTGGGCTCCCTGCGCAGCCTCAGCCTGGCTATGAACTGTCTCCAGGAGGTAGCCAGGGAGTCGCTCGCCAGCAGCACAGAGCCCAGCGACCGCTCGCCCGCGCTCCCAGAGCACGCCGCCCTCTCCGTGCGCTCGCTGGACCTCCGCAGCAATGCCATCCGCGTGCTGCCGCGCTGGTTTTTTGATTCTCTGCCTCAGCTGGAAACGATCGATCTGGGCTCCAACAGCCTCCAGCCTTGTGAGAGCCAGGGGAGTGACTGGGGAGGGAATTCAGGCAGCGGTTCTCATGTGCCAGCCCCGGGGGGCAACTGCACCCCCTTCTACAACGTGCCTCGCTTGAAGCACCTAAATCTTCACAAGAACAACATTACCAGGCTGCGCCCCTACGCCTTCAACCAGACCTTGCTGCTCTCCCTGGACCTGTCAGGGAACAAGGACTTGTTCATGCCTAAGGAAGCCCTGGGAGGGTTGGAGTTCTCCCTGCAGAAACTCTCTCTGAGGGACAACCAGATGGACAACAGTAAGGCAGAGCTCCCCTGCCTGGGCACACTCAAAGTCTTGGACCTCTCGGGCAATAATTTGAGCCTTTTGCCTACGGGTCTTTTCTGCTCCCCACTGGAAAGCCTGGATGTTCGCCATAACAACCTGCTGACGTTGGAAAAGCCGGCGCTCACGAGCTGGTCCCACAGCCTGAAGGACGTGGCCGTCGCTGGCAACCCCTTCAGCTGCTGCTCGCTGGCCTGGCTGGACACGCTGCAGGTGGCCGGCGTGGGCGTGCGGGACCTGGACGAAGCCCTTTGCGCCTACCGGGACGGGAGCAAGAACTTCTCCGCCAAGATAACCAGCAGTCCTCGGTGGCTTTGTCCACATCCCAGGAGCACCAGCCCTCTGGCTCTGCTCGTGGTCATCATCGGTATTTTCTCTCTCAGCTCCGGGGCTTGCTGCCTTCTGAAGAAAGGGCAGAAGTCACCGGGGTGTGCGGGACCCCGCACCAACAAGGTGGGGGTCTTCCCCTCCCACCCCAAAAGAGACGAGCCAGCCGAGGCAAAGCCAGCAGACAGCATCACCAAAGTGTAGCCCAGCCCTGGGGAGCAGGAACTGTAGCAATTGGTCAGAACTCTAACTATTATTAATAATTATTAATAATATTATTGCATTTTAGGTGTTCTCCCCTCACCGGTGTCCTCTGTGTTTTGCAAACCCAGTAAAGTTTATTGCAAACCCGATAAAGAGTAGCCCAGCCCTGGGGAGCAGGAACTGTAGTGATCAGTCAGGACTCTATTTATTATTAATAATATTAATATTATTGTATTTTAGGTGTCCTCCCCTCACCGGTGTCCTCTGTGTTTTGCAAACCAAATAAAGGGAGCGTGGTTGGTGCTGAGCTCTGGGCTGGGCAGAGGTGGTCTCTGGGCCACCTCTCCTTCTCCAGAAGGAACTGGCCCCTATTTCCTCTGTTTCCTGCAAGAAATTAAATGCTCTATAAGCAATTGGGGGGGGGGGAGGGGGGATTCTGCCCTGCCATCATACCTCCTCATCACCCAGGACAAGAAACCTGGGCTGGTTGGATTGATCTGCCCCCCGCTGAACCCACCCTGCTCTGCTTGTGGGAAGGGAATTGTCTCCATTGGTGCCACCTGAGCGTTTCACAGCCTTCCCAGCAGTAGTTAAGTAGGTTTGATTGCTCATTAAATACCTGCTCCTGCTGCCAGAGGCATTCCCCAGCCCAGCCCAGCCGGCAGCGGCAGGCAACGCTGCCTGTTGGAAGCCCTGCTGGAGGGCTGGCTTGGCGCGGGGGGGTCACGGTGCTGGGGTGGGGAGGGGGTTTTTGCAGGATCCAATGTGCTTCTTGTCTACTTTTTCCTGCCAAGTTGTCATCTGAATGATGCTGTGAAGTTGGCAGGGCTTAAAACGACCAGTGACCTGGGTTGGCTGCGATGGGTGCGATGCTCCTGGTAAGCACTGGACGGACGGACGGACAGACGGCTGTCCCGGGTGCGACGTGTCCAGCTTCCCAGGGCGGACTGGTGCTGCACCCCCTCCCTCCCCGACGAGTACCTGCAGGGCTGGGGAGGGCTTTGGGGAAGGAGAAAAACAAGGCTGTAATGAAACTTTTTACATTTCACATCTCTTTGGTTCCACCTTGAAAGTCCCCAGCTGGCCCAGGCCACCTACTTGTCCACACACCTGTTGGTTTAGAGGCTGTGAGAGAAAAAGGGCTGGGAAGTCACTTAAAATCCCAATTACTTAACTTCTTTTTCTTTTCCTTTCAAGCTTATCGTGGTTTTACTGTGAAGCAAAGGGCATTTTTGCTGTAAAACATACGCCTTCCCCATGCTGCCCGCATTGCTGCTGGGGCTGCAGCTTCCCAGCCTGTGACGGGCATCCAGCTCCCTCGAGGACCCCCAGCGCCTTTGATGGCCCCGCGTTTCCATCCCCACCTCAGTTTCCCTTTGATCTGATGCTCTGTGCCTTGTCACAGCGAGTGACCGGCCATGCTGGTGCCCGGGCTGTCACAGGGGGAGCCTGGCACTGCGTATCACCACCCTGCAGGGACCTTTGGGACAAGTGGGCAGCCCGTGCTGCTGGTGAAAACCCAACCTCCTGCTCGAGGGCGGCTGTTTGCCAGATCTCCTGCTTCCACACACACCCTTCCCCTTTTTGCTCCTGCTCCCGTGTCCCTCTCCTTCGCCAAAGTCCTGGTGCGTGCCAGCCACCCTCCCACCATCATGGTGAGCCCTCATGCTCTCACATCCCGGTGCTCCCCACTCCATCCCTGGCTCCAGCCAGTCCCCCTGGGGGCACGCAGCCCGCTGGGCTCTGGGCATGAAGTGCTAGGAGCTGCCATGCCCACCCTGGTCTCTTCTGCACTTCTCCTCAGGAGGGTCCCCTCTCCTCGGGTGCCACCCTGGGGCAGGGACGGGCTTTCCTACGTGCCCACAAAGTGCCACGGGAGCAGGTGGGTGAGCTCAGCCTGGCTTTGGCCCGTCCCTAAAGCCGTGCCAGCCTCCTTCCCCTGCCCCGGTGACATTCCAGGGACACTCTTAGGGGCTGCCTGGCCGGAGCCCAAAGTGCTGCTGTTGCCTTTGATGGCTGTTTCTGGTACATTTTGTGTGGCCTCTGTTCCTCATTTAAACCCCCTCCCAGGCTGTACTTTCCACACGTGTTGCCGTAAGATGTCCTGCCCTTTGTGCTGCTTCTTCACCGGCTCCCACCAGCGTCTTCCTCACATGAGGGTTAGCAGGGGGCTGGAGCCTTGCAGCCGCCCAGAGCTGGGTGACCGGCGGGGACACTGGGTGCTCGGGGACACCATGCGCAGGGGATGCTCCCCTGCTGTGTTTATCCAGCGCTGTTGACACCGGTGTCGTGTCCCCAGCAGCTGGTGGTTGACCCACATGAAGACAGTGGCATTTGGGGACAAATGCCTGCTGGCGCCCAAAGTTTTGTCCAGGGATTAGAGCATCTGCTAAAGCATGCACTAAAAATAGGAGAAAGGATCCTGGTGCTGGTTTTAACCTGCAGGGAAGGCTCCCAAAGACACATAAAGCTTAGGGTAGGAGGGGTAGAAGCTTGATGCTGGCCTTGCTAAGGGACAAGAAGGCCTGGAGAACCCTCAAGGCCCAAGAAGAGTTGTGAAGGTACAGAAACTGAGCCAGGGAAACGGCGTGTTGGGTTATTATTTTTATCGATGTCTGTGTGCTTTTCTGATTTAAAGAAAATCAGGATTCCAGGTCGTGGTCTCACAGGTACTACAAGAACTGAATCCACGTCAGTGCCGAGGGCAATGTCCCTTTCTCCCAGCGATAGGAAAAGCAACGTGCTTTCAGCTTGGCCGGGAGCTGGGCACGGGGTGAGCCCCCAGGGCACAGGGGATGCCAAGGTGTGACCCTGCCCCATGAACCACGTTCACGTCAGCAGAAACCAGCACGAATTACCCACCAGGTCAAGAGAAACGCGGCTGTGGTACTGAACAGGAGGGGTATGTCCGATGTTCCGCATTGCTCCTCGGCCTGAGCTATCCCAGGGGTGTCTTGGCATTCCAGGCTTTTCCTTGATCCAAAATAAGGGTAAAAGATCTGTCGAATATCAAAGTTCAAACAAACAAAGCGATGATGCTAAAACTGTTGCATTTTCACATCGAGCTGCAAGGCAGTAGGAGTATAAATCTTGGTCTGAAAAAAATAGCAGCAGTGGTTAAAATATTGTGACCATTTGCACATTTTCTAGAGAACTAGCTGAGAAATCCAGCAAAACTCATTCTTTCCAGTGAAAAGCCTTCACATATCACTGGATCTGCATTTTCAAAGAGAAATAGATCTTATCAAAAATTTCCAACTAGCTGTTCTGCTAACTCATGCGGAAATTACCTTGTCTGCAACTAACTTGAATTCGAGTGCGCTTTTTTTTTTTCATTTTTCCCTTTCTCTCCATGAAGACGAGAGCCTTCATCTGCTTCAAGAGCTGAAGAATTTCCTGGTCGCTGGCTGGCAGGTATCGCTCCTCGAGCTGTCCCTGCGTGGCAGAGTGGGGAAAGCCCTCCTCATCCTCCAGGTTTGGACAGCGCATAGGTTACCCTAAATCCCCCCAACTCTATGTAACATAACAGGACATAACGTGCTTTAGGCTGTTGCAAGGTGTGAAACCATCATAGCAGAGAACACTCTGTTCTTCCCTCTGCCCAGGAGCTCCTGCCCGGGTTTCACCCAGCCGCAGAGCTCAGGTAAGTCCACTGGAAAGTATCATTTTTTTTAATTTTTGCTGATATTGCTGCAATATGCATTCCCAAATGGGGCTGATCTCATAAACCACCATCCTCTTTCCGTAGCCTGGCTCCCCGCAGCCGGGTGCCTTTTACGTGCTTCTAGTTAATGTGGCATCTTCTCTGCAGCTTTGGGGTGGGACAGGAGGTTGGTGACAGTGGCTTGTCCCCATATGTCAGCTCAGGGACATCAGCCCGTCTGTCCCTCCCGTTCGTAGGGCTGTGCGGCCGCTGCTTTCCATTATCACCCACGGCCACAGCCTCTTCTGCGTGACTCAACAGAACTCCCCTGGCAGCTATTTCTGGCCTAGTTAGTGAGGTCGGGCATGTTATTCATGACACTTTCTTCCTCTCTGGTGGGGCTCTGGCCGGGCTGGGACCTGCCCCCGGCTCTCCAGCACACAGACCTTCAGCCAGAGGAGACTCTGGCAGGGAGCAGATGGGGAACGCAGCTCCCAACATCTCCTCACAAAGCACTGTGCTGCCTTTTGCAGCATCGCTAGCCCGGGCTGCTGGGTTGGGGGTCCAGAAGCCGACAGATGTTGGGGTCCAGAAGCCGACAGATATTGGGGCCCTGGGGACAGGCTGTGCTGCAGAGCCTGCTCTGGGCTGCCTCGGTGTGTGCACCCCTGGTCCCAGCAGCATGTGAAGCATCACCAGGTGCCTCTCTGTCTTCTTACAACTCGAACCCCCCAAACTGGTGCAGCCCCATGGCACCTGGTCCCAGCTTTGGGGCACTGGAAGCCTGTGGGAGGGCGGGTGAAGCTGGGAGGCAGCACCGTGCGTAAGCGACTGCGGAGATCAGCTGGCAGGAGCAAATCCTCGCAGCCACCCTCAGCCCGCTTCTCAGTATCCATCCTGTGGTGAGGTCACTGACTCCACTGCTACATCAGAAAGAGGAAGGAGGGCGGTTTCGCTAAAGGAAAGCAGCCCTCAGCAGCAGGATGGTCACCTGGCACCCAGGGTGACCCTCACCAGCATCCCCAGCCTCCAGAGGGGACAGGACGCTCCCAGGCACCCGCCGGCAGCAGGGATCTCACCTACAACCTCTGGGACGTGGCCAAGGAGCACGACCTGCCTTCTTGCCAAGACGTCAGTGCCACATCACAGCATGCCACCGACACCTGCGTCACCACAGCCCTGTCACAGCCTCCCAGGGAAAAGGATGTGGCTCCTCGCGCAGTCAGTTGGTAGGTGAGCATGGGATGGGGAGCGCCGAGGTCGCCAGGGGCTTGAGGGGACATGGGGCACTTTGATGGCCAGGGAACCCCTGGAAGGTCCTTGCACGAGCTGCCTCTCCCGAGCCTGGAAGCCACAAGCCATTGCAAGCTGGGACAGGATGTGGGGAGGGGTCCCTGTGTGCTTCCACAGGTCACAAAGCACTCATTTGCTTTGGCCCCTGTCTGAGTCCCAGTAGTGGGGGACACAAACTTTTAGCCATCCAGGACAACTGTTTGATGTTCCTCCACTAATTAGCTTAATTGCAGGAGCATACTCTGTGTGCAGGCAAGCCCCAACCCAGCAGCAGGTCTTCTCCTTGACCTCCTATGAGCTCCTGCTTGAGCTTTCCCCCCTTGGCTGTGTCCTCAGGGCAGCCAGGCAGTCAGGGACTGAGCTTTTCCAGTGTTCCTCCCTGCTCCTCACCTGCTTCCCTCTGGTCTTTCTCTCTGCTCAGCACCTGCAGATGAAGCCCCAGCAGCGCGGCTGCACTTTCTCCCCATGGTGGCTCTCCAGTGCGGGCAGGCTGGGGAAGGGAAGCCTTTCTCCTGGGCTGGGAATCCCCTCCTGCCCCCCTCCTTCCCCAAGAGAGAGCCTGACACAGAAGGGGAAGGGGTATTTTTAGCACTTACCCCACGCTTGTTTCAAGGATTGAGCTAAGAAGAGGAATTGACATCAAATGAAGGGTTGCTTTTGCTTTAAAAGGAAGCCTTTTTTTTCTTTTCCTACTACTCAGTCATTGCAAAAATTCTGTGAAGAGGGATTGGTAAAAATCACCTTTTGTAGGAGGTTGGCGTCAGAAATCGCTGGACACTGTTCTCTACGCTGGCACTGGCTTCTGGTGCCCAGCTCCCACAGTGACTCGCGTCCCAGAGGAAGGGGATGGGCTGGTACTGAGCCCCTCTGCCCCAGCACTGGTCATGGCTCCCAGCACCCACAAAGCCAAGAGATGCCTCCACCAGCCAGACCATCCTCGCACATGTCCTCTCTCTGCATTCCTGCTCTCCAGCAGCTTTTCCTGACCATTGGCTTCTCCTGGAACCCCAGGAACGCGGGTGCTCTCGCCTTCCCAGCTGCCATTCCACCCCAGTATGCACTGGCTGTGGTGACCCATTTGAGATCCTCCAGGTCCCAGAATAAGACGCCATCCACACCTTGAGGAGTTTTCCTGAAAGCAATATGGTTAATAGGGGAAAAAAGTCCTTTGCTGCAACATGAGACTTGCCAGCACCAACATGGCAGGCAGGAGTGTGGTGAACGTGTGATCTCACCCCTGTGCTCGGCACTGCTGAGGCCGCACCTCAATGAGTGGGTTCAGTTTTGGGCCCCTCACTCCAAAAAGGCCATTGAATGACTCGAGCGTGTCCAGAGAAGGGCAACGGAGCTGGTGCAGGGTCTGGAGCACAGGTCTGATGGGGAGCGGCTGAGGGAACTGCGGGGGTTTAGTCTGGAGAAGAGGCTGAGGGGAGACCTCATGGCCCTCTACAACTCCCTGACAGGAGGGTGCAGGGAGGGGGGATGAGTCTCTTGAGCCAAGGAACCAGCGCCAGGACAAGAGGGAATGACCTCAAGCTGCGCCAAGGCAGGGTCAGACTGGCTCTTAGGAAGTATTTCTTTGCAGAAGGGGTTGTTGTGCGTTGGAATGGGCTGCCCAGGGCAGGGGGGGAGTCCCCATCCCTGGAGGGGTTGAAGAGTTGGGTTGACCCAGCGCTGAGGGATCTGGTGGAGTTGGGAATGGTCAGTGTGAGGTTCATGGTTGGACTGGAGGAGCTTCAAGGGCTTTTCCACCCGAGATGATTCTGTGAAAACAGGTTCTCCAGGGACCCGAAGAGGAGATGGTGGTCCTTAAAAGGAAAACCACTGGCCAGAAGGTGGCAATATCCCCTCTCCTTTCTGGGCCTGACTGCGCAGAGCAGAGAAGGGGTCAGCCCCTTGTCAGGGATGGGTCCATTTTGGTTTGGAAGCTCTAACCCCACTCAGACCTCCCCTTTGGATTGACCAGCTCAGGCAGTGGCAGGACAATTTCCCACCCAGGTGGCCAGGCACCCCGGTGTCCATCTCCTGAAGCTCAGCTTGCACCGGCCATTGTGGGTGCTGGTGGAGTGAATGCCACAGCACCTCGGGCCAGCGAGGAGGAGGGTGTGCAACAGGGGGGGTGCAAAGTCCTGCCCCAGCGAGGGACAGCCCCGGGAACTGGTATATGCTGGGGCCACCCAGCTGGAAAGCTGCTTCACCCAGATAGCAACCCTGGACCTTCCTCCCCCCACACCTGCACAGAGATGAGCTTGTACTTTGCCCACCTTCGCGTCTCGCTCAGGGGAGATTAGGGCATTCCTGACCTTCCCGACCCTCTTCTCTGAAATCCTCTGTCGTAGGGTCTAGTTGTGCTGATGGTTGCTTTTTCTTGGGCCGTGTGGGGCTGCTCCAGGCAGCTGATGAGATAATGTTAGAAATCACCCCAGGATTAGTGTCTCCCACCTCCGTTCCCGCTGCGACCTCCTCACCCCGCAGCAGAGATGTGGCACTGGGACACTTTGGAGCAACAACCAGCAAAGCAGCTGCTCCAGGCAGGCTGGATGCAGGACACCTCCTGCAAAGGAGTCCAGGGCAGAGTGACTGTAACTGGGAGGGACTGGAAACCACTGGAGCCCCTGCATCCCTCTGAAGATGGAGGTGCCTGGCTGGACATGCCCAGCACACGGGATTGCCCTTGCTTGGCAATTCCTGCTTTGCACATTCTTGATGAACCGCTGCCCTCCCTCTGCCCACGGAGCGCATGATGCCCAAAAAAAGCACCCAGACAGCTCCTGACATTGACAGAAGCAGTTTTTCCTGGTCAGAAAATTCCTAATCCCTCCAGAAGCTATTCAGGTTTCCCTGCAATGTCCCCCTCGGGGCCCAAGGCAATTGTCCATCCCCCAAGGCTGAAAAGGGAATTTACAGAGAAAGGTGAAAGCTGAACTGTGTTGCTGTTGTGAGACCAGTCTGACTTTGGTTTCTCACCAAAAATGACAAGTAACTTCATGGCAAAGGACCCCAGCTTTACCCCAGGCCCTAAGGAGTCTCGCAGCACCAAGCTGGTGGTCATACAGTGGGGCCCCAGGCACCCCAGGGTGCTGTCACCCTGTCCCACACAGCACCAGAATTTGGCCCCAACAGCGGGTGCTGCTTCATGGGGCTTTTCTAACTTCCACCCTCGGGGTCCTGTGATGCATAAAGCAAAATCCACCATGTCAGGGACTTAACAGGGACTATCTCTCATTGCAGAGCCCTCAGTAGAAGCAGACCAGGTTCAGAGATCAGGTTCATTTCTGCCACGTGCCACCTAGGGTGGAGCCAGGGAGAGTTTGATCTTCCACAGGACGGCAGTACCAAGCCTCAGGTGCCAGTGAAGCAAAACAAACAGCAGCTTTCTTAAACAGCAGGGATGCTGGAGGAGACATTGGACTGACGAGGGAGCAGCTGAGTTGGGCTGAAGATCTGGGGGCTTGTAGAATATGGAGAAAATTGTCGCCTGTCCTACAGCACTGGTGAGTTTTGGCTCTTGGAGGGTGCACTGAGGTGTCTCAAAGCTCCGGATCGGTGTGGGCAGTGGGTCTTTGCAGCAGATCATACAGGATATGTGAGCTGAGCAGTGGTGAGACCCTTCCCCACCAGTTCTGCCTGGCTCTTTCCGTATGGCATGGTGCAGCTCCAACCCCCTTGCACGCGCTTGTGTCTCAAACCACTTTGTGGATTTTGTCACAGGTACTCCAAGGCCACGTGCGATTCTCCAAGAGAGAGTTTTTTTCATGGGCATCACCTAATGTGATATAAAAAAAAAGTTGAATTGCATTGCGGAACTGTTCAGGGTGTTTGAATCATGTCTGGGACCATAAGGAAGCCTAGGGAGTAGAAGATGCTCCAGGGGCTCCCCAGGATGGATGCCCTGTGCATGGATGAAGTCTGCCCAGATGCTCGACCTCCCCGCAGGCCGTGAGTTACCCACCCCACAGCTATGGGGGTGTAGTTTCTGACCTGCCCTTACACCTCCCTCTGCAGGTCAATGGTCAGGGCAGGAGATGGGCAGGAGCTGGGCAGGACCTGCCTTGATGTCCCACAGGTGCTGGAGGACTCTTGTACCTTGGTCTGTAGTGGTTGGGAGCAGCGTGTGCTACAGGGGAGGGCGTGCTCATTGCTACCTTCTTGTTTCATCTTATCCCATAAAAATTTAAAAATCGTTGTTATTTTAATCAGCTTAGTCCCTCATTTTAGAGACAGAAACCAAAGCATGGGGTTTGGTGTTTAGGGAATATAGACTTGGATTATCCCTGGTCCTCTCCAACATGGACTCTGCTTTCTGCAGCTGGAAAAGCATTTCCCACCCTGAAATACTCAAGGATCATTTTCTAAGTACTGGTTACAGTGAGAAAAGGCTTCTCTTGCCCTAAACCAGGGAATTCCAGCCCAATAGTGCCATTGTCCAGGCAGCCGCATGTCTAGAGCAGGGCAGGCCTCCTGCACTCCGAAGCAGAAATCCATGGATGGTGCTTGCTGGCCTCCACGTGCCCGCTGCAGAGACATCCCAGCTCTGCACCCCGACGAGCAGCTCAGCAAATTTTGCTTTTTTCCTGCATCTTTCCTACTCCTGCTGAAAAATCATTCCTCAGCTGACAAGAGCTTGCTGTAACGTGGGGGCCCTTTGGTGACAGTTCACAGGCATCAGGGAGAGGGAGGTTAATGGGATCAGAGCCAGCCAGTTCCAGGGACACTGAATACAGCATCTCTTTCTTTTCTCTCTGTCCTTTAATTAAGCCCCTTGTAACTCTGCTTGGGATTTGGGAGTGACCTCGGCGCTTTCCTAGCAGGAGCCTTCCTCATGGGCCATTGCTCCGGCACAATGCACCTTGGCCTTTTCATCCCAAGGGAAGTAGTTTGGGCAGGTCAACCATTCAAGCTGCGTGTCCTAGTTTTAGTGCCTGTGATAGCAAGTCAAAGGGAGGTCGTGGGGGGATGCTAACCAACCACCCAGCTGCGTCCTGGAAAGGGAAAGCACCTTCCAGTGAGAAGGGAAGTTGCACAGCGAGGGAGAAAGTGAAAGCCCAAAGTAGAAATCTTCAACCTGGGACTGCTTCTAAAAGAAGCTGCTGTTGGCTGGACTCGTCCCTCAAACATCACCTCCCACTGTAGGAAAATATCAGCCTACCTGGTTCCTGCAGGTCTTCACAGCAGCAAGGTTGCGCTTTGGGTTTTCTACTTGGGGAATGGAAAGGTTGCAGAAGAAAACACCTCGTCACAAGCACCATGCAACGTCACACCAAAGCAGCCCCTGTCCATGCAGGCACCGTCTCCCTGGCTGCGTCATTTCTGCCAGCTGTAATCTGGTCCCTGAGATGGAACGGGCCCTTCTGCAGCTGATACCGGTGCCCAGCGCTGGCTCATGGACGATGTGCACGTGGTCAGTCCACAGCACCAGCCCAACTCCCCTCTGGGCTGCCTGTGAGGCAGCCGGTGGACTTTAAGCTCATTTTTTTTGGCCTGGAGAGGCAAATTGCGGCAGAAGCTGTTTTCACGAGCCTGGAATTAGCAGTACACATCAAAGAATTAGTCCTGATCCGAAAAGCCCAGCGACAGACTCAAAGCAAAGTCCTTCAGCTGTCCCTCCTGCGCTTTGGGGTGCTGAAGGCAACAGAAAACCCCGTGCCAACCACGGGCTGGGGTTTGAAGCGCTGACAAGCTCCAGACAGCCCCACGCTGAGTTAGATCCTGCTCTGACCACATGTTTTCTAATGGGAGCATTCGGTTTTAGGGCTTTTCTCAAGTTCACACGGCTGTAGAGCGGCAGCAGCCCTGGCACTGCAGCCCTGCACCTTCCTGCAGCAGGGAGAGGGTGATTTAACCCAATTAATTTGAAATGAGCCGGCGGGCTGCATGCCGAGAGCCCTTCCACGTGTCTCCTTCCGCTCACCCTCTGTCTCTGCAGTTATGAAACCACTAGCAGCGGCCGATGCCCTGACCAAGCACAGGTCAGTAGGATGATTTGGCTGTAAGAAAAGGGGCTGGGGGTGAAGCCGGTGTCTCGGGGCAGGATTTCCCCACATTCAGTCCTCTCCAGCCTGGTGAGAGCTGTGTCTGCACCCCTGATTGACACGTATACAGCAGGAGTCTTGGTTATGACAGAATCCTGGGCGTCTTCGGTGGGGTCTGGAGACAGAGGAGGCAGACAGTCAAGACTTTCACTCTTTCTGGCTCAAGGAAAATGTATTTTTTAAAGGTTCTTGCAAAAAAAAAAAAAAAAAAAAAAAAGCCAGAAATTATTATCAGGCTATGCCAACCCCATCTGTCCTTTACCAACGTTCTCCCTTTCCGACTCCTGCTAGCCAGGGACAGGGAGGAGTTTTAGGTGCTGAGCAAAAATACGTGTATTTGCTTTGTGATCCACTGGCTCTCCCGAAGCTGCCAAAGGCATCGGGCCCAGCATCTGGGGTCACAAAGGGGTCCGCGGCAGCTGGGCTCTCAGCAGGGTGAGGTGCCAGCCCAGATGGCCCCCAGCTCCCTGTCACACAGAGCCTCTCCCGCATCCCTTCATCCCTTCCCAGGTGCTGTTTCAGGGATGGTCGCTACTAATTACAGCTGTACCCCTCCACCCCCCACCCCCCACCCCCCCCCACGGCCCTAACCCGCTGTGAATGGCACCGAAACCGCCTTTGTTCCCCTCCCCGGGGGGCGGGGGGGAGGACAGCGCTGCCCTCGGCTATAAAAGGGGGCGGTGGTGGCTGGTGGCCCCAGCCCCGCTCCCAGCCCCGGTGCCGGTCCCATCCCTGGCCATGGGCCACCCCAGTGCAGTTGCCACGCTGCTCTGTCAGCTGGGGCTCTCCGTGGCCATCCAGTGGCTGTGAGTAGTGGCCCCAGGGATGGGGGGATGCACCCCCTCCCTCCCCGGTGCCCTTCTTTGGGGGTCCCCCTCTGCAGCCGGCTCCCCCAGAGGGGTGCTCCGGGCCCCCCCCTCACCCCACTGACCCCCATCCTCTCCCCACAGCGGGCTGACAGAGAGCGGCAGCGGGGTGGCCTGGAACGAAAGCCACCACTGCCGGCTGCTTGCCGGGCTGGTGCCCGACCAGTTCCAGCTGTGCCGCAGGAACCTGGAGGTGATGCACAGCATCGTCCGGGCCGCCCACCAGACCAAGAGCGTCTGCCAGAAGACCTTTGCAGACATGAGGTGGAACTGCTCCTCCATCCAGCGTGCCCCCAGCTTTGGCCCTGACCTGCTGAAAGGTAAAGGACGCTTCATCCGCTGCGTTCATGCTCCTCTTTCTGCCCCACGTAGCTTTGCAGGCAGCCTTTAATCTACAGTGCTTGGGTGTTAATTTTGCCTCAGATGCATGTTTTGGAGAAAACTTGCTGCCGTTACACCCGCATTAATCCTGTGCAACTTATATCTGCAGGAACGGACAGACAGTAACTTCTATTTCAAACAAAAAACAGCTGCTAGAGGCTCCATAAAAAAGGGGGCAGAGGTGGGGACACTGATAGTGTAATATAATGGGTGGCACAGGGTAAAAGTACAGTGCAAAAAAACCCGTTGGGCTTTGGTTTTATTCTGTTGCAAGAAAAAAAACCACCCTCCTTTGCACTGTGAGAGCTTTGAGAGGAGTGCTTGGCTGGGCAGGGAGGAAGGACATCTCCCCCTCTTCTTCCCAGGAACCCGGGAATCCGCCTTTGTCTACGCCCTGGCTGCCGCCGCCGTCTCGCACTCCATCGCCCAAGCCTGCACCTCGGGAGAGCTCCCCCTCTGCTCCTGCGGCTCTGTCCCCTCCGAGGTCCCCGGGCCCGACTTCAGATGGGGTGGCTGTGGGGACAACCTGCGCTACGGCCTCCAGCTTGGCACCGCTTTTGCTGACAGCCCCTTAAAATCCAGCAAGCTGGGGACCCAGGGGCTCAAGGCCATGAATCTGCATAACAATGCAGCGGGGCGGCAGGTGGGTATGGTGCCCACCCGGATTTCTCTCAGCAGCCCAGCACACCTCACAGCACCCCGGGGGGTGGCAGAGGTGCCTAATATAAGGTGGCAGACTCCGGCCAGGCTGTTGGGATGCTGTCCTTAAATTCAGGAGGCAACTAAATGGTTAAAATGAAGTTAAAGGTGTTTGCAGAGACATCCCCTGCTGCTACCCACCCCCCCCCGCCCAACCATGCTTGCACCCTTTCCACAACCAGCACAAGATATTTACCACTTCACACCAGTACTTCCAGTACTTCTTCCCACCCCTCTCATGGGAAGCTGAGGCCTGTCCAGCTGATTTGCCTCATTCATGGAAGCTTTCCACCTAGCACCCTGTGCAGAATAAAGCAATATCTCCTCTCTAAACTAATCTCTGGTTTTGAGAGACTTTATTTCAGGTAAGAGGCTCCCCAGCCCTGCCCAGAGCTGTGGGGTTTTGTGCTTTCAAGCCCTCGTGTTCCCCAGGTGAGGACGTGGCCATCCTGCACCCGCGCTGGCTGGGGAAGCCACCAGCTCCACTGCAAGCTCCAGCACGGCTGAGCTCCCCAAGGGCTTTTTAAATTTAAAGGTGGCAATACGCAGCTGAGCTCTTTCATCTCTTGAAACTTCTCATGTATGCTCTTACAAATTGATCTGTAGGGTGGGTACCAGGAGAAAGCAGAAGTGAATTCATCTGGTTTCTTGTCCTCTGCAGGTGCTGAGTGACTCCCTGGATACCAAGTGTAAATGCCATGGTGTTTCAGGCTCCTGTTCGGTGAAGACCTGCTGGAAAGGACTGCCAAACTTGGATGAAATTGCCTCTGACCTCAAGTCCAAGTACCTGGCAGCCATCAGGGTGACCCACCGGCTCATAGGGCCCAGGAAGCAGCTGATACCCAAAGAAATGGATGTCAGGCCAGTGAAGGAGACGGATCTGGTTTATCTCATCAACTCTCCCGACTACTGCATGCCGAATCAACAGCTGGGGTCTCTGGGGACACAGGACAGGTAAGAAACTGCTGCAAATACTCTCTAACTCAGGCTCTAATTTGATGAGTGTCTGCTTTGAGAGCATGCTCTGGGAAGCTGGTGTGGGTGGGGACACCACAGGGACCGCTGCAAAACCTTTGCATCTTAAAGTCCCCGGGAGGGCAGGAAGGCAGATGTTGTTCTTACAGAGCTATGCAGGTGTAAAGGCAAGGGAGAGGCCTTCCTGAGAGTCCGTCAGCTCCGCTCTCCAGCAGAGGATGCACCATGTGAGGAGTCAGAAAGGGAAACGCCACCTCTCCCTGCAAGCCCGTGGGTGCTGCCTGCCAGTAACCAGAGTGGTTCGGCAGTCCGGAGTCTGCGGTGCTTCCCAGACATCTCCTGTCTGGAGCGATTGCGGGGCAGGGGGCAGTTTTTAGAGGGATGAAGAAGCCTTGTCTGAAGGTTGAGCCAGGGCTGCCTCAGGGCTGTGACTTGCAATCCCTGTTAGATTTACCAGGAGCAGAAGTTCCTGGTCCTAGCCCTTCCTTCTCCATGGGAAGTTCCTGCCCACAGGATGATACAGAGTGTGCCCAACCTCCACCCCAGGTGCTCAAACACCCTCACAGAAACCCAAGCTGACATCGACCCCAGTTTGCAAGCAGACCCGTGCGTCTCAGTCAGAGAGGGACCTTGGGGGGTTGATTGCCAGCCGGCTGAACAGGAGCCAGCAGTGTGCCCAGGTGGCCAAGAAGGCCAATGGTATGCTGGCTTGTATCAGCACTAGCGTGGCCAGCAGGGACAGGGAAGGGATCTCACCCCTGTGCTCGGCACTGGTGAGGCCGCACCTCGATGACTGGGTTCAGTTTTGGGCCCCTCACTCCAAAAAGGCCATTGAATGACTCGAGCGTGTCCAGAGAAGGGCAACGGAGCTGGTGCAGGGTCTGGAGCACAGGTCTGATGGGGAGCGGCTGAGGGAACTGGGGGGGTTTAGTCTGGAGAAGAGGAGGCTGAGGGGAGACCTCATGGCCCTCTACAACTCCCTGAAAGGAGGGTGCAGAGAGGGGGGATGAGTCTCTTGAGCCAAGGAACAAGTGCCAGGACAAGAGGGAATGGCCTCAAGCTGCGCCAGGGCAGGGTCAGACTGGCTCTTAGGAAGTATTTCTTTGCAGAAGGGGTTGTTGGGCGTTGGAATGGGCTGCCCAGGGCAGGGGGGGAGTCCCCATCCCTGGAGGGGTTGAAGAGTCGGGTTGACCCAGCGCTGAGGGATCTGGTGGAGTTGGGAACGGTCAGTGTGAGGTTCATGGTTGGACTGGAGGAGTTTCAAGGGCTTTTCCAACCCAGATAATTCTGGGATTCTGTCTCACTGACTCCTGCTATGGGCACATAAGGGCTGGGAAGAGGCCATGGGTACGGTCCCTCAGCTCCCGCTCGTGCATCCTCCCCTTGACAGGCAGTGCAACAAGACCTCCGTGAGCAGCGACAGTTGCAACCTGATGTGCTGCGGCCGCGGCTACAACACCTACACGGAGGAGGTGGTGGAGAGGTGTCACTGCAAGTATCACTGGTGCTGCTACGTGGTGTGCAAGAAGTGTCGGCGGAAGGTGGAGAGATACGTCTGTAAATAACACTGGCGGTGTCACGGCAGGTGGGAGGACTCTCATGCTGGTGTCCTCCAGGGCACCAAATGCCAACTGCGAGGGATGCTCGGAGCTCCAGCAAGAAGCGGGCTGTGCGGGAAGCCTGGACTCTCACATTACCACAGAAGATCTCAAACTGAGTGATACTGGGAAGCCAAAGACCAGAGGCCGACCTCTGTTCCACCTCTCCAGAGCGAGACAAAGGGCTGCCCTCCTGCAGCTGGTCGGCAGTGCCCAGCCCTCTGTCTCCAGCTGGGGACAAACCATTTATCATGCTGCACGCACAGGCCCTTTTCTCCAGGGGTGAATGCGGACCCTGGGCTGCTATTGTCTCTTTGCAGGAGGTTTCTGACAGTGGCCTGAAAGACAGGAGTGATGGATGGGAAGGGGGGTAGAGAGCTGTCGGTTGGGAGGAGGCTGCAGGGGAAGAAAGCTGCTTCAGGTGAGGGGGTCATGGGCAGCTTCTCTGGGGACAGGCTTCTGCTGTGGGCTCACCCAGCACCACTGAATGTTCCTCCTCAGGGGCAAATACTGGTCCAGAGCCCTTTGCAGCATCTGAAATGAAGACAGGCAGAGCCAGTTATTGGTCCAGGAGACAGAACTCATCAATCCTCCCCACGACCTGCATGGAGATTGCCACTGCTCTCGGGGGTGACTGATGATAACAGACAGACCTGGAGACAGGAGCAGTCCCGGCGGCTGCCGAAGCAGGGCAGCATGGAAAAACTGCCTTCTATTAACAAGGCAGCCACGGCAGCACTGTAGCTTCTGCCCTCTGGGCTTGTGTTGGAGGTGGAAGCCCTCTCAAGGTGTGGCATACTCATGGCTTCTCCTTCCTGCCCCTTCTTGTAGACCACTAAGGTTTTCAGCCCACTCCTTCCACCCCCTTAATACCAGGTGTGCTGGCACTCTGGCCTGGAGAGAGGATCTTGGGAAATAAGAATGAACCTTTAGTCTCTATCCTTAATCTAAGTGGGATTCTGGTACATGTTTTTTAAAATAAATGTATTATATCATACCTCTGTGTGACATGTTTCCTAGGTCAACCTCCCTCCTCCATCTCTGGCCACAGAGAAAGCAAGAGCATATCTAAGGAGATCCTAAAGCCCCGTGTCCCCTCCTTTACACACAGGGGGGGACCAGTTCTGTCTTAACTCTTTCTGCTGCTCATTGGCTCAGGTTTGTCTTTAATTACAGGTATCTGTCAGCCCCAGCTACTGTGCACATATGGTAAAGGTGCTGGAAGGTTTCTATCACCTGCTTCCTCAGGTCTCTGACCAGCCAGCTTCTGGGATCAGTGCTGGGGGCTGGAAACTGAGGCAGTTGGGGATTATTTTCTGATCTGAATGTGGGCTGGACTAGCCAAGCGTGTGTGTGTGAATGGCAAGGAGTCAGGAGCTGGGGATGGGGGCTCCGACAGCCCCCCGTTTCCCCTAGCATGGAAGCTGGCCAAGCACTTGAACGGGGTGAGAGATTCCTGGTCATGCAGCCTTTGGTGAGAAAGGGTGAGTCTAAGCAGACAGGTGCTGAGGAGAACCCAGAGCACCAGGAAGGCAGGTAAACATCGTGGAAATCCGAGGGCAACTTCCCGCAGCTCATACCACGACCTAGAGACTCTGGTGGCTTTGCGTGAGCTTTGCTTTATTTGTGGTTTGCATTGAATGGAGCTGGCCGCCTTCAGCCTGAGTCCAGCTGTACAATTACTCATTTCCATATTCATTCAATCATTTTTAATAGCCTCTGCAGGGTCACGGAATCAATTCATGAGCTTTTATTGTAAACCATCCCCTCCACTTAATGTGCTCCAGGTTTCTGTATTAACAGTGAATAAGAGCTGAGAGTCAAAGGTGGCTTGAGAGAAGCCCGGGAGCGGCAAGTTGAAATGCTCAGGGGTGAAGCATATGCTCGCATAGTTAACCGAGTGAGTTAACTATCATTATCAGTTGTTAATGTGCCATTGACTTGATCTGGCTGCTGACATCTAGCCTTCCCAGAGCGACAGTAAAGCCACAGCTGCCAGGTTTCCATCACAGCTGCTGAAGACCAAAAAGCTATCTTTTAAAATGCAATTAGGGGTTAGTCACCGGCATTCCTCAGAAAAGGGAGTCTTCAGCTGCTAAGCTGCAAAATAGCTGCAGTTTCTGTGTCCCGAGCCAGGCTGAGCCGAGGGGTGATGCAGGTACTTAATTAGGAGGATTGCTTAAATACCTTCCCTATAGCCACCTCCTGTGCATCCCCAGATCAGAGGAAGGTGAAACCGGGAGGGGCTGTGAACTCCGCAGAGCACTGCAAAACGAGCCGGTGAGAGAGGGAAAAAAAAACCAAAAAACAAAAAACAAAACCCAAACCAGGGGCAGGATCTTGTGGAGTGGGAGATTCAGCCAGGAGGGTGGGAAATGTGATTTGCATTTGGTAACTACAAACACACATAGCCTGGGGTAGAGGAGAGGAGCCACAATAGCTAGGAATGCCCCGGGGAGATGTCGTGATCCCCTCCTAGAGAGGTCCCATTTGAATTTCTGCCTGGGAAAAGGCAGGGTCAAGTGCTGAATATGCAGAGTCCTCTCCTCCTCTTGCTCCTCGCATCCTGACTGCAAACCCAACAGGGAAGAGCTGGGAAAGGACTGGAGGGGTCAGTCAGCAGCGAGGGGCTTGGGCTCCGTTTGGGTCCTGCAGGAAATCGGAAAACGCTGTAATTAGTTGAAGGATGCAAAGGGTCAGGCTGGCAGGAAGGACGATGGTGGGGAGGTGACAGCTAAGTGACAGTGCTCTGAGTGGAGGGTGTTATAATCTGGGCCCACACCTGGATTTACCAGGCTTGTGAGATCTGCGGGACTGGAAGAGTCTCTGAGGGAGGGAGAGCCAGAGCAAGGCAGTCGGCAGCAGAGGGAATAAACCCTGCGCTTGGCCCCAGGGGCTGAGGGGACCCGTCTGACTGGATGTATTTTATCTCTCTAACCCTGCTTGGGCAGCAAAACCAGCAGGAAGGTGTCAGGGGAACATGGAGCCCCTTCACCCCACCCGGGCTAGCACAAGCACCCTCTGAGGTAAAAGATGGGAAAACCTGGACGCTGACATCACCCTCCAGTGGCTTCCAGCAACCCTCTGCCAGAGAAATCGGTGCAAAAGGGTTTTTCTCTAACCCTCTACACCTTCACTTCCACCCCAGACGTCTCCAGCTCTGGCAGACAGCCCTTCAGGACCTGAATAAACCTGGGCAAGGACGGTAGCAGCGTCCCCAAAAACGAGAGCATCTCTGTAACAATTGTGGCTTTGCAGCCCTTCAGACACTTCCTCACGCATTTCTTTTGCCCCGCTTTCACAATCGTCCTCTCCAGACTGTGGTAGGCTGCTGTCATTACCCTCTGCTTCACGAACCCTCGCCGGGCTCACTGCTAATGTGACGGATCTACCTCTTTGACTTTTCTGTCATTAGCCATTTTTCCCTATGTCTTGTGGCTTTTTGTTTATCTGTCTCTCTGGAAATGAGACTCCCTGGAGCTGAATTCTCCATGGCCATGGCAGAAGTCTTTCACTTTCTGGTGCTGGGAGCTGACGTGGGAGAGATGGCTCTGAAAATGGCTTGCGCGTAGAACAAAACCATCCCTCTACACGAAATGTGGTGAGAACCAGGCAAAGGGTTTGCTTTGAAAAGCCTCCTCTCGGTTACTGCCTGACTTTTAATTTGGGTTTGAAAGGAATAACACTGGTATGAATGTGATCGTTCCCTGATGGTTAGACTTGTGCAGACAATGAAGTCTGGAGAAAAGCGAGTGATTTTCATGGACTCTTTTGACTTTCCTGCTAAAGCATTGATTTTTTTTTTTCCCTTTTATTTCTTTATTCATTGAGGGATGCTACATAACTTATTCCAGGAGGATAATCTGAGCAAAGACAACAAGCTGTTGGTAATCAAGTAAACATTTTGGAGGAAGAATGACTCTGTTCAAGAACATGTTGGGATATTTCTTCCCTACAGCTTGGCCTGGACTGTGGGTCAGGACCTCCACCTGCTTTTTGCTTGTGCTCTTCACAAAGAAAACTGAGCCAGAACAAGGAAAAGGCACAGGATGGGGCTGCTGTCTGGGGCCTCCTCAGCTGTTGATCAACGTCTGTACTGCTGTAAATATTTGGGGGATGTTGCTCTGACCTTTGGGATGGTTGGTGCCTACACTATCACACCACAAGACACAAACATGAGTAAATGCTTGTCTTTAAGGAAAAACCCTTGCATCTCTGTTCTCCTTTATTTCTGGGGTGTTCAGCAATATCATGATGCTCCTAAGAATGACAAATAATAATAGGGATTGTCCTTATGGGGATCTTCAGCTGAAGGACAGGGCCAGATCAACGTAGGTGAGTAACAGCCATAAGACCAGAGGGGGAACTAGGCTGCAGACAGACGGCCCTTGGGCATAGCTTGAAGGGCAGTCGAGGGTGAGTCTCAGAGGGGGAGCAGACCTCTGTCCCTTCTCCTAGGCTGGGCAGGCTGGCATCCTTTCCAGCTCTGAACCCCATATTTTATATATATAACCGGGCTTTTCCAGGAGCATCCCCCCCCAAGCCCAGAACCAGGGCCGTACAGATTTTGAGGACTTTCTCAGCTTGCGTATGTGTCAGCCATGACCACTGTGCATGTGCTGCATGGGGGAGTCAGGGATTTCCAGGCGTGCTCCAGTCTGGCTGGAGCAGAACCCGTGTGCTGTAGGATGACGTGCAGAAGCTCTAACACCTTCCAGGAAGACTGGATGTACATGGAATGTGCTGGAGCTCCTGGGAAGCACCGGGCAGGCCTTCTGGATGTGCACAGCCAGATGTTTTACACATGTGTGTTAAATGAAATATGCCGTGGTGGTAGGTTTTACTACCTGTATAATGGAAAGCACGTGGGCACGTTTCATTTCTGGAACTGGAAACGTACAAACCCTCCAGAAGCTGAGGCTGATCCCTAGACATTGACTTTATGCTGAAAACCTGCTGCACCAAGACACTTGGCAGAACTGGGGAGTGGGAGAGACCGATCCCCGGCTTGCCAAAACTCCGGGAACTCCCCCTTTTCACATGCAGTGGGTCTAATCACAGCTACTATTCCTGTAGTCTCCAGCTTGAGGTTCATTGTGGAACGAACAGGGACTTGCTGGGTAATTATGCCTCCCAAAGAATTGTTTATTTTTTCCTTGTATTGGGAACATTAGCTCTGTAATTAGAAGGGGCAGCTCAAAAAAACGTGTCCTGCCAGGCAGACCTCAGGCAGGAGGAGAACATGTGCGGGTACAGGCAGTTTGCTACGCTGGTGTTGAAGAGCAGACTGTGGGTGATTCTGGTCACTAACACTTACTGATTTCATGTCTCCATGGTGTAAATGAAAATTATTCTTGACCAGTTGGGACAGCAGATAAAAACAGGGGGCTGATTAGCTTCTAGAAAGGAGATTCAGGAGCTTCTAACCAGCTAACCCCCTTGGCTCTTAGAGACAAAGCCTTCTCCATCTCAAAGGAAACCCGGCCTCACACGGATTTCCTATTCTCTTGGTCTGGCTGGCCCAGTGAGTCCGGACAATGTGCTGCTCAGGGCCTCTCCTGTGCTGCCCCCACAACCTGGGTCACAACGGCCTCTCCCACCCCCCCAGTTTAAAGGGGAGGGCAGGCTGGCTGAGGTCCCACGCTCCATCAGCAGCCTATTTACAATTCCTTGGAGATCAAGCCTATGAACCTGCCTGGCTCACTCTGAGAGGTGAAGCCCTCCAAGGAGAATGCCCTAAGGAGATGTTTGTTAAAGATTAAACAGAGATATCCTATAGAAGGGTGATCTGGGAACTGCTCAGAGACCCTCTGCAGAACACAAAGGATAATGCAGCGGAGGAGTTCACTCTAGCAGTCTCTTTTGCTCTGATCCTTAGAAATGCTGCTGAAATGTTGCATCTTGGCAGTTACAGGGGGTGATGATGTGAGGGGTTTACTGGAGCTTTTAACTGATATATAAGAAGGGGTAAGATGCTGTACTGAGAGTGTTATTGCTCCGAGGAAAGTGAATTGGTTGCAATTGTTGGGGATGCCAAAGCATCTTCTGCTAGAGAAGAACAAACAGCTGTAGATTCCCGGCCCCATTCCACTTCCAATCATTCTACTAATGAGTTTTCCCACCACGAGACGCAGCGTTGTTCTTCCTCTCCTGCGTGGCGTGCAGGAGTACCACACAATGACGTAGTCAGCTCTTGCTGTACCTCACACTGCCGTGCCTGCCTTCCCAGCCCAGCAACGCGGTCACATGGAGGGAGGGTGACAGGAGACTGACATCACTGGGGGGTACTCAGGGCACAGCGAACAGGAACCTAAACCCACAGCTCTTCTGGTTTTTATGAGTAACTTTATATCAAGCTATCTCACGTAGGTATGCAGAAAGCAAACAGACTAAATTGTAAACTGTCTCATTCCTGGAGGCTGAGTGCTTCCAGCCAGCCCTGAATTATTATTACACCATATACATTTATCACATCTAGGTCAATTACCTCTGTTTCTAAGGGACCAACATCCATTCCTAAAAGCTCAGCTTTAACCTTAACCTACCTTATGCCTGTTTAAATTTCACAGATATTGTAAGAAGGGACTTAGGAGCTACATAAAAAAGAAATGAGAAAGGCTGCTTCTCTTACTTTTGTTATAAAAAGAATACGGAGAGAAGAAATGGAAGTTGCTGTGCTTAAAAAAATAAAACGTAGCACCATGCTACGAAGCGTTCGCGCTGTGCATCGCGTGCTGCCGGGATTGTCTGTCAGATGTAGGGCCCAAGCTATAGCCCTGTACAGCACAAGCTCCCACTAAACCCAACTGCTGGCCTAAGGCTTAACGTCACCCAGGCTTGCCCACGAGCAGGAGAGGTCCCCACGTGTCACCTCCCGTCCCAGATGGCGGATCTGCCCTAGCACCCACGGCATGACACACTCGTCACCTCCACATCTGCCTGGGACAGCCTGGGGGTGCTGCCTGCGTGGGGGGCAAAGCCCAGCCGGGGCAGGGGCCGAGCACGCTGATGAAATGCCAGCTCGGGGGCCAGTGGCCGAGCGGCTCGTCAGCCGAGCCACGGGTGGGCTCGGCGCGGCAGCACTGACTGTGCCGACAGCTTACGGCTCCAGAGCCCTTTCAGTGCCGTTCTGCCCTCCTCACACCTCTTGCTCCCTTTTCTAGGGGGGGAAGGTGCATGCTTTCTGTTAATTTATCTAATTATCCTCATTTTTGCTTGTTTATTGGACCGGTACACCTTCTCCCAGAGTACCTGGCAAGGTCAGGGGAGGCCTGTGTGTCAGGCAGGAACCATCAGGACAAAACTTTGGGAGCACTGGATGCATGGGAGGGCTTTGGGCCTCCGATGCCTGCCGAGCCTCGTACGGACGACGCCACCTGCCCGCCGCGAGCGTTCCCCGGGTGCTGGGGGCGAGCCAAGGGCCCGGCGGGCCCGCTGAAGCCTCGCCAGGCCCTGCCTGCGGCCCGCCCCTACCAAGATGGCGGCCCCACCGCGTTCGGGCGGCCCCTCTGCCCTCACCAAGATGGCGGGCGGGGGCGGGGCCACCAGCGGCCGACCCGGAAGTGGTTGGGCGGCGGCGCTTTCCCAGCCCAGCATGGCGGAGGGGGCCGTAGAGGGGCCGCGGCTGTCGGAGCTGCTGGCAGCGGGCCGGCGGCTCTGGGAGGAGGTGGAGACCGGCGCCGAGCCGTCTTCGGGGGCTCCGGCCGTGCAGGATAAGGTGCGGCAGGGGCTGGAGGCGCTGCAGCGGGCGGCCGCCATGGTGGCGCAGCTGGACCTGTTCAGGTGAGGGGAGGGACGGGCCTGGGCCTGGGCCTGAGCCTGAGCCTGGGCCTGGGCCTGCGGGGACCCAGCGAGGCCTGCGAGGGTCCCTCCGTGCCTTCTGTCGCCTCCATACGGGCCCCCGGGCCGCTGCGGAGCCGGCAGGGCTTGGCCGGGCTCAGGTGGAGCAAAGTGGGATCGGGAAGGTTCATCTCTCCCCTTGCAGCGAGAACGAGGAGCTGGAGGAGATCGCCTCGGCCGACCTGAAGTACCTGCTGCTGCCCGCCTTGCTGGGGGCCCTGACGCTGAAGCAGGTCGACCTGAGCAGGAGGCTGGAGCACCTGGAGAGCGCTCGGGCCCACTTCTGGCGCTTCCTCAAGCTCTGCAGGAGCTACGGACTGGGCAGCTTCCACCTACCCCCCGCTGCTGCCAGCCCCCCGGGAGAGGAAGATGCCGGGAGCCCGTGCCTGGGGGGCCCCACTGCTGCCCAGCCCAGCCTGGTGGCCATGGCGTCGAGCAGGCAAGCCAAAATTGAAAGGTAGGCTCTTGCTTTGCGGTGTTTAAAGGCTTCTGGGCATCCATTTAAGAGAAGGGGAGAGCCTCAGGCTGTGCAACATTTTACAGACAAGGACTGTCAGGAAAGAACTCGTTCCCTTGATACTGGAATACTTTGATAAACATTCCTTTTAAGATATGCACCACATATTACTTAACGGTGTTGGATTATGCACAGACTGGAGGCATGCATTTATGTCTTCAGTTTCCAGCCTTTGAAGAAGAACTGCACAAAAGCTCTCATGATTATTTCGTAAATCACTGCTAACGGTGTAAAGCTACCCACGTTGGAAGTTACCTACCAATGGGCTTTAAAAAGATCTTTAAAAAAGGGGTGGTTGATGCTCTTTGTCATGCTTTAGTTGGGGACTTTGATGGTCAAGTTGTTTCTTACTGTGCTAAAGGCCCAAGTGGGGCTGAAGAGCTGTTTAAATTGCACAAATGCAAAAATCTGATTTATATTCTAGAGAGTAACTTAACTGAGATGGGTTTGGGATACCGGAATACATCAGGGCCTTTGTGGTCAGCGCAGCAAAGCCTTTTCAGCGCCTTGTCAGCGGTCTCAGAGCTGCACGTCGCCTCCCCAGTGAGTTTTGTGGGCGCTGCAGGCCAGGCTTAAGTGAACTCCCCTCTCGCTGAGGGGTTGTGTTTGCCTGTCCTGTGACTCCTTCCACTTGAAGACAAACGGGAGGTGCCTGCGTTGTGAGTTCTGTCACAAGCAGGTCAATCAGGGTGAGACGTTGCAATTATATTTACTTTCAGTAAAATGTACAAATGGCATGAACAAAATTTTCCTAAGGAGGCCTGTATCACCACACCGGCTCCAGACCCAGCTCATCCTCGCTGCTTTCAGCCTCACTCTCTGATGCGATCCGGCGTCCTGGGGAGCAGGCTGGGATTGCAGTGGCCAACTGAAGAGAATTTATCCCGCTGTGGAGTGCAAAGACAAACGGGAACGGGGTGGTGGTTTGCTTTGCTTCCCCGCAGGATAGGGCCAGGCAGTCAGGTGCTTGGCTGGTTAAGGTGTATTTTTGGGGGTTCTTGTGGAGCACTTGTGACTGTTTTTTTTTTAAAATGACTTTTCTGTGCTCCTTGTCCTTTCAGCTCCCATAGGTTTCTAATCCTTGCTTCTTACTGTTCGTTCTTCAGGCAGCACTGTAGGGGGAAGTGGGACACAAGGATTTAGCCTGGAAGTGTATTATATAGGTAGTTCCCCCCTTTAATTCCTGAAAAGGTCAAAAAATCCAGAAAGTCAAAATTATATTGAAAAACGACCCGCAAAAACAGCTGAGACAGAAATTGGAAAAGTGTTTTAATCTGCCTTGTAAGCAGCTTCTTTATATTGTTGTGTCATATAGAAGCAACTCAAATAGCTGTTGCACTGGTTTTCTCAGTGAAGGAGCTGATGAGTTACAGTCCTGTTTTCTCCAGATTAAAGTTGCCAGGCTTGCCTAATTTTACCTGGGAGGCTTAATTTCCAAGGATTGCTCAACTTTTAGGAGAAGAGAAATAATTGAGAGAGGCGCCTCTAAATTTAAACTGTCGTCTTCAAAGCTGCTTTTAACAGAGAGGAGATACTTAAATTACAACAGTAAACCATCACAACCTCCCTTTTTATATACAATTTTCTTTTTAAATACATGAAATCTTGTTAAACCTCTTAGGGTAGTAGAGATCCTATGTAATGTCTAAATTTGAGTTGGCAGATGGAAGTGATGAGGAAGACGGGAGGAAAATATTTTGGTGCTGCACGTATGTATAGAACCGTGCATTTTCAAAGCCTTTTTTAAGCAGATTGGAACTCTTCTGTAGTTTTCATTTGACAAAAACCTTCTGTTGTCGGCGAGATGAGATGGGGAGATGGATCCCCCCTGCTTGGTGTTTCACAACGTGTAAGCACGAGGCAAGAGATTATCAGTAAATGACAACCAGTGTGATCTGGTGCTGCCAGTGCTCTTCCTCTTCTTAAAAGGAACATTCCTGTAAGTCTCCGCTTTACTTTTCCAGGACTCTTGGTTGTTAAATGAGTGGGTCCTACTCACACAGAGAAGTCAAAAGTCAAAGACACGAGGAGCTTTATGAATACCTGGGGTTTACGTACCCTAATGGGCACTGCTCAGCAACTGTGAAGACCAGTTAAAAGGGGATTGGGGCAGGAAGTAGCTCTCTAACTACATGTGATTGAATTTCAGGAAATAAGAGATTGTTTATTGTAGAAAACACCATATCTGGGCTGGGCTAGAGAAAGGTTATTCAATGATCTCACTTTGTTCTCCTTGAGACAGGTACAAGCAGAAGAAGGAACTGGAGAACAGGTTGGCCTCTATGAGAACCTTCGTGGAGGGTGGGCAAGCAGATGAGGATCAGATACGGGAATTTTACATACTACAAATCCAGAAATGGATCAACACCAGCCTGGAGGAAATTGAGAGTATTGACCAAGAAATGGTCATCCTGAGGAGCAGAGGTACAGCGAAACAGGTATGAGATCTCTCTTGAATTGCAGGTCCTGGGAGCTGTGGACAGGCAGACCTGGTGCTGGGCACTGTTGTGAGTAAATGAGCCCCAGAGGAATTCAGTAGCAGAGTTATGTGAGTTTTATTCGAATTCTCAATTGAAATTTAGCTCAGTCACAGCACAAGCAGATGGGGTTTGGTTTAATTCTGGTCTGACTTTGGGATTAGTCACTGTCCGCTGCTGCCACGTGTTCTAGGTAGTCGTGGCTGGTGAAATGCTAGAGCTTTGAATATCAGAGCTGAACTGGTCTCGTGCAAAGGCTTTTCTCCACTTTGCTGGGTTCTACCAGACCCTTAACTCTAGTACATTTATAAATTAAAAGACCCTTGTGATTTCTTTCAGACCTACGCTTCTGGTCTACAACATGCCCAGCTGTTACAGAAATAAATGTCCATTCTGAACGATGAAAGCTTCTCATAGACCTGCCATTCCTGTGTAGAATAGCGTCCTGGGCTTTATGTTACTCACCTAAAAAGTCTGTTTAGAAATAAAAAGTCATAATGTGCTGCTGACACAGACCATGGTCCAGCCCGGTGGGTGCAGCTGGTTTGTGCAGTTCGTTACTGGCATTGCAGAACTCTGTTTTTCTGTAGTGCCCTGGGTGATATCATCGGGAACAACGAGCTCTGCTGGCTTCAGAGCATGCTGTGTTTGATCCCTGGGAAAAATAAACTATATTTCATGCTTTGATCTGAGCTGATCTGGTTTAGCTCTGTCAGCTTTCCGCTTTGATCAGAGCGGGTGTAACAAAGGCACAAACAGAAGTGATTTGTGGAAACTCACAGATGGAGTTCATGATTTAAAGCGGAGTAAGGCCTGAATTGTCCATCTTGCTCTGACAGCAGAGACATTTCTTTTCTACAAGACGTTTAATAACTTGTTTGGGGTGGGAAGCAGAGAAGGGGATTCTCATCTACACGATTATCTTGTGACTTTTGTTTGCATCTTCAGTCTTCAGCACCACCACACGGTACTTCTCGGCAAGCCAGGGCTCCGCTGAAACCTTTCATTCTTACCCGGGATGCTGCTCAGGCTAAGTATGTTGGGTTTTGATTATTTAGACACAGCATGAGGCAGTGCTCTGTTCTTAGGTCAAGCCTAAGATACTCTTTGAAAGTCGTTTCCTTCAGGCAGCGCATCGCAGCGAGACGGCGTGCGTTATGCTGCTGGGCAGGGGACAGGGGGAAGATCTAATGCATTTCTTGGACTTTCTCTGATTTTTTTTGTTACCGGCATGCTGCAGTGTCTTGGCTAATGCTGTTTCCTCCTGTTGGGATGGCAGAAGCAGGGATGGTGTTAAGCAAACGTCACTGCGTTAGCTGCTAGGCCGCGTGCTTGCCGTTTGGTAAGCTGTGGAGAGGCAAGGCTTATCTGCCCCCCTAACGTCTGTGTGCTACAACAGGATGGTTCTTAACTCTTAAAATAAAGAGCCCCACAGTGAAAAGCACACGTGGTCTCTAATGTAAACTCGGGAAGATTTCAGTGAATTCAAAGAGGTGATCATAGGGGCTGGGAAGATGTGATACCTACCAGAGAATCATCAGTCACAATAACACCAGTTTTAACTGTGAGGCTTTCCCAACGGTATCAGTCTTAACGCTTTGTGGCACCGTGAGATTCTTGCAAGGAATATAGCAGCTAAAGCACAAAGTGGGATAGAAACCAGCTTTCTTGTCATGCTTTTGACATTATTTGCCCTCAGCCTTCCAGATAACTATTTAGTCAAGCCGTGCCTAATTCGGTTCCCCTTGGCAGGCTGTGATAGCACAGTGTGTTCCGCTTTGGGCTGGAGAAGGGATCGAAGGTCTTTGGACTAGAGCAGCCCTCACCTCTCTAAACGAGCAGCAGGAACTCGTTAGGCGTGTTACAGCCTAAGTCTGAAGGCCCGGGTTGTATTGGTTGTATTGAAGGCCCTCCTTGATAACGTGCCTGCTGTTGGTACACATTGGATTACAGAGCAGTTCTGTGCATGGTTGTCTGTGTTTCTGCTCCTTCGTAGCGATGTCAAGGGCTGCCTTTGCCTGTCTCTTCCTGTAGAGTGTTTGGGGCCGGGTACCCCGGGCTGCCCACGATGACCGTGGACGACTGGTACGAGCAGCGCCGCAGGCAGGGAGTCGTGGCTGGTCAGAGCGCGCCACAGAGAGCGCCAGGTACGGAGCGGCGAAGCCAAGGCTGGGGTAGAGAATTTGGGAAGTCTCTCGAGGGGGAAGGTGAACGGGGACGTGGTCAGGGTGTGAAACGCCAGCTGGCTGAGGAAGAGTATGAGCTGACTTTGTCAGGCTGTGAAAGTAACTGGGCTGAGCTTTGGCAAGTCCCGCTTTCTGTCTAGACCAGCGCCTGGCAGGGCTTCTGCTTGGAGGGCTTGACTAGGGATCTTCCCCTGTCTTACTGCCCCTCACTCCTGTTCTTGACCTTCAGCAGCTATAACTGATGAAGAGTTGCAGAAGCAGCAGCAGGAGAAAAAAGAGGAAGAGGATGATGAGGAAGCTCTTCAAAAAGCTCGGAACTGGGATGACTGGAAGGATACGCACCCAAGAGGCTACGGCAACCGGCAGAACGTGGGTTGATGCTCTCGCTGCGGAGGGAGCAGGGCCTGGAAATGCTGTAAGAATTGCCCATGTCCTGGAGATAGAGGAGTAAATACACTGTACATAAGCGGAGGTACCCAGGGCTTCGCTGGGAGGCACCGGGGTCGGGAGTAAACCTGACAGTTTGCTTTGGTTTACATTAAATGTCAGACTGGAGCACACTGGGCGTGTACAGCGATACCCCAGAGCTCCTCTCAGGTGGGGCCTTTGCTGAGGGGTCAGGCTGCCTCTGTTCTCCCAGAGGAAATCCTTGAGAGGAAAGTCCCTGAATTTGGAAACCACTCTTTGTATTGTGGGTGGATGTATTTATTTTTTTTTCTCTCTCTTTTAAGCAAAATAAAATCTCTTGTGCTGTCTAGTTCTTGCTGTGAAAATCCCTTGCTATTCATCCCAGGCTCTTCCAGAGGAAGCCTGTCAGGCTGATTTCCAGCCACCAAAGGAGTTGGGGATAGGCAACATCCAACGGCTTGTTTCCTTGGCCAAGGCTTCTTGCGGCGCAGCGTTTGCCTCGGCAGGGAGATCTGTCTGCAGCCGGGTGGCCTTTCCCCAGGCTCATGCCTCTGTTCCTCCCAGAGCAGGCGGTCAGAAGCACTGGGGATTTTTTTTTTATGTTAAGTAGATCGGGCATTTCGAGGACGATGTCTGGAAGGGCTGATGCTACATGTAGTACAATGTTTTAATAGAAATATTTGTGCTTTCGCTTGGCATGCTTTGGGGTCGGTGTGGCTTTAGCGTACACGGTGTAATGCACAATGTGTGTGTGTATGTTTGTGCTCCAGACCCTCTCATGGAGCCCGACGGGCCAACGCTGAGGCAAACGGTGCCGTAATCAAAGCAAAGTAGTACGCGAGTTGTCGGTGTGCTTTGAAATCTACTTGCAGAATGACCCCAAGGGGGTGAAAACCTTTTCTGGGTTCCTCTGAAGGTCCTTTAAATAGCTGCTGACTCTAATCCTGAACTGGGCGAAGCGAGGGGACACAACAGGTCTGGCACTGACCTGGCCCATGTGTATTTCGGGGTGAAAAAGTGAGGAATCCCAGCTGGAAGCACGAGTTGCCCGGCATGGACTGGCAGCTGGGCCTGTGGTTCTAAACCCGTCACAAATATTGGGATAAAAAACCGAAAGAAGCGTCACTGCTGCTTGCACTCGTGGCAGTGTGTCACCCCGAGCAGGCCACGGGGCGATTGTGGTTTAGCAGCAGGGTGCTCCCTTACCCCTGGGGACAGCAGGATTCTGAAAGAATTTGGGTTTTTTTTCCTTCTTATTAGCACGCCCTCTACAACTCCCTGAAAGGAGGGTGCAGAGAGGGGGGATGAGTCTCTTGAGCCAAGGAACCAGCGGCAGGACAAGAGGGAATGGCCTCAAGCTGCGCCAGGGCAGGGTCAGACTGGCTCTTAGGAAGTATTTCTTTGCAGAAGGGGTTGTTGGGCGTTGGAATGGGCTGCCCAGGGCAGGGGGGGAGTCCCCATCCCTGGAGGGGTTGAAGAGTCGGGTTGACCCAGCGCTGAGGGATCTGGTGGAGTTGGTCAGTGTGAGGTTCACGGTTGGACTGGAGGAGCTTCAAGCGCTTTTCCAGCTCAGATGATTCTGGGATTCTGTGATTTCGGTGCACCCCAGGGACCAGCTCAGGCATTTTATACCTGCCAATCGTGGCTCCTTGTCACCAGTCTACATCTCCGAAGCTGCGGCCTGCAGCGAATGCTGTTACACCCTTTTTTCCAGATACTGAGTCTCTACAATTTACAAGACAGATGATGAGTTTCCGTGTGCGATCCTGTGTGTGTTTTTTATCCCTTTCCTACACTGGGTGTTAGCCTGCTCTTCCTAGTGAGCACTTCTGGAGAGGTAGATCCTGAGAACAGCTCTAGTGAATCAGACACTGGATTTTTACCCTTCCTTAGGTGCCCGAAGCCCCATCTCACTGCTGCTTTTGTGCTGCTCTTGTTTCCTTTTCTTCTCACTTTATTATTTTATTTTTTTCCCTCCAATCCTCTCCAGGCACTACTCCAGCTTTCCTGGGGTAGCAGGCAGGGCTCGGTGCCATCCTTTGGGGTGGCAGAATTGGGGCTGGTGCTGGCTGGTGGGGCTGCAGGTCAGGGCCTGTCGGGCGGGCCGTGTTCCCATCCCGCAGGGCTGCGGGATGACGTTTTTCGGGCGGCTCTGGGGGGGAGTTGCACCGCCAGAGCACGACAGCGGTTTGTGAAATACCCAGAGCGTGGACGGTACCATTCCCCGGGGGAAGGCGGCCCCGGCCCAGCTGCCACCAGTGCTGGCAGCGGTGCCTTTCTGAGGTGCCTTCGCCACGACAGCTCCTCGCCACTCGCTGCCACTCCTCATCCTCCCAAGGACCAGCAGCTCAGCTCCTCGCTCTGCCAGCCGGGGCCAGCGCAGGTCCGCTCCCCTCCGCCGCGGCCACTTTACCTTGGATCAGCTGGTTAAAGCAGCTTGGATACACAATCAATCGCCCTCCAGGATTTCCAAACTCGCCTTTTAACCTGCTGAACAGGGTCTGGCGCGGAACTCCTTACCACCATGAAAACAATTATTGCAGCCTGTTCCCAAAATCTTAGCGGTAAGATATTTCCAAAGCGCCTTTTGAATGGTTTCTGATGCTCTGGCGATGCGAGTGGCTGGTCAGGCAATTAGCGTTTGTTGTCACCATTGTCTATTTGCTTTAGACTGCTTAGGGGGAAGGGAGGTGTTCGGAGCAACTTGGGGTTAGCAGCACCAGAAGAAAACATACAGTTGCTCAACAGAAACGACATTTCTGACAATGCGTTCGGTTATGTTGCTCCCGCAAGATGCTCCCGAGTGCTGCAAATTCCCCTTCATCTTCCCCTGCTGCCCCAGGCCACAGAGTCTGAATTTTTAGGTTTGAAGAGGCTCTTGTCACCGCAGACGGGGCTGGCAGCGGAGCCCCTGGGGTTTCTCCGTTTTCCGTCTGCGGTCTGGAGGTTCATGGAGTGCTTGGGTGGGGGGAGCTAGAAAAAGGAACTTAAAAAAGCAACTGTTTGGTAGGCACAAGTTTGCTAGGCAGAGCTCTGTGTCTTCCCTGGCGGGGGGCGGGGGAAACAACCAAAAAATGGGGTTTTGGAAAGTTGAGAACATCAGGGCTGTGCTGGGTTTCTGGAGATGCCTCACTGGGCATATGGGGATGGGCAGGAAGGATGGCTTAAAGCATGGCTTGGGGGAGAGGGAAAACAATTCTTCAGTGCTGGTGATGGCTCCAGTGTTTAATTTATTTCAGTTGTCCCCTTCATAGTTTGGATTGAGCCAGGAAGAGTTGAACCTCCCCAAACCAGGGTTTGGTGGGTCTCCTCTGACCCACCCAAGTGTCCCCAGCCTGGGGAGCTGTGGGGATGGGTCTGCTCCTGTCTCACCTAGCATCTCCCTGTCTGGCCAGAGTGCTGATTTTGGGCTGTTTTCTCAAGAAAACAAGGCTCTTGTGACACAAGAGGTAGCTCACTGCAGTCAGCAGTGGCTGTGCCAGGGGGTCTCGGCCGCGGTTGGACCTTTGGCCGGGAGCGCCTCAGGCCGGTTTCGGGGAGGAGGGATGGGGCTGTGCGTGGAGTTTGGATCCTGGCACCTGGCCCGGGGCAGTTAATGGTTCACCAAGGTCGGCTGGAGGCAACAGGGAGGCGGGGGGAGTGGAGTGACCACGGGCTGCTGGAGTGTCCCTCGTGGGAGCAAAGCTCGGCAGGAATGGCCAGTCTTGGCCACCCTCCCTCTGCCTGTGGCCACTGTCCTTGGCACTTGCTGGGGTGGTGGATGCTGAGAAAGCCCCAAATTCTCTGTGATCGTGAACGCACCAGGGAGGGTGAGGGAAAGGTCCCAGCCTGTGGGGAGCTGGGCACGGTGCGGGATGTGCTGCTGCACTCAGCTCCACTGTTGCACCCAGGCTCATGTTTGGGCTTTGGGGTGCCCAGCCCCCCAGGGCAGGACTGGTCTCAAAACAGCCTCAGGTTGCCCAGGGCCACCTCCTGGAGTGGTCCAGAGCTCCCTAGGGATGAGTATCCCAACCTTCCCATCCTACCTCCTGCCTCCTTCCCCATACCCTGACTGTGGCAGCCACGGGTACCACCAGCCTCACCCCCCTGCCAGCGCAGGGTGGGGGGGGGGGTGTGGGGTGTGGGGACACACTGTTTTTTGTGCAACTCGAGCTGTTTTGGGCTGGGGGACCGTGTCCCTCCCCACAGGCAACCGCGCCAGCGTCCAGACGGCCTTGCGCACCCTGCTCGCAGCGCCCTGGCCCTCGCAGCGGGATCTCCGCTCCTGGCTCCAGCTCCTCTCTGTCCTGCAGTGGGTGCTCAGCTTCCTGCTGCTGGGTGAGTGCAGGGGGGGTGCAGGGTGCTGGGGGGGGGGGCCCGGCGGGGTGGCTGCCTTGCTGCTCACCCCCCACCCTCCCTGGCTCCCGCAGGAATTGTCAGCCTGCTGCTCCTCATCTACCTGGTGTTCACCAGCTTCTGGCCCATCTCCGCACTCTACCTGGCCTGGATCATCTTCGACTGGGACACGCCAGAAAAAGGTGGGGACAGGCAGACACACCCCCACCCCCCACCCCCCCAAATTTCCTCCAGCTTTACAGCAGGATGGGCTGTGGGGTCCCCCCCAACCTTTCTCTGGGTCCATCCCAGCACATCAAAGGAGGAGCAGCACCACATCCTACCTCTCCCGCATCATCCTCACAGTGGGAAGAGGGGTGTGACAGCTCTGCGGGGAGGAGGGTCTTGCTGCCTGCCGGGGTGGGGTCACCTCCCGCTGTCCCTTTCTGGTTTTCAGGTGGCAGGCGGCTGCCATGCCTGCGGCGATGGCCTGTGTGGAAGCATTTTCGGGATTATTTCCCCGTGAAGGTACGGCGCGGGCAGCTGGGGTGGGATGTTTGTAGTGGTGGGACATGCCGCTGTGATGTCCCCTTTTGTCCCCACAGCTGGTGAAGACGCATGACCTGTCCCCCAGCCACAACTACATCATCGGCTCCCACCCCCATGGCATCCTCTGCGTTGGTGCCTTCTGCAACTTCATCACCGGCTCGACGGGCTTCAGCGAGATGTTCCCGGGCATCCGGCCTTTCCTCACCACCCTGGCCGGCAACTTCCGCCTGCCCGTCTTCAGGGAGTACCTGATGAGTGGGGGTGAGTGTCTGTGGGCAGCAGGGTGGGCAGCTGCCTGCCACCATGGGCAGCGCTGCCAGCACGGATGGCCGGCCTAGGGACGCACCTCCTGCCTGTCCTGCTCCTGCCCGCCTCTGCCTGTGCTTGGGCAGACACGGGAGGGCTCCCAGGGGGTCCCATCTGCGGGAAGCTGGGGACTGACAGCCTCTGTGCTCCCCAGGAGCGGGCAGGGACAGCGCTCTGCCTGCACCCTGCCTGAACTTCCCCCCTCCCATTGCTTGCACCATGCCAGCACCTTGCCTGCAAGGTCCCTTTCGGGGTTCCTTGCGGAGTCCCCGGGCACTGCCTGTGCAGGTGGTCCCACAGCAACCGGTGGGTGGGTCCCGCCGCAGGTCTGTGCCCGGTGACGCGCCGTGCCATCGGCTACCTGCTGTCCCAGAACGGCACTGGCAACGCGGTGGCCATCGTCATTGGCGGTGCGGCCGAGTCGCTCTCCTGCCGTCCTGGCATCACCACCCTCATCCTGAAGAACCGCAAGGGCTTCGTCCGCATGGCCCTGCAGCACGGGTGGGTCACGGGCACTGCCGCTGCCACCGTGGGGGGCTGAGGGTCTTGGCACCCCATCACCAACCCCCCCGTGTCCCCTCTACAGGGCCTACCTTGTCCCCTCCTTCTCCTTTGGGGAGAACGACCTTTTCCGACAGGTTGTCTTTGAGGAGGGCAGCTGGATGAGGAGCATCCAGCAGCGCTTCCAGAAGATGATGGGCTTTGCTCCCTGCGTCTTCTATGGCCGGGGTCTCACCTCTGTCCAGTCCCGCGGCTTCCTGCCCTATGCCAGACCCATCACCACCGTGGGTGAGTGTTGCCCGCCAGGCAACTGTAGGAGTTTCAGTAAGGCCAAATGCTGGGTTCTGCGCTTCGGCCACAACAACCCCCAGCAGCGCTACAGGCTTGGGGAGGAGTGGCTGGAGAGCTGCCAGTCAGAGAGGGACCTGGGGGGGTTGATTGATTGATAATGAGCCAGCAGTGTGCCCAGGTGGCCAAGAAGGCCAATGGCATCCTGGCTTGTATCAGCACTAGCGTGGCCAGCAGGGACAGGGAAGGGATCTTACCCCTGTGCTCGGCACTGCTGAGGCCGCCCCTCGATGAGTGGGTTCAGTTTTGGGCCCCTCACTCCAAAAAGGCCATTGAATGACTCGAGCGTGTCCAGAGAAGGGCAACGGAGCTGGTGCAGGGTCTGGAGCACAGGTCTGATGGGGAGCGGCTGAGGGAACTGGGGGGGTTTAGTCTGGAGAAGAGGAGGCTGAGGGGAGACCTCATGGCCCTCTACAACTCCCTGACAGGAGGGTGCAGAGAGGGGGGATGAGTCTCTTGAGCCAAGGAACCAGCGCCAGGACAAGAGGGAATGGCCTCAAGCTGCGCCAGGGCAGGGTCAGACTGGCTCTTAGGAAGTATTTCTTTGCAGAAGGGGTTGTTGGGCGTTGGAATGGGCTGCCCAGGGCAGGGGGGGAGTCCCCATCCCTGGAGGGGTTGAAGAGTCGGGTTGACCCAGCGCTGAGGGATCTGGTGGAGTTGGGAACGGTCAGTGTGAGGTTCATGGTTGGACTAGAGGATCTTCAAGGGCTTTTCTAACCGAGATGATTCTGTGGGGTGGAAGGGACCCCTGGGAGGTGGAAGGTTGGAGGAGGAAGGACACCCAGCCATGGGTGGCATTGGAAGGCAACGCTTGCCTCGTATCCCCACCACGCCCTCGGCCTGACCCTCATGTCCCCTCCTGGCAGTGGGGGAGCCAGTGATGGTGCCCAAGATTGAGGACCCGAGCCACGAGACGGTGGACATGTACCACGAGATGTATGTCCGCTCCCTGCTCAAGCTCTTCAACGAGAACAAGACCAAGTACGGCCTGTCGGAGTCGGACGAGCTGCACATCCTTTGAGCACGGCCGGCACCGGCGGCCAGATCCTGGCTCACAAGGGCGGTTGGCTCTTGCGGGTGGGGATTTCAGCCGCCCCGGCACAGGGGACACGCGGGGGACCGCTCCCCATTCCACCCCTCTGCTCCTCCGCCTGAAAAACCTGCGCGGGAGGTGGGAGGAGAGGAGGAAGGGAGGGGAAGGGAGAGATGGGGAAAGGGTCCCCCTTGAAAGGGGTTTGGAGGCTGCGGCTGACACGGTTGTCCCCTGAGGACGTGGTGGGGGCTAGTGTGAGGCTGGGGGCCAGCGATGGGCACAGTGCCCCCAAGATAACCAAGACACCACAAGCTGAGGGAGGGGGTGTCATGGGAGGAGGGAAAGAGATGGGCTCTTTAGGGGGGCATCCGGAGGGCCAATGGGAGCAAGCTGGGGAGACAACCCCCTGGAGTGGAAGGGGGACACTCCTGGACTTGGTGACCTAGGGAAGTGGCCTCAGCTGGGACCACATTGCCCTGGGTGGGGGCAGGTGCTGCTCTGGCCCCAGATGAGCCTTTTCCACCACCTCTGTAGCCAATACAGATTTCCAACCCCCTTGGCGCTGCCTGTGTGTGCTGGGGGTGGGGGTGGGGGGCAGGATCGGTGGTGCTGGGGCTCTATCCCCATGCTCCCTGTGCAGGTGGACATGCCACCTGCCCGTGTCCCCTCCCTGGTTGTCCCATCTCCTTGGCAGGGACCTTTGCACTGCTCAGGTGCAACCAAGCAGCTCCTGGGTCCACCTGGACCATGTCGGACATAACAGGAGGTGAGGGGCAGCAGCTGCTCTTACTGGGTTAACTGGGTTTGGGGAGGAGGGTGGGGGTCTCCTCCTCTCTCTGGGTTCCACTCCCTGGTGGGATGGGGTTGTGGGGCTGGGACATGGCATCCCTGGGCCCCTCTCCCTTCCCGCCTGACCTGGGCAACTCCTGGTGGGATGGGGCTGGTGCCACGACTGGGGGGTGACCCCCCCCCAATGATGCTATGGGCGTCCCTGGCAGGACTCATGGGGGTCTCCGTGGTGGGGACAGCCCCGTCCCGTCCCCGGCTGGGGGTGGTGGGGGATTGTCGCCAGCGCTGATAGTCATCTCTCGCCTGCTCCTCTCTGCGCAGGCACTTGGTCAAACAAAAGGGCTGGGTAAACATTTGGAAAGCAAACACCTATAAAGGCAGATTCCAGAGGACTCTCCGTCACCACGGATGTCACCATGCTGGCTCCTCGCTCTGGTGTCGGGGCACTGGGTGGCTTTTGCTCTCAAACGCTTTCTGGGGCGAGGGTGGGCGTCTTGTCCCCCGTTCCTTGTGCTACAGGGAGAAACAGGTCTGGGTGTAGGGAAAGGGGAAAGGGTTTTATTAGGGGGTTACGGGCAGCGAGTGCCCCATGCCGCCTCCCTCCCCGCCTCTCCCAAGGCCAGGAGTGTGATGGTGACATCTCCGAGAGCCTTCACCAGGTACGCGGGGGGCCCAGCGTCAGCTCCGTCCCTGGGTCAGTCTGGTCACAGCACGTCGTTGTTCAGCAGAGTGGAAGGGCTGTGCGTGCCCAGGGAGGGACCAGTGTCCCTTCTCTCAAGGGACGCGTCAGCCCCCACGTGTCCCCAGGAGTGCCCTGGGATGGGACACCAGCCTGTCTCCTCAAAATGGCTTTCTTGGCATCCTCCCCACTCCCACGGGTGCCTGGCGGTTGTCCTGCCCTGAGTGGCACCCGCACCCTCCTCCTGCAGCATCCCGGGGCAGGGCTGGGACAAGCCCTGTGGCCACCGGCCCTCAGCCCTGTGGTTTCTGCTCCTGCAAAGGCTGGGCAGGGGCAGGTCAAGTTTGGGGACCCGGGGGTGCCAGGGTGCCCACATGGAGCCCAGAGGGGCTGCAACTCCTGGAGACCAGGGCTGAGGTTACTGGAACCCCCTTTGTCCCCTCAGCACCCGCCTCCGCTCCATGCTGTCCCTGTCCCTCGGGTGTCACTGGCAGCGTGACTGCCACCCACGACGTTGTCCGTGGAGGGGGATACCAGGGCCAGTTCACACGTGGGCATGGGTCGGAGGCGGTGGGCTGGCCCCCGGCGCAGCCGCCCACGGTACTTGTCCCCAACCATGAAGTACAAGATGGGGTCAAGGCAACTGTTGATGCTGGCCAAGGGCCGAGTGATCTTGTAGGTGAAGTTGATGATGTTGAGGGTCAAGCAGTTGGCTTGGAAGTAGCGGGAGGTGTAGTAGATGGTCCGGGTGATGTGGAAGGGCACGAAGCAGATGGCAAAGACGCTGAGCACGATGATGATCATCTTGATGGAGCGCTTCTTGTAGGAGGGCATTCGAGAGCCAGGGCTGGAGAAGCTGGACTTGCAGAGTCTCTTGGCCATCAGGCAGTAGCAGAGGACAATTACCAGGAAGGGGACCCCGAAGAGGAGGGCCATGACGGAGGAGCTGTAGTGCACGTAATGGTCAAACTCCTCAGGCTTGGTGGTGTCATGGCACAGGGTGCTGTTGCCCTTGGAGCTGGTGGTGACAAAGATGAGGTTGGGGATGAGGCAGATGGTGACAACGAGCCAGGCACCCACGCAAATGATGCGGGCATGCTTGGTCTTCACCCACTTCAGGGAGCGGATGGGGTGGCAGATGCCCACGTAGCGGTGGATGCTGATACACGTCAGGAAGAGGATGCTGCTGTAGAGGTTTGCGTAGAAGAGGAAGCGCACGATCTTGCAGAGCCACGTCCCGAAGGGCCAGTTGTTGCGGTCAGCGTAATAGTAGACCAGGGTGGGGAGGGAGAGGACGTAGAGCGTGTCGGAGACAGCCAGGTTGAACATGTAGGTGGTGGTGGCGTTCCAGGGCCTCATCCTGGAGATGAACATCCACAGGGCCCAGGAGTTGAGGGCGAGACCCACCACGAAGACGATGCTGTAGGAGACGGGCAGCAGGATGAACTTGAACTCCTCATTGAAGACGCACTTTGTCTCTGCCACTGCCGTGGTGTTTCCTCCTGGCCAGGGAGCCAGCGTCGGTGTCCACAGGGCAACTGGGAACGTCCTCACTGGAGTGGCCATGTTCTCCGAGCCAGATCTAGGGGAGCAGTTAATAAAAGCGCATTAGTCGTTGATCCCGACCATTGTCAGGCACAAAGCGTGGAAAGGAGCCAAAGATGCCAGATTTCCCCCCCCCTCCAGGAGCTCCGGCCACTTTGATGGTTCTCTGGTTTTTCTCAGCTCGCGCGTTCGGGCCTCGCGGGGAGCTGAGGGAGGCTTGACAAATCCTCCCCTTCGCAGCCCCCGCAATGACACCCATTAATCATCCCTTTGAGCAGCGCGCAGTGACACCAGCGCCGCGTGGAGCCGGGAAGCGTGCCTGAGACAGAGGACCGCGCCGGCCCCGCCGGGAAGCAGCCCCATGGCGAGCCGAACAATGAGACCTTTATGAGCAACAGCAGCCCCCGGCCGGTGCCAGCACAGCCTCTTGGAAGCCGGCTCAGCCTAATTGGCACCATCCTGACAATGCTGCTCATCCCAGAGGGCTCCTTGACAGAAGAAAGGCGGGAGGAGAAGAAAGGCTTGTCTAGGGGAATATTATGGCCCAGAGAAATCCTCAGGGGGCTGTTAAAGGAGCCTTTGGGAGAGAGCGTCCCTGGACGGTGAGGGGCCTCCAGCTGCTGGGTATTCTCCACAGGAGAGGGATGATCTAAGCCCTGCGGAGAGGAGCTGCACTGGAGCCAAGTCCCAGCCCAAGACAGTGCAAGTTCACAAGGCAGGCAGGATGTTTCCCCTCGCACAGCGTTGGGATCAAAGCCTGGGATCTGCATCCTCCTGGTACATCGGGCCCCAGGGCTGAGGTGTGAGGGTGAGCTGTCAAAGGGTTGTGTTCGCCTCTGGGGATGTCTGAAGTTCAGAGCCCACTCCTCCGGAGGGAATCACAGAATCATCTGGGTTGGAAAAGCCCTTGAAACTCCTCCAGTCCAACCATGAACCTCACACTGACCGTTCTCAACTCCACCAGATCCCTCAGCGCTGGGTCAACCCGACTCTTCAACCCCTCCAGGGATGGGGACTCCCCCCCTGCCCTGGGCAGCCCATTCCAACGCCCAACAACCCCTTCTGCAAAGAAATACTTCCTAAGAGCCAGTCTGACCCTGCCCTGGCGCAGCTTGAGGCCATTCCCTCTTGGCCTGGCGCTTGTTCCTTGGCTCAAGAGACTCATCCCCCCTCTCTGCACCCTCCTTTCAGGGAGTTGTAGAGGGCCATGAGGTCTCCCCTCAGCCTCCTCTTCTCCAGACTAAACCCCCCCAGTTCCCTCAGCCGCTCCCCATCAGACCTGTGCTCCAGACCCTGCACCAGCTTTGTTGCCCTTCTCTGGACACGCTCGAGTCATTCAATATCCTTTTTGTAGAAGAAGGAGCTCTTGCCACCATCGGGTTGTCCAGCAAAGGACCGATGAGGGCTGCCTGTGCCCTGGCCCCTCCACACCCGCCTCCATCCCTGGCAAAGTGATTTCGGAGTGGCTGCTTCTGCTGGCTGAGGATGGATGCTTGGATGAGTAACCTGGGAGTAGGAGTATCTGCCGTGCTGCCGGCAGATGAGGGTGTAGCCAAACCTGTATCTGACAGAGGGAACAGCGGTGTGGCTCCTGGTTCTGTTGGGGTGATGGGCACCAGGACGGAGGCTCAGGGAGATGATGTGTGTTACCAGGATGCTGGTGGTGGTGGTACAAGGTGGAAGGCTACATCCTCTCTGGCTCCTTCACCCCTTGGCTCCCTCATCATCCCCCTCCTGTTTGTCCCCACGCAGCCTGATGGCTCCTCGTGACAAGTGCCGGAACATCCCGTCAGGTGTATCTGTGGGGTCAGCTGAGCTGTGATCCAGCTTCTCCCGACAAAGCCTCGCCTGGAGAGACATCCCTGAGTTTACAGAGATGATGATAATTGCATCAGCAGGCAGATGGGCAGGCGGGTGGCCGCGGGACCAGCCCCTCCGTGCCGCACGCACTTCCATGCCCTCTGTTTGCATTCTGGGCTGAGCCACAGCTTCGGACTCCCATTAAACACCCTGCAGCTTCCTCCCCGGTGCAGGCAGCTGCCCGGCTTTATTACAGGGATGAGTTCAGAGAGCAACAGGCAGGTCCTGATCAAACATTAACAGTGGGAAGAATTCACTCTGTTTTCCCAGAACCGGGAGGGAAAAACAGCTGGTAGGAAACCCTTGAGCCCCCGAGCGCTGGTGCTGGCGGTGGTCCCATGGGGTGCTGTGCTGGTCACACTGGTCCCAGTCCAGTGGCTGCGTCTCCTCAAGCCGCGATGCTGCTGAGGACAGGAGGCACCAGGAGGTTTGTTTTCCTCTTCTAATCTCTGAGTGCAAGAGAGCATGAAGCTTTGAGCCTGACCAGAGCGGAGGTGCTGCAGGGTTCAGTGACCAAAGCCAATGCCCATGACATAGGGTCAGCAGACAGCTAAGATATGAAGAAGCCAATAAATAAAATAATAATAATCTGGTGTGAGAAATGCATCAGGAAAAAGCCTGAGCAGCTGTGTGGTTGCTGGCTGCTCGGAGAAGAGCACAGGTATGCAGATTCTGGCAGCTGATAAAGCCCCAGCACGGTCAGTGTTCAGCAGTGTGATTTAACTGTTCCTAAGCAAGCTTCCTCTGGGGGTAACCACCGAAAAATAAAAATGCAAAAAAAAGAGATGACATTTAGCAAGCTTTATCTCAACAGGTTTCCTGCTTCCTCATCTTAGTCATGATCAAAATCTGTGGTTTAAATTACTGATTCACATCAGTCCACCCCGAGGACACGTCACCACCAGCCCCGTTCCTGCTCCTCGCTGACGTCCCCAGCAAAGCTCTCCCTGGCCACAGCCTCCCCAGCGTCGGCTTTTCAAGGAGGGACCGACCACAACCGCGGTGAGGTCTGAGCCAAGCGTTCGGGCTCGCTGCCGGAGTGGGAGGTGGGAGGCACAGCAGGGAACAGACGTGGAGCTGGGGAGGTGATGCCCGCTCCTGCCCTGCCTGTTTTGTGGATGCACGAGGGCTGCGATACTGGGCAATCCCTTGCCTGTGGCAAGCACATCCCCTGGGACGGTGCCTGCGGGCTGGCATGTACCCCGGGAAGCAGTGAGGGGTCCTGTAGAACACCTGCACAGCCATCCAGAGTGGAAAGGGGCAGGGGCCAGGCGCGGGGCTGCACGTTGGGGGGGCACGTGCTGCCTTGACTCTTTGCCGCAGGAGCGGGAGCTCAGCCCTGGCTCCCAGCCTCGCAGCCGTACCCAGCCTGAATCCGTCCTTTGGCCCTGCGGCCAGCACCGGCCCTAGAGGGAGCCGGCGGCCACCCCTAGCCCAGGGGGCCCTCAGCCTGGGGTGCCCCAGCAGCTGACCAAGGCTCCTGCCCTGGGGATTTACGGGGGGGGGTGTCAGAAAAGCACCGATGAAATGAATGAGTGGGGCAGCGCCGAAGGCAGACTCTGCCCCGGAGCCAAAGTCCTGTCCGCTGGCAGGTCGGGACAGGACAGTCGGGGATCGGGGTGTAGCGGGCAGGAGCTTCACAGAGGGGACGCGCGAGTCGGGGAGCGAGCAGCTGCCAAGGGATGCGGGGCTGCGTGAGCCTGGGACCGGCTGCTGCTGGCGCCCGGGAAAAACAGGGCTTTTCTTCTCGCCTAAGCTCTCGGAAATTGCAAAACAAGGGGAAATTATGCAAAACATCCTGCAGAAGGACCCTTGTCCCTAATCGCCACGTGGTTCGTGCAGCCAAAGCCCCGGCACAAGGGGAGCGTGACCTAATTTCTTTTCGATCCTTCCCTTGGACTGCGAGAGCAGCCAAAGCACGATCTGCCTGCGCTGCCGGGGCGCTGGTGCCTTCTCCCTGGAGACACCAGCGGGGTCGGGTGCTTTCCTCGCTGCCCACCACGTCCCCTGCTCTGAGGCGACCCCTTTTCTCAGCTGGGTGGGGGGTGAGGGTTTTCTTTCACCCTTGGGTGGGTTGTCCCTGTCCCTCCACCTCCCTGGGGAAGGGCAGAAGCCCGTGGCATCGGGCTAAGCCGCGGCAGCTTTGCCTGTGAGGAGACAGTGATAAGTGGGATGGAGAGGAAGATGAAGGAGAGGAGGTAGCCACACTGCAAGGATGAAGGCCTTCGGTGATGGAGGAAGGCAGCGGCGTGTTAGGGAGGAGGATGCACGGAGGGATTGGGGGATGGTGGAGCATGGGGACAACTGCCTCACCCCCACCCCACATCCCTCCAGCCCTGGGGATCCCACCTCCATCTCTTGAGGGGCCAAAGCTGCTCCCCACAGGGCCCCCCCAGAGCCACAGCGGGGCCATCCCAGCTCCTGCTCTCCACCAAGCAAGGGCTGCCCCGGCTCACCTGCAGTCCTGGGCTGGGGTGGCTCTCAGGAACAGGGGTCCCCCAGGGAGCGCCTGCACCCCGCGGGGCAGGGGGCCATGCCGGAGGGGCTGCAGGTTGCCCTTGGCCGTGCCGTGCCGCGTGTGCCCGCTCCCGCTCTCCCGCTGCTGGGAGCAAAGTGCCCAGGAGAGGCAGGGCTGGAGGCGGGCGGAGGCGGGGGCAGGAGCCCACAGCCTCCCTGCCTGCATCTCTGCCCGCATCCCTGCCCACCCCAGGGGCTGCCCACAGGGCTGGGCCCCACTGCGCTCCCAGTCCATCACCCTCGCAGGCTTCGGGCCAGGTGCAGCCTCCGCCACAGCCCCCCAAATGTGAGATCTGTGGGCCTTACCTGTGGGGTCACAGCCCTTTGCCCGTGGGGGGCCACAGACCCTTGGGGACCCATGGGGACCACCACGGTCCCTCCCTCATGGGGACCATGGCCCCTCAGCCACGTGGGCCAGAACCCCTCGTCTGTGGGGACCCCGTCCCCCTGCCCATGGGGACCGTGGCCCCTTGCCCACCCCCGGGCAGCCTCCCTGTCCTACTGGGGCCACGCGGGTCCCGGCAGTGCCCACACCCCGGGGTGCTGCCCTGCTGGCACCCCAACCCTGCAGGGCAACCCTGGGGATAAAGGTGGCCACTGCCACCTTGAGGCCAGCCTGGGCATAGTGTCCCCAAAATTGGGGCCACTTTGGGTGTCGCAGCAGCCAGGGTCTCGCTGGGTCTGGGTGTCCCCGTGTTTTGGGGGGAGCATGTGCCCCCACCGCCTGCAGAGCTGGGTCTGGGGGTTTAACTCTTTTGTGAACAGAGGGTGGGTACCGGGCAAACACATCGGCATTGCCAAGAATGGGGTATGCTGGGAGCGAATGGGTGCACCCTGAGATGTGGGGGACCGTGGCCAAAAACAGGCCAGCTTGGGGGGAGCAGAGGCACAAGAGGCTGGGGGGCTGGTGCGAGGGCAGCCCCGGGGGAGCTTGGGCACAGAGGGAGAGCACCGGCCACTGGTCAAGGGCAGCTTTGAGGGTTGGGGTGTGCAGGGTCCCCAATTAAACGGTGGGAAGCATGGGGCAATGGTCATGGAGCAGCTGGGGCACCGGGAGCTGGTGCTCTCTCCACCCCGCTCAGCTCGGCACGCTCCCTCCTCGCCCCTGCACAGAACCAGGCGTTGCACACACACACCCCAGCATCCCTGAGACTTTATTCTGGGTGGGGCGAGCAAGGGACGTCTCGCAGCCTCTGGAGCGGCTGCTGTAGGAGAATTCCTCTGGGAATGCATCCCACCAGGGCTGGGGCTGGGGAGGAGGGAGCCGAGGCCAAAGGCACGAGGGTTGCGCGGGGCCGGGCTGGCTGCCGATGCCCCCGTGCCCTTGCAGGCTGCAGTTGGCCACGTGAAGAGGCTGAGCCTCGAGATCCAAAGCACCCCATGGTCCCCACTTGCCAGGTGGGCTCAGCACCTTCCCCATCCCCCATCCCTCCTTGGTGGCACCATCCTTCCATTGCTCTGGGGAGGGAGGATGGGGACAGGCGGCGAGACGCAGGAAGTGTCAGTCCTGATGGCCACAGGAGCTTCCTGAGAGTCCAACCGAGTCTCTCGCTGGGGTGTGTCGGAGCGTGGCCAATAGCTCCATCCCTGGGTGCCTCCTCGGGAGTTCTCTGCCTGCCCCGGGAGCTCCCTGGAGGAGACCCCAGACGGGTGCTGGAGCAGGGACAGGTGCTCTAGACGTTGTGTCCAAGGTCGGGTCTCTGTGGCAGGCTCGCTGCCGTGCCCTCGCCAAGCTTGCCGTGGACGAGCCGAGGGTGGGTCGGGCTGAGCACTCCGGCCTCCAGCAGGTCCCGCTCCGTGATGTCTCTGAGCACAGGGCGAGGGGGAGCAAGCGCTGGGGAACCCACTGAGAGGGAGCGGGGACCCCACAGGGCCCTGGGGCAGCCGTGGAGATGTGGGGATTTGATATCCCCTGCTCTGCTGCATCCCTGCCCCGAGGCTCACCTCTCCTCCCCCTCGGGGCGGGGGGCTCTGCCAGGCACCCTGGGGCTACAGGAGCCGGCCTGCACGGTGCTCCCCTTTCTGAGCTCCAGGGCCTGGGGGTACCTGAAGATCTCCAGGTGGTCCCAGCCATGCTCCTTCAGCCCTTCCTCATCCTGTTTCAAGCCGAGGTGGCCCAGGCACCCACCAACGCCGTGGGGCCGCTCGCCCCTGTCGCAGGGCCACTGGGGAGAGAAGGAGGACACGTGCCAGCAGCGTGGCACCAGGACCATGAAGTCCCTACCTTCCCGTCCTCACCCAGCATGAACGGGGCATGCTGCTGCTCCTCTACCTTCACCATATCCCACTGCCCACACCACAGTGGCTCCATCAGGCACTGCCATGGGGATGGGACCTCACATCCACTGGTGGCCCCATGGCCACAAGCAAGTCCCCTCTGGTCCCTCAGCTCCCCAAGCCCCTCGGCTGAGCTCCAGAGCCCTACAGGGATCACAGCGGTACCTCTCCAGGGTGGCCATGCTGGCAAGCATCCGGTGTGCACCTCGGCACCTCCCGGCAGGGCCGCGGTGGCGGCTCCAGGGTGCTGTGGGTCTTCTGGCTGTCCCTCCAAAGCTCGGGAGACACCCGGTCCAGCTGGCTCAGGCAGGTGGCCATGTGCAGCGCCGTCAGCGAGCAGTCGCCCAGCCCCGGGGTGTCCCTTGCCAGGATGGCCGATTTGGGTCTCTTCTGCCGGCCCACGCCAGGGGGGCTGAGCGGGCACCCACGGGCCGGGCCCCCTGGCACACAGCGGGGCCACCCACCCCTCTGATCTTCCTCTGAAGGTGAAGGGATCCGCGCCCCGAGGGGGCTCCGGCGCCGCTGGCCCCCAGCCGGGCTCTCCATCTGCTTGTCGTGGACTTCTCCAGCACTGGGAGCCGGCACCCACATGTTGGGGACCCCCTCGAAGATGAAGTAGGCTGGGTTGGTGTAGCCGGCAGCTGGCTCAGGGAGGCTGCGGGGTCGGCTCCTGCAAAGCACAACGGGAGAGGGCTCAGCATCACCCCATGGCCCAGGCTCATGGCGGGGCTGAGCCCACCTGGGGTACCTGAGGCGCTGCAGGGGTGGCTTGGGGCACGTCGGGGCGTCTGCCGCCGGCTCAGCATCCTCCTCCTCCTCGAAGCTGATCCACTCTACAAAAGCATCAAAGTCTGGCCTCTCGCCCCGCGACACTGCAGAGCCGGGGGTCCAGGAGGGCAGTGCGGGCACGGCCCATGCCCGAGGTGGCCCTGAGCCCCTGTGGCCAGGCCACTGGGAGGGGGCTGGTGCGTGGCCGCCTTTACCGTAGAGCCTTTCGCGGGTGCTGCACCTGTCCTTGGGCACTCGGACCTTCATCCAGCCCCGCATGGAGCCTGTCTCCTCCCCGCGGTGGAAGAGGAAGGTCTCGAACTGCTGGGCCATGCTGCCGATCATCGACCTCATGGCGATGCAGCACTCGCCTGCAGGCACAGCGCACGCCTGCCTTACCCCAACCTGGGCAGCTTGGGGGGTGGGTGAGTCCCCCTGTGTGCCACGGCACCCCGGAGCGGGGGTGGGTGCTAGGGTCCCTTCTGCAGGGGCTATGCTTGGCACCCCCTCAGGCCACTGTCCTGCACGCACCATAGGACTCACAGCTCTCCACACCCTTGATGCTGAGGAGCAGGTGCTGGTCCCCCAAGTACTCCAGGTCAGGCAGGATGGGGTTCAGCTGCATGCAGAGAGAGAGGGGGGGGGCTCAGGGGGGGCTGCCGCAAAGTTGGGTGGCACAGGGGTGGCTCTGTCCTGGGGGGGGACGATGACAGCCTCCAGAACCCCTTGGGACTCAGGGTATGGAGCCAGTGGGATGGATGGGGAAGAGGAGGGAGGAGGATGCTCAAGAGTTCGGGGGGAGCCAGCACCTTCCCCACACCCTGGTGCGTACCACAGGCAGATGCTTTGCAGACCAGCCCAACCGGAGGAAGCCGGGGATGTCACAGCTCTGGGACGTGTTCTCCCCACTCCGCTGGGCCTCTGCCAGGGGAAAGCGGGGGGCACAGCTCCAGCCAGGGCCAGCCCACCCCCACGGCGCACCCCCAGCACCCCAACACCCCGTGACCACCTCACCCTCCAGACAGTAGGAATGAAACTCGATGTAGCACTTGCTGCGGCTGGTGGTTTTCACGATCACCTCAATGCTCTCCCACTCGATGCAGGCCAGGGGCTCGGGGCCGGAGCTGGGAGCTGCAGGCAGGTACCGGCAGGTCGGCGTGCGCCGGCTGAGCACCCGCGGCCAGGACTCGCCCCAAACTGGGCACGGGGGGTGATGGCCTCCAACCCCTTACCCTTCTTGGGCACAAACTGTGATGTCACTCCCACCTCGAAGGTGGCAAAGACAGGCGAGTGATCGCTGGTCACGATGTCGTCAGTGCAGCCTGGATGGTGGGAAGGGGCAGGTGGGTGACGGTCCCTGAGCTCTGGGGACTCAGGGGTCCCCGAGCCACCCCGGGCTCCCACCAACTCACCATAGGAGTTACAGACCACGTGGGTCTCTGGGTGTGACTTCCACAGGATGCGGTCGCACCACGAAGGGACATTGATCCTCATCTAAAAATGGGGAAAGCCACCAGCTTCAGTGCCCCCTTGGATGTGGCTCCTCCCAGCCCAGAAAAGCAACCCAGCACCCCAAAAAGTAAGCTCCCTCCCACCTGAACCCTCTCTGGGGAGGGAACAGGCTGGTGGAGGTGTGGGGACTGAGCATCACAGAATCGCAGAATCATCTGGGTTGGAAAAGCCCTTGAAGCTCCTCCAGTCCAACCATGAACCTCACACTGACCGTTCCCAACTCCACCAGATCCCTCAGCGCTGGGTCAACCCGACTCTTCAACCCCTCCAGGGATGGGGACTCCCCCCCTGCCCTGGGCAGCCCATTCCAATGCCTAAAATCACCACGCAGCCCCTCCCTGGCACCGTCCAAGCCTGTTGTCCCCGTCCCCCAGCGATGTCCCCCAGCTCAGTGGGAGGCTCCAGGAACTCACCCCTGTGGGCTTGAACTTCTGCCACATGTAGCTGTCCCGGGAGCCCCGCTCATACCGGTACGTAGGCGGGAAGGAGATGTCACCCTCGCCTGGGAACCAAGACACCAAGGTGACATAGGGACCAGCCTCCCTGCCTGTCCCCAGGGCTGGGGAGAGGCCCCGTGGGGTGTCATGGTCCCCATCCGGGGCTCACACTGATGGCTGGCACGCCCAGCCACCTCCAACTGTCTCCGTGCTTGCATGCTCTCGGGACACAGAGCCCAGGGACCTGTCCTGGGGGGGAGGTTTTCATGGTGCACGTCAAGATCCCTCTGGACTTTTGGTCCCTGGCACAGAGCTGTGCCAGGACAGGGCACCACGGTGTGCTGGAGGTGGCACTGGGACAGGTCTCCAGGGACCTTGGGTGCCATTATCTGGGCAGGGAGCAGCATCCTTGCCCCCGCACTCACTGAATCGCAGGAACACCTTGTTCTTCTCCCTCTCCAAGTTGAGCTGGTCAACAGCCAGGAGGGCTTCAAACTCCTTCTTGGTTATATGGGCAAGGATGTCCTGCACCAGGGGCGGGGGGGCACGGTGAGCCCTGGCTCCTCTCGCCCCCTGCGGCTCACCGGCACTGCCTCCAGCATGCCACCCTCCCCTCAGCCACGGTGCCTGGGGGCTCCCACCTGCACATCCATGTCTAGGCGGTAGTTGAGGTCCCCAAACCAGAAGAGGTGGGTGAAGCGCAGGGTGAGGTCAAAGGCCCCGAGCCGCTTGTCACCCAGGACGAGGGAACGCAGGATGTCACTGTAGTTCTGGTTACGCCTGCGGAGGAGACAGTAGCATTGCCTGAGCCACCCCTGGGACACCTCCTCATCCTGCCCCTGCTGGGTGGGGACAGGAGGGGGACAGGGACAGCCCCGCAGCCCCTCAGGGCTCCCCAGGACACCCGCCTGCCCCGAGGCAGCCCCATCCACCCATCACCTGTGGGTCTTCTCGCTGCCGGAGGCCAGGTGGCAGTTGACAAAGCCGAAGGAGGTCCCGTTGAAGAGGAAGGAGACGCCCACAGCTCCCTTGTTCCCTGCAGGGATGTGCCGGGCACTGAGCTCTGGAGGGGAGCCTGGATGGCCCCCAGGCTGCCCCCTCACTCTGAGGCATCCCCCCCTGCCCCATCCCCATCCCTACCCAGTGTGTTGGCAATCCCAGTTTTCACGCTGGAGGTGTGGACATGGCTGATGCGCCGCTCGTGCTCAGGCTTCACCAGCACAACGATCTTGATGCTCCAGAGGCACTGCAGGGCGACCTGTGCAGGGAGGGGGGCAGGGGGATGAGTCTGCCTGCTCCCCCCACACCACCCCACTGGGAGGGAGAAGCAGCAAGGTCAGACAACCCATCCCTGAAAGGTGGCTCCTGGGGGGGGGTCCATGGGCCAGAGGAGGTTCCCTGGGCTGCATTTGGGGTGGGCGAGGACCCTGGGTTTGGGGGTAAGAGCCCTGGTGCGATGGGTGCTGGTAACCCTGAGATGTCTTTAGCCTGTTCAGCCCCGGGTGCCTCCCCAGGCACAGCCGGGGGAGGGGGGTCCAGGCTGCGCCCCGCCGTTACCACTCGGTAGTCGATGGCCATCAGGGTCTTGAGAGACGCGCGGAGGAACTCGACCCACTCGCGGTCGCCCAGGGAGTTCTCCTGGGTGCCAATAACGTAGATGTCGTGGGGGATGCAGGCGGTGGTCTCGTCCTGGGTGTGCCCCAAGCCCCTCGAGGTCAGCCAGGAGGCGAGGGAGCGGGGTGGTGGCGTGCTGCCTGCAGGCGGGGAACGGTGGGTCACCAACGGGGACCAGGCTCTTCGAGCTCCTCCCCAGCCCCAGAGCCTGCTCCTCTCCAGGAGCCACTGGGGATGGGAAGCATCTCCAACCTTCTCCTCCCACCCAGCTCGGACCTCAGGTTTCCTGAGGCAGCTCAGAATCACAGAATCCCAGAATCATCGAGGTTGGAAAAGTCATTCAAGGGCCTTTTTGGAGTGAGGGGCCCAAAACTGAACCCACTCATCGAGATGCAGCCTCACCAGTGCCGAGTACAGGGGTAAGATCCCTTCCTTGTCCCTGCTGGCCACGCTAGTGCTGATACAAGCCAGCATACCATTGGCCTTCTTGGCCACCTGGGCACACTGCTGGCTCATGTTCAGCCGGGTGGCAATCAACCCCCCCAGGTCCCTCTCTGACTGGCAGCTCTCCGGCCACTCCTCCCCAAGCCTGTAGCTCCTGCTCCCTGCAGCCTTCACCTCCTAAAACCCACCCAGGCTCACACCAATCCACAGCAGCCTCCCAGGACAACGCGACCTTTATCTTGATCCCTTACCCATGTTCCACGTCCCGATGTACACTGAGATGAGGTCAGGCTCGTCCAGGTTGGAGTGCTGGATCTTCATCAGCTGCAGCAGCTGGCAAAAAGCCTCTCGCTTCTGTGGGATGATACGGGTGTCGTAGGGTCCTGCAGGGGAGCCGGAGCACCCCAGGAGGTACCGGTGGCAGGATCAGGGAGCCATCACCCCTAGGCGTAGGCGTTGGCTTGCAGGGTTGTGCTGCATCTTTGTGTTTCCCCAGGTCGCCCTGTGAGCGCAGTCAGTGCCGCTTACCCGCGCGCTGGGGAAGACGAAGTCTCTGCTCAGGCTCCGCTGCGGCTCCCGGTCGTACACCAGTCTCACCTTGCTCTGCACGCTCTGGTATTTGATCAGCTGCAGGACTGAACACCGGGCATGGGGGGGGGGCAGCGGTGACCCCCCACCTCCTGCCATGGGGGTGGCAGGCGGCTTGGGATGGGGCTGGGGGTGCACCTGGCTCTGCAGGCCATCACCCTGGCGTCAGGCCTGCACTGGGGAATCCCATGGCCCCACAGCGCCCCATCAGCAGTGGCGGGGTGGGGGGGTGTCAGCAACCCCTTACTTTTGTCCTGCGGGATGGTCTCCTCCGGGGACCCGCTGCCCCTCTTGGTGATGGCCACCGTGCCCAACTCCACGTCCACTCTCAGGGCCACTCGCTGCGACTTGCCCACCTTCACCTGAGGATGGGGACGCGGTTCCCGGGTCAGCCCCCACACTTGCAGTGACGCCGGGACCCCCACTGGGACCCCCACCTTCACCTCAAAGCTCTGCACGGCCAGGGGCTTGGCGGCTGGCAGGGGGGCCGCTGCCACGCTGGGCAGTGCCAGGTTGTGCCTCGACACCGTCTCCTGCAGCGACTTCAGCACCTGCCAGAGAGATGGGCACCGGTCTGGGGGTACTGGGCTAACTGGGAGCTCTGGGCACCCTGTGCCAGCCTGGCCTGCTCCAAGGGGGCTGTGCCAGCACTGGCAGCTTGCTTTGCCAGAGGGTTTAATTTAGGTGAGGGGTTTGCTGGGGCGGAGTGAGGTTCCCCAGCACGGGTCCCCCAGTGGCCATGCGTCCCCCTGCACCCAGCCTAGCATGATGGGGAGGAGGGGCAGGCACCTTCTTCTCCAGCGAAGAGAGGAGATGATTGACGGTAGATATCTTGTTGAGGAGCAGCTCAAGGTCCGGATCGCTGCTCAGGAGACCCTGAGGGGAAGGAGGGACATTTTCAGGTGGCACTGGACCAGTGGATTCCTCCCCATGGGTCCAGGCTGCACCCCAAGACGTGGTGGTGGGGTCCCTGGGGTCTGGCAGAGGGAGCAGCTTCCCCCACCACTGTGTCCTGGACTGGGTGCAGGATCAAGTCCCCACTTCTACCCAGGCCACAGGTCCCCTCTGCCAGCTGCGGGGACCCCAGCACATGCAGCACCCAGTGACCACCAGCATCCGACAGCCCCACAGGGCGTGCAGCACCTTTGGGTGCCGACAGGCACCGAAACCACCCCAACCGACTCCCCCGCAGCCCAGCTGCACCCAGCCACACACGACGAGGCACCTGCAGGTGGCTGGGGACTGTGGTGGGCCCGGGGGGGGGCTCACCTGCTCCCTGGTCGGGCTACGAGGGGACGTGGGGGGGTCGAACACCCTGGCCAGCGTCTCCAGACCCGCCAGCGTGAAGTCGATCTCACTGCAAGGAGGAGAGGAGCAGGTGAGAGCCAGCTCAGGCATCTCCCCAGCTTCGGTGGCAACGCTCAGCCACCACGAAGGGGTCGGGGACGAAGGTGGGTGGCCCCGGGGGGTGTCACTGCAGGGCCACTCGCCTGTGCAGCGCCCGGCAGGCAGTGACGAGTGCGGTGCTGAGATGCCGCAGCTGCGGGTGCCCGTGGCGCAGCGCTTCCAGGTCCAGCTGCAGGTGGTGGTTCAGGTACTCGGCCATGAAGCCCATGAAGTCACTGGCCGGGCTGTAAGGGTGGGGTGAGCATCTTCAGAAAGATTCTCCCCCACACTTTAAGCCACGCCCATCCCATCCCCTCCATCGGGCAGGGGTGCGTTACCTGCTGTGAACCTGCTCCTGCAGCCTCTGGTGCAGCTGCTGCGGGATGTGGGTGCGGCCGGCGATGGGAGCGCTGAGCCACGGGCCCGCTCCGGCTCCCCCGGCCGACACCACACTCGCCGCCTGCCCACCGCCTCGGCCGTCCTCCCCATCTGTGGGCAGAGGGCAGCCAGCTCAGTGGGAACCCCCTTCCCTGCTCACAGCGGCCCCCGCCGACCCTCCCTGGCTCACCCGAGTCCTCGTCGGCCGCCTGCCTCGCCCGGTGCACGGGATAGAGCAGGGGTGTCACCAGCCCGTTGTTGGGGTGCTGGTAGGCACCGATCAGGTCAGGGAGGGTGCGGAAGCACTTGGCCTGGATCCCTTGGATGGTCTGGGGAAGCAGAGGAGGGGAAAAATCATCACAATCCCCCCACTCTGCCAGCTCTGTGTGCCAGGGCACAGAGCAGTCTGATGCATCGAGTGGGTCTGGCCCCCAAAATGTGCCAGCAGGACCCCACGGGGAGCTCACCCCAGCCCCTTGCTGGGCAGCAGAGTAATGCGGGGGGAGCGTGGAGACATCCACCTCATGCAGCAGATGGGGATGCTCCCCAGGGACCCCCGAGATGCTCTTTTTAGGGGGATGAGGAGAAACCCTGAAGTGATAGCAAAGAGGGGAAGTGAGGCTGAGCTGGCAGCCAGGACAGACATCGTGGGGACAGACATCACGGGGGTCAGCCTTGCGTGGCCAGGCTGGGGCAGGAGACAGTGGGCAGGAAGGGGACAAGGGTTTTGCTGTGCCACCCCGGGAGGGCTGGCAGGGAGGCAGCCAAAGGGGGATGGCTGCAAAGCGCTCGCATCCTGCCGTGCCGGGTGTCACAGGCAGCTCGTGCAAAAAGCAAACCGCACCGCTCGGTCGTGTGCCGGGGCGCAGATGCCACCTCCCCCAGTGCTGCGTGGGGGCTGGGGGGGGAGATGAGCACCCCGACTCCTTCGCACCTGCATCCTGCTTGTGCCCCAGCTTGCAACCAGTGGCACCCAGTGATATTACCCAGGGCAGGGAGCGCACCCCAGCAGCACCCAGCCTCTGGGCACCCACCGCTGCACCCACCTGGACTGAGAGCAGCCCCTCGTCATCAGGGAGGATGCGGTAGGTGTGGACATGCCGCTGGAATCTGGGAGAGAGCAGACAAGGGTCCCCCCATCACACCCCCCCACAACGCCATGGGCATGTGGCAGCGTTGGGGGGTGCCCGGCACCCAGCCCTGACGCAAACGCCCCATCGCCTCTGCAGAGAGAGGAACTGAGCTCTCACTGCTGGAAATAAAAGCATCACCCTCAGCTCTGGGTCTGTTTGCAGGGGAGGAGGCACAGCCTCCCGCTGCCTGCGGTGGCCGTGGCCACAGCCATGGCACGCCGGGGCCCAACCACATCTCGCTGGGGCACTGACGGCCCTGTGGCTCCGCATGGCAGCAAGGGTCTTCAGCCCACGGCTGTGACAGCACGGTCACACGCGCTCTGAGGCCACTGCACATCCCAGCTCGTGCCACCATCCTGCATGGCATCGCCCCGACCCCCGACTTGGTGCCAGGACACAGGCAGAGCCGGGGTCGCTGCTGGCTGAACCCCCCGGCGTGCCCCGCGCCCCTCGGCACCATGTGTTTGCAATTTGTGCAGTGCACCGGGCCAGGCCAGGCGTAGGAAAGGGGGTGGCATCCTGCCAAACCCGCCGAGGCGCCGCCCCGCGCTCCCCACTGCAGACGTGTCGCTCGGCTGCAGGAAGGGTGCAGGCAGCAGGAAGGGGGTGCAGACAGCAAGGAAGGGTGCAGGCAGCCCCAGGGGCTCGCAGGGGGCTTGTCAGCCTGGTTCCAGGTGGGGGGATGGCGAGGGGTCCCTTGGGCAGTGGGGGGAGGCACCCCCCAGGTCTCGGCAGCTGAGATGTTAACAGCGGGTGTCACGGTCCGGATGCGGCCACGTTGGGGGTTGGAGGGAGAGGGGATGTTTGTTTTTGCAGAGGGAGGGCGATGCGAGTCGGCCTCTCCCACGCACGGGGCCGGGATGGCGGGCGGCCCAAAAGGGCTTGGTGTGCCCTGGATTTTGGGTTGTCCCTTCAGCAACGCCAGTGCTGCGCAGGGCTGCTGGCCCAGGCTGCCGCCTGCTCCCAGGGACACGGGGTTTTCCCCTGGGCCGACTTGGGGATCACCCCAAAAACCCCCTGTGCCAGAGAGCTGGCACCCACCAGCACTCCCACAGAAGGTTTTTTCAGAAGGTTTTTGCTGTGGTTGGAGCCCGGCGCGGGGAGAGGGACAGAGGGAGCCCGGCAAGGGACAGGAGGGAAAAGCCGCAAGCAGAAACCAGGCAGGTGACTCACAGGAGGCAGAGGGCATATGCCCCCGAGACCGACTCGCTGTCCCGCACCAAGAAGCAGCCGTCCCGCCCGGCCTTGGCCAGCAGTTCCTCCGCCACCACCCGGCTGATGTCACGGTGGTACCAGCTTGCTGCCGCCATCCTCCGAAGTGACAGGACACCGGCTGCGCTGTGTCCCTGTCCCGGCTCCGCATCCGGGCTCAGCAGCGGCTGCTGGCCATCAGCTGGCCCACGGGGTTGGCCGGGGAAGGCGAAAGTGGGGGTGTTGTGGGGGGGATCAGTCCCCCCCGATACCCGAGCAAGTTGCTGGCTGGAGGTCGCGGCGGGTGATGGGCAGCCACCGAGGTGATGCTCATGGGGACAGAGTGCCCCCCAGCCAGGCAGCGTGGCAGGAGCAGGACGGGGGGGGCAGCTGGTGGAGGCGGGGGGTCTGGCTGCTCCTCATCCCAGGAGGCTCCAGCCTGCAGCGTGCACGGGGACAGAGAGCAGCAGCTCAGCGAATGGATCTTTCCCCCGGGAGGGATCTCCCCGTGCTGCCGCCCCAGCCCTGGGGCCACCATCCTGCCCCAGTGCACGGTGAGTCCAGGCCATGCTGGCGTCCCGGTGTCCCGCGGGGGCCCAAACCTGGCCCGACACACTCACCGTCCCTCGCAGACACGGTGCGGGGCTCCTGCGGCTCTGGCGGGGTGCTGCTGGCAACGAGCCGAGCTTTCGGGGTGCAGCCAAGCAGGAGCAGAGCCGCGATGCTGCTCTGGTCGCTCTGGGCTTCCTCCCGCGGGGCACGCCGGTACCCCTGCCTGGCACGCGCTGCCCGTCGGGGCGGCAGCGTGGGGTCTGGCAGCACCCACCCCGCTGGCCCCACTCCCTGGACTCACTGGCCAGGCCCACCCACTCAGTAGCCCGTACCGCTCGCTCGCTCGGCACCGCGGCGGCCGCCTGCGCTCTTCCTCCTTCTCTGCGCTCTGCTCTCCCCGCCGCCGGGACCAGCCTCCTCGCTCCTCCTCCCGCTCCAGCCCCGCCATGGGGGGAAGCCTGTGGCCACGCGAGGCTGAGCATGGCAGGGTGCAGGCAGCAGCAGTCCTGGAGCTGGGGTTCAGCCTCCACCCCACTCCCCGCTGCTCATCTGCCCCGGGGGCGAGGGGCGATGGAGGGGGGAGAGCCCCATCCCTTGGGCAGGACCCTGGGGGAAGGGACCGCCAGCAGTGTGGGACAGCAGCAAGCCCCTGAAAATGTGTTTGGGGTGGTGGGCAGGCAGGCAGCGACTGAGCTGCCTGCTCCTGGGGACCCTGCTGCCTGCGTCAGGGCTGAGCTCTGCCGGAGATGGAGACACTGAGGGCACGGGGTGGCTGACAGTGGCACTCCTGTCACCCCGTCTGTGCCCACCTTGCCTGCAGGTGGGAGGGGAGCGGGGTTCAAGGGCTCCCGGGAAGGGGTCGGGAAGGAGGGAGGCTTTACCCAGCAGGATGGGGCTACAAATGGCACCAGGGTTCCCCGCAGCTCCTGGGTGCAGACCCAGAGGTTTTGCTCCTTGTGGCGAGGAGCGAGCGGGCCATGCGTGTGCGGCTGGCTCAAGCTGCGCTAGGGTGATTAACACCAATTAATTCCAGATGAGCAGCAGTCACCGTCTGCTGCCAGGGTGCCCGGGAGCACCAGGGTGGCTCCGGGAGCAGACGGGACAGGGGGTTCCTGCCAGAGGAGGATGAGGATGGAGCGCCGAGCTGTGCTCCTGGCTGTCTGCTACCCTTGAGCTGACCCCCGCAGCCATGAGCCTAATGCAAAGGGACCTTCCCCCACCACCCCGGGCCAAGCCCACCGGCACCAACATGCTGAAAGCCCCTGCTGAGGCTTCCTCCTGGGCTCCTCCTCGAGAGGAACCTGTGGCCAGGGCCACCGAGACGTCGAGCAGCCCGCTTGATTTTGGTCTGGCGGTTCCAGGCCGCACGGCAGCGGTTGTATCCCTCACCAGCACCCACCACGGGGACACGCTCAACGGTGGGGGTGTGCTGGAGCCCCCCACCCTGCCAGAGACCCCACTCCCACGGGCGCTGCTCCCTCCCATTACTTAACAGTGCAGCAATAATTCCCCACAGCCACAGAGGCGCCTGGCTTCTGATTAATGCCGTCTGTGCCACTTAATCCGCATCAGGGGAGGAAGACCTGGAGCATTTGAGGGGCTTTGAGAAATCAGCAGTGCCGGCTGCAGGTGTTTACGTAAGGTGGCTGCGGTGTGCGGTGCCAGAGGCTGCGCCGAGACGGTGCCAGAGTCACCAGCACGGGCACCCGGGAAGCTGTGCCGGCACCTGGGGACTGTTGTATTTCAGAAAGTGGGTTCACTGGTACCAGCTTGCTGGGGGGACTCCGGCTGCCCCTGGGGCTCCCTTTGGAGGACAGACCCTGTGGGTGAGGGCACCGAAGCAGGAGGACGGGGGAAGCCCCGCAGCCGTTCCCCGGGGTGGCAGGACACTGCAGGGCACTGTCCAGGGGGAGCCAGGCCCCCCCGTGCTCCCCCAGCCCCACGTCCACCAGCCTCCTGCCCTGCTGGAAGCAGCCGCTTGAGCTGCGCTTCACGCAGCACGTGGACCTGGAAGGACGGATGGGATGAGGCAGATGAGAGGAGCCTTTGGTCATTTATTAAACAGGAAAAAGGAAGAAGCCCTCTCTCATTTCCCTATTATTTTTAACACGGTGCTGCATCCCCCAGCTTCCTTCCCCGGCACTTGGGTCAGAGAATGGTGCAAGCGCGGGAAGGGATGTGGTCTGTCCGTCTCACCGCTGGCTTTGGGAGGGGAAATATCTGCCCCCCAACCAGGGCAAGGTCTCCCTCGCTGAATCCACCCAGTCAGGATTAAACCGAGTTTAAGCTGCCCGTAATGAAATCTGCTCTCCATCCCCACCATGCTCTGCAGACCCTACGGCCACGGCCCTTGGGAACGGCACCAGTCTCGGGGGCCTTATTAAGAGCCTAACGAAGAGCTGCCAGTAGAGAGCTCAGGATTAGGCGCTGCAGGCACGACCCTGGGGGTGCCTGCTCCACCGTCCTCCCCAGCCAGGCAGCGGGTGACCAGGTGGGGCTGCCTCCTCCTCTTCCACCCACCAGCGGGAAGGTCACAGTTCACGTGTCCCCCCGACCTTGGCAGAAATAGCACCTGCTAATCTGCAAACTAAGCAGCTCTCCTGTGTGCAATTAAAGAGATGACAAGTTCTGGCCCTGGGAAACATGTGCTGACAGCTAAAGCCCTGCTCAGTGGGGCTGGTGTGCTGTGGTGGCTCCCGGTGGCTCCCAGTGGCTCCCAGGGCCAGGGGCACAGGTGGGCTGCATTTGGGAGGAGTTGGTACCCAGGTGATAAAGGTTGTTGAGCTGATCCAGGGTGCTGTGAGGAGGCAGCTCTGGGATGGAGCCCCAGTAATGAGCAGGGTCATCCTGACCTCAGTGCTCAGCTCTGGGGGCTGAGCCTGAACCAAGGGCATGCTCAAAGCAACAAGTCTGGCCGAGCAAGGAAGGGCTTGAGGGATGCTGGAGGTGAGGAAGACAAGCGGGGTCTTGCTGGAGCAGTTTGTGGCTGCTCTGGGCTGTCGCTGGGCTGTGCCCTGTTCCTGGGGCCAAGGTGGGGGCAGCACCCACAGGAGCATCCTGCAGGCACACCTGTGGGAGGGGGATCCCATGCACCAAGGAAGGACGGCAGCGGGGAGCGCTTCTCTCCTGGCTGGCTGTAAGGCAAATCCACTCCCTGCTTTCAACAGTTTTCTATTTGCAGCAGCAAACCTTGAATTAACAATGGGTTAATCGGGTCAGGCGAGGGCAGCCTGTGGTGTTATGAAATGATTGCCCAGGGGTGCGGGGACAGTGGCAGGTCCCTGTCACACCACTGAGGGGTGGTTGCTCCTTCCCTGCAGCTTCCTGGGGCGGGGGGGGGAAGTGAAGCCTGGTGTGTGCAGCCCCAAGCCTCACGTGTGCCCTCACCCTGTCATCCTGTACATCAGCGTCCTCGTGGCAAGGGTGTCCCGTGTGCCCTGGGCCACAGCAGGTCACCTCTGGGCACGCTGGCCAGGCAAGAGGCTGCCTGTGCCATCCAGCATGTATCAGCACTAGCATGGCCAGCAGGGACAGGGAAGGGATCTCACCCCTGTACTCGGCACTGCTGAGGCCGCCCCTCGATGACTGGGTTCAGTTTTGGGCCCCTCACTCCAAAAAGGCCATTGAATGACTCGAGCGTGTCCAGAGAAGGGCAACGGAGCTGGTGCAGGGTCTGGAGCACAGGTCTGATGGGGAGCGGCTGAGGGAACTGGGGGGGTTTAGTCTGGAGAAGAGGAGGCTGAGGGGAGACCTCATGGCCCTCTACAACTCCCTGAAAGGAGGGTGCAGAGAGGGGGGATGAGTCTCTTGAGCCAAGGAACCAGCACCAGGCCAAGAGGGAATGGCCTCAAGCTGCGCCAGGGCAGGGTCAGACTGGCTCTTAGGAAGTATTTCTTTGCAGAAGGGGTTGTTGGGCGTTGGAATGGGCTGCCCAGGGCAGGGGGGGAGTCCCCATCCCTGGAGGGGTTGAAGAGTCGGGTTGACCCAGCGCTGAGGGATCTGGTGGAGTTGGGAACGGTCAGTGTGAGGTTCATGGTTGGACTGGAGGAGCTTCAAGGGCTTTTCCAACCAAGATGATTCTGTAAAGTGCACAAGGGAGGGATAAAACCCAGCAGGTCCCTCCTGGCCCTCTGCCACCTCCATGAACCCTCGTGCCCAGGGCTGGCCCAACTCCGCTTGCCACGGGAGTGGTCGTAGAGAGTCCCTGTGGGAATCCACGCCCCTGCCCATGCCCCCCTGCCTGCACCCTGCCCACTAGGAGCAGAGCTTCCACCTCAATTACCATCACCTTGCTCCTAAACCCACTTTGCCAATCTCCGTAAGCTGCTTTCTCAGGGCTGTGGCAGCAGCTGTATTTATAGCCCACTCTTACTCATCAAGCACCTCCCCAGTTAATAAACTAATCAGATTCTGCCCAAAAGTACCTCTGCCCCGGGGTGCACACCCACCCCCCCACCCCCCCCATCTCCAGCCAAAGCCGAGCAAGTGAGATCAGATGCCAGGGGAGGGACCATGGGGGGGTTATAAGAAGCAGCAGGACTGGGAGCAACCCGTAGTGACTGGGTGGCAGTGGGACGTGCTAGGAGAGGAAGAGGAGAGCGTTTGTCTGTCTATTCATCCTCTTGCCAGGTGAGTGCTGCCTGCTCTGCTGCCTACCAGTGCTTTGGGGCATGGATTCTGCTGTTTGGTAAAACACATGGGGACAGGGACATTGGAGGAAGGAGGGTGGTTTGGGGCTGAAAGGGGAGAAAACGTGGCCAAAAGGATTTCAGTGTGGCCGACCTTTTGACCCAGCGCTGAGGGATCTGGTGGAGTTGAGAACAGTCAGTGTGAGGTTTATGGTTGGACTGGAGGATCTTCAGGGGCTTTTCCAATCGAGATGATTCTGTGATTCATTGAGCTGGAGGGTGTGGGTGGAGGGGCCGGTAGAGCTCTAGCCAAGCCAAGAGGGGTCTGGGGCTTGAGGGGTGCAGAGGAGGAGTTCAGCTCTTCGCTCCTCCACCTTTCAACACCTCATCCCCAATTCCCGAGCTCTGGAAGGGGCCGAGCCCGCCGCACTGCTCTGCTCCCACTGCCTTTGCACCTTCTTGCTGCTGCCCAAAAAACCTGCAGGGGAGAGTGCCTGAACTTCACATCCTGCAGCACCCGAGGGCATCAAAGATCCTGTCTTTGGGACTAATCCCATGTTTTCCCATGGGGAAGAGGATCATCTCCTAACCCCAGATCAATATCTTCTTTCTCCCTAGCATCCCTGAGGTTGTGTAAAGAGGCAACTCTGCCCACATGCCCCTGAGGCTTAAAATCCTGCCTGGGTTTAAGCTTTGCTAATGTCAGAGCTGCCTAACTTTAAGAAGCTGAGCTCATCCCATCTAATCTCCTGGCGAATCAGCTGGTGATCAGTGCCATATTTACAGTTTAATTCTGGATGCCAGGCTCCAGCAAGCAAAACGCAGGCAGTGCAGTCGGGCAGGGCTGGGCAGCCTGGGCCAGGCTCCCGGCATGAAGGCAGAGCTGCCAGTGCTGCCCTCCCAGAGGCAGCTCTGGTGCTGCCAGCCAGGGATGGGGACGGAGTGCGCCCTGAGACCCCCCCCTGCCCACGGGGCGGTTCAGCTGCCCTCGACCTTTCTGCCTGCGGTTTCCTCGCTCTCTTGTGAGTGACGGGACAAAATGAGTCTGTTCCTGCTGTTAAGCCATGACAGCCAATTTCCTGCAGACAAGAAAAAGCCATAAAATTGCAACTCCGTAAGCCCTTTTGTTCATTTTCTTGCCTTTCCCAGCCTTGAACTCACTCCCTTGGGAGTCACCCCTGTGCTTCCTATTTTCTGGAGACTGCCTGCCTGCAGCATCGCTCTCCCTTTTTCTCTTCCACCTCCTCTTCACCACATTTTCAGCCGGATGCAAGGGGCTTGCTCAGCCGCCTCCGCTGGGTCTCCAGCCGCTGGCCACGGGCCTTGTGCGTGGCCCCGGAGTGGGGCAGCCCCAGCTGAACCCCTCAAAGGCGAAAGGCCCAGCAGTGCCCCAGCCCCGCAGTTTGTTGGGACATGAACGATTTTGTGGCAATGGCTGGCGGCTGTCCCTTCCCCACCACCTTGCCCGTCATTTTCCCTCCATCTCTCCCCACAGATCCCCACCTGTGTGGCTGCTGACTTAAAATGGCAGAAGGAGCAAAGTAAGTGGCTTTTTTCTTTTTTTTTTTTTTTTCAATTGGGATGGAGCAGGGCGCCGTGGGGCAGGAGCAGAGGGAGAAAGTGAGCCCCCCAGCCCCCCCTGCCCCAACCCGCTGAGCCCACTGACCGGTACGTGAGCTCGCCGTAGTAAGATGGAGCGAGCCACCATGGGGCCAGCAAAGCACCTTCTCTTTTCTTCTGCATGTTGGTGTTTTCTCACTTGCCTGTAAGACACAGCCCACTCACACACCCCCTCCTCGATGCCCCTGCACTGAACTCAGGAGCATGACATCCCCTGGGACAGCCAGACAGGGTGGGTTTGGCTCTGAATTTGCAGGACACGGATTTCCCCAAGGCCAGGACATGCCGTGCAGGCTCTGGTGTAGCTCTTGGGAGCCCTTCCCTCCTTGCCCCAGGGAGACAAATGGCCAACCCTTCCCTCCCTGGCCTGGCAGGAGCAGGCTGTGCCTCATCCAGGGCGTTCCCAACCCATATATCTGCATTTCCTCCACAGGGTGTTCAAGAAGACCAGCCCCAACAGCAAGGTGAGGCCACGCACGTAGAGACGGGACCGTGTGCCCCATCCCGGGGTGCGGGTCAGCCCAAGGTGCTGGCTCTGTGGGGATCCTGCGGGGTGGCTCTGCCTGTGGGACGGGACATAGGCTGGGTTTCCCTTCCCTTTGAGATCTCCAAATCGACTCCTGCTATACCTGTATGATGCCACCGCAGGGCTCATTTTTCAAAATAGAAATTAAAAAAACCCAACTGTATGAACTTTTAAATGCAATGCCTGGCCTGACACGCTAACGGCAGGTTAACGAGCCCCACGACACAACTCAGGGCTTGAAAATTGTGGCCAATTCAACGGCAAACACTAACCTGTTTCCTTCTTTCCTTTTGCCATGTGCTGCCTCCAGCTCTCCATCTACCTGGGGAAGAGAGACTTTGTGGATCATGTGGAGTCAGTGGACTCTGTAGGTGAGTGGGGCTGTGCCCACCATGAAGGGGGAAGCTCAGGCAGCGAGCAGCTGGAGAGCTGGTCCCTGTGCCAGTGGCTGCTCACCTCAGCTTCCCACCAGAGCAGGAGGAGCAAGGGCAGCTCCAGAGGAGGAAATATCCCATTTTCCTTACAAAAAAACGGTGGGGAAAAGGACAAAGTCCCTTTGCAAAACAACCCCTCCATGCTGCTGGTGTTGATGCTGGAGAAGGCATCGCCATCCCCCTGAGCAGTAGCTCCCCTCGGTCCCCTTCCCAGCTGATGAGCAGATTATTTGAATTTTAAAAGCGCTGTGTTTTTGCAAGGATTTCCCAGGCAGCTGAGCTCACTGGCCCTTCTCTGTTTGTTTGCAGATGGCGTCTGTCTGATCGACCCGGAGTACCTAAAGGACAGAAAAGGTATTAATACAAAAAACCCCACGTTATAAGGGGAAGGGGTGGAAACCAGTGCCAAGCTCACAAGCCAGCTGGGACTGTAGCCAGGTTAAAGCTGCAACGGGTCATCTATAGCTCATATAGTGCAGCGGGGAGACAGCGGCTGACCTGGAGAGGAAAGCTGCCTCTTTCTTCTCACCTCTTCTACCTGGGGCAGCTCTGAAGCTCCCTGTGCCTTGCAGAAAGATGTGATGAATCTTGTTAACTTGGTGTTTGAGGTGTGGGTCCCGATAACAGGGTCATATTTCTCCTAAAGAGTTATTAAAGCATTTTTTCTTTCTTTCCTCTTTTCTCAACCCTTTGTCTCACCCTTCCCCTAACCCCACTCCTCTCCCTTTCCACCTGGCTCCAGTCTACGTGACGCTGACTTGTGCATTTCGCTACGGCCGAGATGACCTCGACGTTATTGGGTTGACCTTCAGGAAGGACCTCTATGTCCTGACCACCCAGATCTTCCCACCGGTGCCAGACCAGGCACTCAAAACCCTCACTCCTTTGCAGGAGAAGCTGATGAAGAAGCTGGGGGAGAACGCCTACCCCTTCACCTTTGAGGTAGGGGCTGCTCAGCCCTTCCTGACTGCACCAGGGCTCATCTCTGGGCACGCTCTTTATTTACTTTTTTCTCTCTTTCCCTGTTCTGCCCAGATGGCCACCAACCTGCCCTGCTCGGTCACTCTCCAGCCAGGACCAGACGATGTGGGAAAGGTGAGTTGCTGTGCCCGACCTGTTGTCCCCTGGACCCATTGGCCTGGCAGAGGGTTAAGTTGTGGGGAGCTGCTTCTCTTTTGTGGGGATGTGGCTCTTGGGGTGAGGGTTGGGGAGGAAGGATGGTTGGAGCTGGGACCAGGATCTCCGGGGATGCAGTGGAGGAAGGAGGGGAATGAACCTAAACCTCAGGCAGCTTTGAGTCCCTCCTGCTTAGCGACTGTACATGTTCCTCCCCAGGCCTGCGGCGTGGACTTCGAGGTCAAAGGATTTTGTGCTGAAAATCTGGAGGAGAAAATTCACAAGAGGTATTTGAAGGAGATCCCTTTCCTTCTCCGTGGCCCTAAAAACAAACAAGCAGAGGGTTTTGCGGTGGCCAGCTCAGGGGTCGGGCTGAGGACCTGCTATCAGCCTGTGCCACGCTGGATGGGTACGTTGCCCGAAGGAAGGGCAGTGGTCCCCATGTCAGAGCCCACCCTGTCCTAAGAGCAGGCTGCAGCTTGCACCCTTTGGCCTGAGACACCGCAATGTCCCCAAAGACAGCCAACGTGTCCCCTGCAAAGGCTGTGTCGTCACGTCCCTGCCAGGGAGACTGGGGGTGACGGCTTCTCACCCCGCAGGAACTCGGTGCGCCTCATCATCCGCAAGATCCAGTTTGCACCCCTGAAGATGGGGCCACCCCCAAAGTCAGAGACCACGCGGCAGTTCATGATGTCCGACAAGCCCCTGCACCTCGAAGCCTCCCTGGATAAGGAGGTCAGTATGGGGGATGTCCCCTGGCTCATGCCACCACGTGTTGTCCCCAGGGGCAGGGACCGGGATGCCCAGATGTGTAACCGAGCCTCTTCCCACTGCAGATCTACTACCATGGAGACCCCATCAACGTGACTGTCAACATCAACAACACCACCAACAAGATTGTGAAAAAAATTAAGATCTCGGGTGAGAGGGGGCAAGAGGGGCACATCCCGGCCTCCCCATCAGAGATGGGGACAGTGCGGCCGTGCCTCTGCCGCATCACCAACACTGCTCCCTCTTGTCTCTTCTCAGTTGATCAGATCACAGATGTGGTCCTTTATTCGCTGGATAAATACACAAAGACTGTGTGCACGGAGGAGATAAAGTAAGTCAAAAGGGGCTGGGAGTGGCGTGGCATCGTGGAGAGAGGGAGGAAGAGAGAGGAGGAGGAAGGGAGAGTGATAGGGAGAGGGGGTGGGGAAGACAGTTTTACACCAGGCAGCAAAAATATCAGGGTTAGAAGAGCAGATGCAGAGGAAGCAGAGGAGAGGGAAGGCTCTGGATGCCTTGGCCCCCAGTGCAAGCTGGTGTTGGCTGGGGAGGTCCCTGGGGGAAGGTGCGCAGCTGTCCCCTGCCCGCCCCTCCCCCCCCCCCCCCCAGCTGCTTCCTCTCCTTGCTTTGCATCTCTGAGGCCAGCCACAGACTCTGCACCCCTGAGAATGAGGAGGGCTGCAGAGAAGGTGGTGGCTAGAAAAAAAAGAAGTGGTTGTATAAGGGAACGAAAGGAGGAAACAGGCCCAGGCAGCTGCGTGGGGAGGGCAGGGCAGGGGGGGTCTGGCACGATGCTGAGCATCCCTGGGGGGTGCTGAGCACCCTCCAGGCTGGTGCTGGCTCTGAGCTCTCCTATTCCACCTCTTCCAGCGAGAACGTGGCAGCCAACTCCACCTTCTCCAAAACGTACTCTGTCACCCCCACACTCTCAGCCAACCGGGAGAAGCGAGGCCTCGCTCTCGACGGAAAACTCAAGCACGAGGACACCAACCTGGCCTCTACCACTGTGTAAGAGCCGGGTGGGCTCCCTCTCACTCCCCACCACAGCTGGACCCACACCTTCCCCACTCTGCGACAGCTTCCCACTGCTCCGGGTGCTCTGGGCTCCCACCAAGGGTCCCCCCCACCTCCTGTGCCTGAGTCCACCCTATCCAGCTTGAAAATGTAGGGATTTTGTGACACAGCTGTCCATTTTGTAGGAGAGATGTAGCCTCCCAGTCCCACCCATCACCCAAAACTCTCTGCAGGGCTTTATCGGGTCTCGTCTCAGGAGTTAATCCCAGCTCAAGTGGCCTCCAGAAGCTGCTCTGTGGCTTCAGCCAAGTGAAGCCACCCTCCCCTCCCTTTTACTGCCACCATGTGTTGTCCTCTCCTGTTAAACCCCAGAGCACCCCACACGACACGCAGACAGCCCTGGCAGCTGCTGAGGGGGGAGCGGGGGGCCTGTGAGCCCACCTCACTGCTCCGCTCTGCCTCTCTCCTAGCCTGAGACCCGGCATGGACAAGGAGGTGCTGGGCATCCTGGTGTCCTACAAACTGAAGGTCAACCTGCTGGTGTCCCGAGGAGGGTGAGGCTCTGCGGGCACCGGGGTGGGGACCATCCCCTTGGGCTGTGCTGTGGGATCTTGTACCACTGGGCAGATGACAAAGGGACTCGTGTTGTGGATCCCCTGGTCCCCTGCCCCACTTCCCCAGGACGTGGGACTCCCACACCTCCATCCCCATCCCTGCTGCCCTCCACCCCTATTATAAATCTTAGAATCTACCTTATTATAAAGCAAAGTCTAACATCGCTCCTCTGCCTTGGCTGATTTCTCTCCCTTCTCTGCAGCATCCTGGGGGATCTCACTTCCAGGTAAGGGGGGAGCTGCCTGCGGGGCTGAGCAGAGTGGGGTGCTGGGTTGGTTTATTGAAAGAAATTTTTCCTTCCAGTGACGTGGGTGTTGAGCTGCCTGTCATACTGATGCACCCGAAGCCTGTGGACGGTAAGTGGTGCTTGGGGTGCTGCTGAAATGAGGGGGAGGAAGAGGCAGAGCCTGTTCAGAGGGGAACTGGTAAAAGCAACACCAGGGCAGCCCTCTCTGTGCAAAGGGCCCTGTTCTGCCCAGCAGCCACCCTGTCTGGGACCAGCCATGGGAGCAGCTCTGCTCCCCATGGTGCCCTGGCTGCCACCCATCCCAATGTCTCTCTTTCCAGAAAAACACCTGAGTATTGAGAAGAGATGTTAATTGAAATGTCCTTTCTGTATTAACCTGCATGTGTATGTCTCTCAATCCTTGCCTCCCTCTGCTTTGCTTATTGATGGACTACAGATAAGCCAAGGTAAAGAGATCCTAGAATCACAGAATGGTTTGGGTTGGAAGGGACCTTAAAGCCCATCCAGTCCCACCCCCTGCCTTGGACAGGGACACCTTCCACTAGCCCAGGTTGCCCAAAGCCCCGTCCAACCTGGCCTTGAACCCTTCCAGGGAGGGGGCAGCCACAGCTTCTCTGGGCAACCTGTGCCAGGGCCTCACCCCCCTCACAGGAAAGAATTTCTTCCTTAGATCTCATCTAAATCTCCCTTCTCTCAGTTTAAAACCGTTAACGCTCGTCCTATCCCTACACCCCTAATAACGAGTCCTCCCCCATTTCCTGTAGCCCCTTTAAGCCCTGGGAGGCTGCTCTAAGGTCTCCCCAGAGCCTTCTCTTCTCCAGCTGAACTCCCCCCCAACTCTCTCAGCCTGTCCTCACAGGGGAGGTGCTCCAGCTCCCCAAGCATCTTCATGACCTCCTCTGGCCTTGCTTGAGCAGGTCCGTGTCCTTCTGATGTTGGTGTCCCCGCTGGACCCAGCACTGCAGGGGGGTCTCACGAGAGCAGAGCAGAGGGGAGGATCCCCCCCCCCCCTCGCCCTGCTGCCCACACTGCTCTGGATGCAGCCCAGGACACAGCTGGCTTTCTGGGCTGCGAGCACATGTTGCTGGCTCACAGTCAGTTTTCCATCCACCAACACCCCCAAGTCCTTCTCCTTAGGGCTGCTCTCCATCCACTCCCCACCCAGCCTGGATTTGTGCTTGGGATTGCCCTGACTTGTGGACAGGACCTTGCACTTGGCCTTGTTGAACTCCGTGAGGTTCACACAGACCCAGCTCTCCAGCCTGGCCAGGTCCCTCTGGATGTTTTCTTGTACGTCAAGCCAGTATTCCTTCTAGCACAGAAACCACACAGATCCTTCGCAGATGGATGTGATGGATCCGTCACAGATGGATGTGATGCTCCATTCCAGTTTGAGATCACACCCTTGGATTAAATCATCCAGGCCTCAAAGTCCTGAGCCCCTGTGCCACAGCAGCCAGCATGACACCCTCCATGGTGGCACAGGCACCAGGAGCATTGGTACAGGCTGGCAGGATTCCAATGCTGGGCTTGGCATGTGTTCTGCAACTTTCCAGGGCTTATTTTACAGCTCTCTTTGCTACAAACACAGCAGCCTCTTCTGCTGCAAGCCCAGAACTCACCTCATCCCTCTCAAGCAGCCAGCAGTGCTCCATCCCCCAGTCACAAGTGCCACTGCTGGACATCATGTCCCCTACAGCCTTGGTCCCCATCCGCCCCATGCTGAGGTCCCTCGGCTGCTGGAAGCGGCGCCGGTCACAGCCCCATGGCCCCGCACGCTCCCCAGGGTTGGAGCCCTCTTCTCCTCCCACCCCATGAGCTTATTCCAGCTGAAGCCACAGCTGGGGTTGCTTCCCTCTGGGAAGCAGCAGCATGCCAAACCCATTCCTGGCAGCCACAGCTGCCAACCAGCCCCGCAGCCGGCCCTGGCTTGCAAAGCCCCAAAAGGCTGTTTTGTGTCTGGTTACACCCTGCAACGGGACATGAGCACTGGGATTTGGAGCCTGGAAACTCCGGCTGCAACTGCAAGGCTTCCACGCCAAAGCCTATCAGTTTCCCAGCTCAGTGAGGCTATTTAAACTTCCAGAGGAGGAAATCTCTTGGCCTGTCCCCACCATTGCTCCCTGTAGATTTTGCCAAGTCGTTTCACATTCACAAGCTTTTGGAATCGGTTTTGCTGACTCTATTTTTTCCGTTTTCTTCCCCCACTTTTCATTTTGCGGCTCTCCCTTGATGTCATCTGCCGCTCGCCTTTCGCAAGGAGGTAACTAATCTCTTTGTCTCCACTTCAATTTCTTTTCCTTCCCCTTTTTCCCTTGACAATGCAAAATATTGTCTTAAAAAATGCCAAAAGTTGCAGTTGCTCTCGCCCAGCTCCTTGGGTCATGCATGCTGGCGCGAGTCCTGGATTTGTGTGCTCGGGTCAGGCTGTGGCTCGCAGTGATCCCCTGCTACCTGACTGCTCCCTGGGGTGCGTGGGATGACGGGGCCGGGGTGCGCAGCAGCAGGACTTGGGTGTCAGCAGGGATTCCACCCTCTTCGCTGCGGTGCATCCCAGGCTCACCACGCTCTGCTCTCCTTTCCAGCGAGGAGGACATCATCATCGAGGAATTCGCTCGCCAAAAACTCAAAGGGGAGAAAGATGACGAGGAGGAGGAGGCCGACAAAGAGGAAAGCTAACCCGCTGCCCGCTTGCAGGGCCAACCACCAGTGCCACGCGGCCTGGTTTGGGACATCGACACCCTCAGCGTGTTCCCCGCGGTGCTGTGTGTTCCCCTCGGTCCCCCCATCCTCCCCCGGGCTCCTGGCACCGACTCCAAACCCTGGTTGCGGTGGCGGGAGCCGCTGAATCTCATCCCGGTACCGTCATGTTGGGAAGTGCTCCCACCTCCTTGCACCCATGGGTGCCGGGCAGGGACCAGGGTGGGTGCGGCGGAGCCCGGCTGAGAGTGTTTGTCGCTTATGCAATGCTCTGTGACACCGTTATAAATAAACGCGCCCCAGGGGCCCTGTTTAGGCCCGGTGCAGGCTCCGTGTCGTGGCGCCGGGGCGGTGGGAGAGCCCGGGGCGGGCAGCCGGTGCCTCGGCCAGGCCGCTGCAGGCCCCGGCGGGAGGGCGAGGTACCGAAAACCCCCCACACCCCGGTACAGGCCGCAGCGGCGGCCGCCCTCGTTGCCACGGTAACGGCCGCCCCGGGGGCGGGGCGGAGTGACGCGCCGGTGACGCCGCCGGAAGTGACGCGCAGGCGGCGGCGGCGGGTGGGGCGGGGCGGGGCGGTGGTACCGGTGCGCGCTCGGTGGTGTCTCCTTCTCCTCCCTCAGTCACGGCTCCGGCTCGGCCTCCCCGCGCCGCCATGTCCGCCCCCGGCAGCGGCGGCGAGTTCGGGAACCCGCTGAGGAAGTTCAAGCTCGTCTTCCTGGGCGAGCAGAGCGGTGAGCGGGGCGAGCGGCCGGCACGGGCCTTCCGCTGCGGGGGGGCCCTGAGGGGCCGATAAGGGCCGTGAGGAGCCGTGAAGGGCCCTGAGGGGCCGATAAGGGCCGTGAAGATTCGTGAAGGGCCCTGAGGGGCCGTTAAGGTCCTGGAGTGTGTGTTTTGGGGGGGTGAGGAAGCGCGAAAAGCTCCCGGGGAGCGGCGGGGGAGGATCCCGTTGAGCACCGGGGGTGGGGACCGGTGAGGGTCTTGCGGCAGCGGAGGAACCGTTAAGGGCCTTTTTCTGCCCCGGGGAGGGGGAGGTGGTAATGAGGCGTCGGGGCCCCCCGAGGGAGGGGCGGCTTGGCCTGAGGCCTCGGCCGGCGGCAGGCGCGGCTCTGGTGAGGGCCCCGGTCCCAGTTTTCCCCGGTCTGACTGCTCGGCGGGCCTGGCCACCTCCCCGGGCCTCCTCCCGGGGCTGGCCCGCAGTGCGGCCGTGCTGTGGGGAGGTGCGGGGCTCGGCGGAGCCTGGCTGGCGTCTGGGATGAACGGCGGTGGCTTTCGGGCCCTGCTCCGCCCCGCGCGATGTGCCTCTGGCCGTGCCCACGCCGAGCGTGGGGCACATACCGGGGAGAGAAAATAAACGGCAAAGCAGCGCTGTCGGTGTGGCGTGGCTGCTGCCTCTGTTACATCATCTTTTTTGTTTTACCTCAAGTTGGCTCCCTTTTGTACCCTTTCCCTCATAATACACGGAGGAGTTGTATCCTTTTCTTGGAATGGTGGTGTTCTCTGTTGTATTACTCTCTTTAGATCTCTTACTGCTTACCTCAGTCCCAGAGCTGTAGGTCTTGGAGGAATTTCCAGAAGTTGTCTAATTCCCCTGCCTTCCTAAGGAGGGATCAGCATTGTTGCCCATAGATATTTATCTAACCTGTTTTTAACCCTCTCCAGTGCTCACAATTTCACAACCTTTCTAGGAAATTCATTCCTTTTTGCTCTTCTCTTCCATCCATGTCCTTTGAATTTTTCTTGGCTTCCTCTGGCTTCCTCAGAATCGAAGCTCTTAGCTTTGGTTCCTGTTTCTTGTAAGTTCTGCACTTTGACTCTTTGATAATATTTGGAGATGTAAATTTTAAGTTTTGAAGCGAGGCACCAAAGTTTACACTGTATCTAAAATCTTGTTATGAAAAAAGGGTGTAAATCTTGAGTGTTGCTTTTCTACCCAGCCAGAAGCAGCTAAAGAGTGTCCGGGGCATCACCATGTCTTGTTTTGATGTTTATGCCTTTAAGTCCTAGACTTGGTGATTACATAAGTAGCAAAATGAGTAACAAAGCAGATTTATTGCTTGCTTAAAGCAAATAATTCTTTGTCATATGCATCACAATGTACCTAATTTGAGGACCAAGTTTTCATCATGATTTATTTTTGACCTACTGAGTTTGATTTGATTTTTATCACTTTGTGAATTAATTTCTTGGCTGGTTATTTCACAGGAGGGTGTAGCTGGGAAGTAGCTTGAGATTGGCAGCTTCGTTCTATGATCAGCACTACCAGCGTGCCACTCCCAGAGCAGTGGTTATTTTTTTCCCCTGCTGCTTGAAAGTAATTTTTCTCTTCTTTTGTAGTTGGGAAGACCTCTCTGATCACCAGGTTTATGTATGACAGTTTTGACAATACTTACCAGGTATGTGGTAGTCTTTTTTTTTTTTTTTTTTTTTTTTTTGAAGTATATATGGGTAAATCTATTCCATGCTATTAAAATGGATGCCTGTGAGAACTGTTAGGGCCAAGCACATTTGTCCATGAGATGTCAGTTCAATCTCATATGTAAGGCTGTAATGTGCCTGAAATGGAGATGAGACTTTATTATTAAGCCCGAGCGCCTAGTATGATATCAAGAAATACAGAGTACAAAAAAGAAGCAAGGTTTAGATCCTGCCTGGATATATGAGAAGCCTTGAGGAAAACAGGGAGAAACATTGGTTTATGGGTCGGCTAACAGAGAAGGTGGTCAGGATGCCTGACAATGGATGTGGAAGTCTCAGGAAAGAGAGAGAATCAGAATCAATAAGATACAAACATGCTTATGATAGTTCTTGGTCTGTATCATCTGTATAGATTTAAGTAGGAATAGTTGAGTCCGGAGTGTATAGATATATCTGTAAGGAATCAGCATGGTATATTCTCTCTTATTACTATTTTTTTAACTAAAATTTTAAAAAATTACTATTTTTTTAAACTAAAAGGCTATAGATGGAAAAAGCCAAGGAAGTCTTGGCGAGGAAAGAGCAGGGTAGGGATGAAGAGGCTGCAGACAAAAAGCTGAAGATGTGTAAGAGGCCTGAAGATTTCAGGAAAAGTTAGTTACGTCGAAAACACGTAGCAGTATTTCAAGGGGATACCAAATATCTTTAAAGAAGGTGAGACTAGGGTGTTATCTTTTAATTCAGGCCAGAAAGAGTTACTGGTTTAGATTAGGGTAATTTTAAGTTGGAAAAAGAAGAGAAGGTTGTTTTCTTGAGGGGAAGTCAATCACTGGAACTGGATCCTCTGGTGCTTTCTGTGTTTCTTTTCCTGACTTTTGTAAGGTGCTCTCATAGATTTATCTGCTTATTGTAGGTGTTATAAACTGTGTCCTGGCTGCACAGAATAGTTCTTCCAGAAATAAGTACTACAGCAATTGACTGTTATGGGCTCTTCTAATGTTAAATGGTTCACGTTCTGATTCAGACCTGCCAGAACACGTTATGCTGCCTGCGTATGTTAAGACTGGAGATAATCTGTCTAAAATACTAAAATCTGTTACATCAGTAACTTGTTTCCTGGGGTGATGATGGGCTAGGACATCTGCTTGATTTAAGTGTCTGGAAGCGCATCTAACTTAGGAAATTACTTTAAATGTCTTTGTACCAGAATTGCTGTACAGCAATGGAAACATGAATGGAAGGAGACTTAGAGAAAGAGCTGCCTGGGAAATGAAGCTTCTGAATGTTACTGGAAAGGAAGCGCATTCTGAAATGGAAAGCCCTGAATAAACATCACTTTTTAGCTTTCAGCACAGTTGCCCACAATTTGCTCTACCTTTTGGTTATTTCTAATAAGATAATTCTTAACAGACCGAATTACAGTAGACCAGAAGGGGATGCCAGTCAGATATGATCTGTGGCAAGATGTATGAATGTCTGAGGCTAAAATGGAGACTCGGAGGTTCTTGTGCCGTTCAGAATTGCTGGAAGAATGATGTGAAATGAAGATGGTGCAAATACCCAGATTGCTTTGTTCTTATCAACTGTATTGAAGGCAGATGACTTCAGCACCTTAGTTATAAGTTTGTGAATATTTCTGAGAGTTTGTATAGAAAGATCTGATCTGCAGACGCTGGAAGGCAAGTTGCAGCTACTAATGCTTTTCTTCTTTTCAGGCGACCATTGGCATTGATTTCCTGTCAAAAACAATGTATCTTGAAGATCGCACGGTAAGTGAGGCATCTGTGTGATAGCATGGCAACGGCAGTGTGCGTGCTGCTGCGCCTGGCCGTGCCTCCCAACGGCTGCTGAAATCCCAAAGAGGCCTTTGTTGGGTCCAGTCGCTGACCTGCTCTCCTCTTTCTGATACGTGGTAATATCTGATACCTCTAGAATCAAGTCAGAATCTTTCACGCAAAATTGGGGCAAGCTAATGTCCATATTTTGGGGAATGGGCTGTCTGTTATATGTACCTTAGGTGTAGTTTGCTGACAGAATTTGCAGCTCTGCCCCTGGGATTGTCAGTATAAATGGGTCTGAGCAGACCCCAAGCAGTCCCAAGTCTTGAAGACATTCATGATTACCAGCTGTGGCATAGCTCCTCCTCGGGGAAAGGCTCCTTTTGCACCACAGTTCTGACATACCGTTAATAATGCAATTTTGGATTTAGCTTGCATGAGCTTCCTTTTTGCATAAAGAGATCCCTCCCATCCCTCTCCTGTCTTTCAGTATTTGTCTTTTCATTAGTTCATGTTTTGCTAGGACTTGCCTTTTTGCTAGTTTTACTGCTGGCTAAGAACTATGAAACTGTGGCGGGGAGGAAGGGGCTGGTGGTGCAGTGGAAGTCCTTCGTGTTGCTTTGGGTCTGTTGCTTCTCAAGAAGTCTCAGCCCGGTGTGTGTGGTGAGTTTTCTGAGTGCTGCTTTGCCATCTTACCTGGGATTCACTGTGAGAAAAGACCTTGCTTAATCTTTGTATGAGAGAAACTACTTGGCTAACGTTCATCAGCGGTACTGGCAGTGGCAGAAGAAGAAAAAGAGCTTGGGAACGCTGCTTGACCTCTGTGAAGTTGAAATGCCTGTATGCCCTTTCCAGCAGTGTAGTCTTGATTTCTTGTGCTTGTGTAGGTCAGGATGTCATTCACCTGCTGGCCTGCTAGCCAGAAAATCACATATTCTTTCCAATGTTGGACATACTGTTAGCTCTCCTGATTATGCAAGTGGTCCACAGAGCCCATAAAGCCTGTTTAAATAACAGAGGTGTTGAATGTAGATAAGAGGAGGGAGCAATACAAGCACACAAACTAGGAAAATTCAGATGTTGAAATGATTTCTCTGATATGGCTAATGCTGTATTTTGCAATAGGCTTTGCTGGGCTTGACATGGAGACTGCTAAGCCTCTAACTGCGGTGTATGCTTTGGCATATTTGATATGTCCTTAGACCAGATAATAGATCCTGAGATTATACCTGTGCTAGATCGCTCAGCTCTAAATACAGCCTCGGTAGCATGTACTAGCCAGCAAAAGGGACAAATCTATGTGGAATTTGGTTTTTCAAAACCATTTCCAGTAGCCTCCCTTGGAGGGCAGTTGTAAATACCCCATTTCCAGCACGTTGCCAGCGCACGGGGGCACTAAGTCAACTGGGGCCAGGAGAAGCCCCGTCCTCAGTCCTGACTGCCAGGCTGCCAGTTCCACCTTACAGCTACAACCTCATTCTTGAAAGACCGAGTAGTATTTCCTCTTCTGTGTTCCCAGACTTGCTGGATTTAAGATAAGTCAGTTTAGAGGGTGTTTGCTGTTCTGGCTTGTACCCCAGCACTGCGTTTCGCCGCAGCGGGCTTTCCCGCGGGTGAAGCGGTAGCGGGGTGACGTCCTTGCTGTTAGGACTGACCCCATCTAGTTACCTGTAAGGCTGCAGTCTGCTCCTGGGGCCGTTAGAGCCGGAGTCCTGACATGGCAGGATGCCCTGAGGTATGTATATGCTTATCTCCCTCCTTAGCGGATGGTGTGAGAAGGTATTTTTTAGGGATACCTTGGTTTTATGATTAAAGGGAAGAATGTGTGTGTCTGTGTGAGTTATTAGTGGGTCTGTGGAGGGAGGTTTCTCAGACGGGCCCGGCTGAGGTTACTGCGAGAATGCGAAGTGTCGTTGGCTCTTTTCACATTTCTGTTCCATTTTAACTTTCCTTTTGTTGCGTTATTTTTGCCTTGCAATTTTTTTTTGTTTTTATTTTTATTTCACTTGAGTTTTGGTTTTGTTTTCCATTTTCCTGCTCTTCCCTTCCCTCTTCCCCTGCACTTTTCCGTTTCCCAGATCAGGCTGCAGCTGTGGGACACAGCCGGCCAGGAGAGGTTCCGCAGCCTCATTCCCAGCTACATCCGTGACTCTGCTGTGGCTGTCATTGTCTTTGACATTACAAGTAGGTATTGAGCCGGAGCGGCCGCAGGGACCTTGCTTTTAACGTGGACCTTTTATGCATTGGAAGTGGTGGTGGTATCTGAAAGGAGCTAGGACAGGCTGTCCTGCAGGACCAGAGGGGTTTCATGGGCAGAGGGAAAGTAACTGAGCATCTTCCCCCACAACCAGGGGTAACTCCATCCCATAATTCAGCAACTGGGGAATTGTTTAACCCAGGGCTGCTCAGAGCTCCAACGGTGGAGGTGATACAGAGAGGATTGGCAGGTGGGTGAACAGGGATTGTGACTTCTCATCTGTCTGTGCTGATTGGAATGAAGGGTGATTGGTAGCCTTTGGAAAGCTTTTTACTCTTTCTGCTTTGGATTTTTTTTTTTTTTAAACTTCAGAATGATACGGGTTTTTTTTTCCTTTCTGGATAACCAGAGATGTAATACAAGTAACAACTTCAGATGCCAAGGCAAAGGAACAGTGTCAGAGTAGGTAAAACAGTGCAACACCCATTTAAATAAAAGCTGTGTAGCAACTTATGAGGATTCAAGTCTCCCATTTCATTGAAGAAGAGAGCTGGCGATGCATACAAGTAATGAGAGCTTTTGAAAGAGAAGAGATGTAACTACCATAATTACTAAAGAATAAACAAGCTTAGAGGGGAATTCTCTGTAACTCTTGGCATGAATGTTTTAGTATGAGATACAAAGATATGAATACAATTATTTCATTATAACTCCTTGTTATTGATTCTACTTGATCTGGCTTTTTTGGTTAAGCTACAGTATCAGCATAAATATCTAGACAGGATTTATACCAGTGGGCCAACACCATGTGGACAAAGTCTAAGTAAAGAGTGTAGTGCAGATGAAAAACCTCTGGCCTGCCTTTATTCTGTCACAAACTCTAGATTGTAGTGAGGCTTTACGGACCAGGGCTTTGTTTGTGTTGGTTGACTGAAGTGCTTAACAAATAATAGACTTTTCTTATGATTCATCTTATATGTTGAGGGCAAATAACTATATGGTCTTTCTCCCATCCTGTAGCTTAAGTAGTTGACTCTGGCAGGATTTCTGGTTTGGTGCAAACTAATGTAGAACTGATCTGTTTGGGGTTTGAGGAGTGCTGAGATACTCTGGGAACTCATCTAGGTGAGGCAGCGTGGCAGCCTGCAGAGGTTGGCATCTTTTCTCCCCACTGTTGTGACAGGCACAGGATGCTGTTTATCCATGCGGGTGTAAAAATCTTGCCAGTCTAGGCTGTTCTTAACAGCTTCCAGATGTGTCAGAAATAATTAAGCTGATCTCATACTTTGGTAATGGACCGATCTTTTCAGGTACTTTCATTTATTCTTGTTACTGTTCTTTGTTCTTAGTGACTGAGAGGCTTTTAGGTTTCTCCTGTTACTGAAAGAGCATGCTCATGTACTTCTGAGGGCGTGATGATGATTAGGAAAATACAGTTTCCTTTACCACTCCGCAGAGCTGTTTATCAGCATTGTCTTTAGTGGTAACTGTATTTAGGAACCTCAGATAGTCTCCTGTAAGTTAATGCTGGTCACGGTAGTGTGAAATAGGGACAGTCCCATAGGACATACTTAAGTACCAGCCAAGATACTCTTAACTAGTAGAGAAAAACTGTTAGCATGTGGGGAGCTGAGAAGAAAAAGAGAAATTGCTTAGTTATGGTTAATCTGCTGGGCAGCTTGAAATGCAAGTGGCCTGTAGAGAGAGCCATGGTGAAAGTCTGTACTCAGGCCCCTCTCTGAACAAGTTACCTGTTTTGAGGAGAGGCTGGGTTAATTCTTGGTTGACCTTTCATCTTTCCTGACTGGTAAGGGCATTAGCACACTGTCATGTTTGAGTGGCTTATTTATATTTTTTTTCTTCCCCTCCAAAATGGCTGCATACAAATGTTGACTTCTAGAAATGAGAAACTGCAGCAATACTGCAGCTTTCTCAGGTCATTTCAGGGGTGCCTGCGTGGTACCTGCGTAGTGGCTGAAGGCCTTCCCTCAAATAGCATTACCCTGCACTACAAGTTCTTCCCCAGTTCTGTGGTACTTACTCTAGTTGCCTTTTTGCCTGTGAGTCTGGGGGTTGGAGTGTTTAAATCACCCCCTTGGTAAACTTTCTGGGTGAACAGTCTGGTGTAGCAGCAATGTCTGGGGGACTCTGTGGAAGCTTGTGAAGTCCAGAAGCTGTCATTACCAATCTGATCTTCCAGCACCCATGTAATATTGTGCAGGTGCTTGGAGTTTGTCACCCGGAGTTTCTGGGGTAATGAAGAGCCCTGACTTTTGCTACTGTAATCAAAGATGCCTTCAAAATGAAGCATGAACTAATTGCTTTAACTATAAGCCTTAATCTTCCTTAAGCCCCAGGGCATCAGATCTACGTACCCTGATATAGACACCATGTTGTTTTGAATCTGCTTGTAGCAAGACACTTCGCAGACATATGCTCTGTCCAGCTTCTATTTCTCTTCTAAACAAGCCAATTATTGGTCCTTCTGAAACTCCTTTCTCCCTTGTAGCCAGGCTCCTGCAAGCTGCCTTATTAACCACTGTCCTGTGCATGAACAGCTGCTCTCCCTCACTGCTGAACAAGTGGCTTTGTGAGCACATCTAACCAATTTGTGTAATTAAGCTGGGATCCAGTATCGGCCCTCCTGTGAAACTTGTGCCTGTTGAGAATGCCAACAGCAGTCTTGTTTTCTGGCAGCTACTCGTACAGCTAGTCACGTGGGGTAATGACTTGGAAGGAAACGGTATCACTCCCAGTTGTGGAAAGCTTTTGTTTGGCATTCACTGTGGTAGTTGGGCACGTTTGGACCATTATTGTTTCAAATAAGCAGGTCCAAGACCTTAGAGCTATCATATGTAACAGGTCAGTTTGTGTTTGAGCTCAAACTGGACCTGTCATCGCATTTGTGCTTGTTTCTGACTCTTTGCTTATCTGAAAGGGAGAACCCGATGCCCTTTGTGTCACGTAAAGCCTACAGCATGTCACGTTTGCTTTTGGTAGTTCAGTTATTGATTGCCTTAATCTTACCTGAAAATCCCCGTTGCCATCTTCTGGATGCTTGATGCTGGAGAACGGATGCTGGTTTACTGTGGGTGTCTGGACTGAGGGAATTGCATGTCTGTCACGTGGGAATTGCCCAAAAAGCTTTGATCTGAGATGCTTTAGGCTAGGAGTCCTGTGGAGAGCCCATACAGAGTCCTGGGTAGACCAGGAAGACGAGCTCTGTATGACTTGTTAGCTACAGCTGTCAGCAGCGTAACCTGGAGCTCTCTGGGATCAGCAGAACCCCTCGGCAAGCAGAGGAGGTCATTAAAGCACAGTATCTACTGCCAGAGTCAGAAAAGCCAACTTCTGTGGTGTGGGGGTATTTGGGGCAAGGTACCAAGGTCAACCTCAGCTTCTCAGACTGAGCTGCGTACGGTTAATTCTAGAAATGGCCTTTTCTCTAAAGGACAATTTCCTCCTTTCTTTTCTCTTGCTCTCTCGTCCTCTCTGCTCTCCCTGGCCTGGTACCAGCAGGTTCGGCTGCAGCTCTGGGACACAGCAGGCCAGGAGCGGTTCCGCAGTCTCATTCCCAGCTACATCCGTGACTCCACTATTGCTGTGGTAGTCTATGACATTACAAGTGAGTGATGCTTCGGTGTCTCGTTCTTTGAAATACTGCCTGTCAGCAGAACTCTTAAGTTACATCCAGAAGTTCTGCAAAAAGATGCTTAACATTCAAAACGTTTTTCCCCCACCCCATTTTCCTGTCTGAGCGGAAAATGATTTTTGGGTCATTTATATGTGGTGTGGGGAGATATGGAGACCGCAGGCATAGCGTTCTCCCTCTCTGAGAAGAAGTTTTATCCTTAGCACTACCATTTGATTCTTCCCTACAGACTTGAATTCTTTCCAGCAAACCTCCAAGTGGATCGATGACGTTCGGACAGAGAGAGGAAGCGATGTCATCATCATGTTGGTGGGGAACAAAACTGACCTGGCAGACAAGAGGTAATGGGGGGGGGGGAGCTGGTGGCCTTGCTGCCCTGACCAGTAAAAGCAAGGAACTGGCCAACTAGTCCATCTTCAAATCAATTGTTGATGTTTAAATGAAGCATAAATACCTTGTCATGAAATTCGATTTCTGGTTTTGGCATAAGCAAAGTTACTCCCTTTTGCTATTCCACAAATGGTTTCGGTTTAAACAAACCTACCTAAAAAAATTCCTTTAAGTCTCTATACAGTGTTTCTCAATGGTGTATTTTGTCTGATTTTTTTCTTTCCATGCTGAGGTAAAAAGATGTCATGCAAAAGCAAGGAAATCTGCCTTTTTTCAGTATTCCTGTTTACATGACTCTTTCTGCATGTGCAACTGGAAGTTCGTAGTAAAGTTTTTTTTGTTAGAAGATGCAGCCTGAGCTTTTGTGGTATCAGTCTAAAAAGTTTCCCTCTTGAGCATAAATTTCATGTCATACATGACAAACTGATGTTGTGGATGCGTGAGAGGAAACTAGATTAGCAAAAGCAGACTTCCCCAAGAGGCGTGAAAAGTTAATTAGACTCTTAAAATCACATGGACTTAATATTTTGTCATAAAGCATTTTGCTTTTAAAACTCTTAATCCTGTAACACCGCTTCAACCAACGTAACCAATGTAATGGCTTCTTAGAAAACCACAGGTTTGCGCTTTTGGATTTCTATTTCAAATTCTTCTCTTGATTGTTGATTTAACAAAAACGTTGTTGAATGTTTTCAGAGATTTTCGTTCTTTATGAAGACGTCAGAAACAGTGTAGCTAAAGAAAGGTTTTTATTTTAATGGTTAGTAGTTGGCAAAGGGAAGATGGAGTGAGCGTGCAGTTCCTTACAGTCCCAATACTTTAAACTGAAACACCTTCACAGACACCACATACTCTAAGATGTGTGCCTCGTGTGTCATAGCACATATGAAGTATTGAAATGATGGAGAATTTTTATTGGTGCAAAAGAAAGCACCTCAAAAAGGCAGAACTGGGAAACACCGGGATCTCACGGCAAAAATGGGGTCTTACAAAATCAAACCCTTCTCTGTTCACGAGACACTTCCGATCAAAGATAACCACTTGAAAAGCCTTACAGGTGGAACATTAATGTTTTCTCCAAAAAATCTTGCACTATTCTCTGACCTGCTTGTTCATTTACTCTGTTCCTTGAGGTGATGGGCCTAATAGGGATCTGACTGTTTCACTGTTGGATGCTACCACATTTTAAATTCTAAACCTTGCTTTACTCACTCCTGCAGCGTACATACTGCTTCAGAAAATACTGTGACGTGGTTTTTGCCTTGTGGTTTTGCTGTTGTCCAAATGCTCGTGTGAGATGGTACCCAGCATCCCTGGTGCACAGCCTGGTGTCAGGAGATGCTTTTTGCCCTCTGTCCCTGGACAAGTCATGCTGTAGTTTTTAGTTTGCCATGCCTAGCAAGAAAAGCACAGACAATTCTAATATTGGCAGGTGGTTTGGGTCGGTGGGGAAAAGGATAATGTTAGGCTCCAGCTGGGCACTCTGTGGGCTTTGTACTGATGGTTCTTACAGAAATGTGATCTGTGTCCTCCATGCAGACCACCTCAGTCTTGGCAGCTATTTGGCTTTTCCCACTTGCAGTGGGAGGCCATTCTGAGTGTCCTGTGCCTTGCACTTTGGAAATACTGAGTAAAACTTGGTGCTCAGAGCTTCAGAAATTTGATAAAATATATATATAGCTGATTTGGATTAAGAATTCCAGGTGGCAAGACCTCAGATCAGTCTGGTCTCTGAAATCAGCTTACAAAAGTAGCAAGTTCTACTTGAGCCAGCTCTGGATGTTGACCACTCAGTATCTCTTAGGCCTTCCTGGGAGCTAGAAATAACTGCAGGTCCCTAACTGAATAACCTGGCATTTAGATTTGAGACTTTCTAATTTCTATCAAAATCCAATTTTGTGTGGAGCTGGAAAACCCAATGGGATAATTTCAGCCTTGGATTATTTCCTGATAGTATGTAAGTGAAGTGTGTGTGCAGGACAGCTGGCCCAGCATTGCCTTAAGAATTAGAAAGACCAGAAAATAGTTGGAAACATAACTACAGTTGAAGTTCATTTAGCACTAGAAATTCTTATTTTAGAAGTTTAATGAGAGTATCAGTTTAATGTAAGTGACTATCTTCTTGCCTTTTGGCCTAGGCTAGAATTTGGGATCATGGTGTTATCCAGGTACCAGTAGAAGAAGCTGCCTGGCCTTTCTTTTAAAAGGAAGTTAGATTTGTCTTGTGCTGAAAGCCTTTGAAGGCTGGACAAAGCCCCAGTATCAGTCTGAGCTTGGTCACATTGTTCGAGATGGAATACAGCCTGTTCATCCTATGGTAAAAACCAAGTGATGATGCAAGTGAAGCTCTGAAGCAAAAAAGCGGAACTAAAAATAGCACTGTTCCTATTTGGTGCGGCCTGTTAAGTTTTTTCTTTCCTGTTAATGTTGCTTTAGTTGGTAGCTGTTTCTTTCCTGCAATTTTCTTTTTATCATTTTTTGGACTATTTTTCTTTCTTTTGGTTTTTCTTTTCTGTGATTTGTTCTCATTGCTGTAGGCAGGTTTCTGTAGAGGAGGGTGAGAGAAAAGCCCAAGAACTGAATATGATGTATATTGAAACCAGTGCTAAAGCAGGATATAATGTGAAACAGGTATGTACAGGGTGTTGGTCAGAGATGCCATTGCAGGTGCTTGCTCGCAGGCAGCAGCCTACCACTTGCTGTTGCACTGCACTTGCTGCTGGAGCCTTTCTGAAATCTGTCTGTAACCTCACGGAGTTCCCTTCTGTCAACTTTTGGGAAACTGCTTTTTATATCAGGTGCAGCATATGGGGATTCTTCCTTCCCTTGAGGATGCTGTGAATGAGGCTCCAACGTACCGCACAAACTTCATCCTATGCTGCTCATGTTACTAGTACTCCTAAGTCCAGGCATCCTCTGGTAACTTACCTGAGGTTGTTTCATTCTTAGCTGGAGGATCTGGGGGTCTTAAAGACTTGGGGGATCCTGAGGTCTCCCCGGTGGTCTCTGTGCTCTTGTAAGGGGTGGTGAAGCAGCTGTCCGCTGAAGAGTGTCTCCATCACGGACATCTCTAACTCTTCCTGTCTGTTCTTCCTTTTCTGTCTTTCCACTTCTGTTTGCATCTTTGTCCAGGCAAATCACTACAGAAGAAGGTGAACAGAGAGCCAAAGAGCTGAATGTGATGTTTATTGAGACCAGTGCAAAGACTGGCTACAATGTGAAACAGGTAGATCAATGTTCTGTTCTAACGACAGGAAATCTGTGCTTTACTGCTCTGTGTATGCTTCTGCTTGGTGTTCTGTTCCATCAGATATTTGCTTATATTGTTTAAAGTCAACCCCTGAGGTGCTCCTTGCCCGATGTTCGCTGCTGCTTTATCTAGTGGAACCTCCTCTCCTGTCAAGTTAGTGATTCCCTGTCAAAGCTAAGCAAACTTACCTTGAAAGAAAGGGGAATCTAAAACCAGAATGTGCTGAGGGATGGGAACAGCACTATTTTGTGCAGCCAAACGTAATTTTGTACGTTCTCTTTGCTGTTGTTAACAGTTAATGCACTGTTTCCTAAAATCAGTGTTGACATCAGTAAGGATAATTGCTTATGCTGATTCTACTAGAGTGAAAGTTCCTGCCTCTGTTTGCAAGCTGCAGAGGAAAATTTTAGAATAGTTGAGGTTGGAAGGGATCTCTGGAGATTGTCTAGTCCTCATGCTCAGAGCAGGCTGCCCAGAACTAACTCCAGTTGGGTTTTGAATTTCTCAAAGGATACAGACTCCATCCATCTCTCCAGGCAACCTGTCACAGTGTTTGACTGCACAGTAAAAAAAAAAACCCTAACCTTTTTTCGTTATGTTTAAGCAGAACTTCTTGTATTTCGGCTTGTGCCCATTCCCTTTTGCTGTAAGCTTGTGATCCCACTCTCCACTAGTTCAGAAATCGTTCTGAAGAGTGACAACTTGGGGCATAAGGCCCAGGGCTCTGCAGGGAGCTTAAGTACTGTTGGTGTCAGCTGGGAACCATACGTAGAGTTTGCTGCACGCCAGCAGCTTAGGAGACCCTCACAGTGCAATTAGGAGACTTTAGGTTTGTTTCTTTTTGGCTCTTCTGGGTTGAATCCACTTTAGCCCTTGGTTCTAACTTACTGTTGCTTTATTTGCCTAGCGGGTGTTTGCAGTGAGAGCATCTGTGACTAAAAGGATGCTAACTGCAACACTGGGCTGGCTTGATTTTCCAAGTAACACAGTTTGGAGGTGTGGATGAGAAGCCCCTGCCACACTACTGTGAGAAGAATCATCCTTAGCTGATGATTTCTTTATGCAGGGCTTTTCCCTAGCCTGCCTGGCGGTGGCTGTGTGGTGTTAGCTGCTGCCTTAATGTCAGCAGGAGGAGCTCTAAGCATTGACTTGAAAAAGTGTGCAAAACCACTTTCTGTTTTTTAGGGGGATATGATAGTCCTTCCCAGCTCTACCCCATCCTTAATAGCTTCAGTGCAGCTCGCTTGAGCCAGCTGTTCTGCTCAGAAATGGCTGTTTTGCAGCAGGAATGAACTGAAAGGATGGGCTGTAAAACCTCAGTTATTCCATAGACTTCTTAAACCTTGGGTCTCTTGTGAGGTTGCTTATCAGAAGTCCCAAGTTGTGCACTGTAACGTTGCTGGGTGCAAAAGCGGATGAGGCCGGGAATGAGTAAATGACAGGTTCACTGAGTGCAGGAGGGAGTTGGTTTATGCGTCCCTGGAAGCATTGTTACTAATTAATTCCATGTTCTGTTCAAGTAGGAATAGGTAAAATAAAACTGGTTTGTAGGCATTGAATAACTTCTTTAATACAACCTGTTAGATTTCTTAGGTAAAATTCTCATGGTGTTTGATCACTGCTTGCTGAAGTACCCACATGACAAGTCTCTACAATTTGGACTCTTAAGATCTGCTGTAAAGCAATGTTTTTTAACATGGATTTTTTTTTTCTGACAAGCCTTCAGCTTTACCTCTTGCTACTTTTCAGCTTTTCCGTCGTGTGGCTGCTGCCTTGCCTGGGATGGACAGCACACCAGAGAAGAGCAAAGAAGACAGTATCCTTGCTTTCCTCTCAGTAGCTTCTTGTTCTCTAAAATTTGACAATTACATTTTGTTAAGTTGCGCTGACAGGCTTGTTGGCACATTGTGGGGATGGGCCTTACTGGGGTTTTGCAGAGAGGTGGCTGAAAAGGCCGGTGTATCTGGGTGTAAATTGAGGACCATGCTTGTGATATGTATATAAATGTACACAACTACTTATAACAGCAAGCACAAGTTTTGCTTTCTTCACTGAAGCTTAGGAGAAAATCTCTGTGATTTTAAAATACCGTAATAGTTTGTTTCATCTTCTTGCACAGGGCTTTCTTGTGTGGAGATCTGCCCAACTGGGCTCGAGCCTCTGAACAGTCTTGACACACTGAGTCTGCTGGTTTTGCAGTTAATCCTGTTCAGGCAGGATGTGCTCTGCTCTGCTCCAGCAGAAGAGATAGCTAACAACCTCTCCAGACACTGTTCCCTTTCTCTGTTCTTTCCTCGAGCCGGGTGATTTCCTTAACTCGTCTGCTGCAGTGATTGACATCAAACTAGAGAAACCTCCTGAGCAGCCAGTAACGGAGAGCGGGTGCTCCTGCTAACAGGCCTGTTCTGTAGCAGCACATTCCCCAACCGGCCAGTCTCACTGAAGAACATCACTGCTCATTGGCTAGGCAACCCTACTTTGTGGGCTGAAAAACCGATCTACTAAGCGAGCGAACTCCCTGTTTACTGGTGGGGAGCAGCCCCGGCCGCCCCTCTTACTGCATGGTATGAGCCCTGAGTGCAGAATGAGTGTCCTGTCTTTTTATTTTATTTTTTTTTATGTTGTCGCACTTTGGCACTGTGGTTGGTGCCCTTTACACTCTCTTCCTCTCCTTCTCCCCCTCTTCCTCACCTTGAGCCTGTCTGCTCAGATGTATCTTGTGAATGCAATGGAAAAGCCGTCAAGTTAGGGAAGACAAAAATAAAGCTTGGGGGTGGGCTTTCCACCTTCCTTACTGCCTTGCATCTTTAGTTCCCTGTCCACTCCAGCCCTGTCTCTGTCCTGCATCTCCACTTCCTCTGTTGAAAGGCTGCTCCCTTTAAACCAGTCAGTTGGACTTGGCCTTGCCTTTTTGGACAATACAGGTTATCCGTTTCTAGGCTTTTGCTTCCTGCAGGGCACACACAACATTAGCTCCTCCATTTCTCCTTTCTGTGGATGAGCTTGGCTAACTCTTGGTCACGACTTCTGAGTTCTGCCCCTCGTGTTACACACGTCACTGGAAACCCCCAAACTCTGATAGCTTTGGCCTGTTGCTCCCGTTTGTGTAGCAGAGCCCCCCTCCCCCGACTGCTCTCCTCAGTTGGAATATCTTCCCATCCTGAGGATGTTGGCGCTTGGTCAGTGTTGGCTCTCGGGCGTGGGGAAGGAAGAGGGTAGGGAGGCTTAGCAGTGTGAGGCTGGGTGGGGAGAGATCCTCCGGGTGGTTTGTAGAGACAGGAACAGACTGCAGACAGTTACCTGGAATCCATCACGATGGGGCTGCTGCCTGCTCTGGGAGTCACGGAGGCCCTTGAGGCTCCTTTCTTAGTCTCTGAGCTCCTGTTTGTCGTCGGGAGCTTCTTCATGTGGAGCAGGAGGGCTGCAGCAGACGGAGGGCCCATGGTAGCTGTTGTGCTCTCCTGTCTAGGTTGCTGCTTGATGAAATCCTACGTAGCTGCTTCTGCCTTTGTAGTAGGCTGCTGGGGGCTGGGAGCCATTTCACTTTTGGACTAGTGCTAAGCTCTAACGTTGCTAGAACTGAGACGAGCAGGGGCTGGGGTTTAGTGTCAGACCTGGGTGGAGGAACATATGCTGCTGAAGTGAATTGTGGTGTTGCTTCTTGACGGTGGAGCTTGGGAAATACATCCCCTGCCCCTGGTTTCTAATGACGTTAGTGGAGCTTTTCACAGGCTTTTACGGGGGGTTTTCATCCATCTGTCCTAACCAGAAGTCTGGCGGTTTGTTGACAGTGAGGAGAATAAAACAGTCGGATGGCTCGAAGCCATTCGCTGCTCTGTTCATCACTTACCTCGTGCTGACGTGGGGTGCTAGCGGGCAGGAGAGCGACTGACAGCGGTGTGATGGGTGGGGACAACCGTGTTCAGTGGTTCTAGTGGCCCTCCCCTGGCAGGATGCCTGTTGGCCACTGACACTGCGCACTTCAAAGCCTGCGGGCCGTCGAGGGAGGGGAAGGGGCAACCTTAGCCTGGGAGCTGGCAGTCCCCACCTTGGCTTACCAGTGGCAAGTCACCTGGCTACCAGCGACTGAGCTTTTGTTGCCCAGAGCCTTGTCCCTTCCCCTCTGGGTGAGCTGGCCTGCAGGAGGAAGCCGGGATGTGGTTTCCCATTTCACTCTGGAGTGTGTGTGTGTGTGTGTGTGTGTGTGTGTGTCCCCTGCCCTTACCCCCCTGTCCCAGCTGGCAGAGCCGGGTCCCCCTCCTCTGTACATACCCCTGTTGTGTGGGAATTGCTGATGTTTGTCGGTGTGTCCGTGTCTGCCGTAGACCAGGTTTTGCTGTCCCCTTCTCATGGGCAGGCACGCACTGCTCTGCTCTCGTGTTGTTCTGAGTCACGGACCGGGGGGGAGGGAGGGGGGAGACCCTAAGTAACGGGAGGGAGGGGGGGTAACTAGTGAAATAAAATAGTTCACTTCCCACTGTCTTCTCTATGGATGTGTATAATATTGAGTGTGTGTCTGGCCCTGCTGTCTCTAGCTGTTAGCCGAGTAAGTGTGACTATTAATATGAGTATGGACTGTCTGACCACGGCCGTGTATCACACTAAATAAAGTTATTTCACCAACATCTTGGCTGTCCTGCTGCCGGAGAGGGGCCTCGGCCTCTGCTTGTTCTAGGTTTAACGAGTCTGGCCTGCGTTGGTATGGTGGGAAAAAGCCAAGTTTACTGGTTTAAAGCGTGGCTTTGAGAGGGGAACGAGGAGGGCTTTAAACTGGATTGGGGGTGTGGCTAAGACCTAGGGGGTGTGGTCTAGCAGGCGGTGGTGGTGCATCCCATTGGTGGTTGCTCAGAGGGGGCGTGGCACCGCAGCCCCCCTGAGGATCTGTTTTCCTGTCGAGGCGGTGTGAGGGCGGCAGCCGCCATGACACTGCTGCCATGATACCGCTGCTGTGATACCGCTGCCATGACCCTGCCATCACGGCCCCACCGGGATGCGGCGTTCACCGCCTCACCAGGGGATGGCAGCGCCCGGGGAGAGCCCGGGGCCCGCCCTGGGAGGGCCCTGAGGGTGGCAGGAGGGGCCAGGCCTCGCTGCCTCCCCTCAGCACCTGCCTCTCTCAGTGGCGGCCCGCTCCTGCCAGGCTGGGGCGGGTGTCACCGACCTGGGAGCACTGGTGGTCCCAGCTCCCCTCGCACCCGAGGGGCTGTGATGGGATCCCCCTTCCTGGGTGTGTGAGGTGTTTGGGGAGCCTGAAGGCAGTGCTTGGCCTTGCTGGCCACAGGGGAGCCCCCCCGCCTCCCTCCCACAGGCACCCCGCCAGGCTGGGAGAGCTTGTCCTGAGCCATCAGCACTCCCCACAGTGCTGCATCAACATCCTGGATGTGCTGATGGAGAGGGCGTACGATAATGCTGCATGACATCAAGTAGCGACAGGAGCAGGACACCCAACGCCATCAACATACATGACAGCGCCCAGCCAGCTGCCAACGCTCATGTGGGCCACTACACCCGTGAGTAGGGGCTGAGGGCCCCAGGGGGACAGGGGATGGGGCTGGCTCTCTTCCACCAAAGTCTTGGCTTGTGTTAAATAGAGGGGTCAGCCCGTCCAGGCTGCTGGGCAGGAGAGAGATCTTTGGGCTACAGGACGCCACTTGGGATCTCTGCTAGGAGAGGTCGTTAGCAGCAGTAGGGCTGGGAGGTGCCGCTTGGGGGAGATGGCAAGACCACTAGAGGGGGACACTCGGGCCAGGCAGAAACCTATGGAGCAGCTACACGTCCATGCAGACCCCACACACTGTTCAGGCAGGTGAAACAATTGCCAGCAGTGTGCCCAGGTGGCCAAGAAGGCCAATGGCATCCTGGCTTGTATCAGCACTAGCGTGTCCAGCAGGGACAGGGAAGGGATCTCACCCCTGGACTTGGCACTGCTGAGGCCGCACCTCGATGAGTGGGTTCAGTTTTGGGCCCCTCACTCCAAAAAGGCCATTGAATGACTTGAGCGTGTCCAGAGAAGGGCAACGGAGCTGGTGCAGGGTCTGGAGCACAGGTCTGATGGGGAGAGGCTGAGGGAACTGGGGGGGTTTAGTCTGGAGAAGAGGAGGCTGAGGGGAGACCTCCTGGCCCTCTACAACTCCCTGAAAGGAGGGTGCAGAGAGGGGGGATGAGTCTCCTGACCCAAGGAACCAGCGCCAGGACAAGAGGGAATGGCCTCAAGCTGCGCCAGGGCAGGGTCAGACTGGCTCTTAGGAAGTATTTCTTTGCAGAAGGGGTTGTTGGGCGTTGGAATGGGCTGCCCAGGGCAGGGGGGGAGTCCCCATCCCTGGAGGGGTTGAAGAGTCGGGCTGACCCAGCGCTGAGGGATCTGGTGGAGTTGAGAACGGTCAGTGTGAGGTTCACGGTTGGACTGGAGGAGCTTCAAGGGCTTTTCCAACCGAGATGATTCTGGGATTCTGTAATTTATTTTCCTCCTTGTTCAGGGCAGCGTCCGAAGCCCTTAAAGAACAGGGATGTGGTGACACCGGGATCCTGGCAGGTCAAGGATGGGTGTGACACCATTATCAATTTCTCTGTCAAACACCCAGTGAGGGAAGAGCAGGCTGGGCCTGAAGGCTCTCCCATTACAGTGATCTCCTGAACCGGAGGGTTCTGGTAAGGGCAAAACGCTGCCCTAAGGTTACCAGCTGCACAAATTCACCTGAATTAGGAGTCTGGGATGGTCTCTTGAACAGGATATGGCGCTGGCTGCCTTAGAGCTGAGCTACACCCAGTCAGTGACAGCAAGTTCCTACCTGTGCCTGGGACAAACTGGGATCACAGAGCCCCCAGCATGTAGCTGTGTAATTCCTTTACAAGTTCCTCAGCTTGAGGCAGCTCCTCTCTGCCTCTAGCCTAGTCTTTGCCCCCTACTTTCAAGGCCAGACCTGAGAGAGGGAGAGGGCAGGGAAGGTGGAAGACAGCATCTGGCTGCTGTGTCTGCACAGAAATGCCCTGGCTCTGCGCAGGGCAGTCTCTTACCCAGAGCATTCAGCTGGGCCCAGCAGCTGCAGTCTGACCTGCCTGGCTTGGGTAGCTCCAAAAGGTAACTCTGGTTCTGCAGGATGATGCAAATTCTGGCCCCAGTCAGCAGAAATCCTGCTCGTGATCCAGAGTGCACCTACATAACGTGGCACTCCCGTTCCAGGCCCTCTTTGGCAAGCGATGATGTTAATGCTGCGGCTTGCTCTCAGGGCTGCCAGGTGGTTGGTAGGAGTGCTGCCATTTTCTGGCACACTACTGTTTGTTTTTTTTCCCCCCCCTCAATTTATTAGGGTCGCTGCCAAAATAAAGCTTTGCAGGTGAGCAGAGCATTTCCAAAGTGCGTGTGCCAAGTCCTGCTGCAGTGGCTGGAGTTGAGGGCTGAAGGCCCAGGCCTCCCAGGGGGGCTGCGCCTGGGATGGGCATCTCAGCTTGGCTCCAGTGTGGCGTCACATTCTGCCAGCTGACAGATTAATTTCTGAAACCAGAGGGGTATGAATAACGCCATAACTCTGGTCTCTTGTGCCATAACCTGTCTGAACAGGATCTTGAAGCTCAGTAGCTTGTGGAGATCCTGAACGGAGTGGCAGAGCAGTGCTGGAGGGGTCTCTCGTGCCAGAGGCGAGACAGGGACAAAGAGTTTCAGTACAGGAAGTTTAATTTCCCTCTCCTAAAGCAGCTGATATTGTCAGGAGATCTGGGCGAGCAGAAGATGGTCCCATCAAGGAGTTAAATCAGCCTTTTGCCTCTCTCAAGTGGGTCCTGAGTCCCTCCTAAGCAGCCATAAAAGAAATGGAGTAGGTGTTAGTAGATGAGACATTGCCAAGACCTTTTCTAAGCTTCCATGGTTGCTGCTCCGGTGCTTCCCTCTGCGTGAACCTGTGTAAGGAGGAACCTTACACAATCCTGCTCAGACCCATCCAGTGGTTTACAATAAAGTGGAGGGGAAGCTTTCAAAGAAAATCTCTGGGTTTGTAGGCTTTTCTCTCACAAGGGGACTGTGTGGATCCAAACACACCGGCCCCGCTCAGCACCGAGACGGAACGGGGCCGGGAGCATGCGGACGTTTGTACCGGACGTTTCTCAGGTACAAGCTGCCCCGCCGTAACACAGCACAGCTGGTTTTGGGGCTGTTGCTTCAAAAAGTCAAGTTACCTGCAACACTGTCTGCTGCCCTGGTGTTAGCACCCGGAGTGGGAGCCCAGTTTTAAAGGTTCTGTGATCCCCTTGGGTTAAATCAAGGTGAAACGACAGCAGACGACCAGTTAAAATGTTTTACTTGCGGTAGAAATACTTGGAAAAGGGTAGTAAGCGATGTGGTCTCTTATATATCAGAAAAAAAAGAAAGGAAAGAAAAGGAAAGGAGAGAGAGAGTCAAAGAAATCCAGTCACCACCCCTGGATCCAGCATTGTCTCAGGTCTGGTGATATTGGGTGGTGGGTGCACACCCAGCAATGTTTTCTGTCGCCTTTTAAGTTCATCTTACCAGCTGATTTGCATACTAGACAAGGAGAGGCAGTATTCCACGAACTCATTTCCATGAGAGACGAGGAGAAGGTGGAGCGGGGGTTCTGCGCGTGCACTGAGGGGGAGTTGGGTGCACCAGCCCTCTCGTCAGATTGAGTCGTGGTCGCTATCTCCCCATCGCCTTTATTTCTCCTCCAGTTGTCACAGATTTTTGCTGACTTCTTGCTTCTTGAGCAATCATCCGGCTTCTGGGGCAGAAATGCTCACCTCTTATCAGTACTGATCACCTCTTCAATGATGAAGTCGTTGGCAAGGCCTGCAATGGTGTCAAGTTTACACAGCAGAGCCACAAAGTACTGGGATTACGCCAGTGATTAGCGGTACTTGGGCTTGATGAGAAATGTTTGGTTTCACTCAGTCCAGTTTCCCCCCTTTGAGGCTTATCTAAGGAGTTTGGGGATACAACCGGAAGAGAGTGGGGACGTGCATCCTTCGATACACTCCCGCTTCCTTGGGCGGCGTTCCTTAGACTAATCTTAAACTAAACTGAGACTAAGTTCATTAGACTAACGTCCTTGAGATTTTCTGTGTCGGTGAGTGTTTGAGGCATTCCTTCCTTCAGTTCCTTACATTCGGCCAGGGAGTTACTCACTGACAGACTAAAGCTGCTCCAGTGCTCCTGACTCTTGGCCTCTCTTGCAAGTCGCTAAAAAAATCCAGTGGTGTTGGGCCTGTTATTTTCCCAGCAGGAATTGTTGAAAAATAATTACTAATTTAATCAGCAAGGACAGTTTGTGCCATTTCAGCAAAACCATATCTTGGAAGGTACTTAAGAAAACTCCTTGGAACTAGATGAGTAATCAAGGACTGTAACAAACGGAACTAACAACCAAGGCTGTACCATATAAGGAAGGAGAATTCAAAGGTTCAAACAAAGCTCAGGAAAAGTTCCTCTTCTAAAAGACCACCAAAGACCCCATGGAAGCCCCTCAGAGACCCAAGCCCCACACGTAATGACTATGAAGATATGATAATTAGTTCTGGGAAATTTAATACACATGTAACAAGAGTGATACAGGCTTTGGCTGAGGCAACATATGGCGGACATGTTAGGTGGAACAATTCCCTCATGTCCCTGGCCAAATAAAGTAATGCCTGCTTGTTAACACGAAACCCAGCATTAAGGACTTTTATTCCCTATTTTGGTGACAGAATCAGCAACTACCCGTTCGTCCCTCCAGTTCCAGAGGATAAAACGGGCTCTGATGACCAGTATAAACCCTAGCACTGGTTTGGCAGTTCAGAGACCCAAGACAGGAATGTGTTTTGGGGAAGAATCCACACTTTCCTGTTAGCCCACAGGCAGTCACGGGGCCAGCGTGATGGTGGCTGCGAAGGCACCCTGCTAATTACCTCTGTGTAATGACAGGGAGGAAGCTGCCGGCAGGGGAGATGTTCCGGGAGCTCCTGCGCTCTGAAGCAGGATTAAGATGGAACGCTGAGGTTGTATTTGCAGTCCCCTGTGGAAAGGTGTGCGTGCCAGTGCTGTTTTCCAGCAGGCAGAGCACAGAGTCAGCTCTGGGGCCAGGGACCGGCCACTGAACCTTCACCCCGGCATGTCCAAGCACAACGGGGAGGGGGGAAGGGAAGAGGGAGCATTGAAACCTTGCCTCGCTGCAACCCGAGCATCCTCCTTCCCTGAGGAACACGTAAATGCTGGGAGACTGGAGTGGCGAACGTCCCACAGGACACAGAGGCCTGTCTCCATAGAAAAGCTCTTTTACCTTCTCAGGGCGTTACAGTGGGCCTTCCAGGATGTCTATTTCCCTGGTAGAAAAGCTAATTTTTTTATTCTGAGCAGAAGTCTTTTTTCTAGTGTATTTTATGCTGGCTTTCTGCCCAGCGGTTGGGTTACAAGCGGCCCGGCTGGCAGTGCTGAAGCTGTGCCAGGGCTCCTGCTCTTGGCCGTCTCCAGCAAGTTGCCACCGCAGACAAAATCCTCCATGGCAGCTCTTACTCCTGGCAGTGCCGAAACACCACTCTGGGCTAATCAAGGGCCGATTTCCACCACAATCAGGGGAAAAACACCCTTAAACCGAAGCTGCACCTCGTGCAGGTCCCGCTGCAAGAGCAAGGGGAGACAAACCCTGTCCCAGCTGTCCACCCAGCACCTCCTCGGGCAGTAATGAACAACCCTCCACTTCCTGAGTGGGAATAAGATGAATTCTGGTTGCTGTAGTTGTTTTATTACTTCAGTTATTACAGATAAGTGGGAAACACCGCACAGAAGGCCAGAGCAAGGGCTGTCCTGATGCCGTTTACAATGTGACACCACCATGCATTTGCACCCAGTTTTGCCAGTAATGAGCATGTTTTCTCCCAGCACAGGGCACAACAGGTTTCCTCCTCTTTCTCGGAGAAAAAGCAAAGGGGAGAAGTTGGCCTCAAAGCAGCGGGGAGCTGTGCTGGGAGCACGTGGCAGGGACGGGGCTGTACCAAGGTAAGGCAGCAGGTTCAGCGAGCAAAACCCTCAACCATGCAAGCACCACCCCCAAGAGGACCTGGCCAAGTGTCCCCACAGCCCTTCACAAACCTGCTCCGGGCGTCTCAGTCCCGTTTCGGGGGGGTCGTTGAGCAAAGAGGTACAAACGTGCCTTGGCAGATTAGTGCAGCTAGAGATGTGTGCTGAGTTTGAGTGGATTTTACTTCTGTTCCTCGAGTCCCAAGCAAACGCAGCAGTGTAGAGCAGAGGTAGGACAGTGGAGAAGGGAACAATTTCACATCACCGGAGAAGCGAACAGGTTGATCTCTCGGAGGACAAAGGCCATGCTCTGACCCTCTCGGCCTTACATCCTACCAACAACCCGCAGAGCAACTCCTTTAAATTAAGTCCTACTAGAAGAGAAGCACAGTCTTGCCGGAGAAGTTGCCCGCTTCCACATCAGCTTGTTTCAACACCCAGTTCCAGGAGTACAGACTAAATTCCCATCCATCTTCCAGCTAAATTAAGACTCCGCTGGGAAGCAGCGCTGATGCCTGTGCAGCCAACAGGACAGTTGTGGCTCCAGCGACAGCTGAAACTTCATGTGTCATCTCGGATGTTGAGGAAGAGAGTGGAGAGTGTTTTGCAGGGCAGCCGCCCTGGAGACGCAGCAGATGGCTGCCTACTAGTGAACAGTTCTTTCCTTCTGCCTCTGGTAATCTGGAAGGGAAAGAGAAGGCACGGCTGAAAGAGCAGGAGAGGCACTCACTGATGGCAAGGGGGAATTACCCAAAATGTTAAAGGAAAACATAGATTCTGTTTATACTCAAGTAGAGGCAGCGTGCGCTGCCCTCTTGGGTAGCAGCTGCCTTTACAACAGCATATTTGCACTCCAGCCAGTCTTTTCAGGTTATTCCAGGGCATTTAGAACAAAAGTTTGTTTAAAGTCCTCTCTTCCCCTGCTCCATATTTTCCTTCTTCACATAAGGGTTGGTTTCCATTTTATCAGGAATCCTTGTTTGGCTTGACTTGACCTCTATTTTTCCCCCCCCCCTTCTATCTATGAACTTTATGGGTGCAGAAACTGAGCATTAATAGTTTTTTCCCTCAGTCAGAATTTAAACATCCTTAAGGATTAAAACCACAAGTATCAGCATAGATCCACTAGTGACAGAACCAATTCCTGTGTCATTCAAGGATAAGTAGCTGCTTCTGCAGCTCGTAAAGTTAACACTTCCACTCCACAATCATCCCATCTTTTAGCGCTGTGTCACTAAGCCCTGCTCTACAAGTTTTTCTACGTGGGCAGCTGAAGCCAGTCCTTGCTGTTTAGACTTGGTACCTGTCCTGGTCTCCAGATCAAAGCCCAGTGTTCTTCCCAACCTGCAGGCTTAATACTGTCTGAGGCCTTAGATTTGTAACAGCTAAACTCGGGTGGAATCAGCAGGGACTTTTCTCCTTTTCTCCAAGGAGAAACGCTGCTGCATGACTGGACTCGGGAGCTAGCAGGCACTCACTGTAGGGGAAGTAACGCACACGCATGGTGATTTCACGGGCCGTCTTCAGGATCTCCACGGCCTGAAAGCAGAAAGAGTTGCTCAGCAACCAGGCTGGACAGGAAGGAGGAATGCACCGCTTACATAGTGCTGCCAGCTGAGAGGCTGGAAGGAGACGGTGCATGCACAGATTTCTGCGCTCACCTTGCTGTGCTCGATGTCCTGGAAATCCACATCGTTCACCGAGAGCACCTGATCCCCTTCCTGCAGCCCAGCCCTGTGCGCATCCGAGTCGGGGATCACCTGCAGAGGGAAGAACAGAGTCGGCAGCAGTGACACTCGGCACGGCCAGCGCCGCAGCTCCCTCCCCACGCAGCCATGGCCTCCCCACGGCACTGGGGAGAATGGGGAGCGCACCAGCAACACCCCCTGGGCTGGGGAGGGCTCAGGAAATGGTGCAGGACTGTCTGATTGCGGCTTGGCGCGTGGTAAATTACAGCCGTGAGTTCGGAGACGTGTATAAGGCATGGGACAGTCTCCCTGCACGCCCAGCTGGCTCAGCAACACCCAAGGGAACAGACAAAACAGATAAAATGGCAGAAGGACAGACACACCTTTGAGATGAAGATCCCCAGCTGCGAGGCTTTTCCTCCCCGGATGTTGAAGCCCAGCTGTGAGAGACACCGGCACTGAAATGCTGTCACCCGCTTCGGCCCAAGGGTCCTTCCCGCTGCTCCCGTCTCCGGTGTTGGTGCCTCAGTGTTCGGCCCGTCCCTCCCTGCCAACCTCCGTGGCGATCTCACCTCCAACACCCGCGGGGCTCCCTGTGCTTTAGCAGCTCCACATCCCGAGATAATTGTACTTCTCTCCGCCTCACCCACGAAGCTTTCTGCTCCCTCTGCGGCACGGCCCTTCCCCTTTCCCCCACCCGTGTCCCTGGATGAGGAAAGTGCCCGCAACCTGCCCGACCTCCCCCTTGCTACGACGATTATCATCATCCCACAGCTCGGCCTCTGCAACAACTGATTTTTGTCAGGAAAAGCCTTAGGAAGGGCGGCCGTGAATCAAACCACGGGAAACGCCACACCGAGGGAACGACCGGGCAGGGCCTGCACCTCCCCGCGGGGGCTGCGCGGCGGCACCCGTCCGGCTGCAGAGGGGTTAAACGGGGGGTCTCACCTGCGCCCCGGGCGGCTTCTTGAGGACGATGGTGCGGGGCAGGAACTGGGTGAGCTCGCTGTTGTAGTCGGGGTGATACACCCTCTGCAAACGGCAACGCGCCGCCGGCCGTCAGGCACTGGTACCCGCCGCACACCCCCCACCCCCGCCGGGGCCGCGGCCCCCCGACACCCTCCCGCGGTCCCCTCACCTCATGTGGCGGCACCCAGGCGGGCGGGCTCTCGTAAGGCGGCAGGAAAACCACCGGGAAATCATCGTAAGGTAACCGGGCCTCCATCTTGCCGCGGCCGCCTGAGGGGACGGACGTGCTGCGCCGCGCCCCGCCCCGCCCCTCGCCGCGCGCCCGGGCCCCGCGTCGCGATTGGCCGGTTGCGGCGCGTGACCCCGGTTTGAATGTTGGCGGTTACGGCGCCGCCATTACAGCGGGCAGCGGCGGCTTTAGGTGGGTCCCACTGGGGCGGGCGGGTCGAGCTAGAGCCGCTGCCGGGCTTGGCGGGTCGCTGCGCTTCTCCCCTCGGCTGGGTGTCGCGGGGAGACTGCAGGGCTTGGTCTGCCGCTGGGCGCGGCCCGCCGGGACGTCGGTAGTGGCCTAGACCTGGCCTAAGCCTCGGGGTGCCAGGTGGGGGTGGTGGGCCGCAGTGCTGGGCCCTGCCGGAGCGGTACCTCCCAGCGGGCGCTGCTCCTGCGAGGTCTCAGCCGGCTCCGCTCCTCCGCAGGGTGACTGAAAATGGTGAGGGAAGATGATAAGGTGATCCCGGTGCGGGTGGCGTTGCGCTGCCGGCCCTTGGTGCCGAAGGAGACCAGCGAAGGCTGCCAGATGTGCCTGTCCTTCGTCCCGGGGGAGCCGCAAGTAAGGGAGACAACCCCCTGCGCCCGGGGGTCCGCAGTGCTTTCCCCCAACCCCGCCCCGGGGTGTGCTGCCGGGGTGCGGCGTAGTCAGCCCTGTCTGTCTCCTCCGCAGGTGGTGGTAGGTAACGATAAGTCGTTCACTTACGACTACGTGTTCGACCCTTCTGTTGAGCAAGAGGAAGTCTTCAACACAGCTGTCAGCCCTCTCATACGAGGCATCTTCAAAGGTTTGTGGTAACTGAGGTCGAGCTCTGCTTTAACATACTGGGGGTTTTGGTGGGCTTAGCTGTGTGGAGGAAGGGGCTGTTTAATTCTCCCTTCTGACTCGCTTTTTCTTTGATCTTCTCAGAAAATAAAACCCTGTGCTATCTAGATACTGACTCCAGCCTCTAGTGAGATGTGCTAAATCTTACCTGTTTACAACCCGTTGTACTCCACAGGGTTAACAAAGTGACTTGTGTGTGTTCTTTGGGTCATTTTGGTTCCTGAAGCTATTTGTATAAGGCAAGAGAATTTTATCAAGAGTAATACGATGAATTGATAAGCATCCCATCCCAGAAGCTGTTAGTGATGCTACAGTGGAGCTAGGATGGCAGAGGACTTATACTGTTTCTATGATTAGCTCTGGTGAAGCAACAGCACAGTCTTAAGAGAGCTCGAATAATAATTTTATCTGTGCTTTGGGGAGCTTTTCGTTGACTTTTTCCCCCTTGATGTTACTAACTGCGCATAAATATTGTGTAAACAGTGAGGGGCAATGATTTTCTGGAAGGATGCTTTTACTAGAATGTAGCTTTGTTCATCACAGTTTCTTCTGGTTCCCGCGTGACTGTCTGATCCAGACGCCCTTTGTTCCCCCAGGGTATAATGCTACTGTCTTGGCCTATGGACAGACAGGATCTGGAAAAACGTATTCTATGGGAGGTACCTACACTGCCAATCAAGAGCATGAGCCTAGTGTGGGGGTCATCCCTCGAGTAATCAAACTGCTATTCAAGGAGAAGGAGCAAAGGCAGGATTGGGAATTCATCCTCAAAGTTTCTTATCTAGAGGTAAAAGTTGTTTTGAGTTGCAAACTATTGTAAAGTTATGAATTAGAGAGAAAGTGAGTTTTAATGAGGCCACCTCCTTCAAGTAGTAGGTATTTTTATTAAATCAGAACTGAAGACTACATAAGGTCTTGTCAGGAACGGGATTCTGAGTCCTGGGTATCTTCCTCTAAAGGTAAAATGAGTAGAATGTCATGCAAAGTTCGCCACAATTTCAGCATAACTGTCCATCTTCATGCGAATTGTTCTCTTGCAAGGCTGCTAACTCTGAACTGCTGTCCTGATGCTTTCAGATCTACAATGAGGATATTCTCGACCTGCTGTGCCCATCAAAAGAACGGTCTTCTCAAATCAGTATACGGGAGGATCCAAAAGAAGGCATAAAGGTCTGTTGCCCTGTTAGATATAAGTACATAAGAGGGTGACGTGGCTAGGGATGAATGTTTTGGTGAAACAACTGTTTGACTCCTGGAGCACTGCTTTCTATTAGTGCATATGAAATCATCACGACTACTCATTCCTCTCAAAATTGAGCTGTTGAGGATCCTTAAGTTTACTCAGAATAACACCAACAGGTTCAGACATTCATGACAAAGCCACTTGCAAGTCCTACTCTGACTTGTTCTGAAGGCTGATTTAGGTGAATATCTGAGAATGTTGTACTTTGGGTCCCTTCACCAAATTTCAAACTCTGTTGCAATTGTACTTGTCAGTTTGGTTGAAGTAGCACGCCACAAAGGGATCCTGTGGGGAATTATTTTAAGTGCCCAAGTTATTTCCTTAGCAGTTTTGTACAGATGTGTGCTTATAGTGTAGTGCCGAAAAACTGCGTGCTGCTGCTTGCTCTGTTTTATAGTTCAACTTCCATCCATTGGTCATGCTTCATTCGTACGGTTTCAGTTTGCAGTGGTGGGTGGGTTGTTGGTTGTCATACGCACAGTTTAGGTGTGATGACACCTGTAGCTTTCATCCATTAATGGTTCTGTTGGGTGTAATCTTGTGCTGCTCGCTGTCATCTCTAAAGTACCAGGGTGTGACTCATCCATGTGTTATAGTGGCATTGGCCCTTCAGGGAAAGCACAAACTTGCCAAGAAGCACAATCAGTCCTTCCTACTCGGTGCCCTCTGTCCTTTATGCCCTTAATACCTGCCTCCCCTCCGCTCTGTTCACACAAATACCCCACCCCCTTCAGCCAGTTTGCCCTTTCTCTGCCTGTGACTGGCCCAACTTTCAGCTCCCAGCTTGGCCACGGGGATTTCCGCACAGAGTACTGAGGAGCCTTGTCTCCATCCCATCAGCTCAAGCAGGCACTGAGGAACTCAGTGCGTGCATGTAGGGAAAGGATGAGGGAGAGGAGATGCAACTTAACGTTACTGATAGGAAATTCAGAACAGATTTTTGCTGGGGGAATCCATACCAAGCCTCTGGCTTGAAGTGAGACTCTGATTCCTGTGAGTGCGTATTTACACAGAGCCTTCACTTTGCTGTAGTCTAAGACGGAAGATAATTTCTCTGATGTATGTCAGGGTGAAGTGGGAGAGGATAAATGATGCTTTCTTCCTGGATACAGATTATAGGGTTAACAGAAAGAAACGTCACCTGTGCCCAAGATACTGTCTCCTGCCTAGAGCAAGGGAACAACTCCAGAACGGTGGCCTCCACGGCAATGAACTCCCAGTCCTCACGGTCCCATGCCATCTTCACCATTTGCATTGATCAGAAAAAGAAAAATGACAAGTAAGTGTGATCGTGCAGCCACTCCTGGCAGCTTTTAGGGGTCAGGCTTCCTCAAAATTTCATAGTCCTGTCATTCTTGGTCGGGGATGAACTCAGCTGAGCTACTCCTGAGGCAGTCCTTTATCTGGCTGTCTCTGATATGAAGTATATCTTTCAGCCCAGTAACTCATCTGTAGTAACCACTGACTGCTCCTTTCCTAACTGCATGTTTATTTGAGAGAGTAAAATAGTTTATTTCTGCCACAGGAACAGCAGTTATCACTCCAAGCTACACCTGGTTGATCTTGCTGGCTCTGAGAGGCAAAAGAAGACCAAGGCTGAGGGAGACAGACTAAAAGAAGGTCTGTAGGAAAAGGACTGGTATAGCTTGGGTTTCTTATCGCTTTTGAGTTAATCAATTGAGTCCTTGTTGGGAAAAGCAAAGCAAGTCTTTAATTAACCCTTATAATGTGCTTTTTTTTAACCTTAAATTTTTTTATAAGGACAGAAATAACCAGTTCCTAGCTATTGAGGTGGCTGTACTCACTGTTATCTGTTTGTATGCAGGCATCAACATCAACAGAGGTCTCCTCTGCCTGGGGAACGTAATTAGTGCTCTTGGGGATGAAAATAAAAAGGGTGGCTTTGTTCCCTACAGAGACTCAAAGTTAACAAGACTGCTGCAGGGTAAGAGACGGGTGATAAAGCCTAAATCTACAGATGCGCTGTAAATGACAAAGTATCAGAAAAGCCCTCAGCCATACATCCACAGTTCAAAGCGGTAGCTGCTGTTGACAGAGGGAGTGCATTTAGTGGTTTCATTCCTCTTCTCACTGAAGCTAGACCGCTTCTGTACTCTTATTTTTAGGTTGCAGATGCATTGAGATGGATTCATTTAGAAGTCCTGCTCTTTTGTGGTTTCTATGTGATAGGAGAAAACTAGACAAATTCAGTGCAATTTTTTGGTGGGGAGAAGGAAGATAAGTCTGGAAGCAGACATCTATTATTACACCCTAATTATAGCTCCTTACTGGAGGATATCACAAGCAGAAGCTCAAGCTCTCTGTGCCTTCACTGTGCGCTTCATATTTGTTTTGTTTTCTTAGTCTGAATATCTGATGGTATTTGTGGTACTTATTTTTCAATAGTTGCAATGGTCTTTTAATACATTTTATCTAAGTTAGCCCTTAATGTGAGCATAGCTGTTTTAATGCAATTTACTGGGATTTTTTTGGTAGTTAAATAACTTGGTAGAAAAAGTTAGTCTTCAGTATCTTCCGTATCTGAAAGTATTGAATAAAAAGACACTGGATTATGCAGAGCTGGATGTGGGGCCCTTTTCTGATTAAAAGGTTTTAAGTATCCAATATGTGTTAGTGTAAAACCAAAGGATAAAATGCCATGCAGCTTGATGATCGGAACAAATAATGTTCTTAGCCACTAATTCTTTAAATTGGAAGATCAGATGTGAATTCTGATGTCTGGATATCCATGGAGGTCTTGAGTATTATTGTGTGGGAGAAGAGAGGGGAAAACCTAAAAACTATGCCAGAAACAGCATACAGAAATTGCATCAATTACAGAAATTACTTAATAGAACAACAATATTACTGGGGCTTCTGATGTGAAATCATTGGTGCGTAGAGTTGAGATGTAACTTTTGGGACTTTGGCTTTCAAAAAAGCGCTTTAGTTTAGTACTGACTGGGGCAGAGGAGAAAGGAGGTGACAATGACACAAAACCACAGCGGGATATCTTCAAGGTGTAGTATGGAGCTGCACTCGTGTGGTCTCGGATATCTTAGTGATGATACGTTACTGGTCATTCTTGCTCTGTCTGAGCTTTGATTATGCCTCGTTTTCCTTCGCAGATTCTCTGGGTGGTAACAGCCACACTCTCATGATTGCCTGTGTAAGCCCAGCGGACTCCAATCTAGAAGAAACTCTAAATACTTTGCGTTATGCTGACAGAGCAAGAAAAATAAAAAATAAACCAATTGTCAACCTTGATCCCCAGGCAGCTGAGTTGCATCATCTAAAGCAGCAGGTATTGGGTGCTTCCTTCATGTGAGAGGAGTCAATCTGTGCTTTTGGTACTAAGCTCAGTGAACAGCAAGCAGAGACAGGGTGCCTAGCCACACAAAATGTGCAAAGAATATTTAGTATGTGTTTTTCCGGCTCTTGAGATGGCTGTATAAGTGCTGTAAAGGGAATACGTGAATATTTCTTGTAATTCTACAGCAACTATTCAGTGCCGTAGAGAAATAGTAGTGTTATTGTGATTGACATGTCCCTTCTGCCAAACAAATCATCACCTGGCCGTTAGGCTACAGGCAAAATCAGAAATACAGTGCTGGTTGCCTCGCTGACATCACCTGCCTGTGTCCAACACAGAGTGGGGAGTGGAGAGTGTTCCTGTGTGGGCAGCTTCAGAGGGAAATCAGTTGCATAAACTAAAATTGGTTAAACCCGAAGCTGGAAGTGCCCAAGGGCTTGTCTACCAATGCGAGTTAACCAGGTTTACTGTGCCTGCTTGACTGTGTGTCTATGCTACAGTGTCATGCTACCTCTCCCCAGAAAAACTCAGTGATCTTGTTCCACAATGGATCACTTACTGCATGGGAGTGTTCAGCAGAGCCTAGTGAATGTTTATTAATGCACTGTAAATTCAAGTCACGTATTCAAGCAGCTTGGGAAGGCAAGTTATCCGAGTCTTTATCTCATGTAGCAACAGAGCATTGATTCAGCAAAGCGGGAGACCTGCCCTTTGGACCAGCAAAGCCTCCGACAGCCTGCCCAGAGCAGTGTGTCTGCTCTCTGGGGGTGACGTAGCATGCTCCCATCTGAGCGTTCCTGACAAAGTAGCTTTTTTTTAGGAGTAAATGACTTGAAACAGATCAGGTTGCTACAGTATTTCCACAGGCAATGGTAAAAGGACAGCTGACAGGTGACTCTTAAGACTAAATCTTAACCGTGTTCCTTCAACCATCTATTTACTATATGGGAGAGGTTTGCAACTAGCAATTGTTTGTCTTTCTAGGTACAACAGCTACAGGTGTTACTGCTGCAGGCCCATGGAGGGACCCTCCCAGTGTCTATCAAGTAAGCTTTGTAGATCAATGTTCGATGTAACCGACGGCCATCACACACCAGCAAAGGCTCTAGATCTCCTTTGCTCTAGACAGTGCTGTAAAGTGAGGGTAGAGCAAGCTGGTTGCTTTCTAATAGGATCTGGACAATTTTTTTCTCCTTTTTGTTCTTTTTGTCATGCTTACTGGCATTCCATACATGTATGGGTCATTTAGTTTTGTAGCAAACCCCTTAAGATTTCAACAATCCATTGTAGGAAATATGAGAGGAACTAGGCAATGTCTCCTAAGTATCTGTTTCTCAGACTTAGCTATCCCTTTTTCCTCCTCTCTTCTACCTCTAAATGTAGGGCACCTCCATTTGCATTGTTCCTAGAAGCACAGAATGCAGGGAAGAATTGGACTGTGTAGGTCTTGTCTTCTGAGGATGTTTCAGAGTACACGCAGTTTACAGACTTGCTATTTGTTGAACAGCATTACTGTTTCAAAAGTGTTTTCTTCTCTTGCAAATGTTTGGTATGCTGTATTACTTAAACTTTTGAATTCAGATTAGACTTCCTCCAGTTATTTTTGTGCGTCTGCTACAGCCTATATTTATTGTAAGTTATTTAGGAAACTTGGAGGTAACTTCAGTGCTATTGCAAACCTCTAGTGAAGTCATGCTCACAAGCAAACTGGTCCTTAATGTTTCAGTAGTATGGCACCTTCAGAGAATCTTCAGTCCCTGATGGAGAAGAACCAGTCACTAATGGAAGAGAACCAAAAGCTGAGCCAAGGGCTTAGTGAGGCTGCTGGTCAGACAGCACAGATGTTGGAGAGGATCATTCTGGTAAGGTTTAGTTACTCAAGAAGAGCTCTAAGTTGCATGACTTCCCCTTTTAGCCGAAGATCAATCAGTAGCAGCTCCTGCACTAATGGCATGTTGGGACACTCTCTCCTTAATGTTCCTTTCACATTTATTTCAAATCTTTAGCTATCAGTCACAACCAAAAGTCTTCCAGAGCCTGTCAGTGCCTATAGATCTGCTGGCTTCAGTGGAGAAAAGTAGACCTGAATCTTTCAGCTTTTCCGTTGCTTTAATGTTTTAAATACCAGCACTTGCGCATGTGCTCTTTTCCCTCTTCTCCACCCCACTCTGCTTTGTTTCAATTCACCGCAGTATATTTTCCTGTGAAAAAAAGGGTGTGAAGTCTAAACAAACTGGTGGTGGTAGTCATGCAGGATCTTTCAGTGTGTTGATTTGCCACAGACTGACAACGTAATTTTGCTGCGAATAAATTAGCTGTTTTCTTCTTATCTTGCTTTTCCTACAATTCAGTACAATTCTGACTTCTCTTAGACAGAACAAGAAAATGAGAAGATGAACGCCAAACTAGAGCAACTTCAGCAACATGCTGTGTAAGTCTGTTTCCACACCCTACTCCTGCTGAGGAAATGTCTTCCAGCATTAAATGGTTTTGTGGGGATGAACTGGGTACAGTCAATTTGTGTCTGTTCATCCAGAACTCATTTGTATGTTCAGTGGGAGAAGTTGCTCCTTACTGGCAAGCGTGACACAAACATGCCACGTAATTGTGGGTTTATTCCCATGTCTGCACTGCAGGTGCAAGCTTGATCTGCAGAAGCTGGTAGAGACTGTGGAAGATGAGGAACTAAAAGAGAATGTAGAGGTGATTCGCAATCTGCAGCAAGTGTTGGCTCAGTTGCAGGTAAGACTGAATCCAGGGAGAGAAGAGTGTGTGTCAAGTGAGTTTACTAATGAAACAGAGGGTTCCTCTGCTGAGTGGTGGATTCCACTCTGCAGAAACCTTGCTTAAGGAGCCCAAGAACTACAAGTATTGAATGACTCTTGGTATCCACTTCAAAACAAACTGTCCTGCTGTGTTTTAATGCTGCAGAAAAACCACTGGTGGGGGGGAAACAGGAATAGTCTCCATGAAAGAATGTGATAGTAGGAGATTAGCATGGATTTACAATCCAAAAGTTGGAAGGAGAGCAGTGTGCCCAGGTGGCCAAGAAGGCCAATGGTATCCTGGCTTGTATCAGCACTAGCATGGCCAGCAGGGACAGGGAAGGGATCTCACCCCAGTGCTCGGCACTGGTGAGGCCGCACCTCGATGAGTGGGTTCAGTTTTGGGCCCCTCACTCCAAAAAGGCCATTGAATGACTCGAGCGTGTCCAGAGAAGGGCAACGGAGCTGGTGCAGGGTCTGGAGCACAGGTCTGATGGGGAGCGGCTGAGGGAACTGGGGGGGTTTAGTCTGGAGAAGAGGAGGCTGAGGGGAGACCTCATGGCCCTCTACAACTCCCTGACAGGAGGGTGCAGGGAGGGGGGATGAGTCTCTTGAGCCAAGGAACCAGCGCCAGGACAAGAGGGAATGGCCTCAAGCTGCGCCAGGGCAGGGTCAGACTGGCTCTTAGGAAGTATTTCTTTGCAGAAGGGGTTGTTGGGCGTTGGAATGGGCTGCCCAGGGCAGGGGGGGAGTCCCCATCCCTGGAGGGGTTGAAGAGTCGGGTTGACCCAGCGCTGAGGGATCTGGTGGAGTTGAGAACGGTCAGTGTGAGGTTCACGGTTGGACTGGAGGAGCTTCAAGGGCTTTTCCAACCCAGATGATTCTGGGATTATAAACTTGAGCAACCCAAATTGCAGGGACCTGAAATTGTTAAATAGAAGTTGCTAAATCTTTGTCTAATTGAGGAACTTCTCTGTTCTCCCTTGCTGGACATTCCTCCTGTTCCCAGACTCCTTACTCTTCTGAGGAGCTGGCTGCCAGTGCTGGAGTTCAGGGAGGACTAGTAAGAGTGGCTTGTGCAGCTAGTCTGGGAGAAGTACACTTGCTTTACTAAAGGAAGAAGACAATGGCATCCTCTTTCCAGAGATAGTCTTTGGACAGAGGAGAATAACGTTACACTTTGTCTTAATAGGCCAACAGACAGATACTAACTTCATTTGACTTCATCTTTCACTTCTTTAACAAAACTTTTTTCTCTTTGTCCTATATAGAGTGAAAATGCTGCTACAATGGAAGCTGCTGCAGAGGTGGCAAACTCTGAGCAGGATGCTACAGCTGTAAGTGAGGGGAGTCCAGCAGTGCAGACCTTAACAGGGGCATATTTTTATCCCCTCAGTGCTCTTTTATCTGCGTCCTTATACTAGTTTTCTAATCCAGATGTTTGGTAGATGTGTCACCTTTCTATGCCCTTATTCGCTCAATGTGTTCAAGATCAATAACCTGTTCTTATTTCTAAATATTTTTTATGTAAAAAATGAATTTGAAGTGTTCTGCAGAGACTGATTATGTAGTTAAGAGCTTTGGATCAGCCTCTCCAGTTCATCGCTCTGTCTCCTCCAGGAAGCAGAAATGGGCCAGGATACCAAGAGATCCCCAGATGACTTCACCACTCAACATGCCCTCCGTCAAGCGCAGATGTCCAAAGAGCTGCTTGAACTGAATAAAGCCCTGGCTCTGAAAGAGGCTCTTGCCAAGAAAATGACTCAGAATGATAGTCAGCTGGAGCCCATTCAGTCCCAGTACCAGGTGAACTCTTCTGAAATAGTTCTTGGAAGGATATGTTCGGTTTATTTTCCCCAATTAATGCAGTGAGTCCATGCTGAGGAGGGAAGGGAGATGATCTGTCCTCTCATGCGCATGTTCTTATTGGTCTATCTATTTCTTTAAGCTGGGTCACTGCCCCCTTGGGTGTAGGGGGGAGTTGACTACGTGTGTCAGCAGAGAAGGTGGGGAATGACCATGCCCAGCTGGCTACAAACAGCTCTACCACCAGAAGATGGTCTTTTCCCTGCAATAAGCTGTTAGCCACTACAGTTCTACGTGAAATGGGCTTCTCTGCTTTTTGCTCAGAGGCTTGCTTGGCTGTACCAACCCAAATTGCAAGTACTTCATCGTTACCTCTCATAGTACAGCCAGCTGAGCTGGCTTCCCCTGTGTTGGGATTGCCCATCTCTGAAATTGTTCAGTCATAACTTTTAGTTTGTCACCATGGTTCTGTGGACCGACTAAGATTTCAGGGTTCGACAGACTAACTCTTTGGACATTTGTACTGCTTTTAGACAAGGTGGTTTACAGCCTGTTGGAAAGGAACATGGTTTCTCGAGGCTTCCTGCCTTAAAGTGGTGTCTCAGAGTGTAGTTTCAAGGTTTTTATTTGGAGGCTTATTACTCTTGTCCTTTCTAGACTAATATCAAGGATCTGGAATTGGAGGTCAGCAGTTTGCAAAAAGAAAAGGAGGAGTTGATCCTTGCTCTGCACATGGCAAAGAAGGATGTCAACCATGCCAAGTAAGCCAACTACATGAGCTGTGTGGCTTAGAGCACTGAAAATTGTGTTAAAATTCACGGTCTTGCACGTTTACTATTTGTAAAAGGTCTTATTTTGATGCAAATGCATCTCTTTAACATGGCCGTGGGAGTTGTATGAATTGCAGAGAAGCCTGATAGTGGGCTTTTGTCAGTGGAAAAGATAATCGCTTCATTTTTCATGAGGTGGCTCTAAAATTGGGGAGTACTTGTTTGAGAATAACAGTAATTGGGGGGACTGTTTTTAAAGTGTGATTTTTTTTTTTTTTTTTAAATATTTTTTTTAACAGGCTGAGTGAACGGCGTCGGAAAAGACTTCAGGAGTTGGAAGGGCAAATTAATGAGCTGAAGAAAAAGCTGAATGAGCAATCAAAGCTCTTAAAGCTGAAGGAATCTACAGAACGCACCGTCTCCAAACTGAACCAGGAGATCAGGGTAACTAACCCTAGCATGGAGTTCTCAGGCTTGCTCCCGTGTAGATAAAGCAGCTTCCAGACAGATGGCACTCACTTTGTTTTTTAGGCTGAGAACACCAGGTTTTGGCAAGACTCCTTATTGTAATACAATAGGCGGGAGGCTACTGAGACTTGCAGGGATAGAAGTCCAAAGTGTCTTCTAGCTGTTCTGATAACATATTGCCTCAACTGAATCACCTGACTTCTCTTTGATTCCCATGTGTGTACCGTGCACGTGTTAGTCTTCCCTTTATGCCTTAAAAGATTAATTCCTGGGTTTTAGCACTTTGAGATCATCCTTAGGCACGTACTCTGAGTGGGCACCATGCTGTAGTATTTCCTGCCTGCCACCCACCACCCCTGACAGACCCACTAGGGAAATGTAGGTTGAAACTACCCAGAATGCAAATACTGGACAATTCTTCCAGCCATTTCTATTTTTCAGGAAATGAAAAGCCAGAGGGTACAGCTAATGCGCCAAATGAAAGACGATGCTGAGAAATTCAGGCAATGGAAACAACAGAAGGACAAGGAAGTGATCCAGCTGAAAGAACGGGTGAGCAAACAATAAGCCCCCAAACTGTACCTCCCTCTGAGGAGTGAAACAAATCATTAAAGTGTTTGCTGCAAGGCTTTGTTTAACTAGCAAGCATCTGAAACATCTGGGGAGTGCTTTGAAGATAGTGTTAGTTCATATGGTTGCCACCTTTCATCAGTTGTCATAAATGGACTCGCTTGCTTATGTCTGGAGATCTTAAAGCTCTCAACACAGTTGTCATGATTCAGCTCTGAAGCAGAAGGCAAAAATATTTAATATTTTTAAGTATTTAAAGTTGTAGGGTTTGGCCACAGAACAGGAGGTATGAACTTTCAAAGGAATATTGAATCTGCAGGTAAACAGCATTGTTAATGAAATCCAGCTGCTTGTAGCAGTCAAGTGTAATGGACAGCAAACATCTGGACCTCGGGTTCTGGTCTGACAGGAATTCTTACTGCAACAAGTTTGTTCCTCAGTGCTTTGGGATGCTGAGTCTTAAACTTCTGGTTTGCAGTCTCTCACAGCCTATAGGCTCCTAAACCTTTTTAATGGGAGATGTGAAGCCCCTTCTAGTCACTTTAAGCTGAACATCTATTTGTTCCGAGACGCTACATGGCTTAAGCTTGTAATGATCAGTAAAATCATTACCATGAATACATTTGCTATTCTGCAAATGTAATTATTCTGTTCCAAGAAGTGTGAAACTGGCCATAGATATTAATGTGACATGTGATTTTTTTTCTATCTGTCTTAACCTTATTTCCCTGCAGGATCGCAAGAGACAATATGAGCTACTGAAGCTAGAACGAGATTTCCAGAAGCAGGCCAACGTACTTCGGCGCAAAACAGAAGAGGTAAGGAGCCAACATCTTCTAGAAACTCCTGACCAATTTCTAAAGGTCTGCAAAGTGTGGCTGGAGTTGTCATAGGCTATGCAGAAACTTCTTAAAAGCAGTTTGGAGGCCTAGAAATAGGTGCTTTTCTTTCTGTAGAGAAATACCGTGCTTTTGTGTTTGAGGGATTCTAGTTAAATCTGCTCCTTAAAGACTAAATTACCTGTTGAGCATCAGGCTGCTGTGGCAAATCTGTTACAGCTCGGCAGTGTGAAATGAGCTTGGGTGGTGGATATGCTTGATTGCAGTTAAAAATTCTTTCAGGACATCTGTATAGAAGAAATACATCTTGAAACCATCATTTTGGATGCTGCCTTCTACCTTTAGGCCTAGAAGCAGATTCTCTTGAAACTGGGCATCAGCGAAGGGACTAAAGTCAAGAGCTCTAGTCATCGCTTAATTCTAAAGTTGTTCTGATTGTATTAACCGTATGCTCTCTTCTCCTTGTCTCAGTCTCTGGCTTGCACTGTGAATGCCTCATGTTTTCAACCACTGTGGATTAAGTGAAGTAACTACTGTTCAGCTTTTGTATAAAATGTTTTACAGGCAGCGGCCGCTAACAAGCGCCTGAAGGATGCTCTGCAGAAACAACGGGAGGCTGCAGATAAACGGAAGGAAACTCAGAGTCGGGGAATGGAAGGAGTTGCTGCACGAGTAAAAGTGGGTGACAGTGTTGTGCATTCCAACAAACAGTGGGCAGGCTTAGCTTTGTTAACACAGCTGGTGCTGCTGGGCTCGATGACTGGGGAGCAGAGGGGAGGGAGATGGGGTTTCATATTAAGGGAGGCAATGTGATTATTCAAGTTATCTGTGAAAGCATTTCAGAGAAGGATTCAGTCCTGAAGTTGAGACTACAATGAACACTATACTGATTTTTGGGCTTTCATGTTTTTATTTTTTCCTTCAGAGCTGGCTTGCAAATGAAGTAGAGGTTCTCGTTAGTACTGAAGAGGCTCGACGGCACCTTGCAGACCTGCTGGAGGACAGAAAGATCTTGGCACAGGAGCTCCTTCAGCTTAAAGAGAAGAAAGAGGCTGGGGAAAACCCACCTCTAAAGCTCCGGGTAAGAGAGAGGGAAATGCCATTTTTCCTGTCCCAAACCTCTGGCTGTTCCTCAGGTTCTGTGACTTATTTGCTCCTATTTGACCTTTTTCCCTCAGAAGGTAGGCATGGAGATGGTTCCCTTTCTGGGAGAAAGGGTTAATGTTACTGTCCATGTCAGGGAACAGAGTTGCTGAAGTAACTTGAGAATCTGGTGGATGTGAGCAGGTCACACCCCTTATCAAGGACTATGCTTTTGGGAAGGAACAATGGAATTTAAGCTATGAAGAGATACTTGGAGGCATTTATAATAGTGTAGTTCCTCTTTGCTGAACTGTGTGTGAAAGGCCAGTCTTGTGTGCACTTCTTCACCTATTGCTCACTTCTGTCCGTCGCTGCAATTCTTTAGAGACGCACCTATGCTGTTGAAGATTGGCAGGCTTCGGAGATGGACCTTTCCATATCTAAGCAGATAGAAAGTCTGGAAACTGAGATGGGGCTCAGGTAAGGAGAACAACTGATTTGCACAGCCTTGCTTTCATTTGTTTTTTTTTTCCCCTCACCTCTATCTACAACTCTCCTGTGAAACAGAGAAGGAAAAATAACTTATACACTGGCACTAAAAATAAGACTATGTGGTTTTTGTGGTTTGAATTTTTTTCAAAATGTGAGGCTATGACTCTGTCACTTAAATTACTTTTCTTCTTATCTGTGTCTCTGCATGAGGGAAACACTGCACTTTTGGTGGGAAGTGTGGAGGGGAGGAGAAACTCCCAGGTACAGCACTGCAGACTCCAGCTGCTCTCCTGAGCAGTCAAAATTTGAACTTGAACTATTTTGTCTAATATCCTGGTAACAGTAATCTTAGCCCAGAGACTAGCCCAGGTTTTCTCCCATGTTGTAACCTCAAATACGTGTGTTCTTCCAAAGGAGTGCCCAGATAGCTGATCTACAGCAGAAACTCTTAGATGCAGACAACGGAGATCGTGCGAAGCAGCGCTGGGACACTATTGCAACAATTCTAGAGGCTAAATGTGCCTTGAAGTATCTCCTTGGAGAGGTAAATTCTGAATTTTCCTATTTTATCACTAAAACAAAGGCTCTAAGTCTGCTTAGCCAGGAGTGAAAGGAAGTGACTAACAGGCTGACAGCAGAGATGAATTCAAGTGAAGTACTCTTGTACTGGATGAGGCTTATTCCCTCACAACTTCTGATTAAAATAGTCTCCTGAACTCTGTAGATCACTGTGGGGAGTGAAATCCAAAAAACAAGGAAGAGGGAAATGGAATAGACGTGGGCCTGGAGATAGCAGCTAAAGCTGTGCTTACAGAAGGCTTGTGTGGGAACAGTAAAAGGGAAGAGAGAAATTTCAGAAGCGGAAGAGAAAAAAGTACCTAAAAATACTTCCTGAATAAGTAGGCAGTCTGCAGGAAAACAAGGGGAGTGCTCTGAGGTCAGTGTGTAGGCAGTGGAATGGATGTTTGAGATGGGAGAACAAGACCGGGAGGAAAAGAGTAGGAATTGGGCTGATGTGGAATCAAGGAAAGAGCAACTGGATGGCAGAATTATATACTAGTCCCTGGTGCTTGGGAACTAAAGGTAAAAGAATAACAGAGCTAATATGGGAGAACATTCATTTTTGGGGTCTGCCCAAGTACTCAGATTTCAAGTGCTGCAGGAAAGGAGATTAATCTAGAACTGTTACCAGGACTTCCTGCTACCTGTTTTGCATTTCCATAGTAGTGGTCCAGCACTGAATCTCTCATCTTGTCTCCTTGTTACTGATGGCCAGCACAGCCCTTCGGGTGGCTGGGAGTGAGGCTGGAATTCTTGACCTTCGGGCTGCAGTGTGTCTGTCCTAACAGATGCTATGAAACACGGAACTCATGGACCCAAGCGATCGTCTTGCTTTTGTCTTTCAGCTGGTCTCCTCGAAAGTGCAGGAAAGCAAGTTGGAGAGCAGCCTTCAGCAGAGTAAAGCCAACTGTTCAGACATTCAAAAGCTCCTGATTGAAGAGCGAAACCACGTAACAGAGATGGAGGCTGAGTTCCAAAATCAGCTTTTGGTGCAGGAACAACAACACCAGGAAAAGGTAAAACAGAAGTGATAGAAATCTTGAGAGTTTCTGTGTCTTGGGACTCTGATTCCTAAATCTGCTCAGAGATAAAGGCAAAGGGGATGTGCCCAAACCAACCTGTGGCTGTATGTCTGATCAAGATTTGCTAGACTCTTGCAGATAGTAAACAAAATCTTGCTTTTAGTCTTTTGTCCTGTGCAAGTTTTTTCATTCAGTAACTTTTCACAGTGCTTTAAATGAGGATGTTACACCTGAGCACAAGGTAACTTTTAAAGTAGATCAGGGCAGAATCATGCTCAAAGTGGCAGAAAAAATCTTTATGAAATTGTCCCAGCCTTTGATGCCTGGGCTGCCAGATGTGTTTTTAGGAATTCACACCCACTTGCTCTATTAACTTGCTTTTAGGTTCTGTACCTGCTTAGCCAATTTCAGCAAAAAGAAGCAGCAGAGAAGAAACTGGAAGATTCACTAAGTGAGCAAGAGAAACAGCTGCAAGAGCGACTCAAGTTCCAGGTAGAGTGTCTGGATGTGGCTGGGGGGAGGGTGTGCTCACCAGGGCTACCTGTGACTTAGAATAGTGGCTTTAGAGTGAGGAAGGTGCTGAAGGACTGAAGAGAATCTCTGTTTGTTGCCAAGATTGTTCAGTTCGGGTGGTTGCAGGGGATAGTTCCTCTGCAGGTTTGAATAAGCCTGTGGTTTTTTTTTTTTTTCTTATGTATCTTTCATTAGATAAATGTAGATGCAGGAGTGAGGCCTGCCACAGTCTGACCAGCTCACACAAACTTCCCCCATGCTCAGAACACTTTTAGTTAGGACATTTAACATGGTATTAGAGCTCTGCTGTGCTATCAGCAATGGAGGAGCTTTAGCTTGATGATATAAACATGTTACAAGCTGCACCTTGTCTTTTCACTAAGAGAATTAAGTGGTGTAGCAAGCTCCTGTGGAAGGGCATGTTTAGTGATGTATTAAAGCAAAATTGGTCCCAGGTGCACCTAATCTGGAGATAAACCTTCAAAACAGAGGGAGCTTTAGATCTTAAATGGTTGCTCTGAAAGGACCAAATTCTCTCCGTTGTATTGGTGATGCTATGTGTAAAACAAGGTAGTAGCACTAACGATTCTCCTGATTAGTCAGAGCTGATCTCCTGTCAGAGAATATAAAGCAGCCCCTTTGATCTTGCAAGAAAGATCCAAATAGAAAAACCTACAGATTTCACCTTGCTTTGCCAACAGGAGGAAGAGCTGGAGAAAATGAGGGAGATCTGTGAGAAGAACCAAGAACTTCTCCAGGAAAATGACACTCTTAAACAGGTAGAGATCTGTACAGACATCAGTTGCAAGAGCTTCTTGGCAGTTGGGTCAATGTATTTTGCAAAACTGACTGGGTTTTGCCCCTCTTAACAGAAACTGCTGCTCCTTCAAGTTGCCAGTGGACAGAAGCTCCGTCACATTCAGCAAATTCCACCCGAGTCCCCAGATTCTTCTTTTGATTATATTCCGCCCAAAGTAAAGATTCTGCATACCAGTTTTCATGCTTGTATTGTACCTGGGTTCTTTCTGAAAGTTAATGTTGGCTATTAATAATCTTGATTTCTTTCTCCCAAGTTGCTTTTTACAGAGCATGTTGTTCTGCTTATTGAAGTAGGCCTGTTCTATACTTCAGACACTCCTTAAGGTTTCTGTCTTCAGAATACTTCTGGAACTAGCTTGCACTAGTTTTTAGATCTTTAAAAAAAAAAAAAAAAGGCCATCAAACCCCCAAACTTGTTTCCTCAGTCTAATTATGTCTGACTCTGTATTCTTGGTAATCCAGGTGTTTTCTCTGTAGCATTTCCAATCTCTGAATCATGGAGCAAGGCATCTGTCACAGGAAACTTAATCATTGCCTTGCAAAAGAGCCAAATCTTAGTGCTGGGAGGAATAAATGCTTTAAAACTATTTTGTCAAGACTGTGACACAAATCTATTAGATTTCCAAGGATTTGTCAACTATAGCAGTTTAAATTTGACTGATTGACTTTTTAATGCTGACTATTTGATTATCTTTTTTTTTTTTTTTTTTTTTTTCCCCAATCTCTTCCCTAACCCTGCAGCCACCTTGGCTGTCTGAGAGGGCTGGGGCTGCTGTGGTGGGACTCTGAAGTGCCTTAATAAAATGTAAACCCACTGTTATTTCTTCTGGGGCCTCAACCCTTGTACCTTCTGTGTGTAGCCAAAGACTCGCCGGCAAACGACGGCAAAACCTCGTGCACCAACCCCAGAAGTGGATGTGGAAGAGCTGTTCTCTGACTCGGGGGAGTCCGGAGGGGAGATGGAGGATGCGGACTGGGTTCCGGTCAAAGCAGTCAAAGGAGCAAAGAAAAGCATGATGGGGGTAAGATGATCCAGTTACCTTTGACTTGTTATTACCTACTAGGGAATCACTTGCCTGTATCCCTGCAGATCTCATACATGTACAGAGAAACAGTGAGATTGTTCTGAAAAGCCTTAATGTGAGATTGTTCTGAAAAGCCTTAGTATGATAGTACTGCTGGCATTGGTTATTTATGATCTGACAAAGCAAAAGCTGCCTACAGTCAGCAACACCTTCCTAAATACTCTTTCATTGGCCAAATCATCTTCTACCACAAGACACTCATGTTCTGTCTTGCTACCTGTGGCTGAACCTGGCTTGTATGTTTCGGCAGCAAAATAGCAAGCCCTAACAGCAGCTTTATTCCTTCATGGAGCTCCTTTTAGGGCAAGAAAGGGATGTTCTGTCACATATCCCTGTGTTCTGTTCCCACTGTGGTGTACTGTGGCTCCCAGTCCTGGTGGAAGCCTCAGCTTCCATCTTCTGTTTGTGTCGGCCTGGGCCTGGAGCTCCAGCCCTCTGCTCAGTTAATCCCTGATGGGATGCAAGAGATGACTTGAATGTGCCAAACACAAGTCACTGGTGACCAGTGGGCCCCTTTGGGCTTGAATTGCTATAAAGCTGCACCTCCATTGTGAGCCATGTTGTTCTTCCCCTTTCACAAAGGGGTAAATTATTGCGTATTTCACTACTGAGTGACTGAAAACATCAGCAGTTACCACAGAAAAGCTTATGGATTTTAAGGTTGAGTTTTAGTTCCTTTCACTGGAGCTTAACATGATAAATTCTGACCTACAGTACTATTAGTGGTTTGGGGGAGTTATTTTTTTGGCCACGTTGCAGGAAGGGGAGGGTTTGTGCTTGACACTTGGCTCTTGTGAGTTCCTTTACGTAGCCCGGTGGAACTCCAGTGCAAGTTACTACTCCGTGCAGAACTATAGCTTGGAGCAGCTGGTGCATGCAGTCTGCTGCTGCTTCACGTACCCTGAGTAGCAAAGATTCACCGAAGAAGCTAAATTGTCACCTCCATCTAGATGGAGGGCCCTTGGTGTGGTGACTCAGGTTTGCTTTCTGGTGTGTAAACGTTGGCTTGTTTTACCGCCGTGGAAACTGGCATCCTGCTGGATAACTTGCAGTCAGGGATTGAGTAAATGAAGATATTTTGGGGATACTGAAGCAAGAGTTGGCTCTAGGTGGAAAGACCTTGTTCCTTTTCCTGGCATGCAGGAAACAACAAAAGGTTCCTGGCAGCCTGGGGGCTGGTCCTGTCCTTTAGGTGCTGACAGCTGTGGCAATCCAGATGCTGTCTAGAAAACCCCGCAGCTCTTCCTGCACAGAAATCTTCTTTCATTTAGTGCTCCTGCAAGGGCCGGTGTGGAAACAGGCAGTGTGGCTGCAGGAAGCAGAAGGTGGGCTGCACTGAACGCTGCAGCTGCGACTCGGCAAAGTGCAGAAATAGAGACCCCGGCGTGCGGGTGAGTAGTGCCGTGTCTGTGGGTGCCAGAGGCTGCCCGGTGTGCAGCAAAGCTGGATGAGTGTGGGAGCAGTTACACTGACAGTGGACAGGACCAGTCTGTCGAGCTAAAGCTTATGCACCTCTCTGAAATATTTGTAAATGTCGCTGTAATTCAGGGTTTATCTGTGGTAACCGAGTACAAAGTTTTCCGCTGCAGTACCAGGCTCTTGCACTAAATATGGGACGTCGTGCAAGTTCCTAAGTCACACAGATTTACCTATTGCCAGTTGTCAGCCACAAATCTGAGGACAAACAATTTAAATCTATCTTTTGCACTTGGTAATTAAAAATTGTATCTTTAACTCCAGACGGCACAAAAACTTAACTAATTTTCAGATGTTATCCCTTCCATTCTTTAAAAAAATATTTGGGGAGGGAGGTGTAGCACCAGAAAGGTTCATGAGCAACTGATGTTCATTAGAACTCTTGCTGAAAATGTCTGCCTTGCTCTTAGATCTTAGAGATTTGAAGCGGAGACCTCCCATAGTAATTCTCTAATTATTGACTATTTCATGAAACCAGTTGCCTGACAGAGGCATCTTGTACTATGAATTAATTTGCAGCTGGAGAGAAGGGGGCTCAGGGACCCCTCATATTTCTTCAGCTGTTAAGGAGGGAGGGATGGTTATTGTAGAAATGCTTCAAAATAGTACTGCCCCTCAGGATGCCATGCTGTGTGAGGACCGAACAAGGGACTCGGAAGGTTCCTTCAAACTCGAAGACCCCACTGAAGTGACGGCAGGAGAGACCTTCTTCCAGCCCGTGTGTGTCACACCGACAGCAAAGGTACTGCCCCAAGCTGTGAGAACAAACAGTGGTGCTGAGTGTGAGCTTTAAAGAGAAGACCCCAGGTGCTGGACTGCTGCGAGACAATTCTGAACTGCTGAATTCTTAAGTTTTCATACTAAAACTTTGCCACAAAAATTGGATTCACTTACCCTGTGTGTACCCTCTGCACGCTACTCCAGCTGTTGTCTCTTCCTGCTCAGCCCATGAATTTGTAATTACAATTTTGACTTGAGTAAAGAAATTAAGCAACTCTTGATGTTGGCTTTGATACGTGCTGCCTGCAAGCTCCGGTGCGAGCTGGCTGGCTGCTTCGGGGCACTGATCAACCCCAGAACCCTCTTCCTTGCTCTTCTAACAGGTCCTGAAAGACATCACAGACCAAGACATGTTCATGAAGAAGCCCAGCGCTGCTGCTGCTGCTTCCCTGCTCGTGAGAGATGAGGAGTCCCAAGAGAACCAGGTACCATTTGTAAAGAAAAAGAAGAGAATGCTGAGTAGCAATGGCAGCTTCTTCTCAGGTTGCACCCCGATCAAAGAAGAGCTTGACTGAGCCTGGAAGATGCCCCACGAGTGGGTTGTGCTGTGCTTCCTCAGACCACGTTGCTGGTGACTTTTTAAAAAAAGTGTTGGCATCTCTTGCAGCAGCAAAAGCCTGATGCCTGTTGTGCTTCTGGCGTCAGCAAGGGAGTCAAACACTAGTTCCTGCTAGATCGTATCCAATTCTTTGTAAATATTTGTATGTGTGGTCTTGGGCCAATGGTAAGAAACATTTTCCTCTAGAATTTCTGTAGTGAGTGGAGGTGACTTATCCAGGTTCCCTATTCCAGCTGCCTTCCTCAGCCTGAGCTGTGAACATGTCGGGTACAGCCTAATCTGTAATCTTGAAAGAACTTTGCATTTGCACTGGAACTGTGGGCACTGACTCTTCCAATGCAGCCTGAGGAACTGTTCCAAGCTGCCCTGGGAGATCGGCTGGTGCTTGACCTCGAGGAGGCACGGGGTAGTCTTAAACTAGATACAAAATGGTCAGTGTTTCGGTCCCCTTCGGGTCTGTGCTCAATGAAGTTAGAAACCTGCTAGCCTTATGTGAATATTGTAGTCATTTTAACTTGGTTTTGTAGCTTTAATAAAGTAACTACTAAAAACGCCTGATGTTTAGTTTTAAATTATTGGGTACAATGGACCACACAGACACTCTGGGCTTTCTGCAATTAAAGTAAGTCTCAAAACTGTTCCAGCAGTTGCCATCAGGACTAGCTCTAGGTCTTCTGTTATAAACAGTAGGCTGCTGCTTTCCTTTTGCCTTCTAGCTGCTCAGTCCTAATTTCTGAGTCGCAGTGTGAAGAAAAAAATTTATTTTTCCTCTTCCTTGCAGCTGGATGCTGCACTAGCACCGTACCTGGGAGAGCCCTCTGTGTTCTGCTGGGCCTTGGTGCAATATTCACCATTCTGTGACTCCCCCCCTGCCCTGGGCAGCCCATTCCAACTCCCAACAACCCCTTCTGCAAAGAAATACTTCCTAAGAGCTGGTCTAAGCCTGCCCTGGTGCAGCTTGAGGCCATTCCCTCTTGTCTTATCGCTTGTTCCTTGGCTCAAGAGACTCATCCCCCCTCTCTGCAAGTTGAACTGGCTCTTCTGGGCAGGAGCTGTTCAGACCTGCCTTTACTAAACATCAAAGGCTGACTCCTAAATACAACCACTATCAACATGAATGAGCAGAAGAGTTTCCTTTTGCTCTCACAAGCTTGGTGCTGGTAGGAGGAGGGGTCAGGGCTGAGCAGGTCTCTTGGCAGACTCGCGTGTGTTTAGTAGAAGCAGTTTGTGCTGCACTAGGCAGGGCTCTGGCTGAGCCGATCTCTGACCTCACTGGTGTGTGTTGGGAGCTGCAAGCCAGGCCCCAACCCCACTCACAAAGGACCATTAGCTGACTGCACTTCTAACTTCAGGCTATACTTTCCAAGCATGTAAAAACCCCTGATGGGTGTAAGATGCAATTTAAAACAAAGCAATTTAAACAAGCTTGTAAGTCGTGAGGACTTCACCCAGTGAAGGGGCACCTGCCTTATCCCAGGCACCTTCCCCTCCTTTGTGCAGGGGTTTGGAACCTGCGAGTCAGGATCAGTTCATAGCTGGAGAACAAAGCCACAGCACAGAGGCAACAAATCCTTGTGCGGTGAAACGGGAGGTAACAAATGCCTGTGGTTTAAGCAAACCTGCCCTGCTGCTAGATGGGATTATGAAATAATCTCGCCGGGTGGTCAGAGCTGCCTGCTCCAGGAGGTGGCGGGTCTCTCCTCACCTTTCCCGGGGCTGCTGCCTCGCTGCAGAAGAGCAGCTGCCCCGGACAAGAGCCTGCTCTGACCCTCGGGCTCCATTTTACCTTTGCTGTGGGAGGAGGATGAGTGTCAGGGGCCTGAAACCCATTGGCATGGGGCTCACCTGTGCCCCCCCCACCTCTGACTGCTCTCTTCAGCTGTAAAAGAAGAAAAGCTCTGTAAATTGGAAAAATGTTTTGGTTTTTTTTTTAAGCACTGCCTTGGTCTCATCCCCTTGTACTGCCTGGGGACACACTCAGGGCTTAAAGCAAGAAGAGCATCTTCGTTTTGTGTTGGTGTGGTGCCGGGAGCCCGACAGCCACTGACAAGCTGCCCCAGGGGCACCCCGGGATGGCATGGCCAACACCCCCCCGGTTATATATTAAATATATATAAAAAAACGTATTTTTGTGTGTGTGTGTGTGTCTGTCTGTCTCTGTGTGTGGCTTTGTTGAGCACATGTATATAAGAATATGTGTGACTGTATGAACAAGAGTGTGGACATGTGTATGAGACTACACATTTATTTATACATAGAATATTGCATATATAAAAGGTGTTTGTGAGCACTGGGTGTGGATGTGTGTCTATTTTACAGATACACTAGATTGTATCTTATAGATTATATGTAATATAAGTTATATGTTTTAGCTGCAAAGGTCTGTCAGCTCCTGTGTGTATAGAGAATGTATAACTATAGACTCAGACTCATTCAGGTTGGAAAAGACCCTCAAGATCATTGAATTTAACTGGTTTGGTTTTTTTTAAATACACACAGACATATAAAAATATATAACACACACATATAAAAATGTGTGTTATATAAAAGTTATATATGAGCATTATACGACAGTGCTATATGTTCTCTATTACATGTTTTATGTTATTGCATATTGAATAATTTTATTTATATATATTTATATATACACACCCCCATGAAAGGTGACACTCTGCATGCACAGTATAAAAATATGTATATAAAAGCATATGGTTCTATGTGGTTTAGATAGACTATATAGTATATATACTAGATAATATACATTATATGTTGCACTTACATAGTAATACATGCTATGTATTATATATAAAAAAGTTCTCTGAGATATGTGTGTGTGCAGAGTAAAAATAGATGTATGTATACAAAACAATAGATGGCTGTGTGAGAGCAAGAGTGTGTCTCTAAAATAGAGACAGTAGAATGTAATTAGTTACTGTATACATGTACCAGTATTGCAGTATAGACAAGAACAGGGGTCTGTCAGTGAGAGGGGGTGTACACACCCACAAGATGCAGCTATATTAGGTATTATCCGTGTACTTTACATATTAGATATATGAAAAAGGGCACCTGAGACTGTAGAGGACAAATATACATGTGTACAGATGTACAGAGCACAACTCTACCTCCGTATGTACGTAAACAGGAGACTCTGTGAGGATGTGTGGGGTTTTTATATATAATAGTTAATTATAAATAATGCTCTAATATGTAAGTGTATATAATATACAATATGTAGTAACATAATTATGTATTATAGAAATAGGATGAATAAGGGAGTGTCTGCATGAATGTGTGTATGAGTGTGTATATACATATATATAAAGGGTGGCTGTTTATGTGCATGCATAATTAACTACTATATATCTATATACACACACTATATTCTCCGTGTACTGTGGGTAGATATATAAAAGGTATATAATACATATTTTCTGTATACTGTATGTATATAAAAGGTGTAAAATATATATTCTCTGTATAATATGCAAATACATATAGGTGTATAATATATACTCTCTGTATAATATATAAATATATATTCTCTGTATACTCTCTCTATATAAAAATAGGTGTATAAAGGTGTGTGTGTGCACATGTGTACATGTATGTACATACATGTGTGTGTGTGTATAAAACCCCCCACAACTCTCCCCTGTTACAAAGCCACACTGCTTGGTTACTGTTTAATATAGAAACATTAAATTGATTCAGTCTTTTAGCAGAACAGACTCGGGATCCCGCGCCACGGCCCTGCGCCGGCCCCTCGCAGCCAAGCTCTGGTGCTTTGCCGGCAACACGAAGTGACAGACAGAGGAGCAGCTCGTCAGAAATAAATAAAGAACAAACCTTGGCTGGGATTTTACCTCTTCCCTAACTTTTGAGTGGTGGGTACTGGCTCCGGCCAACAGGAACCCCGGCTGAAGGGACAGCGGAGGGCAGCCCCACAAGTGTTCTCCAGCAGCCCCTCCTCTACCTCTTCCCACCCTTTCTGCTGCTCAGAGAATCCTCACACGACCTAGAAGCAGCAAAAGTATTTGGGGAAAAACAAAACGCTACATCCCGCCTCACCCAGGACTCTTTTTGTGGTTATTTGAAATTAATATCTAGGTCACACCACTCCGTGTTCTCTAAAAATTCTTTTTCCTTGGCCCGGGGCAGCGCCCGGCTCACCAGGATCAGTAACACAGACACGTCTGTTGGAAATAAGGTGACAGAGAGACGTGAAGGCTGTTCTGGGGGGTGCTGGCCACTGCTCCCCGCTGCTACTGGGGTTCAAAAGACACGACAGGCCACAGGAAAAGGTCAGTCATGATTTCATCTTTCCACAGGCAACGCTCTCCCTCTCGCTCCACGCCCAACTGCACTTTAACAGAATATTTACATGCTCTCCCACCATTTACAAAGAATTCCTGGCAAAACCCCTGTCGGACTCAATATGAATCACCGAAGAACAGGAGGGGACCGGACAGTCTCTTCACAAATTATCATAGTCATCATCATCTTCATGCTTCCTCTTCAAGGGATTCGCTTCATTGGATGTGTTCTGTGACGATACCATATTTGTAGTGATAAGAATGTTCTTTGGTCCAATTAACGAAGGATTAATCAGGACATTCTGAACTGTTGGAGTAGTTGGTGTGGCTGTGGGAAAAAAAAAAAAAAGATGTTGTTGAATGAAAAGCTTGAAAAAATGACAGTTGATTTTCCCACACTGAAACAGAACTTTCAAGCTAATAAAGCAGCATTCCAGCAGAACATTCCAGGCTGAAAACCCTGGAATGATCCTGAGAGAGAAGGAATTCAAAATGGGAATAAAAACTAGAAGTTCCTGGCATGACCAGAGAGAGGACTGCTGGCCTCCCGTAAGGAGACACAGAAGATGAGCAATATTAAAAAACAGAAGAGGTGAATGAATTTCCCACATTATTACTATAAATTAATTTCCGTTCTGCTAAAAAGAACGCCAGGAAGTGCTGCTGATCTTTACAGCTCGTGTTCTACCTGACTTGACAGCTGCCTGAGAAGACGGGATCTGTACGGTGAACCTCTGACCCGTCAGCGACACCGGGGTGCCAACTTTTGTTGAGACAGACACTGTTTGTGCTGAAGGTGTACCTGAAATGAGAAAAAAACTCAGTCAAAAGATAAATTAAGAAAAAAAAAACAAGCAAAACACACTTGCACTCATACATTTGCTTTCAAAGTGAAACCTATTATTTTCAAAGGAGTGGAGATACACAGGAACATCCTGATACTGGATAGGCAGGAGTCACACTTTCAGGCAGAACTGCACGTTTACTCAAGACCTGTAAAATTCCAGGCTACACACACGCTAATATTTAAGTGCACAGGCTAGTCATAAATCTATGAACCTTTTAAAAATTGATTTAATTTAATGCTATTTCACAGAATCATCTCGGTTGGAAATGCCCTTGAAGCTCCTCCAGTCCAACCATGAACCTCACACTGACCGTTCCCAACTCCACCAGATCCCTCAGCGCTGGGTCAACCCGACTCTTCAACCCCTCCAGGGATGGGGACTCCCCCCCTGCCCTGGGCAGCCCATTCCAACGCCCAACAACCCCTTCTGCAAAGAAATACTTCCTAAGAGCCAGTCTCTTTGTAGTTCAGCGTAGTGTTACAGCAAGGAAAAAAAACCTCAAACTTTTATTTCTTGAACAGCCTCTTCACATATAGAAGTTATCACAAATACAAAATAAAACCAGACAATGTCTTGCTGTATGTATCAAAGATCCCAATAATCTTTTTGAAATCAATTTAATTTTTCTGATGCTGTCAAATGATACTAAGTTCAGGTGACACCTAACATTTCCTCAGTGGTTGAAGCATGCTTTAAATTACTCCTCATTATTTTTTTTTCTCTCCATAAAATCACCATGAGAAACCCCAGCTGAGCTGTTTCTTACCTAAAGTAGGAGTGCTGGGCCGGCTGCTGACAGCACCAACGCTCAGGCGAGGGACCGTTATTCTTCCTGCTGAGGAAGAGACCTGTTGAGAGGGAACGCTCAGTTTAGCATCCCACGAGAAATGAACAGATCTTAAAGTGAAAAAATGAAATGGCTCTTCCTACAGAACCCCAGAGAGGCTGTTTCACAGCAGTTCTCAAACTCCTCAGGGTGGGAATGTCACCAGTGTGAGCTGGAGAGCTCCCGGGCCGCTGAGCTGGCAAACAGCACTCCCCTCCATCAGGTTAGTTTCTACCCAAAAGCATAACTGGAACATTTTAATTATTATTCCAAGGCACGTCCCATGTCAATATCTGGAACCTTAAGTTTAACTTTTAAGGTTTTTTCTTTAAAATGGGGGAAATAAATATGAAATCTGAGACATTCAACATTTTCTAGCAAGCAAAAAGTAAATCTTTTCCCTCTCAAGCAGAAACAACTGAGATATAAGCACAAAATACCCTTTAATACCTATACTAAAGCCTCGCTTTTTCCTTTTACAATCTGATATTCAACTTGGCAATTCTGCTTTAACACTAAAAAAACCTCACAGATGCATTTTATAATACACTCTGCAATGGAAACTAACTAGCAATAAGAATACTTGCAAATCCCTAAACACCACTGACCTAGTTTCAAACACTCCTTAGACATGCACAGGTCAGCATTTGCCCACCTGTACCCTGCAGAGGTGTGAAAAACTCCTAATTCCAATAATATTCCTGACAACAGTGTGAGCATTAGGTAAATCCTTCCCTGCCTAAAGCTCTTACCTTCTTCTGCAAGGACTTCAGCCTGTAGTTGGGAGCTGTCAAGCAGTATCTGTCAGGCGGGAGCCTAGGTCCAGAATAAGGCTTTATCAACGGCAACGGCGTCTGATTTTTCTGCCTTGCGATATCTAACAAGAACTGGAGAGACAGGGTTACACTCCCACCTGCAGTCTTTTTACCGTGTCCTGTTATTATCAGCACAGTTTTACTTACGTCTCTGGGAGGGGGGGATGTAAACGACTGGTCGGTTCGACACTGGATTGCCAACCTCACGTCATCTGCATCGACACTGGATTTCTTCGCGTGGCTCGAGTAAATTTTTGCGTCTTCCAGGATAGTAGTGACGTACCCTTTGAAAAACAAAACCTGGATTAAAATAAAGAAAACTTCCCCCTCCTGATCCCACCCAAAACACTACTTCCTCCAGGATTATTTTGAAAGACTGACAGTGTCACTGAAATCAGGAATAAACCCCTTAACCCCAACGTAGCATTAAGAAGCAGATATTTATTTGGCGCCGGGCGCGTGGGGGATCATTCCTCCTGACGTGCACACCCTAAAACAAGCGTTCATCCTTTATATACCTTAAAGACACGAATATTCGTACATTTTCTGAGAAATCTCCGCTTTTTCGCCTATCTACTACATTCCCATAACTCTGGCTTTGCAAAACCACACTGCACACGCGCGGGGGTCTCGGTGGTCATTTGGGCAGTTAGCTCCCTGCTCCTTTTTCCCTTTTATGGTCACGAGTCTTTTGAGGACAATTTCTCCTCCTCAGATGTTTCCCAACTCTGTCGTCTGGCCAAGCTGTATCCGCCTTGTCTGAGCAATTCTGCCAGGATGTGCCTATTCTCAAGGTTAGGATACCTCCTCTGTACACTTCCATCACTCATTGGCCTTGTTAAATTCAACGTGAATCACTTATTTGGTAAAAGAACTTCTCAGCAACAGGGGAGCCCCTCCCAGGGAAACACGACTGAAGACGGCATTTCCCTTCCCCACTCGGCGTTTCCCTGCACACCTCCCTCCCCAGGGGCAGCGCTGCTGCCCGCCAGCCCCCGGCCGAGCCCCCGGCCCAGCCCCGGGCCCAGCCCCGGGCCCAGCCCCCGGCCCGGCCGCCGCTTACTGTAGGCGAACTCCAGCATCTGGTTGATGACGCGCGGCTCGTACTCGGTGATGCCCATGTCCTTCAGGATCTGCGCCATCACCTGCAGGGCAGAGAGGCACCGCTCAGCCCCGCCACACCGACCCGGCCCGGCCCCGCCCGCCCGCCGCCGCCCCGCGGTACCTGCGCGTCTTTGGGCGCGCTCTTGGGGGACGCCATCTTCGCCGGCTCCATCGCTTCCGCCCGCCTCGGGCGGCCGCTTCCGGTCACGTGACCGGGGAAAGGCGCGGGGGCGCCGAGCGTGGCTACGGGAGCCGGGAGGGCGGCGGGGGCGGGGGTTGCCATGGAGACGCGGCCTGGCCGGCGGCGGCGCTGCGCGGGAGCGACCGTACCCCGGCAGCGGCTTGTGCGGGGCAGATGTTGCCGTTCCTCCGTCCTGTGCCAACGCAAATGGGGCCTCGAGGAGACCTTTAACAGCCACGGCACGAACGGCGGCTTCAGAGTCCACCGGCTGCCACGTGTGACCCCCCTCCGCGGGTGGGGAAGCCCAGGCCCCAGTGGCCCTGGAGCGAGCCCCTGAGCAACCTCCCCAGATCAGGCTGGTATTGAGTTAGGCGATAGGGCTTTTCTTATGCTTTTTATTTTTAAAACCTGTGTTTCTGTGATGCAGGAATTTTAATAAACATATTTGTGGAGGCAAAGCGATACAGGAGGACTCACACCAAGTCCAATGGGTTCAGGGAATTGTCCCCTGACCCCTTTGCTGCAGAACAGCCTTAGTGCCAGCTGTGTGTCCAGGGATGAAGCAGAAGGGTACGTTACTTCAGTAACGACTTTGATGGCCACTTTTTAAATTGTCAGCATTCCCTGGATTAAAGAAAAATGAGAGTATTGGCAGCAGGGCTGTTAAAGCTTGTTGTCATGGCAGCTGAAGGATCCCTACACACATTCCATGCAAGTCTCGTCAAAAGTTTCTCTCTCTGAGGCAAAACAGAACCCCCAAAAAAATGTTTTCTTGTGATTTTGTCAAAGATGGGGATTAGCAGCATACCAGAAGTTGCAATAGTGTTGTCATGAGCCGTGCCGGTCCAAGTGAAGCAAGGTCTGGAGGAAGCCGTGCTATCCGCACTGGGGCAGCTGATAGGACGGGGAAGAGAAGCCAAGCTCTGAGAGCGAGAAGAAATAAACAGCTGTTCACTTGTGATCCCTCTGATTCATGCTCGCAGTGCGTTGCAAAACATTCCAGTGGCAGCAAGACTCTCTACTTCTCATCTATCCCACGGAGGATGTTTAACGCCTGGATGCCGTACACTCAGCCCACTCGATGGAAATGCCACTTTCAACCTGTCTTGGCCTCTGTAGGTATGTGCTGAGCTGAGGGCTGGCAGCAGGATGGGTTTGCCAGGGATGGGGGGGTGCCAGACGTGGCATGACGGGGTCAGGGGCAGCCCAGCAGCTGCAGCGGTGGCTGGAGGAGCTGGAAAACCCGTGGCCAGCACGTGCCAGCGCGGGGCGTGCAGGCGGCCGGAGCGTCTCTGCTGAGGCGCTTTGGCTGGAAGCTCTGTAGCGTTACAGTCCAAGTCATTTGACTTTCATGAGTCAGAGTATATTACACGAAAACATCCTGCGAGGAGGGAAGGGAGGATGAATTCCAGACACTGACCTTAGACAACAAACAAAACCCACTTTTTTTTTTTCCCCTTGTTTTAGGGAAGAGGGGGAGGATAGCTCTTCCACCACAGAGTGGATGCAGGCTGTGGATCAGGCCGAAACTTGGCATCGTCACACCGTCTGCTATCGCTGCCGTTTAATCCTGATGCAGGAAAAAACAAAGTTATTTCATTCTGCCAAAGGTCTCTGGGTTTACTCCCAAAAGCAGCCAGAGCCCCTTCTGCCCCCCCCAGATCTCCTGTCTGTGCTGTGACCCCCCCTTCCCACCAGCCCTGCTGCCCAGAGGTGACTTTCCAGGCTGAGCAGCACGACCAAGAGCTGCACCATTTCAGCCTGGAAACCAGTGGCAAGGAGAAGACACGGGAGAGCCCGTTTCCACAGGGGAGATATTTGTCCCTGAGGCCACAGATGCCTTCTGGGCGCTGCCTGGCCCTGCAAGCTTCCTCCCCACTGGCAATCCTGCGGCAGAGCCGTGCTGTGAATTTCCAAATTTCTGTGAATTTTCTTCGCTCTGCTGAGGGAACATCATTTGTGAGTTAAACATTGGGAATTTCTTCTTAGACAGGTTTTGTGGAGGTCTTTAAGGTGCAGCGAAGCCTGCCACACAGACTGCTTGTCTTTTTTTGAGGTGTTCAGGTACTTAAATCTCTTGAAAAAAAACCCCACACAGCCAGCACTTCTGCCTCTTGGAAATGGCAGCAGAAATCTCCCTAACGCTGGAACCAAGGCTCTGTCAACACAATGCAGTGACTGTGTTCAGCGCTGACCTTTTGAGCCCAAATCCCACACTCTTTGACTCTCCAAAATCCTGCCTTTTGAATAGTCCTTCAGACAGGAAAAACTGTGAAGAGCAGAGCTCCAAGGAGACTGGGGGGAGGTTTATTTTGTACCAGGTACCCCGCTCTCTTCTGCCAGCGCCCCAGTTCCCAGGTGATGGAGGAATTTCCATGGCTGGACCCATCCCGCGGGTGAGCCGAGCGCCCTAGGCAGCCTCCCCGGTGCCGAGTGTCCCTGCTGTCTCCGGCTGCCTGCAGTTCACCTCCAGCTCCCCAGGGCTGAGTTTTATCCCCTGGCGCTGGCCCCTTTTCCCCTTGCCTCCCCCGCCATGGTGCTTTCCGGCTTGTCATCTCTGATCTTTTCTAAAGTGGAAAGTAAATCAGGGCGAAGTGTCAGACTGTCTCATTTTGAAGACTGATGGTCAAATAAAGGCTTTCCCGTCTTATCTCAATAATGGTATTAAAGCACCAGCGGTAGAAATTTCTCACTCAGCAGCATATGCTGGGGAGGAGCTCAAGGGGGAAAGGCCCTAAGTAAACACTGAATGATGGAAAATTATGTAACCAGCCCAAATGGGCTAATTAAATTTCCAGTATCGAAGAACTCTTCTACCCTACTTGGTAACTGCAGGCACTTTTTGCAGGCTAAGGAGAAAAGCAGAGTGTGGGGGGGTGTGCGTATTTAGTGCCCCATTAGCGGTGTGTAGGTGGAGGAAGGAAGATGGATGACCACAGAATGGGCAATGGCCCCAAAAAGTCAAGTGGCCCCTGCCGATTTCCTCAGAAACCGGGGACCTCCGGCACCCCAGGGACCTCCCAGCACAGCGGCAAAGCGTGGGGACTGCCTGCCAGCTGCCCCGCTCCTCGGCGGAGCCGCGCACAGACTCCGCTTCAGCCTCGAGGTTTCTCCTCGCGGCGCTCGTGGGCGCTGGAAGGATCTGGCCAAGCACCGGGCGGCTCCGAGAGGCTCTTCCCATCCTGCTCCCGTCGGGAGGAGCGCATCTCTTCGCGGTTCCTCCGCCATCGGGCCGCATCCCGCTGCCAGACCTGGCTGTGTGGGATCCACAGGACGTGAACAGAAATGTTAAAAAGTGGCCCTTTTCCAAACGCTGCGCAGCTGAGGGTAAATATCAGCATGGCAAATATTATTTTATAACGGTCAATATTTTTAAAAGGTTGTGTCCAGCGAATGCTGGATGTGTGACTCTGATATTCCTTTGCTTCTTGTAAAACGGACTAATTGGTGCTTGGGTATTTATCTTCATCAGCCAAATGGTTATGAACGTAATTTTTTTAACTGATCACGTAAGAATCGTCACGTAGATGGTCGGTGCTTGTGCACTCGCCTCGAGACGTGCCTCTCTCTTACCATCACCTGGGTTTGTCGAGGGGGGAGACGGAGCCAGCCCTGCCCTCGCCTTTGAAACCAGACATGGGCTCCCACTCAAATCACAGCTATTTCAGGAATGACACGGGCTCCTCTGAAGATCAATCTTTTTCTTTGTTTGACGTCCATATTTTGGTGCCCGTGACTATAATTTCCATCATCCTGTTTTTCTTGGGGGTTTCAGGGAATTTGATAACAATCGTTATCTTCAGACGCTCGCAGGAGATGAGGACGACAGTGAACATGTACCTGTCCAGCATGGCGCTGTCGGACACGCTCATTTTCCTTGGCCTGCCTTCGGACCTCTACCGCCTTTGGAAGTACAAACCCTACATATTTGGGGATTTTCTCTGCAAATTCTTCATTTACCTGAGCGAAACGTGCACGTACTGCACCATCCTGCACATCACCACGGTCAGCGTGGAGAGGTACTTCGCCATCTGCTTTCCCCTGAAAGCCAAAGCCACTGTCACCAAATACCGCGTGAAACGGGTCATCCTGGCACTGTGGGGCTGCTCCCTCCTCACCGCCGGCCCCATCCTCTTCCTCTTCGGGGTGGAACACCCCAAGGGCAGTGTGCCCCAGGAGAGCCGGGAGTGCAGGTCCATCGAGCACATGGCCCGCACGGGGCTGCTCGAGACGATGACCTGGGTCTCCACCATTTATTTCTTCCTGCCCGTGCTGTGCCTGACGCTGCTCTACGGACTCATCTGCAGGAGGCTCCGGCGGAGTGGGCAGCGGCTGCCAGGCTGCCAGGCCACGGGCAGGAAAAGGGCCCACACACAGACTGTCAAAATGCTGGGTAAGGGTGGTTTCGAAACAACTACAACTCCCTGAAAGGAGGGTGCAGAGAGGGGGGATGAGTCTCTTGAGCCAAGGAACAAGCGCCAGGACAAGAGGGAATGGCCTCAAGCTGCGCCAGGGCAGGGTTAGACTGGCTCTTAGGAAGTATTTCTTTGCAGAAGGGGTTGTTGGGCGTTGGAATGGGCTGCCCAGGGCAGGGGGGGAGTCCCCATCCCTGGAGGGGTTGAAGAGTCGGGTTGACCCAGCGCTGAGGGATCTGGTGGAGTTGGGAACGGTCAGTGTGAGGTTCATGGTTGGACTGGAGGATCTACAAGGGCATTTCCAACCGAGATGATTCTGGGATTCTGTGAAACCCAATCGGAAGAGCTGCACCCCCCCCCTTTAATCCCTCCCAGGGGGCATACGGCGACGTGGGGGTTGATGGAGAGGAGCTGCGAAGCATGCAGGGTTACACTGATTTCAAATCAATGGGTTTACACTTAATTTGTGTTCCTGACTCTTCCTGGTAAGAAGGTAAGCTGCCGGCTCTTTGGGCAGGGAAGCAGCTCAGCATGGCTTCTGGTTTTGAGATCACATTCCTCGTGCATATCCCCCCATCCCCGACCCTTAAATCTCCAATTTAAAGAAACTGGAAAATTCTGTGACTTCAAACCAGGCACTTCCCCTGCTGTGGCAAGGAGAGGTTTTAAAGCAATTTCCCCTGCAAAATTTCTTTAGTGGCTATGGCTTCGTCCAGGATGGCAACAACCCACCTGAGCTGGGCTTACCCAACCATGACCTTCATCCCGTGCCAGGCTGTCTGGCATCCCAAAACCAGGCAGGTTTGGGTCTCCCCCCTTCCTCCCCATCCCTCCGCCCACTCCCTCCCAAGCTGCCCCCCCCAAATCCTCAGCAGGGAAGCAGCAGCCCCCATGACTAGAGATACCCGCAGTAAAACATAGCGCAGCTACCCCCGGGTGTTTCCTGCCAGGTTTTACTTATCGCACACTCTGCTCTCCCCTCCTCTTCCTCAGTGCCTCGTACTACTCCCCTTGGCTCCCCTTTTCCTCCCCGATGCTGCAGGAGGTGACACAGATTTTCAGGGCAGTAAAACTGAAGTACAGGGCTGCTTTGCCCCCGCCTGATTTGATTCCTTTGTCTCCGCTGGACAATGCTGGGCGTAGAGAGCCCTATTTAATTGCAAACAATTAATTTTGTGTGCAACCTTAAGTCCTCGTTGCTTGAGATTACCAGTAAGCACAGCACGAAAGTAGCTGGGCAAGGCAGGAGGTTCTGTCCTTGCTGGGTTAAGCTTAGCAAGCTCCTGCCTTGGCACTTAAATAGTTTAGAGGCAGAATAAACCGCTCGAGGTGACTGGAGTGTGTTTTCTCCCTCTTCAGCCACCGTAGTCTTGGCCTTCGTGCTGTGTTGGCTCCCGTTCCACGTCGGCCGCGTCCTCTTTGCGCAGGGCGAACTCCTCCTGTACGACCTGACGCAGTACTTCAACCTCGTCGCCATGCTCCTCTTCTACCTGGGCGCCTCCATAAACCCCGTCCTTTACAACGTCATGTCACCCAAATACAGGAGAGCCATGAGCACCATCCTGCACCACAACCGAACTCGGCGCTGCAGGAGCCTGACCAGGAGCGAAAAAGTTTCTTCTGAAGGTACCGAACTTGGTTCTTTCACGTCAACCGCTCAGCGCTGACTCAGTTCTCACAACCCGGGCGTTTTGCCAGCTGTGGTGCGGGTTAAAACCCAGACTGACTCTGCGTGTGGAGACTGGAACAAGTTTTAAGGCTGGCCTTTTGGCTTTCCTCGCACTCTGTTTCCCGAGATAGGTTTGAACCATTTTAGGACCATTTTAGGAGGGTTGGGGTCAATTCACGTTAATCCCACCCAGAGGGGCAGGCTGAGCTCTTCAGTGGACTTACCAACCCTGCTGTCAGGCTGAACTATCCACAAGGCTCCGCTGAAGGGGTTTGTCTCTGTTTTTGAGGACCATTTTGTTAATCACAGACCTGTGAAAGTGAATTCAAGTGACTTTCTTCCCCCAGAAGCCGAGAGCATGCAAGCAGAGGGGAAAGGCGGGCAGCTGTTTGCTCTCAGCCAGCGTTAAGAAACACCACCTGTGAGGTACTTGCAAGGAAAGTGATAAGCCATGACTCACTGCGGGACTGGGAACGCGTTTTCCCTTCTTCCTTGAGGCCGATTTATCGCTCACGAGTCGCTTCCCTCACTTCCCGCCCTTTATCTTGTTCTTTATTCAATGCAGCAGCCGAGCCAGAGCCCTCCCGACCACCCAGAAAAGGGCTCCGGGAACGGCTGACACAGCTCTGGGGAAAGAGAAAGAGGAGGGCAGTGTCAGGCACTGAGGTTCCCGCAAATAATTCTTCTTCCAGAAAGATTTTAAAACGGCTCTTAATGACCCGTAGTAACAAGGCTAAAGCACATTCACCCGGAATTCCAGACCAAACAGCTGCTCCCCGGTAAGTAAAATCCGCAAAAAACACACAACAGCCCCATGGTCAAATTTGAATACATTTGTATTATTTATTGGCTGTATTAAATATATTATCTATTTGATAGTTACAATTTAGTAATACAATGCATGGCAGCTTTAACATAAGTTTGAGATACCTCAAAATTACAATACAAGGAAACTGCAGATACCTAAATACATTAATGCCACGAGGGTCTATCACTCTGGAATGGAGAACAGCTGCATTGCAGGGGGCTTGCCTGGATATTTGCTGGAAACGTAACTATTTTGTGGTGATTGCAAAAGACCTTTCACTTTTTAGGAGTCATGACTTGTTAGTATTTACTCTGCAATCCTAATTTATCTTTTAAAATTACCGGAAATATTATTGCCAAATAAACCTCTACAAAGTTCGTTCTAAGAGTTAAAGAAATAACCCTTTGGCAATAGAGATTTGCTGAAGGCAGTCTTATTTGCTAAAAGTAGACTAAGAAGAGAAATAAAGACAGATTGTAAACTTCTGCAAACTAAAGACTAATATCTGTATAAAACTCTTTCCAACACTGGAGGGAGAGATTTCTATGATATAATAAATGATTAACTTAAAGTTCTGCTACAAGTAGAACAATACATTCAAACATACATTTTTCCAGGACTTTTAATCAAAATAAATAGAGTACAAAATGAAGAGTACATTTTGAAAAGATTAATTTCAGATTGCACCATAAATCTACTTTTAAGAGTATTAAGCGATACTATGTCATAATTTAGGTTTTCCACATCTGAAATACAACACAATGCCTCAAACTATAACGCAACATTATTCATCAACTGCCATAGGAGAAAGACCCTTAAAGTGATTAATTACTGGAAATACTTAGCCTGTAGCACTATCACATCCAACATTCCACGTACAAGTGCATTGCTCTGATGTAGATAAAGTGTAGCCGTAGTCTTTGCAAAATACGCTAAATCTACCTTTCTGTGGCGTATTCCAAATGCTGTCGGGGCAGACCCGGTCTGAAACGCGTTTGAAATTTGTGAGTTCCAGCTTTCAAAATATTGGCTATAAAGGAGACAGCTGTCAGACTCATCTTCAGGTATTCACAAGCAGATTGAACAAGAACAGTCAAATGTAGTGCACAGTGTCCACAAAAAAACACCCCCCCCAGACAAACAGGACGAGTTTCAGAAAAGTTCCTGGCAGGCTGAACATTCCCATCTAGAAAACAACGGAATGTGAAGCTGCTACCCTGGGATAGCAAGTCATTTAAAACATTGTATAAATGTTATCTAAAAAGAGTTCTTCCATGTACAATTTGATAATTCAGATTAAGTTAGAAGGGCATCCAAAAGCAGTTTGAACTTTTTTTATTTTTAGGTTAATAATAGTACAAAAACATTTGCTCAGTTTGAGCCAAATAGTGTAACATTTACCATAAATGCACTCTTTCTCCTTAAAGACACTACCTGTGCTCTCCTGAAAACACTGCAAAGATTTCATCAGGAGCACAGGAAATTACTTTTCTCTCAGGCACTGAGAGTGAAATGTGGATTGGGCCGACAGCAGAAAGCATTTCATTCAGAAATGTACAATAGGAACGGGGCCTTTTCTGCCGTGTCACGTACGAACGCCTCTGCGGTACGTACATCGCGTCCTGCTAACGTCTGGATTAAAAGTCTAAAAACGCTGGCACCCTCTAACGCTTGAAATGACTATTACTGAATCCGAAATATTAAAATAACTGTAAAGTAGTAATATCACTAAGTCAATATTCTGCTTTCCTCCTACAGTATAGTAAATGTGGTATGCTCTAGTAATGTTCTGCTCGAAGCGGAAGCGGTTGTGCTGCTGTATTTCCTGGATACCAAACTACAACAAATACCCGATTAAATCTGCGCATCGACTACCACTGCTCTAGTTGGACTTGAAGGGACTCGTCCCATCGACGCCTTCTCTCCCCCACTGCCCAGAGGCCCCCGCTTTGAATTCGGAGAGAGGAAGAGTGTGCGCACCCACCGGTGGGCACCGTAAGGCAGTTGTTTTGCTGTTTCATGAACAGCTAACCCTGATTACAGAGGACCCAGGATTACCCTTTCTACAAGAAATCTGTGTTCAGTATTTGGAAAGGATCTGCCAACCCAGCCTCACTGTTAGCCAGCAGCAAAAGTGGAAACGCATGTAACTATACGTTCCCAGCTAGGATTTTAATTAGAACTAACCATAAATACCCGAAGTAGCTTCTGTACAAAAAGCTGAGGACTGAACAGGCTCTCGTCTACTTGATTACAAAGTACTGGATAACGACAGCAAACAGAATGGCCACCACGGCAAACCCGCAGAGCAGAACGATGGCGATGAAGCGCTCCTCGCGCAGCGTCTTCCTCGTCTCCGCCAGCTCCGTCGTCAGATCGGCGCAGGGTGGAACCAGCTCTTGCTTCTGAGATGAGAACACCGTGCTGGGACTGTAGGGTCCGTACAGTTCCGGGGAGCCAGCAGAGTCCTGGGACTGCCGGCCGGCGCAGACTCTGATCCGATATTCACAGTTTGTCTGCAGGCTCGTGAGGCGGAAGGAGGTCTCTGGTCCCTTGTACACCTGGGCAGGGGCAGAGAGAACCAGCTTACGCAGGATTCCTCTCACAAACCGTATGCGACACTTCCTATTCTGCTTTACAAGCTGAAGTCGTCCTCTTCAAGCCAACTTAATGAAAATCTCAGCTTTTAATTCTGAAGAATTTGGGATTTCATTTTTGTGTCAATAAGCCAAACCTTCCTGCCACACCCCACACTGACAGACCTGGATTGTGAAGCTCAAAAAAAAATCATTCTGCACAACTACAGTTCCATACAGCTCCCCCCAAACGTGGGGCAAACGCTGCCTAGGATTTAACAAAAACCGTATGATTTAAGAATCAGAAGAGCCCAGAGAAGCGCTGGAAGAGGATAAAGCAGCGTTACCCCACTTCTGGAGAACCGGCTCCCCCCACGCCTCTCAAGGCCGCGCGGGCAGTCACTCGCCCCCACAGCATGCGCAGAGGCTCATCAGGGAACTGGAGCTTTATGCTCCTTCAGCCGGGGCCGCGTGGAGGCAGGACCCTGCCCTGGGAGCTGCCCCCCTCCCTCGCAAAAGTCTCCCCGAGAGAAACTGCCTGAGATGGAAAATGAAGCACCCTGGCAGTCAGGATTGTAGAGTCCCTTCCCGAAATGAACAGTACCCCTGGCACTAGCACCACCAAACAGAACCTCTACCTTAAGTACAGACATCTTTTAGTGCAGTAATTGTTCAAAGTGAAAACCCCTCGAGTTTATTTTGTGAAATAAAAGGTACCTGATCAAACTCTCTCCCAGCAGCGAGCTGAAGGATGTAAACAATGGAATCTCCTTTCATCGGCGGTAAAGGTTCCCATGTGATTTCATAAGTGTTTTCTTCCAGCTGGTTGGCTTTGGGTGCTGGAAAAAAAGTGATTTGTTGGTATTTTAGAAAAAGAGAACAATGGTCTCTACAAGTGTTGTTCTTTTTTCAATCAGAAGAAAAGGTCCAAAAGGGTCAATTATTACAGGGACTCATTTTCACAGTTAATGTGGCGCAGGGGCACCATTTTCAGTGACAAGGAAGTTCCCCCACTCCGGCCTTAAGTACACTTTGTTTTCGCACTTTTTCCATTTAAAATGTTTCAGCCCTAATGCAAGTGACTGGGCAGTAAATTGAAAAGATTAAGGTTTTTCCAATGTATTTGTTAACAAGGTGGAGATAACTGTCATTCCTAGAGGTAACAGCCATTCCAATGATTTTAAGCAATTAAGATTTGTTTCATTCTACTTTGCTCTATTTCATGACATAAGCTTAAAAAATGATCACCCTAATATCTGTAGGTTACACTTGTCTTTCAAGCTGGCATCTAATGCTTGTACACATGAGCAAGCACTTCGAATCGCTGCAGAAAACAGCATTTATGTCCGGGTATCTCCAGAGCTGAAATTACAAGTGTTATAAACAATCAGTGACTTTTCCTGCAGGAAATCAGCATTCTGATCTTCAGAATGACTTTCCCTAATGGCAATCTTTAATGTTCATACTAGAAAGTGCAGGTCGGAGGAATGTATTTGTGTTTCTCATTTACCTACGGGCTGTTGTAACCCCTATCAAGTGATAGATAACCCTGAAAAACAACTTTCCAGTTGCAAGAAGGTAGAAGAAATCCTCCCTGCACGCTGGTCCTGCGCCAGCAGAGCCTCTTACACCCAGAGAAAGCCCCTCACAGCTGGGCTCTGTTCCCCGACCCACAAATGCCCCGGAAGGACGCTGGGCTGGGAAGGGCCAGGTTGCAGCATTCGCTGTAGCAGGGCAGGCGCTCGCAGCCATCCCTGGCGCAGCGTGAACTCACCTTTCAGAGATGCGGGCGGAGACTTGGTTGTAGTGAAAGCGTAAACTTCAGAAAACCCTCCCTCTCCAGCATCGTTATACGCCTGGATTTTAAAATAGTACGTAGTGGATTCACTGAGCCGCTGTACCTTGTATGTATGACAAGGACCGTTATAAACAGTAACAAACCTGTAAGAAAAACACAGAATACGCACAAATGACAAATCACAAATCTGTACGTCGCTATCCTACGCGGGACGTTTTCACCTCTAACGCCAGAACAAAACACTGACACTACATGGCAGGTGCCCCAGGCTCCTCCACATGATGATTTGAGGCGGTTTGAGCTCTGCCGCAGCCATCAACAGGTCAGGCTGTGCCCTCAGTCGGTGCCACACACCCCTCACACTGCAGGGAGGCTTAATTCAGGCTCAGGAAGTGTTCTGAGAGCCTGGCTAGGCACTGAGCTACAGCCACACGCAGGCTGACGCGACCGCTCTCTTCATTTGAATCAAGAGAATAACCCTGGTATGTACTAAACCAGTTGGAATTTCAAGTTAAAAACAGCCGTCAACCCCATGTTTTGTTTATGCAAACTGGACTTCATTTTAGTTTCCAAAAAATAAAGAACTGGCCACATAGGAAGATAGTAAGATATTACTATTTAAATAAATAGTATTTACTGTTTACAAGCAAATACTAGTGCAACAGCATCAGCAGCATTTCTGGTTGAAAGATGGGATGCAAAAATGTGAACTAAGGGGCAAACTTTGGGGTGCCCAAATGACTTAGCTGGCTGAGCCAGCAGTGTGCCCAGGTGGCCAAGGCGGCCAATGGTATCCTGGCTTGTATCAGCACTAGCATGGCCAGCAGGGACAGGGAAGGGATCTCACCCCTGTGCTCGGCACTGGTGAGGCCGCCCCTCGATGAGTGGGTTCAGTTTTGGGCCCCTCACTCCAAAAAGGCCATTGAATGACTCGAGCGTGTCCAGAGAAGGGCAACGGAGCTGGTGCAGGGTCTGGAGCACAGGTCTGATGGGGAGCGGCTGAGGGAACTGGGGGGGTTTAGTCTGGAGAAGAGGAGGCTGAGGGGAGACCTCATGGCCCTCTACAACTCCCTGACAGGAGGGTGCAGAGAGGGGGGATGAGTCTCTTGAGCCAAGGAACCAGCGCCAGGACAAGAGGGAATGGCCTCAAGCTGCGCCAGGGCAGGGTCAGACTGGCTCTTAGGAAGTATTTCTTTGCAGAAGGGGTTGTTGGGCGTTGGAATGGGCTGCCCAGGGCAGGGGGGGAGTCCCCATCCCTGGAGGGGTTGAAGAGTCGGGTTGACCCAGCGCTGAGGGATCTGGTGGAGTTGAGAATGGTCAGGGTGAGGTTCGTGGTTGGACTGGAGGAGCTTCAAGGGCTTTTCCAACCCAGATGATTCTGGGATTCTGTGACTTGCTAGTGCAAACAGAAGTGAAGAATGCTGAAAACGTCTTAAAAAGTTGGTACGAAATTGTAAAGCAACAACATCCTTCATGTTCTGATTATCTCACCTGCCAAACCTGTCCTCCATCTGCAAGTTGAATTGCGTAGGGTTGGTAATTAAAGCTCTGCTCGGACCTTCACCCCATTTAAGTTTAAGGCTCTGGTAGCTGAAGACCACACATTCAAGATGAGGAGGGTCAGGAGGTAGTGGTTTCGTTTTGGCTTTAATGGAATGACTGAACGGCCCAACTCCAAAGCTGTTTATGGCCTGTATTCTGATCCTAGAAATGGGAGAAGAGCAGCTACGTGGTTAACTTACTGAGGGCCTGAAAAAACGCGAGGTAATAAAGCAAGAGGTAAAATTTGTAAAGAATATATCTCCAAACAATAAAGCAATTAAAATGCAGTTAGGAATTAACTATAAGAATAATCTACTTCAAAACGAGTCAACATAATTACGTTGTTTTCAACATAATGAGGCTTCGGTGTTTCTCAGCATTGTTCAGGTTTATTCAGTGAACAAGCTCCTCCATGTTAACCCAAACCGTTTGCCTCCCATGGACGCTGCAGAACCATAATCTGAGCTTAGCTTAAACCAAGACTAAGCATCAACACCAGGACAGCTGCTCTACTCTCACCCCTCCAGTCACCCTCTTTTGACGAGATACTGACCATCCCATTTCATGCATTGCTTCAGAATAAAAAATCCTAAACCCAGAACATTTAGAATAAAGCCTTGGCTTTGAGACAGAACGTTAATCCTAACACAGCAATCTTAACTCTTGCCACTAAAACATCACAGTTTGATTCTGGATAGGACAATTTTATTTTGTTTTTTCGGAGTTGCAGAGTGAATTAGGCAAATAATCTGTAAGCTGAATGAAAAATTGCTCTAAAAATGTAAAACACTACCCTCAAAGCTACTGAAAAACCTACAAATGTGGTTTCAGAATAAGATGATTAATTATTACCTGTACAGAGTGTCAGGCAGCAGGTTCTCAAGAACATGGCTTGTACTTCTTCCAACAGTTAGGAGCTGCTTTTCCCCATATTCTATATTATATCCAGTGATCTCTGACCCATGACAACACGGTTCCTCCCATTGAATTGCAAGGCACGTTGATAAAGGAAGAGAAATTTCCATTTGATCTTCCTCAAGTAAATGCAGATCGGCCACTGCCGCAGGCACTGACGCAGGGGTTGTCACCACGCCGGTCTCGCCGAACAACCCCACTCCAGCCACGTTCACAGCCTGAGAGACACCATGTATTGTCTGCTGAGTCTACATTTTAATAACCACAGTCATCACAGCTATCGTGTGTCCTTTTGCACGTTATTAAAGGCAGTTTGGAAGAGAAGGAAAAGTGTCCCACATAAAATGTAAATATGGCAAAATGTCTGGTGTTTAATGCAACGCTAGATCTAAATTTCATTTCTAGAAACATGTAGTTTGGAGGGACGGGGGAGAAGACGACATTTTACCAATTACCTTCTATATTGCATTAGTAGGTGACAGTAGATAATTTTATTCATCTCTAGCTGAACGTTTTCTTCCAACTGTATGTACTTGTTCCTTTGCTTAGGAACACATAACAAATGGCTTTTCATACCTGGACTCTGCAGTAATATGTGGTCGCAGGTGTGAGACCTTTTACTTCATAGCTCTGGCCCGGGCCGGTGTAAACGATGTGCATCGCTCCTTCCGCCTGTCCCCAGTCCAGCCTGTACTCGCTGATCTCTGCGCCGTTGCACGCCGGGCTCTGGGGGTTTAAGGGATAAATTTTCCTTCAGCTAGTGCACACAGGCACGTCCACCATCCCGCCGTGATCTCCCGTCACACCCGACGGAGGCGCTGGAGGAGAAGCACTGGGGCTGAAACCCGAGGTCTCCTCCCCCACAGCCAAGGGCAGGATTTTAAGTTCAGCTTGTTAAAAGGTTTCCATCTAGACACGTGGCTGTAACACCGACCAGAATTCTGAATGACTCACCATCTCTTACCACTTGGATGAACTAAATATATGATAGTTACCATACCATGAGGATTAAATGTCACTTTATTCAGTTAAAATGGAAATTCACAGCTGACAAAATCCACAAAACCAATGTACACCCCTATAAATAAACAGGCTTCAAATATTTCACCTCTACACTTTTTATTTCTCCCATTTCTATGTATCATAGACGTGTCACTACAACTCGAAAATATTAATTTGTGTATTATTGAGAATCATGAGCACCTACCTCCCATGAAACTACAGCACAAGTTGCACTTTTACAAGTTATCAGGGGTTTGCAACATTGATCAGGGGGTCCTGGAGCCGTAGAGATCTCTGCTTTGTCGGAGTGCGGGCCAAACTGCAAGAAAGTATAGAGCAAAAACTGGTGTAGAAATGCATGAGGCTGAAGAAAACAAATTATTTTTAACTTGATAGAGAAATAAATAGAGGAGTTCAGCACTTAGTTTCACAGCACCATTTAAAATTCCTTTCAGGCAGTTTATAAACTGGCCCTGTGCCTACAGGATATCTGTAATCCTCCCACTGCTATGGTTTTGTAACTCCTCCTTCCCCTCTAGTCACGATCTGGCTTCCAGAAGCAGTTGGGGTACTGTTTCAGAATGACTTTTATGCAACCAGCATTTATCCCAACCTTGTCCAAACCTGGCATTATTTGCACACACCCCTCTCTACACAATACCCTTCCCACACCACCCATCTGCAGAGGCTAAGCCAATTGCAAAACGTAAGGCAATTTCTGGAGGCACAAACTTTTAAGTGGCTATTTCACAGCCAGAAATGGAGGGTTTACACTGCAAAGAAATGCCTAAAAGTAGTAAGAGAATGTCTAGCACTAACTTGGGACGAGTTACCTTAAGTACTGACAGTAACGACAACAGAAATGCAACGCACAGTGAACGTCCCCTTAGACAGGGACATTCAGTCCTTCCTTCAGCCCTAGCTTAATGAATCTTCTTCAAATTATCTTTTTTATGCTGTAAGAAATTTTGCTCCTTCAACAGAACTACGACAGTACACAGAAGCTACAAAATATCAGGCTTGTAAGACAACAGTATCACTGCTATCTTTTGTGTTAAAAAAAAAAAAAATTATCTCGTTAGCAGGGTGGTTACCCCAACTCTGTTTGCCGCCCGTATCCAGAAGCAGTACGCCCTCCCTGGAAGCAGATTGGTTACTGCATATTCGGATGCTGGACCCTGATACACTTGTCTGCGTTCTTCCTGGTCAGAGTTTGCCATCTCTACAATATATTCTGTGATGTCGGAGCCTCCATCTACAGATGGTGGGCCTAGGAAATAAAAAGAGATTTTATTTTTTTTTCTCTACTTATTTCACAAAGCACTTTTTATGTTAACAGTCTCTAATCAGTCTTCTCAAGCTAAAAGGTGAATCAGGTGGGTTCTGAAAGTTAAGAGTGCTGGCTTTTATCATATATCTGAGCAGAAACACTTTATGAAGCTTGCTTTTCCCCCCTCAGATACTGATAGATTAGTTTAAGATGGCGTTCATCAGTTTTTTCCAGATATTTTTCACAAATTTCCTTCAAAAAACAGTGTATCTGTGTTATTTTTTCATTATCTCCTTTACTGAAATAAAAATAAGGAAAGAAGGGTTGATTTTTGAATTGCCAGAGGCGTGTCAGCAACGAGGCCACCAGCACGCTCTCACTGGAAGCCATTTACGTCTGCTTAAGTCTCACCATGTGGCTGCACACGCGCACGTCACCAAATCAGAGGTGGTTCACAAGCTTTAAAAAACCAAACCACTAAGGACACGGACCACATCTGCATATTTTTATTTTTTTTCCCCATGGAGAGTTCTACAGATTTTTCATTTGTGTTACGACATTTAAAATCAGAAAAGCCTTTTGCTCAGCAACGCTGGCACTTACCCCACTGTAAAGTGATTTCCTTGGGCTTGGCTTTGCCTGCCAGGCACGGAGCATGACACGGTCCAGGGGGAACAGCTGATGTTGTAACAGTCATAACATCAGAAGCCTAGCAGGAATACATGTTATTTTAGCGTGGAAACACCAACAACATTTCACTCAAACATAAAGAGAAATGGTTGTCAGAAGCAGATTTATTCTCGTGTTTCTCACCTGGCTTTCACCTCCTTTACTGACACAATAAACTCTCATTCTGTACGAGGTGCCGGGCTTGAGATGATCACAGACATGTTCTCTCTGCAAACCGCTGTACAGGGTGTCCCATTTACTTCCTGAGGGAAGGAAGAAAATACTTTACGCTACAAAACTCTTGCAAAAATCAACCCTGAAAATTCTCTCACACAATTATTGATAGTCAAGCCACAGAATCCAATTTCAAAGATTACACAGGAACAGGTACAACACAATATACACACGTAAAAGCACTGAATGAGCGAGCACACAAGCTGAATGAGTACTTAGAAATGACTGCTTACCAACTGTTGCGTCTGAGATTTCCAGAAAGTATTTAGTAATGTCGGATCCTCCGTTATCTTTGGGTGGTTCTGAAAGAAATCAATGCCTTAAAAGAAATTCTAGAAGATTTAAAAACAATGCATTATTCCATTACGAGCTTTTTCACAGACCGTATTAATTCATTATAGAATACATTCAAGCAGAAAGCTCAATTCAAACAGGAACAGAAAACTCTGTACTTCTATGTTCAAAATTCGTTTTCCAGAACAATATTTTTTTCTATTATTCATCATGATGATGTCAGGAAGAGTAACTAGGAAAGTACTGCCAACTTCAGGTTATCATCTCTTATTTTTTTAAGAGCACACAGAAATTATTTAAGCATTGCAGTAAATCTAGAGGCCATTACAACAGCCAATAGCACTGTCTGCTTCTCTAAAACAAACAAAAACATTACTTTTGTACTACAGCCCCAAAACAGATCGAGTTGCAATTTTTTGGTAATGCTAAGTATTCCTCCTGTGATAACGACAGCTAATGAGCCTGAGCTCGCCTCCAGTTTTCAGCCTGCACTGCTGAGCCACTGCAGGTACACAGGGGTGTAAGCAGCACTCTGATACGGCGTAACGGTAACCTACCCCACGTAACCTTCACGCTGTGCGAATGGATCTTGCCCTTGACAGCTGGTTTACTTGGTGGCCCAGGTTTGTCAGGATTGGTGCTGTGTTCTACCACCTCACTAGGGCTGCTTTTTCCTTCACTGTTGTAGGCAAAGAGCTGGAATGAACGGAATAGGTAATAAATGCTTTATTTTGTGGCAAGTAATAGCCTGCTGATTTACAAAATTCTTCTGTGAAAAAAACAAAACAAAACCACAAGATAAGAAAACAATTTAAAAGAAAACAAAATTAACTACCGCAAAAAATCTGGTTTGTATGATGATTCCACCAAAACCTACTGTAACAACAAAAGTACTGCAGGTCATTCTCTGCTGTCTCCATAGAACACGTCTTAGCTGTATGAAAATGCTAAAACTCCAGAAAAGCATACAGTCATAATTAAATTAGGAACAAAATATAGTACAAACCCTAAACTTATAGGATGTACTCCTCCTAAGATTTCTTAAAGTGCATGAGAGTTCATCTCCATTGTACTGTGGTTGGAAACCATAACCCTGTAAAGGGGGGAAAGTAAGAACAAATGCAGTCACTGATTTTCCACAACAAAACAGAAAACAGATCAGATCAATCAAATTTTTTTTTTTAGCTTGAACTTCATCTTTGTTGTACGAATACATGCAATACTTGCCAATTGTTGCAGTATTTGCAGCATTTTATTTGAAAGTAAAAAACAGAATTCATTTTTTATTTAAGTACTACTGCGTATCAGACTTTTTGCAGATCTAACAAAACCCAGCACTTACAGAACCTTCTTCCTCCATGTCTAAAGTGTAAGTGAGAGAGTCATCTGAAGACACCCCGTTCGGGGGGCTCCACTTCACTGACAGCCAGGTCACTCCTGCTTCAACCAGCACCGGGGGTGACGGGGCTGGTGGGACAATTCCTGCTGTATAGTAGGTCACTGTCTCGCTGAACCCACTGGAAAAGTATTTAAAAAAATGTTAACGATGGCAGACACTGTCGATGAGAAAATCAATGATACAATACACTGGGTTCGTTACCTCATTCCAATATCATTTTTAGCAGCTAATCTGAGCGAATATTTTGTTGAAGGAGAGAGTTTGGTAAGTTTATACTGCTTCAGATGCCCGTAGTAGCACTCTTTGAAGGGTCCATTCTTCCCCTTTAAAAGAGTCAGAACAACTTGAGTCACTTTTTGCATGGGGACTGTATGCTCCCTGCTAAGGTCAACTTCTTCACTCTAAATTTTCCTAAATTTCATTTCACTAATTTAGTAATCATTAAACAAAAGAAGAGTAAGCTGAAAGAATGTAAAAAGCTAATGTCATGATGGCCCTACTGAGTATGCTGACAGTAATCCTGACATTCTCCATAGTAAAACCACATTTTGATTGAGACATCCATTTATTTTTTGGCACCACAGATTTAATAAAATGGTAGTAAGTGACTGCAGTTGAAAGCAAAACACATTTTTGAAGTTTTTTTCTTAGTTTAGAATACATTTCAGTAAGAAGTTCAAACGCTGAGTGACATTTGTGACAGCTACTGAAGATACAAGCCAAATGCTCAATTTAAACAGAGCACAGGAATTAATGATGCTCTGAATGACAAAAACCAAAGGAGGGAGTTTTACACTGTCCTCTCAGAGGATCTGAATTGTCCACTTGAATTGCTGCAACAGTCGTCATCCGATTAAAGCTTTTTAATTGGCTTGTCCCTTTAAAACTGTCTGGACAGTTGCACTGAAAATAGCTGATGTACCTAAGCAAAAAGTATTTTTAAGTATAATTGGTCTACAGATGTCATTATGATTTTTTTTTTCACTAGAAAAGGTCTTACCTCATCCCATTCTAAAAGAAAATTAGTTATTTTGGAACCATTGTCATTTGAGGACTGAAAATAAAGAAACAATGAAAAAAGTTAAAATCAAACGATTGTACTTTTCATAAAGAGTTTTGCACGTTAAAAAAAAACATTTTAACAATTGAATATAATATACTCCAACTGCCTTTTAAAACAAAATATTTAGCGTAGAGGTGAAAGGAATCTGCAGTAGGTGTAGAGAACAGCCCTCCTCTTCCACAAACACACTTGGGATAATCCAAAACTCTACTGTGGGCACAGGCACATGTATCCAGTAAAGTGGGTTAGAAAGGGTAAAAACTAGCAGGTATTTTAACTAGTTTAATTCCTCGTTCCTGATGGCTCTCAGGCTGCTGTACTACTGCTGTTAATTCTGATAGTTTAGGGTATGAACTTACGAATAGTTTTCTTTTATAATGCCAATGGTATTCTTACAGCTTTTTCCTTGCACTGTGCGCTCACCAACTGCCTGAGCAACATCTGTGCTTGTTATGACGTATGAATTGGGAACTGCGCTTTCTAAATACAGATTATACAAATAATTTAGCTAAAGTCACTTAGCTATAAACTGTTTTCCAAGTGTAAGTGTAGTCAACAGAACAGGGAAAGACAAGGAAACAGTTACCAACAAGTCTTCACAGATACTGTATATATTCAGAAGTCAGAATAAAAAACTTAAATCTACAAACTAGCTGAAGAAATTTACTTTGAATGGGTCAGAGTAACTAGAAGAACTTATATGAATTATTATATGAATTATGTGAGTTATAACATTAAGTCATATCTATTTATCATCCAGGAATGCCAAACAAAACCAGAAACACTCTACCCTTTCCCATGCTGCCAGCTCAGGAGAGAACTTTCCCGCTATCTCTTAGAGAGACCTGCCAGCAACTCTACCACACTAAAGCTGCCTGCGAAAAACTAAGTAAACACTGAAAGAAAGGGGAAGAAACGATTATGATTTCAATTATCAGTCTTAACTAAGCAACTAAAAGCCAACACCTGAAGTACACACTAAGCTATCGACAGCTGATTTCACAGACCACACATGAACACATCCGACTGCTTACCTTCCACTGCAAACTCAGGCTGTTCTTGGTTCTGTTAATCAGCTTCGGCGCAGCAGGACAGTCTGGCTCACAACTTTCTGTGGTGAAACTCACTAATTCTGAAATGGATTCTTTTATGGAACTGCTGGTTGCTGAAACTCTGAAGAGAGAACAATTAATTAACGTTGCTATTGCATTAGCACCTGAAAATTTAAGGAAAGAGTTGCCAGCTTTCACAACGCATTTCATCACAAGCGGTGGTTACAGCAACAAGCCCCGCCTGCTCACGTTAGAGGAAACAAGTGCCCAATCGCTCTTCTTTCACATCACTGATTCTAAAAGACAACAATTCCACGTCTTTTCGTTTAGGAAGAAGTAACAAAAAGTGAGTGGATGATGCCGCTCCAGGTTCTAGTAGCTGATGCCCACATCATAAGCACCACTGCTCCCCGCTCCGTGCTCGGGATTCAGCAGCACGCCGAGAGCAGCGTGACGGAGCTCTCATCAGTACTTACTGATCTTGAAGACTCCACCTGGCATCTTTCATTTACAATTACTACCTATCACAGCGGGGATATGGTAGTGACGAAATACAGGTGGGAGGCACAATGGAAACTACAGCAAGTGTTACCAAATGGTAACAGAATACCTGCCTCAAAATTAACCTTTTGCTAAAAAGGCCTTGAGATTCAAATATGGACAATGCTTGTGCAAGAGTACGGATACTAAACCGGGCTAAATCAGCTCTTCAGGCAATAAAGTCACATTTATCAGTGCAATTGTTTAAATGGGATAGAATCTCTACAACAGTCACGCTCATTTATGTTTGTTTTTGAAGAGCAATGACTTGACTGGACATTAGGAACAAATGTTTCACAGAAAGAGTGATCAGACAATGAATAGGCTGCCCAGGGAGGGGGTGGAGTCCCCATCCCTGGGTGTGTTTAAGGGTGATTTAGATGAGCTGTTGGGGGATGTGGGGTAGGGGAGAACTTTGTAGAGTCAGGCTGAGGGTTGGACTCGATGATCCCAAGGGTCTTTTCCAACCTGAATGATTCTGGGATTCTGTGACTCATTTTTCAGAAATCCTGTCTGGCCAAATGAATTGTAGGTAAAAGCTGGCCTGTGTGGAAAGCAAGACCACGAACCACACGCTATGCTGTACTGTGCAAGCGGAGCCATGCTGAGTATTTAACATGCTCAGGACTCTTCTGCAGTTTAAGAATAGGAGTTTGCTTCAGTTTACTTAAAACTTGTGTCCTTCTGTGCCCAAGCACTGAGGCTCTCCCTTCTGCTGCTGGATCACAATGTTCTCCTGGCTTGTTTAACCAGCTTGCCTTTTTCCTGACCAGTTAAACACCTCCAGTAACACTTGTTTACTCTGTGTGGCAATTCTTGAATGTCACGTCTCGTTCCCTCGTAACACAGCAGCTAACTTCTCCCCATTTCAACCAGTTTCCCTGTCCCTTCTCGCACTGCTACAGAAGCCTGCAACTTAGACAAGCAGCTTTACAAATCAAGCTGACAAGTCAGACTTGCAAATCCATGTTCAAGGCTAAATTATTTTATTTATCACTGGCTTCAGCCTACAACAATCTCTTCCACTGAGTCCAACCTTATTGCAAAAAAATACCAGAGGATAACTTAAAGTTTGTATTTGAGAAGCACGACGAGACAGAGAAGATAGTAGGGAAGAAAATGAGGTGACATTTTAATGAAATTAGAAGTAGGAATTTAGATAGCAACAGTAGTGTCCATAGTATGATATTTTCTCAGAACGTTCCTCAAGTTGTTTGTCATCACATCTTTTTCATGAAGCCACAATAATTTTGTAATTAACACATCAACAAAAACATGAAGTAATTAACTCCCGGCAACATACCTGGCATGATAATCAGTTGCTGGTCTGAGATCAGGAAGTGTAATTGTTAATTCTTCCCCACTGTGAAAAGGGGGGAAAAAAAAAAAAAAAAGAGTTACAGCTCTTCCTTATACTTTAAACGACAAAAGCTTATTGAAAAGCAAAACCATGTAGCGCACATTTAATTTTCACGTTTTCCATTGTCCATGTAACTCTTAGTGATATTACTTAAAATTTATTTCATGTGAAGTAGGTAGGTCTGCAAGTCAACAAACAGCTCCTGATAGAGAGATTGCTGATTGGTTAATGGTTTTAAACATCGGTATTGTGCTTAAATGAAGAAACTAAACTTACACATAGACAGATTTAAATTTTCCATTTTTACCACTGTTGGATATTGCTACTTCAAATGTAAATGCTGCTGGACTATGACTATGGCTCTCTCCATTCTGTGAACTAACTGGGAGATTCCAGGACAGAACGGCTGATCTTGCTTGTATATCAGAAACCTATTAAAAGCATAAATAATGCAAGTAAGTTTGCTTTCTGTAATAAAAGGTATATTAGTCAACAACATGGTGTCGCTAGTTTGCCTATGAAGTTCCTCACTGGAGGAATTCTTTACCTTTGTAGCGGAAATATCGAGTCATTATTTGAATTGAAATTATTTCCTCTTTTCATTTCTAAAAATACATTAAAGGATTTCCCTTCGAACCCTAAACAAACATACAGACACGTTACATTGTCTCAGTGTATGAAGAGAAAACTTCTATTTCACCTGCACAGCTTGCATCACTCATTTGGAGCAAATCTTTGGATGTGGAGTCTTGAACACTGACATCAGATCTCTATTTAGGCACAGATGGCCTAACTTTCTAACTCTATTACAGCTCCCTCGCATGATCTTATTTATTTAACCACTAAGCTATAGGTGAGCAAGAGGCTCTGATTTTAAGTGCTCATGACTAAAATTTTTAGTCTAAGTTTTTTTGCTGTTTCATTCCCATACTCCAGATTTTCTCTGACAAAGTCAACACAGCCTTCTGTTAGCATGAGGTACAGACGTCAGAAGCAACAGTGAAAACACACTACTGTGACAAAGAACAGCTAGAAAGCTGGAGCAAAAGAAGACAACCCATGCTTACTGTACAGATAATGCAAAGGGTTTCATATTAAGCGTGCCAAGATCAAAAATATCAGTGCAGTTTTAGCCTTTAGACATTTAAATTAACGTCACCAGACTCCAACTTCCTAAATAAGCCTGTAAATACTCAAATATTTGCTCCAATTTCTAATCATAACATAAAAAGATGATCTACTTCTGTAAATTCTATTCCCAATATTCTTAAATCTTCTATGCTGAAGGAAGGGTGGTCTCAAGAGTGGACAGACTTCCATTACTTTAGCAGGTTCGCGAGGTACTAAAGCCCTCACATACACGAGACAACTGCAGCAGTGGGTATATTCTCGGCTTACAGACTGGGAAACTGAGGCAAGACAGACTGTTTCAGAAAGTTGAGAAATAGTGAGTTTCCGTAACATGGTTGCCCTTTCCCAGCTATAAACTCTGACAACAAATACATTTTCTCTATTAAAAAAATAAACCATTAAGAAAAAGAAATGAGATCAATAAGACGTGTTATTTTACAGAAAGTATATGCACAGAAAATAATGGTATTTTAAGGATAATACTTACGACTGGCTTGCCAATGCTCAAGTGAATATCACATTTCTTGGATTCTGTGTCAGATTCTGAAATTTCAAATACAAACCAGATTACCGTAACCCCCCAGAGTAAACCGGTCTGTTACAAAAATGCCACCACAAGATGGAGTTCGCCTCATTAGGAGTTTAACAATAGTACTTATTGTGCAAAGTTCATTTCCCCTGTTTGTTTTGGCTGCATGAGGGGTAGAAACATGAACTATCCAAAACTAACAGTGTTACAAAAACCTTTTTAGTACATCCTGCACAAAGGGTATATTTTCCTAATCTGAGCATAAATGGGTTTTCTTTGACAACTCAAAAACATTCCTCCAAATATGAAAGGTGTTAAAAAAATGACAATAAGATCTTATCTCTCTATTGTACATGCTTTCCTTGAATTTCTATTGCAAAACTCTTAGTCTAGGCACCATTTGGAAGAAGCCTGATCAAAACTGCACACTAAAAATACCTATCAGTACCAAAAGGGTTACACCTGTAAACTGAATCCTGTCCTTACAACTGTCCACGTCAAACAATTCAGGATATTCTGCCCGCAAATAAAAACTTTTTTCCCCCCCTCCCATAAATCTGTATTAAGACAACTCTTTAATCAAGTGTATTTCTTGTCCTTGAAAGAAGCTGGGTAAAAGCTTCCACCCCTTCTTACTTCCCCAGATACAGAGTTCTCTTTTATTTCTCTAACCAAAGCATCAAATACAACAGTGACAGAGATGAGGACTAGATCTTGCAGCCTAACAAGACCACTTGGATTTAAGACACACACCAAACACTAAAAGATGCACAAAACATTTAAGGAATCGTGATAAGTTACTGTGCATTTCAGTGACACTGTTTCAAACCAACAGGAAAGACAAAGATATCATACACAATGTATTTCAGTATGTGCAAGTAAATAGCCATAAGCCATCAAAAAGCTCACTTATGTGAGCAAAATAATGCACTGAACTGAAATTACAACAGCAACCTGTACAGACAGTTGCTCCAACCTTCCTATTTCTTGACGTTTTAAATAACTCCTAGTTATCTGAAAAGTACCACAAAGAATGACACAAGTCTTTTATGTAAGTACTCACAGGTCATTCTTACTTGGCATATTGATCAGTCCTGGGGTCAGAAAAGGTAGAGGAGTAAACAAAAGGTTTAAAATTAAATCTTCCCGAAGACCTTATTGATAAATCTCAAATGAACAAACTTGACATTACTAAGATTTCTAGAGGAAAAAAAAAATCTAAATATAATGAAAAGTATTTCAGGCTTTCTCTAACCCTGAACAGGCAAAGAAATTTACAAATTCAGTTTTTTCTGAAACTATTTTGCAATTAATTTATAGCATCTTCCGTTACAAAAAAAATCTAATTTTTTTTTACCTTTTCAATGCAACCTACCTCCCATCTCTGCATCTGGACTGCCCTTTGTTTTTCCTATCTGCTTCTGCTTTAGCGGTCCTCCTGCCCCTTGCTGTCCCTTTCCATTTCCATTCGGAATTGTTGCATTGGGAGAATTAACAACTTTATGTGGTGAAGATGGAGGACTATTAAGTTTATTGTTACTATGACCACTAGCTTGTCTGTCTTTTAGTCTTTTCTTCAGGTGTTCTTGCATTTTGAGACTCCTTTCATCTCGCTGAATGAAGTTTGTCCTTCCATGAGAACGAGGTTCTACGAAGAAAGGAGAACTTATTTCATTGTCAGTACAATTTATTTGACATCCGAGTTAGAAGAATAACTACAGTAACCACCACGCACCGCACTGCTGACTGGTAGAGCTCTGTCAGACTTCAGGAACTTCACCCAACACAGTTTATGGACTGGGCTCAAACCAGTGTATGAGCACAAAGATCAGGTAGAAGAATGCACCTGGAGGTTTAATTCTTGTTTTGAAATGTTGTCAATGTTAGTTAAATGCTACAATGTTAGTTAAATGCGAAGATATGCAAAATATCTGCAAGCAAATTTCCATTTTTCCTATTTAACTCATATCTAAACTTGATTTTTTTTTTTTCTTTTTCTTAAACATTATTTTTTATCACTTGCTGAGTTTAGGGTTTGGTGGTGCTTCTTTTGTTTGCTTGGTTTTTTAAATTTAATTCTTCAGGCCCTCTTCAAGATTATGCCTTACAATTGCCTTTCTTCCCTGATATAGCCAGTCACATTTTCAAAAAAGTGTAAGCAAATTTAGGACCCAAACTTTTTAAAACATAGCTTGGGTGCTACTGAATATTCTACCCTGACATGAGCTGAAATAGCTTAATTACCAATTTAAGCTCGAGAGAGATAGTGAATGGCCTTACATAGTCTCATTTCTTTCTGTGTTAAATGCCTGTTTACATAATAAGGCTTACGGCTTGGCTTAATTCAGCAGTGACCCGTCCTCCAGGGAAGTATTGCTCCATTCACTTTTTAGTATAGAGTGGATTTGCACTTCATCCTCCAATGTGGATTGCTATGGTTTTTTGTTTTATATATGTTATATTTTTATTTTCTTTCCAGTCATATTTGGTCTCTGTCTAGTCAAAAAACACATTTATTGTATTAAATGCATTTTCAAAAAACTTCATGCCAAGGCTGTGACAGAACAGCAGTTTTGGCGAGCGCAATTTTAGAGAAAGGTAGAAGCAATCATTGTGGCATTTACAGCAACAAAAGTACGGATCCATGAAAAATATACAGTGTTAGAACACTTCTAAGTTACTGCTTTCGCATCAAATCCTTGAAAACAGAACAGCAGAAGACTCAAACTTTATACAGTGATACTCTGTGCGTGTAGAGAGCCTTCAGACCAGGCTCCACGATACCTTATACACAGGTGTATTTTAGGACACCCTGTAACACACATAAGGCTCAGGGAGCCTAATAGCTAGCACCAAAATCACAGAAATGTGTGAAAGAGCTACTGACAGAACTCAGACAGGCCTTCTCGTCACCACCTGAGCTCTCACCTTGTTCTTGAAACACGTGTGGTGGTGGATGCTGGTGAATGAACTGTGGTGGCAGCTCTCCCGTGCCAGGAACCGGAGGGTACACTGGGTGAGGTGGGTGGGGAAGCAACGCGTGGTGATGATGCATGTAATGTGGCACATGGGGAGGAGGAGGAGGAGGAGGATGCATGGAAGGATGGAATTCAGCTGAGTGTGGCAATACCACCACTTTACGAACTCCATTTTCTTCCACCACCTGTCGTGCAATGTAAGAAACTGAAAGTTAGTACAGTAACAATCTTATAAATACTGTATGTTTAATAAAGTATCTCTAAGGTTAAGGTTATACCCACGAGCTGACAGTCAGGGATATATACACTGAAATGAATTCCAGTGGAAACCCAGCATGTGTTAGTGCAAGAAACTGGAGTCTGAGGCAGTCAGTTTTAAGAAGCTGCGCCTCACACACCAAAGTGCTCAGCAATCTATGTTTTATGAATAATGCATATATTCTTTTAAACAAGTAACGTGAATTGATCAGGGTGTGTGATTCCCTGTCTGCTTGTAATTACAGTTAGAAGAGCTGCTTTAGACCACATCCTGAGCGACAGGGCTAGCGTACGCACAAGTCACCGCACGCCACCCGCGCTGCAGTGCGTGTCTGCATACGCGTTCCTCGCCCGTGGCAAGTACAAAGTACTACAAGTCAGCTCCGCTGTCCTGTGCTATGACCCAACCCAACCGTCAAAATATTTCATGTTTGCCACAGGCTAAGAGAATTCAGACAAGGAACCCGTCTGCGCGTCTGAACTCTAGGATAAAAAGATGCTAAGACAGCACATGCATATGTATGCGCTCGCAGGCTTCGAAGCGTGTGTCCTAAACTGGCAATATACAGGCTCCTTCTGGAGTCTGACAGCGTGAAATAAATTAATATCAAAACGTATTGCTTTTCCTACAGTAAATTTAAAATATGTTAAGGTCTTACACAACAACGCTTCTCTAAATCTTAAAACTGAGAAGCGACTTTGGACAGAACACAGGTTTTCGAAGACAAGGTCAAAAAAATAACACCAGAGCAGGATTCACAAATAGACATATTAAACAGTGATGACACTGAAGTAAAAAAATTCCCAGTTTAATCTCATCTTTAAGGCACCCTGAACAGACAACCAGAGGCTGAGGTTTACAGGGTCCTTTCTCCAGGCAGGGTTCACAGTATAGACAGAGAACATCTGCACTGACTTCTTGTCATTCTGCGGTTACAGCCCATTTTACTCATCTGAGGGATTAGGTTTTCAGCACCTACAGTTCTGATGGGGTCAAAGGCTTCTGAGTTGACTGTCAAAGAAATCACCTGGTCATATTCCAGTTTGTTTCTTCTGCTACAATACAGAAGTCCACTGGCATAAAATTCAGACTGTATCTAACAAGAATTCTGACTCAGAAGCAAACTAGACTGTATTAAATCCTATTTAAAGGCAGACAACAAATCAATTGCTTTCTCTTCTCCCTCACACAAAATATTAAAGAGGTATGAGCAGTGTAATCGAAAAAGAAAAATCAATGATAGAAAAACGTTCAATATTAAAGGCAAGCTGACACTTAAAAATTCATCAAGTCTCAGTAGGAAAACCAGGCATTTTTCTTAGATTGGTTTAAAATTAGTCTGCAGCTTCATGCTTCCTTCCTTCTACATCAGTCATCTCCTCCGAGTTGCATTTAAAAATGCAAATCACAAATGCTATTAGGCAGGGCCTTACAGTGCCTTGGTATTAACAGAGATGGATCATGTAGTCAGCAGAAAATATTATCCATGGATGCAAGCGGGGGGCACTTCCCAGCTGCAGGCTGGCATACAAAATTGAGATGCAAATTTATTTTTTTAATGCAGTCCATGAAGTAAATCATACAAAACAGAATCTGCTCTTAGAAGATTTCAACTTATTTATGTCACCTTCTGTTACGAAAAATATACACAATTTATATTTTCAGGCATTTAAAGAAAGTGCTTACACAAAAGCAGGCCATATGTTTTATCCTGTTTGTTCCTTCAGGATCCTCTCTCAAAGCATATTTAGTTTGGCTATAAGAAAACACTGTGGCGTTTCCTAGTTGGCCAAGAAGGCATTACGGATGTTGAAATATTGCTTATGCCAAAAGTACATTTTGAAAAGCTCCTCGGCAAAAGATAGAGCGAACTAACGAGAAATTATTCTTCTGAAGGGAAACAGAATGTGTCCACTCAGAAACTGCTATGACAAAGTTCAGCTGTGAGGCGACCTCAGAGGCAGCCAGTCTTTAACAGACTTTAAATAGAAGAAAAAAATTACAAGGAGAAGTCACTTAAGACTAAGCTTACACTGAACACACTTTGTTCCAGAAACAACGTGGGGGGCTTTTTGGTTCATCGACAGAACTAAATACACCACTTGAACCACATTACATTGCCTAATATACACACGCTATAACATACACAAGTCAAAACTCATAGCAAATTTGGATGGCTACATTAACTCTATTTTATGTGTCTATTAAGCAAGAACACATGGCATAGTTTAGGGTAGAAAGGATACATTAATACAGTAAGACTTTCACATGATTTCACAGTCTGAAGTTGCTATGTCCCCGTTATCCACTACTGAACCGCTTCATTCCACTTTGGCAGAAAGCAGCATAACTATCTCTGGGCTCCTCCAGATTTGGGAACAGAAAGTCTCATCTACCGACAGGAACAGTATAAGTAACTCAAGCTCTGAATAAAGTTGGTTTCAAACTTGTCTAACCCTGTCATAATGATCAGGGGAAAACAAAACAAAACAACCCCCCCCTAGTTTCGTGTGACAACAAACACAGAACAAATGTATTTTTCAGTTTGTACACCTCAGCATTTGCCAGTGCTGTGCACACTGTTTGCACTGAAGACTCAAGTTCACATTGATGCACAAATTATTTGGGGGATCTTTCTTCAGGCTCTGCATGAAAGTACCTACTTATAATAGCAGAAGCATAAAATGCAGAGGCAGCTGTATGCGAAAAGACAACTGCTTGGGGAACTCATGAACGTACAGTTACGAGGTTTTTTCAAGCCTACTCAGAAAACTCCTGATTTTGAACATCACTAGAAAATGAGAAACACAGCCTGTCCCGTTTAAACATTTGTTTTTAATTAGTTTCCTTTAAAAATGCATTAATTTAAATCGAACTGGTAACTTCAAATATCTCTGATAACAGTTCAAATACCACATGCAGATCTGATCTGCTATGTGGTATTTGAACAGCACAGAGGGGTGGAAAAATCAGTGAGAATAGAGAAGTAAAGCTGGGAGGGAAGCCCAGAGTCGTGCTCATTTCATAGGCACATGTCAGCAGCATTAACACTCCTCTTCACACTTCTGCTAGAACAGTAGAGTGTTTTACTGAATGTTAAGGAGATCAGAGCTGGGAAAGAAAGAGGCATTGAAAACTTTCATAGAGTTATACTAGAATAGAAAAATCTGAATTAAGAGAAGACATTAAAGAGAAGTATCTTATGCAGGCCAGTAACAAAACAAAAGACCTAAGGGATGAGAGAGAGAATGATACTGGTGTATGACCCACATAACCTCAGTGCAAGAAACACGAGTCTCATATCCACACTGTGCATGAGACAACGTTCAAGTGCGATGCTGCCCCCAGCTCTGTTCCCATCAGACTGTTTCTAGCAGAGCTAAGCACCCTCTGTACTCATCAGTCCTCTGATACTCAGCATGCTGCAGGCAACTGCGGCTGTTTGTATGACCCAGGCACCTACTTTCACCCTGAAAACAGGACTGAAGAAAAATCAAGACGTGGATCCTGTTAATCGAGCTTAAGCAACAGCCAATTCAGAGCCAGTTACTGTCTCACTGAAAGTAATCTCTTACTGCCTAGCAGTAGTGCTTAAAAAATCCTGAAAACCAGATCAAATTTTTCTAAGTGAACAGAAGGTGATTGAGCCTACAATAAAGTTAAATAGGTGATAAGTTCAATGGAAAAAATATTAGAAATCCTTTTAGCAGCTGTTCCAGCTAAAATAATCAATAGCCTTATTATTAAGAAGCCACACCCACAAACATACTGAAATATAAGAATAAATTAAAGTTTACCTGAGATACATAACCGGGAGGCACAAATATAGGCGGCATAGAACCATTTGGTGACATCATAGGAACATGTGCTGGACCTGAGAAGTAACAAGGTGCCACTTTTTAACAAACAAGGCTCTTACAAACTCAAGACACCTTTTTTCCAAAGGTGGTGGCTCACTTCGGTGCCTGAAAAGCCAGCAACTGCATCCAACTCTCTATTTATGGAACTACTTTTAGACAAGTGGATTTAGAAGCAAGGCTTAAACTATCCAATTAAGAAGTCAGTTCGGAGAGAAACTTCAATCGTCAGGACTGCGAGTTTAAAAAATAAAGTGACTGTACCAAGTTTCCATCAAGAAAAATAATGCAATTTATGTCACTGATGAATAACTCAGTTTCACATTCAAAATACATATTAAGTATGGTTTAATAACTTTCAGGAAGCATCCAGAATTTTAGATAATACAGCTGAATGTAAGCATGGCTGTACATTCATTTGACAAAAAACAAAGATAAGATTTATCCCAACCACCATGCTTAGACAGCCAAAAGTATTTCTTTAATTGTACAAAAATCAGCATAGATAAATGTTAGTTCTTATTTCGTGACAGTTAAAAGTCTGTAGCAACAACATGGGCACCACAGTAATGCTGACAGCTGGGTCTATCAACTTTTTTTTTTTTTTAAAGTAAGAATATATTATTTTTCACATCAAGCTGAAAGAAAGTACTCCTGTCCAGGATTTGATGAAAGCAGAATAGACACATTTATATAATACAATTTGAAATGGTGAAAAACATTCCAAAAATGGAAGTACTGATAAATTCAACTCGACTTACAGGAGATATTTTGACCCGACTCAGATTTGTAGTTCTGTCACTTACCCAGAAGGTACAAAGTAGTTTGTAGCCACACACAGAGGGTAGCAATGCTTCCCACAGTATCAGCAGACTGCTAATGCCACTACCTTACAGTAAAGTGAGGTCACACAGCATCTATTAAAGTTGTTTAGATCAGTGTGGACTAAATCCCATGTAAATTCATGTGTTATGATTCTGAGAAGACAGTTATTCAAGGACTGTTACAAAACCGGTTGAGATGCCCGCCTTTTATAAATCAGCAGCAAAGTCTGCAGAGGTGCAGGGAATCTTGGCAATTTCCCAGTGCTGTCTCATTTGTGCTTTAAGTACAAACTGAAAAATCTGATTTATTACGTTGCAGAACATATAAAAACACATTTGACATTACAGAAACAAATACTGGTAGTAATTCTGTGATATCTGCAGAATCAAAATATTTGGATTCAGTACTTCAGTTTTTCCTTTACCTTGAATACACTGAATGTGTCCATCTTCAGTTGTAATTGTAAATGTTTCACCTGGGTTTACCTGTACAAGGATAACCTGTAGAAAACAAAGCACAGAAGAGGTGTGATTTTTTTTTAATTTTAGAAATTACCTGGGGAAAAAACCCCATCTCTTCCTTATACCCACATGCTGGATTAAAACAATATGGTTTTGGCAACCTTAGAGAGTAAAAAAGATGAGAAACACTGACAGGTACAATGAAATTTCTTCATACTTTGACATAAACCCATTAGTTTTGCATAATCAGTACTTTTCTCTGATTCCTACCAGAAGTGCTTTTTTCCCTTGATACACTTAATTAACTAAGCTTTTATTTTCAGTGTTTTCACACTGCTTTTTCTTCTTTTGCTGAAGCAATAAATTACCTAAGATTCACCTTGCTTTCCAAGCTTTGCCTATGAGATTACTGCAGTTTCAGGGCTAAATTGGCAAAATCAGAATTATCAAACACAAGCCAAAAAAAAAAAAAAAAAAAAAGGGTGAAAATAAAGAAAAAACACCCTTTGACCAAAACTCAGCCATGTCTTTTCATTGAAAGCATGCTGGTATGTATTCTGACAACATATTCTCCGATGCAATAAAGTATGCAGTCCCTTGGGGGTGGAAGGAGGGTAGAAGAGGCGGGGAAGCAGGTCATGCCTACCACCTCTGCTCTACAGCTCCTGAAAGATCAGGTGTATTTTCTCACGTTTGTGTAATCCTGCAGCTAAAGAAATACAGCTAGCAGTGAGATTCTGCAGGTCAACGCAGACACAACCGCCTTCGCTTCCACACAAATCGATGTGGACATCTGCCAGAATTATTCCTCAGGCAGCCGACAGCATCGCTTCCCTTGTGCCGGGTAACACGAACGAGCACCCCATTCCACCCCATGCCTATGGGTGCTTCAGTCATATCGTAAAATATTGGCAGCTGTGCTTCAGTTTTATTGTAATGTGGCAGCGTTACTACAAGAATTTTGCAGTGAGATTCTATTATATTACATAGGCACAGGTCTAATTCTTTAGTAAAATGACAGGTTTGGCCATGTAAGAACTGCACTTACATGGTCAAAATGCCATCCTGGTGACAGCTAGCACATAAAGAAGACAGACCGATGCAAAAATTGAAATAAAATATTTGTAAAACTAGCTATGAAAGTCAAAAAGTATAATCTTCTTTCATTCGATTTTTATAAAATATTTTTACGCTATTCGTGGAATGACATTTATCTCAGGTAGATGGAACCTGAAGAGCTCACCTAGTCACCTAACTCCTGGTAAAAATGAACTACAAATGATGCTAATGAATGAGCCTGTCTATTTTGTGCTGCTGCATCTCCAGTGATGGAGCTCCATCAACCCCCCAGGCACCTGCACCACAGTTTCACTACCCTCATCATTACAGATTTTATCATCCAACTTCAACGTTCCCTGCTTCAACATGAACCCTTACTCCATGTCTTAACCACCAATGAATAAAGAATAAAAGCACCCATAAAAGAAAGATTGTTTTCTGTGATTTAGATGCCAAACACTGTATATAAATCCTTTTGGGGTTTTTATCTGCTTTTTTTGGAAACAGTGCAACACTGATGACTTCCACTTGTTGTCTTTATTCATCCCTTTTTCGAAAGGACTGCTACTAAAACAGTCATTCCTTATGATAAGCTGACTACCAAAACGCAGTACTTTGTACTTGCTGCTCATCTTCTAGATTATCTTGCTAGTAATTAAAATAATTTCAGGCTTCCAAGACGCCTGCAATTCCTCCCATTTCCTATCAGCTGCAGATTTAAGTACACCTCAATTCTATCATATTGGTCATTAATAAAAAGATCATTGAAAAGAATGAGACTTAAAAAGATTGTGCGGTCCCTCATTCAATCTTTGCATTTTGACCAATTCCACTTACTCTTTTCCAAAGAATTTCCCATGTAGCTTTTGCTGGCATTAACCAAAGCACATTTCTCCAGCTAATGTGTAAGAGAGTAAGTGCAAACACACCCATGTTTCCTGAGGTTACAGCTTACATCTCCCGCTTCTCTCCCCCTCTACTCCCGAGTGCAACTTCAGCACAGAAAGGGGTTGAGGTTTGCACAGATGTCTTACATTTAAACTGCCGTGTGTGAAACAAAACTCAAAGCAGCAGAGCGATAAACGTTGTCTAACACTGATTCAGCAGCTTCTGCATACTGCTATATTAATCTTAGCTTTTCTTTTTTAACGAGGGATGTAGAAGCGTATGTGAACACAGACCCTGCTCCAAGGAGTTCACAGTACAGGAGAACTTTAGGTAGATGAGTTGCTTCTGGACATAAGTAAAACACCAAAACCCCCTGAAAAGACCACCTTGCCAGTCAGCAATATTTATTAGGGTTCCATGAGAAGGACAGATGGGAGAGAATACTTTTTAAAATGGCATCACTAAAACACTGAAACTTAAGCAGATCTGTCATTTCAGTATATAAGTAAACTCACGACTTCAATGCTACTGAATTTCTAGGAGTAAAGAGAGAGAAGCAATGTTAATTATTTAAAGAAAACTGACAATAATGGGCTGGGGATTTGGCAGAGCACAAAGAAGCAGGGAAGAGGAGGGCTGCTGCGAAGAACCGCTGCTGGGGATGGACACTAGCAGGGGACTGCGCTCCACAGGCAGGTACTAAACCTCACAGCAAGTCTCATCTTCGAGGGCAAGAAAATTCAGAGGCAGAAAAGGGATCCTTTCAGAAACGCAGAGCCTCTGAACGTGTCAGATCTTCAGAACAGGTTTCAATTAACTGAAGTTCTCACAAACAGTTCAGGAAACTATTAACTGAACTCAGCGAAAAGGATCATAAGTAAGTGGTGTAATCACAGGGCTGTAGAGCAGTTCAGAGACTGGAATTTCAGGAATCCATGGGGCAATGTCTTAGAGGAATGACTCATTATAATTAATGAAGCAAATGCAGTTCCATCTACCTTCCACCAAGGAAAATTTCCAGGAAGCTTGAGTGTTTCTAATGAGTCAAACTGAGCCAAGTTAGATGACAGAGTAGTGCTAGGAGTCACAGATCTGTCAACACCTTCAGGTGTCCCACACAACCATTTCAGAACTAGTGGGATCAACACAGTTTGAAAGCTCTTTCAAAGCACCGGTCAGTGTTTTGCTTTTATCCCTTACTCACACACTTTCCACTGCTGCAGTTTTTTTCAGAACAAGAAACCCTTCCAGAAAACTTCCAACTTATACTTCATGTGAAATGAAACTAATGAACTGGATGCTGCATCTGGCTGTTTGAAGTGATTGGCCAAACAGCTCAAGTTTTATTTCTGAAAACAAAAACACTGTATAATACTCTACAATTAGCTTATCCTCTACGGCACCAGCAGCAAAGTACTTAAAAATCATCTGCATTAATAAAGTTTCTAAGTCAATACTCTAAAAGCAAACTTTCCAATGTGAGACTGTAGCTGGGAAGAATCTCTGGAGAAAAGTGCCACAAACAAGAGCAGCAAGTGTATTTGTTAGGCAACCACAGGATGGCAACATGACGTGGTTGTTTATATACACATGTTGGAATAAGAAATATTGACACATTATCATGAAATCACACTCCTGGTCCCATGAAGATTTTCACTAGACAGACTTATTCATTATTTCCAATATAATTCAATTACAAGTCTTGGAGACCATCAGCTTTCAAGTTTACTCTTCAAATGCCATTTTCCCATGCATCTCCAAGGTACAACCATTTTTTGTGGGTTTCTGTTTGTTTGCTTTTCTTTTTTTTTTTTTTAACCTCACCTGATTGCCAACAGTCTCCACCAGGTTCCAAAAACTTCAATGATTGTCACCTTCTTTTGGGTCATTCAATACACACATCTATAAAATTCTACATGTTATACAAATACAGCTATGGAGATGGTCACCAATTAGATCTCCTTGACCTCTTTTCCTGGTGTAACGTGAAACACTACCTACTGAATAACCTCACAGCTGGGCGGCATCTAAAATTTCACGTTGCTAACGCTGGAACTTCAGAACTAGCTTAGAGATCTATAGCTTTACTTATTTCGAAACACAGTCATGGTACTTTTATCTTGAGTCTGAGGTGAAAAAAGGCAGAGTAGACTTTTTTATTTTTAAATAAAGGCTATTTTTCCAAGCAAGTATACTAAATCCCTTCCCATCTGTAACAACTACAAAGTGAAGAATATCTCATTTAAAACTTGTCAGCATTTGTGATCTATTGGAGCCTCACCAAGTCATGATTATTTTCTTGTACCTTGTTTCTCCACTGTACATTCAAACATGCCAAAGTCTTCACTGTTACCCTTCATAATCATTTCAGATGACACTTATCCTCTGGAAACTTTTACACAACTTTCCCTTCTGGATTAACCCCTTACTTCCTATTTCAATTAGTGTCAGACCCTTGAAGTGACTGATCAGATTAAAGCAGTGGGGACTTTTGTCCCTTGCTTCAACAAAATGATGATTTAACTCATTTCACTAAAGCCTTCAAATTTATGTTTCGTAATTGTAGAATCCTAGAACAGCCCAGGTTGGAAGGGACCTTGAGAGATCACCTGGTTCAACCTTTTCTGGGAAAGAGAGACTAAATGAGATTATCTAGCACCCTGTCCAGTCACAGCCAGCCTACAAACAGCCCCCTAGCTATTTAAAACAAACCACCCAACCTTTCCTCTCCTACCAGGATCCGTTGGGTTTGTAGCTGCTAGGGCAGGGGGAAGATGCTTCTTAAATTAAGACCCAGTGCTAAAATGTCTGGATGCCAGTAGTATTTCTGAGTGTCTGTCTCCAAATGATGGGAAGATATCTCAGCATTTGTAGTACAAGACACTCAGCTTCTACTGCCAGACAGTAATTTCACTTCAAGTTTACTGACAACTTATACAAGCTCATGCTTCAAATTGTTTAGCTTTCACTTTTGTCTGTATTTCTAACCATACTAGGTACTTCTGAAGGGTTGCGTCCAATAGAATTCTAGAGTTTCAAGTATATATACTCAGGTTTCACCACTGCACTGTAATTATTAATGAAGATACTTAATACCAGGAAGCCAAGGTCTTCCCTCTCAATTCCCTGCAATAGACTTCTTGGTTTAGAGCACTGCAACCACTTGCTAATCTTTGTTGATTATTTTACATGAGCTTTAAGAAGAGCTTTCAAACCATTTGTGCTTTATTAAATCCATATATTTTTCTTTTTATTCTTTTTTTTAGCTTCATTTTAAAGCACTTACATGCATATAACAATCATTCCTTTTAATTTGCAATCTTTCCACATTTCCACTACATTAATGCTGATTTTCTTCCTCTCTGTATTTGCACTTCTATTTTATTGGTCATACATATCAGTGCTGAGAACCATGTGCTTTTCTAACTTTGCAAATCAGTATCATAATTGCTTTATTTCAGGCCTCATCTTTCAGCCATCATGTAAGTTGTACAAAAAATAGTTTTTCTATGCTGTTTTCTACAGTATGTTTGAATACCAAACTCCCTACTACCACCACTGGCACAGTATTACATGACTTTTACAAAAGTGCAATGGATTTCCTTGCCTGTTGTATGCTGTCCCCATTAACCATGTGAGGTAGAAGTGGCACTTCATTCAATATCGGTGTAGCTTCTAAGGGAGGCGGCTGGTCGGCCATCATGTCTGAAAACCATTCATTGACAACTGCTCACGTTAACCACCTGCTAAAACAAAAAAGAAAGGGCCAATATTAGGTATGTCTCTCCTCTCTTCCAAATAATTCTCTACTTTGTTTGCCAAACTTGGTACCAGTGTTCCAGAAGAAAAATAAAGCAGTGCCTTCAGGACAGTGTGTGTTTTTTTTTTTTTCTTCTCCACAAAACAAACACCTGCACTATGCTATTAATTGAATCCTTTAATGACAGCAACTCAAGAATATTTGAAAACCCAATAGGAAAATATCATCAGACTTCAACACTCCACAACTCTCCCTCAAAGATTTTCAAATAAACTGACTTTAATTGGAGACAAAAGTTCCTGTAAAACATCCACCTCTAGCTTCATTGCACATTTAAAAACTTGTGCAAACTGCCAGTCTTAGAAGTATGGAGGATCACAGGCCATATACCTGAGTTCTTCATAATGGAGTACACCCAAGGAGTCCAACACATTACCCTACTTTTAAGTACTACATTTAAGCAATCATATCCTTCTTCCAAAAAATACGCTCTTTAAGTATTTACCATGCATATTCACATGTGATGAAATCGTTACGCAGGTGATGCAATTAGTAGCATAATTTACACTTATGCAGCACTTCACTGTTAAATTTGTCGTTACAATTTCTAAATTGCTTGTACTCCAGAACCTAAGTTTTAGGCCAAATAATTCACATCCTATGTGTACCTTTCAGTCCCTGTGATGATCAAAAAAGCCCCTCAAACCATGCAATTTCTCCAACGTTGCAACATGTCATCAACACAGAAGTCTGACACCGTGAAAACAAAGCTTAAAGCAACACAAGAGAGTACTTTGTACAAAAGTCTTTAACTGAGCACCATGGAGAACTGCATATGCAAAAATGCTGCATAGTTTTGGGCTTCTAGTGAATAACCTATAATTACAGTAAGTCAAAACACAATCCAAATGTTAGTGAATTTTCAGAGCATAGTTAATTCAGCATCCATAAAAAGCACAAGATAACAGGATGCAGGAAATGCTGACATTTCCTTCTCCCTTCCCATTACCTCCTATAAACCCAGACAGAAGACAAAATGCGGTTAGGAGACTCCAATTCATTAAATTAAAAATAAAAAGTAAAAGCAAACCAAAAAACATTTCCCACTCCCAAATCTGTCTGTGAACCAAGTCAATCTATGCACAACTGCCAAACCCTTGTTCAGTTCTCTATAACCAGTATGGAAATTACAGCGTATGTGTGGGGAATAAATAATTTCTTCTGGCATTAACTCATTTTGTTCAGAAAGGGTCTGTAGTAAAAGTTGAGATTACAAGGATTTCTCCTGTATTACCATTACAAGGTAAAGAGGCTGGTAGCATCCACTGGTAAAAACCACATTATTTCTTGTTTGCAAAAGCATGTCAAAAGAACCGATACAATCACAGCGCCACAAAACACAGCATAACAAAATACTCAAGACTGCCAAAGAACCAGCTCATTCTGCATGCCAATTGTTTTCCAGGTCTGCTCCAGTAACAACTTTAAGAGGCCAAATATGACTGCACAGGTGCAAGGGCTAGACACACCCTCCAAAGTTTAGATTTGTATCAGGTTTGTCCTAAATATACTTAAATACATTAGCACATTATTTATTTCCTGAATAAACTAATCATCCATGCTATTTCTTAGATTTTGAATTAGCTCTACCAAGGAAACAAATTCAACTGACTGTATATAACTATTCCATTTAAAAATACCTGCATGGTAACGGAGCCAGTCAGCATGTTAAGATTAAGGCAGAAGTTTCTTCCACTCCACCTCTCCCATTTTTAGAGGTTTAGAGGTTAGATCTGAGTCTTAAAAGCTGTAGTAGAAATTCAGTATACACAGGCAGACTGAAAATACTTTATTTTATATATGTGTATCATCTCAATTTCTTTCATCTAACAACCTCAAAGACAACAGAAATTAGCACTTAGCACAGAGGGGAAAACCCTATACCAAAAAATAACTACATCTGCATTCAGATGTTCAACTAACCAAAATAACCAGCTGTAGAAAAACGTGTTCTGAAACAAGTCCCAATACCACCTGCAATTTTAAATAAACGTTCACAGTTTCTATCCTGGTCTCCTACACCAGCTGAAAATAATTCTCGGAGGCTTTGTCTACATTAGCGAGCAGCACAGTGTAGTTGGTAGAAACTGGAGAGCACAGTAACAGCATGCATGTGGTTTTCAGAATCCTTAATCTATTGTCTAATGACACAGGTAGTATTTACACCTACGCACACACAGAATCCCAGAATCATCTCGGTTGGAAAAGCCCTTGAAGCTCCTCCAGTCCAACCATGAACCTCACACTGACCGTTCTCAACTCCACCAGATCCCTCAGCGCTGGGTCAACCCGACTCTTCAACCCCTCCAGGGATGGGGACTCCCCCCCTGCCCTGGGCAGCCCATTCCAACGCCCAACAACCCCTTCTGCAAAGAAATACTTCCTAAGAGCCAGTCTGACCCTGCCCTGGCGCAGCTTGAGGCCATTCCCTCTTGTCCTGGCGCTGGTTCCTTGGCTCAAGAGACTCATCCCCCCTCTCTGCACCCTCCTTTCAGGGAGTTGTAGAGGGCGATGAGGTCTCCCCTCAGCCTCCTCTCCTCCAGACTAAACAAGTTCTACACATGTTCTACTTGTTTAGTGCTGCAACTTCACATTTTTCAGAGGAAGAACTTAATACTTGGGAGTATGAGGAAACAAGTGTTCTTATACAGTTAATGACAATCTTCAAAAATAGCAAATACAATTTCATGTCTTGGTAGGAATCTCCGTATGGTCAGAGAAAATGGATGTACCAGCATAAATGAAACCATTTTAATAACTCTTGGGCGGTTTCACCTGGCTCAGAACACTAACATTTTACTGTACAGCTGGGCTCAGAGGGCTCCAAGCGGCAGAACACTAACAATAAAGAGGAACATCCCACTGCATACTGATGGACTTTGCAAAAAACCAAGGTTTTTTGCTATTAGAGCACAGCTTCATTCCTTGAAAACACTGATAAGAGAGCAGCAAAAGCCACCGCTGATCTCAGAGGTACAACCTCTGCTGGGAACATGGGACTCAACCCCTCCCCAGTGTAATAGATAAAATTTTTCAAGGGAAAGAAAGCACTCCCACTGAACGTGATATCAACGGGTTCACCTCCCAAAGTCCACATTTCGTTCAAGGAAGTAGGTGGTATTTGGGTAAATAAAAAGAGAATTCCTGAAAAGTTATTACATACTCAGCACAATTTCCTGGAAAAACAAAACAAAGAAATGGAGCTCTATCTTGAAAAGCCATTACCTACACCCTCCTACTGCTAGTCTAGGAGCAAGGAATCCAGCCCTGCCTTGCCACCGAAGGCAGCAGCAGGACAGGCAACGCAGCACGGCTGCCGCAAGGGGCAGAGCGGGAGATCCGAGGGTCCTGAACCCACCTCCATCCCCAACTCCCCCAGTCAAAGTCCTTCCCAAGCCTCACAGCTCCCCTCAAATGCTGTCACCAATGCCAGGCATTCTCTGAACCCTCAGTTTTACCCTAAATCAAGTTGGCTTGGACAGGCAAATCCAACTGGTGAGCTGTGCATGGCCCAAAAAGGAACAACCTACCTCTAGGTAGAACTGCACCAAAAATCTGCTCAGGTCCCCTAAAGCTAGTTTGTTCTCTCATGTGCTTGGTAATAGAGGCTCAGGCTGCTACTTTCCAGGGTCTGATCCTGGCAGCTGGGTGTTTTCATCACTACTAACTATCCTAGTGGTCAGGGCAAAAAAAGAAGAAAAAAAGGGTTGGCACTAAGAATTCACAGGCTGCACTGACATTAAAGATAAGCCAATACACAAAATTTTAAATTCTAGACTAAAACTAAACAAGAAAAGTCCCATCTGCAGGTCTTAAAGACTAAGCAAATTTTGTAGTTTTCAGAGGTGCAAAGGCATATACTGAGAATTAGTGAATCATGATATACGAATCAAGAGCAGGATTTGCAGAGGTATCTTATAAGAGCTTTGTCACCATGCACTGGAGATTTTTGAGTCAGTGTGGAATTAAACAGATTAAGTTTTAGAAAGGTTACATTTTGCAATGGTACTTCTGGCCTGATTCATTTCTTTACAGTGGTTTCTATTAGACATCAGCTAAAGGTCATTCCCAAACCTTGTTTGAGCTGAAGGATGAATTCAGCCCATACAGCATGACAGCCATTAAAAAAAGAATTGGGACTAACCATCTCAGAAACAAACCACCCAAAGCACTCTTCTAGCAAAGCTGAAAGAAGTAGTAGTGGGTATTGCATTTTAAGTTATCAGAAATCTACACTGGAAATAGCTTGAGCTACTGCTTTAAAAGATTATTTGCTCAAGACACACGCATCTAAAAAGCTGAGATATTTTGCCATTTATTTCACAACGTTGAAAAAAATTATTTTAAACTAAATAAAACCAGATCATATTTTAAAAATGTACCCTGAGAAGTGTTCCCAAGTAATTCAACGCTGTGCTAATGTAATACGGTTAATCATGTTAACCATATTAAAAAGAAGGCAATATTTTCCACTGACAGTCTCACACTACAAAGGCTTCTAAGAAAAACAGAAAATCTTAATGACTAGCCTTCCAGAAAACAATTACAGTATACAGCGGCTGTGCCTGACCTCACTTCCTGACATAGTAAAAATGCCGAGACGCTGGAAGACTGAAACATTGGCCTTCCCTTTTCTCCAGCCCAAATTCTTCTCAACCAGTGCTGCAGTCATCCTGGACCCCGTCCAGCTCCTGAGGATTCGCACTGAACTCAGTGTTCATTGATTCAGGCCTGCTCCCGTCTGAAGTCAGCGCCTCCGCCGAGAAAGCTGGGCTCTTATTTACATACAAAACGGCTATTATGCTCCCGACGCGGAATTAGCAAAGCAAAGGTTGCTAATTGAAGTCTATATGATACTTAGACCATCATACCTAAGTCTGGAAAACATCACGGATTCTTCATGAGACATTTTGAAACTCAGATCTGAAATAGTCTAAACCAGTTTCAATCCAAAGCGAAATAAATATGCAATTCTAGTACACGGAGGTAGTTACTAAGAAATATTTACTAAAACTACTCGGAACAATGCTCACTGCATTACAAAGCCTCCTTTAGCCAGTTGCCAATGTGCAGCTCGGAATAAGGTGCCACCTTCAACTCACAGTCACTTCCACTTGAATGACACAACAGAAACACTTCAAAATCGTAACAGTAGTATCTCTAAGAAAAAAGTTATGACCAGAGTAATTTTCTTGTGTAAACACATCGGTTCTGTTTTATCAAGAGCTCTGGAACAGTCACCAGTAAACACCAACAACACATCAACAATTTTACAGACACAGTTTCTCTTTAGGCAGTAACAGTGAATTTGCAACTCTTTATGTGCAGGGCATGTAAAAACAAAGGAAACTTTGTGTGTTCATTAAATGTGTTTTATAGTACTATTCAAAATAAGAAAATTTTCATATACTGAGAAAACAACTTTTTCATTGGAATTATATCCTTTAATCATATTAACAGAATATGAGATTATCTACTGCACAAACGTGTAGCAGTGCTATGTATTGAGCAAGTTTTAAAAATCACGTTATCTTGTGTTAAAGTATTTTCTTAGTATATTAAAAATCTCTCTCCAGAAAGATATCACACAGGAACTATATGAGGGGGAACACTGTAGATAGAAATGGATCAGCTTCATTCCACTGTCCAGAGTCCAAGCTGAACAGATTTCATAAACAGTAAAAAAAAAAAAAAAAAAGGCAGTTTATAATCCCACACAGAAGCTATAACAAAGAATGTATTTTCATTATAGTAAGTGCTGGATTTAATATGAGAAAGTTCCTATTCCCAGGAGCTTATTTCTTAAATGGACATTTTTTTTTTTTTTTTTTTAATACAGTATGCCTGAGTTAGAAAGAACAATGTGTCCAGGACCAAAGAGGAAATCTGATGGAGCTAGAAATTTAGCTCAGACTTCCTGATTTCTAGGTTCAGTGCCTTATGCAACCTTCTAGCCCAATCCTAAGTTTACATTTATTGCAGGAAGTAAACTCTTACAATATTACTATTTATTAAAAGCAGTATTGTATAAAACCCTAAAGCTTTAATTATACCTTTTTATATTAATAGAATTACTAATTAGTATTATATATTTACTACACTTTTATATTATATAAATATATTTATTTTCTCTAAGTGGGGGAAAAAAAGCCAACAGTCTTTTTACAAGCAACATACTTAGTGTCTTTTACCTTTGGAAAAAAGTAACACCTAGAACTGGATCTGTGGACACATACATGTATGAACCTCATGTACTCTGATAAAGAAAACGTTGAGACACTGCCATGCCTTAAACTCCAGGTCTCTTGCAAACTGAGACTTCTGAGTATTTTAAACACACTCTAACCTGTCAGCTAAATTTTGCCTTAGTCATCTCCAAAGAGTGTTAAAAAGAACAACAGTGGACCCAAAAGTCATCCCCAGTAGCCTCGTCCAAAAAATTAAATCTTACTTATGAATTCTAAAAAACTTCCCAGCTTTGAAATTTATGCCCCACACAATTTTGAGGTAGGAAAGATTTTGGAAAAAAAGATACAGGCTACCTTCTCCCACCCAAGTTTTTCAAATAAACAGTATTAACAAGGTGTTTAAGATATCATCCCAGTCCTAAAATAGTTCTCCTCTGCCACAGGACCACACATGAGACGTTCTAGGTGGACTGGTTTACTTTTAGCAAGATTAAGGGAATGAGAGACTTAACAGAATCAGACTTAACAGAAGCTCAGTTACAACTTTAGCTCTGAAGAGACCACCATCACTCCATAAGAGTCATCTGTTCAAAACTAAATATACGTTTTGATTAAAATTTTGGAAATAATTCCTAATGACACCCAAGTGAATTTGTCAGCACCATCTTGTATGAAGTTTGGCTTCTAGCCAGAAGGGCACCACAACTTTGATACTGAAAATGTTCTTCATGACCTACCCAACAAATGTTCTCAGTCAAACATTTTTAATACTTGCAGCTGCGAAAAAGCCAATGTCATTTTGATCTAGGTATTGCTAGGATCTCACGATTTTGACCTAGGTGAGGTCTGCGACCCAAGTACAACAAAAAAACTCAACAAAATGCTCACCCCAACTCCACAGACACATAGCACAAGGTTTCCGCACTCTGCGCCAAGTGTTTTCTTCTAGAAGTGATTTTAAAATCTTTTTCTCTTTTGACATCTAAAAAAGTCACAATTTCAAAACATTTCTCTGTGTTTTCCAAAAAGTTTAACTGTTACTTAAATGCTTATTCCAAAGTAGTGCTAATAGTTTCCATGGTAAAACATAAAAGTGACCACAAGCCTTTTATCACGGATAGTCCTTCTGCCCTCATAAAGACCATCTGGGGATCAAAGACATCAGGCCAGTTGCCAGAAGGACCTCTAGTAACTTCCTAAAAGCTGCAGAAAGCTGGCTGGCTCCTGTGGCCACTGGCAAGAATGACCCACGGAGGGGGAAGTCAAGGCGTAAATGCTCTGTAGGAGATCGGGGGAAAAAAAAGCAACCAGTAAATTAGAGGACACTTTTTTTTTTTTTTCCTGAAGGCGATTAAATTAAGTATTAATGCTCATCTCTCATGGTACTATGAGACCTGATTGTCCATAGAAATTCTCCCTGAAGGAAGAGATGCAAAGCCCTCATCTCACAGATACCAAAAAATCCTAAAAGCTCAGAGAAACAGCAGATACAACATAATAAGACACATGGGAACTCTGACATAAGTAATAATATCAACTTTCATCCTCCCTTACCAATCTGGATCAGGTTCCTGATGTGACTGTGCCAGGAAAGCAATAAAAAAATTGCTCCCTCCACCCTCAAATAGAAACTGCACAAGCAACCGCCCATAGCACTTCAGAATTATCTTCTAGCCTGAAACTACATCCCTCAAGATCCGAGAGCTCTACTCCACGGGGACAAAAAAGGCAAATGCACAGTCTGAAGGGTAGTGCTCACCCTACAGCATCACACACATTTTCCCAGTGACTGCAGAACTCCTCACTGTTCTTCAAAAGAGAAACTCCACTGTTAGGAACTGTGAGATGGGAAGAAAGTATCTGTCAATGGCCAGAGTATACTAGATTTGACTTATTTGGGCTGTTATTAACGATACGCTCATTGTTCATATTAGGGCCAGGTCTGTCCTCTTAACTATTCATTTATGAGGCCTGTAAAGTTTGCATTAACAGTTTCTAGAAGGCAAACATTACATTACTTTAAGATAAATATTTTCCTTTATTGTTTTAGTTATTTTATGGTTTTACTCTTATTGATAGAAAAGCAGAGTCATATCCTAAGCACTTCTGTGCTGCTTCCTAAGTGACCAGCCCCAGAAAATGACACCCAGCAGTTCCCAAAAGGTCCTACTCCTACTTCTAGAACTGTTCAAGAGAACTGAACAACTCCAAGGACTAAGCCCTCAAAGTGTTGCATTCTTATTTCAACTTTAAAAAAGTAAAGGAGGGATTAAGATATTTTCCAGCTGTATTGATGTTGTTAAAAGAAAAAAAAAAAATTAAGTGCAAAACTGACTGCTTCTTTCCACTGGCTAGGAAGATGACATGTTCTGGCATAAGCCAAGTTGCTCATCTTAACATCCTAAAGCTAACCAAAGCATGAAATTTTCAAGCTTATATGAAAAAACTTTTTATAAATGCAGTGTAACAATATATTTATTTAAAAGATGATTTTCTAAGTGTGAAACTTTTCCCCCCTGAACTTCAACACATTGTTCTGGTTGTTCAGGCCTTGAAGGAAACCAGTTTACTTACACATGAACAACATACTACTGAACTTCTATACCTAAATGTCTATCTGAATCATTTAGAAGTTATGAAAGTAACATACACCATGGTTCATTGAAAAGCAAATCCAAGAAAACTTCTGACCCTCTAGAGTCACAAGAAGTAGAGCACACTGTTGAAATGAAAAAACGATAAAAAATGAGAAAGGAAAACCCTACAAAGAACAAAAGCAGGGACAATGTGCTCACAGGACTCCTGGTGCAGTCATAATTAACAGTGGTAAAGAACAGCTGGAAAGCTAACAGGGTATTTCTTTGTAAATAAAATACACAACTCTATGTTCTTAAGGGCACAAGCCCTACGACGTACCTGAAAATGTATCTTGGCAATAACACAGTAAGAGCCACAGAGAAACCTTAACTGGGCAGCAAAAAGGTAGCTGGAGTTTACACCTTTCAGTAACTACAGATCTGAACAGATGAAACAAAACGTTTAAAACCACGCCAAGATTTACAAGATGGGAACTGCAAGTTTCTACAAGGAGCTGCACGTGCTCCAAGATTCTGAAATTCAGGTTAAGTATCTGGATAACTCAGTAAAATTCTTCCCTATGGGCCAAATTTGGTCTTGAAGTGGAGCACAAAATTGAACCCATTTTATGCTAGTTTTTCGCCCTCAAAAGAAACAAGTTCTGTCCATTTGTTTACCAACCTTCTTCAATTCCAGGGAAAAAAGTTCTGTTTCAAAGACTGGAAACAACCCAAAGAAATGGCTATTGTATGTGCAGACAAGTCCACTGCAACAGGAACACATATTCCACAGACCCTCGTTCATCTGAGTTTCCTCCCTATAGCGAGGAATACCTACTTCACAGCAAGGAATAAATATCTAAGTATTTTCAAAAGCTTTTCTTATAATCTTCAAGCTGGCTGAGGAGCAGCCAGCAAAGTGGCACATTTAAATCGAGCTTGGCTGGTCTCCTTTGTCCTGGGCAATGTACTTCCAGACACCAAACGTGCCACGCTGCGCGTTGCACACAGACGTGGATGTCAGTTTGCTGAGCCAATGACACCTCCTGGGATTATGCCAGGGAAGCACCAAAACTCAGACCTTCTCAGTGCCAGAGCTAGGTAATACCTGTCCTAAATTAAGCTAGCAAGCGTTAAGGGATGGCAGACATATGCATGAAGTTGGTACAGTTAGTATGATACAGTCAAGATGTGATCCAAAAGTTGTTTTCCAAATGCTTGCATTCCAAATCTTGAACAACAATTTATTTACTTTAAACTTGACCTGAAGAGAGAACAATCACCCAGATTGTTAAAACCAACAGTAACAACACGATTTCCAGGAAAGACTCCCTACCATGAGACTGGTCAGAGCAGTCAGTTGTCTAATCCAACAGAAGTAAAATCAGGACTTCACAACATTAATACAAGCAGAAGTTTGCCCCTCAGGTTTCTGTAGGCACTAAGGAAAGCAAATGTTGATTTTCCACCAGCTCTGATTCAATCTGCTTCTGTGAATCAGAAGTGTGCTTCATGTATCCTGTCAATGTGTTGACACAAACAAGCTTTTTAATTTAAGAACTCTTACACAACATGACTTCAAAAACAAGCATAAAAATACAGCAAAAGCAAAGGATTTCTTCAAACTGTAAGAGATTATGCAAACTTCAGGCAAGGAAGAATTATTTTGATACACAAACTGAAGACTGTTTTTCTTGCGCAACATGAGAAGAGGTTCAGGCTGTAACGCTCTAGCTGCACAGTGGATCAAATTAGTCTAGTTAAAACAGGTTATACTTAAACCAAAGGCTAAAACACACCAATAAATTACTTGAATTACCACATCTGAGCAGTCTCATGGTAACAGACCATGCACATTTTTTTAGTTCATGGAAAATGCAGGGTAAAATACAAGTATGAGATCATACAGGAGGTTTAAGCAAGCTCACTTCACTCGGTGTTTGTGACAGACCAGGAACACACATAAAACCCTTTATCACAGTACAGCTGATGCATGGTAACACAATAAAATAATTTGCTTCTATATCTGAGCTTTAAATATTTACTGGTAAATCAGTTAACCTGCTACAAGTCTGAGGATGTAATCACGTATTTACATAAGACCGTAAGTGGAAATTATCACAGTTTTGAAGAATCTAAGGATGACAGTTTATATATGCTTTTATAAAGTTTATATTTTAAGAAAGCTAGACATTAAAAAGCAAAATGACAGTTTACAATACACCAAACAGTTGTTTACATAATATCTTCCAAAACTGAATAATTCTTCTAAATAATTATCACTCCTGACATTTTGAAATGGACAAAAATATCTGCATTGGTAAGCAGATTAAACCTTCTGATGAAAACAGTCATTCTGCTCAATACTAACATGTACCATCTTGCAAGTACTTAAAGAGTACTAAAGCTACTTACATCCATGCAAACATTAAAGGCTGCCTTTGTTCCTTCAAGTAACTGCAGTATGACGAACCTAGCTGAAGTCAGACATTACGGTACAGACCACTACTTTGGAACACTTTAATACTGCACATAGAACTGAAAGCAACCGATCCCCATTAAAGAGGTATCAATGTGGAAGCTACTTAATAAAGGGCATTAAACAGCAGATAAAAATACCTCATCCAAATCCTGTATTTAACATGGTTAAATGATTTTCCTCCCCAAACACCCATTCAACTTCATGACTATAACACGGTTACCAATTTTTTTTCCTTTGTATCTTGTAAGCAATCCATCTGCTGATTGATGTTTTGCTCACAGGGCACTTTCAACTTTTCTCCCCAAAGACTTGCTTTGTACTTATGTAGTTTCACATCACATTCTATTCTACATCAATTAGCTACCATTCAGTTCTTTATTTCATTTCTTCTGTTGCATTAGACACTTGTGAACCAAACATGAAAGGATTTAGGAAGATGGGTTAAACTGCACAAAGTTGAGATGAGCATGTCACATTTGAATTTTGGTGCCTATTAGTAACATGAAAACCAATTCATTAGGCGGGACCTAACCTCAGCAAAAATATACCCCCGTCATAGAAAAACTAAAATCTGCTTGGATGCCTTTCAATTCCATGAGCAGCATGTTAGCTGTGATGTAACACAAAAACAGGATTTCATTCTGTAACCCAGCTGCTGTGCGACTGCTTTCCTCAATGCAGAGTGGCGTTGGGCTAACGAGTACGCTCTTGTAAGCTATATGTAACATCACACGTACAGTGATCAAAATCTTGTCAAAGGACCGGGTTAATTAGGGACTGTATAATAGTTGTGTAGTATTAATGGAAACCCATTTTGAGCAGTATTAACAACAGGTCTCCTGTAATCCGTAGGTAGGTCATGAAACATGAATTCAAATAAATTAATTGGAAAGACCAGGCCTCCACCAATGCAACGGGTGGTTCTATACCTAAATGTTCTGTTTAGAAAAAGCTTGACAATGGTCCTCAGAACATACTCACATCAACTCTTCAAAAACCAAAAACAACTACTTTGTATCTTTACATCAAATAGGTGATTTCTGATTCACAAATACTTTACTGGACCTGCTTATTCTCCTCCCGTGGAAAACACACTGTTCTAGCCACCAGCTTCTAAAACTCGTCTTTACTTTTGGCTACTTGTATTTTCAAGAATGCAACTGCCATGGTTTCATAAGGGTCTTACAGTATGGTACATCAGAAGATAATTCACAGGAATCTTCATTTAAAAAAAAGAAAGTTGGAGAGTTCTTCCTCTCACAAGTGCCCTACTGTGGCAATTTTCTGACAGATTTCTCTCTGCTTTTCAATCAGGTCAGTTTCATGACCTGATCAATTTGATGACTGAGGAACTCAATTCCATAAGCTCCAGCTAAAGCGATATATCTTGAGTAATGTCACCTAGTTGGTCACTGATCAGTATGTTACCACCCGCTTGAGCTGTTTTCTACACAGGAAATGCATTTTGCTAAAAACAGAATTTACTTTCTTTATCCAAAGGCCAATCAAGCAAGTCTCTCAAAGACAACATTTCCAGCTAAGGATGGGGGGGGGGGGGCAGAGAGAGAGAGAAAGTTATGTGAAAATAAAGAAATAAAGATAAGGTTGCTACCTTATAAAATCAATAATGTTTATGTGGAAATACTGAACCTCTTCTTACTCTATCAGTTCTTCCTTCCCTAATTCATTTTTTCCATTTGATATTAAGCTATCCAAAAATTTCTTCCAGGAAAAAAAAAAAAAAAAAAGGAGTCCTAAGTTTAGAAGTCTGTGAAATACTTTTATATTATTTCACCTTAAAGTGTTGCTTAGAGACTTAACAGGAAAAAATGCTTTACAAAATCCAGGAGAATAGCAAGTTATGTCTAATTACCGTTGACACTCTCCTGACTTGAATTTGCTCCTGTTGATAAATGTTACACGGTCAGTGCCTGCTGTAGTAAGAGCAATGTGCTGTCCTGTCCCTCAGTCTTCTTTCTGCAGACAAGAAAAAAGTAACAGTAGTTTTCTTTTTAGTGACTTGGCAAGCATAAAGTCTTACGAAAAAAAGCCGCAGAAAACAACCTACATTCAGTAAGACAGCAAAAGACATCAGAGAACAGCCAGTGATTAACTCAACTAGAACCAGCAAATAAAACTTAAGGAAGACTCCACTGGGGAAGAACCAGAAGACCTTATGCACCCTTCTTGCATTTATTCAGTGTGTACAGGATGCAAAACCTGACAACTGCGTAAACACTGCGCATACATTTAATGCCGTATTAGCCAAAGACACTCCGTTGCTTATCTGTGATCTAATTAGCGAAAGGTAACTTGAGCACTATGCAGATGGTTCCCGTACGAAGCGCATTCTGTGGTAATTAAGTGACTTAGTTATCTACTCAATGCTCTATGCCTGTATATAACAATAATGATGAAAAAAATCAACTTCCAAAAAGGATGTGAATAGATCAAAATTTAAACTATCATGTCCCCTCTGATAGGGGCCATAAAACAGACATAAATTGTACAATCTGGAAAATACAGTCAGAGTTTACTGTTACGGGGCAGCGCAACTTTATTCTAGAAACTGTTCCGCTAAAGATGCTCCACCATGAGAAGGCAATGAAGAGCCTGAGTAGTCACTGAAGCTGTTCAAGATGTTAAATTTAACGATGTAAAAACCATTATCTTTCTCAAGCTACTGGATCCAGTTCCTAAACCGTTTGCACATTGAGGATTATGAATTACATTGGTTTGACCCTCCAAACTTAGAAAGTCTTTACAAATATTAGTCAATTCCCAGTACAGGTTTTCTAAAGGTATGTTCTGCAGTTTTACTGGGATGCTCCAGGAAATCACCACCTGCGTAGCTCATTCAGGTAGGGTATAGACTAACTTTGCCCTGAGCCCGCCAGCAGAAGCTCATGGTTCCTCCAGCAAACACAGCAGATGCATTGTTAGGTTCACCAGAAAGGTGATACTGTCTTGAAGTCGCAGATGTTTCTGAAGTCACAGCCTAATAAATGTTCCTCCTGAACTACTTTTAATAAGACATGGGCAAAAAAGATACAAAGCACCAGGCCCTGATGCCAGACAAGTGAATCTTCAGCAAACGGAGGCATTTTCCACATCAATCAAGATACTGGGAACAACGGCAGATTTACATTAAGATTGAAGCGGACTAAGGGCTCTGAGCCAGTGGTCTGTCTTTGCTGGTCAATACACAGAAAGGATTGTGTTAGCACCACTGAAAGAATAAATTATCGCTGCTTTTACAATAAGCTCTTCAAGAATGCAATAAAGAGTTCAGTGTGTGCTCCTCACTCAGGAATCCAAAACTTTTCAGTTAAGGTCTGGCTTGCAGCAAAGATAACAGCTGAAAACTAACCATCTTGACCTTGGTAAGCTTCGTGACAACTTGCTAAAAACAGGTGAAAAAAAATGAAAAGGTCAATTCCCTGATATTCACCATCCTTGAAACCAGAGCAATGAGCAACCACAATTTTAAACACCGATCGCTCAGACCTGATCGTTTTGAGATACAGCAAAATTAGAAGTGACAAACGTAATTTTTTTCCTAAAGTCTCTTGACTGTTGCCATATTACTAATACTGACGTCTTCTCATCTGCTTTCAGAGATAAATTTAAAATTCTTGTCCGATTAAATGAAATGACGACAGGAAATTAAGAAAATATGTAACTAGGGAGGGCATTCTTACAATATTTCATACCGGCTTATGACTTTGATGCAGAATATTGTAAGAATGCCTTCCCAGTTACATATTTTCTTAAAAGTTACAAGCTTACTTCTACAGTTTGACAAGAAGTCTTCCAAGCTGGGGAAATAGCAGGTCATCAAATAGAAGTGCCAGCTTCAGTCTCCCAAGTGCAAAACATGTATTCTGATTTGCTTGAAATTCACCCAAAGGAATTCGAAAACCTTTTTCAATAATGGGCATTCAAATGGGTCTACAAATACATATATAGTACTGCTCAAACGTACTGCATTCCCAGCGGGGTCTGCCAAGGCCAGGCACTCTCTCTTGCGAGCAGAATGCTGGAATTTTTACTGTTTGCATAGCACATATGAAATCTTGTTTTTTAAGGACTCACCAAACCTTTCCTAAAAATAAACATAAAAGATGAAACATTGTTGGCATGGGTGTGACAACCCACACAAGTCAACAAACACCATGCAAATGCTAGCCTCCAAAAAAACCCAAACAAAAGACCGTTAAAAGTGCTATATAGAACATTTATAGTCATCTTTGTTGCAAATTTGGTTTCAGTACAACATCAAAGAAAGATGCAGTTTGTGATCAAGGGTTGTGGCAGGAAACGCATTCGTGCAGACAAAGTTATCTTTATTCTCTTTAAAGGTGAGTACACTAGGAGTTATTGTTTTAAACTATTCTAACATCCAATTCCTCAAAACCATTGGCAAGTAAAAAAGCTGTAGTAAAATTAAACACCAAATTTAAAAAAGCTATTCTAATATAACAGGAACTGCCTGCAACACGTATCTGAGCAGATACAAAGCCCAAGAAGTTGAAATTATTCCATTTCATTGTCAAAGTGCTTCTTAATTGCAGTTAAGGCCAAGTTTTTCAAAAACTTGCTGCAACAATAGCGAGCCTAGAACCAAGAGAACAACTTGTAATAGCTTGCTCCAGGAGACGTTCAAGACAGTCAATACAAGTCCTGTTTATTCACAGACTGCTGTATTAAGAATCACAAACTAAGATCCAGGATACCAATGAACACAAAGTAGATTGCTTTCAAGTCAGCTTTATAGAATATTAGATTTATTTGATCCTGGCTAAGAACAAATTATTCCCAGACAACAACAGCATTCCAAAACTTTCAGAGAGTTGGAACACAGTAAGGTAAAAAGACCTAAAAGGGAGGACAGCGTAATAGCTGGCTGTTTTTCAACATGCATGATAACACACACAGAGCCCTGAGAAAGTCAACATCTCTCCTATTTTACCACCTTATCCTTTTTCACATACAAATTACAAAAAAACAAGGAAAGGAATGCAAGTGTGGGAAGCAACTCGGGTTTTGCTTCTTACTCACAAAGATACTGAACAAAACACAAAGTACTTTCTTCCACACTGGATATTAACTCCAAGGTCAATTTATTGGCTTAAAACACAGAGAGGATGCTTCCCTGGTTAAAATGCTAATCTGAGTCTCAGGAAATCTAGATTCAATTCCCTGCCTCACCACATACTTCCTGTGTGACCTTGGGCCATAAATATTTCGGTGCCTCAGTCTTTCCATCTGTGACTGAGATAGTATTTCCCTATTGAATCAAGTGTCATAAAGATAAATACATTAGAAGAACATTAGGAATCACAGACCACAGGCACTGGTCTATTGAAGAACTTATCTGCAGCTGTACCATGTGTCAATATTCACAATTAGGCATCAGGTAAAGCAAGGAGGGACGGCCAGTGGTAAAAACCCAGCTTCCACAGGACAGAAACGACGTAAAATAGTTGAAGACTGGATAGAAATCTAAACCTCAAATTATAAAAATTCGCTTTACAGAAAATGTCCATTGTTCCAACGAGACGTCTGAGTAGCAAGTTTTAAACAGAAACAAAACTCAGAAACCAGCTGAGAGCGAGCCGCTGAAGGAAGCAAATACACCTGCCAGCAACCATTATTACCCTGTTTTCTGAGGTGACTGCCATGTGCCACACAACAAGCGCCTCAAATAAGAGGTAGTGGAGGGGCTGCTGAGGCTGGGGGGCCATGAATCCCCGGAGACTCGCCCCCCCCCAGCCCTCCCAAGGAAAGGCAACCGCACGTTGCTAAAGTCAAGAGCCTTTTGTAAGAGGCAGTAAAATAGGATTGCGCTGAAAAGCAGTCACAGTAGGGTCCCCACCTTTGCTGCTGCCCCCAAGGCAGAGGGGGACAAAGCAGAATGGGGGAGGGTAAGAGCTGGTCACCACCCAAACAGTGGATGACAGGACTGACCTCCCCCTGCCCCGACCCCAGGAGGAGCTGGGGGAGGTGTCTGGTACTCGAGCTGCTGATCAGCCAAGGGGAACAACCAGAAGGCTACGTGGCATTTGCAGGCAGCAGCTCCGGCTGCCGAGGAGGGAGAAAGGGGGGGGGGGGGGGGGGGCGGTAAGGGGGAAGCTGGGGGGGGACACACACGACTTCAGATCCTCCCCCCCCTCCCCAAAGAAAAAGGAAAGTGGCGGGGGAGGAGGAGAGAGGGAGAGAGAGAGAGAGAGAGAGAGAGAGAGAGAGAGAGAGAGGGAGAATTTGTGCGTTAAGGAAAGGAGCGGGAAGGGCGGAGGGAAGAGCGAGTCTGGGGAGACCGCTGGCATGAACCCCACCCGCGGAGGCGCAGCGGGACTCGCTGAAACCCAGCCGAGACCCCCCCCGCCCTGCGAGGGGAACCGCCGCAGCCCCGGCCCCCTCCGTCTCCCCAGCCTGCCCACCCCCCCCACCAGCGGGGCTGCCCCGTTAGGACCTGCAACCCCCCCCCAGCCCCTGCACCCCAGACCCCCCGGTTCTCCTGGGGCAGATGCCCCGCGTCCACCCCTCCAGCCCTCCTCCTCCTCCGGCTCCCCCCTCCCGCCTGCCCCACACCCCAGCACCCCATCTTCCCCCACACGCCGGGCTGCCCCCACCTGCCCGTGCGCCACGTCCACCCCGAAACCTGCCTCACACCCCGGGCTCCCCCCTCCCAACACCCGGGCTCCCGCTTCTCCCCTCCATCGCCCGCGCTCCTGCCCCCGTCCCCCCACACGGCGGGCACCCCGCTGCCCCCCGCCCCGTCCCACACAGCAGCCCCCCACTACCCCCCCCCGCCCCGTTTTCTCCCGGCCGCCGTCCCGCCACAGACGGGCCGGCACCCCCCCGCCTCCCACCTCCTCCCCGGTCTCGGCGGGCTCCGCTGCCCACCTCGGGGCTCCGCTCCCCGCCGCCGGCGGGTCGAGCCGGCCGCCAGCTCCTGGCACTGCCCACCGCGCCTTGGGTGGGGAGCGCCGCTCTCCCCCGGCCCGGTCCCGCCGCCCTCCTCCCTCCCCCGGGCGGGAAACTGAGGGCAAAGGGAGCCCACGGGAACGTGTCCCCCCCCTACCCCGGTCCCGGTCCGCGTCGCGGCAGCACTGACCGTCCGCGACGCCGCAGCCCCCGCCTCAAGCCCGGCGCTGCCGACCGCCAACCGACCGTTCCGCCATGATGGAATGCGGGCACTGCGCCTGCGCCGCCGGCCGGGGGCGGGCGGGCGCGCCAACCACAGCCCGGGCCGATCTTCGTCTTCCAACCACCCGCTCCCGCGAAAAGAGGCGCGGGGGGGCGAGCGGGGGAACCCGCAGGTGGCTGGAAGGCCCCGACTGGGCGGGAGCTCCGGCCCGCGGGTCCCTGAGGGGGGAGGCAGGGCTGTGGGGGAGGGAGGGGACGCAGCTCTTCATGGCAGAGGTGGCACTGAGTGGAGACGAAGGTGTGACAGTGGCCAGAGCGGGTGGCTGGCTGGCACCCACCATCCAGCCATGAAGGAGGCCTGGGCCGGGTCCCCTGAGGTGCCGCCGGGCTCTGCAGCCCCAGCCGGGCCCTGCAGCCCCAGCCGGGCCCTGTCCCCCTGTCCCTCGGAGTTGGTGGCACCTGATGGTCGGTGTCCAGCCTGGGCACTGCCCGTCACCCGATGGCACAGCCCGCGCCGCTGCCCGTGCTCCGGCTGTGAGACACGAACCGGTGCCCGACTCTGGCCGGGAGCTCTTCGGCCTCTGTCCCCCCGTCGTCGTGCCAAAACCAGGACAAGTGTGGTGATTTACACATTTTATACCTTTCATTCCCCCGCCCGCCACAACTTAAGGGGATAGATGGGTCACAGCACGCGCAGAGACCAAAGACCCGAACTCTAATACTGTGTAATAATATAAAAATCATTAATGCTGACGACCATGAGAAGTGAGGGGTTTTACGCCAACTGTTTTAAGTGGGCAAAGCAAAGAGGAAGGCAAGATTTCGTTACTGGCTTGTCAAAACGAGGAGCCGGGGGTATCACAGAATAATCTCGGTTGGAAAAGCCCTTGAAGCTCCTCCAGTCCAACCATGAACCTCACACTGACCGTTCTCAACTCCACCAGATCCCTCAGCGCTGGGTCATCCTGACTCTGATGTGCTGCTCCATTCTCCACATCCGCTCTTACCCGTCATTGGAGCATCCTGAACCCTTGGGGACGCCAAGCCCTGCTCCAAACAGGATCAAGGGTAGGGGCTGAAAAAAACCCAGCACAGGCTGAAGACACCCTCTAGCACATCCATTTTCTCTGGCAATTAATGTAGCAATAAATTTTGCGCTCTTCAGCTTACTTCCACTGGACGGTTTGCACCGATACGTTTCCATTAATGTGTTTCAAGCAAGTCTGAGGCACGTTTTTTTAAAGTGGTGATTTAAGGGATATTTTGCACGCACCATGGAAGTCAGCTTCTGTGTGGATGCAAAATAAATGTGACAGCTGTGCTGATATACAAGCTCCATGGAAATTGTGGATCACAGCAGTTTAGAAGAAAAAGGTCAAATTGGACATTTTTATGCAAGCTATATAATATATTTATAAAGCAACTAATCTTTTAAGACGAATGTCCGTGTGTTTACCCCTGGATTGATCTTAGATATATTTTTAATGAATATAGGAAATTTTATAATGAATAGAAGAGCTTGTTCCTTTATGTCAGAGTTTCTCTCTGGAGACCAGTGGAAGTGGTTGATTTGCCATACTGAACAACCTATGCTAAACAAGACCAAAATAAATTCCCATCCATCTTTTTAAATAAGCAAGCAGTGTTAAGGAAGGCCAGAGGTGGTGGTGTCTGCTGAATTTCTAGGTGACTGGTAACTTACCGTGTTAAATAAATGCCACAAAAACACCCAGTGTAACTTTACAGTTGATTTTACTCATTTATGCATAAATGAGTAATATATTCTCTTCAAATGGGTAGCAATCAGTGAAAGAACAGATAAAATCACCCTCAGATTGCATATCTGTTTGGCACTTGCTGAAGTGTTGTCCCTTTCTTCTCTTTTGTTGCATTTGATCATCTAGCTGTTACAAGGCTTCACTAATGTTTTTGAATTTTACATCTGTTTCGGGGAGAAAACAAGCAAATGCTATCATGCTTCATGGGTGGGCTGCCCTATGGGGCACAGGGAATCAAAATCACTGAAAATGTACATTTGTTGCAGAATAACACTGTTGGTGCATTAAAAAATGGCTTTTGGAAGGAGAACATTACCTTTCCACTCTCAGATCTCTACTGTCACCCCTACTTATTTAAGCTTTTGCACGCATACGGGAACTTCTTTGACTGAACAGCTCATTGTAATGTCCTTTGTGATCTGAAAAGCAAAATTTGGTAGCGGAATCGATGGCCAATTCCAGGTGAAGAAGGCAGGAGAAACCTTTTCCTCTTAAGGAGGTAACTGGCAAAATCCCTGTCCTGGTCTCTGCACTGAAATTTCCTCTTCTTTCTGCCCCTTCCACAAGTTTTACTGCACACATGTGACTACTGGCCTGATTCTGGTACAGAAAAGCAGCAGCTCTACTTTTGCCCTGTGGAATAGTGTGGATCAGTACATCATGTGTTCTATTATGGTTGATAAAAAAGTAGTAATTCTTCATGCCTATAAAATAAGTTGAAATCTTCAGGAAAGAATTCAGAGAAAAAATAAGCTGCTCCTCTGTCTTGAGTCACATCGTACTTTTGTCACTAATACTTAGCTCTTTGTTTCACTGACAATTCTGAAATGAAATTCTGTAATTCCAGCTCAGATTTAAGGCTTGTGAACACTTCAGAAAAGGTAGAAGACAAGACCAGCACGGGACTCGGTGAATGCAGACCTGCTTTCTGCATTATTGTGCTCTAGGAACAAAAGGTTGGTTAATCATTTCACCTTTGAGAGAATTCCTGGAATCTTCAGCACTCCATCTCAGGAATCTTATAACTCCACAGGCTCTAACTAATCTGCAGCGGAGCATATCTAGTGCCCTGGGGATTTAATTTCTGAAGTGAAATATTTGTACTTAATTTTTGGGAGATCCTCTGAAAGAGACCCATCAGGATGTGATTTGGAAATCTGAAATACATTGCATTAGATGAATGTTGCTGCTGAAGGCAGCAATTCAAGGCAATTCAAGGACTATTTTGACTTCGCGGGCTCAGTATTTATTCATTGCCAGCTAAACCTTAAAAGTTATGACTGGTGGTGTTGTGTGATACACGAAGGTCTGATTCCTCATCATGAGCATACTGTGTCTGATATCCAGAATAAAGAAGGTCTTCGGGGGTGAATGCTGAGCATTCTTTGCACTGAAGGCTATTGGACCTCCCAGCTTTGATTATTACAAGAATTCCTTTGTAGGTAATAATGCAGTATTTTAGCACTCAGAAAAATCCTTTTCCTTTCCCCCTGACCTTTCATGAAATCATTTTTTTCCCCCTTAATTTTCCATTCTAAATATACTTTATATCCTAGCAAGGTATTCACTGGTAATTCGAGGAAATACGATGTCTGATGGAAAAGTTTACAGAGTGGTAGCTAGTTGCTAGTGAGACTTAGGATGAAAGATCTAAAAACTGCCCACATTCCACAAGCTCCAGGGCTCCTTTAAAACTGAAATTGCTTCAAGTACAAGAACTAGTCCCACACCATGGAAAATAAATGACTGAATGTTTGCTGCCTGCATCCTACATTCAGATTGCTATGGGATGACAGTAAGGGAAAATTTTTTTTCAGCTGAAACTGGAAACTGTACGGCCAGTCAGTGAGGCTGAAGGCACATAGACGGGCTGTTCCAGATGGCAAAGCTGTGCAGAAGAAATATTTGGTGTGAGTAGCACTGCAGCTAAACTGCCTGGAAAGAAGGCCCTGGTTAGATGGGTCAGAAGTTACAGAACAGCACGGAACAAGTCTGAGGGAAGCTTTATATTTTGAAATTCCTGGAGAGCCATAAGGACTGTGCAAGGACAGCGGTGATGCTGGGTTCCACACACAAAGGCAGGCAATGCTTATCTCGAGTCCCTGGGTTAGAAAAAGTTGGATTTTGAGGAAATGATTGCCCGGACTGTCCTTTCAGTCTGGAGAGGAAGAGAGTAGAGAGGCACACACACCAGTCGGGAGTGGATCCAGGCCTGGGAAGAAAGAATTAAAAATAGCAGAATATAAGATCAGAGAGCATTTCGAGAAAGGAAAAGGAAAGAGAAAAGAAACAGCCAAAATGGGAAGTGGAAATGAGTCAGGAGGGAGGGAAGAGAGTACGAATGGGAAGAAATCTGGGCTTATAAAGGAAGGGCAGTCTCTGGAATGGAAAAGGAGAGTTAAGGAGAGTCCGTCTTAACAAAACAATGGCAAGAAACAGTGCCAAAAACATGCTCATTCTTCCATTAGAAAATTTTGAATTGCAATCTCTATTTTTTTCTTTGCTATTTCTACTGCTCTAGGTGTCAGTAAAAAAGGGGAGGGGAAGAAAAATATTAAAGAAACGGAAAAGAAAAGCCTTTGACAAGAAAGGGGAGAAAAGAGAGATAAGAGGAATATTACAATTACAACAAATTCCAATCTGAACATGGTCAGGGGAGGTTGCTGAAAGGCTTGAAAACCAAAAAACTGCTGCTTGCAGCTGGACACAGTAAATACCTGGATGCATAAACACCCCTCCAAACTAACAGCCCACTTACCATGATGATTAGCAGCTGCTCTGGATTTCTAGTTCCAGCCCATAATAAGAACATTTTTCCCCTCATACTTGCATGGCCATAATAATGATGACTGTGGTTATTTTAACTGACGTCTAGCAAAGCCCCCCATCTCTTGAATGCGTTAGGACCTGCGAACGACGTTTTGGAACACATTCACTTCACTTTCTCTTATTATATACAAAATACTGTTGTGTACACTTTAGGAGGGACTGAGGCAAGGCAACCTGGCAAACAAACTTCTATCAAACAGCACTTTCTTGGAAGCGTATGTGCTTAGATCCTCAAAAGTAAACAGTGTATACTGGAGCAAATTTTCCGCCAGTACGTATTGGCATTACTCCATCCACCCCAGTGGAATTAGGAGTGTTTTCTCCAGCTGAGGATCTGGTCCATCAAGAGCAAAACCAGCATGCTGTGCCGTATATTTTGAAAGAAGCACAATGGGAAAAGCCTGTATGGCATCAGGAGCAGGAGTTTCCCTTGCAGGTAGCTGAAACACGCCTGCTGTTTTGCATGTACAGGTGCACTCATCCCTATCGCAGAAAATTTGCTGTTTGTTTGCAACTGAACCCCCAAAGCAAGTCATCACCAGCAGAAATGATTTAATGGTAATCAACACTCTCTAAACAAATAGGTGCTACCGTCAGAGGCACTGGATTATACCAGCACTCCGCCCCATGCTCTGTGTAGTTTTGTCCGCTATGTCGTTAAAAAAAAATGCCATTTTAAGTGAAGAAATTAAACCAAGTTTAGAGATTTTCTTTTGAGCCCAGTAATATCTACAGTACTTTCTGCTCTCTCCGTGGACACAGTGGTTTATGTTCCTGGTACAACTAGAACTGGTAGTATAGTTATAGAAAAAATGAGAGTCATCTTATGAAGAAAGAAGACAGATTCTTGGCATCAGTGTGGGCAGGCCAGAATGGATTGGCAGAGAAGTTTGGCAGGTGATGGAGAGGCAGACGGACATCACGTTTTGCTGTCTGCACCTTCTTTTGCCGAGCAGGACCCAGAACCCCCCTGTGAACCCACCACACCACACCAGCAACTCCTGACATAGAAGTTCTCACATAAAATCTCACATGAAGTCACTAAATATCATCACTGGCTCCACGATGCTGTTGGTACAAAGCGATGATAAAGGTGCAAAACAAAAGCCCTCCGCAACCCACAATAAACATACCTTGTGTTTATGGCTGTTGTAAGTGGCAAGGGATGAAGTTCAGTGCCTGGGCAATTTGCACTTTGCACAGAACATCTGGTTTACGATTCTTTCTCTCACTTATTATCCGGTGCAGCCTGTGTGCAAACACAGTGTGTCCTGACCTAGAGCTGCACCTGCGTCTTCCTTCGCCCCAGCCTTCGGGTTTGACCGAGTTTATTGGGAACACAACAGAGTCTGTTAGGAAAAGCGAATTAAACCCTGGGTTGTTGCTGCAGCCTCTCTGTGTGCCAGGAGAAGCTAAGCCTGCCCTTGTCACCCACACCGGGAGCAGGGACAGCCAGAGCTCCCACCTTCCTCGCTGCCGGAGGACACCTGTAAATAACGACAGAGGATGCCAGGGAGCACTGAATGGCAGCACGGCTCCTCTGGAGCTCGACACAGGCTGCTGATCAGCCGTGGCAAACTAATTGCGCTCTGGCTGCTCTTGAAATGAGGGGGAAAAGAGGCTGGAAGGGCCTCAAGGATCCCTGGAGGTGCCTGTTAGCCCAGACGGGAGCGGTCAGCTGCCTTCATCCGAATGACCGCCTGCTTATATTTAGCAGCCACTCTGACTCCTTGCTGAACTCGGCCCCTGTAATTAACACATTAACAGCCGCTCTTTGCTGAGCCACGGGAGTCCAGGGGCAAGCGTTGTTTGTCAGGGGGCTCGTAGCGACCAGTCCAGCAGCTCTGTGGAGCCTTGGAGAAGCGGGTGGGCTGCCACGGCCCCGAGCGCTGACTCAGCACCAATGCTTTCCTCGCCTGGAAGCCTGGAGCAGGCTCATTGCTCGCTTCTCTAGGCCCCAGCCTGGAGCTGCTGCTCTTCTGCAGCCCCAGCATGGGAGGAGATGGCTGTGGGACACCCGCCCGGTCTCTCCAACATGACTTTCCCACCTTCTGCAAGGTCTTTCTGCTCAGTTCCTCCTCAAATCACTCAGCAATGGCTCAGGTAGGAATCAAATATCCCAATTCAGTCTAATTCCAAACACTAGCTGTGTTTACCCATAAATTTATAACTCTTCCCTGAAGCTGAGAAGCAAACAAAAAAAAAACCCATACAGCTGAAGGAAATCGTGGTCTCCTCGAAAACAGCTTCACCTTGCAGGAGGGAACCCATCCTGGCCACGCTCCTTGGTGTTACAGCATCCTCAGAGCACATGGGAGATGTGTCGGGCATTTCAGCGGCGGGAAGGCTCAGGCTCTGAGGAGCTCCCAGGGTAAACACACAGGCAGTTCCTCAGCTGACCTGGTAGCAGGACTGGTGGAGTTCAGTCAGGTCTGCTTGCCTGGCCTGATGTGAATGTAGTCATAGTTCTAAGTAATCCAAGTATCTGGATCCTCAAAAATGCTCAAAACAACCATAATTTAAACATGTTAGAGCTGGAGGATGCTTGTCCTCGCTTTAGCGAGGAAAGAAGAAAGCCAAAATGAGTTCACCACTAGCTCTTATAAACTAGGCTGAAAATGTTTAAAAAAACCCCATCATCAACATGCTTTACTGTTGCTTTGCGTGAAGATAAAATTTGCAAGATGCTGAAGCACCCGGGTCATGAGTTTTTATCCCAAAGATGGGGGATCTGGAAGGAGCGGGTTCGCTCCCTGGGCTGGGCAGGGCAGGGCAGGGCAGGGGCTCGTTTCCTGCTGCATGAAACTCAGCTGCAAAGGCTCTTTGGAGAACGAAGCATCAGAGCCAATTTCTGAAGAACAGAGAGGAGGGGGAGGACAAAAACGAAAGAAAGCAAGCAGAATAAATCTGAATTGTAACAAAATTATAATCTGTATTGAAATTTCCACATTTGGAATTGATTTTTCCATCAGACAAAAGGCTGAGGCTTTAGTTGTTGAAACACTGGTCCCTTTTTTAACTTGTTCTAAATGTCATATCTGGACGAGCTGCAGGTGAACCATCAGCAATCAAGGGCTGATGCAATCTGGAAGTATTTTCATGTCAAGTGTAATGTGACGCTCTTCCCTTTGTTTGTGTGTTTTCTCTCCTGCTGTGCATGTGGTGCAGGTTTCCTACCTTCCATCACGTGATGCAGGGTCACTTATTTTTCTGGCTGCTTCCCATTTTCTAACTTCCCCCCCTTCACATTTAGGAAGTAAAAACCATCTCCCTCATGACATCACGTTAGCACCGAAGTTTCAAGTTCACTATGTACGCAAAGAGTTTTATTCTCATCCCCTAAGCTGTGTATGCTGGAAGTGAACAAAGCTGCAGCACCTTCATGAAAAACTGCTCGTCTGCAATCAGCGATCTCCCTGCTCTGTTTTAACATGGGGTTTCAATTGTTTCACTCTTATTTCTCCATTGTCTTTTTTCAGAACACTATTTCTTTCCTATCTGGCATTTTCTTCACTGTCCCCAAACAACCTCTTTTACTTGCTCTCTCCTACAATAACCCCATTCCTCATTATTGTTTCCATTCCCCTTTTTTTTTTTTTTTTTTTTTCCCACTTGATGGAGGCCTGGGGGCCGCTGCTCTGTGTTGGGGGTTCCTCTTCCAGCCGCAGCACTGGGCAGACACATCAGAGCTGGAGCACCATCTCCTTCGCGTCGGATTGGTGTCTGCACCGCTGCAGAAGAGGCTCGCCATGCTCTCCGAGGAGCATTTTATATCTGCTTTGCAGGAGCATACGTAATCTATCAAAGTGCAGAGCAACGATGAATCAGGTCTTTGATGCAAATAAGAAGCAGCCACATGGCATGAAGCATTTGGGAGCACTTCAGGCTAAAAAGAAAAAAAAAAAAAAAAAACAGAAAAAGAAAAAAGATGCAGCTGTGAAGAATACAAATATTGGCTCCTTGAGGAAACCTCCATATTGTATCCATTATTGCAATCTACTTATTTGTTCAGGGCTGATGCTCTCCATTTTGAGATTGTCATGGATCTAGTTTCCCATCCTCAGAGAGCAGACGAGAAGGTCTAAGCAGCAATATTCTGTGTGAGGTAGCTGCATAAGGAGGCTTTCTCTGCTGTCTGGCTGACAGAGGAGATTGCTGTGTGAGAGAACCTGTTATTAAAATGAATAAGGACCCTTTTGTGCATGAGAAAGCAGAAGAAAAAAAAAATTGGCCTCTTCCCACCTTCCCCATCTTCTCTCACTAGGAAAAAATAATGTGCACTGCCATCCCCGCTGCAGCTATTGTGAGTGCCTCGCAATGGAGCCTGCTGGAAGAGGGCAGGTTTTACACAGCCTTTCCGAAAGCTCCTCTGCAGGAACGCGGAGCGCTTGCTCTGCCGAGTTTCCTGCAAACGCCGGGCTCTGGAGAAGGGGCTGGCAGCTCCGGAGGCTGCGAGCGAGGCCCTGAGCGGCTGCCAGCTGAGGTCATCCACGGGGATCGACGTGGGGCTCATCTCTGACGCTCCAGCGGTGAATTTTCTGATCATCTGCGAGAAAAGCAGAAGAAAGGGAGGCGTAAGCAGCGTACAGAGCAGTTACGTTGCTGCGAGCGTGCCCTGGAGCTGCCGTTGCGCCTGGGCGATGCTTCTTCTGGTCACCAGCACCGTCCTGCTGGTGGTGAGCTCAGGATGAGCATTTCTGATTTGAGACCCCCGAGCCAAACGCTGCTTCGCTATAGAGAGGGGCGAGTCAGCCAAACCCCACCAATGAGCGTCGCCCTGGCCACCGCGCCGCTGCGGACGTCCCACCTCACGGCTGGTGCAATAACAGTCGCCGTTAAACCCAGCACATTGAAAAGTTTTGCTTTTCCTCCCACTTACAGCTCATTCCGTATGACTCTGGGTAAATGGAAAACGTGTGAGGGAGGAGACCCGAGAGCAGATTCCTCGTAGCCTGAACTACCGTAGTGTTAGTAAGAAAAAGTTTGAAATGACCGTCTTTGCTCTTGTTCATCCTAAGTGTTTCAAATGGAGCTGAGGGAAAGCCTCCAAAAATGAAATATTTGTACCTGTGAATGATCTGCTATGGCCAGTCCCCCCAGGAGGGCCACCTGTAAGCAGAAACCTGAATCCTTCCCCCACCGACACGTGTGTCCTCAGTGTCTATTCCGGCCATTTCTCCAAAACCAAAAAACACAGAGCACGCATTTGAGAGAACTACAGGACCCTTGTTTCATAAAAAAATGAAGCAATATGCTTTTCACTTCCCCACTTTGCAGTTATTTCAGCTTTTCCCCCCAAACTCTGCTGGCTGGGTGCCGCGGCCGTGTCAGCAGTGTGTCCTCTGGCAGCACAGGGCACACGGGCAGGGGTAAAACATGCACAAGCCTGGCCTCTTGTCCCAGCCTCACCCCACGAGGTTTGCTAAGCCCCGGTTTTACTAAAGGTTACATGGCCAAGACTTTGAAATCCTCCTTCTGATGGGCAAAATGCTGTTGGTGCCTCTCTGGGGGCACCTGCTAATGGAGAGGGGGAGAGAAAAAATCTTGCCAACATTAGGGTCTGTTGTTCACATGCAGTGTAGCTGTGTTTTCACTGCTCGCCTTGGGTAAGTAGGTTTATATTTATATATAGAATATGGCAAAAACAACCATAAAAGCCATATATAGATCCCTTCATCCAAAAGGAGCCTAAACTGGGTTTGTGCAAGCTGAGATAGTAAAGGCGATGCTGTTCTGCAGTGTTCCTGCACTGAACTTAAAGAAAAGCCTCTGAAGTTTAACATAAAATAAAAAGAAACAAATTTACTGTTTTCCCAAACAGCCCCAAATTTCCTCCCTCTCCCAACCCCCCCAGCAGACTCAACATGGATGGTTTGTATTGATATAATCTTTGTAGGCTGGATAAAGAGCTGGTAATCTGTCAAGATTTCACTTTTCTAGGGAAACCAGGGGTGGAAGCATTTACCTATTTTTTTGTGTAATTGAATTAAATTTGGGATTGAAACTTCAGCTGTCGGGCTTCTCTAGTCTGAATTCTTGACTAATTCACAATTTTAACTTTTTATTATCACTGTTCTTGTCTTTTCTGGGGGCAGTGGAGTGGATGAGGGGTTGAACAGCTTCCTTCTGTTTCCTGCCCAAAGAACACTTCTGTTAGACAAAGTAGGCGAGATACCTGAATCAAAATCAAGAGGTTCCTTGTAGATGGTGTGGCCACAACTACGATATTTTGCTCTTCTGTCTGCCTCAATTCAGGAGGACTATCACAGAGAAAGCTTTTCTAGCTTTGATGGCTAATACCCTACATTTCTACTTCTTTTTTTTTTCCTCTTACAACTATCAGTTGACTCTCACAACTTCCTTCTAACTAAGAAGAGTCACTTTACCAATGAAACGTGCCCTCCACGAGCGCGAAGTGCAACCTGGATCTCTTGCTACAGCACACCTTGTTGGAGCATGGTTGTTTTAGAGGAACATCCAGTAGAAATAAACAGGGGAAAATCAAAATATGTAACCCTGCTGCAGGGCCAGTGGCTGTGGAGGTGGCCATGAGCTCAGGCACCCCTCGCTGGAAGCTGTGGAGGCTGATGAGATCAGTGCCTTCATATTTATGTAAACTCGGTGTAATATTGAACGGTTTGCAAAGAGCTGGGGTTATTTCATCAGAACTTCCCACCACAGGAGAGAGATACTGTACTTTGAAATTTAATTTGAGCAGATGCCACAGATGAATCGTTGGTGCCACTTTCTATGGCCGTTGATTCTCCTGCCCAGCACTGACCTGCTGCTGTGTCCTCTGCTGCGGGCCAGCCAGCAGTGCAGAGCCCATGCAGATGCACCAGGGAGGTTTGCTGACCCTCAGAACAAGCCCTGATTGTGATGATTAGTTTTAGTTTTAATTGGGGTGAAAGCAAACTCTACAATCAGCTTGGTATGAGCAGCACAATTCGGATTTGAACAGGCTCCTGGTAAATCACAAGATAAAAGTACCCAGGACCTCAGGATGTGCAGAATTGTCCCCCCCCCCCGGCGCTTTGGCAACCGTTTCTCAGTGTCTCTGTTTTATTAGTTCACATCCCCGAGGGCTGTTTTTCCTACCACAGGATATGATTAACCCTGACTGGAGTCATCGCGCTGCATCCCAAAGCAGAAAAAAACACCTGAATTCAGCACAATGCGTCTGCCCGCCTCGAGTCCCGCACAGCGTGGGACCGAGCAGACCTCGTGCATGGCTCGTGGATCTTCTCCAGGGCAGGTCTTCTGGGCCACCTCATCACTGGACAGGGCACGCAGAGCCCCGCTGGGTCTCCTCTACCCAGGCAGGGAGCAGGGTGCTGCCCTGGGGTCAGCCAGGAACTGGGGACTGTGAGCTCTCCTGCACCGGGTGAGGATGCTGCTCTAGATTTGTAGGGGAGCTGCAGCGATGCCCTTCCCACCTGAGCACCCAGAAAAGGGCGAGGAGAAAGATAAACCAGCCCTGAAGTCCTGCGAACCTCTGGCATAGTAAGTCAGGGCGATGAAGGACATGGAGGCGTGTGGGAGGAGACGCTGCTGACAGGAGGCAGAGGCTCAAGGCCAATTATGGGGAACTTCTCATTCCATTTTCGTTGAAAAATAGTGGTGAAAGGGCACTGTAGCATTTTTCAGCCCTCACTCACGTAAGCAGTGGCTGCTCGTCACTCCAGCAGGCTTCCTGCTGTGAGTAACGTGGAAGGAAAAACGGGCAGAGAGCAGGGACTGTCTCGTTTCAGATGGTTACTCAGAAAGGAAATAAAGCCTCGGCTGGCTCCTGGGATATAGATGCAATTCTTCAACAGAGCCACACACTCGCCTTTTGCAATAACTGCTCTCAAAAACGAGCGGCTCTTGAGTCAGCCCTTTGCAGCACCCCTGGCATGGGCTTGCTAGACAAAATATCTGCAGCAACCTCCTGCCTTGTGCTGGGAGGGAGTCCTGAAATGGTTACACGGGGCAATGCTGTGCCTTTTGCCCTTGATCCTGCGAGGCGTTATCTGGGGGGGGGGGGGGGGCGGGGGGTTCATGGGAGCTGAGTGGAGCCTTGTTGAAGTTAAGCTCAAGCAGAGCATCACAGAGATGTGCTCCTCACAAATAAAGGGCTTTCAATGGGCTAAACTGAAAACAAACTCTGTTTAGTCTTCAGCATCCCTAGCAGAGACATGCAGCAGTGTTCCTGGAAGCAGAGTTTTTATTAAGGACCAAAACAAGGTGTTTTTGCTACCTCCTCCCCTTTATCCCCCCATCCAAACCTGGCGAATATCCATCTGGAATATATTTATTGAACTAACAAAGGGTCCTCGCTTTGCTCTGAGAGCAGCCTGGCTTCCTCTGAAGCGTAAGAAGCCGCATTGACAGGAAAGAAACGGGCACATTTCACCCTCAAGTGAAGTCTGCAAATACTCCAAATATTTGTTTGTACGTGTGGCCACTCGCAGAGCTGAAATTAATCGTTTGGGAGAAGTAGGGTTGAGTTCCCAATCTTGCCAACCCGTGCACTGGGAGATGGATTTGTAACCCCAAGTGGCAGGCCGGGCTCTTCATCCCTTGCGTTTGCTTTCAGTAGTGTTTCTAAGACATTTTATTGCTTATACTGATGGTATTTTAAAATCTGATCTGCTTTCCTTCATTTTTGTTGCTTATTCCCCCCCCCCAGTAATCAGGTCATACCCTCCGCTGCTGTACGTGAAGGATAAAGAGCTCAGTGTTCTCCCTCCTGCCATATGGAAGAAGTCCCTCTTCTAATGTCAGACCGCAGTGGAAATGGGGAAAGAAAAAAAAGCTAAATTAGGATTCGGTGGAAGAATTAGCTCCTGTGAAGGGACCTGCAGCGTCTGGGTGCACAGACCCTGATTGCAGCCGGTGGGGGGGATTCTGGCAGTGGGAGCTACACCCACTCCAGCCCCCAAAATAGGTGTCCAGGCTCCTGCGGATGGTGGGGGCGGAAAGCACCTCCCTCAGAGCAGGAAATCTCTCTTTATTGCCAGTGCTTGGAGTTTATTGCTTGTTAAACTGAAGGGTTGCTTGCTTCTCACATCCTGCAAGTGTTTTATATGAAGACACTTCATATAGAGTGAGGGTGGTTATGTCCTATGTGTAGTTGCTGAATTTCCCAGCCTGTGGCACGGGAATTTGGCCCCTTAGCAAAACCAAAATGACAATTGCTATATTATCACAAGTGTAAAAAAAAGGAAATGTTTTTACAGGCTGAGGAAAAAAGACCACTGAAGGCTTGTAAAAAATATAGACATACCACTGAGTATTAGAAATATGGCTTTATCTTCTGTGATTTATAGTGTGTCCAAACATATAAATGCATGTCAGGGGAAAACTTGCCCAAGAATTTAACATTTCCAGAAGTAACCAGCAATTTGGACTGATTGCGTTTGGGGGCACGCAGCCTGAGAGAAATCAGAAAGTGCCCTTCTCCCTGCAGTCAGGGTCAGATGATTTTACCATAGCTCAAGAAGAGCATTTCAAAAAAGCTAAGAGTGAGAGAGAGTCCTGCTTGAAAATCCCCTGCCCAGCACCTGCCCGGCAGCGTGTCGGAGGGAAGCTGGCGACGTGCGTGCTGGAGGGGGATGCCCCCACTGACCAGCTGCTGAGAAAAGAGTCCAGGATTTAGTGGAAACCAAGATCTGTACTGTTCTCTTGGAAACAGAAAGATTGTTTTATTTTTTGCGAACAGAAATCTAGTTTGTGGTTAGCTTCTGGCAGCAGGTGGCTGCTTTAGCCCCTCTCTGAAAATGAGCACAAATAAAAACACATTTTAGCCTGCTATGAAGACAAAACAACGCCCATATGATTCTCTCTGCTTACACAGAAGTTCATCCTGAAACCCGTCCTTGATAAGGTGAAGCGGGGAGGGTTTTGTCTGTCTGGGAGGCACTGTGTCCTGGGCATCTGCTAGACCAGGATTTCTGGTTTAAGGGAAACTTTCTGCCCCATCTTCCCGTTAAGGAATCTGAGTGTAGCTGTAATCCCCCAGCCTGAAAAAGATTACTGCCTCTATCAACACATGATGCAGATTTTTCTCTCTTGTATTTAAACATTTTGTTCCACTTCATGCTCTAAGAAGCTGGTGGTGCCTATTCAACCCACTGGGAAAAGACACAGATCTGTCCATTTTTTTAGAAACAGAAACCACAATATCTATATTATAATCTTGTACGTATGGTTTGTATACTGAAACTATGAAAGGAGAATAAGGAGTTGGTGTCTCCTCGCAGCCTCAGCCCTTGCTTATGCTCCCACCTGCGGGTTGCATGTACTTTTACACGCTATAGGCTTCAGCTGAACTCGGCTTTTTGCTCCTCCTTAGGGGACTGAACCCTCTGCCCCGGCAAGGGCTGCTGGAGGGAGCGAGCACAGTCTGACTTGAAGCCTCGCTTGTTTTCTGCCTGGTGAGGCATCATGCCCTGAAGGCTGCTCAGGGGGTACAGTGACTCCACACTCGTAAAACCCAACAGCGAGAAGAGTAGGTTAAAGCACTTATTTTTTACAGTAAATATACTATTAGTTCATATTTTAGCATATAGACTGTGCTTACCACACCGAGCCCCACATTTAGAAAGGTTGCAATGCACACACACTAGCCCTAAGTAGACTTTCTTAGTGGCTTGACTTACACTGGCTAAAATCAGAGGTCTAGAGCAGAAGTTTCCACTCTTGGTTTGCTTTGGGGAAAAAAAAAAAAAAAGTGTATTTCTAGTTGTGGATGTTGCAGAGCAAAGCCTGAAGATGTTCCCTGCTTGCACCCTACAGGCACAGGCACTGAACAGCAAAGAGAGATCCAAACCAGAATTAAGCAATGATTTGGAAGGCTTGATCCAAGGTTTTTGAGTGCTTAGGACTGACAACGTGTACACAGCAAGAGACAGAAACGCGAGGCAGCTCGTTGGGAGCGTTTATGCTGCTCCAGTTATTTTTCCATCATCGAGCAAACAGAACTGATACCGCACTGCAAGTGCGAGCACCGCTTTGTCATTCACCCGCAGAATTATCACTATTTGCCGCATCAGGCAGCGCGCAAGCGAGAGGTTAGCACAAGGCACAGCCCGTCCCTTCAGCATCGACAGCCGCGCGGCGATTCCTCCTCTTCTCGGCTGGGATATTCCTGGCTGGTGTGTGCTGAGTTGGCCCCAGGTCCCCTTACCGAGGACCTGAGGGACTCCTCAGCGTGGGGCAGTGTCTGTGCGAAGGGGACTGCTTGTTTTCTTTTGGTAGGAGACAGGCAAGACCATTTTATGGCCATAGGCCAAGCAGCCAAGCAGTGAGGAGCTCGTCCTGGGTGCTGGTTTCTTTCACAGCTATGCCGGCTTTTATCAGAAATAACCTTCCCAGACAAACCAAGGCCAAAATGATGGGACTTGTGTCATGATGATGTGATGCCAGAGGGCAGTACTTACCACCAGCTTCCAGCAAAAGCTTTGCAGATCCCAGCTCTGCACTGGGACAGACATTCAACGGAGAAAAAGCATTTTTGAGGCCAGGTGGACGGTGCTGTTGGAGCCCGGGGCAGGAGGAGGGACCCTGCTCGATGCCAGCGCCGAGGCCGGGGTCCCCGTGCTGCTGAACCCCTTCTGTGGCTGGTTCATTCCCAGCCTGAGCATCCCTCAGGGAGATGGGAAAAACCAGGATGGAGACAGAGGGGGAAAACCCAAAGATTATGAAATAAAATGCGGGCAGGGGTGGGAGCGGGGGAAGCGAATGTGAGCAACGCTGGAGGAAACAGGCCAACGTTCCAGGCGAGGAGGTGAGACTGGGCTAGCTAAAAAAAGAAAGAAGAAACCTCATTAGGCAACAGGCAGTTGCTCCAGGAATAACTCAGCACTAGGGGACACTATTGTACCATAAATTGCAGCATATGCTGCAGAAAAAAGTCCAGCTTCTCCCAAGAAACTGACCACCCACTTTCCTTTTTTAGGCATTTCTGACACCAACACTGTACCAGGACGGCACTGGTCCCCTCTTCCCACCTCCCCTTCCATACAAATGCCACAATTTCTAACTCACCTCATGACTGTAACAGGTCCTGTTTCTTGGTACATATTTCTCCCTATTCCTGAGCAAAACCTGATCAGCATTTGCTTCCAGGGTGACACTTTTCTGTGTGCCACAGGGCAATGTCACAAGCCGGGGACAACTGCCCTCACCTCTCACCTGGAGCTGGGGTTCTGCCGAGCCGATGGCAAAGCTCCCTCCTCACCAGTATGGTCTGGAGTTTTATAACTAAATAACACACTGCAGATCCCGCACCTATTTTGGGAAAAGCTAAGTAGAAAATGCCATTCTCAGCAGACTTTTCCGTGCAGAAACCTGTGAGTGGTATGTGACCGCACAGGACACCCAAACACATCGTCCTCACCGAAAGCATCCCTTCCCTCCGAGCGTCTTAAGAACATTTTCTATCTGTAAATACAAATTTATTGAGGTCCCAGCTGTTATTTGTTGGGGTGCTCCACCTCTGCAAGACCTACCGAGACCCCAGTTGCCATCGGAAGAGGTTTGGCTCAAACAGGTCCCTGCACCAGCAGCCCCAGACGGTGCCCCGAGTCCAGTGGAGTTGGGCTACAGCAAAGGCCAGTTTGGCTGGACCAATCTCCAGCTCCGCGAGGCTGGGCCAGCAAGTCCCCCAACATCTCAGCCCGCTTCAGGTACTGCCCTCAGCAACTTCTGTGCTGCTTTAAGTCTTTATTATATCATTATAAATGATTATTATGTGAATATTACTCTCTAGTGCTGTGTATAGATAAAAACCTCTTGTAGGGAAGAAGAATCTGTATGCAGAGACTTTAAAATAAGACACAGAAAACAGTAATTGTTAAAATTTAACTTGTAACATTTTCATTTAATTTTTAGCAATCTTTTTAAATAGTCTTTCCTATTGCACAGAAAACACTGTCATTTCTCTTGCCATAACCATTGTCTCATTGAAAAAAAAAGATAAAAAGAAAAAATACCTCTGGTACAATAAAAATGCTTTGCAACATACATATATATATATATATAGATAGATTTACTGTACAATATTTTAAAATTAGGGAATGAGCATATTATTTCTACATATTCTGAAACTCGGTTTTCCATGAGGATTTCTATTTATAGTTGCACAATGCCTTTAATGCTTGAGACATAACTATAATACTCAATGCTGACCCCTGAAAGGAAGTTTTAGCCAATTCTGACACTTTCTCAAAGCGGGCTACAGTTACATCTTTGCAGTAGAAGCTCTGCCCTCGTGTGGGTTTAGGGGGAACTGTAACACTCCTCTACATGAACAGCTTTCAGCCCTCTTCCACTTTACAGATCCTTAAAATTTTCTCAAGGGGTTTCATCTCATGTTGAAAATCCACATCCATAAATTGTTCTGCAGGTGAATTTGCTTTAAGTGCCTTTTGCTGACCCAGGGATATGCAGACTGTGGTGTAAAGAGTGAATTTACACTCTTCTGTGTATCTGTAAAGATAATTTTTCAAGCAGACACCTGCCCCCAAGCCAAACTCCTTTTGCTCACTCTTATTCTACAGTATTAAAACTGTTTTCTTTATTTAACATCAAGTAACTTCATAACTACCATATCAAAACTTACTTGCTATTCATTTATTAACCACTTTTCCAACTAAGAGTCTTAATCCTACAAGAATTTCTATTTCTGTCTTGATGTATCACGCATCTCGGGCTGGGCTTTGCTCCAGCAAAAGGCAGGCAGCGCTACTTTTCCATGGGTTCACTGGAAAAGCACAGCAATGTCTCCTTCTGTCCAAGATTTTGAAGTTTTTCTTTACATAAGAAACACAGCCCAATCTGTTTTTTCACCATACTGTACTCAAAATAAGGTTCACTTATACCTCACCTGCACTCAGACTCCTGATCTCCAGGTCTTCCTGGAGATCTTTCCAAGGGCCTCAGGTTGCTTCTTTTCTGCAAGGTGTTAGCAAAGTGAACACTCCTGAACAGGAACAAATACTATATATAGCTATTTTTAAAAGGGACTTTTTCTTTTTTTTTTTTTTAAAAACACCCCATGGTCAACCTGAATAAAACCCCCAAAGAATTGGAGTATTAATGCAGATCCTGCAGCCATCACCTACAGGACCAGTCCCACTGAAATAACTTTCAAACACACACTAGGATACTGCAATTTTAAAACTGCTCCAACAGGCAAGATTTTTCTAGAAACTCAGAAAATGCTGGCAGATCTACTGCCCAAAAAAGCATGTTTGAAGAGCTGCTCCTTTGGGGTGGGACAGGGGCTCAAGCCCAAGTTCCTGGATTTGCAGACCCAGGTACCAACCCTGCAAGTCTTACACACAAAATTCTCGTGAAAACTGAAATCCAAAGCAGAAGCAGCTGGGAACAGGGCAGGAATTGTCCTGGCCTCTGCTCTGTAAATAATCTAGTGGCTGTTTGAAGATGCAGTGAAAACTCTGCCCTCTTTATTTGTCAGTAGCTCTCCGAGCGCCACGTACAGCAAACGTTGTGTTTACATTTCCCACTGACTCGGAGAATTAAGACTCTGTGTAGAGTGGTGAAATGAAGCAAATGCCCAAACACAGGCTTTGAAGAGTTTGTTTATGCGAGTTTATCATCACATCAGCAGTTTTCTGGTGCCGGCTGGTGGTGGCTCCTCCATCCTAAGTGGCTGCAGGTGTCCAAGCAGTGCTCCTGGGGAAGGGGCTGGCCATCCCTGGCACTGGCTGTACCATCAAGTAGAAAAACATGAACCGTCCACCATTATTATTACATATTTAATTGCGACGAAGGCTTGCAAGTCTCCATCGTGTCTTCTGGAAGAGTTCTGAGATCTCTGTTGCCTATCTGAGATCTTAGGGGAAGGTCTAGCCTCCTTATGAAGGGGCCGCCCTTCCGTTCTCCCTATGGCTTTCTCCAAAGGGTTCCTCATCTTTCTCTTTTACGGAGAACTTTTTCCTGAAGGCTTGTGTCATGCTGGAGGAAGAAGCCTTCCTAAACGTGGTAAGTCTCTTCCGAAAGTTGCCCCCTGAGAAGAAGTAGAGAAGTGGGTCAAAGCAGCAGTTGGCAGCTGCCAAGGGGAGCGTTACCACGACTGATTTCTGTAGGTATATGGCATCCTCACAGCTGGCATTCTTCAGCCGCAGCACGTGGAGGTGGATCGTACGCAGAATGTGGTAGGGGGTGAAGCTCACCAAGAAGGTGGCCGTCACGATGATGATCATCCAGACCGCCTTCTTGCGGTTAGCCTGGTTCTTCTTCAAGGAATTTTTCAGTAAGGTCCTTATGATCATGGTGTAGCAGATAGTTATGACAATAAAGGGAAAAATGAAACCCACGAATAGGGCAATAAAATCCAGGATCACGACTAGATTGGTCTTCTGAGAGTCTTCTGGGGGTTCGAAGCACTTGGTCTTGTTGCCATGTTGGTACGTCCCGTTTCGCAGGAAGGGAGCGCTTGTCAGGGTGACAAAAATCCAGATGCCGACGCAGACAAATTTAGCCTTCTTCTCCGTTACCAAATTGATGTTCTGGACTGGAAAAACAATGGCTATGCAACGGAAGAAGCTCATTGCAGTCATGAAAAAAATGCTGCAGTACAGGTTGACGTACAGCGCGTACGAACTGACCCTGCATAGGAAGTCACTGAAGAACCAGTTCCCTTTGTGGACGTAGTAGATGACACGCAGGGGCAGGGTGCACACGCAGAGGAAGTCGGACACGGCCAGGTTCAGCATGTACACCTGGAAGGCTGTCTTCTGCCGGTAGGTTTTTATGAGGACGTACAGCACGACGCCGTTGCCGACAAAGCCCATAATGCTGATCATGGAGTAGAGCGTGGAGTAGACTCGGTTTCGGAAGTCGTCGATGGAGTGATGGCACGACAGGTTATCGAACGGCGCCATCATGTTGCCTGGCTGAGGCACCGATTCCGCCCAGCGAGGAATGTCAGCCCTAAGGATGAACAACTCAGATGAGATATGTAAGCAGCATGTGAAAATAAAACGCCATTATTAAATAGGAGGAAAAACTTATCATTTCTCTTACACAGGAGAGAACAGCTGGGAAGGGATGTGGATCTGTGCAGGTCCATGTTATAACTACCCACTACAACCACCTTTCTTAACCTGGTACCAACAACCGGTGAGGTAAAGGTGAGTCACATTTTCCTAAGTCCTCAGTACTAGCAGCATCCTTCTTTCACTGAATTACCAAAAAGCTCTAACTCCTCGCAAACTGAGGTAGCTACTCATTAAAACAGCAGAGAGAAATGACGAATGTGGCAATAGCAATGTGCAATTTAAAATATAAAGACGAGATCTGGATTCTAACGACTGTTCAGTCCTGCCTCTCCGCACCTCCTGGCAACTGCTGCCTCCCTGTGCCCCACCTCCTCGCCTGCCTGCGTAAGGACAGGACACTGCAGGAGAAAGTCTACAAGAAGGTTTCTGAAACAGTAAAGGAAAACTGCTTAAAAAGAAATAATTAAAAAAAAGCCCAAAACCTTTGCTCAGAAGGTGGAAGATGATTCCAAGCCAGAGGCTGCTCAGCGCACGACCAAACATTTGTCGGCTCCCCAGATTCTGCATTTCTCTCCTCTGCTCACAGGTAGCACCATTTTTTAAACTTGCTTTGTTAATAATTAGGTGTAATTACTGACTTTGGAAAAGATATCACCTATTATATCTGACGACCAGGAACAATTGCTGTAGCGGAGGATGCTGCAGGGCTCCAGCTCCCCTGGCACTGCTGCAGCGCCCGGCAGACGGCGGGGGAAGCTGCAGGGAGGTTCATGTCAAGGAGGACAAACCTCCTGGTCTGGAGACATCTCTGCTATCGCCGGAATTCCCTAGCGAAGGGCTGCTTCTTGGGTTTGCTTTTGCACATTGCTTCGATTTACATTAGCAGGTCTGGGGCTCTCCAGAGTGGTCAGACCCTACAGCCAGGGAGGGTTTTTGGATCCACTCAGCCAGTCTTTGGTGAAATTTTATTGTTTCCTTTTGGTATTGGAGTGCAGTGAGACACGACACTCTTAATTTGGGTTGTCCTAAAGTAAAGCAAGAGAAAAATACACACTTACGTATTTTTCCCATTCATTTTCAATTTCTAATGGTTCAAACACAGAATCTCACTTGCAGTCTGAGACCAGGAAAAACGCTGGTGATCAGAACTACAGGATATCTGCAAACTGAAATAACAGGACTTAAGAAAAACAATGATGAAAGCACCAGCTGGGACAAGATCGGTTATGAGAACCCATATATGTGGGTATGCGTTCAAAAGTGATGTTAAAGGGTATGTATTTTCATCCATAAAAATAGTCTGGCAGCATTAGAGTCTCTGTCTCTCTCCAGGATTTACTGGGAATTCAGAGCCGCCCTGGGATGCTCAAGGCTTCCAGGTTTCAGCTATATGGGAGTTTGTACTCTTTGATTATGTGCAATGAACAACATACATTAAAGCTCAACAGATATCAGTGAGGTGGCACAACCTGACACAAGAGAGGATACTTTTTTCCCCGTGGGCTATTTGTGGAGACATAGGGGTGTGCAAGCGCGACTGCACAGAAGTCTTTGGCCGGAAGAGGCAGCCCAAGCCCCAGCACAGCTCTACCCTGCTCTGCCAAAGCCCTACACCAGCATATTGTGCATCAGCACTTACAGGTCACCTCAGCTTGCATAAATTAAGCTTATCTAGTGATGCTCATTGCAAATAACCTGTTCAGCAGAGAGAGGCAGTGAGTTTGCAGCTGTGCCCCCTCCCTGCCCCAAAAAAGCTGCCTCTCGGGAGCCTGATTCTGGTGGTGGCAGAATCCAGACCTCAGCCCCAGCTTGTGTGAGCCTGGGCTCCTCACACATGCACGACAGAAATCCTGGAGCGGGTCTGACCACCACCAGACATCCCTCCTGTGAGCTTGTTGTGACTCCAGCCACCTCTCCTCTGCCAGGGCCAGCCAGCAACACGGAGCTGCTGTTCCGCCAGGCACCGCAGAGACCGAGCCCTGGCTCTTCTGGGAGATGCTGAGAGATCCAGCCTTCATCCCACACCGCCGGCATCCTCGCTGGCCCGAGGTCTTCACTTCGGGACTTGTTCAAGTTATGAAAAGAGCAACACCCAATAACGTTTGAAAATCTCCAAGATAGGGCTAAAATTAAGTTTGCGGTAACGTTGGTCTGATTTTAACCAGTTGCTTAGGAGTGGCAGGCAGCGCAATATTCTCTGAAAAAAGCAGCTTGATCCCCTTCCTTGTTTTTATCTGTCAAGATAATCTGATGCAGGTGATGAAGCTCTTATTACTGCTACTTTTACCTCTGGGTTAAAGCCCAGTGAACAGCCTCACCGAGCAAAACCCTGCTGTGCTATGCACCGTACAAACACATCGAGATTAGCAGCTTAGTTATGTCATGAAAACTCACATAGATAAAAATCTCTGTATTTACCAAGGCTTCACATATCAGTTCTTTCTCAGACATTAAAAAAAAGACCAACACAACCAAGATGTTTGAGATTAAGGGGCTGGAACGATCTCTTTAGCACATTGAGGCTTTTTCTCATCCGCCTGCACCTCTGGGCAGTTATGATCAGTGTGAAAAAGGAGCAGAAAATGGGACAAACCAGGCTGCGTGGCCAACCCCGCGGATAATGAGATGTAATTACTAAAAGCAGTATAGCAGTATAAAAGCAGATGTATAACTAAAAGCAGTAATGTGATGTAACGCTCAGCGAAGGGAAGAGGCTGCAGATGGAGAAGCTGGGGGGAGCTGGGCAGCGCGGGCAGGACCTGCGTTTCCCAACAGCAAGTTTTGGGTCATGTTTTCTTTGTGCCACTAGCGAGGGGTGTCTGCAGAAGGTCCCGCTACTCTCCTGCAGGATAATCAGCTATCCTGCCCGCGAGGTAACCGAGAGAGAGCAGCTCACGGCTCAGCCCATCGCTCGCTCACTAGATAAACTTCCTTATATAATCTCTGTGCCTATTTGTGCATGCTTCTGAAATGGTATTGAGCTGGATTATAAACTTTTTACCTCCTTGGGGGACTAAATTTCAGGCTTTCAGCTGCTATTCTTAAAGACATCAGTAGCCGGTGAACACCTGTGCGAGGCATCTGTCTAAAAGGTGGCTGAGACCTGTTATCTAGCATATTTCTAAACATAATTAAAAACATCTTTTGTAACCAAAAGGAAAACTGATGATTACAATATTGAAGCGGATAGCTGAAGTGTAAGAGCTCCACACCTAGAAATGCATCTGCAAAAAACAAAAAACCCCACAAAACACCATTTCCTAGCTGAGGCTTCACACCATGAAGACAAGTATCATTTCTGCCACTTTTCATTTGTTTAGTGGTGGTTCACTGAACCATTTATTTATGTGCTGGTGAATTCAGCTCATGAGGAATGTACACAAGCGAGAGGAAGCAGCGATGGCTGGGTGAGAAAAGGATCCCAAACTAAGCAAAACCCCAAACCAACTGCTGTTCTCCAAGTCTCATGCAGCACAGCTGGATTTCTAGTTGGTCGTTAAGTAAATTATACTCCATTTAATTACACAATCAAAAAGCATACCACCAAGGAAGACAGCGTCGTTTGGCTCAAGCTCAGACCTAAAGCCCCCACCAGCTCTCAGGAACGCTCAGAGCTGACACGGGCTGAGTTTAACCTTGGGTGGAAGAGGCGTAAGGAAATGCCTCAAACACCGACCGCGCTTCACAAGCGTAAAACCCCTTCTGCGAGGGGGACCCGGGTTGGGCTTAGAAAGAGGAACAGAGCGAATAATCGAAGCAAGCAGCAGCTGGGTTTATTAATTAATGACCCAGCTCATTAGTACCACACGGTATAACGGAGCTCTGTGAGTATTCAGCCTGACTGCAAACCACTCCCTGTGACCGGGACATCGCAGCCCCCCTCCTCCGTCCTGTCGGGGCTCCCCGCAGAGCCCATCACCGGCCCCGGCTCTGGGGGCTTCCCACAGCCCCCCCACCTCGGCCCGTCGGGGCTCTCCGCAGTGCCCATCACCCGCCCGGACCCCGTCGGGGCTCCCCGCAGCACCCATCACCCGCCCCGGCTCTCGGGGCGCCCCGTCCCGACCCGCCTGCGAGGACTCACCGGAGCGGTGCCGGGCGCGCAGCTCCTCCCGGGCCGCCCCTCCGCCGCCCTTAAGCCGGGGCTCGGCCCTCCCCAGCCCCGGCCGCCCCGGGGAGGGGCCCGGCCCGCCCCCGGCATCGCCCCGCCGGGCTCCCCCCACCCCGCTCCGGCCTCCCGCTGCCCTCGGGGGGAACTGGTGTGCGCTGGGGAGGCGGAGGGGACCCCGTTTGCTCCCCCCTCCCCGGTCACGGCGGGGCTGTACCCCTCGGGACTGGGGGAACCGGCAGCTTTCCGCAGGGCTGGGGGGAAGGCTTTGTCTAGGGTGGGGGTGCCCCCGAGTTGCACCCAAAATAGCCCTGCTGGGATAACGCGCCGTGAAAACCCTCTGTCCCCATCCCCGGCTTCTGGGACCCTCCTGGTGCCGGTGAGCCCAGATATGGCCCCGTCCAGCTCCTTGTCAAGGGGCTGGAGCTGTAAGTGGTGACCCCAGGAGCTCCTGTCAAAAAGGCACCCCAGCTTTCGCATGGTGCTGCGGGGTTGGGTTACTACCCGGCCAAATTTTGAGTCTTTTTTTTGGCCCCAGCTCCATTTCGATGGCTGGTTTTGGAGTTATGTGCTCTCTAGGTGAGCGAGGACAGGCTGGCTGCGTGGTTCACCCGGATGGGATCCAAAGAGATGAAGCACACGGCTGGGAAACAGCCGTAGCCTGACAGCATCGGGGTGGGGGGCAAGTGCCAGTGGGGCAACCTTGGCTGTGGGACAGTTGGGTGCCCCATAAAACCCCTGGTGCGCTTGGCTAGTTACTGCGTGCTGAGAAATTGCACTGGTGGAGGCTGATCTTTCCACCTCGTGGCAAGCTGGCTACTGAAAAATCACCACCTACATGCTGAGGAGCCTCCAAGCACTCCGCTGCTCACCTATTAAAAAAAAAAAAGATCACAGGCAAACGTGCTCTGTGCTGATTTCTGGATGCACCGGACCAACATCTGCACCAAAAGAGATTTTTCCTCCACTCGGGGGCAAACTTTGCCCCTGTGCTGTCCTGGGAAGTGGTGGCATCACCCTCCCTTCTGCAGAATCGGGGTTCCCAAAGGTATGGCCAGGGTGATCTTGACCACTAAGACCCGCAGAGCTGGGTCTGGCCCTGCAGCATCGTCAGCCCCGCAGCCCCCGTGTCCGTGCAGGGGATGGGGAGGAGCACAGCACCCTGCCAGCCCTTCCCTGCAGTGGGAGGGTCACACAGGGACGCTGCGCTGGCCAGGGAATAGCTCTGATGCTCATCAGGGACACAGAAAGGTAATTTTCTTCCATGTGATCCCAGCTGACCTCCAGTAGTAAGTCTAATATTGAGCTTTAGCTTCTCATGGGAAATAATACTGAGTAAATATACTTCTTCAGAATTAACTTCCAAAGTGGCAGGTAGAAAAAAAAAGATAGAAACCAAGAGATCCTGTAAAGGCTGCTCTCTGCTCACGGGGTGTATGTGCCTCCACGTCCTCCTGTTCTCATGGTACCTCTGTGGTATGAAGGACATGTGCGTGACCCTGTCCAGGGGTCCCCGAGGCTGCTCCTGTCCGTGGCCCATTTTCTGCTCAGCAGGTTTCCCCACAGTGTTATTTAGCAGTGCTCAGTGTAGGAAGGAAACATCCCCGCTATAGGACTTGCTCTCCCCACTTGGCATGGGATGCACCCCATCGCAGCGTAAGGGGCTGGGGAGAGATGGGGGGGAAGGTGTGTGGGGAGAGGCAGAGCGGTTGTTTCCAGCCCTGCCTCCCCCGTGAGCCCCTCGGACCCCGCTGCCCCTGCACGTGGCTTGGCACGGCCCCTGGCTCTTTCCAGAGGGAAAGGATCGTGAAGTTGTCCCAGCTCTTTGCATTCTCGTAGGCTGCTTCTGCATCTTCAGTTCTGGCACAACACTGGGTGATAACATTTAGAAAACCCCCACTGATGGTTGCGCAGGGATGTCTGGGCTCCAGGGCTTCCCAAACCCTCTTTTTCTCACTAACAGGGAGTGGATCCCAAGTCAGTGACAGAGGGGTGAGTGCCAGAGCCTTGGCCTGGGGCAGGGAATGGGGCCAGCAAGCACAACCCAGAGCCAAGCGTAGCCCCGTGCCAGTGCTGAGGTGGGGAGGTGGCATCCAGGTGCTGTGCTGGGAGAGCTGGAAGGGTCCAGAGCCAAACAGCTGCTGGGGAAAGGCTGCTGGAGAGCACTAATTACACATTTTGCCACCTCAAACCTTTTAAGTCAATGGTTTAGAACGAAATAAATGCCACCATGTCAAGCAAGTCATGATTGCTCTTTAGGAATGAATCACAAATAAGATCAACAGCACGTGGGCGTCTGCTCTCGCGGGGGGTAGGTGGGTGGTGGTCTCTTTGGAGACTCTGTTATGGCAGGTTCTGCCGGGGCTGCACGGTTTTGGTTTTGTACTTGTCACTGCCCTCAGCCACTGCAAGCTGCTGTTCGCCATGCTCTTACTCTCCTTTCTTCACTGTTTTACATCACACAGGGAAAGCAAAGGCTTGGGGATGGGCTGAGTATGATGACAAAGCCCTTGTCCACCTGGCACAGGAATTACAGACCCATTACAGACCCATTACAGACTCACCCGGAGGTTTTGCAGTACCGAGCACTGCAGCTGTGCCTGCTTCCTCCAGCTGCCATGCCAGGTCTTCTTTTCTTCCTCTTTCACTTGCATCTTTTCCACCCCAGTATGTCCCAGAAGGTTTTTCTACTGAACCCAGCAATTTGCACTTTTGTTGCAGGTCCTTGGCACCTTCTCACACCCAGAATGTGCAGACTTGCTTTTCAGACAAAGCCGTGGTGCTGTGGAGGTGACGGTTCCTCTTTTGTGCTCTATGAACAGTGAAGGTGTGTGAGAAGTAAGTACACCTCGTCCATCTGCCCTTCCTGAGAGCCCTCCCCGCCTTCCTTGCCTACCCCATGCACAGAAAAGCCTGACTGTCCCTCAGCAGCCACCTGGCAGCACATTAGGAACAGTCAAATCATGGGATAATTCAGGTTGGAGGGGACCTCAGGAGATCTCTAGTCCAACCTCCTGCCCAAACCAGGCCAGGCCAGGCTGCTCAGGGCTTTATCCCACCTGGTCTTGAGGACTTTCAAGGATGGAGGTCCAAGGGCCTCCAAGACTGGGCAACCCTGCCCCGCCTGTGATCTCCTACTCTGTGAATTGGTTCTGTAGTCTGCTTTAGTTGTGGTGCACATTTTGGTATTACTCCATTCTGCCATTCCTTCTGCTTTTTTTTTTTTTGGTAGCTTTTTTGCTATTCCTTCTGCTTTTTGCTACTCAGTTTTGTTATTCCTTCTCCTTTTTTTTTCTGTTCCTTCTTCTTTTCTTGTCCACTCTTTACTCTCCAGAACAAGAAGATTTCTAGTTGCAAGGTCAGACTGTGGTTGCTGTGGGATCAAGGAGGCTGCTGCTGCTCCAGATGTGCTGCAGAAGAGCCAGAGTTTTGGCGTGGGGAGGGTTTCCTCACTGGACTCCTAAGAGCAGGTCACCGACCCTGACACCTCCATGCACCACGGGGACCTCTGCACTCCAGGGAAAGGCTGGATCCATGGCATGCAGAGCCCAAGAGAGGACAGAGCAGACCTCCTCGGCTGTGGGGCTGTGGGTAACTGTCTGGGGACAGCCAGCACTGCTTGGGGGGACAGGCCACGATGACTCTGCTCCCCCAGTTTGTGCAGGGGAAGATCTTCAGGGCACTCAGGGCGGAGTGCTTCAGGGAAGTGGCATCAGTGTGGTGTCTCTCACACACCACACAAGGTCACCTCCTTGCTCTTCTTCCCCTGCTTGGTTTGTTAGAGCCTTCCTGTAAGCTGGGGTCTAAACCGAGCTAACGTGTCACGGGGACCAACAATTCAAAGTCTCAAGATGATGCAGAGTAGGTTAGACAAGGAATTGGGAGGGGGCTGTTCAAAGGATGGAGGAGATGGCAACAAGAACATGTATGGATAAAGGCCCAGTGTGGACAGGGGAGATACCCAGAGGAGGGCAAGGGAAGGGGAGGACCCCCCAAAGAAGCCCCTGGATGCACTGCCAGAGAAGTGGGTGTGAAGAAGACCCCCCACAAAGCGATCTCCATCAGGTCTGGAGAATGAGGTTACACATGACCTCTCACAAGGGGTTGGGCTTGCAGAATTAGCCCAGGCAGGACTACGCGGATGGGGAGGCTTTGGGAAATCCAGGTTCGTGGTGTGGAGTGTGAGAACCTGTTCTTGGAGGCTGAGGATGGGTCAGGAGGAGAGGGGCTGGGTCTGCAGTGTGGGTGTGCTGTGCTGAAAGTGTGGGGAATGATTAAGAGAAGGTGGCAGGATCAAGGATGGTTTTGTCTAGCACAGCTGCCAAGATTAACATTGTGTCCTGAGGGTAGAGATCCTGCTTAGACGTGGGAGCTCAAAGAAACAAGGGCTGGAAAAAAGGTAAGAAGCTGTAAATTCAGAGGAACATGAAGCAGAGGAGGATGAGGGGGGAGTTGTGAGCAGAAAGTTAGTAAACTACCGGAGCTGAGAGACCTCAGTGTGAAAAAACACACAAGGGAGTGACAGAGTCTGAAAGAGAAGGGAAACCCCTAAAAACTTGCATGATGGGGGTGGGGATGGAGTGAAGGCTGGAGATAAAGAGATAAAGAAGAAGGAAGAGAGTTGTAGAGCATTTTGGGAGAGGGATGGAGGTCAGCAAGGGAAGGAGGGCTGCACTTCAGGATTTGGGACTGGGTGAAGGTGGCTGTAACCTGTCATTTCACTTCTAACATGGCATAAAGTGATTTCTTCGCTCTCCTTCAAAGTCGCTAAAAGTCTGGGCTAATTAAGCGACAATTTGAATTCGGCCATACTAGGGACCCAGACGCAAGATGTGTCTGGAAGGGGTCACTTACCTACGTTAGTAAAACACACCCCCCCGTGCCGAGGGGAGGAACCAGCCTCCTTGCCCTGGGAGTTTCAGAGCCCTTTAGAAAGCCGAGTGATGCGGCAGATGTTCACAGCCACAGTGATGGTGCTAATTGCTGGCACTTCCCGTAAGTCAGCAGATCCCTGTGAGCCGTGACTGCATCGGAGGCATCAGCTCTTTCAGTATTTCACCAGAAGAACTTGCCTAGATAAGATACCTTTTGCCTCTGGGAAAGACTTTCCCTGATAGGAAGGTGATTATTAATTAACAACAACACAAATTTTAATGGCTTGGCGGACATCTGGAGGCTGAAGATTTGTTCTGTTAGCGCTTATTAAGAGCAATTTGATGCTTAGGCTGTAAATTGGTTTGATTCCCTTTTCACAGGACAATGGGATAAGGCACAATTTAGGGGTACGGGCTTTGGAGGTCTGTCTGGGACCGTCCAAATCTGGAAAAAGCCTGCTCATGCTTTAGGGTTAAGGTAAGTGGCCACTAGCACTGACTGACCTTCCACTGCCACCTTCTCCTGGATCCTGACTGCCTGCAGCTCCAGTCAGACACCAGACTCCAAGATGTTGAGCCCTTCATTAAATATCATAAATGTCCTATCAATCCAGCGCACTGACTGCTGCTTCCTTTACTGCTGGAGTTCCAGGCAACCTTCCTAAACACCTAAATAGTTTGCAGCCTGAGTGAAAAAGCTCTCCAGCTTTGGCAACTGCCTTCACAGTGGCTATTTAAGAAGGAGACATCAGAAAGACAGCGTTTCCTGATAAAGCAAACATCCTTTTAACAGGTTGCTGTTTCTTTCCTCTCCTGGGACTTCCTAAAATAGGTTGTTTCTCTTTGAATTTTGTGTGAAAAGGGTGGTAATCTCAACTTCATTTCACACTCACTCAAAGTTATTTAGCATAGGCTGGGCTCTGTGGCACTGGGGGAGAATGACCAGTGGCCATGTCACCTGCCAGATGCACTTTCTAGGGAAAAAGAGATCTTTTTCTGGGATCGGGGATGGGGACCTGGGCACAGCTCTGCCTGCTCTGGCTTCAAGCCAGCCCCAACCTGGAAAGTGCATAGCTGCGGTCCCTGTGCTCTGCTGAGGGAGGACTCATCAACCCAGGCACGTCCTTCCCTTGACGTGGATGAAATAAAGCCCATGAGGAAAGCGGAGGAAATAAAGGAGGAACGGGGCACAGAAAGGTTTTGGTTTGTATGGTGGCCCTGGATTGATGGGGGACACTCCCATTGCAAAGGGATGGGAAAGTTGCAGAGAAATGGAAGGTTTGGAGATTTTACCCAAGTGTGAGAGGAGATGAAGAGTCTTTTTTATGCAACAATTTCCGTGCCTTGGTGCCTGCCAGCCTGTAGTCAGCCTGAAACAAGTGGCTTTTGCTTCACATCTGTGCAGGAGCTGCTCAGTCAGGGCTATCCCCTCCATTTCTGAGCGATGGTGAGCCCGGAGTCAGCCCCCAGGTTGGCTGAGTTGGTGTGTTTGGTGGCAAAAAACCACAACCAAGAAATGATGGTATCAGTGGCCAGAGCCAGATGGGTTATCCCTCCCTTGTTCTTCATCAAGCTTGCAAACGTGATGCCTTATTTGGAAAAGTAATTTCTGCTTCTTGCCAAGGATATACAATCCCTTTTCTGCTCTGTTCTTGCTATAAAAGTTCCTGCAAGGGCCTCCACCCAGGAGGACCTGATTTTCCAGGGGACTATCGCTTATTGTCACCTAGACCCTACAAGACATGTCTCTGTTTCTTCTCTGGACCTGACACAGAGACTTGATGTCACAGTTCCAGCACTGGCTCTGCCTTCCACTTGTTTTTTAGGGATCAATGTTCATACGCATGGCCCATCCTGGCAGCTGTGAGAAGCTGCTCCATCCCAGCCATAGGAGACCAATGAAGCTCCCCGTTCGCCTGATTTCTGTGGGAGAAGAATGGAGCTGGGGAACTTTCTGCCAAGAAAACCTCAGCCCTTGTCACTCTCTCAGATCATGAAGCTGTTGGTCAAATCCTACTGCAAATACAACACTTTTAACTAGCTGCTGTGGAAAGGAGGACTGAGACAAGATGCAAATTTGGGTGAGATGGTAGAACATCTTCAGCACTGTCTCTAGTTAGCATTTTTTGGTTTAAAGCACTTGCTCTCCTGGGATGAATAAAATAAATTACTGTCAGAAACGACTGCAAGGACAGCATTCAGCAATCCTATCGTTGTTAGCCTAAATATTTGGAGAATTATGTTATTTTCACAGGCACAAATCTCTTCACAAAAGGAGGCAGTAACAGGGATGGCTGACTAATCTGGGAAATGACAGAAGACATCAGCCAGGGAACAATGTTTGTGTTTCATTGAAGATGACAGGGTTCGTGTGGTTTCCACTCAAAATGCAAACCAAAGGGTGAGAGTTTGTGCTGCCTTTTCTAAGAAGTGGAGCAGAGGTTGTGGCCCCTGCTGCGGAGGTCCAGGTACAGGTATGGGGCTGCCTCCACCTCCCTGGGGTGCTGCAGCCAAAGGGCTTCATGGTGTTCCTGCAGCTGGGTGCATGTCCACTCTCCCTTAGACTGACCCACACCTGGGTTTGGAGGGGTCTTTGGGACAGGGAGCAGTAATTTCAGGGTCTTCTGCCAGGGAAAACTTCTGGAAGTTGGGCTTTTAGGGACCCCTTAACCTGCTCCGAACCTTTCACCTTGTGGAAAATGAAAGGATGGACTTGTCGGGCCAGAACTCCAGACAAGGACCCAGAGACGTCCTTTTGCTGTGGTTCAGCTGGTGAAGGACCTCAGCAAGCCATGAGAACTGGTTCGTGTGCAACCAGCTGATCGTATTCATCACACTCCATACGTGTTTTTAAAAGAGAAGGTTTGGATTTTTACCTTTCTGTAGGCATCGTGGATTGGCCTTGCCAGATGCTGAACACCTCCAGGTCTTGCTGCGTGCGATGGCAGGCAGGGATTCCCAGTGTCTAGCGTCCTGAGCCCCGTGCACAGCTAACCACCTTAGAAAAGAGAAGAGTTAAAGATATCATGAAGACTTTTGGACTGCTGATTCAAAAAGCTGGATTTCCTTGGGGTTTTTTACGGTTCCAATGTGTCAACCTGTAATAGTAGAACATCTGGCAAATTTTAAATGACCAGCTTATCCAAAGGTGTAAATCACAAAGGCCTCCACTGGTGCTCAGGTCTCGCTCCCCTCACCCCGGGGAGCCTGAGGGATGCTCCCGGGCTCAGCCAACACCCTGGATGCCTCCCAAAGACGGAGCACTCGGATGGTGGGGATCTGCCGGCCACGCTAAAGTCAGTCCCTGAAGCAGCCCTGGCATGAAGTGATCTAGTGTGAAGGAAAACCTGGGGCTGATTTCCACAGGGGTGTGCTCGTGAGGTAACGGGGAACTGCTCTGTTGGAAGGCAGGTTCCTATCTGGGTGGGTGTTTCCCAAGAAAAGCCTCTGCTGGAAGCCCGTTGGCAGGGCCTACAGTTTTATTTAAATACAAGTAGATTAACATGATCTCTGATGTTCTGTGGTAATTTACTTGACTGATATTGTGACATAGGTAATTATCTGGCCATCCTCAAGTACCTAACAGCAATGTATATCAAATGAGGCACTAGATAAATATGGATTTAGTTAATTGTAAGGTGTCTCTTTTACCAATGTTAAGATTCAGTAATGAACATCAATTTGCCTTTCAGTTTAGATTTTTTAAAAATTTCCAAGTGATACAAGCCCCGAAATAATTTTGATGCCAAAAATTCACATATTTTCATAATGTTTATTCCATTCCCTTTCCAAAAAGAGAAAGTCAACTTGCATATACTATTTCCAGCTTTTTGGATTACTTTCCAAAGGAAGATTAAAGCTAAATTTCCCCATGAGAAATGTTTTCTTTTGCACTGTTGAATTTTCCAGGAGTAAGTTTGTTTTCTCATCTTTCAGAGAAAAAGAACCCTGGTAGTTTATGTAATCAGAAAGCTCTGCTATGAACATCAGTGAGTTAAAATGCTACTTTACTATTGTGGGTGGGGAAAAAACTGTAACAAAATACTCTGATAGACTATTGTATTTTTAAAAATTTGTACATCAGAATATTTTTTTACAAAAAAAAAAGGTGGTAAGAAGTAATAAAGCTAGTGTCAGTATCTGAAACAAAACTAGAAAATTGAAACACAACCTTTTGTCAGTTTGAAAGTAAACGCTAGTTCAGATCACCTGGACAGAGTCCCAGTAACCCAGATTATGAAACCTAAAGTCACTGCTGACCTGCATAGACCCTCACACCCAGTTCCAGTCTAAGGGCCAATAAATGCACCTTAGGTTTGTTCCATTCTGGAAAAAAAATATTAGAATGATAGAATACTTTGGACAGATTTGCATATAATATAGATTTCACATCAGTTCTAACAAAACCAGGAGAGTTAATAAAATTCCCAGCTCCTGATAGATGAAGCCTCCGGGAATGGGAAAATGTTCTGCTGCTTTTGCCTGAAAACGTATCACCCACAAAGCGACACTGAACATTTCTCATTTCTTGACTGGTGTGTCTGCAGTGTGACTTGTGAAATAATGGAGACAGCACAGTGAAAGCTCTATCTCACCCATCTGCTGAAGCACTTACTTGTTACATGTGCAAAACAGGAAGAGGAAGCAGTAATTAGCTCTATCAGGACAGCATCTCCTGGCATGAAGGGGGAGAGAAATAAGATATTTGAAGGATATAATTAAAAAAATAGCAAAACTAATGTAACAAAAGCCTAATCAAGCTCTCGGAGGAAGGAGAAATCAGGCTGCAAGCCATGATGATGGTCAAACACACACGTCCATGCCTGTGCAAGGAAAATATCAAAGGAGCTAATGCCAACCCAAAGAGAAAATGACCCAATCAATCAACTTCGAGTCAAAACTAAACTGTAGCACATAATGAGACATCCGGCATAACAATGATGAATACAGATCATCAAATATGCAAAGTAATTTGGTTAAAATCACCAGAGGAAATAATATTAGAAATTTCCTGTTCTTTGAGCACTCAAGTGCTCATCTTGTTGGTTGGGTTTTATTTCTTGTTGATTTCAAAGGAAAAATGTAAAGAGAAATCCCCCTGATGAATGATGACGTACTTAGGCAGGCTCTTTATTCAAATGTGAGATTCAGATAAGGGAGCCTATATACCAGGGATCTGTGAAAAGATGCTCTTACAGCTACTGGCGTCCATCTGCAAGACTTTTGTATTTCTGCTTCTAGAACAGATTGCAGAAGATACCACCGGGAAGTTCTGTGAACTAGTGGAAGTTTGGGCTTCAATAGTTACATCCTCTTAGTTCCTGGATGTCACTGGTGGAACTACCTGAAAATAATTCACGTTCTTGGTCAGACAGATGAGTTGTGTCACATATACCACCACGCTGAGGTACTTTTGCTCTCATCCAGTTGCTATCCACTGCTTCAAAACTTCCCATACTTCGGTCCCATGCTTTTCGCTTGGATTTAATTAGGTGCAGCCTCAGCCTCCTAACAATATTCCTGGCCATAAGCTTCTGATCAGCCCTGAAAGTGCCTTCCCCAGGCTGTGAATCAAGCCCTTCAATTATATAACCTGCTGCTCTCTGCGGCTGCTCTTATCTGATGTGCTGAGGAGTTGTTTTTTTTTTTTTAAATGGGTATTTGCTCTAGACGAGCTCAAAAGCATCATGCGTTTTGATGTCATCCTGCTGTAACTCTCCCGCTGCTCGAGCGAAGGCAGCGCTGCCTGCAAAGCCCTGGCACCCCTGGGCGAGAGCATCACCGCTCCCTCCCGAGCTGAAACGCCTGGCAAAAGCGATGGACGGCTAAAGGGCTCAGTGGTGCATGAGCATGTGATGCCAGCACGATCTCAGGCCTTCATGGCAAAGGAGAATCACAGAAAGGAAACACGAAAAACTTGTGAAATGTGTTTCACCTCCGGGGATCACGTAAAGCACAAAGTGCATGGGATCATGTTAGTCCCAACTGTCACGTGTCTGATCCTGGACGGACAACTGCAGCCTCCAAAGCTGCCCATCAGGAACCTTCTGTAGGTGTTAAATTCACATCCCGCAGACTGTTTACGTGAGAACGTTCCACTGACTGCAGTGGAAGACATCTTGCTGTCCCAGCGATGGAGCGAGGAGTGTCCTTCTTCCAACCAAGCGTGATCTCTATTAAATACACACGCTCAAACTGTCCTCTACCATGCACATAAAATGCCATGAATATGCTTTAGGATAGAACAGTTCAGTTGGCAGGGACCTACAACAATCATCTAGTTCGAATGACACTACCAGGACTCCTCCTCAGCTTGGTTTGGAGATTGCCAGTATTTCTGGAGTGAAGAATCTCAGCTCAGCCCCTCTTAGACACCAAGTGCCAAGTCTCTTTGCCTGTGAAGCGAAATAGCTACAAACCACACACAACTTTGCCAGCGTAAACCAAGCATTAATTTTCATTCAACGATGTTTATAGTACCTGGATATTTTCACTAATCACTACATTCATGCTAATCTCAGTCCCATTGTTAAAAAATTATAATCACAGGCTGCCATAGTTTTACAACTCACCATTTCTTGTCAAACCGCTGGTGCAATATCTTTCCAAAACCTTTGGTATTTTTTTCTCTTTATTAATTATATTATGTGATCCTCAGTATTTTGAAATGTACCTGAAGGTTTTGCGCTTTGATATTCTTTTCCTCTGGTGGAAAGAATTAATAACACATTTAAACCAATTACATGTTTTTTCACACTGGGCTCATTCAAAAATCATTCTCGGGCAGATAGTAGAGAACAACGGACAAGCAAGAAACAAGCCTTTGTGATTAGAAAGTAAAAAGTGCACTGGAAACTGCCTAAACAACTTCCAAGGACAGTGGTAAAATTAATGGGTTAGTAAAGATGATTTTTAATGGCAGATCAAAAAAAGCGACTCTACGGTTAGAGCGCGATGTCTTGCCCTTGGTGTGTTTTACTGTATTTCTTGCAGCAAAGCACACACAGGACACAAGATGTCTTTGTTTCTATGCCTGTCAAAGTCAAATTTTGCAGGAAGAAACACTCCCCATTCTTCCTGACATGGGTGCAGGACTGGAGAGGGTGCCAGGATGTCTCCATCCTGTCTGCTCTAAGACAGGGACTAAACCCCCAGTCCCACCCACACCGAAGGCAGTGGACAACACAGTTTTATCAGGGTGGTTTTGTTTCCTGGCAGTATGTCAGATCTTACCCAGCTCTAGTTTTAGTTTTCTCCCAGCTTACAAGGCAAAAAAATTTTTGGCAAGTTCAGACCGTGAATATTGAAAAATAATAACAAAGTTCCTCAGAAAAGTTGCTCTGCTGGTTCTCAGGAAAAATGTTAGCCTTTCAAGTCTGAGCAAAACCATGGGACTCACTTTTCCTCTAACGTTACTCCCACTTTCCATGGAACAGAAACGAGGAGCAGCCATGGGAAAAGGGATTTCTCCATTAAAATTTAAAACACACAGACTTTACCCATCAGCTTCAGCTAAGCATGGACGCACATTCTACATAGTCACATATGTTGGTCTAATTTCTGGAAACCAAAATCTGCTTGGGACACTTCTCTATCAGAAAGTTATTTGAATGTTTACTCTCAAATGACCTTTTTAATTTAGTACTATTATTTCCAGTTCTAACCTGAAGTATCACTTCCAATAATTATTCTCTCATCCCGGTGTTAATAACCTCTGATTGTTGCCTGTTCCCTCTTTCCCTCCCTTGCCTGGGCATTTCTAAATCACATTGCAAATCTCTGGCTGTTAGGTTCAGTGAAGTGTATTAAACCTCTTTGGTTTGACTTCAGATGTCTTTGGCTATTTAGTTGCTTTTAAGACTTTTATCCATCATCCTTCCTCTTTCAATGCCTCTGGCTCTTTCTACTTTCCTGCTCCTTGCTGGTGTCCTTCCATCTGCTGATAAGCGTTGCCCAACAAGCTTGCAGCGAAGGGCCGTGGCCTTCCTGTTTACCAGCGCGGCCTTCTGTGCCAGTTCAGATCACACAGTCCATCTCCTGCACACGTCAGTCTGATTTACAGCCTGAAACCACCCATTTCGGTACCCGCTGCTCTTGCCTACCAACATAACTGCAGCATCTGATCAACTCCCAGTCCAAGACATGGTCGTCTGCAAGATCTCCCTGGGCGGAGAGGAAAACCACCAGTAAGAAGTGACCAACTAGCTCTGGAGATGCAGCCCAAAAGTCATTCAGCATAATTCCAATTTCTCTTCCTCTTTTGCAGCCAGATGAATTGCATCAACATGACCGCCAAACCAGAACAACCTTGAATTAAAAGAAATGAGAAGAAAAGAATGTAAGATAGGACTAGCCGTACAAGGAAGCATGGAACATCAGCTGCACCAACTGATTGTCCTTTTTCACAATTCTTAATTCTCTTTAGTACCAAAGCTTATGAGCTCCACCTGGGTAAAATAAGGGTGTTTCATGCCAGAGGCATTAGTTTTCATGTTCCTTTATGATACCAGGCTAGATAAAGTATCTTACTATGAACAAGAACTGAATTTCTAACAATTAATAAACTAATTTGTACAGCCACGCTGAGGAACCATGAAATATCCTTCTTTCTGATTTGGGAAACAAGACAAAAACCCGTAAGATGAAATGAAGGAGAGTATGGAAGTGGAAGGAAAGGAACACATCGGAGGTGCTGGGATGTAATTGGGTTGAGAAGCCTGCCGAGGGCAGGAGGCTAAGTAGAAATATATTCTTTTGTTTTCCACTTTCACTGAGATGTGTAAGCTTCAGAAACCATTTGGTGTGAAGCAGGGTTGGAAGGGCTGAAAGGTAGTCTGAGCCTGTGCCTGCGTTTCTAACCCTAAAGAATCACCACATAAAAATGAGTCTTGCTAGCCTCAAGCCAGACGACACTGGAAAACCCGTCCTTATTGCAAAAACCCACTCAGAAGTCAGTCAGTAAAGGCCTGTAAGGAACCATGCTCAGGTTTTTATTATGGAAAATAGTTCTTTACTTTTGTAGACCTATTAATTCTGAGTTTGAATCAACAATATATTAAATTTTGTGGGCTTAACATATCAAGATTCTTGCTTTTATCTCTAGTTGTGGTTGCCCCAGTCACTTGCTGGTAGGAATAGTCTCAGTTTTCTAGGAAATGCTGGGTCATGCTAACTTGCTCAGCTGTCAGATGTTCTTTAGAGGAAGGCAAGAGGAGATGGGTTACATGCAGGTCATCCTGTCATCTGGGTTGGGAAAGGAAAGGGAAGCACCTAAGGAAGCTAGTGTGAAAGCTTCTTCCTAAAAAAAAATTTTAAAAATTAAGAAAAATCAAACACTAGCTCATCTCCCTTGTGATCACTGATAATTAAAATGCTACATATGGTGGTCCAGGCTGGGAACAACCCTCAGCACAGGCTGCAGTCCTTGGTCAGCCACTTCTAGGGGAGGCCACACCGTTGGGCTCAGACCCAGGGTACCAGCCATGAACGTGCCATAAGATGACTCATTACTGTTGATCTCAAATTCAGCACAGCAGCAATTAAAATCATAGCTTTATAATCATATTGACTCTGAGTTTTGCCAACACCATTTAAAATCCAAAGACAACTTGTTTGTTTCCATCCAGCTGGGGATTGCTCAAAATAAGAAAATACTGCTGGAAAAGAAAAATTCTCCTATGGGGGATGACAAATAACATACCCTGTACAGCAGATATCAGTGGAGCTTTTGCAAAACTGAGACGTGCTCATGTTGGAATTAATACCCTTTTAGTCTCTTCCAGTAAATTTCCAAGTGCCGAGAAGCAGAGAGCTAAAGGAATCCTAACGCTGGAGTTCCTTACCCACTGCCAAGCAATGTCTTAAACCCCTCTTTGTGCTGCTTCCCACCCATCACCTTGCAAGTTACAGAGATGCAGGTCACCGGGCAGTCGGTGCCCAGAGGTACCACAGGTGGAGACAGGTCTTTCCCCAGCTTTCTGTGAGCTCCCCAAAGTCATTTCTATGAGATTTTCTTTCACGTTTGCAACACTCTGAGTACACATATATATAAAGTACACCAGCACAGTTGTATCTATTTACTCCGTGGCTGTTTGCACATCAAAACCACACAGGCTTTGCAAGGTCAGGCTCAGGAGCGACTTCTGACCTTAGACTGACACAAAAACCCGTGCCAATGCCAACCTCTTCTCAGGAGAATTCAGATGTCTGTGCAAACTATCCACACATATCTGTGAGATTTATGACTGATGCTTGCTCTGTGAAGACCATCCTGCGTCATGAAAATTGGCCTTTTTTGGCCATCTGAGTACTTCTGAGATAAATCAGCTATGTTTCTGTTTAACTTGCAAGCTGAGACTGACAAGTAATTGAGATTAAAGGCTGTTTGTTCAGATACTTGTGCTTAATCTGGATGGCTGCTCTCTGCCCAGCAGCCTTCATAGCTGTTCTTCCAGGGCTTTTCCTGATGTCCACCATAATGTTTTACACTCACACAAATCACGTAGGGTTACCGGATACCCCGTACTTTGTACCTGCCTGTCCTTCGTGAGGGGCAGCAGACCTAAGCAGAGCAACCCAGTTAGAGACAAAGATTTCTGCAGAAATTGGAGCATTTTGTGCCCACCCAATGCCAAACCAAACAACTGATTTCTACATTGTCTTCCGATTAATTTGCCCACATTCAAGGTCCTCTGTTGCCTTCAAAAATCAGATTCCAGCTTCTCATTCCTGCCTTTAAAGTTCTGCATTAGAACAGAATTAAAAAGTACCAAGCTGATGTTTTCCAAACTCTCAGACTTCCACTGCAGGAACCATGAGCCCTTAGCTCAGCTGAAGTCTTGGCCTGCTCCATTATTTATTTAGTTGTACTTGTATACATTATTATTTCTGTGTTGTGTTTTCCTTCTAATTTTTCCCACAATGCTTTTTTTTCTAAGGCGCAGCAGGACTCAGAAGAGGATCGTCGTTATTTAGCCTTTATTTTTGTTTTCCAGACGTTACAAATTTTGGAAGCAGTAGCTGTTCTAGCAAAACCATGGGGCCATGTCAGGGCAGAAATCATCACCAGCACCTGCCACATTTCCCCCACCAAGGACCAGCTCTCAGTACTTCTGCATCTCTGCAAACACAGAGAGGTCCTAGGTCTTATTTTACACATTCCAGCGTTCTCTTCAGATGAGAGAAAAAATAAAATCCCAATAAAAAAAGAAAGCTGGGAATCCTTTAGCCTCCTCTGTGCAGGTTGTGGCGATAGCCGCTGGCATTAGCACCATCACTCGTGCACACTGGGCTGGGTTTGCATCAAGGCAGGTAACGCATCTGCAGTTTCAGCTGGCAGTGAAAGTTATTTTCTTCTGAAAACCACTGGTGTGGCCTTAAAAACCCCAAGCTTCTGGTAATTTTCCCATTTAACAGATATGTTACTGCTCCTACCCCCAGACTCTCTCCAGACCTTTTATCAGCTTCAACAGACTTATGATCTGCCAAGTGACAGGCCCTGGAAATCCTGATACCAACTTTCTCTGATCTTAAGACCAGAATTTCTTTGAGCAGAAACCAACATTTTCCTCTCTACTGTCCTGGATCACAGAAGCTACAACTGTCCCAGCTCATACAAAGCTCTCTTCCACCGGCAGCAAGGCTCTCTCCAGTCTACTTGTCTCAAGCAGTTTGCCCAAAGCTCTGTCTTTGCCATAAAAAACCCTACATGGTGTTTGCAGTGAATTGATGGTTTTCATGAGAATCAAACCATTGAGTCTCTCCTGATACCTTTCACAGGGAAAATAAAGAGGAACCTCAGGAGATGGACCGGGTTGTTCTAGCCCTTGCTCATTCCCAACCCTTGCAAGCTCAGTGGTGTCTGCTGCTGGTGGGGCTGGCCAAGGCCCCATAACCACTAGATCTATTTGTAACCGCTCTGCCCAGCCAGGCCACGGTACCAGGCTGAAACAAGCCCTCCAGAAAGGGCTTGTTGTTTGAGAAAAATTCCCCATCAACCAGAAATAAACATTTATCTTCTTGGTAGTTCTACAGAAGAGGAGGGTTCAGTGGGCAAAGCATCAAGTGTAAGACCTGGGAAGCTGCTTGGCAGGACACAGCTTGGGGCTGAAGCTTACCAAAGGACTTTGACAGTACTGAAGCCAACCCCACTTTAACTACAATTTTATCCATGTCTGTTACAAACTTCTGAAAACCAGACTAGCACAGTAGCCACACACAAAAAAGGAGCAGAAGAGATAGGATAACTGAAAGAGAGGACAATGAACAAAGTGCCATTTTTGTTTAATAAGTGTTTATGCTGGTTCCAAGGTTTTTCTCAGAGTTACAGCACCACCACCACAGACAATGAGAAGCAAAATAACAGTAATGGCTCATGCAAGAGCTTGCAACACTGCAGCAGGAAAAAGAAAATGAAGCAAGAGGCGATAATGCCAATATGAAAAAGCAAAGGCTTGAGGAAATAGAAGAGAAAGGTGCCAATACTCTCACCTCTAACTTCTTGCTCACTTCCTCATGTGAGTCTGGGCTTACAGGAAAAGGAGTGATTTTCACCACAGTGGTGGGAGAGCAGGTAAGCATTAAATAGGTGAGATTAGATGGATGAAGTCACTTCAAGAACAAGTGTCAGGAAAGGGGACTCACTCGTGCTGACATCCTGCTTGGGTGATCAGAGGGCTGCAGAGCTCCTCCTCCATCAGAGCCAGGCACTAACGAAGCTGTGGAGTGAAGGCATGCAGGTCCACTGGAGAAAGGACACAGGTAAGGGGGTTTTCCATGGGGACCAGAGCTGAGGGTGTGCTGGAGGCTCTACATAGCTCAGGAGTAGCATATTTTGGCCAGGACTGATTGAGATGTGAACAACTCTATCCTTCCCCTTTCCTGAATCCCAACCGATCTGGTCAAACCCACTTCCCCCCTCTCTTCCAAGTTGAGCTTCTCAACCTCAGCTGTACAATTACCAACAATCCCACCCCCTCCTGCTCTCCAAGAGCAGCCCTACCCACCTTGTCTTGACCAAGGGAACTATATAAACCTGTGATTGCTCACAAGGAGCAGCTGTGCTACATTTGGGGGCTGTGCTCTATGTGAAAACCCAAGATATTCAGTCTCCCTTTGAGAGAAAAATCACAGTGAGAGCCTGCAAAAGGCAGTCCCTGCCAGCACCTCCATCCACAGGGTTGCCTGTACAGACATTTTTCCCCAGGTAGCTGCAGGATTTACTCCCTCCACGGTGATTGTTCACAGGTGGCTGTGTGCTGTCAGGTTCAACCTGCCTGTGCTTAGTCAAAAAACATTAAATGGGAACACAAAGAAATCTTAGCAATGAGGAACAATGGCCAGTTTTTCAATGTTTAAAAAATGCAAGCATTAATTAGGCCTAATAACTCCCTTAGGACAACTATATTTCCAAAAAGATTTTCTAGAGTTGCCAGTGAGATTGCTCAGAGTGTCTGAAGTTTGAATATGGTGCAGTTAGGTTGCTCTCTTAATTAACTGTTTTTCTATGTAAGTTAATTTTGTCCATCTGTGTGTCCCAGTAGGAAGTAATTTACTAATGCCTGTCATCTGTCCAAATAAAATACATCTACTAATAAGGGAATTGCATGGAGTAGCAATCCTCCTTTCATTCTTTTAGGCAATGATAACACTCTAAATAGCTCTTAAGATCTTCCATTAAAGAAATAATAATTTTTTCTTTCTGCCAGCTAACTTTCCCCCATGCCAGCTAAAGATAACCAATGTTAATCTTCAATACAGAAAAAGCAGATTTCTAGCAAACACTGAAGGCAGCACCAGCAATTCATCTTGCACTTTTTCCAGCTCCCCTCAGCAGTAGAAGGGTTGCTTCATGCGACGCCTGCACGTATGAGGATCTGGAGGGACACAGATCATGGCATTAGTGCTGTTGCTGCTGGTGGGATGGGATTCCCAGCCTGGCTGCTGAGTGAGCTATCGGAGATCACTGCTTAGCACAGGCTTTATCTGCTCGAATCCTGCCACGCTCCAGCCAAACGAAACCCTTACAATCCCAAACACTCCTCCAGGATTTTCCGATGACTCTGCATTTACCTTCTACCACAGCAACAAGCTTTTGCTCTGCTTTCATTTGCCACAAAGGTGTGAAGGCTGGAGAATACCCTTACTCTGGGTAAATATACATTTGATGAAACATGGGACAACACTACTTCTGCTTGTACATGACCTACAAGACCCAGCCTGGGCTGGTACATCATTCTGGAAATGGCACTGGTGCTATGTGTCACCCATCCCAAATTAAAACCCAACAACACCTGGGAAAATCTTCTACTTCCTGGTGCTGTTAAGAAACAGGAATCTCATTCTACTAAACTCAACCATTTGCAACATCTCCGACCTCAAGAGCTGGTTTTGGTTCATGACTGAATTTTCAGTTCCAGTAAAGAATCCAGTTCTTTACACAATGATAATTTACTATTCCCGTTTACAAGCCTGAACAAAACTGTTTGCTTAAAAACCCAAAGCAAACCAACCCCCAGACATCAGGAAAAATAACCCCACCAGAACCAAAAGAAAATCTCAACCTCGGACCAAGATAGCCTTGAAAAACATGAAATGCCAAGTTGAAAAACACATTTGCAAATATTTTCTTCTATTGCAGCCCCACTCACTGGAAAGCAATTTCTTTGATGTATCCTCTATATTCCCTCAGGGGAAAATAGAAATTAGACTCATATTTAGAGGAAGCATCATGAGTGTTTATGGAGGAAATGACTCCCAAAGATGGTCTGTGTATCCTCCAGGGTCTCAAGGACAGCAGAGGACATTTTTCTGGGAAATGTGCGCTGAGCACACTCCAGAACAGTAGTGGCAACCACATGTCTGCGTGACTGTGTCCCTGTCAGCTCATTGGGTTTACTGCCTGGTGGATGCTCACCCGTGCCAGCAGAACCCCTGCCCACGCTGGCGCTGCGATGGACTGCACCCGTACGGAAGAGAAACCATCCAAGCCTGTTGCAAGTTTTGCCAGTCCCGAGAGATGGCTGAATATCTCCACATCCATTTGCCACGTGTGCAAGGGTGGATGATGGGATGCACACCTGCTCCTCCCCTGCCCTGCTGGGACTCCGAGCTCATACCCAGCAAAAACTGCTTTTCTTTTGAGCCTGGCTGGCCTCTGAGCAGCACCCACCAGCATCAATGACTGGAGATGCCCAGGCTGCCAGAATTTTAAAAAAATCAGGCATAAAATTGCTGTCATCACTGGATACAACAACAAATATCTTCAAGTGGACCAAGCCTATGTAGCAGCCTTATTATATCTGATGATACCAAGGCTACAACTAAGAGCAGCAGAAGGCAAAGAGCAAAACAGGCAGGCTGGGGGGAGCAGAGTGGTGTGGGCAGGTGCCTGGGGGAGCACAAAATTGGGGTGAATCACAGGCAGACGTGAGAACAGCAACATGTTCCTGGGAAGTTTCCAGCATGACTCGAACTACAGACATCCTTGGACCACTCCTAAACACTGAGCAGTGGTGGTGTGGGATGTGAATCGTACTCTGTTGCAGTTTTATTTACTGTAGAGCAAAGTTCAATTCCTGGCAACATTATTACACAAATGTTAGCAAAATAACCCAAAATTTCTAAGGTGAAGCAAGGGAGTGAGTGGACCGGTTGCTCCCAGTGACATGGCTCACTCCCATTTTCCCTCTGCTTGGGAGGCCTGGACGCAGAGCAACTCTTGCAGGCATCGATGTTTCCAAGAGGCACCTCAGTGCTACTCCCATGCTTTGGTTTGCTGTTAGGAATAATAATAATAAATAAAGGCTGCACATAGGATGCAGTTCCAAAGCTGACAACACAATTTCTATTGAAAGACCACAAAAATGAGCTCACTCTTCTCTTTTGTGGCAAGCTGGGGGATGTGGGTTTTTGCCTTCTCCTGTGCTTCACACGATGTACTTGTCTATTCTCAGGTGTGAGGAGCTGGAAGGAAAACAAAAGTCTTGAGAGGCTTATCGTCAGATGATCTATGAAATGCAGGAAATGTGAGAGAAGTAAAATTTTGTGTACCTGTATCTTGGGCTGAGGCTGAAAAACAGGCTGCCTTAACCATGCAGAGCATACGGGATAACTTCTTGCTGATGTTATAAACTCACCATATATTCTTACTGATTGTTCTGTGTATCTTGTTCAATCTAAAAAAGTCAAAACAATTGGCCCTATTTATGAACACAATATTAGACTCTATGAGTAAGGCTATAAATTTTTATATATGTGTTAGGTACAAAGAAACACCAAGAAAGTAATAAAGAAAAGCAGAGCACAGGATATGAATAAATGATAATTTAGATAAATGGAAGCAGGTAATAAAGGGGCACTTAACAAACAAACATGCCATTTACAGTAGGAAGAGCTCCTAGACTGTGCATCAAGGAAGGGAAGGAAAGGTCATTAGATGAAGACATTAGAATCAAGACAAAATATTGGACAAATAATTGCAGTGAAAAAAGCCTTCTGCATTGATGGGATGTAGCAAGACCTTTTAAAATCAAACGTACTTAATTTTATAATTCAGTTAGCTAAGTAACAGTATTATGCCTCGGAAATAGAATAATGCAAGGGGGCAGAACTTATCATGGGGACACATGGAGGCACCACCTTTGGAGGAGATATTAGAATTAGCTCTGGTGCTCCTCCAAAGGCAGAGGAAAAAATCACATTCAATTTTTGGCACTGAGAAGAGAACAGGGTATGCGTGTGGTTTCATGCTGTGTGGTCCACAAGGACTGACCGCGATGGAGGCCATCAGTCAGGGGCACGGTGAGCGTGCGCTGGGTGTGAGAGGTGGAGGAGTTCAGCCGAAAGCTGCGGTGCCAGAGCTGAGGAAGTCTGTGTGTGCCAGGGAAGTTCCCACCACCCTTATCCTCGGAGATGGGCTGAGCGATGCCAGCGCGGGAACGCTGTGACTGAAAGTGCTTCCCCTGATCCTTAATTGAAAACAGAACGAATCGACCATGGTAGGCACTGCGGGACCCGTGGCTGCTGTGAGCCCCGAACAAGAGTGATAGACTGCGTGTAAAACCACGGTACAGACAAAAATAAAAAGGCACAAAGGTTTGTTCGTCACACGGCACAGAGAGAAACCAGTGAGCACCTGCTAAGGAGGGATTTGTGCAGGCAGGGTCGTAGCTCTGCAGGGTGAGAGCCCAAAAGGGGTTAACCTGGGCTGGAGGGTGGTTTCAAGCTTTCTTGCATTATTCATTTAGAAGAGTTGTCAGCTGAGAACTTGCAAACTCATTCAAGAGATTCTTAAAACTTCAGCTATGTGCAGCCACTTGGTTTGGAGGAGGGGCATTTCTCAGAATGCTGTTACCACTATTGTTTCAAGGTTCGAAACACGAGTTAGTCAGTGAAGGAGGAAGCCAAAACTAAGTGAGATTTGCATTAACCTTTTGGTACCTAATTGTTCCCCCTAGTTTTATGCATCACCATCACTTCTTTATGCATTTCATCTGTACTCTTGATACATTCAATACCTCAGACAAAAAGGATTATGCCATCAACCTTTTCACTGTTTCCCTGTAGGGAAATCTTTTCTGTTAGCTATGAAAAAAAGGGGCTGATGAAATCCTGGAAGCCACCTGCAAGGATGTGGTATCACTGCACTTACTGTCCACAAGGAATAAACATTACATCAGTAATGCTTTATCCCAGCATTTGCCCTCATTAAAAGTGAATTTCCTTTTCTATAGTGAAAATAGAGAATGAAGTCAATAAAATAAGTGACCTGATTATTTTCTTTGCTGATGAGCTATTTGGAAAGGTGGAAAGTGGAAACTCATGTTCTTGAGAGAGCTGCAGAATACGCTCAGGTCACACTTCTCCATACCTGCCCCTTCATGTTTTACCAAGGGGCCAACATAAAACATCCCCTCTGTAACGAAAGTCTTGGAAGACTCTTGTCTGTGAACATCTGGGGAGAGAATCGCTCTCCTCTGCCAGCAAAGGCGCCATCTCCTCGCCTTGCATCCTGCCTGAGCATGTTGGTGATGTCTGAGGGGCAGTTGTGTTGGATTTGTGGACACATTGGGAAGTCCCCCCCTCCCTTGGAAAGTCTGCTAATCTTTCTGTTGTTTGAAGCCCCGAACCATCAGGGATAGGGCTGAAACTCTCCGATTTCTTCTTCTCCAGCATGCAGGCTCTGGAATTTTTCTCCAGCAGGTTGGCTCAGCAGCTTTTGGGAAGTGCTCCTGTCAGTTTGCTGCCTGGTGCCTGTAGGAGATGCTATGTGACAATCCTGTCCTCAAGACTCTTCCCTTCACCGCCCAACTCTTCCTCATTCTTGCAAATACCTGCCTGGCTTCTCCTTCTCCCTTTTCTAGTCAGAAGAGGCAGTCATTTGGCTGGTTTATAATTTTAAAATGAGCTTCTCAAACTCTGCGAGGCTGGGGAGAGAAGGTAGTGATGATAAGGAATTGTGGAGAACCTCAGTGAGGAATCACAAAAGGTGCTGGAGAAATGTGTATTCTCTGAGGGTAGTAAAGGTGGGAAATAATATAGAGTCAGATGCCCGGACAGAAGACCCTCTGTCCATTTAATGAGGGGAGAAACAGGAAATCTTGATTGAAGATCAGACAGTAATTGTTTCGGTTTCTCAAGCAGCCAAAGAGAAAAAAAAAAAAAAAATCTGATGTAAAAAATGAGAAGAGCAGCACAGGCTGTGCATACCATAACCATAAATCAGGTTGGCCCAGGGAATCACAGCAGATGGCACGACTGTAGAACTAGATAAATGGCTAACCTCCAAAGAATAAGGATTTGGACTTGTTTTGTAGGACCAAGCTGCAGACTTATTTACAAAGAAAAATGCCTTCCTACAATTTCCTTGAAATCTTCAAGCATGTTAAAAAACCCTCCCAAAAATGCAGGATATTCAGATCATGTAATTTATCTGGATTTCCTCAACAAAGCTGTTCTCAGCATGGTATAAAGGAAAAGAAATAGGGATAGGACTGTTTAAAGTTTCAGCAAGAGAGAGAGGCCGTAGGAGCAATGGGAAGTTTTCATGGAGCCCCTTGGCAGTGTTTTGGCGTGTTCAAACTTGCACTACAAAGAGGCGGAGAGGGGACACAGATGAGATGGCAAGGGAAAAGTACTGAGAACCCTTTGGGGTCAAAAGTACAGTGGAGTACTTTGGATAGAAAAAAAAGAAATCAAATTTTTTTTACCTATTGGTGAATTCTAATTAAATTCAATTGTATTTCAGCTGCTGAGGAAAAAAAAATTAAGTCCTCAGCTGTAGAGAGCACTGCTAATCTATGTACAGAGCTGGCCAAAGTCTTCAAACAAAGGTGCAGCACAAAATAAACAGGTTATGGAAAAATACTGGAAACCATCTCATGCCACTGCAGAAGTCAATCGGGGATGCCACATTTGTTCTGCTTGTATCAAGTGAGACACTGCTGGGTTCAAAGAGGAGCACGGAAAAACATCAGTCGTGGGAAGCGATTACTAATGCAGGTAAAGATTAACTGAGGGGAACTGGTTAAAGATTTCACCGCAGCCGCCCTTCCCCTGGCCCGTCCCATCTCTCCGTGCTGGCCCTGCAAGGTGAAACGGGGCATGGCTCGGGTCCAGAGCACCCCACCTCACCCTTCCCACCTTCCCTGTGATTTTATTATTGTTTTCACAGCGTCGGTGCCACGGGGGAAGCACTCTGATGAAATGGGTTTGCATTATCTTTCCGCAAGTAGTTATGAAATTTCAAGCTGCTGAGAAAGCGGGTAGCTTGTTTGCAGAATTTATGCTCTTGCAGCTGACTTTCTGTTGTATCGTCTCGGCATGCAAGCAAAATAAGCAAATGTAATGGAAACAGTAGTTGTAAAAAATAAAACTGCTATAGAGAGCCTCTGGCAAAAGCTAAGTCGTTCTTATTAAAATCAAATACAAAAAAATAAATATTTATACTCTTAAATCAAAGCACAAATTATATTAGTCACCAGCCAGTCAAATCCCTTTTTTGAGGAACTTTCTCTGGCTTGGGCAGGTCTCCTCCCACCATACTTCAGTGCAAACCCCGGACTCTCTGAGCGAGCAGCAGAGCACAGGGCTGCCTTCCCTGCACCATCCTCCGGTTGCGGCTGTAACAACAGTGCTTTCCAGCACCTGGATTTTCAGCCACTTTATCTTTCTCCAGCTTTCCATCACTCGCAGAACAGGTGAGGGAAGCGGTGTGCTGCTGGCAGAGCTGGTGTGGGACTGGCAGCAAACCCTCCCCGCTGATCAGAAACCAGCACAGCGTCACTGCCTTTAATCCCCTGCTGCCATGGGCTGAGTCCAACCACCAGATTGGCATCCACCATGTGGTTGGGAGCCGTAGTATGTGTTTGTGTGTCTGGGAGCACATCGGTTTGCTGTTCTCCACGGTCTCTGTGAGATGCTTCTCCTCTCTCCCACCACACCCCGTGAAGAGATTCCCTTGCCCTGAAACACAGATGGACTTTGCTTAACCAACGTCATGCCTGGAGAACAATAGAGAAGGGTTGGTGTAAATGTAACCAGCATCAAACCTGGGTAGCCCAGGCAACACCAACACAAACACTCATCAGGGATACCCAGTCCAGCTAGATATAGCGCTGTTTTTCATGCCAGAGGACACATTTTCTTTGCTCAGAATAAAATATTTTTTTTACTCATGGATAATCTGTGTTAGCTCATACAACACCCAGACGAGTTCAGGATTACACCCTGTAATCTGCTCCATCTCGAAGCATGTACTTGAGGAAGTGTCTGGGACTCCTCTTCCACACAGGGCATCAATTTTTCCAGACAGCTGAAAGTTAATAGCTGCCATGATTCAAGCGAGTAATTCTTGTGAAACCAGCTCTGGGGATGTTGCCTAGCAAAACAAATCCTGTCAGCATAGCCCCATGCTCTGACGTGGTATCAAATACGTGACGCTATATATAAAAACCAGGAAGCAATCCAAGGGAAACGGCACATTTTAGCTCTGCTGCAGACCATACACAGAATACAGTGATGCAGAAAACTATTCCTGGCTGCTTTTTCCAGCAAATGTAAGTATTTTTGCTTTTAAACTAAGTAAAAGCTAATACCACTTCATTACAGTCAGGATATTCAGTGGTAATCTGGGTTTCAAATTTGTTCTCCTGTATATTGTCTGACACAATTCCAGGCGGAATTTTGAAAGGAAGTATTTGTTTAAGAGTAGGAGATATTTTTGATTACCTCTCAGACTACAACAGCATACCAATGACAAATGAGAAGTTATTATTAACTGGAATTTGTAAAGTGTCTCAGGAGAGCAATTTCTGTGGAGATTAAAAATAGTACCGCTGAAGACACAAAGCGTTAGTTCAGGAAACCTCCCATGAACTTGAACTGAGGTTTCATCTGAATAATGACTAAACAAAAACTGTCTGTCACTGTTCACATGCAGTGATCCTCCTGCGAGTGACCTGCAATGAATACTGCAAGAGGTGACTTTGAAAACTGTAAATAAATAGATGAATTGGCTCAGGTTGCCTTCTTCACTAATTCTGGCCATTCTGGCAGGATGGGAACAGCTGTTCTGGAAACAGCTCCCCGTTCCTGCTCCCACAAGCTCCATCCCAGGTGCGATCCCGCCTGCCCAGGCTGGGTGGAGAGAGGGCAGTTGCCCTCCCTGCCTGCCTGTCCTTGCCCCTGTGCAGGCAAAGGGAAGGGTCTGCTGATGCAGAGCACCTCTTCTGGATTGCCCCAGGTCCTTCGCGGGCTGGCAGGATTTCCCAGATGGAGGGAAGCTGCTGGGTTGGCTGTGGAGGAGGATGCTGGCAGTGGGAGCTCAGGAGAGCCATGCTGACAGCCACCTTCTCCAAAGGAGGAGCCCGTGGCTTCACACCCTGCTCCGTGCACTCTTCAGTCATCCAATGACTTTTTAATCTTACATATGTAAAGGCTACGTCTGACTAGTGATGTGCCCTGGATGATCTCAGGCACTAAGCTCAGCTACAGCAACAAGGACCATATCCCCAAACCATCCTCGCAGCTGTGCTGCCTGCGGGCAGCGGTGCCTGCCTCTGGCTAAAGCCCAGCCCATGCCTGCACAGCATTTGGGGGTGTGTGTGCACTGGCAGATGCCAAAACTCTGTTGGGGGCCACTGGAGCTCTCTCAAGACTGTGAAGAACTATGGGGAACATCTCCCAGCTCTGCTTAATTTACTAGAACAGATGTATCCAAACAGCATTTGAAGCAAGTATGGGAAACTGGGATGCCCTTTTCCCTAGCAAACATCCGCAACTACCTGTGTTGTGATCCATGAGCCTTTTCCTGATCCCTGCCCCCTGGCCCAGGGTGTCAGCTGTTTTCCCACACTGTCCCCAGATTCCTTAGGTGGTATGAAAAGTGTCCCCGCCTCAGGGCAACCTGTAGCCTGCTGGTTGGGACACCCATGAGAGATAAACATCTAAATCCCCTGTGGCCAAGGAGGAAATCAAACCTCGTTCTGCTACATTCTGGATGAGTTTTAATCACTAAGTCATAGTGTGAAAGGGGTGGAGGGAGGCAGAAGGGAGCCACAGCAATGATCCTGCCTCCTGGAGCAGCTGTGGCTTGAAAGGAAGGACACCACTGACACATCTCTAACAGAAGGTGGGAAGGCATCTTCCATCCAGAAACTCCAGTTCCTTTCCAAAGTACATTGCAGTGTTATGTAAAATGCTGGCAGCATTATGTAAAATGCTGAAGTTTTCAAGAAGGGAAGACGTGAAAGACGTGCCGGGCTCCTTAGTGTCTGGACTGGCTTCTTCTGGGCACCTCCTCCAGCTGTACCAGCTGCTCATTATCTTTTTCTACCACTCGTCATTAGAAGAGCCTATGGGCTCATCACCAAGTCCTGGTGTGTGAGATAGGACCCAGTTCCCAGAAACTCAGAACTAAAATGCTCCACGTGGACAAGATAAAGTTCTGCTGTAAATCCAGCCATTGGTGTCTTCTTCCTTTTGAACTTCTTAAGTGAAAAGAAAGGATGGAGGAAATATATGAATGAGACCAGCTCACTGGAGAAAATTGGTTTTATCCACATGGCAAACTTCTGTTTGATTCAGTTTGTTTTCCAATAAAGTTTTATTTCGCCATTCTCCAAAGGAGATGTAAAATCCCAAAGTTAACGAACTGCACATTTTGCTCACTCATTCAGCTGCTCAGACCAGTTTAGATTTGTTTACTACCCCTCATTTGGGATTCACAGTCTCAGATTTAGCTGGTCCTGTGGCCAGGTATGTTGATCTTCAGTGCACAGCAGCTTGGGCCAGGTTACATGTACTTTCCAGCATACAACAATTCACAACACTAATCAGCTGTAAAATGAGCAAAGATCTTTATCTAGGCATGTAATTTGTTTCCTCAGAAATACATTTAATGAAAATATACACAGAAATTGCTGCAAAAAAAAAAAAAAAAAAGGCAAAAAAAATAATGATAGAACATTCTTAATGTACCTTTCCAAAGAAAGAGTATCTTGCCTGAGTAGCAAGATAAATCAGTATTCAACTGTACGTATCACAGCTTGGTTCTCCTCCACTTCTAGCTAGTGAGTGTGCGAGCTTTCACGCTGTGGATTTGGATGGTTTTGTTCCAATGGATCTTAATTTCATTGATGCTTTTTATTGAAACAGCCAAACCGCTGCTCAGACATCACTGCTCAGAGATTAACCCTCCTCTTCACCACCTCCTGCATCCTCCCCAGTGAATCAAAGCCACTTCTTGGTAAGTTATGACACACTAAAGGGGTTGCGCCAGGACTAGCGGGCGGCAAAGCCCTTTGACTTAATGGAAAGAGCACAGGCCATTGATTTCAGAAAGATTTTGCTTTCACCAGAAAATGCAGAATCATTTTTCTAGTTAATCGGTGTGGAAAACTGGGGTAAGTTGAACTGTATCACAATTCAGCTGAAGTACAGGACTAAATAATTCCTACCTCTTCCCTAAAGGATTCCACTAATGAGTTGGCTCAGACACTTTAAAAAAAAAAAAGATAAAAGCTGCATGTGAATCTTGGATGAGTCAACCTGGAACAAATCAAGTCTTAACAAGCAACGGGAATCTCACTCTTAAAAATCTTGGCTTGGTGCCTTTCATAGGAATCACTCAGAATTATCATTTTCCCATCATCTCAACAGGCAAGCACTAAAACAACCACCCAGACCTGTCGGGTAACTGTACTGGAAAAGCTCTGTAGGACAAGCTCCAGGGTGCTCACATTGGAATACTGAGAATTTACATAAGGAGGCAAGTGCTCAAATATGAAAGAAACGTCATTGTTACATTTAGCTAAATCTCTGATCCCCTCAGTGTCTTTGAAACATTTTCAGCAATTGATACCTTTCTTGAACTGTCAGCCTCAAAAGTGGTCACATACTTCAGTCAAGACCTAACTTCCAACGACTCATCCCATGCGGTTACAGACATTTCTCCTGTTTATGCAACACAAGACGGCATCTGCCTTTTCTGACTCAACTGTTGCTGACTCCAGCTGTGGGTGTTGCCACCCACAGGCTGTACCGATACCCCCTTGGGTTGGCGCTGCCGCCTATGGCAGCCACCCTCCTCCCCTGGCTCACTCCCTCCTCCCGCCTGCACCTTCGTTCTTCCTCTCACTCACTGCTACGCAGGGACCAGCTCTTGTGTGGATCTGAAACTGTTCTTGCAGACTTGTGACAGCTGACTTTATAAGCAAACTTGATAAGCATGAACTCTGTCCCTTATTGTAGTTAATGAAAATGCACAAAATGTCAGATTTCTGCAGAACCCCCTCAGATACACCATTCCTCTAATTTCTGATAATTAGCCTTTTCTTAGTGTCCCATCCAGCTATACATGACTTAATCATAGTTTTGTCTAGTTCACATTTCCTTAGATTGCCTCAATAAGAATATTGAAAGTTTTAACAAAATTCAAGATACATGACACTTGCTGGTTCTCTCCTCACTCATGAGATCTGTTATCCTGCTACAGAAGGAAGCTGGGCTCAATAAATTTACTTTATCTGTGAGAAATCCACATTGTTCTTCCTTATCTCCTCTCTACCGTTTAGATAACAACTTGATTATTTTAGTAGTTTTCTGGGAACTGAAGTTTACAATTTTCTGGCTCCTCTTGACCTACTCCTCCCTTTTAAAGACAGGCTCCATCTTTGCTATTTCAAGTTTTCTGGAACTTCTACCATTTGTCCTTTAAAACTTCTCAGTGATAACCATGAATATCTCTGAAATTGCTTCAGCCGGTGTCTAAGCGCACTTGGATAAATTACTTGAAGCTCAGGAATTTGAAAACACAGAATTTATCTAAGCAACACCCACCTTGTTCTTCCTTTAGTCTAGTCAGGAACCTTACTGGGGGTCTTCTGCTGCTAGCTCTTGCTGTGGCACGTGCCCAGCCATAAGTGGGCCTTTCAGAGGAAAAGAATTGTTGTCTTCTAATTTTGGTACCCACAGCTGGCTGGTCATGCAAACGTTGCAGGGAGCAGACTCGTTCCTCAGTCTTCCTTTGTCTGACAATGTATTTATGGAGTGTTTCCTCCTTACCCATACAACACTTCTTCACTGCACTTCATCTTGTGTCTTGGTCTTTCCAATATAATTCTTATATGTTTATCCTATTTTTTTATACTGAACTTCATCATATAATCCTCACTCTATTTTTTGTAAATGTCTTTCTTGCTTTTGAGATCATAGGAAACCAACGATTTAACCAAATTAGCCTTTTACTACTCTTTGTAACCTTATCCCACACAGGGATAGTTCACACTTAACGCCCTTTCAATGCAATATTACACAAATTATGCTAATACCTAAAAATATCTTCACTAACTTCATTCCTGCTTAAGATGTGAGTGTGTAAATATAAGGTCAGATCCGGAGCTGTTAGTCATCTCCAACCAATTCTTCATGTCACGCAAACCTGTAGTTGAAGTTGATGGGTACTTTGCATGTATAGGAAATGAGCAGAGCCTTGGGATGCAGCCCTGATTTATTAGATTATTTCAGCATGTTCATACAAAATGACCGTGAAGAGTTGCTAAGCAAACTTAATCTCACTGACGCAAAATACTTCAAGCTGCCCTCTGAGATGTGAAGGACCCCCAGGCAGAAGTGGATCATCAGGTACCTCTTTCCACTGAATTTAAGGCAAAGAGACTGTTTGCAACCTTTTATAGGAGACAATGGCCAGATAAAGGACTCCCACTGGCAGCCTACGGGAACTGGCTGTTTTCATAAATTTCATTGCTTCAGATGTTGCCTAAACCCAGTTGTGTGCCATTCTTGATGGCTGGTTCTGTCCACCAGCATTAGCTAACAGTCAGAGGGATGCAGGTTTTCCTCTTGCTCACACACCCTAGTGAATTGAGGCTTGTATCAGGCCTCTCAAGAGATAAACCAACCCCAAAGCACACCATGGCTGCAAAGATTGCAGGCAGCCAGTGGTGGGTAAATATGAAAGGCCTCCAGGCACTCAGGAGAACCAGGAGCACCTTCATCCCAAGGCTCATTTGGGGAGCTGCCCAGACGTCTATAAACTTTCCCTCAAATTCCAGGTCAGATCCCACAATTGGTTCAGAAACATCCAACTGAATGTATTAGGAGATTCAACTAATAAACTGGAAACATAACAGTATAGCACTCTCAGGGGGAAATTTAGAGTTGTATCTAATTATAGCTCTGTTAAGGCCAAGGAGTAAAATGTTAGCGGTTGCCAATCAATGGAACAACAAGTTGGTTTTAGGCTTTGTAAATGGTACTTAAGAAAAAGAAACTTAAACAGCACATTTGGGCAATAATGCTTGAAATGTCTTTTGGCTTTTAGCTTACTCCCAAAGAAATGTAGATATAAAATCAGAAAATTAGAGAAACATTTTAAATGGTGCCGTAGCTGGGGCTGGGCACCAGCTGGACCAGCTTCCAGCCACGCAGCAGCCGGCATGGCCCCGGGAAGCTCCACTCCTGCGCTCCGAGCCAAAAGCTCACAGGTGTGGGGAGCTCCAGCGCACACCGGGATGCTTTCACCAACCTCACACCGAACCAGAGACCACTTCCCTTCACAGCAAAACTTAAAAACCCCATGGACTTCTGCAGCCAGCAGCTGTGTGCTTGTGAAGCCATAGCAGCAGGGACTGCTGAGCCCACCTTTTCCCTGGTCGCCCAGAATTTATAATTTATTGCCATTTCCTACCCTGGGCCTGGGCATTCCATTATATTTAGAAGCTACAGACGCCATATGAAAGTATACAAAGAGTTGTGCTAATGACAGGCAAAGGAAATCAAATGGGTATTTGTACGGTAATTCTCAACTACTGATTCAGCTGGGACATTTCTTGGATAGCACTCCCAAAATAAGTAATAAATCTCTCATTTACCCTTCTACACAACACAACTGGAAATCTTTTTCTTGCTGCAACACTAGAGAATAGATTCTTCATTTTTGAATTGACCCACAAAGGCAAATGGAAAAAAACTTGCATAGTGAAAGTAGCCCCATTCCGGCCTCAATTTTTCCAGTGTTAGTCCATTTCAGTTCCCTGCCATGACTCCTGTGTTAACTATAATAAAATGTCATCGCCTGGGCCTATATGCAATTTATTTAATGATTGATGCAGTCTGAGGATTTCACATACCAAAACGCCTCTGAAGCTGGGTAACCAACCAATGCCACAGTAATGCTGGAGTGCGCAGAGTGCCAGCAGGTGTCTGTACAAATGCAGGTACATAATAATTTGTCTGGAATCTATCCCACTAGTTTTACATTTAATCACCCATTTTTATATGTATTCTAGGTATTCTTCCCTGACTGGCATTTCCATGGAGAGAGACCACATGAAAGATCTCAGAAGATACCTGGTACTTAAATATATCCAATACCTTGTCCTGTCTTCTTCAAATGCTGTCAGCACTTTTCTGGGCCTGCTGGGCAGTTTGTACGCGATAATCATCCTGCAGTCTGCAAAGGTTTCATCCAAGTCCACTGCGGTTCTCATTTCGAGCCTAGCAAAGGCAGACATCCTGGTTTGCATTACCGTTGTTTCTGCGATGGTTCTATGGACCTTTGATGTTAGTATCTCATCTCCAGCGCTCACATCAGCTCTGCTGCAGAACCTCCTCACTGCAAACGCACACGTCAGCTGTTTGCTGCTGAGTTGCGTGGCCTTCGAGGCGTACTTGATAACCTTCTTCCCCACAGAGTCTCGCCATTTACGGACAGTGAAAAACGCCAGACTGACATCCAGGATCATCTGGATGCTGGTGAGTGCAGAGTGTGCCCTGTTCCAGACTGATGACCTCCTGAAGGCCACCAGCACTTCTGCTCCCACCCGCAGCCCTTGCGTTCTGTTGTGTCATTTCTCCAGCATGGCCGCAGCCCTTCTCAGGTCCCTCAGTTACTTCCTGGGGATTATTTTAAGGATCATTAATGTATACATCTACTACAAAATATTTTTTAGCATGTCTAACAGATCGACACTAAAAACAAAGTAGTGCGTACTCCCAGGGGAAGCAGCGCTGTGACACCAAACAGAAGACACTTCAAGACAATTTCAAACTACTGGTTTGAAAACTGTTCAATAACCAGGACCAAGGCTCATGTTTTGGCACACGACTGAGTTTAAACCTTCCTGTTTTCTGATGCTATTTCGCCTTGGTTATTGTGAGGAGCTTGGGGTTGAGGAGCCCCTTGGCACAAAGCTGGGCTGTGGGTACTCGCGTTGACAGCCTTAGGGCAACGTGGGCTTGCTTTGATTGTTTGCAATCTAGAGTTTATTCACTGTACTGGTGAAACAAATGACATTTCATGTACGGTTGTAAGAACTAAGGCAACCTAAATATTTTTTTTATATGAAAAGGATGTTTAGAGACTTACTCAGGGATCCGTTGAGCCAAGAGCTTTATAGTTGTATAGTAAAGATATGATCTATATCGCAAAATCTGTCTAACCCAGGTGACCCACCAGACTCATCAGGTAGGAGCGAGAGACAAGGTGAGCCCCAAGCTGACCTAGCCTAGCTGGGCTTGTCCTGCAGGTTGCATCAGCCCCACCATAAGAGTCCCCAGGACAAAGCAGAGCTGAGCTGGCACACCTCAGTGCATGCCTGGAGCTATTCTTGGGACCTTACTACAACTAAGTAGTGAACAGCTTCTCTCACATCCCCCTTCAGAAATAAACAGGAGGTGGAAAGCCAGAATGCAGTTGTTTGCTGCAGCCCTACAAGGTGGGGAGAGAGTTTGAGAAAACCTCTGTGTTGAGGGGTCCATATGCTGTACCCAGAGGGATCAGCAGTGATTTCAGTGGCTGTGGTTTTGGAGGCAGGGAGGGATGTGCTGGGGTTAATAGTGCTGTTCCAGCTCCTTTGGCAGGGGTGCAGAAGACCAGGGCCATGAATGTCCCTTGACCGCACTGGGGCTTGGGTAGATGTAGAACAGAGCTGCTACCCAGCTGGTGATTCCTGGGGTCTCCTCAAAGCACTGGGAGGTTATCAGTAAAACCTAAAGTACTCCAGATACCTCAGACACTCCCCGATGCACAAGTGGACATAGGTACTTCCAGTTAGTCCTGCATGGGAGATGGCCTCCAGCTTCAATTACAGACTGTGGTTTTGAGAGACTGAACTTCTGTGATATGTTCTGCAATCCACAGATCATAAAAGGTGGAAAGAAAAGTAGAATAAGCCAAACCCCAAGTGTTAATAGCCAAAATGCAACATACAGCCTCCCTCCATCAAGCTTCCAGACCTTCAATACACCTTGCCAGCCTGAACACAGCAATAAGCCTTTGACCATTTGAGAAGAAGGACATGAAGAAGGCACAAAACCCAAGTGTGATGAATTTTCAGCTCTAACCTTCCCTTGTTCAACTTGCAGTAGATCCTCACACTCAAACTGGTACCAGTGAATGTCTGACATGCCCCACTGGTAGCAGTTACTTGGCACTTGGACTATTAGAGCCGAAAACAGGAGCTGTGACCACTTTTCTGAATGGCCTGTGGTCCAAGGTGATGAGAGGCACAGGAGCTGTCACCTGAAGATCAGACTTCACAAACCCAAGGCAAATGGCAAGTGTGGAGGAGTTTCCTGCTCTTTGCTTACCAGCCAGTTTCTAAATTTCACAATCACACCTTTTTGTGGTGGCTAGAAAAGTGTAGTGGTAGAAAAGGTGCCCTTTTCCTGCCTTCACCAAGATGAACTTGACTGAAAGGCAACACCCAGAAAAGAGGCAGTGAAACCGGGTGCACCCGCCATGCTGCTGGGGCAGGAGGTGGCCGGCAGCGGGAGGTCCTTCTCTCTTCCAGCCTGTCTGCACCGCAGCCAGACTAAATGAAAAAAAAGAGGTTTTTTACATGCCAGATAAAGTGAGCACCCTCTGAGTGAAAGGTAAATATCCCAGCCTGAGGAGTATGCACCTCACATTAGGATCTCTGAGATCGCTCAAGTGCATTTTTTCTGACATGGACTCCAATGAAAACATTTTTTACATGACTATACACAATTTAGTATCTCCAGAGTTGCTTTAGAGACTCTTCCTTCTTCCTTTCCTTCTTCTCTTTGTGTTTATTCACGATCCTTGCTACACTGTCTGGGAAAAGGCTGAATCTTTGCTTCTATGTCAAAAATCAGGCAATAATAATGCAGATGCACTTGACTGGCTCTAAGAGATGAAAATACTGAGCTCTTTTAACTGTTAAAATCTTTAAAAATATTCTAATCCATTTGGCTGCAGTAATACACTTCAAAAAACCATGAATATTGTTATTATCAGAATTCACAGAAGTTATCTGCCTAAGTGCAGTTATTTACGACGAATATCGGCAGTGCCAGAGATGCTGTGGACAGCGCAGGGCCAGAAGCGAGTGAAGGGTGCTTGACATTGTTTCTCAGAAAACTGAAAGGAAACACTGCTGAGGGCTGGGTGACCAGTAAAAGCAGAACAGAAATGTAACCAAGTCATTTGAAAAACATTTGATGCACGTTGCCTAACACAGCTGATTCCTTCTGCAAGAAGGATGTCTTAATACTGATGCACTGTGATACACTGTTCATATTCTGGAAGTCTGAAGTGCCACTTTCAGGAGAGGCAAAATACTACTTGAAGTGCTGCAATTAATAAAACTTTTTTGTTTTGTTAAAGCATGTGCATGATTTATTACAAATATGTGTTTTTTCTGAGGATCTGCTAGACTTTTGGCTCTTCCTACAGAAGCCCATGCAGATGTCTGAGCTTTCATGAGCGGAGCCGTGTTTGGCACACGAGGCATACAGGATTTTTAATCTTTGAATTCACCACTTGGCTCATGCATTTCTTTTGCCTGATTATCCTGAGAATTAACTCTGCCCTCAGGACAATCCTTTTCTTTGGAAAGCAAACACTGAGCATGACTTGGCTTAAACACCAGGCACAAAAATGAAGGTGGCTGATAGCAAAATACAGCAGGTCTTTACTTGTACCTGAAAATCGGGATCCCAGGGACCACGGTGCAGCAGGAACAAGCCACGTGTCTACGAGCGGATGCCGTGGGTGGCACCTTCTTCTGCTCTGCTCTCCTGCGTGGGGGGACATGGGGACACAGAGCTTTTAGCAACCTGTAGCAGCTGTAGAGCGGTTCTTCTCTCCGAGCAGGAGGAGGACGGGCAAGGGAAGCCATGCTGGCTGCCTGCTTCACTTCCCCAAACCCCCAGACCATTGTTTGAGCTTCACATTGACAAGAACACGTGAATGGGTGAGCCCAAAGCTTGGCTCTGAACACACAGGAAGCGAGGATGAGTGGATTCAGCAGCAGAGGTGTTATTTTTCCACGGATAATAATTTGATGTAGCTTTTAAATTGATCCCTGTGCAAGACAGAGTGCCTCCCTGCAGCATAGCACATCGCAAGCTGTCCTGGCTCCCAGGTGGGTCAAACAGGACACAAGGGACCAAAAATGCTGCCTGGGCAGCAAGTGGAGAGAGATGCTGAGTGGGCAAGAGGGAAGGTGGGGTCATTTTTCAGGTTGTTGCTCAGTGTCCTTGGTCACAGACTGTTCCCTCACTGTGGTTGGGGGGTTCTGTTCCCCCTCAGGATGCCTGCAGCCCTCCAGCTTTCCCCAGGTGCTCTGCGGGGTGTAACAGCAAGGGGAAGCCCTTTTCTGATCATTACAATTTGTTCTTTTATTTTTAAGGTTTTAAATCATTCTTTTTCTATCTAGATATATTGATCACGATTAATAAAACTGTTATCGCAGTGGGTTCATCTCCCGGGTGTCACGTCTGTGTCTGATAAAACTGCACCACTGCTTCAGTATCAGTCATAGCAGTATTTCAATCAAACCAACAGGGCTGTGGTGCAGAAAAGTGAGGAAACTGAGCACAGGATGGCTCTGGCTTCTGAAGATGGAGAGTTCATCAGCTGTACTGAGGTGCCAGCAAGCCCCCTGCAATGCTTGAAAGCTGTCCTAAACTAACAACCCAGCTCCCCCGTCTGCGATGGCAAGGGAATGATTGATGCTTTGCCGCCCTGGCAATTTTAGAAAGCCAGGGAACAAAGTGGAAATACTCAAAGGTGCTGAAGAGAGCTGAGAATTGGGACTTTTGATTGGTGACTGGGAGCCTGGTGGTCCTGAGCGTGGTGAGTCTCACAGCCCCCCAATGCTGGGGAGCTCGCCTGCATTTCAGTCTTTCAGCTCCACTGGAAACTGGGCAGTGTTCCTACACCTGCCCTACAAAATCTTGAAAAATTCTCTTTTCAATGAGAAAATTCCCTGCAGAGAGCTCTGCTGTACTGCGCTTTTTCTATTTGCCTTCTCAATCTTACCTCAAGACCTTTGGGATAGGAGGCACTTAGGCAATTAGTTTGTCTTACTGTCTCACAATGCCAGGACACATCCTTCAGCTGGCTGTGAGGTCAAGCTTTAAATAACACCATCCACTTGTTTCTGTTGGCTTTTGGGCACCAAAACAATTGTTATTCTAACATTCAGAAACATCCAAAATTCACATGCTCTGGAAAAAGTGAATCATTGAATACAAGACACTCCGCAAAATGATGACTAAACAGAGCTGAGACTCTCACACTGTGCAAAATGAGACTTCAAGAAATTTCTTCTCCCTCCCAAGTGACTCATTTCCATAGTATGAAGGAGCATTTAACTAATCTTAAGTAAGCTAGCAACCAAAATTATGTTAGTTGATGTTAATACTATAGCACTCCCCATGAAAAGCAAAGGAATTGATGACAGTTATCAGCTTACTCCAGCCAGACTAAACTTGGTATGAATCCCCGAATATTGTGTTGGGTACTTCTTGACAACAGTTTTTATTTTCTGGGAAGTCATTGATGGAGATCTATCAAAAAATACTAATATAACTAGGTTATCTGTAGAGCTTGGCAGGAAACAACCTGGTTGACCTGCTGCCTGCTCTTGTACGTGTTAAGAACCAACGAACTCTTTAGTGACCTTTCCTATTCAAAACCTGAGGAATATACACATAGAAACATGTAATCCCACAGCTCTGAGATTTTTTTCAGCATTTTCTAACTACACAGTCCTCTGAAAGGCAAATGAACCCCCCAAATAATAGTCTTCAAATATAAAAACATATAATAAAGAAAAAAACCAAACCCTAGGGACTGTCCCTGTTCTGCAAAAGCAACCATGGACCCCAAAAACATGTCTGCTCCCGTTGCTTTGATTGCTGCGTCTCCACCTTGATGGATTTTCAAGAAAAATCCCAGGGGAGGTGAAGAACAGCCTGGTGGGGACTTTCTCATCTGTGTTGAAGTCAGAGGCCTGATTTGTGTCTGATTTCAGTGACTACAGGTCAGGTCTTGAACAGAGCTTAAAAATTCCTCCATCTGACATGGTTTGAGAAACAGAGGTTCCCCAGTTGCATCATACGCTCGCCAAAGATAAGACAGGCGTAAAATAAAATGTTGGGTATTGGATTCGCTTAGCTGAGCTCCACAGATAAGATGATTATCTTATCACAGCCATATTTGGCAAAATTTTTATTAGTGAACGTTCAGACCACATTTGACTCCTTAGGTGGCAGAGGAACACAGAGAAAACCCAAGTGACAGAGAGATGCTGCTGCGTGCTTATATCTCCTGTCCTAAATCTAAGCAGCTTTTGCTGTTGCACGCCTACCAGCAGTTTGTCTCCATCACCCCCACTTCTGATCACCTTCTCAAATGTAAAGGAAACAAACCTTTCACAGGATGATAGAACTGATAAATAGAAAGCATTTCCTTTCCCTTGTCAGCAGAAAGCCATGAGGGAGCTTGAAGATCCAAGGTCTACTCATGGTTTCAGCCCACAGCTCGTGGGTGCTGCGGAGGAGAGACCTTCCTCCTGTCACCCAGGGCTGAAGAGCTGCTTCGTGCACTCTGCAGCAGCGGGTGTCCCCAAGGGACTGAGCAGCCTTTAGCTTTTCCCTGTGCTGTTATGAGCTCTCTCCTCCACGCAGGACCTGCCACCAGTGTCCCCCCTCAAGAGCAGGCAGGTTTTCTGGGCAGTGGGGTCAGGCTGAAAGGGAGGGAGATGCTCCGCGAGGAAGTTCTGTGCTCCGGGCCCGCAGCTGGGGCAGCAGAGCGGGTTACCGAAAGATTTGCATAGCTGGAATCCCCAAAGTGCTTTGTGGTCAATGACAGACCCTCTATTCCATTTGTTTGCATCCTCACATGAAGTTTCAAAATCGTTAAAAGAAAGGGGATTTCTCTACAGCTCTACTATTTTTTTTTTTTTTTCCATTTGAAGTACAATTCCGTAAATGATTCAGTCTGGTTCATGAACCAGCACATCCGATCGTTTGCATAGCTGTGGCTGCAAGGTCAGGTTGCTCTCTGTGAACCCATCTGTCTTTGCCAAGAGCTTGGAGCTATTTTCTGCACCAAAAAGGTATTTTCTGCACTTCTTCCCCTGGTTTCATGGGCACTGCAGACACTGCGGTTCTGCAGACACTGCGGTTCCTCTGGGTGCCTGAGGAAGCCCAGTCCATCCTCTCCCTGACTGCAGAGGTGGTCTGGGGCGCAGGGAGAGGAACCCATCCCTCTGCAGCGGGGTTGCAAACCCACGGGGATGGCCGGTGGAAGGCAAGGATGGGGAGGACGCAGCCCAGCGCGGGGCAGGCAGCTGCAGGCAGGCGTTTGCATCCCATGATAGCTGTGTCCTGCTCTTCCCACAGTTCCTGTGCGAGGAGGGGAGGAATCCTCGGGCTGGGGAGAGCGAGGGACCAGCGAGCCCTGGCAAGGAGACACCTCGGGGATGCCCTGATCTCCCCCTCTGAGGTAACCTGTAAATGTTTTTACCTCCAACTGCTGCGCACGTACCTGTGGGTACCAGACCTTCGGTTTGCGTTCAGTGGGGAGGGTGTATTTTGAGACTTGAAGATGCAACAGGAACCAACATTTTGGAGGCCAACCTAAAAATCCTTCCAGAGCTTTAAAAAAAGAGTAAGACCTGCTGTGCAGATCTGGCAGTGTTTTTAAGGGCTTTCTGAAGTGATGTGAGGCCCAGGGGACCACGGTGAATGGCAGAAAGTCCATAGGAGATCTTCTAGAAACTATGAATGAGGTGGGCATGGGTGCCGCCAGCGGTGGGACTGGGAAGGAGCTGTCAACAAAAGCGAACTCCACGGGGTGAGTGCAAGCTGGTGGCGATGGAGAAAGGGCAGGTAGGCCAAGTGCACATCTCAGCCTGATTAGGCATTGGTAACCTCGGACAAATCTCTCCAAAGCTGGAAAAAACCCTTGGCTACAAGATAATGGGTCAACTGGGAAAACCAGCCAGGCTGCTGTTTATTGGGAGAATATTCTAAAAGCAGGGCAGGGGTGAAACAAAACTGTTGGGTGGGCTGTGCTGAGAGCTCTGCATTGCTGAGTAATCTGTGCGACCAGCTCGAGGGCTATCTGTGGTGCAAGTTTTCTTTTTCAATGCCTGTCAAGCAGCACACAATAATTTGTAAAACCACGTAGCACACGTTGGCTCCAATGGGCAGGGGTGTGAAATCCTTCCTGAGCCTTTCCTTATCTGCTGTTTGAACACCGTGAAGCTTCAGGGCCCGGTCAGTTTGTCTCATAATACTAACAAACAACAGTGCTCAGGAAACCATGGGCAGATAAGCAATTCTAGCAGGCGACTCCCAAGGGAGTGGTGCAGCACAGCCCTCTTTCTCGGGTGGCAGCACCAAGCAAACCTTGTGCTTGTGACTTTTTTCCTTCTCACCATGCGGGAGTTGCTCCAAGCAGGTGGTTTTTGTCCATTCAGCCCAATAGGTCACTGCACTGATCTAGGATGTGGGTAAACCTTGCCTCTTGGAAGAAAATCGGTTTACATTTCAGTGCTTTTAAGTAAGTGTCAATCAGGAATCACATTGCTGCACTAGCACGACATGAGCAGAAAGCTGAAATGAAAGAAATTTTGGAATAGATACGTGATGGTGCACAAAGAGGGAAGTTTTCAGGTCATGGGAATGACCAGAATGGTTAAAATATACAGCTGAGGCTAAACAACAACATGTTTGCCTCACTTAATTATTAAGTCAAGAACTGAACATTTCTCATGTCTTTGCTTGGAAGCCTCTTTCAAAGAAATTTTGATAATAATCCAGGGAGTGATTTCCGAGAAGGAAATAGTCATACAGTAAATGATTTTTTTACAACTAGGTCATCTTTCAGAGATCTATTTTCTTAAGCATTGGTAATCCAAAGGACTTTAATTTACACCTTGCACAACCCACACAAACAGACTGAACTGAAGAGATGGGTTTGCTCCCTGCAGTAAATTCGGTTGCTAGAAGACATTGAGTTGTCTTGGAAAATGTTGCTATTTTGACATCAATGCCTCAAGATCCTGGGAAATGAGGAGCAATTGAGTTCCTTCTATCAGATGCTGGCTCTATTTTCTATAATTTACAGAAGTTTCTCCAAATTACATTTAATTGTGTTTTACAAAAAATTTGTGGTTTATATATAAATATATATATTTTAAAATTGTGGCTTTTATATATATGAAAATTTGTGTTCTATAAAAAGTGTTTCTGGCTCTGCACACTTGCTCCTTTTTGCTGTATCATTTCTGAAATCCCTTCTGGCAGGGGTAATCACCATTCTCGTTTGCACATCGTGCCCTCTGCTGGGAAAGCAACCGCTTAAGCCAACCAAAAAGAAAATCCTGGTTTGCTGTGGCACAGTGCGATGCTGGGAGGAGGCAGCAAGTCACAGCCAGCTCCAGACCCAGGGCCGTGAAGTCACCTTTCACCTGCCACACGATGCCCATTTATTCAGATCTGTTTTCAGGAGCTCTCCCTTGCGTGCTGCAGCTATGCCAAATAAATCCCACTGGGGCTGATTATCCACTCCTTTGCTCCAAGGATTTATTTGAGTTAGGGCAAGCAATTACGTTACAAGCCAATGCTGAAGAATAAATCTGCCCCCCTTAGGCTGTGGTTAATAAACACTGATATTCATGGAAATTAATACTTAACATGGATAGACATACAGTTTGGTCTAAGACCACTCTTTTTTTAAACTTTTAGCCCAGATGTGGGTTTGTTGTCTGCCGCTTGCATTTGCATTCTGACTTTTGGTATTTGTGAGTGTGTAACATCCAGTTGTCTGAGAACGAAAGCAGAAGTTGAAAAATAGCACATCTTTCTTGATTGCACACAGTGAGCACTTCTGGCTGTGACCAGAACACATTTCTGCTGCTGTCAGAGATTACAAAGCCTTTTGCTGCCCCGAGAAGCCAGAGCTGTTAAATGCCTGGGCCTGAGCATGCTGCAGAACAGGGCTCCCAGTGACTTTTCTAAAACGCTGTAGAGGTGCTGATCCCCTCACCCTGAGGAGCCTGTGCTTGTGTCGGTGAGGCACCACGTTTGCCTGATCACCAAGAACAAATCTGATCCACGCAGAGGGTGGATTTGCAAAAGTGAGGTGTGTCCATGCTCAGAGCATATTTTAAAAAAATCCTTGAGTGTCCAGTCCACCACTAATAAGCCACTACAGGAGAAACCATGAAGACTTTGATGGGCTGTTGACAGCTGACTGGGGGTGGGGGTTTGCAGTGTTATCCCCCCACGGCAGGGTGCAGGTGGGAGGGATGCTGTGAGCGCTCTGCATCTGCTCCAGAGCGAGCTCAGCGGAGCAGCCGGGGCTGCCCATCGTGTGGAGGCAGCTGAGAGGTGCTCTGCGAGCTGTGCTGCTTGGCCGGGCAGCAGAAACCAAATTCACAAGATAAATACACTAAAATGCAGGGAAAAATACTTTCTCCCCTTTTGTTGCCATCAGGTTTGGCAATCCTGCCTGATCAGGTAAATGGGGAGAAGTAAGTATACACTGATCATTCCTCCCCAAACTATCCAAACCAAACGAGAATAAACCACAGTGATTCACTGCATTTAGTTTAAACACAGAATCATCTGGGTTGGAAAAGCCCTTGAAGCTCCTCCAGTCCAACCATGAACCTCACACTGACCGTTCCCAACTCCACCAGATCCCTCAGTGCTGGGTCAACACAACAGCACCGTCTCTATAACCCCAAGGGGAAAAGTGAAAAGACAAGTCACCTACAGCTTTTACAGAAGAAAGGTTTTTTTCAAGCAAACGTGTTAGAAACTTGCTTCTTAAAACCTGCATTTCATACAACTCCCATAATTTAATACTTGGTGAGAGTATTATAAAAGCAAGATACGTTCAGTTTCCATCCTTTAAAGGGCTCTTAAATGCATCATGTTTTTTATTTCTCTCTAAATTGTGCTTGTGGCTCTTTTGTCAAGGCGGCTACTGGAGAAACACGACATAACCAGGCCATTTTCTATCATTCCCCGCATTTTATAATTGCTGTGCTCACATGCCTGACTTGTGGCAGCCCGGTGATCAGTGCAGGGCACTGGAGGTGACAGCAGGCTCCAGGGCTCAGGGATGCTATAGCTCATTAGTTGGTGGATACATGTCCAGCATGCAAGATTAATGAGGGAGGAGAGGCTGTGACGAGCTCGCTGTGCAGGGCCCGGAGAGGGAGGTTCGAGTAAGTCATGTTGGCTACCAGCAGCTGGAGGAGGGCACGGAAGCAGCGCTGCTCTCTGGCAGGGCTGCACTGGCATTCCACCTTCTCCCCAACATCCCGACCCTAATACCACTCTTCAGCTACCCCCCGATCAACAGGGCATTCAAATGATCAGGAAATCAATATATAGGAAATGTATCTGAAAATCAGGGTATGTTATTATATGTGCATTGCTTGCAAAAGACATAAATAATGATAAGTTGAAAAATATTCATAACTCTGTTTTGTGATGCACGAGTTTACATTTAACTATTAAGGCCTGTGCAATACAATGACTGATTGCAACTTCTCTGGAGTTTTCTTCTCAGTGAAAAGCTGCATTTTCAACTAAATAAAGCCTTGCACAATTTAAAAAATCATTTTTTCATCTGAAAACCAAGAACAAAAGTTGCCACAAGAACAAAAGTCGCTACCTGAAAAGAGAAACTTTCCCGTTGCCAAAAACTCTTTCTCATCAGACTAATTTTCTCAAAACGTCTTTTTCACAGGGGAAAATAATCCCTCTTTGCTCCCATAAAGGTGACCTCCAGGTCCGTGATTAACTACTTTGCTACACAAAGCCTTCTGCCAAAGCCATCAACACAGGCAAAACCGCACCGAACAACTTCAGAATATTAGTGCTGAGGGAAATGATCAGGAACAGGTGTTTGCAGGAAAAAACAAAGCCCAGAGTTCAGATCACTCATGATTAATGAATGTTACAGGCAAGAGGGAAGACAGGAGCATCCTGCCCAGCTCTGCTCACCCGAGGAGGCTCATCTCAAAAACATCTCAAAGTGTAGGTGTGCAAACGCTGTGTCTAAACTCAGAGCAAGTGATCAGCGACGGGACTGATGTGACTGGTTGGTAGTGGATTTGTACACCAGGTTTGTGTGAATTCTGACAATTTTCTGGGCAGCTGACATGGGACAACCAGGAGTAGCAGGTGACTGCTGGTACCCGGGAGTCCTGCACTGCTCTGCAACTCTCTTGTTCAGGATCTGGCCCTGCTGGAGGTGCCTGTGGGCAGCCAAGAGCTGCCCCTTCATCATAACAGCGTGAGGGTGTGTTCACACCCGCAGAGGAGAAGCGAATTCTCTGGGTGCAAATGGCGAGGCTGTGCAGGCAGGGGTCAGACTGGGGCTCCTGCCTGCACCCCGCAGACCCGTGCTGCACTGTTGCAAGGCGTGATGCTGCAAGCAAGCCCACGCGCTACGTGGGTCGCACAGTCAGGGCACAGCCCGCCCCAAGCTCCCGCGGTGACATATGGTTTTCAATTTAACAGGAGCTTACCAGGGTATCAGATGACACCGTGACTTGGAAGTCACCCCGCAGCTTGACGTTTGCGAGAAAAAGTGCTCGATTCCAGCTGCATGACCCAGCACTCCCGGCGTCCTGGACATATATCTTACAATATAATTAGGGAAAAAACAGATTGCAGCTACAGATGTGGCTGTTACCCAGGGAGTAAAGCAGTGCCTTCAGGCACAGAATCACAGAATCATCTCGGCTGGAGAAGACCCTGAAGCTCCTCCAGTCCAACCATGAACCTCACACTGACCATTCTCAACTCCACCAGATCCCTCAGCGCTGGGTCAACCCGACTCTTCAACCCCTCCAGGGATGGGGACTCCCCCCCTGCCCTGGGCAGCCCATTCCAACGCCCAACAACCCCTTCTGCAAAGAAATCCTTCCTAAGAGCCAGTCTGACCCTGCCCTGGCGCAGCTTGAGGCCATTCCCTCTTGGCCTGGCGCTTGTTCCTTGCTTCACACAGGGCTGCGAGGGCCAGCACCGGTCCCCTCTGGCCACCACACTGCATGGAGGTAACATCTTTTTACCCCATACAACTTGTGACTTAATCTCCTGGCATTTTGGGGATTTGTTTCATGGTTAGCACTATTTGTGCTTGTGTTTTGACCCTGCTCGGTGCAGGCTCAGCCATGCAGCGAAGCAGCAGCTGGTTGAGGCTGGGTGGTGGGAGAGGGAGTGTGGGCATTGCTGCCCCTGGCATGGGTTTAGTGAGTGACGCTTCCAACGTCCAGCTCGGCGGGTCCGCGGGTCGCCCAGTCGTGGTTTTCTCTCAGGGCACTATGTTTCCCAGTGTTGCAGTGCCTCAGAAGGTGTAAGCCTGGCGGGCATGTCTGCTTGTTCCCCAAGGACATAAACTGGTGACTGGATATAAATTCCCTCCACATTAATCATGATGTACAAGGTTCAGCCAATTCCCTCATTCAGAATCTTTTTCTTTAGGAAACACAGATGATTTCATCCAGACAAAAGAAAAATCCTCTCTTCCTTCATGTATTTGTTTTTAGCTACACTGATAATGAATAATAAGCCAGAACTTACTGGAAAGTCAGAACAACTGAAGGTGCCCATGAGCAGCTCTTCGGGGACCCCTTACCCCCAGCACACCCTCGCAGAGGGCTCGCAGCCCCACCGCAGGCCAAGCCAACTACCACCGCTTAAAGGGCCTCCAAGCAAGCCCCAAAGCCCCGAAACAGAGGAACTGAAGGGAGAACTTCCTTAACATCTCCCTGTAACTTCTCCAGTTTCACTTTCCTTTGCAGCCCAGGGTTAGCCCTGGGACTGAACCCCAGGAAGACATCCTGAATTTTCCCCCTTTTCTGTCTATGGCAACCACGCCACGATGTGTAAATGATGCTGATGATGGAGCCCTTGCTGACATGCCTTCGAGGCTTGTTCTGGGGGGCAGGTCCAGGCACAGCTCTGCCCAAACACGCTTCACCCCCTCACAGCGCCTGCACTACCCGGGGCAGGGAGGCTGTGACTCGGCTTGGCTGCGCTGCCGGTCCTGCCCATTAGAGGAGAAAGCAGTTTGGCCACCCCAAGACCCAGAGGCTCAATGTGACCCAGGCTCCCATCCCCATCCACATGGCAATGAAAACATATTTTCATCCCAGACAGAAAGTGGGAGAGATTTATAATATATTGTTTGTTTGCCTTATCCACCTATTCAGCTGAGAGGAATGAGACGTAATTAAGACTTAACTCAGAGCTTTGGAATAATTCCCAAAGATGGGGACACCGTGTACTCACTCCTGTCAAATTTCATGTACTGGTAGAATGCATATTAAAACAATAAATAATGCATATGAAATCATACAATGTTCGAGTCCACAGCAAATGTTTCACGTCCTCACTGCAGTTTATCAGGAAGGAAAGACAGGCAAGTGCTGCCCAGAGCTGCACAGGACTGACCCGCCGCGGACATGAGAGCATCCGAGCGGAGGCCGGTCAGACGCGGGAGGGTGCTGGTGCCACTCAGCAGGGATGTGCCGGCGAGACGCAGGCACTCTGACCCCATCAGCACTCTAGGGAGAATTTTTAACGACATGTGTTTCATGATATAAATCCTGCTAGTTGTCTCTTCTAAAAAGTGACAGGGATACGAAGAAGCTGGCTCTTACCCTGATCTTTTTTTTTCAGACACTGTCTCTCCAGGCACTGCTCAGTCAGACAGTCAGCATCACTGCTTAATGTGTTACTTTGTGGTTTATTTTTACCTTTTATGGCAATAAAGACAATTATCCAACAGAAGTCCCTGTGCCAAGGGCCCATGTGAGCTGCATACAATGCTTTCGCACCTCCCAGACACCCAGCTCCAACACACGCTCAGACCACAGCGACAGCCCCTAGGTGGATCACAAACTGCCTGGCTTGCTGGGCCTGGGCTGGGGTTATTGCTGCTCTCCAGGTGACACCGCGCTGTCGGAGGGCGGGCAAAGGAGCCGCTGCAGCAGTGCCGCTGGGGCTGTTTCACAGGATTGGCGTTTACCCACGATTTAACTCACGGCACCAATCCACGGAGGGACACAGCACGGCGTTTGGCAAAGCTGAGCCCATCTCTGTTTGCTGTAGCAGCACGTAAATGATTTATCACATTTAAAACTGGAGATGTGACAGACTGTACATTTCAATTCCATTTTTTCCTCCCTCTGATCTCCATGTTTTCCTGAAATTAGGCTGGACAGGCACCCAAACCAGAAGCATCTGTTTCTCCTTTCAGTGTCAGCAGTGTAAATAAAGTGTATTTGTGATGTTTTGATTTCATAAACATATTGGTTTTGGCTGTTCTTTAAGTATGCTGTGGAGCTTTGCTGCAGACTGATTAGTGTGGCTCTGATCCGTCGCCAGGCACACAGAAGTCTGTTTACAAAGCTGAGGAACCATCGGGAAGTGTGGGACCCTGCGTGTCCTTGACAAGAACTGTAATTTACCCCGGCCCTTCGCGGAGACAGCTCCTGGAACGGCAGCAGCTGAAGGGGCGATGGAGCTCGCGGGGTGCTGGGGGTGCTGGCACCCCTCAGCCGGCTGCCACTGGCCACCCATGGCCTCTCCATCCTGCTTCAACCTCCGCGGTGGCTATGCTGCCTCCACCGACAGCGCTCGCCAGCTAAAATCACGCTTGTTGCCACGGTGGGGAGCCAGCATCCTTCTGGAAGGGCGGTTTGTCTGGTTGCCAGCCTGCACAGAGTGGGCTAAATCCTTCCTGGGGCTCCGGCTGAAACCCTGCTGCCTGCTCCAAGCCCTGGGGCTGATTTTGGGTAGAGTAACCAAGCAACTCGACGTTTTAAAACTCAGAACAGATGCATAACCAGAAGAGGTAGCAAACAATTATTTAAATCATATTTTAGTTCTTTTTTTAATTATTATTATTTTTTAAATAGTGGAGTAGGAATATTTATTCACTGCAACTTGACTGGGGTGAGCAATGCTAACTAGTCTGCTTTTCCCAAAGAGGATTTTTAATGAGACATGCTGTGGCCTTGTGAACACAAAAACCAGGCATTTTCCTTGTAAACACAGCAGCACAGTGGTTTGCTGGAATTCACCCCAGAACAGAAAAAAACCCTCAGGTTAAAAGGTCACACTATAAGCAGATACTTTGCCATAGTTTACATTTTCAGATCTACAAACACGCATAAACACATTAGATTTTCCTCTGCCTACGAAATAAAAACAGTGGATGTGAATCCAGGCAGACACCGACCTTGGTGCTGCTGTGCTGCAGGGCTGGTTTGGGGACCCCCAGGGCTTGCAGACCCCAGCCCCACCTGGCCCCAATTCTGCTCCATGTTTCTTGCCTTGAAACTCCCTACGCCCTTTAGACATCAGGCAGAGCCATGACCTGGCAGTTTTTTTCCAATCGCCTTCCTGTATGATAGGCTGTTTGCCCAGGTAGCTTGGAGGAAGGTGAGGAGGAGGAGGGGATGCAGCAAACCCCATTTGCTCTCCAGGCTGGAAAGGTTGGTTATGCTCCAGACCAGCCCACCTGAGCATGGGAGTACTTTCTGGCTAATAAAAGTCAGTTGTGGGGCTTAGCGGCTACCCTCGCTGTTGATCATCTGCGTGAGAAAATGCAGATTTGCCTGTGACATGGCTGATTCAAGATGCAAGAGTAGCTCAGCCACAGAAATACAGAAATACTGTAGCATGGAGGGATGTTATTCAAAGGGCAAGCTTTGTCCAAGGAGATAAATAACAAAGACTGGGAAAAACATCAAAAGGAAGAGGGATTTTCTGAGAAGAAAAAGGGCTTTTCTCCAAGGAGACTGTAGTAAGTATCAGAGAGAGGAGGTATCACTGTCTCTAGCCTGTGCGGCTCGTGGCACTGCTGACCTTCAATCCAGGCAAAACTCTGCTCCTTGCTGAGGTCAAAAGTTGTATTTGCTTTTTGAGAAATGTGCCTCAGAGCTGTGGCTTCCTTTATCCAAAAGCAACAACCCTGCATTTACTGGGGAGGAGAAGAGAAGGGAAGACGATTGCAGGCTGAAGCTGGTATGGAATAGTTGCTTAAACATGACCCCCCCACTACCCCATGCAACCTCCTAATCCCAGCTGGGTAAAGCTGAGCTGCCAAGACCCACTGCAGGGCAGTGGTGCTGCTCAGCAGCGTTTTCATGCCAACTGAAAACAAAAGCCAAAGAATCAGCTATTTCTGACATTATGGCTAGATGTTTAACCAGAAGAAGCTGCTCAGCTGGGAAGCCCGATGCTCTGGAGGTGGATTCTAGTCTAAAAGGCTGAACCACAGCTTGGTTCCTATTGCCCTGAGTGAAGAAGGGAGAGGTCGGAGGTTGGGAAAGTGGCTTAAAAGCTGTCAGGTAGAAAGGTGGGAAAAGATCTCAACTTGAAACCACAGAATGGGCTCAGTCTGCTTTCAGATACCTGAGAAATTTCAGGCTCATCTTGCTATTTTTCCCCATCTTCCTTTATGTGGAAGGCAGCTGACATTACTTCTTTAATTATTTGTTTGTAAAACATGCAATTGCCTATTTCAAAATGATTTTCAAATTCAATTAGCTGCACGTTTCATTGACAAGACAGGAGACACAAAAAGCAGCCGACAGAAGAAAGGCATTTTTGAATACCTACACGGATAAAGAGCAGAGATGAAAAGCAGATGTTGGAGGCAGCTGTATAAAACAAATATTGGGTAGGCCAGAAAAGAGATCATAAAGAAATAACATCCCTAGCAATACGCTTCTCGAGCACAGTCTCTGCATTGCTGTGTGTAGCAGCCAGGTTTTTGGCTAGCCAGGTCTGCAGACACCACCTTTTGCCTCCCTGCTAAAGCTGCGCCAGTTTGTAGCCAGGCCAGTACCCCAAAACTGCAGAGAGCACCAAAGAGGCATCGCTCCAGCCTCCTCTGGGGCTGGGTGATGGCTCCATGCAACCATCTGATAAATCTTGTGAACCTCACCATTTCCTCCCCATTATTTACTGGCTGTAGAAACACATGCTTAGAAATGTTGATCCTTGATGTAAGATAATATCTAGGGAGCCAAAATATGCTGCCTCCACAGACGGTCACATATAAACTCATCAGGTAGATGCATTTGGAACAGCTAAAGCTGCGAGGTTAAAAAGGTTAAGACTGTATTAAGACCGTACTATTTTTTTTTCCCCCCACAAGAATCTTAATTTTCAGCTTTAAAAATAATTTTCAAGCTGCAGAAGGAGCACCTAAAAAAGCAAAGGGCAACGCTTCCCACTTGCCTTCAGTGCTGAAACAAATACACGCACAATTTGTTCCGCAGCAGTTAACACCCTTGTATGTGGGCTGCTTCTGTACTGCCAGTGCACGATGCGGTTTCAGAAACTTGGCTGAACCGAGAGTAATCACACACAAATTTCTAAACTGCCCTACTCTGCCAGAAGGACTCTTCTGCCCTCACTCCATGGGATGTGCTTACTTGAATTACGGTCTACCTGAATTTTCATTAAGAGCAAGGAAATGAGAGAAGAAATTAATCACAACTTCTACTTTCTCTTTCCTTTAAAGGGGGAAAAAGGCAACAAAGGGCGGGGGGGGGAGAGATTAACTAGTTGCAAAATAAAAGTTCTTTGTTTCCTCCACAAAGCAAAACGCCTTTCATAATCTTTTTCATTAAATCCTTCAAGCTCATTGCCGTCGCCAATTAAATTACGGACAGACATCTCCATGCAGCCTTTTCACTCCCACTGCCAGAGGCCACTCCGGTGCTCACGGCGTGTCCCCCGCCGATGCCCAAACCACATCGTGCCCTGCTGCGAGGCCACCGGTACGTGCCCCCCCTGTCCCTGCCACAGCGGCAGGCCCGAGTGCCCATGCCAGCGCACGTTACCGCCCAGCACAGGGCACGTTACCCGCTAAGCCCAGCCCAGACGTTTACGGGTGAGCTAAGGGAAATGAACACCAGCCCAGCCCGCAGATTTGTGACAGGGATAAATGCCCAATTCTTTCCAGGGACTTTGGAGTACCAGTGTCAATCGAGTGCAGAAATCCAAGTTAGGGCTTTGAAGGAAATAAAAATTACTGCATTTCACTTGGTCAAGTACAGGTTCATCTTTTCAGGCTAATAATGCTCGCTTGTTCTCATGAATGGAAGACAAATGCCTAATCTGTTCTTAATCCAACTTCAGAAAATTCTACTTCTTCCTCTAAGTAAATAAGAGTTCATGATCAGGCAAACAATGTATTAGTCATCTGAACATTTTTGGTCAATCTCCACATAGAGTGTAGCCATGGTATCTGCCTGCTACAAGCTCTTTCACTGCTGCGTATTTGTCAGCCTCATTTAAGCCCCCTCAACTGCTTCCGTAAGAAAAGTGATTGTGAAAAGTGTATCATAGAAAGCTCTTAATTAGGGTGTTTTCCAGTATAAAATTGAGAAAACAGAAAACCAAGCTGTATGGCAAGATTGAGGCTTGCTCATGGATTCCACTGCAGATCAAGGCTTGACCCAAACTACCGAGGAGATCTCCCACTGCTGTGAGCAGGCTTCCACTGCAAATCAATACACCATGCTTGGGAACTAAAGAAAGGAAAACTTCCCTGTCCTTTCCATTTGGCCATTTTGCCTTCCCCAGCCCTGTGGACGCTCCTGGAAAGCGTGCTCTAACACTGAAAGCACGAGGGGCAATTGAGCCTTCCCACTGCATGCAATTGCTTCATCCAGGTATTTCTAAGGACTGCAGATGGTTTCAGCCCAAATTTAATATAAAACACAGAAATGAGATTTCTTTTTCCCTAATAAATAAAAGCTACAATAATTGCAGGACAGGATGACTCGGAGATCTGGTGATTAAATACACTGTGAGACTCTTTGTCCTAGTCAATACAATATAAAACTTTAGTCAAGTTCCTGAGTTACAAAACTGCTTGTCATGGTAGCTTTCTCTTTGACACAAATGTTGAAGATGCCACATTTCATTGTCTGCAATAATTCTCCAAGGAGAGAAATTCAGGCAATGAAAATAGTTTGGCATTTGACCAACTATTTAAAATATTTAACAATGACCTTGAGAATTATAGAAGGATCCATTTAAAGCCTTAGTTTAAGGGGGAAAAAAAAAGACAAAAATATGTTTCCTTGCAGAATCTGATACTAATACATGTTTACTGCAATGCCTATCTCAGATATGCTCTGCACACAATGAAAATGAGCTTAAATACAAAGGAAAAAGGAAACAAGTTTAACTCCTTGTCTTAGAATTGCTCTGTGACCCTGCATGCGTTTGGAAATGAATTTCCAGAATACCCGATTACTTCATTCCAAAGAGTCAAACAGTTGCTCACAGCAAGGAGAGGGACTAGACCTTATTCTGATGTTTAAGTGGAAATTTTTTTTACTTATGAAAAGGATATTTGTGGCTCATTGTATTTATGGCAGGTCCAGCTGGCAGAGTAAACGAGCCACAGATCTGCCTTAGACCAGACCACTCGAGGCAAAGCTTCCAGGTGGACACACCAAAGGCATCGGCTTCTGCACCTTCTGGGTGAGGGCAGATCACGTGGAGAAGCCCAAAGGACGGGATCAGAGCTCTCTGCCAGTGACAAGGTGCTCCTGGGGACCACCAGCAGTGAAGGACTTGGGCAGAGCGTTAGCAGAAAATATGTACATATCAAGTCCCACTTACCCTTTATAGTTTCCCACCCATGACCATGCTGTAGAGGGGGCATATTTGGCTAAGAGGAGCAGAAAGCCACTTCCCTGGCCAGTTAAACTGGGCACCACAGGGCCACTTGGGTGGGGATGGAGGTGGGAGAAGGGCGCCCACGTCACTCTGGGGTCCCCGTTCTCCGGGCTTTGGGCACAGACAGTTCATGGTGCTTTCCCCATCACCACACCTTCCTGCCATTAAACTACAACTGCTTCTACTTTGTATTTTCAGTGTACACCTCTCTGCCACTTATCGTTTCTAAACACAAGCGCAACTTCAGCACCTTTTAAGGCTTCATTTGTACAAAAATCTTAATTTAATAGGTGTGTGGTGACCTGCATGCTGCTATGACACGTTGCCTATGTGTTAAAACTCTTACTTTCCTCTTCTAGCAACCTGAAAAACAAGCCCTGGAAGAACAGGTGTTTCTTCAACATGGTTTTTGTGGTCCAACAGACAGGAAGATGAGCTTTTTAGTGGGGAGATCCTATTTGTCCTTACAGACCAGTGTAACTGGCTACTTAACGTGTGGCCCTCTTTAAGGCTGCGAAACTGTGTGACTTCTTTGTCCCATATTATGAGGCCCACCAGATTTCCCTGTATTTCTTAGCAGGTGTAACCCTGGAGAGAGAATCCACACAAGAGCCCTGGGGAAGCAGCGCACAGATGTGCTTTGGGTCAAACTGCAAAGAAATGCGGGTGTCTCCAAACTGAAAAGCTCAGAACAGGGCAAAAGGACAGATGTGATAGCCTGTGGCACTCGAGGTCAGATAAGTATGTTGGGGTCCTCTGTGCTTTAACCTCTACTAGCTCTTATCTGCCTTTTTATGGGCTACAGACTGCCAGCTGCTTACTCATGTCCCAGGATCACAAAAATTAGAAAGGAAACCATAACCATCTTGGTTTTGTCAGCACAAGAATGTTTACTTCAGTCTATGCATTTAGTTTTGGTCATGGCTTTTCACATTCAGTGGATCTTCCCCAGCTCCCAGTCGCTCAGTGATGCTCTTCCTGTAGGTTAACAGAGAGATCTGGGAAATTCCAAAAAGCTTCCAGACTTCCAATCACAAGCCACAAACAAAGATAAACCATATCATTTATATGGCACATTTTCCACTAAATGCCCTTGGATTCTACCACATTTCTGCTCCGTTTTGAGGAGCTCCCTGCTCCAGCAGGACCTATGTTATCCATGCTGCTACTGTAGCACTGCTCAAGCCTGCATCCATGCTTAGTTTTTATAGACCTAGAATCAACCTTTCAGATACAGCATAAACCTAGCAGGTTTTTTTTCCCCAAAACAGTCTTTTTTTGGGGAAAAAGCAAACCCTACAACCACCAATTTTTTTATTATCTTGTACCTCTTAGGAGGATGTAGGAAACCATGTCATGAATCAACACTTCGAAGTATTATTCAAACAAAGATCAAAACAAGCACTTCGAATCTAAAGAGAACATAGAAAGTTATGCAAACAACCCCAAGGAGATCCAGCAATGCCACCAGACTTCGCAGGGCCACTGCTGAGCCACAGCGTGCCTTAACAGACAGAGGCTTCTTCTGTGAGTTTGGTCAAAAAGTCGTATCAAGGGAATAGGTATGTAGAAAGTAATCAAGGTAAGAGTCAGCCAAGCAGCAGGTGGCTTGTCCACGGCCTCTGGAACTGGCCCTGTCGTAAAGCTCAGATTTGTTTGGTTTTGTGTGACCTGCCCAGAGATGGAAGGAATTTGGCACATGCACCTGAGCTCGTCTTCACACCAAGGCTGCCCGTGGCAAGGGCAATGTGGCCCCTTTTCTCTGCGATTCAAGATGAGAAATCTGGGTGAAATTCACCTGAGCACCTGGCAGCATTTCTTGCCATTTTTATACCTACACATTTTCAATCTTATTCTCCCTTAATTTTTGTAACATATCTACATGCTATGCATTTATTTTCAGCAATATTTGCATTATTTTATAACTCACTTGGTGTTAAATGTTAGTATTGTCAATAACATGGTTTCAAAACTATTTTTTGGATGACTTTTTGAACTGGTTGCCAGCTGCGCAGAACGTGGAACCTAGATCCAACTTTCTGTTAAATGTTTTTCAAAGAAAAGAAGATTTCTTTAGGGATATGGAAAGTTTTTTGAAGATTTTAATTGATTTTCCCCTCTATCCTCAGTTTTGGTATCTGACCTGGATCCATCCGAACTTGCTGATGGATGGCAGGGACATGGGGGGTCAAAAGAGTGTGCTGAAGACACAACCTGCCCCTGCAGCTGTCAGACATCGCTGTTAATGAAGGAGAAGCAAAGACTGTATCTGTATAGCAGAGGCAAAGAACTAGCTTTTCTTGAATATTAAGGCCACAAATTAAAAAGGCATTTATTACCAGAATAAAATAAGTGATCCGCTCCAACAGTGAGCCCAGTGTAATGCTCCAGGGGTCTGGAGCTGGGGAGGAGCTGGGAGCTCTCGCTGCAGCTGCGGTGGCGTGACAGCGGCGCGGCTGAGCGCTGTCCCGCTGGGCTGGCAAAGCCCCTCGTGTGTGAAATGCCAAACACGTCCACCTCCGACTTGGAAGATAAAGCACACGTTGGGGATTGCACAAGCACCAAGAAACAGTCGCACGAGGTCGTGTTAATCACTTACATGTGCCGATTATTAGTTAAAAAGGCTAAAAGGAAGGGAAAGATCAAGCGAGACTAGACTTCGTTTCATACTTTTCAGCAATAACACTATAGATGTTATTTTTTAAATCCCGAGTGCATGAGCTGTGCCGGCACATGCTCAGGCCCCACGCCACTCGCCGGGGGGGTGGTGAGCATCCACCCTCCCCAGCCCTGGAGCACATTTACAGAGTAAGGAAAGCCGGGGTGAGACCTACAGCCACCCAAGCTGAGTTCTCTGCACCGGGAAATTTGTCCCTTGAACCAAACAACCTGTTGTGCTCCAGCACGGCTCTGCCCATGCCTGTAAGAGCAGATGCTGCAGCACGACCTGCAGCATCCTTCATTCCCATGGGCACCAAAGCAGCAGCAACGCAGACTAAGACTTCACCCAACACCAGGACAATAACAACCGACCGGGAACAATTCTGTGAAGCAAAAACACACCGCTGCTGTTTTTCAGTGCAGCACCATACCAAGGTGTGACTGAGGCTGTGCAAGGCGATGCTCACTTCAAGCTGTTCCAGCAACTTATCCCTTAAGAAAAACGTATCACCTGGAAAGCAAAGAGCACTTGGCCTTGGCTGCGGTGTTGGCTATGGGAAGCGTTTTATGGGTCTGCCTAAATATTTGGGTTTCTGCTCTCTTGCATGTTTCCACCAGCCTTCTAGTCATCCTGCAAAAATAGAAATTCCTCTTTTAAGGAGATAATTAACTAACCCTGAGCAGCTGCAAGGAATCAAACATGGCAAAAGACACTGAACCCAGCAGTGCTCATAGCCAGCTGCATAACATTACTGTTTCCTACCAAGGTCTTTCCTCAACATTAGGCAAAAAAAAAAGGTAAATGAAGATATAAATCAGGCAACGTCCATTTGCTCTTTTCTGATATAATTTTAATGTGAAGCATGCCTTGTGCAGTCTAACTTATCCAAGCAGAGTCAAGCAACGCCTGAGAGTTTTCTCTGGGGGACTGGAGCAGCCCCAGGCGTTGGGAGTGGGGCACAAGCAGCACACACCAGGGCAGCCGAGGGGGCTGTGACCACAGCGCTGGCACAGCCTCAGACGTGTCAGGATTTCACCCCGCGTGCGGCTGCACCTCTCGCTGCACAGCTCTTCAGAGTCCGAGCGTAGCCCCTGCCCACTCCCCTGGACATGTCCTATAGCCTGTGAGCGAAAACGCTCATCAAAGAGACCATAAAATTAGACAAAGGGACACACTGCCCGAGGCCATCTGTTCCAGTGGGTTGGACAAGCACCGAGAGGGAGGAATCACTGTCTGATGACTGAACAACTTCCAGTGCGAGAACGATTCGGGTAAGCTTTGTCTGTACCTTCTCCTATGCTTTTAAGCGATGGGTTCCCATTACTGATATGCAGAGAAATGACCACCTGGAGTACAAGATATTGTACAAGATAGGAAGCAACATATTGGAAGGTGATCTGGAAAAAAAAGTTTCATATTTAAAACACCATGGTGACAGCTGGGGATCTGACCGCTTGCCACAAGCAGCCTCTTCAAATCAAGACACCAAAGAATCTGGCTGTTTTGTCTGCTCTGGCTTCCGAGAGAAATAATTCACATTATTTCAGGTAATAATCTGCTATGGCAGCACTGCACAGGTTGCTTGTACACTTATTTTTGGGGGTGAGATAAGTCTGTGAGAGCGAGCTCTACGTGTTCTTTGAAAAAGAGAAGCCTCCAAGCTAAAATTGCAAGAATAGTTAACGAGTTACACAACTGCAGCTCACTTTTCAGTATTATATGAAAAGCAGAAGGAGAACACATTTGCAGTGACCCTCAGAGACAGAATTTGGCAAAGCACTAAATGCTCTTGGTGAAATAAAACAGTTGGGGGAAAGACATGCCCTGCAATCCTTTTGCTTATAATACCAAGTATAATATTCAATGGTCTTCAGAGACTGAAAACTGCTCTGCTGTTTTTGGATTAAAATGAATTGATTCAACTGTAAATTAACAGCAGATGACTTGTGGGAATGTTTATTCCCATATTTACAGTTTTAGACTATTTTTCATTCTTTAAAAGCGTTAGAGCAGAAAGCAGCTTGGGCAGGGCTCACCTGGAGCTCCAGGTAGGCAGCAAGAGCCACCGTTATGGGCACCCAGTCTCGGCCATTGCTTGGCAGTACCACCAGCCCCCCCCCAATAACGCAAGTTTAAAAATAAGCAGATGCTTAACTTCTGTAATGGGCTGGGGTATGATTGAGCACGTGCTGAAATGTTTTGCTGACTCAGAGGCCAAGCCCTGCATGGGCAGAGAACGGGTATTTATAAAGCGCAGGTGAGCCCCAACCGCAGCTGAAGCAGCACTTCATAAAAACACGGCGGAGGAGGCAGCTGCCGACAGAGCAGCAAGGGCTCCTTGGCTTGGGAGAAAGGAGCAAGGGCTGTATCCTACTCATGTGCACGCTGCTTCAAATCTCTAGGGCCAGCTTTGCCACGGGTGTAAATTGGCACAGCTCTGAACGCAGGCAGAACACGTTCACTTAAGCAAGCTGTATTTTTAAAAAGCTGCTTTCAAAGGTCTGTACCACGATGAGCTGGAATGCAAGCCCAAAACTGCTATCAGGAAAAAACTCCTAATTCTCTCAGCTTCTGACAAATCAGCTCTGCTCTACCTCATCCCTCTCTTCTTACATCAGGTTTGCACGGGAACGGTAGTTACAAGTAAGATCTCTATCAAAAGAGGCTCGCTCCTGAGCACAGCTCTGCGGCACTGCCCGCTGCCCTCCCCGCCAGCCCGCAGCACTCTGCTGCTCTTGTTTGGCAAATTGCCTGGGCATTTTGGCCGCCTGTTCAGGAAGCCTTAGTGCCAGAGTGTGCTGGCTGCTCCGAAACCAGATACTACCCTCTCTCTCCAAAATTCGTTTGGTGTTAGCAATCTTAAATCACAATGCTAATTCTAAAAAAAATTTAAAAGGGAAATGAATTATCAGAGCTTCTGATTTAAGCTCCTTCTTCATGGACTTTGAATTTCTTTGGAGTGGGGACAGAGGAGGGCTGTTCCCCCACCATCCCATCGCCTCCTGGCTCAGCCATTCCCAGATTTCCCCCCGTGTTTGCAGACCTGCACCTGCCCAAGCCCTTCACAGACCTAGGCGAATCCCAGTCCCTGCAGCGTTAGGTTTAGGGATGCTCCCTCGGTGCTGCAGTTACACCTGGCTTCATCCCTTCCTTAACCAAACTCCTGCTTGACCTTATCTAAGGACTGAAATAAAATGGCAAAACTCCACAGCAGGGAGGATTACACATTCCTTACACATTCATTTCACCTGCCTGTTGTAGTAGCTGAAATTTCCATACTTGCAAGAAAGAGTGGGTGCCATCTCCCACCTCCTTCCTCTGGCCCCAGCAACGTGGAATTTTATCAGAGCATCTGCATGACACTGTGGGACCAATCTGACTTTTTGTCAGGCAACAACAGTTTATCAAATGAATGCAGTTAGCATTACAGCCACTGCCCCTCTCAGCTGCTCGTCAGGGATGGCTTTGTGCCCAGTAGCTCTTCATTCACAGGCTCTATACTGCTCGTTGCAGAGCTGAAACAACTGGGCACCATTTTGCTGGTAAGTGAGGCTTGAATTATCACGGGAAAATTATTTTTACAAATGCACCTGTGGGCTGTAGCTGGTTGACCAGTGCTCGTACCTCAGGTGGTGGTTGAGGATGGGCAGAACAAGTAAGACTGTTCTCTCTCCTGCGCATTCAGAGCAGCTGCCTTATCTGACCGCAGGGTTTTTGCTCCCTACCCTCAGCACCACTGCTGTAAAAGCAACAAGAGGCAAACCAGAAATAGCTAATGCTCCCCATGGTAACATCCAGCAAACTCTGGGAGTCGGGGCATCTGCCAGCGGTCTGTGGGAGTGAACTGATTTGCACTACGTGACCTGGGTTTCCATGCAAGTTCGAACAGTGCCTGCAGCTCCCCGGCAGCTCGGCCCGCTGGGCTTCGGGCAGGGACACCTGAGCTGAACAAAGTCCCTCAGTCCTAGGAACAGTGCAGGGCTGTCAGCAGGCCAGTTCTCCCTGGCTGGCAGGCTTCATTTCTCAGCAGAGTTAATTAGCACAGGATGAGCTGCCTCTTCAGCAGGAGCTCAAGCCTCTGCACAGCACTACCTTGTCATACAGTCACAGGATCCCCCATCACAGCAGTAAAAACAGGTATATCTGGAGTATTTGTTTCTAATGCAAGGCCGTGTTTGCAAATGCAAACATGCAAATGCACACAAAACCACGAGGAAGACACCCCACACTCACTCATGGAGATGTTTAAAAGGTTCATCATGTTTTGGGGCACCCACTCTGACAACAGAGCTGACCTTCAGGTGCTGAGTACCCATTTCCTGAAGATCAGGTCTCTGCAGCACGCACAACCTCCCGTTGACATCCTAGGTACTGATTCCAGGTCATCATCTGCTCAAAATCCAGGCACACACAGCTGAACAGACCCTGATACTGCTGCTTCTGCCTTATTTGTAAGAGGGAGGCAATTAGGCAGAGGAAGACAAAATATCAGGTTACTTATTTTATCTCATTAGAGGCAGGAGGAACAGACTTTACTGTGTGACAGTACATGTGTGCAGGGTCACAGAGAAAGCAGCAAGAATATCATGCTAAAAACTTAATGTCAGCCATGCTGGATCCTTCGTTTGAGGGAATAAGCAGGTTTGAAAAAGAGAACAGGAATAGGGAGATGGTACTTGCTGCCTCCATGGCTGAGTTAATCAGCAACGGCAACAAGAGAAAGGCTGTGGGCATTTCTCAGATGAGTTTCTTTAATACTGAAAGGGAGAAAAATAATGGGGTTTATGGTTTGGTGGTTTGGGTTTTTTTCTGAGCAGCTGGAAAAACTGCACGTTAGAGAAGAACCTAAGAGTGTGAGTAACCCAGAGACACGGCTGTGTCCAGATAGTGTTGGATTTAAGCCTGTGTCAAATGCCTCTGACGTTTCCCCTGGCTCAGGCAGGCTCGGTGGCTGCGTTGAGCTCTGTGCTGCCACAGCCTACTGGCTGCAGGTCCCCAAGGAGTTAAAGTCAAGCAGGTCATGCTTATACTATTTTGCAGTCATTTTGGAACCATAAAACATATTGCTGAGCTTCCTCCAAGTTTATGGCTTTGGATCTCATGCTCTTGCTCAGGCTGCATCTCCTCGTATTTATACCTGCTTGCGCTTGGCACTAGTTTCAGGTGCCTTTTCCAGAAGCCCAATTTTCTTGCTTTTAGGAAAAAAATCTCTCAACTTTACATCAGGATCACAGAAATGTGGTAGCTCAGACTGACATCCAGCTGTTTAATTGGGTCCACTGGAAAATGTAGACATCATCTTACTAAACTAACAGATTGCCTGTCATTAAAGCCTCCTTGAGGAATTCCCTCGAGTCACCAAAGCAGTGCTTTGCACCGTCCTAGCAGAGCTAAACACACGAGCAGTGTCTTCTCTCAGGCAGTGGGACTAGATGATCGTTGTAGGTCCCTTCCAACAGAAATTTTCTCTCTTCTCTTCTCCTGCCATGCTCAGCTACGGGAGGGGGCTGGTGGTGGACGGGTAAGACAGCCTGAAACCCCACGGGTGGGAACACTCCTTCTACAAACTTTCTGCTCTGCAGAATATCCTGTTCTGAATCACAAACATGGGTTTCTTCATGACAGAGGTGGCCACTTGAACGCATAGAAAATGGGGGTGATTCTCCAAGTTATCCACAGTACTGCCATTAGCCAAAACACTGATACTGTTGTGAGGCTGTAAGAATGTATTGAATTATCTGCTTTCCACTAAATAGAGAGCCAGGAAAAAAGCTCATGAAGAAGTCTAAGTTTACCTGAAAATCAAGCCAAACGAGTTTTTCTCTCTCCCACTTCTGTGTGCTTCTGTAATGGAACGACTTTGAATCTGGAGGTATCAAATTCATAGCAGTTTAAATGTTAAATGTGGACTGAAAAAGCAGAGCTTTTTAAAAGATTTCATTGAACGTTGTTTTTCCTCGCGCAGTCTCCCCACTTGTGCAAATTGCACGTAAACCTTTCTACAAGCAGTCTATTCATAGTGACACTGGCTACCAGATTTCCCTCCGCTCACAAAGTTGTTGGTCCAGCCCCAGTCCCTCGGCTTCATTAAAGGGTTTGTGTTTGGTGGACACACTGTGGGCTCCTTTCATCTCTCAGTCTCCGTTCGGGCTATTTTTAAAAGTCAGGTTCAAGTGCTGAGCCTGGGCAGAGCTGCCACCGGGATCGCCGTGCCCGGCGTGTTTACAGAGACCTGCTCAACTGAGAGCCAGAGCAACCTCAATGCTCAATATAGTGTCCTAGAACTCAGAGCATGCTCAGAATTTATGCAACTCAAGAAATCCTCCTGGGTAGATTAAGAAAAACTCACCCAAATAAACGAGACCAAATGGCCAGTGCTGCATTGACTGACCGACAGCCTCGGGACAGAGGGGCTAAAGCCAGACTCCTGCCTGCTCCCTGGTCGTGGCATGGGGAGCTTTGGTGAGCAGAGATTTTGCTGTATCTACGTTCCAGGGTTCATTTTGTGGTATTTGATGGGGTTTTTATATTGTTTGTGTAGCAGGTTAGTGCAGCCTTCCCTTCTGCTCATTCCCTGCGAGCACCAGCTCCTCCTTGGGGGAGAAGGGACCAGAAACTTGCCTTCCTTGCTCCCTTCCCAATTCCAAACCTCCCTTTAGAGAACGGGGACACAGCCATCATTCTCTGTGCTTCTGCCAGACTGAAGACAGTTCTGCCTGCAGCCAGGAAAAGCAGCATTGCTTTGTCTGTGCCTCTCTGAACTGAAGCACAGCCTGCTCCCTCCCAGCAGACCGGAGACTGCTTTTCCCCAGCTCTGCTCCCTGAAGGCACTTTGGCTGGGTTCTGGCCCTGCTTTCACACTCGCAGCTACGCCAGGCTCTGTGCCAGTTGCTTTTTTGCCTGGGGCTCTCTGGACCAAAAAAAGACGCATGCAAACCCCTGCCAGGAGCACAGGTTGAGGTTTTCCAGGCGAGCTGCTGGGTCCAGCCTCGGGCTGCTCCCAACGTTTCCCTGGGGCTAGAGAGATCTTGAAAGTGCTCTATGCCTGTATGCATGTCAAATAACTCCAGGACTAAAACAAATGGTCTTTAAGTCAGTAGATGATCAGAGAGTACCCACATTTCAAATACCTTTTTCTCTGTACTATAAAGGCAAGTAATAACAGCTCCCAAATCACATTTCAAAATTTTCTCAAAAACTGTCCCAAGAATCTCTGTTGCTGTCATTGTTCGAGGAAGCTTTTGAAATCTGGCAAGAAAAAAACCCTCTGAGCTAGGTAAACTCTTTCTTTGTAAAGACTTAGACAATTTTTCAAGATCTGAAACCTTCTGTTTATCATCCTGTGCACCAAAGTGGAGTGGTAGCTTGTGCAGAAAACAACCTACTTGCTGGTACAAAAAATGTGCAGATAACTGAAACAGTGGCATTTCTTAACTTTGGAATGCTCAGTGTTTGCAGTCTAAATTTACACCAATGCTCCCTCCACACCTGTCTGAGATTAAGACACTAGGTAGGAAGCAAATTCTAAATGGCACTGTGGGAAATTGTTTTTATTTGTAAAAGCAACGTGTACGAGCCAACAAAATGGTCTCAAAACCTTGTCTGGGTCAACGCTGCCAAGGCAGTTCTGAAAAACACAACCACTTTTTACAGTAAACCCTTCCTCATCCTTTACTGAGGAGTTCCTTCCATAACCGAAAGTCCTTCTGCACAAGCTCTGTAAGTCTGATAGTCATGGCTCAAAACACTTAAAATTTTTCAGTGTAAGTTGTATGGAGAACTGCGGATTTGAAGTATAAACAGCACAGTTCCTGGTTGTCCTCATCCAGCATCTCTAACCCATGGACCTTGGTGTAGATAAAGCTATACAACCTGCTGGCAGGGCTAAGCCACAGACAGCAAGCAAGGAAGCCTTTGAGAGTTATTGTGAGTTTTGTGAACACAAATGTCCACCTGTGAACAAGATTCAGGATCTAGTTTGTGATGGCTCCAGGACATGCTCTTTCTGCAGAGCTTTCCCTCAGAACATAACTAGCACATAAATCAAAATGAAGCACAAAAATTGTTCAGGAATCTCACAAGATACGATACACATCTTTAGAGTCAGGCTTTCCCTTATTTTTTTTTAAGCAAAAGTATGCTGCACATTTCAGAAAAGTTGATATAAAATATCCAGTCACTTACTTCAGGATTCCCTGGCATTTTGAGCAGCTTGTATTGAGATTTCTGTAAGTACTTTTCTGGTGGGCTGGTGATGGGGAACCGTCTGGATGTGCTCTGGGCGGTGGAAAAGCCTTGTGCTATGCCCAGCTACCCACTGCACATCAGATGACAGACTGCCTAGTTAAACATGGCAATGACATCTTGATTAGAAAAAAGAAAACATCAATAAATGTTAGAGACCAGCAGCTGGTAAATCTATACATAGGAAAACAAATAACCATGAGCTTTGATTGTTCAAGTTCGCAGCAGAGATTACTTACCTTGGCAGATACATATTCAAGACATACAGCTTGTAATTCCTTAGCTAGTGCTAAGCAAAACCATGTGTTCTTCTAAAACAAGGGGAAAGTTTAACTCCAACACTGTGCAAAGGCAGAGCCATGGTCATAACTTGTGCTCGTAGCAAAACTAAACTGACAAGGGCCAAGCAAAAGGGTCCCAGAGAGGAAAAGAGCAAAGACTGAGCAGCAGCTGGAAGAGAAGCAAAAGGTGGGTTACAGACCCATGGCAGGGATGGGGAGAACATGCCCGCCTGACCACAGATACACCCATGGCAACGTGGGGTGAAAAATGAGGTATTTAATCATGAGCTTCTCCAGAGATGGGAAGTTATGGTGCTTCCCATGACTTCAGGTGCAGCAGCATCTCAAAAAATGAACCAGGGGCCATCTCAGCAGCCCCTTCCCCTTCTGTCCTGAGGAAGCAAGCCATAGCCGCGGGGCTGGCTGCGTACTCCCCCTTCTCCACAACCAGACATGCTGCAGGATCATTTTAATAAACTGACAGCTCTGTTGCCTATAAAGCGGTCCGAGGATGAGAAATATAGGACTTTAAAGTCACCTTGCTATCATGTGGCCCTCATGCAACCTAAACCAACTGCAGTGGTAGCAAAGCTGAGCCCCTGCACTGGGTAAGTTTCTCCTCCCATCACATGGCTTTATTAGGATTCTTCCTCCCTCCTCCAGATAAAGGACCATTATTAAAAATGGTTGTAAAATTGCTGCTTACTACCCAAAAAAGCCTCTATTTTGTTTCATTCCCCATGGATTGTATTTTGTTGGTGCTGCTGAAAGCTGAGACTGAACTGTCATTTGGCGACACTGTCCTCATTAAAAGATAATGCAGTCAAAAAATAAATAAAAGTATGTGAAAAAGAAAGAGATTGGGAAATACGAGTGGTGTGTTGAACCCTGAGCTGTGCCTGCCACCAACTGGGCCAGCAGCCGCTGCTCTGCCTTGCCAGCAGCTCCCCGAGCGCGGGCACAGTATCAAAGCTGGCAGCTGCCAGAGGTACGTGCAAAGTGCTCCTGTGATTAAAGATGCATCCGTCATCGTTATAAATTAGCAGAAGCCAAGTTTAAGTGTGAAGAGCCAACAAGAAGGAGAAGTTTAAAAAAAAAAAAAAAGAGGCTACAGTTTTCTATCACTCACATTGCAAAAGATGCAGTCCCACCAATACTGGAGCAGGGCACCCCAGCCAAAGAGGTGAAATCATACTTCTCAGGGGATGTTTTGAAATAAGTCATTTACTCTAAGGTGAAGTGGAGGACCATGTGCTTGGCAGTCAAGGGCAGCTTGTACCAAAAGGCTGTGTTGAAAAAGGGGGGCGATGAGGAATTTGGAAGCAGTTCAGCAGGATTTGGAAGATGGTAGGAGAGGTGGTTAGGGAAAGCTAAAGAAAACAAAAAGAAGGGAAAAAGTGTTTACAGAAGAGGTGTAACAACGACTTGACAGAGAAGGGAAAGTGTCTGGCAACTATTTCTGGTCAGAAAAATGTTAGTAGGATCAAAGTGGCGCTTAGGAAGGCTCTGCTCCTTTTCAAACTGCTTTGAATGAACTACACTCAGCAAAAGTGATAGTGGTAAACTTTACACAGGGACCTTGTAATGTAACCGTACTATTTAAAGATGTGTCAGCATTAGGATAAATATAGCATCCACTAGTAATGGTCCGAGAAGTCACTTCAAATTCACATGAGAATATTTATCACAAGCCGCAGCAGAGTCCAGCCATGCCCCGGCCGCAGCGAGAACTCCCAAAGCAAAACCTCCCCGTGCTGCTGCAGAAAACTGCCCTGCAATGACCGGAGCTGGAGCTTGGTCTGAAACCGGTACCAAGAAACACTTCACTCAGGTCCCACTGGTCCACACACGGCCTCTCAGAGGAGACATAACCCAGGGACCCAGGCCACGTCTCGTCGTTAAAGTTCTGTAGGAGACGGGGTGACAACCCCAAGGACCTGGACAAATTCCAGGCTATTTAATTACTTTGTGTCTCCCTGAATTCCTCCGGCACTTCCCTTTGGGCGTGCTGTTTTCTGCTTCCTGTCCTGAAGCACAGCACAGTGCAGCTGGAGCTAGATCCCCCCTCCCCCCCGCCCCGGCATGGAGCTGAGAGCCTGCTGGAAGATGCTGGCTTGATTGAAAACTTCTTTTCCAGTCCTGCAAGGAAACTGCATCTGCAGCTCCTGCAGAATTGCTGCCTCTCGCCAGGGCTGGGGTCTGCCTTGCAGCTCTGCTCCTTGCAGCCCCGCTCACCGCTGCACAGCGAAAGCAGCTTCACGGCAAGCAGGGAAATCACACACACCAAACCTACAGAAAAGGGAGCCAGCAGCCAAATCCCCGAACAGGCAGGGCTGTGCCAACAGGCCAGAACTCAAAGAGGGTGGTTTCACAGAATCCCAGAATCATCTCGGTTGGAAAAGCCCTTGAAGCTCCTCCAGTCCAACCATGAACCTCACACTGACCGTTCCCAACTCCACCAGATCCCTCAGCGCTGGGTCAACCCGACTCTTCAACCCCTCCAGGGATGGGGACTCCCCCCCTGCCCTGGGCAGCCCATTCCAACGCCCAACAACCTGCAAAGAAATACTTCCTAAGAGCCAGTCTAATCATGTCATTTGGATGAGAATGCTATTTGAATTTTGAATCTGAGAAATTCCACATTAAAAATGGCTTTTGGACAAAGGAAAAACAAAACTGCAAATACACATCCACCTAATCTTCAGCCTTCCCAAGTTTTACATGTAACCCCTGTTGTTGTGGTACCAGATAATGCATAAAACCAGAAGGGAAGGGATTATCTGAATATGGTTAAATCTCAGAGGAGTGGCTGGTTTCACAAGGGCTCTGGAACTTTGGCAGCTAAATCCCAGGGCACTGAAGATCAAGAAAATTTTAGTCAAAATTCTAAGCATCTTATGGAAGGAAGGATGGTGTGAACCCCGTCCTGATGCAGATCCAGCAGGGCACAAACTCTGCTGAGGGAATAAATTAGCTAACATTTAGCCCCGGTGACAAATACAGAGCACCAGCTTCTCCTGTGCAGCAGCCTGTGCCCAGGGTGGACTCAGTGAAGGAAGGGACTCGGTGCCCTGAGAGCAGATGGAAGAGCGTATGAGATGGCCATGGTGATGGGGAGCAATGGGCAGGGGGTGAGGACACAGTGCCCTAGGCATGTGGGTAGGCTCAGGCCAGGGAGGGAGGAGAGCATAAAAGCAAAAACCTCTCCTAGTTGTGACAGGAACTAATCAAACCCAAATAGAGTCCACAGCAGAGATGGGCGAAGGGACAGCAGTGGAGGGTGGTTTGAAGACTTGGCTTGGAAGGCCATCATGAGTCAACAGAAAAATAGTAAAAGAAAAGAAGTCATTGCCCTGTTGGTGTTGCTTTCCTCTGTAAAAACAATGCTTTTAAAAGTGTTTATTCCCCTCTGATAACAAAGGGAAATGTTATACAAGGATTTCCATTCTTATCTAGGGAGCTCCTAGACAGGGTGGCCTTTCCCCTGGCACGGCAAGCTGCCTCTCCAAGCTCCTCTTCCTCCTTTGGGAGTAAAAACATTTTCAGAAAAGCAGCTTTTATTCAGTATATCTTCTGTATTTATTTGTCTTGATGCTCTTTTTTCAACCTGATAGCACTGCAGAAACACCCATCTCCTCTAAAAGGACAACTGGGTCTCAGTTACTGTGTGACTTGGGCACCGGGTCTTTCCATATGATGAGCAGTTGCAAATGCCAGAAAGTCATTAGTATTGGAACAAATCCTCCACTTGTGGTGAAGTGCCCCATGGCAGCCTTGTACCAGATATTGAAATATTGGTCATGACAGGCATCCCGAGGCACTGCTGTCACTGTACCCTCAGACCTCGGAGCATGGCAGGGGCTGGGACATCTGCGTTCTCTGTACCACAACCTGTTGGCAGCAGCCAAGCAGTGTCCACGTGTCGCAGCCCGAGCCCTCCTTGAGCACTCCAAGGAAGCAAACAGAGACCATCTGTTGTTCTCTGCTGACAGCACGCCTCTGTATTTTAAATCACAGCACTGGTGATACTGTTTTCAAGGTGGCTCAGGCTCAGATGCATGCCCTGAGCTCCCCATGTCTGAAGGAAAGTTCAGTTCAAAACGCTGTAGTTTGGACTCATCCATATTTCTGAACCTCACAAGCTGCACATCTTGTCCTGTATCAGCAACACTGTTAAGCTAAGCCCTGACTGATACCCACTGTATATGTAATTAGATATTTGCCATTACCTCCTTGCTATCACTGAGGAGTGTGTTTGGCCCATTAATAACTTCTCTCCAGGTGATGCAATGAAAATATGGCTGAATTCACTTTCTAGAGGACACCTGGTGACGTGCAGCATGCAGTACGCCTTCTGTCAGCCATGTTTCTTCAGTGTTAGTCTGGGCATGAATTTTGGGTTGTAAACTAGAAGCTTTGGGATTGATTTGTAACTCCAGGCTGGACTTCCAGTGGATGCCAGGTGTCTGCTATAGGCTATCGTGGTCCTGGAGAAAGAGAGAGTCGGTTGGCAGAAAGTCAGGTCCTGGTGCACCAGGAGGCGTTTGTGAGAGCTCCCTGATGAGCACTTTGGAGGTGTTTTGGGGCCATCTGCATGGAAATGGCTTCCAAGGAGATACGTGTGCTCTCAGATGGGAGCTGGGTCCTGCCCCTCTGTATGTGAGGCTTTTCAGTCAATGGAGGAGGGATCTTCTCTTGCATCAGGGAAACCTTGATATGCTCAACTCGCACTAAATTACTGCCTTTAGTTTCAAATAAAAGGAAATTGGCCAATGTGTATATTTGCATACCTGATGTTTATGTTGCTTTAGCCCAGACGCAAATAGCAGTTTGTAGACTGAAATATAATGATCCAGGGCAAAGCGGAGAGAAACAAGAAATGCTGGAGAGAGCCTGGAATCGGCAATTCCTGCACTAGGTCAAACAGTCAAACGTTAAAGAAATATCTTTTTCCTATTGTTTCTGGTTTAGGTGGACTGCAAGCAGGGGAGGATGTCAGAATCCCAAAGCACAGCAGAGAAAAAGTTGCTGTATTCTCTATAAGCTGATGTAAAATAGAGACTTGACCAGCCTAATTCCTGAACATTGAGATCGTTTGGAGAAAAAAACATACACACCCTCCACAAATGCAAAAATACGTCCTGACACAGAAGAGGATGAAAGAATGTAATGGAAAATAAACCTCCCAAGTTTAAACCTAACAAACCGGCCTCTTCTCCATGAGAAGAGAGGATCCCAAGGTACAGACCTTCCCCAAATAAGATAGTTGCTGGCTGGATGCTGCTGCCTTCCCACATTTGCTCACAAGCTGAGCAAGACTGTTTGCTCCTTCTCAGCAGACGGTCATAACTGCTTTATTGCAGACTCTAGTGAACCAAGGCAGCAAGTTTCAGCTGGAAATATAGTCTATTTCCAAAATGAAAGGCAGGCTCCATTTTATTTTTATGTTTATGTATTGACAACACACTTAGGCCTCGATATCTGTACCAGAATCTTTCCTCTTTAATGTTCTTTTACACATAGCAACCTGCTTTTGTTAGGAAGGCAGGCATTTTTCTGGAGTGCCTGGTAGAATAAACCTTAAGTCTTTTGTGGATAGAAAATGCTTCAGAAAAAAAATGCACACCCCTAGGGTATTAAATATGTACTTTCCTCTCCTCAGAAACCACTTTTCAATGAGAAAAACAAACAAGTTAGTACCAAAATAGCCTCCATGAGTCACAAAACAATTATCAAAACTATCAGAGGAGGGCATTACCAACACAGCTGGTAGCATATTCCCTGGAACATCCATTGTGGAGAACCTTTCAGAGCACAAACAATCAAAACCAGAACAGACAGCCTTGAACGATGCTTTGTAAAAAGCTTAATTGCAATCAGATTGACGTGATGCCAAAGTACTATCAACAATGGGCTGGTAGAGAGCAGGAGTTAAGTGGTGGTGCAACACGAATAATACCGCTTTGATTTGCATAACACTGTCCGACTGTAAGTTTGTGCAACAGAAAAGCACACGGCTTGGCAAGATTAGCTCCGTTAATATGCTTTCCTAACACAGTCCCTAGCAGAGAAGTACAGCGTGAAGGTTTGGACCTCGGTGTGCGGCACAGCCCTGCGCCACGGCACGCACCTCACCACGGAGCCGGGCATTAGTCATGCCCCAAAGAGTCTTGTTTTGGGTTAAAATACTCAAAAGGGTCATTCACTCAGAAGTCAGGGGGGGACCGCAGGCTGTACCAGCTCCCCAGTACCACAATGGCTTGGATGCTAATGAAAATCAGAAATATTTACTTTTTCATCCATTCTAGCATATTTCTTTTATCAATAAATTCTCTGATCACAGCAATGCTGTTGTATGTTGTGATGTTGCAAGAGGTTCACGAGACAGTGAAGCTACAGAGCATGATAAATTTTACTAATTTAGCTCTCTTTCCATTCTCTGTTGGCGATACAGCCATGGAGGTTGGCGCAGTGCTGAAGGCGAGGGGAGCCTGATGGGGCTGTGAATCATCCGGCATCGCCCTGTGGTCTGTGGCCCAGCCAAAATCCTGCAAGCCCCAAAAACTCACTGCATGGAAGGTGGGAACCAGGACATGCTGGTGGGGAGATTGCTCTCCCAAAAGGATCTAAGGGAAGCAGCTGCCCTCTAGAGGGAGCGGGACCTGAGTTAATTGAGATTTCTTATAAAAATGCAGAAAACAGGCTTCCTCCTAGGGACAGGGATAGCTGAGGCAAGTGCTTCATGTTGTTGGGAGGGGCAGCGCGTCCCCTCTCCCCCTTCTCCACTGCCCACCTCACATGGAAAGGACCTGCCCAGAAAGTTCGCAGCCTCCTCGTTTGCAAGAACTCTTCTAAATCTGTGTATCCAAAAATGCATCTTAAAGATGTTATTACCAATAGCGACGCTACGTTCACTAGGTATTGTGAATTGTGTATCACTGTACTGGAGGATTTCTTTCCAGTATATGTACGCTATGGTTTTGTCTAGTTTTCTACTATTCAGCCCATGTGGGCTTTTACCACTTCCCTCGGGAGTCTCCACCGAAGCCTAATAGTCCGCATTGTTAGAAAACGTTTCCTGATATTCAGCTGCTTCTTCCTTCTATTCATGCACAGCAGAATTGCAAGCTCCTGCCTGGTTGTGCCTTCAATTGTTTTAGGTGCTCCCAGCTCCCTTCAAACTCAGATTTTTTGCCATCAGAACACAGACTATATTCACCGGCTTCTGGTGTCCTTTGGGTTTGTTTTGTTGAAACTTAATACCCCTCCACTGCTGTGCTCGGAGGTGCTGTCCTTGCTACTGCGCGGGGAAGTCGGCCAGCGCTGGCCCGCATCGTCTGTTGTTCTCTGCTTGCTTCGTTAACTGCTCTGCAGTGGCTCTTCCTGGCACCGTAGCTCTTCACCCTTCCCAATTCATCTGCTGAAACTCAAGTTTACTCCAGTAAAACACCAGCACTTACTGATGCCACGTTACGGTCTGACTACAGCCGCCACCCAGGGAAGCTGTGCTGTATGAAATACAGGTACTGCTGACATCGACACCACTCCAACTATCCCTGCTAAAAAAACCAGGCTCCATCATGCCTGGAATAGAAGCCATTGGTTGGCTATCACTAGGATTCAGAAAAAGAATAAACCAACTCTATTTCACTCACTTTTTGTTAAAACCTGCTCTGCCCCCCCGCCATGGGAAGACAAAAGCAGCCATCTCAGCTGCCCCCCGGGACACGTTCAGACATCATCCTCCACCCCGACAGGAGCAACGTCGCTGAATTCTGAAACCAGGCTCCTCATCAGCTGGTGCTGGCGGCTCACGCAGGCAGCCCAGCAGCTCTGCTGGAAAACACCTGCTCCGTTTTCCAGGGGATAAGATTTCGGCATAACTGGTGCCTCTTGTCAAAACAATGGTATACATTACTGCATGTTTATTAAAGCAGGGACTCTGAAGCATGCAGAAATGAAAAGCAGTCCCTTTGAACTGAGTAAAAAGAATCAACGAACTCAGATCCCCCACCAAATTAGGCCAGAGCAAGTTTCTGAACTCATTCTGGAGGAGAGAATAATCAGGTGCTTCTTTCTTGCCTGAAGTAACTCCTGGATGCAGTTTCTGAAGGGAGACATTACAGGCTAGATTTGGTCATGCAAAATTAAAAATTGTTCTACGTTATGAGGAAAATAACTAATGAGTGGGGAGTCTGCAAAACGAATCCCTTCTCCATTGACAAGAAAAATTAAATATTGAAACTACAGAGCCCCACTTGGAAGAACCTGATTAAATTGCTGTAAAACATTGGAAAGCAAAGCATGGAGAAGACACTGTCCAAAAGACTGACATTCTTCTAGCTTATTGGGGATGCTACATAGCAAAGAAAACCATTTTTAGGAAAAAATGCCTGGTTTGGAGGAATACTCAGGTTCAGGCACTTGGTGCCACCAGAGGTTTCCATTTGCGTGGCCTAGCAAACAGTATGGACTTTTCTTTTACTTTTTACACAATGAAACACATTTCAGCAGCTCATAATCTAATGCCTTTGCTGCGAGTTAAGTGCACTTAATAAAGGCAGGCCCTCAGGACTCACGAGAATGCAGAGTTGCTATCGATCAGAGAAACAAATCACAGGTTAATCGGTTAATCCAATCCTTACCCGGACGGACCGTATTCGTGTTTCAGCAGACTGTTCACTAGAAAACTGTCTGACTGAGAGCAGTGGGGACTTTCTGGACACTCAGTCATTTCACTGGCATCAGCAGCACTTTCCCCCACCCCTAAAAAGCTTTGATTTGACATTTAGAAAAGAAATATCCTGACATTTATTAGAAAAAGGTCCTGTTGGATTGGAAAGTAATGGAATTTTAAGTGCTGGTGAATTAACAAACCCGGGTTTTCAAACGAAGCCTTCTTAACATTGCAAGGATACTGATTCAAATGGGCACTTGCTTTGGTTGTGGGGGTTTTTTGCCATCTCTCTACAGCATTATAAATGATTAAAAAACGTCCTTCTGAATGCATATTTTTAAAAAACCCAAACAGGATGAGGCTTTGCATTTCCATTTGATTCTAAAGTGAATTTTTATGGATTTGTTATAAAACTCTTCAAAAAGGATTTCAAATGGAAGCATTGACAAACCATTAAGCATTAGTAAACACTGGAGCATTAGTGAGCTCCTGAAGGGTTCTGCTACATCTGCTCAGGAATTTTCCTTCAAAATCTTTTCCAGCAGAGACTGTAGTTTCTGTAGCGACTTTTTTTCTTTTTTCCCCCTAGGAAAATGTCAGTATTACTGATTTTTTCCTTTAGCTTTCCTGGGGAACATCTAAATGAAATACTCCATTCTAATAGAATTGAACCTGCTGGTTTAATGATCCACATGTTTCCTTTGGGGTCACCCAAATATTAACCTTATTCCTCAGGAGCTGTAGTCCTAAAGCTGGTGCTTAAAAACCATGAGACCTTAGGAAGCTGTGTGCCTCATCGGATGAGCAAAGGATACAGGACATTGTATGGATGTATCGCAGACAGCCAAAATTCCTAAATATAACCAAGTTTGTAAGCTTAAGGGGTAGGTATTTGGGCAACATGGGGTTACCCACTTCCCCAGGCAGGGTCCCTAAACCCTCTGGTGCCATGAAGCCGCTCCTGGATGGTTCGTATGGACCACTGCAGCCTAACAGCAGCTTGTTTGCTACCTCTTCTCTATGGGAGGGAAGGCTCCACGGGGCCGCAGAACATCCGATACGCACTGCCGTCGCAGGATGAACTAAAGCCATGCAATATTTAGCTACCAAATGACAAATTAAGTCTGCTGCTGTAGGAAAGCAAAGGAAGGAAGCAAGCCTTGCCAATGAATAGAGGAGGAAAGGGAAAAGCTAATGTCTCTATCATATATATTCTAGTGGCCTTTAAAATGCAATTTTGATTTGGTTTCTGCTCTTTGGCTCCTTTTGAGTGCTCATAAGTGCCCTGAAGTAAGAATCTTGGCACAATGAAGCATCAATTGACTGAAAATAGTCAGTATGTTTGACTGCAGAAGAATTAAGCATTAATCATCTGGAAATGCAATATGTGAGTCTTCTAGGCAAAATTTTTCCTTAATTCAGATATTCCTGCCTTGCTGAAATCCATGAAAATTTCATATGCCAGTCCAAAAGCCACCAGACCACTGACACAAGAGACAACCAAAACCACAACAGAAGTATCGTATCAGTAGGGTTTCTATGCATAAGCAGAAAATCTGAGTACTGCAAACAGGGGGTAAAACTTTTGCTTAAACATGTTATGCCTTCTCAGCAGCCGTGGTTTTCAATAAGATAACAGTCCAGTTTCCCTTGTTTTCCAAAATAACTAGATATTATTGATGTACTGCCAATGTTTTAGCAAGGCGAGCTCACTAAATCCCACCCTGTCCCAAGTCTAAGATGAACACCATGGGATCAGGGTGGGGACAGAAAATGAGTTGTGCAGAGAGGAGAGATGAAGAGCCGAGGAGTCTATTCATTGTTTTTCCATTTTAAAGAAAACACTTGCCTGTAACTGTAACCAAGAAGAGAGGCAGCCACCTCCTTTTTTCATGTTTGGCAAATAAACCTACGTTAAGGGTACTTTGTTGGAAACGTTTGTACTTTATTTATTTAAAAAAATATACAGAGGACATTGATAGCAAGCATTTGGCCTGTTTAAACTGGTGTGGAGAAGGGTAAAGGCCTATGCGTATTGCTTTGGGAAATGTGCCTTGGAGGGGAGCGGGAATACATTGCTCTGGGGACATTTTCGTTGTCATTAATACCAAAACCTTTTTATGTCCCATAGGGGAAAAGGTTGGGATTTTTTCTTATGATCTCTAGAGGCTGGAGAGCAGCATCATGGGTCAACCTTGAGATTCTACTTTTCCAGCTTCTAGTTTTGGCTATAGCTAGCAGAAAAAGATGCTCCTTTTTAAAGAAAAAAAAGTGACAGGTGACAGAATAACCTGCTCACTAAAGATGCTTTTGAATTCAGTGGCAACCATGGATGCATACGAATTTGAAACCACTATGATGGTATAGAAGGATGGACTCCATAAGAGAAAAAAATACCATCCCCAGTCTCCTGTTAGGTTAGAGGTAATATTACAAGGAGGAGTTCCTGAGAGCTCTTGAAGTTCACAATAGCTGAAGACTTTTGTTAAGAGTATTTAATTAAACCGATAATTTATCTAGCGATAAAGCAAACACCCCAGATAAGTGCAGCTGCCTGCTTAAACTCCAACCTCATCAAAGTTGGCACAATTGCCACATTCTGGCTAAATACTGTTAAGAAGCACAGAAGTTTTGTTTTGTTTCAAGATTTATTCTGTATTTAATCTTCAAGGAGTAATCAGTCTCCTCTCTAACGGGTTTGCCCAGCGACTGGCAGTTTTGAAGGCTGAGAGCAAGATGTTAATCTGCAAAGGGTTTCAGCGTGCTCATTCTAATCTGTATCAGTACACCCAGCTTCAAACCCATCCAAACCCCACTGCTTTCCCTAAAATGGGTGATTTCAAAAGCAGAGGTGTTGTTTAATCGGTCCCCACTGAGAGCACTCACACTCGCATAAGAATGGACCCCAGGGGGTGAAAAGCAGTTGCATTATACCCGAGGGCTCAGGATTTCCATGCGGCCAGCCTGAAAATGCCCACAAGCCATGAATGGCCAAAGCTGATTTCTCTATGCAAGTTTACTGGTGATACTGGTGGATTTTGCATCCTGAGCCTTCTGCCAGCCCCCGTACTCACCCCCACATTTGCACACAAGTGACGGTTTGAGCATCCCTTCACAATTTACCCAGATCGTCTGTCATCTTTACCAGCTAAAGCGGGGAAAATGGACCTTTGACCATTAGGAGCAGGAAACATCTGCACCTTCCCCACTTTCAATCCAAACCCACGCTCGTGTTTTCATATGTTTTATTAAACCGTGAGCCCTCAGAGGATGAGGTTTTGCAGACTGGAGTTAGGCTGTTATATGAGCTATTCAGGATGTTATTTGCATCGACTGGATAAAAGCCTGTGGCAGCTGAGCGTGCTGCAGAAGCGGGAGACTGACCGCCTGCATCAGCCACCAGCCCAAGGAATAACATTAGTTCCAGCTTCACAATGAGTTGTTTACTGGCCTTGGCTGCCTGTGGGAACAGCCAAGAAGAGCGGAGGAAAAGGAGAGACAAACACAATGCGACTGAGACACGTTAGGTGGGAGGCTGGGCTTTAAAAGCAGACTCGGAATTTCAAACCTATGGAACTGGAGAGGGCTGAAAAAGAAATAAAAGGGCACCGGCTGCTCCACAGCATAAACAAGCTGAGGCAAATAGCCATCCGCTTCGTTACTCCTGCTCCGGAAGATCCTCCTCCCTAGCTGAAGGGCTGATATTAAAGGTAAGAGATAAAAATAAAAAGCTTTTAGCTGGTGGCTCTGCTGGAAGGCGAATTCACTGAAAGGCAGCAGCAGCTCTCAGGGTGAGCTACACAGGCAAAAGCAGTCATGCTTCCCTGGAGGATTTGTAATTATGTCCCTACAGATTTGCAAGCCTACAGGTTTTCCAGCAGAAACCCAGGGCTTTCAGAGCAAACTGCTGGGGGACACGAGCTCAGACTGGTCTAGTCCGCTCCTTTGAGAAGATTTAAAAAAAAAAAACCCAAACCACCCCCAACCTGAAAACAACCCCTTTCTAAATCTGTTTAGAAAGATATTTTATTTTTATGGCCAGCTTTGCTTTACAGCTTCCTAGCCTTACCCTACGCTTTCCCCATTCCCAGCTTCCCCCTCTCCTCCTTACTTTTTTAATTGGAGGGAAAAATAATTACAGCCGTGCAAAGGAAAATCCGAGATTTAAAGAGCTTTTCCCCTGCTCATTACCATCCGCGGCGCGGAGGCGCGGGCACGCTCTCGCAGGCTGTGTCCGCCAGCGAATTGCTGAGGAAATCCGCGTTGCCCATTGTCGGGCTGTCCTGAAACTGCTAAATCTGAGCTGGTGGCTGCCTGGGCTGGGCGATGCTCTGGAAGGGAATACAGCCCTGCGAGAGGGACCTAGCAGAGACCCGGCCGCGGGGCGGGCTCAGGCACTAATAATACAGCCCTGCCCAATGGAAAGCGTTTCCCATCGAGACCCCCAAGAGTTCCCCCTGCCCACAGACCCTGCCCAGACATTGGGCCCATTCTTGTGTCCCCTTTCCCAAGACATGATGGCTGCAGCGTTCAGCAGTTTTGTTTCCTCTCCGAACAAAGGAAGGCAGACAACTGCCAGTCGCTTTAGATTTTAAAGATGAACGGGTGAACTTTTAGAAAGTCGAGCACGCCGATCTTCCGCGTGGGACTAACTCGACTGGCGTTCCACGCACACAAAAAGGATAAATGTGGGCTGTCAGGGAGGAATCGGGCTGAAATCTGCCGAGTCGCGGGCATGATCTCAGCCCTGGCTGCTCTGCCGTGGTAAGTTTCTATTTCCTCACTTTCTAACTCAGCAGAAAAGCATCCAGATTTAATGTCAGCTCTGAAAAAAGGATTGTAGTGTTTTCTGAAGTCTGAAGGCTCAGACAAATCGGTGGCATACAGCTAGCCAGGGAGATGAACTCGAGTTGTACATTTCAGTGGAGATTAGCAATGTTTTTTCTATACAGATCTCATTCCTCTTACTTGAGCTATGCTATGGTTGGGATGGGAGAGGCGAATGTTTCTGTTTAAAGTGAGAAAGATGATCTCCAAGTTTTTGGAAAGCAATCACTGTGTGAGCTACTCCTGCAAACTGTTGCAGTGGAAATGGTTATAACTCACATTGTAATGCTCATTGTGTCACTGCAGATGACAAGTTAAGGACTTTTCTATCCCTGTTGTTTGTTTCAGGTTTGTGAAAAATATCCCTTGATTAAGGCTTTTTTTTTTTTTCTTCCTTACTTTAAGTCAGTATATCATAAAGACACTTAAAAATAAGCTTAAAAAAGGGTTGTATATAAACGTGGCATAAACTTAGACTTTCAGCTTACAGTGCTACATGCTTTCAGCTTTGTGTAACGTGAGATCTGGTTCCTACAAGTGATATTAAAAATTAGAAAATAAGTTATATATTTTATACTGCAAAACTTTAAAATTTTATTTATCACTTTGGCTTTCATTTATGGCTAAAATCTACTCCTTTTAAGCTCAGTGGCAAAGTTCCATGAGAAAAATTCAAATACAGCTTTAAGCAGATAGAAAAACTGGTGTCAGAAGTAAAATGAATGATGAACAACATACTTAAACTAAAGATGCAGCTGTTTGGAAGAAATAGGATTTAACACAATGTAAGCCCACTGCAGAAGAATTTGCAAGAGAAGTTTGGGTTTTTTAATGACACTCCTTAATCTTTGTTTGAGAGGACACAATTGTGTGTTTTTGTATTGCTGCTCTATATGCACAGAACAGTAAAACCCAGAGGATGGGAAGTGCAAAGTTCACAGGTCGGTGATAAGGATATTCCCCCCTCATAGCACTTTTCCATCTTCTTTCCCTTACTAATGTTCTGAAAGCTAAAATAAAACAGGCAGGAAACTAACCCTGGTACTTTAGGGGGTTCAAAGCCTCTGAATTTTAAAAGAAAGTCCTGAAAAACATGGGAGGGAGGAAGGGAGTGGGAGGCTGAGCATACATTTCACTTTAATCCTTTGAGACTAAAAATGAGACTCCTCCTTAACTGGGGTTAGGTCAATTGATAAAAATCAGTGTCTTTCAAATTCTGGAGTTAGGAGCTCAGCTCATACACAGACAAACAGAACCAAGGCCTGAAGCAACTACCCATTCGCTTTCATTCAGAGTATTGTAATGAGACAAAAAAAAAAAAATAAACGTGAAAACCTGCACCTCCCATTTTTCTGAGAAGCAGCAATTGAAACATTGTCTGTGCCTGAGCACTGAGCTTGTGCCAGCGGGAGGATGCACTCCCAGCTGTAAGATGGTTGCCCTCCTCCAGCCTCTGACCTCGTGGCTTGAGCACCAGAGCAGGAATTGAGGCAGTTTTACCCAAACTTTAGGCCAGATCCTGACAAAAGGGTGCATTGTAGGAGGGTATGTTACTTCTGGAACAGAGGGCGAGAAGACAGCTTCCTGGGGAGAGCAGTACCTGGGAAAACAATTTGGGATTCTGTTATCGTGGTGCTGCCTTGGCACTTACAGCCGTATGTATTTATGCCAACATTTTGATGCATCTGTGCAGGCTGCAGCAAATGGGTTAAAGCATATTTGAGTATCGGGGCTCTATTTACTGATGTCTGAGTGTTGCTGGCCAAGTGTACACGGATGACGTGGTGGTCCCAGCCTGATGTGCTCCAGGATCACAAATGAGACTCCGGTGAGCTGTCCCGTTCATGGGCTGAGGTGGGTGAGGATGGCTCCTGGAGCACACATCCAGCCTCAACAGGTCTTTCCAGGTCAAGCGTGCGTGCAGAGACTCACTCTGCTCCTTTACACGTTGCTCCTCCTCCGTAAATAAGGATCTGATTTAGTCTCAGGGAAGGGAAGCCACCACCTTTCACAAAAGGCAAATTCTCTCCTTGAAAAGAGGAGCTCTTTATTCATGAGAACAGACAGTGGCTCTGCAAGACTTCCTCTAATGCACCATCTTCTCAGTTCAGTCCCATAAAAGGGGGTAAAGATCCACGCCACTGCGGAGCCAAACTAGCCTTAGCTGACCCCAGCTGTAAGGAAAGTTTTCTGAATTATTTGTAATGGTTTGGTTTTGTAGAAAAAAAGAGTCTCTTTATCTTGGCAAGTGAAATTGAGGGACACTCATCAGCCCCTAAGCCCTGAGACAAAGGTGCGTGCTAGCAACAGAGGAGATTGCTTTCTCTGTACATAACATGATCTCATAATATTTTGAGTACCTATTATGCCTGTAAACAGCCACAATAGAAGCTCTTCTTCTCATCTAATAATACCCCCATTTTAATTTCTTGAACCTGCAGATAATGCACCATCTTCCGCCCTAGCACACATTTGCTTTTACATGGTAAATGGAAATTACCATATTTAGCAGTAAAAGCATGATGTCTAAGAAACTTCACTACAGAAATATTGCTCACTGGCTGAGATTTGCTATTTTTGCATTGGGAAGTAATTTCTCATTTATTTTAACACATTTATTTTAACAATTAGTGCTAATTTATCCTCTCTGTAGCTTTTATTGAAAAACACCGTAGCTGTGTGCTGTGCTTCCTCACGCATCCTTTCATCATACACCACTGAATATTTTTCAAGACCTTAATGTTCTTCCTCAGAGGGGAGGTGAGGGAGATGACATGGAAACCCCAAGTCATGCCTCCAAATTTCTTGCTGGGAAACGTGCAGCCCGGAGAACAGGGAGCCCAGCAGCTCCGGCATCTCCAGCGCTCAGAGGCCAGGCCATGGGAGCAGATGAAGCTATGGCTGACGATACCAACCCAGTCCAGACTGCTGTCAAAAGAGCTCTCAGACCTTCCCCTTTTCCGCCCAGAATAAAGCAATTTGAGAAAACAAAGTGCTGTTTTATCAACTCCTTCCAGCAAATAAATGCAGGGCACAGATCCTTCAAGGTCCTGAGCACTGGTGCAGAGTAGGGATTGCCTTCTGCCCCACTGACAGACTGCTCAGCACCCACGAGGAAACCAGCCTTGCACCCAGTTTAGCTTGCAAAAGTTTATGCTGTGGGTGCTGGTGGCTGGATGGAAGCTTGTTGGTGCTAATGTATGCAAGGGGAAAAAAAAACAACCACCAGCCTATAATTTTTGGATAAATGGAGGTGAAAGTTCAGCTTTCACCCTTCAGCAAAAGGGACTGCAGAGGAACCAGCCCAGAGCCACAGCCCTGGGCGAGAGCGGTCAAATGAGGCTCGGGTGAAAGGAGGGCTTCATACGGCTGCAGCACCTCGCGAGGAGCGGAGTCAAGGCAAGAAGGAGCCAAAAAGCCAAGCAATCACCAAGGAACCACTGGAAATTGTGTCAGAGAAAGCAAAGAAAGGAAGCTTTTTGGGCAGGACGCTGACTGGAAAGCATTTTGGAACTGTAAGCAAATAAACTGAGTCCTGTTGTTGGATTCCCCAGTGGTTCAGGGAAACAGGACTCTCTTATTTTTTACTTTTTTTTTTTTCTTAACCATGCTTTGTAAATAAACAGGGCTACATCAAAGACACAGCTACCTCCATCACCAAGTTCTACTTCTGAGTGAAAACAACCTATAAATCTTCAAGTATTGGGTCAAACAGCATAACCCTGCTATTCATCAGTTTTTTCTTCGCATCTTAATCTTCTCTTATTGGGATTTCTATTGAATCTAGCAATGCTATTATAAAGCGATCTCCCCTTAGTGAGAGAGACTTGAGAGTCAAAAAAAGCAGTATTCCTACAGTCCTCCATCATCAGACTGAGGTTCAAGGGCAAGCAAAAAAGTCCCTCTTACAAGAGTAAAATAATGCAAACATTGCTGGGAAGTCTGGGGTGAATTCTCTAATTTCTGGGCTGTGGACCAGACCCTCTGAAAGTAGTAGTGGACAGGGAAGGCCAAGGCACATCAAGGGTTAAAGGGGTGATGTAAATGGAGAGAGACATTCTCAGTGGAAACAAAAAGAGAGTCATGCCCTGAGGATCAGTGTCTGAATATGGGGTAAGTCAGTTCACTATTCTCTTCAGAAGGAAACATTTTAATTAGCTCAATACAAAACAGATACAGCACAGAGAAGTCACCATGAGCAGGAAATGCTTTGTAAGTCTCAGAGGACAGTTAGGAGACAACGGCGGTGCTGACCAATTAAAAAAAAGGGGGGGGGGAGAAAAGGAGAGCCTTTAGGATTAGGTCCGATAGGCTCAGGTTTCCACTTCCCTGCTCCATCTCGGAGAAGAATTAAATTGGGGTCCTGCTGCAATTCATCCGCTGACTTCCAGGCAACAGAAAGTACCTGTTGAACTTGGAGGGTCTGGGAGGTTCCCGGAGAGCCAAAGCCACCCCAGGCAGGGAGGAAAGGAGGGGCCGGTGCGCTCCCACCTAGTCCCACGGGGTCCCTGGGATCACTCTTGGTGGCTGAGAGAAGGGAAACACCTCACGGGCTCCTGTGTTTTGGTTTTCTTCTATCAAAAAGGATTTGAAAAGCAGACAGCGAAGCCTGACTGACTGAAATGGTCACAAGTAACTCATGATTTCACCTTCCTACCAGGTGCAGGAGACATTATTACACCCATGGCAAATACTGAGGAATGAAAGTACCGATGGTATTGAAGACCCTTGCACAATAAGTGTCAAAGCCATGAATAAGAGCCTTCCTGCCTTGTCTTTTATGCTAATCATCAGAAAACGTCCCCCTTTTGCCCAGCATACCGGCTAGGCATTCACTCTGATAAAACGCAGGGAAGAATGGCTCTTTGAAGCTACAGAAACCTTTGCTGGACTTCAAAGTCATACTTTTGTCTACTTCTTTCCTACTGTTCTCAAATACATCACTTCGGATTAGTAAATGAAAGAGATTAAAGCATTTCTACTTGCCATCGCTTCATATAGTCAATAGTGCTTTGTTTACAGGCAGCTGCTTTGTTTCCCACTGTCTAATCCCACCCTTTCTCCTGCTCCTCCCGTACCGCGGAAGAAACGTAGGCGAAGGTCGCCGTGAAACTGCAGGAAGCTCTGGGGAGGATGGAGAACTCACAGCAAGCTGGTCGGTCTAAAAGCCAACCCCAGACTTGATGTCCCAAGCCATTTCCCATCCCCAGCCACTTCCCTGCAGCAGCAGCCGCCGGGTCCAGTAACGCCTGCTGTTGCTGGTACAGTTTTCCGTGAGCCCACACTGCTGGCACCGGGAAAACGGAGCCAGCATCACCGTGCACCACAGCTACTGCCCCGTCAGCCTCAAAAAGGGAAAAGCCAGCAACCACATTCCCCCAGACTAGAGGTTTGTTCTTGTAACTACTTTCAGTTAATGCTCTCCAAGTTCTTTGCACCCAAAAATAACTAGTGAAATGTTACTGAAAAGAGAAAGTATTAGTAAGTGGAGATCCCGTTGCAGGCACTGAGGTATTGCAAGAGTGGCAAAGCAGTGGGGAACTCGGCGGTGAGACGGTTTTGTTGTGTTTTGCATCGCTACTTTGCTTTCTTTGAATTCACATTTTGTGGTTTTCAGGTCAATGTTTGTAAGCCTTTAGAATCATCATCTAGGTTGGAAAAGACCTTGAAGATCATCTAGTCCAAATGAGAAATTATAGTTTGGTAGGGTTACTATTGCTAATCAGCACTGCCATAGAATTGTCAGAAATGTTTACTTTTTCAGGTAGAAAAGGTTTCTTGTTTATCTATTAGGTCCATATTCAAGCAGTATATCTCACCTTTCCAATAGTACTCATACCAGTCCGGAAGAGTCCAAGTCCTATAGCCTTATGCAGAATTATCATCTATGCAAAAAATCTTCCAAAAAACCAAACTGCTCCCCCCCCCCCAAACCAAGCAAACCTTTTTTTGAGCCTTCTACATAGTTAAAGTGGCGTGAAGGAGGGAAATAAAACCTAAGAAATTGAAGAAATAAGAGTTTGTGGTTGCAAAGCCGTAACCCTGGGCTCAGTGGTAGGAGTGAGTTACACATCATACGATCATTGCACCAACTGGGTGAGTAACAGGGAAGTGAAAAACCCTCTCATGAATGTAATTCTTGTCAGAAGAAGGCATAAAGCACATGCTGTGCCCAAGGAAAATACTTATTCATTTCCAAGGTCAGGGTCTGAGACCATATCAAAACACAACAAGTGCTGCCATAATCTGCAGAGACATTTCTGGACAAAACCCAGAGAAAACCCCCCAAAAAGCCAGGACGCCCACCTTTTGATCTGTCAGGTTTTGGTTTCTGTACCTAAACCCCCTTTGTTTCACAGGAATTAAAGATAACCTGAGCACACATAATGATAATCTAGAAAGAGATCTTTCAGATTTGAACGGTTATCACTTTTGGTCTGTATCAGAGCTCACACGAAAAGGTTTTGCAGCGTTTAGTTATTTAAATGAACGCACAGAGGATGTCCTACATATTCAGACTGATAAAATTACATTCATCTTACATCTCATATAAGAAGAAAATGTGAAGATGCAAAAATGTCAGTCCCAAACTTCACACTGTTTTTTCTGACCTCAGTTGGAGGGACTTGTGGAGAATGGGACATGCATGAGGCAGAAAGAACGGGCTTAAGGGAATCACAGAGTATGATTTTAAAGTGTGCTTTTTACCTGCAGTAATTTTCTGTGCTAACAAATGGTTGATCTGAATTAAGCTGCAGGCTGGCTATTGTGAAGATTTCTTGGGGTGCCAGAAGGAGGAAATAAAAGAATTGTAAACAGGATACTCGTGCACTGTAGGAAGTAATACGCAGTTTTCCTTTATTTTCAGTACTTGGAAGACGGGGGATGTCGCTACAATAAAAGTCAAATGGGAGCAAACCCTGTCAGCTACTCTGCTGAACTCCATAACTCTGAGAATAACAGGGTTACGTGAGTAAGCGACAGCTGCTGGAGGTTGGCTTGTACCTTCCCCACTACAAGAGAGAATATTCTCACTATTACCACCTTAAACAGGCTGTTGTGGTACCACTTCTGACACAGCAAGATACCTTCCTCCCCTCATGTACTGCCCCCCATTTTAGAGTTAGGTTCTGGCCTGCCTGAAATGCAGAACAGTAAAGCAATTTTCTTTATATTCACTTAAACTCAGCATTTTAAAATGTATTGCTAGATTTTTTTTCCCCCCCAGCAAGGCAATAGCAGTGGTGAATGTGGTGTGCATGAAGAGCATCCTACTGCTTTAATCCTTAGTGAAAAGGAAGGAAAGTGACTTTTACGTTCAGAAAACTAAATCTGTAGACTCATGCTGCAGAATTTAAAGCACATGGCAGAGTTTCAAAGCAGCTTGGCAGCCTGTTTAAACACCTCAGTGTTAGATAGGTAAACAACACAGGCCGATATTTTAAAGACCATAACTTAGCTAGACAATTGCTGGCAGGCAATTCCTATAGACTTATACACCAGAAAAACTGGTATTTGACCTTGTGGCTGTCTACGACAGAGCAGGGAAAAAAAGAATCAAGTGATGGAGCATCTTTTCTTCTGTGTAATGAGTATCTGGGTCAGGCTGCTGGCAACGACCACTTATGTCAGTAGTAAAGGTAAGCATTTCAAAGCCGCCTTTCAAACCTGCTGCGTCAGGCTGTGTTTTGAGGAACAGCCAAAATCCTGGACTGTGTGCACAGATTGGAAAGTGGGGTTTCCAGCGACCTCCCAGGCCCATGGCTATGTAAGGTTTTGAAGGACACCCAATCCCCCTCAAACCTCCCCAGTTAGGACCCAGACACGAAGCCTGGGCCAGGAGAGTCTGGCACACCTGGTTTTTACACGCAGCAGAAGAAAAGGGTCTACTTATGGAGGTTAAATTTCAGTATAAACAAAAATTGCTGCTGATGGAGATAGCATGCAGTCTCTTTCTTTACTGAAAGAGAGTTACAAGCCAAGAATTTAATGTATTAGGCTGAGGGTTAAGCTAAGAGGCACAGCTATTCCTGTTGGAGCTCATGTGTGCTTTTGAATCCAACTAAGTTCTTGCTTAAAGGTGCTTCAACTTGTAGGCGAGACCTTCACTTATTCAGATTACCATGTATTCAAAGAAAGTGCACCTTTGAGATTTTACTACTATCCCTTTCATATGTTTGAGTGTTTGGTATCTTTTTTAGGTCATTTCACGTAAAGTTCATTTAGCCATGAATTGAATAGGAAAAACACGGAGATGAGTGCAGAAGCACAGAGGGGTGCAAGGAACATTTTGCTCCCCTACACAGCCCATTCCCTACTCAGCTGTCTGCCCCCAAAGCCCTGTACAATTTGCATAACGAAGTGCTGCAGAGAGAGCCCCAACATGGGATGGGTCTCCTCTCTCATTGCCACACAATCAACAGCAATCAGATAAGGGCGTATCTACTTCTGGTTTGAACATTTGCTAATTCAGGATATCATCACAAATGTGTAACTCAAAGTGCAACTAAAACAAAAGAAGAGTTTACTAAATTGGGTGAAGAGCATGTACCAAAGCTGCCTGCAAAAATCACAGGGAATTGCGGTAGTTCAAGGCGCACACACACAGTAACCAGCCAGAAGAGCACACTGTGAGAGACGACTTGTAACTCCCCAAAAGAGCCCCCAGCACCACTTCACTGCCCCAACCTGCAGAGAGCATGAACCCTCCCCAACAGGAGGGACCTCATAGTTCCAAGTCATCTTTTTGGATGTCAAAAGGTTCAAGTCATTTGAAAGTCATCTTTCCGAGAAGGGAGATCAGGAGATCCTCCCTTCCTGCTTTACATCCAACTAATCTGTAAGGTGCAAAGGCAAGGTGCTGCGTGTTCTCTGGGTCACAGGCCGGTTTTTGTAAAGCCTGCAGTTGTCTCCGCGCTCCCAGGTGAGGGCAGAATTTGCACCTTCTATCTGGCAAAGCTGTGGTTATTCCATATTTCTCAACACTTGACATTTTACCAGCTGGCTCGCTGATGGTCTGCGTGCAAGAACAACTGTCAGCATGAGCTTTTCCAGTAGGAAAACATATGGAAAACATTTGATTTTGATCAGTTTGCCTCCCAAATTGTCCTGATTCCATGCTTTCTTCCCCAGTTTATTTGTTTATATGTTGCCATTTCAACCTTTAACACAACTCAGTTACATGTTTGCTATTGAAACTACTTTGTCAGAGGATCACTTTCTGGAGAGGAACCTACTCTTCACAAGGGTTTCACCTCTCTAAACTACTCCATAGCTGTAGTTACTAAGATGTTTCTAGATTACAGGAAGACTACGAACTTTGTTTTATATTTGGTTTGCTGTGGTTTACAAGGCAAAGGTCTTTCCCTTAGTTATCCAAATTTGCTCCACATTTCCAAGATGTACCAACTGCTGTGCCCACGTTGCAATTCACAAACCCTCCTTGCTCCAATGAGGGCAACTTTCCAACTCCTTATCCTCACAGGCCTTAAAAACAATACTTCAAGTAGCAATAAGAGAACATCAAGACAGTTCAGAAAGCAATTCTTTCCAAGAAACAGCAAGCTTACTTCAACGCTACACTTCTCTAAATCTTGCTGAATTGGGACAGAGACTTACAAGAGTGTAGTTTATGAGATTTCCCAAATTTCAGGTTCTCAACCTTGACAAAGAGTAGAAATGAAATGAAGCTGTCGGTACAGCTTAAAGGAGCCCTTTTTGGAAAGCATTTTACATTTGCAGAAAGAGTCCTTTTAAAAGTAATACTATTTTTGCAGAAATTTTTAAGGAAAAAAAGCGCAACACTTTCCAGAAGTGGCAAGCATAACTTTGGAAAGTATTTTTGAAAAACATTTCTGAAATATAGCATTTCAGTTCTTCACTTTGAAAAACATGCGTAAGGATGCTCCTATATTCAAGTAGAAAAAGGCAAAGCAGTATTTTAACATAAGTTTGGGTTTAACACTGTTGCATCAAAAAAAAGTTGAAAACCCACAGAACTTTCATTTTTGCACAGTTAAAAGCAAACACTAAAACTTTCAGCTTCTTTCTCCTCTTGTTACAAGTTTAGGTGAACATTTCAGACTGTTTGATTCTATACCTGGGCGATATCCTGGGTCCATCATTTAATTTCTTTCCAAACACACTGGGCCAATTCCATCTCAAATTTTAAAGAAAAACCTTTCCAAGTGGAAAGTTGGAATTAGCGATCACTCTCCTTCCAATAGGAGGACGAGGAAGCAACAGGGGAAGGAAAGGAAAGGCTGAGTACAGTAACTGCTGTGTTCAACTTTGAAAAATCCCAATAATAGTGGAATTTATAAAGACTACCTTGAAAACTAATTACTGGTCTTGTTTTCACTTCCATTCACTAGGAGAGGAAAGAGTACATGTTCTCTTGCACAGCCACTTTAGGTGATAGCAGGTTGTAAGACTGATGGCATCTATTTCTCTTTCCTTCAGGATGAAAGGACTCGTGACGGAGAGGTGGTAGCAAGGCGTCAAGCGACCTTCCTGGAATGTGTTTCTTCAGGAAGAGAAGAGATCACTGCCTTATTTTATGGATGTCACTGAAGTAGACTTTGAAGCACTTTGGAAGCACATCACAAACTTGGCATGGGAAACCACAGCAACAACCATACCTGTTTGACAGATGATTCTTTTAAGTACAACTTGTATGGAGCTGTGTACAGTGTGGTCTTCATCCTTGGTTTGATTACTAACTGTGCCTCCCTCTTTGTTTTCTGCTTTCGGATGAAAATGAGAAGCGAAACAGCCATTTTCATGACCAACCTGGCTGTTTCAGATTTGCTTTTTGTGTTCACTTTGCCTTTTAAAATTTTTTATAATTTCAACAGGCATTGGCCTTTTGGAGATAGCCTGTGCAAGATTTCTGGTACTGCATTTCTCACTAACATCTACGGGAGCATGCTGTTCCTCACCTGCATTAGCGTTGACCGTTTCCTTGCTATTGTCTATCCGTTCCGATCTCGCACCATTAGGACCAGGAGAAATTCTGCCATAGTCTGTGCTGGTGTTTGGATACTGGTCCTCAGCGGTGGAATTTCAGCTTCATTATTCTCTACAACCAACATTTCCAACACCAGCACAACCTGTTTTGAAGGTTTTTCTAAACGCATCTGGAAAACCTATCTGTCTAAGATCACTATATTTATTGAAGTGGTAGGATTCATAATTCCTTTGCTACTCAACCTTACATGCTCTTCTTTAGTTCTCAGGACTCTCCGGAAACCTGCCACTTTGTCTCAGATTGGGACAAACAAAGAGAAAGTATTGAAAATGATCATTGTGCATGTGGCCATTTTTGTCGTGTGCTTTGTGCCCTACAATTCCATACTCTTCTTGTATGCTCTTGTGCGGTCCCAGGCAATAGCAAATTGCTCCTTGGAGAGGTTTGCGAGGACAATGTACCCAATCACGTTGTGCATTGCAACAATGAACTGCTGCTTTGACCCGTTCATCTATTACTTTACATCAGAATCCTTCCAGAAGTCTTTCAACATAAAACCCCAGATAAAAATGGATTCTCTTTTCAAGACTGAGACACCTCTAACAAAGACTGCGCTACCAGCACCACAGGATGAAATAAGTGACCAGGCTATTACAAATGGAGGAGACCCAACATCTGAATCGCATTTCTAGTGAGATGTTTACACATGGAGTTATCCCCCATTAACTTTTGATTAACACCATGCGTGAAATAATTTCAGAATATGTGGGTTCACACATGGTGTTAATGAAGAAAACGTGCTGGGTGATAACTACACAGGTAGACAAATCCTTACACTGGGATGGTCCCATCAGATGCAACAGGTGAACATGAAATGTAAAAATCCCGGTGGATCTCCCTTTGGAGATTATGGATAGGTAACAACGTACACACCAACTAAGGAGGGAACAGGACAGCTTCTTTAATCAGAAGATGCCAACATTTGGCATTTTTTTTCCCCCAGCAGTTGACATGGGACTAGTTGGAAAATAGAAAATTTAATTTTCTTAGAGATACCTGCCAATATTTCATGCCTTCTGGAGATGCATCTTCATATGTTAACTCAATAACTTCACACTATGTATGTTTGCTTAAAAAGGCGTAATAAAAGCTTTTGGCTTTTCCTTATTTCACTGCAAGAATATACATCCTGGTTTTACAAGGTACAGGCATGCTGAATTTATTGTATGGAGAGGTTTGAAGTGTAAACAATTGTTTTAAAAGTAGGCAGAACAGTTGCTTGGTGATAGAAGAGAAAAAATAATAAGAGTAATTAATAATGCAGCTTTGAAATAAGAAGTTTCATCTTTGTCAGATTAAGCTGCCTTTTAATTTATTTTCAATGCCACCTCTAGGGAGACGTAAAGAGCTCATTACTGCTCTGTTGCACCTGGGCTTTTATGTCCCAGGATATTATATGTAAGTATTTCTGGTAAGGGCTAGACTATAAAGTCAGCTGAAAGAAGGGGCCTGAAAGCCCAGAGTTCTCATAAGAGCAAATCTCTTACATGGGAATCAAGTGCAGCTGAAGGGCTGAAGAACCACAGAGTCCTGACCTTACTAAAGAGCTTGTCTGGGCACAGACAATTGGTGTCAGAGCATCCAATTAAGAGAAGATCTATTAAGTGATTGCTTGCTGGGTTTCGCTACACAGTCAACTAGTTAAACTAGAGAGCCTCCAAAGAAGAGTAACTAAAACAAGTTAGCCACACTCTTAGTCAGTTACAGCAATGTTTTCTTCATTTATTACATATCCTGCATTTCCGTATATAGATCATAGAAATATATGGAAAGTCAACTATCTGTATCTTGTTGCATTTTACTAGATGGTTCATTTCTTCAGCCATTGTTTCATATTTGAAGCTATACTGACCTTAACAGGCAGATTCATTCTCAAGTGTAAGACACATAAATGAGAAAAAAATTAACTTGAAAAAGTATGATGTTACGACTTGCTAGATCAGTAATCTACATTTTCCACAGTATAGCATAAAGGCACTTCTAGGACTATGTTGCCAAAAAAAGACAGACAAAATATTAATTGAACAGATGTTTTCCACTCAACTATTTATCTTAAGTCTCTCAGATCAAGCCTCATGAGATACTGAGTGCTACCCATCAAATGCAGTTACTACTTAAAGCAACCAGAGGTTTTTAAAGTGTGACAAGAATTCAGCTGCAAAAAATGTTAATGCTTTGAAGGGAATATTTATTTAGCACTACATTCACTTTGAATACAAAAGTTGCTTACCAAGGCTAAGACAAACCCCAGAGATCATTCCATTTTAGCCCTAAAATGACTGTTGCTTATCTAGTGCCCCTGGCTTTTGGCTCTTCCTGCAGAAAAGCGTATGATCAACTCATTATATGCAGGGAGTATGAGAGCAGCCAAACTATTTTATCTCAGCTTTAAGTTACAGCTATATTTACTAGAAACTTACACACAAGACTGGCTTGGGAGATTTTTGCTCAGATGCCACCACTTTGGAGCAGAAACAAAAAGTAAAAAAGAATACAGACCATTCAAACTGGTTGTGGAATGAGATGGATGTGGCAGGACAGGGGCACAGTTGGTTACAGTGAATTTGTCAGCAGCTGGGAGAAGTTTCCCTCAGACAGAAGCAATGAGCTGTGTTATAAAAAGCATCAGTATTGGCCATTTAACCATATGCAAAGTGAAAGCCAGCTCCATGCCCCTTTCCTTCCATTGCAGGCCTCAACCAAGCTCTTTAGAGGGCTTTTTAAAATTCGTATTTCCTTTGGCTGATGAGCCCGTTTCAACACTTGCCATAAAAATGTGTGTATTTCAGAGAAACTGTTTCCATAACTTCAGATCAAAATGCAAAGCGAGGCAAGAGGGATTTTACAGGCTTCGATACAGGCCGGGTTTTCCATGTGCAGCAAACTGTCCTTCACACCGCAGCGCTGTCAAGCGGAGAAGAGGGGGTTGTGAAACCATTGACAGCTCTGACACATCCTAAGCTGTGCAAAAGTGATGGGGCACCCCCTTTCCACTGCCCTACCACTGACTTGTTGTTTAAAAGTGTACTTAATGAGAAAAGAGCTCCATTTTTAGGGATGGGAGAGAGAAGGAATGAGAGTGGGAAGGATTCACTAAAAAGCTGAGGGTGCATTTAAAACCATCTTCCTATTTTCAGGAAAAAATATACATTACATGAGTAAGTGCTCTTCTCCAAGGCAAAACGCCTTACTTCAGTTTTACAAAGAAAGATGAGAAACTTGTTTACATGCCAGCTTGCTTTCAATGGGGAACATATAACTCTCAGCCTGTAAATCTTATTTTAAAGCTGCTGCTTTCCACTTGCAAGGAAGAAACAGAAAAATGAGATTCCTGAGTTACGTGGGGTTTGGGAGCTTCATGGGACAGGGCTGTTCTCACACATGGTGGATGCTCAGTCGCTCCGGGGTGAGAGCAGAATTTGGCCCAGCACCTCAGAGCTGACAGCAGAGGAATATCTCGTTTGCAAGAATCCTGGAAGACCTTTTGCTCTGTGCTCTGCAGACCTTCCTCTAGTTAAATCCAAGGGAAGGAAAAAAAAAACCTAGAAACCACTGTCTAGGCTTCTTAAGGAAATGTTAAAAGAGGGGGGAAGAGAACTGTGTGTGACTGGACAACCTCCAGGCTGTATGTACATAGCTTAACTGTAATCTGAGCATAATGGGTGTCTTTTTCTAAGCGAAACTAGTGCCAATGCTTACAAATTTCTGTTTGCAGTTTTATGGGGCAAGAGCTGCGGTCAATATTCTCACATAAAATGTAATACTATCATCATGTGCCAAAATGCTAACTGAAAAGATTCATTATTTTGTAATTTAATACCTTATAAATTATATGGAGATCGTATGTTGACTGACACTCACATCTGGTAGGGTAGTTCTTGACTGATCTTTTTTCCTAGGTCAGGTATACCAAGTAAATGCTCTATGGTTTGTATATAAATAACCAATTATGCATTCAGAGAGAGGAAAAGTAATTTTTCAGATGTTGGTAAAGCCAAGCTGGACGGAGCGATGGTGGTAAAAGAAAAGTGGATTCACAGTTTTTCTGGCTGAGGTGCAGCTGAGTGCTCCTTCTCCCGTCTGACAAAGGACTATTGTCAGCAAACAGCACACACCAGAACTATGAGTTTAAAAGCAAAAATCACATTAATCAGAAGTCAATGCCTTTATCTAGCTGAAGCTGAGAGACAGGACCCAGCAATCCTCTCAGATGCTAAACATGCAGCATTAATCAAGGATTTCATTGCTCCTGGCCAGCTCACTTTTCCTATTCCCCAGTCCTCCATATGTGATTCATTCACTATAAGCTCACCACAAGCTTTGCAACTCATTGCTCTGCTGGAAAGCTGAAGCTCTGAAAGGCGATATGAAAACCTCTCTGCCCAAACTCACCTTTGTACACGCACACCTACACAAAATGCCACGCCAGTCTGAGTTTCCGTGGTGGATGTCACGAGAGAAGGAAGCAGGGCCTTGTATTACAGTCACCAGGAAAGCCCCTCCTCTTACAGTAGGCTTTTCTTAGTAACACAACAGGCTCTACATCAGAGGAAAGGTGCCAAGTGTTCATGGGACAGCATAAATTTTCACCAGCTTTGTAGAATCAGTGCTAACTACCCTGGCTCAAGGCTATGAAGTGCAAGGAGGAGCATAAGTCTCATATAAAAGTTGTGTAAGAAGGATGAAAAGTTCCTGGGTTGTGCATACAAGTACATGGCTGCTCATCAGAGAGCATCAGAGTTCCTCCTAAGCTTGCCCACCACAGACCTGCTGGATGGATTCAGCCTCTAGGTCCCTCTAAAAATACCCCCATGGCATTTTTAGGAAGTTTTTCCTGTGGTGCTGCAGGGGTGATGGAGTGAGTGTGCCTACTCTCCTTCCCTGCCCTCCAGCCAGCAAAGACAGGCCAGGCCGTAGAACCCAGAGGACCTCCCTCTGACAAACAGCTCGTGAAGGAAAATGGGATCTATCACACTGATAAGGTTATAAAGGCACCTCTGATGATCTCCTCGAAGGCCAGTGTCCCTAAAAAGCTCCTCAGTAACACTATCATTTCCACTGGGTGGATTTGCTGTAAAATGGGCTGGAAATTACCATCTCAGAAATGCTGTCTCAGAGTAGAACAACAGCGAACAACAGTCCCTGTGAAAGGACGTCTATACAGTGCTCTATCTGGAGAAAGCAAAAATAGGAGGCATAGGGAACCAAGGGGAGCAGCCGAGGCTGTTTCCGCAACACACCACGGAGCACAGGGAGGAGATGCTCAAATTATCACTCACCCAGGCTGTAACGTCCAAGCAAGTGAGGCAGAACGGTACGTGCCGGGAGAACAGGAGCACCCCAAGCAAGGGATAACCCCAAAGCTTTGCTGTGTCCAAAAGGACAGACAGCAAATAGTTCTTTGGGTAGGATTTAAGAGCAAAACCAAAACAGTCCTCATTTCAGTAAGCAGATTATGTTGTTCAGCATTAATTTAAGAAAAAGGCAGAGCTGCTATTCTTAAGATTAGAAGTCCAAACTCTGTTTCCCCCACTAATGCCGGAAAAGCTGTGATTTTAACTTCTGAATGCTGACCTCAAGCTTAGCCCTGAGAGCCCTGTCCGGGTACGAGCTGTGCAGTCTCTCTCTGACACACTCCTAAAGACCACAACACAAATCACCCCCAAGATGCTGTGCTACAGAGATATCTTATTGAGAAAATTAAGTTAGTGGGAGATTCAAGACAATTCACTCAAAGAGCCCAGAAAGTGAGGAAAATCTACTCAAAACACTTTTTACTTCACACAGCAGTGGTCTCTAGGTACCAATTCCAGCTGTTGGAATCTTCTTTGATTTGTTGGAATGAATGAAGATTGTTGGAATCTTCACTGAATTACTTGAGCATGTCCAGAGAAGGGCAACGGAGCTGGTGCAGGGTCTGGACCACAGGTCTGATGGGGAGCGGCTGAGGGAACTGGGGGGGTTTAGTCTGGAGAAGAGGAGGCTGAGGGGAGACCTCATGGCCCTCTACAACTCCCTGACAGGAGGGTGCAGAGAGGGGGGATGAGTCTCTTGAGCCAAGGAACCAGCGCCAGGACAAGAGGGAATGGCCTCAAGCTGCGCCAGGGCAGGGTCAGACTGGCTCTTAGGAAGTATTTCTTTGCAGAAGGGGTTGTTGGGCGTTGGAATGGGCTGCCCAGGGCAGGGGGGGAGTCCCCATCCCTGGAGGGGTTGAAGAGTCGGGTTGACCCAGCGCTGAGGGATCTGGTGGAGTTGGGAACGGTCAGTGTGAGGTTCATGGTTGGACTGGAGGAGCTTCAAGGGCTTTTCCAACTGAGATGATTCTGTGATTCTCCCTTTCCTGTTGGTTCTGTCAATACCTGGGTATATTAGTAAGGGCTTGTTCTGCCCCTCGCTGTGCTGTTTGCTGTAGACATGAAACCATAGTGAGTTTGCACCAACAGAAGTGTGAAGGATTGCCAGGCAGAGCCGCAGACAGAGCCAAGGGGGATGTGTGCAAAGGGCTGAGCCTACTGGGGTTCCTCCCAGGGAAGAGGGCTGCTGGAGTGTTGGAGCCCGCTGGGGTGGGGGAAAGGGAGGCCAGAAAATGGACAGTCTTAAGCTTGTCATTTAAGACAGTGCTTTTAACGTCTATAAAATGGGCATATTTCACAGCAAAGAAAAGCATAGCCCTATTCCTGTTTTTTCTCTGGAAACTGTTGCTTCACTTTAAAATAATGTTTAACACTGCTGGCTGTTCTCAGTTTTCATTCTTAAATTTAACTTCTATGCAAAAACAACAGGACACTTGTACACCTAAAACACTGGGACAAGCAAGGAGTTGGGTGGTTTCTCTTCAGGATCACTGTGTATATGTTTTCCCAGGGTACTTAACTGTCCAGTACTTAAGAAAACCCTGTGCTAGCTTTTCTCTGCCTGGGGGATTTTGACCAATGTAAATATTACATAGAACTTAATGACACACGTTTTGCACTGTTTGCAATTTGATGTATCTGCATGCATGCGTGCACATGTGTGTGCATAATGAAAAAGAAAAGTTCTTTCCGGAAAAACAGTATGTGTGAGTGTGCTCATTTATTCTGACTTCTATAAATACACATATTAACTGGAATAATATTTAAATTTAAGTTTTTCTGTAGACCTGTTAAACTCTGAGTACATCCAGCACACACGGAGAATTTCCTGGAAACCATAAGCATGGGAAACCGGTCATTCCTTTTTCTTGTTTTATACAAATCCCCCAACTCCTTCTGCAGCCACCGAATCCTTTCTTGGAACTCATTCACTCAATCACTTCTGAGAGTCAGCATCCTAAGCCCACAACTGACAGGTAAGACGGAGGCAGTTGCCACTGAACCTATTTTAATAAATCTCTTTCCCTGAGTTCCCATCTCTCTCTCCTGCACAGGATGAGAAAATCAGAGTGTGGGCTGCCAAAACACCTTGTTTGTGCCTCCCACATCCACCCTCCCTTCAGCACACACATCTGCAGTCCCTCTTTCACCCTCATTTCCTACTTCTCGTGCCTTGCTGGAAGGAGTTTGTTTACTGTTACAGCATGCTCAACCCAAAAAGAAAGCAAGAGTAAATATCTTCTTTAAAGGAAAAGGAAAATGACTTGGTGTTTTGGCTGTTACACATTAATTACAAACTCAGCTGCAGCACAAAGTTTGTGTCCTCACAGTAATGGAATAAAAATAATCTTGAAATGTCTTCTGACCACTGGAAGGTCTGTGCTGTTTCCAAAGCTGGTTATCACTGGAAGTGAGATGGCACAAAGCGATCTCAGCAAAACTGAGCATTGAGATCTCACACAAGGAGCCCTAGAACCTCGTGGCATACTTGAACAACGCTGATTTAACAGCTGATACACAGTGGAGGTGTTATTTTGTATACTAAATCAATATTAGCTGCATTAGGAAGTTGGGGAAAGTGCTTTAAACAGAGGCGTCCCACGGCACAGCATCAGATCAGCACACCGAGATATCACGGGGAGGATTGCTTTCTGCTGCGCAGATGTAGAGTCTTGGGGGGTGGGAAATACTTTTACAAGTTTTACATATGTCATGCAAGTTAAAAAAGTTATCTTATGTTCTGATAGTGACATCCTGTCATTATTAACATTACAAATTCTAGTGTGCTCTGTCACTCTCCATCACAGCCTTGTGCAGAACCTGTGCACTAACACACTCACAACCTGGACTAAAAAAATCACCACAAAGTCTTGTGTAAGCACAAGGCATGATTCAGCAAGGTCAGATGCTGACCATGCTGCTCTGGGTAAGTGCAGTAAAGACATTTTAACAAGAGAGTATTTTCTGGTATAAATAGCATGATCAGTACCACTCAAACCTGGAGGTTACAGTGGAGTTGAGATTCACTCACACAACTGTAGAGCTACCAGAAGAGAAACAAGGTTTCCTGCACATGAGCATTATCAAGCATGAAAAATGACTTCTTAGAACCAGTATAAATCCAGGCACCCATCTACCTACCTGACTGCAACCGTGGCTAGGAATTAATTTGAGAAGGCCTTGATTCGTTTTCAGATTTGTTCAGGAAAATGATTCAGATTTATTAAAGGACAAATTTCAGTCTCAAGTCCAACAATCACATCCTGCTAAATGTGCTTCTTGGAGTTATATCTGGAGAAGGCATTTTCTGTTCCTGGTCATGCTGTTTTCATGGCTGGCAGTGGTCACTTGGCACCTGTATAGCTGGGAGGCCACAAAGCAAAGGGCCAAAGGTTCCTATTGAAATTCATCCACTAACCTAAATATTTTTCATTACAAACTATGTAATTTGAAACGCATCTTCCCTCAGCATTGCTCATGAGAATAATTTTTCATTTTCCAACCCCACTCCCACTTGCATGTGTGAAAGAACGTAACTGTGCAATAGAGCCATCCCAACCCAAGAAAAAAGGAAATATGGGTAAGACCTGCTTGTCACGATGTTGATACAGACATAAATATGGTTGCCGTTTGTCAGTTCAGATTCCTGTCTTGTTCCCATATATGATCATCCCCAACTAGCACAGCAGCTAGGGAGCACAGGTAGAAATGAGGATGGGAGAGGTAGATGTAAGACACTCATGCAGCAGTCGCATTCCCAAATATTTATCCTACAAGTCCCCCTTCAAACACAACTCACATTGGTTAATTGATACTCTCTGAAGTCAAGGTTCACAGTCCAATTGTCCCTCTTTTTTCTGAGGGGTGGACGACAATGAGACTGATTTCAGAGGCTGCAGCTCACTCTTCTCCCCACACCCCTCTCTGACTCTTCCCTGCCCTTGAGCTGTGCAACAACTGCTTGGGAAGTCACGCTGCCTACCAGATCACTGCAACAGCCTGGTTTAAATACAACTCTTATTTCCACCACCTCCCTAAAATGGGGGGTTATTTTTAACTTTGATCATTTAATCAGGTTCCTGTTAACAGCTCTATCCCATCAATGGTTGTGCTGGCACAACTGAGGGGAGGGCATATTTGGGGGTAGGACAACAGAAACTTTTAAAGCCAACTTTGCAGCTCAGGTCAGCGCATCACAGAGCACCCCCCCCCCCCCCCCCAGAATAAAGGGTAGGTGTGTAGTGGAGGTGGCCTTTTATTTCTATGTAAAGTCTTAAATACAGCACCTGAACATTTAAACTCCCTAGATAAGACCAGCACCTCAAAGCTATCTTATCCTTAGAGGTCAGCACAAAGGCAGCATACCTGTAGTTCAGATCAGAATTATCAAAGGTGATTCAAATACTATTTTCACTGTTCAGTGTAGAAATGAACCCACTGCACACATCATTTACGCTGCATAACCTAGCTGGCTGCATAACCTAGCTGGCTGCATACATCCCCAGCAAACAATCACCTTCTTTACTTTGAGAGCCTGACTCATACTCTATTTTATTTAGTTATCTTAACCTGTTTGGGTTTGCACTCTAGCTCTCACAATATCAGAGTACCTTCTGCTGATATAGCAATGCCCTTTGAAAAAAAATAAGTGATACTGTTAAAAGCATCCTTTGTAGTTATCAGGAAGCCTGCAGCTGAGGAGGGACAGTTATCACTTTATTTCTGTTAGACAAAGCAGGACAGTTGGAGTGTGCAGATCAGTCACAAGGCCAAAGAGGAGAAAAAAAAAATCAGGGTAACCACTGTCAAGCAGTAAAAACGATTGCCTGAGTTCTTGAGGAGTCCTTGTATCTCAGAATGCCATGGCCTTGAGCCAGACTCACTGATGTAAAAACTGCAGGACTGGACATTTTGGCTATTTAAGGATTTAAAAAAAAAAATCACATGTGGATTTGTCGGACAGCAAAACCTCAGACTTTGTGTGATCTAACACTTTAGTGAAGAGCCCAAGGACATGCTACAGTAAGAAACCTGGTGAGTAAAGTTCTTTAAACATAAAATAAACAGTAAACAAACTCATATAGTTACAAAACTACAAACTCAGACCTTTCAGTACGTAAGTCACTGAAAGCTAAAGCAATACAAGCCTTCTATAAGCAGAAGTAAGTGCCACACTGTAGTAGGCTACTAAATAAGTTTTTAGTGGTACCTTCTGTCAAGGCCATCCATCTTTTTCCACACTGATGGGGCCTACAGAACAAGATGTTTTATTAGAGAGACTTGTCACTCATTTTAAGGGGCATGCTCAACCATAATTCAATGCTGATGGTAACAGTTCATGTCCTTGGTGCCTGAACAGCTGCAAGACAGCAATGCCTAGGAGAGAGCTCACGTGTAGAGGAACCAGAGCTCTGGACGTCATTAGATCCAAACACCTCTTGGGGACTGCAACAACAGAAAAAAGATACAAGACTGGTTCCTTCTAAATAACTTCTGAGTAAACTTCAAGATCTCAGAAAGCTTGCTGATGACACCGAGTTGTGTGGTGCAGTTAACACACTGGAGGGAAGGGATGGGCCATCCAGAGGGACCTGGACAGGCTGGAGAGCTGGGCCTGTGCAAACCTCATGAAGTTCAACACAGCCAAGTGCAAGGTCCTGCACATGGGCCAGGGCAATCCCAAGCACAAATCCAGGCTGGGTGAGGAGTGGATGGAGAGCAGCCCTAAGGAGAAGGACTTGGGGGTGTTGGTGGGTGGAAAACTGACTGTGAGCCAGCAACGTGCGCTCGCAGCCCGGAAAGCCAGCTGTGTCCTGGGCTGCATCCAGAGCAGTGTGGGCAGCAGGGCGAGGGGGGGGATCCTCCCCCTCTGCTCTGCTTTCGGGAGACCCCCCTGCAGTGCTGGGTCCAGCTCTGGGGGCACTAACATCAGAAGGACACGGACCTGCTCAAGCGAGGCCAGAGGAGGCCATGAAGATGCTTGGGGGGCTGGAGCACCCCCCTGTGAGGACAGGCTGAGAGAGTTGGGGGGGAGTTCAGCTGGAGAAGAGAAAGTACTTAAAGGGGCTACAGGAAAGCTGAGGAGGGACTTTTGATCAGGGGTGTAGAGATAGGATGAGGGGTAATAGCTTTAAACTGACAGAGGGGAGATTTAGACTAGATACAAGAAAGAAATTCTTCCCTGTGAGGGTGGTGAGGCCCTGGCACAGGCTGCCCAGAGCTGTGGCTGCCCCCTCCCTGGAAGGGTTCAAGGCCAGGTTGGACGGGGCTTTGGGCAACCTGGGCTAGTGGAAGGTGTCCCTGCCCGGGGCAGGGCGTGGGACTGGGTGGGCTTTAAGGTCCCTTCCAATCCAAACCATTCTGTGATCCATTCTATGATCTTTGCAAGGTGCTGTAAGACTGAAGAAACAACCTTAAACCCCACTCCCTAGACAGGCAGGCTCTCTGCCTTCCAGCTCTGCTACACACAGGCTGACCCAGGCGTAAGGTACAGGAGCACTCAAAGTGATGCACCCCCACACTGCTCAGCTCCTGCTCTCCTGCAAGGCACCAAACCCCTGACACGCTGCGGAGCACGCGGTAAGACAAAACCACCAGAAATGCCATAAGGTTTTCTCATCTCTATAGGCTATGGCCTGAAAGCACACCCTCGCTGTAACCCAGCCGGTATCCAATGGCACACAAGGCTTTAAGGAGCCAAAAGGACAGAAGGGTGAGCAGCGAGCACAGTAAGGAGTCCAAGATAATCCTGCATGTACTTATCTCAAAGTAATTTAGTGACTTCTAGAAGGAGTAACTTGTACTACAGAGGAGGGTAAGGATTTGGGAGGAGGAAGGCTGAGGGAGAGCAGAGAGGCTGTATGCTGGAATTAGACCATGAATTTCCCCGAGTAACATATGGGCTTGAATCTTCCACAGGATTTACATCCGCTTGCCAAGCTGGCTAGGTGCCAGCCAGCTCACACCTGAAATCCCTGTCCCTGCCTCAGTACAGCACTGTGCTCCAGGTTTAATAAATCCCGGCTCTCGGCAGGGTTTGCTGGCCAGGGAACAACACTGAGCTAACACGTCCCCATTGTTTCCGTTCGGGGCTTGGCTTGCACCTGGCCAGCCCAGAGCACGAGCAGAGACAGCCCACACCAACTGCAAAAGCGCCCAACTTCAATATGTCAGGTGCTTTTCAAACAGTTTTGCAACGTGATGGGTTTTTGATTATAAACAGGATCTTTTTAACCAGAACAAGCTGGAAACTAGTTTTGAAAACAAGTTTTATCATCTTAGACTGGAGGTTTTATTATCTTTGACATCTTAGACTGGAGGAGGGAAGAAAATCACAATGCATTGCCAAAGCGATTCCTCCTTGCCCGTGAGTCACCAGTTTGACTCAGCCTGGTGGGACAGGAGCCATCTGACAACAATAGAAATCTGGCAGTTTGCATCTGAGAGTTAAACAAGCTCACGCACCCTAAAAATAAAGCCTGCTAAGCTGCTGAAGTCGTATTTTCCTACCAAATTTCCTGCTGAGCAGTTCCAACCATCATTTGACCACATACTGCCTCACTGATAGGCCTTCTTGGTTTATTGTAGACAGAGAGATTTAATTAGTAAGTAAGGAAGCAAGGAATTCCTGTTGGTGGGGATTTTTTTGAGGGGGGAAGAACAAATGAGGCAAAAAGAGTTATGAGCGATGTGCACATTTTCCTGGCATCAGAGTTGCTTCAGAGTAAGTGATGCTATGAAACACACCTCCTTCCTCTGCATGTGTCTCTCCTTTCCTTCCCTTCATAAAGTACGGTTTAAATAAAGAAACATCTGCAGAAACTCTGCAGCAGATGAGCCCTAATCAGGCAAAGATAAATATAAGTATCTGGGGCATGCACAGAGGTGTAGGATACCAAGGGTCTTTCTGAGAAATGGGTGCCAAGTCACTTGAGCTGCAGATGAGAATTGGCAGGGATTTCAGGGAGCCGAACGCCTGGCCCCAGCACTGGGAAAATGTGCCGCTGTGCAGACACAGCCACGGGGAGTACTTACAGGAAAGTACATATTGAAGTATCACAGTACAAAAAGGACATCTCAGTAAAAAAGGAAATGCTACAAGTGAATCTATATAGCAGATGTATGGAACGAGTTCCTGATTACGCAAAGAAATTTGTGGTGTGTAGAGTTAATAGCTACGGCTGGAATTACCCTTTGGTTCAAGAATGACTTGCCTTGTGTGTGGGAGCTCTCAGAAGTAGGCTCTGTCTATCTTTATATCTTTCTGCCTGTATTTAGGGAGAATCCAAGGCAAGAGTTCCCACCCTGACGAGAGATTTATTTGAGAAATCAGTCCCAATCTCAGGTGAAAGTGCTCTCTGGATGCTTTACAGAAAAGAAGGACACTGCCTCCACTCCTAATGGATGCACTTAACACTTTCCACTATAGAAGCAGCAGTTTATATACAAACAGTACAATCAACCCAATTCATGCAGTGCTTCTTAGCTCTACTGTCTCACCATTAAAAACGATCTTTATCTGGTAACGGTGATCAACACCACAGCCGTGTCTCTGCTTCAAACAGGAAATCTAAGCAAACACCACGTGGGGCTCCGTGAGCTAACAGCGACTTTTTCAGCAGCTGTTGCTGGTAGTGTTTTCACACCTCTCTCCCGGACTGCTCTTTCCCTTGCTCTTCTGCTAAATATTTCATGGGGGGAGATGGGTAACACAGGAGATTTAAAGCAGTTCCTCATAAAACCTGCCCAGTTTCCTACCCCAAGCTCCAGCAGTAAAATTTCATCTGGTAAGGCTAAACAGACAGTTGCAGCTGGAGCAGGGTGAGACCAATGCGTAGAACAGGATATATTTTTACTGGCTTTGCCTCACTTAACTGCTACAGAAAGAAACCTAAAGGCTCTAGGCAAGGAGCAGAGATCAAATTTACTTCATTTTCTTGCAGAGTTTAAAGCGAAAGAGCATATTCCACAGTGCTCTCTCATGAAAACATATCAAGCATATTTTTACTTTTTTTTTTTCCCCTCCCTTTCTTACTTTCTTTTTGCAATAGCCTATGCATGACTGCTCTGGATAAAGACCAGAGGCAGGGCCTGGTATCTGTCTGTATCATCGACACTGCACTCGAAGGGCTGAGCCACATCACAAAGTTCCAGAGATACATTCAAGGACACATTCACAGGAAGAATTCAACCAGCTAATTTTTGATGGGCTTGGCCCTGCGTGCAAAGCCCAGGGCTCTGCAAGAGGCCTATAGGCACCTTACGGAGCTGATGAAAGCTGCGCCTCGGCTTTATAACACTCTGAGGTCTTATCAAACTGAGTCAGATTGTGCAGCTCAAGGTCATGTCTTTGCCCAGAACAGCCCAGTCCAACTGCAACCTCACACCACAAAAAAAGTCCTCCTGTCTTGGTTATTTCACAGGACTAAGGAAAACAATTCTTCCAAAACCTCCATCTCCCTGGTCATCTTTGTAACGAGGTAGCTCAGTGTCACAACATTTCACACAATTTCAGACCTCAAGAAGCAATTAACTAAAAATAAGTGACCACAGAGATTTTCAGGTTGCCACTTAGTTTGTCAGGAAAAAAGCTGGTGGTAGGTAACTGGTTTCTGATTCATGCTCTCCTGTTCACACTGGGAACATGAAAAGCGAGTGAGGAAGGAAGCTCCATCCCCATATGGAAAACAATATTTTAACTAAGGAAACACAGGATAAATTGAAATACAAAGGGATGTAGATAATTCAGAAGTCGAATGACTGTGTTAGCTAGCAAGCTCCACTGGTATTTTGGAGAGCGTCCTAAAAAAGGCTATTTATTCCTAGCACCATAGCGACGAAAAATAGGTTCGTGTTAGCTGCTCTTGTACTGCAGCCAGGCTTGCAGTCTTGTGTCTCCAGCAGGAAATCAGGGAAGGAATTTTGATTGCAAGTGATCACTGCTGAAGATGTGTATTCAGATAAAAAGACTTTTCATCCAGTTCCTTTTGTTTCTTGATTCATAGTCAAACTCTAACCCTATGCATATGGCCTGTTAAGTTTGAATTTGCATAGCAACTCTTTTTAAGCTAGCTTCAGGATAATAGAGAAAGCTGGCAAAGGTCATTATTTAAATACCTTATTACTGTTACTTCTACAGGAAATCTGATGCCAAACACACAAGAACAACTGGGCTTATTTTTAAGCTTGATCTGTTTAAAAGTAAAAACTCCTCCAGTGTGAAAATCCTTCATTTTAGGATCTGCAAATTCTTGGTCTGCTCTCGCTGTGTGGCCTATATATCCATAGATCACTTAAAACACTTTGTTTCCTAATGGAAGAGGCAAGCTTTCTGGTGAAGGTGTAGGGCAAGAGAGCAAAGGAGGCTTTATTTTCAGGGGTGTATACTTGGAGAATCGTGCAGAAACGTTTTTAGTTAGTTTTCTCTGCTGTAGTCCCTAGTGTTGAAGCAGTTATCTTTTATAGTCACACTGATCAACAGAGGAAGAGGCAAGACAGATTGCTGACACGGACACTAATCTCCCTTTAAACGGTCTAGATTTCCTCCATTAGCTGAACAACTGACATTTATACTGTTTATTTAGAAATACACAGAAAAGAAGAAAACCTGCCCAGCTTGCTGCATACCTTCATTTATTTGTTTCTGAATAAGCACACCCCCTCAGCAGCTCCAGCTCAGACAGCTGTGACACAGCTAGGACTGACATAGACTCCAAACACAACCTTCAGAGACCTGTGTGCAGACCTTCCCAAAGCCATCCCCCAAAATCAAAGGGGGGGGAAAAAAAAAAATATCAGCCTTAGAGAGCTCTCTGCTGATCTAGCCATGAGATATTACAGACTTGGAAGAAGCGAGCCCTAGCTCAGGAGTCACGCCAAGATGCCTGTTCCCCACATACTGTATTTCTGTATCAGGATTGGAGCTGTTTGTATAGGGTGTTTGTCCCTAACCATGGAAATGAGACAGGCAGTTTTTCCTTCAGACAACAACAAAACACCCAGACACTGAATTGTACAGTCAAACCAACAAAACAAAGCATAATATCCAGAGTTTGCAGTCTCCTGCAGTTTGGACACCTGAAGCAGCAAACCACCGCCTGCACTGGCTTCGTGCACGAGCGCTTCTGTGGCCGGAAAGATCATACAACATTGTTCTTCCCCTCCAAAAACTCAACACTTCAGTCAAATCTAGCAGTGGGAAGGAGGCAGCTGGGCATTGTTTGGCTGTGAATATCCAGGTGTGCTGGGTTTCACTTCAGGTGGCCAGTCAGCCTACCATGACCATCAACATGCCTGGTGATATGGTGCTAAACAGCTGCTGGCACATTTGATTTCATGTGAGAGCTCTTGAGACAACAGCTGTGCATTTATTTCAAAACACAAAGGATTTAGTTTATAGGCAGTGTCAGTATTTCTCTTCGGTCTTTGAAGCTCTGGTTCACATTTTGAGTGAGAACTGAGGTTAGGATACCTGACTGGGACAGGGCCATGTCTAAGCACGCTCCCATGTGCCTTCCCCCAGTTCTCTTCAGTCTCACTGGGACAGCTCATTAGACACCGTGACAAAAAAAAAAAAATTGCAAAGTATCCCATCTCAAAGTAAGACTCTAGAACATGAAACATCTTTTCCTTTCAGATTTCACAAACAATAAAAACACAGTCGACCCGAAAGGGCAATTTGCATAGTCAGAGCTGGGTGCTGACTCCTTACCTCTCATCCGAAGACACGATGCTCAGCGAGAAGTGGAATGTAATCACAGGGGTGATGCTGGCTGGTATCTGTGGGCAGGCGCTGCTCCTTCCACATTGCAGGACTGATGAGACAGGACCAAATTCAAGTGTCATCCCAACACTTCTCTGCCTGTCATCTGGAGGGGGACCCTGAAAAGGAACATGCTTGTTCACAGCCTGCATCTGTGCACTTGTCACATTGCAGGCACAGAGATGTCACCCACTCTTAGGCAGGTCCTGTCTAAAGAGGCTTATGCCACTTTTGAAGGTAAAAATCAGTCCTGGTACTGGCTTTGCAGCCCTCTACCTGCCCTTGGAGATGCCCTTGGATATTGCCTGGCAACTGGTACTTCCCAAACACATGTCCTCAAACTACCCCTTAGCTTGATTTTACCCAGTTAAATGTGTTACCCTGCGTTAAGGAATCAGTGCTGAGGTTGGGATCAGCTAACATGGGTTGGTTAGATGGCTTGAATGCTTCTACTTAATTAAAAAGTAGAGGAGGTAGAACTCAAAGTCCTCCCATGACCCCAGGGGAATGGAGGATGCAAGGAACAACAGAGACGAACAGGTGATGTGCAGACAACTGGGAGAAAGATGAAGGGGCAATATGGGCTTGGGCAAATAAAAACAGGTAAAGCAGAAGGAAACCTGTAAGAACTAGAGGGAAGGAGAGAGCTAGCTAGAGAGCATACATAATGGGGCAGAAGAGGGAGGTGGCCTAGGACAGATAGGAAAGGAAAACCCAGAACATAAAGCATGAAATGGGAAGCTAAGTTAAACCAGCATGAGTCACTTTTTTAGAGCCCCCATCTATCATGTGCTGAAACTGTCTCTCACAGGCACATCAAAGAAAAGGGTAGAGCCTCCTAGGTCCAGCATCACTGATGTCATCAACTCCTACACCAAAGTTTCCCAGCCTGAAAAGGATCCACGCCACCAGCTCATCCTGTTTTCTTCTACAGAAATAACTGTGTGCTAGGGTAAGAACTCAGGAAGAATAAACACATCATTGCTAGTACCCAGGAAGGCAGCAAGGTGCAACTGCTCTCGTGAGACCCCACACGCAATGATACTGGACTAAGAGGGCAAGCAGTTGTTGTCTCACCACCACATGCACATATACAGTAATTAATAAATGTATATTATTATATATAATAAAATAAATAATTACCAGGCACAAGACAGTGAGATCCTTTAACAGCTTCCTGTTGAGCAGAACATCACTGACCTGTTATTACCACAAGTTTACATTACAATACCGCTCCCATCAAACTGACTGAGGCCTCGGGCTCCCTGGGGTGGGTGTTCCACAGAGCTTACAGAAGGCAACTATTAATTTACTATGTGAGTTGCTCAGAAATCACTCAGGGCCAAGGCACCTGCTCTGCTCCTAACACCAGTTTCTGCAGAATGCCTTTTTCTGGAGACTTGTTTGAACCCATTTGCTGCACAGCAGCACAACCCCTATCCTAACTGCAAACTCCTCTCCATCCTGGATCTGTTAGGAGAGCTCTGACAGCCCAAAATGGGTGGGTGACTTAATATCCCCACTCCCAAACCTCATCCTCCCTGCAGCTGAGATCTCTGCAGCACTCAGGCAGCTGTTTTCATAGAGGGAGGGCTGCTCCCTAGCACCCAGCTCCTGACAGTCCCTATCTCCAAGGCTTTCTTGCTGCTTTCTGCTCAGCAAAGCTTCAGTAGGTGACAAGTCATAATTTCACTGGTATTATTTGAAGACAGATCAGATTCTGATTTCAACACTCCCCCTCAGCTGTGCATGCTGCACTCTTCAGAGGACATGAGCACCAATCCTAGATTTGGAAAAATAGGGATGTGTCTTGTGCTTTACTGCAAATCACATATGCTCATGTTCTCTAAACTGTGTCCACGGTCATATTTAATTTGCAGACTATACAATTGGATGAAAAATTAATATCACGTCTTAGAAATCAGAATGAGGACTGTTTCTAAGACCCCTTTTAGCAATGCCAGGAAGAAGTTTTTGGCAAGTTTCAATTAGTACTTCTTTCTCACCAATGAGACCTGGTAGTTGGCCAAAGCTACGTGGGAGCACTGATGCTTTGTTTGTCTCAATTCCCAGAACGCAAAGCGACTCGTCTCCTCTCCTGATCATCCTGCTGTCAGAATGCTGTGTCAGTACACTCCCCAGGAAACGTCTGGGTATGACTGGTAGTTTTGCACTGACTGTCATTAGGACTAGGGTATCTTCAATTAACCTCTTCAGGGTTGAAAGCTCTTTGCTAAGACACGCTTCCAACAGCCTTGGGTCTTCAGGACTGGGGCTGCCTCTCCCAAAGGCAGTGGAGCATGCACAAATTCCTGCTTTTTTTTTTTTACCCCAAAGGATAGCTCTCAGAACTCTGCTGGCCTGTCTTTTTTTTTTTTAAGGTAGTCTTTGTAAAAGTCTGACCCTTGAAGGTGGTAAAGGATGCTTCTCAGTTTCACACATCTAATTACTTGGGTTCTGTGTACAAGGAAAGCATTCACCAATGACAAATTATTGCATCCACATGGTCAGTTCTTCTCTGGAGCTTCAAAAAACAAGAATATACTCTTCTTTTATTCTCTGCCTTTGCACATGAGAAGGTGTCCAAGGCACATCAGTCCGGTGCAATCGGTGGGTTCCCTGTGCATTGCTTTGAGCTTCCCTAATACACAGAAGACATCTACAAACTTCCCCTTCATGAATGCACTCTTAATTAGACAAGGGTTTTGACATATTTTAAATCCAGTAACAGTTTATTTTCCCACACCTCTGCTAGCAAGTATTATTTATTCATATAATTAGGCACATACATGCATTCAGGGAGAAAATGCTCACACTTTTAAGCCTTTAATTTCACATGCTTGCTGCCTTCTGCCTCTTATTTCAGTCATCTTTATTTCTACTTCTACATCTAGCTTAAGCATTTAAATCTTTAAAGTAAGCAAGTGTTCTTTGACTTTCCTTAGGGCAGTGCAGCCCACTACTGCTCGGTTTTGTGGCTTGCTCAAGTTAACTGAGAGACTAACGAAGCTGTTAAAGATAACAAGGGCCTGAGGAAATAGCAAGTTTCTCAACATTTTATTTTCTCTGTTCTCCACTGGTTAGATACAGACTAAATTCACAGTTTAAGCCATCTATGTTCCAGACAGCAGCTCCTTTTTTTCAAAAATTGAAAGCTGTCTGTTTACAGCAGGTCTGTGTCACTCACATGTCACTGAGCAGTGCAATGAGTCTGTTCTGCTCCATGTCAGGCTTTTACCCAGTCTCCAGTTAAACCTCTGGTCTGGAGCAGCCTGCTCCAGAGGATCTCTTACAGACCAGAGCATCTTACAGAGTGCCCACACCACTGGTGGTTCCAGAAAGCTTGAAAGAGTGAATTCAAGGTGATCTCAAATTACTTAATACGATTGCCTGGCTTGCTGGACCAAAAACATTGTCCCACACAAGGGAATAGGCACGGATGGGTTTGGTTGCTGCAAAAATAGAGAAAAGCCATTTCTTGTGTTTTTCCTGGGTGAAGTTCTCATATCACAGAGAAAATGGTTATATATGTCAAACCAGATAGTTCATCAAGGAAAGAGATGTGCAGAAACTGAAGCATTTAGTGAAGAACACAAGTTGTAAGAAATGACCTTTGAGTGGAAAAAACATGTTATTAACAAAATGGTGTCTGTTTTAGAGGTTGTTAATTGAAGTCTGGTCCTAGATCATACCCGCAAATGCAGTAATGGCAAAAGATAAGTAACATGAAAAAAACTGCAGAGTAACTCAGGGCTACGAAGTCTTTATGCAAATCTGCTTAATGACAGCCAGAAGCCTGATGACGGGCCAGTCCCGCTACAGAGCCCCAAGAGCAGCAGAGGGCAGCCGTGGGACACGAAAGGAAGATGTAATTAGAAGCTCACAGGAGTCAGTAAAATACATCAGAATGAGAGTTGCCTTCCATAACATCATCTTCTGACAGAAAACTGGGAGTATCTTTGGAGGAAAAACATTGTTGCCACCCACATGACCCCATAAGTAGAGGAAAGATAAGGAAAAAAGAAAATCGTAAGGCCCCTTCAAAAACAGCTCATCTAAAAGCTGCTTATCCAAGCTAGCCCGAGACACTCCAAATCCTCATGCCATACGTTCATAGCAAGAATTTCTCCCCCTACAACTGCTTCTGAAGGTCCTCTTCCTCTGAGCTGCCTTCTTTATTCCACCACTGACAGATTCCTTTGATGAAACGTTTGTTACTCCCATGCCAGAAATTGCTTTTCCCATTGCACTGACCTGAGCTACAGACTGACCTATCGGTAAAACCCTCAAACCTGTGTAATCTACACAAGGGAAGCACCATTTTGCACAACATCCACTGTGATTCAAAGCAATAGCACACAGCAGCAGGACAAAATTCAGCAGTGTTAGGAATAAGGGCAGAACTGAATTAAAGGGGATAGGTGAGAGACTTGGGGAGGGTTCAGCTGGAGAAGAGAAGGCTCCGGGGAGACCTTAGAGTGGCCTCCCAGGACTGAAAGGGGCTACAGGAAAGGGGGGAGGGACTCTTGGTCAGAGGGATAGGACAAGGGGTAACGGTTTTAAACTGACAGAGGGGAGATTTAGATGAGATCTAAGGAAGAAATTCTTTCCTGTGAGGGGGGTGAGGCCCTGGCACAGGTTGCCCAGAGAAGCTGTGGCTGCCCCCTCCCTGGAAGGGTTCAAGGCCAGGTTGGACAGGGCTTTGGGCAACCTGGGCTAGTGGAAGGTGTCCCTGCCCGGGGCAGGGGGTGGGACTGGATGGGCTTTAAGGTCCCTTCCAACCCAAACCACTCTGTGATTCTATGAATAAGGAATGGAGCGTATTTTTATAAATGAAAGAAGGATGATCTATTTAGGCATGGGGCAACAATACTTATTTCAACTCTTATAAGCTACTCTAAAGGAAATAATTAGAAGTTTGCATTCAATTATTTTCAAAATTAATATTGCAACTAGTGCTTAAAGCATGTACTGCCATCATGTGTTCAGAAAGAAAAAATCAAGGCAAGAGAATGAACTGACCTAAGCAGCTTAGTGGGTGAGGGAGAAGCCTCTGCTTTGCAGGATCTCCAAGCCTCCATATGACATCAGCTAATCCTAGGCATTAGTGTTCATTTCCGATTTACTGCTCCAAGCAGCTCAGCTCATTTGCCCAAATACGCTTTAAAATACCCCTGTAGAAATAAGGTTTCTTCCTGACAACGCTGCATATACTTCAGTGTACTTACTGGCATGCAACAACACACTCCCCTCAAATAGGTGCTGAGATAATAAAACAAAAGCATGGTGAGAGTAGAAAAAACCCAAACCAGAGCTAGTCTAAATCAAACTATTCAACTGGCTTGTCACACAACCTTGCCCTCTCCTGCCTTCCCCATCCTGGTTCAGACCTGAGAATGAGGCTCAGGTGGGGAACAAACCCCAGCTGTGCCTGTTTGCTAGCTTTCCTCCCACTACCTTCCATCCTCAACATGAGAAATTGCTCATGGATTATCAGATTGCTCTCACAACTGCAGTTCAGTCACCCTTTGGCAATAACCACCCTTGGTATTGTGATGGCAGAGCCACAATTCTGCAGGCAGCAGTATGCAAACACTGGGAATTAGCAGCACGAGACTCTTGAAATACAGGTACCAAGTGTGCTTTTTAGTGACTTTCCTTATTAATCCCCTGATCCAGAGTGTGGTTGCCCTCAAAGGAAACTTGGTCATTATAGCAGATTTTTCAAACAATTCTAAAAGGTCTGTTGCAGCAAGATGGACAACAGGATAACTGTTACCCAAGAAGGCCAAACTGCTGATGTCTTCATAATTGCATAGTTGATCAGGAATATTGCTAGCAGAGACAATCTGAAAGACCCTCAGCTTCCTATGAAAAGCTGATGTGAAACTGGCTGACCTTCAAAGCAGACACAGATGAAGTGGTTAAAACGAAAAAAAAAGAACCACCTGTGAAAGTGTAAACCTAAGCCAAGTTATTTCTCCTTTGAGGTTTACAAGAACAAAGCTCTTTTTGCTCCCCACTTTCACACCTCTTAGAAAGTTATTTAATTCCAAATTGAAAGCACTGGTGTTTTGCTTGGACCCACCATAATGTCACTCTGCCAGATGGCAGGTTTTCTTTTTCCTTTTCTAATAAAGCACAGGCACAGCGAGCACCTCTGAGCACTGACCCAGCTCACTTCTATCCTATTGCTCTACTCATGCACACGTTCAAGTGCTTTTCAGTTTACTGGAAACTTGAAGGACAAGATCAGCTGTCACAGCTCTTTCCTGGGCAGCAGGAGCTAAATGTTAGCAACCAAAAATCTTTTTTGGTAACAAAGCTGGATGTTCAGGATAGAAGTCTGGAAGATAATTTGTGCAAACATGTTTGCAGAGAGGTCAATTATTAACATCAATTACTTGCTAAGGATTCTTTTGAGAAGGTTTCTCCACTCCTTAAACAACTCAACAGAAAAAAGCTGAAGCATGTGAAAATCCTAATGAAGAGGTGGCCATTGTTTGCTGCTTTCCACACACATTAGGGTGCTGAGTCACGAATCTCCAATAAGTTTGCTAAGTGCTGTGACAGCTATAGCAGTACCAGATGATAGATTCAATTTCCGGGCTATATCCTGGGATTAAAAAGGATCCAGTGGTGAGTTTGGAAGAGTAGAGTAAGGACCGTGCTGAACTGGAGTGAGCATCTGGCTGTCCTGAGGTTGTAATTCAAAGGGAGGAGGGCTAGAACCACCCAAGGAGTTGCCACTGCACCTTGTGCAGCATAGGCAAAGATTTTCTATTTGTGAGATTATCCAGAGGTGAGGTGTAGAGGGAGAATAGAAGAGAATGAAGGATAGAGTCCTCTAAGAAACCTAAAAAAAAGTCAGGAAGGAAGATGTATTCTGAAAAAAAGGTCTAGAGACATATCAAGAAAACCAGAAGACTTTGGAGTTCTGGCCAAGAGAACTGTGGGTTTGGAATTAACCCAAAGAAGGATAATTGCTAAGTACAACACCATAATTTCTGAGAAAGAAATCACACACGCATTGGAGAAAGGCAATGGCATTCTTGCCAGGTATACATGTAACCAGAAAAAAAAGATATGGGATGGAAGACAGAGCCTGTTGTTGTCAGGCTGGACCAGGAAGGAGCAAAAGTGCAAGATGAATCATTGAGGTCATGGAGGGCAAGAGGAGGAGACTGCAAAGATAAGACAAAGAAACATGAGTTGACACTGGAGAAGTTGGCCAAATGAAGATCTCCACAAACAACCAAGGGGTGGAGAAGAGGAGAAAGGGTGTGGGGTGCACAGAGCTGTGTGGAGGTGGGGTGGGAAGCAGAAGCAAGGGAGGTGAAAATGGACATTGTGGAAGACAGGAGCCTGGAGGACTGACATCTGAAAAGGCTGTGAGGGATGAAGACTTTTCTAGAGACAAAGTATAGATTTCAGAGACAGAAAATGAAACAGTAGGGCAGAGATGAAAATGAAGCAGGAAATGAATTAAATGAGAGCCAGGCTGGCAGAAATAGTAGTGGAAACAAGCGTGGGAGATGTAAAAATGAAGAAGGTGATCTGCCTGCTGAAGAAAAAGGTCTCCAGAACTGAGAAGGACAAAAAGACAAAAGTACTGGTGAGAAAGAAATCAGAACAGAGAGGGGATTTCATGAGAGCTGAGGAAGGGAGAATAGTGGGGAAAAAGCCAGGTGAGAGTGAAAGGAGGAACGTGGAAAAGCAGGACATCTTTACTGTCAGGAGACTTGCACAGAAGGAGAGCAGAGGGCCGAAGTGATGCACAGGGCTGTTACGCTTGTGCAGACAGATGGAAATCAGAAACGTTTCTGTGTTCAGTTAACAGAAACGGTCACCTTCCCTCAGAAACCAGCGGTGAGGTGCGACAGGGGGGTGCCAGCAGGGACAGGACTGCCAGCAGCCCTCACCACAGACACCCAGCTGCTTCCCCTCCGCCACAGGGCTCTGCCAAGAGGGCTGCCAGGCCCTTCTGTCCCAGGAGAGCTCCCCTCGGGGGAGCAGGGCTGCTGCCAGCTTATGGCAGTGTGAAGGCAAAACTAATGCTTACAGCACCTGTGGGGAAGCATGGCTGGCTGGGGCCTGCTCACCCCCTCCCTGTACCTTGGGGAGGGCGACATGGCTCTGTGCTTCCCTGTTATTGCTTCTTTTGGTCCCTCCTACACAGCAGAAAAATGCACGCCAGAAAAAAAGAAAAAATATCAGTGGAAACACCCTGAGGAGGATATCTGACAAAGAACAAGTGCTTGCCACAGCACCCACCCTGTGAGGGCTCCAGCGTGGTCACAGCTCCCAGGGCCAAGAGGTGCCCGAGGGAAAACCCTCCCAGGACGGTGTCCTGCTCCAGGGTGTGGATGGAGAGTGATGGTGACATCTCTTGCTGCTGGAGGCAGCCCCTCTGCCCCCATTTCCTCTGTCTCCACAGCTAACAGCACCATTGGCCCTCCTTGGCCACCATTTCCTGCGAGGCATCCCAGGGACAGGGCAGCATGGGGGCCCTGCACTGCGCCAGCAACAGGGGAGATGTTGTCATTGGTGCCCATCTAGCTATATTTTTAATTAAAGGAAAAATAAGTGTCAGCTGCATAGAGCAAGAAATAAGAGGGAATGAAGCAACAGGGAGATGAAGTGCTTACTGAGGTGAATCTTTGCTTAAAACCTTCAGGCATGTATTTACTGCTAAAATAAAGTCAGGTTTGATGGAGATGTCTGTCAAACCCAACATGGTTAAAGTGCTTTGTATCAAAATTTCATAAGGTTCTTTGTTTCAAAGAAACACCTTTTCCTCATTTCAAATTTTCTCAGTAACAGTGAAATAATCTTCTGCTTTCCCTACGCCTATAGAAATCTTTTCATTCTTGTTTTCATTTCAGCCAGAAAAATATTTAAAGCTCATTTCAAATTACCTTAAGTGTTTTTTTGGAAATTAACATTCTTGTATTGTTCCACATACATTATATTTCCAACTCCACATCCTTACACTTCTGCACAAACAATTCAAGGGTCGAGACTTTAATAACACATTTTCAATGTTTTATACGTATGAATTCTTTCATTTCATTGCGTCTCAGTAGTAGATACCTTATAGCCTGGGGCAAATAACAGCTTACAGATATTTTGCTCTCTGAAGTGGAACTGAAGCTTATTGTTACAAATAGTCACATAATTAGGTTAAAAGGGACATAAATCTTCACAGAGACAAGTTCCTTCCTGCTCTGAAGGCACATTTTCAGCAAGGGAAAGTCCATTTAACAAGAGCTTGAAGATGAAAAATAATCTTAAAATAGCAAGTAAGCCCAAGAAGCTAATAAGCTATAGTTATAAAATCATTTACCCTGTAAACACAATTGTCTGAAATTGAAATGAACTCCACAGCCATGCCTGCCAGAGCGCCAGGTGTGCCACGCCAGAATCAAAAAGGATTTTGGCAGCTCACACAAGTGAAATTTAGGAGCTTAAATCCTACAGTTTCTCATACTTCTGTCTGAACTCCATAGGGCATGTCTGATCTCAATCTTTTCATGGCTTCAGACACCGTATGGGACACAACTTGCATAATCTTGGATGCTAATTAGTCATCTTGACTTCCCTTTAGTCACTGGAGAAAAATAGGCACTTACAATAGCAAAGTTTAGCTTCTCCTAGAATAGGTAACTAAAACAATCACACCCTAACCAAACCCATTTCTTCTTGGTAGCTAGAGGAGGAGCCCAGCATGAGTAGATCACAGTATAGTGCTCACTTGTGCCCCAGTAAGGTCCTTACAGACTCTCTGGAGAGGCCAAGCCCAACAGATATTCTCTGTTTATATCCTCCTGATGGCAGGAGCTATCAAATCTCCAACACAGGCAGCATTTTCCTTAAAAATAAAAGTAAAAAGGTCCCTAGGCTCAGTGCTCATTACAAGCTCAGCTCCAGCTACTATCTGCACAGAATACTGGCTGCTCCAGATCCCATTTTAAGATGCTTTACTTTTCCCTGGAAACATATGGGAAGCACCAACATTTTACTGAGTTCTGCATCCACTCCAAAACCTAAAATTAGCCACTCTATCACTGACCTTGAATCCTACAAGTCCTTTATTTGCTCCAACTCTTTTATTTGAGAGGAAGCAGCTATTCAGGCATTCTCAGGAAGTTATGTACAACCTCAGACTGAACAGGAGACTGTCAGGGAGCCTGAGAGGGTGGCTGCTCCCTAAGGACAGGGGACCTGGGAGCCAAGGGTGACCCCAGCACAGGCAGTGCCCTCACCCACTGGGTGCAGCCCCCCAGGGCAGGCAGAGCAGGTGTGGAGAACACAGCTCATCCCATCAACAGTCCCCAGCCAGGACAAGCACCGAGCCAGGCCCAGGGTCCATCAGGGTATTCCAGACAGCAAAGGGAAGCAGAGCCAGTGCTGGAGCCCAAGCTCCAACACAGCTCCACAGCCTCCCCACAAAAGCCAAGGTCAAAGCCCAGGCTGGAAACAAACTGCAGTGTGCATTCAAGGGTCCACCAAGGAGGCAAGTTACCTGCAAGGCTGAAGTCCATGCTGGAGGCAGGGCCAGAGATAAGCATGCCCACACTGAGATGAGGAAGGGGTTAAGGGTCCCACCCTGAGCTTAAATGGAGCCAGGGACAGGTGTGGGGAGCCCCAGGTGAGGCTGCTCAGGGCCATTAAGGGGTATTGACACCAGCAAAGATTTAGTAACTGGAGGTAGCAGCTGCCAAACATCACTGCTACGAGACTGTTGTTTGTGGAGCCCTGCAACCTTCCAGACTTTTCTACAATAAGACACTGAGTCACTTAAACCAGCTTCCTTTCAGCAGCCCCCTAAAAAACCTTCTTCCTTATCCAGTAAACCAATGCCCTGTCTGCACGGTAGATACTTCTTTCCTCTTTTCACCACCACCGTAACTGCTGAACGCGGTGTGAGAATGTGCTCTTGTGAATCCGGGACTGATCTTTTCCCCTCAGCAGATCTCTGCTGGCTTCCTCTGAGCACAAAGACGGGATGTGCCTGGTGTTGGTCTTCACCTCCCATCCCTCCTGCTCTGCATCACGCCTGCATGCTGTTGTAGACCCTGTGTGCCCCACCTGCCACATGGCTCCATGGGAGGGCCCTGCGGAAGCAGAGAAAGGCTGCAAGAAGCGTGAATTTCCACTGCAGAAGCTATCGGCTGTGGCTTTGGCAGAGTCAAGACCTAAACAGTTTCTGAAAGAGCTGTGAGGTTTGTGTGAAACAGAGGCACATGCAAAGTGGCTATCTGTGGTTCAACTGGCTGCCCCGCTTCCCCTTGACCACCTCGCTCTGCACTGGGGCTGGGCTTTGAGCAACTCCCGAAATTCTCCTGTGGTGCTGGGTGAAAGTCTTTCATCCACCTCGTCTGTAGTCCTTTCTTATGTGGACTACTCCAAAAGTCAGGCCCTAGGTGATGGGAGCAGCCTTCTCTGATGTAATAAAAGAAAACCAACACAGCAGTCAGGCGATGCACACCAGCCAGGGATAGCGTCCTCCTGCACTGCACCCAGAGTGCTCGTTGCAACTATATATCCATCTACCTTTGCCTGTGTTACCCCTTTCAGAGTTTTTCAGGACTGCTTAGAGAAAAGATCTAGACAAAGTGCCACAGCAGCAAGTAAAAAAAAAGGATGGCACAACCTGGAAGCCAGCCCCAGTGACCTTGGAGTTTGGGTAAGCAAGCACAGAAATAAGGAGAGCTATCAGTCCTGCAATGCAAGAGGCATGTGCTAACGGCACAGCGGCTGCCTCCCTCCCTAGGTGGAACAGTGGATGGATGGAGAACCAGCTGCTGTTTCAGAAGGGAGTGATTTGAGACTGCTGTGGCCCACTGGACACATTCTGGTCTTTAGGAAGGCTAAAAGGCCTGAAAATCTGTGAGGATCTTTTTGGAGGGCTGCGGGCTGGCCAGCTGGTTTGGCATGGTTGCATCCATTAGCAGAGCTGCAGGGGGAATGAATCTCTTCATGTGGAGATCTCTCATTAGGACAGGTAGCTGTGAAGGCAGAGCCAAATAAACACTGACACGAAGGGCTGTGGATAAAGGGAGCAAGACCAACATAAGAAATCAGAAGCTTTTGTCTCAGTTTCTTCGTCCTCTTTCTGTGAAACAGAGCTAATACCATGACCTTTCCTAGTAGGCTGAACACATTAAAGGCCATGCAGCGCTCAAACAATTAACCAGGGAAGTTCTATAAATACACAGACAGTTGTCTATGCTTCATCTCATAGCTCGGGGGCCTTCAGACCTGCTGCCTGAGGAACTAATAACAGTCTAGCCACAGCTGCACAAAACTGTGGGCTGTGAAGCCTGCCCACAAAGCTGCATAAGTACCCAGACAGCTCATGCAGGGCACTGTGCTGTTATACAGCTAAATGGTCTGAGGGTAAAACATCCTGCAACAACTGCAGCTCGGGGAGACGTGGGGATTAGTGCGCCATGGGATTATCCAACAGGCAGGGTTGGTTTAGGTTCTGGTCAGGGCAGTCACACTTCGGTCAGATAAATCAGGACAAGTAGTGGTGAATACAGGACAAGTTTATACAATGGGACAGGCAGTTCCCAAGCATGTTGCTTCAAAGTGAAAATTTCATGAAAAAATGTGAAACCTCAGTGAATTCAGCCAGGTCAATGCCATGTGTGATGCAGCTGCATGGCCAGTGTTCCAGTATTAGCAGCTTTTTGCCCAAATTTACCAAGAAACAGGCTGAGAAAACAGCATTTTTTCCTCAGAGCTTTCTTTGGTGACCTACATGGGGAAATCCTTTGATAGTCTTCCCTGGTGATCAGCTTTCCTTCAGCAAGCACACTCCCAAACACTCAAGCTGAGGATGAACAAAGACTTGGGATTCTTAAAAGTGGTTTTGGTAAGCCCGAGGTACCAAAGCTGCAGTCACAGGCAGCCACCGCTGCCCTGGATGTCCCCAAGTGCTTTAGACACTTTGCATTTTCACTTGTGCTACGGAAGGTGCCTGGAACTGAGCCACATGCCTGGAGCTGCCCTGCCCAGAGCTGTTCAACACCAAACTGCTGCCTCAACCCGGCAGGAATCCAGGAAAGAGCTATTCTTTCAAGCCTCTCTGACAAGTTATGTCGCCCAGTCCCTGTGCTCAAGGCACATTTACACTGAGAGGATCAGGGTCCTCACAAAATGCAGCTGCAGTGGTGCTTAAAATAAAGAGAAGCCAAGTGCCTGGCAGTTGTGGTGGTGTCACTGCTCTCCTTTGTAATTCCCACGTGGCTGGAGGACCTGCTCGGCTCAGCGCTGCCATTCAAGGTGGGTTCCCACCCGTGTCACCCACCTCAAGGGAGGCTGCCCTAACTACTGCACTTGTCAGTTATTCCTTGTAAAAAGGAGAGGTGCCTTTCCACCCTTCCTTCCTCAGCTCTTCCACTTGTGCAGCCAAGAATTCAAGACTCACTGAGCTGAAAGAGGGAGGGAAAGATCATGTACCCATCAGCTCAGCTTCTCTGAGCTCCCCACTTGCAGCACCCACTCTCTCTCAGATCCTACCTCCCCCGGGGCTAGAGGAGAAACCCATGAGCTGCTATAAGCCTCTGCAGTCACTTAAGTTTCCAATTATTGGGCATGGGAGCGCTTATTGCTCAAGGATATGCAGATGCAGTGGCTCTAACCCCAACATATATGAGCAGAAAGCAGCCGTGTACTGCTCTGGGCCAGTTTCAGATGAAAGTTATATATAGCCTTGTCTGAAGAAGTGGCTATGAGATGAAAACTAGCTGAGTTCTGGTCTTAAACACATAATTTTAAAAATACAGCTGTAATGTAAGAGGCTGCTAAACTACATTTGATGAGTTCACACCTTAATGTGAAAAGGGTCATGTTTAAACAGCACACAATAGGATTTAAATGCCCTCCCTCCCTCTTTTGGTAATTTTTTCTCAACAGAGAGGATTGAATGAGCACAGAAAAACAATGAGTTCCCTCAGCTGCAGAGCTCCTCTCACTTCTGTAATGGCTTTAATCTATGTTTTAGACAGCAAAAGTATATTTTGTTGCCATCTCTCATTCACTCCCCAGGAGAATAGGATTAATGACTTTTGCCAGCTTTAACAAGAAACCATATTGCCCGCAAATAATGAACGTTTCCTGCTTGCAGATTTGGCCCGACGTCACGTGAATTCAGCCCTGTTTCTCCCTCACTGCTCTGCAGTACCTATCCTACGGTTCAAAGGTGTCTGTGCCTGACACCGTCTCAGTGCTGGGCTGCACATGATCGCTCTCCTTTCCTCCTCCTGCAAGTTAGTCCATGGACTGCTCAGGACATGCTTATCCTTTCCTGTTTCCTACACCTCTCCCACAGCACTATCTTTCAGGGCACAGGCACTTCTTATTTGCCTGAGCTGTCTAAACACACACCAGGCACAGCACAGCTGCAGTGAGTAAGAGTGGTTAAACGCTGCTCAGCCCTTGCCATAGCCCTCACGTGCTCTCACTGGAATTTCCCTCCTGCTCTAATACATGCTGTCTCACTGCCACACACACTGTGGAAGGCGTAGCTTTCCTTCCTCCGAAGCATCTGTTGAGGCCGCTGACAAGAGGCAGGATATTGCTTTGATGAAGCCTGATGTCTTTTGCTCTGTGGCAATCTAATAAATACATGTTAATAGAGCTAACTTGAAATCCCTGATACAGTGACTGTTCAGTGCTTCTTCCAGATGTTAGTTCTCTTCCCAGAAAGAAAGAAAGAAAGAAAGAAAGAAAGAAAGAAAGAAAGAAAGAGGAATCACCATGGCTGGTCTTTGCACCCTGACACCATTATTCAATTGGGTAAAACTCTCACACCACTGCACATTTCTTGACCACAAACCAGTGGTTTCTTTTTTTTTTTTTTTTTAACTGTACAATAGTTCTCAGAAAAAAATGATTGCACTATGAATTTATGAGATGCAGCTATTCAAGGCAATGTATTTTCTCGTTTACTGTGGCTAAAAATGTTCTTATCTAGATGCAAAGATGCTGAGACGTCCTGGGAAAAGTAGAGATGGGGTTGATATCGATGTGGAAGAGGAACCAAAGAATTACTGACAGATCTGGGAAACATCTGTGTTCTGCTTACGAAGAGTAAACAGAAAAAAAACCACCCCAAAATATTTTATGAAAGCTCAGCAAACCAAAAAAAAAACCAACCCCAAACTGAAATAAAAAAGCCCCAAACCCAATAAACCAGCCCCAAATGAGAAAGTGTAGAGTCCAGTTCTAGTTCAAAGGCAATTATAATTTCTCAGGCAGAGCCCAATGCCAGCTGGGATTAGCTATGGCTTCAATGACAGGATTGTAGGACTGTCGTGCATTCTTCCACTGATTTCAGGGAGGAGGAGAAATAAGGAAATTTGCTTTTAGTCTGAAATCAGACTTTTTAAGAAGCTAATTCTGAACTTTTCATCTCGTTGACTACTCGTTAGGATGTTCTACATGTGGAGCTCCGCCGACCATATTCTTCAGTTTCTCCACAGGTTTTGAAGACAGAGGCATCATCCCAATCTCAAAAGCTTTCTTCTGAATCTCCCAAACAGATTCTCAAAGGTTTTCATTTTAAAGCAGCAAAAATTGAAAGCTACAATCTAATTAAAAACCCATTAGAAGTTTGTGGGATACTTGCTTTCTCAAGGAGGGTAGGACTGTTGTGATCTGGCTCCTTAATTAGGTATCTTAGCTAAACCTGCACTCTGTGTGTGGGAAGTCATTTGTAAGATGTGTTTGTGGTAAATGCCCCTAATATTTGCTCATGCAGCTCAAACACGCTTCCAATAGGCCTGATTTCTGTGCAAAAACTTAAACAGCCCTATAAACAATGTGGAATGTTTGCAAGGGATTTTGCCAGTTAAAGCTTGGATTAAAGCCCTACTGAATAGACGGGAGTTGTGGTACTGGTTCAAGGGTAGTGCAACTGGTAGCTGCACTTTCCCTCTCCAAGTACAATGGTAATACAGGGGGGAAAATAAATTTAGACTGACTCAAAGGCAACAAATGTTCCTCCTCCTAGCTCATTAATCCTATATCTTATGATATTTGGTTAGAAACACCAATTCAGAGACAAATTCCTCAAGGCAACCGATACCCCAGCTTCAGAAATACCGTTTAAGGAATTGGTAGTTTGATACAATTGACATTATGGATAGAAAACGAAATACCTGAGAAGCTAAAAAAGTGAGAAAATAAGGAAAAAAAGTAAGAAAAACATAGCTTAACCATCGTGTCATCCCAGAATTTGAAGGATGATTTCCACTCAAAACATGTCAAAAACTGCAGAAACTGCAGATGTAACTAAGATATTATTGTGTTGTATTTCCTCCCCAGGTGTCAAACAGGGACTGATGAGTGAAAGACAAATTTAAAAGAGAAAATAGAAAACTGGAGACAACCTAAATACAGAGATACTGGAGAAATAATCAAAAGGAGAAGCAGTGACTGAAAAAATCAACAGGGCCAATGAATTATCACTGCCAGGGAAATCTTGACTCCTCTGTCCAAATGAACTGCCTTTAATAGTGAAGAGTTACTCATTCCTTCCAACACACAGCTGGATTTAACAGTCCTCGTGGGATGCAAGCAAAGGACAGCACTCTCCAAAACGGGAAGCAGGCCCCAGGTCTGAGACACAGTCCCGTTGGCTCCTGCTCTGCTCCCTCCCACCAGTTTCAGAAGACCAAATCCACCTTTTTGCGGGACACCGCAGCTCCTTTCCGTGCCTCTTCCCAGCTCTCCTTTGCCTATTTGCCAAGAACTTGCTGTACTGTAGGTCTTCAGTGTAGCTCTGTCCATACCCACAGGAAAGCGCAAACTTGGCATTTTTAACCGGTGGTGTCTAGCTTCAGTGGAGTCCAAGTGCAGTTAGGCACTTAGTGCAAGAACGATAGCTTACAAAACAACTTTATAAGCACAAGAAAAATCCCCAAACAGATTATGTTTAGCTAAGGCTTCTTAGGAAGGACTGAGATAAAGCTGCTCTATCTTCATGTATAGACATCCCTGCACCTCTACCTTTGGGCAGGGAAGTTAAACCAGGTCCTAAGACTTTATCCTGCTCTGTTAGAATCATGGAAAGTAGTGATAGGGGCAAAACCTTCTCACGCTTTTGCATTATTCCAATCAACCACTGAAATACGTGTTGCAGATGCTTTGATTTGTAGGTACTGCCAGTGGTGTTTCTCATCTTAATAAAAATATAAAATGATTGTCTCATGAGCCTGTTTTCTGCTGTAAATCATTCTCCTTGGTGTCCTTTACCAGACAGGAGCTACCCAAAGTAGACCTGAAATATGACTTTTGCTGTTGATCTCTTGGTGGTAGTTGCTGATGTAATTGAATTTGGGGTTTTTTTTGATGAATTGGTTTACACCTTGATACCTGGGCACATGCCTAGCCCTGTGTTCATGCTTGTAAGACACCTTGTTTGTCCTACACAGCACCTGACAGGCTTTTTACCGCACCAGTCCAGCATGATGTTGCTAGCTCTGCACAATTTCTGGGGATGCAGACACCCGCTAACCTCCCTTGGGAAATACCCTTACCTTGTCCTGTCCTACAGAGCGTGAGTAGAAGGTGTTTCCATTACGGTCCCACTGCTCCCTGTTCCTGTATCTCCTAGTCCTTCTGCACCGTCTTGGCCTCTTTACTGCCTGGACGCCGAGAAGAGCTTTCCAGCCCGGATTCCTGTTAGTCCTGTGGCCTGCCAGTGGCATGTACGGCTGCTTGGGCCTCAGCCCACGCACTGCTGGCTGCACACACTTGATTATTACTTTGAAGGATGGCCAGTGAATTTGCGAAGGATTTAATCTTCCTTCAGCTGCAGTTGGCTTTGGTTTAGGGCAGAAGATATGAAAGGGGCTTACAGGGGATTAGCTTTAGTGCCAAGTCCCTACCAGTACTTCTACATACTGAGTTTAGTTGACTTGCTTTGACTTTAGCTCTTGTATGGTTTGACCTGCGCACCAATACGTTTTGCGTATGTTAGTAGTCTGACCTCATTCTTGCCAGGTTATTCCTAGTTTTAATTTTAATTATGTTCTCTGTTTGCTGAAACCTTTGCTGCTGTCTACCCAGATGAAGTGAAAGGGGAAGCACAACCTTATGAAGCAAATGTGATGAAGATCATGAGCAGAGGTTGCTTGTTTTTGTTAGGAGGGTGTTTTCCAGTCTTGGGAATCCCCTGTGGAGTTCATCGCTTCTTGTGTTCCAGTTCAGATGAAAAAGCTTGTTGCCCTTCACTTTGCAGTCATCACGTGCTGGGTGCTGCAACATCACAGCCAATATCTAGGACATTGGCACAGGACATTGGCACACCAACGGCTTTTGAAGCAGCCTCACATTCCTTCCGGCCTTCCTGGTGCCCACTTCTCTGCTTCTCCACGCGTGTTAAATCACAATGTGCGCTCCTATGCTGGTAAGCAATGTCACGTAACAGATGGGAACTCCTTCGGGCTGCTGAGAGGAAGTACTGCAAACATGCAAATACCTGAGCTCAGAACCGTGGATCTTCCCACACCAGTTGCACGATCTTTCCCCTGCTGACCCTGGCACTACCGCAGGTTACAGTTACTGTGTCTGCTGGCTCAGGCAGGAGGGTGAGCTCTGGGCATGGGAGTGCCCCAATGGTTCCAACACAGGTTGAAAATCTCATTTCCTGAAAGCCAGTTATTATATTTCAGGTAGGTTCCCAATGGCAACAACCTGAGGATGTACAACTTCACTCTCACAGACTTTCATCACCGCTACTCTTACAATTGGCTTTGCCAATACGAGAGGGGTTAGTCACCAGCATGTAAGAGTTGACATAACTCTAGAAGGCAGCTTCCACGTTGATTTTGGTTTCCTTAGTTGGATGATCTGATACTAGAAGATCCTTATGCAGAGAGCTCTAAAGCCTGTTAATTGTACAACCTTTACATTTAGATGGATCTCACCAGATTGTGCCAGTCTTTCTCCTCCAGGAACACTGCTGGGCAGTGAGAAATGGCAGTTCACATAAAGCTCCTAAAGGCACGTAAAGGATGTGTTTAATACACTGTGCAGAGAAGAAGAAGGAATCACATGTTCAGGCCTGCAGCAGCTGCTACAGGGTTACTCACTGTTATGTAGACCCCCTTGGAAAGAGAACTTTTGCAAGCCTAATAGGCAAACGGGGCAAAGAAATTAAAATCACCACTGACTAAAATAAGCATGTGTTCCCTCCCCTACAAAATTTTCTTTTATCCCCTCCAAAAGGCCATAGGTTAGTGGATTCTGTGTGTCAAGGGATTCTGAACTGTCAAGGACGGCAAAGAAGTTTTAGCAAAGACAACGATGAAGCTATTTTTAGTATCAGCTGCATGGAAAATACTTCTCAGAGGCTCTGGTGTGTTAGAGTAGAAGACATATTTCCTCCTTTTTAGTTTCTGCTGAAAAATAGAACTTCAGAAGTAAATAACAAAACCAAAAGAGCAACGGTTCTGATGGGTAAATACTTGTGGCTGCTGTTGGCAGGCCCCAAATGAGAAAATCTCCTCAGAGTTTCATCCAGTTCCAGAAGTTCAGGGTGCTCAGCTGGTCTGAATGAAATCTGGGGTGAGCTTCCAAGGTTTTGGGTACCCCAGACTCCAAAACATTCAAAGATTTCCTTTCTCCTTCTGCTGTCAGAGAGGAATATTTCTGTTACTGTAGAAGCACTTGGATATGAACATTTTCAGTTCATTATTTGTTCGCAGTTTCAAGAGCCCACGGAAGGGAGCGAGTGTTGTGGGACGTAGTCAGTGATGAACTAAGAACTAGCAGGCTTCTCTATTAGAAAATGCTCCTGTTTTCAATTAAAAACCTATCTATTTCAAACAGAATCTGCCTCTCTTTTGGACAAAAGTAACATGTGCGTCTGTGCTAGGACCAGAGGAAATTATTAACAACATGATTTAACTACGCTATGTAATTGTAGCTCTGTAACAGCAAAAGAGTCACTAATGAGCAATGATATTTCAGTTGCCATAAAAATGCAGACAGGTAATTAGAAATTATTTCTCTGAGTACACCCAGTTTTTACCTTTTCGATATGCCTGCTTTTTCTTTTTTTTTTTTCTTTTTTTTTTTCCCCCCCAAGGGAAATAATGATTATCATCTGGGGGCCCAAATACATAGATAAAGGTCCAGAATTTTGAAATGTTTGCCATTCTGTGTTCCTCTTTTTGTTATCTGATTTACAGCATGCAAGAGGACTTTAGAATAAACAACATATTTATGTACCTTAATCTGCATATATGCTTTACACTTTCTATTATAAGTCATTGAACTCCTTTAAATAAGTCCAACTAATTCTCCATAAGAAGATGAACAATTGGGATACAAATATTTACTTTCTGTCTGTTATAGTACAACTTTTGACCAAACTCCCATAACTTCTTGGTAGTATCTTTCACTGAATATCTGCTTTTCCATACCATGAAGGCTTGACTTGACAGCAAAATAAATGTTATCCATGTTATGACATGAAATCCAACCCTAAATCTTTATTTCAGGCAAATGTTAATGATGATATAATTTTAGTGATACTACTAATAATTTAGACATGCAATTGTTTTTCCCCTGGTTCCCACTAAAGGGCTGTAATTTATTTCATCGGAGATGATTTTTTTTCTCATGTGACTCCTTCCTTTGTACATGTGGAAAACATGCATTTCTAAAAGAAACTGCTTCAAATATTCTATGAACCAAAATGCACCGATGCTGCTATTGCGCAGTAAGACACAGCAGCAACCTAATTTTGGATTCTGGAAAAGAACTTGGAAACAGAAGCATGAAAAAGGTGCAGTAACATGTTTCTACACAGGTTCACTCTTGCACATAGAAACAAGCTTCCTAACAGACCAACAGGCAAATGTGGAGCTATTTTTCTGCATTAAAGCCATGAGAGCACGTATTGCTCAATTGTTTGTTACCTAACAGCGGTGACGCTGGCAGCGCTGTGCCACAGCAGCAAACGTCCCAGCTGCCGCCGCGGTTAAACCCGACGGCTCGGGCAGCCCCTGCCCAGGGAGGTTGCTCCACACGGGCTTCTCGTCTCTACAGTGGAGGACACAAAAGTCATTCCGCAAGGAACCAACCCAGAGCGGCACAAAGCTGCTGAGGTCAAGCCCCTCCTCTGAGCTCCAGGAAATACTGCCCACGCTGTTCTGCAGGGGCCAAGCCCTCTAACGTAGGCAATTATGGTAGCGAATATTTCTGGTGAGCTCACAATTCTGGTAAGCCATAACCAAGAGTGGGAACAGTCTTTGGCATGCTATGCAAATCCGTTTTACCTACATAATTAGGGCAAATAGGGAAACTACACCTGTAACCAGTATAACTGTCTGCAAAATCCCTGGAGTAAGTTCAGTTTTATCAGCAGAAAAAGCCACTTCCTCACTCCTTGCCTGCAGGATAACTGATACGCAGAACTGGCAAGTGAGGTTCGGGGCCTCCAGGCTGGCTGTGCCATAGTCCTCTTCCAGCACCAAGCGTGCATGGTACAGGACAGGTCACTTAAAAGTGCTTTGAATGTATCTAAACTTCTAGCTGAGTCTTCCAAAAGTCCAGACAGCAAACATCCTTCTGTATCAGACAGGAAAATGTTATCCCTGCTTTACAACTGGATAAATTTAAGCACAAAGAAATTCAGCAGAACTATTCTGCAAGTGCTATGGCTTGTGCCTTTAAATCTCTTTCTTGGTCCTACATATCTCATATAACAATCTGCTCTAAACCAGACTGCCAGAACAATTTATGTGCATGAGTACAGAGCAACAGCAGGAGCTGCATCCTTTCTGTAAGTAGACCTGTTCTTAAGTATACAGTGTATTTTCACAAGCACCCTTTTTATTGTTATAGATTACTTTTGTGACGGCAATGTTTCATGTACCAACATGTACAAGTGCAGCTGTGATTAACTTCATCTCTCCTCTCCCCAAAGATTGTGGCTTTTGCTCAGATCAGTCAGGTCTGCCAGTGACAACCGAGTGAGGGATGAAAGCATTACAGATGGAAGTTCATGCAGACAAGAGAGCAGCTGCAGAAGAGTTGATAATGTTTGTTTTCCACAAATGCTAGTGGGGTCAATCAGTGAACTGTTTCTGAATTGCTGTTCCCACATGAGGCTCTGCTTTGCTCGCTGGCCTGCAGAGTATTGTGCCGTGATTTAATGTTAAAGACAACTTTGTGATTGGATAAATTCCACCTAATATTCCCATTGCCGATGAACAACTTAAAAAATCAGCTAAACAGGATGTACTGATGAACACTGCAACATCGGCCAAAAGCTCACTATTGCTTTTCATGAAGCCCATATAAATAATTTTAAAATAAACATCTGACAATCTCCCAGCTTCTACCAACCGCCTTTGGTAATTCATGGAAACGGGACCGTCTGTAAAGCACAGCACTGCGTTTTAGGGGGTGCTCATGGTGGGGCATTCTTATTTGCATCAGAGCCATCAGTTTTGGGTTTCTGAGTGGTCAGACATCAACATCTATATTGTCCCCACGTCAGACAGTAGCTGCAGTGATCTTCCACTTCACCCTCTTAAACCACAACAGAGCAGAGTGTTTAACTGCCGAGCTACAGGGACAGTGGTGTGCTGCGAGCCAGAGGCCCATCCTGAAGAGGCAAAACAGGGCAGATTCCTGGCGGCTTTCTGAAAATCCAAACAATTAGATCCTCTAAGTGGGTAGAGTCCTGGCCTCACTAATGGATTTATCCCCTGGGGTAAGGGTGAGGCTGGATTTCACCCCATTGCTTGAAGCAATTTAAGAAGTGCCACTGTTTGACATTGCTGGCAGCGAACCTCTTTAAGGTCCCTTCCAACTCAAACCATCCTGATTCTATGAACTCCAGCAAGTGTAAACCCAGCTGCCTGCTTATTTAGTTCAAGAGAAATGTCAAGCAAGGCTTACACGAGTGCTATAAAAAGCTGTTGGGAAGTTGGACTTCATCAGCAAGGGGACTTAGCACTAGGTGAAACAGCAACCACCAGCCGAGGCTCACGCACAGCAATGACCATCCACAGCCCTGCGATCAGGAGGCAAGAGCAAAGCTGAATTTCCCAGGGAGGAGCAAGCAGAAACCTCGGGAGTGTTTCCATGGGCAGCTCGTGCTTGGAGAGGAGGAAGAGTGGGAGAGGAGGAAGGGGTACCCCACACAGAGCAGCACCCAGCTCCACCTGGGACCTTCTCCCACTCAGCAGCCTGGGGGGTGCCGAGCCATCCCGGTGGAGCAGCGAGAGAGAAAACACCAAGGGCGAAGGCACACAAACCCGATTTTGAGGCAACCGTGTGTACGCCTGGCCGGGACTCAGCTGAGCGGGGCTGGGAGCTGAGCAAGTCCCGCAGAGGCAGGTAAGGGCTGCGAGGCGTGCGCCCACCCCAGCCCCAGCCCCAGCATGAAGCCGCAGGCAAAGCAGCACCTTGCAGCACCCCGTGATGTCATTCAGGTCGCTGTGCACATGTAAACAAGGCTGGTGCGGTGCAGCCCGGACACTCCACTTCCTCCTGACAGCACAGTTGCACTTAGCTGGGTTTCTGCCTGAAAAGGTAAGGCTGCTTTAAGCTCTCTCTTTGCAATCTAGAACCAACCTTAACGAGCCTGTTCTGTTTCCTATGAAAACGTTGCACTCCTTGGGCTTTTTCGTAGGGGTTGGCTCTTGCCAGGAGGAGATTTGTGGTGCTTTGAGTCTTGAAAAAACAGCAGCCCAGCTTGCGCGCCAATCCTCTGTATGAACACATGGAGGAGTAGAAACGGCGGCTGCATGGAACTGTTGTTGCAGGAGAAAGCAAAATGTTACAGCGTGGGCAATTAACAGTTCTCCAACTGTTCTCCGGTGTCACTACTAGGCTCAATTTCCTTCTTTTGCCTGATTTCTCAGGGAAGATATTTTATTTTAAAATCATAATTGACAGTAAGGGAAACTTGCAAATCTGTTTTTTCTGACGGTGATTTATATTGCCGTAAAAATAAATCTACATGCTGCCTGTCTTCATGCCATCCAACGCTCTTTGAGTTGCAACAGTAGGAAATTAATATTAGCCAGGGGGACACAATATGACAAAAATAACACAATTGCTTGGACTTGTTTTGTTAATGAGAACCCTGAGGCAGTTTTAATTCATAATTCAGACTGCAGTCTGGATTAAAACTTAATTTACTTCACGGACTGAAGCTTTTAAATTGAGCTTTGTAAAAGGTGGTTTACTGAGGGGCTTGCACTCACTTGCAGCGGCAGCTCAGCCCCGGTGGGAGCCCAGGAAATAGCACATAGGCAGTTTGGCACTTATAGACAGGGTTCATAATGGGTGGCCCCGGAATCTGACATTTCTTAGAGTCAATCAAAAGGGAATTGCACCGAAGGTGAGTCAGTATGTCAAATCTGGCTTGCCACAGATTGATGTAGGAGAGGACTTCAGCAGCAGGCTGGAGCAGTAGGATGTGTGAAGTAAGAGTGTGATTTTTGTTCAAGGGCATCTTTTCTGGTGTCAAGTGAAAGTGCTGGGACCTTGGCTCTGGTGCAAACATCACCAGCCACGGGAACTGCATCCATGATGGAAGTCCATGCGTGGGACAGCCCTCACCCAGCCCGGAGCAAGCGCTCCGACGAGGCTGTCGGCATCCTGCTGCCCATCCGTGTCCTGATCCTGCTGCTGCTGGAGCTGCAGGAGTGAGAATTAGACTAGTGTTGCAAAATGAAAACATCTCATCACAACAGATCAGACAACCCAGATCTGCTCTTTTTTGCTCTTTTTTTTTTTTTTTTTTTTTTTTTGTGGAAGAAGAAAACCAGAAAAAGTACCCTTAACTGTAGAACTTTCCACTTCTGACTGCAGAGGTTTCACACTGAAGTGCGAGTGCAATAGCGCGAGATTCACGGCCACGCAATGAGGGCAGAGTGTTGAAGCATTTGTGCCTTAATCAAATCAATTAACCTGTCTGCTGATGGGCATGCCAGAGAGATCCAGGACTCTGGAACGGCAGTCCTGTGCTTCTCAGTCCTATCAAGATGAACATTTTTTTCCTAGAAATGCCACGTTTAGTTTCCACATGTCCAGCTACAAGTAATAGCGTGCACGCTTAATTATGTCCTTATTGCAACAGCCTCAGAAATACAGACTCTAGTTGGAATGTAAAAACCAGCAGTTAGATAACAGTGTATTCATTTGCTACCAATTTTTTAAAATATTTTGTATTCTGAAAACAATGTTGCAGTAGGAGCTGTCTCCCTGCAAAATCTAAATAAGCATTGATAAAATCTGCTGGAGCTTTTCAGCCTCTTCTGCCTTTGCTGTACACACATCATGCAGCAAATGACTTTGCTTTCTTTACAGCTTTGGGGACCTAATTTCAGACCGACATTCAGTGCTATCTCTGTGTGTCTGCTTTTGTGCACCTGTGGGAAGATAAAGGGACAGTGTGGGACTAAGCTTCAATCCGAACAAGAGGAGTGGGAGGAAGGGCAGATGTACAATTGTTTTGTAGTCCCCTGTGCATATGCCTGGGTACATTTTGCCTAAAGAGATGGTTTAATCTCATTATATTTTTATGACTTTGCAATGAAGTCATTCATTCTCAGAAAGTGCCCCGTTCCAATGAGCCAGCCATCACCCATGTATATATTAAAAGTGTTAAAGCTTTTGCACTGACAGGCAGGTCATCCTGCTCGGTCCTCTTCATTGTAAATGGCCTGACCCTGAGTTCGCTGAATGCGAAGGAGAGGCTTTCTCCGACTCCATGGGCCATACGTCTCCCATTCATCATCACAGTGTTACATTTGCTCAGGATGGTGGGATGGGACATCACCGGCATTTCCACAGGTTGGGTTTTATAACCTTTTAGCTCCAAGGTTCAAAGCAGTTCCCTAGTGTCCATCAAAGTGCAGCTCTTCAGGACTCTTCTACCTGTAAATACCAGCAATGAGGACTACTTCTGGTAGCATTTTTTTCCCTAATATCAGTTATTAGGAAATAATGGTGAGGCCCTGGCACAGGTTGCCCAGAGAAGCTGTGGCTGCCCCCTCCCTGGAAGGGTTCAAGGCCACGTTGGACGGGGCTTTGGGCAACCTGGGCTAGTGGAAGGTGTCCCTGCCTGGGGCAGGGGGGTTGGAACTAAATGATCTTTAAGGTCCTTTCCAACACAAACCGCTCTGTGATTCTATGATTCAGCAACACAAGAGTTTTGCAGTTTGGGATCACCCTAGAAGACAGCAACACAAACTCATGAGAACACAGTCACACCACCGCCTCTGCCTCCCGCCGCTCAGACAGCCCTACTCCCTTGGGGGTTAGAAAAATACCTTAAGGAGGGCAAAGAAATGAAATCTTGATTAACTCTGACACCTTGTGGACAATTAGCAGATAAAGATGAAGGCCGAGGGGGAACCTCTCTGTTCCGTGGGCTCCACCACGGTCTCAGGCACGCCGCAGCCCTCGAGGCCCAGCCCTGTGCTCATCTGCAGGCCGGGGCACAGTTTGCTGCAATCCGAAAGCGAAGGCTGAATTCTGGTATCAAGCATGTGCACTCAGCATCACCCTCCTGTCACAGCAGACGCAGCCTGAGCACGTCGGTTTACCCTAAATGGCTCCATTCAGAGGCCAGTTTGAGTCAGCAGCCTGAACTTGATTATTCTGATTGCTGATGTGGCGGTCTGGTCCTTAGCTGTCACATGAAATGTAACTAAGGACTAACTGTATCTAGGGACCTCAGTAAGCAAACTGACTGTTATATGACTCATTTGAACTGAAGAACACGTGTCCACAGGCCAGCATTTAAATATAAGCGTGTCCTTAAAATAGAACATTTTGCGAATGTACCCAATCTTCTATGGTTTCAATGGCCACCTAGCACTCGTGTCTGGGAGGAGCACTGGCCAGTCAGCCTAACCTTGACATCCAAGGGAAAGCAGGCAGCTAATAACTGAAAGTAACTCTTTAATGGTGTTGTGCCAAAGTGGGAGGCCACCTGAAGGGACAGGAATTGGGTGTAGTGAGCAGTGTTCTCACCAGAGGCAAGGGCAGCAGACAGCATGTCCAGCTAGAGCTGCCCACAAACCAGGTCGAAAGGAAACACAAATCTCCAAAGTGCCAGAAATTCACAGCACCCTCAAGAAATGGGATGTAACCCCAATTTACTGCTCTGAGGAGCAACACCCTAAGTGAACACCCCAGTTCCCAGCTCCATGCCCTGTCCATTCCCTGTCAGTGTCCTGAGAAGCACCAGAAAGGAGAGCGGGAGGCCTCCAACGTTGCTTCTCAGACCAGGATAAGGCCATGGGCCAGGTGCATCCTTCCCCCTTGTTTCCAGCATCCTTTGAGCCTCTTCCCTCCTCATGAACATGTTACGGCCTCATGGTAGGAGCATGGCTGTGGTGTCCTGGGATGGGGGCAGCTGGGGACACCCTACCACAGAGCAGAGCATCTTGTCCTAGAGCTGCCTTGGGGCGAGGGTTACTGGGAGCAAAGTGCAGACTGGCGGGATTGCCCTGGAAGGATAAATCCAGCATGGGAGCTGTGCCTCGAGGCACCTGGCTTCCATGTACTCATGCCATCTTGGTGAAGGAAGGGGATTAGATAGAGGGTTTCGTGACTGCAGCATTTCTTTGATGTTTGGTACAACTGAAGGATGTAGCCTAGCTACTAAAGCTGAGGGTGCTGCAAGAGATAAACATGCAGACCTTGCTTTTTGAAGACTGTGAGAAAAGGAAAGGCAAGTTTAAAAAGAAAAACAAGAAAGCTGGCAGCAGCATCTGTTTCGGGAACCCACAAGAGCAGTGGCTAGGTGGCCCTGCTCACCGTCAGTGTCAGCCAGAGCCACGGCGAGGGTGGCCTGTGTCCCATGCTGGGACCTTGCCACCTCTGAGCATTTCTGGGGCCTGAATTACAACCCTTCCATAGTAGCCTTAAACAGTGTCTGTATGAGATGCCAAGTCCAAGTACCGCAACGATTTACAAGCTGAAAAAACAGCTATTTGTGTTCTTTGCCACTTGAGAGCTATTAAACTCTTTCTTTGTAACACAAAGGAAAAAAACATTAGTGACAGGGTACGAGTTACTAATATCTACCTACAGAGACACTTTTTCTGGCAAGTGCCCCTTGCCAGTGGTGCAGGAAATGAGTCAGAAGGAATGAATCAGTGTCTGCAGTGCCACATGAAATAGGAAGCTGATAGTCAATTTTAACCATTACACTAAACACAGGAGGGAATCACTGTAATGAGAACTATAACCCTATGGGGAAATACCCGATAGAACCAAACTCCTCCTCCCTGTGTTGCTTTACTGAAGACAAGTTCCACTTACAAAAGCTGACAAAAGAAAGATGGCCCAACAGTTCAACATGTGACATTTCGCCATCCCGAATCATATGAATCAAAGGAGAGCCAGAAATTGGAGGTATCTAAAAATAAAATTATCTGATGGAAAAAAGTGTTGAACTGAGGCTGCTGGGGTGGTGAGAAATGGAAGTTGGTGATCTGACTAGCTCTCTGCTTGTTACATTAGCTTAAATACAGGGCAGCACATGTCAGGAGCACTGGATGCATTTGCAACAGTCAAACTCTTCAAGCCTGCTCCCTGCTACCCTTTTCCACGTGGTCTGTCCCCATCATGCCAGAGAAGGTGGATCCAGGAGGTCCACCGGTGGGGTCAGGAGACATGTCACCCGCACAATGCCTAATGTACAACTTAATGGTGGGTATCATTCAGTGGTTGGCACCCACATTTTGATTGTTGGGCCATGCAGAATCTGGGCTATGGCACACCTTTCTGCCATGTATTCCTCCCCTGCTACCCAGAGACCCAACCACAGATGACCTTGAGCTGCCAAAAGGATGGGCAGCTTCTCCTGCTCCTCCATTAGCAGCATGGCACAGCTTCACCCATGCTCATGGCACTCGGGCAGCCTGGAAAGGGGACGGATGATACAGGAATGGTCCCCCACCTCTGTGTGAATAGCGGGAGACCCTGAAGGGGTAGCTTTGAAGAAGATAGCAGGATGTTTTATACAGAAGACATTGCCAAACTTCTACTTTGTCCTGAATAGGCAGATAGGAAATGCAAATGTGAATATTGACAACTCTTGCAGTGCCTTTGCCTTTACAGCCCTTGTTTTTGTTCTCTACAGGAATGACCCACCAGCCCTATACCATGACAGATGTTTCCAGCAGCCCAGTCATGACACAGAGCAACCAGACCTGCTCCAGTCACAACATCACGTTCAAAAACAGCCTGTATGCAACCACTTACACCATCATCTTCATCCCTGGCCTCCTGGCAAACAGCGCTGCCTTATGGGTCTTGTGCCGCTTCATCAGCAAGAACAACAAAGCTGTCATCTTCATGATCAACCTGGCCATGGCCGACCTGGCTCACGTCCTCTCGCTGCCACTGCGAATATACTATTATATTAATTACACGTGGCCTTTTGGGAGATTCCTTTGCTTACTGTGCTTCTACCTGAAGTACCTCAACATGTATGCCAGCATTTGCTTCCTCACCTGCATCAGCGTTCAGAGGTATTTCTTCCTGTATCAGCCATTCAAGGCCAAGGACTGGAAGCGGCGGTACGACGTAGCCATCAGCGCTGTGGTGTGGCTCTTCGTTGGGATAGCGTGCTTGCCATTCCCCATCATGCGTGGCTATGGCCTGGCCAAAAACACAAATACCTGCTTTGCAGACCTTCAAGTCCGGCAGATCGACAGCAAGGTGGCCACCGTGCTGATGACAATCACGGCGGAGATCTTCGGGTTCATCGGCCCGCTCATCATTATTTTATTCTGTACTTGGAAGACAAAAGACTCTCTTCGGGGCTTCCAGATACCGCTGCAAAACAGCAGTGAGAGGCGGAAGGCTTTAAGGATGGTTTCCATGTGTGCCATTGTGTTCTGCGTCTGTTTTGCACCATATCACATCAACTTCTTCTTCTACATGTTGGTGAAAGAAAATGTAATTACAGACTGCTTCCTGAGTACCATCACACTCTATGTCCAACCTTTTTGCTTAAGTCTTGCAAGTCTGGACTGCTGTTTGGATCCGATCCTGTATTTCTTTATGACTTCAGAGTTTCAGGACCAGATATCAAGGCACAGCAGCATGGTCATCAGGAGTCGGCTGATGAGCAAAGAGAGTGGCTCATCAATTAAGGAATGACAAAAAAGCCAGCTGAAAGGAAGATATTTTGTATGAAATCTGGAACTGTTCTGTGATACTTGATTACCAACTCCTTTGTGGAAGATCCTGCAAGTTTATTCAGGGGAGTTTCATGGCAGTGGAAATCTTTTGATATATAGAAGATAAAACTCTGTTTAAGACCATAAGACGGATGTGTTGGAAGCTGATGAGCGACCCAGCTGGCGTGACTACACCTACCGCACGCCTGACCTAGCTGGATGAGAAAATATACAGGAGGGAGTGACAAAGCTTTTGCTAGGAAATGGTGGAAACATCCTAGGAGCTTTTCTTCTCTTTTTCCGACTCCATGGCTCTACGATCAAGCCAAAGACAATCCCAGGTCCATACACTGATGTCTGCTGAAGTGTCTTCTCTGCTACAAACACACCACACATACAAGAACCTGAAGATGGCCAGTAATAATAAACACCAGTTTTGGTTTCCGCACTCAGGGCTGCAGACACATGACGGGTGGCAGCTTGCTTCAGCATGGCAGTCCCAGCTTACCCCTGCCCGCTCCTGGCCTTGAGCACAGACCACTGGTCACCACGCTTACCTCCACTTCACCTTCCCCGCACTCCCCCTCCCGCTCTCATTCATTATTTCCTCCTCACCCAGCTCTAAATTTGCTCCTTAATTGCCGACACATCCTGTAACTTGCACCTATAGCTGGTGCAAGACCCTCTGCAAGACAAATTCTCTCAATGGCTCCTCAAACACTCCGGAGAGTGGGTCCTTCCCTTGTTCCGAGTGACTTTCTTCCCCTCCGAGCTGCCCTGGTTGGCAAAGGGGACATCAGGGTGGCCTTTGCCTTTGGGCCTGAGGGGCAGGAGCACGCCGCAGGCTGGGCGCAGCCAGACTCTGCATCGGTGCAGGTGGATTTGGTGATACTGGTGGTACAGTTCAGGTCCTCACTTTCTTCTCTGTGGGGCTTCTTGGGCCCAGAGGTACCTGCAATGGATCTGCCCAGAAAATCTTGGCTCAATGGGTTCACTTGACACATCTTTTAAAAAAGAGAGGTGTTCTTGCCAAGGTGATTTCGCTAATAGAGCATAGGCTAATTTCTTAAGTAAATTATTCGTCATGATGTTTTTCCACCAACTCCTCTTGTGATCTTAACGTTTACATTGTTATAATCAGCTATGACAAGCAGTGACAATTTACCCCTTGTAATAAATTGGTGACAGCTCTTCGGCCAAGTTCACCCACTTTGTGTAACTTCAAGGGTATCCTCATGCTACCTGGGGATTGTTTTGGCTGAACACAGGCACTGATTTATGGCCTTTGAAAACCTGTGCTTTTTCAAAAGGAACGTGTACAATTCTCAGTAAGCACCAGTGCAACATCTTATATGTTGCTACAAAAATAGAAGAGATACCAGAAACACAAAAATAGAAGAGATACCAGAAACACAAAAATAGAAGAGATACCAGAAACACTTGCTAAGTATATTTTAAAGCTAACTACTCAATTCCACTTAATTACATTTTAACTCAGCCAAAAATTTTCTGCATATTATGTTTTCCCACTTGGCTGTTTTACAATCAAATGGGGAAAAGCAAACAATAGCCAAGTTTAAATAACCATTACACTGCAATTCCTCCAAAAGGCAGCAAAGACATGCTGATTAAATATAATAAGCTCTTGCAGTTCTCCTCCCATTTGTGAGATGATGATTATGGGCTACAGTACGATGAACTGAATCACACATGTGGGTAAGTGAAAATGCCAAATATACCTGTCTGAAGGAAGTAACTGTCACAGAGAGAGTATTATTGCAGGCTTCTGCTGAGAAAGCTGCAGAGAAGGCAAACATCTCCCACTGGTCAATAAACATGTTTTCTCTGATTTAACTGGCAGTTCGTTATGCCAATGATACACGTTCATGTTTATATGCTGCAAGTAGCCCCTTTAAAAATGTGAGCAGAGGTTGATGCGCAGGTACACAGTTAAGCATGCATAATGAAGTTTTTGTCAATTTAGCAGTTTTCTCATAAGCTAGACACTGTATAATATTGTCTGTGAAGGACACTTGAGTTTCAATGGTTGTTTTGAGGATTTTTATGGACCTTGTTCAGCTAGCATGTGACTGGGAGCTGTTTACTGCAGTTTTTTTCCTCATGCAATTCCCCATTTATCGGATGAAAACAAGTTGAAGGCACTGTTATGGTAATTATGTAGCTTGTCCTACATTTTTCTTTCAAAAAACCTGATGCTTAAAAAATAAACGCATTTTTGCAAACATAAGCTGAGTTTTATAGTTATCACTTATGCCTAGAAAACTGAATGGGAATCAATTCCTCCTTGAATCAGAGGTCAAGTGATGGAGTGCATCAACTTTTATTATTCTTAAACAGATTGCTTGCTTGTCTACAGAAAGGTTTTCACCCCTGGTGTTTATTTTTATTTTTTTAAACTCTAACTTATATTGTAAAGTGTAAGTTTTAAACTTACATTGAATTTGGAGGTATTTCGGGGTGAGGAAGGTCCTCCATGGGAATAGCAGTGGGGCAGGTGGTGTGTGACTGGGTGAGGAGCAACTGCTCTTGTCCTTATATGTAGGCAGGACCACAGAAACCATCTCTCTATATCTCATCCAACAATCATTGTGCAGATCCAAATCTACCCAGCTTAAAAAAGCACTCTCACGATTTACGACAAGATTGATAAAGCAGAAATTGGTCACTACAGTCCCCTGCGTGATGAGAATTATAACGTGGCCCTGGCAGGGGAATACCTGCTCCAGTGTCTGAGTGTCCCAAGTGATGGTGGCTCTCCCACCCTGTACCTTAACAACGGATTTAGTGACTCCATGAAGGACAATGTTCCCCATCACCATGATGGCATCCCCAAGCACCTCAGCTGCTCATGCTCTCCCCTGTTTTTCCTGCCTCACTCACCCTCTGAACTCACTTAGACCCCCCCAAAACTGTCCTTTTTATATACTGCAGCTCCAGCCCGTGAGGAAAAGTCACACACTCAACACTTTCAGCCTTTCAAGTCACATCACTTTGATTCACAGGAGGTTAGACAACTTGGTCTAATGGTCTCTTCTGGTGTGGGGGAAAGTTGTACTGGTTTTGGCTAGGATAGTGTTAAATCAGCTGCGTGGTACTTAGTTGCAGGATGGGGTTAAACCACAACAGAAAGTTAGCCAAGAGGTCAGGACAGTGAGCTAGGCAAAAGCAACAATTCAAAGTAAAAAGAGATGAAGCAAAACTTGTAATTTTCTGAAAGCACGTAAAGAAATCAAAGACTGTCCATTTGGCCTCCACAAACCCATAGGTGAAACTCAAAGCCTTTAGTTCAAGTCCTCCAAAACCTCAGCAGCGTGCCTCAGGAGGAGAACAGATGAACCCAGCAGTACTGCTGAGGAGGACAGTATTTCAGCTGCCTTGGTGACTGGGAGGTTGCCCTGGTTTTGGCCAGGATAGAGGCTGAGTTCAAACCACAACAGAGGTGCTGGATCCAACACGAGACCTGGGGCTGCAGGTGCTGGCTTTGACTGCCAGCACTCTCACATTTTCAAAGGCACAGTGTGCCCAGCTCCGGTTCCTTTAATTCACCCCATTTCCTGTGACCATAAAACTTGTTTATTATTTTGAAAAGAGGAAATATAATTTCATGATGTTGCTCCTGGATTATCTCTTGTGCTGGTCCCATCGCCCAGACTCACCAGCTACAAAAAGAAGACATCTTCATCCTTCTTGGGCAGACACAAAAAACAATCTTTCAGAGATGCCACAGAAAGGCAGAAGTTAACTGAATCAAGAGGCTGGGTACAGCTGTGAAGGTTTGCAGAGGATGGATCTGAAGGCACCTGGTGCTGGAGCAACCCTGCATCAAGCCTCACCTCGAAGGGAACTGGTCAGGGTGGAAACACGGTGAGGTCTCCAAGTCACCTGCACCGACAGCAGTGCATGATCCTGATGGCACAGCCCTGGGCAAAACCACAGCGTGACATTCTTCTTCTCTAGCACATGAGCCATTCACCTGTTAGCAAAAGAAAATGCATTTCTTTGCAGTGCCAGCAAATGGCCATCTCATCTTATCTGCTATCAGAGATCTGGTAATTCCTCTCCTGGTTGAGAAAGGGCCCTCCTGTGCTTGACAGCAAACAGGTTTGGAAAGAAACCCCATGCCTCAAATTCGGAGCTGCAGGATCTTGTGAGTACTTCAGCTTCGTTTTCTTTACTCAAATGAAATTACTAGCTCCCTGCGCAGAGAAAAAAAAAAAATGTTGTAAATGCAGGATAATAGCTCAACAACCAGGAGCCAGCTCAAAAATAGGAAAATGCTTCATTGCATTTAACAGATTTCAGGGCTATGACTGGTGCATTTTCACCAAAAATGCTGGGTCTGTGGGTTACACAAGGGCTTAGCCCAAAAAGGTGGGGAGTGACAAACAATTATTTGCTGTAAAATAAATCCAAGCTTCCTAAAACTGCTGTCCCTGTAGAGACCACAGCAGTGGCGAGAGGCACCGTGTACTAAAGGGCACCAGGGACTCACCCACCCCCAGGGGCCACATGCTGAGGTCTCTGGTCAAGTCACAGCAAGTCTCTGCACAAGGGTGAGTTGCTTTGTGTGAACAAGACCTCCTCCTCCTGAATGCCCTACTGTTCTTCATACATCCTTCAGGTGCATCCTGTCAGATATTTCTTAAATATCTGAGCACTTAAAGAGATGCTGATTATATGCATTTGGCCTTCTGCCCACAGGATACCAGGCTAAAGGCTAAAGACGACCTTTTTTTCTGGAGGCCTTAGATAAAGTCTCACGGTTATTTAAAAATTCTTTTGTGTCTTCTGCTTTTGAAAGTACAACATCGCATAGCATTAAATTCATGTTTAGTATCAATAATGAGCCAGAAGAGCAGAAAAGCTAAACAAAAATACGCATGCAGTTGAAAGAAGAAAAGATAGGTTGATTAATATGTGTTGAAGGGGCTTGAGGCTTGTCAATCCACCAGCCTTTCGCGACCAGGAAGGTTGTGATCTGCAAAAGTACTCAAAAAAAGCAATGAGGAAGGACTTGACGTGGTTATGAACCCTGAGGTGTGAGTCTGACCCTCTCTATGGTCTGACATCCACTGACCCTTCCTTCCCCAGCAGCCCTGCTGTAAACACCTACCTAAAAATAGGGCTCAGACATGGCTGGATGCAGTGCTGGATGTGTGCTGTAGACACAGAAGTAGGATGTCCTAGGCAGGATATCCTGATAAAACAGCCACTTTGCTTCGGGATAAACCTCTAACCTCTGGAGAGGGACGGGGCGCAGTGCCAGCCTCCCTTCTGCGAATCTGTGAACGTTTTGCAAACACACGAGCACTGCTCTGTCTTCCAAGGAGCAGGATCAGCTGCTGAAAAAGATGCACAAGAAGAAAAGCTGGAACAATAAGCAGCTTTTGCATCTTGCAGGTCACTTTACTCTCAGCTGAGATGAGAAGCATGGGGCTTCACAGGTACTTATTTGCTAGCAGGCTACGTTTATGTGATGGATAAGCAAGTGCTAATGAAGAGCCCGTAGATATGTCTATAAAGGCTGGTATAGAAACTGTATATAAACTGGTCTTGCCTTCACTTTCATCAGGATGTTGACCAATGCATTTAAATAACTGCATCTCCACTGACCACAGGACACTTCAGGTCAAGGATCCTCTTCTCTGTTCTCTATGAAGCACCACTTCAGGGCATGGGAGCGCGCTGGGGTCCCCGTGGCCAGCACCGCTGCCGGCACCGAGAAACCCTGGCAACTGCAGGGCCAGCAGAGCAGTGGGCTCAGATGTGTGGGGAAAGATGCACGCTTATCCCAGACCCTGAGCTGGCCCCTTATTCTACAGCTAAAGGTTATAATAGCTTCCTTCTTTCATTTCTCTTCCACAGTTACATTTCTGATAATTTTTCAGGGTCATAGGACAAACTACAGAAAAATAGATGGAGCAAGAATAGTTCTATTTATACATTACCTACAGTAAGAAAGGGAAAGATGCCAACAGCCATATTATCTTTGCAAGCCCTGGGCCGAAAGATGTGACACTGTATATCAAGTAAAACCGTTCAGCTGGAAATGAGGCAGCTCACAATAAGTTAGACTACAATATATGCCTGCCAGTTTTCAGCAATTCAGAAAGAAGAAGGTCATGCTTAGCAGGCAGTAAAAGAACTAAAAAAATACATATATATGGGAAAGGAATTAAAGGAGGCAAAAAAAAGAAATAGGGAATGATGCACATTATGGGTTTTTTTTAAAAAATAGTTTTTTGGGGAAGTCTCCACCTTAAACCATCATATTTATTTCTGAAATAAAGTCCAAACCCTTAGCTTTAGCCTATAGCCTTGATAGTCTGAGGCTAACCAAACTTCCAAGAAAATGAAGGAAAATTACTACCTTCCAGTAACTTACACTGGCACAGTTTTCAGTTTTCCTTTAGTGAGCACTTACTGGAAGATTTTTGCTTCTGTATTTTATAGCTTTTAGCAAGCAAATGGCAAGTGACCGTGGATAAAAGCAGAAGCAGCTCGCCTGAAGGACACCATCACAACTTCTGTGCAAAAAGAAGGAAAGAAATCCGCGTCCGAGGTCTTTCTCGGATGGCACTTGGATCAAACGTCATCGCCTTCCCAGTTGTTTTAACGTCATTAGCTGTACACGTTTTGTGTGGTGAAGAGAAACAAAATACAGGATTTCCTGTTCTGCAGACACTGTACTGGGCTGCAGATGCCGGCAGGATTCCAGCGCTCCGAAAACATGTGGAAGTTTAACAAGGAGTCGCTGGGATCGCTGCAAAACTCGGTGGAAAATAAAAGCAGAAAGCTCATTCCTCCTGCTCTCTAGCATGGATGTCACCCCCCCGAAGGATGGGAGTCACAGGAAGGTAAGATTGATTTCTGCTGCATGTTTTCTTCAGTAGACTGACGCTATCATAGTTTTGAGCAATATTATCACTTTTTTTTTAGTAGTTCTTCAGGAGATCTTTATCAGGCAGAAGCTGGTACCACATCCCCAGCAGCTTCTGACTGTGCCCATGTCTGTCTCGCTCGGCTCTGAGGGCTGGGTGAGTGGAGCTCGGTGCGTCCGAGCAGGATGCTGTGTGTGGTAGTATGCGAGAAAAGCCTGTTTTACCCAAAATACTTCAGTTTTGTCATTACTGACAGAAGCTGCCGTAACCGACCAGTTCTGTTTATGCATTTCCTATTAGCGCCTAGATTAAACAAACAAAATGACTACTTAAAACACAAGTGCCAGAAAGCCTCCACTACTTCAAATCAGGAGCTTGTCATTTCAAGCCAAAAGGGGATTTTTAATATTTTTTTTTTTTTCCTAGACTGCTTTTCCCTCCAGCATCCCAGACTTGAGCAGAGCTGAAGGGAAGCAGCTCTGCCCCAGTCCCCCCAGCCCAGGGGCTCCCCAACCTGGGCGCTCCCCCCAGCCACTCAGCTTTAGCCTGGTTTGTCCAACCAAACCATGGAAAAGATGAGGGCAAGTTTGCCAGTGAATCTGGGAGTAGTAAATGCAAGACCGCAGCAATGTAGGGCTGGGTGGGGTGCAGAGTGATTCAGAGTAGCCAGGCGATTTCCAATAGTGACAGACACATACGCCTCCAGAAACAGATACTGCTAACATACCCAGAAAAAGAAACATGGGTGTTTTAATAGCTGCCTTAACCTCCTAATTAATTGCAGAGTTACTTTATATTTAATGAATTGCAGTGCTACATCCACAATCAGTGATCTTACTCCTCTGGCAGTGATACTGGTCTCCCCTCTAATTTCAGCATGCAGCTGGATAAAATTCACCTTTTCCAGTTAAAAAAAGCCTCCCATGCTCCTGCCCATGTGTAAATCTGTGCGTGGATGAAATAGGAAAACAACCGAGGAATGACAGGGAGCATTTTGTACAGGTTTTATGAAGTTGCTGAACAAAACCCCTGCCAATGCCCAAGGGAGTATCTCAACCCTGACACCGGCATCACAGCACGGGGGGAGCTGGAGGGGCTTGGGGCAAGGCGAAAACTGAAAAACAATAATAAATAAGAAAATCCACCCTTTCAGGAAGTGCGGTAGTGAAGGAGCACTGGCCTGAAGCCAGACCAACGGGGGCTCTGCAGGGAGCTCCCTGCTGCTTTCTCGCCAGGTGCTCTGACAAGCGCCATCACCTAAAAACTGAAAGTGTCAGGTACCAGGAATGACACCGGCCCTCCCACCAAGAAACAGGCTCCTCCACTCCCAGGGAAAGCCAAAAAACCAGAGAAAACCGTCAAGGAGGCTCCCCACGGTCACGCCTGCAGGGACAAGGTTTAGGATTTGGGCTGAGGCACGTGGCAGGGAGGAGATGGCGGGACAGGGACGCTGGGCACTCTATAATCCTTTTCACAAGCCCAGACCAGCAAGTGCCACCCCTGTCGCTGGAAGGCTGTGACAAGAGCTGGCAATAGCTGCATTCCCCACACTCCCTGGCAGTTTTCCCCTCCCTGTTTTTCCCCAGGGATGTGAAGACAAGGTGTCCTGCCACCACTTTTCCAGGGTTAAACAGACTCAGTGCAAAGGGCACTGGCCGAGAGCGGGGCCAGAGCCAAGCACAAGCCCCTCGTGGGCTTGCAGGCGGGTGAGGAGCACGCAGGGACGCTGCAGGGACCAAAGGGGTTTGTTTCTCACTGTCCCCTCGTGACAGACATCCCTGCTCCCCTACCATGTCCCAGCACACTCCCACCCGGGGCTGCTGGCTCAAGGCCAGTCAGCAGCCAAAAGGTACACTCAGTAGCCCAGCAGCCCGCCTGCAGACAGGGTTTCACTTCAGCTTTGCTTTTTTTGCAGCCCTGGAGAAATAATCAAATGGGAGAAGGCAGTTTGGCAAGGGCTCAGTTTGGAAAGCAGAGTGTAAGCACCACATGGGCACAGAAACGGGGGTAAACACAGCGACCCTTCTCACATCAGAGGTGCAAGTGGTGGGCAGGCCGCCGAGAGGCTGCTGGCTGCATTTGGTATATATGTGTCTACAGATATCTATGTATATAAACATATAACCTTCCTCCTGAAACTGAAAACGTGGCAGCCCCTCTGCAGAGCTGCCTAGCTGAGGAGGAACAGAGGAGAGAAGCCTTCATCCTGTGCCTCACAGCAGCGCCAGGCTCTGCGCAGCAGCTCAGTCCCTGCTGTGGGTGATTGGCTTTTAGAGAAAATCCACCCCTGTGGCAAACACCAGGCTCAGGGCTGCGGGAAACAGCACCGCAGGCTGCTGCTTAATTAAATACTGCTGTTGGGGAGCTGGGTGGCAGTGGCAAGAGGTGCTCAGGGCTCTGCCATACGAGGCTCTGGTCTCCTGGAAGGGAAGGGCAGGCTGCCTGACACCTTGCAGGCAGCTACAGACTCTGTTTCCAAAGGGAAAATTGCACTGTTTTGTTGCAGACGATGCTGCAGGCCCTTGGTTTGTAACCTGCTGCTGCTGAATCGCCTCTTCCCGAAAGAGCAGACCCTTTCCCTGTGGGCTCTGCTCACGAATGGCAAAATCCATCACCTCTCCGGAGAGCTGCACGAGTACCTGTGAACTCCCCATGACCCACTAATACCCTCAGCGCTGGCTGGATGAGGTGAAATGGGTAAATGGATGAAAAGAATTTCTACTCTAACTAAAAGGCAGATGTATTTATCTTCCTTCATGTCCTGAACTGTTGCTGGAGGATAATTTCTGTTGCTACAACACGATGCCTGCACAATGTGCCATGAGTGCCGGAATTGAGTTAGCAGGACCGGCAGAGCAACTGGCGTGTGTTCGGCCAGCTATTAGTTTATAAATCCAGCCTTAAAATCTGGAGCCAGAGCTCTGATAGATCTGTCTGCACCTCTCCCACCGGCCTCTGCTCCGGTCAGCTGCCTGCCAGCACCATCATTTGCTGATGCTAATTATTGCCCTTGCTGCTGATTCGCATCAGAACTCTGCATCTGAAAAGACACTGTCTAGATCCATTTGAAGTCCCTATTTATTTACAGTCCCATGAAATGGCTTGTAGACATAATCAGAGCACCAAATTGATGGGAGTTTGACAGAAAACTCTGTGTAAAAGTGGTCCTGAAAACCCCCAGGGAGCTGAAGCTCTCTGGCATTAGCAATAGATTGATAAACACTACGGAGCTCAACTGCAACGTCAGTGTAATCGCAACATCGCCTTAGGGGGTGGCAGGGTATGAAATCCTGCAGAGCAAGTTGGAAAGGAGCTGCCTGGAAGGTGACCGGGATCGCTGCCTGGAAGGTGACCGGGATCACTGCCTGTAAGCGGGGTCTGGCTCTGCACCCTTCCCAACACACACACACCCCCCCACCTTGCACGTAGGCCTGCACACACACACACCCCGTACACACACCTACACACAACTTACTCTCCTATACTGAAGCATATTTCCTCCCTGTGGGGAAATACTGGAGAGTTTTTGGCTTTACAGCATCTGTTTTCACTCCCTACAGAAGCCCTTCACCCGCTTTCATCGCCCCATGAACCAAGAGACTCGGCCGCGATGGAGAGCAACATGTCTTCTGGGAACTGCACCGATCCCCAGATGTCCTTCCAGTCCACCCTGTATGCAACCACCTACACCATCATCTTCATCCCTGGCCTGCTGGCAAACAGCGCTGCCCTGTGGGTCTTGTGCCGCTTCATCAGCAAGAAGAGCAAAGCTGTCATCTTCATGATCAACCTGGCCGTGGCCGACCTGGCTCACGTCCTCTCACTGCCCTTACGGATGTATTACTACATAAACCACACCTGGCCGTTTGGGAGTTTTCTTTGCCAGGTGTGCTTCTACCTGAAGTATCTCAACATGTACGCCAGCATTTGCTTCCTCACCTGCATCAGCATCCAGCGGTACCTCTTCCTCCTCCATCCCTTCAAAGCCAAGGACTGGAAGCGGCGGTACGACGCAGCCATCAGCGCTGCCGTCTGGCTCTTCGTCGGGGCGGCGTGCTTACCCCTGCTCGTGGTGAGGAGCCCAGCCTTGTCCAACAGCACAAACACGTGCTTCTCAGACCTGGGGGTGAAGCAGCTAAGCCCGGGAGCCTCCATCGCGCTGGTGACCGTGGCGGAGCTGTTTGGCTTTGTCATCCCCTTTGGCATCATCGCCTGCTGCACTTGGAAGATGTGGCAGTCCCTGCGGGAATGTCCGACGCAGCTGCAAAACACCAGCGAGAAGCAGAAGGCTTTGCGCATGGTCTTGATGTGCGCGGCTGTCTTCTTCATCTGCTTCACCCCCTACCACATCAACTTCCCTTTCTTCATGATGGTGATAGAGAACATCATCCGGGACTGTGCCGTTCACAGGAGCACGCTCCGTTTCCACCCCATCTCCCTCTGCCTGGCAAGCCTCAACTGCTGCCTGGATCCCGTCCTCTACTACTTCATGACCTCCGAGTTCCAGGACCAGCTTCTGCGCCACAGCTGTGCTGCCCTGCGAGCTCGGTTCACGCGCCGTGGGAGCAGTCTCTCCATCACCGAAACCCACCACGATATTCATATGAAGAGAAATTTTTCTCGCTTTAAGTTCTGGTCTCTTCCCAAGTTCTTTGGCCGAATAAACAGTATGGAAATCCCTCCCATGCCACCTGACGAGCTTCTGCTGGAGTCCATCTCTTGAAACGGAACCCATTTCTGTCCATGTAGGTGCTTCTCATCGCTTGAGGGAAGATTATGTTAGGTCTCCAAATGCATCTTGAATTACCCTTGTGTGCAACAGATGCCAGGATCTAACCTAGAAGGACATTTCAATGCAAAAAGACTTGCTGGTTGCATTGTTGCTGCTGGGGACTGTTTGCCTTACAGCATTCTCCATTGTGATATTGTTAAAATACCCGAAACAGCTGTTGCTGATGCCAGTACTTCTCCCATGCTGAACTGTAGCTGGGTTCAGGTCCCTCATTTGTGTTGTTTCAGTGCTTCTACATACTTGTCATTTTTGAAAATCCTTCTAGATCCTGTGTTATAAGCAGGCAGCTCAGCCTCAGCGCAGCTTGGGGAGGTAGCATGGGGGAGTTTCAGCCCCGATCACAGCTACCTGCAGCCCTCGACGACCTACAGCACCCACCATGCTCACGTGAGGCTCTAGATCAGGACAGTTAATTATCTCCATGCAAACTGAACCTCTTCCCATTGCAAAAAAAAAAAAAATCAATCATCTGGACCTAATCTAGACTGCAAGGCTATAACTCTACCAACATGTATCAAGCAAAGAGTATTAACCTATATCCACATTGGTGTTAAAGGGAGTTTTCAAACAAACTGGGCTCAGCTCACGCTACTGAAAAAGACACCAAGAGCTGAGCGAGGGAGTCTGCCTGGCTCCCGGGAGCTACAGGATGCTCAAATGATTATGGGGGGATAAATACTTGGAAGACAGACTGTTACTGGATATGCCACGAGCAAAGAGGAAGGATGAAGGACATCTCCCAGGGCACATTTACTCAGAGACCTGGCGCGAGCTGCAGCAGGGAGGACTAGTAGTTGGCATTGCTGTCTCTTGTGTTATTAGGAGTCTTGTGTTGTTTGGCAGTTTGCTAAAGCCTGTGGTTGCAGATTAAGATGTTATCCAAGCCTCTCAGTTTTGCTTTAAAAACTAGAAAAGGCCCCAGCGCTCACTGGGTACTGAGAAAAGTTTACAGAACTGACCCAAGTGCATCCTTAAAGCTTCAAACGCGGGAGGAAATAAAATGATCTCAACACGTACTTTTGCATCATGAGTATTATTTTAAGTGCTTGTAAATAGCCTGCACCACATCTGCTCTCAGAGCAACACTACAATCTGCAGAGGCGGGGAGCCCTAGCTGGGGGCTCAGAGAGGCCCCACTGCCACCATGGCCCCTCGCATGGCGGCCAGCACAGGGGCTGAGAGGTTTCCTCCTTGTGGGCTAAGGCACGGATGACTGCAATGCCAAAAAAACCCTCGGGGAATTATATAAGTAAATGTAGGCAGAGGGGGTTTGATAGAAAACAGCTTTGCTGATGATTGGATGCACATTTCCAACCCGTGCAGCGTTTCTGGGAAGCGCGGAGCGGGCGGCGATTACCCTCACGTTGCCAAGGCTGGTCTTAGAAAGACGAGTGGAGATCCAGACAACCTAGAGGAATTTGCTTTGGTACTTATAGCTTGCCAGAGACAGGCAGAAAACACACTGCTCTGCAGCTTTTTCTGTCCCAAATCTCCTCCGTCACAAAAAAAAAAAAAAAGACAACCAAACCCACCACAAAAGGACACATTTTCCTTGTTTGTTTGAGGGAGGAGAAGAAAAAAAGTTTTCAGGGCTGAAAAAAAACTTGAGGTGGCACAAACCCAGCAGCGTGCGCAGGCAAAACAGGACACCCAAGCAAAACCTTGCCCAGGCTGTGGCAAGAGGCGGCTCCGGGCAGCCACCACAGAGATAAGTGACACCACCAGCACCTTAACTGGGAGCGTGGTTTTAGCCTGTGAGTGTCTTCCGGGAACGGAACAACCCTGTGTAGCTGGGGTGGACATCCAGGTCACCCTCAATAACCACAGCTGGATATTTATAAATCCTGCTGACTGACCACAAAGCCCGTACTGCAGCTCCAACCTTACTGGCAGCACGAGCTCCAGGTTTCCCAATACCTCCAGTTACCGCTGGGACTTCGCCAGCTTGTTTTCAGATTGCACAGCTCTTCTGAAATGTCTGCAAGGCAGCTTCCCCCTTCCAAAAAGAAAACAGGAAAAAGAAAACCAAAAAACTCTCACTAATCCATCACGTGGAAACACAACAGCAACCCTTACTCGGGCTGCCCCCATTGCCCCTAGGGCTTGCCAGCACTGCAGGTTGCATTGGAAATACAGCAGAAGAATCCTTTTTTGGGTTAGATGCACTGGATAACAAGGATTTTGCAAACCAGACCCTGAGGAAATATCTTTTTCCAGCACAGGCTGGTGCTTTCTGCCCTTCAGAGGCCACAAGATGCCTGACAGCCCTTCTGTTTTATTACAGTCCACCAAGTTCTGCTCCCACAAACACCCTGGCTGGGTACCAGGACCCAAGCCGTGGGGTTTTGGGGACTTCTGCCATCTGGATGCCACATGGAATGGGGGGACAGACAGGGATGCTGCTGGTCCCTTGTGCAGAGACCCAAGAGCTGGGGAGGGTCATGGGGGGCAGCAGGGCAGAACAGGCTGGGGGATGTCTGGCTCCACAGTGTCCCAAAGAAAATTTAGGTGAAAAACTGCCACGTTGAGGATTTGCTTTGCTGAGGCCAAGGTGTGTGCTAACTCCTTACAGGGGAAAAGCTCAAAGTTGAAGAGAAAGGAGAGCAAGGGACTGGGAGCTGATGTGTGGGGGAAGAGAGGGCAGGGTGAATTAAGAGCTTTGCAGGATTTCTCTCTCAAAGCTATTGCCTGTGGGCATTAAACCTTTTATTCACAGGGCAAAACCAGCCAGCAATAATGCCAGTGCTGCGCTTTAGCCTCAATAATTTTCAGGTAAGGGGAATTTCCAGGTAATTACAGACCCTGGGCATGCTCTCGGTGCTATTGCCACCAGCCCCGCTTGTGAGAGCGCATCCCTCAGCCAGGGCTCTCTCTGCCCCACGTATCACCCCCAGCTCTTCCCACGAGAGAATTCCCCGCAAATGCTCTGGGATTGTGCCAGGTGGCCTCAGTCTGATAAGCCACTGGTGACAATTTTGGCTGGGAGGGTTCCCTCCCCAGCGAGGCGTCTGAATCACCCTCCCGGGAAGGGCGAGAAGCTGCAGCAGCAGCAGGGAGAGCAGCTCACCCTGACCTCTGCCAGCACCCACAACATCCACATATCCCGAGCTTTTCACATGCAATTAATTATTTTATAGAGCTTAATCCTTTATGACTGAGTAGAACTGCTTAGCTTTTATATACGTGGTCCACCCATATACACATACACCCCTGCACACATGCTACACTTACATATACCTAAAATTATGCAGTATTCAGGAATATCCAAGAAGCTCTCTTGTACACAACGCTTTCTAGGGCACCACAAGAAGATGGGAAGGTTGCTTTTCTGTCTGCTAAAAATACCTTTTTCCTCCCTCTATGACCACATGCTTCCACTCCAGCCCCAGCAAAGTGACTTTGCCTCTGGAAAACCACTCAGGCGCGCGGAGCTCGTACCACCTACCCGGTAGCGAGACTCAGACTGATGATTTTTGGCACAGTGCTAACAGCCACCACTGCTGGCACCAAGCTGCTTCTCCACCCACCCACCTTGTGTCGAAGAGGGGAAAGTGCTGTGCCTGGCAAAGGAACAAACACAACTTCAATTCTAAGTGCAACCTAAATGCACAGAAAGCAAATTCTACTGCTTTAAGCCAAGCCAGGGAGCTATTTTCCAGACAGTCATGATTTCATCAGACCCGAGTCCAATTTTTTGATTCGGGTGCTCAGCCAGCAACACCCTGTGAAGCCCAAGTCACCGGTGTTCAACGGGACAGCACCATTTTAGAGACCCAGGGCTGTCTGTCAGTCCCTCCTGTGCTGCAGGGTCCCGTTCACAGCATGAGGGAAAAGGTTTTGGGAACTTTGCATCGATGCCGCGGCTGCGTTCAGTGCTGTGAGGGTTAGCTCTCCTCTGAGAAACACTCAAAGCCTCAACTTTCCTGCAGTCAGCAAGTCCTTTCCAACAGGAACTGCTGCACTGATCACTCAGTCTTGCCCCTCTTATCAGGGGATTTTTTTTTTTTTTTTAAAGAAAATTTCCCTGCTGTAGGCAGATAGTGCAGACACTGAGAAGGAAAATCCAGAACTTTTTAGCCCTGCGCCTGCTCCCCCTCTGCAAACATGCTCCTGCCTGGTGTGTGCCCTTCCCTGGGCTCCTCCTGGGTCAGCACTGAGCAAAACACCACCAGCTATGTGGAGAGAAGACAGACATGCAACCTACTCTCTGGAATTATTCGTTAAAGACTGTCAGTGCAGACCAGAGGGACCTCAGCTGGCTTTGTCTGAGGATCTCCTACAAGGTTGTGAAGCACAAGCTTAGATGAACTGAAAATTTCTAATTTTTTTATAAGATAAAAATGTAAGTATAAGATAAAATCTACGTAACAGAAGAGAAAAAAATAGGTATTAGATAAAATTTTATCTTATACCCTAAAATAATTGCTTTGTGATTTGGCACCCAGCTCCAAGTTCTCCTGATTTTTGGTGGCCTCAAGTACAGCAGGTCTGGGGGGGGTGTCTGGCCAGCGCTGTCCCTGCGTGCCCCATGCCACGGGACATCACAACTCCGAAACTGGCATTCGGCTGCCGGTAAAGGCATCCCGGGGTTCCCACCCACACACCCCGCGAAGGGGCTGAGCCGGCGCCGGCACAAGCACCAGCCCCTGGAGTGACGGGAAATGGGATGGATGCTGGCGGCAAACGGCTGCGTGCAGAGCGTGGCACCAGCAAAACAGGATATGGTTGTGCTCTAGAAAGGTGTTTTTGAAGCACAGTATATCCGTACAGTAAATGCACTCGCTGCCCCAAGCACAGGCTAGGCTTTCTTATAAATAGGCTGGTTTCTGCGGAAATGAAAGTGCAAAATTTAGCATCCATCACACGTTCAATTAGGAAAAGAAAAGAGAAAGAGATCATCTTCAGAGCTGAGGTGCTGTTCAGCCACTGGGGCTTGGTATTGTTGCTATTCTTGGGCCCGGCCTCAATTTTGTTGTCTATTAAAGTGGTGTCCAAACTGTCCCCCTCGGCCCCACGGTCCCTGTGGGGTGCCAGGGTCACACAGGGAAAGGCTGGCGGGGCAGGAGCAGAGCCTGGGGACTGCTGGGTTTCACATCACATGATTTTGAGTTTGTGGTGGAAGAAATAAAGGGTTTTTCTTTAAATCACTAGAGTGAAAACACTGCAAAGCATGAGAGCACACGGCAGAGGCGACTGGCAAGCACAGGGAAAGTTTTGCACCCCAGATCCCACTGCAATTAGGGAAACGCTCCAGGACTAACGTGAACAGAGCTGGCATCCTCCACCGAGGGCTCAGCACATCTCCCAGGAGACTCCCCAACAGCAACAAGCCCCATTTAAGCAATAAACCCCAAACCTCCGCTGCTTCTAGTCCAAAAGCATAAGCAGATTAATCCATCCCTGCACCCAAGGGGAAAACTCAGCCACAAAGATCCCACAGTGCTGAAAGCGCTAGCTCCCACACAAGATTAATTAAGGCACATTAAGTAATCAGCAGGCTTCAGAAAAAGGCTAGAAGCTTTAACTGGTAGGAGTATTAGCTGCTGAAACAGGCAAGTGCCCATGTGTTTCGGGAGGTGAGGAGCTGTGCCACCACAGGGATGACAAACCTGGCACACTGCAAGCCTATAAAAGCCCACAATCTGCCCAAGAGATTCATTTTCTCTAAACCACAATAAAAAGAAGTCTACAGAGCTACAAAACCCCGTTATAAGCTGGGATTGTTAGACAAGTAAATCAATAATGCTTTAAAGGAGTATGTGTCACCGAGCCACCAGTACCTGCTGCGAGCAGGGGGTGCTGCGGTGGGGACGCTGCAGCGGCCACCACTGCCTGGCCCCTGTGCAACCCTTCTGCAGAGCTGCTGCCCTCTCCATGCTGCAAAATAGGTCCTGTCCTCCTGAGCAGACATGCATGAAAAATAAATACATGCAAATTTAAAAGTTGCAAATAATTTTCGGTTGAATTGCTACAGGAAAGTCACTCTTTTTTTAATATAGCCAAGTGAATCAAGAATCCTCAATCCCTCTAGATCTTCAAAAAAAAAAAAAAGGCTTTTAATACTTCTTGAGCTAGAGACCCCAGATGGATAACTGCAGAAGTGCTACTTTTCAAAATCACAAAGTCACTGAGCGCAGAGGCAAGCGAGCAGCCTGTGCCGCGGCCAGCGCCGCCCTCTGCCGATGGCCACCACTCGCTGCCGATGGCCACCGCCCGCCGGGCACCCCGTGGGTGCCAAGCCAGGGGCCACGGCGATGGGTGACACCACTTCTTGGCACAAGGATTCCTTGGGAAGAGAAGAGTCCTTGGCTCTGGCCCTGGCTTGCTCCGTGTGAGCTGCAAAAGTCCACTGAATAAGAAAATAATGACTGTGGAGAAGCTCCTGCTTTTGGGGAAGCCCAAACCGGACCGTGATCAGCTTCAGTGCGACTTTCTAAAGCCCCCCTCGATGCGCTGAGTGCAGGGACCTGCAGTGTTGGGGTAAAAATATCCAGATGAGAGCAAAGGAACCTTTCCCAGAAAGCTGGGGAAGGCAGAGGAAAGTAATTGATGAAGGGTCTCGCTTCATCAGCCTCATTAGCTCCGTGGCCCTGGCAGACGGGACTCTGCGGGCAGGCACCTGCCCAGGGAGTCTGCGCTGCTTCAGGCGGGTGCTGCCGGGGTGTCGAGCCCCCCCGAGCCCCCCACCTCCGGCAGCTGCTGGGGCAACAGCAGCCTCGCAGCAAACAACGACTGTGCTTTCCAGAACACCCCAAAACCAACAGCACCTTTACATATATATGTGTATATATTAAAAAAACACAAAAAGAGAAAGAAAAAGGGCCAGGTCCGGCTGGGACCCAGGGGCAGGAGGAGCAGCACTGAAAGCGCTGCCGGCCGGGGAGGGCCCCACTCCCCGCTCCCCCCGCGCGGGCGCAGGCTGCTGCTCCCGGCAGTTGCACTTTTGCTTTGCACGTCGAGAGTGGTGGGGAACCCGCTACCAGCACCCACAGATCGGGGCCCACACTGGAGCAGCCCGCCAAGACAGCAAAGGTAGGACTGATACGCTTTTTTCTCTTTTTATCTTTGGTTCAGGCTAACGGGTTTAAATTGTACTTTTTTTTGGGGGGGGGGGGGGGGGTATTGCAACATAGACTTGGTGCTTCTTCATACTTGCACTAGAAGTGCTGAGAGGGGATGGGGACACCCCACTGAGAGACAGGAGGGTGCAGCATTAACCACCGACCCCCATGAATCTCCAAAAGTAAACGAGTAGAAGCAAGGAGGTGCAGGCTAAGCCCGGCTATGGGTGAGGAGCCAGTATCTCCATTTATCAGAAGAACGAGCTCCTCTAAGTGCTCATGAGATGCTCCGTGTGTCTGAGGGAGAGGAGGGGTAGGGCTTAAGCCCAAAATAGCCAGCCATGAAGTTTCAAAGTGTATTTTCTATTACTGTTGTGTGATTATCAAGAAGCTGCCTTTAAGAATAACACCAATTCTGGTGATTCTTAACCTTTGCAAAACTCCCAGCTGCTTGTGAAGGGACTTGTCTGTCAGTGGACTTTCTGAGGCCATACAGCCCCATCCCCACAAGCACAGCAATTTACTCATTTCTCTGGGTTTCACCGGGGTTCCTCTCACTGTATTTGCCCAATGGATTTTCTTAAACGGCCTGTTCCTCACAAGAGGCAGGACGCTGACTTTCCACTGGCAATTTTTCCGCTTAACTGCAAGAACCGGGGGGAGGGAAGAGGCAGGGTTATCCAGCTGCATGTCCCTGGGGGGCATGTGCTGACAGTTTGGGTGGAAAACTCACAGTTCTGGTGCTTATTACCCTGCACATCTACTAGGGAGATCAGGGTGTGCCACAAAGGGAGAAGAGGGGAGGGGGTTTAGGCTGACACACAATGCTGCTGTTCCAGGTTTATTTTCCCCTTTTAACCAGGATAAATATTAACAAAGGAGGACAAGAGCTTTTGCAAAGGATTAAAAGACAAAAGCAGCATATTTCACATGACTTTAAACTGGAGCATTTATTTTTTCCTGCAGATTTCTGGAATTTACCCAGCCAAAATCCCCCTGGTGTCCCCAGCTGCCTGCCCGCCTGACTCCTGCCCACCAGCACGCAGCCACCCCCTAGCCCCTCTTCCCAGGGAGCTCCCCCAGGGCTCCAGCCCCACAGCCCCTTCCCAAAATTTCAGTGCTCCCTCAAGGAGATGCTGGCAGCTCTGCCACCCCGGTGGAAAGGCGGGGAGCACAGGCAGGGCAGAGGGCAGGCATGCCACGGGAACACTCAGTTACCTTAATCATGAGCCAATCATAGAATGAGAGTGGTTTGGGTTGGAAGGGACCTTAAAGCCCACCCAGTCCCACCCCCTGCCCTGGGCAGGGACACCTTCCACTAGCCCAGGTTGCCCAAAGCCCCATCCAACCTGGCCTTGAACCCTTCCAGGGAGGGGGCAGCCACAGCTTCTCTGGGCAACCTGTGCCAGGGCCTCACCCCCCTCACAGGGAAGAATTTCTTCCTTAGATCTCATCTAAATCTCCCCTCTGTCAGTTTAAAAACGTTACCCCTTGTCCTATCCCTACCCACACCGCGCCCCCCCCCCCCCCCCCCCCCCGATCAAGAGTCCCTCCCCCCTTTCCTGTGGCCCCTTTAAGCCCTGGGTGGCCGCTCTAAGGTCTCCCCAGAGCCTTCTCTTCTCCAGCTGAACCCCCCAACTCTCTCAGCCTGTCCTCACAGGGGAGGTGCTCCAGCCCCTTGAGCATCCTCATGGTTTCCTCTGGACCATTCAAGAAATGAGAAATTAATGAAAGAACAAATAGAAAAAAATCACTTTTTATTCCACTGTGCCAATGCCCCGCAGTCCTAACCTGTAAAATCTTGGCTGTTTCACTGCTTTTTCCCCTGTAACAAACATTCACCACCTTCAGTGATTCACATTTCAGGTAACCACAGAAATCAGATGGGATGCACAGGCAGTTGCTGTGGTACCCTGCAACTGAATTAAAATGAAAAAGCCGCTCTAAGGATATCTAATAAAAACACTGTGGCCTCTATGATGCTACCAAAGAGGAAATAAAAGAGAGAAATCTTCATTTAGCACAGCAAGAGGCAACTTTGTCCCTATGGAAGATGATATAAACTCCAAATATCTACCACAAAACTGCTTCAAGGGAGAAAAGCTTTTACTCTCCCCTGACATATTTTAAGAGAACTCAAAAGCAATCCTGTGCAGTGATCAGTTTATATTTCTATCATTTTTATTTTCAGTTAATACCTATTATTATTACTACTAGCAGTTATCTCCCCAAAATAGGGCAGCAGCACTTCAGGTGACACAAAAACCAGGCAGCAACTGGGAGGAGCCCAGCACAGGACACAGCTGCCCTGCTCCGGTCCCTGGGCCAGCTCCCACATCTCCAGCGACTGCCCAGGGAGCAACAGACCCACCACCACACCACCTCTGCTTGCACAGCTTCAGCAGGAAACTATATTTCTATTTGAAGTTACCCCCATGTGTGTTTTTATTTTAGGCCATGGAGGAGAAGGAGGACGAATAGAAGAGAGGTTGCAGCCAGCCACACACCCCAGGCCTCCCCCCTAGAAGGGTAAGTCAGCAGGTGACACCAGGGTGACACAGGCAGCACTAGCGGCTGCTCTGCCCACATCACCCCTGCCACAGGCTTTACGTGTTTCTATAGCACCATAATAAATACAGTATGACATGCATAAATACCAGCCCCACACCAAACACAGGGTGCCTGCACACCCACTGCTCACCTGGCCAGCAGCCATCCTTGCAAGAGCGGTGCTCGGCAGCAGGATGCGGCCAGGCTGATCACATACCCTGGCTCTGGGAGTGAGCAGGAGGTGCTGGGCTCCAGGAGGGGACCAGGCATGATGCTGCAGCAGAGGCAACACCTACGGATGCTGCTTAACCATGGGCTGCTTTCCCCCAAGTGGGTTTAAGGGCCTCTCCTCCACCGAGCTGGGTTTTAAGGGCTTTGCTTCCTGGGGTAAAACCCACAGGATTTGCTAATGAGCATTGACCCAGGCAGTTATAACCATCCTCAGGTGAGGAGCCTGATTACACATGCAGGGTGTGATGGGCTCTGGTGTAGGCATGGGGCAGAGTCCAGTTGCATCCCAGACCCACAGGTGTTGTGGCTGCTCCCACCACCCCAGCCCCTCCACTTCTTCATACGGAACGTATGAATCTACAGCTGCCCCTCAGCAGATAGAAAATACTTTACACAGTGTAACTGTCCAGCTTTAACAAGCGTTAACAAGTCCCAGGTGTAAAGCCTGACTACAAAACGTACCTGGTGTTTCTGACTCATTAAGTACAAACAAGAAGTCTTCATCCAGTCCCTAGCGCCGCTGACTGTGGGGTCTCCTTGGCAAAAAAGAGGGGCGAAAAACCGTTCAGGGGAAGAAGGAAGCCGTGCCTGGGGACAGTCTCACACCTACCGCCGCAGCCAGCCCCCTGCGCCGAGGGGAAGCGAGCACAGATAATGCGAAACAAAATTTCCTCTTTCTGGAGCTTTTTTTAGCATCCTGCTGGTTTTTACATAGCGCATTTGGCTGAACTTTGCAATGTTACTGCTTGGGATTTCCAAAGTGTGGTTTTTCACATTGCTGTGTTTTTACCCCGCCTCTGAGGGCGGCTGCTCTCGCAGGGACGTTTTTGGGTGCTCTGGGTGAGCACCCTCGCTGCTCCTCGGCTTTAGTTGGGCTTTCTGGGACCCCTCGTTCTGTGGGTTTGCAGCCCCAGGGAGAGGCAGAAGGTGCTGCACGCCCATCCCTGCCCTGGGGCCGGGCTGCAGGGAGCAGAAGATGGTGCTGCAGGAAAGTTGCTGTGCGCTGGGGCTGGGGAAATGCTCGTGGGAATGTGTGCGTGCACTGGGCTGAGAACAGACTGATGGGCTGGGCCTGCACCTTGTCCTTCCCTTTGTGCATCTCATGGCCCAGCGATGGAGGCAGGGTGGGTTCCCCCACCCAGGAACGCAGCCAGAGGAAAAGGAGTGTGATTCAGCCTCCCTGACTGGGTGATAGAGGTCCCTGGGAAAGAGATGACAGGAAAGATAAGCTTGCTTTTTAAAAAAAAAAAAAAAATTAAAAAAATCACTGGAAGAAAAAGCTGGGTGATGCAGGTTTAGGGCTTTATCTTGTAAACGCCCCTGTAGATGCATCCCCTGCCCGAGCACTCATGCATCGGCCGCAGCAGGATACACGTATGGGCAGCGAGTGATGGCACCACACAGCCACCCTTTGCTGGAGCTTCAGAGCAAACTTCAGGCAAGAAGTTGAGACATTCTAGGCGAAAAAAAAGTGGAAATCAACCCAAGGCAAAGCCATGCAGGTCCTCACGAACCACCCTTGCTCTGCTGGGCAGGCTGCCCACATCCCAGGGGATGGAGCTGGTACCTGGGGAGCCAAGAGGAACAGAGGAGCTCTCCGGGAGTGAGAGGATGCTCCTGGTCACTGGTACCCTGATCCTGCTGCTTGGGTGCAGCCCAGGGACCTCCAATGGGGTTGTTTTGCTCAGACACCCTGGCAGGAGCAGGATGGGAAGCCTGGACATGTCATGCTGTGACAGTAAAGACAGGCACGTCTTCACAGGGCCTCAGCATCGCCATGGACAGCCAACATGAAAGAGAGCATCCCTCCCATCCTCTGTAAGCACCACTAAGCAGCTTCAGAGGCTTTCCCAGCGCAGCCTGCTCTGCCTGTACCCAGACTCAGCATTTTTTCAAGCCCAGCAAGGCAATTTCTGACCACTCGAGGAGGATGTACTGGTTTTGGCCAACTGGTTTGGCTCGATCCCAGTACAGAGGAGAAGGGAGGAACCTGCCTGAAGCAGGCACCAAAGGGGTTACCCAGCTGCCGAGGGTGAGCTCTGCAGCCCCAGGGAACCCCAGAGCATGACAGGTACCAGCAAAACCAGCCACATCCACTGCCCCCTCCCAGTTACTTGTGCCAGCAAATGGACACCAAAGCCCTTGGCCCAAGTTACCCACCAGTGACCGATAAAATCTGATGAGTAGGTGAGCACCAATTAGTGTCCCTGCATGAAGAAGACATTACTCACATTTCTAGAATTAGTCGTGCAGGTTTGTGCATTGAAAGTTGAGTGGAGAACTAACAAAAGAATTGGAAAGTCTTGAACAGACGGCTAATTTACAGCTTATTAATCGTTGCTTCTGAAGATTAATAGGATTATTTCACGAGCCCTTTTGCTCTACTGGTTATGTTAGATGCTGGCTCCCTGGAAGAAAGAAGACATCTCAGTCTCATTGGACTCTTTACTCAATGGTATGCAAGAGAAACTATACAAATAGACACAGAAAAGCTGCGCCCCCCCCCCCCCCCCCCTACCATTTCCCTGTATAGATTTTCTGTTTCCACCCAAAGCTACTTCAAAGTTTTGGTACAATCACGCTGGCAAGTGTTGAACATCAGCTCCATTAATAAATGTTCACATTTTGATGCCTATACCTCAAAGCACAGGAAAAAACCATCAAGGATTGCAGTGGGATATAATTTTGCCTTTATAAATGTGCCTTTGGCATCTTGGTTGCTACCTAAAAACTTTTCCCACTTAGACCTGTAGGTTAATTCTTCATGCTGAAGCAAAAGGGAAACCTGAGAGAGTTTGGACAGAGCGCTGAATTTCCTCTATATTAATCAGATCTGGGTTGTATTTTTTTCAGTCTGACGGGTTCTGATAATATCAGCTGCTTACCATGCAAACAATTTTAAAATAAAGTCACCTCGGTAATGATATCTGGTATTTCCAACAGCCACAGCAGTCACATGCGCAAGGTGGGCAAAGGAAAGGCTTAAAAAAAGCAGCTGTGAGAAAGTAAAATTTAATATAATGCTGGTAGTTCTGCAGCAAAAAGGGTTTAATAAGTGGGCCACTTGTCCTTGCTTGCATGTTTTATATTCTATTTATGGAAGATCAATGAAAAAGTTGACCCTGGTTCGGTGAAAGCCACTGATGTGGGACTGGCACTCTGTGCTGCAGCAGCAGCAGCTGCACCGGTGGAAAATGTTCATTTTTTGGGTGAGTGGCTCATTTACATAAGGAGCAGATTTTGTTCTGTCCTCTGCTCGGCCGTGTGCGGGTGGGAAGTTTCTGAAGGGCTTTCCCAGGAAGACCAGGGGAGCATTAAACTCCCGAGGGCTGCATGAGGTGAGAGTATCCCTCTGCCCGCGGCAGGGCAGTGAGGGCACGGCGCTCGCCGGAGCATCTCTGGGCTTGGGCACGGGGAGACCAACGCAACCGTGGCAAAGGGAGATTCGGATGGAAAAGCTGGAGCTGGGAAAGGCTCAGCTGCAGAAACCTGGCACCAAGGCCTGTGATCGGGGGCGGCTGCTGCTTGGCGGTACAGCATGGGAGGCTGGTTTGCAGCAGCAATTAAGCACATTTTCTATTTATTCCTCAGTGGTTTTGAACCTCCCTTCACTGGGTGAGACATGGTGCTTGTCAGGCAGAAGATCTGACCCCCACAGATGCCACTAGCAGTAGGATTCTGCTAGAGAGACACTCCTACCGCTCTTGCAGCTTCCCCGTCCCTCTGGTTTGCCAGGCCCGCGTCTCCCCGCAGCGTTATAACCCACCTTTCTGTCTTTCAGCTGCAGGGCCATGCTGGTTGTCAAACTCCCGTGTTGACAGAAGCGGCTGAAATGCCACCCAAAAGGTGACACAGAGGTGATGAACCGTCGACTGCTTCGGCACACGACGATGCATTTCGCGGTGTAGATCCCCGCCCCGTCAATCCTGTGAGCCACTCGAGGAAGGTCTGGTAACTTCTGACAACGAGCACGAGCAAAGCACGTGAGCAGGACTTTAATTAACTCACTCACCCCATAATGAAGCTCCTCCCCAGAGCAGACACAATAATCTGGTAACCGAAGCCTCACACACGGATGCCAGGGGTGAACATTTTTATTTAAGCACCGACGTCCTGAGGACAACCTGGCTGCAGGATGCGAGTGAGAGAGATGTTATCATGCCGGCGCTGAGCGCGGATCTGGAGCACAACCATGACGAACAGCTCGACCTGCACCGACACAGACCTCAAGACCTACTATGCGATTACATATACGTTCATCCTCATCCCTGGACTAATAGGAAACATATTAGCTTTGTGGGTCTTTTATGGGTACATGAAAGAGACTAAAAGGGCCGTAATATTTATGATCAATTTAGCCATTGCCGACTTAGCGCAGGTTTTGTCCTTGCCCCTGAGGATTTTCTACTACTTGACCGGGACGTGGGAATTTGGAGGAGGTCTCTGCATGCTTTGCTTCTACCTGAAGTACGTCAATATGTACGCAAGCATCTATTTCTTGGTTTGCATCAGCGTGAGACGATACTTGTTTCTGATGCACCCGTTCAAATTCAGTGACTGCAAACGCATCTGTGATGTGTATATCAGCATCGCTGGCTGGGTCGTGGTCTGCGTTGGCTGTTTGCCTTTCCCGCTTCTCAGACTTCACCAGGATGCTAAAAACACGTGTTTTGTGGATCTCCCCGTAAAGGAAGTTGACCTTCCCATCTCCATTGCAATGATGACCATAGGTGAATTGGTGGGGTTCGTAACACCCCTACTCATCATCCTGTACTGCTCGTGGAAGACTATCTTATCACTAAAAGAAAAAAACTCTGCATCACATGACCTCGGAGAGAAAAAAAAGGCTTTAAAGATGATTCTCACCTGTGCTCTGGTATTTCTGATTTGCTTTGCACCGTACCATATCAGCTTTCCACTAGATTTCTTTGTCAAAACCAAAAAGATTAAGAATGGGTGCGTCCAGAAGGTGATCTCGGTGTTTCACGTTGTAGCTCTGTGCCTTGCCAGCCTGAACTCCTGCGTGGATCCAGTCATCTACTACTTTACTACAGATGAGTTCAGGAGACGCCTTTCCAGGCAGGACTTGCAGGACAGCATTCAGCTCCACCACCTCAGTTACGTGAGGAAGCACTCCAGAGATACACTCAGGGAGCACACCATGGACTACTAGTGCTGGCCTTCCCCAAGGACTTCAAACGTTCACTGTATTTTGGGGTTTGGCCCGTTATTTTTTTTTTTTCCTCCCAGGACACCGAGAGCAACAACAAGCTTCTGCTGATTTCAGTGAGGATTGGAGAAAAACAAACAAAAAACCCCTCAAAACCCAAACCTGACCGAAAATATGTTGATTTAACACTTTGGTTGCAATTTTTCTCTGAATATAAATAACACTGTGTAATTCCCACAGGCCCTGTTTCTAAAATGGGCAGCCAGGAGCAGTAGCTTTGGCAGTAGGAGGACGTGGACCCGTGGCGAGATGCTGTGCCCCATTGTCACCAGTGGGCCACTACCCGGCCATGTCCTGATCACACACCCTGACTTCAGCAAGAGGCAGCAAAGACTCTGGGCTCTTGCTACACAGAAAGAATTCAATCCTAAAAATTAGTTGGTGACACAGTATTACATATTTCTGAAGCAAAAGACAATCCAGCAGTGAGTAATTTCTATGGGGAGTGCTAAGAGCCTCCCTCAAGCCATGTTGCCCATAGGGTGAGGAGTGTAAGGTGGCCCCAAAGGACTTGCCATTTAAATAATGAGCCAAGACTCCATTTTGGGGTGTAGCAAATGACATATCCGCAAATCCCAAAGTCACAGAAGTGTCCAGACACTATTTTTCTGCCATCAGTTCCCATTTCTGGCTTGAAAGCTGTAAGGCTGGAAGCCACGTTGCTGCCTTGGATAAGCTTTAACCACGGGGCTGTGCTTTGAGGGTATTTATTCAGGCTAATGTCTATCAAGACTTTCAGGTCCTCTTTCCACCAAAGATGGGGCAAATTATTTCCCTTTCACTGATAACTGACCCAGAGCCATCACACCTACTCTTCATTAACAGCAGCACAATTAAAACACAGTCAGAGGAACCAAACCTTCCTGAAGTTCACTGCAATGGGAACTCACTAAAGGTGCCACCCAACAAGCTATGTGAGATTTTTAAGAGAGGCTCAAATGTGGATGTATTTTTAATAATTTCTTTAAAAATCAAACAACAGAAGCGTTGGGTGTGACTGGTATTTCATTTGCACGTTCTTGTAAAATTTATTTTTCTGTGAACATTTGAAATGTTACATTTTGAAATGTAAACATACTGTGATGGTATTAGGTTTTATTTAATGTAAATGTTGTTTTATAGATTTAATTTATGAAAAAATACATGTTTTGTAGAAAAATGATGTGAATCCCAGAGAGTGTTGGAACACAGAAAGACTTTTTTTCTTTTTAAAAACCCTTCTGTATAATAAAACAAAACTCCACCACTTCATCCCTGCAGCAGTCTGAGCCAGTGTGTCTATACCTGAGTGTGTCGGCTGAGTAAGCACTGCTAATTCATGGAAACCACAAAGCACATTGTAATTTGTCCACAGCAATGAAAACATATTTTATTTTTTTTTATATCCTGTTGTGTATGATAAAAAAATCCCTTCAAAAATTTTTTATATGTAATTCTTGGCCCACTCTCCCCTCTGTAACTGCCTGCGTCACCAGTACATGCTTACAGGGACCAACAAGGGCAGCACCTGGATTGCCAACACCTCTCGAGCATCTGTAGAACATTTTAGATGCCTTTTCAAAATTGTTTTAACCTCCTTCCTGCACTGGGGAGAAAAGCAAAGGGACAAAACACACTGCTGCAAACTGCAGCAGCTCATCTGTCTGTCTGTCCGTCCCCTCCCACCCCCAAGAGGTTTGCCAAGGCGTGGTGGATTCCTAAAGTTGAAGGCCAGCACCGGCACAAGCCCATCACCGTCCTTTCTGGCCACTGTCCCCCATCCCTGCGTGCGTGGGAGGGGAGCAGGATGGCCCTTTTAGCTTCCGAGGGGAAAAGATGTTACACAAAGTGGTGTCAGAAGTTCAGAAATTGTTCAGTGAGAAAAACCTCAGTAAGCCTAATTTTTCACACCAAAAAAATACTGTGGGTGCAACAGAGTCGTTTCCCCTGCTGCCACAGCAATATGGTTTATTCATATTAGTATTAACGGTCTGTGTTTACAGGAAGTCGGATGTAATAGTCGCAGTAGCTCACATGAGCTGAATTCAGAAGAGAACTGCCTGCCCTTGCCCTGCTGCGGCACCTCTGCTCCCGGTGGGATTTGCTTGGGCCACGCTCTCCATTGCAGAGGGCTCACAAGCCCTTGGCTGATGTTACCACGGACATCTGGAGAACCAAGATATTACTTAAGTTAACAGAAGGTGGATTTCCATGCCCTGTTGATGGCTCGGAATCCACGATACCAGCCCATGCTTGAGCCCCTGAGCAGTCACACACCAGCAGAGAGATGTTCTGCTGCATTTCTGCCACCCAAGAAAGCCTCAGGTGGGGATGGCACGAAGACAAGTAATGCCCATCCACTGCAGCAGCAGGGAGCAGTTGCTCTTTGATCACTTTTCTGCCCAGCTTCAAGCTCTGTGCTAGGCAGGATCTGCTTCTTCACCTGGACTTTGCTCAGCTCTGACTGCAGTTCTCCATTAGCCTGTTCAAAGCCAGCAGAAGCTGATATTCCCACAGAAATCTTTTCCCCAAAAAGCCTTTTGAGTAATAAATCGTCCACAGCGTAATAAATTCCCTGTAGGACTGGGAATCTGAATGACAATGTAACTGAGAGCAAAAAAAAAACCAAACCCCAACATCCCCTTTATTCTACATGCAGTATTTCCTCTGGTTGCTCAAGCAGCATCTCTCCCCTGCGAGGGTTGTTCTTGCCGAGGAGCAAAGCACCGAGGGCTCTGCCAACAGCCTCGCCAGGCTGGCTTTGTGCCGAAGTCACAAGTGGCTTTTTGACACAAACAGAGTCAGGTTTAATTGTGCTAGGTCAAAGGAAAAGGTAGCGTGGCCACAGCACAGATCCAGGGGAGGTCTTGAGGGATGCTTGGGGACCTTAAGCTGTTCAGAAGCAGCACCAAGTGTTTTTTGGTGAAGTCTTATTTATCCATGAAACAAGGTGAACGGGGATGAGAGAGTTCCGGGTGGAAGCGGAGCTCTCGGCGTGTTTCCGAAGGCCCCAGCCCCCCGTTTCCATCGCCTCCCACACAGCCGCACGCCTCCAAACCCACACGCTGCGGAAAGTGCAACAGCTGCAGGCGATTTCATCACACCTCGGCGCCGCTTCTACCAGCTTCCTTTGTGTCGTTGTCATCAAGAGAAGAGACATGACAGGGGGTTTTGTTGTTTGTTTTTTTGTTTTTTTTTGTTTTTTTTTTTTTTTGCACGTCAAGACTTAAAACTGTACTTGCAAGCGAAGGCTGCTACGGAAGTGGGAGAGCACGTGCCTGCCCCTCTTCTCATTGTCCTCTTTACACCTTCACAAGACGGTGGTGTTGAGCCAGATCAGGGACCACTGAAGGGGCTCGCTCGCTGCCGATGGTAGGCTTGGGGAGAGGGCTGAAACGCTGAGCTGTGGGCAGCAATCCTGCCCGGGCCCAGCTGTCCTCAGCCGCTGGCTGTGGGGCTTCCTGCAGCTGCACTGAAAGCATCGTTCCTCAGAGCCATGAAAAGCTCTTCTGGACCAACATAGACCTGAACCCACTAATCCCTTAAAGTCCAGTGGCAACAAATTCCCTATTTTAGTTACACATACATTGCTCAGAAACGTATCGCTGTTGCTTTGAGCTGGCCACCTGACAACATCTCTTGGTGTCCCTTCCTCTTGCACCACGAGGCAGCAGTTGGTTCCCTCTTCACCACCTCTGCAGGGCTCGTGCCTCAGCAGAGGCGAGGTCTCACCCGCGCTCGGGACCCCCGGCCACCTCCTGCCCCCGCAGCTGCCGCCTGGCCGTGCGAGCGGGGCCACATGCCAATGGCCACGGCACCGGTCCTCCAGCATTTCCAGTGTCCTCTTCATCTCCTCTGCCATCACCAGCTACTGCCCATGAGCTAGCCAGGTAACTCAAAAGATCTTTCTGTGCAAAAAGCTCCTCTTACCTAAGCAGAGTTTTCCTTCCCTCTTACACTTCTTGTCTTTTCTCAGCACTAGATTTTATTTTGCTATTTTGTCATCTGGCTGCTCAACGTCCTGAGAAGACTCCCCATTTCTCTGTAGTTGGTGTTAGATTTTCGCTGCTCCGGTTAAGGCTGCATCAGCAGCAAACTTTGACACTTCTTCCTTCACTGTTTACTTCCCTTTTCACTTTTCTGTTAGAGGCTAAAAATTAGTATCGTCCCCAGTGTCACCAAAACAGCTCGCTGGCCATAAAAGCACACAGAGCATCAAGAACAGCACGGCTGGACACCACAGCTCAGGCCTCAGTAACAAAAAATAAACTACAGCAAGCAACCCAGATATAAGCCAATACCATCCAGTACAAAAACAACAATAAAAAGATAAAATCTTGTCAGAGACGGTTTAATCTGACAAAAAGAGGAGAAAACCTGAAGCTGTCTAGACAGTGCCTGGCTCACGCTGCCAGGTAAGTCAGGCCAGACGAGCTCCAACATTTGAGCTCTGTATAGATGTGATCTATATGATACACATTAGTGGCCAAAAGATCTGATTTTGAAAAAAGATCCAGTTACTTAAAGCCATCAAGAACAAAATAATAGTAACAAAAAACCAGAACACATCTGCAACAGCTTTTGGTACCACCACTCGCTGCTGTAACGAGCTTGTTGGGACCAGCAACTACCATCAGATTAACTCGTTTCACTCACCCTTCTCTCTAACGCGGTGATTTGCACTTCAGAATTTATCTGCACAGGCAACACTGCTGAAATAAATATGAATTTCTCAAAATTAAAAGAAAAATATGCCACAAAGGAGAATATTTGGGAAACTCAGGTGAAAACATGACGTTCCAGTTGAAACAAGCAGTCAGAGGTACAGGGATCTTTTTGCTTATCATCAGTTCTTTCCTCTAGTGTTTTTTAATATTTTCTGCTCTGTTAAAGACTCATCCATAGTCTCTCAATACAGATGAGTTACCCCCAAACCTTCTTCTTTGTCTCACACCTTTTACATCATTTCTTATCTCCCCAGAGTGAACTCCATGCAAAGACTCCTGCTGATGCCAGCAGGCTCATTAATTTCCATGAAAACACTGACCTTCCCAGGAGAAACCAGGGATGGACACCATCATATTTTTTGGATTCAGGATTGTTATCAACCTTCTCTTCCTCAGAAAGCAACCTGGAGCCAACAGGAGGAGATGCCTGATCCAGGGTCAGGCGCATCCATCTGATACACTAAGGGCTGGATTTAATGTAGGATGGGGGTTTCTAACAATTCAGCATCACCTGAATCTCGCTGCAAGGAGTGTACCCTGGTCCTAAAAGATGGGGAAGGGATAAGGCTGTCACTGCCCCTTCCTGTAAGTATAGTCCTTGCCTAAGAAGGGAGGGAAATGGTTAAAATTCCTCCATTATTTAAGAGGGGATTTGAATCCCTGTTTCCCCTGTTAGGGAAGAGCCAAAGGTCAAAGCAGTGGGAGAAAAAAGAAGAGATCACAGCCCAGTAGGCTGCTCCCGGGTACAGAGAACAGACACAAGCATGACTTTTGGTGGTTAGTGCCATCTCCTCAGAGGGGAAGACCTGGGTGCTTGTTCCTGCTTCCAGCTCTATTTCTGTATCTTACGTCAAACCAAGACGGGACGCACGCTGTAAACATGACCAGCTGCTGGCAGGGCTTAGCTGGGGGGGTTTTGGTGGCCGCTAGCGCTCTGTTTTAAGGGATCTCCATCCTGTCCCTGTGTGGGTGATGGCTGAGCAATGGCTACCTCTACGAAAGCAAGTGCAGCAACATGCCCAGATGTCCTCAGAGCCTGTTTCAGCATGAGTTAGACCTCAGAAAAAATCCTCAGCCCAGTCGGAGCCAGTGCTCAGTTCTGGTCACACACCCAGGTGCCAATATAAAGTCAAAGGAGAGGAAAAGTGAAGGCTCTTGGAGGTTAGCTACCTCCATGGTCAGCAAGAGGCTGAGCTACGATTGTCAAGATTATAATTTTGGATGCCAGTCTGCTTAAGTTTCCTTCCACCTTTGCTTTTTTTCCCCTAAACCCAGAATTCAGAGAAAAAAACAAACAAACAAACAAAAAAACAGAACCAGCAAAGGTAGGATGAACAGAAACGATGTAACTGATTGCCACAACCTAGCGTGAGAATTAACAAATCTCTACCCCATCTCCCTACCCACTCTCCCAGTGAGCTCAACAGTGATGTAAGAAGGGAATATCTTGGGGTTCCAGCTAAGCAAAGGTCATGGCTTTTACCAACCACAACGTGCAGCCACCAGCCGTCCGCTCCAAACGCCGCACAGCCAGCTTCACCTCCCTGCTTCCCCTCCCAGAAGCCCCAAGGGAAAAACTCTATTTTAAAGTTTTTAAGCCACCCAAACTCTTGTCTTGGCTGACTAGTAACTCTAATCTGCTGTCAGCCTGTTTATCAGTCCTATGATTCAGGGCCATTATCTTGCACAAACGCCACTATTGCATGACACAGTTGATATTTAAAGAAACGGTAACTCTTTGTGGTCACACAGAGGTCTGCGCAGCTAGAGAGAAAGTTCCCAGTGACCAGTGTAAAACAGAAGCTAAAACTCACACAGCTTTGAGTTTCTAGTTTAATGAGAGGTTTCTTATTTAAGTGAATTAACGCCAACCATCAAAGCCCCACATCCCAGCCTGTTCCCGTTGGTTAACAATCTATAAAACCCAGAGCAGCACCCTCACAAACCCAAACCCAACAGCAGCACCACTGCCCATGCTGGCCTGGTGCTGTTCCTCTGAGTTTCTTCACCCAAAGTTTCTCTCTCTGGGCTCGTTTGCCCCAGCTGACCCAGCCCAGGCATCCCCCATGGGACATCAAACCCCCAGTGGCATCTAGCTCAAAAGCTCTTGGGCTGCTTCCTCGTTCAGTGGGAATTTCTACAGCAGCCATAGGCTTGGGACAGGGCCACATTCTCCCTCTGGGGCAGCAAAAGAGGTATTTACCCTCCAACCCCCCACTATATTATTATACTTAAAGAAAGCCACAGGCTACGACAAGCTCTAGGGGACATGCTGGTCATGGGACCTTGGAAACACTGCTATAAATTCCAGGAAATCTCTTACAACCAAGTCAAGCAGTTCCCTTTTACTGGTAAACGGGATGTGGTGCAGCCCCCCCAGGGAGCAGATCACCCACCCCTCCGCACCCCGGCCCCTGGGTGCTCCCCCCGCCAGGGCCAGAAGTACCAGGCTGCACTTCTGCCCATCATGTGGGGGGGACGCAACCGCCAGAGCTGCCACGGATGGGTTGGCGTGGCGCAAATCATCCCCCTACTCACTCCAAACAACTGCCTCACTTCCCGTGGGTGCACGACCCTTTGCAGCCATGTAATGTGGGCAATCACAGAATCAGCTGGGTTGGAAAAGCCCTTGAAGATCCTCCAGTCCAACCATGAACCTCACACTGACCGTTCCCAACTCCACCAGATCCCTCAGCGCTGGGTCAACCCGACTCTTCAACCCCTCCAGGGATGGGGACTCCCCCCCTGCCCTGGGCAGCCCATTCCAACACCCAACAACCCCTTCTGCAAAGAAATACTTCCTAAGAGCCAGTCTGACCCTGCCCTGGCGCAGCTTGAGGCCATTCCCTCTTGTCCTGGCGCTGGTTCCTTGGCTCAAGAGACTCATCCCCCTCTCTGCACCCTCCTGTCAGGGAGTTGTAGAGGGCCATGAGGTCTCCCCTCAGCCTCCTCTTCTCCAGACTAAACCCCCCCAGTTCCCTCAGCTGCTCCTCATAAGACCTGTGCTCCAGACCCAAATGCTGCAGAGTGCTTGTTTTTAAGATCTTCTCCCATTACCCAGGAGCTCTTTGTTTGGTGGTTGGTCAAAACCCACAAATTCAGCAGAAGGGAAGATTGTTTCTGGAAATCGAAATTGCTTTGGAGATGCACCTGCCCTGCAAGCAGCTCCGCCAGCGCCCAACAGCACGGCCCTAAAGCCAACGTGACACCAAACTGGTCGGATATTCAGGAGTTGAAAAGAAATAAAACACCTGACTGTAAACTAGAGAAATAAGTGGGCTGAATAGGGCACATGAGTGCTGAACTAAACACAGAGGAAATCCCTGATTCAAGCCCCACTGATGACTGTTACCCATGGGTTTTGCCCTCAGCTGTGTGTCGCACTAAAGTGCATCCATGCGCTTCTGAAGCTTACTCAGAATCGTATTCGGCCGCTGGAAGGTAATCTTATGCTGGCTCAAGGCCAGGCCTAAAATCAACACTGGGCCAAAACACGTGCAGGCTCTCCACAGCTGGGTGCTGAGCCCTCGGGGGTTGGCAGTTAACATTTGCAAGGGCCTCGTGAGGGTGAGTGTGCCTCCATTCGCATCAAAGAAAGTTAAGTAGCCCTTAGTAGAAATACCAGATGAGGGACCACAACACCGTCTGCTCAAAGGTAAAAGGATGAATGCAAAAGCAACACTGCAAGGCTGAGATTTTATGGCTTCGCAGAGCATGTCCACGCTCCTCAGGGCAACAGCCACAACCAGCACCACCTCTTCAATGTGGAACAGTGCACAAGAACAACGGGGCAAACCAGGTTCCCGCTGACCATCTCCCCTATGAGGGGGTGAAGCTTTTCTGTAGGAGATGGGCCCAGCCTCAGAGCACCGACCCCAACTCACCCGCACATCAGTGTTCAGTTGTGGATCCCAGCTCTGGGCAAGGACCCATCTTTTTTTTTTTGTAGCACTGGTGGTTTTTTGGCTAGCGGTTTTTGTTTGGACAGTGGTGGAGTCACCATCCCTGGTGGGGTTGAAGAGTCGGGTTGACCCAGCGCTGAGGGATCTGGTGGAGTTGGGAACGGTCAGTGTGAGGTTCATGGTTGGACTGGAGGAGCTTCAAGGGCTTTTCCAACCCAGATGATTCTGTTTTTTTTAAACAAAATGTAAATGAAAACACAGAAGAGGAAGAAAATCAAATGATGCTGAGAAAGCAAAGAGTTTTGTAGAGGGAAACCATTAGTTCCATTAAAAAATAACAAATATTGTGAGTGTGCAAATAGATACTGCAGATATCCAGTGTATCTGCAAGTAGGATATTTACAGAAGAAATACAAAAGTTGTTGAGATCTGGAGCTCGCTTCTTTCTCTTACACTGAAGGCACTCAGTCAGAAACTTTGTTTTCCCTCCAGTTAGTATGAAATCAAGGGCCTTAATCTATGGTGAAAATAGGGCCTGAGAAATACCCCAGCGGTGCAAGCTCTCCTCAGCCCATACACACATCTTCCTTGCCACCTCCACCCAAGCAAACCTTTACCACAGAAAACCCTCCCGGGAGGTCAGTACCAGGAGACCGTGTCTCTGGAGCATCATTCCTGCTACTCAGCCACCCAGATACCCACCCACTCCACGGTGGTTTGTGAATTGTCAAGAGCAGTAACACCAAAGCTTTGACGGGAGCACAACGAACCAGAGGAAAGCAGCTTATGCTGCAGCACAGATGTACCAGATAAGCAGAAATGCTTTCGTTTCTTTTCAGACTACAAACTTATGTGAAAAGCCAGCAGTTACAGCTCAGCTCACCACCACAGAAGTGCTATCGTTTACTTTGTGTGAAAGTCTGATTCCCCCCCTGCTTTTTTAATTTGTTGGTTTTTTCTTTTTTTTCTTTTTTTTTTTTTTTTTTTCCACACTGTGATGTGAGGAGGCAAAGCCAGAACTGCTTCCAACTTCCCACTGGGCGATAAGGCACACAGGTAAGGGTAGGGTAGCCTGAATGGTGGCTTCTACATCCCTCTTATTTTTCTAAGCATTAAGGAGTGAAAGGGGCTGAGAACAGGAGATGACAAAGAAGCTACAACCATGAAGTGCAGAGAAACCAAAGTACTCAATTACTTACAGCGAGGGGGCACAGTTACTACTGATATCACCATCCCACAGGACCAAAAAAACCCTACACAGATCTTCCCTCCCAAGGGATTTTTGACCATAAAGTGGAAACTGTGGGTTTACCTACCCATGGATCTATTCCCGGTGAATCCTGCACGCTGGTGCTCTCACTCTGGTGTAAAAGCACCAGGTTCCACTCCAACAAGGGGTCAGGTTTGTAGGAATGAAGCTCCTTGTTCCAGGCTCAGGTGTCCACACGTGGGCTTAACCTGGAACAAACTTCAAATATCAACAAGGCCTAAAATGGAACAGCTCATGAGAGCGTGAATGCATCTCTAATAGACACACGATCCACAGTCAGAATGACTTTTAAGACAGTAAATTCACTTTTGCATTTGTTAACATGGAACTTGGAGGTGTCAGAGTGCAAAAAATATGCTTAAATAAACAAAATAGATGAACTATAAGAAATAATTTCCTTTGGAGGTGGAGTGCTAGGTGGAGAGTCTTTAATTATTCTCAAAACAGGAAATACACCCATTCATATTGCCTAGGCAATATCACAAATATATACACATAATGAAGAAATAATTTTAATGAAATAATGTGACTGTAATTATACATATTATAATTATTTTGGTTGCAGTCTCGAAGCTTCAATCAGTGCTAGTGTTTGGGCTCTGTGCCATCGCTGGCAGCCAAGCCATCCCCCACACGGCTCAAAATTAGGACAGTCAGAGCAGCTTTAATCCTTCCAAGCCTGACCTCGAGCTCAGTCTCCCCGAGCAGTAGCTCAGCCTCATGGCTAGCTACCGTGCCGCTGCGGAGGCTTTGTGGACTACTGCACTGCCTTTCTCTGTCCCTGCAAACGTTCTCTTCTGTTCTAGGATTGTTTTTTTTTTAGTTTGGGGCACGTTAGGAGAACACAAGATGAAATGCAATAGATCGGGGAAGTGGTAGGGTGGAAGAGGCTGTCTTTAGTTAAATGTCATAATGGTTTTTTTCTCTCTAGCTTTCCTGAGTACTTCAAAGACCAAGAAACAAAAGCATCTGCCTACAAACCTAAAGCTGGCAGCTGCTCCATCACTAACGAGGGGACTGTCCAATTCAGGCCACCCTGCTGCAAGCAGAGCAAGAACAAATCCCAGGCATAGGAGGATGATTTAAAAACACTAAACCTGAATTTTTCGCAGGGAAATTCAGAGCTCATTTCAGTGCTCCGGTATTTCTGCCACCATTCACCACAAACTCTGCTGAGCACATCTGTATTTTCGGTAGCTTTCCCCACCATGCCAAGAACTAATGAAGCCCACAGAAGTCAGTCCAGTCTTGCTGAAGTCCTAGCAGGCTCCTCCCAACATCTGCACATACACCGTGACTTCTGCTGTGGGCGCAAGGTGTGAGTTTTTCACTGCCCCATGAAGCATGGCTGTGTTGCAACAGTCCGCAGTATAAAGTTGAGCTTATTGTGAAAAATGTCTCACTTTTAGACAACCAGTTTAACAAGTCTGAGGTACTAAAACTCTATTTCACACCAGGCTGAGGCCTCCGTATGTTTTTCAAAGATTTCCACACTGTCCCCATTTTTTTCTTGCCTGGGTCTTCATCTCAATGTATTTATATATGCAAATAACAGCTTAATTGCTATGAATTTTTACAGAGTCTGGCTGGAGGAAACTCTAAAATTCTAGTGTAGACTAGCACCTACTCTAATGGAAGTGTCTGTCACACACCACCACCGCCGCCAGCCCCCCACACCTTATCAGTCACACTCAGAAAGCCATCAGGCTTCTGCAAAGGTCAAGAGCATCTCCTCCAAGTAACTAATTTGAATTTGCTCTTAATTGTGATTTTTCTCATGTGCCTTTCTGATCAGAGTACTTAAACTTGAAAAAACCTCACATGTAATGCTGGAAGAGGAATCATCCAGAGCACTGGATTGTCAGCTTAACATTCATAAAGGTGTTTAAAACTTACATCTAAATATACCGTGTCAGAAAAACAACCTGCAAGATGGTGTAAAGAGAACTTGGCAATAAGCAAGTGCACAGATACTGCTGATGGTCCTGTGCACAGGTTGCTTTTACAGTAAATACATGTATAAACAGGAACTACTATGATAAAAAAGTCTACATTTTCATCTTGGCAATGTTATCCCTTCAGTTACCACAGTCCTGTTTGAAGCACAGTCTTACATCTAATGGGGTTTTACACAGGTTACAGTTGTATTATAAAAATATTCTTCACTAGAAATAAAAACTAAGCAAAGACACTGAACACCACACCTAGAGGAAGCTTTCATCAAACCATTTTCAGGTTTAATTTTGGCAAAATACCCCAAACCCCGTATCTTAGAATAAATACGCCGAGGTTTTACCAGTTACACACGCTTTCCACCCAAACGCTTGCTGCCTGTGCCATCTACTGGCACACGGGTGGCTTTGACTCGCAGCCTCCCTTCTGCTTCCTACCACACGGGAGCTGCTCAAACTGAGACACAGCGTTGCAAGATGCCGAGAATACCGGCTGTTTTCACACAAACAGCGTTAAAACTGCAAATCCTTTGATCTGACTGCCCCCCGCCCCCAGCCTAAAGTCACTGGGTCCAGATAATAAGCCTTGCACGTTGCACACCACACGCGTGAGCAAAACTTCAGCCACTTCCTCCATGCAAGAGCACCAAGCAGGTAAGAACAGTCTGTTCCTTCGGGTATCCTGGCATATTGCCGAGAACATCTAATAAGCTCTTAAGGAACTGACTTCATTTCTTTTAAAATCTTTACCAAAGGTAGGCTGAAACAGTTTTCTCTTATCTGGAAGCGTGTCTAGCACTCCTGTTACATGCCTTAAGGTAGCTGGCAGGTTAAAGGCTTGTACAGCAAGAGCCACCTGCTGCCCAGGCACCCAAAGCTGGAAGAATTTTTAATTTTTATTTTTAATAAGCTTAAGTCTCAGTGCCGCGAGCAAATGCTTCTTGCTCTCTGCAACTAACGCATTTCCAAGCCTTTCCACTTTAGAGTACCAAAACAAATGAGACAGCCAACCCATCCCGGTTACCCTCACTCAATCTGGAGGAGGAGGAGGTGACCACGACAGTAACTTGCCCAACCCCTTTGCAAGTCTGTAGCAGAAACAGTGCAGCTACTTCCCCCAGCAACACAGACCCATTTCAGTAAAGCATACCTGACACCTGGTGACAATGACAAGTTTTCCACAGCATTCTACTTCAGTAAAGTTAAGGACATAATTAAATACTCTGAGAGTCACTATTTGAGAGCCAAGCTCTAGTTTTGGGACAGGCATCGCATCGCCACACGCCTTGGGAGAAGCACTGCGCTCGCTTCCAAGACAAGGCAGCAGAATTCCCTCCTGCCCAGGGGCTGCTCCTTCCCTCTGCACGGTTTCACAAACAATGTTGGAGAGCAGCTCCTCCTCTGGTCACTTCTCCCTCCCTAGTTCTGCACGCAGAAAGCCTACTTAGTGGTTTACTGCCAGCTGTACAACCTGAATTACTTTCCAGGAAAGCCAGAAGGGTTCAGCACACACTTCACCTCTCTAGCAACCACTCACAGACATTTCAATTTAAGATCTGAGCCCAAAGCACAGCAAAGTTCACTGCTAAGTGCCAAAAGGCATTACAATAAGCTGTTGATTAACCCTCCGCTGCCTTGGTCTATTATGATATGCTAAAGAGCCTTCTCGTTAACACTGCCATAAATACACTGAGACAAGCAAACTTTAATCAGCAGCCTTATCAGCACCACTGCTCGAACAGATGAATTACAAAATGCATCCTTCCTCTGTGATACCACAGCTGACTGGTACCACCAGGAACTCTGCTCAGCGAACACAGCTTACAGCAAACATCACCCGGAACGGCCCTGGGGCGGGGGATCAAGTTTGAAGCGAGATGTCCCCTCTGTTCCCCAGGTTCGTTTTGCACCACAAAGCATTTCCACATCAGCAGGAAAAGGAAATTCAGCTTCACAAGCTGAAAAAGAGGCGAGGGAAGAGGGAAGAGCAGCGCATGCTGCCACAGGCCCATACCCATCGCTTCCCCACACAGGCCGTACACCAGCACACCGCGCTCTGCTCCCAGTGCCATGAAGTCACACAAACGCCAAAGTTTTACAGAAACATTTATTATAGGGTTGCAGAATTTATGCCAATATAAAGTCCCTTAATAAAACTCTCAAGTTCATCAACTGCAGGACACTAACTCTTTGTTATCTTTATACCGCAGCTTTCAAAAAAAAGGAACAATGCTCTGACTGCAGTAGTAATGCTACTTGCTCATAAAAAGTTGATCTAAAAAGTTTATATAAGCCAGAGTAGTTTGAGTTTACAACTACAGTCACATTCACAAGTGAGCTATACCAGAACAGGTTCTTGAAATAGGAAGTTACAGGATAAACCAATTCATAACCAAAAATATTGACAAGCTTTAAGAGCAACTCTATCTGAATCTAACAACTAAATACCACAAAACCAAACAAAGGTAGAAGAATTAAACGTAAGCTCGGGGAAGGTTCCAAATATACATACGAATTCAATACAGTAATTGCACAAAATGAAACAGGGTAGTGTTAAAGGTTTATGATCACTGAGATTGGATTTTACATGCTTCACACATGGTAGTTAAAAGAAACGTTTAATGATACGCATCAGAAGGTTTTTTAGCCAGGATACGATGTGCAGAGCTATTCTACAGAACTACACAAGATGTGCAAACCACAGATTATTAATATTAATCATTCTGTGAAAGTTAAGGTGAACAGAATTGGTTCCAGCCAAGGAATTGGTTAACAATTTTTATATATATATATATTTTTCTGCCATTCCCAGATTACACTAAATCAAACACATTCAACAGATAAACTGATATTAACCTTCTAAGAAAAAAAAAAAACCAAAACCTTACTCAAATTTAAGTTTTACATGAGACAACTAAAAAGTTATACCAAGGATCAAAGAAAGCTGAAATGGTGATGTTGTCTTTTGAAATACAAGCAATACACAGAAAATGCATAAGGCTTTTGATTATCACTGCACATTTTAATTCAAGAAGTCGATGTCTAACTCTCAGACTTCTCAATGAACTAGTCACCTCCCATCCAACACCTTTCACTGTTGACAGATCTTTGTTTCAACAACGAAAGAGTTTTCAAAGTGTCTGATTGAGTGACAGTTCTCCACTGAACGTTTCTGCAGACCTGAGGAAGAGAGAAGATGAGAGCCTAAGTAAAGCAGATCTAGAACCCAGCAGCAAGTATTTACAGGGTTTGCATCATCATGAACAGCAGCAAGATACAATCATTTGGTACACAGTGTTTCAACAGCTGTGAATGGCCAGCAGAGCCTGATATCAGTTTGTTTTCTACCAGAAAACCTCCACATTTTCAGAATGGTGACAACAAGGCGGGGGCCACACACAACACAGGGGACAAAGCAAGCAAGCGCTATTTTCTACTATCCCTGCCACCATTTTAGTGACATGAGACAACGCTAAATAGATTGTTTATGGCAAAGTTTCTCATAGCCCTTCCTAACCACAAAGAAAAGCAAAGCAGATTGACATAATAGGGAAAGTTTAAAAACTCAGAAAGGGTGCAGAAAACCCCCCTAGTTCTTCATCAGCACTTCCCCCCCAGCCACTATGCATTAACACAGAGTGTGCTTCTATAGAGCAGTCTTCACCTTCAAGAAAGCCCCGTGAGGATTTGCCACTCAGCTGATGATCTTAATGGTGTTAGGAAAAACTTCAGTAAGTGATTTTTCTCTATTTTGTGACATGATAGCATTGGCTCTGACACAGGCAGTTCACCTGTATCGGCTGTGAGTCTTTACAAGACAAGAATATAGTAGTCCTGCCATTAAAGATGAGCTGTTCAACTCAAGCACTTCAGTACACAACAATTAGGGAAGAAAGATTTATAGCTTGTTTAGTAAGCAGAGAATTGTTCAGAGTAAGCAAGAGAAGCTATCTGCTGAAGTCTAGAAGCACTGGCTCTTAAGCCTAATCCAGCAGGGCTCTGCTTTAGTTTATAAACACTTAAAATCAAGGCTGTGCTTCCATTCATCTCCGTCTCAGGGCCTGTACAAGCCAAGCTGATGCCTAACTGGGTCTGTAACTGCACAGTCAGGATGAGCTGTCTGGTTTCTCAACTGCCGCAGGACCCGAGGTCAGTTTGATCTAAGAGATGAACGCATCAACTCTACAAAAATCTGAGAGCCCATGCAGCACCAGCTAGATGAGAAGACTTCTCCACAGAAGTTACAGGAGTTTATCCATTTCAGTCTCATTATTTATACGTGCATGGCTTGTACACAGAAGGCATGCTAGAAATTCAATCTGGAAGGCAAGACAAGCCTTGTCCCTGAACAATTTTCTCCTCGGCAGCAGTCTTCCATTTGACTAGATCTCCCTCCCCAACAAGGGCAACCAAGGTTAGTTACAGAACAGACACTGGGCCAGGAAGCATTATTCATTTACTAGCATCTTTTTATGCAAGCATTCTGCAGAAGACTTTTACCACGCAGCAAAGCTGTCAACAATATGCTCTAGCAAGATGATTTAAGGAAACACCATGAGCACTTTGCAGTGTTGTCTGTAAGCTACGGTCTTCAGGCACAGCAGCAGGCAATTTAGACTTGTTCACAAAATCATCTTCGCAACAGCTATGAGCCACGTACATGCCTCTCCCTCCCATCACGGCAACATTTACTGTTTCCTCACATGCCCTGCGCTGGTAGCTACACAGGAGCCGTTTGATGCTCCCACATCCAGAGCTTTCCATCCAGTAACAAGATCCAGTCTCTAGCAAACAGCAGATGCGGCTCTTGATGCTGCAAACTGTAACTGGGCTCAGGAAACTCTTGCCTAAAAGCTTGGCAGGAAAACTAAAGCAGAGAGCTCTGACAAGCCAAACATTTGCATTTTGCAAGGCTCTAACTGACAAAGGATCAGTTCGCTGTGTGTTTGGTGAGAGCAGCAAACTATGAAACGCTTTGAGAACTACAGTGAACTAAAATTCGTGGCACCAGATTTCTGTACTCCAGGCCTCCTTCCAGCACGCCAAACCACCGCCACCTCAAATTCAATCCTTTTCACAGAATGGCAGGGGGGTGGCGCGAGGAGACAGGCAATAAAGAAAGAGAGCTCAGAAGTTCCGATGAAGTGTTCTTCCTCTTTCAGAGAGGAAGTCTGGGATGTCCGGAGCTAGTTGTTCAGTTATTTTATTTTTCTTTTCAGAGCAAGTGAACCAAAGATAATGCTTTTACTTGGTGCTCCTGTAACCCCATTTTAGACAGGACAGTGACAGATTAAGCTGCACCTACAGAGACTTACAAGATCAGATGAATCCATCTGAATTTTGGTGCCAAACTAACTTACAACTTCAACCAAAAGATGGAACAGAAATAGGCTTAAGTTCAAACCTCTAAATTCCGTAAGTGAAACTCTCTCACCACATTCAAATGAAACTTCAGATACATACTTGAAACTAGGGGAAAATACCCATCAGTTCTATGAGGAGTTTCAGCTCATGTTGAACACTCATATTTCCAAGTCTAAAAACTCCGAAGGTTTAAGTATTTACCCTTTTCCTACTCAAACAATAGATTTTTTTTTACCGAAGGGAACTTACCCGTTATCTGGTCTCTGCGCTGAAGTCTGAACGTCTCTTTTCCAACACAGAGTTGGTAGATGAAGATACCCAAATCAGACACATTATCTATCTCCTCTGTAACCACCATTTCTTCACGGACTAGGTAAGTCTGAGGCAAGTAAGAGCCAGTCTAAAAGAGAAAAAAAAAATCCTTAAGACACAGTATTCTGCTAACAATGGGCAACATCACTAAATTTTATTCTTGGCTCTTGAAGCGCTTCATGTGCTAGATTTCAGCTTTTTTTTAATACTAAGATATGCTAGTCTTGAACAGCTGCATACCAGAGAGGTTAAAAACTGACAAAGGCTATTTCAAAAGTTGCAGTTACATCCAAACAAAGCACAGTTAACCTTCACATTGCTGGTCTCACATGAAGCAAACATAACTAGAACCTGTTCAGGTTTATTCATATGCAGCAGGAAGTTTGCAGTTAGGAGAAAAAAAAGGTATTACAAAAATTTCCATGTTTGCAGCAGTATATTTTGAATATAAAAAAGCAATGCCACCTACAAAAGTAAGGTCTTCACCTAAAAGATCACAGCACTTCACCCCTCATGACCGACTCCTAAACACGGGGACAGGGTGACACACTTAAAGCTCGTCTTCCTGCAGGTTAAGAAAATGAAACAAGCCAAGCTAGATCAGGTGGCCTCCAGCACTAGGTGCAAAGGAGTCAATGGCTTTTTTGAAAGCACATTTGACACACGATAGCTCAGTATCGCGTTTAGTCTGGAAGTAGCAGCAAGCTACTATCAACTTGATCCATAAGTCATCTTGGAAAAATACCAGTTTTAGTCACTGAAGAGTCAAAGTGCTTGTGGTGAGCTCGTAATTACAGTGCCAATAAAACATAAGAACAAGGTAACATTGTTCCTTTCATTAAAGCTCTCACAGGGCAAGTGAGCTTTCCGGTAGTAACTTTCAGGTTTCGGCTTTCAATGGTATTTGGAGCTTTATCAAATTCCTTTATAATACCTAAATTTAACCTTATTTGCTAGTTGCTTTCAGCTTTCATAAAGCTAGGTATTAATAAGAGCATTAAGCATGAATCTACTCAACATAATATACACTGACAGCTGGCCTTAACTTCAGTGCAGTGACTGAGCCAGGGGGATTATGTACTTTGATGGCAGGAGGACTGTTCTAGTAAGAGACTGCCGTCCAGGAGCAACACCCAGCATTCGTATCAAAAGTGATCTTGTCAGCACAACTAAACAGCAAAGTTTCCACGTACCGCCAGCTTTGCGAAGAGATCCATCAAATTTCTCGGCGGCATAACTATGGATGTGTTCAGTGGAATCACGTAGCAGTTACCCAGTTGCAAGTCAAGATACGCTGTCAAAAGCTGTTTTGAAAACAAGTTTTCAAATAATTAAGCGTGGCCTTTGATTATCAGAACACAGTTCTACAAGAACTAAGGAGGAGGCTCAAGAAGCTGGAGATTGTGCATAGCTCATATCAAAGCAACACATTCAGGAACTGTCTAGTGTAAGAACTCAGCTATTGCCACTTTGGCAAAGTGTTTATAGCTATGGTTTACATGACAACTTCTGTACAAAAGTGAGAGCTGACTATAAAGGCAGTTTCTGTCATAATTCTAAATGAGTACAGTTTGTATTAATACAGAGAAAGTATTTGGGAGTATGCTCTCATAACTGAAGGCGTCCAATTAAGCGCAGAATAAACAGAAGGTATCCAACTGCTGATAAGCCATTATTTCCTGTAAATAGTTCTTCAGAAAAAGTATTAGTCTCTAGAAAGTCACATCAGCATTACCGAGCACAAGAACTGCAGAGACTAAAATTATCAACATACCAACTTGTTTTTATTATGTTTTCTTAGTGTATGTTATATATTTTATAATATATTATTTATTACGTTGTGCACAGCACTTCGCCAGAATCAACCCAAGTTCTTCAGTTGCCTGAATCCTTTAAGTTATAGCCAAGATTCTGTCAAGGCAACACAGATAAAAGCCACCGATACTGCGAACACAGGTGGCACAGCTCGGCTGCGTGGCATTCCCTGCTCCCGTAGAGGTCAGTTCTAGTGTCTTTACCGTGATTATACCTGCACTGCCAAGGTCTGATTTACAAACCACCTACAAAAGCTTTTACAGCTGAGTAAGGATAACTGTTGATACTATCAATGCAACTTTAATAAAAAAGTCAAATTAAAACCACCCTCTTGTCTTTGCTTTAGAGAAACTACATGCAACTAACCCAGCATATTCAAGTTCGAGGTTTCAGCCACTAAGTGATTTTTTCAATTCACTTATCCAAAGCCCACGCTTGCCTGGAATTCTACATTTTGCTGTAACAGTTTGGCAGAATCTCAGATGGAACCCTCAGTTTCCCCATTTCTTAACTCACATTTACAGTGCCTTCATCCCTTGCTTTCATTTACACAGGATTCTTGACCAAAGAGCAAGTGTCACTTTCAGACACCCTACGGGCCCCAGTATTTAAAGCTGAACAGCACAGAGGTGCCTTGCTCTGAGAAATGATCCAGCTAGAGTCGCTGTGGGGATGAACTGCTCCAACATTCTTCTAACACTCCTCCCTCGCAGAAGTGAAATCTACTATTATAGAGTTAAAAGGGTCAGATTTCCCACACAAACGCCTCCCCAAAGAGAAGCCTGCGCTGAGAGTAAGCTTGAAAGGCCTCAAGAGCAAAAACCCTGGAGCTATTGCGATTACCATCCGCTCCACAGTTTCCCAGTGGGCAACAAGACTAGTTATCTCTTATCACTTCACATATACTCACCCTATCAAAGTCATGAACGATCGCTGCTGGATCACTGTCCGAGAACTTTGGAACGGGCACATCGATGATGGCTATGTTATCATCCTCTCGAATGTCAGCTTCCTCAGCAATAGGAAGGAAATAAGGTTCTACCGCACGATCACGATTTTCATTTTCAAAGTAACACATTTCACCACGGTACACCTTATGCTGAAAATAAGAGCAAGGCTAGTTATTTTTATAGCCAATGGTGCTTTAAAACTGTATTTCTAACACTTATGCTATGACAAAGCACAGGGCTGTCACACGGCGCTTTTATAAAGGACATAGCAGTCTTCATGTCCCAGCTGATGAAGGTTTTCTATTATAGTGGTAATCCATTTATAATTACACTTTTTATTCAGTGATGCTTAAAAAAAGAACTTTCACATTACCTTAGGCATGAAGTACTTGTAGATGCAGGCTCCACCGACAACAACTCCTGCCAAGATGAACGCTAGACCCAGCAGAGTCAAGAGACATCTTCCAGATGAGTTTTCACCTCCATGTGTGGCAACTTCTGGATCCTTTAAGTAAAGAGGGATGACAACTTACAAAAGCGTAGGCGCTCTGAATTCCAAGTAAACTGGATTTTAGTGCTTCAGTTTGACCCACCATTTTCTACTTCTTCTAGGTGTGCAGTGAGAATTGTCAGTCAAGAATCACATAATAAGAAAACACTTACATGAAATACTACTGCATCAAGTTAAGATCAGTTTTCAAACAGCACCGGAAAAGGGTATTTTCTTAGTTGTAGGACGCTTTCTAGACAAGCCCTTATCCAGGAACTATTTGAGGTGTAAGAAATTTAAATAACTGCAACAAAAGATACAGCGCTGCAGCCATGATACAGTACAAGGAGAGCGAGATTTGTAGAGCAAGGTCATTGTAAGGTACACAGTGTTTTCAGGCCTTTTCCCAAAAGCTTATTTCCTATCCTCCTCTTGCTATCAGCTGGATTAAGATAACATTACTCCTCCTTACAAAGTTGGACTAACAGAAAAAGCTAAAAATGCAACTTTGTCTATTAGCTGAGGAACAGGCATCTGACACGAGTCAAACATGCAGGCTTTAGAAGTTATAATGTGCACAAGTGAACTCCACTATGAAAGAGAACCACTCGTCATCTTAAACGCAGCTTCAAATTATGTCAAATAAAAACAAGTCCCTGTGGCACATCCTATGTTGCTGCTTCAAAACGCTATTCCTTCCACCCAACTCCCAGAGCAGTTTTGTTTCTAGCAGCCTAAAACTTATCTCTTTAGTTCAGTGACTTGTTTTCCCCACCCAATGTTCTCTCAAACAGAAGATGGCTGCATCCAAAGGAAACCAGACAGTGATGAGTTGTGTAATACTGATTGCAAAGTCAGTGACAGTGTCTGAATGGCAAGTTCAAGAGTTCTTTCAGGGCCTTTCCAGACTTCCAGGTGAAAGGGTCGCACAAGCCAAGTTGAGAGGAGAACAGCAAAAGTACTGTCAACAACCAGAAGAGACATTCCCTTTGGGCAAATACACGCTGGTTTTGGGTCGTTCAAGAAGAAAAAAAACTAAACCCAACCCCAAATGTTTAGCTAATCTATATATTTGGTCAGGTATGTCCCTTTAATGATTCATGACTCCAGTATTTAGCACCTCACTTTCAAGACCTGCTCTTCACACTGGTCAGGAAGAAAAATCGGATTTTGCAGCAAAATATGTTTTCCTTCATGTTGCTCCTAGAGTCAGTAGCTAGATTGAGCACAGCAGCTTCCGTGGTCTTTCTTTATCTGAGTCCCACTATTTGCACTCCTGGAGATCACAATATATTTAAGTGAACCTCTGATCACAAGCCACAGTATTATTACAAAGGCTGCACATATTTCCGTGCTCAGCAAGATATAGCAGCATAAAAGTCAAACGCATCAGCTATGCAAGTACTGAAACAAAAAACAAGCTGTTTTGTGAAAGTCAATACTCCTACATTCCACTCTCGCATCCTCCAAACAGAAAAATGTTGGTTCAGCAAGACACAAGCTGCTACAACTGGCTAGTTAAGCATTTGTTAAAAAAAACCCAGACCAAACCACCTAGTTTCAAGTCAGAAGTATGCCACGTTTATATGACATTATGTGAAAATCATCTTTCAGAGTTAACTGGCTTTGAAGATCAAGACTAATTCTGTTCTCTTCATATTCTGCCACCTTCATCTACACCTTTCAATAAGTTACTCATCACAGTTTAGACTTAATCAGAAATTCACTGGTTTGAGCCCTTTCACTCATCTAGCTTATCATTACTTAAACAGAACAGTCTGCAGCAGTTTTTGGCACTACAGACGTCCTAGTGCTTGGATGATGTCAACATGTAATTAGCTACGCTTGCACTACATATATTTCAAACAAATCAAAGATATTTATCATATTAAGAAGCAATGCAGGCACCCTGAATCTCAGAAGAGCTGCTAAGAGAACACAATACCAAGACTTTGCTCCAGTAGGTTACAGAGCCTCTGCAAAAAATAATAAAAAGTCATAAAAAAAAAAAAAACGGCAAAGAAAATGCAGTTCTAAGCTGTGCAGTAACAAGCAAAGCAAACTAGGAGAGGAGAAGAAAAATCACTTGTGCTAACATCTGCAGCTAGCTGAAGAGACACTGTTGACACAGTCAGCTCCAAAGAATCTGCAGGGAGAATATCCTGCAAGCTCAAGTGCTTTGTGCAGATATTCTAGGGGACTTTATTGCGCTGTTTCAGCCAACATTAGCCATTAGGCTTGTTTGCTCTGCACAAATATTCCAGGAAAAGGAGACATTAACAAGCACTAGAACAAGTTTGTCTTGGAGTAAAATTGTGAACTTGATGTTTACACGCAACTCTAAGCCCTGAAGTCAGAGTGAAGTGATGTTAAAAACCCACGTACACATGTACAAACACAAGGAATATCGTGACAGGTATAACTAAACAGTGTGTGTAGCTTCTAAATTGAGAAGAGCCGCTACCACGAAAGGAGAAGAAAGAGTGTAAGTGTGTATTAGAACTATTATGCTCAGAACTGGCATGGTACAGGGCCATTTAAAATATGTATAACAAGCTGCCTCAGGAGTAGGTGATGAGTTTGTCTGACAAGGAACTGGCTAGTCTAATGACATTTTCAAAATTTAAATTAGTCATTTATCTACACCGTTTCACTACCTTCTCCCCCTCCTTTGGATCTAGTAGTTCAGTGCTACTGTATTAACTGTGCACACATACAACTCCTACAGCTCAGAAGAGCCCACTGAGCAGTAACACCACTCTGCACCACTTCTACTTTTAAAGGGAGGCTATTTCAGGAGAGGCAGAGGCTCTGTAGGCTGGAAGGCAAGCTGCTTTCCTGATTACAGCTTCAAAGGGGGAAAAAAAAAGAGGCACTAGAGTCCAAGTCCACAGGTGTTTTTGTTTTTTTAATAGTCCCACTTCCTGATTACAAATAAACTAGGTCCATCCCATATTCCTCCTCTAGAGCTACTGATTTATTTACCTAGACGCTGACCTTCACCTGACTAAAAACATCAGCAGGTAAGCAGGACATCTTCAAAATAAAGTCTCCCACAGATTTGGAAAGTTCAATTTAAGTCAGCGACACAGCACCTCGTTAGGAAGGAAAAGCCAACCACAGAGTACTTGCCTGGGTTTCTATTTAAAACCCTTTATGGCAAGTTTCTTAATTTAAGCTAGACATAACAGAAGCCCAGACACCTCACCACAGCGCTGCTCTCCAACTCGCTGCCTACGATGGTTTCGGAGCAGCAGCGAGCGGAGGATGAGCCCTAACCCACTTTGTTCGCCCGGAAGGCGCTGCTGGAAGCCTGCTCTCTCCTGGGGGGACCATCCTACCGCCGAGAGCACGGCGCTTTCCCTGCGCCCTTCCCCGGGCTGGCCGGGACGGAGCCGAGCCCCGGGGAGCTCGCCAGGGCGCGGGACTCACCCGCCTGCGAGCTACGAAGGTTTAAAACCCCGTCAGGAAGCACGGCCCTGGCACGGGCCCAACTGCGAGACAAACAACCGGGCCTGCCCGCGGCGTGCGGGCCCGAAGCTGTCCCGGGTATGTCACGCCAGCCCGCAGCTCGGCACGGCCCGGGGCCTCCCCAGCGGCACCCGGGCTGGCGGAACGGCTGTGGGGAGGGAACCGCAAACCGCTGCAGCGGCGCGGCCGGGCCCTCCCAGCCCCGCACCGCCCTGAGGGGAGCGACCCCCCCCACCCCAGCCCCGCAAACCCCCACTCCCCGGGGCAACCCGCAGAGCGATCGCCCCCACGCTGGAACGCTGCCCCAGGGCCGGGGGGAGCGGTACGGCGGCCACCAGGCACGCCGGAGGCTCGGCGGGCTGCCAGCTGCCTTCCCCCGGCCCGCAGCCGCTGCGAGAAGATGGCGGCGGCTTCCACCTCCTCCTGCCCCCGCCGCCGTCCCCTCGGCCCCGCTCCTCCCGCCGCAGCCCGGCAGCGGAGACACCCCGCTCCCCGCACCTTGTCGGCCACCAGCGCCTCGGCCGCCTCCTTCTTAGGCTCGTCCTTCTGGGCGAAGGGCGAGTTGAAGGCGATCTTCACCATCTTGCCGCTCCTGCGCACCGCCGCCTCCCCGCTGAGGAGCCTCGGACCGGCGGGGCGGAGCCACCCGGGGCTGGCCACGCCCCCCACCCCGCGCTGGGGGCGGGCCAATGCCGAGCACCGCCCCTCCGCGGGCAGGGCGGGAGGAGGGCGGCGCGCCCCCTGCAGACCGGGCGGCTCACCCACCGCGCTCACCCCGAGGGCGGGAGAGGCGGGAAAGGTGCGACGGCGGTCACGCTGTGGGGACATGGAGCAGGGTCCCCACCTTCCACCTCGGCCCTGCAAACCTCCTGCATCCCCTCAGAAAGTGATGCTGGATGGGAGGTTTAATGACGCCCAGGCGCCATTACAGTGGGCAGAGTGCTTGGCCCCGAAAGGGAGCGTGTCTTAAACAGAACCCCAGAATCATTTCGGTTGGAAAAGCCCTTGAAGCTCCTCCAGGCCAACCATGAACCTCACACTGATTGTTCCCAACTCCACCAGATCCCTCAGCGCTAGGTCAACCTGACTCTTCAACCCCTCCAGGGATGGGGACTCCCCCCCTGCCCTGGGCAGCCCATTCCAACGCCCAACAACCTGCAAAGAAATACTTCCTAAGAGCCAGTCTGACCCTGCCCTGGTGCAGCTTGAGGCCATTCCCTCTTGTCCTGGCGCTGGTTCCTTGGCTCAAGAGACTCATCCCCCCTCTCTGCACCCTCCTGTCAGGGAGTTGTAGAGGGCGATGAGGTCTCCCCTCAGCCTCCTCTTCTCCAGACTAAACCCCCCCAGTTCCCTCAGCCGCTCCCCATCAGACCTGTGCTCCAGACCCTGCACCAGCTCCGTTGCCCTTCTCTGGACATGCTCGAGTCATTCAATGGCCTTTTTGGAGTGAGGGGCCCAAAACTGAACCCACTCATCGAGGGGCGGCCTCACCAGTGCCGAGCACAGGGGTGAGATCCCTTCCCTGTCCCTGCTGGCCATGCTAGTGCTGATACAAGCCAGGATACCATAGGCCTTCTTGGCCACCTGGGCACACTGCTGGCTCATTATCAATCAATCAATCAACCCACCCAGGTCCCTCTCTGACTGGCAGCTCTCCAGCCACTCCTCCCCAAGCCCGTAGCGCTGCTGGGGGTTGTTGTGGTCAAAGTGCAGAAATGCCTTGGGGGGACCGAAACTTCCTTTTCTCCTCACTTTGGTGTGGAGGACGGCACCCTGCAAGAAGCGATCGGGTGCTTTGAGCACTTTGGTGTGGGATCGGCTGGGCAAGACCACCGCTGCCTGTCCTTGGCGCTGAGGCCATGCCTGCCGCGCCAAGCCCTGGCACAGGCCTTGCTGGAGCAGCCTTAATTCTCCTGGAGCTTTCTAGAAACACCGTGGCTGTTGCTGTTAGAGGCTACACAGCTCCGTGGCTGCACAGGGAGCTTCACGGGCAACAGCAGGGACCAAACTCCTGCCTGAAAAGACCTAAAACCAGCCCGAAATCTGGGAGAGGCTGACTGTGGCGGTGAGGGGACAGCAGCGAGCGGCAGCAGGAGTGTCCATTGCAACGTTTCTCGAGCCTGCCTCCACAGCAATCATTTTCTTTCCTTTTAGCTTCGTGCACTATTCGTGCAGACAATCACACATATGTCTAATACTTGGTATTTTACACTGGGAGTCCATCACTGGTGTAAAGGAGGCGTCTCTGGGCCACATTTGGTATGGCACAGGGATGGGGATATTTTTAGACAAGCTGCCTCCTTTCCCTCGTGAAATATGGCCTCAGGGATCTTCAACAGCCAAGGAGACAGACATCTCCATTCATTTAATGTCTCCAAAGGGGGAGAAGAAGAAAAGGCTTCATGTATTAGACTGTCTGAAATGATCTTCTCCTTCATACGGATAAAAGTCTGCGTCCGTCTCACTGGAATTTGACTTTACGGCTCTAGAAAGAAATCTGGTTTGAATCTGGTGCCTACACCATTGAACTCTTCCTCGCAGACAGCTGTAATTAAACAGAACTGAACACTATGCAAATATTGCAATAAGTAATTCCTCTAAGTATAAACAAAATGCAGCATGTATTCCAGCATTCAAAGCACGTTCCTATTCTACAGAGGCAATGCCACTGTTATTTCCGTTCAAGATCACAGGTTTGATATTGCTCCCTTTCATGTTAATAAGAATTCTGACTTTAACTTCAGTCAGAGAAGAACAAAGTCTTTTACGTCTATTTAACCTGACTTTGTCTAGCAACAGAAAACACTTTTACCTCATTTTACCAAGAAACCAGCAAAAAAATAATGTCCATACTTCCTAGCTTTAGCATGTTAGGAATAAATTAAGCTATACTCTCATCAAATTCCCTGAAACACAGATTTTGAAATGGATTAAGTAAGTTTTCTGTTTGGCCGATGCAATATCTGTACTCTACAACCTGTGATCTGTGTGCTGTGGTCTGTTGCAAGGGATGGACACACCTTGAAAAACTCTGCTCAGATAAAAATTTAAAAATATACTTTTTTTTTGACATTTTCACTTGCTAAATTTGCAACACTGGAACTCTCATAAGATTTGTTGTGATTTTTTTGTTTCTCTGCATTTCTATCTGTAGCATCTGTGACAATCATTTATCTTAATGTGTTCAAAACTTATTTAAAATGTGCAGTGTCCAGGAGAAAGCAACTCCAGTATCATCAAACAATTTCTCCTATCCTTACACACCTGAAAACAACTGTCAATTCAGTCAGTATAAAATAAAGCTCCTCTTACAATACTCTGTATTTTGTAGAGCAGTTGCAATCTGAAGTACCAGGTCTGGGAAGACAAATTCCATCCAGAGATGCATAGACATAAGAAAATTCAGATTTTTTTTTTACCATCCTGAAATCATCAGGCTGTTTGACTGAATAAATATTAAGAGATCTCCATGGGGGACTCCACCACTTCACCTCTAAAATGCTTTTGCATCAGCCTCTTAGTACTGGCTCAGTTTGCTTTCAGACTTTTGCCATATGTTGGCTGCAGTTTAGGCCATGAAATCCCAAGATATCTAAACAAGTAATATCACTTATTCTTTTGAATTCCATAATATTTCTGATTTTCCTTTCTACTAAAATACCCTGAGTTTAGTTTACTGGTATTTATTCTGAGATCATCTTTATCACCTTGAAAGGCAAGAGATTATCCCCTTACCCTTAATTATCCTTTTAATCCTTCTGGTGTTTGTGATGTTAAAGCCACACTGCTTAAAAATTTAACAATATACAGACTAGATTGTCTTAGAGACTGGAGGAATTTGGCCAAAACGAAGGGTGAACTGGTGTGCCCTAGTGGCTATGTTTCTGTTACCTTTAAGCTTACTCACAAAGAGAAGTGTATTTCTTAAAAGTGACATTAAACACCAACACCTCCCTTTTTAGTGGTAGTTACGATATAAGTAGCCCAGAGAGTCTAAGAATATGAAAGAACAAGGTTTGTAAGGTGAGGTAGTATCTTTTATTGGACCACTCATTGGTTCAGCAGATAATGCCACTTGAAGCATCTTTTTGAGCAATTCTGCTCCAAACTAATTTTTACTGTGTAGGCATTTTTTAACTATTCTAATGTACTTTTTAAAAACCTCAGACTTTAAAATAATTCATGTTTATTCTATCTCCTCCTCTTGTGTATGCCAGGAGAATACTTCCTTACCTTTTAGGAACAATATGATGTTATCTTTGTTCTAGTTTGTAAAGTATTCTCAGACTTTGAAGCAGGAGGTACTACGTATGTGCATAATCTTCAGTCATGTGTATTGTCCTAGTTCAAACAAATGAGGGCTACAGTCTGGCAAGACATGTGAGCGCACGCTTTACAATTCAACGGTCACTCACAGCGTGATGTTAAGCATGTGTTTCAGTTTTTTAGAACCGAATCCACCTACGTGGTTAAGTACTGAAGAGCATATTCGCTTCACTTGAGCTTGACGCTCGCTCTGCACATTGCACAAGTCCACGGGCACGAGGGCTGTCCCCTGCGCAGGGCGTCACACAGGCACAGAGCATGTGCGGCTGAGCCCCAGCCCAGACCCAAGGGAGCACACGTAAAGAAACAATAATTAATACATGTAATTAATAATAGTTTTAAATATACACTCTATCAATTGAATTTTTTTATGAGTAGCATAATTATTGAAAGAAGGACAACAAAAGGTAAACAAGTACGTCACGTAGGACTATTAAAAATGAAAGAGAAACTACAAACTGGCTCCTTTGCGCAGGGAGACCTTCTCCGAGTTTGATGGTTTATGTTTATCCAGATGTTTGAAGTTCTACTTTGTGCCTCCAGTCCTTTTCCAGCTCTTGCTAAGACATCCTCCTTCGCCACCTCCTCAGCCTGTTTTCCCTCACTCTCTAGCTCTGATATTCACAGTCTCTGTTTCTCTAATCAGTGACCCTGGCACCTCTTTTCCGTTTCTACCTTGCTCTTGTTTACGAGGCTGTTGATAAGGAATCTATCTGTATTTCACACTATGAAACTGTCATGCTGAGGGCTGCCAATATAAACTTTTGTAGAGGGAAGTTTTTTCCCACTGGGTTGAGATGAATTTGGGCCCTTGACTGAGAATCTCTGTTTCTGGGCAGCAAATGCTGTGTTGCTCCTCTGACTTCCCTGACTGCCTGGCATTCTTTTCTTCCCTGCAGCAGTATTAGGTTGGTTATCTGTGGCAAAGCAACATAGCTCACTTCACATACATTGCTCACTTCTACTGATTGCCTGTAACAGGAATATAAGTTACATGGAAAATAGCCTATTTACATGCAGGGGAAAGTCATGAGTCCATTTTCTCTGTAGTGACAAACTGTGGAAGTGATGAGCAGAAAAGTGAGCCCGAAGGAGGCAGAGACGAAGAGGTGATTACCAGTTCAGCCACGACGTCAGGAGTGCATTCTCTGACGGCTGTGCTCAGAGCAATGTGGAAGAGGACTCTGCCCACACAGCCATTGCCTCACTGAACAGAATTCCACAAGAAATTCCAGTCCTCCGGAGAATCTGCCAAGCAAGCAGCACGCCCAGAGTGATCAGCAACTCCAAACAATTAAAGGGCCAAATTCACCTCTGGTGTAACTGCAGTGAGGCAAGCAGAGTTACACCAGAGAGATATTAGGAGCCCAGAGTCTTGGCAGGTCTAAAGCAGCATTGCTAAACGCTACTATTAGAGGAAAAACAATAAACACCCAAAGCTGCCTTCTACCGAACTGACCAAATACACGTTTTTGAACATAGATTAATGTTTACCTTGGCATTGAGGGGTGTCATCTCAGGTTCCCTCTTTTTCCTTTCAGGCACGCTTCCCCCCCACAGCACCCTTAGGGCCGGCATGCCCCAGCCACGCTCCCTCGGGCGAGGTGGGCTGTCGGGGCTCACTCCGCTCCGCTGCCCAGCAGCACAGCGCTGCGAGTTGCCCTGCCTGGGGCTGCTCCTCTGGCGAGGACCCTGGACCGAGCAAGAGCCCAGGGCTGATCAGGGGGCTGCTACTTGTTAGAAACCCTAAATGGGAGAACGCTGGGGTTAACCCCACCCCTCCATCCTTAGCATTTTCTCTGTCCCCTAATCTCTACGTGCTAGTAAGAGTTGTGGGGTGGTGTCGGAGCCAGCCCGCTGGAATGCAGCGCAGCAGCGGCAGAGCCCACACCTCCACCTGGGGCTCGGCAGACACCGGCTGCGATCGCCAGCCTCTTATCAACGGCAGCAAAACAGCCCGGCGTGTGACCACAGTCGCACTTTGGACTTAGTTTAATGGTGAGGACGGACACAGGCACATCTTGTCGGGCTCTGCTGTCCCAAACCGTGCTGAACTCGACATGGGCTCTGCCTAAGCGCAGTTAAGCCAGAGCTGTCTGTACACTGCAGCGGTGTGAAGATGTTCCCAGATCAACAGAGCTCTGTTGGCAGAGATCACTAATGCTCTGTCAAAACTGTGCATTGACTGGTGTAGCTTGTTTGACTTGTTGTGTGGGGGTTTACTTTGCCACGGGTTGATATGGCTGTGCACACAGGGGCAGCTCTTCTCCGGCTTAATGAAAATAATACCTGTAGGGATGGTACTCCTGAACTACGTAAGTGATTGCTGTGTAGGCACATCGTCAGTTTAACATCGATTAAGTCTTCCACTGAAGACACGGTTCTGAAAAAAGCCGAGGAAATAAGAGCTGTGGTTTGGTCTGTTTTACATGCACACCACTTGCATATTGAGTAGCTATACCTCTTAATATGACATTAATAAAGGATTTATAGCCAGACAACATTCCAGCCGGAGAGTTTTCCTATCCACAAGGTGATGTAATTAGGCACCCAGTCTGAGCGCTGTACTAAGAGGCTATAGAAGGTTTTGGAGCTGAGGTAGAAAATCACAGGTGAATCTTTCAGGGGCTTTAGCAGAGTTTTGTTGATCATGCAGAGGTGTATCAGAATTGGGACTGATAGTATCTAGTTAATAAAAAAGCTATAATGCAATTATAGAGACACCTTTCCTGCAAATAACACCCTACTTTCTGTCACTTTTCTGTCTAAATAAGAGCAAGTATGTATTTTAGATATCATAACAACATAACTAATTTATAAGAACTTTAAAACCAAAAAATTTTATTATATCACCTTACCTACTGAACTTCAGTCCATTAATGCTAACAGAAATCAACCTCAGACTTGCCTTTGAGTAGGAACACATTACCAATTTTTGCAGCCAGCTGCACTGCCCTTTTGCTTTCTATTACCTAATAAAATAATATGAACTTTCAAAAAAGAAGCCCTGATGGAAAGCGAACTTGCCTTCACCCTCATCTACTCCTGTGGGCACTTTTTTAGAATACAGGTGTCCCTTTCATCTGTGTGAAGCCTCTACTGTCAAAAATAGAAATACCGCAGAACACCTGTCCTAACAGCAGCTTGGAGTACAAATATTGTCAGTTAAAGAGATTTGTTGCTTTGTGTTGTGCAGATTGTCAGCAAAGTTGTGCAAGGGGGTGCAGATTTTCTGTTAAGGAGCAGAAGGGGTGATAGTGGTATCCTGTTACGGTGTTTATCTGTCAGTAAAGGGACTGACGGCTCCGAGAGGCAAAGCTTCAACGACGTTGTGGTGTCGGTTCCTGGGTGAAGATGAAGGCTGGTTCTGTAAGACGCAGGCTGCCGAGCCCAGCTTGCATTTCCTCTTTGCACTACAGAGAGGAAGAAGCCCATGATCAGACACACACACACACACACACGAGTTTCCTCTTTACAGCGCAGAGAGGAAGAAACATGATCACACACACACTGATACAGACACAAGCACATACTTACACAAAATTCAATCCATATATGAAACATTATGTTGTCAAAACAGACCCTAACAAAACTGTTCATTTTTAAAATGTATTAGTTTTGAGAAGATGGCTTCTGATTTTAAGGCAAAACAAATCTACTGTCTGCCCCTTTGTTCCAGACTACAGGTTTTACTGCAGACGGTGTTTTCTGTTCATATGATAGACACCACATCATGCTACGGGAAATAACTTGCGGTTCTTTATTTTCCTGTTCCAAGAAATCTCTTCATACTGAGGAGACACCTGGTGATATTAGAAGTCTTTGATGGGACCCCATGTGATGCTATTTTTGAATGTGTTGACTCTCCAGAAGACAGCAGAGTGAATAGCACTTGTGTTTCGAAGGAGTGGAATTAAGAAACCCCTAAAAAATGGTAGTTTTCTTCTATTGCACTTTTGTATGAAGCCCCCCAGTTCAGAAAGTCTTTTTAAGGAAAGCAATTCAGGGTATCTTGAAATCTCACCATCAATGTTAAAGACATGTGCACTGACCTGAATTTAAGATCACAGAAACATGGGAATGTTTGTTGAAAGGGAATTCTGTTGGTTTTTAGTCCAGCCTCCCTCTCAGAGTAGGGCTATCACCAACATTAGATTGGGTTTTGTGTAGCTGAATCTTGAAAAACACTAAGGATGAAGACTCCTCAACCTGCCTGGAGATCCTACTCCAGTACTACACTATTTTCCTACTGATTTTTTTTCTTTAATGTCCAACCTGTGTCTCACAAGCCACAATTTGTGGCCATTGCACCTTGTTTCTATCTTCTGGCACTGCTGGCAGGAGCTTGGTTCTGACATTTCTGTAACTGCCCTCCACGTAGTTGTGGGCAGCTCTGAAGTCACCCTTTGGCCTCCTCCTCTTCAGGCTAACCAACCCAGCTCCACCAGCCTCTCGCCGTAGGTCGGGTGCTCTGGGGCCACGACCATTTTGGTGTCTCTTCCCTGGGTCCTCTCCGGTGTCTCTATGTTCTTCTTGGGCTGCGGGAGGACCCAACGCCTGTTGCAGTGAAGCTGAATGCAGCCTCCAGTTCTCACTGCGTAGAAGGGGGTAATAGTTTCCCTCATCCTAATGTAGCCCAGTACATGTGAAGACAAGAGCACGCTGGTGGCTCCTGCTCAGCCTGGCATCTGCTGTAATCCCCAGGTCCTTTCCAGCTGGGCTGCTCCCCACCCAGCAGCTTCCCAGCCCGTACCAGGGCCAGGGCTTTTCCAGGCCTGTGCACAGGACTTGGCACTTTCCCCAGCCATACCTCATGTATCTAATCATCTGCTCCCTCTCACTGGATCGTGTCTCTATTCACAAATTCTGCTCATAGACAGCAGTCCTTCCCAGGGCCATTTTTGACCCTTTGTCAAGGCTATTTAGGTGTTATATATTAATGCAGTACATGCTTTCCTCAGACCAGTCACTCAATAATGAGGTGAACAAGGAGGAATATCCAACTCACAGCAATATTACCTTATCACTCAACAGTGGGCACAGTGGTTAAGTAGAATGTTCTGAGTTTCTGGTTCATATAATAAATGTTAAAAAAAATCAACTGTATTATGGACTGATTGAAATGTTTCCACGCAAAGTCCTGTGCTGGGATGCTGGTGGGATGGAGCTCTCGGCCAGAACATTGGGGATGAGTGGGAAGAGCGCTGGGACACAGGGGAAGGGTGACTGCTCTAGTGCCTGACCCCGAGTGGGGCAGCGTGGGCTCTGCTCCTTGACACCATTTCGCTTCCTTTCACACCTTCAGGTCCCTTAACTCTGACATTGTGGAGGAGGTCGTGTTCCCACTGCCCCAATTCTAACTGTTGGCTGTTCCTCAGCTATGCAACTGAGTGTAGAGGATGAAGGATTTCCAGGAATGTGACCCATTTGTCCAAGTAAACAAATCTCTTTTCTTCTTTAATTTAGAAATTTCTTAAAATTTTAGCAGCTCTTTCTAAGTGTCAATCCTTTTAGCACTCAGACCCATTTCTTGGAGGTGGCAATGCAGTCACCCTAAAGGAAGAACTGTGCCGAGGTAGCAGTGTGTTTACTTCCACTTCTCTCCGGATTGCATCACAGAGAAATACCGTTCTCGACAGTTATGGTGCAACGTTTCATCTTTTGGTAATGCTCAGGCAAACTAGGACCCAATTATGGCCCAGCTTCATGCAATGATAATCTCAAAATCCTTGTGTTGGGAATTCATATGGGATCATTTTCCCAAAGGCCTAAAGATTCTTTACAGACCCTTCTCTTGGGATTTCTAATATTTTCCGAGGAAATCAGAGCTTCTTGCACTGATAGCAGCCTGCTGCTCTTGCTGCCATGTGAAGTGGTGTCCACATGCCTGTCATGCTCAGCAGAAAAATTAGTTCAGTCTCAGCATTACTTGAGTTTCCCATGGGGCTGTCAGGAGAACGATGACCTTATTTCTAGGTTATTTTCTTCCACTTCTTCCCAAGTGAATATTTTCATTACTGAAGGACATGATCTCCCCTACTGTGTCCCGCTTACTCTGTGTCATATGCTGGAGGCCTGGAGATGGTGCCGTCCTGAATCCAAATGTAACCCTGTGACAAGTGTTCACCACCACTCTCCTGAGCTTGGCTACTTTCATTCGCCAGAGTTGGATGGTGTTTTCTGATAGAAGAAGATGCCACTGAAATTAATGACAGCATTAGAAATTCTTCCACTTACATCCTGTATAACCTCCTGGGGGTAATAAGTACACCGACTATAACAAATAGATATGTCTTTGGAATTGCTTGCTGAGAGCCTTGCTTCAATTTCTCGGATGAGCTGCTTTTTCACCTTAATTAGCAGAACTGCATCTGGTTCATTTCAAGACTTACTGAAAATTAATATTAGCTGAGGCCAGTTTCTGTTCAATTACTGAACTAGGAGGATAAGGTGCAGCCTCGGTCCTGGTTTCCATCATGCAGACATTGGAAGTGGTCATTCCACTAAAGATACTGCAGAGATTGTTGTTTTCATAATGAAGTTGCTCACCATGTTTTAATCAGTCTGAGCAGCAGGACAGGAGGAGCTGGGAAAGTGCTGGCCACAGGAAAGAGCTGGGGAGGGAAGAACTAGTGACATGAGCGGGAAAGTGGTGCAGGACAGCCCCAGGGAAGGGGGAAGAGGGAAGGAAGTACTGCTGTAATGTAAAATCCAGCGCTCTTTAAAAACATTCTGCCCTTCAGATATCCGTTCTGAGCCTCTGTGCAAGTTATTGCAGGCAGCCGGCAGCACTGGGCTGAGGGTGATGTTGGAGCCATGTTTCTGCTGAGGAAGTGTGTCCTCAGCGTACTCAGCTTGAGCACATCACCGTCTCCTTCAGCCCCTGACTTACTGAGGAAGCACTGACGTCAGCAATTAGAAAACAGAAAAAGGGAAAGAAATTATTTACAATGCCTGAAAGTGAAGGTTTGGGTACAGGTACAACTGAGTCATTATTTACAACTTTTTTTTTTTTTTCCGTAAAAAGGAGCTGGTACAAGAAACCACATGAAAGGGTGTTGGCTTTTCATCTGAAAAAGACAAAGACCTCTCCAAGGGTGGAGCTCCCAGGAGAGGGATTGCCCAATGCCTGGACCTGTGGCGGAGCAGGGGAGGCAGCTGCCTGCGGGAAGCCTGCCCGATCCTGCCTCTGCGGCCGCTGCCACATGGTGCTCACTTGCTTCCCAGCCTCTCGCAGCCTCCCCAGGCTCCTGAGCTTGTGCTGGCAGGGCAACAGGCAGCGACCACCCAACAGTTCTGCTGAAAGGATGTCAGCAGGCTGAGTCGCAGAGCACTGGGAAGTTTGGAGTAGGGAAACCCGGTATCGGGGTGACCATCGCGATGGATGTGCTGCTCCAGCACCTCATTCTCTCCACTCAGGCCCTAGCAAGCAGCTGGGGTTCAGGCCTTTGTTGTTCCGCTCTGATCTAGAGATAATATGATGCTAAAGGTGAAATTCAGGAGGGAGACTGCTGACCCGTGAGCTGGACCATTCCTGTGGGATCCATGCACAAAAGGAGACAGCAGGCCAGAGAGATGAGGATGCCAGAAAGTCCACAGACAAGCCAGTATTGTCCTCTACTGCCTGACGAGCTCTCAGAGCATGGGCAGCCGTGCCCTGATCCTGCTCGCCTCACTGAGGGGGACAGTCCCCAGAACAGGTGGCACCACTCTCTTGCAGTGAGCCAGGCCAGCCCTGGCTCCCAGCGAAGACCAGAGCAGGGGCATTCTTCATCAGCATATTATCTACTCAACAACATTTGCCACTCTGCCTTCCCCTCACTGAACTTTATTTCCTTATCACTTCCGAATGTAAAAGGGCACCCAGAGAGCACAGCGAGCCTTATCAGCCCCCTGCCTTCTGCTGAACTCTGAGTTGGATCCAAAAGTTGGCTCTTTCTCCCCCAACTCTTCTCCCTGCTGGCTCAGGTCCCTGCAGGGGTGGGGACTGCTGGAGCCGTGCAACTATCACTCTCAGAAGTGATGACCAAACACAGAAGATTTTTTTTTTCCTGTAAAACCCACTTTCAGAAATTTTCTAGAGCTCAAATGCCCTCAGAGAAAAATCCAAGTCTCACTTCTTTTTCCAGTTTTCTACAATAACTTCAACCAGAAAAAGAGAAACCAACCCACCAGAAAAACACTGTGCAGAACAAAAAGGCTGAGGGGAAGTGAAATCAAAAGAGAAATGAGATTTATACACACATATTTTGAGGAAATGCCTGTTGACAAAGGTCAGGGAGGAAGATTCTGCTGGGACAGCTGTCTCTCTTAAATTCTGGGCTGATATCAAATGCTGAAACTCAGTAAAATATTTACATTGATAATTTTCTGTTGCCCTTCAGAAATAACTGTGGGTTATATAACTAGGGGATTTTGCAGCTGTAAAATTGAACCAGAAGGTAAATGAAAAAAAAACACAAGCCTACTGCCTCCCAAACATCTTCCTTTTATCCCCATTCATGTCTCAGCTTTTCCACAAAGTGCTCTTTCTTCTACCAACTCACCCCCTCCCAGAATATTGTATGGTATCGGAGTATGATTTCTTATTGCAGAAGAAAAGCCGCATTGTTCAACATCTTCCTCCTCTAGTTATGCCAGAGTGGCACCTATTTTGGCAGAGTCTTCATAGTTTCCTCATATCTGACTAATAAGTGACGATGAAAAACATGATTCATTAAAAAAACCACAGATAATAATCTGAGAAAATGAAACATGCATCTTTAAATGTGGCTTAATTTTCTTAAACGATCAAACCTCAAAGAAATATTTTAATCTCAAGGCTCCATCTTGTGGCAAAGTAAAGCAAATTCATTTATTGTGAAATTAATATTTGCCCTTCCTTAATTTCCACCATTTCTTCCGTAATAACCTCACGCTGTAGACAGGTACATTGAGCCTAACCCAAGCGGGAATGGAAGGGCAGGAGGTGCTGGGCAGGGGGAATGCGTTTCTTGCTGTTTCAGTAATTTTAAAGCTGTTTGCAGTTACGTTAGGCACACGTGCATTTCCTAACCGACTCCCATAATCAGTGACGACAAAGGGGGCTGCTCACTCAGGAGTGGGATAAATTTGATTTAATACCCTTGAAAGCTTAGAGCAGTAGACAGAGCTGTGATAGTTATGAACCATCCCGAGTATCCTGACCTTCTGAGTATCTATGTCTAATATAATTGTGCTTGAGTGCATCTGTATGAAAAATCTCTTGCAAAAATGTAGGATTTGGCATTCAGTTTTGGTTGGCGTCTCTCATCTAACCTCGTTAAGGTCTTCATTTAGAATTGCATCAATGGTGCAAAGCAGAGCAAAGTTGTTATTATTACCACGAAGGATTTCTGATCAATTAGCAGAAATTCTGATTAAAAAGCTGGTTTACAAGGGGGAAGGTGTAACCAGCCAGCGAAGCACTGCAGCCCAGCCAGAGTGGGAATCACCTTGCTCACACCCAGGGCCATTTGGCCACTCTCTCTGCCATCAAACTGCTGCATTATTTCTTAAAACCACTGTTCCCAGTGCCGTGCCCCTCACCTGGGAGCAGGAGCTGGGCAGCCCTGCCTTCTCCAGATAAAGCTCGGGCTTTCCGTTGGGCAGCCGGGGAGGAAGGAGGACCGCTGCCTTATCTTCCTTCCTCCAGCACCCTGCAGCACTGCGTCAGCTTTTTTTTTATTATTATTTTTTTCTTTTTTGCTAAATATAAAGTAAGGCTGGTTTTTAGCATCAGGAGCTGGCAAGCTTCCCAAAGCAGGTCCTGTGCAGCAGAGACAGACAGCCACGGGTGCTCCCCCCCCGCTCCCCCACCCCAGCCAGCCTGCGAGCCCAGGGACCTCCTTGGCTGGGCCACGGAGGAGGTGAAGGTGCAACACCTGCATTGAGCTGTCCTGGGCGCTAGTTTTATCCTGATAAAATTCTTATCTCTCTTTTGTGATGCAGGCAGCAAGGCATCATCTCCCAAATCTTATCTGGGCTACCCACACTGGCTATCTGGCCGGTAACAGCTCCTGGTGTGGTTATGAGCTGAGCACGAACTCTCAGACCCTCCTGCGCCCTCCTCAGAGGGTGTCAGCGAGTGCACCCGCAGTGGCAGCTGCTGCCTTTGCTGGACATGTGGAGAACTCTTGCAGTTTGGGGGGGGTAATTGTACTGATTCAGAAGCATTTAACAAACCGAAATATCGTTCTGCTCCATGCCTTTTTATTTTCTCCTGTCCCAGCTACAATGTCAAGTAACTAATGAATGCAACATGATGTGGTATTAGGTTTAAAGCAGTATTTTCCTGTTGCTGTTCCTTACATGTTGGTCGCACCCTTAACGATCTTCATAGGAAATATTTACTTTGAGGAGTTTGGTTCTAAGTATGGCAAGTGATCAAAACCAGGCAAGGCATGGTTTGCTTTCATATGACTTCAGTTTTTCCTGGAAAGAAATGGGACTAAAAAAAAAAAAATAATCTTACTCTCAAAATTAATGCAAATCATCTTGAAAATCATCTTGTCCTGATAAATGAACACTCCGTTCTTTCTCAGGCAGGCTAATATTAACTTTTATGGGAATAGAAACTCAAGGAAGAATAAACTCTGGGGAAAAGTAAAGTCTGTAATGGTGGTGCTGACCGTGTCTGGCAAGTGTTGATATATAGCGTACGTACGGGTGTTGCAGCTATATCCTTGCAGCTACCCATTTTGGGTTATTCTGAAACGGGCGTCTTGGCACTGGGAAAGGGGAAATAGCTACCCATGCAAAGCTTTCTCCTTAGTCCACTCCCCGGGTTTAATATCCTTGAGTCATTTTAAGTAAGCAAGGAAGCAGCAGTCTCACACATTGGATATTGCTTAAGGTGCAAAATTGCCCCACCCTTTGTTATTACTTCTGTTGCTTCACCCGAATTTCTTACAGGCTGAACTGCAAAGGAAAACATGCCCGCGTGAAGGTGTATGTGTAATATATACATGTGTAATGTGTGATGTACATATGTAACATGTAAATGTGTAATACATTGCTATGTGATACCGCCTCTTCATGTGCCGTAGAGGCCAAAAGAATATGATTTTGTGAGGCCAGAAATTTCTACCCATTGCAAACCCTTGATGCCACATGTCCTGGGAAGTGGGGTTGACTCTTGTCATCCATCTGGAGTTAAACAGTGATAGAACTGCTTGGACAATTCTCTGTTAATTTATCGGCATGTTTTTCTTTGCAGGTCTTGGTTTACTAAGTACCTTGGTAACCCTTAGTCAAATGTGCAGGACCAGGGGTTGCCATAAGAAGTCTCTTAGAAACGACCTACAATGATGTTTTTACATGAAAAATGTCACAGGTAAAGGTCTAATAGCTGGAATGAGGAGTGGGGGACATGCACATCTCGCATTACCGACATGGCTCAGCTGCCACCACTCTCCAGATCCACTGGCGTTGCCCAGGTGTCCCGGCCTGGGCAGGGAAGGGGTGGCACAAGGCTGCTCATCCTTTCCCAGCCCATAAAATATATGGCCTATTGCTTAAAAACCTTTAAAGATTCTTAATCACTTTTTAAATTGCTAACATCTTATTCAGATGCTGTTGTTTCTTTGCTTTCACAGTATCTGGTAACCGATGGGACGTGGATGAATCCCATCTGGAGTTGGTTCAGGTGATGCTGGGAAGAGAGGAGAGGGCTCGGAGGAAGCCAGAGGAGCAACCCCGGTGCCCTCGCAGCGTGAGGGTGGCTGTTGCCTGTCCTGGGAGGTGATAACTTGGGATTCCTCTTGGCTTCACTGGCACTTATTCACCCTCCAGCCTGGTAGGAAAACTTTGAACAAGGAGTCACATTATTGACTCTTTACTTTGGGGATCGAGCAAGCTTTAAATGGCACTTCTCAGTTACAACCATGCACTTAGTTATAAATGATCAATAAAACCATGAAGTTAAACATGATAACAGGAATTGTGTAAGGACAGCAAGCGCTGAATTTTGTTTTCCATCAGCGTACTGGACTGTGCTCTCCCAGCGAGTCGCAGCAGCTCACAGAGAACTTTGCTCCTTCTGCCTCCGCAACACATCGGCTCCTCTGAGACAGGTTGACCTCCAGCTTCGCTGCTGAATAACGAGACAAGGAATGTGTTTGAGCTGTGCTAAAACCCCGTCATCTGTAAGAGATGTCCCATCCTTGTACCTTAATGGTCAGGACAAGTCTTTGCGGGCTTGTCTTGTGCTTGGTGGGAATGTGCTGCTCTTCATCTTTGTCTGTTGAGCCAGGTTTTTTTTTTCTTTCATTTGTTACTGATCAGACTTGTGTAAACTGGAATTTTATATGCATTTTGCCTGTTTACTGATCCTTGAATTCCTGTGACGCCATGTACCATGTTTTGTTTGTTGCTGGGCCATGCGGCAGCGATGGAGGCTCCAGGGTTGCAGCTCCAGGGACGCTTTGACATCCACCAACACTTCAGGTATCTACTCCATCCCTTTGGCCCTGGGATCAATTCACAAAACACTCTGGTTTGATGCTGGGAATGGGCAGAGTTTTTCCAAAGGGATGTCTTTGCTTTTAGGGCAGGGAATCCCATATCTGGAGGAAACCCACCACCATGACCTTGCCCAAGCTGTCTTCTTCAACTGTCACTGTCCCCATCTTGGTGTTGCAGCATCCCCAAATTGCTGGTGAGCCTCCAGCCAGTGCCTGGGAGCTGCTGAAATCCCTGAATAACTGCCAGGTCTGCATTTATTTTGAAGTACCACACTAGTGGCCCTTCCCAGAAGAAAACTTGCTGGTAGAACGGCCCTTCGGTGAGTGGCACCTGGAACAAATTCCAGCCACGGGTGCAAGGATCGCTTTGGAGGCTGAAGCTTGGGAAGGAGTTTGAAGAAATCCCAGGAAGAAGAAATCCCTCATGGCTCAGCAGCTCGACGGTTGCTGACCGAGATACTGACGCCACAATTTTATTTGCAGTCCCACTCTGAAGCTTCACGGCTCCTGTTTCCTCCATATCAGGGAGCACTCTGAAGGCTTCTTTCACCACCTGCAATTTCCTTGCTCAGCTGCACCTTGCCAGAGTTTGAACCCCACCGCGGAACATGCTCGTCCCTGGGCTGCCCTGTCCCCACCATCCTGTCTCCCCTCAGGGCTGTCATTACACCAGTTGCCTTCACATTTGTCTGTCTCAAATCCTCACTCTTTGTAACCTCAAACGGGTTGGCAAAGCTTTGGCAACGTTGGTGAACATGAGCACCCTCATCTTGGGTCTGCATCTGAGTGAGCTTCCAAGCTCTGACCTGCGTCTTTCAACCTTTATGGCCCTAAATTCCTCTTTCAGTGAGGTTTTTTGCCCTGTGATTTACCTGTCTTCTTTACCTGCTGCTCCCTGGTGGAGACATCTGCTATTTCTCTGCGCTGCCTGGAGCCTTTCAAGAGATCCCCATGCTATTTGCAAAATAGTTTGCAGTTTAATTTTATTAGATTGTCAATAAACCAGCAGGGCATAATTACACACCAAAATTATCTAGACTTGAAAGCACAGCGATCACTCCCTTGTTCTCCGTGAGCTGTAACTTAATGCAAAACCCTCTGTCGTTTTCCATTTTCTAGTTCTTTCATTCATTCCCGCTCAGTAATTAAAAATGGCTTATAAATAAACACTGGGGATGATTTCCGAAATGTTCTGTATTTACTTGCAAGGCTGGTACTTCTGTCATTGGCCCACTTAAGTGATTTTGAAAGATTGTATACAGGTTCCTTTTACAATGTATTTGAAGTTTGTAATCCTGCTTAAATACACAAAAATAGGAAGGATTAACAAACTGCCACACTGAGGCCAAAAGAAGACAGAGCTAAAAGCAATCAAGGAGCAGCCTATCAGATACATGAAATAAATTGGGGGAAAAGTGGAAAACTGTCAACAAAAATAATATGTTATCGATCCTCAAGCCTTTGTGTTTATGCTAGAGGAAGCCTAAAATAATCTGTGGTTTCTGATGCTTGATTTAGTTTTCCACAAGCCTAATTAACACCAGATTAAGTTTGCTGCCACTATAGTTTATTGCTGAGACTGACAAATACTTGCTGTTTATTTGTTTTCTAAAAAACTGACTGGAGGCAATAACAGTATGACACAGTTAATAAGCTTGAAAACAATGCTATAATATTCATTTTTGTAAACTCAGTCTTTTGGAGAAACCCCCATGACTTTCCATATTAAATTCTGGCCCTACAGTCCTTATGAAGGAAAAAATCCCATTGATTGAATGTCCCATTGATTTAAGATATAGCCCTGTGAATTTAAGCTAAAAATTGAGCATGTGCTTAAGTGCTTTGCTGAGCAGAGATGGACTGTGCCATATGTTTAAAATAACTCATGTGCTCAGGGGCCTGGCCAGGTGTGGGCCAGCAGCTCTGCAGAACGGAGCTGCGCAAAGCAATGACTTAGAGATAGAAAATCCACGTGCATCAACCCATAATGTGGATGTTTTCTATGAAAAACATACTGGAGTGGCATCAGCCATTGTCTGACTCTGTCGAAACGAATGTCAAGACATCAGGATTGAACCCAATTCCCAGAAATGCCAGAATACCAACTACCACCTGGGTGAAATCCCAAATCTGCAATCATTTATTTATGCAGGCAACTTTGCTCATGCAGGATGACCCACTGAAGTCACCGGGATTTCTGATGCAAGGAAAATTCCTCGCATGGTAACTGTGTGAAGGACACCTTGCCACGTGAGAGCTGAGGGTGCAGCTCCTCAGCCTGCAGATAACGGGCTATTTATGCCAAAAGATGGCAAACAAACTTTCAGCCACATCCTTTCGCAGTCATCCTTGGAAACACATACTCCATCCAACAGCTTCATTGTGGCTCCTCTGGGACTCGAATCAAGCCAAAAGACACAGAGGTTGGCAAAAACAGACCTTAAAAAGTTACCTAAATCCTTGCAGACCTCATAGCAAGTCTGGAGTGGATGCAGATTGAGATCTGGGCAGAAAGTTGGTGTTTTACAGAGCTGATGTCCTTGATTCATGTTTTTCATTCATTACACGTCAGCAGAACCAGAATATTTCACGAAAATATAGAAGCAAAGAGCCAGTTCATACTTTTTCTTTCCTTTCTCTCTCCAGCATTGTGGAGCAAACCTGTTACCAAAGCCCTGGTGCCCAGTCTTGGGATCCATACCTCTCCCACCTTGGGTAAGTCAATCCATCTCTCTGTCTCACTTCTTCATTAAAAAAATGTGGATAATCTTTCTGTGTGTCAGAGAGGTGGCATGGAGTAGTCAAATCCATGTCTGGGATGTGCTCTGTTTCTCCAGTAATTAACTATATAACGAATCTGAGCTCTGTATCCTGCTGAATGCAGTTCCTTAATGTGTGGTGTTACCTGACCTGACTTGAAGAGTTGTCTCCATTCCCTCCGTGCTGATGGAGAAACACAGTGCCTGTGTCCCATGTCCTCACCAAATCTGTTCTCAATGTTTGAGCGTTGGCCTGGGACCAGGAGGGTGGAAATGCTCAGGTCTTGCCTCATGAGAGGATATGGAGGAAATAAGTCTCCAAATGCTTTTTCTGAAGCTACATCCCATGGAGGCCAGTGACCGTGTACCGTCACCTCTTGCAAAGACAAACCCACCCAGAAACGAGAACCCAGTATGGGAGTACGGGGATAGTGGGGAACAGGGAGCCCTAAGGAGGGAGAAGCGAATGGCAGGTTGGCAGAGCTCAGGCACTGGGCAGCATTTAAAGCCTCCCTGGGGATGCTGAGCCCCAGTTCCTAGTTGGTGGTACCTCATCAGACGCTCTGGTGCTTTTGGGGGGCTGTACTGGGCTCCTGGCAGGCCCTCAGCCTCTAAAGAAGTCATCCAGGTTGAGGGAACAGATTTTATCTGTGTGACTAAAATGTGGGCATAGATGAGGATGAACAGGTCAGACAAATATGCAGTTTCACTGCAAGTCAGAGCCAACATAGTCACCAAATTTTTGTCCTTGCATCTTCATCTCCCCGCGAAGCAAAGGCCAAAATATTCTTGTCTTCTTGATGGCCTGAACCAGAACTATTTTTGGAAAAGCTGGACAGATAGTGTTACTGTTAAGCGATACAGCTGCCAGCTCAGCTGGGAGATAAACAGAAAGTCATAAGCCAGCGCAAATGTCTGATGATAAGGGGCAAATGTCAGGACTTAGTGGCTTTCTGCTCTTTTCCTCTCCGTATTAGAAATCACTGATGGCAGCAGCTCACTCGAGTGTGATGCCGGCTGAGAGGAACCCATCCACCAAGGGACAGCTCACCTTTCTTCCTGGCCATCAGAAATCGGGGAGACACCTCTGAGGATCCTGCGTTGGGATTCTCAGGGAGCCGTGGTCCCACCTGCGTGATGCCTGTTGAGAGTATCTGAAAGCTAGTGCTGTTGTCTGAAATTCACCTTGTAAAGGATTTCTTCCACAACAGACTTTGCAGCCCCCTACTCCAAATTGCTCTGTAAAGCTCTGGTTCATACTGGTGTCAGGGGCAGCCCCAGGCTTGCTCTGAAGCCACGATCCTGCCACCCTGGACAGAAAAGGACAGGACTTAAAGGAATTGTACTGAAATGGAAGAAAAATACTGAAGTTTTCTTTTTTTCTAATGTTCAGTTAGCGTCAGGCTGAAAAACCCCACTGAAAAAGCTATCACTTTATTTAAGGTGTACTTGGGGAACAGCTATTACAGTGCTGGAGTTTATCATGCCCCATAATATTGTTAATTTTGCTATGAAGTGAGTAAGACAGGCTTGGGCTGCAGAGCCATTTGGATTTAATCATACACTTCCATACCTTCTTAGCCCAGATTTCTCAACTAACTGTGCAAGGATTTATCATTTGCTAACTGTAAGTGAATTACTACAGGGTAACACAATCCCGGGTTGAATGCAGAGGAGGAATGATGTCTTTCATATGGCAGGGGAGAGCCCACGACAGGCTGGGGCTGGGGCTGCATCCGCAGGTGGCTCCTGCTGCAGGGAACACCATTTCCTTCAAGGCAAGAAAAAAAAAAAGACATGAGAAGCCTTTTCTGGGTGTTCAAATCATATTTTTTTCTTAAAGAAGATGTGCCAGAGCCCAACACTGCTGGTCACATTGTGGGGGAGCTGGGGGATTGCCCACAGCAATCCCCCCTCTCTCCCCAAACCCCGTTTGGGGCAGTAAATGGGGCAGTTGGCATCGCCCAGGGGTCGGAGGCTGCAATCAGCCTTGGCAGCTTCCTTCATTGCCAGAGACTGCTGCAAAGGCAAACACCACCACGCAAAATGCCACTGCAGCTTGTGTTAAAGGAGGAAAGTGATTGGTTTGAAATATCTCGCGGAGAGAAAATGCCTGATGCCTGAGGAGATATTTTCTTGAATATGTTTTCTAATAGCGTGGTAGGTGCTGAGTTATTCTGCTCTTTACCCTTCCTCTTGTCTCCTAAGCTGCTCTCCACGGCTCGCTCGTCACGTAACAGCAATTCCCCTCTTTTCCAGATGCCACCTTGTGTAACAGATCAGCAGAACCACCCGCTCCCCTCCTGCTTCTTGCATAAGAAGCTGCAAAGCTGGGGCAGCTCTGCCGCTGCTGTGTACCGCGGCAGGATACGAGTAGGACCCAAGCCTCACCGAAGCAGCACGTGTTTTCAGAACCCAAGCTCTTATAGCTGCCTCTGCTAAGTATTTCAGTCGACCTTATTCATCAGCTTCAGAAATGAGTAGCCAAGCCATATAACAGAATTACAGGGTGTTTTCCTGGGCTTTGGATGCACGCGTGTGTTTTAAATCCCATCCCCATCTGCCACGGAGGACAGGGCTGCTCGGGGCGGGGGTCAATCCCTGCCGGCATCAGGGGGGGATTCGGTTTGGGGGACGGTGTTTGGGCACAGGCTGGTGTAGTGGTGTTGCTTTCCTGGGCCATCACTGGCAATTTTAAGCACTCAGCATCCCCACCTGCTCCCCAGGGCGGAGTGTGAAGGGGTGTGATGTTTGAGGTACCTCTTCGGGCTGCCCTGTTCTTCCTAACATGACGTGCATGTTATTTATGGGCAACTGCCTCCCTGTTATCACTTCATCAGCTGCACAGCTGTGGTGGCTGCAGCCCCAGCGAAGCCTCCTCTTCCCTCCCCTCCCCGCTGTCCCACAGACACCTGTGCTGCTCAGCAGGGTTTGATGAAATGGGGGGGCTGAAGTCCTGTTCTATGGCAGGCAGAGAAGCAGAGAAGGTGCCTGGGGTGTTCCCAGGCTGGGCAGAGACAGAGCCTGGTGGGGAGAGGAAACCTCCCTGCTGATCCCTGCTGTATTTTAATACACGTGGCAGGGACCACAGCTGACAGAAGCTGCTCTGCCTTCCTGCGCCTGGACCCTACCCAAGGACTCTGGATTCAGGCCAGCACCTCAGAGCTGCCCTTCTCCTGGTTTTGTCCTGCCCCCCAGGGCAAAGCAAAGCCCAGAGAAGCCCGACCTCGTCTTCTCCCCCGTGGGGCTCTGGCATGCAACTACGGAGTGGTGACCCTTCTCTTTTCTCCCACTTTTTCTGAAAACACCCACTGAGATGTGACCCGACGCCAGGATCCCAAATGAATCTGTTGCTTCCAAGCAAAGTCAAGCAGACCCAAGGGCAGTTTTATCACTCAGGTAGATTATTCCATGTTGGCACTGTTCAGCTGCACCATGCCACTGCTTCTGCCTCCTCAGCCTGACCAAAACTTTTAAAAATGGAGTAGATAATCAACAGCATTTGGAGGGTTACATTTCCAGGTGCCTCATGAGCTTCCTGGGATTCCTGAGCTGTTTCACAACCCCCAGGACTCTCCGTGTTCTCACAAATAATAATTACACCCAGGAACTGCAAAGCACAGATCTGAAAAGTTTCTTTTGCTTTGGTGCAAGCCTCTGCAAATCTCTACATTTACTAAAGAGCTTTTCTTTCCTTTACTCCTTTACCCGCTTCCCTCCGTCCCCCGTTCCCTCTCCCCGCTGCTGCAGAACTCAGTGCGCTCTCCCTCAGGGGTTACGTGGAGATGATCCACTTTTTTGGGTCCTCTCGGAAGGGACATTGAGCCACCAAGTCAGCAGAGAGGTTTTGCCGAGCTCAGTGCCCAGCAGCCCCGCGGGCTGAGGTCAGGGTGTGCTCATGTGGCTTTAAGGTAAAGGAGATTTGGCGGATATTCGGCTAAAGCCTAAATCCAGGCCAGAGTTGCTTTCTTCTGCTAATCCTCTCAGTCTCATTGATGGACCACAGAGTCTGAAAGCAGGACTCAGATTTTCATGAACATCAGGAGGTCAGCTACGCCTCAGATAAAAATGACGTGTGGCAGAGTGACACATTTTATGGGACAACATCACGTAGAGATCCTTCATACAGCTCTTCCAACCTAATGTCACTTGTTCCCTGCCATCCCTTGTACAGAATGATCCTTATGCTCAAACTTTCTCTGTTAATTGCCATGGAAATTTGATAATTTCATCCTAAAAGAGAGCTGAGGAAAACTCAGGAAGAGCTCAGATTACTGAAAACTGGAAAAAATTAATCTTGATTAAAGCACTTCCCCCATGAAAATAAGGACCTCCTGAACTTTGCAGAGAGCTGATTGCTCGGAAGCTGTTCTTCGGGCAGTGTCGAACTGTACTTCTGCCAGTTTTTCCTGCGACATTATAATAAAAGAATCTAGCCATCATGAGACAGAAAAAAAAAATATCTTTAGAGGTGTAATTTAGTGGGCTATTGGCAAGACCTTGCTTCAGTTCCCTTCTAAGGGAAAGTGCCAAAATATGCATATTACCCTCCAAATGCATAACGGCTGCAAAAATGCCTGTCAGCTGTCAGCGCCCATAGAGTTTCTCAGAGGAAAAAATAGGACTTGAGCATCAAAGATGTTTTGCCAGCACCAACAGAAAGAGCAAAAGAGAAAATGGAGCCCGTCTATTCGGCATTTTTAAGATGAGGAGGCAGAAGTCCCTTTCGAAGTTCAGCGTAATACGGATTTCTGTGTTTTCTGGCAGGTTGATTCTCTCTAAGGTAAGAGAGGATTGGGATAGGAAGTGCTGCAAGTCGGCTTCATAACATTTAGGCACACCTGGAGTTTGGATTTAAAGCCAAACTGTTTATTTTATTTTATTTTATTTTATTTTATTTTATTTTATTTTATTTTATTTTAGTTCATTACTTTAATTAGGTATTTTTCTTACTTCCTTTGAGGCATACATTTGCCTAGCACTTTACAGAGCACGTGTGATGGTGGCTCTTCTCCAGCACATGCAATGTCCCTTCAGTGTCCAAACTTTCACACCCCGGGCAACGATCCAGAGCAGCACACCCATGTATTTTACCCTTTGCCCGTGTATTCGTACCCTTGCCTACCTCGTTCCCACCCACTCTCATACTTGGCACTACAGATGCTTACAATTATCTGCAGATGCAGATGCGAATACAGATTCTGTGGTTACAATTTGTACCCCCTGAAATTGTCCTTTTGAAGACTTGTCTCCGAATTTCTCCAGGCTTTCCACACTCTATTTATTTAGCAATTGACTCGCAGCATAAGAGAGCAAGCATCACCCTTGCTCCCAATCCCCCTCAGCAAAGATTTATTGTGTTATTATGCAGAAATGTGCCGGATTTGCTGGGAGGGAGAGGACGTGCCTGGCTGGAGCAACCTCAAGGTCAGTTTTCCCTCGGGTTAGGGATGGACCTGCCCTGGTCCCCCAGCCCACAGAGAGGGACCGAGCCCACAGCAGAGGAGTAGCTGAGGATCTCCCCCAAGCCAGGGTAGTCAAACCAGCAAATTATTCCACCTCTTTGGGAGCTGTTTCTGCAGAGAGCTCCACGCTGCTGTGGGGTGTCTCCACGTGGATTTCACTGCAAGACCCCTGTTGCTTCTCCTCCTTCCAGCTGCTTTGGAGACCAGAACAAAATGATGGAGAAAAGCATGTACAAAACAACAGGAGCCTACTTCCACAGCTGGAATTGCTACTGGAAGTGGGCATCGATGTAAAACCCAGGGCCCCACATGCTCCAGACCCGGGTTGGAATGCTGATAGGGTTCATTTCTTTAATGATAAGATGTGAATTTTGTTGCCAGGTCATCATCTGCCATCGCTTCACAGGAGATGTGCTTGCACCCTGCTGCTCGGCAGAGCCTCACGTTTCTCAAGAACGTGTTACAGCTTATGGTATGGCTCTTCACAGCCCAACCCTGCTTTTAGCTGCAGGGGCTTGAAAAGAGTTTGAAAAAACCCGTGCGCTGCCTCTGATGTGGATGAAGCACCAGCAGAAAACCACGCAAAGCTCCCAGTGAAACACCCCCGTCAGCCAGGACTGCTCAGATGGTGTCAAATCGCTGCTGCGGGAAAAGGAAATAGCTGAAAAAGTGAAGGATTAGTCCAAGGAGGCGCATGTCCACAGTGGGAAATGCTCTACGAGGTCTTGGCAGCACCAGCTCGTGCTCACGGCGACTTAACATGATGACCTGGTTCCTATTAAACAGATGTTTAAAAGACAAGAGAAAACCCAACTGCTGCCTACCCCAGGCGGTTCCTGTTATCCATCTCATCCTTCACCTCTACAGCTTTCTTCCCTCTGCATGGGGCTGGTTTCCCCACTTTGTGGTGGAGCGTGGAGGAACTGGGAGAAACCTCGAGCTCCCACGAGCAGAGCGCAGCCTCCTTTAGGACCTGCTGCCAGGATTTTGGGTGGATAGGGGAGCGGCACCATTCACCCCAAGCTACTTCAGTCATCCAAGGTGCTTTAATTTGTATTTTCCAGTTGTGCCACAAGAAGGCGAACACGGACGCCGGGGTGAAGGGCAATGGAGGCATACTGGGAACTGGGAGCAGCTTTAGTTTAAATGTGGTGTTCATACTCATCAAAACTGATCATAAAACATGAAAAGCTAGAACTGCCAACCTTTTCTACCCCATCAGACCTCAATCTGAAGCTGCTGGAGAGTGAGTGGAAACCAAACCAGGCTTCAACAGTTACATTGCTCCCAAACACTTGACATTTTCTTGCCAATCACAAAATATTTGCGCTTTAAAAGTTTTGCCGTGATTCAGCTGGGATCCATCCTCTGCCCTGGCTGTCAGGGTAGGTCCATCCCCCCATCTGAAATCCTTCCTTGGTCTCAGTCTAACGGAGGCTTTGTGGCACCTTCAGCAATGAAAATAGAAGGAAAGCAGAAACCTGCGGGCCAAGATCCGTACCCGAGCTGCACATCCATGAGGATCCTCACAGGTTTCCTTGTCCCAGGGTAAACTTGATGCCATGAGTCTGTATTTTCCATTGTGTGACAGTTTGCTGAGAGATACCCAAAGTGGGTGCCAGCAGGCTGGATCTCCATCAGATTGGGGTGCACAGATTTGTGCTCATGTCTGCACTTGGACAAGGTCTGTGTTAGATAAAGACCTCGTGCACCAAAATGCAATAGCTGAAAAGTAATTTCCTGCAGTATCAGGCCTTCATGCAGGAGGTTTGATACATCTAAGTGCAGTTTTTCACCCTCCTTTAGCACGCTGTTGAACATGATGGGGCTGAAACAGCACGAGCGAAGGGGACATGTCTGCCTGGGAAGGCTGGGACCTTCTACACCCCCTCTCCAGGATCTCTTCATCTCCCTTTCAACTACGTTTTTTGACACATTTCCCCCACAAATCACAGACATAGTCAAGTGAGTCCACGCTTCATGTCCATGACCTTGCTCATGGTCCACACGATCTCAGTGGTGGCTCAAGATGTCCCACCCCGCTGGGCAGCCCCTCCTTCCCACCCACGTCCCCCACCATGCCAGGGGCTCCACCGGTCCCACTGCACCCCAGAAGGACGTCTCCGAGGGGCCGGTGCTCCAGCCCTGGCCACTTCCCCTGGACTTCATTATTTCATTGACAGCAGTCAATATCTCCCTGCCTAGGAATGTATTTACTTATAGGCACATAAGTAATTCATTTATAAAATTGAATTATCTGACTAGGGAGATTGTGTGTTTTGATTGTGTAGCAGTACTTCTGAAACCGACTTAAAATTGATAAAAGCCAGATGGAAAGCGGAAACAGTCCATTTCATGACTCTTTAAACGTTTAAGTTGGTTAACCCTTGTACTGCACGATTTTTGAAGTTGGGGTGTAGTGTGGAAGCAATTTGTTGGTGAGTTCTCAGGATTCAAAGTGGGCTGTAAGCGCTCGCCGGGTTGTGTGCCGAGGGGGAAAAAGGAGTCTCTGCAAGGACTCTTAGTAGGAAAAAATATTTACGAGAGAGATGTTTCATCTTGGCAGTTGTTACAGCCAGAAGAATTTTTAAGAGAATGAGGAAAAATCCCGATTAAAGGGTTTTTGGGTCCCAGGAAGGTTCCTGAGGGTGAGGGATGAGCAGTAAATCGCTCAGGCAGCCCCAGCTGGGGCTCACATGGGGAGGTGGGGACAGCAAAGTCCAACCTGTCCCTCCCAGCTCTGCTGCAGCTCCCTCCAGTGCTACAGACATCCAGGAGGCAGCATGGAAATAAAATTGCCAAGAAGCCGACCAGAAACAGGAGCAAAGTCAGCCTGTCTGCGTCCTTCTGCCTGCGAATGGACAGCAGAGGGGTGAACAGGAGTTTATTTTGCTTTGACTGTGTTTCAATCATCAGAGAAACGAGGAAGAGAGGAGCCACATGAAGAATAGCTTTCAGGCTGCTCGCTTGGTGGGGAGCACAAGCCCAGCCCCGGTAGTTTGTGCTGTGAACGCTCACCAGTGCATATGGATGGAGCAAACCCACAAACTCACTTTATTTCTATGTTCTGTGCTTATTTTTTCTTATATTCTATCCCCGCTTGCCATCAGAGCGTTTCCCCCGTGCCGGGCTGGATGCTGCCATGGGCTGGTACAGGGACCACGTATGGCATAAATTCCCAGCTCAGCCGAGCAGGACTCAGCCCTGAACCCAAACCTTCCCAAAATATCTACTAGTGCAATTAAAAACCTGCTTCCAATTCCCTAATAATTAAGGAAGAACATGACACGACGGGCCCATCTTTTGTATCTGCAGCTGAAGGGAGGGAGGCGGATGCCGGGGCACATCTGCATCAAATCCCCACGCCGTCTCTGTTAGCAATAACCTCCGCAGGTGCTGGGGGTTGTGTTGTCTTCGCCGCTTACTGCATCACCATGAACACGCCAGATCTCTTCCCTCCGTGAGAAGTCTCTTAAATTAAATTGCCTTTAATTGGTTTACAGTTCTGCTTCTGCCGCGTTCACATATTGGAAAATGGAAAGCTCTCCAGACCAAAATACTTTACGATCTCGGTTTCCATTTCGTTAATATTTTCCAAGCTGGTTTCCTGTTTTCCTGTTGCCAAAAACACACATCAGCAAAGAGTAAAATAATTCACATACCAAGTGTTTGAAACAATTGTTTCTGCCCAGAAATTAGTGAAAATCCAATACTTTTTTTATCAGCAGACCCCGCTGCGATCGTTGCTCTCCCAGCAGATGGATTTTTATCACCGTTTATTGGCACAGGAAGGAAGACCAATGCTCGTGTGCCTCCCCAGGTTTTGAGTCCGTAACTCAAACACCAGGGTCTACTTCATTTTGCGAAACAATATTTTTCAGATCCTGGCAGAAGTGGGTGTTCTATTTTCATCACTTCAAAAATATTTCATCGTAGGGCAAAAATAACAGGGAAACTGTTAAAGGGCAGGCAAAGGGCTCTGGGATTGGAAAATTTCGCTCTGTCTAGAGTTACTCCTTTCAGGGCTCAATTCAGTAGAAAAAAAATTGTGGTATTGTGAAAGGCCATGAAAGGAAAAACCTTTTTACCGGGGCACAAAGCCAAGGCAACTTAGCAGGCTCCGCATCTCGCACATCCTGACAATTTTCTATATACTTAAGCTATTAAGCTGCCTGTGCCCCGACCGTTCCTTCCCCGCAGCTCTGGAGATGCCAACGTGGGAGTTAAGAGCTTGAAATTTTGAAGACCTGCTGATTAAAACCTCGAGGAAATCTTGCAATAGTCCCGTTGGGATTTTTTCCTGCAGCGTGATCCCTGGGGAGATGCTGGTGGAGCACCCCTGGCTGCCAGGACGAGAGGCTCACGGCGTGTTGAGTACCTGGTAAATAAATAATAAGACAAATTCCTCCAAATCAGGCTGGTTCATGACAGGGATTTGATAAATGGCAACATTTTCTATTAGTTTAAGTGGGATTTTTAAATCTAGGAGAAAAGGTAAATTATTAAAATTTCCTCTGGAGTGGCCATTTTATGAAACACGAACCAATTTTTGAAGGAAAATGTGAAAAAGGGAGAAGGCAAATTTTGACAGTACATGGAAATACTGTATTTTGTCAGTTTATTTTAGGGTTGAGTGCTTCAGAGAGGGCAGAGGTAGATTCCCAGCTCCTGCCCTTGACCACAGCCCTGCCTGCCCTGCCCCTCGGCGTGGGGAGTTGGATTGACAAAGAAAACAAAAAAGAGGAAACTATAAGTTTACAAACCCGTGTGCCTCGGATCACCTTTCTCTGCGCAGCTCCAATCGGTTTTGAAATGTTTTTGCAATGGGTGAAGCGAACCCTCCCAGGGCAGGAGGAGAACTGGCTGCAGCCTATGGAAAATAAAATAAAATAAAAGCATTAAATTAAAAAAGCAAGGAGCAAGTGCTGGCGTTCACCTCCGACAGAGCCTCGAAATGTAATATAGGATAGGTGACTGATCTGGGACAAATATAAACCAAAACTGATGTGGCTTCACCTCCCCCAGACTATTCAAATAATCAATACAGCTCTAGAGGAAAAGGCAGAGAAGGTCCAGGCTAGTTCTATGGTGTTTTCATGGTAATTTTTGTTTGAGTTATTAAATTTAATGGAGTTAATTCTAATTTACATTTGCAGATCCAGAATCAGGAAGAAAAAGACATAAAATAAGGAAGGGGGAGGGAGAAAAGAGGAATAATTTTAATTAAAAAGAGAAGAATTGGCCAAAAAGATCCTAGAACATGAATATATTTTTAGGAAAAATCTGGGAGATAGTGACAACTGTTTTTATCACTTGATGCTCCAAGCACTTGCTGTTAATATAATTCGATGAACAAATCATTTTATCCAAATAGTGCACTTTAACATAAAACCCAATAAAAGTTGATGATGTTTAAAAAAAGAACAGGCAATTAAAACCCAAACATTTCACTGAATTTTGATTGAGGGAATGAGGGAGGAGGAGGGGGAGAAATGAGCCGTGCACTCTCCCAGCCTCATCCAAATTCCCTTGGCCAGTGCCGGATCAGACCCTTGATCACTCACCCCACGTTCCCTCCCTTTGTCTTATATGAAACCGAACAGTGTAAATAATACCGAATGTGAAATAATGGATTGGAGTATTTCAACGTGCAGCAGAAACTGTGGCACAAATCCATTCCTAGAGCCGAAAGCAGCAGCGCTCCAGCGAGCATCCCCCGTGGCCGCTGTGGTTTAACTCTCCCATTATCATCATTCCCTTGATGTTCCTACCTCCCTTTGCTTGTGAAAGTACTAAATCACTCACTTTGGAAATTAAATCGGGAATATTTTCTTTTCCCTGTGATTTTCTAATACATGCCTTAAAATTCATGATTTAAGAGAGATATCTTATTACTGATTGTTTTATAAAATGTGAATTAAATAATAACCAGAGTTAATAAGCTTGGTAGTCACCAGTTCTCAGAGGTAAACATTTCACCATCGTACTTCAGGAATATTAATTAATTTTCTATATTTGCCAGTAAAACTTTTCAGGGCAGAAACTGCAAAGAAGCAAGCCCAGCCCAAGGTCTGGCCCTGCCACCCGTCACGGCGAGAGTTTCTCTTCCCCTGTGGAACTGAATCGACAGTAGCGGTCACATCCTAACCCCGTGCCAGCAACGGCAATAGCACTGCTGAGAATTGATTTGTTTAAATACAAAACTTACAGGTCTACTTATTAAGGCCTTTGTTTCAGGTATATGAAATAATTTCTACAGAGAAAAAAAGAGAGAAAATTAATTTCCTTCGTACTGCTCGAGTTTCAGAGGAAATTCCATGTTATCACTCTAGAGAGCACCCGCAAAAGAAAACAGGGAGAAAGAAATCTTTTTTTCCGATCATTAAAAATAACATGTCTGCGGCGCTGATTCCTCTCGGCTGAGCAGGATGGACTGCACATGCCGTCTTTGGGATTCCTAGAAAATAGCATTCACCAGAAAACAGTAAACCAGAGGATTTTATATTTGCACCCACTGCGCTGCCTCTCCAATCCCCTGCCCGAGTGCCTGCGCCGGGAGCACTCATGTTAAACTTCACAAGCAACAAGCGTTACAAGAAAATAGGGTCACAGGCCAAGTTCCGGATCCAGCAGAAGGTGTGTGATGCTGCAGGGAAATTGTCTTCTAGTGGGATTTGGAGGGTAAAGAAAAGCCCGGTCTTGCCTCAAGATGGCAGACAGGAGACTTGGATCTCGGCCGCAATATTTTACGAAGTGTGCAATAAAACCTCGACTGCCCCAAAATGTGTGTGGTGGTGGCACCACCCAACAGCCTGGTGTCAGCACCCCCAAACCCCGATGTTAACATCCCCAAACCCCGGTGTTGGCGTCCCCAAGCCCCGGTGTCAGCGTCCCCAGTCCCATACTGGCATCGCCCCAGCCCGGAGCTGGTGCTGGTGGCCCTGTGGCCGTCACCGGTCCCTGGCAGCGCTAATGAACGTGGGGATGAGGGGTGAGCTCACAGCAAAGCCCCTCGGGAAGCAGGAATATCCAGGGAGGGGATTTGGGGCACATCCCACTCCCTGACCCGCGGCTTTACGGACACACAGAGCAGCTTCCACCGCTGCTTCTCGTTAGAGATGAAAGAAGTAATTACTGCAATTACTGGGGGTTTAATTCAGCCCCACAGCACAACTGGAGCATCAACCGTGGTGCAGATAATAAACATGACACGCAAGGACCTGGTGTGAGTGAAACAGCCTCTGATGCTGCGGTGGCACCGTGGCCGTGGGGAAGAGGCCAGATCCATCCCACACCAACCCTGGGCACAGGGGGGTGGCACCAGCCTCGCTGTGTCCCCTCTCACCGATGGGCATGGAGAGCCCTGAGACCATCCGGACACGCACTTCACAGCAAAGATAAATATTATCTTGATGAAGCAATGAGCTTATTTAGTGGAGTAATATATAGGATTGAATTCCTGGTTCAAAAGATGACCAAAATACACTGATTTCAGCCCAAATGAAAGTAAATCTCTTCCTGCTTACCTGCCTGCCACCCATCTTCCCCTCCCCAAAATGGTATTTGTGCAGGAAAATACTCCAAGAAGAATGACGTTGAGTCACTCAAACTGTTTAGTTTTGACTGCGCACAAATTGCCTGCTTTTCCTTCAGTTTAACTATATATGTTTTCTATTTTTATTATCAAAACACAAGTTTCCACCCCAGCCTGCCTGGCCAAGAGCCACCGGCTCGGGGGACCCTTGGCACATCACACGGCTCCAGCACAGCTTCCCCCTGAGTTTCTGCCCCTGCAACGCTGCCAACGGAAGGGTGACGGCATAAGGACCTGTGCATGGCTCTTTACATCAGCATTTTAGCATTTTTCTGTGTTTCCATTGTTTTGTTTGTTGTTGCCAGCTCATTATAGATATTTATAGTGTTATAAGGTGTATTCAGAAAACCTTATGGGCTAAACACTAAAGCTGCAGGGTGAGCGTGTTGGAGGGGTGGGCTAGATTTAACCTCTAAATGCAAGTTAAAAGAGAGGAAAGATGTTTGCTGAATGGATGCAGCTTTATCCCCTGGCATGAACAGCACTGATGTGGTGCACGTCTCACCCTTCCCTACCTGCAAGGCAAAAAGAGGTGACATTGTGAGATGCAACAGAAAACTCATGGGTGCATTGGTTACAATTTGCAACTCAAGGTCTCTTTTATGGTTTAAAACACTGAAGTGTAGCTTCAGTTTTGCCTGCCCACGAATTTTCTGCCCTCTTCCAGGAAACTGGGACCTGGGCGCTGACATTCAACATCAAACCACGATAGGAAGAGGTCTTTGGAAGTGAACAAATTAATATGGGATATGGGGGACCCCATTATTAGCCCTTAAAAGCATCTTTCACCCAGGCCCTGGTGTCAAACGAAGGAGGCAGAACTGCTTTTTGTGGGGAGGAGGGTGTCTCGGAGATGCCACCGCTGGGAACAGAGCCTGGTGCCCAGGCAAAACTTGGTCACATTTGCTTCCCAAGGAAGCAAACTGCGCATGACAAGTATTCAATTACAGTTTATAGCTAAGACAAAAATGACAAAATAAACATCTACTCTGCATGAAGGGCTCTCTTTGACTCTTGGAAACTGTAAATTGAGCAGGATGATGAGCGCTGGCTTCCTGGTGTCCAAAATCCTAACGCTGAGCTCTTTGGGAGTTGATTCAGTTATGGAGGATGAAGGAACTGTTAATCCGCGCTCATCCCACGTCTCCTTGCATTTGAAGATACAGCCTCGGAGTGTTATATCATTTGTTATTAATAACATCCATCGTACGCACCCAAACCACGTCTCATTTCATGCGTCCGACTGTTTGGGCATCGTGTGCCACGGACCATATGGGCCTCGTTTGAAACCCCTCCGAATCGCAGGGGTCCATGTGCAACTGATAAAGGCCAATTTGGGGTGGATGGGAGGGGGGGGCACGGCTCTCCAGGCAAATCCAAGAAGGACGCCCTATATGTTTTCTAAGTGCTAAACCCGAGGGAAATTACTTCATCAAAACCCGATCCAGACCACAGTAATGAAGACTGTGATGTAGCCAGTGTTCAACCATGTTGACTTTACAGTACTGGAATTAATCCATCTGCATTGCAGCTCGGTGAAATCATTTCCAGCCCGTAGCAGCTCTGGGGCTGACTTCATCCTTGCAGCCCCAGATGCAGAGCCCTCGGAGTCGGGGGAATTACGGAGAGGACCGAAAGGCTGTTCTCTGTGAGCGGTGACGGCTGTCTGTCTTCGTGGGGATGTCAAATTTGTCTTAGGGATGATCCGGACCCCACAGCTTCGCCGGGCTTTTCGGTGGCCGTGCACAGCGTTACGCTCATCTGCTCCCATCGCTGTGCTTCCCGCAGGGCTGGAGACAGGGGGATTTGCTGCTTCGCTCTCCCTCGATGAGATTATTCAATTTTAACCCCTATAAAAATCCCCGGTAATCTTACCGTGACCGCGGGTTATTCAGGGTGCAAATTCAGCCCGATGCTATCGGCTGTATCTCGTGCTTCCTTGGAAAGGTGCTGTGCAAGCACAGGGGCTTTCCCCTCTGCAATAAGTCCCAGCTGCTGTCATCGCGGCAATCTTTTTATCTTTTTGAAATAGAAACTGGATATTTTTGTGCTATTTGCACCACAAAAGCACACACGATGGGATGCCCTGGCTGCGAGTGCCCTCCTGGGAGCTCGTCCCAGATCACGGAGCATCTCTCCGGGGCGTGTGGTCGGAGAAGCTGAAGAAAGCAGAAATCCCTCCAGGTCTGCACATGTAATCCGCTGCCCACCCCTGTTTCACTTCCTTTTCCTTTGTCCTGTACTTTTTAATTAACATTTTCCCAGTAAAAATGCAGTCGCCTTTTTCTTGGTAGTTGCTACAGAGCACAAGCGCCTTTGCTTTCTGTGAAAATAAGGAGCTTCTGCAAAGTGAAAAACACCACAAAAGCCCTGATTTTGGTGGGGTTTCTTCAATCAAATAAAACCGAAACACCGCGGGGATGGATTTGGGCTCCCGGGGAAGTTGGGTGTTGAAATCCCCAAGCTCACCCTTGCGCTGTGGCTGCTGCCAGAGGCTGGGGCAGGGGGGTGATGCCCCAGGGGCCCCCAGGAGCTCCCACGGTGGGGATTTGTCTGGCAAGAGGGTCCCCAAGTCAGGCAGGTCTCCACCTAAGCTTGATGCCCTGCTCGTGCCTCCACAACGCAGGGAAATGAATGGAAATTCATTGACGTTCAGCTTTCTGAGGAGCTTCCTGAGCTGCTTAAACTCTCTGTGAAAGCAGGATTTTAAAACATATATAAGGGTAAATGCCTTAAATTTAAGTGAGAGGGCTCTGGACACCACTGAGGGTGGACAGCAGTGCGGGGGCACGGGCAGGTGATGCCACCTTCATCAGGCTGGAGGGTCGCAGGGTTTAGGAAAAGTGCAAAATGTGAGTATATCCAAAAGGATTTATCAATCCTTGTATTTTTGCTGGGCTTTTTGCTGTCTTACTTAACCCCTGTCGTGTAATTTAATTAAGTTTGTTTAATTCATTTTTTAAAAAAAGGCATGTGGGACTAGTAAACTTAATTAAAAAGAAACATTGTTAAGCAGCCTGATACAGCTATAATTTGATTTAAAGTACTGGATGATACCAACATTATAAATGTAAACTGATATGCCTTTTTTAAAAAAAAAAACACATCTAAATGGAATTTAAAGTACTTCTTCATTTGCAGAGGGCTTTTTGAGCTGAGGTTAATTGCAAAGGCTTTCTTCCTCCCGTTCTGTTGCTGTAGGGCTTTTTTTGAGTGGGGTAAGAAGTATTTCGTCCTCAGACAAATTACTGCTGGATCATTTGTGCTTTGTGTTCTGCCTACGAGCCAGGTTTCGATACCCTTGTTCACGTAGCGCAAAATCCTGACTGCCCAGAAATCAGTGCCAGAGCTCCCGTGGGTTTCAAAGGTAGCGGGACATTAGGGGTAATTTAGATTTGTTTCTGATCTCCTGGATTTCAGAGGAGAAGCTTCCACCTGGCGCGAGTCAAAGAGGTAGAAGTTGGCATCAGAACCTGTTTATAATGCTGTTATAAACGTGCTACACGTGATGCAATGTAACACAGAGAATTGCACGATGAGCCTCAGATTCACATTTTTTTCCGATGCTTTTTGCTATTTAAATCTAAGCAAGTCCATCTCCTCGTGTTCAGCAGCCCCCCAGAAACAGCAGCTTCAGTGCAAGCTTCAGTTGATCTGTGCATCCCACACCGTAAAGCATGGATATCCTCTACTGCCCCCACCAAATCCTTCCGAAATCTCCCTGCTGGGGTCGGGCTGTGCAGCGGCCAGGGATTCACTCTCTAAGAGAGAGAAAATACTTAGGAAGTCTGAAAACTCTCCCCAGCATCGTGACCAGCAGTGCTGGGGTCGGGTACTGCTTTCCTTCCCTGCCTCTAAACCGGAGGATGGAGCTGGGTGTAAGGGCTGATGCTGAGCAGCATCAGCTTCCCTCCCCACCCCTCAGCCTTTTGCAAAACTATTTGTTAATTGGATATGAGAACGAAAAGGCTTTTCTTCCCAGCACCAAAATTATTTTGAATGAGTTGCTGGGTTTAACCTTTTCTCTGAATTATTTGCAGAAATATTCAAGAGAGGACAGGAGGTGGCTGGATGATGGGAACCACGACTTTAGCTGCTCTTTCCAGAGCTGGACAAATCTACGGGTGCAAGGCTTGTACCAGTGCAAGGTTTGCACAAACTGCAACCAGAACTGAACCAACCAAAGGCAAATAATTGAATAAATGGTAAATAGTGGGACCGTCACTAAGTTTATTTCTCTGTTTGTTTTCATGAGCTGTGGATGTAACTGTTTTGATGTCATGAGGCAGTAGACTCACAGGCAGACTTAATTCAATTCCACTTATTTTAATTTAAAAACTTAATACATATGTAAAAATCTTAATTGAAAAGATCACAGTTATTATACTTTCCTCTTGATTTTTTCTTTTTTTTTTTTTTTTGCCAGTTTCTTTGCCTTTAATAATAAATAACAATAGTATCATCCTCTCCTTTCTTTTAAACCTCCTGAAGGAGGGGAGAAGGACCTGGCTGACAGACACAGAGGAAAAGCCGAGATGCAAGAGAAGGGAAACAAACTACTGAAAGTAAAAAATACCGTTTTTCTTCAACCACACTTGATTGCAGTGATCTGAGATGCAATTGCAGGCGCAGAGGCCAAGCCAGAAAGCATTACAGGTTTTTAATTTAACTTTCTTCCTTCAAACTGAAAACTTTACATAATTTTATGACTGAGAAACTGTCCGAGAGCTCCCTGCAGCAGCGTTGGCTCCAGCACGTGTTAAATCCCAGCGTGGGGTTTGCAGGCTTCTCGGTAGTAGAAAGTATTTAATATTATTTGTTGAATGGAGTCCTTGATAAATGAAGGCTTTTCTTTTTGTCTTGCAAATTATTCCCAATGTGTTCCTGATTTTTGTGAAAGTAAACAAACAGGGATAGTTTTCAAACTAGGGTTTGTTCGCACATCCAATAACCACCAGAAATCTGCAGGCTGGTTGGGGAGAGCAGCTGCCTTCCCCAGAACAGATCGTAAACCCCGCGGCCCCGCAGCCCAGCCCAGTGACCGAGTCACAGATCTGATACCCTTTTTTCTATCATTCAACTGTATTTGCCAGTCATGGAGAGATTTCTTTTGTATTTACTTTTTACTAATCCTCCTACTTGCATTTTATTGTTGATATAAATTACTGGGAAAAAAAATCCCAGTGCTGTATTTTGAATATTTATTCCCTATGATTTGGTGGAGTACAGATACACTCCTTATCTCATGGCTATAACCTGCATTATAACAATCAGAAGGTAACACATTTTTCAGTCCTCTTACCTCCAGACTCCAGCTGCCCGGACAGGGTAATACAAACCACATCGAGCTGGCCCAGGCAATGCCATGGAAGGGACGGCCGCGTGTCTGCAAGCGGCCTCACAGCCGTGGCTGGTCTTTCAGGCGGGGAAATGCTCTCTCTAAGGCAACTGGGATTCACCCTCCACAGCTAACTGAGCCTGGGTGGGAGCTACGCGGTGAGCGGGAGGGTTCCCGTCTGCCGGCTTTCTCTGTTGGTCAGAGAGCCCTGGCAGCATCCCCCGGTCCCAGCTCTGGATGGGACGCTCCTGCTCGGAGCATGGCTCGCCCCGAGATGCTCGGAGGACAGTGGTGGCTCCCCACAGCTCCCTGCTGGCCCCCACCCCGTGGCTCTGCTCTGCCCGAGCAAGACCCGTCGAGAAAGCACATTAAATAAAAGACTTGAGTGGTCCCCTGCCCTCCAACGGCAAAGCAGTGCTGCAATGGGAGCTTTCACCACTTCTCAGTGGTTCACTGAATCTGCTATTTCAGGGGTAGGTCGGGGCTGGGAATTGGAGGATGTGCAGAGCAGAAGCATTTGGAATCATCGGTGCTGAGCTCCATCATGTTTTTCAGTGAACTGGATTAATTCTGTTCAACACGGAAGTGCTTTAAGTTTGTGGAATGTAGGACAATAAAAGCAAGCAGATGCACGAACGTAGGCAGAAATCCAGAAAAAAATATAGTCCATCTCCCTACAGCTTATAGAAACTCCCCTGCCCCTACACGTGCTCTCTGCTATGGGGTTGGTTGGTCCCGGGGGGAAGGGAAAACGGAGGGAAGAATGAAGTCCAAGTGCATGGGAGAGCCCTGAGGAGCTGCAGCTTTGGGCCGGGTTTGGTGCAGCTCTTGTCACACTGCCCCGGGCTCTGGAGCTTCTCCCAGGGAATCTCTGCAGGCCTTCGGTGCTCTGACAAAAACAGGAGAGGTTTCAAGGCCACTCATCTTCTGTGGCACAGGACATGTTTATGTTCTGGGGCAAGATGTGTTTTTAAAAGGGTTTTTTTCAATCCAAACTACTTCTCCTGGCAGTGTAGGAGCCATCTGACCTTCTGCCTTTGGTGACACTATCATAGGAGAAGCAAAACCTGCCCTGTTGCTCAGTTTAATGCCATGTTCAGTCCTAAGCCTTCAAACACGGGATTGCTAATGAATTACCAATTATATTTTGATGTAAAATGTCCTCCAGGTTCTGGTAACTAATGGGCACAGACAGACTTGAGCAGCACTGAAAGGTAATATCACTCCCAAATACAACCAGATGTGCAAAAAATACACAACTTCTCGATGGATAAAACTTGCTGCAGAGCCAAAATCAGACTCAGCTGCTAGTTCCAGGTCTTGAGGGTTAGGAAGAGGCAAATTTTTTGTGCGTGAGCTATAATCATAACTCAGCCTTCTGGCCAAGACTGGCAGGGCAGCGTATTAATGAAGGCAGATGCTCCAGACCAAGGGCCTGATGCACGTTCCCAGGGCCGTGGTGCCCAGGGACACAGCGGTTACAAGAATTTCCGGGCTCCTACCAGTGTCTTTTCTGCCTCCTGACAAGGCTTCTCAGGAATATTATGTCCATACTCCTAATTTTAAATTGCAGCTTATCTAAGAAATAATATGCAAGGCAAGGAACTAAGATTAATGCCTTGCACATAACAAGGCAACCTATTTTGTCTATTCCAAATCTTCCCGTTCTGCAGCGTTGGCTCCAACCAAGGATGAAAAAACTCTGCAGATCATAGCAACCCTGACCGGAGAGGAGGATTTGACATTTCAGATCGGAAGATCTTTGCTCTAGCACCCACACGTTTGACTTGCTTTGATCCTGGAGACCTTGGGTAGAAAAAAATAGCTGGTAAGCTACCGTGGTCCATGCCCATGGTGGCTTTGGTGAACCCCAAGAGCGTACACGGAGTCTTGGAGCTGAGACAGAGCAGACTGATGGAGAAATGCCATGGGAACAGTGCTGGGTGGGGGCGGGGGGGGGCAGACCCTGAGGAAGGGCTCAGGGGAGCCCAACCATGGGATGGGGCACTGAGAGTCGAGGAGGGGATGTTCCTTGCAAGCCAGGAGCCCCGTTCCCCACTGAAAGCCAACGGATGTTTGGCCAGAGCCAGCTCCACCCCGAGCCACAGCTCTCCCACAAGCCTTCCCCATCTCACCTCGTTTTTACATTACTCGAGGACAGAGCTTGTTTTTCAGAGCAAATCCCCTGCTAACATTGCCAGGATTTGAATTTATGGCCACGGGAGGTGTTGAGCCACCAAGCCAGATGGTTATTTGCTAATTTTGATGGTTTGGAGAGGTTTTTGGATCGCAACAGACCTGTCCGCATTTGCAAGCAAGAGAAAGCCATAAGCTGAACTGTTTCATCTATTAAATGATTGCATGGTTTTCTTCTGCCCTTATTGAAAAAGATCGTTTGGTTTTTGTCCGTATAATTTACAGTCCGCAGCCTGTGACCCAGTGCAGCCAGAAGGAAACTTTGGAAGGGGAGATAATACCATGGAGACAGATTTTTCTCTTCTCTTGAGCTGAAATCCCTCATGAAGCTGAAGCCTGTTGACCAGTTAAAGCTGATTTTCTTCTGCTCGAGCAACACTAGCCATAGATAAGACTTCTTTGACAGACTTTATATAGCAACTAACCTGTACATTAACATGCACAGATTGCATTGACTTATTTTGCACAACTGGGTGCTATTGGGTGGCAAGTCAATCACATTTATTTATTACTTTAAAATTAAAACCAGAAAATAATATCCATCATCCCTTAGGGGATACTTGAAAAAGCGGAGTTTCACCCAGCTTTGCACGGAGAGTTCATGCGGTTTTAATTTCAAATACAAAGAATATATAGCTTGGTTGGGGGGTGACATCACCCTCCTTAGAAAATTTCATGTGATTCTTTTTCTTGTTTTTAAAGCTATTATTTTACATATCTGCTGACAGATATTTGTATTGGCAGATCTTACGAAATATTAAGATTGTATATTTTCTGTTTAATTTCAAAAGTCGCTTCCTAACAAAAGTGCACGCTAACGACTCAAAAAAATTGATACTTCAAAGGTGAGTGAAAGTTTCCTTGCAAACCTTTTCGTTTATTGTCCATCTCCTCAATGCCTCACCCCTTCCAAGCTTTTATTCTCATCTCTCTATATATGCATTTACAGCAATAATTAGCCGCAGTAACTGAGGATAGAATAGCAAAACAAAGCTGAGTTTCTCCACAGCCGGTCGATCTCTCCCAGGTGTGGGCTTGGTTTAAGGCCAGAGTTTGCATTTATCTTTCCAGACAAGGAGGGATGGAAAAGTCTCAAACCTGTCTTGGGGCTGACTCCTCCAGCAAAGTGCTGGTGGTACAGACACAGCAGCGGTGGAAAGAAATCAGTTGAAACCAAGAGGCTGGAAAAGCACTCTGCACCAGAACTGGTGGGACCAGGGATAAATCATCACATCTTGTTTGGACCCACCTTCTCTAAGCCCCATGAAGGTGGGAGCAAAGCTTATTGCAGACATCAGGATTTGGTGAGGTAGAAGAGTGAGCCCTAGAAACCTACAATTTCTGTAAAAATATTTTGTAAAAATAACATCACCTTCTTCTTTAAAAAGGCTTTTCCCCTCACTTTTCTGCCTGTGAAAGGGCTCGTTGCTTGTAAGGCCCTGACTGGGATTTCCCCAGACCCCAGGATGCTCCATGGCTGGATCCTGCCTGGCCCCGGTGCCGAGAGGGAAGCACAGGAAACACGGCCTCAGGTCTGCTTGGCTTCACTCCTGCCCGGGAATATAGAATAACTCAATATCAGCTTCCCCATAACTGTTTTAATTTCACTTCTCCTGTGTGGTTTCCCTGGCAGCTAAACTGAGATCTCTGGCTTTTCCCTCCCTATACTCCATCGGTGAGAAGAGCAGGGGTGGCCCTGGGGACAAGGGGTCCCGCCGCTCATGGGGCACGTGTGGGGTCACCCTCTCTTCCCCTGGAGCTCCTCCCTGTGGTAAAGCCAACCAGGATACATTTTAGTGCCATTCTAGAGGTTTTCTGCTTCGTCTGTGTGGTTAATTTTGCTTTCTCTAAATCCCCTATTATTACACATTCTTCAAGTATTTTCTTTAAGTATTATGAGAAAAGTTCAACACGGCAGGAATTTTTCCCTTTACTTAGCAGGGGGAAGGGGCCATGTCTTGGTCTTATTTCTCAGCTCTGGAGAAGTCGTGATGAAGGAAAGGTGGTGGGAAAGCTGCTCGGTGGGATGGCTGGGCTGGCAGGGGCTTGTCAGGTGGATGTGGTCGGAGAGGGGATGGAGCAGCTTCTCCTCGTTCTCACTCTTCCCACACAACCGCCAGCCAAAATCCAGGAGCTGGGCTAGGAAAGGCAACCCTAAAAATGTTTCTCGCAGCACAGAGCCAAGAAATCTTGCTTTTCCAGAAAATATATTGAGGGTGCAGTGAGATATCTGACAGAAGCCCCTCTTGTGATGCCCCAGCCATGTTGGTGGTGCCAGGAAAGCTCTCAACGGGGCCTGCAATGACGGCCAGGGCTTCTGGATGAAAGTCTTTGTGGTGACATGTCACTTCTCGGTCCTAGAGATGCTCACGGTGGTGTCACCCTTACCCCACCCGCAAGTGAACATTATTGTCTCTTCCTCATCTTCCTGGCTACGACGGGGAACACCACTAACCCTTCTCTCATCATGAAGTGATCCGAGTCCCCTAGTTTGATTTAACTCTCCCCAAATGCTGTATATATTGTTTTTACTTCACTGAATCAATTCCTTAAAGTTCAATCCTATTCCCTCTTCAGCCTTTTTCGGGGCTTATGTATAAAATAACACAAAGGAGATTTATTTTAATATATCTTTAATTAATGCAATGCACGTGGTGGTGGAGAACCTCCTTAGGAGGTCAACCAACCAAGAAACTTCAGCGCTGGCTGTCCACCACCATAAACTGGCCATTTCTTCCCCAGACCTGTCATTTTTGCCATGAAATTAATTTAGGATGTTCCTGAGAGCAAGGACAGGCTGAACCGTGTCATCACCTCCTGCTTCGGATGTCGCAGGCCCAACGGGGATGGAGGGCGCACGCTATCGCACTGCACTTGGGTGTAAGAGCAGAGGTTTTTCAAAGTTCATTATAGGCAAAATACGATGGAGAATGAAATGAAATCTTTGCTGTGGGACTGGACATTTGAGAATGTAAGGGAAAACAATCTCCTAAGTGCTGTCATGAGCTACTATGGGTGTTTTCTGCCAAGATTTACTTAGTCTTCAGCAGTTTGTGTTTAAAAGATTGGTTTTTAGGAAAAGGAAATATTTGTTAATCCGTTAATAAGTAATTAATCACTCATGTGAAGTGGTACTTACATTTACGAAAATTGAAGTTGAATATTGCAAATTCCAGTTCCTGTAGAACCCAAACTGGTGTTATTTCAGTCCACGGAAGGGTTATTCAGCTGACGGTCACATCCCCTCCACTTGCAGCCTGTGTATTAGTAGAGCATTTAGAAACTGTTTTATTATAACTTTAACATACTCCCGTAACAAACCTTCCATCCCTTTCCTGTGTTGACAGTGGCAGCTGTTTGCGACACACTGTATCACCGTAAGTTTATTTTTTTTCTTGCACAAAAATGGTATTATTTGCACATTGGAATATTAGATATTAGCTTGCATTTTTTCAGTGTCAGGTTTATCCCTGTTAGATCAGTGGCATCACGTACATTTGTATTTACAGCATGACAAGCAAATAGGCTGCAATCTGAAAAAAGTAGATTATTTATTTACTAGTAATAGTAAGGTTGGGAAACTGAAAAAATGCAAACTGGACTGTGAGTCGTGGAATAAACAATTAGTAGCATGTGCAAACATGGTTAAATCTGTCCTGAAGAACATTTTTACAGGAGAGGAAAGATTCTGAAAGGGAAGATGTGGTTCGTGCTGCCAAGGCTGGGGAGGGGAGAGCACACGGGGGCAAGGGACCAGCCTGGGGCTTGCTGCTTCGCTGGCTCCGGCTGCAGCTCTGCAAGAGAAGAGGAGTTGCACCACCCAAAAATGTTGCTGAGAGCAATCGCACGCTGCATACACCCAGCGGGGCAAAGAGAGGCACCCACACCCATTTGCAGCCTTGATTACACGTTGCCTAATTAAACGCTGGCGGAGCAATCGCTGAGGCTCTGTTATGGGGGTCAGGGCTCATTTAGTAGTACACCACGATGCAGTGCTGCATCCTTCTGATTAGAAACTGCAGGTTTGGAAGCCTTTTTCTTTCCAAATGCTAAAAAAAAAAAAAATTTGTCTCTAACAATTTGTGAAGCAGAGAGCAAACAATCCTCGAGTTTATCTGTCAGAACCGAAAATGTCCTAGCACCAAATTTATAATCACAGCTTTATATAAATCTATGACATATCAGGTGGAGATGTAAAAGAGAAAAGTATTAGATGCATAACTGAGTGCAGGTGATATTAAAATATTACCCCTAAGCCACAAGACAGGTTTGGTTTGCTTTGGGTTTTTTTAATTATTTTTATTTATTTTGTTCTGTTTTGTTTTGGTAAATGCAAAGTAAATCTTGGCAAAATCGAGCGCAGCTTGAACACAATTAAATCTCCTAAAGTCTGCCCCTAAACTGGTCAGGAAAGTCTGTGTTTGGAATTTACCTGCGTACTTTAGCAGATTAATGGACGGTATTAAAATATCATTTTCAAGTTAAGCAAACATTTCTGGCATATTGTATAACACTTGCTTTAAAATTAAGTTAGTTATTCTGAACTTTATGCCAAACGATTATTTGCTCAATTTTCTGATGACGGTAATACATGACATACCATCACATAATTTGGTAAAGACAATAAGATTACAAAGCCCAAGAAGGGTCTGAGTCAGTCTTTGACAGATTAAAGCTCTCCAAGTCCCCTGAAAACCCTTCTCTGACATATTAATTTGACCTAAACCCTCAAAATGTTCCTGATTATATCATCTCAATTGGGCTTTATTTTTGTTTTATTTTTCATTGTAGGAAATTAAAAAGGGTTGGTTGATCCCCGGCCAAGTTCTTGAAATGTGTTGCAATGCTAAGGAAATAAAAGATTACTCGAAATACTTTTTAATAATATGTCATGTCAGCAGAGATAAAGGTTCACACTTCATGCCCTCAGCTGGCTTCCATCAGTGCTGGGGAGCGCAGCATCGCTCCGACCAGGCTCCGGGAAGGACCCGCGGTTCACCTTGCTTTGAAATCATGAGCTTATGCTGTCATAATTATGAACATGTTTATGAAATTTGTTTCGTTTCTCTTTGGAAGAAGAAATAAAGATCTGCCTGGTGGAGCTGATCCTGCCTGGGGTGCGGGCAGAGCCAGATAACCTCCCAGAGCCTCTTCCGCCGCCCTGGTCTCCATCCATCTCTCATGGCTGGGGGTGGCTGGGGGGTGACGCCCCAGAAGACCCCCCGAGGCAGGTCAGGCACCCGTCCTGCAGAGACATCAGGCAGGAGCACCTGAAAACGCTTTGTACAAAGGAAATCCATGTCGGCAGAGTCTGGGGCATTGCGGGGCCACCGCTGATGGACATTGGGGGACAAAGCTGACACACAGTTCAGGTTACGACAGGACATAGCTGGCCACTGGATTCTGAGAGACTTTGTGAAGGCAGAGAAGCACCATTACCCTTGATAAAAGTTAAATTTCATCAGCACCAGCCTCTCTGGAGGCTGTGCTAGGAGATGCCTGTGCTCCTGCCAGCTCGGGGTGGGCTCCTCTCCTGTGTAACCCCAAATCCACACAGCTCTACAAACCCTGGGGAAGCAAATGCAAGAAACACCCTTCCTTATACTTATTTTATAGCCGATGGACGTCTGTTCCAACTGCCACTATAAACAACACTGTTAGCTTTTCACCATGAGTTCAACAGGAGCTCAGCTGGATCTTCCAGAGCCGCATTTACAGACCGGGATGCTGCCATTCTGCTCCCAAACCGGGCTGCAGGCGTGGTCCGAACCGGAGCTGGTGCCGGGATCATGCGTATGGAGAAAATTCAGTAGCTGGAAAAATGGGCAATTTTCAACCAGGTGCCCCTGGTCGAGCTCCAGCCCTCAGCACCTGTATCTGCACCCATCCAACATTCTCCAAGGCCTTTTCCTTAGACAAACTCCTGTCCCAGTGAGATATGCCAGGAGTTTGCTGTATAAATGTGTGTAAAATTAGTATAAATGGGTATAAATGGGTATAAATGTGTATAAATGAGCATCAACGTGCAAACCCCACCATAAGCTGAGCAACAAGGATCCTTGGAATGGGGATTTGAGGACAACGGTGTGAGATTGAGGCATTTAAAATACACAGTTGTCAAGCGTTGTGCCAGGTAGTGGCTGTCTGATGTTTGGTTTTAGTTGTCTCCACGAAGACGAGGCAGTTTTCACTCTGCTGCCAGCCCAAGGCTTGGAAGAAATGTGTGCCCCGGGATGCAGACCCTAACAAATGCAGCAAGAAATCCTGAAAAATGAAACATTTGAATAAACCAGTGCTCCCCTGAGACTCTGGGAGTGCCTGGAAGTGGGTCAGGGAGCTCTGCACCCCGTCCCCTGCCCGCCCTGAAGCTGCAGTGCCCTGCTTTCTCAGCTGGCCTGGGAATTTTATCCCTTTCCATATTTTTTTTTCTGTTAGGGCTCATCTATCCCAGCTGACCTCCCCGGAGCAGAGAGGCAGCGGGGCAAGGGGTGTGCTGGGGATAGTGGGGGAGGCAGACACCCACCCTGCTCAGCGTGAATACCACCACTTTCCCCCCCCCCAAAAAAAAGACTGAGCCCCGGAATTCCCTTTGGTGACGGCTCTGGGGAGGGTGCCCAGATGGAAAATAAATCAGTGTGATGCGTTCAAGCCAGGGTGGGGAGGTCCCCGGTGGGGGCCCGAAAATCGCCGCATAAATCCAGCGCAGCCCTTTCCCTGCGCACCTGCGGGTCCAGGCCGGAGCCCCCTCAGCTCGGACCCTCCCCCCCCGGGAACTGCCCGAGTGGAAAACTGGGATTTCTGCCCCTAATTCAGCGCAGCTGCCGCTGCGGGGCTGTGCTTTGAAGCGGAGCCGTGGAAACATCCCGAGGGTGCTGCCAGAGCAGGCGGAGAAGGGGGGGGGTTTGCTGCCTTTAAAAAAAAAACCAACAACCACCAAAAAACCCACAAACAAACAAACAAACAAACAAACCAAAGCAAAGACGGGAGACAAGCCGCAATCCCTGTCTGGCGCTGTCACACAGCCGGGGGGTGACACCATGGTCTGTTGTGCCGGCCACACTGGGGGGGGCCCTGTGACCGACCCATCAGGGGACCCCGGTTTGGGCAGAGACCCTGTCGCACCCCAGCCTGGAGCTCTCCACGCAGGCTTTCCCTTGCCTTTAGTCCCCCCTTTTTTTTTTCCTTTTTAACTTTTTCTTATTTTTTTTTATTACTTTTTGTGCTGGTTCTGGTTAAACGTTATTTGCACTTTTGTTGGAAAAGTGGCCCCTAGTGTGCAATTATGTCAAATTTCTTTGAGTTTTACAATTTAATGGAGAACAGTAACTCTTTTATTGATCCTAGACGGGGCCGGCTCCTCTTCCCCCACTCTTCCCCTCCACCGCCTGCTCTCCCCTCCCTCCCCCTCACCCCCTCCACCCCTCCCGTTACTCCTATGAAATGTCACTCACTGTTTCTTATGCTCCCACCAGTTTCCAAAACAAACAGTGGAGGCTGCAGCCGTCTATTGACTCAGTTGGATGCAAGAGGATCTCGCCGTGGCCGCTGCCCCACTACGGGAACCGTGTGGCGGCCGGGCGAGGGTCACTGGGTCCCGGCTGGGATGGAGCCACCACCGCCTGCCTGAGCCCCACTGCCGCCCGGGGGGACCCCCAGCCCGGGGGGGATGGCGCTCAGCTCCCGGGCTCACGCGTTCTCCGTGGAAGCCTTGGTGGGATGTTCGGCCAAGAGGAAGGTGCCGGATAATTGTGATGAAGAAACCGGGACCGGCTGCAGGCAGAGCCACAGAGCCCCGGAGTCGGGTTGGTAGTGGTGGGCTCACCCGGAGGGGACCCCCCAAGGGTTGGGGGCAGAACTCCCCATGTCTCCCCTTGCCTCCAGCAGCCTCCTGATCCACCCCCTCCTGTTTCTCTTCCCCGCAGCGAAGCGGCCCAAGGCCGAGAGCCGGGCAACAGGGGCCGGGGCGCAGGTGGAGCTGCAGGGCTCCGAGCTCTGGAGGAGGTTCCATGAGATCGGCACCGAGATGATCATCACCAAGGCCGGCAGGTACCGGCTGCCCCTGGCCCTGCTCCCCCTCACTTCATTTTTCATTCTGATTTTTTCTTTTTCTTGTTCTTTTTTGGGGTTTTTTTTGGCTGGGTTGGGGTACTTTCCTTTGTTTCCATTTTTTCGTTATGTTTATTAAGTAAAAAAAAAATTTTTTTTCCCCATATCCGCGTGGTTTTTCAACCCCTTTTTGCCATTTAACTGCCTCAGGACCTTCCCCTCTGCCCGCAGGAGGATGTTCCCATCAGTCAGGGTGAAGGTGAAAGGGCTGGAGCCGCTCAAGCAATATTACATCGCCATCGACGTCGTCCCGGTGGACTCCAAAAGATACAGGTACGGGGTAGGGGGGGACACTGGTGGGGCTGCCATAACCCCCCCCACACCCCCGCCGGGTCCCTTTCACCAGGCAGGGTGTTGGCAGCCTGAGGTGCTATCGCTCCCGTCTGCGTTTGGTGTGTTTATGTGGAATAGGGGTTGCACAGGGATGTGTGTGGGGGCACTGCCAGGCTGGCATGCACCTATAGGTGTGCATGGGCAGGTCAGGGAAGGGCTGACCACGGCCCGGCCCGGGCCAGGTATGTCTATCACAGCTCGCAGTGGATGGTGGCGGGGAACACGGACCACTCCTGCATCACCCCGCGGCTCTACATCCACCCTGACTCCCCCTGCTCGGGGGAGACCTGGATGAGGCAAATCATCAGCTTTGACCGGGTGAAGCTAACCAACAACGAGATGGACGACAAGGGGCACGTAGGTGTGGGGCAGCCCTGTTGGTTGGTGGGGCGGGGGAGGGGGGGCAGAGCATCACCCCGGGGTCAATGCGAGGGCTGAGGGCTGGGTCCCAGCCGTGTCTTGTGTGGCAGGGAAGGGGGGGGGTGTTTCTCCCTGCCCGTCTCAGTCTCGGGGGGGCTCAGCCTGCCTCTCCCCCCATGCAGATCATCCTGCAGTCCATGCACAAGTACAAGCCCCGCGTCCACGTTATCACCCAGGATTCCCGCTTTGACCTGGCGCAGATCCCATCGCTGCCGGCCGAGGGGGTGCAGACCTTCTCCTTCCAGGAGACCGAGTTCACCACCGTGACGGCCTACCAAAACCAGCAGGTACTGGGGAGTGGCTGGGGGGGGCATGGAGAACCCCCAACGGTACTGGGGGTCGGGGGGAGATGGAGACCCAACAACCCCTTTCGCTCTCCTCCCTACCCTGCAATCAGATCACAAAGCTGAAGATCGACAGGAATCCCTTCGCCAAAGGTTTTCGGGATCCTGGGAGGAACAGGTAAGAGCCGGGGCCACCCCCCTGCCCCCCACATCGTGCCCACTGGCCTTGCCACGGTGCTCAGCCCACTCTCCCCCCGCAGGGGTGTCCTGGATGGGCTCCTGGACACCTACCCATGGCGGCCTCCCCTTGCCTTGGACTTCAAGGCTTTCGGCACAGACAGCCAGGGTAAGTCCTTTTTTCCTTCCTGCCTTTTTTTTTTCCCTCCCCACCTCTCCCCGTGGTCTCGGGGCTGCGCGGCCGCCGCACGCCCGGAGGTGTCCACCAGGGCACATCGTGGGGGGGGTCTTAAACCGTTAAGATAAAGGAGTTGGGTCCAGAAAATGAACTGGTTGCCAACGTAAAGTTTGAGGTAGCCAATTCTACATGTTTTCAGCCAAAACTGCTGTTAAAATCGATGTGAGGAGCAGAGCGCTCACCCCAGGAAGAGAGGGGTGACGGCGTGGTCTGCCTTCACCGTGAAGAAATCAGATCTAGATGTGCAGGGAAAAATATCTGAGTATGCAGGAGGCTCATTTAGAGCTGGGTTGTTGCAGCTTTGATCCCGTTACACTAATTGTTTCCAAGCCGTTTGAGAATATTAGCTAAAATCCTGAAAATAATGACTGCCGGTGTCCTGCAGCCGGCTGCTTCTGTGTGAACAAATGCATTATGCAACAGAAAGTAAAATTATCCGCTAATTAGGATGTCGCAGTCCCACAGTCTCCACAGAAATGCGGGGAAGAGGGAAAAGTTTTTCAGGGAAAACAATCTCCCCCCACTTGACAAGCACACATTGGTCTCTTACAGCCCTTCTCCAGAAAAACATCTTTGGGAAGTATTATTTGAAAACTGATTATTCATAGCGCCAAAGGAAAAAAAAAACAACCAGACTGTCTGCACGCTGGAGCGCTCCAGTCTGGGTTTAAAGTTGTCAGTTTAAGTCTCATTTATGGTAGGAACTCTTCAAAGCATTGGGGTGCACCAAATCATTCTTCTCTCTGCAGGGAAATGCTGCAAAACTGCAAAAATCCATGCTGTACAGGCGTAGGAATAAAACATCAGACTCGGGAGAAATTAAGAGGTTTATCAGGCTGTAAAGAGAACTAGAATTTTTTTTTTAATTCATTTTGAAAAGACTTTATGGAAAAAGTGCCTTTTGAACCCGTTTTGCAGGCTGTGATGCAGTACGGAGGAGAGGAGCTGCTGGAGGGGCTGCAGTGAGGGCTGAGAGAACAGCAACTGCTTGATTATTGTACAGATGCTAAACTATTAGGGCTTCCTGGGATCTTTTTTTTTTTGCTAGTCTTAACGTAATTGGTATTTTTCTTCAGAGTGAATTTCCCGGACTGATTTAAATATAGCAAAATCTCCAATTCCACTAATGGAAAAACTGTATTTCTGAAGAAAAGCTAAAAAATAGAAATCCTGAAGCGCCCAAACGAGAAGGTAAATTAAAAAAAAAAAAAACTATAAACAATAAGTTGAAGAAAGAATTGGACATAAACTTGGGATTTTTAAGCCTACTAGAAATGGCAGAAAGAATCTGCTCCTTGAAGTGCTCTGTCCTCCCCACTGGGACCCCCATTCCCAAGCTCATGCCGGCAGCTGTGCGCTGTTATCGCTTGGGGTACCTTGAAGCAAATACTAACACCAGTTTGCTCTGCTGCAGCCGGCCACGTAGGGGTTCGCTCACTGCCTCGCACTCATAGATCGGCTCCATCGCATCATTTTCCATGAGCAAAAGCCCCCGAGTCCTGGGAGGACATCAGGACAGGCGCACGGGGAGAGGATGGACCCCTGCCTGCATCTCTCCTGCTGATGTCAGTCCCGAAACAGCCACTGACATCAGCGGGGAAGGGCGAGACCTTCAAGCCATAAAACATCCCCAGATTATTGCGACTAGGTGCCGCCTGCACGTTACCCAACCTGTCAGATACTCTGCTTGCTGGGAGTTCGCAAAATTAATTTGCAGTGCGTCCAAAATCTTTGTGTTTTTTTAAGGTTTGATATGGTAGCAGATACAGCTTGGTTATACAGCTGATGGTGTGCTGATGGCATGCAAAGCCTGGCCAGATCACATCCAGACAGTGTGTCACTTGGAATTAAATGCAAATAGAGAAAAACGCAGAGTAAAAACGGGTCCACATCCAGTGACTTTGGTAAGAAATGAAAATAAAGGGGGAAAAAACCTCCCTCTGGAAGAATGTGGTAATGAATGCACAGCAGAGACATACGGCTCTTAAATGGTGTTAGATGAAACCAGCATCTGTTCCGCACAGGGCTGGCCGCCCCAGAGCACCGTTCCCACGCCAGAGCAGCCGCCGTCACTCAGTGTTTGCTCTCGATGTTGCTCCGGAGGAGCGGCGAGCCGGGGCAGAACGGTGATGTTAGACACCAGCGGCCTCGGCAGCGCTCGCACATGCGAAGGCCAGCCGCTGTTGCTTTTCTGCCAAATTATGAAAGTGTTCATTGATTCATTTCAGAAAGGAGAATGTTAAAATGAGACGTGCATTTAAAGTTTCTGGAGACACCTCTAGTAGTCAAGGGTATGTTTCAAATTGCATGGGAAGCCAAGTAAAATTAGTCAATTCCTGTGAGCGGGAAGGTACAAAAAAATTCTCCATCAGGCTGAATACCTTTTTTTGTTCTTATGTACAAGGGGGAAAAAGCTGCCTGTAATTTGCATGAAAAACAGGGAATCTAAATTATCAGTGGTGTATGTATAGCAGGAGAAGGTGATGGCTCGTACAGTGAGGCACAGACCCGGCAGGTACCTGTATGATGGTGCTGAACTTCATAGCTCTCCCAGTTGAATGAATGCGAGTAGACATGTGTGAATATTGTTCTTAGACAAGTGCCAAGTAACAACACCAAATAATTCACAGACAAATCTTCCCATTTTGCAGGAGCTGATTTTTGGAGCAGGCTTGTGCTTGAATGGACACCAGCAGCAGGGAGACGTGGAGTGGGCGCAGGAGTCCTCCAAGTGTTCCTTGGCTGTGACCGTCGGCGAGCCCAGCCTGGATGGTTTCTGTTTTTGTTTTCAGGTGGGAGCTCCAGTTCTTCGCCGGTGACGTCCAGCGGCGGGACACCCTCTCCTCTCAACTCCCTGCTCTCTCCATCGTGCTCACCTCCTACGTTTCACTTGTCAGCGAGCAACATCGGCGTGTCGTGCCCCGAGACCTACCTACACAACCTCAACGTGCCCTTCTACTACAAGATTTGTCCTACGAGCTTCTTAAGACAACAGTCTCTCATCTTTCCAAGCCACGAAAAACTGGGAGGCACCAATCCGCATCTTCTACCCCACTTCATGGTGGATATGCCAAAACTCTCTTCCCTCGGCATAACCAGTCTGAAAAATGCTAAAGCTGAAGACTTAAACGGGCAATGTCTACAAGTACCCAGTTCTGCTAGTCAAATGCTGTATGGATTACATGCATCTGGAAACGTTTTCCCATCAAGTCCCATTGCTCGGGAAGCACTTAATTGTTCTTTACATCCTCCATATGGCTTGTATGGTTATAACTTCTCTGTGCCATCTAGACTGATGAATGCAGCAAGCCATTTCAAAGTGAGTGACAGCATTCCGGCTTCTTTGAGAGATGGCAGATGTAATCACTCTAACTGGCACCCGACAATTAACCATTGCCTTTAGTGGAACTATATATTATTTCTAAGCATTGATATGTAAAGCAAGCCTTTCCTTCCTTCATACCCAAGGGCTCGCTAGTTATTGACTATGAAATACTGCATGGTACAGGAGCGGTATGTTTAGGCATTTAACTCCTTTCGTGGGCAAACGTGTCATGCTGTTGGGAGGGTGGAGGATCTGGGAGCGCGGAGGGTCTGAGACGATCCACAGCAAGGTGATACCTTTCGGTAATATTTATGTCATGGTTGTAGGTTAAGAGCAAACCGTGCAGTCGCCTTTTTAATATTTGCACTCTGAAGTGGGAACATAGACATACACATTTCTACAAATATGTTTTCCTGAAACTCTTTATCTCGCTTGCCTTTAGTTAGCTCAAAGCCCTAGTGAGCTTCTGCTCACCTCACTCGAGTTTTTCCACTAATTTCAAAGGGACTGTTTAAGACCTTGAGGCAGCAAAGGAGCCGTATTTGGCCAGGTGCTTGAGCATCTTCTCAAGTTCCCTTGGCTTTAATGGGTCCTAATTAAGGACACGGAAGAGCCTGGTTCTCCAGGACCCAGATGTCAGACTGAGGACATAAATCTAAGTATCTGCTGCCAAGGGAAAGAAAGACGGGATAAAAGATGGACGTGTTCCTACCTTGTGGGGATGAGAAAGTGGAGCCTGATGCAGGGGAGCCCTGAGAACCCTCCTCTCCATGCTCCTGCTTCTGGAGATCTCCAGGAGGTGGTAGAGCAGAGGGGCACCAGCATTGATGGTGCGGTGGGAAGGAACAGGGGATCTGGGGTCACACGTCTCCCCCATGGTGAGACAGATCCACACTGGGGGAGCTGGAGGATACACCTCAGAGAGCTGTGTGGGATGAAACACCTCCAGGGGCCCTTGCAGGGCACTCCTCCTACCCAGAGCTTTCAGCCCCAGGGGACACAGAAGATCCACATGGGATCGTGTCCTGTGCCTGCGGGAAGGGGCAGGGACACTCCTGGGTCAGCCCCAGGAAGAACACAGATCCTTTCCAGAGAGTTACAACTCTACGGGCCCTGAAACATGAGATTTTCAATTCCTTCCAAAAGTCCTGTTTGGTTTATTATAACCTGTGGATATTCCTGTTATTCCTGTAAATAATCTCTAGCTCTCAAGGGCACAATATAACTCACAATAAATTGGGGCACAGGTTTTATTCTTTATTTGATCGATGCTCAGTCCCTACCTGAAGTCAAATTTATTACTTGATATATGACAGAGATTTGAAAATAATGCTTGACTGGGACCGGCTGCATTTTGGGATTAAGATAAGAGAATCGTGTATTTACAAGTGTAACACAGCACTGTATAGGGGTTAAGCACAGGTTTAAGAATCAAAATTGTTATCAGAGTTTTGGTTTTATTTTCATCCATAACAGACAACAAATTAAGAACAGAACAATCAATATCAAAAGCTGTTAAAATAACAAAAAGTCACACTTTTACTTTCATGAGACGTTGCTAAAAATCAGACATTGTTTTCCCTAATTTACCTGTTTTAAGTGTTCACAGAGCCCCCAGCAATACCAGTATGAAATGGTGGGCTGTGCTTGCCTCACTAAATGGTCTGTACAACTGTAAAAATGAACAAACCTGCTTTCTTGTGCTGTTCCTTAGCAGTTTATCTCATTATTTTTATTAAAAAAAAAAAGGAGAAACTTTTTTTTTTCACTCAGGAGTCCTTATTTCCAGGCCATCCCTCATCATCGGTGGTAGCCGAATTCCGGACGGGCTCTGCGAAATGCTGCAGATCTCAGCTCCCCATGGGCTGAGTGACCCAGTACCGGCCCCCACATGTGGTTATACTTTTGGGGAGCTGGAAGGCGCTTCCAGATCAGTCACGGATTTGTGGGTGGATGCAATGGGTTACTTCCAATTTTCCAAATATTTGCGGTTGCGTAAGATATTCCAGAGTTGCTGGCCATGAGCTGGTGATCCAACAGACCAGTGTTTGTCTGGTTGAAAACGTGACTGGTAATGACTAGAATAGATATTCTCAATTTTACAGCGATAGATATTTAAATTGAGATCAGATAAATTCCACCTACTACAGCTGAGCAAATGCTCTCTTTGACAGGACCCACTTCATTCCTACTTGGACCATGTTTGCGCACAAGCACGGGGCTTCCCCGAGCTCCCTGTTTTGCCTTTTGGCATGAAACTACAACCCCAGCGTTGGGGTAAAACGTTCCGACAGCGATGCTCAGCTAATTCCCATGGAATTGGGTCAGGTTTCAGTGCGCCTATGTGGGTCCTGTAGGAGCCCAGTTTTCGCCACCCTCCCCAATCACAGCTGCATGGAAAACACGTTTGGAGGCTGCAAGGGATGTGGGTGTCCCTCGGGAGCCAGCGCTGAGCTCCGGGGAGGATGCAGCTCTCATAGGCCTGGGTGAGGCAGACATAGAAATCCCAATTTGCTCCGTACGAGAGGGCAACACGGCATGAGAGACACCGTCAGGTCTGGGTTATCTGAGGTTAATATCTATTTCCTTTGCCTTTATCTCCTGCTTTTATCCTTTCAAAAATCACTGTAATGAATGAAAAAGATGTTAGCGGTATTTTCAGGAAGTCGTAGCTCTCTGTCCTGATGCCCCCGTGGCCACCTCAGACCCAGTCAAGGCTCCCCGACTGCCCCAGCACGGAAGCATTTTCCATGCCCGCAGTGGTATCTCAGCTGAATCGCTCACACTATAACATCGATGGTTCTGCTTATACAAGCAAAATTCTGCCCAAAATAGTAGATAATGTGTATACTACTTCCTAGGGGAGCTTTGTGAAACGGCTGCGGGTGGGAGCTGAGTGGCAGAACTTGAGAGAGTACGTCAGTATAATAAATCTTTATTAAATGTGAAACTGGGGGAATCGAGGTCAGTATTTCAAAAGGGACCACGCGCCTGTAAATACAAATACCTTACATGCTGCTTTGTACTTTCTCCCATTAACATTATTTGAAAACCTGTGGCAATTATATATGTTCGCTGTTCTTTAGACTTAGTGGGTGAATACAAACAAAAACCCCGTGTTACGGTGCTATTTTTAAATGGGAACAAGGAGAAAATAAAGCGTTCTTTAAGATTAAACTTGCTGAACAATCTTAGCTATTAGTCATCTGACTTTTCCCAAGAGATGTTTGAAATTACTTGGGAATATCTGATCTTTATAGCACTCAGCAAATAAAACTGACCATACCAAGGGCACTGCATCTGTACTCAACACTGGGACATGGGACGGGTTCGGTGCTCAGACACCAGGAGGTTGATTTAAAAATCAACGAGACAAAAAACCCCCAGCGATAATGTTTTTAATCAAAGTGCAGTTTACTATCCAGTTTCACCCAAATTTGAGACATCTATTGGAGAAATCAAATGTGTAGGGGGAGCGTCGGATGTAGCTTTTTCTGATCGAAGTGCCTTGGTTTACATTTGATCTTCTGAGGTTTGGTCTGTAATTAGATGATAATTTGTATCGCAATTACGCAAAACAAACGAGGATTGGATAGCAAGATAGACCAGAACAAATAAGCACCCAGAACATTTGAAATGCATCCAGTATTAAAACGATGTACATGTGTGGCTGGGGCCGGGGGGACATGCTGTTCCAATAAAGCTGCAGAAAGGGAAAAGGCCGGTATCGGTTCCTACAAAAGTTTCAAATGCTCATGTTTACAAATTTGTATTGCACATTAATATGTAAACACACGCTATTGGAAACAGATGACTCCGCAATATTTACGTGTCCTTTCTTCTTAGTTTTGGGTGTCTGTTTGTCTCCCAGAATACACAAAATATGCAGTGACTCTTCTAAAAGATGGCTCAGAAAGCTAAATAACAGGCACAGCATCTGAAGGCATCATTTTAAAATCGCTGGTGCCACGGTGGCTCTCCCGGCCCCTCAATGTATTTTGGGTACTGGGTGTAGGGAGACGCGTCCCCCAACGCATCCCGGGGCTACGAGCACTCGATGGCTGGAGCCTCACTTTTCAGCACCACAAGTGATACCTCGTTCCTTGGCGCTTACAGACTGAACGTATTTCACAATTTTCTCTATCGCCATGTTGCTCGGAGGCACTGGAGCCAAGGCAGGCAGCCATGGCATCACCCAGCCACGGCAGCAGCCCCGGCCACAACCCCACCGGCTCAGCGGCCTCTGTGCTCTGCTGATGCTGCAGTCACGGAGCGCTGGGAAAAACAGCTTTTAAAATGGAAAGGGTTATTGTTGATAAAATAATTTTGCAAAGAAAAAGAAAAAAACCCCTTCCTTGCAACCTGTATAAATGTTGGGACTTGTTAGTCAGCTTTTCTTTCACCCGTTCATTTGCATTTTAGGACGCAAGCTCCAGGCACCCCTTTCTGTGCTTGGCTGTGTCTGTGCGAATCACAGCCCCCCGGCCCCCGTGGAGTTAAAGTCACTGTCGGACAGTCCGGGTGCCGCAGCCGGGGCTGTTGGGAATTAAACTGGCTGCAAGGACTTTTGCAGATGTCGGGTATTGCACTGCAAGCTGTTCATGCTTAATAGAGCTCTGCTCTCACTGAGCTTGAGTAGTTTCTGAATTTTATAGTTATTTATAAACCCACTTCTCTGTGTCCCTCCCGTGACATTCACAAGACGGACCTACCGTCTACTTCCATACATCAAACAATTTCCTCCCAGATTGCTTATCCTAAAGCACCGAGTTTTAAGTTTATTGTAGCAATTAAGTACAAGAAGTAGTCCAGGTTTTGTGAAGGACCCCTTGAGCTTATAAATCAAATGACACAAACCAGCAAGTAAAATTCAAGACCTTTCTGGAGAGGAAAACACCAGCGATAAGGGACAACCCCCAGGAGAAATAATATTTGCTGTCTAAGGAGGCAGCTCCTGAACAAAAGCAGAGATGGGGGAAGGGGATCAGGATGGCTTCAAGCTCTCTGAAGTCTGAAGATATATTAGATGCACTAAAGAGGTTTTCTGATATTTTCTCTTATTTTAAAAGCCTTGTTCTTTCAGGTTTTTAGAGAACTGCTTTTTGGAGAAATTCACTTTTTCCTTCTTGGCACTGGCTCCAGATCTCATCTCTGAGCTGGGTCCCAGCTCCAACAATTTCCTCCGGGCCCTGCCCAGCAGCTGGGAGCACTTAGCAGCTCATCCGCCCCGTCGGGCTCACCTGCGAGAGCGAGCCCTGACAGGTCCATCTGCTTCCAGTCAGGGCTGCAAATAAAATGGGGCCTTGCCTCCAGAAGGAAGAAAAGAGTAATGGACTTGCATGGTTACTCAGAGTTACTCTTGCTATTACTCAGGTGATGCTCTGGGGACGGATGCTGCCTTCTGCTTCTGCCGCTGGTCCATTGGAGCGAGCTGCTGCATCCCTTCACCATGGATCTGCACCCTGAAACCAGCAGAAATACCCTTTTTTATTCAGGTTTGGGAGATTATTGCTGTTGCACTTGCCAGGAAGGTTTCAAAAACACAATATTAAACACCAGTTGGCATTGCTGTGGGAAGGACCACGATACCTGTTTGCACAGTCGGATGCTGCCCTGGCTTTTCCCACCTCACCCCAAGCACTCGCGGGTTTTAACTGTCATCTTCCATCATATGTTACTTTAAACACCTTGGAGATTCTGCTTTTGATGGGATGCTAAATGCGCTGCAGAAAAAGCCCTGTATACTCAAAGCAGTTTGGTAAATTTTGGGGGTGGGATTGTGTTTCACAGGTGTCTTCAATACCAGGACAAAATGGAGTGATCCAGGAGGCGGGACTGGTTTATCCTCAACCAGCACCACATAGACTGCCATTTTAAACTTTAAAAAAAAAAAAAAAAAAAGCATAAATCCAGATAAAGAGCAACATTTCAAGTGCTAAACTGTTCGTAATACAGTGTTAAAACTAGGAATTAATGTCAGATGATGCAGCACAAGGAGGGAAGGCTGGCAGTTCCAAAAGCTCTGGCGCACCCCAAAGCTGCGGGGCCACTTGAAGGCAAAACCTCCCCGTCCCAAAGGCAGATGAGTCAAGTAAGATCCCATCCTCTCGCAGGACATGAGCTGGAATTAGGGGTTTTTCTCCGTGAAATGAGAGAATTGCACATGTCTTTCCCTAAGAATATTTGCCTGGGGCTTTAAAAAGCAGGAGCGTGAGCTACAGGTACCACTGCCGGTGTACAACAAATAGATTTAAGTTTACACAAAAATCTTCATTTCTATAGTCTTGCAGCAAATCATTATGTATGAAAGTGTTAATAAACTTAAAGTGGAGAACTAATGGTCTTTAAAAAAAATATTTTTCTTCCATGGAGTAAAATCCATGCTGAGTATCCAGCTGCCCTGCTCAGGATGTGCAGGTACCACATGTCTCCACTCACCAACAACACTTTTAGCTTCAGCCCTTTGCCGAATTCTTCTTTTATCTTCATTAAAAGTCTTACTGTAAAATTAATCGAAGCTGATAAGTTATTTCCTGTATCATATTTCTTCTAACGTTATCAATATTGCTAATAAAAATATAGATTGAAACAATATGTTGTAATGTCCAGGATATAAGCCAGATTCTGCTGCAGCTCAAATAAATATGAATTTGGCCTTTGGTTTTCATAAAAGCAGGATAATGTCTCTATCTGGGCTATTCTAACGGATAACATCAGCCCCCTTTGCTTCGCTTCTCAAGACTACAGAATTTAAGATTTTAGACTGGTAAAAGAAATATAACTTTGCTTCCTGGAGATTTTCAAGATTAAACCAAAGCAAAATGAAGTGAAGCCCCAAACTTCGTTTCTAACTGAAGCGAAACCCAACATTTCAAAAGCCTTTGTGTGTTTGAAAGCGCTGACACTTGCCATGTTGGACGGTGGGATTGCAAATGAGGAGCTCTTGCGGCAAGGGATGTCAAGGAGGGGAGAGGGAAGAGCTCATCTGGATCTGGCCAGTTCCAGGGGCTCATCCCCACTCCCATTCCTCCTTCCCAAGCCAATGCTCCCACTTTCTGAGATGGTTTTTGGGTCAAATGGGGTTTTGGGGGGTGGTTGAGAGCTGCGTGTCCCAATCTGGACCTCTCCCCTTTGACCAGCTTTTCTCACCACTTTGAAGACCCTATGGAGACTCAGGAGTTCTTTGATCCAACATGTGTGAAAGGTCCATCTGAGAGTGCATCCCATCAGCTGCTGATCCGAGGAGTTTCCAGGTCTGGCTGGCGAGACAGCCACAGCACCCTGCTCCAAACTTGAGCTTCCCAAATGACCGAAAGGTCACTTCTTTTTAAATTGTTTTTAAGTATCATTTGCGCAGCTGGAGCCGTGGACCATAAAAAGGAGGAATTTCACTGGGTAGGTCTCCTGGACACAGAACAGAGCAGAGGATGGAAATGAGATCCAGCTCTGCTCAGGCCAAAATTTTTTGGAGATGGCAAGTACCTCTGCTAGCCATCACACATCAGGCTGGCGGGGCAAGGATGCTCCTGCATCCACTGATGGCTCCCATCTCCTTGCGTCAGATCCAGACCCCGCTCAGGCTCCCGGTGGGAAAATTGTCTCCAAAACTGGGAAGCTTCTGGGTTTCTGTGGGGATTCATCTCTCACCAGCCAGAGCCATGGTTTGGAGGGAGCAGGGACTGGGTCAGTGTCCCCACAGCTCTCCCCGTGGATTTGTTTCACAGCAGGTGAAAACACAGATGAGTGATTTTCAGATAATTTGTCAGTTTAAAAAAAATTAATCAAAACATCCCTAGAGTAGGAGAAAGCATTTCAAGTGGTTTATTTGCAGTAATTGGGCTTGGTCAGTTTTGATCTCAGCATTTCTGCCCTGACAGCCACGCTCGCCCCAGCACCAGCCCCCGTGCTTTAATTCTTCTTTTTTTTTCTTAAAATAGGACACACCTGTGAGGAAGGCAAGTTTCTGCAAGACATTCCTGATCTGGAGCGTATTAAACTGATATTTTTGTTTTGTATTTTTGATGATTTGCTCCAGTGATAACATAATAGCATGATATTTTGCCTGGGACTGATTAAAAAATTTCTTTTGATCAGCGCAGCAGATTGAAACAGTTGTTTATTACTGGACAAAGCTTCGAGAAAAAGAAAAAAAAAAAAAAAGCAGAAAAAAGAAACAGCTCTGGGTGGCTGTTGGGTCTGCTTTTCACCAGGGGTATTTCCTTCACTTTGGGAAAATTCTCAGTTCCAGCCGGGGTTGGGGTTTGGGAAGTGAGAGGAGGGAAGGACAATCCATCACGCTGATGGACAACGGCTGAAAACCCAGGCATTGGTTGTTAAAACTACACGTGTGCTGAATAAAACTCATTTCTCCCTCTCAGGACACCCCAGTCACCTAGATCATAACTAATGAACTTCTATAACCAAATTTAATATTTCCTAGAAAGGTTGGCCTTTTAAGCTATATCAGTCACTGCACGTTTCAAAGCTACCTAAATTTTAAAATGTGAGACTGAAGTTAAAAACCCTTATTTTTTTGCTATATTAACTGAAGGCAGCGTCATATTGTTACAAACCTCAACATCTGAATGTAAATGTGTTGTTTTGGTTTAACTCCAGTTCCTATAAAGGCTTTCAAGACTATAGATTTTAATTACATGAATATTTTTAATAAAATCCCCTATTTAACTGCTGGCAAGACTGTAAGGGAAAAAACAATAATATCTGGCTCTGTCTCTTTGACAGAATAATTCTTCAAGTTACATTTGCCACATTCATGCAGCTGCGACCAATAACCCTGCTGTCTTTATTATTCTCCTACGATATGAAATTAAAATGAACTGGAAATGTTTATGCTGCAAATGGCGTGCAACACATTAAACAGATAACGCCAGCTAAGGTTTTGCTTAAAACAGGGGGTTTCTCCTCCAGCAGAGCCAGGCTGTAACTTAATCCCCTCTTTTCCCAGGCAGCGGAGATTGCTGCTCTGCCGAAAGCCTCAGACACATAACAATATCTTCATTAAAGAGGAATTACTTCCATCTCGCCATCCCCAGGTGCCACTGAAAGCGGAGCTTTGTTTCATGTGGCCAGTTTCAATTCCTGTGTTTATATCAGCGGATTCCTTGGCTTCACAGGACATTTGGAGATAAATCTATTTTGGGTCTTGTTTGCTTCCCCTTGACTTTTCCCTGCAGTGTGTTTATAAGCTGCATATTAATTCCTCGGTCATGCCTTTGGTATTTTTCACCACTTTCAAAAAAAAAAAAAAAAAAGAACCCCATTGTGTTTAATCATCTCAACCCAACATACTTTTTGCTTGTTTGCACCGATCGATAAATTGAGCTAAATCAAATTCTTTCAGGTTGTTAATTCTGAAGGGCTCTATTCCCAACACGTGCACCTGCCCCGTGTTTTCCTTGCAAGGGGATACCTCTCTCCGGCAGACACACGCCGCTCAGGCAGCTTTGCCGGGAAATGCCGGGGCTGCGCAGAGGCGACTCGCTGACATGTGTCTGCAAATCGATCCTCGGGGCGCGGAGAGCCTGGGGACGGCGCCGGGATGGGGGGTGGGAAGCCAGGGAGGCAGAACCACAATTTGGTAATTTGTTTCATGTGTCCCTCCGTGTCCCCGTGGGCAGTCTGAGCACCGTGTTAGTGCATCAGAAGTGTTAAGGGTTGGCATGTCCTTAATTTGTGCCTGTTTCCAGTGCTCCCAACACAACTGAGGTGATTTTCACCCCTGGAGGTCACCACTACCACCACGATCCCCATCCTTGCCGTCCCACTCCTCCTCTCCCACCCACCGACCACGGCTCTCCCCTTCCCTGGTGCCGCAGGGCTGGATGTCCCAGCACTTGGATGGTCCCTGCAGGTTGCAGCCAGCCCCCTCAAAAACCCCAAACCCTTATTGAGGAAAAAACTCTTTTCCCATGGATGCACATGGTTCTGCACCCCGGCACGCAGGCTCCCTCCCGGGGCTTCAGCAGCAGCCGCTCGTGGCACGCTCAGGGCTGGGATGCAGGTCCTGTGCTCTGATATTTTAAAGTTACCGTGTAAAAAGCACCTTAGCATCCTCGGTAGCATTTTGTTTCCTGCACAGCGCACTGAGCGCTGTTTCCCTCAGAGATGATGGAAAGAAAAATAATTCAACATCTTCTCTAGGACCGGGTCAGCTCTACCTGTCAGTTTGGTTTTCACAATAGCGTTGTCACTTCATTAACAGCCTTCATTGACATGACTAAATCCATCCATCATTTCACTAATTGGTTAATATTGATTATCTGTCAATTTAGTGCACTTTTGTTTCCAGCTCTGTGCCTCTTGCCTCCCTCCCAGCATCTCAATCCCACCATACTAACACACCTCATTGCCGAAGTACTGGAAACAATTTATTATTAAGATACTGTTTTGCACTGATGGTATTGAGAGATAATTATCCACAGTTCTAGCAAATAAAAGATAAAACTGGTTTGTTCAGAGGGTTAAAGAAGAAGTTTTCTTTGGTTTTGAAATGCAAGCTTGAAGTTAAAATTCATTGATTTTAGCTTACAACATTGATTTTTCACAGAGGATTTTTACCTCCTGTGACACAGGAACCCAGAGATGAGTATTTCTCTGATTTGCATGGTTTTACCACTATGGATTTTGAGGCATTTTGCAAAAAAAGTTTTGAATGACCATCAAGGTGAGAGCAAGGACTGCTGAAAGCAGCCAGGGTCGGTTTGCACCTTACCTCCCTTTGGCTTCCAGCACTCGCATGAGCAAATTTAGTTTTAAAAAACAATCAGAAAAATAACATCAAAAGCACAAATGGAGAAAGCCGGGGTTGGGGGGGGAGTGGAGCGGCTTCCTCACATCATCACTCCATGCGGGGGCCAGGACCATCCATCGTGCTGCCAGGGCACCTTTGTGGGGAGCTCCCAAATCTGGATTTGAGATTTAAGGAGGAATTTTGCTCCCTCCCGGGCAGCACCGGGGCTGCCACTGCTGCAGCCCTTAGCAGACAGCCCTGCTCTGGCGAGGGGCTGCCATCTGGCCCCTGTGTTTTTCCAGTAACCTGTAGACACCGATAACATTTAACAATGAGATCTGGGTTATCACAGACCATTTGCCTTTTCTTTTTTTCTTTTTTCCATTTGTTTTGCTTTGTTAATCTCACTCTGTATTTTGCTTTGCTCCTGCTGCAAACCAAGGAGCTCCTTGGGGAAATCCCACACCATCTCGTTTCCCCTCATCGCAGCCCTTTTTGTCTCCTTTCGGCTTAGCTTTGAACCATTTTGATGCTGAAGGATTGTAGCAGAAGGCAGAAGCAGGACCTGCTTCCTCCCCACCTTTCCATGATTTTTTTCCATCACACTTGCAAACGTGGACAACTACCCCGGACCAAGGTGACATCCCACCTTGCAGGTGTCACCCTACAGCTGCTCCTGGGCTGCAGATGCTCAGCACTGTCCAAAATCAAGCCCAGTGCGAGCAGAATTGAGCTAAAACACAGTGGTTTTGGCTTTTTCTTTGGTGTGGAAGTATAAATTACCAGAAGCAGGTTTGGAAGAAACCTTGCCTTGGTTTCTGCAAGGGCAGGGTGAAGCAAACCTGCCCTGAGCATGGCTGATGGTTTGCATTTGCAGCCTGGCCAGGATACAGCCAAAAGACAGTAACTTCAACAAAAGAGTACAGGACTGAAGCAGTAAAGGGTTTTTTCAGTGATCTCAGCTCCTCTTTTCCTCCTGGAGTCGGAGGTGAGAGCGGGAGCTCAGCACCCTCCGCTCAGAGGGAGTCACAGAGCGGGGTAATGGATCAGTGCCGTCGGTGCACTCAGTCTTTTTTTAGCTGCCCGTCGTGCTCTGCCCCTTTTCACTGTAAAGTTGCCATTTCACGACATATCATACTATTTCAGCTTCTAATGCACCAAATTAAAAGATTATAAAGTCTGACTGCCATGAGTTATTCATTTAAGATTAACTTCTCGTTCAATTCTTGCTGCTAATGGCAGGACAGTCCCAAAGAAAGTGTCTCCTAATAACCATGAATCCAGTGATTAATCTGTTTCGGAAAGCTCTTCTGCCCTTCCCACTGCAGCATATAAGCACCATACTGGCTGTAATACACCCGTGGAATGTATTCCTGGGGGATTCCTGCTGCTCTGGAAGAGCCGGGAGGCCATGCCCAGTGTCTGTGTCCTTTTGACACTCTCTACATTGCACTTGGATGAGAAACCAAAAGCTCCTTGGAGTACAGCTCTGCCTTGGCCAGCCCAGGCAGTGCAGGAGACCCATCCCACACCAGGCATGTCCCGATATCACCTGTCCTGGTCAATAAGGAACTTTCTGGGCTGATTGTTAATCATCTGCTGAGAAATGCTGTTTGCTGCTGAACGGCGCTGGGTTGAGGAATGCAAAATCACATCAACTGTGCTTTAATATTTTCATAGAGTCATACAATCATCTCGGTTGGAAAAGCCCTTGAAGCTCCTCCAGTCCAACCATGAACCTCACACTGACCGTTCCCAACTCCACCAGATCCCTCAGCGCTGGGTCAACCCGACTCTTCAACCCCTCCAGGGATGGGGACTCCCCCCCTGCCCTGGGCAGCCCATTCCAACGCCCAACAACCCCTTCTGCAAAGAAATACTTCCTAAGAGCCAGTCTGACCCTGCCCTGGTGCAGCTTGAGGCCATTCCCTCTTGTCCTGGCGCTGGTTCCTTGGCTCAAGAGACTCATCCCCCCTCTCTGCACCCTCCTTTCAGGGAGTTGTAGAGGGCAATGAGGTAATCTTGAAGCATTAGGAAGTATTGCTAGCTGTTCCTCCAGAGAAACTGAACCACCTCTAGATAGCACCTGCAGAACAAAAAATTAGATTTAAAGGAGCACATTCTAATTTTGAGGTGGTTTTTCTTTTTTTTTTTTTTTCCAGGCTGCTCTAAGCAAGGCAGAGTTTAATTAGCACTCTCCAAGTTGCAGCATAAATCTCGACGGTGGGGAAGGAAGCAAACTGCGGTGCGAGCTGTCAGCAGCTCCCTGTGATCTGACAGGGTCCAGCAAATGCTTCCCCCATCCTGACCCCACCTGTCAGTCAGCTTTCAGGGGAGAAGCCCCTTCTCGCCCGCCTCTCGCCTCTTTGGTGAGGAGCAGCAGCCAGCTACAATTTTGACTAGCTGTCATTTATCATTATTTTGGGGAGGAAGGAGCCAGGGAGGCACTCTTCACCCCGAAGGTGCAGGCAGAGCAGAATTTGAGATGATGGGTGGGGATTTCCACCGGCACAAATGGGAATAAGACTCGGAGCTTTCCAGGCTGTACCAAAAATAGCGGACCAATTTCAATCTCAATTATAGCTCGGTAACCCCAGAGTATAATTCAGAAGTCAGCTTCTAATATTTCAATTCAGGATAAAGAATAATATTCCACTTCCCTCTCCGCACCCTGAGTGATTTTCATTTCATAGGGGCTAATCTCAACTTGAACATGTGTTTCGGTGAGATACTAAAGGATATGAGTGTGCTAAAGAAAATACGTGAAAAAGTTATGTAGAAATGCCTGTGTTAAGATCTGCGGAGGACTCAGCTTAATAACACGGCTCCTTGTGACAAAATATTCCATTTGTCAGAGTAAAACGTGATAAACAACTTACTTCACGTCTGCTGCACTCAGGCAATTCCTGCAAACAACAACACATGTCTCGTTAAAGTCTCCCACCACTGATTAGGGACTCGGTCCTCACAGCAGGCCTGGTGACATCCCTTCTGACTGTAGCCAGCATTTTTAAAACACACCAGCAAAATTAATAGATGGTGGTTTTACCTTCCTCGCCTTTACATTAGAGTCCTAGGGCAGCAAAGAATTGCTATTTTTGTACGTAAGCGTAAGCTGGGTTGTGAATGCTTTGCTGGAGCCAAGCTTTTGGGAGGATGTTCAGGCTGTTCCAGGAGGCCAGAGCTCTTTGGCTTCACGGAAACCACGTACCCTGAGCTTTGCTGGATGCGCCTCGTTAACCGGCACCGATGCACACAGGAGATCAACACTGCCGTCGGGGCTTGCAGGAAGACGCACGTACGCATCGTACCCCCATCGTTGAGATATGAGCGGGCCCCTTGGGAAGGCGTTAGGGAGAGAAGCGGTGGGTGTTGGCCTCTTGGTTAAAAGTCTATTTTGCACAGAGCTTTTCTGGAAATACCCACCTCAGTGGGCTGTCAGTCCTGTAAGAGCCCAGCACCGGGATACAGAATCACAGTATCACAGAATCATCTCGGTTGGAAAAGCCCTTGAAGATCCTCCAGTCCAACCATGAACCTCACACTGACCGTTCCCAACTCCACCAGATCCCTCAGCGCATCAACCCGAAACACGACTCCTCCACCGTACCGTGCTCCTCACACCCCTGACGAGCAGGTTGCCTTATAGGCAATAAGAAAAGTTCATTTGTGACTATTGAGGGCCTTTTTGTTTTCATCGTTATGATCCCACGCTTTGCAAATGACACTTTTCATGTATTTATGTCTGTCAGCCGGGCAGCCATTTGGATGTCTCTGTTACCACAAAGCTCCTACCAACGGGCCTTGTGGAGAAGAAAAATAATGTAAAAAACCCCCCACATTTATTCTTTATTTTGGAAAACACTCCCTTTCTTAGGCTTCCAGTCAATATTATCATTCTAATAATAAATTGCTCCAAGAATGAATATTTAGAAAAGACTACCTGAAGGCTATTTTCCATTTTAGAAGATGAGTCTTCATCTACTCTCATTCTGATGACAAAGGAAATCGGCTTAATTCTTTAAATTAACATTATTACTTAGAAACATATCATATTTATCACTTACATGGTTCACCTGTGAGCACTTCTATGCAATGCTTTGCACTTCAAAGGCCAGCCGAAGAGATTAATCCCCTGGGTGGGAAAAGGGGATGCTGGAGGTACAGTTGAGGTATGTGCTCTTCCAACAACATAATAGTGATTTTCCAGCCCTTTTTCAGTCTGTCACTGGGGACTCCCAGGGCAGAAAGGCTCCTTCAGGGTTTCTGCCCACCTGTAGACCTTCCTGCAGATTTGGCTCACCCCTCCAAGAGAAAGGGACGGCACACGAAGACGTGCCCCTTCCCTGCAATGCGGGCTTTCCCCCTTTGCTGTAGGAATTATTTCTTTGTTACTTAATCATCTGTAATTATCTCCTGGAGTAAATTCTGTTGGTGCATCAATTTTCAAACACAACAGTCATTTTTATCAGTCATGTTTATTTAATTTTAGCTGATTAGCACAGAACCTAACAAGTGGCTTAGACTAACAGTGTGTCACTGCCCAAGTATTTTGTAGGTAACAAGAAGACATGGAACAGCGCACATGTTGCTTTGTCTGCATTAATCTATTTACATTGTAATTCTTCAACTGTTTTTAATGGCTGGTTCAGCTGGAAGCGATTAGTTGTCTAAATTAAAGCCACATTTCTCACTTTGTGCACTGGAAAGGTTTTTAGCTGTTGTCTTTTCCTTGCTTTTTGTTTTCCAAATCAAGACGGATACCATTTGAAAATGCATGAAATCTTATTGAGGGGATTGATCCGGGTGTTTGGAGCCTTGTTCCCATGTATTCCTCTTGAAGCCAAATACTTGGATGGGCCACAAAATGGTGTGTTTGAAGTTGAACTCTGCAGCACGGCTGTCAGCACGGCCTTGTCTCGGGCTGTGCAGGAGCCGACCCAGCAGCCAGGTTTTGGAGGGAAACCTCGGGGTGGCTCCAAAAGGAGGAAAGCAAGGAGAAGAGAAAGTGCTGAGGACACAGCACCGGACGTTCTGTGTGGGTCCACATGGGCAGTAGCCCTTTGTTTATAAATTAATTAAGTTAACAATATGTTTGTGTTATGCACAATGTAATTTCTATAGAACTTCAGAGTGTCAGCGCATGTTGGATATCACCCTCTTCTTTTTTTTTTTTTTTTTTTTTTGGCACTTTACAGGAAAAAAAGGTCACATTTGCAAAAAAAAAGGTCAAGCACTTGGAGTCAGCCTGGTGTTGCTCCAGGCCTTGCTCCTGAGCAGCGCGATGGTGTTCGTCCCATCTCCTCTCATCTCCCTGGCTGAGGATTTTCCAGGTCTGGCCCAAACACCACACTCTTCTCCCAACGCCACAGCCAGGTATAAGACATGCCAAGTCTCACAAGAGATTTTCAGCTCAGAAGGCACCCACAGCTGTGAGAGATTGCAGTCAAATGTCTCCCATGAGGTTTGGACCCTCCGTGCAAGGTGGGGATAGATCACTTCCCACCCCAGCAGAGATGCTGGGAATTATTTCTCTGTACGAGCTCAGCGCGGTGGCCGTGCCCACATTCACTCCCAGTCGCAATGGTGCTGCACCTTCTGCCTGCACAACTCCAGGGGTTCAGATGAGTTTTTGGCTGTTAGGAGGTGATGAGACCTTCTGGTTGGCTTCAATCCAACTGGCATTAAGACCAGGCTGAGGCTGCGGGGACCTGCATTCTCAGGCAAGATGTGTTCCCGATGTGCAGACCTGGGACTGCCCAAGAAGACCTTCAGCCAGAACTGCGTCCTCCTGACTCCGTGTTCTCTCTCAGTAAGTATCAAGTGAGAGCTGTTGGCTTTGTCCTTTCCCAGAGCAATGTGCCAGTGCTGCAAGGTGATGTCTACCTTGAGGGAAGGGATGACTTCAACCCTGCAAGAAGCTAACACTGGACAGGCTCCCAGATCCCATGGGAAACGCGGGGTGAGTAGATGAAGATTTGGCTGAGGACACAGCACCAGCCCAGTGCTCCTATTTACCTCCAACAACTACCTGGAGACACCTCTGCCAGCACTGCCTGGTGTGCATGAGGGCCAGAGCCCCTGAGAAATTTCCTTAAGTAGTACTATTTAATACCATTTTGCTTAAAAATACACTCTCCATGCTATCCTCTTATGAAGGCAAGGAAAGAAAAGCCCCCCTGTGCCCTACATGGACTTCAGGACATCCCATAAGGTGGTACCCAGGGCACCAGCCTGGGAAGGTGGACACGGGGGAGGAACCTCCCCAGAGAAAACAAGGTTTTGAATCGCAGTCTCCCGTGGAAGTGTCTGCAAGGGCTGTTGGACAGGTTTCAGTATGGGTTTCACTGAACTCAACACATTTTCTTTTCATTTCAGCAATAAAAAGAAGTAAAATTCACATGTGGTATAGTCCAAACTGGGTCTTCACTTAAGACAATATTCAAAGCAAATAAATCAAGTGTTTGCATATAGATGTACTCCCGAGGAAGCACTTAATCTGGTCGTCCAGCAAAACAAGGTGAAAGGAAGGGTAACGCGCAGTTTGCTCCTCTTCCTCCCCTCTTCCCACCCACCCCCAAACCCAAAGACAGCAGCCCCCAATCAAGAGTTTTCTGCCTTCACCAGTTTGTCACAACCTGAAAGTCCCTCAAATATCTGTGTGTATTCAATTATCCTATCTGTCGCATCTGTACCTCATTACATGCTCCGGCTGAACGGTGCGTGGAGTCGGGTTGCGCGGAGGCAAAGGTCAGAGGAACCTCCAGCCTGCATTTTGCCATCGGTTGATTATTCAGATAACAACCAACCATCCAGAAGACTGAGGGCTTCTCCGTGGCTACAGACAGGACCCCATCACTGTAGCAAAAGAAAAGACAGCTAATTTCTCTTAGCTACCCACTACCTTGAACATCTAAAAAATAATAAAGCAAATAGACGGTATTTCTCACAGCTCGGTGCACCGAGGCAGAGCTGGTACTCGGCAGCAGCCTTCTTGCCCCACCACGTCTTGCTTTTAATATACTACCCAGCATTAATCAAGCAGTTTAGAAGCATCCTGTATCAGTTCTGCAAAACAGAGCTTAAATGATTTACTGTCAGATTCTTTCAGCTCCTGTTAGCCTCCTGTTTTTCTTTCATGTGGGTAGCAGAGGTCAGCAGCGGCAGGAGATGCATGCTTTCACTTTGTCTCACATTTGCTGCTGTCATTCTGATCCCGCTCCGGTCCCCGCAGAGCGACAGGATGTGTTCATGCTCACAGCCCTGGATGCTAATTGATTTTAGGGAGCCCATTCATCAGTTAAATTTAGTAGATCACCCACCAGGTTTGCTGTTCACTGTCAAAGGTAATTCAATTAAAACTCCACAAGTGTGACTAACTATGCAATGGTAAATATGTTTAGCAGCTGTGTTGCTGTATCTTCTCCATCCTATTGTGTCTGTGAACCAGCCCTGGCGTAGCACGTACCGAGCCATATACCTTGGCTGATTAATGTATACAATAGTTCTGCAGCAGTGCCAAAAATTAAGTCCAAATGTCTTCTTTGGTACACAACGACATGCAAATGCCTAAGTGTAACAGCTGCAGTAAAGAGAAAAGCCTTGAAAGTGTTGAAAGGCAGCAGTGGCTACAGTGGTGGAATTAACTCCGTGCATCTATAGGCATTTTTTTTTTTTTTAAATAAGTTCAAAAGAATAAAATTTGGATTTTCAAGTCCATTGGTAGCTTGGGATCTCCTCATTCCTACTTGTAAATACCTGGTTTCCCCTTAGCCATCACTCAGGGTTCATATGAAAACCATCCAATATGACTTTAACCCACCGCCGAAGCTGTGGATAAATCAGGCACAGATTGCAGCGCTCTTGTTAAAAGATGTTTCTATTAAACACGGGAGGTGGGGGAAGCCTTGCTGAACCCCTCCTGGCTGACAAACCGCACTCTGACTCTTCTCGTCTGCTAGCGTCGGTCACTCATATGTGGTTTGGTAGTAATTAAGCATGTTAGCGATCCCATTGTACGCCACCGGACAAAATGGTGTGTCTGCTTAATAGATTAAAGGCAAACATTATCTGAAAAGCACAGGTAAACAAGACACACATCCCACAACCTTTCACCCTTGAAGACCAAGGTTCACATCCCCCTAGAGCACGAATAAATAGGAGACTGGACTCTCCTGAGTCACTGCTGGTGAGTTTACATTCATGGTGAGATTATTGAAGAGCCCAACAGACTTGTCGGTGGCAGGGATGGGAGAGGAAGGATGGGATGCAAGTTTGGAAGGGGCTGGGAGCAGAGGTGCACAAAGAAACTCCCCAAATCACTGCCCGTACAGAAAGCAGCATGTATTTACTTACAGTGACCACCTAAAATTATCCATATAAAATTAACTAAGCACTGAAACGCGGAGTTTCTAACAGCTACCATTGCACAGGTCCTGTTTCATCAACTTACTCTGCAAGAGTCGAGCCCCAAACACTGAGATTTCCCAATTTCTGTGTGGTTGTAGAAAATAAATGAGATCCAGCGACTCCGCAAACCACCGGCCTTCCTGCGCGTCTTTTATGGAGCAGGAGGAGGAATACTTGTGCTGTTCGGTAAATAGTATCCCGAGAAAACATCCAGATTTCCCAGACATCATCATAAATCTTTATGAAGAGCTTGGGAATACCTGGTCTATTTAATACTCTAACCACAGGCTGAGATCGTAAAACTCCAACAAAACCACCTTTGAAAGAGAACCCGGAATATTCTATATTTGCTGCTTTAAACACACTATACACAAGACAACCCAGGGTTTGGCAAGTACTAACCTTTGCTGTACAATGTATTTTTAAAAATATTTGGATGAAAAAGCAGTGCCATTGTTACATGTAATAATTACCACCAATATATATTCATACTTCTGCTACCTTAACTAGAACTATCTCTGCAGAGAGGTTGTTAGAAGTATGTCTTTTGTACAGAGGCACCAAGTTTTTAAGCGATAGTCAAATACAGCAACGTAACTGGGTAAGGAACGACTTTGATGTACGGTTGCTGCCAGGAACCCTTTTTTCTGTTGTTCCTGTTGAATCTCTCCCTTCTTCTGGCCTTAATAAATTAAGGCACCTGCTATACAAATCAGCAGAAATCTGGAAAATCGTTGCCACTTCAGTGCGGAAACGATGCCCATCACAAAAGAATAAATGGGGTATGTAGCCTACATGGAACTTTAAAAAAAAAAAAAGGCTCTATTTGTCAAATTACTAGAGGAAAAGTTGATCTTACTGTTATGAACTTTATCCACTTCCAGGTCATATCAGTTAGTTACAGCAGTCTCCTGGAGACTGGAACTAATTTACAACACTCTGAACGGGCCTGCCTGCTTCAACTACGCATTTCAAGCCAAATGGTGGGGCTTCACATGAGTACTTGGAGCTGAAAAACCACCAGCAACAGCAATAGAGCTTAATGGTTCCAGTATTAACCCATTTTGTAGCAAGAGAAACAAAGTTTTGGCTGTGATAAGAACAAAGTGAAATAATTTGTATAGACTCCAGGATTATGTTAAACTAATCTTTGAGAAAGGAAAGAATTCTTAAAAAAATAAATAAAAAAATATTGAGTGGCTTTAAAGGAAGTTCTAAAATGTTTTACTCTCCCTGACAGCTCATTTTGACAGAAATTGATTGTAATAAAGAATTATGAATCAGATAGCAAGGAAATTAAATTAAGCTGATTATTATCTTGTCAGATACACATATTAGTTGGCATGTAACATTTATTGCTCTAGACAGTCACAAAAAGATTGTTTCACTCGGAGTTTAGAACTAACAAGTTTAGAATATCCTAAGCAATATGCACAGGTCGTGGCAACAGTAAACCACCTTTTAGATTAGAAATGGGTGATACTTAAGTACTTTTATCCTCTGGAATCACCCTTGTCTAGGTAAGAGCCTGGAAGCAGCCTGTCTGCTGCGAGATGGTCTGGTTCTGGCTGCTCCTCACAGCAGCTGGCACCGTTGGAAGACATTCCAAAGAAGGGGAAGGAGCTGGGATCCTATGGCCCGGTGATTTTCTATCTCGAATGGTGTATCACAGCTGATTCAGCATGACTTTCTTAATAAAGAGTAGTAAAGGTCAAGTGAGAGCCTGTAACACTCACTCACCGCATCTTCTTCCAAGTTAAAAAGGCTCCATTGGCACTTGAAATTAGTTACAGATTGTTCACATCAGGCTTTTCCTTTATTTGAATGGTAATGAAGAGAGCTGCTTCCGATACAAGTAAGGCCACTGACCCTTCTTGGGATTTCACTGAAAAAATATTGGTTGATGAAAAAAGAAAGTACTGAGCAGGATGCTGCCGTTAGTTCAGACCAGGCCTTTGCAATAGCTGAATGCTAACGCTAAAGACAAAAAATGCAATGCACTACACGGACAGGGAGAATCCTGACGCCAAAGCGAGTACTTCATCAAATCAAATCTCAACATGGGCAACCCTTCTAGTAAGAAAACGAAATCTTCTCTTAAAATTTTCCATCAGTACACAGTGTGCGTTTCCTTCTGTATAAAACAGAATTATCACAGGACAAAACCTGAACAACAGCTAAAGAAACCCAAGAGGACTTAACTAAAAACTAAACAATTTAAAACAAGTTTTAAGCAAGAAGATATTTGCTATCACACTCTTAACAGTAGCTCTCAAAATTAAAGCCCGAAGACAGCAAAGAAACGTTTTGAAGTGCATTTAGCACCAATGGCTAGATGTTGGCACAAATTAGCTGACAGCCCTGTGCAACATATTTCCAGGTTTTATTTCCTGCAAGAGCAGCTTTTAGGCAAGGATCAAAGCCCTGACACAGGCACGTCCTACTGAGACGCGATACTGCCCAGAAACAAATGTTCCACAGGAGACACAGTTCCTTCAACCAGCTAGTGAGGGCTCTGTGAAAGTCCTCTTTGTTTTAAGTATTTAAAAAAAAATAGTAATTTATGTAGGACCTATGCAAAAACAAAGCTTGAAGCTCCCTCTGCTGGTTCCCAAAGAGCAATGGAAGGGGAAAATAAAACCGGGAAGTGTTCAGCTCTGGGGAGGACAAACTCCAAACCACGCTCCTGCCAGTTTTCCACACGACCCCTTACTGGATATGGTAAGGAGAGGAAACTCTCTCAGATGTTTAAACATGAGGGATACACTCCATTCCACACTAAACATCTTAAAAAAAAAAATTTAAAATATTTTATGTTGTTATACTTAATCACTCCCTAAGCTGTTGTCCCAAATCTTTCACAATAATACCCACTTTCTTCTGATTTTGTCTCCACAAAGATATAATTTTCTGACTATATTCTCACAGAAAAATATTGATGACATCATGACATCTGCCTGTTTATCCAGGTACCGTGCCCTGCCAGCCAACAGCCATATAACCTCGGAACACATCCGAAATACGTGTCTGTACAATTTTATTTACCACTTGCAGTTACATTTACAAATTGTCCCGTACAATAAAGCAGTTTTCAAAATGAACTCTACCAGAGCTACAAAAATTATTCTCTTCTCTATACACGTCACCAGCTTCAGAATTTATTTCTGTACACAACTGTTGATTATATTTAACAAAATCTCACTATTTTTTGGCTCTGAGGATCTCCACAAAGGCGACTTGATCAGTTTATCCCATTGCAACCAAGAAAGTTCTTGTTCTTCCTTTCCTTCCCTCTCCTTTCATCTGAAGCTCTTCATGGCTTTTTCTGGAATTCAGATGAAGGCTAATGCTACCGTACACTAGCAGTTTTAGTAACCGAGGAAAAAAAATGTCAAGCAATAGCATCTTGCCACATCTCAAGCAACGTTTCACTTTAGATGTGCCTGCTCAGAATCATAAATATTGAAATATTATCTGCCAATAAGGTTACATAAAAGCACATACCATTTATTTAACATGAAATGAACTTCTACACACACAGTCAACTGAGGAGAAACACCAGCAGTGTAGGAGTGAGGAGCCAGTTCTTCAGAAAAGAGCAAATGTTTTGAGGAGAGCCTGAATGGAGGAAGGATGTGAAACTCAAATATTGCCCTAAGAGTAACTTCCAGTTTTAAGCATTTCCAAAAGACTTGAGAAAAACATATACATTAAAAATGTAACTGTTAAAAACTTTCTAAACGCCAGCTCTCATCCACAAGTGCTTCCAGAGAGAAATAAATTCTCCCCAGGAGAGGGCAGGAGCTCTGTACACAGAAGCAGCTAGTACAAAATCCTGGTCCTGCTGTAATACGCAGCAATTCTCAGAGTAAAGTCAGCAGGGCAAAAATTCTTTGTTTCAAACACGTCTTTCTACCCCAAGTCAGCTAAGCCTGCTCACCTTTTTGTATCATGGTCCCACAGAGGTACATTAATTATGTCAATCAAGCCTTTATGTTTGTTAATCGCTTTTAAAAAATGATACTGGAAATCTATTCTGGTACTGGAGTTAGCAAGCCTGGGATAAGATCAAAACTATGAAACAGGCTGTGTATAGCCAGTCAGATAAGCTTATTTAACATTTACTTTGCAGCAATCTAATCAGTCTCATCTCCCTTTATTTTTAAATTCCTCCAAAGCCCCAAGGCTCACAGCAAGACAACATACTCCGAAAATCAAACACACGGGATCTCAGAATTGCTGTCTACCCCCTCAAATAGTTGAAGAATAGCCAGGAACAGTCTAAAAGCAGCATAATCTTTAACATTAAAATAAGCCAGGCAAGCTAGCTGAAGTTGTCTAATATCAAAAACTGAAAACCTCAGTGCTTTATGGTACAGCTCCATCAACAAGCAGCCACAAAGTAAACTCAGATGTGGATTTATTACACAACAGTAAGTTTCCAATCCTATCGTGATATGAAGTAACTGACTATCAAAAAAATGACGTAAGTTCAGCAAGGCAAAGGCACACACACAAGCAGTTACCACAGTTGTGGGTAACCTGGTTGCATAGATATACCATTATGTTTTGTCCAGAAGGAGCCAGAGAAGACAAAAAAAAAAAAAAAAAGAAAGAGTCATATATAGCCCCCTTCCTAAGGTGTTTTATTAATAATTTGAAAGAATTGTACCAAGACTACAGCTGTGAGGACATGTTTTTTAAACACCTTGCAATTTACAGGAAGAACGTTCAAGGTGTTTGAGAGAAAGCTGCATTGAAAATAAATGTAAACAAGTGAAAAGACCCTATTTTAAACAAATTGTTTTAGTTTAGGCTGCCAGTGAGAGAGAGACAATTCCACAACATTTTAGGTTGTTTTGTCTATCTTATTTTCCTTATTTTTACAGTAGCCTTGAATACTTCAGTATGTAACATTCTGCTAAACCTTCAAAGTGATTTGAGTAACACATTCAAAATGCAGTTTGAAACTGCTCTGAAACATTTCAGCATTTTCACTGAAAAAATTCTGCTTGACTAAAAAAGTGAAGTATTTTTTTACTTAAGTATTTCCCCACCACTGGAAAACCCACATGATCCTGAACACCAGCAAATTAAGAACTAATTCCAAGTCTAGTGCTTCACACCTTTCCTCACCCCTACAAAGAGAAAACAAAAAGATGAGCCCAAGAAGTCAAAGAATTTTAACATCACTGTTTATGACAACACATCACAAGTAGTCTCAGCTACAAATTTCTACAACCATTTCTTTACTTCACAACTGCAGCAAGTTTGAAGCTACTGAACGCAGACAGCAGATTCTCTTACTGTGCAGGGGTAGAAAGGGATCACTAAAACAAACCAGCTTCTCCATACAACTGCAGTATTACAGATCATGGCATTTTATCTGCAGAGAGCAACATTATACCTTAAAAAATAAATGTGGCTGTTCTTAATCCAGCAGAACTCCCTTTGACTGAGCTGGCCTACGCTGCTTATCCACACCCCACCTGCTGTGAGGTGCAGAGGAGGAAGAGTTGAGCTAAGGGAGTGCCCTGCTTAGAGAAGACAGGGCTGGGACCTCGACCCACGAAGGGAGGACTGTGAAGATGTGAACCTGAGGAAGAGCACTTCTGTATTTTTCATATATGGAAGAACACTGAACTGCACCACAAGGCTTGTTTTTACATATAAAAAAGTGACAAAAAGATGGAGTGAGGAGGAGTGCAGAAAAGCAGGCTTCAGTTACTTCATATAAGGCTTCTCAGCTTGAATCTATAAAAATGGAGAGCATGAGGCCCCTGTGAACAGGAACTAGATGTTGGCAGAACGGAGGTGTGAGCGGCATCACTGCCTGCACCCAGGATACTGAGAAGAAAGCAAAACGGAGAAGCTACAGCACCTGATGTTACACAACAAGCAAGCTGCAATACTCAACAGAACTGACAGAGAGTTGAAAAATAGATTTTATTCCTCCTGTACTAAAGGGATGACACAGTACAAGTTCCCAATTATATGAAAACAGCTTTTGGGAACTCATTTTTCAACTAAATCACCAATTTCAGCACTATTACCATAGCTTTAAAAGACTAAAAAATTCAGACTGAAGTCCCCTTATTTGTTTTAAGCATACTTTCCATGAAGTTCACACTGTCCACCATTGCACATTTCAGAAGTTTGGCTGCCTAAGAAAGTTATCTACAACAATCATCTGAACTGAACACATCAGTTCTCCAACCATAAACAGTTCTCATAATTTAAAAAAAAAAAAATAATCACTGCATAATTTAAAATATATATCAATGACACACGGCTTTTCTTCTAGCTAGAATGTACCAACATTACTAGCTGACTTAGAATATCAACTTGATTTTGTGAAAAAAGCTTGCAAAAAAATATATCAGCTTCAAAACGTACAGAAAAGGACATTAAAGAGCTGACATTTTTGGGTTACTCCATGTATTTTAGAAAGAGTAGCAAGCTAGGAGTGAAGCACCCTATGTTAGAAATATTCAAACACTGAAGCCATACTGCATACACCTTTCTAGTGTAGTGAAGGGTTAGGTACAGAAAGGGTGTTTTGAAAGCACGTACAAAGAACCACAGCTCCGTTTAACTTAAACTTGATCACGAAGGCGGGCCAGTCTCTGTGACAGCTCATCCTGCAGAATTGTAAAACACAAAGAAACTGGCTATCAGTAACATGAAAATTAATTTTTGCAATGTTCTGCAACAGTCAAGCAATCTCATGTGCAGAGGATGTGAAATTCTTTCATGTACAAGCCTTAACAAGATTTGCTCAAGACCTCAAGAAGGGCTGTACCAGGTGAGACCACAGGTCTGTGCAGCCATTTTATCTCCAGCAGTGGGTACCTAGGAAGGAGTTTCAGAACACAGCAAGTAGAGATATGGTTGGTTTAGGGTTTTCTTTTTAATGTATCATCTTTGCAAGTGCAAATCAGCTCTTGGAGAACTGCATCTTTATTCAGATGCAGCCTTGACTGACCAAGGCTGGTATCCAGCTGAACTGCTACAGCCAGGGAGCAGCAGGTCGAACTCTTTTAGGGGGCCTGGTACAAGGTGAAACTGAACTTTTCAAAGAATGTTGGGTACTTGGGCCTTCCCAAAGATTGGTCAGTTAAGATGAGACTCACTAAAGCCTTCTCCACAAAGACAGGATGACAGAAATGAACTGTTCTCTTTCCATTCCCTCAAATATATTCCCCTAGAATGGGAAAAGCAACTCACCAACAGGTCTGCACAACCTTGACATCAGGATCTGCCCATGCACAAGAAATTCTAAGCTATCTACCTAGAGTGCACGTGGAATCCTTTGCACTAGTCCCGCGAGACCTTTCACACATTAAAGGGGAAAAAAAACCCCAAGGGTCTTGTGTATGCTATGGGAAATGGCTGGGTTCATTAAATTTGGAGTAGGTAGAAGAGTCAGCTCTTTGGAACTCTGTGAAATAACCATGCAAAAAGTACACCTGAAACATCTACACTTTCTGGATTTACTAAGCAGACAAATGTACTGTTAAAATTATTTTGACTGCAAGACTGTTTTAACTAGACGCTATTTCTTTTGGACAGATAAAATCTAATTACAATTTAGCAAGCCTGTTTTGACCAAGCGAAGCATTAATTCCCATACCATATTTCTCTAGAAAACACTGATTGCAACTGAATGCAACGCTTACCTGTTCTGCTGAGGCAACACTTGTACCAACAGAACCTGTCTGTCCCTGAGGTAGTTCCATGTTCAGATCAAGACTAACAGGAGAAAACAAAACAAAAAACCCCAAGTCAGGCATACATGGCTAAAGGAAGAAGCACAGTAACTGACAAGCAGAGGAACCCTGAGAGAGCATGAGGCCACCAGCATCCCATGAATGCTGTACTCCAGCTAGCTAGACAAGTTAATTAGTAAATTTGACTCATTACCAAGACAACAACTATATATACTTATCATATATTATAACTAGCAATAGCTAAATGAATTCTGCTTACTCAGGACTGAGGAAGATTGCTGTTTAACAGAGATGTATCAGACAGGGCATACATACGAATAACAAAAAGGTCACTCGTAAAAAAAAGTGCTTTACTAAAAAATTTGTAAAAAGTATTTATCCTCAAGCCAATGGAGTGACATTTCCATCTTATACATCACCAAGAAGGCAAGGAAAATTCTCTGAAATAATTCAGCATATCCCCAAAGGCTTAAATATCACGATGAACTGTTTTACAACGTCTAGCTTGTGAAAGCAGAACTACAGGAAGTTTTAATGTGGTAAGAGGGGGAAAAAAGAGGAAAAGTGTGGAGAAATATCGCAAGGAGTGCTAAGGCTAAAGCTAATCCAAGTAAATAATAAAACGCCATCCTGACACGACAAGTGATGTATGATTTAAGGCTTTTGCACAACCACCCCTGCATCCTGACATTCACAGCAGCTTTGAGTAAAACCAGAGTGAAATACTGGCAACTTAACTACGAGAGTGATGTCCAGAGGTGAAAGGAAAACGGTGATTCTTCTCTGCTTCCAAGAGACACATATAAAACAAGGGTATCTGACCTTCAAGTTAACCAGGAAGGGTTGCTGGAACCAGGATTTATTCAAAAAATAGTCACTCAAAATTTTACCTACCCTGCTTCATCTGCCATTTCTTGTAGAAGCATATCCACTTGGTTCTAGAGTAAAGAAAACAAAATTGATTGTTGCATATTGTAGTTTATGGCAACCTCTTCTGTTAAATCTTGAGAGAACAGAAAATATTTTAACAAAACTGATTTAAAGACCTTTTACAGAGCATTTTTGTGCTTAACCACCAGAGGGCCCTGTATGAACTCAAAAATAATGCGTAGAGGTGCTCAGCCTGTTAAAATCCCATTAATTGAACTCTAGCTTCTGAAATAATGCTTCTAAAGAATTAAACTTACCTGTAAAAAACCCCAAACATATACTTGAGTATTTCAAGTGTTGATTACTAGCTGCTAAAACACTGCTTTGCACAACACGGAAAAAAGCCCATCTCCAACAGATTTGATTTATTGGATTTGGGTTTAGGTTAGTTTGTTTATTTTATTTACAAAGCACAATCTCTAGTAAATTTCTCTCTCTGACAAAACTTCCCTTGGAATAGCACGTTTAGCTCCTTGTGGAATAGCACAAAGGGACAGTTGCTAGGAATTCTTAACTATGCTAAGCATTGTTTAAAGATTTATTTTAGTAAATAAATTGCAAGTAGGTAGCTAACTACCTTTTCATTGCATATACTACTACTAATTTGCTGGTGACTACTGTCCTTTTGTTAGTATCAGCAAGTTAGAACTACTGATTTTCTCACAGCATATTCTGCTTCGATAATTAACGATGTAGTATCTTCTGGTTCAGAACTCATTAAGAACTCATCAAAACGCTGCTGATTCAGTAGGAGGGTTAAAGCTTTCAAGCTGTAATATAAAATAATCCTGTTATAAGAGTGAAACAGACTAAAATACATCTATGTGATCCTCTGTACTTGTGACTGATTTGAAATAGTCTCTTCATCACAAAGAAGCACAAAGCACAAGTGAAAAGGCTCCAGTTGCTGCTATGTCTCAAAGTGGGCAGAAAGAAGGGAATCAGGCATTTCCATACAGTTTAGACACACAACTTAAGATCACCTTTTTAAAGAAAAATTTACTATTCTTACTTGTGGTGTCGTTAGTGTAGTAGTGTTGCTCATTGTGTCTTCCATCTGTTGTGTCTGAACGTCTAGTGTTTCAAACTGATGCTCAAATTTATCCATTAGTGCAGATATCTATAAAAAAATACCAGTGAAATCAAAGATCTGCAGATGAGAACTATATCTCAACTGGCAAACACAGAATCACACTACAAGGCCAAGTGGCTCCTGGAGATCAGAAGTTGTCCCCCTCCCCTCCCGGTGTCAGCTTTGAAGCTGATCTAACTGCAGTTCCAGCAGGTTGGTCAGGGCCCTGCCTGGTCAAAGTTCTGAGCATCTCCATTTCTGAGCACTGTACAACCACATTGGGCATCCTGTTCCAGGATCTACCAACGTTACCACAAAACTTTTTCTCTTGATTGGAACCTCCCTTTTTACAATGTCTGTCCATTGCCCTTTCTGCTTCTGATGTGCAGCTCCAAGAAAAGTAAGCCTCTTTACCTTTTCCAAGTTCATGCTCTTCAGTGTGGCATCCATAGACTTAACTACTCCTGCCATTGACTTCGTTACCTGAAATGAAGTAAAGGAAAATCATTACGAAGAAAGAAAAACAAGCAGTTTCTTACCAAGCTCTCTTATCGCTAGCCACAGAGTTTCTACAGTATCAAACAGTAGGGCACACGCTATTGCCATCTAGAACGCCACTTTTTCTTAGAGCTTATATAATTTCAAATTCTATAAATTAACTCAACGACTTCAAATATACATTCTGAGCTGAAATTCACTAAAACCTAAGGTGTATACGGCATTACCTTTTGTGGGTCTTGAGACCTGTCAAAAGTTAAGGGATATATTTGGTATACAGATCACATGGCGGAATAAACTCTCTGGCTGAAGAGCAGTAGCATACCTTAAAAAACCACCCAAGCTAAAAAAGATTTCTGGAATCACAACTTCTATGTCATGACTTTATGTCTTCGGAAGGGGAGCACTATTTTTGCAAAATAATCTTAACAGTATAACCTGCAAAACACACTGTATCCTTACAGGCATGAGTAATAACAGCTAACAGAAGTTATAAGCTACAAAACATAGTAAAGACCAGCTGCCAGGGGATCCCAGCACTCGATTTACTACTGGCTACATCTGAAACCAAAACTGAAACTTTTCAGCTCATTACAGACAGAATTAAGTCACTTCCAAGAAGATCACGGGTTTCATCTTTGCAGCAGATTTGTGAAAACAGGCTTACCTTGCCCATTGTCACTGCAGTCTGAACTCTGGCGGCTACAGCGTCTACCCTGGCACTCATGCGCAAGAAGTTGATGGCTTGATTCTTCTGGCGGATTGCATTCTCCGCGTGTATTCGTGCGACTTCCATGTTACCCTTCTGAATTGCCTGTTGAAAAAAAAAAAAAAAAGAAAAAAGCATTTTAACCTGCCTTGCTCCTGTAAATGATTTCTCAATAGCCTATTTAATTTTTCAAATAAGCATAAATTATGGCTGGACTAGATGATCTTCAAGGTCTTTTCCAACCTAGATGATTCTGTGATTCATCACAGTATCTTTTCTATTAAAAGAGAAAATAAACCCCTTCCTACTCCTCCAATACTTCTCAAACTTTTTCAGAATGTGAACCCCTAACTTCTTCCCAAGGCATCTAGCACGCACTTCAAGTAGGAGGTTTTACAAAGTTACAGAAATGTAATTTTCTCATTTCTAAAGATGTTTTCACTATCAAGACCCAAACACAGATACAGTTGGTATGGTTGTATCTCATGGACAAAAATACAGTCAAATAAATTTAGCCTCTCTCTCTCTACTACTTCAAAGACACCAAAACTATTTTAAAGTTTCTTTTCATAAGCCCTTTTAACACAAGATGAGAAACATTAAGATTACATATTTTTAACTTTGAGAACAACAATCTGTAATGAAACACATACAAGACAATCTTCTCAGGAAGCAAATGCCATACAAGAGGATACACAAGAATGTATCCTCACATTTATTAGTAAAGGAAAGATTTATAGCCTTATATTTTAAATCGCAAGCATCTACCACAGTATTATTAGCATGCACACCAGGAAAATGGTAAAAACACCAGATATTTTCCTGCTGTAATATGTAAACAGATCTAAAGAGTTTGTTTCAGACTCACTGCTTACCTTCTTAATTTTAGCTTTCTCAGCCTTTTCTTCTTTGTCACATTTTTTTGAGTTCCTGTTGAGCTCCTTTGCAGCAAACTTCAAATTAAACAGGTGTTCTGCAGCATGAGTTAAGGGTTCAATCCTTTCACTCTAGTATATTGCTCTCCTGTTCGAAGTACTACCAAATCTAGCATATACTGTGTTTCCCCATTAGTGATATTAAACTTGGAAAATGTTATTTAAGTAAGCCCTTGAAATTCACACAATAAGGAGACCTACCAAGCTGCTTTACAATTATAATCCCACTTACCATCTAGGTTCTAAGATGCAAGGTCATAAAAAATAAATTCAGATCCCGAACTGGTTCCTTTTAACATCAGACCTATTTCAGACTGATAAATACAACGAACCAAACATCCCCCAAGAGAACTGAAAGCCCTACTCTGCCAGCTACTTTCACTCACACACCCCGAGCCCTCGACTCCCAGTGAAATGAAGAGCAGTTTACTGGCCTGCCTGGAACCTCCCCATCCAAAAAAAAAGCCACTGAGGAATAACAAGACAAATTAGCAGTGTAATAACAGCAAACTGGCTTGGCTGACCATGCCCGGGTACAAACCACAAGGCAGGGCTGCCCTTTCAAGCCACAGCGTGATCTCGGGTTTAAATCCCTCAGGCAGCTTCTTCACAGAGCACCCCTCCCAGCCCTGGGTGATGGGAGCGATTCCAGGGGACCGCCAGCTCCGTCATCTGACTTTTGGGGAAAGAATACTTAAGTCAGCAAGAGAAACTTTGCAAAAAGTTCAAGTCCTGCTTAAGCTGAAAGCTCTAAGACAGTAGAACAAGCCTTCATAGTGACTTTGAGTGACAGCATTAAACTGTTACTGACAGAGAATAAAGTATGTGCTGTAAAAATAACAATTAAAACCCCATACTCTTAAAACACTGTTGATGAAAGCTTCCAAGTTATATCAGTCTCTCTCAAACAAAACGGAAGTACAAAGCTTTAGAGGCTTCCTTTGCGCCACCTTTTGATATCCCAAGAGGAAGATGCAGCAAGTATTCAGATGCTTAACAGTTAAGTGGAAGCACATAAAGCTAAACGTTATGAGGTACTTAAGGGTTCTTTAATATTTCAAGTATGTAAATTATTCCAGAAGTGTTTGTTTTCCTTTAAAGTCCAGCCATGCATCTTAGAGCTCTGTCAGCAACCTGAAGACATTAGGAAGCCTGTTGATGTAATTGTTACAGGCTACAAAAAGGTAACAGCTGTGCTATACATCTAGGATATTCATTAAGGTAGCTGTTAACTAAAATTACTGCTTGTATTTGTACTTTTTTCCTTTAAAATCTGGGTCATCACCCCTTTCTGCAGCAATGTGTACTGCACTGAGCCACAGATTAGGTCATTTACCAAACAGGAAAATACTTTCAGATTGTTCATTGAAGTAGACTTCAGGTCAGAGACCAGAATAACTGTGTGAAACGCAGCACCAACTATTTACATCAATTGCACTGAAACAGCATTTCAGAGCAGTTTATTTCGAAGTAACTTCCTCAGTTACTCACTCGAGGCACTTACTTTTGACATTAAAACAGCTCACCCTGCCACCTCCAGAGCTCTTCCACCCCATGACGAGCACACACTAGCTCCTCCCTCGAAGCGTCTTTCTCAACGTGCCATAACCAAGCGAAACTAAACTTCCACCATTAACGGTGACTCAGAGTCACCTGCCCAGCACTCCCACAACAACCGGCAACACCGAGCACTGCCAGCACATCTCAACCACCCCAAGACCTCTGCAACCTTTAAGCCTTTTTTGCCCCCGTTATGTTAAGATACAGCAAGAAAGTTTAAATTTGCCCATAAGGGTTTTCCCTGTGCATAACTTGTTTTCAACACCAGGGTTTGTTCAGCTGACCGTGGTTGCTGTTTGGGGGACAACTGATGAGTTCGCCTTGCTGACAGCACCCCAGTTTACACCCAGCACTGGATGTGCGGCGTGTCAGACGCCCCTGCTGCACAAACTGCGCTGCTCTACACTGTAAATTGGTTTTTGTGCCTCAGGGACTAGGCTGTCCCTCCGTGCATCACAGCCCTGGAAGCGGCGACACCGCCTTCCCCCCGCCTCGCTCCCCAGTTAAGGTTGGCAAGAAAATCTGAGCTTCCCATTTCCTCCCCCACCCATGCGGGGGGGGGGGGCAATCCCCAAATTCAGAAAGCACAGCGCCCTTCAGTCACACCCAGCCCCTCAACCCTCCTCCTCCCCCTCCTGGAGAAGGCCCCCCTGAAGCGAGGCCCCTGCCCCCCCCACCGCCACGATGAGGGAAGGGACTCGCTTCCCCCTTCCCACCGCACCCGGTGGCTGCTCCCCGGGCGGAGAGGCCTCACCTGCCGCCCCCAAGCAAGCACCGACCCCAGAAGCGCCGGCTCCCGCCTCAACTGGCCCCCAACCCCGTGAGGGCCGACACCCGCCAGGCCTCCTGAAGGAACGGCCTCCGCGCCGCCAGCCCCCCCCCCGCCCCTCACCGCGGGGGCGCACGGCCCAGACCCGCGCCCCGAGGATACTCTCCATGTTGGACATGGCGACGGGCGGCTCCGCGGCGCTCCGGCCCGGCCGGGCGGCGGAAACGCGACGCTACAACCGGCGCTGCGCCCCCCCTCCCCGGTTCGGCGTCCTCGCGGCTCCGGCTTCCGGCCACCCCCGGTCCGCTCCGCGCAGCCGCGCCGGGGCGGGAGCGCGCATGCGCGGGGCGCCGCCTGCCGGTCACGGAGCGGGAGCGGGAGCGCGCGCGGCCGCTGGGCGCCTCAGGGGGGGCTGTGCGCGCGCTCCCTCAGCTTTCCCTCCTCCCCGCCATGCCCCTGCCCCTCGGCCGGTTCTGTCAGCTCCCCCCCGCTCCGCCGCCATGGCCCCGCTCCCTCCGCTTCCCTCAAGCGGCTCTACCAGCTCCCCGCGACCGGCCGCTTGCCGGGCTCGGCCGCCGTGAGGGCTGGCGTGGAGGGTCCCTCAGCAGCAGCGGGCCCGGCAGTGCTGGGAGCGTCGGCGGGGAAGCAGCCGCTCTGCCTGCAGTGAAAAAGCACAACCGCAAAGCACAGATGCCGTAGGGTTGGAAGGGAACGTGTGGGACGGTGGTGTGAGTGTTTTGGGTGCTGTGCGCCCACAACCTGGAGGCACCAGCAGATAAAAACTATTTCTTCTGGCAGCAGCTTTAGCTCCCGTTTATAAAGACATTAAGAACAGTAAGTTTTGCTTTGTAGCATTTGAGGGCCACTTAAAGTATGTCTAGAGCAACTGTAGCAACTTAAGTGAGTTATTAGTGCATTTCACAGAGTGAGATGTTAGGAGTCCTTAAGGAAAAAACGCAAAGTATGTTCATAACTTTTTGAGGAGAGATACTGATACATAAAGTTCTAGATCTAAGATATGTATATATGTATAACTGAACTGCTCACGTGTGCATCCCCATGATGATCAATACCGTAGAAATTAGGTTAGTGGTTGGACTAGATGACCTTCAAGGTCTTTTCCAAGTGAGATGATTCTGTGACTGTAAGAGGCGACGCCGTACCCAGGGCTGGCTGGCTGCGGGCAGGGGTCTGGAGAGCAGCGGAAGGACGGGGTGAGCACGGAGTGACACTTCCCCTGCGGCCGCTCCAAGCGTCCCAAAATTGGTGATAAAGGTACATCCTGAGCCATGCATTTCCGTGCCATCCCGAATTAAATGGCTTGATGCGTTTTACACCTAGGGCTTCAGATTTGTGAAAAATGCCAACACTCTAAACATCCTCTGTTACACCGTTTCAGTGTGTTGTGGGAAGTACTGCTGTTGGCTTTGAACTTGCTCTTGCAAGGTGAGTTAAAGCATCTCAATTATCAGGAGGGGCAGTAAGCCATCATTCCCTACTCACCTTCTACGTGACATTTATTATTCTATAGAAATTTCCAGAAAACACCCTTAGCCCTTTCTTTTTCAGTCTTTCTTCATTACAAGCATTTTCCATGGTTCATTTCCTGCAGAGAAACGGCTTCATATAGAATTGTGTTGGTTGTGTTGATAATATTGTTTTCTGTTTTGTTCTCCATTCCTTCACAGAGGTTCAGTTTCATCATAACCCACCACTTGTCCTTGAATGGTAACAGGCGGCTCAGAACCTCTGTTTTATTTGTGAGATTTTTTTTCTCCATGTTCATCACTGCACTGTCTGCACTGAATTTAATCTGGGATTTTTTGCCCAGTCAGTCACTATCTGCAGCTCTTCACAATCAACTTTCTACCAAGAACATACCTGAGCAAAGTTTGCCACCTCACTGTTCATCCCCAGTTTAAATAACATCCCCGCTAAACATGGCCTAAACCAAAATCAAATGGGATCCCTGGTGTAAGGAGATGTAATTTAAAGCCCCAGTCCCGTAGACCCTTACGTACAGGCTTAATGATGGGCACTTTGTCATCCCATGGGTGCTAATAAACCAACTCATTGTGTGTAAATTTAAGCATGTAATAATACTAACTGAGGAGTGAGGATCTTACTAGTGAGAATTTAAACTCAAGATTTGAAAATATCAGATAAGTATTTGTTAAAAAATCAGGATCATATTTATTTGGTTTGGAAAAGATGGAAAAGTTGGTTAGATATGCCTTCTTTTTTTCTCCCTGGAAAAATATCTAAAAATGATGATTTGCTATTTCCAGTTAGATTCTGATACAAAAATGCTACATGCCGAGTTTCAAAATAGCTCAGAATATTTTTATTTATATCAAGAGGGATTAATATAAAATATATTTATGTTTTTATTACCAAAATATAAAATCAACAAGGTACGTAACCATACTAAGGAGGCAGGGAAGCACATTATACCCATATTTTTTTTCTACCTGTTGCTAAGTATCATCTCCTTGGCTCACCAAACCTTAAAATGTATTTAAGCTTCTGTAAACAACCTTCAACCAAACCAAAAGTGCAATGGGACCGATTCAGAAGTTTAAAGACAAAGATGTGTTCAACTGCTGCATAGTGCTATAGTTTATGCTACTGCATTTTTCGCTAAAGCTAGGTTACTGTACAGCACAGTAGGTATTTGTGTCTATACAGGCATGCACATACATGAAATCTTGATATACGGAGGGGAAGGATAACATAGACTCAAGTTTTGTATTGGCCTTACCTATAATTTATTTATACTTTAATTAAAATATTCTGTTCTTTTTTTAAGATTATCCCCTCTGAGGATATGGTGTTAAGTTTCATTTCAATTATAATGAAATACAGTATTAATATACTGTAATATTTTTTTAGTGATAATAACTCTTAAACTTGACAAGCAAATAATGTAAAATTCTGATGCGCTGAGGAAACATTGAAAACTGGTAATATCAGATTTTTCTGTTGCTACCCTTTCTTGTCTTCCAATAGCAAAGGAAACCGGTGGAATTACTTTTCAAAGGAAGCAGAATGTTATTCCATGAAGCTATGCAAATGAACTGTAAATCCCACACAGTATTTCTATAAATTTTGCGTCCCTCCCCTGAATTCCCCGCAGTATGTCCTACCTGCAGCTGTAGGCTATTCTGGGATAGTGCAATCTCTGCTCTTCCCTTTGAGGCTGAGCAGAACAGAACTAGACTAAGTTGCAGAATTTTAATACATTGAAAAAAAGCGAAATAACCTGAAAAAAGCCACTGATTTAACACCCACTGGAGTTGCTGGAAGAACTTTCACTGCCTCGCAGTTAGTGCAAATGTTCACAGGAACAAGGTTTATGTTCTGAAGAACAGAGACTTTAATCTTCTTCAGAGCACTGAGGGTGACCTATATAAAACCTTTAGCAGAAGATTGATACCAAACTGTATTTTTATCATATTTATCAAAAAGTTCCAGAATTCTGCAGTTTATTGCACATATTTCAGTATACCTAAGTAGAAGATACCCCACTAAGTGTGCAACATTTCTCTTTGGGCCACTTGGAACACAAAGATCAAACGTGAGTTGTGTTCACTCTTGAGTTGCTGGAGATGCCATTTTACAAGCTCGTGACAATCCGCTTTAATAAGTGGTAATTCCTCTAACACGTTAAATTATTTTCTTGAGTCACCTTGCTGAGTCACTCCAATAGCCTGAGATGCAGGTTTTTTCCTGATGGTGTATCTTTCAGACAGAAGTTGTTAATGTAAGTGCTGCGATGTCTAATCATTAAAAGATTGAGCATCTGAATCAATAATTTTGAAAGAGCTAAGGAGGACTCTCATCTATTATATTTTAACAACAGCATAACTTTATGCACAGACCTCTTCTAAGACAACGACCCAAACCCCACTTCTCCAAAAAAGAAAGAACAAAATGACAACAGCATTCATCATATCTACTAAACTGTTCAACACCCGGAAAAGAGTGAGAAAATAAGATCTTCTGCCTTTGAATTTACTGTGAGATAGAACATAATTATAGGAACAGAACTTCCAAAAATAAAGTTCACAAGCATATCGTTAGCTGAAGGGCTTTTTTCACCCTTCAAATCACTTTAAGAGAATGTATTTCTGATTGCCTCCAGCTTTTAATTAAAGAACTATTTTTAACAGTATGAAGTAAAATGAATACTTTTAGTAAAAGCTATACATCCTAGTTAGATACAAAATACAGATTATGTGTTTTAAGATGTAATTTTTTTTTTCATTGCCTTTTATTTCGTTAGATAGATAGGGCTAGAGTCTCACCTGCTGGCATTCCAAACAGCATGTCAGCCATTTACAGCAACTGAGGAGTTGGGATTTAATCTTTTATGATATTAAAAGAGCTTGAGTCAATCATTTATTAACTTTCAGCTAAATGTAAAGTAAATCTCCGTGTCTGTCCCTGTCCCAGAAGCACACTGGGGTAGTTAATAATCCTCCCGGTATCATTCCCAGAAGCACAGCTGCCATCACACTGGTTGACTCTCGTCTCGTCTGGCAGCGGCAAATGGGAAGAAATCAGCTCTCTGGTGATTGGAAGTGGTACAGTCTTGACATCCTACATCTGAGAAGTGTCATAAGCTTAATTTCTGGTAACACTTGACTTATTCAAAACTGACAGCTACTTGATCTAAAAGCTAAAAGTATTGTTATTCGTACCAAACCTGTTCTGCTCCCTAAGTTCAAACCCTAACTTTTTCATGGTCAGGCCTTGCTTACTACGGGGTGAATGTAACAATGGTTCTCAGAGTTAAATGCACCGTATTTTACAGGAGTACAGCTTGCAGTTAGACTTAGACCAAGATATACTGTGTTCAGCTTTGGGCTCCTCACTACAAGACACTGAGGGGCTGGAGCGTGTCCAGAGAAGGGCAACGGAGCTGGTGCAGGGTCTGGAGCACAGGTCTGATGGGGAGCGGCTGAGGGAACTGGGGGGGTTTAGTCTGGAGAAGAGGAGGCTGAGGGGAGACCTCATGGCCCTCTACAACTCCCTGAAAGGAGGGTGCAGAGAGGGGGGATGAGTCTCTTGAGCCAAGGAACCAGCGCCAGGACAAGAGGGAATGGCCTCAAGTTGCCCCAGGAGAGGTTTAGATTGGATATTAGGAAAAATTTCTTGACTGAAAGGGTTGTCAAGCTCTGGAACAGGCTGCCCAGGGAAGGGGTGGAGTCAATACCTCCATCCCGGGAGGTATTTAGAAGACATGTAGACGTGGTGCTTAGGGACATGGTTTAGTGGTGGACTTGGCAGTGCTGGGTTTATGGTTGGACTCGACGGTCTTAAAGGTCTTTTTCAACCTAAATGATTCTGTGATTTTTCTCTTCAAGACCTGGTCTTCCATGGAGGGTTTTAGGTTTCATTCATCATTTACTTTAGATGAACTAAACTATCAGACTAGGGCTTTTTTTCTTTAACAGATCTTTCTGGCTAACATAACTAGATTAATCCTGCTAAAACCTGGAGAACATTCTTGCTGGTTTATTGACTGATTCACTTTGAGTGCCATTAGCCATCAGAATAGGGAAGCAACTGCATTTTTCAAATGGAATGTATAAAACTCTTTATAGTGTAAAGTCATCTGTTTGTTACACAAATAGATATTAAGATTCTGATTTTTCTTCCAAACGGAGTATAGTCTTTTAATGTCTTAGGACTGGTAATTGGAAGCTGTTAGAAGCGGTGAAAATTGGACAGTGCTAAGAAGGTTGATGTTCGCTACTTGTCTTCCATCAGAGGAGGCTTTCTTCAGGTACCAGAATGCTTATTAGTAAAAATTGCTGATTTATTACTTCATAGCTCGCTGAGCTTTCAAACATGAAATCACATTTTTTCTTCATGACAATGAACTTCTCTCTCAAACACAGGTATCTGTATTATTCATAAATAGGGTGTTCAGAAAAGGTATTGCAACAGGAAATTTAATCCTGCTTTTTAATAATTCAAGTTTGTATTTATTTATTAGGATCAATCTGTATGCCTTCTGAATTCTTGATATATTCGCTCGGATTTCTTAGAGAAGCCTGTGAACGTTACTTAGCTGTTGCTTTTTATGGGAAGACAGCAGGAATAAATCACTTCATTTTGTTACTTCTGAAAACACCATATAAAACTATTTATAAACACCATATAAAACTATTTATAAATGAAAACCTTTCATTCCTGGACTTGGGGCCAGAACAGGAAGTTTGAGGTCAAGGAGCCCAGAGGTCTTCCCTGACTTATCTTCTTACGTGAAGGTGGGAGCTTTTGGGTGGGCAGCGTAGGAGCGCTGGCCCCGTGGGCTGGTGCAGGCACAGCGGCACTGGGAAAGGCGGCTCGCTGGCTGCGTCGTTAATATCGTGTTCTGCCGAAGCGTCTCAGGCAAAACCCTGCCAATAAAGGTATGTATCAGAACTGACAGCTTCCTCATTTACCCCCACCGTGCGAAATTCATATATGAATAGCTTGTAGATGTGGTAATAATGTAGGAGTACTTATAGCAAATGAACTGTAATGAGTGTGGCAGAAGACACTTCTGAGCAAAGCTAGTAACAGTAATTATTCTAGCTTGTGTCTCGGGAGTCTGAATTCATAATGATAAAGATTGCTGAGTCCTGACTGTAAAAGCTTTGAAATACCTCCCGATGACAGACACGCGGTGACTAGCAGCTGCACTGCTCTGTGTTTCTAACAGGAGAGGTGGCTGTAAAGCACCTTTTCAGGGGATGGGAAAAGATGCAATTATGGTGTGTGATTTTCTGGATCTGATCCACGCTCGTAAGTAATTCTTAAAGCACTAGTTCACAGAAACAAGTAGTATTGTCTGTGATTTTAAAACCAAATCTGTGGAGAGACATAGCAGAGATTTAACATATTTAATAAAGAATTAACTGTGAGCAGACTGCTCCTGCATGACCAGTCCTACTGATACCAACCTCTTAGAAGCTTGTGCAGTAATTCTCATGAGTAATAGTTACTTAAATGAGTAAGGTTTTCCAGGGTCAGAAATAGACACTGGATCATTGAATATCCACATTTTTTTTCTATAATATTACTGGAACTCATTAATTAGGACATGATTTGGAGGGGGCAGCAACATTAGATAGGTACTATTAGAGTGAGCATCTACTTTGGAAAAAAAAGCTTCATTTCAGTTATGTCAAAGAGAAGTAAAACTGACCTGATTATCCACAACAGTGTTAGAGAACAAAGCAGCAAAAACTGCTCAGAAATAGGAGCGTATAATGTTTTACCTCAATCAAACCTGAAAAAGTATAAACCAGATTCACACAGCTGACACAGGGGGGAGCCAACCAGGCTACAACCTCTTCAGTGCTGCTCAGAACAGAAGCTAGCAGAGCTGAATTCCGACTTAGATCCCTCTTCCCTTTTGACTGCTGAAAAAATACCCTTCTGGTGACGGGCTCCTCTCTGCCTTTCCCATTTTCTCGAGAACACAAACCTGCAAAGCTGAGCAGTCACAAACCAATGCACAGCAACTGCTTCCCTTCCTTTTCTCTTACAAGGTCCGTGGCAGCAGAGATAACTTGGACGTGATTTTGGATCCTTCGTCTGACGTCCTGCAAGGGCATTAGAAGGAAAAACAAAGGCGAGAGGGAGAGGACTTACGGACACCCCCGTGAAATCAGTCTGTTTGCCTCTGACTTCACTGCTAACTTCTCCTAGTACAGAGCCCGGGGGGATTTCGAAAGATAGAATCAAACTATGAAATCCTTGCAGACCAAAAAAACGTGTTAGGACCATGGCACCACCAGCAGAGAAGATGTTCTTTAAAAGCTGGGTGTTAGCTCAAGTGAAATTTAACATCACAAAGTTCAGAGGGCTGAGCAGTTTGAAGAATAAGCTTAACCAGGTGTAACACCTATGAAAAATTGCAAATTATTGCTTCCTAATTTTAAAACGGTAAATGTCTAGAGAAAGTAGCCTATTATTGGCTGTTTACTCTCTACATTTATTCTTTTTTTTTTTTTTTTTTAAAAAAAAAGCCCTTTAAATGGCTGGAAGGTTGTAAATGAAATATTGCCAAAGAAGCTCAATCATTGCCATGGCAACATTGTGGTTGCAGTTGTATCACAATAAAAAAAGATTTTATTGCTTTGCAATTCCTTGGTCGGCTCCATGTCAGTGTACAGTGTATGAAGTACTAGAATTCCTGTCGACTCCATGGGAGGCGGATTTCACCCCAAGCACCACGTTGTATAAGTATAGCTACGCTAGAGTACAACATTTAACTGCAAAAGTGAATGCTTTAGGTGGTCTCCGCTCTTTCATCCACCTGTTATTTTTGATCTTATCTGCAGATGGTGTGGCTTATTCTCTACTGAGTCCTGGTGCTTTTAAGAAGATTAAACTGCAGAGATTTTAAGGATTATTGACCTGTTTATTATCAAATCCTATCAGAGTTGCAGTGATTAAGAGACAAGCAGCATTACTAGGGAAACACATTTTACCATTTTTTATTCCTGACACGCATCACTGAACTTTCATGACTAAAAAAGCACAAAGAAATTTGGACAAACCACATTACCCAGCATGTGTCTTCAGCAACCTAGGTTAAATATTTTGTCTACTGTGGGTGCAGATGTAGAGTCATACCAAAATGTTAGCAAAGATTGCAATGAAACTTAGGTATTTCATATATTTGTAAACCTTTTCATTATAATAGCATCCTGAAAGTATATTAAAATATAAAATTACATATTCTCTTCATGCTTTCATTTGAAATTTACTATTTCATGGAGCAGGGAATAAATATTGCAGGACAAATTATACCAACTGAGACTTGATAAATGCTGATCTTGCAGCTCGGGGGAATCTGCAGAGCCACAGTCTAGTGCCATTGCCAGAGCATGGGGATAATTCTGGTCATCCCTGGACATTCCTGCAGGAAGTGGCCCATGGGAGAGGCAGAGTGTGAACCCTTTTGGTTCCACACTTTAAAGGTCCAGGTGCAGGGATCGATGTGAGGGGAGCACAATTCATTGCATGCAAAGACGAGGAGAGTCCTTCTCCCCGGATACATTTTCCCTCAGCAAAAACGAGGCAACTTCTGTTTCTCCTCGCGCTGCTGTCAACCATGGCCGTTGCAGTTGGAGTGTTTGCACAGAAGCTACAGCATTGGCAATCTGCTTCTGAATTTCATAACCATTTAAGGTTTTCTTTTTTTAATTAATTTGAGATCCAAGTAAAAACCCAGTGCCTGGAAGACAGGCAGAACTCTGTCATAGCAGGATAGCAGCATGGTGCTGCTTTTCCAGATTAAAAGGTTGGAAGGGGACTGGAAATATGTCTTAAATACCCCGTCTTCCTTGAGAGATCCAGTGAACACAAACTCTTTTAGTTGTGCTATCCCTTATATTCAATTTACTCCCTCGGCACAGCCAGCTTGCACTGCACACTGCTGCAGGCAGCCTCCCAGCTTCTCTCACACCCTCTGAGCAGCTTCCCTGCCACCAGGCATACGAGGACGGCCAGGCCCCGCCAGCTCCGTCCGTGGGGAGCCCTCCTGGTGGGATCCCTCCCCGCTGCTCTCTGGCCAGCTGTCACACTGCCACCGGGGCGGAAGGGACATGGCCCTGCTTGGGCGGGTTTTCCCCTCAATGTAAACGCCTTGTATATAACACACTGACACAAACTACCTGTGCTGTGCAGCTGCGTTGCCTTTGGGCTTTTCCAGTTCAGCTCCATTTTAGTAACTCTTCAGCTGGCCAGAAGCTGTATTTTGGGGGCAGAAAGACATCACTTACAGTAACTCGGTGCTAAGACCCTCCAGCCTGTCTCATCTAGGAAAAAGGAATAGTAATAATTTTGACATTTGAGTCACTGTTATTTGGCATCTGAATGACCTCCTCTTTGAAATGAATAAAGCTGTTGACTAATCTCTGAACTATCGGTACAGACCTTCTGCCTCTGTAAAATGAGGAGGAGTTTGCTGTATCCTGTGTTTTTGAAAGATCAAGATGCAATTGTTGACTTTGTCCAGACGATAAAATTGTAAACAAATTGGTTTACCTTACTTCAAACGAATCATAGATTTCCAGTACTGACTGCTTACTTATCATTAGGCTGAAGTCACCCTGCACAGCCGCTATTTCTGAATGCTTTCCTCCTGCTTTCTGCATCTGAATTCTTGATATGTTCATTTTAGAGCCTCAGCCATTTTGTACTATCAACTCTCAATTCTCAAACCTCTTCCAAAAGAAGCAATTTAAACTCTACCTCCTGCTTCCCCCCTCACCTGCCCTCCTACACAATCTCCATCTCATCTTTGATGCAGCAAACATTTATTTTTCCTTAAATTTTATTGAGTTGTGAATTATATGTTCCCCCCTCCATAGCACTTTGGAGAAATAAAACTGACAAACTAAGCTGCACAAGAGGATGAGCTAGAAAAGAAGTGAACTGAAAATATGAAAAAAAAAAATCAGAATTATTAAATAAAAGTGCTGAAGAACTACAGCAGAATTCAATTTCCAGACATGATGGAGGTATATGGATTTGCCATTTTAATGCATACACTTACAGGTGCTGATGGCTTTTAGGACAGGAATGAGGCAAGGAGGTTTCAAACATTCATTACATAAACAAAATTCTCCCTCTCTGTCCATGGTGTTTCAGCTCAGTCTTTCTCTTGCTCTTACTCTTTCCTCATCACGCCCCCCTTCCATTTCTTTTTCCCTTTCCTTTGTGCTTTAACATGCAGGTACAGGTCAATATAGTAGTTGTCACAGGTTGGTTGTTTATAATGAGCTCATCAGTGGGGAATGTTACAAATAGTTAATATTTGTTTGATGCCTTTCAGCTAAGCCCACAGAAGTAGGTGTTACTTTTCATGTTTTGTAAGAGGAAACAAAGGCACGTTTTATTTTCATGACACCTGAGGTTCCATATTGCATAAACCTCCCAAGCGTTGGCTCTTGCTATAAAATGGCTCTTTTCTAAAATGCATTCAAAAGTAAGTACAACTCTACCACTAGCTATAAAGTTCATAAACACAGCTTGCTTTTTGTTCCTCTGATGATCAAATACTATCATTTTGACATAGCAGTAGTTCTACTCTACTCACTGAAACTCTCACCATACGTAATGATTGCAAGACCAAGCCAAATCAGCTCCTGTGTGTTTGCTTGTGAACTGTGACGCCAGGAGTGCGTGGCGCTGACGATCAATTGTAATCACAATAATTGATCTGCACCCTTAGTCATTCCTAATGTCAGTCACGCATGATGCACAGGAGAAAGTAAATGTTAAAAAGAAATTCAGGGGATGGAACATTAGAACAAGTGAATCTAGGTATATACAAACACTACTGAGAACTTTGAAAGTAATGCTGTGGAGAAGAGTGTTGTAATTAAAATGCGGTTTTCTTAGCCGATGCCAAGTAAAAGCAATACAAGGATTTCACTCACATTGTGTTTAACGTCTACATACAGCAGAAAGAAATTAAAGTGATAAAGACATTAGGGAATGTGGGATACTCGCTAGCCAACGCGTTTATACATCTCTGAAGCAAAAGCAGTTGGCTAGAGAAGGCTGAATGATGTTAGCCGTGGGGCTGAGCCAGGCAGCTTGGCCTCCTCGATCTCTTCTGATGGAGGAACACTGGCACAGGAGCCTGCACACGTTGCCCACTGTCTACTTTGCTCTTCTACTCGCAGCAATATTCATTACAGCAGATGGACTCTGAAACTGAGAATTACTGATGGCCCAAACGTTGGGCACACACCAGATTTCCATTGCAAATGGTTGGCAGCTGCAGTGAGTCAAGTTCAAAGAGTTAATGACAAAGTGTAATTAGTCCTGGTTCAGTGTGGAGAGCTGGTGGCAAAATACAGGTCTGCCCGCTTGCTACACTTGGGTAAATGTGGAGGCCCTGACTGTAGGGGGCCTGTACCTGTGGATGTAAAAAGGTTTATTAATCTAGGCAATTTTTTGCACCACATCCTGTGTGATTATAAATCACAAAATAAACATTTCCACGATTCAGGGCAGTCGCTATTAGTATAAGGCAACAACAGGAGACAATGAGGTTGCCAGTCATGGTGACTTAATATGAATGTTGCTCCATTCAGGACTGAAGTACTGGTTCTTCTTTCACAGAGATACTTCTCTAATATTTTGAGTTAAAAGATGCTACTGGAAGTGGACAAAACTAAATTTCTGTTCCACAGAAAATTCACCAAAAATCGTTCTCATTTAGAGTGAATACCAGAAATTACAAAATTACAAAATTACAAAATTTTCCATGGAAAGAAAAGTCAAACAATTCATATTTTAGAAAAAACTCGTTTTCTGGTTTTTGCTTTTTGTTCTTTTAAAATTTGTGTTTGTTTTGGAAGTGTTCAAGGCCAGGTTGGACGGGGCTTTGGGCAACCTGGGCTAGTGGAAGGTGTCCCTGCCCGGGGCAGGGGGTGGAACTAGATGATCTTTAATGTCCCTTCCAACCCAAACCATTCTGTGATTCATTCTATGACATACATATTTCAAAACCTCCTCTTAGTCATATTTCATTCTCTTAAAGCATTGTAGACTTTCTTGTTGACGGAAACACAACACCAAAAGCAACCTGAAGAAGGAAAGTGCCCACAGCTTCCTTTTTGCATGCATGGATGAAGGGGGAAGGACAACCCTGCGACTTGAAGGGGAAGCAACACTGTCTGCCCTGCACAACCGAGCTATTCCGGACGATGCTCAAGAGGAGAAGGAAACGTAGGCAGAGCGGTGCACAGAGATGTTCTGTCATTCTGTCTTGGCCTTTTCTGTGACAGCTGAAGTAAAAAGTGGAAGGATGCAGAACTGACAAAAAAACAAACAAATTCGGGAACAGGAAAACTTACTGTGCTTTGAGTCAAACTGGTCATGCGGCAGAGTTTCATTTTGTCACAGCTGGTATTAATCTAATAACAAGCTGCATAAATTTAATCAGAAGACCCTGGAGTACATAGCATCAGTGCTAAGCAAACAAATAACCCCCCAAATCCCTGGATTGCTGTTTAGTCGTTCTTCTAGAAGACCAGAGTGCTGTTGACAGACCCAGTGACAACAAATGGCTTTTTTTCTACATGACAGGCTGTAAATACCTTCACATTTTGATCCGTAATTCACACGCAACCAAACCGTATTTTTGTGGCTAAAGAACAAATTACACAATCCCAATCAGGAGACTCTACAGATTTCAAGATTTTGTGCATGTTAAGAATTTAGTCCTGCAAGCCTGCAAAAATTGCTGGTGATAGGTGCAGGCTGACCATTGCTCGGGTGCTTTTTCTGTTGGGATATGCCCAGCAGCCCTTGTGGGAGCCTGTGTGGGCTCCGCAATCCCCGGCTTTTCCTGCGAGATCCACCCCCTCCTTGGGGCACTGTTTGTTGGCAGGAAGCAGCGTATAGCCAAGGATCAACGCTGAGAAACAGAATTTATCCGTGTATACTGCCCGGCTTGTGCTTTTACAGATAGGTTTGTATACGTTATCTTTAACACAGGGCTGGAGGCAGCAGCAAATGAGTACTCGGACTGTGGATGTCCGGTGCTTTCCTGTCACTTCAGTAATTCATACAGGTGACAGTCCGAGGATGGGGGGGCACACAAGATGGGGAGCATGCTGATGGTAGGTGCTAAAGCAGCACCTCGTATTACTCGTTGAGAGGTGCCTGGTGTCCCTTCCCGACATCCTTCTGCGCCAGCTTCTCCCTCTCTTTCCTTCCATCTCTCCTTTGAAATGTCACCTTCTCCTTCAGAGTTTCATAGAGAGAAAAATCCTTCCAATATGGACATTATGTATATGAAGTAGCAGAGGGATTTCTCCTGTCTCTTTGGAGAACAATGGAGGAAACCCGGAATGTAAACCGTCTGTAACTGGATGTACTGTTTAGGTATTCAGACCTAACCTGCCAGGATCTGAAAAGCAAGCGGCTGGAGGACATAAAGGAATCAGTTCAATAAAACCATTTAAGTCTCCAATACTGGCATGAATTATCTGATTCTCTACCTCTGAGGGCCACCAGAGCAATGCACTTCATTTGAAAATGAAAAGAGGTCACTCTTTTAAAGTATAAATAAGGTAAAATATAATGGGAAATGAACTTATGGGGGAACAACCCGCCTGCTAACACTTGAGAAGGCTGCTGAGGCCCTTGAGAGCCGCTCGCTGTTCCCCAGAGCTCGCTCCAGCTACAGGAGCTTGCTTGTGGGTCACATGGGTGGTATAATAAAATAAGCTGTGCTTATGTGTAACGTGTGTGTCTGCGTGGTCTTGCCACGATAATTGCAGTCAGGATTTTTCATGCTCCCAGATTGTGTCATTTTCAGAAGAAGTGGTGTAAATCTAAGCTAGATCTTTTTGAAAGTCAATGATACAGTGAAAACCAAAGGACCCTACATCACTGAGGTGATTTTTTTTTAATAAATTTTGCTTCTGCTCTATTACCATGAACTTACTGAATAAGCTTCATTTCCAGCTTATCTCTGCCAGTAAGACTGACACAACCATCTACTGAGCTATAATGGTAGTGTTCTGTAATGGGATATTGATAGTCAATTCAAAATAAGGACATGGGGTTTCACTCAAATCAAAAACAGACTGAAGAAAATAGACTGCCAGTTCTCAAAAAGAACCGAAAGTTTATTTCTCTCCAAAAATGCTTCATTTCTTTTCTTAAATAGATTAATATTTAGACTTTGAAAATACTCTGTCAACCACTGAACAAATGAGAAGCCCGGGACAGATTTAAGGAGAACATTAAATTCTGTTAATGTGGCAGGGAAATGATTTTTCTTCTGGAAAAATACTAGAGGAGATAGGCAGCTAAAAGAACCTGCATAGAAATAAAAAATACAAGATTATTTATGGAAAGAAATGATTGCTCCTTTCAACAGTAAATCACTACAATGCCCAGGGATGGCCCTACCAGTTTAACAGGTTGTGTAGCTGCGGTTGAATTCAGCCATTGCCTTGGAGGAAGACAAAGGACCTCCAAAGGCTCATGGAGACGGCAGGTCACAAAAACTTTTATCTAGAATAGCATATTTTTTCAAATGAAAAAGATATTTTTATGTCCTTCACTTACATTTTTGCATTTTATTTGGGGGCACTTTTGAGAAATGATCATATGCAATACTTTTAGGGTTTTTTTCCTCTTTTTTCACAGCTGCATTATGTTTTGCCAGGCAGCTGTCTCCTTTGCAGAGCAAATGACACTGTAAAGCTAGGCTTTCCTTCTTCTCCAGCATCCCCAGAGGACGCAGCAGAGGGGATCCTTACTGCTGTACATTTTAGATCTCGGCAGAAACTACCAAACCTCTCCCAGATTTAGGGCTGAGCTGGCAGTTTCCCTGTCCCGCTGGCAGTCCCGCCGCTGCGCGCACTGTCCCCCGCTGCGGTTGGCCCGTGCCGGGGGGAGCTGACAGCTGACAGCTCACGCAGTGGGATGCTGTGACGGGTGCTGCTGAAGAGCCTACATGACGGCTTTATTGCTCCGGGGATTAAGAAAGTTTTGCTGCCAGGCCTGCCCGTGCTTTACTGACTATTTAAAAGACATTTTCTCAGTGATGATCAAAACAAATCTTCCCTCTCTGCACAGTATTTGTCAGAATGTTATTCTCTAAAGCTCTTGCGCTGTATCTGCCATTCTTTTTGATTACTACAATGTTGCACAACATAGTAAATAATATCAAGCTCCAATGCAGCTCTTTTCATACAAAGCCCATGAAACAATTCTTTGAAGCACATGAATACTACTAAAGAGCCTTGCTGCTTCGCTAAGCCATTTCTCAAAATACCATGAAATCTGATCTAAGCTTTTTCCACTTTGTAAATGTGGAAACTACTAACGTTGTTCCTGTCTACCCCGGTGACTCATGCGCTGCTGGCGTCATGCACCAAAGCGGCAGCTGAGCTCTGAATCAGTGCGTGCAGCCCAGCTGCATACCTGTCACCCCCGGCTGACCGCCGGCTCCATCACCGCGCGGTCACTCTGTGCCATCGTCCCCCACGGCCTCTGCTCCGGGGCTGGGGCCAGGGCACGGGCAAGCTCCCAGCGTCTGCCCCCGCTCCTGTGCTGCCTGCGAGGAGGGCTGGGAAGGGCCATCTCAGCTCTTTTTCCCCTTTCCGTACGAAGTAGCAGTTAGGACATGCATGGCTTGGACAGGAGAGGATCTGGCTCCAAGTCATCTTCTAAATCAGCAAGTTTAGGAGGGGTTGGAGCACCTCCCCTGTGAGGACAGGCTGAGAGAGTTGGGGGGTTCAGCTGGAGAAGAGAAGGCTCCGGGGAGACCTTAGAGTGGCCTCCCAGGACTGAAAGGGGCTACAGGAAAGGGGGGAGGGACTCTTGATCAGAGGGGTAGGGATAGGACAAGGGGTAACGGTTTTAAACTGACAGAGGGGAGATTTAGATGAGATCTAAGGAAGAAATTCTTCCCTGTGAGGGGGGTGAGGCCCTGGCACAGGTTGCCCAGAGAAGCTGTGGCTGCCCCCTCCCTGGAAGGGTTCAAGGCCAGGTTGGACGGGGCTTTGGGCAACCTGGGCTAGTGGAAGGTGTCCCTGCCCAGGGCAGGGGGATTGAAACTAGATGGTCTTTAAGGTCCCTTCCAACCTAGTGCCTCCTTCCTTACCATTCACTCCCCCAAATTTCTTTGCCTTTCTGCACTCCCTGCCTGCTTTGACTGCTGCCCCTTTGCACAGGTACCCTTTGGGGCTGTATCCTGTTCTCCTCCCCTGTCCCTCTCGTAGAAAGAAAAGTTTTAAGAGGCTGCATGACTCCGGAATCATGAGTCCACAGATGCCGTGAAGTCACCATCAGTGCTTCAGAAGTCCTGGTCCTCGAGCCATTTTTATGGGACCTTTAGTCTTGCTCCTACTCTTTGTGCTAGAGGACAGACAAAGGTTGAGAGGGTATGGCATCCTGTGGTGCCCAAGGATCTTTTTCTGCAGGAGAAACCTTTCAGTGGATAACGTGAATTTACAGCCAGTTAATGCTGTTGTAACAGTACAAACAAGTAGAGGATGCTACGAAATGTACAGGGGAGATGTGCAGCCAGGTGTGGACACATCTGGGGACATTCTCCTGGCCAGGTTGCAGAACGGTCCCCAGTGCGGACGCAGCCCGTGTGCTGCTGCACTTCCTGCACCCCCTCAAGGGCTCCGCCGTGGCTGGAAAAGCCCAACAGCAGGAGATCACCTGCCTTGGAGGGTGACCGGCAGAAATTTCATGACATAGTTTGAGTACTGATGCAAGAAGGCATTTCAGGAGCTTCTCTGCTCGTCTACAGTATTTAGGCAGGATTTCATTCTCATGCCTCAGGTGCTCCAGAGTGCCCTACACACACAATCAAATTATTTGAGCTTTACTAGGAGAGAAGATTGGATTATCAGCTAAACAAGCCCAATCAGGTTATACGGTGCAGTTTTATTTTCTTCCCTCCCACCACTGGGATATGTCTAAAGGGGCACATGCATAAAACCACCAGCGTTTGCCATACAGGGAAATCTTGTTATAATACCCACACGTTTCCTAAGTGTAAATGTTTGTATTTGGGAGGTGATGAAGGAGTCGGAGGTGAAAGGCACACACAGAGCTTGTCTTTCCTTCTGACAGGACGGTCAGGAAATAGCATTTCTCTGAGCTTCCCAGCTGTCCATCAGTGACGAATTACTGCTTGTTTCCATTTAGCCCAGCTTGAGCTGGTCTGAATATATTCTATTGACAAGTGCCCTGAGATTAGTTCAAGTTGCTCCAGACTTCAGTGCGCTGACGTTGGAGGAGATAAACAGAAGTAATTTGCTGATTCACCATAACAATTTTCATAAAATATGAGTCAGGATTTTCTTCTTTCTTGTACTGATGAAATTAGGTTAGCATGCTTTGCTGAGCACTTAGCTCTACTATGTGTGTTCCCAGTAGCATCTAATATTCCTGCAGTATATTTTTGGAAGTATAACCAGATTTATGAGGCCACATCTCCTCCTGTTTCCCTCTGCTTCCCAAAGAACTGACATTCACCATTCTGTGTCTTGAATTAGAAGCCTCTTCTTCACTCCATTATATAGTCATGATGCCAAGTGGATTTTCTGCAGCCTCTCACCTGTTGGACTGTCAAATCTCCATTTAAATTCCGTGCTTACGTGGGCTTCTCCAAAACCGGAGAGCTGGAGCAAAGTTTGCTGAATGTCCCAGGATCCACCTCAAATTGCAGAGAGAGAACTCAATTTGAGAGAACGTCTCTCATTCATCTTGGAGCAGGGTCTCTTCGCAGCCCTTTCCCACGGGACTGTGCACGTGCGTTACCCCTTCATCGTGTCTCTCAATGAGACAAACCTTCCGCTCCTTCCGATTCTGACGGTGCCTTTCTAGTTTCCCACAGTTAAAGGAGCTATTTCAAACCGAAGTAGTTACTGTAGAAAATGACATCAGCATTTAAATAGATTTCCTGAGGAAATGGCTTAATGGTCATTTTTATAGCTTATTTTGCGCTTTTAAACTTTTTTCCTCTCTGGCCAAAGGTCAAGAAATTATTTCATACAGAATGGAGCTTGAGCATCAGTACAGGAAAAGAGCTAATTCTGACTAATGTCATGGTTTTGATTGGTTTGATTCATTTTCATTCCGAGCACCAATGGCAGAAGAAAAAGCGAATGGCATTCTGTCTTCAGAGAGACCTTTTTGGATGAATGAAAGCAGTCTCCACTTCTAGGTTCAGGCAATAAATAAACTTAACAAGTCTCTTCACATCTAAGAGTAAAACTCCATAAAAGGTAGCAGGAGCTATAAAAATTCTGACCTCACTGGACTTCTCTCCTTCCACTTCCTTTAAGAGAAATTTGCACATGAAGTAGTTCTCAGTGCTTTTACTTGGTAAGATCTGATTTTCCCGCTGTAGCTACTAAATTGAAAAAAAAGGCATAAGCAGTATAAATTCCTTCTGAAATCTGGCCGAGCGCTCCATGCAAGACGCCTGGTGATGAGAGGAAGAGCTTGCAGTGCTCTGACAGTCGTGTCTGCAATCTGCTGGCTTCACCCTGGCGGGATGGAAAGGAAAATGTCTTACGGTTATATTTCTCTTTTTGTGTGTGTGCGTGCAAAAGTGAATTCCTAGTTAACCTGGAAAGGGCACTTTCCCTCACCATGCTGTCTCAGAAACATACGCTTAAAATTAAGGCCACGGGGATTTTTGTTTTCTCAGATGATTTCCTTTGAGACAGAATATGCATCATTCATGACATGAAATTCTGGAGTTTTGGGAGGAAAACGTAGTCCTGCGATGGAATTTTCCAAAGGTAAAGATGATTTTGTTCCACCTCGCTGAACTGCAGAGCGGAGAGCTAAATGCGCAGGATATCTCAGATCTAAATACACGTGAGAATTGGGGAAGTGTAGATCAGGATCTGACCTTTACAGTTTCAAGCTTGGTAATCTTCAGCATTTTGCAACCGCCTTTATTGCTGTCACAGTTTGAACTCGTTCTGCACATCAAAATCCCTATGAAATTTGATAAAATCTGAAAGTAAGGCTGGACCTCATCGTCGCAGTTGAGGATTTAGGTGCTGTTGTTCCAGCAAAACCTGACCTTGCATGAGGTTATCCACTGCATGCTACGGACCTTGATCTTTGCATTCATAAAACCTGATAAAGGGCACAGTTCCAAGGCTCTGTGAAAAATTGGCTGTGCTTCTAAAATTTTATTCAGCAAGAAATCAGTGCTGTGCGTCACTGGTCAAAAGATGACTAAGCTCTGGTTATAAATGATATAAACGATAAGGATTTACAGCGAGATTATCCCACTTCTTACTCCTATTGAGTAATACCTTACTTCTTAACCAATTAATTAGAGATAAGCTAATATTTAAACCAGGTGTTTGCTGAAAAGCTTTGCTGACGAGAAATGTATTTATGTATATGTTAAGTGCTTTCTTGAATTAGGGCCAAAGTAGGAGGAGGCAGCAAGAGTCCAGGCTTTAGAGAGCATTTCTTGTACATCACATCGGCAGAGAAGACCTGTCCTCAGAGGTTACCTTAAAAATACTCATTTCCAAAACAAAGGGCTCTGGGTGAAATCCCAGCTTTACAGTAGCAAAAGCCCCAGCAACCTCAGTGGCCCCAGGATTTCATCAGACAGACAGACAGATCTTCTCCTTCTTTCAGTCTCCTGACACTTTGCTACGTGTTGAAAAATACGTTGCTGCCAGCCCTGTGATCGTGTCCCTGCTCTGCCTGCCTGTGGCCATTCGCAGCAGCCCGGTGACATCACGATGGCACAGATTTACATCCGCCTCCCCGAAAATGCGCAAAGAGGTAAAGGCACGATTCCAAGAAAATCCAGCTCTCCCTGCCTGGCACTAAATTAGGTTTATCAGCCATCGAACATAAGCTTTTCTCTGTATATGAAACACTGTTCCCTCACCCAGCCGTGCCACCGTGCTGTCAATTACCTAGTGATATACAGTGGGAAAAAAAAGAAAGATACGTAGCTCTTCCTTAGTAATGCACTGTTTTCAAAGTGCAGTAGAACCATTAACTAATTAATTTGCCCAATTAATCACTCAATAGCTACACACAGTGGTTGGGCAGAGCTGTGGGCTTCATCCTGTCAGGGGCTCAGCGTGCAAACTCCCGTCCTGTTCCTCTCTCTGACTCTGCTTGCTCAGGGCCACTGGCCTCTGGCTCGGCTGCGGTGGCCCAGAACCAGGCAACTGGAAAATACGGTTATTGTGGCTGCAAATTGGTTTGTGTTTGGAGTTTATGAGGGTTTTGGAAGTTAGAAAAGTCTCACCACCTTTTTTTAATTTATTTTGACAACTAGGGATATAAACTAATAAATAATAATATAATATCAACTTGCTTAAATATAAATATTTTGACAGCTACAAATATAAACTAATATAAACTAACTTGGTGTCTGTGATATAAAATGAAGTCGGCTCATGGGCAGGATTCTTTAATTACAAAGTGCTTTGTAATTGCTGCAGTTGCTTTATCACTGGAGTCATAAAGCTATTCTCAAGAGGAAAGAGACATTGGAGACGTTTTTAAGGGCCCTAAAGAATAACAGCTGGTTTGGGGATTTTTATGCTTAACAAGGGTCTTATTTCATTGCTGCAGACTCTTTTGAGATAAAAGGTTAAAATCTTGCTTTGGCGTAACACCCAAGAGCCAGCCTAGAAGTATCTGGGTGCTGTAAGTTAAAGTACAGACATGGCTATTTAAGGTTATTATATATATTTTCCTATGATAAAATGCAGCTTAAAATACTTCCATAACCTTTTTTTTTTTTTTTTTTGACAAGGTATGGTCATTGTTATGAGTCACCATAGTACTCAATCTGCAGTTTTTCAAAAGTAATCATGGCTTTCCCATTTGGCATAGCTTCTCAGAACAGTAAAGTAAATTATCTCTCACTTTCGTTCTGTGTACTCAGACACTGCACAGCAGGAAATGTAAGGTATTTAGTATTACAGTGGAACGGAAAGGACCAAAAAAGGCACAAATGCCATAACCTACGCAGGGTTTTATTCCAGCCAGCCAGTTAAGTGATCAAATTTTTGTTGGAAAGCCTGGCTTTCTAAATCTGCCATTTAAAACTAGAGCCAAGTCAGTGACACTGCACATAAAGGAGCATATGGAATGTGTGTAGAGGGGTGGAGGGAGATCCCGGTCCAGGGGCTGTCACCACGGGGACTGTGCTGTGGGAGAGGCAGGATTCGGGGCTCGGAGTGACCGAACTGCAGGTACCGGTGCTCCCGACACTGACTTCTCACAGCAGTTTAGCCAAATCACCTTAATCTTTCTATTTGCATCCCTGAAACTTCAGTTTTCCTTGCTGAGATTCCCTTGGCAGCTTTACTTCTTGCTATGCATGTATATGTATGCACAATATAAATATATATCTATATATGTACATCTCTAACCAGGCGAGGGGCTGACCTTGGCTGAGCCTTCCTAGTGCTCCTCTAATACAAATAATGAGGCCAAACCCACCCGCTTTTGACGCAGGAAGGATCTCGAAATCAAAGAAGTGTTGTTGTAACGTTTCTCGGGGTTAATGAGCTGAGAAATGGGTCACTGGAGGACGAAACCATCTGCCCCCAAGTGACTGGGACCTTCCTTCAGCGGGCGCGGGGTTGATGGTGTCACTAAAATTGGGAATAAACCACTTAACCCCAACGTAGCATTAAGAAGCAGATATTTATTTGGCGCCGGGCGTGTGGGGGATCATTCCTCCTGACGTGCACACCCTAAAACAAGCGTTCATCCTTTATATACCTTAAAGACACGAATATTCGTACATTTTCTGAGAAATCTCCGCTTTTTCGCCTATCTACTACATTCCCATAACTCTGGCTTTGCAAAACCACACTGCACACGCGCGGGGGTCTCGGTGGTCATTTGGGCAGTTAGCTCCCTGCTCCTTTTTCCCTTTTATGGTCACGAGTCTTTTGAGGACAATTTCTCCTCCTCAGATGTTTCCCAACTCTGTTGTCTGGCCAAGCTGTTTTTTCTTACCTGCCTTGAGCAATTCTGCCAGGATGTATCAATTTGCAAGGTTAGGGTAGCTTCTCTCTACACTTTAATCACTCAGGCTTCGTTAAATACAAAGTTAAACATTGTGTGATAAAAAACCCCCAAAACATTGGTTTGAAATTCAACATTTCCACCCTTTGAGACTTCCAAAGTAAGACCTCTTTGGGAGCCTCAACCGGATTGTATAATTCTGAGAATATTGTCGACTTCCAGGTGTCCGCCGTTGGGTATGACGTGACCATATAAGGGATAATTGCACGCTTCTCTTATCACTAATTGTTACAGGCCTCAACTTGCTGCTGGCAGGCCTCAGCGATCCGGCAGCGCCGGCACGGCCGGGCCCGAGTGCCTCCGTGGGGAAGATGGACGACGAGGGGTGAAGGGTGAGGGTCGGTGGCGGTCACGGTGCCTCAGCCCCGCGCTGGGTCCCGCTGGGGAGAAGCCGGTTGTAAAGCCGGTTGTCAAGCCCTGAAACACGACGCTCCCGCCAGCCTCGGGCCTTCCTCGCCCCGGCCGCCGGAACGGCCCTCAGGAGGCAGAGGGCGGGTGGCGGCCGGGGCCTCCCCGGGGCGGGCCCGCCTGAAGCGGCGGCGCGCGGCCTCCCCCGTGAGGCGGCGGGCGGGAGCGCGGCCGGTTGGCGGGAGCCCCCGGTGGCGGCGGCGGCCCCGCCCGGGGCGGTGTGACGCGCGTTGCCATGGCCACCGGTTTACGCTCCAGAGGGCCGGCGGGGGCGGGCGGGAGGGGCGGGCCGGGCCGTTCAGCACCAGGGCTGCCGCGGACAGCAGCGGCGGCGGCGGCGGCGGCGGCCCCGGCTCGGCGGCGCCTTCTCCCGGGGCCTGCGGAGGAGGAGCGGGGTCTCCTGCACGGTGAGTCCGGCCCCTCCGTGTCCCCCCGCCACACTTCCTGAGGGTGCCCCCCCGGCGCGGCACGGCGCGGCCCGGCCCGGCCCGGCCCGGCCCGGGGGTGGGGGTCTCTGCGTGCCGCGGCTGCCGAAACCCCCGGGGGGGCTCCCGGGAACGCGCCGGCGCCCGCTCGGCCCGAGCAGCCCGTGCCCGAGCTGCGGGATACCGGGGAGAGGCGGGGGGGGGGGGGGGGGGGGAAGCCACCGGTCTGTTCCGGATCCCTTGGAGGCGGTTGGGTTTAGTTACAAAACTTTGTACAACCTGGCGTGGTTGCCTCGGGGGTGGCCTTTCGCCTCTCTTCCTAAGGCGTTTTCCGTAAAAACTTTATCAACTTGTGAAAGGAGCAGTTTGGCAGATTGACAGTGTATGGTGGGGGGGGAGTGTGGTGCATGTGTGTTCTTGTTGCACGCGGGCTCTGTCTTACTATGGGCGTTCATCTGCATGAATCCTAAAAACTTCTCGAATTTTGGGCAAGACCTGCCTCACGAAATGAATAGTAGAAGTAGTAGAACCGTGTTACTCACTGCTTGCTGTCCGATCGGATGCTGGAAGCTCTATCACCTACTAGCCCTAGTACCCAAGGCCTTTCCTAGGTGTTCAGAAAGGGCCACCCGTGTTCCCCGGCGGGGTGGGAGCCTGGAGGTGATGGTCAGGCAGCAGGCTGGGATTCTCTGCCCTAAACTATTTGGAAGTGCTTTTCCAATAAGTGTGCCTGCGTGCAAAGCAAAGCTGGTTTCCAGCAACTCAGGGCCAGTACTCGGTATCTTCCCAGCCGGGAAGTCACTCTCCTGTGCTCGCTGCCTTCTCCCATCCACAAGCATGTCTCTTCGATACGCCTGTTAAGCCACTGCAAATCTTTAACCCCATTTATTATTCCGTCAAAAAGAGCATGGCTGACTACACAGGCGTACACATTGTCTTCCTCATGCTGCATTAACAATAACAGTTTGTTCATGCCTCCCATAAAAAGCAACAAGGTAGGTATGAATAATGATGTGGATCACTGTTAAAGGCCAAGAAATGAATAATAAATGAAAGTGAATCGAGAGCAGGGACTCTCCCACTCTTTATGCTCTTGCGTTCTCCTCAGAGACAGATGTGACTTGTGTATGTCCCATTCAGAAATGTAAAAACGATCCCCTCGTCCTCCTGCGTGCTGTGGCTGCAGCATCCAGGAGTAAGGAATAAGGGCTTGATCTGTGGAGGGTTGAATAGCAGAGTCTGTATTATGCCTTCTACTCCTTTATATCTCAGCCCTCCTGCATTCCCACAGCTTAGTTTAAAGAGAACAGTAGTAATTCCTTTAATTTGTTGTTGCTGCAGACCTTTGACCTCACAGGAGTGTTGCTTGCACACCGTCCCTGCTCAGCTATGCATTAGGGACATAACTTTACAGTAAATTTAGTTTTGTTGCCTCATTAGGCATCAGACATACAGCGCTGTAGTAAGGACTATGTGCTCTGTAATGATTCCGCTGCCAGAAGGAGAGATGTCTAACCTCGACCCTCGCAAGCAAAGGCCTGAACTTAAATTCCTGCCCCAGAGAGTGTATCAACAGCTCCTGCTCAAGTTCAGAAGTAACTGCTGGCGCAGCAGGGTCCAATAATTTATGATAATTTAAGTTCCTTGAAGGACCACTTTGAAATCACATTGAGATTGAGTTATTTTGGAGAGTAAATTAAGCAGCATTTAGGCTGGCAGTGGAAATTCATTCATTAATTAACACTGCTTGAAGGAATGAAATTCTACCTGTATTTTCAAAATGCTCCTAATCCGGATTGGTTTTACGGCTTTCCCAGTTCTGGGCTCTGATGATCAGACTCCATCCCCAGCTGTAGCTCTGGGACTCCTGGGTGTGGTCCAGGCTCCAGGATGGTTTTGGTCTGTGCCGTCAGCACTTGGCCACAGCGAGGGGTGAAAATGTTGGTAGCTTGTGCTCTGCTTTGCCTCTTTCCTTCATGCTGAGCAGCCATTGGTGGCTCACCCTGAGGTTATTGACAGTGTTTGTGGAGTTCCCACGAGCTTCACAGTCATCTGCATAAGGGGATGGAATTTGTCTTATGGATTTAGGACATAGGTATGTCTTACATGTCATATATATGCCTTGCATGTCTATGTTTAACTCCCACTGGTTTTAATGGATGAAGCTCAGCAAACAGTTGCCAGATTTGCAGGCAAAATTCACCATCCAACTATAGGTAACATGGAGTGGGGGGTGGTCCACCCAGAGTGGAAGTGAGCTCAGAATTTCTCTTACTGAAGTCAGGTGCCCAGCCATGCACATACTGGGCCAGTTCTGCTCTCATTTGCACCAGAGCAGTTTCTGGGGTGAGAACTGAAATTATGCCATTGGGATTCAAACATTTTAAAAAAAAGAGATCTTTTGAAAGTTACAGCCTGGCTTTTCTTTGCCACCACAATCTTCATGCAAAAATAATTATTCAGAACATCAGTAGAGAATCTAAGATACCACAGGGAATCAGCAAGGTACCTATTGTCTACTGCCATGCAGAATTAGAGTGCAGTACATAAAGGGAGAACACAGATGGCTGTAAAATTTGAGCATAATATTGAACATGATTTCTTGATGTTGCAGAATTGCTCACAGATAAACCATAATTTTGCGTTTTTTCTAGCCAAGATATTTTTGTGGCCCTAAAAACTGTTTCTTTCAGTACATTTTAACAAAAGAATGGGTTTCCTCCATAAAACACTACAAACTGGTACAGCAGATGTCAATTTATGTCAACATCAGCTGATTTTCTTCTCCATTACCCTTTCTGCTGAATCTTTGCTTATCTAGCAGGTCTTGTCTTCTTGACATCCAATGTCACGTTGAATGTTTTTTTGCATTTGGTGATAGAAAGCTTGACTCAGTCTTTCTCAAAAATTGGTGTCGTCATCCGCATGATGGTCATTATGCATTATTGATAGTGATGGAAAAGTCACGAATACACGCGTCCTTGCTGCAGGGCCTTAGCCTTTTCCTTTGGTTGATCATAGCTTTATCTTCTCTCTGCATTTTAGTAATAATGTCAACAGAGACATTTCATGCTGCCTTCACCACGAGAGAGTGGCACTACCCTGGCACCGGTGCTGCAGCCAAAATCCTTTTTCCTGATGTCGTTTGAGTGGAGTTATGCTGGTTTTTTACTTTATCACAGAATCCTAGAAAACATTTTATTATCAAAAAGCTATTTTCTAGGGGAATCCTAGCTCTTACTGATGCAGAATTAAGAGCAAACTCTTGTACAGCGAGTACTTTGAAGTTAATAAATAATTCATGTATTTTTCCTCACTTTTACAATGTAACTCATAAAACTGGGAAAATAACATTAAAAGGAAGTCCCAATAGTGTATTGACTAGTCAGAGAATAACTTTCTAATATAAGTATGGAAATTAATTCATAAAAATATGAATTATCTGCTAACATTATAAACACAAATAGTAATATAAACAAACAGTGGAAGACATAATAATCTTTGAACAGGACCCCAGCTTGCCCATTTCTGTGAAGGCTGCCAGCCAAGCCTCGTCCAGGGTACAGAAGGTTTTTCCAACTCAATTTAAACTCACCACTTGCTGTAGAGTCACAAAGAGCCTTTATTTGGAGGGATCCTAGACTGCTTAACAAATCAACCTGGAGCCTGTTCCCAGCGTTTGTGTCTTCTGCCATAAAATGAAAATACTTCTGGAGTGAAACGGGGTAATTGCTTAATAGCAAATACTTTTATAAAATATGCAGAGCAGAGCAGGAGAGGGCTTTATGGAACATGAGTGCATTTGTCTTCAGCTTTCTGGCTCACCCCAAGGAAAACTCTCCAAATCCATTGTACTACTGTAGGTACTATCAAAATCCACCCTCAATACTTCAGTGGCTCAGTACTGAATCAGAAGGAAAAAAAAAAAAAAAGCATTGCATTGATTGAATGAACTAAATGCAGCTTACAGCAAGGCTCAGCATTTTTTTGGTATGATCAGTAAAAAAGTGGAAATCCATTCAATTTACTGTGTGTGTTGTGTTGGAACCCTCTCAGAACAGACATGGCTGCAAACCTGCCGGTATCCTCTAATGATTTCATGACCAAGGCCGTCCCACAGGACAGGTTTTGGGGAGATTCTGCCCCTTTTGTAACTCGCCGGGTCTCCTTTGGTGTAGATGAGGGGAGGAAGCCTCTTGAGAGTTTTTGAGGAGAGCCTTGACTTTGTAACGCCCTCTATCTCCTGAAAACAGCCCAGAATTAGGACTGTAATGGCATGCTGCATAGCTCATCCCTCTTCCTCTGGCATTTGAAGAGGAGAGATAATTATGAAGATGGTTAATAGATGGAGAAGGAGGATTGTTTCATTCTTTACCTTGCCTGCTTTTGCTGCAGTTTAGTCATAATAATGAGAGTTTTTGATAAGTGAGCTTCGGATTGAGTCACTGGTATCTCAAGTGAGTAAATAGATTTTGGTATTAGTCTGAGGCGCTGAGCAGAGCAATCATGCACTGCTCTTTGGAGCTGGCGGGCAGAAAGGGGGAGGCAGGCATCTCTGGAGGGGGGAGAGCATCCTTGACTCGGGGGAATTACCTTGAGATGCCCTGGGTCAGCTGATGAGGTGGCCGAGCAACCTCCACGCTCACTGAGGCCCATGGGAGATGGAGGCACCCAGTAGGTTTGGGGGTCAATATGCCTCTTGGTGGAACCTGGGAGTGGGGACACCCCGGAGCAGTGACCGACGGGGGCTGTGCTCTCAGCAACGTTCGTGGCACGGCGCGTCGGAGGGGGAAGCCCAAGGCGCAGAGCTGTGCGCTGTCTCCTAGACCCCGCTGGTTCTCATTACAGTCTTTTGCTCGTTATGCACAGACACACAAGGGTAAAAGACTTTGAAATGAGTTCGTTGGTGCATAGCATCGCAATTCACATTTTGAATTCAAGAATAGGAAAATATTAGCTTTGAGACACAAGGTAATTGTTGACATAGTCGTTTTTATTTTTGTTTTTACTTCAGTTCAACAAATCCTGGAAACCACGAGTACAGAATAATGAAATGATGCACTTTTTCCTGTAATGATGGAGCCAATAAAAGGCAGCCATTGAGAATAATGTCCCAACAGCCAAAGCATTTCATCAATCTCAGCTGCTGCTTCTATGAACTTATTATATAATAATGAGTATTCTTCTACAAAAAAATATTAAGGTCTTCTCTCTCTCCTTCCCCTAAATATCACCAGGGGAAGCCATTAATTCTACTCTAGTGTTAATCTATTCCATCATGATGATATATCCATTAATGGATATCATATATCCATTAAACCTTCCACCCTCGCACAGAAAGAAATAACAATAGTTCATTGTTAAAAAGACTAAATGATGGTGGGGTTTTTTTTAGGTAACTGATTATATATTTGTCTGACTTTTCCTCCAGGAGTCCAGACTCCACATGCTGAGACTCTTTTATCTAAGCAGTCCAGAACCTCTTTTCCTTGCTATTGAAGACGTAACTGGCTTCTTGCTTTCAGGCTAACCAGAGCTCAGCCCTTGCCAGACTTAACCCTTTATTCCCAGATGCAAACATGAGCCATCACTGCACGGATTTGGGGAGCAAGTCAGGGAACATGCATTCATTCAATTAGTAGCCCATCATGAGTCGGAAAGAAAATGAAAGCTGCAGACAGGTCCTGGCACAGCAGACAGGTCCTCACAGAGTTGGAAAGCAAGTGCTGGGCTTCTGGCAGCAGTAAAACAGCATCTTCAGTGATAAAAATCTGACTGCTGTTGCATGGAGGAAAAATTCATAATATTCTTAATCATATGAATAATACAGTCCATACCTCCTTGGCCTATCGTTGCAGCTTTTCCTGCAGGTCATGCATGTATTTACACTCAAGTCATACTCGCAAAGTTATCTTTACTCAGAAGCATATAGACTTTCAGCATAAAAACTGAGGTTGTGGAACACAACTCAGCAACAAGGAGTAAATTCACACATATATCAAATCATAGAGTGGACAGGGCCCAGCTTGGGATAGTTAAGGAACCTCACGTAGGTGTTGTGAACTTTGTGGGATGGGGTGCTGGAATGGAGGGCTTTGAAGGAAAGCCTAAAAAAAGCTACCTAGCTGTCAGCATGTCTTTGAGAAACAAGTATAAAAAAGTGCCTTTATGAGAGCATACAAATATTTACAAAAATAGTTGTAATTCCTGCGTAGCCGGTCAATGGGCCATTCCAGCAACAGGCTGAAGCCTGGGCTTACTGTAAATGAACCAATAACCTAGTCTGCCAGGAAACAAAACCTTCCTGTCATCTGCACGCGTTTTTAGAAAGAATACGAAACCAGTACACAATTCATAATATTTGATTTTGCTGAGTTGTTCTCAACTATTCTAAAAAAATAGTTCTATTTTTTATATGATTCCACGACGTCCCTGCTAATTTGCATGTCTATTAATAATATTAAATTCTTATTCAAAATCCTGTAGAGAAAATAGCAAGTTTGTTAACATCCTTGCAGAGGATTAAGCATGGCCTGAAACCCAGAGCCTTTATAAGCACTTCTGTGCCTTTCCATTGCTTTTACCTTATCATTTCCAACTTAAAAGGCTATTGTTATGGCTGCCACATTGTAATGCATGATTTATTATGTACAGCAGGTGACTGGTAGCTAACCTTTATCTCAAAATGAATATTGTTGTTTGTTGGGGGCTTTCTTCCTGCAGCTTTCCCTGGGAGGTTCATGTTTCTGTCAGTGAGAAGATGACAATTCATATTTCTACCAAAGGATCCAGTGAGTCATCTTATTAACTCCGCTGAAATACATGCTTGCCAATCGTCCTGCCACGGTAAGTCTGTGGGATTTTGCATTTTCTTTGGAAATGTTATTCAGGAGTGAGTCCGTAGTACATTTGGTAGTAGAAATAATCTTTACCTAAAACAATAACTTCTCAGTGATGACCACGGCCCCAGATAGACCAAATATTGCATATCACACCTATTTTTTTTAAAGTTATTCAAGTATTTTGGAGCAAATGAGAAGACTAACTGTGCCTCATACCATGCTATTTACAAGGGCTTGGTTTGTTTGAACCTGGAGGCGGTGTAAGAAGGAACCTCATGTGTTTTTGGAACTGCTACAAAGGCATAATATCCCTGACCTTGAAAATGTTGCCCTGTGAGGGGATCCACATGCAGCTGAAAACGTGAGTCATGATGGAAAAATTCAACATCCAAAAAAAACCCAGATCTCCAGGATGACATAACACGGATTACGTATTCGTACTGATTGCCCAAAATTAAACTCCTTAGTTATTTTGTCCCTCCTGAGAACTCCCAGCTTGTCGAGCCAATATCCTGTAAGGTTCCAGCAGAGGTGTAGGTTACTCGGTTCCTTCTCCCAGCTTTGTGCCACAGGAGAGCGCGGCTGTGCTGCTCTGCAAATTGCTTCCATCTGGGAGAAGGGGTGGTGCAGGCTGGTACCCGACTCTGTTGCTTTTGCCTGTTCCTTGGGTTGAGTTGGAGAAAAGGTAGGACACATTTTTGTTGATAAAGTCTCTCCTTCTTTTCTGCTTACTTGTTCTGCCCTCGAAGGTGATATTCTGTGGCATAGTCCAAGCAAACTGCCTTCTGCTTAAGTGTATTTTGTGCACCATGCAACCTTATCTCACAGGAGAAGAGCATATGGCCTTGAGTTATTATTTGTTATTTCAGGGTAACTAGATGGTAACTGTACTGAAAACTTATGGCAACTCATGCGTTATCTCATGATAACAGGATAAATAAACAGTATCTTCACTGCATGCATTAACATTAATGGAAGGAAAAACTCATGAAAAACACTGTCAAACCAGTTTAAATATATCCCCATTTAGGATGCCCCAGATGTTTTACTGCTTCTACTTGTCTCGTATGCATTTAAATTATGACTGGGACTCCTTCCACGTTTGACATTCTTGCCTTCAGAGCTAATGCCAGCTGCAGTCCTTAAGTCACTGAGCATGCAAAATACTTTAAAATGTCCAGCTTAATAGAGAAATGTATCTTGGAATTAAAATAAAGCTTTAGCATGGAACTCATTAGTGGTGCATATACTGTGTATGCAACAAAACCAGTACGGAGATCTTAGGGGAGAATTGCAATAGTCTGAGCATCTCTGGGGTAACCCCCAAATGCTACAGCAGCTGACGAGACATTTTGCTTGATCTGCAACCTATTTCATGTGCAAACAATGTAAAGGCAATTGGAGCTTTAAAGTATCCCTTGTAATGGTTGTAAAACAGACAAATAGGGGAGCAGATAAAAGCAAAGGGAAGAGAATGGAGCTGACACGGCTGCACAAAACCTATTTCAGATGTATTCTGCTTGAGAATGCCCACACATTGCAAACGCTGTGGAAATACACTGAAGCAACATTATAGAGTATATACAAAGAGAATCTTAAACACTTTATCAGTAAAATACACGCTAAATTTGATGAGACTGTCCTCTAGACTGTAAGTATCTGTTTCTATGAAAGTTGTGTGGAACATGAAGACTATCACTAGTGTGGCAGGTTTTCTTCATTGAAGCCAGATCTGCTCTTATTTTTTTGATGAAGCTGATGTACGGCAGAGTGCTAAGAGGTGATTAACTAAATCTTTTAGCATCATCATAAAACCAAACTTGTAGTTGTTTGGTCCAAACTCTGCTGAAGAAAATTAGAGCCTCTATTTTCAATATAAAAATAAATAATACAAATTAGCAAAACTATGTTTAATGATCCCACAGTAACTAAACTTTTTTCAACATTGCAACCACTTCATCAGCTGAAGGTGAGGTGACCACTCAGGGACAAGTTGGAACTTGAATCAGGAAAATATTTTTCTAACCTTATAATAAGGATAATATATCACAAAACTTGACTAGGCCTGATCCATCTTAGTCTGTGCTTTTCTAGCCAGTATATGTAAAAGAAAACACCATGAATACTACTTTTCCTCGTCACTTTATCTGACAGAGATATTAAATCAGGCAGGATTCAGGGCCCATTGCAGTTTATAGTACCATTTTAAATCCCATAAACAAAAAACTAAGAAAAATCGCTAGGAGAGAGTCTCAGTAAGTTACAAATACTGATGAAGTGAGGAAAAAAACCCTCTTTCAATACACAATTTCAGAGGCTATTTGTTCCTTTGACTGCCACGATGCTAGTGTTTATGCAGGTTTCCATTTGCTCCGTACAGACTTTTAAGATAGGAAAGCACTGAATGTGAAACATGTGAGGTGCTTTTAGGTATTCATGGGGAAGAAGTGACAGAAACTCAATTCTTTGACAGGGCACAGCAGGGCAGATCTTCACATATATGGTTACCCTAAATGGTGTAATGCTGCTCTGGCAAAGGGGCAGTGAGCTATAGCTGCCTCCAGGGATCATCCTCCATGGCAAACATCACCAGTTTCCAAAGAATAAAGGGATTTTCCAGCCTCTTTTCCCATTAACTGACCCAACTCCAGCTCTTGCTTGCGTTTGGCTTCGTCTGGCTGCTGTGGCTATGTGCAGTGAGTTGTCTTCCCTTCATCCCTTGATCTCTCTTGTTTTATACAACACTTTGACTAATTGTAGCCTCGATACTGCTGCTGATTTATTGTAACTGAGGCTTACTTGCATTAATAATAACTCCCGACGTTAGCCTGAGCACTTTGGTAAATAAATTTGCCACTGTTTCAAGGCATAAGTTTCCTAATGACTGTAACATTGCCTGGAAATTGTTCTTGTGGCCAGAAAAGATTATGGAAAAGAACAAGAGAAACTCCTTCTAGGAAAGTGCAGGGTTATGTACTGGGTTGCAAACTGGAAGCAAAATAGTAAATAATAATAATAAAAAAGTTTATTTCGGTCTATCTGTAAACTAATTATATTCTTGACAACTTAATTCCTGTTTTTCGTAGGACATTTTCCTTCCTTGTCAAAGTTGAAGGCATTATTTCAGCACAGAATTCTTAGTATTTATCATAAGACATTTCTGAGATATTAATGTTGAACTCACAAAGCATCACCAGATTCTCCAGGAATCACTTTAGAGAAATGACATTTTGAGGTACGACTGTTCAACACGAAAGAGATATTTACTGACATTACCTTTTCCTGTCATTTTTAAATCTTAGTATATTGCAATAAAATCTAAAATAACTAAAAACATGTAGCAATAAAGGAAGGATTTCTAAGCTTATTTAGGGATACTTCCATCTTCTGACTTTCAAAAAGTGTTTGAAGAGGGTCCTTCTGCTAAAAAAGGGGATTGAATTTCCACGTTCCCCTCTCTAAGCCCTTTCTTTTACAGCACAGTGTTAACCTTGGAAAGCTCTCTCAAAGTTTTGCAATATTAGACAAAGCACGTAACAAAAACTACTGCTTGTACAACAATTCTGACAGCTCTTAAGTTTGCTAGTAGATTGTTAGAACTGGTCCACCATAATCTGATGCAATAATAACACAGATGACAAGCGTGGCAACAAAAAAAAGTTACTACAAAACCCTCTTCTCCCAACCTTCTCACTCCACCCAGTGTTGTGCTGCTTCCAAGATTCACAGTGACTTTCTGTAACAGCTGGGTTTTATGATGAACATGTCCTGGGATGTCATAAAGGCTGTGAAGGATGGACAGAAGTTTTTTGTAATAATAGTTTGTGGTAATAAGGGAATAAGCATGGAATCATCATAATAAATAGCTAATGGTAACGTCATGACCGTGTAAAATAGGCAGTGCTATGGATGGCAGTTTCTCTCCGCATCAGTTCACACGTTGTATCTTCTAAATGCCTGCAGGAATGTGTGTATTTCTGAGTATGTATGCAAACATATATACATTTGTGTGTTATATATATGGAGTTACATGCTACATAAACAACACCAGGAACTATGTGGTTGTGCCAGAGCTATAGGACTGAATCCAAGACCTTCACACCATCAGCTCAGTGGCGATTAAACTCCCAACTTTGGTCCTGGTTTAGTCAACTTTTAAAGCATGCATTTAACTGCAAACATATGGTTAGTTCCATCCTTTAATGAGGCCAGAAAGGTACTTGAAATTACCTGTGCTCTTGATTAGCTTGCTTGGGAGCTGAAACTACAGTAGAAGTATGTGAAAAATAGCCCCGTAATATTCCCAAGCCATTTGTCAGTTCACAAGTTACTTGAAATTACTAAAATATTCCAGAATGTGGAATCTGAAGGCGAGGGAAGGAAAACATATGACAACGTACATATGTAGTCACTACTGATTAAGAAACAACAGTGTAGACTTTTCGGTAGTGTTGTTACTCGGCATGATTTTATTTTTTATTCTTGAGCTTTAGCTGAAAAAATATGTTTTACCATCTGTCTGCAGAAACATTTCTCGATGTTTCAGTAGTACGTTTGCAGTGCTGGCAGGTACCCAAAAGTCACGTCTTCCACAGGGTTGGTGACTCACTGAGCTGTTTCAGATTGCACCTGACCACCACCTGAGTTTCTCATCTCCAGACACTTTTCCTCAGTCCCCCCAAAGCCCAGCTTTGCATCAGCCTGGCTGGGAGACACAGCTTGGTCTGGGCAGCGGTCCCGATTGCTGCCTCCTGAGAAACAGCCATCTACCTGCAGGGGATTTCATAATTTTTCTGTGGAAAATAGATTATGAAGTTCAGTGTCATGGTACAGTTCCTATCCTGTTTGTATGCAGTATTAAGAAATACAGTGATCTTTATTTTTGTATTCTTTTTAGGTGCTCAGGGAGTGTTTCAACAGCAATGATCTATCTACACTCCCTTGCTATGTAACAATTTCTTTATTGCAATTATTTTAAAATTATTTCTAGTTTCCCTGAATTCTCTCTGAACTAAGCTTGCACAAACCCAACAGAAATATTCTTAAAACAAGCCTTAGCTAACACATGCAACATTAAAGGAGAAAGCAAAATTATAATGTTTGTGCAGAAAAAAGAAATTCCTTTCAGTAATCAAAGCTGTTTTCAGTATCTGTACTTCCATCTACAAACCATCTAAACAGCAGCTTCCCATGGGTTGGGGATATCCATATCTGACTCAGGAGCGTAAAGAAGTGCCCAAAATAACTGTATTGACTAAAGAATTTTTGCTCTCTTGAGCGATGATGAAAGGTCCCACTCTGTCCATAAATGTTCTCTTCCTTCACCCGTAGCTCAGAGCAGCAAACACAGCTTCAAACAACACACTGAGCCACAGCAGCCAAGCACTGGGGTTAATCAGAAAGTTATCAGTAAATCACAATAGCTGCTTGTGAGTTATCATGCGATTTATGAAATAATATTAAAAAATGGTATGATGGGATAGCAATAAACCTTTCTGATTAACTGTCTGAGCATTAACTACCCCAAAAGAACCGAGGAAGCATAAGCAGGCAAGAGGGGACACAGAATGAAGTGATGCCTGTGGATTCTGGAAGTTTTTTAGCCCGCTGAACTGGTTCTGTTCTGTAACACTGACATTAACGTCAGGAGACAGTAAGATGAAGGGTTTGCGTCTTTCATTACGCCCTGGACACCTATGGCCCAACAATGTTTTTCGTATTTCCTGAAATGCACTTCTTATTTACTTACTGTAATCACACCTAATTATGTAATTGTGTGATTCTGTTTAATTATATTCACAATATACATAAATAACATTTAAAAAATAAAGCTTTTGGATTCCCATTACAAAAAATTAATTAAAATAAAGTTTGCATATGATCGATTAGAAACATTTTAAAACCAATATTGTGGGGTTTGCACCTTTTTTTCCCCTCATTGTAAAAAGTAAATAAATTATCCGTGCTAAGGTCTGTTTGATTGCTAAATATGGTGATATGAAGACAAGATGTAATTTTAAACCGAGGAATTCCAGAGCCTGAGCTTTATCCAGTGTATTCTATAGGTGCTTCTTTACAGGCTTTCTTGAGAAGTTTTATGAGAAGTTTTATGAGAAGTTTTAGAGTATCAGTGCAGACTGGAAGGAGTTTTCTTATCAGTTCTGCAAAGCATAACTTGGAGCACTGATACATTAATGTAGGAACATAGTCAATGGCTTAGAAGGAAAATATTTTGCCTCAGAAACATAGTGGAAATGGCTTAACAATTATTGGATATCCAGTTACTAACCCGTAACAAGTGGTATTAAAGGATGTGCACATATAGATGATCCATAGAGACTAAAGTACATCCAAGGCATACGACTAGATAAACAATGAGCATGTTGCATCATTTCTGCTTTTTAAAAATCTTCCTGGTCTTTCAGTAGTTTTAAGTATGCAAGTCACAGAAGATAGAGGGAGATTTCTAGGCAGGATAGAAGGAACAAATTTGCTCATTTTAGCTCTTCACAGTGAAATTTATTCGGAGTTTCATTATAACCACCAAGTATTTCATGTTATTAACCTCTGAGTAGTTTTAAATGAAGCCTATATGGTTTACTGCATTTATTTGAGTCATGGATTATACAATAACACAATGGTTTCTCAGCAGGATTAAAACCCAAGTACATTAAAATTCAATTAAAAGCCTGTGACAAGTGCAGCGGTTGACTCAGACTCTTATCTGGGATTGTGTCTCTGTAAAATGAACTTTGTCACTGCACTGAGGAAGGAAGATATATTTTTGTTATAACTGAATGAAATGTCAGGCTCTCTTGTATTTGAGCAAGTTCTAACATTTGTCTCTTAATTTCTGTTCCTCCCTAGTTCGCCAACTGACATCACAATGACTGAGGACTTAGACCACAGATTCAGTAGTCTCACCTGGGATCAGATTAAAATCCTGGATCAAGTTTTAGCTGAGGCCATACCTATTCATGGGAGAGGAAATTTCCCAACACTGGACGTAAAGCCGAAGGATATCATTCATGTGGTAAAGGAACAGCTCATTGAAAAGCAGATCAACGTTAGAGACATCCGCCTGAACGGTTCGACAGCCAGTCACATCCTAGTAAAGCAGAATGGAACCAGTTACAAGGACCTGGACATCATTTTTGGGGTGGAGCTCCCAAGTGAGCTGGAGTTCCAGGTTGTTAAGGAAGCAGTTCTTAATTGCCTGTTGGACTTCTTGCCAAAATGCGTTAATAAGGAAAAAATCACTGCCCAGACGATGAAAGATGCCTACGTGCAGAAGATGGTCAAAGTCTCCACCGACCACGATCGCTGGAGCCTCATCTCGCTGTCAAACAACAGCGGCAAGAACGTAGAATTAAAGTTTGTCAACTCGCTGAGACGGCAGTTTGAGTTCAGCGTGGACTCCTTCCAAATCATCCTGGACTCCATACTGAACGTTTACAGAGCAAGGGACTGCAAACTGACGGAAGATTCTCACCCCACTGTCATCGCCGAGAGTATGTACGGAGACTTCAACGAAGCAATGGACCACTTAAAATACAAACTGATTTCCACAAGGAACCCGGAGGAGATCCGAGGAGGCGGTCTCCTGAAGTACAGCAATCTCCTGGTGCGTGACTTTAAGCCGGCAGATGAGGCTGAAATTAAATCTCTGGAACGTTACATGTGCTCCAGGTTCTTCATTGATTTTCCAGATGTTGCTGAGCAGCAAAGGAAAATTGAGTCATACCTGCGCAACCACTTCATTGGGGAAGAGAAAAGCAAGTATGACTACTTGATGACTCTGCGTGGAGTTGTAAACGAGAGCACAGTCTGCCTCATGGGACACGAGCGAAGACAAACTCTGAACATGATCACAATTTTGGCTTTAAAAGTACTCGGAGAACAAAATATCATCCCAAATGCAGCCAATGTAACATGCTATTATCAGCCTGCTCCATATATCAGTGACAGAAACTTCAGCAATTACTACATTGCTCATGGACAACCGCCCATCATCTACCAGCCATACCCATTCCACATACAGATGCAAAGCGGCATGGTTTAGGAACACGATAACCTCCTCAGCACTTACACTCCTCTCTCTTTGCAGTTCTCTCCGTAATAAAGGCCTCATTAAAGCAAGTTTTATCATCACTTTTGATTTAAGGACATATTTTTGTGCAAGTTGCCAAAGTTATTTGGTTGATCAATGTCTAAATCACCGTTAAGCAGATCGTAAAATAAGTGAAATGGCTATCATTCATGAAGTATTTATACCCCTACGTGTGTTTGGGCTATACTCTTTTTGGGTTTTTTTTTCAATGAAAAGAGAAGGATAGAAATTATTCTAATTTTATAAAATGAAATGCACTAAGTTCTGGGTTCTAAAAAATTCTTAAGATGAATTTAAATAGTGTAAATGAAAAATGAAGCCAATAAAATACCTCTCAGTAGAAATGCCTGATTTTAGAAGTGATAGTGTTCTGGGTATGGTGAAGTAGATCATCCATCAGTTATACCCATGCAGTTCCAGCAACATTTATTTGCAGCACCTTTTGCAAATGCGCATTGATGGGCTGTCTCTTGGTGGTTTGAGCTCTGCTTTACAGGCTCGGGTCTGATCACTCTTCAGGTCCAATCAGACACGTGAGGTCCCTCTCCTCACCAGAGTACTGTTTAGTAAGGGTTAGCAGGAAACATCCCTCCCAAGAACAGACTCAGCAGATTTTGTGCATCCAGAATTTCCACTGATCCGAGTGAGAGACTTGGCAGCTTAAGTAATGCAGTGTTGGACCCCAGGATATGCCTCACAGATAATGAAAGTTGTAAGACATACAACTATTCTGATTAAATTGGTCTTGAAAAACAAGGTAATAAAATGAGAAAGGTGAAAATTGAGCACATAGGGCTTGCTTTCTATTGCTGATTTGTTATCGATCAGAGGTGCGTTAATGCATAATAAACGGAGTCAGGAAAAAAAACAAAAAGCCCAGGACTACGTTGTTTTTAGGTGAATTAAAACAAATCCTTGGCAGTGGCATTTGAAAAAAAATATTTTATACTAGCGATGTCCTGTATATGTTTAGATACTTGCACACATACACTAGCAGCAAATGATTTCTCCTATGATCAGGAAGTAAAACGTTAATTACAAGTTTGTGTGTGTGTGTTTACCAAAGATCAGTTTTAAACATGTCACATAAGTGCCTCCCTGTGCCAGTGGCTCCGTGAACGTCGTCATGCTGTTGGCAATCACGCTAGAGAGCTCCTGAAAGCCCCTGAAAGGGGAACGTGTGCCCTTGGCACCGCACTGCTGGGTCGCCGAGCGCTTGTAGCGCTGGAGGTCGGAGAGCGCGTGCCGCTTCCGTCAGCAGGAGCAGCTCTGGGACACCTGGATCAAGGGTCTTCTCACCGAAACTCCTCCGGGTTAGACGCTGAATAAGGTACAAGAGGAGTAGTATGAAAAGGAGATTTAGAATGGGTGCGGTTGTAAAATTGGAGCAGCCAGCTGGAAATGCAAGCGGTAGAGTTTCTTCCATCTGATGCTTAACATCACCGTGTCGTACTACGAGTTCATTGCTGGTGCATCACTGCATCCTCATCCTCCCCGCGTTTAAAAACGATGGCATTTTATCTATTTACAGCAGGTGTCAGGTCTTAGAAATTTCTTCTACTTGGGAAAGAGTGTTTGATTTATTTTACACAGAAATAGGCTACATACTGCTATTTTAAATCAAACATTTCTAAAATTTCTAAGGTCTATGAAGTCCTATTGCCAGTGAAATGTAGCTTTCCCCTTTTCCCATTATATCCCTGTACAGTAGAACAAAGAGCTGTTTAAAGACAACTTTGCTGACCATCATCACTAAAGTCAACTCTTTTCTGTAAAATATAGTGCAAAAACCAATGTTTCTGCAATGTAAGAAGGGTATACTAATCTACTTGGAAGCTGATTCATTTTGTGATGTCTTTCACTATTATTTTTGCTGATTTTTCAAATGTGCCCAATTCCGTGTCTAAAAGCACACTCTATTTCACTCCACGAGTATCTTTCCATTGGCTAAACGATATTTAATAAAATCAGCAATTCTAATTGCTATGTTATCAGATATGAAAACACTATATTTGCATGTAAGCACTTCTAGGGAATTCCCCCTGTCAGAAGCAAAATGGAGTGAAACATGATGGATTTTTTTTTTTTTTTAATTGAGCAGTTTAGATTACAAAGGGAACCTTTAAATTTAGTTTGGTATTTGCCAAATTAAATAGCACTGTGAAATTCTATAAGAGCCTTACGTAGGTTATGTCCCTGCTAACACTCAGCACGTGTGAGCTGTGGGGCTGAAGAGCTGGGAGCTGGACTGGGCACAGCTGGGACTTTCCAATGGATCTGCAGGAGTCAGGCATCCAAATTCCTTGAGTTTCAGGAGGAACTGGGCTCTTAAACTCCCTAAATTTGTTTGAAAAAATCTTGGTCCATCTGCATTGGCCTGTGACCTTGATGTAATGTAGCCGCATTGACTTATTACTCCTCCGCTCCTGGTTTCCTTGCTTGCTGGGTGGAGAAATGGGTTGATCTTCTCAAGAGCTGGGAAACAGGGCAGCCAAGAAGGAGCATTTTCAACATGTCATATATAGGCAATGATCCATCACCCCGTGAAGTATTTCAAAAAGTGGATTTTTTTAACCAACAGGTAGAAATATGTATCACCCTGCATAAAGGACTATAATTCTTTTCTGAATCAGGCATTGTGAAAAGTATCAGGAATGGTGAAATAGCTCTGAATTTGTATAAACCAGCCTGTTGACTTGCACAACAACTGTTACTTAAATATATATATTTAATTCTGTTACACCTCTGTTTATACATCCAGGTTAGATGACGAAGGACTCAGTCAAAGTCCATGGAGTTAGGGGGAAGAACCCACCTAACTCTGATGAGCTTTGTGTGAGACCCAAAAAAGAGTAAAAGACTTAGGGGAGTACCTGCAGGTAAAGGTACAAAGACATCAATATGCAAAAATGTCTCAGGTATAAATAAACCCTTTAAATTTATTGAAAAAGGTCTTGTATTTCTTACCTAGAGGTAGCAATTTTGAAGGTTAAGTGAGGTTTATGAGTTTATATATGCTTACAAGTATAAAATCTCACGTATCTACACATACACGGGCAATTAACAAAATCTGATGGTTTAAAATATTTCCTTCCAAATGTTATATTGATACCTGGCAGCAGTACTTGACCTGGAGATTTTTTTTTTCAAGGTAGTAGTGGTTCTGTAAACTCATGTTAAAAAGGGGATGATGTGTAGACTGCTGCTTGCAAAACATTGATATCAATGTGTAAGATGAAATATTGTAACCTCTTCTCCAGTTGTTACTGATTTTACTTTGTGCAGATATAAATCCACAAAGAATTGAGAGAGTTTTCTCGGTACCAGTCTCCTGAGCTTCATGTTTACATTATAATCGTATCTTGTTGTTACAATCTGTTCAATAATTATAATACCTGGAAATTGTAATGCTGATTTTATTTAATCACATAAAACTTAATGTTTACAGCTTAAAGTAATCTAATGTTGTCAGGACCTAAGTGTTAAAGTTTCAAGTGCTTTCCTAAAAAATGTCATTTGAATTTTGTGTTATATTGTAAAAGGCCTATTTGAAGCATCTACTTTATGGTAGTTTCTTTAAAATGTAATTTGTGAGCTTTATACTCGACACATTACACAGGTTTTGGGTAAAAGAAATGTAAAATTGTCCTCTGTCGAGATATCGTCTGTTGTGTTACACTGAGCCTGCAGATCTGTGAAATAATGGATCTGATGTACCACCGTGTCACTTCAATTTTCTAGCTGTGTAATTTGACTGATGGGAGAGAAGTTACATCAACATAAATTCGGAGTTACACAGGTGTGTATCCAATATGATTTGTAGAAATATCTGGAGAAAGGACATCAGAGAGAGTTTGGCCAGTCAGCATGATTCTTACAGCTCAGTTTTTGTTTGATACGTTTTTCTATTAAACTAAACAAACGGAAGGCTATTCAGGACAAAGCTGTTGCAAATGAAAGAAGTATTTCACTTAATGTGCCATCTGAAGCTGTTGAAAAAATACTGTAATGCTAAAAATGTGTACTAATCACACAAATGTGTAGGTCATTAGTCCACAGTGTTGACTAGTGCCTTTGGGTATTTGGGGAGCGATCATTAAAATAACTTTCTTGTTTAACGTATGGTTTGTTTGGAATACCTTCATTATTCTGGTTGGACATCAATTCTAGCATGCAGACTCCTTCCAGCAGCCAGACTGGCAGATTATACCTGCAAAAATGCTAAAGATTCGGTTACGGTTCGTTAGGTCAATAAGCCACTAACTCAGATTTACCGCTGATCCGCTGTCAGACCCGCGCTGCAGGTTACAGAACAACCAGATTCTCATGAATATTTTTGATACATTTGCATGGCTCTATGCTAGTTGTCAAATAGGTTTGTGTCAAATATTCACATTTTAAGTGCCTAGATATATATTTATGTAATAAAAACATGACTGTCTGCTGGGTAAATAAAATTCATACTTAACTTGACAAACAATTTGACTTTACATATGCCTAGAAATACATTTTACCTACACTGAATGCACATTGCCATAAATCTAAACTCATGTTTATCCAAGCTATAGACTTTCTGTTGAGTATGAACGTGGCCAATGCCAGTGATGTTGGCCCAAGGTCAGAGAAACTCCTACAAACTCCAAGTTTTCAGTTGGGCGACATAACCACATTCATCACTATTAGATTTGTGGTTGCTCACTTGGATTTTCTGGGTTTGGTGGTTTTTTGGTTGGTTGGGGTTTTTTTTTTTTTGTTTTATGGGCTGGGTTTTGGACTACTCCTTATTAACTTAATCATGTTTTTTAAAAAGAACAAGACAATATTGTTCTTTCTTCCTGGGGGTGTCAATAGACTGTTAGATCCTATGGAGCATCCAGAGCCTTACAGAGGAGGGGAAGGAACATGCTGGAGGTTTTAGCCCCGTGTGAGAGCTCAGAAATTCCTGATTTGGGTGTTTATTGCCTTTTAGCCTCTTGCGGTGTTGACTGTGCAGTAAAGAGGCTCACTGTGGTTCGCACACGACAAATTTGATGGGAATGGGGAGGAGAAGCAGCCAGGGTTGGTGCCGCAGCCTGAGGATGAGGAGGAGCTCCCTTGCCAGCCACATCGAGCTGCGCCCCAAAGCCCCTCTGCTATCAAACACCCGATGAGATTCCTCTCCACTTTAGTAACACTCATAAATTGACTCAAAATGGGCTTTAACGTTTTACCACTTTGCTTCATGCATGCGCAGCCAGCTCTGCTCAGCTCTCCCGTGGGTACCCGGTGCCGTCCCGAGCTCTGGGTGCGGGAGGGCAGCTAGACACCCATAGTCTGTGGAAACCTTTTCTTTTTTTTAAACGTTGCTCAAAACATGCCCTTTCACTTGCATTTCATAGTGGAATTGATACATTTTTGTAAATGCCTTCCCATTTTTTTAACCAGTAATAACCATTTAATCATAATTTCATTTCCTGGCTATTTCTTTTCTTTTATACAGCCAGATTTTAAATAGTCTGCCTCTTAATAAAACGGTAAGTGGGGAAATGGGAAGGCAGCCCACATAGGGATTTTCCTTTCCTTAAATATTCACCAGACACTTTCCTGAGGAATTAAAAATCTAAGGAAATAAATGAAGGTAGCGGAGGGCTGTTTTGTTTTCTAGTCCCTGCCACCCCCCACTTTTTCTGCTCCATCAGTCTCCATCATTAAATACTATTTCATAAGCAAGTGATTTTCTTCTTACCAGCTGCTTCCATATTCAGCTCCATTTCATCTTCTACCATTGAAGAACCTGTGTTTCTGAAATCACAATTGGTTACCATGGAAAGCAACTCAATACCGTAATAAATACACTCAAAGGATGCTCACTCAGCTATGTATTACAAAATAAAAATGAAAAAAAAGTCCTCCAGAGAACTGGATCCAGATCACGTGCATATATGTTTATGGGCAAGTATGTGCTTGTATGTACACAGGTCAATGTAATTTTTTATGATATTTTCCTTGCATGCTGGGTATATGTGAATGCAAACAGCATAGCAAACCCCACTGAGATGCAGCCCTGCTCCCTCACAAGCCTGCCCTCCAATATGAGCCCCATTTTCCCCATCTTATATTTCATTTTACCGTAAATATTCTCATCCTGTTGTTGATACGAATTTATTTTGCACTCGTTCTGTTTTGCTTTCTGGAATCGACAGGAACATGATGCTGCCCATATGTTCCTGTATTTCTGCACACACACACACACAACCGGCAGCATTTCCGCGGCCTCGGAGCTGCCGTCCCGTTTTCCCCGCGGAGGAGAGGTGGTGTTGGGAGCACAAGTTTCGGCGCAAGACGTTGATGCAACCCTGCGGTGCTCTCGCCATTTATGCCAACAATATCTTCCTCCAGCATTTTATCAGCTCCTGACATTTCCCAGACAATAGGCTGAAATTGCGGCTCGTAGTTTTGCCTAAAGGATAAAAATGGATGTTGAAATATATCTCTTTTTATTGTATTGCTGCTTATCCCTGGCAGTTCCCACATAATGACATTTTCCAATCAAGGCTCTGGATTCATCACCTGCCTGCAATAGCTTATATACCCCACCAGGTCAGAAGAAAGAGCTGTGAACTTCTCGTATTAAAGTACAAACAACTCGTTACACTTCTAAAGAAGTTGATTAAACTGTAAGCTCCAGCCCAAACACTCAGTCATGTTTTCAATGAAGAGGCAAAAAGATGACCATAAGAAACGCCATCGTAGCTGTCGAGTTTAATCGTGTGGGACAAGCACAGCTGGTCTAACACTAAACTCTAAATAATTTATTGCATCGATTAGCTCTTTCATTAAATAATGTATTCAGTCAATGAATTTCTCAACTCTTATGATAGGAAACAAGAGCGTCAGAAGTTTTTACATCCCATGTGCCAGCCAGGCACATGCTTCACACGGCTCCCACGGGGGCTGCCCACAGAGACACAGCCAGGTGTACGTTTTTGTGCTTTTCTGAACTGAAATGTGATTCTTTTTCCCATGGTTTCTAAGTAAGGTCATAACAAGAAAACAGGTCAGAGTACAAAACCTAACAAAAACCTGTGGGAGAAGCATGTTTTAGGTAAAAGTTTGGCTCCCCTTGTAATCAAGGTTATTAAGTTAGACTCGAAAGCAGAGCTACAATAAAACATATTAAAACCAAAAATGTTTAAAAATGTGAAGTGATTTTGTTCTTCAGGTTTAAAAACTGAGTGATTTGTCTTTATTATCAACATCTTTAGATAAAAACATTTTTTGTTCTCTTCTTGCTTACTTTGCTTCTGGCACTTTCTTCCCCCTGCCCCCCCCCCCCCCCCCCCCCCATGTTTTTGCTCCCTGCTTTACCTCCCCTTTTGTACTGGGATGCCCTTAAAACACAGAGCAGTGTCAAAACCCTCCCTCCTACACATCCAGTGAATACATCTGGGCTGATGCCCCATCCTGAGGGTTTTGCAGGGACAATACAGGGAACCCCATCACGTGAAGTTCAATTCAGTGTTTGGGCACTATAAAAAATGCATCGATCTCCCCTGTTACTGATGTTAAATAGCAGAATGAAAATCATCTAAGGGCATTTTGGCTTTCACGGTGATTTGGATTTGCATAACAGTGTATTAGTCAATACATGTTTGTGTGAAACAACAAAAGGAAAATAGTTTATTTTATAAAGTAAGGCTGACTAATGAAATGTTGCCGTGGCAGCTGGGTCCCATGGCAGCGAAGGGAGGGGCCTCTGCTTTGGGGCTCATGCTGTGGTCTGGGCAAATGGATGTATGTGCTGAATGTAGACGTGGTCACTGCTGGAGCTGAGAGGCGATAAATAATTTAACTATTTCCTCATTGTTGTATAATTGTGAATACTCAAGTCATGGGACTATTTTCAATTATTATTATGTCATTAATCATCCCTTATTAAATAATTGTGCTCTTCTCTACCTTCCTTCACTGATGCACGGAGACTTTGTGCCGTGATGGCGTGAAAATAAAAATACAGGCACTGAAATGCCACCCCCTGGTAACTATCAGAGTATCTCAGTGGTTGTGCTCTCTAAAGCAGCAGTTCTCCCAGCGAACAGCTTCTGAGTTAAAATGGTGGAGAGAAATCAGTTTGAAGAATACAGCATTTTCTTTAACACCTGCTTGAAAATATTACAGATTTTATTAGCCATTTAGCTCTGTTACTTTAACAGCATTAAGTCTTCAAATCCTTGTAGAGGGCTGGCAATCAGCCCAAAGGGCTCTAAGGTTGCTTAAAATCAGTGCAAAAGTGTTTCCTGGCTCTGCCCTGCTAGTCCACCCCATGAACCGGAGCAGTAACCCCCTCCTTTGCATACGTGTATGCTTTGAAAGAACCAGCAAAGGCAGCAGAGCTGGAAATTGTGCATGCAAAGGTTTTGTGCAGCTCCTGCTAACAGTGATTGACTACAGTTTTACAGTATTAAGTTGCAGAGCTCAATAAAAAGTAGGTAAGAAGGCTGGAGTAAATAAGAGAACAATAAAGATAGAGGCTTTGGTGTTTTTTTCAATCACAGTTGCATCTTAGACACTGTAAAAGCCAATTTTGGAGCTACTGGAAGTCATTAGAAATCCTCCTTTCAGTATTGATGGGGGTTGGATCAGGCTCAGCCTTGTGCACATGGCTTTCCGCTTCTGATTTAATACGAAGGGAAGATTTTGAGATTGCTTTTCATTTCAAAATGTGTGTTCTCCTTCTCCCCTCTTCTCCCCATTTCCCATTTGAAGCCTCCACCAGGCTGGTTGTTACAGCCCACGCTGACGACCCCACCAGCAGCTCAGACTTGCGCAAACACCAAGGCCACGACTCGACCCCAGCTGCTGCAGCTCGTGGCCAGTAGCCACCTGCTTTTACCCCCTTACGTGAGTTGGTTTTCTTGCCTGTTAAAATGAGAAGGGGAATACATGCATTTAATCAACCTGAAAATGAAGTACGCAGCATTAATGGAGGTAGCAGAGCAGCTGAATCAAATAGAGCCCTCTGCTTCGGCAAAAAAGTCAAAATAATTGAAGTTGCAAACCACAACAGCAGAATGAGCATGTATGAGTGATTTTTCCCTGTGGATAGATTCCTTCCCAAACCCTGGCTTGTTTAAAGCACGGGCATCCCCCAGACCAGGACCATCAGGCCACGAGATCCATGATAAACTCCACATTTCTGAAATAAACCTGCAATTTAAAATGAAAACTACAGTTAGGAAGATAAACGAGAGCCAGGGTGCAAGGAGTTGGGGAGCCACAGTATTTCCCCAGGTCAGTGATCCCCAGGGGTCATGTGTGACACATGGTGGGGCGATGACACCCATCGATGTGGATGTCTGAGCTCCCCTGCCACACGCCGAGCAGCCAAAGCAGGGATTCTCCACCAGAAACCTTTGGCTGAAGCAGGGTAAAACCATGTTCTTCCCCATTTTGACAAATCGACGGTTTTCACTGGAGAATCTCCCTCTCCTCCCTGTCAGCTTCGGGGAGGGCTGAAAGCAAGAACTGAGGTTTGTGCTCCTGCTCATGAGTTCCTGGTGACCAGACTCTTGATGTATTTGCACACCACTGATCTGTGGAAAGCCAAGGGAGAAGGATCCCAGCCTGGAGCTGCTCCCTTTGTGGCGATCTCGGCTTTGCCCGTTTGGGAGGCAAAATAGAAACTTTTGACATGTTCATCTCCTGCCCGTTGACCATGAAGGATCCTCTGCCCCGCTCCTGCTGGGGCAGTGGCTCTATAGACACACTGCTGGACATCATTATTTATGGTGGTTTAGTCACCCTGGAAACAAAGTAGATGCTACCAGACACGACTTTTAACACAGCTAATTATATCATTAGTGTCAGGACCACTTAACAACTGGCATATACCTCCTTTGGTCCAGCGCTGGCAGCGTTGCCATGGGAATGACCCGGCTCCACACCTCGGTGGAGATGTGGACAAGATGTGCCAGGACCATGGTGAGGTGTCACAGCCTTCTGCCACTCATCCCAGGACAGGTTTGCTGGTTAATCTAAGTTCTGTGTTTGCTAAAAAGTATTATCTGAGGGACAAGAAACTGCTCATGAATTCAGCTGACTTTTGTAAACACTCTGCCCCAAAACATTTCACACTGTCATCCCTATGTGCGGTACTTCAGCCTCTTGTTTCTCAACAGTGCTCCCATCTCAAAATCTATTGAAGCAAAATAATTCACTAAAGAAAAAAAAAAAACAAAAAAACAACCCAAAACCCAAGAGCAAAGCGAAAGCTTTCCTCCCTCTTTACCCAGGACTTCTTGATCAGTCCCAGTGACGTCGATCAGCATTTTAAGATTTCAGAATGGCTCGGAGGAAATTTTGGTGGGTGTACAAACTGTTCCTCACCTGGCACAAGCCTCTGGCTCCGTGAGGGATGTGACCACATCCAAGAGCCACGTCCAGCGAGGACACACTGCAACAAGAGTCCGCCAGGCTCCTGAGGTCCACAGGTGAGAAAGAAAACACTGCTGCTTTTTCCTGCTCAATTGTACACACCTGGGGCCAAATAATTGCTGATAGGTCTTCACAAAGTTTAACAACATTACAACCACACACACACATGAAGAAAGTTGGCTTTAGTTCTGAGTGAGAAGCAAACAGCTCTGTAATGAGCTAATAAATGATCCTTGGAAGAAAAAAAAATGCTAAGTTATTAAATCCCTCTCCTGAAGGCTGCACACATTGGCTCTGCAGACTTATCAAGCCATCTCGCCCCAGGAGCAGCCGTTATGGATGGGCTGGTGGGTCTCAGGCTGTTTGTCAGGATCCAACTATTTCACAGAGATGCTGTCATCATGACCTTGCTGCAGCCGGCAGCAGTTTTGGGGTGATATGTGCATTTTGAGAGGCTGATCCCCCTGCAGAGGAGTGGGTGGTAGGTGGTGGTTTCTCTAACTAGGGGAAATAAGAAGATGAGGGATGGATGGGCGAGCTGGACCTTTAAAGCAGAAACCTGAAAACAATATGTTTGTAGAATCAGAGGAATCAGTTAAAAAATAAAGAAAGTTATTAAACTGCCACTGAAAACCACCTGTGTCTGCTTTCCCTCGCCTAGGAGAGATGAATCGCTTCGCTAGCAGATGATAACCGATGCATCCAGCACGGCTGGGGGCTGCCACGTTGGGATAGCACAGCTTTAGAGGGGGAATACGTAAACTAGCGGGGAGATAGATGGTATGGAGATGTGCCCAAAGCCCCAAGAATAAATCTAAGTGCCCAGTGGATGTTTTTTAGCAGAGGACAAATAGTGTAATTGTGGATCATTCTTCAGGGGATTAAGGGTTCAGCTCCATGGTTTAAATGCAATGAGATATTTTACTCTTTTGGTGGTGCTTATATTTATCCCTTCTGCCCCTCACATGGGATGTCCCCAGACCCGGCTACACACACGCCTCTGACACCCCCTTTACAACCACTGAAATCCTTGAGGTTCTCTAACTGCTCTGTGCTGTAGCTGTTCTTTGGTCTAAAGCAAAAAAAAAAAAAAAAAAAAAAAGGCAAAATGATATATCTTTTTGTCTTTGTAGATGAAACAATGTCAAAATGACTCAAGCCTGCAAATAAAAGGAAGCAGGTGGCTCTTGACAGGAGAACTTTTATGGCAATATTGGGGCTTGAGGGCACTTGTTCCTACACCCCTTCTGTCCCTTTCTGCCCCAGCCCTAAGAAAGCCAGTGGAGGGGAGGTTGGGCACTGTCACCCCATTCAGCAGCATGGGTTTGGGCTCTTCCCCCAACTTGCCATGAGGAAGACCTCGGGGGAAGGTAGGGCTGAAGGTCTTCGACACACTTGCAGAACCTCTTTGTCGTTGTTGTTCTCCGTGTCCCACTCAGTGACATGCCCAGAGTGACCCAGAGTGATACTGGCACAAACAACCTGGCCAGCACCATTCTTGGGGGTATTAAAAAGAAAAAAAAAAAAAAGCTAGAAGATAAATTTTGCCCTGAGGGTGGTGTAAATCCAAAAACACTTTGCAGAAGCATCTCTGCTACCCACCGCAATCCCCCAAGCAGACTCTGCCCCCAGGTGTCAATTATTTCAAAATTGACTCCAGCTGAAGAGCACCTGCTCATAAATATCTGCAAATCCTCCCACATCCTGTTTGCATCATCGCCCGTGTACTTTGGTGGGAGAGAACATGAGTAAATGACTGACTCACAATGTCTTATTCCTCAAATTTCATGCAGTTTTAGAGTTTTCCTTGTATTTTACATTAAGATACTTGTCCCTTTTATAACCTTCATTACACATTAGGAAGAGTGCACGCAGACCCAAATAGCTCTTGAATTTATAAATATGGAGCAATTGATGTATTTTATTTTGCAATTATTGCAATAAACAAATGGGATATTTCAGTAACGCTCGAATGTGCTCTGTAAGTAATGCCTCTCATTGTCCTTTAATTGTATGTATTTGGTAAATGAGCTTTAAAGGTTCTATTAGTATTCATTAGGCAGAGACTACCATACATTTTCTGCAAAATTAATAAAATATAACTTTTTCCTCTGATCATGACGTAGCTGAATCGCAGCCCAGTGCAATGCACTTTTATTACGGGTATATATTACTGTTTCTTCCCAAAGTCTAGCTATGAAGGTTACAAAGTGGCTATTTTTAGGTAATGGCTGTGTAATGAACATAGGTGTGTACACTTACCAATTTTCTTATGATTTTCAGGCTAGAGTCCGCTGCAGAGATAGGAAAATAATGCTTGAAATCCAACTCACTCTGGGTGCTGGGGTGCTGAAATGCTGCCATGAACATTATCAAGCCAACATTTTTGGGTGTCCCAGTGCTCCCCTGGCTCAAATGCTCAGAGTCAACCCCAAAAATGCAGAAGATGCTGCTGCTGTCTCCTGGGACGGGGGAAGAGGAGGTGGCTGACCCCTGCACGGGGCGATGCAGGGGCTCATGGTGGGAAGCTCCATGGAGCCCCAGCTGAGCAAGGAGAGACCAGAACGCAAGAGAGCTGAGATTAGTAATGCTGGGGAAAGGTGATGGACCTTTTACACCACCGGGGTTGTGCCAGAGAGCCATTAATGGACTGTCAATATTTTTCTGCCATTAATTCTCCCTCCCCCTCACCATCCATGGAAAATTCAGTACAAATGGGAGCCTGTTCTCAGAGCCATCGTTAACTCAAGCCCTCTTGGTTACATGCTTTTGAGTGGCAAAATACAATTTTTTCCTCCATGTCCTGAGTTGCACTATTCAGCAAAGTTTGTTGTCCAAAACCAGCCCTCGCTGCAGCTTATTAGGACCCAGAAGCCTTTATTCCTCTAAACCCAAACTATTTCTCCCTACCTGTGGGGAGCACCTCTGTGATTGCTGGCAAGTCTTCCTCAAACCTTCATGCTCCGTGAAAAGAAGCTTTAAATGGCTGTGAAGAGCTGTATTGAGTCCACATCCAAAGAAAAAAAATCAACTGAGAGACTCTGGAGAAGCAGATCCATCTTGGAGCTCCAGCTGAAGGTGGTGTGTGGTTCCCAGCAAGGTTAAGGAGAGCTGCTCGCTTGGCTGGAGCCACGGAGGAGCAGATGGGAAAGCCTCACCTGTGAGCCAGGGCATCACAGGAAGGTGAGTCTCCTGAAATAAAACTGTCAGAGCTTTTGTCTCCTTTTTGCCTTTTTTTTTTTTTTTAAATCAAATGCATTTAAAACTGCTTACAAATGTGGTTTGTGTTTATTTTTTTTGGTTGGGGTTTGAAACATAAAACCAAAAAAATTATTTGTAAAATAAACTGCAACAAAAAGCCCAAAGAACAGCTACAAAAGTCCAGAAGGCTTTATAAAGCCACACATACAGAGTCAAAGACATTTTTCCTAGTGAATTAATAAAAACTTGACCTAATGAGTCACCAGGTGTTGGGTGTTATAGCAGAGAACGCCTGAGCAGGTGAGGAAGGTGAGCAGAGGCTGAAGCACCCAGCACACCTATCGAGGCAGCAGCTAATGGCTTCATGGTGGTAAAGAGGAGAGAAGCATGGTCTTGTGTGAACATCCACACCGATGGGTTTTTCAGGAGCAGGAGGCAGCACATGGCAAGAGTTAGAGGCAACAGACTGTGGGAACAAACCTGCCTCCAGAGCAGCCGTGCATCATCACTGGAAAAAAAATACCCACCTCTTGTCAAGGTGTGAGGTTATATGTCATAGAGGATATAAAAGAAAAAAACAAAACACCACATCTCTGCTTAGAGAGGGAGAAGGTTTGTTATGAGTTTGTTGCGGAGATGCCAACTCAGATCCTGCCAAGTCATTAATAACCCAAAATTGGAAAAATCTGTCAATCAGTTTGAGGAGCTGAATGAAAAACAACCCAGGGCAGAGCAGGGTAGAGGCTGCAGAATGTGTCTGGTTCCTTCAGACAGATGTAAAAAATGACAGAGGGGAAGTGTATTAAAAAACCAACTCAAAACCATTCGAGAAAGCTATTAAAAAAATTCCATTAAAATATAATGAAGGCTAAAAAAATCAGAATATTACAATTTTCATCTTCCCGTGCAAGCTTCCCAAAAGGCCTATTAAAGCAAGAGAGGTGAGGAGTGTGGGCTCTCACTCTGAAAAGGCAACACTTATTGGAATACTGATATGTCAGACAGTGAAAAAAGTTCATAACCAGAGGATTACTTACAGCAAAACATAATGCCACCCCCCAGATCACAGCAAACTGCTGGATTTGGCTCTAACTCACAACAGAAACGGAAGAAACCACATTCATTTAGCAAGGAGGATATATTTAATATAGAAGGAAAGAGGTCAAGCAGCTGATAGCTCTATATAAATATTTAAATGGCAACAGAGCAGCCCATCATGTGGATTGCCTAGGGACGTAGGCTAAATAAATGAATTTGGCCTTTCCCACCTTGTCATCTGCGAGTCAGTAAATATTTGGGGTGCTCAGTCACTGAGTACAGACAGTTTGGGAAAAAAAACCACAAGCATGCACTGAATTTTAAAAGCAAATAACTTCATGCTTTCAGACTCAAAGAAACGATGGCTAGTTTCTGTTTAAGTCAGAATAATGAAGAATTTAGTTAATTTGTTGCTTAAAGGCATCTGAAATTACAAAGAAATTATGTAAACTGAAGTCTTATTGACCTTTTCTTGATCCATTACAGGGTCAGGCGAGCACTGGCATGTACATGCTAATGGCACATGACATTAATGCATGGAAACACAGACTCAAGCCTGCTTTTGCTTAAAGCACAGGAGGAACTCCGTTGGTTTTAACAGACATCCCACTTCAAGGCAGCCTGAGAATTACATTTAGGATGCGAGCCATGGTGCATAGGTGATGCATGAATGATTCAGGTGTTTTTCTCAATTGGAAAGGGACGAAGAAGTGTGTTGGCACAAGCATCACCCCTCACTTTTCAAGGACAGAGCAATATATTCCTTCCATTCCTCACTCAGACTTTAAGAGCTTGCATGTCTTCCTTCCAGGCTAACCACTTACTAAAAATCACCGTAGGGGTGTTTCTCACTGGTGAGCACCTGGGTGGCCCTGAGCAGAGCAGGGCCAAGACTCAGCAGCACCAACCAGAACTACCAACGCTTCAGCAGAGCTTGAACCAGCTGCACTTCACCAGGCTTTGGCTTGCGCTCGGGGAAGGGACAGGAAATAATTGCAAAACCATGTTGGTGCTGGAGCTAACGGGCTGGAGGATCCCTGGAGAAGTGGTACAGGCACAGGAGGGGATAAATCCCAGCTGGAAATTTCCAAACAAGCTCTGTGTGCTTCAGGCTGGCGGCAGGCGTGAAGGGGAGCATGGTCTGAGCTGGAGACGATATGCCACAAGCTGGAATTGCCCAAGTGATTTCCCTGTAAAGCAGTTTTAAATTTTATAACTTTATACACAGTGCAAAATAAAAGGTATTTCATAAATCTTCCCTTCCCCAAAGTAGAGCCAGGCAAGTACAGCCAAGCACGAGGAGTGCTGTAACAGCAGAGGGACAGAAAAAAATATCTGGAAATAATACAAACCTCTTAATACCACCTCTTGCTAGACTGAGGCAATACACATATATCAAGCAGGTAAAATCATGTTTTCAAGGAAATAATATTCCCCCATCAGCTTTATTAGGCTCAAAATTTACCCCACTGTGTAAGGTACCTAAGGTTTGGCAATGAAACAGCATTTATATCCAGTCCGTGGCTACATCCCCTCTCCTTAGAGGAACATCTTGTTGAGATAAAGAAAGATGGGGAATTATACATTATTGATTTAGATCTTGCAGCTTGTTTATCATCAGAGGAGCTTTGCTAGTTCCAGTCAATTATCCATTTTAAGTCTCAACAAGAAATAGTTTTAGGGGTGGAAAGAAGAGGGGCTCATATGACGTTAACAATTTAAACATGTGCACGGCTGCTGCTGAGGAGAGTATCTTTCCCACAGATCTTCAAAAAGGGCAAATAAAACTCTGCCAAGCCTGGAAGAGTGATCCTGCGAGCAGCCACAGCTACGGTGCGGTCTGGTTGTTCCCTTCCCAGAGCAGCTTCTGCTCAGGCTGGTACAGTCAGTGGTTGATATGGGACTTGAATAAAAGAAATATGCACCTACAGTAACTGGGTGATAGAAAAGATGAGATTTCTCCTAGAATGAGCTAAAAATGTAACATCCTTCCCAGCTCTATGAGGTGTATACAAATCCACTCTGAATGGGAGAAAACTAGAATATCAGCATCACAAATGCTGCTCAGAAACTTGTTTAAAAGCTCTATTGGTTTCCTTGAAATGTCACGGAGAAATGAACACAATAGTGTAATATTGCTGTGCAAATCACGTGAGCAGATATCAAGCGTTTGAATGACAAATAACTATTTGATGTAAAACGCTGTGCAAGATAATTTCTTAATACCTTGGGACATTGTGTCATGCCAGGTCAGGTTGACATGCGATTACTGTTGGCTGTGACAGACAAATGTGTCCTCGTTGACTTTGCATGTTATTCTAGATACTCTGCTTTGGCATTCAGACATGATGGGGAAAGCAAAATACACAGGTAGGGAAGCTGAATAGCACCCAGGAGGCCTCCACCACACCTACCCCTCATCCACCCCCAAATTCAGCTCATCCTTGCTTCTCACAGCTAAACCCAAGTCTGCTGCCTGTGCTATGAATATCAGGGAGATTTTTTTCCCCAGTCCCCCTTTTCCCCCTTATGTTCCCTTTTTCCCCATTTCTGCATGTTTTAAGGAATATAAGAGTATCCAAACTTTTTTATAGTTGGGGTAACACGCAACATTTAAAAAAAGAAAGCCCTACACTCGCCATACACATAGTTGTCTGTGCTGAGGGGGAAATAAAATGAATACAGTAGATTTTCACTCCAGGGAAATAACAGCGAACCAGAGCTGTCCCCGGGGAACACTGCCCAAAAACCTCCCATCTGTATGTGCAGCTCATGGCTGCACAAAGCAGAGAGCAGAGGAATTGCCTATATTGGAGGGAACTTGCCCTTTGATATTATTATAAGTCCAGCTAGTTGCCTTTTCATGATAACCTCATTTTTCTTTTTTATATTCTATATAAAATTAAATGTGCATAAACATGGTGCAACGTATGCACAAGCATCAAGCACGCATGCACGTGTTCTGTTTTTTTGTAGGTGTTATTCGGACCCAGGTGCTTGTGAGAAACTCCACTCACAGGGTGTCAGTCATCCAGGAATAGCTCAGATCCATCACATTTCTGCCATTGCCAAAGCAGGAAAATGAAGAGGAGACAGCCACCCGTCCATTAATGAATCACAACCAAATATCTGTAACAGCCAGAGTGTTTCCAAAATCCTGGCTATTTTTGCCAGAAGTAATTTCCTGATATATTGGACCTACTCAGAGCAGCTGCATCTCTGCAGGCAGCAGCCCCATGGATCGCGTCCCTGGAATCAGGAGCTGCCAAAGGGGACGTGACAGCCCTGGGTGCCACCTCTGCAAACCAGGGATAGTTTGGGGGCTGTTTTGTCACTCAGGGGGATATTTGCTGTTTCCCCAATGCCCCAGAGCCCCCATGGTTTAGCTCCCCCACTGCTGCTCTCCAAAGAAGTTTCCTTGCCCAAGTTTTCCAAGCCCCAGCCCACCATCTGTCTTACACCCAGCAGGTAACTAGAGGCAGTTGTTAAGCATAGCCAGGTCTTTCAAGGTATCAAAGCTTTTTCCTGATTTCTTGGGGTTTTTTTCCAGGAAGATAGAAACACCAGAGGATGTTTAGATCTGCTCAAATAAGAGAATCCCAGAGGAAAAAGAAAAGACATCTGGCTGCAGTACCAGCCAGGAGACAACACTGCACCCAAGACACAAACAGGAAAGCACTCATGAAATATATATGATTTTCTTAAAATTGAAGACAAAGAGCTACCCCCAGAGCCCATTACCTAGCAGCTACACCCAGCTGTCCCTCCCGCTCTCCCTCCTCTCCCCCCAGCTCTCTCAAGGCAAACACCAGCCCAGCCTCTCCTTTTATTTACCCAGCACACCTGGTAGCAATTTCTTGCAGAACATAATCAGCTTTTAATTAACAGTCAGGTCATTTGTCACCTGCACTTGTTGAACAACATACTGGGTGCTCAGCTACAGTTCTGGGCATCTTGCCCTCTCTCCTACTCGTACTAGTCAAGGGGCCTTTGCTTGCAGGAGCTGAGGTGATGTTTGATGTAATACCTGGCACTAAAGATTTCTTATAATGATTCTGTAGCATTGGTTGGGTTGTTGCATTTAATTATCTGCCGGTAATGAGATGTGCTGAGGTGAGACCTCTTTCCCCTGACTGTGGGGACTCTCTGTGGAGGCTGTGAGTAGTAAAGTAGGGCTGGCTCTGCTCCGGGTTGTAAAGGAGCAGGTGGGTGAATCTCAGTGACATGAAGAGTGTAGGCAGGAGAGGAAATGTTTGGAGAACTGTGCAGCAACACCGACACCTGCTCTGCTGGTTTGTCTGCTTATTCCAGGTGTGCCCGTGCTGTTTGAGCCGTGCCTTGGTCCATCAAACAATAATTAAAGCAACTTCTCCTGCTCTGACACAGCGTTCAGCCAAGGGGGGGAGTGGAGGACACTCACCTTTAGCTGTTTGTTGGAGGGTTGCCTGGTGCCCGGCAGGATGAGACCAGGGTGCTGAGTGTGTCCTGGGTGTGCAAGTGGTTCTGGGGGCTCTTTTTACCTACCAGCTCCGCTGCCCTGCTTAATTGGGGGCTTAGATGCAAACAGCAGCACGGAGAGGAGCTCAGAGGAAGAATGCTATTTTAAATAAAGCCATTTGTTAATCAGGGTGGAAATTCACTGAGGGGACCTGGGCACAAGCAGCAGTGTTTTCCCAGATTATCTAAATAATGTGGGTTTAAAATACTGCTGAGGAACACACCTGCTCATCTGTCAGGTTCACCCAAAAGCTTTAAAGCTTTTCTCTTGAGTTTCTGTGAGGGGAAAAAAGCTGGCCAAGTGCTTCACTCACTGGTTAAGAAGAGTAAATTTTAGCAGGGAAGGGTTGTATCGCTTTCCTCTGCAATATGCTGCTCTTTTCTGGAGCTCCTGTGGCTGCTGCTAGAGGATGTGTGGGTTCCTTCAACACATGCAGTCTGTCTAGAAGTCAAAAAAACCCCACTAAACTTAGAGGAATACCCCGAAGAACTTTCTGTGTTGATAGCTCTGGGCTACAAAATACTTTCTGACATGTATTGATTCAGCAAAAAGTCTATAATATATAATAATACTACTTTGTCATTTTATATCCAATTATTTCTGCTCCACATCCTTGGGATTTCCCAGCTGAGCGTTATGAAATGGGCAGAGAGCAACATTTACTTTTTTTTGCTTGCTCAAAAAAACCCCCAAACATGCAGCTGACGCTGGAGTAGCTCTGAAATTCTTCAGCGTAGGCTGGGCAAGAAGTTAGCTGCCATGGCCAAAATGTTCTCTGCTCAGATCTGGGGTTCTCCTAAATGTGTCTGCTCCCCTGATTTTTCTGCTCTTTGCTTCTTTCTCCTTATGAGCTAAGCTGGAATGTACCCCAAATTAATCTCCTAAACCCAGTGCTGTAATGTCTGTGGTGAAGATGCACACAGCCCCTTCCAACAGCAAAATGGTAGGGCTGAGGGTACAGTCCTGGCTCAGTAAGGTCAGGAGGGGTCTATCTCACTGGAGATACCATCACAGCCCTGAAATTTAGCTGCTCTAACCCAGAATAGCTGTGGTGACTCCAAAACACTGCCTGTTCCACAAATAATAAGTTTTATAAATGAATCGTTATTGATCCTCGAAACTGCTGCAGAAAGACCTTCCGCTTGTGACCATAGTTCCAATTAAAAAACTTTCTGCTCTTCAAGTCTGAAGTCAGACCAAAAAAAGCCCCAGTGCAGAAGAGAAGACTCGTGCGTGCCACCCGCAGCGCCCGGCGAAGCATCGCTCATGCAGCTGGACTCCACAAACAACATCGAGAGAAGGACCGAGCGTAAAGAACATCTGGAGCCGCTGGGGAAATAGCGTGCGCAGTCCAGTGTCTGCTTTGTACCACCCTTCAAAGAAAAGTCATTTCACGTACCAGCCGCCAAATATCCCGAACGATAATACTTGCAAGCGACAGGTCATCTGCACCTCCATGTTTCCCCTGTCATCCCGCCTTTAGTCATATCACATGCAAAGACAAAAAGCAAAACTATGCCGTGCAAACGAAGTGAACTTTCACATTAGCTTATCTATTTATTTTCCCTTAAATATCGCAATTATTATTTCTATTGCACAATCACTCCTCACTGCTTCGGGTGCGTTATTAATATGCAGGAGCACAGGTTCTTTTACGAGCTGTTAACATTCATTAGCCCTTCGGGTGCGAGCGTGGAGCGAACCTTTCCTCTACTCACTGTCATTCGCCGCGTGACACCGATAGCACCGGGGACGCGGCCAGAAGCCAGCAGCCACGTCGCTGATGGCGAATTCCTATGGTGGGTTCGCTGGGGCTCTGAGCTGACATCAGAGCATGCGTCACCGTGGGCCTTCGCAGTTGTCCCTGGAGACAGAAGGAGTCCGGGGTGATAATTATTTAGATTCCTCTTGAGCTCCAGAGGTTTCTGAAGGATTTTTCTTTTGCTGTCCTGTGCAATCATGTTGTCATGGTGACTGGTGCGGGATGCTGGACACCAGCCTGGCTCCCCTTCTCAGAGGACGGGCTGGACGAATGATGAAGCTGATGGTTTCCAATGGGGTTTTTCCATACCTGAGAAGAGAGAAATTTTTTTTAAAAAAAGGGGAAATAATTTCTAAAACAGACTTGGAATTTTTTGCTTAACCATGATGATGAGAGATTCAGGATTCTGCTTATTATTTTGTAGAGTAAACATAAATGGTAAGAAGCCTAATCATAGGACTGGACTAAAAACTTCCCATGGTCTGGGCGGAGCTGGAGCAAAACTGGTTTGAGCGGTTCTGGAGCAGGCACTGACCAAACCGGAGCTGTGGCTCCTCTGCACTGTTCCCTTGCACAGACTGACCTCCCTACACAGGCAATCATTTACTCCTGTGACTAAAGGTTGTCTCAGCAGGAGGAAGGCTCTACAACATGATCCATAAATTACTGGATGGACTACCTCTAACCAACTATTTGATTACTAATATGTTTCTGTATTGCATTGTGAATTACCGGCCAACAAACTTCCCATAGTCTCCAAGCACAACGCTGACAAACCTGTTGCAATTTAGCAGGGCTTCATTACTGAAAGAGCCACACCAGATACGCACCCTCCCTCCTGCCATCCCTTGGCCGGCGATAGGCGTTCTGTAACCGGAGCAGCTCCAAACAGATTTCAAGATGTCTAGCCAGTTTTGCCGATGGGAATACACGCGGGAAGAGATATTTGCTGTTCTGCCAGAAACTGGCCAAAGTTTTGCTCTGAGGAATGAAAGAAACAATAAAAGGGAACTAGAATTGCTTCAAAGGAAGGCGTGTGCTGCCTGTGCAAGGACATGGCGTTTCGGCACCTCCTGAAAGCCCTGGTACTCCTGAACTGTGTCAGTGGATAGTCAATGCAGGCTGGAAACCATCCAGGCAAACAAAGCCAACTCTGAAATGGTCATTTCCTCAGCACTTGAGCAGAAGCTCTCGGGAGCATCAGTGCTGCGGGTAGGACGCGGCGCTGAGTCAGCAGCATCTGGCGGGGAGCCCGTGGGCAGCGCTGCCACCAGCTCCACTGCCTGGGGCTTGATGTTCATTTTCTTGGCTGCCATTGAGAGGGTGAGGCTTTGTGCTGACTGGGATACAATAGTCTAATGTTTAGTTTTACAGCTAGGGTAATAACATTTTCCAGCTCCTCCACTGGCAAAACAACACAGCTTTCACACCCCTGCAGGTTAATTAGACAAATGCATGGAGATAATTTCTCAACCATGTATGAAACACTGGGAAAGGAGCTGGCACTTGTCACTGAGAAATGTGTTTCCTTCACCTCCATCCCCGCGTGCCTCACTAGCCCACCCATCTCCCCTTGGTGTGGTTTTTTGTGGCCAACTCAAGGTTTTGCACTTGGGTCTGTGCCCAGCAGAGCAGGGGTGGTGATGCTCTGGTCCCCACACAACCATCAGCCACCCACACCAGGGCCACCTCAGCTCTGCTCGCTGCTGGCTTCAGCCCAGTAATGCAGAGCAGGATGACACACCTCCGCTTTGGGGCTTCTCGGCTAATGCCAAAGGCTGTGTTGGTTCACAGAGAGACAAAGGAGCTGTGCAAGGGCAAGAGGGGTTCACCATGGGTGCATGGAAGAGTCCAAAAGGAGGGTATAGCTCGCTCTGTCTGGCTTTGCCATGCAGATCACTTGCCATTTCAGTGTGAAAATATAATTTACCTTCCAAAAAACCGCAGCAAGTTTGTCACATCATAAAAAAAATATTGAAGACCAAACCAAAAAGAAGGGACAGGAATGGGGAGGCAGAGATGGGTGCAAATCCGTGGTTGAGCAGGATGTTAGCATGTGCCAGACAACAGATGGAGATTGTTCCCCTGACCCTCCTGCTTACTCCAACAGCCTCACTATGAAACTGAAACTCTTTTCCCCAAATATTTGAAATACTGTAAACTTACATCAATAATACGGGGCACAGTTTCTTGATGGTATTAACCAGAGTGTGGCTTTTCATGACTCCTTCGTTTTGCCACTGTAACTGCATTAAAATGAAGAACTTTCTGTTGTAATGCAAAGTGTCTTATGGAAGGCAGGTGTCCTGCTGGTCCTTGCTGTCCTGCAAAGAAGGAGAAGTGCTTTCACAGTCACGAAGCAGGTCACGTTTTGCAAACTATTTTTTTCAAAGCAGCTCAGCTGACGTCTTTTGCTGAACACAGTGACCAAAACAACCTGTTTGTGAAGTCCAGTCACTATATCCATTAAATATGAAGAAACTGAAGGAACACAAATTTTACGTTATCTATTTACTCACATCTCCTTGGATGATTGTTTATTTTGGTGGGCTTCCAATGCCCTGGGCAGACAGATCATTTGAGCCACTAATAATATTTCTTTCTCCTCTGCTCAGTCTACAATGACTACCTCCCCCTCCCTCTTTATCTCTCCTTATTTTACCCTCTCTGTAGTAATAAAGATCTTATTCTTCAGTTGTACCTGAGGGTGTCCATCCTACAAGAGATACGCCCAAGGGGGTGAGCTGCCACCAAAGCACTTGACCTAAGCAGGATACATCTCCAGCTGAATTTTAATGGGATGTTGGCAAGTCAACAAGAAACCTGCTTTTTCTTGCTACTCAGATGGAAACTTCCAGGCACAAGGAGATCTTGCACAGTGAAATGGGAAAGCAGGAGTGCTGCTGCATGGGGAAATCCTCTGTGGGCACCAGTCGCTCGTGGGCTTTATGAAGTGAGAGGAGATGGACCACACTGTCAAAGTCTCCCTGGCTCACACTTGCCACAGGGCTGACATTGTCCACATGCAAAGTGTATAGTGTGGCGATCACTGAAAATACCTTTATATTGTCACGTTTTACTGTATTTAGCTGTGTAGTGTGGAACGCATTGAGAATACTTCCCTACTGGCTTGTTTTATCCCACTTTAACTGTGTCACCTTGTCATCAGATACCACTATTCAACCAGCTGTACACTACAATTCTTCAAGAAGCACTTTTTCCTCTCATCCAAAAGTCTCTCCAGCTCTCAGATCTCTGTGTTTGTGCAGGAACATCCTTGGAAAAGCCATCACTTCAGCTCAGCTCCCGTTTTACTCAGCATCCAGTTCTGCGTTTTTTGGGAACTTGCCTTGTTTTGAGGCTGCCAGGTTTGGCTTTTGGTTATCCTGTGCTTTCTGAAATATGTTAAAAGCACCCGCCAAAATGATGATCAGGCCAGAGACACCCTGCGAAGAGGGCACCTTCCTTTTCTGGATCCTGGAGTACCACAGGCTGGCAATTTCAGTAGTGCCAGAGAGCTGAGGGCTTGTGCTTCATCACATTTCAACCCCTGGTGCTCCATAAAAACCCAGGTCTTGTTTGACCTTAAAACTTTGCAGTCAATACTTGATATCTCCTTGGATCTGTATTACACAGACAATAGATAAAATATTACAAAACTCAGAAGGATGTTTATCCTGAAGAAATTAGTGAAGGCCAAGTAGCTACTTTCATCTTTTTCTACTACTAGACAGATGTTAATCCTTAATGAATTACGTTTGCGTGAATCCAGTAGCACCATTTATATTATCTGACCTTTGTTGAGTTGACTTATGAAGTGTTATAAATAACTACTCTTAATATGCAGTCAGTGTACAAGTGGTTTGTATAATGATTCAGGAACAATCACAAACTAATTTCCCACAGATAATTCCTAAGATATTTGAATAAAAAGAAGACTGTATTTGCATATCTCCCCAGAAGGAAGTAATCTCCCTGAAAAATATTCTGGTTTGCAAACTGCATTAGTCAGTGACTTTAGAACAGTCACTTTCGCAAGACATTATGCTAATATATGTGGAAGATTTCACTTTCCTTAAAAAAATGTAAGCGCAGTAAGACACAGAACAGTCTGAACGACTGCAGAGAGATACACTGCCCTGAGTAATTCAAATTATTATCCATTCAAATATATCATGCTTTGTTAGGGAAAAAATTAGACCAGTTAAAATCAGATATAGTTATAGCTTAATCTTCAATAAACAAATAGCATTCAGGATTTAATTAGAATATGCATGCCTTGTGTAACACACAACGTGCACGCATTTAGGACTCGCTGCACCTAGCTACTGTAAAAATAAGCACTTTTGAAATACCCGAGATAGCTGGAATACAACTCAAAATCTCATGTACCATTAAAAATAGCAGCAGAGGAAACAGGCAGTGCTGCTACGCGTGGCTGAGCGGCCAAGGCACACGCCCTGGCTTCAGCTGCGGGGGTGGAGAAGGTACCCACCCCATAGCAGCGCGGGGCCAAGCCATCCCACGTACCCACACAAGCAACGGGGCATGAAAATAATGTGATAACCTCCAGGTCACCCATATCAAAGCACTGTTGGTTTTTTTTTTTTCCTTTATGTGTAAGCATTTCTAGACTACTTAATTTTGTATTCAATGAGGGAGATGTGGAAAAAAGCTGTCCCCTGGGTGGCCGGTGCTGATGACCCATGAGCTGTGCATGGCCCCATCGCAAGGCATCTGGGGTGAGCTGCAGCACTTACATACAGTGTTTACTCCTTAGCAAGCGAGACAAACCCCAGTGCGAGCACAAAGTGTTGAATATTTCAGTAGTGGGCATGTGACGCCTTTGCCAAAATCCCAAGTTCTTAATTGCTTGTTTTGAAAGTCCTATCTGTTTGAATAACACCATCAAGCCATGCTTTAAACCAGCTTTTTAGTCAAAGGAAGATGCAAATATTCTCATGTCCACGAAGCATACCATTAACTAAAAAAAATCATGAGAAAGACTCTTGAATGAAGCCGATGGTCTGGTTTGTGAATCTTTAATATGCATTTCTGCAACTCGGTTCAACACTCAGCAAATTCATATTCCCTTTGACAGAGCAGACATTTTCATGAAGTATTTATAGCAGCCAAGCAAAATAACCATATATCTGGAGATCCTAATTCACAAGCATTTTTTCTAAAGTAATGGCTTTTCAACGGAGGTTTTTGGGTGTCTGTTCCAAAATCCCAATCTTCCTTATTTACACTATAAACAGTAAAGAGATCAAATAATAAAATGGAAGTGCAATTAAACTGTTTTTTCCGGTGGAGAATACCTGAATCTGTAAGAATATGTGTGTAAATTCTGACTGTTCTGTACAACTCAATTATTCATGAGCAAGGAGGATAACTGAGGACCGGGAAGGGCTAAGGCTGCCCAACCCTGCTGAGGCAGGAGGAAAGAGCAAACCCGAACACGCTCTTCGGTCGTTGAAATGCAGCCAATCCTCTGGGCACATCCCCAATGTGGTGAGAATAGCTTGTTCTTCAGAGAAAATGCCTTTAATCCATCAATTGATAAAAATCACTACACGCCACAACTGACAGCCTTCTACTACACAGACATTTTTTCTACAGCTACATTTCTTTCGATAAGCCAGTAATACTTAAGTGAAAGAAAGCACTACAATAAAACACTATTAATCTATATTTTTTTGTTATCATACATTGTTTTCATTTGCTCATAACTCTCTTCACGTTTCCAAATGCAGGTTTCAGAGTGGAAATGGCAACTGAAAATAATGTTCAAAATCCTCTTTGCTGCTATGGTTTCTCTGCCTTGCCTCCACAGACCTTTGCAAGGCAGGTTGATGCTTCATTTCAGCCAAGCACCAGTTCCAGATGCTGGTTCCAAGTGGTCACTTCCCTCCTCATCTTCCACCAAACCCACTTCACCCTGACACAAAAGGCAGGATCAAATATTATTAATTGTCTCTGCACAAACTTCTGCAAATGCCAACACAGAATGGTTTGGGTCATTTGGTTTTTTGTTTTGCGTTGGTTTGTTGGGATTTTTTTCCTCTTTCCTGACCCAAAGGTCTTTTCTAAAAATTTTTTTTTTTGGCCATTTTTGGCTTTATCAGTGATAAAGTCATGGGTGTCACCAGAGTTCCTTGTTTGATAGTCTTTGAACAGGGATGGAGAGATGCTTTTGAAAGAAGATGTTTTGCAATGAGTTATATTCCCTCTTTCCTCTAAAAGGAAAAGACTCCTGTGAAGTTAATGATAGGGCTTATATTCAAGGAAACATTATTTCACAGACTCTAACTTTCAAAAGTCCTTAGAAGGCTTGTTGTAGCACACTGGATGACGCCCCTTCTCCAGCTCTCAAAGGAAAGTCTTTGTCTCCCTGGTAAAGGTGAAATATTTCTCTTTTCTCCAGGATTGGGTGGCAGTGCCAGCCAGGGACACAGCTTCATGAGTCTTCTTTGGAGCCACCCTGCAAAAACAAGTGCTGAGAGCTTCTTCTCTGAGAGACTAACTCACATGCTAATGACTCATTAACACAGGGGGGGCATTTCAGAGCTAGTCCTGTAGCCATGGTGAACATTTTTCATCAGGTCTATGTTACTTTCCACCTCTCGCCGATTGCATTAAGGAAAGTTTAATTGAATACATGCCGATTCAGGTCAGACTTTGCGTTTCAAGCTAGCTGCTGTGCAGCATCCTCAAACGCAATGCCCCTTTGACATTTAGAAGTCAATAACCTCAGCATATATTTTTCTGCTACTCAAAGACTGTTATTCCCACCCCTCAAAAGGATGTCCCAATATAGACAACATAGATCTGTTTTTGTTTCAGATGAGAATTACCATAATGGAGTACTTAAGGTCTGGTCCAGACTGCAGAGGCCACAAGTGAGATACTACAACTGATTTTGGTGGTGTGAATTTTTGCTCTCTTCCTCCCAGCTTAAGCTCCAGGTGAAGACCAGGGTGCAGCTGGTTTGTCTCCAGCACCGATTTCCAACAGCTCCCAAACCCTTCTTTTCTTCCATGGGGGTCTCAAGTTTCAGCTGATCTTCCAGACCAGGGTGTGTTCAGTAATCCTTAAATAATCTGTTTTCATTAGTGGTTTGCTCTTCAACGTCTTTTATCTGAGCATTTCAAAGACCTTTAATTAAGCCTCACAACTCTCTCAAGCTGGTGGCAGTATCCCTGTTTTACACAGGCTTCATTGAGTCACAGGAGATTAAAAGGCTCAAAAAAATAAATAAAAAGACCTGTGAACACATATTGGTTTCTCTATTTACTCTTCCACCAAGGGCATGGAATAGCATCAAGGGAGCAACTGCAAGCTGGGACCAGAGGTACAATTTGGTTTTGTTCAGTTTTCACTGGGATGCCTCATGAAACACCCAGCCCTGAAGCTGCCCCACCTTGGTCTGCTCTCTTGGTGCCCCAATATTGGGAATAATTAGCTTTCTTGTTAGCAGACTCAGAAAAGCAGGGGAGAGACAAGATTCTCCATCTTACAGATGATTTTATTTCCTTTTACTTGATGGAAAAAGTCCTGTTGGTTGGAGGATGAGACCCTTGGAGACGTGTGAAGGAGCAGGGCTGCTCCTCAACCCTTCCTTCTCCAGGGGCTCGGTGGTGACCGAGTCCTATTTTTGTCCTTCATAATACCACAGATATTTCAGGCTTCTGACCGATCGGCTCTGTGTGCTCTAAGCTCATAAGCTGCAGGGATATGATTTTCTGCCATTAAAGTTGTTGGTTTTAACTTTGATTTCAGTGGCAAGAAGATTAAAATCTAACAAATGCAAAAGGCTCTGCCTGAGCATGTGCATTTTATAAGTCACTTGATATTTTTCATTTTAAATTACTCCAATAAATGCGGCTTGCTGGTCAATTTAGCAATATAAGTGCTTCTGATGAGCTCTCAGTGCAAGACAAATAAGCAGGTTTCAGCAATACGACTCTTAATGTTTCATAGAAATTATTAAAAAATCATAAGTGAGTGTTGCTTCCCACTAATTGCCAGTTCACAGTCATGTTCCCATTGCTTCCTTAAGGAGTTTCACCATTCAGACCTTTGAAAAATACACAAGGAACTGAAAGGAGACATTTGTTATGATTGATTGGATGCAGACATCTATTTAAAAAAAATATAGGAAAATACAAGCAATATCTCTGAGTTTCTGTAAGTTTTATGGGCAGCAGAAGACTTGGCTGCTGTTGTTTCTGAAATACACTGCCTGTAGGCGAAGATTTCCATTACCAGCGTATCAGTCACATGGGCAGAGAATGAGATAAAAAATTGGTCCTTTGTACAATGTTCAGCAGAGGTAATTAATTGGGGATCGATTCAGAAGTAATCTAACTCCTTTTAAGTTTACCATGATAAAGTCTTGACGGATGGGATGGAGCAGGAGAAATTCCAGCCTGGCTGGACACAAAATGAGCTCTGTGTGCGGGAGCAGCCAGCCTGCCCAGAGACTTTCCCAAGTATTTCCAAACAGGGGTATTGGCGGTTATAGTAAGTTGTAGTAAGTTGTAGCAGCCAAAATAAACGAGTCAGTGTTCTTCTTTCTTTCTGCAGGGCAGGGGCCATTTATTTTCTTTAAACTCTCTTTTTCTTCTTACAATAATACATACTTATGCTCTCATCCAAGCTCTCACTTCATAATAAGCAAACCAACAACTAGACAGTCATCAAACCTCTCTCCCATCAGACAGTTCCATCAACCTTAGCACAGCCTGGCAGCTTTTTATCTCTCTTCCAAGGCCTGTTTCTCCTCAAAGCCTTTCTCCTTCTCCGGGCCTGCCCAGAGCAGAGCTGGCGCTTCTCCGAGCCAGCGCAGGACAGAGCTGACCTGAGCAGAGCTCTCCGGCCGCTGTCGACTTGGCTCTTAAACTATTGAATCCCCCACAGCTGCGCAGGGCTGACCCTCCCACACCTCCCCCTGCTTTGTTTTACAACTGCACCTGCAAAGGCTTTAGCAATTAAGGTTTAGACCAACTTCAGATAACACAATATATATAAAATAATTACAAAATAAAGAAGATAACTCCTTGAGGGGCTCCTCACTCCAGTCACACAAGCAGTCTCTCAGCAGGTTACACACTTTATTAACATCCATGCATTTGCCACTTCTGCACTTGAATTTGCCAGGTCCAGAGCACTGAACGACACTGTGACAACTGGCTTCATCAGAGCCATCCAGCCAGTCTCTCACACCGCCATCACTGCCAGCACCACTGATGGGGATACACTCACGTGAGCTGCGTGACACCTCCATCACACTGCGGCTACCAGAGTCACCACATGTATTCACCGCCCAGGCCCTCCCCCAGGGGGCGCCGCCATTTTCTGCACCGCCCAGGCAGTCTCATTTACCACAGATCCACAACTGCACGCTCCGCAGCTGGGCTGCGTCTCACACACACAAAACAATCACACAAGCACACAAAGAGACCCCTTACGCTTATTACCCACACAACATAAAATGACAAATACTACAGTCTGCATTATAGACAAACTTCCTTAAGTTTCAGGACTTTTAAACATCAAAACACCATTAAGAATTACAGCAGCAACTTCTGGGGGGTGTCTCAACCACAACTATAGGATCCGTCTGAGACTCGAATCCACTAGGTGAGCTGGCATCGGCTGCGGCTGCCGCAGCAGTCCAATCACTTTTTAACTGTTTCAGGGAATCATTTACCAGTCGCCATGTAGTTAAAGATGATGCAGCAGGGACCCCATTCCTTTTGCACCAAATAAGCAAAGTACATATCACCTTTTCCTCATATCTGAGTCCCATCTTCTCCAGAGTTCTTATCAAAATATATAAAATGGACTTTTTCTCTGCAGAAACTTTCGCCCCCATCTTTAGTCCCCAGCTGCTCACCTTCTCTCCAGGTGCCTTCAGCTACTTGTCCGGACTAGTCGTCTCACCTCCGCTGATTGTAAAGTTCAGCTGGGCTCCGCTACCACCGCTCGGCTTCTGCGGTCCTTGCTCTGTCCCAAATCGAGTTGGGATTCGCATGTCGGGGTCACCAGTTATAGTAAGTTGTAGTGGCCAAAATAAACGAGTCACAGTATTCTTCTTTCTTTCTGCAGGGCAGGGGCCATTTATTTTCTTTAAACTCTCTTTTTCTTCTTACAATAATACATACTTATGCTCTCATCCAAGCTCTCACTTCATAATAAGCAAATCAACAACTAGACAGTCATCAAACCTCTCTCCCATCAGACAGTTCCATCAACCTTAGCACAGCCTGGCAGTGTTTTAATCTCTCTTCCAAGGCCTGCTTCTCCTCAAAGCATTTCTCCTTCTCCAGGCCTGCCCAGAGCAGAGCTGACCTGAGCAGAGCTCTCCAGCTGATGTTGACTTGGCTCTTAAACTATTGAATCTCCCACAGCTGCACAGGACTGACACTTCCACAGGTGGTAATTTTTTGTTTAACTCTCAGTGGGGGCACTTCTCTCTCCATTTCAGCTGTGGAGCCCACTGATGCTCTCACAGCATCGCAGTGAGCAGCGGTGGAGGGCTGAGGCTGCAGCCTCGTGCCTTGTTCTTTTGAGACAAGACTATTTAAAGCATGTAAATCGTAATTATTTATAAACTACCTTTATAAGCCACATCTGGTTTTCCATCTTCACATTTTCCCTGCCTCTGAAAGACAATCCAATTAATGCTGTTATATCACTAGACGGTCCCGTCCCTTCCCATAATACCTATGGAAAAATTGATGCCGTCTACTACTACTTTTTCAGCACAGCATCCCTGACTGCTGTCAACATAAGAATTACTTCAAAGGATTATTGCTGAGTGTCTGCTCTGCAATTTTAGCCTACTCCCTCTCTTTCCTCTTTGCCACACAGCTTTGCCAACCTTGAGATTCCCTTAATTGGGAATTCCCCAATTAACAGTGTCCTCATTTCTTGTCCCAAGCTTCCCAGGGCCATGATTTCACCACCCTGAAATGTTCCCTTTGATATCCACTTTTGATCCAATTATACATCAAGAAACTCATCCAGCAGTGAAGCATCCCCGCGGCTGGTGATAGTCAGAGCAGGCACCAGTGTGGATCTGCACATGCGTTTGAAACCTGGGGATTGAAAGTAGATTAAAACCAGTCAATAAAGTCCCGCTGCAGAATTTAATATTCCCATTGCCAATTTTTGAGGTGTTGCTACAAAACAATAATTTTAAGTTCTGTTATTCCATAACGAAGAAGGCTCAAGCCTGAACAGGGACACGGTGAAGAACCAGACCGGAGTGACAGCCCAGGATCTGAAAGCAGAGCTTGGTTTTTGCATTAGCATGTCCCAGCTTGGCTGCTGAAAGCAGCATATTTCTTATGAGTTCAATAAAAAATAATAATGAAGTTTCTTGACGGCTCCTGGGGGAAATAGTGTTGGAAATAATGCATTCATGTATATTGGTTGTGTGCTGTAAAATAGTAAAGCAGTACTGAAGCAAATGAGATTTTTCAGCACAATAACTCTGCAGCAAACCTTTCCCAAACTTTCCTGTGCAAATTTCTCATTCCTTGAGCCCTCTGGATATCTGTGACAATACTAGCAAAAGTAATCCCGACTCTTGTGTTTTGTCTAACTGATGTTTCTTCTTTATATTCAGATGTTGGTTATAACTTGGTGCATCATCAACTCCCAAAGCCTAGTGGCTCAGAGCACGTACCTTAGGTTTTACCAGGATGCAGGACTGTGATGTATGGATAAAGGAAAATCTTTTAATTTTTTTTTTTTTTCAAGTCTTAAGAAAAACACATTAAGATAAGAGTTCAGCCCCTGCATGACTGTTACAGTGTTGGTGGTGAGGGAGGCGGCTTCTATGCTATGTAAGCAAAAAGAGTCTTTTTCAGTTTTTATGTGTATTTCTGCATTTTGAATTGTACATGAAAATATAGAATATCAACCTATCTTTCAAATAATTACAATACTCCACTGTATGCTACCAAACTAAAATGTAGCCATTTTTGCAAGTGTTTTGCAGCTATAGGTAATAAAAATGCGTCAGAGCTAACTGCCTCTCTCCAGAGACAACGGAGTCATTACAACCCTCTAACTTTATAGATTCTTATTTTCATTATTTTTTTTTATTTAAAGAAAGAATAAAAACCACACACTTCAGTTGTACAGCATGCTCACACATAGTGCAGAAGCAAAGCCCCAGGAAAGTCTATTTTAAATAAGAAATCAATTTAATATTGTGGCACAACTCCCCTCCCCAGTCTTCCCAAAAATCTGCTCAGAATTATGAATTTCAGGCGGGACACTGCAGCTGTGAGCAATGCTGGGCAGAAGATACTATAAGTATAATGCATTATAATCCATATTATAATTATAATGCATTATAATTGATGCCTTATAATCTACAACTGGAGATAGACAGATGGATTACCCACCTAGCAGGTAATCCTTCACCTTCTCCCTGCTGAAGGGATTGGAAGCATCAGTGGTTTCTGTGTTTCCTTTGGGGAGGGTTTGAGCCCTTTTGATGGGGTGGAGTCGTGCCACTGATTTCCTTGACTCTCCTGTGCCGTTCGAGCTCTCCTGGATGCATCCCTGGATGCACTACAGCCCTGCATCCCTCCTGGCAGCCCCCGCTGCTGCCTGGCTTAGTTAATGCCTTTTCTCCTTCCCTGACAGGCATAATACTAATTTTTATTTTTGTTTTCAGGTGGTGCTAGAATATGGGCTTTGCCTTGACACCCTGGCAGTTGTCCATGTGATAATGTCAGCGTAGTGTAAGGGACTTCCCAAACCTTTGCCTGACATAGGCGACCTTAGGACCTGGATTGCTTGGTAAAGGCATGAACAAAATTATTTTCCACTAATATCAAGGCTATTAGTAGCAAGAGGAAACATTTGTGCACTTTGAGTCAGCCTCTAATCTCATTTAATGGGCTGCGATGGGCTCCTTAAGTGGGAAGTAAATAGGAGAGCAGGGTCGAGTCTCTTCTCCTCCTCCTGATGCTCACAATGGGAGATCAGCACTGACTATGTTTCCACACCTATTAGTACTCTCTCAAATAGGAAATAATTACAAATATAACAGGTTGCAGGGAGCTCCTTCCTCTCTGATACCACAGAAGAAAGACAAAAGGTAGTTTTGAAGAAAAAATAAGCTTCATTTGTCCTAATAGTATAAAATTAATGAGAAAGCTTTCACCTATTGATTCAAGGCATGGCATAATGTGTTGCAATGATCCGTTTCCATGCTCTGAGGCTGTATGTTGAATTAAAGAAGCATTCAGCATGCTCACACTGAGTCTCTGAAACTCTCTTTTCTTTCAAACACGTGTTTTCTTTGGCTATTTGTATGAATTGTGTGCATTGTTTCCTTGCTAGCAGACTGTTGGAGCAAAATGCTTTTTAACATGGAAATTGTTTGCCGTTTTATGAATAAAATTATTCTATTGTACCCAGTGACGGATTTCAGAAAAAGGGCATTTACTGCAGTTTTCATCATTCTCAGTTTTGCCTCTCTGAGTGCAGTTTCATGGCTTCTTTCCAGCATTAAGATAAAGGGAAACATTGCATGTGGTGTAAATACCAGCTCAACCTCTGCCCTTCTGCAGAAACAGAAGCACAAGCCCCCATGCTCAGGCTGCCCAGAAACAAACCTACCACAAAAATGCACATTTTTGCCCCTGTTATAAAGCTCCTGTTATGCTCCTGTTATAAAGCTATTTTCCAAAGAACGTGTGTTTAGCTGGGAGGAGCTTGAGCAGTTTTGCTCCTACCATCCTATGCTGAGGTCACACTGCCCACCCCGGCAGCCGCGTTTGGCTGCCCCCAGTTTCTGCTATTAAATGCACCCTGAAAAAACACATGCAGCGAGGACATCGCTGATGCTGAGGTTTGCATTCGCTCACCACCGGCTGCCAAACCGACCACGAGCTTCCCAGGGTGAAGGGGGGGTCAGCAAGCAAGAGATTAGGAAAGACAAGCCCATGGCATCTGCGATTACCAGCCACGATGCTTCTGAAGGGTGTAAAAAAGCACCTACCATCAGCAATATCAAACTTTTTATTTTCCTTTTGCCTTCCTAAAACTTAATGGTTCCTGCATCACTTTAAAGTTTCGAGGGAAAAAATTTCTTCCTAAGCAAAGACTTGGACCATCACAATTCTGAGTAAATCTTTATGACTGAGCTATAAAGTGGTGGTAATGGAAATGCTGATAATCCTTTAGCCACAGTGGTCCCAGCTGGCCCCTCTGATAATAAATGACATGAAATGAGGGGTAAACAGGACTTTCTGATTCACCAGGGCTATGTGCAACAGAGTGGTAAAAACAAGTTGGATTTTCAGCACTGCCACGTGGGGTTTTTTTTCCTCAGCTTCTATTTTGACCCAATGGCTGGAATGCTTTAAATTAATGTTGGGTGTGTGTTAAGATCTTATATTGTGAATATTTCAACATGTATGAATCTTTAATACACCGCTGCTCAGCTTAGCTCAGGAAATTTGAAAATTATCGTGTAGCAACGATACAGTTTTCATAAAAACATTGTTATATGATGTACCAGCAAAATAACAAGCTTAGATTTGTCATAGTACTGGCTGCATGCTTGCAATCAATTTAGCTTTGTACAAATGCAAAAATGTTCCCCTTGGGAATGTACTAGATATCACATTTTTCCAGTGCCTATGGAACACTATAAAAGGATCAAAAGTGACCCAAACCAGCATGCATATGGATGTTTCGCTGCACAGTCTATTAAAATGTTGCCTGTTTAAAATACTTCTGGCCAAACAAGTAAAAACACTGTCATACATTCAGCACAAAATGGAAAAAGATGGGGATCATCCAGCTTCAGAGCAGTGAATTTGCAGGTTACCTGGTAGAGTCCGCCACAGCCAGGCACCGGCGCTCAGCCACAAGCATCTCAGCTGCACAACATATGCTAATGAGTTTCATTACTTAATAATGAACAGCAATGTTTAATTAGTGCAACCATTAGTATGCATAAAATACTTTAATTACACTAAAGAGTGGTGGAAATAAGCCTGTTTGGGGTGAAGTTGAGTGGGAGGCTCAGCTCTCATCTGTGCACGGAAGCGTGGCTGTCAGCAAAGACAGGGACGGGTTTTGCCTTTGGTGCCTTCACTCACAGGTTAATTATACACTGAAATTGCATCAGTTTGGGTTTTAATTGGTAGGGGGGCATTCTCAACATTCTCTTGCTTGCTGTTGGGTGAGAAAGGGCGGCATTGGTGGCTGGATCCAGCCGTGCTCGTGCAAGTGTGCGAGTGCGCAAGCGTGCAAGGTGACGACAGAGGGCCCCTCTCTGTGTGACCACGGGCCCTCTTGGGTGGTGCAGAGAAAACAGAGTTCAAAGATTTTTAGCTCATGAAATGTCGAGACTGACGTTTCACCTATATTTTCAGGATATCACCACACTTTCCAACTATCTCCTGCCTTACTTGAGATTAAACCGCTCAGACAATTAGCAAAAGTGCATGCAAAAAAAGCAAAAGTAGTTGCAGTCGCAGCCATCGTTTTAAAACATGTTGGGTGAAGACAATCCACCACTCCCCATCCTTCAGCTCAGGAGGGGTCTAAGTGAGGGATTTGTAGCTTTCCGGAGCGGTCCGTCTGCCAGGGCTGTTCCAGGAGGAGCACATGTGAATCCACACATAAATAATACCTTGTGTCATCACTGGTGGAGACATTAGTCCCCGGTACCCACGCAGCAGATGGGCTGGAGGAGTCTCATCAGCATCCTCCGTGTTGCCAAGAGGCTAAGTGGCTGCATGTGTTGTCACTACACAGGAGAGTAATTTTGGGACGCTGCATGTTGCCGGCTGAAAAAGCGATGAAGCGGTCAAACTGGAGTGAAATTACAGCTCAGGGTTTATCCTCGGCCAGATAAATTGAGGCAGGATGAGAACCCCAGGATGGAGCCCACCAGAAACCACCACTCAGGTTTTCCTTCATGCCGAAGCCTGTGCTTGTACATCCACCTGCCACAAAATTGGCTGCCCCCAGACCCAGAGGATGTTTTAGTGCACAAGAGTGAATCGTACCCTCCAGCTTTGCTAATGGTACACTTGCTCAGGGATATTTCAAAATTTTTTTATCAGTTAATTGAATATTTTATGGTTAATTTTATTTGTTATATTGCTTTTCTCAAGACAGTATTTTGAAATTGCTGAAAACTTTTATTTTAGCCTTTTCTAAATGAAAAGTAGCCTTTTAAAGAAAAAAATCCCACCCCCAAACCAACCAAAACCACATTTAGCAATAACAGACATATGAAAAAACAAATTACGATGAGAACACTTGAAAGAAATGGAACTTTTTAACTTTCTGATATGGGTCAGGGACATTTCAAGACCTTAAAAATGTTTGCGGAAGGAGAAAACTAGTGTTTGCTCAACTCCCTCATGATGCTGGTGTCTAGAAATGGGGGATATGGTGAGAAATGTCTATGGTAGCCGTGGCCCAACATGTCGGGTCCCAGAGTACCACCTGGCTGCGTGCTGGGCACGGTGCGAGCAGTGAGGTTTGTGTAACACCTCCCACCTACCCGGGAACCCCCAGCTTTGCTGGTAGATGTAAGAAGAGGTTCCACCAGCTCTTCTGGTTCCTGCCTGGATGGAGGCTGGAGAGGAGAGGACATGCATTGCTCATCATACTTTCATACCCATTAATTATGAACAGCTTTTGCCGCCCAGGCTACACATCCTGGCACAAAGACCTGCTGGGCTGAGTGACTTTGTGGAAGTCACCGTGGGCGGCCATGCAGGGAGCAGAGCGACAGTAGTGTCACCTTCTGCTCCTCCAGCCCAGGAGGAGATGTATGGCTGCTAAAACCAGGCTGGCATCCCAGAAAGGGGAATTTGCAGTTCCCAGCTGGCCACACTTGCCCCGTCTGCCCTCTGCTCAGCTGCAGGACCGGATCTGCAGAGCAGAGGAGAACTCAAAATATGAGGCTGTGCCTATGTCCTTTTCACCTTTGAGAAAAGAGCACATGTAGCTTGAATTTCTTCGAAGTCTTCCCTGCTCTCATGGTTGCATTCAGCTGTCCACATCGACTGAGAAGGGGGCATAAATGGCACTGGAAGAAAATCTGTTCTTTCCCTACTGACTCTGTTGTTAGCTGCCACATAAGTCACAAAAACATTAAAATAAATTATAAATGTCTGGTTTGATAACAAATTCATATTTTACAAGTTTGAAAACTTCGGTTTCTTGTGGAACATATTTTCTTCCTGGAACTTTGTGCTTCTGCCTTTATTCATCAGAAATGTTTTAGTCTTAATTTAACATTATTCTGTTGCTGCTTTATGGTTGAGAAACACATTGCTCTCTCCCCTGCTTGCATCTGCCGCGAAAACAAAAAGATGATATTCTGCACCTGTCCCTGCTTCACAACCAGCTGAAACGAAATTCGATTCAACAGTCACTAAACAAAGTGCAAGCAATGACTCAGTATGGAAATAAGACTTATTTCTTTTTAACTCTATTATGTGACAGCACAAGAGAGCGGGCATGATTCCTTGTACGGCAGTATATATATGGTGTGCCTATTTCAAAATCTTCTTCCAATGCTTTCTCAACAACTATGAGACAAAAGGAAAAAATACTGTATTACCCTCCTGCGCATGATACTGATGCACATCTGCTCTATTCGCTATTTACATTTTTTAAACTTTAACTAGGCATGGTTAAAATACAAGAAAATGGAACAAAACCAGAGGAAATGTCTCAAGTCCCAGCCTACAGCCAACCTGCACTTGAATTTTCCCAGTATCCACCAAACTTTTAATAGAAACTTGTTTAAATGACCCCCAGAGTGGCTTCCCCAGAGACAGTGGAGTCTCCATCCCTGAAGGTTGTCAGGACTTGGCTGAGGGAAGTCCCAGCTGACCTGGGCAGTAGCTGGGTGCTCAGTAGGATGCTGGTCTGGATGAGGCCCCAGGTCCCTTCCAATCAACACTGCTATGATTTTGATTTCCTACTGCTGCTATTATTAATAAGGTTGAATCAAAACCATTTCTAAGTGTGTGGATTATAAATACCATGGTCTTTGCATGCTGCTGATGGTTATAATCTACCAAATCCCATCTGCACTGCAGATGTGGCATGCTGAAGTGGCCTAGCCACTTAAGTCTAATTGCAGGTTGGAGCTTTAGGCTTTAGAAAGCCAAGGTTAATTTTCTTATGATGACCAGATGATGGTGTTGCCTGTTATTATGTGTTGTAAGAATATTCCAATGGTCCATTAAAAAGTGGGAGTCTGATGAGATGGGCACCTTCCAGACACACAGAATAAATTTCTGTCTAAGGACACTCACAGGAAAAAGAACCAACCCTGAAACTACTCCTTGTCTTCAAAAACAGAGAAAGAGTGGAAGAAGCTAAAAAGTACATGGATACAGCAAACAGATCAGAGATAGGCATGGTGTAGGGTACTTCGGTGCTTTTGCATCTTCATTTGTCTCTGCTACAGAGTTTTCAGTGGAAAACAGCCTTACTTTAGAAAAGAAAATGTGAGAGAGAGACATTGCTGGAAGAGAAACTGATTGTGAGCAAAGATAAATCAGGGCAGAACTAGGGAAGACAGAAAGGAGAAGAGAGGGAAGGTAAGGAGCATCTACAGGGGGGTGTGCGTTGTGCTGGGGTCCATGGTGTAGGTGGGAGCCTGCAGAAAGAGAGAGTGGATCCCGCTGTTTCTGAGGAAACCCAACTACTGGGGGTGGGTGAAGGCTGAGTCCAGAGGACCACGCAGCTCACCCAGGGCCTGATGAAGAGTAGCAGAGATGCTCAGGGGCCTCCCTGCTCTCTCTGACTCGACATGCTTTGAGGAAGAAGCCGCTGGGAGATCAGCTTGCCACGTGTCTATTCATATGGCTTGTTTGGCCAAAAGAGTCGGGCCCTGGTGCTTTGGCCTTCCCGGGGGACCTTCAGTGACCGAGAGGCAAAGTACCGTGCTGCATTTTCACTTCTGTTCTGATTAACTTCAGCCATATGTCGAGACACACTTAATATCTGCGTTTTGCCTTAACCATTCATATCTTCTTGACCTGAGTCTCGTGGGGGAGCTTTCTCAGGTGCTGTCTGGGAGTCATAAATGCTGTGTTATACCCACTGACTATATATAGTTATAGTAGGGAATGCACCTACATGTACAACACATCCACTACCTGTGAAATGAAGATGAGTGCAACATAGTGAAATAGTACCTCTGGGAACATTTAAACTCTGAGGATGCTGGGACAACAGCTTTGGAAATGAAAAAAATATGGAAATTTCTGTAGCAAACTTATTCATATCTGCTGTCCATCTTAACCAATCTAGTTTCCTTTTTCATTTGGATTTATATATTCACTAACTTTCAACAGAAGTTTGGGTTTCGAGTCTTTTATCTGTTCCCTGTCTTAAACAAAATCCATTTTGTTATAGTGAATAAACCTAATACATTCCCAACCGCAGTAAACACGGCAATTTTTTTTTGACTGCATAATATAGCTATTTAAAAAGTGCTAATTGCTTCTTTTGGAAAAAGTGCCTGAATGTTCTCGCTCCAGCACAGAACAAGCAGCATATGTACGGTGCTATCAAGATTGTTTATCTTCCCTGCTCTTCTATTCTTAATATTCTCCACTTCAGTTATTCTGAAGCCTGGCAGGCTCCGTATAAAAAATTGGGTAAATGATTTAAAAAGTAGTCCTTTCAGAGCTGAGCTGAGTGTAAAATAGCAAGCCAGATAGTCTTTTTACTGTACAGTTATGCCATCCCAGTGTGGAAAGCCACGGAAAACCTTCCCACTTGCTGCCATCGCTGACAGGTCATCTTCACCCCTCAGAGAGGCGCTGACATAATTATTTCTCTTCCCATTTGCACAATGTCAGAATTAAATGCAGAAGTATCCGCCTTCTGAAGAATATAGCTTGGAGGCAAAAAAAAGCAGTGAAGGTCTAAGGACCTGGCTTTGCTGAGGTCTACACGATGTCACCCAAGCGCACACACAAGGAGAAGGAGGATTGCTTTTGGAAACCACTCCTCCAGTTTTGCAACTTCGTGTTTGATTCACATCTCACAAGCTCCAAAATGCCTGTCAAAAATTAAATATAAGTAAAAAGTGTTCTTTGCGGCCCACAGAATTATGGACTTCAATAATCATGCTTTATGATATTGACCGCCCCTGTTTTGTTGTTTTCTGCCCACAATTTCATCTGAAAGCCACCAACAGAAGTTCAATAGCCATCAGCCAGTGCCTTCAAAGCTTTCTACAGGTCTCAGGTTTATTGCTGTCCTAATGTTTTGGAAATAGGATTCTCTATTGAGGAATATAAGGGAAATGATGGCACTTGCCCTAATTTTGTAAAGAATAAAAATTACTGGGACTTTTCTGGGGGACAGAGAGGCCTCTTCCTTTTCCCATAAAATGCAAACGCCACAGGGCACCTCTCAGAGACAGACTCCTCCAGTCCAGACAGCACACTTGAGCTGTAAAATAGCCTCTCATGACAAATGGCTTTGTATCATTACAAATGGGAGGTAAAATTCACTCTAAAGTGTTTTTGTTACAACAAAGTTCAGCTTGACCCATTAGCTTTTTTTGCAGGGAAAAAATTATGCGTATTTCTAAGTCAAAATGAAGACATGGAAATGGACCTGGACTTTTCAATAGAAAAGACCAAGGAAAAGTCTTCAAAGTTTTCCAGTCCAAATTCACAGACACACGGTGTGAAGCAGCCACTGAAGCAAACCAAGGAGTCCCAATGGCAAGCTCTCCCAGATGCGCCTCCCTTGGAGACCCCCTCAGTCCTAAAGACCTTGTATCAGGGTACGTTTCTGTGTGCTGCAAGGAGAGAAACTGCTAAAATAAGAAAACCTGAATTAACAGTTTCCCGTCTTGTGGCCAGGCCATGGACCATGGCGACAGGTCATGGACCCAGACCTCACCGTGGGGGACACAGGCACCAAGAGGAGGCAGCCCCCGCCCCCGGGGAGACCCCACATTCCATCGGTGCCTTTCCTCGTGTGGGGAGAAGGTGAGTTGGATGGGGGGTGGTACAGGGATGCTCTCTGCCCCTGACCAAACTCTAGAGAGGGGCAATAACAAAAGGTGAATTTCTTTTATGTTTTGGGACAAGCATTAAAAGGCAACTCCAGCAGCTACGTCAGCTGTCACCGCAACTCAGTGTTCAGGGCAAAAGCCCGTGTTTCACGGGGATGTGCGCACAGCTGGCGGGCATATCTGCAGACCCCTTGGAAATGCAGATGTTGAGCTCTGCCCGACCCACACGAACACGGTCTGTTGTGCTCAGAGAAGGCAGCAGGGGCTGTGCCCACTGGAGGGAGGACACGCTGCCTCCACCACCGACCGCACTGCTGTTGTGTTCCCTCCCCACAAACAGGACACGCAGGTATGAGTCAGGATGAATCAACTGCTGACAGCAGGGGACAACTCGCTCTGATTCCGACCACGCTGGCAGCTGGCCGAAGGGCCGGCAGGCTGAGGAGCAGGTCTGGCTGGAGGCAGTGCTCCCACATCACGGCTTTCTGTCGCTCGGGCAACACTGCGAGGATAAGCAAAAGCCATGAACAACCCTTGCTGCACGTTTAATCCATAAAAGGGGTGACGGAGTCCCAGAAATTTATATTAGCACCCCTAAGCTACCCCTTCCCTCTTTAGCAGGGCACAAAACTGCACCGAGTCCATGGCTGCCTTTAAACTGTAAGTGAATGTCCAGATTTTTGCCTTCTGAAATAACAATTAAAGTGACAACAAAGATATAGGAAGAGAGAGGAAAAAACCTGATATTTCAAGATGCAGAGGGCTCTCCTAACAGATGTGTTTTGACAATGAATGCTAATGTGCACATCTGTAAAAGCAAAAATAAGACTCCCCTAATAAAAACCCTGCAACATCCTGCTCACATTTGAATGTGCCAGGGATAAAAGAAAGTCCACACAAAAGTCAACCAAATTAATTTTGTTATAGTGGGTTTTAACCATTCTCCGTTTTGAAAAAATATTACAGAGGTGCCCTTGCCACTTCAATGTGGTTTTTAATATCAAGTTAAGTAGCTGGTAATTATTCTGTGCAATGAGACTACCTGCGGCTCAGGCTGAAAACCACATTGAGATGTCAGACTGATGCCGATACCCCCTCAACAACCCATACGTGGCAAGTCTGACAGCTCCCACCCAGTGCCCCTAGCGGAGTCAGGCCCCCGCCAGAAAGGCAATGCACCCGAAAGGATGCATACATCAAGGTATCAAAAAAGCTTGCAGCTGCTCCAGGTGTATTTTCTTTTAGTACACAGCTGTAAGTAGATGTTGGTAGCAAGAATAAATCATTGAAATGGGGCGCAAGTTGAAATGAGGGAGGAAGGCTCTTCCCTGCAGCCGAGGACAGCCTTGAATACGTGATGCTGCGGTACTGATGCATCCCCATCCCTGGGTCACCTGCTGCCTCAGCACAGCCTGAAATACTCACATTTCACACACAGGTACAGCAAATATTGTAGTTTTCTACCACAGCTTAGAGGGCATTTATAGTCGACACTTCTAGGTGGATATTTTTTTAAAATATCATTTGTTATGGCTTTGAAGTCAATGAAGCCTTGTTATTTCACGTTATGTTAGGATCTGAAAATATTACAGGAAAACTTTATTTATTCCTATCTCAACTGTATTTCTTGGGAAATGCATGTATTTAGGCTAATGGTTAGACTGGATGATCTTCAAGGTCTTTTCCAACCTAGACGATTCTGTGATTCTGTGATATTTTAAACAGCAGAGCTAAGTAAAGTAACAATGATAGAAAAAAAACGGCCCAATACCAGGTACTTTTCTCCCACCCCGCTAGCCGGTAACTGTCCTCCTGCCCACCGGACGAAGTGACTCACGCCTTTGCTTGGCCCTATTTTAAGGCACCAGAATATCCAGCTGCTGCCTGAGATGGGGAATGGTTTTCTGTGATGTGGATCTTTTGTACCTGTCAGCTCCAGTCGCTTTCCTGTTTACTCTCACTAATAAAACGCTGACATCAGGAGTGAGTTGTTCTGGTACTTGGATTTCAACATACGCGCTCAATGGGACCTCCTTATTCAGGTTTTTGTCTGTTCCGCGTCTGCTGTACCTTGTTAGCCTCCTCCCTTAAATAAAATCTGCCTTTAAAGCTGCTGGTGATTTTTACAGTGAAAGCCACTGTGGGACTTGATGTTCTCTTTCAGCTTCTGCCAACTGTATTTCCCGTGCCTGTGCTCCTGCGAACCTGTTTTCCCATAAGCTATAGAAATAACTTATTCTGCATTATAAAACTGTGTAGAAAAATACATATTAAATGGACAGAAATCTTTAAGGATGAGCTGCAAGCCATTCCTATATACTTAAGAAAACAGCTCAGACAGAAAGCAGCTTTGATCCTCTGATTAAACCCCAAAAGCAGCTGATGAAATGCAGCTTCCCCAGCAAACATCGTGTGTTCAAGAGGCACGAGGAGCCATGCTGGGCACCAAACCCCCCTCTCCTCACACCGCTCCCGCACACAGCCTATGGTGAATAAACAGGAATTCTTTTCAACACTGTTTTGCAATGTGTTACAATGGCAAATCACTGAGGGGGTTCAGCCGAGAACGGTGGCATTTACTCTGCTTTGTCTGCGCTTGATTTATACCCATCAAAGACAAAAAGCAGGTTGTGTACAAACAGCGATGAGCAAAGCCAAGGAAGGTTTCAAGGAGAAATAAGCAGGGAGCAAAGCACTGAATCTGAATTCTGTTCAGAGCAGGCAAGAAGCCCAGGCAAAAATGGGGAGCTACTTAGAAATGATAATTTCCAGAAGGCTGAAAGGCAACAAGTGCCTGGTACCATAGGAGGGAGCAAAACCACGGCCCCTCGAGCTGGGAGTGTCACGCATGAAGGGAATGTCATGGGCTGAGGCCGTTTTGCGGGTACCAGGGATGCAATTGCACTAACAAGATGATGTTTGCTGTTATTTTGCTCTGGCAAGTGGCATCCGAGTGCTGGGACAGGACACAGGGGCCCCAGGTTACCTCCCCAAACACTTGTGCAATAAATCATCAAATGTCAGGTAATGGGAACACAATTTGCTAAAGGAAATTCATAGTCGATTTTTTCCCTCTCACTGTTAATCCAACCTGAAAAATTATGTATTCAGAGTGAGTGAAAGTTTTATTTAAGACTTCCATTATTAATGGAGATTTTGTAGTGGTTGGCTACCCGGGCTGCATATGGATTGACAAAACTACAAAAACAAAACCCATTTTCAGAGAACCAGACATTAATCCAAATTACAAAGCCCAGAGGGTTTGCTTTGTCGTGAAAAGCCAATGAAAAACTACCTGTGAAGTCAGGCTTGCACCAGAACTTTAATTGAGGGACCACTTAAAGCCCTGGTTAATACTGTGCACTCCGTGGGCAGCAAAGGTGCCTCTGCACCCCATTTCAAAGAAAAGCCACGGCATCGCCATCGTGCGTGCGTCACACCACAGCCACTGTCCTGTCCCCTTGCGTGACTCACTCCCAAGCCTCCAAGTGCTTCATAATGCAGATTGCTGGCGACAATATGAAACTGTCCTCTGGATCTGTCTTGAAGCTTTAGAAATAGCAGTTAAGAACCAAATCATCCCCGGAGAAGCTATTATCTACTTGTCTCATCATCTGATGCTAATGTGAGATCCTGGCAGACCGCGACGCGCATCCGTCGTTTCCATTCAGAAGTGGCGTGATGAGAGAGTTGCGAGTACAATAAATTGTCATGAATCCCTTTTCTCTCTCTCCCATCATGAGTACTTTGCCCTCCCAGCCAAGCAGAGACAGTAAATCAGCCCCACTGTAGAACTTCTTAGGTCTCTGCTCAGAAAAACAAAGAGATTTGTGCAAACGAGGCTTCAAGCTCCGGTAAAGAGGAATTTGCAGCCTGAGCTGCCCATCGTACTGTTTGTGTGATGGTTGGATCCCGCCTGAGCCAAGCAGGGCAGCTCAGGGCTGTGCTGATGCAGGCATCTGGTCTTCCTTGGTTTCCGCCTGTCCCCAGTACCGCATCGCCCCAGCAAAATCCCAGATTTGATTCATTCCCCTGATTTTGCAAAGAAGCAGAAGGATTGGAACAGGCTGTTAACATGCATATTTATGCCTTGCATTACTGCCTGTGGGAGAAAGCTTCTTGTTAACATAGGCAGCACCCTTCTAGATGAAGAAACACAAAACACAAAATTTTAAACATACACATTCCTATGAGAAGTATAGATCAAGTAATTTAAACAGAAGTCACTGCCCTCAGTATTAAAAAAAAAAAAAATAGTCATCCTACTCACTGTTAATACAAGATTTTAGGGTTTTGTCTTACCTTAAACTGAATATAAGTCTTGCTGTAAATTCAAGACTTGTTTTTACTGCTTGAAATTGATCGGCGACACAGCCATTTCAAGACAGTGTAGGAAATTAAGCAAAAAATTTGTGTTCATTAGTGATCAGTTTGAAAGATTTCAGTTCATCATTTATGTCAGTGGAGTTGTGGAGATATTTTTCTCTAAGAATTATAAAAATGTATGTTCTTGACACAGCCTCGCTCAAGAAAATGGTAAAAAACCGTGCTTTGCATGCCAAGATCAACACACAAAATAAAAGAAGATGTTCAACATGGAAGAAAACAAGAATAAAGAAAAATACCCCTATTCTGCTTTCGTAATAGCTAATAAATGGATTTATTGGGGAGCTCAGGAAGCACCAAGTGTCTCCCCGTGGGAACAACTGTATCTGAGCCTTGGAAATGGGCACGTTTGGGAGCACAGGGTGGGCAGGAACCTTAGAAGACCTCCTGAACCTGGGTAGAGGTAGGCTCAGCCCTTGAGTCCCCCATTCCCCACCCCGCATAGGGACCATCTCCTACAGCCAGAGCTCACAGAGTGGGGCAACGCTCCCCTGGTTTTAGGGCTTAATTGCACAAGAGGGACCTGTGAGGACTCTGCTCTCCGCGTGTCTATTTTTTCCCAACCTGGAGAGTGAATTCAGCACACACAAGATGATTATTCCATAACTCCTCTCACAAAAGCTCATTGTGCATCTTTCTCATGCAAAGCTGCTCAGGCTCTGCCAGTGCAATTTTACCGAATGAATGGGAAGAGGTTCGTTGTTAATAAAAAAAAAGCTGAAAAGGCGCTGAATACAAAGAAAATCACAACAAATTACAATTATTTTGGTCTCACTGGGAAGAGGCAGAGGGTTGCTACCAGTCACCAGCATGTACTCCCATCACTACTATCACTGTTAACTCTGTGTGCCCCCAGGGGTGCTCAGGGTCCTGGGCATGTGGTGCTGTCATCTTTCAGGACTCAGAAAGGGCTTTCACCCCCAAACTGGAGAGACAATAAACAACAAGTGGCATCCCTGGGTCCGAGCTTTGCCAAATTCCCCCTCCACTCGCCCCATAACCCCCATTTAAACTTGACCTTTTGTCCAAAACCCCACAGCTGGAATATCGCCATAAGCATTATTGATTGTTGTGTTCTTTCCATTCCCCATTTCCCACTGAGGACATAGTCAGACACCGCCTTGGCAGGAGTTTACTATCTCCCTTTCCTTAAGTCTTTTCAGATTTGCTCTTCTCTGGAAAACTGCTGCTCAGTCAAATTAATTTCGTGCAAGGCCTAGCTTATTCCCTCAAACCTGGGTCTAAAATGCTGATACACACAGTGCTTCCCTCTACACCAGTACGTTGGAGCAACACCTCTGTGAAGACCCACTAGAAGGCAGTGTTGGAGAAAACTTCATAGAAACTTCTCATTCTGAAAGCTGCAGATCAACAAACCATGGACCCCTGTAAAAAATGTGAACTGCTTCGTCCTGAATTATTTCTGGTAGATTTTGCATGAGTTGACTGCAGTAAGAGGCATGGAGATCAAACTTCATCCCTGCCAGGGAAATCCAACAGCAATATTTTAACACTGGAAAACACAATTTATTTCATGCCAGTTAGAGAAACACCCTTAAAAAGGATCTAAAATTGAGATGTGACCACGCAGATCAAGCTGCTGGGACACTGAAGACATCCAGTTGAAATAAGCACCAAATAACACTGAAATGAGCCCAATTTGCCAATAAAAACCGAGAATGGAGTTTCCAACCTGTTGTTAGAAAGACAAGAAGTGGCTCCCCTGAATTTCTTGGCAGTGCTCCCTACTCCTGCAGAAAGGCTTGCGAGCCAGATCTCTGCATTTTTCAAAGACAGGCAGCAGCAGGAGATATTTGATGAGCTCTATGAATAGAGTTGTTGATTCACTGGAAAATACAGGAAAAACTGGGGAAAAACAAATCAAGCCAATTTAAACTGCTGACACATTTTTGTATTGGTGAATGAAATGTAAAAAGTGTTTTGAAGCATCGCAATAACTTGGTAGCCCACACAGAAGAATGAATTTCTGATTTGGCGCTAAATGTACTCAGAATAAAAATACCAAGTGTGATTTGGTATACAAAGCCTTTTTGAAGAAAACCCCCCCACACTTTTCAGAAAATCTCTGGAATTGGAAATATTGGGTGATGGTTTTCAACGGGAGTAGTCTGAGGAAAATGAAAATATAATTCATTAAATCTCTCATCTTGAATTAAAATATATAAATATTTTGAATTAAGAATTTATCCTTGCTCTCCTACCAGGGCCACTGGAGTACAGCACAATGGAATTACAGTCTTAAATACTAATGCAACTTTCCCCTCCAATTTTGCCAATGAACACGTATGTCTAGAGGTCTGGCCAAACAAATGCTGCAAACTGAACCAAATTCAGGGAACTTAGTTCCTATTCAACGTTCAGGAGGCTTTTAAAAAGCTGCATTTATGAGAAATTATTCTGTTTGGGGAGTATTTGTTGTGACATGAAAAATCAGCAGTGTTGAAGGGATAAAAATTCAGTGTTTGAACTGGAATGCACGAGTCCTCCCAGGGTCTCTGAGCAGGAACGACAGACTGTTAAGCTGTAATAATCTACTTTGCCTTAGAAAAAAAGTTCTATAGGGTAATTAAATTGTTCTGGAATTAATTTCTTGTCTAAATGTCAGGAAATGGTTTTATACTCTTCAAAAAAATTCTTTTCAGTGACATTTCTTCAACTGAAAGACTTTGCGAGTGAAAACCAACATGTGCTACCGGCACAGTTATAAAGGCTTTGTACTTTCAAGCCAGCTCCTTTTATCTCATTTTACTAAAGGGTTCCTCTTAATGAATCTCATTCTGAGCATGTCGTTACAGAACAGAGCTAAGGGGTTTGGGTAGCCTCATTTTAACTTAACATGTCTGGCTTTCTCTTAATTTTCCCCTTAAATGTGAACTTCCTAAATTTACGATGCTCATTTGGGAAATAATTAAAACAGCCCTCTCATGTATAATCTTTGAATCATTAAAGCAGGTCCTCCACCTTGGCTTCATCATCTCCAGGGATATCGATAAAGCAAACGTGCTCCAAATGAAGTCCCGACCTTTACTCAGAAGAGGAAGGAAACTTCCCCATCCTGTTGAATGTTCATGACCACATTACAATATTATTCATTACTTTGCTATACAGTAATCAGCCTCCATCTGAGGCCAATATTTAATGAAAGGCAACCAAGCATCAGAAGAAACCCTGATGAATAAACTCACAAAGTCTCATAAACCACTGAAGCCTTCAGTGGAAAGATCTCTGAGGCGCAAAGCTTCTCATCTTTTTCTCCTACTTCTTCAGCTTCTCACGGGTCCTCGTAACACAAATCAGGGCTGTTTTCCTGTTAATTCTGTATGCAAGAAAGAGCCACCAGCTTCTGCTGCCAGCAGAGAAAGCTGCAGCCCCACCAGCAAAGAGCCAGCGCTCGGGGACCATCACTCGGGAGGAGGTTGTGCTCTGGGAATACGCCCTGGCTGAAAGCACTGACGATAACATGGGTTTTTTTTCCTGCGCTTTACGGATAATCATTTACTGAGCAGCTCAACCAGTTCTGCAGGGCCGCTGGCACCGGGTGCTGCCTGGTGACCCAAGCCAGGGCTCAGCCAGGGCTCTCCCGAGGCTGGTGCTCACTCTCCAGAGAGGTTGTTATCCTGCATTTGGCTTTGCCACCTTCCCTCCCTCACTGAGGATTTTTTTTTTTCCCCTTGTCTGTATGTCCTGGGAGTCTGTAAATAGGCTTCAGTGTTTCCCAGGAAGTTGCTTTTGCATCTGCACATAAAACGGGTTTTTTAAAATAAGACGGAGAGAGTGTTTCCCACGGTCTGGCCACAGGTGATGGGAGAGGGCAGGCGGTCCCTGCCCCACGCTGGAGAGGCTGGTTGGGAGCAGGAGCCACCGCGGCACCGCACCGTAACACAGCAAGTGTGAATAAAGCTCGTCCTTCTGCTTCTTGCCTGTATTTGATTTCCACTTTGGGAAACTTCCTCTGGGGTTGTTGGATGAACAGGAGAGAAATGAACCAAGAGAAGGCCACTTCTCCCTGAAGCTTTGTTGACAAGGTTGTTACTCCCATCTTTGTCCCATCATACGACATTTGGGACGCTGAGCTCAAACGCAGTGCTTCGGAAATGGCATAATTAAGGCTGCATTTGCTCCCCTTGTACATTTGCATTTTCATGTCATCTTTAATTACATGATTGCCTCTAGTTTTTAGCAACTAACACAATCTCTGGCCCCCTTCAGTGCCCGTACGGCCCATCCTCACTTCACGAGCAGCTCCGCAGGGTTTTGTTTGCTTCACTTCCTGGGGTTCCCCCTCCTTCCCCACCGCGCAGTGCTCGGAGCGTGCTCCAGGCAGCGTGGATATGGGAGCTCAGCCCCGAGCCAAGCACATCCCCAGCTTCAGCACCAGGAACAAACACCAAAATTATGGTCCAACCACAAAACTCTACAGTTTTGGTGGGTTTCTTAGTGCTGCTTGGGAATGACGTGTTGGGGAAAAGGGGGCGCAGGTCTTGGGGTGCCTGGGCTGTGGAAGCATCCCGGGATGTGGTGATGTCTCAGCTACATCCTTCCATCACCCGTACACGTCCCTCCTGATGCTTGCCCAGCAGCGGTGCTGTTTGACTTGTGCTTTCTACAAATTCCAGAGAAGAAACACAAAATTCAGATGTTTAAACCACATACCTTTGTTGTGCTCACCATCCTGGATTTCCATTGTGGTCAATTTTCTATAGAAAAAAATATAATTTCTTCTCTCAGATAAAAAGTTGTGGGTTTTTTTAAATGAAAATGATATAAAAAGGTAAATTCCATTCATTAAGTGTTGAATGAAAAAGTAATACTCGTTTAGACCTCAAAAAAAACCCAAAAAAGAGAAAACAGGCAGGAGCAGAGACCACTCAGCCTGGCTCCCCAGGGTACCACTGCTCTTGCAAGGATGGACATTCTTGATGCTGGGAGTCTTCCAGGTCAACAGAAAATATCCAGATGGAGAAAAGAGGTGCATTCATAATCCTGAAAATTAAGTTTTCTAGATTCATAAGAATTCAGTCCAATAGATACACCAAGAAGTTGTTCCATTTCTGCTCTTCGTTAGCTTAGGGCTCCCTGCTGCACAGAAATAACTCACCCATTCACACTCAAGAGGTTATTGAGAAATTGTTTTATTAAGGCTCAGTCAGAAAATGAAAATAAACCCAAGGGTGACCAAGACAGGTGGGACCTGACCCCAGAAACTGCCAGGACACAAAGGGACCTTCCATGAAGGGTTCCCAAGAAACTCAACCAGGCCCTGATCTCTAATTTGAGTGACTTTGGGAAATTCTGGTGGTATCGCAGGGACCGGAGAAAAGGGTCACACGAATTTTCCAGCCTACACGTGATACTGGCTGGTTTGGCAACGTGCAAGTTGAAGTAAGGACCCGTCTCCTGCAGCCTCCCCAAAAACTGCATTGACTGCGTGAACCCCCTCCCGGTGTCACAGCACGGGTGAGCCGTGCAGGACGCCCGGCCGCCCAGCCCAAACCTGTGTACAAATCAGCAATGACGAAAATGACGAAAATGCAACGTTAATGCATGTAAAAAATGCCCAAGAAGTAGAAACTGGAGAAAGCAAGGAGAATAAAGATTCAGATGGGCTGGAGGAGCCTTCACGCTGCTCCATGGTAGCACCAAGCCACTGGGTCCCCTCGCATGTAACAAACAAATGTGCCAAAACTTCAACAGGCTTTTTTTTCCCCTTTCTCCTTTAAATTAAAAAAAAATAATAAAATTAAAGTTTTACGTTAGGTTTCATAGTATTAAAAGTGCTTTTCCTTGTTGGGTGCTACAGTGCTGCAGCTGCCTGTCCTGCAGTGCAAGTGTGGTCTCCATGCTGTTACACGAGGCGTGCGTGGTCCCCATGCTGCCGTACAAGGTGCGCGTGGTCTCTGCACCATTGTGTAAAGTGTGTGTGGTCCCTGCACTGTCATGTAAAGTGTGTGTGGTCCCTGCACTGTTGTGTAAAGTGTGTATGGTCCCTGCACCATCATGTAATGTCTTCGTGGTCCCTGCACCGTTGTGTAACTTGTTCGTGGTCCCCACACCATCGTGTAAGGTGTGCGTGGTCCCTGCACTGTCGTGTAAAGTGTGTGCAGTTCCTGCACCATTGTGTAAGGTGTGCGTTGTCCCTGCACCGTTGTGTAATGTGTTCATGGTCCCTGCACCATCGTTCAAGGTGCGTGTGGTCCCTGCACCGCCGTGCAAGAAGTACAAGACAGCAGCAGCCTCTCACGACACCAATTCTTGCACAGACACGGGGGAACGCACGAAAGCTGCTGTAAAAGCCTCCCGGTGCGGGCCGGGCTCATCGCAGGGTCGGGTTGAGGCAGGGCAGGCAGGCGCAGCAGGCGCAGAGGCTGAGCGCGGCCGTCAGCAGGGCCGAGAGCCGTGATGGCCGCTGGTACTTGAAGGCTTTCTTCACCTCGCCACCGGTCTGGGCGACGTAGTCGAGGGTGCGCAGGACGTGGTGCTCCACACTGTCGGCGGCCCCGTGCCGCTCGGCCAGCAGCCCCTCCAGCTGCAGGAAGAGCCCACGCAGCTCCGCCATCTGCGCTTCCAGGTCGAGGAGCTGCCGTTGGCGCACCTGGGCAGCGGCCAGCTGCTGCTTGGCCTTCACCTCCTCCAGCTCCCGGCCCACGATGCGGGGGGCTTCGGGGCTCTCAGCCAGGTGGTCCAGGTCCTCGTCCCCCAGGTCGATGCCTGCCAGCTCCGCCTGCCTCTCGATTTGCTCCTTCAGCCGCTGCCGGTAGCAGCTCTCCCGGGCATAATGGCGGGCGAGGACGGCGCGGTACCGCCGCAGCAGCAGCCACAGTTGGGTCTGGCGGACGCGGAGGCCCGCTCGCCCCGTCCCCCCCTCCAGTGCTGGCGGCAGGGCGGCCAACTGGGGCTGCAGGGTCACGGCCTCCTGGGCGAAGGCAGCTCTGGCGGCGTCGAGCCCCTGCTTCTCGCGGGCGACGCTCTCCCGGGACGTGCAGCACAGCACCGTCTGCTGCGCCCTGTCGATGACCTCGGAGAGCTGCTCCAGCCGGTCCAGCGTCCGCCACAGCTCGGCCGCCTCCCGCAGAGCCTGACCGACAGGGCTGGCGTCATCCCCGACGAACGCCGGGTTGTCGAAGCACAGGGTGTCCTCATGCGGGTCCCCCTCGGCCGCCGCTCGCTGCCGCAGCTCTGCCAGCCGGTCCCTCATGTTCCGCACCGGTTGCCGGCACCATCTGTGGGTCCAGCAGCACATCAGCCCAGGGAGGGGAGGTGCGAGGCTGCAGCTCCCTGCGTCAGCTGGAGCTGTTAAAACCTTCCCTTCCCAGTCCCTGAGCAAATATTGATGGAGGCGGGCAGGTCGGCCTGCGTCAGCTGCCGGGCCAGACCCCAGTGCTGGCGGGAGGGGAAAAGGGTTTCGGTGAGAGGCAGAGCAGGAGGAAGGTGGCCTGGGACGGGAGGGCTGCCAGCACCGCCGGCGTCTGCGTCACCAGAGAGGCTCTCCTGGCTCAGCCGCTGATCCTCCGTGGCGTAAAACAAAGGGCTTTTATTCACCGAGAAACCCCAAAGTTCAGGGGACAGAGGAGGGGGCTGCCCGCCCGGTGCTCCCCCAGCCTCCCCTCCTGCCGCAGGGCCCCGGGGTAGCACCTCTGTCCTGCACCCCAAGAAAGGGCTTCAAAGGAGGGAAGGGCATGGACACACACACACACGCTGCTGTCTGCCTCCGACCTCTTAACTTGCCTCGAACAGCAGCTCCCGACGAGGATAGAACAACTGAAGGGAAGAGTACCCTATTTCAGGGCTTATTTTGAAGTTAAAAGTTGGGATGGAGGCAAAGTTTGGCTCCCCCTGTCCCACCGACAGCACCGGCAGCGCCCTGCACACGTGAAGCAGCTGATGGGTGGATGGAGGAGGGTGATCCCAGGCTGGAAAGGAGCCTTGGGATGACCCAGCCGTCCTGCACATCAGGGCAAGGTAGTATTTAGTCCACACTCTGCTGAAATGCATAAAAATCACAATTTATTTCTGAAACAGTGTGCAAAAGTTATAATTTAAAAATAATACTTCTATAAAATGCATTTCCAAAGCGCATTGGAAGAGTAATTGAATTGTTCTCTACCACATTATCATATACTGAATTATTACATCATATATTGAATTATTATATCATATATCAAATTATTATATCTTATAGAATCATATATTTTATAATATCTATTATCATATATGACCTAAACATATGATGATATGAAGTATGTAACATCTATGATATAATATCTACGGGAGTGACAGCGAAGGGTGGTTTTATGGAGGTAAAGCAGCTCCGAAGAGAGCGTCATTTCTTCTCTCTAATGCCGTTTGATGGATGTACATAGCGGGGGGGCTTCAGCATCTCTGCAATACGAGTTTAATTTTGTTTGCTGTAAGCAACAAGGCCAAGGAAAAAAAAGCTCTTCTGTTCCCTGGGCCTGGAGTACGAGCGTTGCATTAAAAAGAAGATATTCATTCACATCTGAAAGGAATGGCCATTGGGCCTGTTTGAATCAGTGCAGCAAAATGAAACTTCAATTAAATCAGGAGATTAATGAGGGGAAAAGGCAAAATATTGTGAGAGCAATACATGGCGAGATGGGCCCGAGAGTGAGCTGAATGGCAAAGAACAGGTTAACCATGGGGAGGCTTATCCTTACTTGAACACCTTCAATAGCAATTTTTGAGTATTAAAGCCTGACGGGATGCCGGGGCTCTGTGCACCTGGTGACAGTCCCCAGCCCCTCCCCGCTCGTGTTTGGGCCAGCGCCAGGTCAGCCTTATCCACTTCACCGTTGAACCGCTTGCAGGTGACAGTCAGCAGCTGCCTCAGCCAGGCCTGGAGGCCCCTGGGCCCACTGGCCACCCCTCAGCTTGCGCTGGCCACCACGCCAAGGCAGCTCTGAGCCAAAGTCCCGGCTGCGGGTGTTGCTTGCGTAGCTAGAAAAGCCCTGTTTAAAAAATATTATCGCTGCTATTTAACAAGAGGGCAAGAACAACGATGAAAAAGTAGTTTTTTGTTTAGCATTAAATACCCCTTAAAAATAGGTACGACCTCCTCCTCCAGCTGAATGTCACCGCCTGAACCAACCTGGCCCCCGCGCTGGCAGGAGGGACCTCACCCAGAAATCTCCTCCTCCTCCTCACCCACTCTGGTGCTGCTTCGGGAGGCTCTGCACAGACCTATCGCCCCCGACAGCACTTCTCACAGTTTCCCAAGAAAGCATTAGCTGTCCCTCTCCTTTTCCCCAGGAAAATGGTATTTTGGAGCCAGGTCGGACGATAATTTGGGTGGCAGACCCCCAGCGAGTCCTCGCCCTTGGCCAAGGTGAGGGTCTCCAACATCTCCTGCTCAAGATGTGCACAGTTTATAAAAGTTTCTATATCCAGTTTATAAAAGTTTCCTTTTTTTATAAATATAAAATTATCCAGTTGAATCAAAAAGTGATTTTCTTTTTACGTTGAAAACTCAAATTAGCTTTTTTGGTCTTTTTAATGTCTAAACTATTTAGGAAGTAATGCAAAACCAAAGTAAGAGTTTATCTTTTTTTTATTAAGACAATCCCACAGCTGGAAAATGAAACATCCTAGATTACATAAGTGACTTCAAAAAAACTCTAGAAAAAAATCTTTACAAATTTACATTTGTACAATACAAAAACTAACAGCTCATTGCATATAAATATTACATTTGGTCTGCCAACAAGTGGCATCAAAATCCCTGAAGTATTCATTTAAAGGGACCTGAGATAGCGGATGTGAAGATATGGGCATAAATATCACCTGAAAAAAAAAAAAATCAATATAGAAAGTAGACATAATTCTAATAGTTTTGTGCATTTTTGGAGTATTTTAAATCATCCAGAACATGAACTGTAGAGCCTAAATCACGTGAATTTTCTCACTCCAACATCAACTGATATTTCTAAATGAAGTCTGCTATAATGACTCATGGAGGAATAAATAGCCTGTATTAGTATTTCTACAGAAAAACAATCATCAGACTTTGATTTCTGAAGATACCCAAGCAGCCACCACTCTCCGAGGAGGCATTTTTAGGAAGAAAAACGGAGGATTTTGATTTTCTCTGCCCAAGAGCGGTGCAGCCGCGAGGCATGCAGGAACACCAACCCCTCCTGCGAGCACTCGGGCCGCTGGAGCAGCTCCTCTCGCCATCCTGCCTGCTTCTCACAGACCCAGAAATCAGGAAGATATGCAGCGCTTGCCAATTAAAAAAAGCCAAAAACTGAGAAACTGCTCCTAATTGTCCACCGGTTTCAATATTTTTCCAAAGAGTTACACATTTGTCAGTTCCCAAACGTGGCTGCGGTTATCTGCCAGGAGCATTAACTCACAAGTGCAGCACTAAGCTGCTCGGTTTTACTTTAAATTCTCACAAACTCTTATCAGGTACCCACATCCATGCACATAAATGTATTTAAGCACCATTTTCATAATACTAGAGTTAAGGCTGTGACAGCAATTCCACTGGAAATCTAATTTTTCAGGGATTCATAGCACAGTTGTGTAAGTTTGCTGTGGGCTGAACATGACATATTAAAAATGTACAAGCTTCCAACAGGTCTTTGCATTTCTAATACTAAAAAAGACAACTTTTAGACTAAATTTTGCAGGCTGTTACTTACTGTACAGGAGGGGGTTTTTTTTTTTTCAATGTGTAAACCTCTGATATACTAATATTTGAAAATTATCTATCGCACATGCGCAGTAATTTTCTATAATACATACTTGTAAGAACACAATGACAGCTCCCTACAATACTAAATATAGATTTATCCTTGGATTGTTAACTGCTCCTTCAGTCTATCATGTAAATAATTAGCATTTTATAAAACTTTGCATGATGGTTTAAAAAAAATTAAAAAAAAAAAAAATCAAGCAATGTGAACACACAAATACATTTTTAAAACATTGAATTCATGACACAGACCAACAAAAGCGCAGGACACTCCGAGTCAGGGCTGACAAGACATCCTTAAACCTACAGCTATTCAGTTTTCCCTGTCATTCACCGCTCAGATTAAAGATGAAATTTTAATCAAGTTCTTATCAAAAATTAGTGATTTAAACTTATTTTCTCAAGTTAATACTGTGAGATTTTGAACGGTTGTCGAAAACATTCCAGAGACACTCAGGAGCTGCCTTTTCAAATGCTTGACAAGGTTCATCTTGCTGTTTGCAGTCAAGAGAGCCTCCAAACATTGTCAAAAGCAATACATCGTACTTAGTCTTTCCACATCTTTTAAATCACTTGAAAACTCTCTTCACTGTGCACCTGGTGTCAGTTCTTTTCAGTGCTCTATGTACTACACAGTCTTTCCGCTTTTGTGCAGGAGAAGCAGCTGAGGTGGACATTTACGAAAACATTCAGGGAAAATTAAAACACACAACAGGACGCACAATTTTAAGCAGTCAAAAATCCTCCATAAATTATTTCTTCATGATTATATTTAGCTTGTTTATCTGCAGGGTGGGGTTGGATTGGGGTAAGGGGGGTGGCCTCTGCTTAGTTTATGGAGGAAGGAGTGATAGAAAGAGAGAGAGGAGTGATAAAACCGCCCAGATCCATCTAACTTCAAGCACCAACATAAGAGTTTCACGGATTATTTAAAAGACAAGTATCTCGTGAGGCTGGAAGCCGACGATTTCTACAAGCGTTACGTTAGCTGCAATTCACATAGCAAGGGTGGGGGGGGAAGGAGTAATTCAGTAGACACGGAGCCCACATGTTAGGGGATACCGGGTGGAATTAAGTGTTGTTTTATGTAGCTGTGTGTAAAGCAGCGCAACGGCTGCCCCGTCTGACCTGGCAGCATTTCCACTCGGGGTATGGGTGGGCACAGAGCAGCCCAGAAACCAGCCCATAAACTTTCCATCTTCATTAAATCCGCCCCCAGCAATTTGGGAATGCTGCTAGTAAACAAAGTAAGGCAGATATAAAAAAATATGGAAAGTCTTGGGGTAAAAAGAGACATAAAAAGAATTAAATTTTATAGTCTAGCTGAAATACAATTCATCAAGATATCATAAGTTTCCAAAAGCATATCCTAAATAACCTACGGGGGCAATAAAGGGAAGCTAAAGAGAGGTGGAGCATGGCAAAAAGAAAATCGAAAGGTGATAGAGAAAATAAAAAGCAGGTGAAGTTTGGGCTGAACTAAGACAACAGCACATCACTTCTGCCCAATAAGCTTCTCCATTCACACCCTGGCTGGGAGGAAACGGGAGCGGGGCAGAGCGAGATCTGTGGCCAGGAGACAGCTGAGAACAGGCGCACCCGGGACCTTCAGCCCATCTCACAGAGGATGGAGCGCGTGGGGCTAACGCTCTGCTGCCAGTAAAGCCCCTCCGGGCACGGGCACGGTTTTCCAAGGGGTCTCCAAACACCCTCAAGCGCCCCGGTAACTCGGGAGAGGGATCTGCACATCTAGAGAAAACTCGGAAGCACTGATGAAGCCCGAGAATTAATCCTCCAGCAGCAGAGGAACCCCCGGCCTGCCTGCACGCCTTGTTAGCCTTCAGGGATCCGATACATAATCGGACCCTCAAACCCTTTTCTTAAGCAGAGTTCTGGAGTTTTTTGTTAAAAGTGCAAGGAGAGAGACTACGGTCCTGACTCTGCAACCCACCGGGCAGCACGGCCTCGGCAGCTTCAGGAGATGCTGGCTGGGCGCCCAGGGTTTGGATCAGGGAGCGAGACGGTACAAGGTTTAAATCATTTTACTGCTTCTGCTGCACCTGTTGGGTTGATATGAAGTTTTCTGCAGCCGTAAGTGGCTCCTGATACGATCTGGGTTTTGAGAGAAAGTGTCCAAGTTACTACGAAATGATAATTATCCCACAGAACGAGGCTATGAGAAATCAATTGCCTAACTCAGAGAAAGAATCCAGATACAAAACCAAGTAAAAATAACATCTCTAAAACCAAGTTATTTCTTTCATGCTTATAAAAGGTTCTCATGCACAAAAAAGCTGCTTTTTTTTTACAATAAGCAATAATTCTGTTGTTCTAGCACACCCTGCTGTCTAGCTCTTAATCATGTAACACATTTGATTAATACTTACGCCACAGCAAAGTGATGCTTCACTGTTATCTTCACAGTACTTCATTACATAGAAAAGATACATTTAAGAACATATTTAATATTATTCTAATTGCTGCTAAAATACACAAACTTATAAAATGATTTCTCTGGAATCCGCGTGTTTTATCTCTCCCCAACCCCTACACAAAATAAATAAGTAAGTGGATCTTCGGCCAGTCAGAAATATAGGAAAAGCATTTCTTTTGCATTTCAAGATTTTCAGGCTTTAGAACAGAAACCATAGTGTTTACATTAGCTCAACAGGACTGATCTAAAAAGGGTATGATTCTGACTATGAACTGATGCATACATGCTATTTCTGGTTACCATATGTAGAAGGACCAATCAGTCAAAGAAATAATACATTTCTTATAAATATATATGTGTGTATATATATACATATATATGAGAGAGATGATAGGACACGTGTTTATATTTTAAAGCCCAATACAGAACTAGGAGAGCCTCTGCACCCTTTTTTTCCCCCATCAAAACACAACTGAATCAAGTCCAGAAATGGATTATGGCCGATTCAAAACACTCTTTAAAAAATTAAAAGTGTGATTTTGTACTGTACCATAAACTCATATTAATGCTCTGAGCAATTTAGGATATACTCTCCTCCATCACAAAACTAAACCTCTGCATTTTTTCAAGTCATTTTGCATCTAACTAGAATTTTTGGAAAGCGAGATAAAATAGCTAGTGCTTAATATAGAAAGTCAAAAATTAAATTCCTTCTGCATCTGAGAATATACATGGGTCACTCTTTGCTGCCTGAGGTTTTCCAGAATTATTGACCAAGCTGTGCACAGAAGAACTTAAGGATATTGGATGAAAGTTTATAAAAAAAAAAAAAAAGAAATCTTGAAAAACTCCATCAAAATTTTCTAGTCTCTTTTTTTCGTTTGTTCTCTCTGTGTAATCTAACCTGCTCTCTTAACCAAGCTAGAGCTGTCAGGTTCATTTAGACAACGGGAAAAAATTGAAGTCACTACGAAGTAAGAGGCTGCTCACCTCCAGCTCAGCCCACGCCAAACACCCCTTTCTGTTCACCGAGGAGCAAGACTACAAATGTCGTCACGTACTGTACTACCACTACCAAAATGATTTCTGTTTTCAAGTTAGCATTTCTCAGGATAACAAGAGTACAGTGCACCAGGAAATCTCTTCTGGAAGCTGGAGATACAAGAGCCCGTCTGGAGGACGTGAGCGGGAGCTCAGCCGTGCTGCCAGCCACCCGCGGTACCCCAGCTCCGCTCAGCTCCCTCATCACCTTCCAGGGGCAAATTAAACCAAATGCAGATTTGCACCGAGCAAGTGGCAGCAGAAATGTGTGGGAGACAGTCGGCCTATCTGCACAAACCAACCACCATCTGCTGAAAACATTATGCTTCTGAAAACTCTGATGATTACTTAGATTTGTTTTCATCGTGTCAACATAACGAAGAAACCGTTACTCTACACCTTCGCGAGCAATTCCATCCCTCTACGCTCCTTCTTGCCTCTTCTTCAACACGTACTGAATAATAGCATCTATTTTCTTTTAAGTTTCCAGTAGTTGTAAATAGAGGTAGCTGAGCTACAATTAAAAATCATGTTATGCTTTGAAGAGGAGGAACCTTTCAAATGTTGAAGTTACCCCTTAGCTGCACAATCTCTATTAATACTATAAAAATATGAGCGGACAAAAAGAAAATAGATGCAAGTAACTTTTGCATTTGGCACCTTTTGTCTAGATATTCATACTTCTCAAGTATTCTCTTTTTAATAAAGTTAATGCACACATAGGACACACCACATCAAAGGTTTGCTACATATTTACAAGGCACCAACCCTTTGTCACTTTTTACATGAATAAAGAACCGATAGAAAGCACATCAGGACCCCCGTAACTGTAGTATAGACATACTTCAGTTCAGCACAATTCATGAACGTTTGGCCTGGGAAGATTAAAATAATCCAGATCCTTCTTACAATATAGAAACTGTAAACATTTTATAGCTGCCTTTAGGATTGGTGTATTGTGCAAAAGTTATAATTATTACTGTGTATAAGGATTTATGGCAGAAACCACATAAAAACTCTGTAAGAAGGTGCTATTTCTATAATACAAAAACAAAACAAGGGAGAGAAGTCATAATCATGACTCAGAATGTCATGTTCTTATTGAGAAGCTGGAAGCCTCTTTAATGTGATGAACTTGTAGTGTGTGGGGGAGAATTTCTGTAATTTAAGGCCTAATGAATAAGGCTTGTTTTGACCAATGAAGTGTGGCGATCTGAAGTTTTAAAACAAATGCAAACTGACATAATGGAAAAGCACCACTGTGAAACGTGAGTGGAGTCCCCGCACAACTTGCTTGGTAGATTTTCTGGTAAAATCCCTGCAGTAGAAGGCCATTGAAGTTCTTTTAAAATTGTTCCAAAGTTTTTCATCTGTCAATAATTCCATCCCATGAGATGGCTGACCCTGGCTTTTTCTGTCATTTTCCGCACCCTGCCTGACCTGGAAGTACCAAGGTTCAAAGGATCCTCGGTGTGCACAAAATTGTCATTATCAGAATCGTCATTGTACAAGACAGTTCTCCTGCCCTCGTTCCTTGTTTTGATTCGAGGTGGTCTGCTGAATCGCCCTCCAAACACGTTTTCACCAAACTGTCCTCCAAACAGATTTTCGAATTCATCGTCTGTAATTCGGGCACGTTTTGCTCTGGTGGCTCCTCGTGAGGCTCCTCTGCCTCCCCGGCCTCTTCTTCCTCCCCTGCCGCCACCTCTTCCTCTGCCACAGCCTCTTCCGCCTCTACCACCTCTTCCCCCTCTACTCCATCTCCCCCACCTCCCCCATCTACCTCTCCTCCCTGTCCCTCTGCCCTGCCAATTCCGTTTCCCACTGGTGATTTTTCTTTTGAGTTTTCTTTTGGGTTTTTTGGATTGCACAACTTTGCTGTAGTCATGGTCTCCATCAATGTAATCCTGGTCTGTTCTAGATGTTGATTCAGAGTCTGAATCGGAACCACTTCTGCTTTCAGAACTTGAACTGGATCCCGATTCCCCACTTTCTGATGAAGATAAACGAGATTTTTCCTTTAACTCTCTCTTCTTCTTCTCCTCTTCCTCCACCTCCTCCAAATGCTCATCTTCTTCTGATGCACTTATTAACTTCCTCTTGACTCCTGTCCGCGGTTCTCTGCCATCGCCATTTGTAAGTGGTCCATCAGGAGAGTGATCTAAGCAAACACAGAATAACCCTGTTGGTTATCACCATCACACCCGAGCCAAATAGGATACAAAAAGTGGAATTCTCCTCATCTGCCTCTGTGCTCTGGGGATGATCCAGCTCTGAGCTACTCACCACAGATGACCTTTACGTGCTGTGGAGACAAACAAGGTGCTCTAAGGGGAAAACTCATCAGAGAAAGTAAACACAGTTCATCTTATCTGGAGGCAAGGACTGCAAACTCTCTTGACAAAGAGTTCAAGCGAAGATCCAGTCAATAAAAGGAGCCCAGAGTGACTAGGTTAGACACAAACATCTAACATTTCGTCAGGTGAATCCTACCTAGGATGCCAAGGCAGAAAAAACTCTAAAATCCATTTCAAACCCACATACATTAAAACAACACTCTGCAAGCAGTATTTATTTCCCATCAAATGCAAGTTCACAGAAGGCTTAGTCCAGGCAACGCTTGCGGCAAGCACAATTTTGAAACAGTAAATAACACAAAAACCTCACTAGGATTGCTGAACACCTTAACTTAAAAATATATAAAGTATCTGGCTGGCTGGGGACCCAGAATACTACATGTTTTCAGAGTTACAAATCTGACAATGAAGATTAAATATCTTCTTTAACATGGGATACAAAAAGCTCACCTGCCCTGCTACAGCACAGCAGTATGGACTCGACAAAGGCTTCAGGGTTTCAGTTGATGCTCATTCAACGCCCACCTCAGTGGCAAGTCTGGTTACCACATCCCAGATACCACAGTTTTCACACAGTGTTTCCCTTCTAATCACGACAACTTATAGTCTTGATTATGATAAAAATATTTAAATTTTTTAAAACTTTTTTTTCATCTTTGGTTTCAACTTGATTAATAAAAGGACAAGGTTTTGGGGTGGGGATTCTTCTGGTTTGCTTTGCTTTTTGTAACTCCTGAAGGAACTGTAATTCTCAAGGATTTTAAGCACAATCAAGCTTTTCCATCTGGAGAAATTTTGAAGGACCTCACTGAACTGCACATGGCACCACGTGCACACCACACTTCAGACAAGAGACCACAAAACTGTAAGACGTAAGGTAAATTCAGTTCTTTAGTATGGCTTGGGGATATAGCATAATGCTAGACTCAGGCAAGAATATCATAAGCATCAGACAGAAACAACATCTTTCATTTCTAGTGAAACCAGTCATTCAAAGAACAGAATACTTGCTATTTCTCACCTTGTTTCACTGGTGTAGATTTACTCCTGATTGGTCTACTTTTCCCTGGATCAATGGTATTTCCACTTCGGTTCTGTGCATTTGAGCCTGAGGAAGATGGCTGACCCTCCATCTCTTCACCAGTGGCTGAACCCAGAGGTTCTTCTGCTGTATCTGAAACTTTAGACAGGACACCACTAACGTGACAGAGTAATTTTTATCCTTTTGTTTATAATGCAAGGCATTCTGGGGAGGTTTTGTATCACCTGAGTTAACAGCCCAAGTCCGGAGGTTAATCTCACCAAGCTGCCTCTGCAGTCATAAACAGACAGATTCCTCCAGGGTGCAATCCAAAGTAAGCTTAACATATTTGTAATGGCTGTATAAGAGAAGCCTGTAGGAAGTCTGGGCTCTTGCCGTTAGATTAATTCTTAGCAAGGACAACCCCAGGTTCCCTGTTCTCTGACTCTTACCAATAACGTACCAACAGCTGGAGGGCCAAGTTCAACTAACACAACCTACAGACAACAGATTTCCATGACCTTGCTACTTGCCCTTTCAAACAGGTGGGTTTTGCATGTGTCTCATGAATTTAAGCTTTAATCTACATGTACAAGTTGCTGCAAGAGAAAGGATGCAGTTTAGAAAATTTCTCCTCACCATGAGATGAAACTGAAGAACTAGTCCTAGTCAAAGGCAGTGAGGTATTCTGGTTGGGTTTAGGTTGAATCTTCATTTGCTTCTGTTTCCCTTTTGGGCTGAAAACACAAAATATCCCAAAGAGATAAAACTGTTAGTAGCAAAAGATTCAAACACAACACCAATTTCCCCTGAAAAGTGCCTTGTTTTTTGCAACAAATGCATAACACAAGTGATCTCTATTTCCCAGTGCTTGCCCAGGTGTAGTAAAACTAAAAATACTTACAGTATCATTCTGTTTGCTAAAAGCGTTAGGAGTTTGCAAGAACATGATTTTATCTCACCTTTTAAAACAAATACTCAGTTTACTTAGACAAGGTATCACACAGAAGTCAGAGAAAGTGTTATACAACACTTTTTTCAACAGTTACTAAACAAAGGCAGAAGGAAGCTTGGTCTTCCATTTCCTCCAGACAGAATATTTCTAATCGTACAGTCTCTCACTCGCTAGAATTATGCACAAACTACAAACTGAGCACGGCCTTTGAGCTCATGATTTTATCACTCAAAAGAGCAACTGCATCAGGAAATGAGCAGGGCTGCTACTGACTGCTTATTCCGGAAGGCCTGTCTGCCACCGCCATCTCAAACGACACTGATGGTTACGTTACCTAGATGCTCTGCTAGTCGAGGGTGAACTGCTACTGCTTCTTAGCCGTTTTCGGTACCGTGGCCTTTTCCTCTTCTGACATTGCATTGCTGACTTGTACTCAGAGATTATATTTTTCATATGATTTTCAAATAAGGCAGATAGTCTAAGTGTCATGCTGTAAATCTGGAGTGAGAAAGCATGGTCATATTGATTAGAAGTGGAATAACTAGAAGACCAGGGGAAAAAAAAAAAAAATAAAAAAAATCACAAAGATGCCCAGATTGTAGCGCAAAAGAAAAATGCATGGTGACATTCAACTACAAGGTTCTTTATAGATAATTTCCTTCCATGGAATTTCCTTCCATAATTTCCACAGAAAGCTTTTTCATAAAAGGATTTACTTACAGTGCGAAATATTTACAGAGTTAAAGGAAAATGGGTATCTAGATTACTGAAATATAGCCCCCTTTTCTAACCTCCATAAAGCAGGGAAGCACGCCGCAAGACAACCTGAAGTACCAAGGAAAAAACAATTGAATTTTGCTGCCCCCTCACCTTTGTTTTTTGCTTTAATTCCCTAGTGATGAGTCCTTACACCACCCCTACAGAGCTGCACAGAGAAGCCACCTAGAATGTCCTCATTTCTAATTTCTGTAAACCAGATGTTTAAATCTTTAAACCATTTTCCTGTTCTCTTTCTAGGCCTTGCCTCTCCATAGCCTCATCCACAAATTCACTCGTCGTTTCTCCATATTTCAGACTGTATTTACTTCTGTTCACAATTTTACCTTGGATGTGTTTTGAGTTATGACAAATAGTTCAAACTCAGCATAAATAAAACAAAGATCTTGATTCCTTCCTCATACCTATAACCCTTCTGCTGCATCCAGTCTTCTGAAAACTGTGTAAACACCATCAAGATGTTATCATCATCTTATGCTCAGCCTTCTTCCCATTTCTTGCAGTCTGAATATAAAATCTCTTTGATGTAGAGTTTTCTTTACATTCATATAACTTAATTTTTGCCCAGACCCTTACATTTTAGCAACGTCTCCTTCTTTAGCTCTGGTATGTCGTACCCTGCCCTTCTTGCCTCCATTCAGAATGCTGTTGTAAAGATGGGAAAACGGGCTAGAAAACCTCAGCATGTTGGCACACATTTGGCAGCAGACGAACCTGCAGTGGCAGAAGGCCCAGCTGTGTGCTCCAGCCCTCCAGCAAGGATCACCTCACCGAGGCACTTCACAGTATTTAAGCAAATGGATATTGATGGGCCACTCTATTAAAGTAATTTGGGAGTTGACTCACAAGCTGTTCCGTTATTAACACACAGGGAAGTTCCCAGGGAGTGCGCAGCAGTAAATAACTCACCGAGATTACTCTGATGTCAACGTGCATAAAACACCCTCAAATCACTTGTCTTCTAGCAATCCTCTACTGATTTCCCTGCTATTAAAGTGAGCAAAAGTCACTGCTCTTTACCTGCAGAGCCTGCCCGCAGCCCTCCTTTCAGCACCAGCAGTTCAACCCACCTTCAGCGACAGCAACTTTGTGCTTTCTCTCACGCTCACTAACACTGGGCTGGAGTTCCCCTCTCCCACAGTATCATCCTACTTCAAGCTTACTCTCACCATCCTGACTACACAAAACACAGTTATTTCGCTGACGAGCTAAGACTATTACTCTTCAAGTGATGAGGTCACACAACCTCCTGCTTCCTCCCATCCAGCACTGAGAGCTCTCTGCAGCACACTCTGCTCCTCCTCCTCCTTGACAGCGTCTAGCGTAACAAAACCTTGTGTCACACCAAAATTTTACAGGAATATTAAATTCTATGTATTATTGTGCTTTAAGTAATAGTCTCTCAGTCTAGTCCCAAATGGCATGCATTTCTTAGTAATTTATATGTGCTCCTGTTTCTACACAAGAAATATTAGGCAACTTTGTGACCAGCAATCTTATGTGTGCTAAATGACATGTTTCAGAGATGTGATTTTGTCACAACTTAAGCATCTTGTTGAATATACAGCTTTTCTTTATAATAACATTACGATTTAATTTCAGGAAACACAGTCAGAATTCTGTCTGCTTTATATTATGAAGACATCAACCACTCAAATTATATTTTGCATCAACAGTGGTGAAAAATGCGTGTGTGTCGTCGTGCCAACTTGTGATTTTTTGAGCACAAACAATACATCATTAAAACATTTGAAAATTTTAGAATCATTTGATCATTTAGCAGCTTAAGAAAAGTTGACAGGCAATGTACTGCACAGGAACATGTATCAAACATAGCCATGTTTACATGCCAAACATTGCAATACACTTCACTGTCATTTTACCTAGCTCATATAAAATATCTATATTTTAACATTTTGATCCCCCCCTTTCCCTCTTGCCATATCATTCAGGGCTCTAATCCAATACATTTTTTCTGCCTAAGTAGATTCATATTCCTGCACGCAGAAAAAAGCAAGATTAATACCTGAGAAACACAGGCAACACTGCGTGAGTCTTGCCAAGTATACTAAGTACACTAGAAACAGATTAAATATTATAATGCTCTCATCTCCTCCAGTAGTGGAAATATTGCACAATACTTACATTAGCAGTAGATTAAAAAAAGATCCTTTCATATATATATATATATATATGCATGCAGTTATCAGGCTGATAACCTTGTTTCCAGGAATAAATGATTGAAAAAATAAAAGCAACTGGTGATCACTTCTCTGCTACAAATATTCAAAGAAATAGTTGCAAAAGTAATCATACAATTTCTCAGAAGCTTTAAGTTCAGAAAGTTCAGATGAAAATGAAATTCAGAAGTAATCTGCATGAGCAGAACAAAGCAAATTTATAACCACAGATTCCAGAATTGACACGTACTACTTATTTTTATTTCACAATGCAGTGTTTTGCTCTTCAGATACAGACCTTACTTCATGCACTGTATTCATGTAGGGCCAGGGTCTTTGTAAGGAAGGCATTAAAATTTATTACTTACTCGAGACTTTTTATTAGGAGTGTAAGCTTTAGAGTTGCAGAATATTAAACGAATATCCTTGTAGAATTCCAAGGGACTAGTGTAGTTTCCTGCTTCCAAGGTTTCTTTCACAGTGCTGAAGTCCATAGGAGTATCTACAATATCTCGATAATCCTGTAAGAATACACAAGAAAATAATAAAGGCTGTCAAATCCTACAGCAATAAAAACATCTAAGTGTTCATCCACAACACTGGCATTCAAATAATTATTTCTACTTGAGAGTTACTGCAGATAATTCCCTGAAAACATCAGTGCACAGAACATGCTGCATTCCAACTCATAAAGGGAGAGGTTAGAAACAGGCCCAGAGTGGATGTTTTGCCAAAAGATGAACAAGAGGCTTTTTTAATTTTTAATATGGAAGTTGTACTTACAGGATAGGAGAAGAGATCAACTGGCTGTCTAAAAGGCTCAGAGTCCTCTCTTTCATAAATCAGGTTTAACAACTGCTTGCATTGCTCTTTCCAAGCATCAGGACTTGCTTTCATGGGCTGTCTTTTTATTCGTCGTCTTACCTGCAGGGAAACAGATGTATGTATTTCGTAATTTTTCAGAATATTCAAGTTTTTCACTTTAAGTTCCTATTAATTTACCAGTGTCAGAGCAGATTTCCACAATTAAAACCAGAACTGCAGTAAGATTAAAGCATAGCTGATGGCACAACAATATGCAGTATGTGAATTGCAGAAATATGCCTTTTCTGGTAATATATAGACACTCAAACTCATGAGAGCTATGCAATATTTCAGACCCAGCCTTGCTATTTTCATCAGCTTTCACTCAAATTTGACTGAAAATTGAATCTGTTCTAGCTGTCTTTCAGATCAAATGAAAAAAAAGATATCAGCAATTAAGTAAATTTTCCTGCACAATAACTTCCTTAGGCTGCCAACACTTACAGATACATGCAATCGAATTCACACAGTTAGTCCCTTAGACTACTGGCTATGACAATTTAAAGCATTCCAGCCCTAAATGAGTGTTTCAGTACCTGGTCTACCTCCCTTCACAAGCCAGACCAAGCACAAATGTTTACTCACTCGTCTTTTTCCAGAGGAAGTTCCTGGAGCATCTGAATCTACATCTACTTCTGCCACCTAAAGGCAAAGGTAATGATTACACACTTGTACGCACCCTCAGCGATGGAAAAAGGGTTAAAAACCACACAGCCAACAACAACAAACACAACTTTAAAACTACTCAAAAGCAATGAATCGTTCAAGCAAAACAGAAGTTAGTTTCAAACTAGAACTTACATAAATTAAAAATAATCAGGTGGATAAGCTGTTTCATCTCTTTTCCAAATTTGCTTCCATAAAAATTATATATAAACATGTGAGAAATATGAATGGCTTATTTTCAGCTAAGTCCCAGTCTTGCAGAGCTGTACTCCCCTGCCTAAACGCTCATGCCCTGAGCATCTGTAGTGAGTTTATTCAGGTTTCACGTAGTGCCTTCCTTACATCAAGTGTATGTAATATTCTTTTCAGAATCTGGATTGAGAAATTACAACAAAAACTCCTTTGTACACAGCTTTCTACCAGTAATTACAAATAAATAATTTTGAGAGGACTAGAAAGTTCCTACAAAGAATCTGAAAGTAATTTCTTTCTTATTTTAAAACATATTATAAACCAAAACATATTAAAAACCAGCCCTTTGAAAGGCTGGAGAGAAAGGAAGGCGATATAGTAGCAATTCTGGATGCTTCTGAGCACTGCTTGACATGGAACGGATGAGATTCACAACTGACACAAGAAGGTTGATTTGGGAAGGAGGGACTGTTATTTAAGTCATGGAAATCCCTCATTTTCTTCAAAAGTCTATGAAAATAGATGCCGTTATTCTATCTCTAGGGAGGAGGGAAGAAACCTCCTCACTAAATCTTACACTAGCTCATGTATTAGAAAGCAACACTGCAAAAGTGCAACAACCCAAGTGACTTAGGTTCTAACAGGTCACTTCTTTGTAACGGAAACTACAGCACATTTCAAATTGTTTACAAACTGCATTGAAGGGGAGAAGGTGTAAGGAGAGAGAAAAAGTTAAAGGAAGTGATAGCTACGCCGGTTTCTACCTGTCATTTCACTCCGTGGTAGAACTGACAGGAAATGACACAGAATTACGTAAGAAAACCAGCCCTGCTGCCTCACTGACAAGGGGAGAGCTGTTGCCCTTCTGGTTCAGCAGACTGAGTAACAGCTCCAGTTCATACTTCCTCTACTTACTAATACTTCCTCACACAATAAAACATCATGTACTGAGAGAAGATTAAAGACAGGCAGTTCCAAGAATAATTTTTACTTAAGGGAGCTTATTGCCCCAGGTGAGTAACACAAATGGCCTAAATAGGCTCATCTCAAAAACTCAGTGCAAATACCCATAAAATAAAAACTCAACAAAAATCTTCCCAGTGCTGAATTTAAAAAGGCAAGGCAAGAAGTTCTGATGATTGGACTTAACAGTCTTACCTCCTCTTCTTCATCAGTACTGCTGAGGTCTTCTGCTTTCACCTTGTTGTATATTTCTAATATATCAGTACAACTCTGATCCCTGCAGACAGCAACAAAAGCCGAAATACATAATCAAATAGCTCAGAAACTCAAGATGTCGGGCCTACAAAGTAAAAAAACATGCCTACCCAATGAAGCGAAGTAAGACATCTGTTACAATTTTGGCTGCTTTGACTATAGGACTGTCTGGCTCGTTGAAAGTCCTGGCGTTATGTTCAATGTATCGTACCTCCCACATCAGTGCAGAGATTCTCCTAAAAAAAAAAAGAGGGGGGGGGAAGGGATGGGATGGAGAGGAAGGTGTGTATTATTTTCCTTCTGAGTTCAGTAGGATTCCTCAGTAATAAAAGGAATCAGGTAATTCAGATCCAGGAGAAAGACGTTGCTAGAGACCAAGGTAAGTGGTTTCTGTCCCCATACTGCTGGCTGCCCCAAGGTGCCAGGCTGTGTGGAAAAAACATGTCCCTTGTCAAGTCAGCAATGAATGGAATGAAAAGAGGAAACAAACCTACTGAAGAAGACCGCTGACTGCTCCCACTTAGAGATAAAGTGGTCCTCTGATGGAATAAAACAGAGCAGGACACTATTTATCCCCAAGTTAATCAGAAAAACTGAGATTTCCAGTCTGCAGCACTATTTAACCCACTTCTGGCAACTGCAATAGAAGCAAAGCATCTGCTTCAAAGGCAGTGGAGATCCAGATGAAGCAAACATGCTCTGCTCACACTGCATCCAGAGAGTAAAACTGAGTATGTTAAACAAGAAAGACACTCCAGATCCAGCTACACCAGCTTTTGCCTTAATGTGGCCAAAAGAAATTATTATTCAGGAAGACTCACTTTGTCCAAGGCCAAACAGAATCTGATCTTACACTGTTGGCTCATGAAGAAATATATTGAAGTGGCACTATCTAATATTCAGCTAAACATCTTGTCCTCGATGGGGCTATAGTAAATGTAGATTACAGACAAATAAAAATCCAACTAACCTATAAAACCTGTTTTCAAGCCTCCTCCTGATCGTGGTGAGGTCAGTTGGATAAGCAACAACAGTGCAATACATGGGATAGGCACTAAGGTCCACCGGAACAGCAAAGGGATTAGAAATGTCTGAAAGACAGAAGATCAGAATAATTTAGATGCCTCAGAAGATACTAGAAGGGAAGTTACAAGATAACTAGATTCCTTATAACAGTTTCTGGGTTTTCTTTCTAAGAATTCAGCAAAACCAATGCAGATCTACAGCTGGATATGTCATTACCCAAAGGGCAGGATTCTTCCTGTTGTACCATCTGTTAACTACTCTTGAAAAAGCATTTTTTAAGTATTGCATCTGAGATTTGCACGCCAGCAGTCAACCGTACTGCTAAAGAGCAACGTGGCATATCCACTTACAACAGGAATACTCCAACAAGCAACATAAACTAAGAATACAGACATGCCCTGTGTATAAATATAGGATAGAATTTAAATCATAGCATGTTGTTAAACGGCTCCAAACTAGTTACAAGGTATTTGTTGGTGAGGATGTTTGGTGAGGATTTGTTGGTTGTTTTTTGAGGGGTTTAATTCAATGTTTCGTTTGTTCATATTTAGATACGACCCACTGAGAATCCCCATTAACTTGAAAGGAAGCAAGCCAAGCCCCAGAAAAAAGGGACTATAACCAAAAAGGACATCATGTGAAATTTAAAAGCCTCTTTTCAATGATTTAGTTGATCCCATTTCAAATACTCTACACCAACTCCCAACACTCCATCCTATCTGCTCCTCAGTCATGGGCCACCACACTGATATTGTCAATCCTTCCACCTCTTCTCTCCAAACATACCAAGGGAAAGAAGTTGCTCAATCCCCCGGATTACTCGCTCACATTCTTCATCTCTGGAATGGGCCCCCCATTCTCCTTCCTGGGGTTTGTAGAGAAGAGCTGTCAGCTCATCTGGAGTCACAGGAACTCCAGCACCAACCTCCTCTGGATAAGCAGCTAAATATGAAGAATTCAACAGTAAGTACTAGCAGTGGCAAAAAGCTATTTATTTTGTATATAGACATGAATTCAACACACACTTACTTCCTTCTGGAATTGGTTCCATGTCCCATGGACTCATCCTCTCTCTTTCATTATTGTCCCAGCTATTAAAAAAAAAAAAAACAAACATTCAAACACATAAGTTAGAGCTGCATATAACAATACACCTTTTCTCCACCAGACTTAAACCAAAAAGCTCATGCCTATTAGAAACAAGATATGTTACTAGCTACATTCCAACTCCTTATTTTTCTCTTGCATCTCCTATATATTCACTGCACTGCTGTTTACACCAAAAGTGTTGGTTTCTGAATAAGTTAATAATTAAATAAATAAAACCAAAGTGGCTGATTATGTATTTAAATGGAAAAAAGGATCCTAGCTCTTGAGGTACACATTAAAGTTGCATGTAAACGTCTAGAAGACCCAGAGCATGTAAACATGCGTGATACATCACAGCTGTGTAAACACTTACTGCACACAGTAGCACTGGAAGGAGCTATCGGGATATTCTGCCTGGAAAGGCTGCTGACTCTCCACAGTTCCAAACCACCAAGCATCATCTATTATACTGCGAAATCTATCCCCTGTAAGGAAAAAGATTGCATTCAGCAAAAGAACAACATAAATAATTGTTAAATACTTCCTTTTAAAGAACCAACTTCATCTTTCATAAACGCACTACTTCAATTCTTACATTTTGCACTACAGGAATCAAGCTCTTCCCCTAAAGGGAGGACTTTCACATCTCTAGTAATTAGTCACAGCCGCCTCCATGCCTCAAATCACAATATAACAGCAGGTTCTTCTGCTGTCACAGGCCCCATAACAGTTTCTCTCATTTCTCTTTTTTTTTTTTTTTCTGCTACAGGAATTGCAGCAAACGTCAAATAAAGTTTCCAGTGATCGCTATAGTATCATGTGTGGTATAGTCCTTTACACCATGTAACAGAGACACTGTATCACATTAACCAGCTGCAGAAATGTTGCAAAACATACGGAAGTGGAAAAAAAGTAGTCACCTATTTGCCAGTTCCTTTCTTTGGCTTCATTATAAAACTGATGCAGCACAAGGAAGTCAATAACATCTGGCATATCATGGTACCTTAATAGAAATAGAAAAAACATTGCTTCTATTACCCATAAACATAGTTCCACATGTACAACACAGACACAAAACACCAATTTCATGCATTTTGTTTTCAAATTTGGCATAATTAATGCTGTCATCATGCCTTGCAAGAGAAAAAAGAAAGAGGGGGAAGCTTCTAAACTGCAACAAAATCTCCTGAAGAATATCATCAGCATTTCAGTTACTTACTTTATGGAAAATGATTCTCCTGTCATTTTGCCTGTGATTGGATCTAGGAATGCAAGCTTCAAGCAACAGAGTGTAGGAGGCCCAACTTCGTATTTAATTCCTACAGTCTTCACAAATTCTTGTTCCTATTTATCAATAGGTAGTGTTATTTTAATTTTCTAACAATAAAAACATCCATGTTAAAGTACCAAAAATATTAATAAAATCCAAGTATGTTTTCACTATACAGCCCAGGTAATTTCACCCATAAAAGTTTTCTTTTCAAAATACTAAAAATCAATTAAAAAGAAAGAGGAAAAATATATTCCCTTGGTAGATTTGTGAACAGGATACCCACAAATTATTTAACTTTTCTAATAATGTTCTAAGGAACATACTCGCTCTGGTTTTAACCACACTGACGGCACCAAAGGTTATACCTGACCAAACCCAGGCCCTCTCACACTTGCACAGCAACATACAGGGGTAATAAAAGGAAATCCTTCCTCTCAAAGCGGAAATTCAACAATAGCCTTTTACGTTCACGTCCTGTCAAACATCAGCTGGTGGCAAGATCTCTATCCTGAGTGAAATGCTATTTCCTTTTCCTTACATGATGATGCCTTTGAAGATTACAGCTGGAATCACTGAATAATTAGGACTAGTAACTGGATATTTTTCCAGTAAAGCAATTATTTTCATTAATAGAATGACTGGCATACACATATATGAGTATTAGAACATACATGTGCTCTTCTCTTCATATGAAATCTGAGTAAAGCAAAAAAAAATACAGCAACACTGTGGATTAAGTATTAATGGACTCAGTGGTTCAAAGCCAAAGGGTAAGAAAAATCAGTATAACTATGGAAACCTACTATCTACCCCAGCAATCCATAATACTTTTATTTTGTAAAAATATGTTGTAAGATGTTGTCTTGCCCGTCCAAGAACTTAGGCACATACACAACTATATGCTTAGATAGATCCACTGTTTAACAGAGCTTGCACATCCATTTAGGTCTTCACACCATGATGTCCTACTTCTTACCACAGCATTAAAAACAATAAATAGAACCTAGATGTTCAGGTCATTGCAGAGTGTTGAGAGAAATATAAACAGCCTCTGAGTGGGGGGGGGGGTTCTGAATGAATTAGTGTTAAGAAAAAAAACCAACAGAGTCATAGAATAATTGGGGTTGAAAGTGACCCCTGAGAATCATCAAGTCCAAAATCCTGCTTATGGCAGGGCTAACTTAGATCAAGTTACTCAGAGCTTGCCCTGTTGAGCTTTGAGAAGTCTTTGAGGATGGAGATTCCATACCCTCCCTGGGAAACCTGTTCCAGTGCTTAACTACTCTCACTCTGACTTTCTTTTTTATTTATTTAATATTCTACATTTTTTTAATCTATCAGGCAAGAACACCACAGTAAATAAACTTTCACATTCTTCAATATCCTTCTGGCTTCCTATTATCAGGAACTGAACAGATGTAAAGGCTTTGTGTTAATAAAAACACTGATTTTTAATTTACAATTTTAATTTTGACATTAACATTTTAAAGTAATGCTTTCTACATTTTTTTCATACTGGTTTTTAATGTCAATTTAACATTACAGAGACACTCAGCTCTTTGAATTACTTGTTTAACTTACCCTGAGTTCCATTTTGTTCCATGGTTGTTTTTGCATGTTAATAGTGTAAATTTTTGCTTTCCTTACTGCCCGCACATAAGCTTCATGGCCTTGCCTAAAGTATATGATCTTGAAAGAAAATTAAAAAAAAAAAAAGATTATTTTACTGATAGTTCTCTTCCTGTTTAAATTTCTATGAACACATCAGGCATCATCCCTTTAAGAACATACTGTACACTTCTTTATTTCATTATAAAGTACTCTTCTCCTTAAAAATATTTATATCAGCCCCCAAAGTGGCACCTGCTATACTTGGGATCATTAAGTAGTGTGCAGGTTTGTCTGAAGATGCACAATCAATTCTTCCTGCTACTCATAAGTCACGTGTGCGCAAAAGGAGACACAGGACAGCTATGTGAAAACAACTGCCTGAGAATAAAAAAAGTTATCACAACTCAGCCTATTTTGAGCATGATTCACTAAAAATATTGCTAGATATTACAGTCCTGACCAAAACAAGCTCATCAGCCTTGATGGGAATTTCAGAATTGCTACACTCATTACCTCATCTCCCATTTGCGGGACAAAAGGTGAGCGGCGGGGTATAGTATCCAAGATCCACTGCGGGGCAAGCCATTCCTCGCTGGGTTCACCTTCCATCGAAAGCAGTCCACTTGGTTTCTTAAATATATGACATTAAATTTAGAATGCAAGCTGTAATTACTATGGCAGAACACAAGAAAAACTGCATCATACAGTGCTTGCTGAAGATAACTAGATACAAGGGTAAAGCAAATGCTGGAATGTCAACCTTCCAAAAACCTCAACTAAATAGCAGGAAATAAGACATGTTCATTATAAATATAATAGAAGATTAAAATGTTCATAAATAAAGATATTTCTTTAGAAAGATTCTAAAGATCTTCTTTAGAAAATACTAGGAAAAAGAAATCTGACAACGTAGATACAATACAGATGCATTATAATTTTACAACAAAACCACCTTGGAGTAAATCCAGCTGCAATGAAGAGCACAAATCTGAGAGGAAACATGCCATCTGTAATGGAGAACTACCTGCATGTAACACGGAAGTACATCTATGTCACACAGCAGCAAAACAAACAAAAAAATTATAGGTAGCAAAATTAGGGATAGCAATTACTGTGCTTTCTATAGGTTCTTTCTTACTACATACTTATTTGTGAAAAATCTTACTTTCAAATCAACCACTCAAAAAAAATTATATTCATAAAGTAAGAAAGACACTAAAAAATTAAAAATGCTGACCTTTTTTCTAGGCTGTTTAAGTTTCCTTCGTTTTGGCTCCAGTCCTTTTGTTCCCTTCATATTTTCATCTTCAGAACTACTACAGATTTTCCGAGCTGCCTGCCTGGTTTGTCTCTTTGGAGGCTGGAGATTAATTCCAGCATCTGCTGTCCAGTCAGAATATTCACTTGATGAATCACTGTAGATAATAAAAAGTTGTAAGAAAGAAAACAGCACTTCAGTCTTCACACAACGGAGTGAACAGTCCAACCATTCAACCTCATCTTCTGGTGATGTGGAACAGATGTCAGGATTAGCACAAAATTTCATTCTCATGTGAATTTAAAGAAAACCTAAGTGCCCTCTAATTTGTGTATTTCAGCAAATTGTTTTATCAATTGCAATCTCATGGTAAAACTACAGTTATGGCTGATACCTATTTTCATACTAATTATCCCACTGACTCAGAGATGGGTTTCATAAGAACTGACTGCACAAAATGCATGAAAAATTTATAAAACTAGAAAACTCTTCTAAAAATACAGTTCTGACTTCTTTAATATCTGAATAACACACATACAGTATTTGTATAAGCTCATGGCCCTTCCAGCCATAAAAGCATAACATTAAGAGACTGTAGAAATTGTACACAAATACATACTCACAACAGAAAAATTACGAAATACTGATGTATGAAGAGAAGATACGCATGCACTCATATCAGTATTTCTATTGCACATGACTAATTGGCACTGATTTTTCTCAAGCAGTTCTTAAAGATAACATTTTCTTACAAATTCAAAAGTTTTCTTGACTTTAAAAAAAACAACAAAAAACAATAAAAAATGCTTCATGAAGAATTGGAAAAAAGTCAGTCTTCAAAATTAAGAAATTTTCACAGTGGTTTTCTGTTAAATATTGTTATAAAATCTTCTACAATTACTTAGTACTCAAATAGATAAAAGTATTTGTTCACAGACTCCACAAATTTTGTTGGTTACTGCTTTAAACTACTTAAGTGTACCAAACACTTTGCTTCAGTCCATCACAAGGTGTAACGAATCTGTACTGACTTGTAGCCATAGTATCACAATATCAACTGTCTTAAATGATATAATAAACTAATGTTAACAACTAAGAGACCAGTAAAGCTACCTGGAACTGCTTTCACTTTGCCATGCTGCCACAGGATCATCCATAGACGCATCACTTGTGCCTACAGTCTCATCTTCCTGTATTAAAAACAAAAGGTTTCACTTTTGGGCCATGTTTAAAAAGTATCATTTTTGTTTGCAAGCAAGTTATACCAGTTGTCTCACCTGAGGAAAGCTTTGTATTTAAGGGCTGGTTTAGCTTTAAATAAGTCCACAATTCCTTTCTGTATCTTAATTAAATTATACTATATACCTATATAACTTCTATAGAAAGAGATGTGAATTTTAATGGTATTAGAACTATCGAATGAGTTCTTATTTAAATGTTTGATTAATAAATTTTAGTGTCAATTGACCAACTTTATAGCTATTCTGTAGGTCCAATGCATTTACAAAGTGACAATGTTCAGCCTCTTTTTACTTTGCATGCTTCCTTAATGAGAACAAGTTATATTTAATCTGGTATATTTTAAGTTCTTCCCTTGCCAATATCAATGATTAATACCAATACTCAATCTCTTTCAACAGCAGTCTGCAGATGTAGAGGAAATCAAAGTACTGAATATGACCTAGAATATATGTGCTGTATGAAATCCCAAAATAGCAAGTGGTTTAATGCAACCCAGTTAAATTTACTTGAAAATGTTTCAGATTTCTAAAAATACCCAACCTGTTTTAAGCTAGTTTTGAACACTCTACTGGAAATGGTAAACGATCCTTCACTCTCCAGGATCAACATACAACAGTAACACCACAAATCCAAAAGACTCAATGATCGGAGTGTTTCTTCCTACGTGGAGAAACTTGGAGCCTTGATGGTAAGAGTGCTCTCAGCATATCTCTTGTCAAACCACGCTATTTGTGAAGAGGGAACCTAGTGAAAGAACGGCCCGCTGTGCCAGACCTCTGAGGAGCTGTCTGATTCCTCCCGTGCACGTGCATTCTGGCTGGCTCCTGGCTGGCTGTGCTCGATGGTGGAGCGCGTTTGGTAGGCGTGCTGGCGCTTGCGTTGGTTTCTTCTCAAAGACCTTCCACTTCCTGGTTGGTAATCGTTCTTTTATCACAGGGCAGGAGGGACAAGAAGAAAAAGAGCAGAGATTTAATGATGAATTACGCAGTTAAAAGATGCCTCATTACAGTGACTGTATGTTGGATCCCATTTACAAATGACAACTACGGAATTTAGATTTTAAAATGAAAATGTATCTTCTACACACTTGTGGTTTGTTGCAGTGCACATGCAGGAGTGGTTTTTTTAGTTCAGTATCAATTTTACTTTTTAAAGTAACAGTCCTTAGAAAGGAAGTTATGGAGAAATAGATTTTTTTTCTAAAAAATACCTGCAGTCTCTGGATAAGATAAAAGCTAGCCACTTAAAAAAGTGTGGCACCTCCAATATTTCTCCTACTTTCCACCAATCAGACTGAACACCCACTGTGGCTCTGCTCTTTTCCTTTCCCAGCATCTTCCCACTACTGAAGCCTTAGGGATAGAGATTTACTACCACTATTTGCATATCAGAGTATAAAGACAGACAAATTACAGTTACAGAAGGAAGACAGAGAGCCAGAAAAACAATTAGTACTACTGATCTTCTAAGTCGTTTCATAAAATTGGTTTGGGGTTTTGTCTTTTTTTTGCTCAGTGCACAGAACTCCTTCACACCCAGGTTCTCTCTTCTAGTGAATTAACTCACCCGTTGTAAGGTGTGGGATGGCTTTCTCTTCTTTTCAACGGTGTATAAATTAATTTCAATTTCACCTTTGGCAGCTCGACATTCTTCCTGGACCCTAATTATACATAGCAAACATCCCTTTTACTCAATAAATCATCATATAACTTGACAATCTCATTAATATATGCATTCAAATACTTTTGGTTCCCTTGCTATAAGAAATCTGTGCACAAGTCCTCCTAGCAGCATCCACACAAACTTCACTCCTGGAATCACAAGTTAAGGAAGCAAACTTGTTAGTTGAGCATGCATAATTATTTTCAAGCAAACTGAAATGTATTGAAATTATTTTCAGGGGTTTTTTTTAAATAAAGCTTCAGGAAAACGTGGGTTTTGAACTACTGAAGAAAGATTCAATTGTGAATTACTATTCTCAACTCTCCAGCTACCACCTAATACTAATATCTGAAATCCAAAACAAATAAAATAAAAGCCAACACATTTCTGAAAAATCAATTTTTAAAACTTGTAACAGATGTATGGAAGGATCATTAAACACTGCACAATTTAATGTTTTTCCTCTGTCTCACTTAGCATCTTACTTGCTGATGCCTGGAGGAAGCTCATTCACCACTACTCTCCTGCTCCACGCCATCAGGTCTCTCTCGGTGGCCATCTGACTTCGGGGAGCATTGTGATGCATTTGCCGGACCCCTTCAATCTGACCACTTCTCCGGAGACCAACGTTTGGTGGAGATGTAACATCCAAACCCGGACTTCGAAGAGCTAAGGAAGAAAAAGATTTTTCTTCACTTCTGTAAACCATCAATAAAATCTAGAATTTCAAGCCTAAGGACTGCACAGAGATTCTTTTTGGCAATTAACAATATTTATTCTACGTTAAGTGGCTTTGTCTTTTACTTCAGATGAACAGTTTTGTGCATTGGCCTTGGACTACTGGAGATGCATACGCTACTGTAACATCACTGTGGCTTGCTGTATCTTAAGAGATAACTGAGGCAAGAAAAGAATATAACCTACGAGGAGAGTTTTAAAGGCCCTTAAGTGACCTTCAAATCAGTCTTGACAACTGCTTAAAGTCTCTGAAACCACGAATCTTAAATTCTGTGGTGCAAAAAAAGCTGAGGTTGACATCTAAAATAATAGACTGTTGCCAGGTTTAAGGTTTCTGTTGTACCTCCCATTTGTTCTGTACTTGTAACACTTATCTACTGGGCCACAAGCACCACTCCTGCTCTGGGCTCTTCACTGGGTGGCACAACGTGGTGTGACATACCCAGGAGAAAACAGACACTTTGGGTAGCAAAGTGAGGCAAAAAGGCTGATAATATCAGAATCACTGTCATCACTGCCTTAATTTATCTCATCATTTAGAAATGCATCAACACAACTTCCACATGCTTAAATATAGTTAACTGCATGAATAAACTGCATTCATGGTTGTGCAAACCTATATAAAAATATTCAGCTATTTAAATATCAGGTATTTCTATACATACTCTAATTAACTCACACAAATGGACAGTTCCTGTAGCAAAGTCACTGATCAATGCAAGTTCTGTAAGGTAGCTGATTTCTATACCACTCGTATCTGGAAATTCCCTTTCACACAACTACAGGGACATACAAATAAAATTGAGAACCAGGACTGCACAACACACCCAGCTATCATAAGAAGCCCAAAAGATTTCTTGTGATTTGAAGCCAGCTTCTAGGCCACCTTCTTGACAATAGCAATTTAGATCAAAGCAAAAGTGTATTTTCAGCATTCTTCACTAATATTTTTCCTATTCCTTCTTGAATTTAAAAGACAAGCAACTCCAAATCTAGCAACCCTAATGAGCTTTGCCAGGAAATCTAATTCAAACATGTGCAATCAGTCATTTAACCCAGAACTAATTTATTAGCGGATGTAAATTTTTTAAAAGCTCTGGATGACTTGCAGCACAAGTCCACAGCATCTGCTCTCTTACATCAACTGCACTCAGTCAGCTGCTTCACAGTCAGCTGTGCACATCTGATTGAGTTTGTTTTAAAATTTTAATCACTTTGTGTATTAAAAATAAAATCACAATAGCAGAACACTTAGCAGGAGAATAATCTCAGGCTTTCTAAGGAAACACGAAGACAGAGCAGACATGTTTATTTTATAAACACTGATGTTCAGCCTTAGCATTTATGCTGCAACAGGAAGCCATTAGTCTGTCACAACACTGTATTCCACTGACATTCTCTAATTATATGCTGTTATCTTGACATTATGCAGTTACAAAGTATCATCTCTGCAGTGACTGACATCAAGACAATACCAGTGAACTTAATTTTTTTAGGAAAGGTTTATAAGAGGAATAATTACAGTCTAGTAGTCCTAGGTAATCAGATACAGCCCAGTTAGCACTGTGTGCCCTCAGCTGTACCTTAAACTTTTAATTCCTCCACTGGCACCAGAACGTCCAACTGCTCCACGCAGGTTAACAATGTGCATAAGACCAAGAGAGAAAAGCATCCTCAAAGACATGATCTCAGAACTTTTATTAACACATTTTGATTAGTACCTTATTGTGCTTTAGGAAAAGAAATGATGGAAGTGAAGAAGGGACGCTTACCTCCATTAACAGAGTGGGATCTATTGAGTGGAGGGTTTGGAAGAGTTTCTCCTTCATTAATTAGCCTCAGATCCTGTTCCCTCTGTAGCTCTCTGATCATTCCATCAAGGATACTCTCATCCTGGTCATTAGTTTGCTGACCGATGACTTGTTCAACTACTTCACCATCACCTTGACAAGAACAAAGCCACAACTGCTTATAAAATGATTAATTTCTGCTTTACTAACCACCATAGACAATCAAACTTAAAATTGTGCACAGTTTTTTGTCTGCTCTGCAAAACATCTGATCACCAGCTGGCCTTCTGCTCTCATGTAATAAATGGAGGCAAAGTTTAAAAGAGAAGTTACAATAAAAACCTAAAATTACAGACCACACAAAATATAAACACGAACCCTTAGAAACAGCAGAAAAAAATTACGCTTCAGTAGGTAATAATGGAAGACCTCTTCTCAAGATCACCATTTCGCAGAAGTTTATATCTACATGAAAGAAATCTGTTTCAAAAAATAAAAACTATTTTTTCAATGTCTTTCTTACCTTCCTTCTTCCTTACTCACATACATAGTTACACTGAGGTGTATGGGACAATTCTTTAAGCATGCCGTCATATACCTGGTAGAAGCCCACAGATTTTGGAATACCACAGTCTCCTCCTCTTGCCTCCACTCAAGTTGATTCCATACACTTCCTTTATGTCAGAAAGCCACCCCATCTCCTCTTCTACCCCTACACTGAATTTAAACCACTAGTTTCAGAAGACAACTGAAACAAATCCTTATAGTACCATCCTGCTGAGCTGGTGCTCAATACATGTATTATGCACGAGTCTTAGACAGCATACCATTAGCTACATATCCCAGCTGAGGAATAAGTTGTTCATCCTTGCAATTTTCCCTTCCTGGTACCAGCCGCTGGAATCTCGTGGGATGAGGATTTCCATCAACATCCACCAAGAATGGAGGAGGCATAAGATGTGGAGCCTGTTGAGTCTGTTCATCCAAGACATAGTTATTTGCATCACGGATCAGTGGTCGATAATCCGTATGGAAGAACATCTGATCTGGAATCTGCAAGAAAAGCAATTTAGTAAATAAATCAGTGGCCATTTGCAGCTGTCTTGCTGCTTTGGAATGGCTCCCATATGCATAAACCACAAGTCCTACGCTTAGGATCAGCAAAAGAAATGTTATGACAGACAACAGATTCCTACCACAAATGTGTTTTATTACCAAGGCCTGATGCAAAAATTCAGTAGGGAAATATGCCAACAGAGGTGAATAGACAGAAGTTAATGCTTTGTTCCCCTGTCTAGAGATTCTCTTGTCTAAACCTTTTTCATTTAGGTAAACAGCAACTGCTTCATGATCTAATTACTACTTTGTTTGGGGCAGGGTGAGGGAATAAACTGTAACACAGATAATTCTAAGACAAAATCAAGTCAGGCACAGAAGAGTTTAAAATTCATTCAACCCACCTTTTCATAATATTTATTGCATCCAAAACCAAATAGCAGCAGATGTCCGTGAGAGTCTGTGCAGGCAAAATGCTGTCCATCTGGTGAGAACTTGCAATCAAAAACAGCTCCATGGCCTTGGCCCTCAATCTGTACACAAGCACAGAGCATTCCTTTCACAATCATGCATTCTCTGTAAGAGCATTTTTACAAAAATATCACCTGTGCTTAAACAGGTATTTCATCCTAATGCTGTGTAATTTCTCATCTCGCTCAAGACTGATTTACGCTTTTTTTTCCCCCGCTTGATTATTAAAGCTTCACTGAACAACAAAGTAAAACCTTGCATTATCTCTTTGTCCTGGAATTTCAGTACAACTTGTAATGTACGTTCTGAAACAACTAGCTAGAAGTCTACATTTTATGTTAATGGCAGACACAGGGCAAGCCTGCACCAAAGATCTGCCGTGTCTTGGCTCTGTACAAGCCGGTTTCACAGCCCCACGTGCCAGGAGGCTAGCTCGGGTCCTGAAGCAGTACAGCTGCATTTGCTCAGTACTGGAACCACACCAACAAACCCAGCACTGGGCGCACGAAGATAAATGCAGCACAGAGCCAACCATACATTTCCCAGACCACGGCATTGTGCTACAACACACAGGCTTCATTGCTCTACCTTGGAAATCACTATAATCTTTAGCATGGTATAACTGTGCCTATACACATGAATACTACTCAGATGTAACAGATCCCGTGAAGGACTTGCTGCTACACTTACAATATGCAAAAACATCCTTTGGTATTGCTTACTGAAGAGTTTTCTTTTTCATATGTAGAAGTTTTCCCCTAATCCTGTTGTGACATTGGGCACAATAGGTGTATCACGAAATCTGCTTTTGCCTCAAGATCAGTTTTACACAAATGTGAAAAAAAAAAACCAAAACAAAACCAACCCACCTTGCCTGATCATTCTTACCATGTTAAAGTAATTGCGAATTTTTGTTCCTTTGTCTATATCCCAAACAAAAATATTTCCATCGTGACCCGCTGAAAGTACAATCCTTTGGTCAAACGGATGGGCCTCCAGGACAAAAACTTCATCATCGTGACCCTGCAATGAAAGCAGGGTGAAAAAGAAAGTAGTATTTCTCCATGTAATATCTCCAAACATGCTAGCCTTTAGTGTGAGGACATCTCAGTTCAGGTAGTCATCCATGACCTCTACTTAATCAACATTTCTGCCAGAGGCTTGGCATTATCACTGCTCACTTCGTAAGTGCCTCGGCCTGCAGCTCAGCACAGCTGCGAGGGACAGGCATGGGGAGGAAGGAGAAGTCAGCAGCGAGGACAGCTGCAACCCTCTAATCTGGGCACAAATGGTGGCCTTCAAAGGGCTCCCTGCTCAGCCAGCACTCACCAGGGTCTGGCAGCATTTTGGTCCTCAGCTCCTCTCCCCGTGATACATGCCTCTCCCAAAAAGTGTAAGACAGGTGACATACTTCAAGACAAAACACTCCTCATCAGAGGGAATGATGATGCTGATTAGCCTCAAATCACTTTCAGAGTTGAACCGTATCCATTTGGGATTTACCCACTTGAATTTTACTCACAGATAAACTATGAAGAAGCTGCCCTGTGGACGAGTTCCACACTTTGAGAAGGAAATTGTTGACTGCAGTGATGACAGTGGCATCGTATCTATCCCAAGCCACCATAGTAACCTTCAGTTTAGTCACCTTGTCCTCCCCAGATGCTACATTGTTTCTACAGAAATTAATAATTTAAAGAAGAAATAAATCAGTAACTACATACGGAAACATTTAACAGTGCTAATTCAGTATGAAATCAGGGAGAGCACGGCTGCCACCACTGTGGTTATTGGCTAAGGCAGGAGAACGAAGGATGGCTTCTGCAGTGGTAAAAACTGGATACAGGAAATATTCAGTGCCACTAAGATTTACAGAGTTTTATTTCCTTAAAAAGGACAAGTTTCTCTTCTGTTCTTCTTATGCAATCATCCTTGCCTACCCCAATTTCAAACCTTTCTTTCAAGCTATTCAGTTCCATTAAGTTTTTTCCTATGAGGCATTTTTCTTATCAGTCATCAATACGAGTAAACGCTATAATGAGCAAGAACCTGCTAAATAAATCCAAATCATACTTCGACAGCTAACTTATTAAAAATGTAACCATATGAAATATAAAGAATTCTGCAAAGAAAAATGCCTAATGGATTTCTCCATTTCTGCCTTTTGTTATTGCACATACTCAATTACAAGGCCATTTACAGAAGTCACTTGAGGATCCCAAACAGAAAAACTCAAAACCCTAACTGAACCTGAAAATCAAATCACCACATCTCACCTCTTACTTGAAAACTTAAGGAAAAATACAATGTTAAGACACATGCTAGATATATATATTAGCATATCCCTATATGATCAGAGAGGTTCTACTAAAACCTCTTTCCGTGAGAAGAACTCTATCTGACATTCTTACTTCATACATAAAATACTAAATATTCCCCAATCATTAGAGTAAGGAACTATCAGTGTATTAATATTTTCTTTTGGGGGCTAAATAACTGTGTAACTTAACAGAGCATTTTCATTACACAAAAAAAATGCACCAGAATTAACTCAAAACGGAAGTAGATAGTTTACAGTATGACGGAAGACTTTGGTTTGCATGTAAACGTGGCTATGAAGCGTGTGCTGGTTTGGTTTGTTTTACCCTGTCATTTTAGTAGCCATATCCAGGACCACACTCTTCCAATCTTGCTGCTGGTAGTGCCATATTCTTGCTGTTCCATCTCTGCTTCCACTAACAAATCTTAAACTATGGGGAAAAAAAAAAAAAAAAAAAAGAAAAGAAGTCATGAAATTCTGAATAAGCGTACGTCACTGCTGGTTTTGGTCTAATACCCACATGCCCATCTTAGGATCTTGTTTTCTCACTATTCAGTAGCTTCACTATGGAGTTTTCCATCCTCAGCAACGATGTGGGCATGCTAAATCAATCCTGCGGCAAGAATATTTAGGAGCTTGGCAGAGGACTGTCATTCACCTTAGGAAAGGTTGCTACAAGCACTTTTATGTTATTCTACAAGCACACACGCACACAAGCGCATATACACTTGGACGTGTATACTTGTATATATATACTTGTCTTACTCTATATATGCCCACACACAGGCGTGTTTAACAACTCATAAAACATCCATGAACTACTGCCACAGGAAACAGGCAGCTACAAAATGCTGGCAAGCCAAGAGGACACCCATTCGCGCCAGCACAGAAGCTAGAACATATTTAATCTTTTTTCAACACTTCTTCTTTATATTGTTTGTGCATCTCTGATCTAGAGAATGTAATTAAAAGACAGTGAGGTTACAATTTTCATATCAGATATTTGTACGGTACAAAAGAGTTTATATCCCACAACATTAATTACATTTGGCTACAGCTAGCAGATGGCCTTGGAATGACTTCAATGTCGTAATTCATACAAGCTGCACATTCCCTTTTTAATGACATCAGCAAATCTCTTGAGCAGTTCATAGTGGCAGCGAAGAAAAAGAAACTGCATGCCAGGAGTCTAGCATAAATTATAATATATTAACTTGGGGAGAGGGTGAAGATGGGGAAGGGAAATACCCAAGTTGAACACAAACAGGTAGCCCTGCCTGTGAAGTTGAACACGAGTATTCTCATTTTTAAACTCCTCTTTGTTTAAAAAATTCAAGCATCCAGCAAATGCATTTATCTACATCATGCTACTTTGGCTATCATTGTCTCAGAAATAATTTTTGTTGAGAATTTTTCAAAAAGCTCCCCAAGTAATACATTTTCACAGGACAGCCAACACCTTTAAAAGTATATTCCATTTATATATAGAATTACATGTAAAAAGGCAAGCCTATGCAATTTTATTTTAGTAAGTGATTGTTTCACCTTTTCAGTTTCCCTGATCTGAATTTTTTCATCATGATGCTCATGACATTCATTTTATTTTTACTTTTTTGTATTAAAACAGAAAGGAAGCTATCACTCTTCCATTAAAAGCATCACCGTAGCACATAATTTTCAGTGACTGTGTGACCTAATACCCCCAGTGAGACCTGTGCTCTCACTGCTTGGAAGGAACTGTTAGTACAATCATACCAGTACATTCCCACATAATTTTACATGACAAAGATCTCGAGTACAGGTGCAGTTCCACGGGCAAAGCTACAGTTTTGCTTGGAAGGCTCCTGCTCGCACACATCCCTTAAACTTCCTGCCAAGCACAATAAGGAATATGAGCAAAAGCTGGTATAAAACCATTTACACGAAGATGCTGATCGCTAATCAAAGCTTGTCACGCCACTCTCCAACACAGCTGTGCTGCAGAAGTTTGATGCACACACATGCCTACAGGCACCTTTACACGTTTTACCACGACCATCCTGACTTTCATCGCTACAGAAACACCATCCTGACTTAGGACAGTTTTAAAAACTGAAAGCTCTGCAGGTTGGAATGGTTCACTTGATAAATTTTAAGACCGCAAGATTACTGTTATCGTCTAAAGTAATCAGCTGGAAATTCACATATTTGCCAGGTATGTTGTCAGAGATAAGTAAATTATTACGAATAATAAATCAGACCAACTAAATGATCATCAAGACCCAAAGGTTTTAAGACTGTGTCTCTGTAACTGGTTCTGGACAGGCAGCAGCAACCAAGGGCTGCGAGTTCAGAGTGTGTAATGTGCGTGTAGAATAACTGTCCCATATACTCAGTTCCAGCAACCGGTGAAAGTAAGGACTGTAGTTCATCAGTAGTCACATAAATGAACACAGACTCACAGTCTTCACTCCAGGAAATGTAAAGATTAGCCCATTTAGTATCACACTTGGTGATGTTAAGCTATCCAGACGTACTGGTGACTCAGTGAAGACTAAAGATAGCGGGTTGCAAGGAGACACCGCAAAAATATGGTAGGACACTACTGAAGTATTACATAAAACATCCAAATCCTTGTGAAAAACTAAACAGTTGTAATGAGAACATGTGTAAAAGAAAGTTTCAATCTCAAATGCAGACAAATTAAGCAGGCGAGTCTTATCTACTAAGTAGAGTGGATCCAAATTTGGGGTGTGAGGATCAACCACACCTTTACACCCCGCTGAAGAGCTGTTCTTTGCTTACTCCCCCTTGGAAATAAATCAGGGGTTTGAGGGTTGTTTTTTCTCCTGGCAATTTCAGAGTTATAAAAATACAAGATGAGGAATGAGGGCCTGGTTATTCATCAACTCACATTTATCACTCTAGAACCTCACAGAAGTTGAGCTCTTATGAATTTTGAGTGTTTTTATGAAAACAAACACTCCTCCCATATTTTTCAGAACTCTGAGCACCAGAAGAGACAACTTCCTTATTCATTGTGCCCAGAGAGGGACTGGCAGAAGAAATCATTCACCAAGGAATTAAATGAGACAGATAGCAAAGGCTGGATGGCGTTCTGTTTCAGCAACATATCAGCAATGACATATTATTTGGAAAATGTTTTCAAATTATGCTAATCACTGGCTGCTTTCTGATCCCTAGCTGGTATAAATGATACAGATAACATATGCAAGAGAAGTAAATCTTAACAAAAAACCCAACATATAGATAATCTATCAACAACACTCTCAGCTTCAACACAATTCTCACACGGATCATAAATAAGAGCACAGTGAAGTAATGAAAAAAATCAAAACCAAGATAAAAATAGTTCTACAGTTCCTTGTTTTCATTATGCAAGATGCTCGTCATTTAGATGCCATTATTTCCTTGATTTCCTTCCATCTCACTTCTGACCACACACCAAGTCTTATTCCCCCCTTCATGTTTATTTTCTTTTCATAGACAACTGCACTGAGTTTGTACATCGTTTCGGTCAGTGCAGACAGCGTTGCTCAGATGCTGACCTAACATCATCATTCTTTAGAAGTCAGGGTGTTACATTCCCATACTACTTACTACAGAGAGGACAGAGCAAGAGCAGTGGAAAAAAGAAGTGGCCTTCTGATCTGTGCCCTAGTACAGAAACAAGGGAAATATATCTCTTCTGAACGCAACAGCTACCGAAAGTGCTACTGTCATGGGTAGCTTGGCCTCTAACTTGGCCATCAGCTCTGGCTGCAGCTCCAGAAAAAAGGGTGCCTAAAAGTCACTAACTCAAACAAGAGTCACACAGATAACTAAATATGTATATGCGCTTGTTTTCCATCTGGCTCTAACAGGACTGAAATGATAAAGCCGAGCTTTTCCCCGCTCCCCCACATTTAACCTGATATTCTAGTTAAGAAAAAAATAAGAAAAGCGATTGAGAAACCAAATCCCTGATCCCATTATGAACAATGAATATACTCAGATGTTATTGCCACCTTACCAGGTAAAAGCACCTTGCAAGAGAGGCTCCTTTAATGAAGATCAGACCACAGCTTCTTGCAGAACTACTTGTCTGACCATCTGTGTCTGTGTAACAGTTCTAACTTTTGCTTAGAACTACATTTATTACAATGCTCCTACTCCTGCAGTAAGAGCACTCCTGCTGTACTTAACAAGGCTACCTATGAAGCCACTCTTGCACACAAAGGATACAAAATTTGGTTTCCAATTTGCTGTTTAGAAAAATACAAAGCAAAAGCATAGTTCCAGAATATTTTTGTTGTTACAGCAGAGGACAGCAAGTCCAGGCTCAGGGACATAACACACATCTTGTTACATACTTCAAATAATTTCTCTAAGATTAATCAGAGCCCCTGTGCAGTCTCCCTGTTGTATTAAATTTTCTCTGAAATGTTATTTGGAAAATTGAATACCATACTTCTCATGTCAAAACCCTAGGACAGCCACTCACCTGTCTCCATTGTTACAGAACTGGACTGCAACCACTTTGTCCTAAATAGGAGGGAGGAAAAAAATAGTAGTAAGTGCTTTGTAAGCTGAAACACTCATCCAAAAAGATCTTAATGATGAGCTTCTATTTAGCAAATTGCATCTTCCCATGCATCTCCTACAACATGCTATCTTACACATTCAAGTGCAGAAAAGTCACATTTGAAGTTAAAACTTCCCCAGACATATTGTGTTAGACACTGAAATACAAAACTTCAGAGGTGATGGTTTCGTGTTGCTCCAGAAGTAGCTCAGAGACAGAAATGATTTCCAACTCAGCCTCCCTGACACTGAGACGTGCAGGAGGAGGAAGCTGCAGCAGCTCTACTCTTGCCCGAGCAGAGGCTTCCTGCCCAATGCCACGGGACCAAACATCACCCCCTCCTCCGGGTAAGCTCTGCCTGGGAACCCTGCGCCTTTCAGGCTCCACAGAGTTAACAGGAATAAGGGATCCCTGGAGCTCACAAGTCCTGGCAGGTACTGCACTCCGTAAGACCAAATAAATGAGCACAGCAGGTTTGCAATTTTTAGACCTAACATTAAAGCGCATCAAAGTATTTCATCACAAAAATGCAAACCTTGGCCTTATTTCCACTTTTAAACTGTTGAGAAACAAACGTTACGTTTTAGTCGTGATTTTCCCTTTTATTATTTTGCTAAATACTTGTGTTGCCTACATGCACTTGCTATCTTTACTCCCCCTGACATCTCTACCTCCTGATAACCAAGTGTCCAATTTGGGATTTTTTTCAGGGGCGGGCTGACAGCAGTCTGTAGTATTAAGAAAAGCAGACTTAAAAAAAAATTAAAGGAATTAGTTTCTTCCAAACCTGAACTGCTGAATATAGAAAACCTTTTTTCTTTTGTGAGCAAAATACTTGTTAGATTTGTTGGCTTGGAGCTCTGAGACTTAAATGTGAGACCCATGACTCCCACTGAAGTTCAGTGAATCAATTTAGACCTCAGCCTTAATCCATAAAATATTGCTAAGGCGGGCAGCTGGGCTATTAACGTTCAAAGATAAATGCTCCAAACGCCTCACAAGTGACAGCCCTATCAGTGTTGCTATAAGCTTGCCTTTCTGATATATTGTTTACCATGCACATAATAAATAATGAAATCATCACCTGCTCTCGGTAACAACTAAGAAATGAAGAAAAATTTGATACTGTTTTAGTGACGCTTCTTTATGGGATTTCATTGAAACTGAGACATTCAGTGGTTTTAATAAAAGCTATCAAAAATCAAACTTGAAAACTAACATCATTGTACAGATATTTAAAATAGTTTGAATTTTTATGAGAACCCTTCTGCATTACCTGAGAAAGGATGCTTTTAGGCATGCTTTATTTTCTAAATGAAATTACCATGATGATCCAAAGTTTGACTGCACACTCTAAAACCAGAATTACTTTGTTTTTTCTTGTTATGTGGATTTGTGGTCACAACTAAAGTTAAATACTCAACAGTAAATTTATTAAGAAAAATGACACTGTGCATGAAAACTGCTTTAATTCCTCATTCCAACACAGACTTTCTTCAAAAATACGGGAAAATTACCTGATCCCTCAGTTTTCTGGGGGAATGAAACACATAAAGCGTATTTTGCACACATCTCCTGCCTCAGAGGAATTTAAAAATAAACATACCACAAATTTCCAGGCATTTAAATACCACAGTGTTGAGAGGCAGCTAAACTCTAAAGACAGAAAATAAGTCAAATAGGATGTACAAAACCTAAGTTCCTTAAATAAGCTCAAGTGGTGAAAAAAAAAAAAAAAGATTTGCTTTCTGATTTGTCTCTTACCGTATGAGATTCTAATTCAGCCATTTTCTCTGGAGATTCTGAGCCCAAATAATAAATTCTTATCACGTGGTCAGTACTACCTGTTGCAATGAACATGCCACCTAAGAAAGACAGTGTTTTCTGTGAGAAAAGCCATCCTAGGAACAACTTACTTTAATTACTGCTTTATTGTCAAAGCAGCAAACTATGGTTTTAAACAGAAAACTTCAATGTAATCAAAACATATGTCCTGAACAAAGAAGTTAACTCTGAGAGCTTTTACTTTGATCTGTATTTCCTCAAACGGTATCAGCTTTAGCATAACTATGAGCTCTACAATATTTTCCAGCTGCAAACCTTTATGACCAAAGGAAGAGAATACTGCAAGTTACAACACTCATCCAACAAACTACTCTGCCTTCCCCTCAGAAATTACCACAGCACTCTCCATCAGCCTATGTGGAAAATTACATGGGGAATAGTTTCATATTCTCACTGGTAAATATCAGAGAAAATACTTAAGTGCATCTTCAATATCTATTTGACACACATCAGAAATTATTGCTGAATCAGGACTTGGTGATTAGGCTATTTTCTTGTAATGTTTGTTCTGTTTACAATGTTGCACAAAAAGGGCACTATTTTGTAGTTTACTGCACTGAAATGGTTTTAGTTATTTCAGGATTTCTGGTTTTAAAAAAGGAACGTGGGCAAGGCTCACACAGCTCTAGAATAGCTCTCCATTTCAGATAGCAAAAATTCATGAGAAATTACATAATTTTGTTTGCAAAAATCACTATTTTTGAGAATTCAAAGCTACAACAAAGGATGTCAGTTAAGCTGATATTTTCAAACACGTTGAATTGATCCTCCTAGAACTTAGCCAAATTTGGAAGATTAGCAGAAGCGTAACCTTTGAACAGAGACCACCTGTCTGCCAGATTTCAAGAACTTTTCATTCAAAAACTTTACAGGATAAAACCTTAAAAGGATGTTACAAAGAAAAATCTCTGACGTGCAAAACAACAGACTGAAAGCGCAGTCTTCTTGGAAGTGGTCAAGACATTTTAGCTTAAATTAGAGAAAAAAAAAGAGAAAAAGAAGCTTGAGGCAGACGCTTAGTATGGAAAATGTCAAACAATCACAGTTTGACAGTGCTATAATTAACTGAAAAAGAGTTTAATACCATTTGTATCTCAACAGAAGTAACAGCCCTGTCACAAAAGGAATTACAGTCCATAAAATACTTTCAGCTACTTTACAATGCATACATACCCGAACTGAAAGATGAACATGATATCTGAACACCAGGTCTGGACCTCTCTGCAAATTTTACAGGGCGATCCCTATATACAACAACACAACATTTTCACTTTTCATTACTTTATTCCAATGCCATTCACCAAGAACACTGCACTGCAGCTCAGCAGGTTAAGGTCAATATGCCCATCCTAAATTTCTTTATTTGTGAATTCTCACCTAAATTTGCTAGAACTTATTTTACATTTTAGTATTTTTCTTCCTTAGTTTAGTAAGAAAACCACCATTTTCTAAACTGAAAAGACTATTTAACTTATTTATCATGATAACTCACCAATTCAAATCCATTTAAAACAGAACCTGGCACACCATTAGTCTAACAGCATTTACTCCCTATTAAATATGAGTTTGATGCCATCTACATATGTGTGTTCTTCTGATGAAAAGCAAATAAATTCTTCTGCCTGACCATTTTGGACAAGGATTTAGTCCTAAACATAAAAGCTGAAAGTTCTTCCACAACACTGGCTTGCAAAGCACATAATGCAGAACTAATAGCCCTGATCTCTGCCTCCCCTCTGGGTTGTAAGACCACAGACCCCCCCACACACATCAGAAAGCACGCCCTGCCCCACACACTCATGCACAGCCTGTCTACGAGAGAACATATCCCAAGAAACTTGTTTACTGAGGAAGAACACGTCCTTATTTAATTATCTCAGCGTTCCTCTCCACAGTAAAAACTCAAAAACAAATTTGTCCTTTATTTAAGATAATTATCTAAACAGGCTTACTTAAATTTCATGGTGTTAGCGTGCCACTGCCAGAAACAGATTGTTCCGTCAGCACCAGTAGAAGTGAGGTATCGTGTTGTTCCTTTCCTTGCTGGAGAGAACTAAAAATAAAGTTGTTAACAGTTAAACCAGCTAATTTCTTTTTCCCCTTACACGCTGGAAACTTGTAAATGGACGTTGACAAGAAGCTTTTTCACAAGCATATTAGCTTGCTCCCAGGGAGAACAGAGAGCACTATCAAGAATAACCACAGAATAGGGACTTCCATAAAAATAAAGCTAAAGAAATGAAAACCACCTACATTTTGACTAGCAAGTCTTTGTTTCTACCACACAAAAGTTAGTAAATTGGAGAAATGAAACAAGCCTAGACCCTTTTAATGGGGCAACAAGATGAGGAAATACTTCCTTCTAGAACAGAACTGGATCAAACATGGTAACAAAGACAAAAATGATTCCTGCATCCAACCCCAACGAGAACCAGCAGTGCAGTAGGACCCCCACTCCCTCCCTCTTCCTGAACCTCTCCTCTGCCTCTCTAAGGAGTAGGAAGTCTTTTCATTCTAAAGTCTCTTACTTTAATTTCATAACTGCAGCAATCCTTTTAATCCTCTGGCTACCCGGTAATATGATAAAGTAATCAAGCATTGTTTCCTCAAAAAGCCACGACTGATTGTGATTATTCTCTGAATTACCAGAGATTTACAATAAGCTTGTGAGGGATGCATATATACATTAACAAATAATATACAAAACACAAAACCAGGTTGTAAAATACATCTCCAAAACAATCTCCTTTAAGTAACTAACTTAGTTAAACATAGTTAAAATCAGACGAAATTGGAAGTGTAGGCAAGAGGGGGATAAATGAGACCCCCAGGGACTACTGGCATGTTGGAGAAGACTGTGATGAATCAAAGGCAGCGAGGCTCCAGCAGAGAGGGATTCTGAGCCAAACATCCCCACTCATTCTCCCCCCTGCGCATAACCTGCCAGATTGCAGGGATTGTCTTTTTTATCCTGGAATTTTGTTTTGTTGAAGGTTTCTGCCTGGCAGTTATTTTTTTTTTAAAGCAAATAAACTGCAAACTACTAGCCATTATTGACTGTGCCACCACTAGAGAACTGACTGCTGGCAGTTTAGTCTTTTTTTTTTTTTCTTCCCGCTCTGCTATTGCTCACTAGGCACTTGCCACACATCTGAAACTGCACGGGCACAAGCACAGATTGTCTGCAAAGCCTCATCTGTGCTGTACTGTAGCTGCTGCAGCATCTACGTGTGCTACAATATCCAGAACAGCTCCTTACGGCACAGGGTAAGATAACAAGCAAGAAATGTGGATTAAGGAATTTTAGCTGACAGTATTCTTCTGAAAAATAAATATTCTCCATGAACACACGGCTGTTGGGTCAGCTGCTGGGCCAGGACTACCACCAAAGGTGTCAACCTCGTCTGCCTGGCTCAGCTAGTTGATCTGATGCTCTCAGTGCTAGATCTAAGGAAGCAGCAATGGAATCACATAGTTAAAGGCAGCTGGAAGAAGCAGGATCATCCCCTCAGGCAGTGGTTGGCTGCTGCGCAGGAGTGAGTTTGCCAGGAAACAACACTCTTGAGTTGGGGCAAATCTACGCTGCCAAGCAGAGATGGAAAGATAAGTTTTATCCCTGATTGCTAATCCACATCTCCTATTTTAATTCAAGGATTTAGGAGGAAAAAAAAAAAAAAGTCATTCCTTACCTGTATGGAAGTAATGGAAGCTGAATGGCCCTGCAGCACTGCGACTGGGGCGCAGGTTCGGAGACACCATACCCGGACTACTTTATCACAGCTGCCTGCAGCAAGCAGCGTGTTCTCGTAGTTAACAGCCATGTCAGAGATTTCAGCCGAGTGTCCTCGCAATGTTGAGAGCAGGCGCCCATCATCTGTAGCCCAGATTTTGACCAAACAATCATCTGACCCCTAATGCCACACAAAAATTTCCAAAGATTATATAAAATAACATACACGGTTTATGTGCACATAATACACAGGCACACTGTAGAAGAACAAGTATCTAAAGCACCGCTGCACCATGAACCTGCCACAAGAACAACTTCAGTGGGATTTGGGAATCATCTTGGGAATCTCAGAGTTTGGGAATCACCTTGTGGGGTCAGGGATGTAGATATTTATAAAACAGAAGCCACTGTCTTATGTCTCATGCTCAGATATGATTACCGCAGTTAATACAACTCCTCTCAGTTCAGTTCAGTAATAATTAAGGTAAATTTAAACAGATAAAATGTTTCATTACATACTACCATAAGACATATTTATCTGTGTGGGCTGGATCTAGCCAGTAGTCAAATCAAAGCGATCATAAGACTTAAGGTCTAAGGGAAAAGAGCACTTAAGCATCTGCAGGATCTCGGAGCCTCTGCCATGCTCCTGGAGCTGTGAGGCAGCTGCACCACGGGCTTCAATTTCTGATAACAGAAGAAAGCTGGACCACTCAGAGAGAAATCGTGCAGCATCACATGCAACTGAAATACTGTGTCAGTGAGATTTCAGTTCCAGACAGGACACAATTCAAAAGCATATCAACATCGATCACTGTAAAATACTTTTACCTACCGTGGCAGCTATATAATTTCATACTCAATGCCAATATTGCCAAGAATTTTTAGACAGTTCACAGACGTTTCCACTATTGAGATACTACAGAGAATACTAATACTAGTGGCTGGGATTGCCACTATGTATTCAGAAACATAACACAATAAAACTAACCGCAATACCAACATCATTTGACTTCAAATTACGTTTTATTAACTGCAGCTAAATTTGAACACAGATCACTTTCAGTTCTTCATATAGTTGCAGATGAGAAAGATTTCTTTATGGCGTAAACAAAAATGTAAAGGCCCTCACTATGACCCAGAATAATTATCATTAACAACATCTCTATTTGGCCAATTTATAATGAGTGGAGAAGCTAGCAAAAACACAAAGACAACCATTAGCCTGCCAGGTAACCTGTTTCTAAACTCCTATTAGTAAGAGACAAGGGCAAAGACAAGACAGGGATTAACATTAACAGTTAAAAGATGCATTATTATTAGAGAATTCTGTGAATTTTTAAATATGCAAAAACGCAAGGGCAGTATCACAGAAATGTATGTTAATATATTCTAGAGAAAAACTTAAAATAATATTCATATATTCACTGACATACTACAAATTCTAGAAAGAAAATTTAGTAGAGAAGTAAATTGCAGACGAAGTAATGAGGCTTTCTATTTATCATCAAGTTTTTACTGAAATGTAAGGAAAGGATTGCCAGCATTTCCAAGGTTATCAAAAGGTAAAATGTTTTTTTAAAAAAAGTGTTAGGATTTAACCCAGCAAGCAGCATGCAAATTAACTCCAAATCCCAGAATATTGCAGGTGCCATTCAGCAAGGAAGATGATAAATAAAGAAAAATGAGCACGTGTTTCTAGTGAGAGTTGCAAGCTCTGGACCGGAACAACCCTGCTGTAAGGTTCTACATGGGGAAGCAAACAGCTGACTAAGTTTCAGTCTGCTGGAGCCGTGAGCAATTTTAAAATACCAAGTCAAGTGAAAAGTGAAAATTAGCATAGAAAGAGATCGGTTTTCCATACATTTCAGGATTTTTCTTCCCTTCTTTTTCTGGAAGCCACGTCTGCATCTCAATCAGTGACTAAGAGGCTGTTGCAGGACTCAAGAAAGAAAGAAATCAAACCAAGCAAAGCAATCTTCCACGAAAAGTATAATTTTTAAGCTTACTGTAAAAATTCTTCTTCCACTGCGATCAAAGGCTATACAATAAACAGATGATAGATGTCCCAAAATCCTCTTATGCATTTTCATATGTTGGTAGGTGGATGTTGGAAACAAGTGGCTGAAACGTCCACATCCAGTTAATTGCCTGGCAGAAATTATATTTACTGGGAGAGAAAAACAGAAAAGAGGAACACTAAGACATGAATTTTGTCCAGAACTCAAAGTAAATAAATATTAAATCAAATATAATGTATGGTAACAGCTTTATTATAATAATCCATAAATCTGAGCCTCTTCCACCTTATCAGAACATTCTGTACAGTCTTGGAAAAAGAAAGCCCACTCCTGATCAAGCCTTTCAATACCACACACTGCACCTGCTTTCTTACACAAAAATTAAAGCAAAATAAAGAGTTCCCATCGCAACTAGAAGTTACTCCAAGTGTTCAATTCATGAACAGGCAACAGATACACTTATTCCATATGGATTTGGAAAACTCCTTGTTAGTAACATATAATTTCCTTAAAACAATTTCAAGAAATTTATTTTTGGTGTATAATAATAGTTTTTTTTAAGTGCTTTTTTGGTGATAAAAATCTGTCTTTGGAATGGGTTCCAGATCATATGTGAGGGTCAATTGTCTTCCACATGTTCCTCACAAAACCTCTCTCATCATAAGCAGCAGCATCATCGCATTTCTATGCAATGTAGTTGAAGAATAAGAAATATGTAGCACCAGTGGAAAAAGCCCCAGTCAGAAAAATAGCAGGTACAAGAAAAAACTGCAACAACCATGAATTATTTCATATTGCTAAACCTAGGAGCCCTTATAAGAACAGCCTGACATCTAAACACACAAAACCCGCCTTGTTAGCAGTTTTACTGGTGGTAACTATGAATCTTTCCACTAGACAAGAAAAGGAGAAAACAGGCACATACGTGCCTTTGCTGGGACACACCACCAAATGAAGGTCACGGCGGCTGTAGAATACAGAAAGATCCTAATGTTAAATTTTGATTTGACGCATAATTTGAGATCATTTGGGGTATGTAATTTTTACCTATCCTAATTTATACCGCTTGAACTTTCGATTTGAAAGTTTTGAGAGTTTTTTGCAATGGCACTTAAAGATCTGACATTGCTATATTGGTGGGTTTTGTTGAGTCCTTGCGATAGTGGGCTCCCTTATCTCGCCTACTGCACATTGAAGTAGGCAGGGCTTCGCAGGAGCAGCATGAAGCTCTTTAGTGCCTTTCAATCCTTTAGTTTAAACGTATAGTGAACACCTTGACCCATTTTCTTAATTGTATCATCATATCATTGCCTACACACACAAAAAAAGATTACAGAATATGTTTAAAAACTACAAAGAAGCATCATTTCAAAGGGTTACTAACCCATAACACACTTCTATAAATTTATAAGATTCAAGTATTTATACACAAGCAGAGGGATAAATGGACGAGGAAAAGAAATTGTTTCCAGATTTACAGAAAGTATTTTGGTTTCTTATGCTCTGAAATTTGGACTATTTTTAAGCACTCAATGGGACTGAAACATTACATACGAGAAAAAAAAAGTTGCATAAAATGTGTAGATGCTTGCAAAAGTCAGAGGCTCCCACTGTGACCTCACCTTCAGTCAATATTTGTTTTTCATGTAAAAACACATATTCAGCAGTACTAAAAAGCAAAACACACTAAACCAAATTAATTTACCATCTACCTACTATTCAATGGATACTTGATATTATACAGGAACTGTTAAATGAAACTGTCTCCCCTAGCAAAGTAAAAATGAAATCTTTAACCCTTTTTCCCAACCTCTTACAGGGGGGCACAGAGATCCTGTAGGGCTAAATGCTGCACAAAGGTATCGTCAGGTTTGCCTACACACTATTTTATTTACTATTAAAATACACCAGCTTAAAAGCCAAGTTCTTAAAAATATTACACCTCCCTTTCCCCCACACTGTGGACACTGTTATGCCAACACAGAGATGTAGTAATTTAGCGATATGGTAATTCTGCTGTGCTTTTCAAGGCTTAAATCATTTAAATACATAATAACAGTGTATCTGCCTTTAAACAATTTCAAATGGCTTTGAACATTTTTTTTTTAATCACACAAAGAACTGCATGAATCAAAAAGGTATACTCGTAGTTCAAAATATTCCCAACAACCACAATACCTTCTGTGTACTCCAGTGTTCCCATGCAATCCTGCTGAAAATTTACCAGTGCTGTTTGTTGTAAATCACATGAAGGAAACACTAAAAGGTATAAGGAATAGTCAGGCACCTAACTCCCACAGCCTTTCATCTGGCACTTGGCACCTAACTTTTCCGGTCAATTCCCAGACTTGCAATCAGCTCAGCTTCAGAGGATGTGAAAGTAATTTCACTTTTTTCTGTGTCTATTTCCCTCTTTGCACAATGGGGACAAGACTCCTCAATCTCCCATGGCTAATTAAAAAAATAAAAAGCAGCGCTTAGGAAACGCTTCAATCACAAGTTTCAGAGAAATACAGAACTATTGTTGCGCCGTAAGGAGTACCACCTTTATCAAAGCAACAGCATCTTTGAACAAAAAGTAGCAACTATTCAATGTATCTGATCCTCACTATAAAAAGGCTTAGGGTATCCCAGAAACGCGTGCCACACACACAGAGCTATGATTGAGATTTTTGTCTTCCCACACTTTATAAACTATCACTGCCTTCAACGGAAGTGCAAAGTAAAACCCCCCCGCAAGAAACAAAACAAACATCCCGAATTCCAGTTCTCATAGTTTTTGTAGAGCATTAATACACAATACCTAAATAGGGAATTACCCACATATGACAAAAACCCCTGTAAAGTTTGCTTTCTTCAGTGCAATGAAGGCATTGTGCTTGTAAGGCCTAAAAAAATCACAATCCATTCTACTAGAGAGAAGACCACAAACGTAAAAACCCTTGCAAGAAAGCTCACCTAGGAAGGATAGGACCAAACCCCTACATCAATAACCCATCAGTGAAAACAAAATTTCAAAAACAATCAGCAGACATCACAAATTTCAAAGTTACATCACAGCTTTGGAAGGAATTAAAACATTTCAGCGTAGACAAGGTCAGCTATCTGCAGCCAACTTCCAAACTGCTTGAATTCTTCCTCTCCCTATAAACCCTTGCCTCACTCCACTTTTTGCAAGCAAAAGTAGAAAACAGAATACTGGTAGAAACATTTGCTTTTAAAAGAGTTTCTCTAGTATTAAGGGGGATGATTTCACATCATACTATTTTACCCTCTGAAATAAGCACTGTAACTTTGCAATGGGGACAGAACATTTTACACAGCCGGGATGTGTGGTGAGTAAGCTGTGAGCTCATCGCAGGCCCTGGTCATGAAGATGGGTATCACTCACAGTGTGCAGAAGAAACACGAGTCTGGATTTCTTAAGAAAGCTGGGAAACAAACACAGTTGGCTCCCACATGCAAAATATTTTTTCAGAGAGTGGATGTGTGGCCACAAAGACAGCTAGACCCAGTAAAAGCACCAAAAGAACAAAGTGTTCCAGCTTTCATAGCTGCTGACCTCATGGAACTCATTTACAGCAGAGAAACATCATTGATCTCTGAGCTCATCGCAGCCCTGCTGTTTGGCAGGCCTAAGGTAGCTGCATCACCTTGACTGTAAATTTCCATGCTCGTTCACCGAGACTTGGCTACAAACTTTCTGGTTCCAAATTTTGTGCTATTTTCACTAACAGTTACCCACACAAAGATCTTCACGCTCAGGTTAGCTCTAGTAATCAATTAAAGAGGGAAAACAACCTTCTCTCTAATCTGCTTTGTGTTGCCTGCAAAAGAAAAAGAGTCCTGACAAAATCAAAGCAGTTTTGAAAAGCAGGTTTATCATATGTGAATAACTCCCCTTGCTGAGGTACCGTACAACCAATCTTTCAACTTTCTGACTGGAAAAGCACAAAGGGAATCCTAAGCCTACCACTACTGCAAAACCTGCAGAGAAACGGTCTAAAAGACCATCCTCCTCAGTGCATTCACCACGTCAGCCTGCCAGCAGCAAGCTGCGACAGCGTTTTCCCTTCCTCTCCTCCCCCAGCGGATCACCACAGGCCTCCAAGACTCGACACACAAACACCACGGTCCCGAGCACCACGTCCACCGGTCAGCCCTTCCTCGGGGACTCCCCCAGCCACACGATTCCCAGCCTGCACAGACATGCTGGGAGAAGGCAACACTGATTTCTTGCTCCAGTTTCGCTGTGCATGACTTTTTCTTTTGGAGTACAGATCACAAAGTCCCACCCCAGCAAAAGGACAAACCACTGCAGCTACCGACTCCTCCAGCCGGGAGGGCAACCACAAGCAACCCCATTCTCGCAGCAGAAAAACACACTTACAGTGGCAAGCTTAAATCTTTATCACTGGAAGGGCAACGATATAAGAATACTTTTAGATGCTAGTTCTATACCTTATTTACTTGTCTACACAGACAATTACACAATCATTTCATCTCACTCACGGACACACGTTATTATGGGTGTCTATTACTTCGGCCAACTACTTCAGCAAGTAATTCCAGAAAACTCAATCTAAGCCAGCACAGTATGCGAATTCACAATTGTGCCAAAATATTAAAGAGGTTGGGCATACTTCTTCATCCTGTATTTTAAAACAAGACACACAGACACACTGCAGCATCTGTGGCTGTCACTGCTCATCAGAAAAAAAACCACAACATTTTGCACAAATATCCACAGAAGAATTGTGACTTCCACTTCAAGATTAACAATGGGGAATCTCAAAACCAAACTCCTGCCTCCAGTACAGCCAACTTCTTATTTCAATCTTTATACACATTTTCTTCTCTTACTAGGAGGACTGCATTCTTCCAGGAACCAGTACTTATAAAAATGAATTCCTGGCTATAAAGAACCCTTTTCCACATAGCACCTTTGCATTTCTTAAAAAACGATTCACAGGAAAACACCAAAACCAAAATATCATTCTGTTCTCTAAATCACTAAATAGTCACCAAGCAAGCAGCACAGACTTTTGTCATGAAAGCATGACAAATGCTTAAGTCCAATCTGCTAGTATGGTTCATTAATAACACTGCATATTCCAAAAACAGACAGTCTGATTCCCCTCCTATGAAAGAATTGATCCAAGAGTCCTTACAGAAATACAGCTACACAAGTTGAGTGTCTGCAATAAATCTATAATCCAGCCTACCAGCAATCCCTCAGCCCAACTGCTAACAATAAAGTAACTGCAGAACCAGCCTAAAAGAATAAATACACTGATATATGGAGAAGTAACCATACTAATATATGGAAATAGTTTTCTTTTTTTTAGTGTCCACAGTATGACTCATAAATTATCCGACAAAAGCAGGAAAGGTACTAATGCAATAGTTCCCTGTGCACTAGTTCCAGGCAAATAGCCATTTCTTTTCCACACAGAACACCCATAATTAACTTTGCTATTCCGTCACACTGCTGCCACACCACCACAGAGCTTATGCAAAGCGTGCTATCGATTTCAGCCACAAACAGCCCAGGCTTGGTCACTTCCGTGTCTGACAAACATTATTTTTTAGTAATGAGAGAGAAAGTGCAGAAGCATAAATAAAGGAACAGACATGGCAGAACTGAAGACTGCCCTCATCACCCCTACACCTCCAAAGGGATGGGAGAAACATATGTGAATGGATTCCCTAACAAACCAGGAAAAGCCTATCCATTTGCACAAACAAATGGTAAATACAAATGAAATATCCTAATAAGAAACAAATCATGACCGACAGGACTTATATTTATGCCTGCAAGAATCAAATTTGTTTGCTATAAAAGTAGTTAATGAACATTCAGACCATACAAGGAAAATACTTTTCAATTTAAGGAAAACAGAGCAGCTCTTTGACGATATGTAATCTGAATGCCTACATATACCTGAGTTTTATACAAGTTCTTTATCTAACTGTATGGACAACTAAAACTGAAGTAACCCAAATGTTGGGTTTGGTGATTATTTTGTTTTTGGAGAGGGATGTTGCAAGCAGTCTGTTTTCTGTCATAACCGAACTAAAATGAATTCTTGAGTCAAAAAAGTTCCCTGGGAGCTAGGCAGGTGCTTTGTTCTGGCTAAGATTCCTGAATGAAAAGATCGTCTACCCGCTCCTGTCACCATGCTTGTTCAATCTTCTAAGCATACGTACACATTATGTAGGTGTATAATAAAAAAAAAAAAATACTCAAGCACATTGGCCTCCAAACAAGAAGTTGATGTGCAAAGCTTTTCAACGTGGCCACAACTTTTAACGTGTGTACACGTTATGGAAGATCCAAGCCTGAGTAACACAAAAAGGGTTATTTTATTGTCAGTGAGAAACCTTTTTTAGACTAATTCACGGTGAAACGTTAAAAAAGCCATTAATGCAAACCCATAGTAGCATTTCAGTCAGTAAGAGTAACTTTCAGCTGGAACAGTAATAAAAATACAGAGAAATAAAAAAAACATCTTATGTGTATTTCAAAACTCACCCACGTTTGGTGGTTTCCCATAATTTACAGGCAGTTCGGGAGGCCGGCCTCTGTGAAGAGCTGCAAACGCAGATCCTTTCCATAGCGTATGTCTGAAGTCTGTACCGGCAAGATTAACAGCGGATTAGTGAAACAATCAGCCAAACCACGTCCAACTGACCTATTCTTCTGAGAATCAAGAGCATCAAGCACCACTCCCAGCATCCCGAAATAAAAATCTGTCTTTTTGAACAGTTTGTCAGAGATCTAACACTTAAAGGAGATTGCTACTCTGATTTCTAGTTCCTAAGCGATATGACTGTAAATGGTTTCAGCTTGTTTTTGCTTCATTTTGGTGAGCAGGGAGTCTAAATTGGTGGGAAGAAAAAGAGAATGAAAAAAGTGGGTGCACTTCATATTGAGGCAGGACAGAACTTCGGTACGTTTTATCCTTCTGCAATCCCAACACATACAGGACCTCTTCTTATGAACTGTGCATTTGAGAATACACATACGCGCACATTTGCTCCCTGAAAGTGGGAAAAGTGAGAATTTTTTTTTCCAATAAATCTGTTTTCCTGCATTGGTGGCAATATGCCCTCCTTTCAGATCCTCCTCGGCACCCCACCCCCCAAAAATCATTGTTTTTAAAATGAAGACTGTTTTCTTTAAAGACACTCCAGCTATCTGCTGCCAACTGGCCTCAGAGAGCCTTCTCTCCAGAACAATAGTGATTTTTCTGAGGCTGTTCAGAGTGCCTCAGAAATTAGACCTGGACTCCTTCCATTTCTGGCCATCTGGAAGGAGAGAAATGAGCTTCCACGGTGCATAAGTACTGAAACAGAAGGACAGTGCCACAGATTGGTGGATCTGTGTATCACCCTTCAGCTATCTGAGTATGAAGTGCACAAGCTTACGCGACCCAAAGAGACTCCCAAGAGCACCTTCGGATTAAAATTCAAACTGTACCACAGAGTCTTACAATGATACACGTTACAAACAGCACGCATATTTTCTAAAACAGATCAAACCAGCTATAAATACTAATGGTAAATGGAAACTTCATACTGATGCACAACTAGGGGGAGCAGAAATCCAGGTATGTCCACTTTGAAAAAGGCAAGCTGTTTCATATCAGTGAGTGTGGTTTACACACCAAATGGTACAATGTCACAGCACCTTTTTCTGAAGGGGAGAAAAAACGCACCATAGATCTAGTAGAAGTCTCTTGGCAATAAATTTATCACATGGCTTAGGAAGCACTTCATCTTACAGTGATTCATCTAGCCTCTGTCCCCTAATTCACCTAAGAAACTTCTTCGTTTCTTAGCACTAAAATGCTTATTTTCTCTTTCCATTTTGTTGCTGTTTTCTTCTAAGATGCAAACCAAACATGGAATGAAGGAATGTCACTCTGCAGGCCTCCCTGCAAACCTGAAATTCTCCACCCAATTATAGCAAGGCATAGGCAAAACAAGACTCCATCCCAGAACTTCGAGTAAGGGAATGTGTTTGCAAGCAGCACATCCCTCCAGGTGATATACAGTGGATCAGCAGAATGCTATAGTCCTCGTTAGCATCAGAGTGTGACTTCACAGGATGCAGTAAATTAAGTGCTCAACTGCCACTGAAACAGGAAGGTCCTGCTCTCCCATCCCTCTCCCAGAAGGATGCTCCCGCTGCCTGTCACCTCCAGCACTCTGATCCTTCCATGAGCTAATTTAATTCACTACAACCAGCAATAACAAATTTTGCAACATATTAGCTCTCTGAATCAGCACATCACAGGATCAAATAAGTTCTGGCTCCTACAGGGAAGAAGTGGCAGGGACATGGAGTGAGGAGGGAAGGGAGGAACCACTCTCTTCAATAGCAGATGGCTCTCAGATCTGTTTAGTCATAACACAAAACTGTGCTCTCTGGATCATTATTTCAGAGCAGTTTTTCAAAAAGAATAGGACTGGTGCTCTATTCATGAAAGGAATGGGGGCTTTCATTCAAATTAACTTTCAGCAAGGACAAACAGGAATTATCACTGAAGAATCAGTTTCACCTTCTCCCACCCTCTAAATGCTGCCCAAATGCCACCCTGCCCTTCAAGCTGACATCTGCCTGCACGGCCAGGGAATTAAATAATGGTACAAATCAGCCTGAAAAACAGTCCCGCAAAATATATAGACTGCTGGGTTATTTTAGGTACAGGTATGTCTATATGTATATGAAAAAAAAGGGTTATTTTTCAGACAGATCCAATCTCTAATCCAGTTCATCACATCATTTACACAAAGACCCGTCCAGCATGCTGGGGAGGGGAGGTAGAGGAAGCAAGTATCAAGATCAAGCAGCTGTAGGCAAGAGCTGCCTAAAATGGTATTTTCAACCAAAGAAACACATATGGAACAGAGCCAGCCATAACTGCATTTTAGCAAGACTGCAACAAGAAAGCTGACAAGCACAGGAGTTCATGCAAAACACACGTAGATACCACAAGATGAATCAAAACAAAAGGGTTTTGATCATTAAAATAAAATTCAATCACATATAAATTGAGAGTCTTACCTTTTGCTGCTCTTAATAGAGACTGGCGCCCAACACCTAGCAAGGTCTGCACACCTAGGACACTCTGTGGGATTTCCTTGTCTAAAAGGGGTCCAAGTCTCTCACAGATCCTAAGAAGATAATCCGGAGGGATGTGTGCATTGACAGCCACCTAAACAAATAATGCAGACGTTTGAAAATGGCTTTACTCTTGCTTCTATTGGTATTTCTTTCTTCGGTTCATATTCAAGTGTTAAAGTTACTGAAATCAAGTCAAAAACCCCTGAAAACCCCCCCAAAATTAATTATACCAAAGATGTCTTTTAAAGTGACATGGAGTGTTGAAAAAGCCAGACCAGAAATTCCAGGTGGTAGTAGCTACAGTTGTTAATTTAGGGTGTCACTTAACAACAAACAAAAATCCCTGAAACTCAAGAGTTCCCAGTGCAGTGCTCTGATCAAACAAAGCATTGCCTGGGGACTTTTTTTAAGCCTTTTTTACCCTTCAGTTCATTTTTTTTACAGACAGTATTTCTTGCTTAGCTGAAACATGCTTGCCAGACACTCATATTACTGTAAGAAGCACATGTACTAAAGCCTAAAAACCCTAAACGTTATCCTAAAAGCAACACCCAGTCTCTGATTTTTAGCTACTGGGAGTAAGTATCATTAAGACCCACATGTGCAGGCTCCACTCCTAATTTGTCATCTTGAGAAAACATTCTTTTTTTTTCCTCCTTTAGAGACTGTTTTCTGTGGAGAGACAATAGTTTTTCCAACAGTCTATTCAAACAGCAAATAAATTGTGCCTCATTATCCAGAAAGTCCTGCACTTGCCCGACTTCTACTATATTTACTAGCTGGCAGCACAAACTCAACATCAGAGCTTATTTAGCTCCTTCAACACAGGACACACAGCTACACCCATCTCCTTTTTAAAGATCAACAGGTCACTCAGCTCTTACATACCTGCGATTGAAGATGGAAAAAATAATTATATTAGAACTATTTACAACTTTTGTATCTGTTGCAATATTATGGAGAAAGAGATTGCCATAAACCAGGTTTTTTGTTTTACCAAGCCACAAACTAATGCCAAATAATACTAAAGCTGACCTGAAAGGGCCAGAAGAATGCTCATTGTAAAGAAATAATAGCAGGCATGTGCCTGTGCACACTCCTCTCCCCTACATGACCACTTCAAATGCATCCAGTCACAGGCCAATGCCAGTGATATGGCAGTTCCCTCCCGGTGGGGCAGGACAAGTGGTTGTGCAGCTGCAGTGAGCCAGAATGATCCCCCAGTCTGGCTAAAACCACCAGCTCTGGTGCTCACCTACTGCGGAGGGAGCCCTTTCAGCTCCGCTGGCTAGGAATGCTCACCCCACAAAAGAAGGAAAAGGTTTTCTGCCAGGTTTAGCAAAGCTGATTGTGATTCAGAGAAGCAGAGCTGGTGGAAAGCAAGGAGCAGGACCACTTCTTTCAACAGCAGAGCATCATCAGACAGGCCCAGCTCTCCTGCCTAGCCAGACCCCAGGGATATGCCCAGCTCCTGCCCCAGCACACCGGGGGGAGCGGCACGCATCGGGAAGGAGGAAAAGGTAAGCACTTCACTCAGACCTGCTGCCAAAACATTGTTCACTGAACTATGTCATCAAACAGATGATTACTCCATGTCATTGGGAAACTGTTCATTCCAATTGGGCAACAGCAGTGGTGCTATGGGGCTCAGCACAGTGAGTCACTGCTGTAAATCGCCTGCATCACAAGCAGGATCGGCACCATCCCACAAATAAGATTTTAACCAAGAAAAAACAAAACAAGGAAAGGCTTTTCTAATGATATAGACAACTAAACCCAACCAAAAACTCTTCCAATCTGAATGGAAACTCTTATAGAACAGAGACAGGCTTTTCCACACATCCTATCAGTCACGGAACCAGAAGAATCCTACCTCTGCAGGAAAAATAACCCTGATGGCTGCATTGACATGGTCCCATTTCATGACTTTTCACACTATGCGCATCAAGAAATGACCGCACGAATGCTCTCTTGCACTGATGGGGTTCTCCAGCCATTCTAACTTTTTTTTTCCTCCCCCAAATCACAGAATCAACTAGGTTGGAAAGGACCTTGAAGATCATCTAGTCCAACCATTAACCAAACACTGCCGGTTCCCATCTACACCATATCTCTCAGCGCCATGTCGACCCTACTCTTAAACACCTCCAGGGATGGGGACTCCACCACCTCCCTGGGCAATCCATTCCACTGCCTAATAACCCGTTCTGTAAAGAAATACTTCCTGACATCTAGTCTAAACCTTCCCTGGCGCAGCTTGAGGCCATTCCCTCTTGTCCTAAATCATAGAGTTCCAAAATTATATCGGTACCTTCCCAGTTGTAAAGCCAGTGAGGTTTAGTGTATAAGCATGAATTGTCTTCCATTGTAAATTACATGATACAACAGAAGTCAAAATGAGATAAAAGGATTATCTGAACTTTTTTATTTGCCTATTGTTCTTACTCATTCCTGAAATACTATAAATGCGTTAATGCTACAAAATAGTTTATTATCCTGTGCTAGTCTCCCTTCAGTATGAAAGGCATCTGAAAGGATCTGAAACTAAGGCAATTCTAAAGAGAGAATCTGCAATTTAATAAAATCTGAGTATGAAATTCTTTTTTACATCTCTGATAATTAGTAACATGCTTCTCAGTCAACAATTGCCAATTCTAACCACTGATCAAGCTTAAGATTAAAAGATTAGAAAGGAAAAGAGTAAGCAATCCAGAAGCTGTGGAATTTTACATTTTACTTCTAAGGCAGGAAAAAAAAAAATAAACCATACCTCTCTCTCTGGAAATAGAAAATTTCACAGAAAAGTCCAAACCATTCTCCTAGTGTAATGCAGCAAAACGCTTCCCTTTTCACTCAGGAGCTCGCTGTTTTTGAAGTATCGCCACTATTCTATGTCTAGAGAGAGGTGCTGAATTAAGCCTGGCAGCAAATATCCTACTGTGGAGACAGAGCACAAGTTATTCAACAAGCAGCCCCAATTAACTCAGTGCATCTACTCAGCAATGGAAAGGGACTTTGTTGCTTAAAGATCCCCAGATTAAGCCACAGTTTTATAAAGAACAGCCAAGAGAGCGAACATCAACACACGTGCGGACCAGGATGAAAGCTGGATGCGCCGGACTTGCGGAGCATGTGGCAGTTATCTGCACAGGCCTGGCGCTAATTTCCCTGGGACATCCAGACGTTAAGCAGCTCAGGATACCAGACATCTGCTTGATCGCTGCCCAGACCAGAAAAGTTGGCAAATCCATCATGGAGCCAGAGTTAAATCGGCACAACTGAGCTGCTGAAGCATCTAGATTTTAGTGCGCAGTTTTATTAGACTGTAAACTTTTCTAAACAACATTTAACGTGGAGCATATTGCACAGACCGGGCACATATCAAAGTGACCGTTCACTTCATTAACACGTCCTACTCACCAGGTTTGCCACCTGCAATCAGAACCATGCCATACTACAGAAGAAAGGCTGTACCACATTTCTTTCCCTGCACATTTTCATGTTTCTACAAGCCAGAAGAGCCCAAATAAGTGGCCCTTAATCTGAATATTATCACTGCTGCTATTACCAAACAGCTACGTAGCCAGGCAGCAATAGCAGCAAATTCTCCCGGCGATTTTTTTCCATAACAACTTCCAGATAAAATGCTTAAACCGCAGCCCAGAGCAAAACAAGCAATTCTATTTTCAGGTTCCCAACAGAACTTGAAACAAAACCCCTTCCTTTCACCTCTGCGTGAGATAGCTGTAAATGGATTTTAAGTATCTTTCCAAAACATGAAGCTGGAAACATACAGCTGAAAAAAAATAAGTCTCCCAAATCAGATTTTCATTAAACAAAGGATGGAAAAAGGCAACTCTGAGCACCAGTTATAGCCACACCTCTTAGTGTGTGTTAGTCCAAACTCCATACGGCAAAATTAAACAACGGCAAGGATATTATCAACTCCTCAAATATATTAGAAAATATTTTTAGAATATTAGAAAGTATTTTAGAAAATAATAAGAAAATGAGAAAAAAATAGAGATGAGTCATACAGGCCAATAACGTGCTTAACAAGATCTTTTAAAAGAGCATGCTAAAATAACACAGAAGAGCTGAAAACGTGCTAAGTGAGAGCAAGTTCTGCACGCTGGGATAAAAATGTTTTGTTGCCTTAAGATGTGAAAGACCCTATAAAGGTTAAAATGTGAGAGCACAAGAATGCCGCAGTACCACGGAAGAGTTCTCTGACACAATAACCATACTGGTCTTGAGGATCTAAAAACTTTCAAGAATTGGGTGAAATGAATCCGTTCTTGTAAAAAAAAAAAATCTACGTAAACAACCACAGGTGAATGTTAACGCAGTCATGACTGCTTGAACCAGGATGCAAATAAGTGGCTACAGTGATAAGTAGCTGCAAGTAAAGAACTATTAGTGAAGTCACACTGGGGCTGGGAGAAAGTCATAGCCCTAAACCTGGTCATGCTTCTGTTGTTGGATGCATTACCCCGTAATCTCAAAGACTGCAGAGCAAAGGGTCCTCACCGACAGGTAAGAAGACAGGCAAGAAGCTTGTTGATCCCTGAAACAAACAAAATCCCCTGGTGCCGCTGCTGACAGTATTTCCTCCAAGGAAGGCTTCAATAAACAGGAAACAAACAACCAAAAAAAGACTCTTTGTGATTACTACTTATAATAAGATGTCTGTCTTCCCAAGGATGGGAACCAGACAGCTCTGAAACATCTCTTTTGGGAAGCCCAGTGAAACATTGCTGCAAAGCACAGACTAAATTTGACACAAGAGCAAGGCAAGGCAGACCTTGGGAGGCTCCTTCGTACCTGGTCCCTGTGGGCAGGTGGGCAGGCAGTGGTGCATCAGCAGCAGAGTTCTAACCTCGAGGCAGTCGTACAACACTTCTCTCGTTTGCCAAAATAACCATCCGTTAAGAATCAATTGACAACTGTATCAAAAAGCAGGAGAGGAGACCAAGAGGACCAAGGCAGCTGAGCAAGCAGGAAATTACTCAAGACATCAAATATGGAATCTCAGCAAAAGGAAGCTCAGATACTGGACTTGCACAAGATGTCAAGAGTATGCAAATACAGATGAATTTAAAAAGCCATAATCCACTCGCTTTCCCCGGAGAGAACGGGTTGGAACTACCATGCTACCAGATGACATTTTCCTGAGGTGACAAAACCATAACATCTCTCAGCTGCTAATGCTGGGATTGGTGGTATCTATAAATAACAGCACCTCAGACTCATCGCTAGTTTTAAATCAATGCAGATGGACAAGGAAGAAACTCAAAGCCAAATCCCATAAGCTGTTCCATACCAGCACAGCCGCTCACAGATGCAAACTCTCCACTCTCCAGCAATAGCCGATTTCCCATTTTTCCTGGAATTACACATATCTTCAGTACAAAGATCATAACGGACTGAGCCAGAAGAGACAGCCCATCAGAAAGTTCTTGAACACCAGACCACAGCCAGTCATCTTTATCAGGGATAAACAAAGATCATTTCAACCAGCAGTCCACTGGAGACTGTCCTGATAATCTGAAGCGGCTCAGCTTGACTTGTCTGTACAACAGCTGACTCCAAACTGAACTGCTACAGTTAATTTAAAACAGGAGTACTAATTACATGCAAGTTTGACACACTTCAGGCCTTCATAAGGAGAGTGAGGACCCTCCCCTTTACAAACACGTTTCATGTCTCCAGCAGTCAATAACAAAGCAAAAACCACTCTGGAGTACACCTGGACGATTACCTAGACAGGCAGCCACATGTTGCACAGAAAAAGTATTCCAAAGTGGAAATAAGCAGAAAAGACAAAGCGAACACAAATGCATGTAAGCTAGTATTCTCTGCGTGGTTTTGCTCGCTAGGTACAATTCTTATTAGTGGGTCTTAAATTACTCTCCTGCCTTGTGGTACCTGGCATTTAAAGTAAAAGACCAAGTTCAAATAAAAAAAGAATTCTCAACAGAGAGTTTTCAGATCTTGACTAAAAGCTCAAGTGAAGTGGGAGTAAACATTCCCTAGATAAAAGTCACCTAGTAGGCGATTTGGTTGTTACATCTTTATTGTTTCCAAAAGGCCTAAGAGCAATAACAACACACTCAATGGCAAGAGTATCGGCATGTTTTCTGGAAAATACCAATGTTTAACTGAGAATGGAAAACAAAGTTGAAACATCAGCAATTAGAACAAGAAATACCTTAGGTTTGCCAAAGCAGAATATTGGGCAAACACACAAACTAAAAAAAAAAATCAGACTTCTCTGGCTTTGCAAACTCTCATTGGGTTCGATTATCTCAGGCCTGCCTGAGCAGCAGTTGGAACACGGGGCAGAGATCGTAACTGAATTTGGTTTTCTGTCTGCAAGTGTTCAAAAAGGAGAGGCAGGTAGGAAAAACTTTACCTCCAGTTGCTAGCATCTGTAATTTGTTTTTGGTTCATTATGTGACTGAGATAATTAAAATGAAGGTCAGAGTGATTTGTGTTCTTTGCAACCCTGGCTTTGTTCTGAACATAACAATCGGACATCTCGCTAACCCTTGAAGTCGAGTAGTTCAGGTTAATAAACAATCATATGCAACCCAAGGTCCAAATTCCAAATACCACAGACCCCAAGCAATGCGAGGAAAAAAAAGGCCTTTCTTTGACATCCTCAACAGTGAAAGCTTCAGCCTGAGGATTGATAGAGAGAAGCTCCACTCATCCTACCTAGCACCAGCCTCTCCCACTGTAATGATTCATTTATAGTTCTGTTTCTTACTGTAAATCATGATACACAGTTAAGTAATACTAGATAAAAAGGCAATCTAAAAGGACTGATTACTGTTGATTAGTCTGAGCTAGGGGAAAAAAATTTATGCTTAATTTTGATAATTCTATACAGCGAGAAGCAATTTCCCGTTAATTCCAAGCCTCACTTTACACCGGTTTGTTTCCTGTTTCTGAAACGTTAAAGAAAAGGGCATGGTTACAACAGTGCCATCTAATACACAAAAAGAGGGTTTTAAGGCTTTTCTATTCATGCCCCATAGAATGAAAGGAAAAAATGTATGTTAATGTAACTGATTGAGCAAAACCAGTACGTCTGAAATCAGACTTCATCCTGCCACTGTTAATATTCCTCTCGGGTACTGGGTGCAGTCACAAGCTAAACCTGAGACAGCCTATAGCTCAATTTCAGGTTCTCTAGGAAGACTGTACAGCATTAAAATTTATTGAATGCAGTACTTACTCCGTGTCTGTTCACTCAGTACAGAGTCCTGGAATTATCCACAAGAGGTATGATGAATCATAATATTCATCTTAAATTCTTAATACGTTTTGGAAAGGGAAAGCCAGCAGGTACAAACGCCTCATCCCGACGCAAGGAGCTCTCCCATCTGCATCTGCCCTTCTATCTACAGTATTGCTAAAGTGGAAAACGAACTCTTGAGCAAGCTACAAAGTAGTTTGAGCAACAGTCATGTCAAAATCCCACACCACCATTGTGCTGGGTGAGACGGGAAAGGCAAGGACGTACTCTCAATTCCTTCCAGGTGAGGAGACAGCGACGATCACACGGATGCAGTTGATCAATATTATAAAAGCTATTAGTAAAGTTTACAGCACTCCAACTGCGAAGTGCTGTATCAGCACCGCACATTATTACCCAGAGCTCCCAGAAATGAAAACAAGGCCACTTGCACCCTTCGGAAACAAATCACAATGACTTTTGGGTTCTGCTGCTTCCATGCGGAGGCCGGTACGAACACGCGTCCACAGCCCCAGCCCCCCGGCAGCACAGGGGGAGCTGACCTTTCTCAATGACAGATATTCATACGGTTTACATCCAGCAAAAGCAGCCACTCCATGTATTTCATCGGCATTTAACAGTTTCAACACATTTCCTAAAAAAAAAAAATCCCTTTTTTCTTTTTCCCCTATTAAAACAGGCCCGGCCGCCCCGTGCAGAGCAGCGCTGCAGCACCACAGGCCGGGGATCCCTCAACCGGGCCGGCAGCACGTCGACTTGTCTCCCCGCCCGCCCCCCCCCCGACCCCCCGATGCCGGGAACTCGCTACCGACGGCCTCCTCCAGCCCACGGATGCCCGCGGGTCGCTGGGGTTTGGCCACGCTGACGCTTTTCCCCGGTGGTGGGGGTGCGAGGCCCGGTCAGCCCCGCTCGCCGGTAGCCCGGGAAGGGGGGGCGGGGGGGTGAGGGTGTGTGTCAAGCCGCAGCCCCGTGAGGCGGCGGGGGCACGGGGAGCGCAGCCACCGGGATCCCAAAAACCGGCCAAAGCGCCCCAACCTCCCCGGGCGGGGGAGGCCCGACAGGCCGCGGGGGAGCCGCCCCCGCCCCGGCGGAGGAGCGGCGGCCGGGGAAGGGAGCGCAGGGCGGCGGGGGGGGGGGGTTGGGGGACACACACACAGCGTCACCCCGCGCCCCCCGCCCCATCCCGCCCTCCCTGCCAGTTCCTCCGCGGCGCCGCAGCCAATCAGCTGCCGCCTTCCATCGCCCGCCGCCGCTTTCCGGCTTGTAAAACGCGGCGCCATTCGCCGGGCCGGGGCCCCCGGTACGTGCCCTCAGATAACCCTCCCGGCCCCACAATAGCACGTCGCAGTCAGACGGCACCGAACAGCCCCCCCGCCGCACCAGGGGGGTGTGTGTGGGGTGTGTGTGTGTCCCCGGCCCGGCCGAACCTCCGCTTCCCTCCCCTCCGCACCCCCCCGGCCTCGGCGGGGCGCAGCCCCGTGAGGGAGGACGGGGAGGGGAGGGAGGGGAGGGGGGGGACACGCGACGGGGAGCGGCGCCCGGGGAGGGGGGAAGTGGCGGGGGGGGGGAAATTTGTCGGGGAAGTCAGGAGTGAAACTTGGCTCACCAGGTCCTCGAAGCTCCGGCGGTGCTCCCTGCCCTGCCAGTCCAGGCGCCGGGGGATCAGCTGCGGGAGGGAGACGGGGAGGAGGAGGAGGAGGAGGAGGAGGGACGGGGACGGCCGTCAGCCCCGCGCGGAGCGACCCCTCCCCGGGAGGGCGAGGGGAGCCCCCGCCGGTGCCAGCCCGCCCCGGGGAGGAGCCCCCCTCCGCCGCTGCCCCACCGCCCGCAGCGGGGGCACCCGCGCCTCCCGCAGGGTCTCCCACAGCCCCGGGAGGAGCGGGGCTGGGTTAGACGGGATAAGGCAACCCCCGACCCCCCCGACCCCCGTCTCTCCCCGGTTCCCGTCCCCAGGGCTTCCCCCCCGCCCCGTCCCGCCGGGACAGGCGCTTTACCTGGTGCTCCTCCAGCTCCTCCACCAGCACCTGGGGACAGACGGACACACGGACACACACACACACACACAAAGGACGTGAGTCCGGCGGCCGCAGCGCAGCGGCTCCCCCGCCCGCCGCCCTCCTGCCCCGGCCCGGCCCTGGCCCGTCCCCGCCCGCCGCGGAGCCCCCGGCTCCCCGCTCACCTGGGCGGATTTCTTGCAGGGTCCGGACTGCAGGAACCGGGCGATCAGGTAGTAGAGCTCTGCGGAGGGGCGGAAGGGGAACGGGGGGGTGGGGGGAGGAGGAGAAGGGGACACGGTTACAACGCGGAAGGAGTGTGGGGGGGGGGGGTGCCGGCGGGGCGGAGGGCAACCCCCGCCGCCAGCGATACCCACCGGCTTCGAGCTGGGTCGGGGCGGCCGCCGTCGCCATCCTCCTCAGGAGGCCCGAGGGGGAGGGGAGGTGGCGGATCGCGCCCCGGGGAGACGCCGCTCACTACTGCGGCCGAACCCCCATGGAGGAACCCCGCTGCCCGTGCGCGGCGCTGGCCCCGGTCCGGCTCCCGCCCGGGCTCATCGCCTCGCCGGTCGCCCCATAGATATCCCGGCCCGAGAGGCGGCCGCCGAGCGGGGTGCAGCGCGCGCCGCCGGCCGCACGGGGGCGGTGCGCGGCTTCGCGCGAGGGGGGAAGCGGCGGCGACGCCGGGGCGGAAGCGCCCGGCCGGAAAAGGGGGCGGGGCCGCCGGTGACGCACGGCGGGGAGGGGCGGGGCGGGGCTCGCGCGGCAGGAGGCACTTCCGGGCGGCTCGCGCCTGGGCGTTGAGGCCGCCGTGAGGGAAGCGGTCCCATTTCGGCCTCAGACCCCCCCGCTTCGGTCTCAGCGCCCCCTCCTCGGCCTCAGGCCCCCTCCTTCGGTCTCAGGCCCCCCCCCACTTCAGTCTCAGACCCCCTCACTTCGACCTCAGGATCTCCCCCTTCGGCGTCAGCACCCCACCCCTTCGGCCTCAGGAGCCCCCCCCTTAGGCCTCAGAACCCCCCTTTCGACCTCAGGACCCCCCCTTCAGCCTCAGCCTCTCCCCACCCCAGTCTCCACATCGGAGGCGCAAGGCCTTGGGGCAGCTCCCTGGCCTGGTAGCGGTTGGGAAATAGGAGACCTCAGCAGCGGCCCAGAAAATTATTAATTTTGAAAAGAAAGTGCAGGGTTTCGAGCATCTTCAGCCCACGGAGCCCCCGTGTGTTTTGTGGAGGAGGAGGGACACGCAGGGGTGGAAGGCAAAGGCGGAGAGCTGGCAACAACAGAAGGGCCTGGCTGAGGGGAAAGGCCTATGGGGCAGCTCTAGGATGATGTACTGTGGGCACAGAAAAATACATTTATTTGCGTTGTTGCAATTGTTTAATTCACCATAAACAGGTGCTCAAGACAGCGTTGAGATGCAGGTGCCTGGTGTCAGGCAGCTGGAGAGCTGTCGCAATATTTAGAGGAACCTTGTGCAAAGTGGGCTGTTACCCGCGTGTCCGCCTCAGCACGGACAGCGATGCACCCCCAGGGACACAGTTCTGCCAAGGATGCAGAATGGAGGGTGCCGGCTGGCTTCAGCAGACAAATTAAAATTTTTCGCCCCCGCCCGGTGTCCAGGAAATGAAAATATGATTTGATACAGCACCTGTTCTCGTCAACAAGGGTTCAGTATCAGTCACTGTAGATATTCTTAAGGGAAACAAGTGTTTTTTCCATGGGAAGCGTCCTGTCAAAGCTCCAGAAATTGATGTCACTTTACCAGTAAGTTGCTAAAACATATTAAGTGAATTGACAGCATTCTTTAGTGTAAAATTGTGTTTTGCCACCATAAATACCTAACAATTGGTATTAAAACTCCCTGAGCATTGGCAGTGTAACAATCGCTGTCATAACTGGAAAATAAAAAAAGACAACTCATCTTCATGCTTTGAATACCAAGAGCTGAATCATCGTAAATCGATGCTGTTGAAACATTAAGAATAAATTCATTTTAAGCATATATTTATAGCAGCTACTCATGACTCGGCTTTCTGTGAAGTGCTGTTTCAGAGTTCTTCCTGCTGTTACGGTCAGGATGCGGTCCTTCCTGCTGGCAGCCTCTTCTCGGGATGCTTCAAGGTACCCGACAAAGCGCCAGGAGCTCTGGAGAAGGAGTTGAGTACTTGACATTCAGCTGCTCTGCACAGTTCACCTCTATTCACCTACACCAAGGTGTTTATTTTGTGCCAGGAGCTCGGATTAACTGGGCGATGTGTGGACCTCTGTTCTTCATCCTCTAAAGCTCTCAAGCTGCTAACGAGAGTTTAAATATTAAAAAAAATCACTCACCTGGTAGCTCTTGGAATCTTTCTGAAGGCAGGTTTGTTGATCAGCTCATCACTAGCAGAGACATGAGGTGCCACCTTACCAAGATGCAAACCCTGGTTCTAGTGGCTTTTCGATAGTAACAACTCTCCCACCTTTCCAGCCTTAAACTGGAGCCTCTGAAGTTACAGCCTGGCTGCTTCCTGTGAGAGATACAGTGTAAAACTGCAATTCTCAAAATAAATTACCAGCTAGGAGAAGAGCATGCCGATATTCACTATCCTTAGAGGTAATGTTTCTCCCACCTGTCTCCAGAGCTGAGAATTGCAAGCTCATAGTTTTATGCATGACGGGAACACAAAGAAAAAAAATATGGGTGTTTTATAATATGCCCTGAAAATACATCTCAGTGTTTCTGAGCTAAATAGAATTCTACGTCAAGAGAAAACACAGCGTTGCACATGTATAGTGCTACGTCCTGGTGCGTTCCAGTGCTAACAGTCACCTAATATATTTATTTATGCATATGGCGTGTTTCCTTGGCACCTTTTGGTTGGTGCCTTACTGGATCTTTCACAATTTACTTTTATTTGAGCTCGGGGGTGGCAACACGTGAAGCTGCACCACCGCAAAAGGCAGGATTATTCTTTTAGGGCTTATCTAGAGCCCATGGGAATTTCTATGGTCGCTAAAATGGGCTCTCAAATGGGAAGTCTGGGATAGAAAATACTCCCAAAGCAAACTCATCCGTCCCTCGCCTGTGTCCTTCCCACGCCACAGTGCTTAGAAACACCCGACCTCGCAGCCCCAAGCCGGGAGGGCTCCATGTTGCGCCCTTGCCGCAGCTCAGCCACCTTCAGGCATCAACACGACAGGAGGCGTGTTCGTAATCCCCCAGCTATTTGTTCCGCCTGTGTTGCGGTGCGCAGGTACGCAGGCCGCGGCGTCCTGCATTCGGCTCAAGTACAAACAGAGCATTAGTCATGCCCGAAACAGCTGTTGCGTAACTTTTCCCTTGGCCAGGCTCCACCGGCGCGATCTTGGCTCGGCTTTACTGCTCTGCAGTGACTCCCAAGCCTCTTCCCATGCTGCTGGTTCCCTGGCACCTCAGCTTCCTAGTGCTAATGTTCTCCCAGTTGCTTTATTATTCCCCAAGGCTGCTGCGAGGGCTGTGATCGAGACCTCTTCCCTCTTCTCCCGGGTTTTCCTCTCCAGGACTCATCTCTCTGGTGAGTAATGCCCATCCTCGAGCGTAGCTTTCCTTCCCCGGGCGCCCCATGTCCACAGCACGCTGCAGCCACATGCGGATCTTGAAGCTTCCGTGACTCATCTCTTTCTGGATCCTCTGCATCCAAGAAGCAGCGTGCTGGGGGATGATAGTAAATCTCCCAGCGAAAGCAAGATTTTATGGTTGTGCTTATTCATCTTTCTCCAAAGCAGAACTCCATCATGTAAATGCCAACAGAAGCAGTGGCACCGAGTAGTGAAGGATGTACTCGCTGGTGTAATCTTCCCCAATGAACAGCAGAGGTATTCAGAAGCAGAGATGCTTTAAGGAGGAAGCTGGATTGTAACAGTTTCTTTCCATACTGTTCTTTAAAAAATAAATAAAAATGAAAACCGTTAAAGGATCTTCAGGAGTAGAAACTGGTAATACTCAAATACCATCGCTTCCACCGGTTTGGTGTGGTGGAAACCTCTCAGCACTTAGCAATAAGCCATTTTTCAGCTTTTTGCCTCTTTCTGGTTCACTCAGGGCTACACTAGTGCTTGCACTCAGGGCACTTTTCATACCTTGGTCACTGGCAGCCTGTACCTCCTCTGCAAAATGCTCCATCACATCCTATGGCTGTTACTGGGAGGAAGCGCAAGCCAGCAGTTTATCCCTGTTTAATTTGACTACAAAATTAAATGAACTTCCCCACAGTCAGCTTGAAACACCAGGTAAATGCGTCTCTCTCTTATTTATCATTATAGCATCATGATGAGTCAAATTCTGACTTCTGCTTTAACATAGTGTGGAAACATGATTGCAGTTTTTCACAACCAGGCAGAAATTGCAGTTGGGAATTAAAAAAAACAAAGTTTAGAGTGGATTCGTGTAGGTGTGCGGGCTTGTACCTGGGTTGTACCTTCCCTTTTCAGTAAATGTACATGGGAGTGTGTGTCTGAATCTGTTTGGATTTTAACACTAGAGCAAGTTAAGCATTTTCAGCTTTTTTTTTTTTTAATATTTTCCATGCACATTTCCATGTACATCCTGCTCATCTTGGGCCTTTCATATGCAGCTAAATGGTATCCAAGGGTATTAATTGTTGCAGAAGTTAAATCCAAGGTTTAACTGATACCAAAGTAAGTGTTATTTAGAGGGAACCTGGGGAATGGTGCCTTGTACTATGCAGTTCTAAGCAAATATGGATATTGAAAAGTCAAGGTTTACTTTAAGATGATCTCTAAATGCAGCAACCTTGAAATTAAATTTGGTATCATAGATTATTTTTTCTAAAAAAAAATAGGAGGTGCAAAATAACTATCAATAATTACAGTCATGGGTTTTGCTTGAGTGCAGAGGTCCTGTGTGCAAATCAACATCCTGTCTTGTGGGACAAGTCTCCAAATTTCCACTCCTTCGTATGGCTTTCTCCCTGGATAAGAGCTGCTAAAGAATAATTCAGTAGCTGTTAGATATTATACAAGACCTGCTCGAGGATTTTTGCTATTTTTAAAAATTTCATATTTAATTTCCCTGCTGCATCCAATCTTTCCTCTAGATGGTGCCCGATGCCCGAGAGTTGGGTGTAACACTATCCCATATGAAAGGCTGTTGAGAAATAGTCAGGACGCCACTCTCCTTTGTTTCTAAATTCTATCTTCTAATCATCTAAGTTGATAGATTACTTGTTCTGCGTGATGTAAATATGGTGTTTCTTCCTCTTGAGAATCTTAAAATCCCTTCACTAGAGCCTAAAATGCCACCTGCCTGGAACAGTATCATCTGTTACTCCGTGGACTGATCCATATCTCATATTTCTTATGGCAGCCATTAACTGGTGTTAGCTGTTGATCGGCTAGACGGTATGTACAGCACTGCTGCGACTGGGGGAACTTATTGTTTGCTTAGTTTTCAAATTAATTCTCTCTGAATCTTATGGAAACATTTGTCTATGTCTCTATTTTACATCGAAATGCAAAATTTCAGATAAGGATGAAATGTATGTGCAAATGGGCAGCAGTGATCTGTGTACCTGTGTGCTCGTAGCTCTGTAAGGGGAAGGACCAGGTAAATAATGTCAGTATTCCAGTATATATTCAGCATCGCTGAACTTCAGCATTATACCTGAAAGTGCTTGTAACCCTGCGAGTTTCATAAGCAGGAAAATTCCTGTTAGTTGTAAGTAACAAGGTAGTTTTTGTTCTTGTTGGTATTACAATTGCAGTTGGCTACGTCTGTGTCGAAGGGCCTGATTCTGGCTCTGTGTCCCCAGGAGCCCCTTGTCCCCAACATTTCCATCTGCCTGGCACAGCCCTTCTCGTGAAAAGGCCACAGCCGCTGCGTGTCTGCGGAGTCACAGCGCACAAGGGGGCTCTCGCCCCAGAAATACCACCTGGTACTACCTGGTGGGGCTAATTCAGCAACTTCAAATCTTGCTAATTTTTTTTTTTAAATAATCCTTTGATGTTTGGTTTGTGATTTGGGGGTTTTTTAGGGTCCAATCCTCCATTTTTTGATTTCTGGAAGCATCTGGGAGCCTTACAGCCTGGGCACACAGTGTCCGACTGCAACTGGGAATTACCACCTCTCTCCCCGCATAGCTGGACATGCAAATTTTACTAAACTCCCTCAGCTGAGTATGTCATTTAAACAGAATTATATCGCCGTGTATCCCGTGCCCTTTCTCTGTTGTGAGGATTTTTATATGTTTTAATTCTGCTTGTCAGTTTTACAGAAATATTAGCAATTTTTGTGAAGGAGTGCACAGGGTTCACAAGAGTTTTTAAAAGTGCTGCTTTTATTGAAATAAAAAATGTTTTGAGGTATTTTGTATATTTATTGATAACCATAATGTGTAGACACTGTAAATAAACTCATTAATACTCTTTAAATAGTCTTATGAAAAACAGAAATTAAATATGAATTACGAGGTGATGGATTAGAAAACTGTCTTGTGGAAGTTTGCCCACAGGAGTATGAGTTGATAACGAACTTTCTAAGTCGCTAATAAAACTAATGCACCAGTTTGGTGATGAGGAAAATGAAAGGGGCTCTGTGAGTCGTGCAGTAACACCAAGAGGACAAAACTAAAAGCAAATCGAGGAACAGCCATCCCCTTTCACCGGGGTCTTTATGTACCCCTGTCATATTCTCTTTCCAAATAAGAAAGCCCTACTCTATTTAACCCCACAAGGTGATTTTTACAGACCACTACTCCCTCCCCTTGTGTTTTTCCACCTTCTCAGGGTATCCATCCTGCAAAGAGAGGGCTGAAACACGTGGGCCCACCACGGGCTCGCACAGCGCCATAACAACACTCGGTTTTATTTGTTCTCCGTGTCCTCCCCAATAATTCCTCACGGTCCGTTTGCCTCCCGACTGCCTCAGCGCTGTGTGTAGCTCTGTGAAGATGTCAGCGCAGCGATGCCAAGATCTCCTCAGGGTCAGAGCCCGTTCCTGCGTGTTTGTAGTGATTTGCATGAATTTGCATCCATCAAAGTTTAGTTTCATTTGTCGTTCTAGGCCTTAAATCTCAGGTCTGATTTAGACAAGGGGTTTCAAACTAGGGTTAAGTAGTCTGACAATTTCATATTTCAGCACTTTTCTGGAACTGTCAGGATTCCAGATACAGGAATTTTGTTCCCGTTATTTTTATTTATTAATTTTAAAGCCTCCTCTAGTGATCTTCAGTTTGAGATGACTTCTCCATCTTACCCCTCATAAAGAAAGGCTTTAACATAGAAACCTCCACAAATTCCTCTGTAATAAACAGTGACCCACATATTTCATTTAGTCCTCGTACTTCCATCATTTAGTGGACATATACGTTCTCGTGTAGCCTTCCAGCTTCTTATCTTTGGGAAAAGTCTTTCCACTGATATCCTCAGGAATTCAGTTTTCAGAATCTCCCTTTCTTAATTTTTTGGACCTTAACTTATTAGGGCTTGAGATACAGCCCACTAGAATATGTTTCCTCTGTCATCTCCATTTGGAGATGACTTAATTCTTGGAAGGTCCTTTAAAGGTTTTCTTGACAGAAGGACTAATTTAATTTAATCTCTGGTGAAGTGTTTTCCAACACCTGCAAGTACTGCCCTTTTGGCTGTTCCCTTTCATTTCTTTGACACCAATAAAAGAGTTTTCCTTCAGAGTTTGTGAAGTCCTGGAGTTCTGTGTGGCTGAGAGCTGGGCTGGTATCTGATGGAAAACAACACGCAAGGCCGGCAGATATGAGGTGAAGCTCTGAAGGCAAATGGTGGCCATAAAGACAGAATTCTGTTATTGGTCTTTATTTTCCTGAGGTGTTTCATTCTTATCGCTGGATTATAATGAGATAAGCATGGAAGGCAACTGCACAGACTGTAGGGGTGAAAAAAAACCCACCTCCTCTGTAGTCTCCGTGTTCTCCATTAAGTGTAAAGGATCCTGCTGTTTTCCTGTTAAGGATCCTCTTCTCTCTGCGTGTTTTATGATGTCCCTCTGGACTCCTCTCTCTCATCTTTTTCTGTGCCAGTCTAGTTGATCTCAGTCTTAATTTTTTTTCCTTTCTTTGCTCCTTTCTCCTGTCGGGGTGACTTAGTTTGCTACAGGTAACATCTTTCAGACCTTAATCTTTCTTCCAAACCCTCATTCCCAGCTGGACTGTGTTGCTGCTGCCTATCGACTGTACCAGCCCCCCATGCCCTCGTATTTGTGCTTTTTGTCTTTGCTGTGACTCTTCCTGTGATGCTTCTAGAACGGCCGAGGAACGTTTCCTTGGGAGATACAGTGCACCCTGAAATGGAGCATCGAAAAAAATCCCATCGAGAGCAATGCTAACCTCTTGGCACAGGTTTTTATTCACTGCTGGCTGAATGCATCAGGTTCGAGCAAGCATCAGAGAGAAATGCTGGGAGCTGAGCACCAGCGAATGAATTTAAGGAGAACAGAGGCTCAGGAGATGCTTCAATACTCTTTAATGAGTCTTGACTTTCTGATGAGCATGGAGAGAAAAACAGCCCACACTGCAGCACTCCCTCCCTGTCGGGAGGAACAAGCAACAGGACAAAAACTCTTGCTGGAACTTTCCTCCTGCAGCACTTTCATCCCGGCCACCCTGAGGGAGATGGCGGGAGCTGTGGTCGTGTCTGGGGAGTGGGGAGGACCCGTCCTGCTGCAGCAGCTCCGTCCCGGGGGGACGCAGGCATCCCCGAGCTGGGGACTTTGCTTTGTTCCCTGCAGCCCCACCCGCCTCCTCAGTCAAAAATGAGATTTCTCATCAACCGCATAAGTCTCCTGCTCGTGCTTTAATATTCATTTTGGCGATTTGTACCCAGACTCTGAGCTACCTTATCCAGGAAGCAGAACGGCAGCCCTGAGGTCCAGCCCCATCTGGGGTGACAGAATTTGTTTCATTTGACAATATGGATTTAATGAACAGGCTGCCCGGCACTGGGAACCATTTCCCTCCAATAGCTGCAAAATAAATGATGGGACGTTTTCCAGTGTAATGCTGCAACCACCCAAAATACCACTATAAAATTCACAGACACAAACCAGAGTGACTGCATTAAGCAAGGCTTAGGGGGATTATCGCATTAAATTGGTTGCCCCTTCCACCCTTCCCCCAGTCAAAGACATTAGAAATCTGAATACAAAAAAGGGTGTTAAAACAACACAATGGGCTTTGCTAAAACCTATAAAAGCAAAGAAACTCATTGTTAAGGCTGTTGCTTTATTCTGGACGGCTATTGTGTTTAGGCACAGCGTTGTGTTGTGGAGGGTTTTCTATCAGGGAGCGGCAGAGCCATGGGTAATCTTATGAACCACAGAAACTGCAGCGGCTCTAACGCTCCCGGAATGGCTCTGCCTCGGCGATTCCCCCTGCGAAAGAGAAATGCAACAGAACGGCGTAGAGCGCAGCACCGCTGCCGCACGCCGCCGCCACCGAATCCTCCTGCCTGACTTGGGCACTCGGTGTTCGCTGCCCGCTATTCCCGGCTCCGTCCTCCTCCCGGCGACGGCAGTGTCACCAGCGTCCTGCTCCTTTCGGGGAGAGTTTGTGCAGTGAGAGCTTTGCTTTAATCTGTGCTGGATTTATCCAGATGCATCAATCTCTGGAAGGCTCACATGGGTCTTCTACGTGCACGTAGGCTTGGTTTGTTAATCTGGAAATGGTTTATTCAAAATTTAAAAAAAAAAAAAAAGAAACCCTTTCAAACTGCTTTGCTTGAACTGCTTTTGACTGTGCAGTGGAACAAGCGGCCAGGCTCTCAGTCATGTATATGGTCTGGCACCCTTGTAATAGGTTTTAAACTAATATGTGTCACGCTGTGCCTGCCTTAATTAAATGAATTATAGCAAAAAAAGCATTTCCAATTTAAATGTAAATAGCTTAATATCTTAATGATACTATTTCTTTAAATATTTACTATATAAATATATAAAATTAAATATTAATTTCCAATACATTTACAGGACCTGTTTCCCCCGACCAACCACAGTAATATTTCCTTTCCAGGGAATCCCTTTTCTTTGCATCTTGCTTAACGTCACCACAGACCCTCGTATTTAAAGTCTTTATTTTAGTACAGTTCTCTTAGTAATGAAATAAATTCATTAGGCTTGGGGTAAAGAAATGAGACACCTGTGTAGCCACAAATAGGATTTACAGAGATTTTAAGCTCTTTGGGGCAAATATGGGTTTGTTCTTGCCCATGTCAGAGCCTGGAGGAGGACGGCCGCGCACAACAGCACCACAGCCAGATGAGTGGTGTTAATAAGTGCTAATTAGTAAAGCCACCAGGTTATCTTTGACCTTCTCAAAGTCTTATTGCAAGGGCTGGGGAAAAAGGATAAGAAATGAGCAGAGGAATATTTTTTTGGTCCGAGTTTTGCCCCAGCCATCCTCGCCCCACGCGGCTCTCCTGTCTGACTGCTGGGGGTCCTGTGCCTTAGCAGAGAGCAGTGATGCTTCGTCGTGCAGATTGGAGCTGAAGTTTTGAGGTATTTTGCACCACGGTGGGAAGCTGCTGTCCGGGAAGGGCCTTGGGATGCTGACGGTTTGTGACAAGTCTAGCCTGGAAGAAAACCAAAATGGCAGCGGTTCAAAACCTGAATGATATTACTATGGCAACAAAATAACTCACCTTAAAATAAAATGTGCATTGGAAAGCAACCTTAGATGCTCAGGGAAGAGATAAAGAAAGATCCTATGTTTTCCTGTATTTTTTTTACCTTCCTGAACTCTTGACCTATTGCCAGACGCTGATGCAGATATAAAAAAAGAATTCAATTTTTATCAGCAATGAAATGAAGCTGAACACAACCAGATCTCCAGCGCTACAGGAAACTCCCCAAGGGATGCCAGCAGTGTTATAAACCAGGTTAGTTTATAACCCCCCGATGCCTGAGCTGCCCTTTAGCTTTACGATAAGGGGGTGAGGGGGGTCCCACATCGTCTCGGCTCCATCGCAGAGTGGGGCTGGGCATGAGACCCGGGCACCCCCGAAGGAAAAAAGTAGTAGAAAATCCTCGGTTAGATCTTCTAATAACGCACATACGAGGGCGTTTCTGTGGGAGGTGGTTGATGGCCTGAGGTCACCACTGTACAATTAGCAGGAGTAGGTGTTCTGGGCTGAAATAAAGCCAGAACAAGAGCAAACCCGCTAATGAGCTGTGCAGGCCTTTTCCTCCCAGGCTGGGGTAGAAGATCCCCTCGCTGGCTGATGTGGATGATTTTCACAGATGAAATGAAGAAAATCTCTATTTTTTAAAAAATAAATGCATGCAAGAGTGTACCTGAGCACTTCCTTTTTTGTCTTTAATTAAAGTTTCCTTGCATACAGAGAAGGATGATATCTACTTCCCTCTAGCAATGTTGGCCATGGAACTTTCTTCTTGCTCCTTCCTTCATCTGAGGTTTTAAGGAGGTAACGGGGGGGATGACAGTGTCATAGCAGGAGGGGAAGGACTCTCCTGTGCAGGACAGAGAACGGCCTCCGCTCATCTCCTGCGCTGAGCTGAGCCCCAGGGTCCCACCACAGGCGGGAGAGCCACCAGCCTTCCCTGGGTGCACCCTCGTGTCAGTGCTGCGAACCAAACCATAGCCTCCCATGGATAATGTGCAGGAGATGTTTGGAGGATAGACAAAGCAAACTTGTGTTCTCCAATGAACTTTGCCAGTAAGAAAGAAAGCCAAAATCAAATGAAGTTTCTATCATTTCATATTTCATTTCAATGGATTAAATGTAGCATGTGGAAATTCATGGAACAATCTGATTCCCCTTGTTTTCTTGGGTAGAGTTAAAATGTCTCAAAACCTCTCTGGGAAACTCATGTGGTACGAAGGCTCATCAGCACAGATCTTTGTAATGACAGAGAGAGAGTAGGGACAGATGTGCCAATGCAACAGCCATAATTATTGTACCAACCCAAAATATGAGCGTCTGAGCACACTCGGTGAGAGCCACAGTTAGCAAGGAAGATGAGAACAGGAGACAGACATTTGGCACTGCAAGAAATAGCATTTTCCTGTGTTGAGCGGATGCACAAACTCCTGGCCGTACCTCACCACGTGGCCTCGTTACATTATCTTAACTCTGAAGTGAAAAGGGCTATTTCTGAGGGTGAAATCGTGACCCCCCTGATGAAAGACGTGGCCCCACCAGGGAGGTGCTCAGGCAGACGGTGCTGAGAACGCACAGCTGATGGGGGCTAACATCCCCCTCCCCAAAGGCCACTGAGCAGCCCGTGTTGTATTAAATTCAACTCGTATGATAGAGCAGGCCTTGACTGTTTTAAAAATACCAGGTGTAGAGTTTGTATGACAAGGTGTAACTCTTCCAAACCCGAAAGAACTGCACCAAAGTCCCATCCTGGCATCTAGTTCAACCCTAGATTTGTGCTCAGGAATTTTGGTGTTTGACACGTCGTCGCGATTTGGTATCAATCTTACTTGCGTAGAGCATGCGCAAAGCCAACTTGCCAAAGATACCTGATAAGCCAGGGAATACAGAAGTGCAGTTGTAAGGGGGTTTTGTGAGTTTACTGCAAACGCAGAGTTCCCAGCCCGGAGTACAACTGAGAGCTGCGCTTCTCTGCTCTGGGGTCATTTGGGTTGGTTGGATGCCCAGAACAGATATCTTCATCTGCTGGAAACTTTAGCCCAAACGTTCCCCTCCCGAGTCCTGCACGCTGTATTCCACCACCCCAGCATCACCCCAGCGTTACCCCAGCGTCACCGCAATGTCACCCCAGCGTCACCGCAGCGGCTCAGTCCGTGCCCGTTGCGTTTCTTCCCCCTCAGAGGAGCACGTTGCGCAGCCTTCAGTGATTTTCTCCTTCTTGACCTGTCACCTCTATACGCTCTATGTATTTATAAGATATGCCCCGTACATTTATATATAAATATATGCTCTGTCTTTACTTTGCTTATCAGAATGCTGCATAAGATGCTGTCAGAAACTGTTCAAAAGACGCAATTGCTTCTCCCTTCTCTACTGGGCTACTATCTTGTCAAAAAACAAATTAGTTTGCTTTGACAGTATTTGTTCTTGACAAATCCACACTGGCTGCTTTTTTATCACTTTATTGATCTCCAGAATCTCTGTAACTTGACTGTTTAATATTTTTTTCCCACTCCCTTCCCAAGTATCGGAGTTAGGCTGACTGCTCTGTAATTCCCTGCTCCTCGTTTTTGAAGACGGGTGCTGTGTCCAAGCTGAGATTTTAATCTCCCTCGTGGGACTTTTCCCATCCCAGCTTGGGAAGCTTCCCCTGCATTCCTCCTGGAAAGCAGCCGGCACGTGCTTTCCCGGCCACGCTCAGCTCAATTCCAGCCAAACCTGACCTCGGTGTGAGCTGGTCCCGTAGAGAAACCCAATTACTATTTTGTGCCTTTCCTAAAGGAAAGGTGAGTGGCAGAAGCACCGTGTTCAACAAAAAAATTAATATAATTGTTAGGAATTTAGTGGGGAGCTGCCTCTGATCTCTAAACCCAAAAAGGGGATGATTAAGCTAATTGCTCTCCTGGCTTTGCTGATGACAGGAGAGCCAGAAAGGAGTCGTGGGTCCTCCCCGGCCACAGCATCCCCGGCTGCCCCCATGGAAGGTTTTTTCTCTTTAACAGCCATTTCTGTGGCAGGTGCTGCCCGTGTCCGTTGTGGAGCGCACCGGACCTGACTCCAAGGGCAAGGCTGGCAGCTGAGCTCTGCCTCAGTCTTCTGGGTCTTTTCTTACTTGTTTGGATTTTAAAAAAATAACCTTGTGGACGTTACAATTACAGGGCAGGATTTTTCAATGTAAGGAGAGAAAAAAAAAATCAGTGACTTAGACTCCCAATGCATTTTATACCCATTTCTTAATAGCATGATGCTAGCACCATTTTCATGTTTAGCATTAGCCTTAAATTACGCTTGAAATTTGGAGTTAAATCCCCTTTGTATAGTAAATAGGCTTAGTGCGGTGGTGCCAATCACCCTGCCTGCCCCCTCCTTTTTGGGGGGGGGGGGACGACGGGTATTTTTCAGGAAAAGAAAGAGCCCACTCATCTGACATAATTTACTAAGATTCCCTACTCCAGTAACTGAAATAAATCGGGCTATTAAAACCGTCATTAGGAGCAGATGTTGGCTGCTTTGGGGACAGCGAGGAGCTGCCGCTGGCTCCCCCATCTGCCGTGCCACGCTCCACCCCGGCCCGCGGTGCCGCTGCCCCTCAGCTCTGTCTTTATTCTCTTGTATTAAAAAGTCACCAACAGCATTTAAGACAGAAGTTAATATGCATTTGCTAGGGAGCAGGAAGACCCTGTAGTTGCTGATACCTAGAAGTTATTCTGACAGTTGTGAGATCCAGATTATTAGTATCTGAAGCTTAAGGCAATGAGCGGGGACTAATTATAGAGAAATATTTTTTCATGGACATAGTGTTAATCTCTTTCAAACAGTCCCAAACACCGTTTCTGGGTTTGTTCCCTCCAGCCAGGTTTGTTTTGCCATTGTTTCCACATTAAATAGGAGCAACGGGTGGAAATTCAGTGGTTTATCTGGGAATGCCAAACTCTCCCAGTGTCTTTTCATCCCACGAGCAGCCCAGCTGGGTTGGGACCACGGTGGTTTAGCCATAGCTCTGCTGGTGAAATGTTCCCAAGTTTTCTCATAATCCTGGCTGCTTTTTAAACTGAAGCAAATATCTTTGACTGTCTCTATGTCAGGGAAACCTTGGTGGGAAACACGCCGTGGTGCGGGCAAGGCTGCGCACTGTGCCGAGCTGGAGCAGCACCGGCAGCTCCTTCGTGGGTCAAACCCTGGCAACAAGGAGTTTTCCTGTCGGGCTCCTCTTCTGCTTGTCAAAGGCATTTATGGGGTAAAGCGTAAGGCCACGGGAAAGCACAGCACCCCTGTTTCTGCCCTGCAGCAAGCCTTGAGTAATCCAGTACGAAAAAAGAAAGAAAAATTGTCCGGCCTTTTCAGTTAGGAAGCAGAAATCTGGTGACATTTGATTTTCAGATCATCCGGATGATACTCTGCAAGAGGTGGATGTTATTCTGAAAATCACACTTATCCCCGGGGACTTTGATAATGATTCAGATGGAGAAATGTACCTGGTGCTGCAGCGGGTGATGGGAGATCCAGAGCCGGAGCTATTTTAAGCCAAGCAAAAAGGCAGCCGGCGTTCTGCAGAACCCAACCATTCTGTGTGTGTTGGGTACAGAGCAGCTGACTGCGAATGCGTAAATAAGTGCTGAAGGCTCCGCAGAGCCGTGATTTTTCCCATTTGTTTGGCAAAGTTCAGCCCGTTCATAAAAACCGAGGAAACCCCAGCACACCCCGGCAGGAACCGCCGGCAGATGCGGCTGTGTAAGCAAGTCTGGACTTCTGGTTTTTGCAGTGATGAGCTGCTGCAAAAATAAATACATTTAAAATAATAAAGCGCTTCCTCAATGCTTTACTTAGCTCCTCCCAGGGGGCAATAAGGAGACTCCTACCATCACCTCTCCCTCTCCAAAAAGCCATCGCCCTTCCCCACTCTCCTGTCCTGCTCCCAAGGTAAATCCTTTAGCAGAGCTCGCTGTGATCCTTCTCCCTCGTCGCAGCCCCTCCACCGTCCTCCCGTCCCGCCTCTGCAGCTCCCCCTGGCATGAGTGTGGCCGGGCCGGTGCAGGATGTGTCCCATCACCCTGAGCACCCGGGAATTTCCAACCCCACGGCTGCTCCTGGTTTTGGATGCTGGGTGTGAACTACGGGCAGGAGCATCTCCCAGGGCCAGACTGCGATGGTGGGGAAACCAGGACTAACCCAAAGTGGGAAATCGGAGCTTCAGGCTTTTTCCCAGCTGGCGTTTAAGTCTCTCAAACAAGTCCTTCCTTTTTTTTTTTCCCCATCTGTTTGGTTCAGCCCCAAGGCTCGAGGAAGGGCAGCAGGGATGGAGGGGCTGCTGCAGAATTTTGGTGCGTCCAAGGTGGCCACCACAGCAACATGACGAGCCCCCTGAGCAGTGGCCAGGGTCAGTGCCAGCAGCCCCACTGCCATGCCGGGACACCCAGCTTCCCCCACTGTGCTCCAGGTGCTTTAGGAAAGAGATTTTTCCAAATGAACTGGTTTGATTTCTCAGGATTTCTCCCAGCCGGCTTGCCTCAAGTTAGCACTCAGGGCGCAGGGGCTGCAGACAAGCTCTTCTCCTTTGACTCCTATACCACAATTCACACTTTTATTCTAGAATAAAAATGGCTCTATTCCCCAGCACCTACCCCACTTTCAAAGCACAGCAATAATTTCTGTAGAAAAGCCCTTCCCCGCCCCCCCACCCCAGACTGGGGGATGCACAGGCTGCAGTGGTCCCAGCAGGATGTGGCCGCGGAGCACAGCTGGGTCAGGACCTGCCCCTCCACCAGCCCAGCCCAGCGTTCAGAGCCAAAACACCCTCCAATCATGGATTTTAAGCCATGCTTTGGAAGAAAAAAAAAAAAATAGTCAAATTCCTTTTTATCTTTGCTTCCTGAACTTAGGGTGTACGCCATGGTCAGAGTTGCCCCTGAAAACAACTATAATCATGTTTTCTTTTTTAAATGGAACCAGAAATCCTTCAGCAAGAACCTCCCTGAGCTTCAGCAGGTGGTACAGGACCAGGGGTGAGGGAGCTGCCCCCAGGCCCTTTGCAGCATTGATGCCCTGTCCCCAGCTGGGTGCAGCTGCACCCGCATCCCCGCTGCCACCCACCCCAGCCACCCTCGCCCGCGCCATGTCCTCAGGGCTGCATGGAGCCCTTGCTCCATCCAGGGCACAGCCGCTGCAAAAAAAGCCTCTTCCCAAGGATGGCACTGGAGAAAGTACTCTGCTGGGCCTGGCAGGGGACCGTGTCGCTTGTCCACCCTGCTCTGGGGTCACCACGAGCACCCCCCCTCGCTGTGGGATGTGTGCAGTAATGCTCCGGGCTCAGCACCGAGCAAAACGGGGGATGGAACCATCAAACTGTGGGTGGGGGACCCCCAGCCCCTGGCTGGAGCCCCCAGCTTCTGCTTCTCACCGGGAGGGGGTCCTGCTGCCCGTAACTGCATTTTTGGAGGTGAAATCTAAAAGCAGTGGGGATATCCAGCGACATGCAGCTATTGACTTATGGATTTTTCCCCGAGTGCTCTTTTGATTACAGTGAATGAAGAACTTAAATATTTTTTACATAGCACTCTGTGAGCATTTCACTCTATAAATCCCGCTTTGTGAGAGCTTCCCACCCATTTCGACAGCAACAAAAATAATTTACTCCCAACTGCTTCTTTCGTAGCAAACCGAAGAAAGTGGATTAAAAGGAATGAGGTTAGATGGCATAACAAAATACTCCAAAACAACTGAGGAGGAGGAAAGAAAAGGTACGGCTCTGACATTGGGCTAGTTCAAGGAGGTGCATTGAATAATTAGGTGCTAAATAATTGAGTATGTCACGTTTTAATGCCATCAGCACGGAGTCCAGACGCTGCCTCTCTCCTTTCCATCGGTATTTCCTTGCAACGCCACATTTTATTTCATTTTATGCAGCCTGTGGTCATCTGGAGAACAAGAAGGAGTAGCTGGTGTAGTTTCCCTGCTCCCAGGCAGCGCAGGAGGGGCTGAGCCGAGATTAAAATCATTTCCCAGCGTTGATGTGGGGCCAGCCCCAGCTCCGGCCGGCCCCGGGGGCAGCCCTGCTCCCGCACCCCATCCCTGCCCGTCCCTGCCCGCTCTCCCCTGCAAGCGCCCGCCGAGGAAAAGTAATCACTTGCCTTACCTCCGGGTTTAATTACTCTCTGCTCCAGAGCTAATTAGGAGCGCGGTCCGTCCGGAGGTCGGGGACGGAGCCCTCCCTCCCGCTTCGTGCCATCTGCCATTGCCATGACACTGGCTTTGCTTTTCACGCCTGGCTGGGCGCGCTGGATGCGCGGGGTAATGGGGCTATTTCCCCCCCCACCCCCCCAGTCCCCCCCCACCCCAGGTCTTTGGAAAGGCAATAATAAAAAAAAAAATGAATGGTTCAAACTGCTGCGCACTGCCCTTTTCCTTTCCACTTTTTAAGCCTTTTAGCATACAGTTTTCCAGCAATTGGAAGGAAAATTGCCCTGAAAGAAAGAAACAAAAATCTGTCTTATTTTTTAAACAAAACCCCCGCGCCACACAAGCAGCTGCAGAGAATTTCTCTTCCAAATGGATGATGTAATGGGCTTTGTCAGCCAATGCTGTAATGAATAAAAACCTAGACCCTAAAATCATCCAAGCTTTTGATGAAACTCGTAAGGTTCCCGGTGCAAGCGATCACCAAATTGAGCTCGAGACGGTGGTTTTGTCATGCAGATCTTGACCTAAGCGAGACAGAGAGTCGAGGGCTCCAACCAGGCAATAACCAAAACCATCGGGTTTTGCACCCACTGGCCTCACCGAGGAAGAGGGGAGCCGGGGTGGGGGAGATGCCAAGGCTGTGGGGGCACCTGGGGGCACCCACCGAGGGGGTGCAGAGCCCCAGGGGCAACTGGGTGCTGGGACACCAAACAGGGCTTTCAGCATCCACCGTGGAGTCACTCCTGTTTTAAAAAACGTCACCTACAACCACATTTTTTTATATATATGTATATTTAATATATTATATAGATAATATTATATATATTTTACATATAAATAAACCATAAATAAAATATTGTAGCTACCAGCCATTGCTGCTGTACTGATGGGCACCCTGGTGCATCCCGGGACACTGAAGTCAGGAGACGCTGCAGCTCAGCTTGGGTGCCAGCGGGGAAGGGGACGGGTGCCAGCGAGTCCCTGCAGGCCGTTAGGGACAGGCCTGGGAATGACAACCAGGGCCTGGAGCCTGCGTGGCTTTGGGGAGGGTTTGCTGCTCCCGCAGCGCTGATGGGATGAGCCGAGGCCACGCAGGGAACACAGAAACGTGATGCTCTGCAACAAGGAGGGGGAAATGGAAAAGGCAATTTTTTTTCCCCACTAAGAATTCTGCCCTAAATAAATTCGATGGAAAATGGTCAGAGAGTGCTGAAGTCCCAGGCACTGCCCAGGACGATGTGCAGCCCCTGCAAATCCCTGGGAACAGGCACATCCCTCCCGGCCAGCAGCTCCCGACTTCTCCTGTGTCAAAACCAGGGGTGATAGCACTGAATCATGATTATAAAGTAACTTTAAGTTGTGACCGGAGCTTTCTGTGGATAAAAGGCAAAGCACTGCCAATCTACACACCACCAAGGCTCTCCAGGCTGAAGACATGGCTCCATCCCCAGCATAAACCCCGCTGCAAAGCCGCAGCCACTGGAAATGAGGCATATTGCCCCTGTAGATAACCACTGCTCGCTCTAATGAACACGTGCACTAATTGGGGAGCTTCTGCAGCACATATTCCTCCTCGTCTGATGTCCTGCAATGACTCAACGCCAATTCGTGCTGCTGACTGTTGAAACACACGTTTGGATCATTTTTAAGACATGCATAGCCTACCCCACGGCTCGTAAAAGTTATATGGAGAGATTATTATCCACTCCATAAAATATATTTGACTTTAGAAAACGTATTGGTGAGGTACCTTCGCAGACCTGTTTTAATTTATCGATTGGCACCGTGGCCATCGCCAACGTCCCCAGGAGCTGACCATGGCACGGAGAAACTGCCACCGACCTCTACACAAAACGGGGCCCCTTCTGCAAACACCAAACCAGACGTCTCCCAGTCCTCAGCACGCGTCTCCCAACACCGTTAAAACAGTTGTTTCTGCATAATATTTCTACACCTTGTCTGTACAGATGGCAGCGGTGGGTCGGACCTGGCTCATGGCAGCCCAGTGCTGGCAATACACCATCTGCCCCGAATTCACCACCAGGCTTGTAGCCACACACTTGAGAGAGAGTTATGAAAGAAAGATCACAGAATCCCAGAATCATTCAGGTTGGAAAAGACCCTCGGGATCATCGAGTCCAACCCTCAGCCCAACTCTACAAAGTTCTCCCTTACACCACATCCCCCCACAGCTCATCTAAACGACCCTTAAACACACCCAGGGATGGGGACTCCACCCCCTCCCTGGGCAGCCTATTCCACTCTCTGACCACTCTTGCTGGGAAACATTTGTTCCTCATGTCCAGTCTGAACCTCCCCTGTTGCAGTTTAAAGCCGTTCCCTCTTGTTCTGTCACTAATCACCTGTGAGAAGAGACCAGCACCAACCTCTCTACAATGTCCTTTCAGGGAGCTGTAGAGAGTGATGAGGTCTCCCCTCAGCCTTCTCCTCCTCACACTGAACAGTCCCAGCTCCTTCAATCTCTCCTCACAGGATTTATTCTCCAGGCCCTTCACCAGCTTCGTTGCCCTCCTCTGCACTCGCTCCAGCACCTCGAGATCTCTCTCGTATTGAGGTGCCCAAAACTGGACACAATACTCAAGGTATTTTGTTTTGGTTGGTTTTTTTGGTTGTTCGTAGCTAACTGCACCAGGACTCCCAGCACTTACTGCTCTGGGTTTCCTTAGGCTGTTCATGCAGGATCTCATGGTATTTCAGAGCAGATCATTTCCAGCCCAGTTTACGTAAGGTCAGGCTCTTCTTGGTGCAAGAAAACCCATTAATTACAGCTTTGGATGCTCAGATGCCAGACTGCACACCTCCAGTTACGGCGCTGAGTGCCCACATACTCATCCGTGTCCCGACGATTCACTGTGGACATGGAAATAGAGGCTCTTTCTCCAGAAAGCGGGACAAAGTTGACTCCCAAAATCAAAGGACAGCTCGGCAAGTTGGCACCTGCAGTTCATTTAAGGCCAAGATAGGGATCTCTAAAATAAATTTCTAATGAAAGATGAGCTATAATCTCTCCTTTACATGAATCCAACCCTGTTTTCATGTCAGAAGGACAAAGTTCCCATGACACACGAGGCAGCGGGGCTGGACATGCAAGAGCCCTTTCGACAACAGCCTTTATTCTTACATTTTTCTCTCTCAGCTCCTGTACAGTCCCTCTGTTCTATTAAAGAAAGTTTCTTTTACGCAAATCCTAGACGATATACCAAATAAAAATGAATCAGTGAGTGCTATAATGGCTGTGCTATAATGAACTGGTCCATGGCTCTGCAGCCAGAGCCCCGGGGATGGCAGAGGGTATGGTGCTACCAAAGTTTGACCAGCCAGAGCAGGACCAAGTTTTCTGCCTTGACCTCATCGGTTCCAGCTGCCCATTGACTGAAAAGTCCAAGGAAGAAATTAAAAGAAAACACACCTGAGAGCTGGACCATAGGGAGGTGTTAGATTTCCATCCAAAAAGGCAGCTGAGCTGAACTGCCACACCCGGGGCAGAACTGGTAGATCTGGGATGATGCCGTATGCTGCTGCCTGGATTTCAACTTGCAGCAAGTTATAGGTGCTGCATGGAAAACCTCTGCGGAAGAGCAGGTCACCAGGAGGTCTTTGCTAAGCTTTAACTTCCATAGCCTCCATGGATGACCCTGCTGCCCCACTGGTCAGCTGGTCTGGTTCTCCATTACAAATTATAACTATCACCATTTATCCAGCATGTTAAATTTATACCAAGATTTACAGAATGAAATCCTCACCTTAATAAGCCTGATGGAGAAACTTTTGACTGAAACAGAGCGATGACCTCATCTTCGTATCCACTTGGATTTCTTCAAACTGCTGTTTCTTTTCCTCCAAGCTCACATACTTCAGTAAGTAGGACGTGCAGAATGAAACAAGAGTGCTCGCTTGCTTCTTATCCGCTGCAGGACTGGCACAAGCCACCGGGGCAGCAGGAAAGCGTGGGCATCCCACCGGGTACCCGCTAGCCATCCCAGCAGGTTCTGCTGCCGGCCCATTGCCCAGCCTCTGGTCCCTGCCAGTGGGGACCGAGGATGGGGACAGGCAGGCCCCAGGTTTTGACACTGAAGAGGCTGCAGGGCAGGCAGAGAGGACCTGTGGTACATGCTCCTGCTCCCGGTGCTGTCACCCCCCCAACAGCTGATTAACCTCAAACTCTCAGGGTCCTCCTTGATTATCAAGTTACATTTGCGGTGCTCTGAAAATACTCAGACATGACCACCACCTAGAGGCTAGAGCACTAAATGAAGCTGGAAAGATTTATAGTCAAGATGGGCCAAAAAGGGGGTTGGAAATATTTTATGAGCCCAAATCGAGCAACAACGAGAGCGGGGTATCTGGACCACCTTCCTCCAAGGCAGTGGTGGCCCTCACCTCAACTTCAGCCTTTGCAACAGCAGCCAAGGGCAGCACCCTGTGGGAACGCACTGAAGAGCAGAAGAATACGGTGTCCTTTTCCTCCCGTGCTTCCTCCCCTGCATGAGGGAGTTAAGGAGGAGCCCGTGGTTCAGCTCCGATGGAGAACAATTCCTGGGCACGTGCAGAGCAGCAGCTGCGCTCCTCGACTTCGGCTGCGGAGAAACCAAGGTCCGTCAGCGCAGGGCTCGGCAGGGACGCATGCAGCAGCTCACCGGCCTACGGTACCTCGGTTATGTCACCGCTGGGTGTCTGTCCCCACCAGCAGCCAGAGTTTGGCAGTGAGCAAGTTTTTTCTCCTTTTGAGGTGCTGGAGTGTGGCCAGAGGGGCTCAGACCAAAGGTGTGTACAGGCCTGTGTCCCCTTGCCTCTGGCACGAGGTGCGTAAGGAACTGAAAGAAGTAATGCCTCAACCATTCATCGACACAGAAAACCTCAAGGACAAGCTGTGGCCTTTGGATTAGTCTAAGGAATGTCCCGCAAGGAAGCGGGAGTGTATGGAAGTCTGCACCCCCCACTCCCTTGCAGTTGCATTGACAAACTCCTTAGATAAGCCTGGAAGGGGGGAAAATGGACTGAGTGAAACCAGGTGTTTCCCCTCGAGTATCACTGAGATATTTTGTGGCTCTGTTGTGTAAGCCAGACACCATGCTTGCCTTGCTAATGACTTCACACCTTCACCACTGAAGTGGTAACAAGAGCTGGTAAGAGGGGATCACCTCTGGGATGACAGATAAGAAGCATGAAGTCAGCAAAAATCTCTGGGAATGGAGGAAAAACCAAAACTGGGCAGGGTGAGTATGACCACTGACTCAATTGGAACCCCCGCTCCACCTTTTTCCTCGTCTCTCATGGAAATGAGTTCGTGGAATACCTCCCTAGTATGCAAATCAGCTGATAAAATGAACTTAAAGGGTGATAGAAACTTTGCTGGGTGTGCACCCACCACCCAAGATCACCAGACCTGAGACAATGCTGGATCCAGGGGTGGTGACTGGATTACTTTGACTCTCTTTCTCTCCTTTCTTTTTCTTTTCTTTCCTTTCTTTTCTTTCTTACAGATTTATAAGAGACCACATTACTCATTATCCTTTTCCAAGTTTAAATTGTTTTCTCCCGCAAGTAAAACATTTTAACCAGTTGTTTGGCATCGTTTCACCTTAATTCAACCCAAGGGGATCACAGAAATGTTGCGACTCTCTGGGCATCTAGTCCAGGTCGTGACGAGGTGACGGGGAAGGGCAGAGCCAGGGGACAGCTCCAGGTCCCCTCCCAGCCTCCCACAGTTTACAACTTCAGCTTGTCCTGCGCTGGGGACACGTCTTTGTGCTCGCCAGCCCCACTGGGTCGTCTTCCAAGAATTTGTCTAATCGCTTGCTAAACCATTACGGTTTTGGGGATCCATTTGGGCAGTGCGTTCCGCGGCTTAATTACACACTGTGTGAAATATGTTCGTTTTGCATCTGCCACTTGGTAATTTCATTTGGTGCCTCTTTGTTTGCTTTGTCTTCCAACACAAGAGCCATCGACCCCTATTCACTTTCTCCGTGCCACTGCATGAGTCTATACATCTCCCTCCTCCTTTTTTCCCCTGTCTGTCAATTATTTGCAAGACAAAAAGGGTAATTTATTTAATTGTTGCTGATATAATGTGCTAAAACTCTCCTTTACCCTCAAACAGTTAATTACACTTGTTAATTATTTTAATTACTCCCAGGGTAATGCTCCAGGTACAGAGGAGGACCCCACCGGGCTACATAGGCATAAACACAGAGCAGAAAAGTCAGGGTTTACTCCAAAGAGCTATGTTGATAGAGCTGGTCTGCAACAGCATGGGTGGTGAAACCAGAGCGGGGAAAGCTTGGCCTAGATTTGCAAAATTCTGTTTGCAGCATGAAAAGATTTACAGGAGGCAGCCTTAGGGGAAGGCAGATCCTGCTGGATTTCCCTTGGACCGGGCTGTTGAGGCTTGGAGAGGCGACTCCAGCCTTTCCCTCCTCAGCAAAGACGATGCTTCCCGTGTGAAATGGAACAGCGACTTGGCGATGTCGCTGCGGCCGGCACCTCTGTGACGGTAGATAACGAAGGAAGAAATCAAAGCAAGGAAACTTTCCGCCCGGCTGGAAAGCCCGGGCTCAGTCCTACCTCTAATGACAAGGCGTGTGCTTGGGGAATGGCGGCCCCCGTATCAGTGCAACAAAAAAGATCATTTGTGGTCTCGCAGAGCAGCATCTGCCAGCAACCTTGTAGGCAGGATGAAACCCGAGAGTTCCCGCAATCTAAACCTTCTCTGCAGTTACTTTTATCTTACTGGGGGAAAAACAAACAGAAGAGAACCAGAAAGCTTTGTGGCTAAGATGTCTCACATCTGGTTTTAGCTCCAAGAAATGTACTTCCACCCCCTCCCCGAATTGTTAAACAAATAAAACCCCGGCAATTTTTCTAGATTTTGGCTCTCAGATAACTTACAAGCAGCTTTGACCGTGAATTCCACGCTACCCTCCATCCTGAATGGAAGCAGCGCACCTCGCTTGGCGGGAGGGAGCCATTTCCAAAGGACAGGGCAAAAAGCCGTGTCCTGGGGTGCACAGGGACCCACCGGCTGCGCGCTGGGGACGCCGACACCGCGAGGGAGAAACTGTCTTGACCACTCTATTTTTAGGTTTCAATACAGCATTTTTGCCTGTGTTATTTATGCTTCCCCCACCCCTTTTTTAAGAACGTCTGGAAATGTTTAAGATGTGTCCAATTGTATTAACGTGCCTTTGAGAGCTTTATGGTGTCAATTTGATTACTGCTCTTTTAGAAACAGAGCTTTCTAATTTGTGATTTTATTCCTTTTATATCACATAAGCACCTACTTCATTTCACTGCTTTCAGGTGTTACATCAATCTGAAGTTCACGCTAATGCATTGGGACATCACTTACATATTTCCATTTGACGTGTTTCGAGCAATTCCCTCGCTGGTGCCACCGGAGGAAGGCAGCGTTTCATTCCTCCGAGATCCTCTCCCGACAGCCCCCCCGGCCCCTTCCAGCACCGTTGGCAGCTAAATTGGGGCAGAGGAAGGGTGGGGGACTCCTTTCCCCATCCCCTCCTCGAGCCACCCCATGCCCAATCCTCATCACACTCCTTCAAAAGCAGGGGAACAGTGGCCAGATGAGACCCCACCGACTTCTGTCACCCACCTCCACGCTCGGTTGTGACCAGCTCCCCTCTCTTTTGGGCGCTGGGACGGTCTCTGGCCAGAAGCCACGTTAACATTGTTCTCTCAAAATGAGAGAGGCTCCTCGAAAGCCACACAGCGGCGGGGCCCGAGGGGTGTTTTCGGCTCTCTGGAGCCTGTCCAGGGCATCAGGTTTCAGAGCAGGGGCTCCCACGCCAGCTGCATGGGGAAGGAACATCACCACTGGGACAATTAGAAAGAAGAGCCATCCGTTTCTATTCAGGGGATTCAATTTTCTTTCTACTTTATCAGATTAACACCAATGTAACTCCATTAACTACCAGGGAAGTTGATCTGAAAATCAGACTCGTCGGATTTTCTGGCTTTTGCGTGCAGTCACTTCACTCAAAGGAGCGGAGGTGGATGTAGGATGTACCTACAAATGTATGTGGTTTGGCGGGGCGGTTGGTTTTTTCTTCTCTTTCCCTCATTTACCCCTCTTTTTTTAAATCCCAAGGACCTCACTGTGATTTCCACTTTCTGCTGACTGACAGCAGCCATGCCTTTTCCCTCCCATCCTTCCCCCTGTGCTGCTCCAGCTGATGATGGACGTCAGGAAGAAGTCTAGAGGTGCTTCCTCTTACTTCAAACCCCACTTTCCAGGATGGTGAGCAGTGTTTTTCTAAGCCTTTCATTGTTCTGACAAAACAAGAAGCAAATGCTTGCCCAAAATCTGTTGAAGATCCTCTAAAAACAGGCATTATTGCATGGAATGGGATGTTTCAGTACTTTCTCTCACATTTCCTGAAGTTACCTCAGCCCTGTGCTGTGTTAAGAGCCCACACCAAAAGTTACACCATTAGTCCTATCAATGCACCAAGCCTGGCAAGAGTGACAAAACAAAAATCCTAGTGAAGAGCCTTGTTTTGTCCAACGATTGCTACTAAATAAAATCATTATGATGAACATCTGGAGCACAGGTCTGATGGGGAGCGGCTGAGGGAACTGGGGGGGTTTAGTCTGGAGAAGAGGAGGCTGAGGGGAGACCTCATGGCCCTCTACAACTCCCTGAAAGGAGGGTGCAGAGAGGGGGATGAGTCTCTTGAGCCAAGGAACCAGCGCCAGGACAAGAGGGAATGGCCTCAAGCTGTGCCAGGGCAGGGTCAGACTGGCTCTTAGGAAGGATTTCTTTGCAGAAGGGGTTGTTGGGCGTTGGAATGGGCTGCCCAGGGCAGGGGGGGAGTCCCCATCCCTGGAGGGGTTGAAGAGTCGGGTTGACCCAGCGCTGAGGGATCTGGTGGAGTTGAGAACGGTCAGTGTGAGGTTCATGGTTGGACTGGAGGAGCTTCAAGGGCTTTTCCAACCGAGATGATTCTGGGATTCTGTGAACCTCCTTCAGCAGGAAGACGGGGCTGAAGCATTAACACAATCCCTCCCACGCTGCACTAAAATCGGGAGGTTGTTCAGTGTCATCTTCCTGTGTTAACCTTGACACTGTCAGTGTTTCTATTCGGATGGGATCACGTGGCCCCAGGCCCCAATTCCCACCCAAAGCGCTGCTGTCCCCTCCCCACTGTCACATCACCCTCGGGCCTGGCACTGGTCACTCCCATGGCCAACCTTACTGAGCACAGCGGGACATGCCCACAGACCGCGTCACCTTGACACATGCATCTTTTCTACCTGTAAGATCAAACGACTTGCAGGGCTCCTGCTCAGCAGGTAACCCCAGCAGTAGTGCTCGCTGCCTGCTTGTCAAACAGCACGTAAGGTTTGTCAGACTACCTCAAACAACAACAAATATCTACATTATGACCAGCGGTATTGCCTCCTTTCACCAGGTTTCACTGCAAAATCCAAGTCCACAGTTGTATGTGTGTCTTGTCCAGTAACTGATGAGCTATTCAGGCATCTCACCACTGCAAGTTGTTGCCAGCCTCCCTTTAAATCCCTGTCCCTAGTTAAAAATACCATCATGCCACCTCAGAACCATCACTATCTTTAGACTCATGAATCTGTTCGCCACATCACGTCTTCTAAGGCCTGTAATTGTTATGATTAATAATGATAATCAAACTCCCGCAGCCGATTTTGCCTGCCTGGCAATTCTATGAATCTTTCCTAACCAGCAGCAGAATGGGCAAACACGCCCTGCTTGCGCCCCGAGCCCTGCCGACCTGCCAGCCGAGGAGCTCCTTGAAGGTAATTTCTCCACGTAGTCCAACTAAACCTGAAGGCAGGTACACCCAACTGCCTGGGCACTTGAAAGTTTTCTCCCTTCGAAAGCTCTGCTTTTCAGACAACCATAAACAAAGCTTGTGAGCTGACGTGGATATAGCTTTTGGTTCAGCATCTAGACATCAGGACCAAGAGATGAGGAGGATTTGGCAGGAGGCAGGCAATCTATTTAGTTGTGGAACTCGTTCAATACCCCATTGCTCAGAAAAGTTCTGAATTTGAGTGAGGAGGTTTGTCTGAAAAGTTCTTAAGCAATTTTCTGTATTTATTTGAAACAGGAATCTGATTATAACAATAGTTATAGAATTAAGAACAACTCTCACCCTGGCACTAAAAGAGGAAGAAATAAACAAAACCAAACACTCGATTGTATGTTTCTGTAGAACAACCTCCATATTAAAATGGAGAAACATGACTTGACATACAGAATGACCTCAATTAGCGTATGATGGGCTGATTATACCTTGGTCTGTGGATAAGCCCTTTGCTAAGAAGAAAATATCAACCATATTCATATGGCTGCTGTTATTTAAATAACAATACTTGAAACGCTCAGTGACTAGAGGTCAATGCCAAAGAGAAATGCTTTAATGGCACCAAGATTTGGAGAAGGAGCTCACCTTCCTTGCACAACCAGATTTGCTATTTTAAGCCCTTTCAGAGAAACCACTGGGGGCAGGAGGAATATGCAAGTATAAACCATCTCATTCCAATATGCATTTTCTCCCTGAAGCAGTACAGGCCCATTGGTATTCCTCATCCACTTCAAGCAACATTCAGTCAGACCCTAAAAACGATTGCAGCATGTGTCCAAAGCACGCTGCTGAGCCTCTCAGTGGTCTCTTACTATTCAAAAGCAGGCTAAATTCAGTAAATAACGTTTATGTGTAAAAGCGTCAGGATGGTATCTGAACTACTGTTGGATCCTCTTCAACTTGGGACATTCAGAATTTCCCTAGTTTTATTAAGTTACCCTATTTTTTTTCAGGTACTGGTACGTACATCTTGTAGAAAAAAATCCCAGGAGGCAAAAATGCCAACTGAACGTGTGCAACTCAGCCCAGCTGCGCTGTGATACTGCTCTGATCGTATTCATGGCAAAAGCCCACAGAAAGATGTCCAGGACACAGAGAAAAAATCCTGGCAGCATGGAAAACACCCACACCTCAGCACATTCCCACCAGGCAGGGGATCCCAGATACTTTTTCTCTGCAGGAGAGACTAGAGTATGCCTGAATGCCACCCACCCCATCGAGGCTGCGCTGGATTAAGGGAATATACTGCGAAGGACAAGGCTCCAAAACACTCTCACCTTTACTGCTGAGGAAGATCTAGCTCGGTTAACCCTGACGCTTTTATAGAGCAGCTCGACAGAATGAAAGGTGGTGCAGCAGGAATAAAAATCCCCAGTGCTTTAGGCCTCGAAAATTAAATCCACATTAAACATCATCTGGTAGCCAGTACCCTGGGGTACCGATCCTGGGACACACATTTCATACAAGCCACTATGTGTTGAGATGCTGAGCTCGGTTTTGGGTATGAGATAAAATATGCGAGCTCTTGGAATTTCACATTTCTAGGCTGCGAAACGATTTAATGCCAAAGATAAGGTTTCTGCATTGCAGACATTTTTCTTCTTATTAAATATATTATATATTTGATCATCAATGTGAAGAGACTTTATATAAAAGGAGGCTTTAAGAGGAAAATTTGAAGTGTCCTTGAAAAAGTTGCATAGAATAGCTGTAGCAAAATGAGGCCAGGTAAAACTACTGCTAAAGCCCCACTGAACTCCTGTCTAGGCCAGCTGTCATCTCCTGCAGTAACAAAGCTTGCATTATGGAAAGCACTTCTGCACACATACGTGTTGTCATGCGAGGGAGAAGGCGAGTCCAAGAAAACATTTTGTGAGTAATACATGTTTAAAGAAGAAAAGTATACACAGGTTGTGGAAGTATGCACCTTAACCAGGACTAGGAACGTTCCTACATCAACAGAAACCTGGTTTATGCTAGGAAGGGTTTGGTGAGAATGTGGTAGTCACTAAGTTTCTGCAGTATTTCTAAGAGGGAAAAAACCCCGCTCTAAATCGTAATTAATAGGCACATGAAACTAGAGGGTACCCTTCAGAGTTACAACAATGTCTACAGCGCTTAAGGCGTACCGGAGAACACCAAGCATCCCACCTTTGCTCGAGGAAGCGACAGGAGTTGCCCGTTTCCTGGGCACTGCCCTGCTCCCGCGGCGGGTGCGGAGGCTGGGCCGGTCAGGGCGGTGCCGAGGGGGCCCAAGGCCTCGTCACGCTGCGGCCCAACCGCTTCCCAGCTGCGCGGGGTCCCTCAGCCCTGCGCTACCGCAGCTCTCCCGGCCTTCGGCGGCCTTCCAGCACTACATCTGCGGCACAAGCGACAAACCACAATCAGCTTTTGAGGAGTCTTTTTTATTAAGATAAATCCAGCAAAATTCCTAACAGTGGGTACATACAACCAACCTGCCCTTTTAAAAGAAATGTTTGTATTTCATTTAAAAACATGATTACACTTTTTATTTATTTATTTTTTCAAAACTGACAAAATAAAATTACATTTGGGAAACAACAGATTTCCAGCTCTTAGGTTTTTCATGAAAATAGCTCACCTTCTTTATAAAAGCAACCCACAGAACCACTGGAATGTTTAACACGGTTATTTGTTTTGAGACCTCCCCACTTTAAGAAACCATACAACACATACAAGGGAAAAATTAAAATCTGAAGTCTGTAAGCATGACTTACACAAAAAGGGACACACTGACAGAAGTCAAAAGCTACCACCACTTATTCTTTCCATGTACCATACAAACTATTACAATCACAAAATTTAAAAACAATGATTTTTTTTTTTGTTTTGTTTTGTTTGTTAGGGATTTAATTCCCAAGTAACCGAGATGAAGATGTTCCATAATTAAATTCATGCTAAAAAAACCTGCATTTATAAAATAGTTGATAAAAATATTCCTCTCTGTTAACAATACAGCATGGAGGTACGGATACCAAATGATGGAGATATAGGGCAGGGTTAACATTACTCGGACTTGGCTTCCTTATCATCAGATGCTTCAGCAGCTGGTGCCTATAAAAGTGTTTGGGAAGAATAGAAATATTATTCGTAATGCTAATCGGATTCCATTCTAACAAGCATCAAAGAGAGACTAGTTCGTTAGCACACACATGGACAACATTTTGTGTAGATAGACAAGAATGCACAGCTACTACAGGAAATATCAACACGACGTGTCGGCTGAGAACTCTAAAAATTAAAACACAGATGAGTATTAAATAATTATCAAGCTGATTTTGGAATGTAAAGTGCCTCCAAAGAGGCAGAGGTTTAGAACGTGCTTTCAATTAGGATCAATGCCAGGGAAAGTTCAAGTCCTCATCTCCGTAAATCATGGGGAAGTGTGAGAATTACACATAAAGCCATGATACTTGTCTATCGTCCAATCTTTGGGGAAATTGTTTCTCACCTGGTTTCTGTAAAAATATCTGCTATTACTTTTTATATCAACACACCAAAATTGCAAAGCTCCTACCAAAGATCCTGCGAAGTACATTAGCCCCATATTAATTTTTAGCAAAGAAGCTCCTGAATTAAGTTTTAAAAATGGAAGAATAAACAACCCATTAACTGGATAATGATACTCAACACGTGAAGAGAGATCACTGTCAATCAAACGCAAGAGAGAACACAACAGGCTGGTCTGTGCCTACAGGGGCAAAGGGAGCCCGTGGCAAACGTTGCGCTTCTACTATCAGTAAGAAATCTGCTAGGAAAAGGCCATCGGGAGCTGGCTGAAGCTGGCGGCTAGTCCTAGCAAATGGCAGCTCTTAGGGAAGTGGCTGATGCAGTAAGAACCTGTAAGAAAGAGGCTTGCAGATCAAGAGACAAGACCACGTTTATTTTGCAGATCTCTGGTTGAATTGTTCTGAGGCGAAGAATTGTTTTTAAAGAATTGTGTAAAACTGAAAACCAGATTTCTGGCCCAGTCCCAACCCGTGCTGAGCAGAAGAGGCAATCCAGCAGTCCAGAGAGGATATGCAAAGTCAGCTCAGGGTTGGATAGCCATCTTACTGAGCCCTATTGTTCCCCAAATATTCTGCATTGCTCTTGTGCCGACCCCGCCAGGGACCCTACGACAGCACAGACCACCTGCGGAAGGGCTCTATCGCACAGCGGGAGCGGGTCTGAAGGAGAATGCCATGCTTTCAGGCTCTCCCTGGGAGCTGCCCCGTGCAGATACTGCTGCTGGTCGGCAGTGAAACACACCACCTTCTGACAAGGAGGCCAATCCTTAGCTCCTGCAGAGGTAAAACCAACACATCTCTGTTTATTCCCGTGTTTACTGTAGCTAAAGTACCTCATTAGTTTTGGTATCTCCGTTTTCAGAGTGGTTTTCTTCTTTAGCATCCTCTTGTTTAGTTTCATCTTTGCCTTTGGCTCCTTTCTTCCCTTTTGTTGCTGCTTTTTTGTCCTCCTTTTTATCATTTGCCGCCTTTTCTTTCTGTTAAGAAAACAGACCGTGATATGGTAAAGGCCGATTTCCACCTCGTCCATCTGCACAGGCACATTCTCCACTCTAAAACCATCGACACAACCTGCTCCTACACCCTGAACTTCCTATTGACAAAGATGAGATGGAAGTTTCCACGGAGAAATGCTTTTCCTCTATTCTGTCCTGAATGTGCTACTGGGAAATGCATGATATAAAAGCAGCCATGGCCGGGGTTAAAAGAATTCCTATTTTAAATAGGCATTCAATTAAATTAGCTAAAAAATGTTGGAGTTGAACTGGCCTGTATTTCTGCTGTGCCGCTGAAAGGCATACCACAGAACAAAAAGAACATGTACAACTAGTGGAAATACCAGAATACTTCAGATGTGCTATTAATGCCTATTTAGAAAACTGTAACAAAGCTGTAGTCAAGGGACTTTCCCCCTTCCCTGCCAGAAATATTCCTTACTATAATAAACCATTTGTGTGACAGACAAGTTGGGGGCTCAACAGCATCACTTCAATAACAACAAGAACTTTGAATTTATTATTTAAGTGCAGTTTCTTATATGTGGATCAGGCTACATCAAAACAAAACTTGAGGCTACAACTCCTGTAGCAAGTTTTCTATATGGCAAGGTCAGATCCCGACCCCAATACCGTAACAAGCACGACTCTCATTAGTTTCAGTTCTGAGGACCTGCCTCTTGCTGCCAGTAAGTAACTGCACTAAGCAAACTACCTTAGTTCCTCGCTTGATTAACCTAGTTCCAACAAAGGAACCATAAATATCTGCAGAATTACTACTCACAGGGAAGTGAAGATAAACAGATAATTGCTGAAAATATCTATCCACTCAGAAGATGGGAGTTGTCACGGTGACTAGAAGGTACAAAAAGTATACTTTCTTATTTCAACACCTCACTTATTAGCGTACAAAATTAATTCACATTGAAAATGAGCTGCTTGGTAGGGGTAAACTCAGACACAGAGTACGAGGAGCAAAGGCACCTGATTCTTCAGTGATGCTGATGATTACAAACTCACCAAAATTAACACCAACTCCTACAATAATGCAGAAAATTTCAGATGGGAGGTTAGTAGCACTCACATGGGTGAGGGTCTCTTTCCTCTCTAACCTCCCAGTCCCCGGTCTGACCTTGCTGAGGGATTCCAGCCCATGTGGGAAATTCTACTACAACACAGTGGTAGGAGCCCCCTTCTCCCGGGCTGTGCCCACCCTCAGCAAGCCTCTCCTCCTCTCTGGGGACCCACTTCTCAGCGATGGGCAGTGGCTCTTTCCAAGAGACAGAAGAGAGTCACCAGAGGAGCAAGAAGAGTATACCTCCACTCCCTTTTTCCCCTCCGCTGGCTGAACAGTCCTCCAACTTTCAAGAGAGGCAGAAAAAAGAGAGATATCACAGTAATATCAGCACCCAAGTATTCCAGTACTGTCTGGCAGTAAGATTTAGAATTGCAGTGCTGCTGTGGTACTGGTTTGCTCTCACGGACCTCATCAGCCCTTTGAAGCACAGCCCAGTAGTGCACTGTGACAGGTTCCTCCAGCAGCACCAGCGTGCGCCAAACCCACGAGCACGGGCATGTTAAGTCACTCTCTCTTCTAAAGTCAGCCGTAAAGGATTTTTAAAGACTTGGGGTTGTTTGAAGAAGGGTATCTTTTCCTGTCCCATTAAAAAAAGACAACAAAGTATTAACAGAGCTAAAAGTGGAATTCTCTGTAGCCCACTCTTTGCTGGCCAAGCCCCTCTTAAGAAAGCATTTGAGAAGGATCCACAGAAACTGGTTTCCACGGCTGGACTGACTGGGGAGAAAGTGCCTGGCAGCACACAGCCGTGAGTGAGGATCCCCGGATCTCTGCTCTGTTCTGCAAGACCTGTGGCTTCTGGGGACAAGCTGACGGCTCTTCTGTAAGGGATCAAGGCCCCTTCCACAACCCAGTGAGTCCAGGAAAAGAAGTACCCAAGGAGACAATGTTATCTTTCCATTTCCAAGCTTCTTCCCTCCTCTTGGTTAGTTCTGAGCTAATACCATTGTATTAATTTTCCTATACAGATGTCAACATCAATTCAGAGTAAGGTCACGTGTTTTACAAAGTGATAAAACTTTTTTCCCAGGTCTATGTTTTTCAAGATGGCTAAGTTTAAAAGGTGAAATCTATTCTGATGCACAGAAAAACATTCAAAGAACCCAAAAGTTGTGAAGTTAAGCATTTGGGGGGGAACAAAAATGAAAGATGCCTGCACAAGTCTTATTACATCCCGCTTCACACAGATACTGATCCGGTATTAGGAGCTCTAGAGAGCCAAAAATGCAGCTCAAGTATCCCGGGTACAAAGCAGCACCTTAGAAGGGAGAGGATCAATGCTGTCCCAGTCCAACTGGGGGGCAACACGCAGGGCAATGACCGAGGCACCACTCCCAGAACTGAGCTGTACGCAGTCCCAGAAGGAGGCTGCGCCAGTAAGCCAGTAAGGGACCAAACCTAAGTTTTGACAGTCCTCAGCCTAGTTTCACAACTTCTAATGCAGCTTTTGTGTATAAACCCTGAGATGTCTCCATAAAAATGAAAAAGCAAACTTGCAAAAAAAAAAAAACGAACAATGTGCATCATTTGCTACTGCACTGACCTCTGCACGGGTCACCAGCAGAGGCTGAAGCCAGGACTTCTAGATGCCCAAGCCAGCTCCCTGTCACTGGGGCTGAAGAGCAGCCACCAGCAGTAGGCTCTCCTCTTCCTGGGGACCAGCCACTAGACGCAATCCAGTGTGTGCCAGCCGCTTGCGCCACAGGAATGCGGAGCAGCAGGGTCCTTGGGTTCCCCTGCCGCTCCGGAATGGGATCTCGAAATCCGGCCGCACCACCAAGATGCAGATGTGAAAAACTCGCTCTGCCCACCACCGCCATTACAGAGCTGAGACGTGGGGTCCCCGAAACGACAAGCGGGGTTCTCCTCCTTGTCCATTTCTCATGACAGCTCTGCTGCTCCGTGTAGCAGGACTTGAGAGGTAGAACAGTTCTCAACATCTGGAAGTCTGCTGTGCCGTAGGCAGTCACGAGGCCTTTTAAATGTACAGAAAAGAGCTCCTGGTTCCCAGCCCGTCATCCCCTTCTGCAACTAAAGCGTCTCTCGCACCTGCGCTTTGCCCCTACGACCATCCAAAACCACAACGGAAAATGTACGATGGGAACAGGTTAAAAAGAATACAAAAGTTTTGTTGTCTTTCCCCCCCGCCCCAGCTGCAAAATCCTAATACAATCTGAATATTTACAGATAGATCTATAAAAAGCACTGCAACTGTGATCCACTGGGGGATTTTGTGACAGGAAGGGGGTATCAAAAAATACCTCATGGATTGCAGAAGTGTCCCCTTTTAAATTTCAAACTGTTGCAAAGCAAAAAGGAGGTTTAATTAGTTTCTTTTTTAACTATACTGTCAGATATGCCAATATTTTTGCCATTTCAAAAAATATCCAGCTTAAGGAAACCAGTATGTAGAACTTTATCTTCAGTGACTAGAATTTGACAAACTGATAACTAACCGAAAAGGGTGCCTTTGAATGAAACCATAAGAAATGGTAATTAAAAGCATGATTTTCAATGCCTTCTCTAATTGAGTCTCTGATCTCTATTCAAAGCATGGTTTTCCCAACAAGGCATTGTAAGAAGCTTCAGAACAGCCTTGCAAGGCAAGCAGTAAAGCTTCACCACAACTGATTTAAAATCTGTTGAGTTTGCCGCGTTCCTTCACTAGGAGTTGGATAAAACTATCTTTACCTCTTTCACATTCTTTTAACTCCCATCATTCAATCTTAAATCTTTAAAGAAAATGATGAAAACCAAAAATGGTTAGTTGTGGATGTTCCCGCCCCCCTAAACACCTTCAAGAAAGAAAAGTGCAACTTCAGTTGAAGAGATCTCAAAGACTTACCTTAGGTGCTGCCTTTTTGGGCTTTGGCTCCGGTTTAGGTGGAGCAGGTTTCTGTACAAAACATACATAAGAAACAGAGTCAGATGAATGTTATAAATGTTTTAGCAATATGTTGGTAACTTTGAAAACTATTCAAACAAAAAATAGTTTAGAGATGTCTGCTTCATTCCATACTATAAAGGAGAAAAGGTCAGAGACAGATCAGTATGTTTTGTCCAAATCCACGTTTCCTCACGGCGGTTACGGCACAGATGCTGACAGTAGTAGTAAGTGGATCGTTACAGTGTCTGGGTGTTGCTGTCTGCTGTGAAGGCAAGTGTGTGTCAAAAATGAAAGGTATTAACATTTGGACATAACTCTATGTATGAACATACATCTTGGTGTTCACTAAAATTAAGTACTTTCTTTTTTAAATAGCAACTGTTATCCACTTGGCATTTCCAAGATGGCTTTAAAAAGGGCTGGGTGTGCTAAGCGTCTGTAGAAAAGGATGCCAAGAGCCTGTTTAAGGCTGTGACTTTGGGCTGAACCTTACCGCATGACACAGATTTACACCCTCTAGGTCTCAGTTTACCCAACAGTTGGGCCCTCAAAATCAATGGGCAAATTACAAGTATGAGGAGAGAGCAGGTAGTTTGCAGAGCTATAAGCAGGATTCTGTACAGAGAAGACCTACAGAGAACAAATCCATCTTGGAACCAGTATTCCTTGACTCTGGATACTCATGCATCCAGATGGGATGTGAGCTAACACAGGTGTTGCATCTCATGTGAAATGTCTACAAGTAAGTCTGTCATGTGTTGATACTCCGGGACTGAAAACATTGCAATAAATATTGCAATACTCTAACCACGCCTTTCAGAATACCAATGGAAAAAACCAAATAGTTTCTCTATAACTATCCCCTAGAACTTAGCATCCCACGTGACGTCATATTAAGAGAGTAAATAAAGATACTTACAGCGGATAGTCTAGCTGACCTTCTCTTTGGCTGCGTAAAGAAAGACGTGTCAATAAAATTCAGAGAGCACATAAAGCAGCGCTTTCTCACAACTGCAACCCAGAATAACATGGCACGTCCATGAAACCCCATACAAATCCTAGGATTTATGAAATTACGGGCATTATGGCAATGACTTCCGATAGCTCTCACTCTATGCCGCTGCCCTTCTACCCCACTGAGGTGGTGATAAAGTTTCTTTACTTCCAGGAGCTGTGCCATGAAGGCTGTGTCACCGAGCTGTTCGCAAGGCTGAAGGGGACACGTTCCCACTGGAACCGGTGGCCTCTGGCCTCAGCCCGGCGGAGCTGCTGGCAGCAGCCGGGCCGCCCTGCGCCCACCTCAGGCGACAGGCCAACGGATGGGCCTGGGCACCCCAAACTCGAGCCTGCACCCACCCCCGGGAGCCGCAGACCCTCAGGCCTCGTAATTTATGTGGAGCACCACACAAATTCTTGGAGGAGTGGGGACCCGCACCGAAGAAGCAGCTCCTACCTCCTCCTTTGCCTCGCCTTCAGCTGGAGCCTGCAAGGAAAGCGAGAGACTGAGGTGAGAAGGCGGCAGCTCGGCCCTGAGGGGAGCTCTGAGGTGGGAGGGGGGACGACGAACCCCCACACCCCCCGCCGGGGTGACCCCCCCCCCCCCTTCGGGAGCCAGGAGCGTGTGAGGGGGATAAAGAGGCCCCCCTCTCCGCAACCCACCCTCACGGCCTACAACTCCCACAATGCCTCGGGGGCCACCGAGGCGACGTCATCACGCCGAGGCGTCCCCGCGTTTAAAAAGTTCCCGCCAAATTACCTGCCACAACAAGGTCGTCGCCGGTCCCGCGCCAAGGACAATGTCGGCCACTCGGCCCCGCCGCGATCGCGCCCGCCCGCGGGGTTTCAGCCCGGCCCCGCCGCCCCCGGCTCCCGGGGCCGGGGGCGGCGGGGCCGGGCCGAAGCCCCTGCGGGCGGGTGATGGTCCCCGTGTGTGTGGGGGGGGCGGCCCCGGTGCCCGCTGTGGGGGGGTGAGGGGCGGGGGGGTGTCGGGGCGTTGTGGCCCACTGAGCCAAAGTTACTAATTATGGTGGTGAATCCCTTCCCCGTTTTTCCTTCAAGGACAGTTTCAAATTCTGCGCCGCCTAATGGCTCCAAATTACCATTGCACAACCATCTGGTATGACAAGAAGTGGGAGAGGAGAAAAAAAAAAAAAAAAAAAAAAAAAAAAAAAGGAGAACAAAGGCAAACGCAGGAGAAAGAGGCACCGTTTAAACCCAAATCCTCCCGGGGAATGGCCCCGATCCGCACTAAAATGCTCCGGGAGGGCTGGGGCCGTTCGGCCCCGGGGTTTTGGGCGCTGGGCGAGCGGCAGAGCCCTCCGTGCCTGGCGCTGCCTGCCTGTGTTCTCCATAGGGGCAGCAGCAGCACTATGGCTGTTTGTAATCCAGCATGGAGACACTGCTCAGCCTTCTCCTTGCAAACAAAACAGCCCAAAGTGAACTCACAGGCTCCCCTGCCCGCGCCGAGCAGCCCCCCAACACACGCCCTAGCCCTCTCCCTCCGGTCCCAGCTCCACTTTAGGACATCCACAAAAAATTAAAAATGCGAAAACTCCACATAACACACACACGCGCGCGCGCAAGAATCTACGGATAATTTTGCAAACGCCGCTTTAATCTCTCCCCTTCGTTCCCCATCTGTCTCCCCTATTTTTTTTTTTGTACTTACCTTTCTTTTGGGCATAGTTGCACCTTAATAGTTGATTGCAAAATATATAGATATAGATATATATAAAAAATAAATGTAACCACCAAAAAACTGTTTCAACCGTTCTGCAAAATTGCAAAAAAAAAAAAAAAAAAAAAAAAGAAAGATGTATAAGGGACCAAGAGTTAATTGCAGCAGAAACTGAACAAAAAAAAATCCCCCCCTCTTTATTGCAAACAGTAAAATACACCAACACGCAACCAAACTGCATGAATGGGGAGCGCGAGATGGGCCCAGCCGCCGAGTGACGGCCGCGGCGGCCAATGGGAGCGCGGGCAGCGGCCCGGGAGGCGGGGCGGAGGCAGGGAGGCGGGGCGGCGGCCGTAGCGCGAGAGACGCTCGCAGGCGGAGGGACGGCGGCGCTACGCTGTCTGCGCAGCGGGGCCGCCTAAAGCGCGCGGTGAATACGGCGCCGCCGCCGCTGTGGCGGGGAGGGCGCCGCCGGCAGCCCGAGCGGCGGCGGGCGGGCGGGCCGGGAGGCGATGCGGGGCCGGGGCAGCCCCCGGGGCCGCCGCCTCCTCTTCCTCCGAGCGCCTCCGCGCACGCCGCGTCCCTGCCCCGGCGGCCGCAGATTTCGCCCCCCCCCCGCCCCCGCCTCCTCCTCCTCCTTCCCCGCGTTCCCCCCAGAGGCCGGGAAAGAAACTTCCCCGAAAGTTACCACAGGCCGCAGGACGACAACATGGCCGCCTCGGCGGCGGCGGCGCCGGCCCTCCCGCCGCGCCCGGGCTGCGGGGGGCCGCCATGCCGCGGGGCGCTGCGGCCTGGCAGCCGAGGGCGGGCGGCGGCGGAGGCCGGGGCGGCGCGGGCGGGGGGAGCTGGGCCGGCCGGCGGCGGCCGCCACGTCCCGCCTTTGCGGTACCTGTTGGAAAGGGCCGTCAGACCCCCCCCTCCCCACCCCTCGGGTTACCTCAGCCGGCGGAGCGGGCTGCGGCCTTTGTCCGCCCCGGCCCCGCGGGGTGAAAATGTTGTGGCCGTGGGGTGTAACTGCCTCAGGGGCTGGGCGACAGCTGGGCAGGGGGTTTTCGGGACCAGTTGGGGCTCTTAAGTTGCCTTTTGGTCTGTTGCATCTCGGCTGAAGCGTGCGAGATCTTTGCTGGAGCTGGGCCTGTGAGTTTGAGGTAGGCCGTAAGGTGAAGGCTCACCTTCCGCACGGATTAAGGAAAATTTGCCCTTGTTTCCATCATAGCTAACTGCAATTTCTGTCAGGGTTTCAGCCAGCTGTTTTGTGTATTTCTTTGCGGACAGCACAAGGCATGTATTATTACCACCTTTAGGACCAAAGTGCTTTGCAACGAAGACTTAAAAAGCAGGAGCTGCTGCTCTGAGGTGTGACTGTTCCTGCCAAAAGCTCTTTCTAAAAATCTACAATTAAGGAGATTTCTCTAGTCCTCCCAGATAACCACTTTCAGCACTCAGCTGTCCTTAAAACCACAAAGTTTTCCCCAGCATCTAAACTGTTTGTGAATTTAAGTTTCTTTGCTTGGTGTCTAGCAGATAAAAAAAACCAATAAGCATCAATTCACAGTAGCATTTTAGATACCATATCATTTCACATAATACTATCATAGTCTCCCTTAAACTTAATTTTTCTAGACTAAACAAATTCTGGTAGGTCTCATGACCTTGTAGGCCATATTTTCTAAATCTTTTGTCATTCCTAGGCTGCTCCAGACTCTTTTCAGCTTTGCATTCTTCCTTACATCTATATCCAATAATCAGGTTAATGAGGTAACCTATCTCAGTGTGGCATTTGCCGACTTTGCAATAGCATCACCATGTTGGTTCAGATTCTTTTTCTGATCCCCTGTAATCCCAGGATCCCTTTCAGTGCCGCTCTCTGAACAGCTGTTCCCCCTATTCTTGACAAATTCATGGTGATTTTTTGATTTGTCACTTTTTTACATTGCCTCAAAGTGCTTATATGTCAGTAGTTTATTATCTTCCTGGACTTTAGAGTTAAGCTGAGCAGTTTTCCATCCATAATCCACCTTTCTCCTCCTTCCTCCAGTCAGTGTAGAATTATCCAATGCCATGATTTTTTGGTTGATAAACACCCAACTACTCACAAATGTCTATGACTGGCCTCCTAAATGCTGGGGAATGCATTTCCAGGCACTGCCAACCTCAGTGTAGCCACATAACCAAATACAATTTAGTCTGCTCTTTCCTGCTGCTACCTGTTGCTGTCATCTTCTTAAAAAGGCTGTGTTTAGGAACTGGTGGCGATTCACTTTATTTGAAGGCTGAAGCAAAGAAGGCACAGCGCTTTTTTTTTTTGGTGCCTTCCTTTATTTGTTCTCCTTTTCTGTCAGTAATAAGATTTTTGTTTTGCTCTTACTTCCAATGTGTATAAATAGAATGTGTTCCTGTAGCAATGTGTTTCTTTCTCTCTCATTACCTGTTAATCACGCCACCTCCAAGTTTTCCTGTATTAATCAAGATTTTAAATAGTGTTTCCAATAGTTTTCCCCACCTTCTGAACTAAAAATTGTCTGAAACACATTTCAAGAGCTCTTGGTCTTCTTTCAAGAGTCTGTGTCCGATAGCAGAAGTTCTCCATTACCAGCAAGGTTTGTGCTTCAGTTGCTTTTGTCAGTTGCCTTGAAAGGTTTCACCTCTCTCCCTGCAGTTATTGTTTTGCTCTTTCTATATTCTGTGAGAAGTCTTTGTACATTTGTGGAAAAGGAACAGGAATTTGTTTGAAGAGTCTGTCAACATCTCCTGAACAACTCGCATGACAAGCAGTTTCGTTGAAACCTTGGATCAAAACGTGCACTGCAATAAGCACAAATTTAAAATTCACTAGTAATTTTTGATTTCTATTTGCTATGCCTTCTTTTTCACATATTTTTTCGAACATTTTGACTTTTCTAAAAATGTTCCTTAAACTGCAAACTGACCTAAATAATCATTAGTTAAAAGATCACGTCCCTCTGAATAGATAGGATAAACTGCTCCGGGATGCTGTTATGCTGAAACTATAAATGGCTGTTACTGTGCAAACCTGTAGAAAATTACAGACCTGGCTGTAACCTATGGAGATTCTAAACACCCTTCCTTCAGGCCAAGTGGAAGGAGCAATTAAATATTCCTGTATGCAATAATAAGTGGAAAGACTAGGAAGTCACCTGTCAAATCAATGGGGAGGTGGCCACGGCTGGTTGAATTTTCTTCTAAATCACAGAAGTAGCCCTTATGTTTATCTGTGACCAAAACCAAGCAGCTGGTAAAGGAGGTATTGACGTTCATGGCCGTGCAATGAAGACCTTCCGTCCTTGCTGTTCGCCTCCAGTGTTAAAGCAAAGGAGACCATGGTTCCACCGTCGTTAATGTGGCAGCACGAATGTGATCCGGGCAGGGAGCAGGCTCACAGCACCCGGGATGGAGCTTACAGTGGCTTTATGACTGTACAGGAGCTTTACGTTGGGCGTGGAAAGACAAAAAGGATTTGATGACACGTTGGAATGGCACAGACTGATACACCTAATCCGGCACACAGACTGCCGGTACAAAACTAATCAGTTAAACCTTTTTGATAAATTAGGCCTAGGAGAGTTAAGTTTATTCGGGATTGTTACTTTGTACCGTGTGACCTTTTTTGGTATTTTTGCCCAAACTGGCACTTTTTACTCAGTACAAAAAGACCTAAACCTAAATTTATGATATCATGTTGCCGGAATATGTCGAGAGTAAATCAAAGCAACAAACCAGAAATTAATCTTTTTTGTGCTACTGTTTCCACGACAAAACTTCATGCTAAACTTTAAATTCTGCTTCTATAACTAGGTTATTAACTCCAGAGGTAAAACCAACCAGTCTACAAACAGAACAAAACACAACTAACCAACACAGCCAGCGCTCTGAACAGTCGGTCTGAACGGCCCACACTAAACTTGCAGAGCAATGCTCAAATGTTGAGAAAGTTTTAGAAAACTGGGAAACAGCAGACAACTTAAGTGCAAGGAAATGCCTTCAGGCTGAAACTATCACAACTTGGTTTAGGTTTTGCCCTCTAATCTTTGCAAAATAGGGCAAGACTAAGGTCAACTTGATTTTGATCCCCCAGTGGTCTGACTGCCGGTTGCTTGCTCTGGGTCTGTTAACCAGTCGTCTCAGGGATCCACGTCTCTCCAACACCCTCCAAGGTGCTGTTAACCACATCTGGAATGTCGGGTGGTTTTCCAGGTGTTTGCTGGTTCACAATATCTCACATAGATATTCCTGCTGTTGCCCAAGGCAGGACTGTCCTGCAGAGGAGGAAAGCCCATTCCTGATGTCAAGAGTTCTGTAGTACTTGACGGATGTTTTCCTAGATCACCTTCTTGAACTGAAGCAGATCAAGATATTCCTGAATAAAGGCAAAATACACCAAAATCACTCTTGGGTGACTGACTTCTAGCCTTCCCCAAACAGGCGGTTAGATACATGTTGCTTTCTCATTCCTTTGTGCTAAAATCCATGTGAGTTTTCAACATCAGCAGATTCCTTTCCACCACGGGACCTCAGTAGTCTTGCAGCTCTCACTGGGGTCACGCTGTTCAGACCCCAGGCATTTTATTCCTCAATTCATTTGTCTCTAGCACGTAAAGACTTGGTCTTACTGAAGGTACAGTCATTATGTCGTTCTTCAAGACCACTCTCTGGCATCGGAAGGGTGGATGAGACGCGCCCCAGGCGCTGCCAGCGCAGCTGGTGGCATGGCGAGGCTGCCCTCGCTGCGCTGACGTCTGCCCTGGTGACTCTCACTTTAACTGTTGGACTAGATGATCTTCAAGGTCTTTTTCAACTGAGATGATTCTGTGACTCCTCTTAAAACAGGAGCAAGCATGGCACAGGCTCGGGACACACTCTGCCCAGCCTGGTTCATCTAACTGGGCCTTAACCACGAGTCCAGAGGCAAGGGAAATCATGATTCTCTATGTGCCCTAACCATAACTATTGGCACATGTGACAAGTAATATTAACACCTCCATCGTTTTGTGGCAAAATATCACAAAACATGTTTTCATGTTAGGTACTTGGCATTTAAGTGTCCGTTGGCCTTATTTTATTTAACTTTTGGCATGAGTGAATTACCAATCTATAGAAGATGTTTGTGCTTTGTTAATTATATAGTTTGTCCTGGGTAATTTTATGGTTTGTCCTGGGTAAAAATTGATTTATGTGTCAAATTCAGTATCGACTGCGATGAAACATTTAGTACTTATTAATTTCAGAACATGAGGGTGTAACTCTGTTGGTTGGTTTAGGATTCACATTGGGTCTATTTGTTCATTTTTACTTAAGTAAAACCTTTGGCTTAGCTACAGCTTCCTACCTAGTCCCCAGTAGTAAAGGGGATGACTGCAAGCAGCAAAGTAAATGCAGACTTTTATTAAACATGAAATACAGATAAGAAGAAATTTGAATCCATTGCAGTCAGATGAGCTGACTGTCAGCAGCAAGTTTGTCTTTTAGTTCTTTTCTTTCTTCCAGTTTTGGTTCTTTAAAGAAGATGTAATTTGGAAAAGCAGTCAAAACTAAGACTAGGGCTAAAATGAAGCCAGAAAAAGCACAAAAGAAAAATGAGTAGTTTCATCAGCAGATCAGTTGCCAACACTGTCTCTTATTTGCCTTTTCCTCCACAATTCTCACATGGTGTGCACTGCTGTACAGGTCTCGGACGCATGATGACTGCCATTACAGTAATGATTTTCTCAAAAATATGAGGTTATGGCAGCAACACGTGAGAAGAGAAAGGCAAGTCTGAAGAGCGTCAGGAGCCATGTACGTGGGTGAAGTGTTGCCAGTTCCTGGCCTTGCATGAAGCACTGCATGGAGTCCTGTCCCCAAAACCGGGATACACCCTTCTTGCAAAGTCACATGGTGGCAAAAAATACAAATGCCATACCAGGATGCATCAATAATATAGTCTGCAAAACAAGAACAACTTCCAGGGAGCTACAGGCAGGATTCATCTGTCCAAAAGCAGATGCTCACACTTGGGTTAGTTGTCTGGACTCCCTCCGTAGTTGGCAGAGAAAAGCACCTTTGGGGGCTGGTGCACTCCACTCTAGAACAGATGTGCAATCTGGCATTATAAACCAGAAAATATATTTCCTCACCTAACACAAGGGAGATTATTAAGAGGGTTGGTGACTTCTCAACATAGAAATAAGTGGAAATGCCTACTACCCTTGTAACATCGGATTAACTCCATCAGATAACAGAGATGATGAAAACAAGGGAGGTGGCAAGGGCGGAAAACACAACTGCAATGGGAAATACCCAGTGTCTCGATGTAGACCACGTAGGTGTTATGTCTCAGGGTGAATAATTAGATACTACTAATGACTTTTTACAGAGCAGCTGGTCAGGGAAGCCAAGAAAGGAGAAGCAACTCTTAATTTGGTCGAGGGTAGAGAACAGGACCTAACTATTCAGTCTTTGAATCAGTGATCTTTATGTATTTAGGAGTCACCACTCCGATCAGAACAACAAAAACCAAAGAAATGCCCCGTTGTTCTTAATTTTGGAAAGGGGGGCTCTGTAACAGTGAGAAGGCTTCTTGAAAAAAAATAAAAGGGGTAGCTAAAAGAATAAAAGGGTTGTATGCAGCATGGAGACTACTGAAAGACATCACATTGGAAACTCTGACCAAATGTGTATGACCTGTCAAAAAAGCGTATAGGAGGATCAAACGTGGCTAAAAAAATGGCTAAAAAAATCAAACATGGCTAAACGGCGGGACAGGGGAGGCCATAGGAAGCAAGAAGGCATCCTTGAAAAAGTTGGATTTGTGTTTTAATGAGGAAAACAAAAAAGATTCTAAATAAGTGAAATGTAAAAATGGTTGTGTAAAAAACAGAGTTTGACACACACCTAGCAAAAAGACTTAAAAAGCATAAGAAGTCATTTTTCAGTCTTGCCAGGAGCAGGAAGTGTGAAAGACATTTTCTAGAACGAATTGGCTATTGAGATATAAAAGGAATACGTAGAAAAGACAATATTGGAACAGAAAACCCAAATGAGTGTTTTGCATCTGCGTTTATTGTGGAGGAGGCTGGGGAAGTTCCCAGACAGGAACTCACAAGCTCGCCTGAGGATCTGTCTTGCGCTGAAGCATCGGTGAGGGTTAGAATAAATCGACAAAGCGAATAATAACAAACTAACCATTGCCAGATGGTCCTCACCGCACCCGCAGAAGTGTGTAAGCCTGCCTTTAAAACTGCTTCCACACACAGCCTTAGGAGATAGCCGATGCCACCAGGTTTTAAAATCTGTTCCTGGGGAGACTCAGCACCTGAGAGGGTTGTGACCAAGTAAGCACAGAGAAGCTTTACAAGGTCACGCTACCTTTAGGGCTTTTTCTTTTTAACAACTCTTTCCAGCAGCCATTTGAAGATGCCCAGAACACAAGGAAAGGGAAGGGGGAGAGCCAGCCTATGAGCCAACCCTTTGACCAAACTGGCTTGGTCCTGGGAAACCCCAAGCCCTCTTCAACTGCGAATGTACTGAATATCTCCCAAGTCTGTAAAAACTTCTCTTCCAACAGTGGCATGGCAGGGATCACGTACTGATTTGCAGCTCCACTTCCCCTTCTTTCAGCTCGCTCTGAGCTCACAGCAAGCAGGAACTGCAGATTTTTCACTGGACGGGCTCAGGGAAGGCAGGATTTAGTGTTCAGAGCACAAAAATGTGTTCTGCCCAGCCCCAGTCCTGAGTCAGTGGGAGCCAGGGACCAGGCAAGAGTGTTGGCAAATGTCTGCATTGTGCCTTCTGCCTTTCAGGGCAGCAACCCTCTGTGAACGCCCAGTTGAACAAACTGGGCTAAAATGGCATTAAAAGAATGACTCTTCCTGTTATTCTGGCTGAAATCCTGCTATCTGTAGTATCCCTTTCCATGTACTTCCCTCAGGTACTTGAAGGTAACTAAGTGCACTTTGGGAGCATGCGCAGGGCTTGTCCGAGCCAGGGCCGGCTGGTGGCTCGAAGGCAGGAGGATGGACGGCCACTCTGGACCACAAAGGAGAGATTAAACCCGAGCACAGCCAGCCCCTCTCTGGACAGAAGTCAGCAGAGGGACGGGAGGGTGTCAGGCACAGGGAGTGATGACAATCCCCACGCCGGCTGCTGTCAGCCCTGTACCGCTGCTGTCCGTAATGGTGTTGCAGGGAGGATCTGGGGTCTGGCTGCTGGCACCCCGCACTGGGCGAGCAGGTGGTCCTGGCGAGAGCGGAGCCTCTGTTGTGGCCTTACTGCCAGCGTTAACCTACTGCTGGCCAGAAATGCAGAACCTCCAGCCCTTGGACTAGTTGGCACCTCTGGCTTCAGTTTAGTTTGGGGGTTTTTTTATGCATAATGTGTACTTCGTCAAATATATTTGAAAGGGCTGTCCAGCCTTCGTCTTGGATAAGGCTTGGCAAACCTGCCCAGATCGATTCTGGCAGGTAGTGGGGTGCAATAGGGAAAAACCTGTAAAGCGAAACAGCCGGTGCAGAGGATCCTGCAGAGAGAGTTGGGGGGTTCAGCTGGAGAAGAGAAGGCTCCGGGGAGACCTTAGAGCGGCCTCCCAGGACTTAAAGGGGCCACAGTGGTTTTAAACTGACAGAGGGGAGATTTAGATGAGATCTAAAGAAGAAATTCTTCCCTGTGAGGGGGGTGAGGCCCTGGCACAGGTTGCCCAGAGAAGCTGTGGCTGCCCCCTCCCTGGAAGGGTTCAAGGCCAGGTTGGACGGGGCTTTGGGCAACCTGGGCTAGTGGAAGGTGTCCCTGCCTGGGGCAGGGGGGGGACTGGATGTCTTCAAGGTCCCTTCCAACCCAAACCGCTCTGTGATTCCGTGCCCCACACAACACACGTTTCGCAGCAGCTACAGCGCAGTACGTGTGTACCTGGAGCCAGCCCCCAGCTTCCTTTCATCCAGATGCCACTGATGAGCCCCAACACCGTCCCCTCACTGGCTGCTGGGGGCTTCTCTTTGTGCATCCCAACCCAAGCACGCGGGCAGGTGCTCCCAGCCCCCAGAGTGGAGTTATATAGTTCAGCATTTACAGAGCCCCAGGTAACAGTCGGCACAATACCACGTTATTAAAAACTTTAAACCCGCCCGTTCCGCTCGTGTTTGCGAGCTGAGAACCACACGTAAAGTTCCAGGCCGCATCCCCTGCTCACAGGCCGCTCCTCCGGCGTGTGCTCCCTTTCGCCCCAACCAAAACCCAGCCGTGACGACGGGGTCGGTAAACGCAGGGGAAGCCGTTGGGTGTCCCTGTAACCTGCCGTTCACCGCGGGGTTCCCCAGTTAACCGGTGGTCGTGTCCCGCCCCGCCCCAGCCCAGGACCGGGGCGCGGGCGGCGCCGCCGAGCGCCAGCAGGGGGCGCGTCCCAGCAGGCACCGGCGGGCCCGGCCGCCTCTTCCCGCCTCTTCCCGCCCTGAGGCGGTGGAGGGGTGAGGAGGGGGGGGCCGGGCTGCGCCCCACAGCGGTACCGGGGGGAGCATCCCTGACGCGTTCAGCCTTGCTCTGGCCCCCCTCGTACCGGTGATATTCGTGGTGGTGCAGAGGGGTGTGCTGGCGCAAGCCATCAGCGGTGCAGGCGTTAAGCCGGGAGCGTCCTGTTGTGGTTTGTGGTGTACAGGTGCACTTCTTGGTATTATGAGGGATTCAGCAGCACTCCATTAGTTATTGTTAATATTATTATTAGGATTCGGCAGCACTCCATCACCTCCACTGAGGTAATCAACGGACAAAAAGCAGCAACACTGAGCGCCACGTTCGGTACACTGGGGTTCACTTCCTCATGCCGCCAGCTGCCATGTGTCTTGCTCAATTCCAGACGAAAACACGGAAAGCCGGCCTTGCTCCCTTTCCAAATGAGACGGAGGAGGAGAAGCAGATCTCCTGGGCTTCCCCACCCTCTTCCACAAACACGCTGGAGCAGGGGAGCGGCGTTGCCACCCCCCGCAAACCAGAGGCGCGCAGCGGAGGCGGCAGCGGGACGTGGCTCTTGCAGGGCATGGGTGAGGTCGGGGGACATGCTCCGAGTCACAGCTTGCCTTCTGGCCTTCCTGGCAAGCTTGGGAGGCTGCAATTGGAAGTGAAAAACATTTATTTCCTGTGGAGAGCTCTGAGCTGACACCTCTTACCGATCACACCTTCCTCCGTTTCGAGAGTTCAGGCGGATCCAGATCGCCTTCTGTACCATAGCACAACAGTCAGAGAATGAAACCTGGCGCAGTCTCAGGTTACTAGCCAAATATTTGCAGTTGAATTCTGGATGTATTTCTCTCCGTGGTTACAAAGAAACCATGGAGCACTTGGAGCACATGTGCTTCCTGACCTTTTGTACAAGAGGGATTTTGCGGTTGATTACTGTAATACCTTTCATTGTGAGATTCTACTACATTTCTTTTTTTTTTTAAATAGCTCAATTTGCCAGTGCTCAAAGCCCCCCATCCATACTCAGTCTTTGAGGAGATCTTTGCCATTACCAGAAACATTTTTATCTCAAATCCCAGATGACTCCAGGGTGGCCAATCCCTTTTGCTCCCCATCGGGGAGCACTTACACTCCTGCTGCCCCTGAAGTCAGTGCCGGTGCTGCCACTTATGCAATATTGCTGCTTCAAAATATATATAAAATAATATAACCCCAAATTCAACTGTTTCGTTTTCCTTCTAGTGACAGTAATAAAGATGCAGCCTGACAAGGTGGCCTTGTACAAACATATGCTACAGCAAGTGCACAAAGGAATTGAGACAACAATCGCTGAATATTATACACATAGTTTTGTTGGCTGCACAAGAACAGATTTTCCTCTTAGAGGCATTATATAAATTTGTTCCTTTTGTTTGAGGTTTTGGTCTACCTTGAGAAGCATAATTAAACACTTCACTACTGTTTAATAGTGAAAACAAAAATAATATCATGGATTTTACATGAGTAGCCTGGGAATAGAAAACAATGTGCTTTTCTGCCAGTAGAGTAGAAAATTTACTATTATGAGTCAAGAAAACCCAGTCGTTTCAATAATACCCAGTTCATGTATTGTTATTAATAAATCTTCTTTCATGAAGATAAAATGCCTTCTAAAGTGCACTTTTGAGAGTAATGATTGTACCAGTTTTTTTAGTAGGCAGAAAGACAAGGTGCAGCTCACTCCCGAAGAATTTCAACTCCGAGGAGCTGAAGTGCATGACGAGGAGGAGAGGGGAGCTGGCCAGAGAGCAGGCGGCCAGCCAGCAGAAGGACAAGTGAGCCCAATGTTCAAATAAACCTATCTATCCCGTTCTCCACCTGTGTTTTTTCATTCTTTCTGATAAGCTGTGGTTTCTACCTCTGGTGTTCCTTGCCATGAATCAGGTTACAGACCTGGCACAGAGCATGGTGCCTTGGAGGAAATGGGAATTGGCAGTGCATTTCTCAAGCAGCTGTGAAGGGGGCTCTACAAACACATCTGAAAAAACATTCCTTGAAGAATTTTAATCTCCTGGACTTAACTCGGTTTGTTTTAAAGAGATTAAAAAGTACACCATTTATTTTTATTAACTTTTAAAATTCCCTGAACCAGGGAATTTTTATTGTGTACCATCATCCTAAATAAATTTTGGTTTATTGCTTTTTCAGAACATACATAAATCTCATGACAGTCTCAAAGAGTCAGATGTGTATCATAAGTAATATCATAATCAGGCATGTCATCCTCAGTTCTCTTTCCTCTTACTATCAGCAAATTAATAAAACAAATATAGCCAACTTGATTCAATAGACTTTTTTAATTCAACAGGCTTTTCTAAAAATCGTCCATGGTTAGAGAAAATACCTGATAATTTGAAACAGGAAAGCTTATTTTGTTTGGAAAAAGTAATTTCAGAAGTACCACCCTCCTTTATGACAAGAGCAGAACAAGCATCTTTCTTTCATTTTAGCTGGTAGGTGTTGAAATTTCAGCTTGCTATGTTTATCGCCGTAATTATTTTCTATTTTCTGTGAAGTTGCTATCAGAATGTATAATAAAATATATAAGGTAATATTTGGAGTACCAGAGGCAAGTGGATGACAGCTGCTGAATATAAATTACCCTAAATAACGTGTCACTGTGACTATGACAATTAAGCACTCTTTGAGGTCTCATCCGGTGGTCCTAATTAATACAAACGATGAAATAGGGTGCCGTGGAATTGCAGACAGGATGGCTTTATTATTTGTGTGGAAGATATTTTACGCTAATCACTGGAAGGTGAAGAATTTACTGGATGACCGGTCTTTTGGCAAGGGCCAACACTTGGATGGCAACTTTCACGCTGGAATAAATTTTAAAAGAAAATTCTTAATTTTAAGTATCATTGCCCAGCAACATCTACCCGTTCCAACCTTGCTCTGTCGCCCCTCCAAGGGACAGCCACGGTAACGGGGGCCCGCGGGTGGGAAGCCGCAGGCTGGCTCCGGCCCCCCGGGGGCAGCGAGGTGCTGCCGGCCGGTGCTCTCACAGCCCGGGCAAGGCGAGGAGAGCCCCCCCGCGAGGGTGAAGGGGATGCCGTGTTTCGAGGGGAAGCTGCCGCAGGGCGGGAAGCGGTAACGGCGCAGCCCACGGACGGCTCAGTCCTTCCCGGCTCGCCGTGAGGGGAGGCGGCCGCCGCCATGCCGGTACCGAGGGGCTCCCGCCCGCCCCGGGCACCGCCGCCGGCCTCCCCGCAGGCATCGGGAACACCCCGCTGCTCCTCACCCCCTTCCCTGAGGCGGCGGCCCCGCCCGGGCCCTCGCATCGCCGCAGCGGAGCTTCCCGCCGCCATGGCGCGGGCACCTCCTTCCCCCCGCACGTCTCGCGTGGTTCGTCGAGAACTCGCCTCGCCCCTTTCTTTCTTCCCTTTAAAAAAAAAAAAAAAAAAAAAAAAAAAAAAAAAAAAAAATCCATTTTTCCCTCTTCCGGGCTGGCCGGCGGTGACTGCTGGGCCGGCAGCCCAGTGAGCGCGGCGAGGCGGGGCGAGGCCTCCCGCCGCCTCCCTCCCGCCCTCCCGCCCTCCCGCCTCAGCCTCAGCCCGCGCCTCGCCGTGCCGCCCGCCCGCACACACCCACCTGCCCTCCCGCCCGGCTCCGCATCCCGCCGCCTCGTCTCCCAGCATGGTCATCAAGGTCTACATCGCCTCCTCCTCCGGCTCCACGGCGGTAAGAGGAGCCCCGGGAAAGTTGTACCGGGCGGGCGGGCGGCGGCGCGGGGCTGGGGAGGTGGGGGGCCGGCCCGGCTGCCGGCTCCCCGGGGCGGTCTCCGGCCGGGCAGCGTGAGGAGAAGCTGGGGCAGCCGGGCTTCACCCGCCTCGGCCGACCGAGAGAACCTCCAGCGCTTACAGAGAAGGGGTTTGTGTGTGTGCTGCAGCCGGCCGTCGAGAATAAAATGTCATTTCCTTCGTGATTTCGCCGCTTGTTCTGTGAGTTGTGTGTGCCGCTCCCACAGCCGCGGCCGGGCTGGCTCTGGCAGCTTTTGCACCCCTCGCCCTGCGCTGGGAAGGCAAAACCACTAATCTTTGCATTTTTTAATTTTTTTTTTCTGTTGTTCTTGAAGTTTATTTCTAAGATGTGTCACCCATCATGTCAGTATTCGGTTCTGATGAGTTTATTCCTCTTACATCGAATGATTAATGGTGGCAGGCATGTGTGGCTACTGCCCGAGGAGCTGCAATTTCTTGCCGTGTGGGAATACAGGGTTTTGCTCCTTATGGCCCCAGTGCGTTGTAGGCAGAGCTCACTCAGAGGACTGTATTTTCCCAAAGCAAAATAATCAAACGAAAAACCTGGGGGTTTTTTGCCTAGGTTCCGTTGTAGCTCAGAGCAGTAGTGTCCTCAAGATTGTCTGATTTCTGTTTGATCTGTGTGAAGGATGCTCTGAGTCTAAAATCCAGAGGATTTTGTTGCACTTAGTATGAATGTGCTGGAGACCTACAAAATGCCAGAGACTTACAAAATGCCAGCTATTACAGTTAATGATCAGTGACTTTTACTGCAAGTAGATAAAGAGGCTAAGCTGTGGCTGTGTGATGACCTTTCATGTCGTTAAGACTGTGTACTTCAGGTGCAGGTTCCCAAACTTTCAGAGAACAGTGATGTACAGAAGATAAAAAAAAAGCCCTCCCTGAATTCTCCTGATCCGGTTGAGTGCAGTCACTGATCTGGGATCTTCAGCAGATGAAATACCACGTTGGTAAGCTTTGCCATTGATGGCTGTGATGCTGTAACCCCTTGCTTAGCTCTAATGACAGAGGCTGAGCCCTGTAGTGATGCAGATGGCACAGGAGCATGTGCCTCGGGTGTCCCTGCTGTCGCCCTCTTCCTGTGTCATTTTTGTTAATCTTGATGTCAATGCCAGCATCGACGTGCTGATGCTGAGTCTGAAAAGCAGATGATTATCTGCTGCTGATCTGGAGAGCACCTTGAAATCCTGAGTAGTTCATTCATAAGGGGGGGTCCAAAGGGATTTCTGCTGGGCTGATACAAAATGGTCATCTGGAAGGAAAGAAGCAGTCATTACCAAATTGAAAAAGTAGTTCTTTCTTTCTAGTACAGCTGTTAATAGGTTTCAAGTTGACTGATTCAGTTGCTATAGATTTTTATCAGTGACCTCTAAATGGCAGTTACTGATTTCTGTCTGTGTGGTGATACTAAGCTCCAGGGGTGCAACCCCTGATCTCAATCCTGACCATGTGTTCCTGTTTTTAAATTAAGTTTTTAATTATTAGTTTAGTGGCTTCTGCGATGCTGTCTCATCCTTGTGTGGACTGTACACATTACAAGGCTCAGTTCTGACTTACTGCTGCCTTTTAGGCTCCTTTATGCATCCTTGACTGGGATTTGAATATAGCGTTGGCGTAGGCTGTTTTTGTGGAATTTGAGTGTAATATGCACATAATTGCCAGTTTTATGACGTGTATATATGTGTATATATACTCATGCCTGTGTCTAAAGCTAGTGCAGCTCAAGTAATCTTGCGGTAATGAGCAGGACTTGCACGTTCTCGGTTTACTGAGCACACCAAGGGTGTTTCTGTTGGCAGAGATCAGCTGAGTACCTCACTGGGTGGCTGTTTTCTTTCTAGTACAAGAATTTTAATTGATGTTTCAACCTAAAGTAAGACAGAGGGGCACCTATCTGGAGGGAAATGTGCTTGATGGGAATGAGTTGTTTTCGTGGGTCTTAAGCCATTGGTGAGACAGGCTTTGCTTGGAGGACCAGAGGAGCCTTTCCAGGGCTGAATTGGAAATAACCCACTCCAGGAATGGAAAATGCACATCAGAGGAGGTTGCTACAACAGAGAGATGGAACAGAGTCAAAGCTGTTTCCAGCAAAGTAACTGAACTGGCTAACATCAGCCCTGTAAGGGCTCTCATTCCTGCTAAGTTGGCTTTGTACTGTCAGTGATGCCCGGCACTGTGTTATTTTGGTTTTTAAAAGGCTAATTTGCTTGAGTAGAAGCAAAACAGAAATAAGTATGAAATCTCCTCCTTCCTAGAAAATGACTGCCTGGTTTCTGTAAGTTGGTGAAGCTTTTATGAGACTCCGGAAAGCATCATCTCCCACTGAAGGGAAAAGGGGTTGAGATTGCTTCACACCTCACAGCCTGGGGCTGTAAGTCTTGGAGGGTGCCCAAATTTTGTGGTCTTTTATTGACAAAGTCATACTTTGTTATGCAGTATGCTTTGCCACATCATAGTATATAAAATGTTTCCCCAAGGCACTGTTCTCCATAAAGTTTATATTCGGTAATATGTATCTGTGAGGAAAAAATATCGTATGAAGCTCGTGTCTAAGCAGAGGCATTTCACAAGTGTGTTTAAAGGGATTTCTGGTGAAGTTTGCTTAATTTGTGTGTACTACGTGTGTCATTCAGAGTCTGGGCACAGGTGTTATAGTGGAAAGTGTGGCTGCCAAGCTGCCCCTTGATGGGTTTTGCAGCATGAGGAGTTAATGCTCGGTGTTATCTTTGCTGTGTTTCACTGGTTGCAAAGTCCTGTATTTGTACTCGGGCGTGGGGTTTGCTTTATACCTGTATGGGAAAGGTAAAGGTGACTTTGGGTTGGGGTGGTTCATTGCCACGGTGCTCATAAGCAGAGATAAACTTCCAGTATATTCAGTTATAATTAAGGACTTGGCCAGAATATGGTGATTGCAGTCTTGGTTTGGCCTCCTATTGAATTTCACCCTGGAGATCGTAATGTCATAGTTAAAGCACCCATTTCCTGCTGTATTTGAAAGTCTTGTACAGAGAGTTGTCCTTTCTCTTTAATCTTTCTCAGTGTGAACGTCATACTGGTGAGTCACAGGCTGGGGCAGGGACCCACGGGGGACTGTAATTATGAAGATGAGCTGTAGACACCGAACGTGGGAATATGCGTGTGTAGCTTCTGTCCAGGAGTCTCAGTGTGACGTGCGGTTGGAGCGAGCAGTGTTACTTAGCATGAGACAGCGTTGGAGGCTACGAACGTAAAATGACTGACACATATGCCGCATTCAGAAGCACCCAAGCGTTGACTCGAGCAGGGACTGTGCAGGCTGTGAGAGTGATTTGACTGTAGACTTCCTATTCAAATCCTTCTAGAGACGAAAGGAGGAGAGGCCAAAGAGTAATTAATTAGGCTTTTGCTCCTGGAAGAACCTGAGGAGGGAAGAAGCTGAATTGCACAAGTCCAGCCTGTGATTTTTCTCCATTAGCGTTTAAGTTGGTTTTTCGGTAACAGCTTGCCCTGGCTTTCCCGCAGCACCAGAAGCACTTGCGTGCGTCTTCCCGAAGGCACTTGGATTACCAGTTTTATTGATCTCACGTGGAAAGGAGCCAGCTGTTTAAATTCTTCTCACTATTCAGAGTGTGCATTTGTTGCCAACAACTGCACCAGTCTTGACTACGGGCTTTGTCTGAGAGAATCATGTTCGTTCATCCAACATCTCCTTGCAAGCTCCAGGAGTATGGGTGAAACCTGGAGGCTGTGAAGTGGGCTGAGCTCTCCTGTGTGCCGCTCCCAGCGCTGTGGGCCGTGGAAACTGCTACATCGAAGCCCTGGTGACCGCTCCTCGGAGCCAGGCGCTTTGTGTTTGTGGTCTACAGCCCCTGCTTCCATCTCTCCAGGCTCTTCCCCCTCGCTTGTTTTGATGGCTGCGTGGGTGGTTTTCCTTCCTTGCCTCCTACGGCGTCTGCAGACATGGCAAAAATAAGAGATGATCTCCAGAATCAGTGTCAGAGTCCCATGTTACACACCAGCCTCACTGCTGTTGAGGGATATTTTTAGAGAGGAAAGGAAATTTAGTTTATTTTTTCATTCACAAAGTTAGGGGTGGGGTTTCATGTTTTTCTTGTATTGTTTTCTTACTTAGGAAACAATCTAGGTCTTCCCTACCCACCAGGAAATGAAGAGGAAAGTGGCCTGTGGTCTAGAGAGTGAATATTTGCTTGCAGTTACTCTTTTCTTTTCTCCCACGTAACCCAGTAAGGCACAGGAGCACTTCCTGGTGCTGCTGGGGATAGACAGCCAGTGGCAAGTGCTTTTTGGAGCATTACAGATTGCAGCTGAGGGAGAACAGCTTTGGAGAAGAGTGACTGAAAACAAGCAGAGTAGCCACCAACTCTTGTCCCTGTTCAACAACTCCGGCCTTTGGGAAAACTGGTGAAGCTGCAGCGTCCTTCTGAAGCAATCCCAGGGAAGTAACACATGGGGAGATGGAGATTGTATAAAAAAAATTATAGTTTGCATTTAAATCCCTCTAGGGCCTTTTTCTTCTGCTTATCACAATAAATGCAAATATCGCCAGCCTAAGCTAGAATGAGTGGTCTGTGTGCTTTCTGTTTCTGTGTTATTTTGCCTCTTTGAGGTTTCTGAGCTTTGGTTTTGGTGCTTTGGGGCGTGAACAGCGTGGCGGTGCGGGAGGCAGCTCTGTGCTGAGCCTTGCTGAGGGCAAACGTAGCGGGATGGGCCTTTGCATCCAGCGCTTTTATCAGTGGGTGCTGTGAGTGTGCCTTGTTCTGCAGTCGCCTGCAAAGTTGCAAATGTGTTGTCAGAGCCCGGATGCTGGTGGTCACATTTGTCATCTCAGAAGCCCCAAATGTTCTGGAGCTGCTGATGAGCTTCCTTCAGTCGGAATGGAGCTGCCTATCAGTGCAGTTAGCACCAGAAGAAAATACTGATGTGAATCTTTTATAAATAGTCTTGTAATATGGTGCAAGTTTAGGTAAAAGCACATATTCAGGGAAAATAAGCTGCATCTGTCGTTTTAAAAACAACCTAGCCAAGTATATATATTTTTATGATACTTAACTTGTGCAATTTATATACTGTGGGTGAAAACTGACTTGTTAGGCTTGGTATTGATTTTTAAACCCGTCTTTTGTGTAAACATAATATGCATGAAGTACATTTTTGGATACCCGGTATTAGCCAAACTTAATTTCTCTCAATAAAATGGTATGAATTGTTCTGAATTAGAGCTCTCAGAGTGGAAGACAAAATACGTAACGCAAATTTATCGAGGCAGTTAGCGAAGATGTGTTCCATCTGCCTTCTGGGTTGTTTTTTTTTTTTTAAGTCATTGTTCTAAACTCTAGATAAGTTAAATATTTTTCTTAAACTATTACATTCAAATTTTTAATAAAGCCGGAGATTAAATTGGCTGCAGTTGTTGCAATAGTTTTAATATATCGAACTAAAAAACATTCTACTGTGCTTAAATAAAACCAGTTTTCTGACAGCATGAGAAAGATGGGAAATAATACTCCACAGTTTGGGCTGGGAAAGGCTTTTTGCTGAGAATATCTGTAGATTGTATATGCAGGTATGACAGTGTTTATTTTGAGACGGTGCATCAGGATTATGTCTTTCTCACGCGCTGCTTGGGGAGAAAAGGCTGACTTTGGGAAGATGATGAATGCCGTCAGCTTGCACTGGCTTTCCTTGAACCCTGAACCGCAGCATTTTGCGAGATATGATCCGTACAGTGTCATGTCAGTGCTAAGCACTTGTGCTTTTTTAATAAATATTTGTAAAGTTGAGCAAGGAACTTTTTGTATCCTGAGGCATTAAAGTTACACTCAGAAAATTCCTATAGAAATCAGTGAATTGGCATGTGTTTAATGAGCAGAGGATGCCAAAACCCAGAGTCTGCAAGGTTATTCTTATTCCTCCCAGAAGAGGAGGAATCGGGGAGAGGAAACAAATGGAACTAAACAAACATTTATAGGTTTCAGCTGTTCAAGCTCAAACCAGAACTAAAATATTTCCCTATATGCTAAAAAGAAGAGCTAAGGATGCACCGTTGTCATAGCCAGAGACAGATGAGCTCTGCCAAATGGAGCTGCTCTTTGTGTTCCCCAACCCTTGAGCTGCTGCCCTGGAACCGCAGATCTGAGTTCCTGGCACTAATCGGTGATCTGGAAACCTGAACCAAATCCACAACTTATATCAATATTATGCTGTTCAAGAATGTTTCTATTCAAACATGAAAGCACAGTGAGTGATGTTTGTTTGACCCCAGCCATATTCAGGGGAGCCCTTCAGTTTATGATTAAATTTAAAGTACTTTTGTTGGTCAGATATTTAATCAAGCCTGAAAGAGTTTTAATTGTAACGCTTATCTACTATTATTTGTCCCAGAAAAAAGGCTCTGTCCAGGAGCACATCCTTTCCAGGACAGCACCTCCAGCTGACTGTTAAGGCCCATTTTCTGAAATTGAGAAAGAAGTAAAGTGAGACCGAGGTTTAAGCCATCAGAAGAAAATGGGTTAACGTCAAACTGTGGGCTGACTGAAGTTAATGCTGTCTGGGTACAGCTGAAACAGTCTTTGCATCCTGACTTACAACTTCTTCCTGTTGGGCTTAGTTTCCCCTGTGAGAAGTAGATGTGGTAATTTGATTTCTTTAATTAGCTATCTGAAGTTTAGTTTTATTTGGGCTCTTTTTTCCGTTCATGAATACTGCCTCACTTTACATTCTAAGGGCGCTTGAGCATAAAATTTTACCTGTTGAGAGACCTATTGTTTGAATTGCTGTGGTGTCGGAGTGAAGAAAGGAGCCAAAGGCAGCAGTGGTTTAAAAAAGGGTCTTGGGGAAATCTGGAAGCTACAAGCTATCTTCCTGTGCTGGACAAATTGATGTTACTCTTTGTTAGACTTTTTCCCAGCGGCTTGTGGAGAGAGACAGGGGAGGGGGAAGAATCAAAGGACTATCAGAGAAGAAAGCTGTGCTGCACAGCTGAGTTACCTGGAGTAGCCACCGAGCAGCCGAATAAGGCTGATCCCTTAATACTGAATCCCTGGACTTCCAGAAAGTTTTGGACAAGCTTTGGCCAGCTTAAAAATCTCTTTTGCATAAAGAAACTAGGCTGCTGTGGAATAAGAGGAAGGGATTATTTTTTTTTCTTTTTGGCTTGATTACACACCAGTTAC